>NC_081761.1:20183582-22747582 GCF_963082965.1 Carassius carassius
TTGTATTGGGGTTGAAAAAAAAAGTGAAATTGTCACAGATAAGGCAGGCGGTTGGAACTAAATTGGCTGAAAGAAAATTCTCCCATCAATAGCTTCAATGGATGAGTTGGAGCCTTCAAGGTGCTTCAACGCCACGGGCAAGTTTGGGTGAGTCTTGCAGTAATTTTGGTCTTACCTTTAAAACAAACAAAAAGAGCTGTTAGAAATGCAACAAAGAGAGCGAGAAGCTGAATGTCGAGAGAGAGAAGCCGAATGTTAACTAGAATATAATAAAATCAAAAGTGATCGAGAAATTACTTTAGAACGTTTTAGGTTGATTGCAGAATGGAAAATTATTGGTGATACCGGTGGCGATGCGCGCACCACTGATATCTCTAATATGGCCAGATTGCTACCAAGGTTTAATGAGAAAGATCCGGATGTGTTCTTTTCACTGTTTGAAAGCGTGGCAGATGATCGTGGTTGGAGTGATCCTGAACGAACGTTGTTACTCCAGAGCGTTCTAGTTGGAAAAGCGCAGGAGGCGTTTATTGCTTTGTTGGTGTCTGAAAGAAAGATTTATATAAGCGTGAAAGATGCTGTGCTTAAAGTATATGAGTTAGTTCCAGGAGCATTTAGACTGCGATTTCGTAATTGGAAGAAGGGAGAAAAGCAGACTTATACAGAGCTAGTAAGAGAGCTGAATTGTCATTTCAATCGTTGGTGTGTTGCAGTAGGTGTCTCTACCTTTGAAGAATTGTGTAATTCAATTGTTTTAGAGTAATTTAGAAACATCCTCCCTGATCGAATCACAGTATATATAAATGAGCGGAAGGTAAAAACAGCAGCAGACGCCGCAGTTTTGTCTGATGAATATGTTTTAACACACAGGCAAAATTTTTACGAATATAATCCAGGGAGGGGCTACTGCGAGCAGCGCTTTGGACGTTTCAGTGAACGTTCCAGATTTTCTAATAATAGTCAGTCTGGCGCTAAAGAACAGTCTCGTGGCAGGGCAGATCCGGATGCTTGTTGTTACTGTTTAGAGAAGGGGTATTGGAAGAACGAGTGTCCGGCCTTGAAATAAAAGGGCCAGAGGAGCAAACCTGGCATGTCAAGACCTGTTGCTCTTGCCGTTTCTGGTGCGCGCGCACGGTCTGAGTTCATCCACACAGAGATTAGGTCAAACCCTGAAGTGGGTGTGGCCTCCTCTAACTTGTCTGCAGAAAGCCTTGTTGGATCTAGCCAATATAGCCGTTTGGATGTAATTGAAGCCGATGTCAATGATTACTCTCCTTTCATTACAGATGGTTTTGTATCGTTGGTGGGCAGTTCTGCAAAGGTGTCAGTTAAAATTCTTAGAGATACGGGGGCCTGTGAATCTTTTCTTTTAGAGTCTGTTTTGCTTCTTTCTAGTGAGGCCAGCACTGGTAATGTTTTAATGAGGGGAATTGGGTTGCAGGTTGTAACTGTTCCTCTGCATAGGATTGAGCTACAGTCAGACATGGTTCAGGGTGAGGTTGTAATAACTCATCTTGGGTAATAACCTGGCTGGAGCCGTGTTTGGCGTGATGTGCCGCCACCTGTGGTGGTTAAGAGTGTTCCATCTATCCCATCAGGTGCTGATAGTAGCCTGCAGAGCTTACTTGAGGTGTTTACTGTCTTTGCAGTAACACACATGCCATGAACCGTGCCTCTGGAACTGAGGTTTTAGAGAAAAATCGTAAGCCTGATTTGCAGCCGATTGTTTTGCCAGATTTGCCATTTTCTCTGTCATTTAGTGATTTTGTTGTAGCTCAGAAGGAGGACTCAACATTAAGTGAACTGTTTGCTGGGGTTTTGCCTGCTGAGGAGCGACATAGTGCAGCGAGGGGTTATTTTGTTCAGGATGGGCTGTTGGTTCATAAGTGGATGCCTCAGATTAATGATGTGTTTGATGATCCTGTGTTCCAGATAGTAGTGCCTGTGAAGATTAGAGACTTGATACTAAAGACGGCTCATGGTGATATAGCGGGCCATTTGAGTGTGCGGGAGACGGATGACAGACTTATGAAGTACTTCTATTGGCTTGGCCTAAAGAAGGATGTGGCATGTTTCATTAAGACCTGTCATACATGTCAGTTAACTGGAAAGCCTAATCAGGTGATCAAGCCCGCTCCACTTTACCCTATTCCAGCTTTAGGGAACCCATTTGAGTATTTGCTAATCGACTTTGTTGGACCATTGCCTCCATCTAAGTCAGGGTGTGTTTACCTTTTGACTGTGATGTGTCAGGCCACCCGTTACCCGGCTGCCTATGCGTTACGTACAATTTCTATGAAGTCGGTGGTGAAGGCTCTCTCTCAGTTTATCTCCATCTTTGGCCTCCCACGGATTATTCAGAGTGACAGAGGCTCCAATTTTACATCACGTATGTTTTCAGAAGTGCTGGAGCAGTTGCATGTTAAACATCAGCTCATTAGTGCTTATCACGCCCAGAGCCAAAGCTCTTTGGAGCATTTTCACCAGACACTCAAGTCACTGCTTAGGGGTTACTGTGTTCAGCTTAGTAAAGACTGGGAAGAAGGGCTTCCATGGTTGTTGCTTGCAGCATGTGATGTAACACAGGAAAGTACGGGTTTCTCACCTAATGATTTGGTGTTCGGCCATAGAGTTCGGGGGCCTTTAGCTGTCCTGCAGGATAAGCTGAAGTGTCCTGAAAGTCCTACTAACTTGTTGGAGTATGAGAACGGCTTTCGCCGGAAATTGTTCTTAGCTTGTGAGATGGCTGTAGAAAATCTGAATAAGGCTCAGAAGAAAATGAAGAGCTGGTATGATCGCCGGGCTGAGCCGAGAGTATTCAGTCTGGGAGATCAGGTTCTGGCGCTGTTGCCGATAGCCAGTTCTCCCTTTCTTGCTAAATATGCAGGTCCTTACACTGTTGTTCGGCAGGTGTCAGACCTGAACTATCTAGTTTCAACTCCTGACCCTAGGCGTACTATTCAACTGTGTCACATTAATCTTTTGAAACCTTACTACAGTAGGTCTCCGGGTTCTGGGGCAGCAGAGACTGGTGACCAGGTTAAGTCAGTTGCTTTGGCTGCAGTTGCTGGGATATCTAGTTTCTCTTCTCACATGGTGGCAGCAGGTGGTGATGTGGATGTGGTTAGCCCAGACGACTGTGTGCTCCAGCCTCGGTTGAAGAACTCCGAGAAGTTGTCTAAGTTGGACACCGATTATCGGAAGCTAAATAACATCACAAAGCCAGACTCTTTTCCGCTCCCAAGGGTTGAAGACTGTGTTGACCGGGTAGGATCGGTCAGGTTCGTAAGTAAGTTTGATTTGCTTAAAGGCTACAATCAGTTTCCTTTGACACCTCGGGCTCAGGAGGTTTCAGCCTTTATAATGCCGTCTGGCCTATATTCGTACTCTGTGATGAGCTTTGGGTTACGAAATGTGCCCGCCACATTTCAGCGACTAATGAACCGCGGTAGTCTCTGGTTTACAGGGCTGTGCTGTTTATTTGGATGATGTGGTCGTGTATAGTGACGGGTGGTCTGAACATCCTGAGTGTATCCAGGTTCTTTTTACACGGCTAGTTGAAGCTCGTCTCACTGTAAATCTCCCTAAGTGCGAGTTTGCCCAGGCGACAGTTGTTTATTTGGGGAAGGTGGTGAGGGCAGGTGGTGGCTATCGATAATTTCCCTGTTCCAGCTACCAAACCTGAGCTTAGATGGTTTTTTAGGAATGGTGGGGTATTATCATGGCTTCTGTGCTAACTTTCATTTATTTTGTGCTAACTGTCGTTGCCCCATTTTGAAAGGCCATATGAAATTTGATTGGACCGAGATTTGTCAGGCCGCATTTGAGAATGTGAAGTTGTTGTTAACATCTGCTCCTGTGTTAATGGCTCCCCGCATGGACCAGTCATTCCAGATGCAGGTCGACGCTAGCCATGTGGGTGCTGGGGCCGTGCTCCTGCAGAGGGATGAGAAAGGCGTAGATCAGCCAGTGTGTTTCTTCTCAAAAAAGTTTAACCGCCACCAGTTAAATTACTCGACCATCGAGAAAGAAACACTGGCTTTAATCTGGGGATCACAACACTTTGATGTTTATTTAAGTGGGGGTGCTGTTCTGGTTACCATTTATTCTGATCATAACCCACTAACGTTCTTATATTCTCTAAAGAGCCCAAGTCAGCGCCTTATGCGCTGGGTGTTATTTTTACAACCGTATAGCCTACTGATCCGGCACATTCGGGGTGTGGATAACATCGTGGCTGACACCTTGTCCCATGCCCCGTATGAGTCCGCGTGTGGTCTTTCCCTACTCTGTTGCTTGCTTTGAGCCAGGCTTGTAACAGCAGTGTCTCATTCCCTACTTAGGGAACCATGGTTACATTCGTAAACTGAGACGCTTTTAGCATGGGCGAACCATGAAGCCGCACTGGGCGGCATTTTTTCATGATACATGGGGGGGGGGGGGCACGAGCAGTTATAAAAAAAAAAATAAAATAAATAATCCTCTGTGCCGCTGCTGCGAAGCGGTTTTCTATTATATATCATTTTACTGTGTGGGGAATTGGCAAATTAGCGCCTCTGCTTGCTGAGAAGGTGCCGTGTTTGAGGCGCCGGGCTGGACAAAAGTAATGTGAATGCCGAGAGAGAGAGCAACAGTTCGCCAGAGAGACCGAGTATGTCCGAGAGAAAGAGCGAGATGCAAGAGAGAGCGACAGTGAGTGAGAAAGACCGAGTACGTCCAAAAGAGAGCGAATGTTCGCAAAATAGAGACCGAGTGCGTTCTTAGAGATATCGAGACTGCGCGAGAGAGACCGAGAATGCGCGCGAAGTCATAGCCGTACACTGAAGCTGAGTGAGAAGGGGAGAGAGGAGCGGGGTTCGGCGTGGGGGGCAGTTCACCTCTGTGTCTCTCCCAAATGGAACGGAGTCACACCTCAACTTTCTTACAAATAACGAACATTTCATTCATAATATTATGAATACAGGCTTATAGTTCCTGCACATTTGTGTTTTTCTGAATTGTGTTAAATGGCTAATAAAAATAGTACAAAACGATGTGGTCACTAATGTGAATTGGTTTAGTCTTGACTTCTGGTCGTGAGTGACAGTGTTGGGAGGATGGAAAATCTGCTGATTGTCCAGTGCCAAATAAACACAGAGATGGACAGGAAAAGGTCAAAGCCATCAGGTGCCAAATTAGAGGAAAAAAAAAACTAACCATAAAAAATAAAAATAACCCTAACCCTAACCCTAAAAAGAAAGAAAAGAAGAAGAAGAGAAACGAGCAAAATATAAAAGTATGCAACTATGTTCACTCTTTATGATCATTATGGTATCCATGTCATGAATGAAGGGCTAATGTCTTTAAGTTTGTTATCCTTTTTGCTATGATGCTTGCTATGCTTATACAACAATAATTCGGTTTTAACTCAACAAACAATGCTATCTCACGACCAATTTGTACGTATTTTACGAGGTGGCTTATTCGTACGAATTTATACGACCTCACTCGTACGATTTTATACAATTTGTCTAAACCCCAGTGATGGTTAGGTTTAGGGCCGGCGTTAGGTGTAGGTCATTTGTACAAATTCATACGAATTGTGCAACTCGTAAAATACGTACGATTTGGCAAAAATCTTATGAATTTGTACAAGTGTGGTCGTACGAATTCAAACGAATAAGCCACCTCGTGAAAAATGTACGAATTGCCGTGAGATCGGGTTGCAACAAACACAAGATCTAATTTCACCATAATATTGTGCTTTGTAACAAAACTGTTAAAAGTTCAGTTATTATTTATTTCCATCAGTTGGTTTAAAGTTAGGCCCTATAATTATCCAACGGAATTTTCAAATCTGTGTAATTATAATTTAAATCAGACTACTTTTCAAATTGTGTGACTTGACATTCAGCCAAGTATGGTGACCCATACTCAGAATTCGTGCTCTGCATTTAACCCATCCAAAGTGCACACACACAGAACAGTGAACACTCACACACTGTGAACACACACCCAGAGCAGTGGCGCCCAGGGAGCAGTTGGGGGTTCGATGCCTTGCTCAAGGGCACCTAAGTCGTGGTATTGAGAGCACTGTACATGCACTCCCCCCACCCACAATTCCTGCCGGCCCGAGACTCGTACTCACAACCCTTCGATTGCGAGTCCAACTCTCTAACCATTAGGCCACGACTTCCACAAAAAATGTAACTCTGCTGTGAGCAGAGCACCCAAAAATACAGGTCACTCGCAAAAGTTCCCCTCCACGGAAATCTTTCTTAAAAGGCGAAAGATTTATGCGATAATAAAGAGAAACTCGAGTTGTATTTCATAAACCAACATCTCAGACGTTATTTCAAAACGTTATGGGGTTTCAAATCAAAAAATGACTTTCTTTTACAGAACATGTCCACTGTAGAGGACGTCAGGACTTAAATCAGGTTTATCAGGCATTTTGGGAGACACAACAAGAGAATATGGAAATAAATTAAACATCAATATTACTATGAAATATTAGATAGTCTATTATTATTTAAGTGTTGCCAATTATTACTCCAATTATTAAACTTTTTTTTTCATTAAATGTTGCTCCAAGAATACATTACTATGCAAATTAGATACAGTGTAGATACATTGCATTGAATGGGAATATTAATTTATGGCCATTTTACCCACATATTGCATAAAGTAAAATGGTGTATCAATTCATTCCATTATATCATAACATGAAAATCATCTTTATACAAGTTTTGGTAAAATAAATCCATAAACCCAAAAAGTTATTGGTGATTGATTTTTTTTTTTTTTTTTTTCAGTTTCATGTCATTTTATTTTTTAAACAACTGAGTCCTAGTGTCCACTACAGAGGACATAGCATAACATATGAATAAAATATAATTTTTCAAAAATGTTTTTTTTTTCTATTTGTTTCTTCGGCTCTAAACAATGTGATGACATGGGAAAAGGAAACTGTGTTTTTTAAGATGTTCTAATGAAGAATTTGTGCAATTGATAAATATTATTTTCTCTTTCACTGATGTTGTTCTAATAAAATATAACTGTTAGTGCAGAATTTTGGTGTTTTTTTTTTTGTTTGTTTGTTTTGTTCTTACAAAGTTACGATCAAATGGCATTCCGTCAAGTTATAATGTTCTCGAAACGTCAGCACAAAAACGTTATTCATGGAACGACTTCTTAAACGTTTTAGTTTCAGAGCATTCAAAATGTTCATCTTCTTTTTAATATTCGTAGCCTATAGCCAAACCAAATAGTTAAATAAATAAATAATCATAGCTTCAAAGAAAAAACGTTCTGGTTGTAATTACCTTTTGGAACTTAATCCATTTTTATAAAGTTCTCTTCATATGTTGAAAATGTTCAGGGATGCTTTAAATTAAGCTAAAAAAAAAAAAGCCTGTTTAAGAAGTCAATATCCAAATAATTTTCTTGTTTTCTTGTTCCATGAGCAGTCAGTCATCTCGCGCTGGACTGTCATCATTTCTCCAGCAACCGCTCCACGTTTCATCAAGTAGCATATTCCCCTCAGAGTTAAGTCAACGAAGTTGATGAGATCGTCTCCGCCTCCTGCCAACATACCATAACAAAATTATTCTTACTTTTTTAACGTCACTTTTGCGTCAGAGAGCACTGAAACGAAATTTAATGTTGCCCAGCAACTTCACATAGAACACGCGTAAACGCAGGACCACAAGTTCCCAGACATTAAGCTACAGATGGGTGTTTACCCAGTAACCAGCGATTAACGCTATAACAGTAGTGCCCTGCCTTGGGGAGCGTTTACAAAGATCTTCTTTAGTACATTATAGCACTATAATGCAGACTGCAGAGCGCTGTAGGCATCATGACGCAAATGTAGGCGGCAGCAGAGTTAAATCTGATTCTCTCAGTAAAGTATAGAGCAGATTAGAGAGAAGGGAAATGATTCTGTCCAAGCACGCGCTGAATCATTTAAACTTTTATTCAGTTCATCTTGCTGGCTTACTAAGCTTGGGTTTTTAGTTGGCTATTGCTTGTGAATAGATGTAGGGCAGGAAACTTGGATACAAGAGGAAACGGGTGTCCCCCACTCGGTCAGTGAACCAGTCAGGTTGTGTTTCTGGACACCAGTTTAAGAACTCCCTCTTAGACACCTTATTTTCCCTGCCTCATTATCACTTGTCATCTGTTCCTCCATCCCTCTGTTCTACTTATAATCCATTTATAATGCTAAATGCAAGTATGTATGTGAACACAAGTCAGCACATAGGCTAGTGACTTAAAAACAATTCTTAATTTTAAGTATCTGGGGCAGTGTTTGAAGTAAAGAGAAATGGTTTGAAGTGTTTGGTAGAAATGTTCTGTGTTTAATTGATCCTGTACATGCATTCACAGAGAGAATGTAAAATTTGAAACAAAAACAATTATTGCATGTCTCTGAAATGGACAAATTAACATATTACAAATTGGTGTCAGACACTTTTACAGAACAGAACTTCTTGAATGACAAATCATCAGAATAAAAAAAACAAAAAAACACTTAACACCTTTAATTGTTGAACTTGAACAGATCTTTGCACAGTAATACAGATATACATATAAATAAATAAACATTATAAAAGAAATGGAGAAAGACCACAATCAAAGCAATCGATGAAAATGAAAACAATCAAACATTAAGAACATTCTATTTGTCAGTTTAGAAATAAAACAATCAACTAAAAGGTAATTTAACTGCATTTAACTTTAGATACACTAGACACCATCATGTCTAACATTATTGCTGCTGACTCCCAAAGGGCCACACTTTAGTTTTTTCTGTGACTTATATGCTGATTGCTGTGTTGTGGCCTAACAATGATCCTTTGTAAGGCTTCTTGTAAAGGGATGATTTATCATCCCAATGTTTAAGTTTAGAATTCCACGTAGGCTGGACTACAGAGACAGTTGATGTTGTGGGTGTGTTAGAAAGGGCAGCACACATATCGATCTGATGCTAATTTCATTCAGAGCATAAAGTGCTATAAAGGGCATGCTGAGTATGAAAGTATGTGTTATGGCTCTTCTGGCATTTTATAAAAGACATGCACATCTATCTATAGAGGTG
This sequence comes from Carassius carassius, assembly GCF_963082965.1. Taxonomy (NCBI): domain Eukaryota; kingdom Metazoa; phylum Chordata; class Actinopteri; order Cypriniformes; family Cyprinidae; genus Carassius; species Carassius carassius. Next base: position 20,192,665 of record NC_081761.1, read on the forward strand.
TTCAGCATTTACGTCACAATTAACGCTTAGAAAGTTCTGTAGAAGTCACTTCTTAACACTTTAAGGGCCTAAGACAGTACAAGATGACTAAACTAACAAACTGTGGAATGAAAATTAATTATTAATTATAGAATTAGTATGCATTTTGCTAGACCTATGCCTACTTTTTTAAGTGAGTATTAAGGCCTGGGCTTCACTGCTCCTTCTCTGAGTCTTTAGTTTGGGAGTTGGTAAAGCTAGCCAAATCTTCCAGTGTCTCCTGAGCTGTTTGCTTGAGAGCGGAGTGGCGGCTTGAAGCTAGATGGTGGATACGACTGATTGGAAAAGAGCTCAGAAAATCAGTTGTAATGTGTGGCATGACCTCTCTCTCCAGCAGTAAGGACTGAAGGAGCCTCAATGACTGCAGACACACTTCTGGGTCAGGGTCTGTGGGAGAGCGAGAGAGTGTTTCTATGCAGGTCAGAGCTCAATATAATCCTCTATGAACAGTGCTGAGAAGGCATTTAACTGAAATTAAATGAACTCCAAAGTTCCTTGGACATGGAGTCCAAAATTTTTGTATGCGTTTTTTTGTATTTGTCATCCTTTCCACAAGATGCTTGCTACGGATACGAAAAAAAAAAAAATTGAACATGACTGATTTTTTTTTTTATGACGAAAGTTTCAGAGAAAGTGTGTAAACGTGATTGGCACAACAGGTCATATATATATATTTTTTTTTTATGTACAACAATTTCGAATGAGAATTCCGGAATCTGTGTGCAAAGACCTTTAAATGTTCACACACAAACTTACACATACGCACCTTCCAGAAGTGTGCTCAGAAGAAGTAGAAGTCCAGGGCTCTCACTTACGAGCTTCAGCCCATTCACACTAATAGTGATGTTATATAGAGCCATTAACATCAATCTGCACACAAAATTAAACAGTCACATACTTTAGAAGGAACCACATACGTCAACTTATTTCAAAATATGGTATACAATAATAACAACAACTCAGTTTAACAAACTGCATATTGTATAAACATTAAGCAAGTGTCCACAATAAATACATTTTTCTTTTCAAAATCTAGTTAAAAAAAAAGTAGTAAGGTTTTCATTACACCCTAAAGACATGTGAATTCACATCTCGCCCATATAAAAACATAATATATGACATATATATATACATTGCCCTATGTAGCAAAAGCAATATTCACATATATGTTACATATACAGCGATATATAATTTTCATATGTACACTCCCAAGTTTGATTGTTAATTACACAATGCCTATAGTAAAAATATACATGTATGATGGCTTTTTTTCAACAACATATTTATTTATATGTTTTGTAATAAATTTATTTCATGTCTAAATACATGTCTATCTTTTAGATTTATTTCTATAATATCAACATGCATCAAAGGGTTTTAGGATGAATCTAGACTTTTATATCCAAAAATCTATAAAACAGACATATTTGTATGTGCTAAATATAAGTTAATACATGAAACTGTTTTGGTTTCTAATATTTTATTTATTTATTTATTTTTTTTTTACTTCATAAGACAATATATTTCATATGTGACCCTGGACCACAAAACCAGTCATAAGGATCAATTTTGGGAAATTTTATATATACATCATCTGAAAGCTGAATAAATAAGCTGGAAAATCTGGAATCTGAGGATGCAAAAAAAAAACTAAATATTGAGAAAATCGTCTGTCCAAATGAAGTTCTACGCAATGCATATTACTAATTAAAAATTATGTTTGTATATATTTACAGTAGAAAAATCTTCATGGAACATGATCTTTACTTAATATCCTAATGATTTTAATGATTTTAGGCATAAAAGAAAAATCTATAATTTTGACCCATACAATGCATTGTTGGCTATTGCTACAAATATATCTGTGCTACTTAAGACTGGTTTTGTGTTCAAGGGTCACATATATAGACATGCAATATATGTACATATATTCTGCACGTGTGATCATTATTATCAAAAATGTTCATTCATATATATATATATATATATATATATATAAATTTGTACATTCATAAATAAATAGTAATATTCGGATGTGTATTTTAAAGTAGTGACATACACTTTGAGTTTTGGAAACACTCCTGGTTTCATTAGATACAGCAGCTGCAACAAAGTATCCAACAGGATGTGGGCAGAAGAGGATAAGAAGTCCCGTCCACAAGACACAGCAGCGATATCTAAAAACAATCAACAGATGAAATGACAATTTCTTTTGTTCTTGAGATGGTAATATACAGTATAAATAAGTTATGACCCATAGTAGTAAAAACAAACTCATTGCCCTCACTGGTAACAACGCCAGCCAGAGCCAGAACTAAATGATGCTCTTTTGAATTGTAACTCTGTTGTGGCTTTGCCTCTTCATTCAGAAACTTGATGGAAGTCTCCATGGTTCGACCTGCAATGCTCAGGAAGGGCTCCAGTTTACCCTGTGGATGCACAAGTGTATGAAGAGTTTTCTTACCTGGTTGAGGTAAAGAAAAATTCATGTCCTCCCACTTACAAAACAACCCGGCTCACTTAATCTAACTGGAAGTCAACCCTTAACAGTGTCCTCTCCCAAAATGGTACGAACTCACAGCAGCCAGTATGTCTCTGATCGCTTCCTCCCTTTGGGACGCACTCCAGAGCAGGGTGCAAGATGCAGTGCCCAGCTCAGTACAAAATGCTTTCTGCTGCTGCAGCTCCTCTCTGCACTCCCATAACTGCTGCTTTAAAACCAACTTCTCCTACAAATGTATGCGAGGAGAAACATACAGTACATATACACAATTAATAACTAGACAACAATAACGTAGGTATTTGGGGAAGAGATTTCTCCCTCTCTCTCACACCAACACACTAGTGATTCTCAACTTCTTTCTTCTTTTTGACCCAAAGACTCCACATTGTTAAGAATAATATTCAAAGGTCTCCCAGGACATCTTCGAGCGACCTGTTCCTTTAAATACGTTCCATTAGCTCAATGTTCTTCAGGCTTTACACCTTTTATTACCAATGAATTTAAAAGATTTTTTTTACTCATCCCAAAAAAAAAAAGCATTACATCACTAGAAAAAATGTGAATAATCATTTTTGCGGTGAGGCCTACCAGTGTAGGTCCCATATCTCTGGTTGAGAACCATCTCACTTATACTGACTGAAGGGGAAGTTTCTTTTGGGAAGTCGTGGCCTAATGGTTAGAGAGTCGGACTTGCAATCGAAGGGTTGTGAGTTCGAGTCTCGGGTCGGCAGGAATTGTGGGTGGGGGGAGTGCATGTACAGTTCTCTCTCCACCTGCAATACCATGACTTAGTTGCCCTTGAGCAAGGCATCGAACCCCCAACTGCTCCCCGGGCGCCGCAGCATAAATGGCTGCCCACTGCTCTGGGTGTGTGTCCACAGTGTGCGTGTTCAATGCTCTGTGTGTGTGCACTTTGGATGGGTTAAATGCAGAGCACGAATTCTGAGTATGGGTCACCATACTTGGCTGAATGTCACTTCACTTTCTCATTCTCTCCTCTCTATTTTATTACCTGTTTCTCTCTCTGACACTCGCTCAGAGCAACATCTAGTCTGGAGCGAATGTGCAGACAATCCTCTCTCTGTTGCTGCTTCTCACGGTCACTGCGCTCTTTAACTATATAACAATAAAGAAACTTTTATTAAAACAACTGTCCGAATTAACATTTAGTATTGTTATGAACGCTGTAAAACAAGGTTGCACACCATTCAGAATTGAGACTGTATTTTCTAAATTTAACACTAAATTTCAGAACAAGATCAGACTTTAAAGAAGATCAGGCCCTTTCTTTCAGAACATGCTTCACAACTCCTTGTTCAAGCTCTTGTTCTGTCCAGGCTGGGCTACTGCAATGCTCTCTTGGCAGGTCTTCCAGAGAGTTTTATCAAACCTTTACAATTAATCCAGAACGCAACAGCAACATCAATTTTTAATGAGCCGAAAAGAATGCACGTTACACCTCTGTTTATCAATTTTCACTGGCTACCAATAGCTGCTCACATAGAAATCTAGGTATTGATCTTTACCTACAAAACCGCCACTGGCTCTGCACCCCTTTACCTAAATTCATTATTTCAGGCTTATGTGCTCTCTTGAAGCTTGTGTTCTGCAAGTGAATGCCGCTTTATTATTCCATCCCTAAAGAGCCTCAAAATCACTTTCACTGACTTTAACTGTTCCCTCCTGTGGAATGACCTTCTCAGCTCAATCCGAGCAGTCGAGTCCTTTGCCACCTTCAAGAATCGGCTAAAAACACATCTCTTCCATCTTTATTTGATCCTCTAAATCTACCACTCTCTATTTTAAATATGTTAAAAAAAAACTTTCTCTATATTCATGTACTGCTTGTTTTCTTAAAAAAGAAAGGGAAAAAACAACTAACACTAGTTTCTCTGTTCTTTTTGTATTCTAAGCTATTTGTCTTCTTTTTATTTATTATACAATTAACAAAAGGCAAAAAAAGGCCTCTAACACTAGCTTGCTATATTCTTTTTCTATTCTACCCGTTTTCTTTTTGTTTATTATATAATAAAAAAAACTTGCTACTTGAACTGCATTAGGCTAACTGAGACTTATCATATAGCACTTGCATATAATTGCTCTTTTGTTGACCTTGATTGCGTCCATTGCCTTCATTTGTAAGTCACTTTCGATAAATGTAAATGTAAATTTGAACTGATCTAGGATACAAGATGCTTAATTAAAAAAAAAAAAAACTAAATTGAAATATAAGGTAGCAGAGATGAATGAAATTCAAAGAAATTCATACAGGTATAATTTGTTCTAGATAAATTTTTCCGAGGCAATCTTTGAATGTTGGCTATAAGCATTGTTTATATAGTGTAAGTGGCATGTATAAGTAGCTTGTGTGAACCAGAGTGGAAGAAGGCTTTATTTAAATTTAAGGATGCATTACCTGGGTTGGTTTCTTCCGAATTGCAATTCAGTAAATGTATCTTCTTGTTATTCAAATTCAACTTCTTGTGAGGTGTGGCCAATTTAATTGACATTCCATCTTAAGAATTAAAGTTTTGATTCTGAATTTTGCTCAACCCTGTTGGAACAACGTCCATTGCATAGGTTTATTTACTATACAGGTGTATCATAACTGACCACTGCTACTGAAAGAAAATTTAAATCATGTGCATCATAACTTAAAACTGCTACTTGAAGAGATTTTGCTTACATGCGTCCAGAGACCGTCCTTTATGGATAGTATCAATGCAGTCACTATTGATTACTTTTGGCATAAGCTGTCGTAGTGTCCTGACTTCTGCCTCCAGTTTCTCCAAGTCTCGCTTTCTGACTCGAACAAAACAGTCTGATCCTACATCCTTTAAACACACAGGACCGTTTTTGTTTACTGTTAGAGGTAAGCAAACTTTACAGCGTCGGTATGAGCACAAGAAGAGTACTAAACGTCTCCTGAAATGAATCTTATATCGTTGAGCGTGCGTTAACAGTTGAACAGTGACATCTTGTGGTAATTCTGGCGCTTGCGATCGTTTTTATCAATCTTTATAACAGAGTTGGTCATGGAAAGCGATTAAAATACTTTAGTGACGACACCATCTAACTTACTTAGAAAGGATCTTTATGTTTACAGAAGTAAATAAATATCAAACAAAAAAATTTATTAGCTAATTAGCTTGCTAAACACTGCATAAACTCTTTCATCAACTTCAGCTTCTCAACAACAAACTTGAAATCCGCAAAAATAGTAAAGTTACCTCTCCTAAAGACGGCACAGACGAAACATTAGCTGTATTGGTTGTTTTCATTTCGAAAAGTGCAAATTTGACAATGTTGTACGAACGGCTTCTGACCTATTATAATGTTTATAAACGATGTCTTTAGCGCCCTCCACTGTTCAGCGCATAACAAGTCATCTACTGGTCACCCATCCCCCAAATTAACAGTAAAGACAATATTATTTATTTTTAAAAATATAAAAGATAATTACTGCGTAAAAGCCTAGATAGATATATAGATAGATAGATGACTTTAATCTTTTAAATACATAAAATAATTATCTGATTTAAAACATGGACTGGCCTGATAGTTCTGTATAGTTCCTGGCCCGCCTGGTGAAATCCATGGCGGGTTTTCTGTACGTCATCACGTTCTCTGTGCCTCAGCCTGGACTAAACCTGTTCCAGAGCCCCAGCAGTGATCCAGTCCGGGATTTCCAAATAGCTACTCAAGTTACACTTCGAGAGAGTGAGCGGAGCGCTCTGTCAGTGCTTGCTTAGTCTGTGCCTTCTTTGTGTTTGTGGTAGGTGTTATCTGAGCACGCACCGCCTTGCTCACCCTGGGACGTTCAAGCCAAGTAATTTATGTTTTCGGCGACGCTGCAGAACTGTTGAACCATGTCTGTAGGACTGGAACCCGGTTTCTCCAACGACGAGGTGCTGAGCCTGCGTTACCCGCTTCATCGCGCGTGCAGGGATGGAGACGTCGGCGCGCTGTGCTCGCTGCTCCAGTGCTCCTCTAACCGGGCAGACCTGGCTGCCGAGGACTCGTTTTACGGCTGGACCCCTATTCACTGGGCAGCACACTTCGGGAAGGTAATAGAAGTACATTGTTTGCATATAGTTATGCTTTATTCCTCGGTTATTTCTCTTCCGGAGATAGAGGCGTGGATGTGGACTGGAGTAGGGAATAACGCGCGCGTAACACCATTAGTTAGGCGTGCTGTCATCAATAACTGAACTTACAGCGTGTGCACATGCGAAGAAGAAAACTCAAATACTCCATCAATATAAAATGGGTTGCCATTATCGCCTAGACGATAAGGCCATCGGCAGAAAACAGGTCATATCATTCTCAGTGGCTGCGTGCAAACTCGCATGCTGCTGGGTAAGAGTAGAGATTAATCACTTAATGCATGTTTGAACTGAAAGCATTATGATTTCTGAGATGAGCAAAATACAGCGTCAGTGGCACGCGTTGTCTATCTTATCCATTCTTGATTGTTTAAAGCGTATGTAGTAACTGATAAACATCGGAAGTTAAGCTGGATAAAGGAAATCAAGCCGAGTATGGCCGTTACTGATTGCTTCTTTGTTTCTGGATCACATTACTTGGAATAATCAAGTTGCATGGACCGCAGCCAGCGAAGCAGCAACATCAGGCGCCAGCACGCAGCTTTTCATTCATTGGCTGGGCAAAGACCAATAAAACACCTCGCGCCAAAACTGCGAATTTAAAATCTAAACTTTCCTCTTGTTAAAACGTTTGGTGTTTTTACATTACTGTCTGTTAATCAGGGTAGCCTAAAGTTTCTTTAGATCATTTACATTCTAGTTTAGAAATGCATGTAAACCTCAATGAGTTTATCAGCAACTTTTACTGCAGAGTGGAGTTTTGACATGCTGTTGACAGTCTCTCATGCTTCTTGTTAAATTCTACACATTTGATGGTCATGTTTGTGTAATTTTATTTAACACAAGATTATTGACAGTTTTGTTGAATTTGTACTTCTGTACCCATTCAAGGATGAAAATGTAATTTTTGTGTCTTGTGTGAACAATTACCATTGACATTATTTCAACACATTACCTCATTATGTCTCAGTGCCAGCATTCATTATGGAAAAATGGAAAAGCTTCAGTGGCTTGTAACTATTTTTAGCCTTATTCCAAATGGAAGTTTCCTGAGAGAGCCTCTGAGCAAAGAACTGCTCCTGTGAAATGTGCCATGTTTTCCACACTTGAACACATTTGTGTTCACATTTTGTTCAAATTTCTCTGCTTTAGTAAATTTCTATGTTTTATTACTATGTTTTATTAGTTTGTTTTTCATTGTCTTGACCATTCTACATTTCACTACACTTAATTCCTGTCACTTTTTGACTTTTAGATTTTATAATCTGGTAAAAATGCAACCATGTGTACATGCGTACAACGAGCACATCGTGTTTCTGCTCCTAACATCTGCTGATTTCACACATTTTACAGAAATGTTTTGAATATGAAGCAATTTCAAACAGCCAAACAAAGGTGCTAGAATTTGAAAGCGTTTGATAGAACTAATGCATTTTCCAGAGTCTGGTTAATGTCAGGGAGAACAGAGTCAAAGAACAGGGTAATGAATTGCCCCGTGGTGTTTCATATTGAAAATGCAGCACAGCTGCTGGTACCTTACAGTAGAGCAGGCAACATGAGTCTCAAATAGCAAGTCAGGGAGATTGGAGTCTGTCTCAAATTATTCGATTTCACCATTGTATGTGAAGTCTGGAGCTGTAAACCTCAGCTTGAGCTGAAGTACATTTACCTCTTATCACCCAAGTTGTGGAATAATTGATGTTTGCCTGTTTCGATGAACATGATTTCACATTTTTGTAGGGGGAGAAACCAGAAACTGGTGGAAAATCATGTCACTAGTTTGTTGATTTTATTTTTCTCTTTGTCACAAAACAGCTGGAGTGTGTTATGAGGCTGGTGCAGGTGGGATGTGAAGTGAATGCATTGACCACACGGTTTGCCCAGACCCCGTCTCACATTGCTGCATTTGGAGGACATCCAGAATGCCTGCTGTGGCTCTTACATACAGGGGCTGAAATAAACCGACAGGTGGGTCCACATACAGAACTTGATAATGTTATATGATTTGTGATGTCTTATGACTTTATTAACCCTCTCAAGCCTGGCATGAATTAATAATCAGAAAAATATCATATTTGTCATATCAGGCTTTTGTGGCACATAGTATGAGGTAGAGACAATAAGGAGAAAAACAAAACTCAATTTTATTTGAGGCCCAAACTGAGCAAAAATACGCAATTTGCTGCAGGTACTGATAATTAATTACATTTTGATTGCTTATAATGTAAATCAGATCTTGATAACAGTATAGCAGACTACTTGCATAGAATAATATAATTATTAGTTGACACTCTGTATCTCCGATATGTCTTAAGATATTAAATGCTTAGTTTTATGATCAAAGCTGTGTACCATAGTTTTGAAGCATGTACTGTAATGCAGTGCAATACCACAATGATTGACAGAATGACAAAAACTCTCCTCAAGAGCCTGATGGATAAACATAATTAAAAAAAACATATATGGAAAAAACACAGTTGTTTCAGTCTAGTAAGTGTTCATCTTAAAATATTAATAATAATATAAAAAATGTTTAGTTTATAAAAATCGAATGATTTCACAGAAGAAATACACATGAACAGCAACCTGAAGATAGATGTTTTTACAATTATACTAACAGGCCTTCTACTTCCTAAAAATAATAAACTATCAATCAGATGACACACTGTGTAGTAGATTATGTGCAACAGGTTTTTTCAGCCAAGTTTTGATCATGTTGGTTATTTTTAGCTCATTGAGTTGAGAATGTATCATTTATAGAGGTGATATCAGCCTTGTGATTTGAGCCTTGTGAAAGAGCACAGTCCCTCAATATTGAAGTGAAATGTTCAGCATTAAAGGTCTTTTATTTCACCATGGCATGGCATATGTTACTGTCTTCTTGAGTCAGGTAATTAATCTATGAGCCCTTTAATGCAATTTATCTTTCAGGAAGTGGCTCAAAGTCTTATCATTTGCCCTAACTTATCATCCCTGTTTCCACTTCCTTCAATTCTCTATCCTATCTCCAATGTCCTGGTGCACAAATCTCTGCCAAACTGATCCTATTGTCAGGGATGATCCTGTCTGTGATGGACAGATCTTTGAATGGTGACGTCTGTCCTCAAGGTTGAGCACTGTAGTCTGTGATTTAGCCCAAAGGGCATTGGAGGATATTTACCCCTTAATAACAGATGAAGACAAGAAGACAATTGAAGTGACAGAATGAAAAGTCCTACTAACGTTGGGCTAAATCTCAATTCTCTTGCTTGACCAGTTGTTCTTGAGGACCGAAACTAACTATAATGCTTTGTACAGTTTTACTCTTCACTTTGAGAAACTGGAGTAATTAAAAAAAAAAGATGCCATGCCATTGCCATCAAAGCAGTCATTCCCAAACCCTTCAGAATGTGCCTTTTATTAACGGTTGGATTAGGTCTGTTGTCTTACACCCTTAGTCCATGTTTCCATGCTAAAGTTGTAACGATTTTTTTTCTTTTTTTACTATTATTTCTCCAAATTTCTTGCTGAAAGTGATTCTTAAGTCTTAAAGTGTAAAGTAAGGTTGGGTGTTGTACAACACAAAATGTGATAAGCCAAGTTGAGAGTACTCTGTAGACAGTCATTATTCTCATCGGCCCATTTCAGTAAACAGCTTATCTGTCTGGCATCCCTAAACAGGCTGCTTGACTTGCAATTACTTGAATATTTGTTGATTAAAAATGGCCATCATCAAGTATCATACAGTATGTTCACTCAAACACAAACAAGCACAGACACTGAGGGGAATAATGCTCATAAACAAATCCATTCTGTATTATTTGAGAGGAAGTGAATGAGAGTCATCCCTGTTGTATTACTGCCTCTGCAGTAATTGTGGTTTGACCTACTTTTTGTGGTATTATCTGGGTTATTTAATGGCAAATTATCCTTTGTGCTTCAGTTTACAACCTTTAGGGGGAGCTGTTGTGTTAGGGTGAAGAGTTCAAAGTCTTCACTATGACTTACATGAGGAGTGTTTGTTTAGATTCCTTTCTTCAGATTGATACCAACCAGAGATGCAGACATAGCTTTTAAAGATTCGCACATGCTGACGGTTGTTAAAAAATGTTGATAAATTAAAGAATTGATGTCTAGAATTTTGTCAGCATTTTTAGTGTGAAGAACTGTTAGTGATGTTGTGGAAGCCTATTAAAATGTGCATTTTTCTATATTGTTTCAGGATTATGTGGGTGAAGCACCCATTCACAAAGCAGCAAGGGCCGGTAACATGGAGTGCATTAATGTCTTGTTGATCCAGGGAGCCAAACCGGAGTAAGTCACTGTCTTACTGTTTTTTGCTGTTTTAGTTATTTTTTTCAAAATGCATTATTATGTGACTTTGTGACGTCACAGTGTGAAAGAGAATCTCCACAAATAAAAAAGCTCTGCCATAAAGCCTTCATTTTGAATTTGACAATCTCACAAAACCAGATGTAATACAACTAGAAAGCCATAATACGTAGTTTACATGAAGTTTTGTTGTGGCTCAAAATAAAAAAGTCCTTGGAGAATGTGTTGTTAATTTAGTCAAAAAAAGGTCATTTGACTTTATGCCACAGTCTGAAGAATGTAAATTGAAAATATTAATGCAAGAATTATTTTACATACAGTTGGTAATCCTATTAGAGCTGTAATCGGGCCTTAAAAGTTAGGCCCAACAGGACCCGAGCCCGACAGGTTTCGGCTCGAGCCCGACAAGTACATTTTGATTGACAGCTTTTTTAAAGCCCGAACCCGTTTACAGCCCGACATTATTTAAATGTGCGCACGCACACAACTCTTTTGCCTTTTGTCAATAATGAGTCATTTATACGTTTTAACATAATTTATTAATAACTAACGTAGACTAGACCACTTGGAAGTTGGAATGAAGAAATAAAATAAGTTCTCTGTGACATTGTAACATCTCAGCATTCTAGACATAGGCTCATTTAGCCTATAAATAGACCAACGCACCAATAAAAACGAGTCATTTTTAACAAATTAAATTAAGGTAAATTTTAAATTAACATTGGTATTTGGCAATAACGAAATTAAGATAAAGGCTCCGCCGGATTTGCTTCACACTAGCAGATGATATTTAATAAAAGAATAATGCCAACATTAGCGTAAATACTCTGTCCACATTATGCATTTAAGACTCAGTATTTAGAATATTTAGTTATCATTTGAAAAACCTTTACTCACAGAGATTAGGCTAAGCCTATATGTTTTTGTGGAGGAAAATTATTGAATCTACTGTAGATGTCTTCAGCGCGTTCCTGCGCTCACTGATGGTGCGTCATCACTCATTCTCATTATAAACACGGTCAAAATTTTCCACACCTCAGACTCTGCTTTAGTTGCTGGTGCAACCAAAACATGTTCGCCAGAGGCAAGCCTCCGTTACACCTACTCAGCATCCATTTTCGCATCTTTCTCGCGCTAATCGAAACACATCACATGACCGCTCGTTTACCTCACAAACCGGAGCGCAAGCCCGAGCCCACGTAAGATTATATAAATTAAGCCCGAACCCGACCGAACCCGTCGGGTCCCATTGGGTCCCGTCGGGTTCGGGCAATGATCTTCAGCTCTAAATCCTATCACCCCTGTAGTACAGGCACTTTACTAATAATAATTTTAGTACTTGTAGAATAAAATTTTAAGTTCTTTCATTTCAGTTCTAATAACAACTGCAAATTGTAGTGTATAATTACTTTTTTGTTTAATAAACTCTGTTAAAGTGATACTCCATCCTTAAGTCATTCCAAAGTTCTAGACTTCTGTTCATTTTTGAAGTACAAATGATGATATAGATATTAAGACTTTGACAAATCATAAAGACACAATCCATATGAATGGAGAGGTTTAATTTAGGCTTTTATTTACTTATAAACCGATACAGATTTAGTAAACAAAGACTTAAATGTATGGTTTTATTTACATATAAATGTTATTCAGATGTAAAGAGTGTTAAATTTGTATTTTTGGGAGAACTATCACTTTAAATGTCCTGCTCTGTGTAGGCTAGCAGAGCTCTTTTAGTGGAGTTTTTCTTCACCCAATGAACGTGTTTATCTAAACCTGTTGTCATCATTTAGCTTAAAGGTGAATTTTGTGTTTAGTGGTTCCATATGAGGTTAAGATGAAATTCAAACAAAACAAATGCACATTTCCTCTTTCCCCCCAGCAGATCTGAGGTCTCTAAAAAATAAATTGTCATAGAACGTGAATTGCAATTTGAAAATATTTTGTATGAGAATTAAAACATCCCAGGGCTCAACATTAAAGACTTTATTTCTACTGGCCTGGTCACCATGTGGTTTACATTTTTACCTGCTCTGCCACAAAAAAATTAATAAAAAAAGGTATTGTTTTCATTGTTTTTGACCCATGTAACCTTGTATGCTAATAAATAAGCTTATTGTGACACTAACCTTTTAGATGTCAGTTTAATTTCACAATTCTAGATTCCCATTTCAATACAGCCTTAAAAACTACCAGCCTAGGAGATCAAGTTAAAAACATTATTGAAGACATGTGAACACTGAATAATAAAACAGGAATTAATAAACAAGTTAGCACAAATAAATACAAAAGAACAAATGTTTAAATTGAAAAAAAAAAAAAGAAGCTTTATAATAAAGTTTTTCAGGTAGGTCCAACAATAGTGTTTAGCAAGAGAAATTGAATAATCAAATATAAAGTCATTGCATACATTGTAAAAAGTAATGTGTTGAGTTTATTTAATTCAGTTGTGCAAACTCGTTGCCTTAATTCAATTAAGTAATCTTGACTTTATTGTTAAATTAGTGTAATTTAAATCTCTGCTAATATATTAAAAGTATTCTTTACTTGTTTTAAGTTAAATTTAATTAAGCCATTTAAGTTTTTTTTAAACTTAATTGAATCTGTGATCTGAGGAACATTACTACTCAGAATTACTGACTCCCAGAGTGCATTGCGGCATGAATAAATTATGCAATTGCTTTGTTTTACAATTGTTTTTATTTTCCAATTTTATTTGCTGGCTTGTCAGTATTATCACAACAAAAAGAGCAAATAAAATGGTTATTGTTACAATTAATAAAAATAAATGAAATTGAATTGTTACAATTGATGTGATTTCCATGCTGAATGTTGAAGTCTGTCTGTGACTTAAGCATATTACCACAAATATGAAAGGACTATGTCAACCTAATAAAAAAGCTTCTCATGAAAAATTCATGAAAACAATTAAATCACTAATAAGCACAAAACAATACACAGATAATTTAAATCAAAGATATATATTTTTCTAAAAGCAATCTATGTATTACTTTTCCTCCTTTGAAATCAAATAACTCATAACTCAAGTTTCATGTTGCATAGCTGCATTAATAGGAAGAAAATTATAAAAATCCAAACAAAGTTCCAAGTGCCCAACAAATAGAACACTAATCACTGTAATGGTGTAATGGTGAGACAACCTAAGGAAAATCAACATGCATTTATGAAGTCAGCTTATGTGATGTTCTCTCAGATATTTCAGTTGTATTGAAAATTCAACATTCAACATGACTTTGGGAGACGAGTGAATGCAACTAGTGAAACAAAACTGCAGACATAGAGGAACTGAGTGAAAAGTCTTTTGAGACACTTTTCTTTTCTTCTTCTGTTATGTTGCACATTAGCAACATATTAGTACATTGTTGCCTCTCACTGGTTTATTAATCTCCTTGGTTCCTTTGTGGCTACTTGAATTTAAGTAAGTTTTGCTCAAGAAAAGTAAGTTAATTGTTTTATTTGCCTCAAAAGTAGCTGCAACTTAATAAAAACCTAGTAAGTATAACAACTAAATAAAGATAATGAAATATATCTAAGTGGAACAGACCTTTAATCCAATAAACTAGATGCTCTTAAGTACTGTTTACTAAAGTTGCTTAGTTGAACTATTGCATCCACCTGAAAGTTTACATAAGTGTTATTATGTAAATTCAACAAATTTGTAAAAATCAGTTGTTTACCTGCTTTCCTTAAGTAGATTTAGTGATTACTTTTTACAGTGTAGCCTTCACTTTATAAATGAAATATAGATTAATCCTTGGTTACAAAATCCCTTTAGTCAAGAGCAGTGAGTGATTTTCTTTCTTTTGTTTTATTAACATTATTGACAGACAGCAGCAGGTAAGGTACAGATTCAATGTGGACCCAGTGAGATATGAATACATAAGCTTTCCATTGATGTATGGTTTATAAGGATCTGACAATATTTGGTGCGAGATACAACTATTTGAAAATCTGGAATCTGAGGGTGCAACTAAAATCTTAATACTGAGACAATCACCCTTCAAAATTGTCCAAATAAAGTTCTTAGCAATGCATATTACTACTCAAAAAAATAAGTTTTGATATATTTATGGTAGGAAATTTACAAAATATTGTCTTGGAACATGATCTTTACTTAATATTACTAATGATTTTTGGCATAAAAGAAAAATCGATAATTTTGACCCATGCAATGGATCATTTGGTTATTGCTAAAAATATACCCCAGCGACTTAAGACTGGTTTTGTGGTCATGGGTCACATATAATGACATCTTTCCCAAGATGGGTGTTTTGACATAATTTTGTATGTATTTGTGTGTTTAAGTGCAAGAAGATGCAAAACACAAATTGGTGTTTACACGGTTACAGCTCTCCGTCTCTGTGCCCCGGGTGTGTGCAGAAAACTATACATGAGTACACCATTCAGTTTCTTCTTCTGCTAAAATGGTTTAAAATCGCTTAAAAAAATTGGCAAGGCTTAAAAACAAGTGCAAATGATGAAAAATGTTGTTACGACCCAGCAGTTATCAGTCACCTGTCCTGAGTGTCTTTCATGTTGGCCTGCATCCATTAATTTCATTTTTTTTTATTGTTGAGCCCTGCATCCATTAATTTCATTTTTTTCCTTCTGTTAAATGAAATCTCTCTTGTCTTAACTAGCCAGTATGTTGAAATGCAAGATGCAGATCCTCCAATTTTCTGTGCAGGATTACAAAAGACTTCTTAGAAATACAGGTCTTTGCTATTTAAATAATAAATAAATTATTTTTTGGAGAATGCTGATACTCATGTGAGTACCAAGATTGGTAGATGGTTGAGTAATTGTGCATTTGTTTTAATTAGTTTTGTATGTAACCTTAAAAGCATGTTGCCTTGTGTTTTTGTGTGTTTAATGACATATTGTTTATTGGATTGTCTCGAATAAATGCCTTTTGGTTCATTCTGTCAACTCAATAAGTGGTCTTGCCTAAGAAAAAGAATGATATTGGTCATTTTTTTACTGGCGAAAGAAATAGTAAATGAAGGAGAAAGCCAAAATATAAAATTTCATGGTTGTCTATTTGAGTGAATCCACAGTTTGGTAGAGAGGGGCAAAATTTTCATTTTTACTATTTTCATTTAAATTTCATTTAGAACCAGTTTAGTGGTAAGTAAAAATATATTTTATTTAAGCTACAACAACTAGATTTTAAACAAACTACATTTTATATACATGTATTTATTCTTATGCCCCTTTAAATACAGTAAGTAACAGCTGAATGCAAAGTGACCCACATTTGGATTTCGACGATTGAAAAATGGGTAAAATTCAACAGTTTGGACATGGAGCCACATTCCCCATATCTATGGGATTGAGCCATATAGAGCCTTGAAAATTAAGAATACTTATACTAAATTATAGGCGTGCAAATCAATAGCAATCAACACTTACCAGTTTACCTGTACCATCAATGTTGTCATTTTGACCCCCTCTACAAAATTGTGGATTGCTGAGTAAATGTTCATCCACAACATTTAATATTTTGCTGTTCATCACTATTTATGTTTGTCTTTATTCTTAAAAATATTACCAAAATAAAAAATTTGAGCCGGGAACTTGGTGAAATTTTGTTGATTTGACATGGAATGACCATTCTGTTTTCAAATTAGCTGAAAACTGAACATTAGAGTTTTTGTATCATCAACTAGCACCAGCTAAATAAGTCTTAAAATTTTCTTTTAATCTGGTAATGCCACACCCAAACTGTTAAACTGTTCATAGCCACATCAGTCAGTATAAACTAGCACATGCCACAGAAAGATCATCAACTTGCATTAACAATCTGCAAAAAATTAGTAATAAACAGGAAAATATCACTCTGTTGTGAAAAGTTCTCTAATTTGTATATAGTTTATATTGAAATAATTTTCTCAGACATCAAGTACTAATATGTTTGCAGTGTCTGAAGTATCTCTAGACCAGACTGAGTGTTATGGTGATTCTCTTTTTCCCAAATTTAGTTGGATCGGTGTTAGATATACATGGCAAGTTGGTGTGAAAATGGTTTGGCATATGTCTCAAGTTTTCTCATAAAGGCCAACCATAAAATTAAACTTAAAATGTAGTTTGTGGTAAAACTGAAGCACTGCTTTTTATATGTACACATAATCTTTTAAATGAACATGTTATGAACTTGTAAAGCTGAGTTACTGATTAATCATCTTAAGTAGGGCTGTGCGATATGGACAAAAAAACCTATCACGATTTTTTTGATCAATTTTGCGATTTCGATTTTAATCACGATTTTGACACACAGACATGCTTTACAGTCATAAATGCATTCAGTATAAATTTTAAACATATTTTCAAAAGAAAACCAATTAGAGCTTTAACAAATGTCTCAAGTCAAAATAATCACTAAGTAAAGATGTCAAACAAAATGTCTAGACATATGGAAAAAAATAAAATAAAACCATGTTCAGGGATTTTTTTTTTCTTCTTTTAATTTTTTTTTGCCATGCATTGGTCATAGAGGTCACTGTAGCGGTGCCTCAGGTGTTATATGTTTTCCCCAATATATTTATTGTCCAAGGGTCACACGTACTCCATCTGCTGTGCGTATACAGTAAGTTACGTATATGCGGTTCAGAAGCAGCAACGAGAGTGCATTATTGTAACGCGAAAGCACATTAAAATAATGCGCAAGCGCGAATCTATCCACTCGCACCAGTGATGCACGGGTCAATGCATTAATAACCCGCACCCGACCGACGTTTTCAACTAACCCGCCCGCAATTCGGACCGCAAAAAAATAAAAATAAAATATTGTACCCGACCCGCTTCCTGACCTGCATGTTTAAAAAAGCAGTAAATGCTCATCGTATCGTCATTGTGTCATAGGAACGTAGGCAAAACTAACTAGGCAAAAAAAAAAAAGATACCTTATTATATTATAATTTTGTCAAGAATTATAAAAAATCGTCAGTAAGCTCATAATTTGTACTAAAATAGTCTAGTCTGGCTATGTCTATTTGTATGTTTCTGCAAGTTCAGAGCGCATTTCTGAATATCACGCTCCACTCGGTCATTCTGTGGGGTCTCGCTCAACCCAGAACGGCCTGCTGGTTCGAAAATATGCAAGGAGTCATTTTATTGTTTAGTAATAAACTGGTGTTTTCTGTGTCGCTGCAAAGATTAAGTCGACAATGCAGACTCGCCATGAACGCCAGAGAAAAATGCACATTTCATATGGATTATATCACCAGAGAGAAGCCTATTTATTTTGGTTTGAATATTTTCGTTTAAAAGAAGACATTTCAAGCTTTCTGTAATATATAGCCTATATTTCTCAAATCTGTGAGGCACACGCTGAGTTCCGGCGCCCTCCAGTTCACATGCAATGCAAGTGATCGTGCCGGTGCCTTATTACATTGTCTGCTAAGCTATATATTTGCTTCTTATTTATTAAATACAGGCAACTGACTGATAAAACATTGATCAAAATTAAGATACAATTTATACAAAACGAAAATCTTTTAAAAAGTTTTCTATAAAACAAAACTTAATGAAGTCGTCAAAATCATGTTTTACCAAAAACAGCGACGTTGCTCCCCATGCAGTCTTCTTTGCCGCCTCCATCTCTACGTGCAGACTGAGCTCGTGCGTCATCTTCATGCCAGTTATTCAGCCAATAAAGTGTAGGCCTAGGTATTTCAAAAATGTGTCTAGTACTATATAAATGACAAAGGTTTAATTGCCATTTTTATTTCAAAGGACCCGACCGGCCGCGACCCGAATATCATTAAAAATAATTTTGGATGACTCGTAACCGCGGGCACCCGCTCATTTTGGATCAACCCGCGCATCACTGACTCGCACCCAGATTTCCTTTGCTCTGTTAACAAAACCAGATGCGTGTGCTCAGATCATAGACTGTTTAAGGCTCAGATACACGCTGCGCTCCACTTAGGTGCGCTGCATCCTGATTGGTTCAGATAACATACTGCGGGAGGTCATGGCCGCAGAAAATCGTGCTATAAAGCGATTTAGAAATCGCAATCGCGCACACTCAAATCACGATTTTATTTCGATTAATCGCACAGCCCTAATCTTAAGTGTTTTTTCCAAAACATCTGAAAAACATAAAATCAAACATTCTTCAAATATCTGTCAGATTGTGGAGACATTTGTTAATATGTCTGTCAAATGCAACATTCAGACTGATATTGATTTCCTTGTTTAATTATATAATTTAAACGACCCAGTTCCTTAAAACTTACTATAATCTCAATTGAAACACTAAATGAGACCTATATTGTGGAAACTGTAATTATAAGCATCAGTAAAGCTTGTTAGACTATATTTTTCTTCCCTGTAGTCAAGTCCATACTCTCAATATGTAGCATTACAGCAGTGCTTCATTTTGTTGAAAGTAATATTTTAACATCAGCTAAAGTCAATGACACGTTTCAAAAAACAAAAACCTTTTTTAAGCTGTTATATCAAAATGTGTTCTCACTACGCTAGGGCTGTCAATGTATTAAACAAGTCTCAAGTGATCAAATTTAAACACAATTAAACTGTAATTAGCAAATAATAACTACATTTTACATTTTTTATAAAATAGTTTCGTTCTGATTGACTTGATTAGTTGGAATAGGCTAAAACATTTTCAAGAATGCTGTTGCAGGTTTCATTACTAAAACCGTTTTAGTATGAAATTTTTTTTTGTCTAATGGTTTAGAAGTAAACCTTCTGAACACTGTCTCTGCAACGTGTGATACAATTTTCAAAGTTCAGCAAGCCAGATAGATGAACCATATTCCTTAGAACTTATTATTTTAAAAACTGATTATTTTAATCTTTGACAGCCTTAGTTGTGTCCCTTATGACTTTTATATATAGACAGTGGCTTTTTTAATTGTATGTGCCCATCTTTTTAATGAGCTCTTAATTGTCAGAAAATGCTAGTGTTATTAGGAAGTGGAACTTATTTTTAGTCAGATCTGCAGATAATCTGACTTTAAGGAAGCTGGTCAGGGAATAGAGCCCCAGAACAATGGATACTTTAAAAAGCAAGGATGTGTCAAAACTTTATAGAAATAAGATTGATGAATGTCTGCTTTTTTATGCATCTTAGATGTGTACTTGATCGTTTGTTTGAAATCATCTGTGACCTTTGTGATTAAAGTAGCATGTTTATAAAAAATTATATTGAAGATCCATTGTGAACCATTACAGAGGAAAAGGAAAATCCCTACACATCTCAATGTTTTGCAGCGGTTGAATTTGAACATGACTTGATTTTCTCAAGTAAAGCCCAGAAAAGGGGGGGAAGCATTCCAAAAACTGCTGCCACACGTTCTTCAGCGAACACCCTTACATTGAGTGTTCTCACTATCGCTTCCTTGAGTTTCTACACACTGGCAATCTGTCGAGGTATTTCTTGTGGTGATTGGTTTTGATTCTAGGAGAACAGTCATGATAGCATTTAGACCTGCATGCTTTGCCTAGTCAGCACTGTCTTATTACTTATCCTGCAATATTTGTTTACTTATTTGTTCTCAACTAACAAGAATAAGGGGGGGCTCAATAATAAATGCTGATCCTACAGTAATCAACTTGAATAAGAGTACACTTGCAAAAGTAGTAAACTGTATTAGGATTACAAAGTAAAACATTTATAAAAAGTTAAATGCTTCCTAGAGCAAACAGTGTAGGACCTCTTTTTCAATGCCAGACAATTATTTGTAGCAATGTGTCTTTTTTTGCTATAATACCATCTTTATTAAGAACTTTATTCTATGTGCTTAGAGTTTAACCATTGAATTTAGTGTAGAGTATGTCATCACTATGTGTTTGCTATTAAATGCATCTAATTTATGTATTTATTTATTTATTTATTTATTTTGTAATGTATTTTAAAGGCGTAACTTAAAGTTGTTGAAAGCAAGCAGTTAAATTTGAACAAATTCTAAATTTTGGATTAATGTAATCTGCTGTAATTTAACTATAGGCACAAATGTCGTCATCCAATGGTGTAACAATGTAACCTGCACTAAAATCACCATCACAAACACTCAGAAATAACAAATACTATTATTAAATACTGCTATAATACTATTGGCGACCTGGTGCTCACAAATCAGAAAACAATGAAGTTCGTATTTGAAAATTTGCTATCTTTTAATATGCAGTTTATTTCTATAAAGATTAAAAACGACATTATTGTGCGATATTATTGTCTGCGATATTGAAATTGTTGTTTTAATGATATGCAAGTCAGGGCTGTGCAATTAAACGCATCCGATTGTCATGTGCATCTCGTCAGTAAAGCCGGTCCTGTGATTAGTAGTAAATCTCCATCACCTGCTTTCAGATTGAGTGGCATTCACTACACAAAGCCATAGTTCACTGACAATTAGGCAATATTGCGTTCATAATCGCAGATTAATCGCATTCGATTTCGAATGCTATATCGACTAGCTTGTCAGTGAACTACGGCTCTGTGTAGTTAATGCCGCTCAATCTGAAAGCAGGTGATGGAGATTTACTACTAATATGACTGGTTTTACTGACGAAATGTGCATGACAATCGAATGCGATTAATTGCACAGCTCTAATTCAAGGTGACATTATCAAGTATGTCACTCATTTTAAAAAAATAAAATAAAAAAATGGCCAATTTGAACGAATCTTTTGAATGAATGATTCAATGACTCACTCATTAAGACACAGACATGTTGCCATCTACTGGCGCCTTTAGTGTTACATTAATTTGTCGATATCAGGTCTAAACCAGCCAAGGTACTAGTGTTGTCAAAAGTACCGACTTGAGTACCAGCAATTTTAAAAACGTCAATTTCCCACTAACATTTGAGTACTGTTGAGCGGATTCTTAACCACCGCTGATTGGCCATAGTGTTCTCGTACTCAACTGATATGACTGTGATTGGCTTTAATGTTCATCGCTTCACACTCTTCAATGAGTGCGTGAGTTTTTGAAAGCCGTGGGTCAGTCTATGCCTAGATATATTAGTCCATTTGGAATATAATAATAACATTTATAAAGTAACATATAATATAATATTATTATATTATAAAAGTACCAGTACTTTTGACATCTCTACTTAGGGCATAGAAATGTTATTTCTTAACTACAGTGCAGTGAGTTCCTTGCCTTAAGCATTGTCTGGCATTGTCAGATGTTTTCTTTGAGTATTTCCAGAAGATAAAAATATTTAGTAAAAATACTATGAAGCATTTAACATTTTATCAGATAGAAAGGGGATGTTTAGGAAGGCATGAGTTAATGCAGGCCTATCATAACATTTTTTTTTTTTAAGCTGAATTTTTATTTATATTTTCATATTGTATATTTACTTTGTTTTCCATGTAAAACCATTTTATAAATGCAAAGGGAGAGGCTGAGAGATAGGTTAAACCGAATTCATAAATGAACCAACTACTGACCCAAAATGTTATTCCTTCTCATTATATTGCACAGACATTGAAAAAAAAAAAAGGTCAAATATTTTTAGATTTCGGGGTGGTTTTCCAAATGTTAATTAAAACATAAAAATTCCAAAAAGGAATCCATAGATTCTTAATAAGGCACTATTCAATGGGTAGAATCTTTGACTCTGTATTTTCGAATATCAGTGTCACACAGACAGAATGTAATCTAATGTCCATCTGACAGAATGGCAAACATTTGACATTAAAACTATATGTAGAATGTAACATGACTAATCATCTGGACC
The DNA here is from genome assembly GCF_963082965.1 of Carassius carassius. Taxonomy (NCBI): domain Eukaryota; kingdom Metazoa; phylum Chordata; class Actinopteri; order Cypriniformes; family Cyprinidae; genus Carassius; species Carassius carassius. Next base: position 20,215,368 of record NC_081761.1, read on the forward strand.
AAATATTTTTTATCCATTTAGCATGTTGGTTCATATCTGAATTCTAATATAAGTGCACACACTGCATTTGGAGATAAATATGCGCTGAACTTTCCTTTCCTAATACTTTTATCTAATGAACTATTCATTTCTGGTTTTAGCTACTATTTGAAATGGAGATCAACTGCTTTGCCTTCAGTACTTTTAACATGATAGTTCTTCAAAAAAGCACTATGTTGGATAAATAGTGTTAAACTTGTATCAGTTTAATTTTGTTCACAAAAATTTTCTGAAAGAAAACAAACGTTTCAGAACTTTATTATTTCCTGTTGCAGTGTGTGAAAAATCGACTTTTTGGGCCTTTCCTATAAATAACTCCTAGAATAAAAGGGAAAGTCTTTGAAATTTAAAAACATAGTTAACATTAGTATAACAGTGCTAATTAGATCATTCCAGACCTGACTAATCTTTTTTTTTTTTTTTTTTTTTTTTTTTTTTTTTTTTACCTGCTGTGCAGCTTGAGGAATGCAAATGGTTTGACTGCAGCAGATCTGGCCCATGCTCAAGGCTTCCATGATTGCGCTCAGCTCCTCTCTAATGCACACAACCAGCTAAATCAGATAAATGGATTTGCCCATAACGGGACCGACCACACGCACATCCAGGGCCGCAGACTTCTGAATGGGATGGCCAGTAGAAAAAGATTACTTGATTGCACAGAGCCAAACCAAATGAAAAAAGCAAGAACTGAGAGTAAGTCTGTTTTGTAGTGCATTTAATCATGTGTTTGTGCACAAAACCAACACACAACAAGGGGGAAAAAATATTTTTCTTACTATATCACTTGTTTTCCATTCAGGCATGAATTTTTCAGTGAAGGCAAACAATGGAATTGGAGAGGAGCTTGAGAGTATGAATGTGGAATCAACTGCTGAAAACCAATCAGGTGGGACTGGACCTTCTCCACCAATGTCTATTGACATTGAACATCATGAGGACAGTGTTTCTTTGAGGAACCCCTCTCCCACCCAAACGTTGGAGCCCACATCTATGACTTCTGTTCCTGGCCCCTGGCTATGGACAAATTCTTACGCTTATATATGAGGGCCAAGTTATTCACAAGTTTCCCCAGGTCTATCAACATGCTGTCAATGCAAATGATTTGGCTAGTATATTTTTATTGGATATTTTCAGTCTGATGAAATTTCTGCAATCTGATATTTTCAAAGTATGCACACACTTGACTTAAAAACAGACTTTTGAATTTCACTTGACTTCAAACCAGTACTTGCAAAGATACACCAGCTAAAATGATATAGAAATACATGTATGGGAGTTGCTAGTTTTCTTTGCAGTATTTCCATGAACCTTTACCATATAATCTGTATAGGGTTATTCTGAATCAGTTTTGTAAAAGTAGCTTACTGTGGGCTCAATATAGCACAATTGGCTTGTATGTAATAGTTATGTTTTCCGATTCCTCCAGCAATATATTTCACAATGAAAGCATTAACTTATTTTAGGATATTTCATTAAGATATCCTACTTAGAAATTAATGAATGCATTGGTTTATATTTTTTAAGTTAATTGTGCTTCTATACTTTTATATAAACTATTTTAAAAATATTTAAAGATTGCATGTGTAATCTTGTTTATTTGAAAACTGAAGCATCTTTTAGGCTATTTTACTTTTATTTGATGGTAGTTATAGATTTTTTTAAAAATCAGTTGCAGTTAGGTGTTTAAACTCCCTTGTGACCATTTGGAAGAGTACAGTCGTGGCCAAAGTTTTGGCAATGACATAAATTTTGTGTGTTTTCCAAAGTTTGCTGCTCAAGCTGTTTTGTTGTTCATTCACATTGTTTCTAGATTATTGTGTAGAATGATCAGATGCATTTTAAATAATTGCTAAAAACTTTATTGGCCAAAAAATTAACTTTTCACAAAACAAAACAAATGTCACTGTTTTTTTGATTCTGACCCAAAATGACCAGATGACATTAATTGACTAATTATAAAAGCAGCATGTAAAGTATGTTTGAATACTAGTCAGGCGAAATCACTATCATAGTAATTTGTAAGAGCAGATTGATTGCTATAAAAGGAGGGAAGAAGTGCTTCCAATCATTGTGTTTTTTGCTTTGCATCAAAATAGCCTCATATGCAAGGAAATTGCTACAAAGAATATTGCACCTGATAGACCATTACCTGATTCATCAAGAACTTCAAGGAGAGAGGTTCGACTGCAGTGAAGAAGTCTTCAGGACGTCCCAGAGTGTCCAGCAAGCGCCATGACCATCTCCCTCCTGAGGAGTCAGCTACAGAATCGTGTCTCCAGCAGTGCAGAGCTTGCTCAGGAATGGCAGCAGGTTGGTGTGAGAGCATCTGCACACACAGTGAGGCCAAGACTTTTAGACAGTGGCCTGGTGTCAAGAAGGGCAGCAAAGAAGCCACTTCTCTCCAAGAAAAAACATTAAGGACAGACTGAAATTCTGCAGGAAGTACAAGGATTGAACAGCAGAAGACTGGTGCAAAGTTTGGGACATCTGGAAAATTATCTTCCGACTGTTTGGAACATCTGGAAAATCTATTGTATGGAGAAGAAAAGGTGAACACTACCAAGAGTCCTGTGTTGTGCCAACAGTGAAGCGTCCTGAGACCATCCATGTGTGGAGTTGCTTTTCAACCAAGGGAGTGGGCGCTCTCATAAATTGCCTAAAAACACTGCCATGAATAAAGAATGGCATCAAAGCATCCTGCAAGAGCGATTTCTTCCAACAGTCCATGAGCAATTTGGTGATGATCCCTGCATTTCCCAGCATGATGGAGCACCATAAGCAAGATAAGTGATAAAGAAGTAGCTTGAAAATCATTAGATTTGAAATTTTGGATCCGTGGCTGAGCAACTCCCCGGACCTCAATCCCATAGAGAACCTGTGGTCAGTCCTTAAAAGGCGAGTAGACAAGCAGAAGCCCACAAATTGTGATCAGCTCTGAGAACTAATAAGGCAAGAATCGATCGCCATTAGTCAGGATTTGTCCCACAAGCTAATATTCAGCATGCCAGAGTGAATAGCAGAGGTTATAAAGAACAAGGATCAACACTGTAAATACTGACTCCTTTTTTTCTCTTTTTTTGTTTCTTGCCAATAAAATCCTTTAAAACTTAGGATATGCTTATCATTGTTTTTCTGTATACTACAGACATTTGGAAAAATAATCTACAAATACTGAAGCAGCAAACTTTGCAACACAACATTTGTGTCACTGCCAAAACTTTTGGCCATGACTGTACATTCTGTGTGTTGACATGCAATAATAGATCATTAAAAAATGATATACTGTACACTTAAGTATGAGCAAAAAAGTTCTCATATTGAAAATGCAATGCCAGTTTATCAATCGACAAGAATGTATTGGGTACAAATGTTTTGTTTCTCTGGTCTGGCCCAAGTTCTTGTGGAATCAAGTTCTTGTGGAATCATTTGCTCATCACTTTCTGACACATGTCTTGTTTTGAATGACAGATGAAGCCATAGCCACAGGTTTGAGGAATGGTCATGGGCAGCAGAACAGTTTCACTGTCAACAGCTTTTCCTCAAATGGGCAGTGCTATCAGTCACGATTCGGTGGGGTTGAGGCCATTCCAGCTGAGTCCAGAATGGACATGTGCGGCTCACTGCACCTCAGTGGCAGCCCAAGCAGCTGTGTATCTCACCGGCCTGCATGGGGTGCCTTCTTGCCTGACTCTGGTGAGCATCTGCACTATGGACACTACCATGGCTTCGGAGATACGGCAGAGGACCTGGAAGAAGCTAGCAGCTGTCAGGAGCACAGTACGATTGTGAAGGTAGAGCAGCACTATGACCAAGAGGTTCTCAGTGTCTCAGCTGTTCCATGAATCATAAAGTGAAAATGAGTTCTGTCCATTTGATTACAAGTGGTCACATTGATGGCAGCACTATCCGCCTTAAACTGAGGGGTTATCTTGCACCTTAACGCAGGCTGTTTTAGATTTTGGGAATTTGTTTTTGATAAAAAAGGACAATCTTTCTACCAAAGGGGGGAAAATTGTATTGCATTTTGTATCTGAGCTAATGACTTTATTTTATTATACGTATGAGATTGAACTCAGTCTAGTTATCTGGGTGCATTTCTTTTCCCCCTTTAATGCAATGTTAGAACGTTAAGTTGTACAAGGAGTTGATTTTTATGTGAATTAATTGTGAGTTTGTAGTTTTGTGCCAATGAATACTAGCTTTTTGAAAAAGGATACTTTTGTATGATTTTGTTGTATTGTGAGTTTTTTTTTTCCTGAGAATCAAAGCTGACATGACTGTAAAAGTGTTTTTTTTTTTTTTACTTAAGAAAGCTTAAGATGTATAACATTCCTTCATCTTTGTACCCTGTGTTCTAATAAAAAAAATAATAATAAACTCAGAAGCTCCTTTCATTGCCACCTGGAGACAGTTCTCCTTTACAGTATAGCTGATTCTTAAGTAAAAATGTTGACGTTTGTCTGTTCATTTTGAAAGTTAAGTGTTAAGTTTCTCAGTTTTTATTACATCTACTTAAATGCACTTTGGCTTTGACCCCCAGTTCATCACTGACATTCATTTTGTACATCATGCTCAGATCATACAGTTTAAAAGTTACTTTGTTTTGAAATACATCATGACATGTCTGAAATAAAGATAGGTCGTGACGCACAACAATAGATGAAATTTGATTAGCAAACTGTTCCCATGGGAAGCTGATACGCCCACCTCGGTTTCCTGTCTCGCGTGTTTGGACACACGGATGTCACCTGTTTTCTGTGTCGACCTTTACTGCGAGGCCTGAAACGTCATTAGCGCTCCGCCTGTAACACATGGATCTTCGATTTAATGCCTCGAAAAGGGGGTGGGGGCAGCATATTTAACCCATGTAACTGCTACTAAACACAACAGCATTCATATATTGAATTAATTAACAGATAAGAAATTTGTAGTCCATTTAAATGGTACGAATTATTTTGAATGGCAATGTACATTATTAACTTAGTTCCAAATATGGTAAATAATTTTCCACCCCCACAAGTATGACAGTGGTATCGTCTGTATTCCGTGTTGAAATCCTGCAAGCAGAGCCGAAAAGCAAATTTCGAGTCGAGGTTCTTTCGAGAGAGGGGAAAGGGTACATATCATTGTACATTTTACAACAGAAATTTATATCTGATACTTGTACAGTTTTAGCAATGTCTACTCCAGCACGAAGGCGACTGATGAGGGATTTTAAAAGGTGAATCATGAAAAAGAAAATATGAGGAGCTGTTGTTTACTGTGCCCGGATGTACCTTTAAAAGACATGAACGTGAAGAAACATTTAGAAGGGAACTATTTTGACTGCAGGAAATGTAAAAAAAAAAAAAAGCTCATGTCGTATCGGCCAGTTTTCATTTGAGCTAAACTGCAGATCTGTTAAATGTATTTTAAAAGAAAGGGTTATTTGTTTTGTTTATTTGGACCTTTCTAAATCTAATCTGGCTCCCTTATTTGTTTTGAAACAAACACACCAGACTTCAAGAGGATCCTCCAGCTGGTGTTAGCGGTGCTCCGTCAGAAAACAATATCATGGTATGGAATGCAGTGATATTTGGGTAAGTACTTCTTGTGAGCAGATTTGTGCTGTGGACTAAACCAAGTTTAGCTTCTAAAACTCGAGCATTTTGTCAACACTTCATATAGCATAAAACCGTACTTTTGGTACTAGTCTTGACTTGTCTGCCAGTGTGTTTTCAAGCACTGAAACTAAAAGCACAAGGTGACGTGGTGGCATTAATGTGGTTCTCAAAATGTGACTACTTTTTATTCGTTTTCACAGGCCAGAAGGAACTCCCTTTGAAGATGGTAAATATAAACATTACTTCTTCAGGTCCATATGATCTAGTAATTTAAGACATGTATTTTGTATTCATGCTTTAAGCCTGTTTTTTATAGGTACATTCAAATTGACTGTAGAATTTACAGAAGAATACCCAAACAAACCACCCACAGTCAGATTCATCTCAAAAATGTTTCATCCTAATGGTAACATTTAGTTTTTTTTTTGTATGTTGTCATTTGTCATTCACCATCATTAATATGGCATTTTTGACGTGACTTAAGGGAATAGTTCACTCCAAATTGAATGTTTTCTGATAATGTACTCACCCTCAAGCCATCCAAGATGTAGTTTAATTAGTTTATTCTAGTAACAGATTTGGAGAAATTTAGCATTACATCACTTGCTAACAAAGTGGATCCTCTGCTGTGAATGGATGCAGTCAGAATGATGGTTCAGACACACTCCACAAGGAGTCCAGTCCATAAATAATTTTTGTCTTTTCGTTTGAAGTGAATAGTTTTGTAATAGTTTGTAAGAAACAAATCCATCATAAAGTTGTTTTACCTTCAAACCTTTGCTTCTGGACAAAATATAAGTCATTTATCGATAATATGGCTTCCTAAAGTGAAAAAGTTGTCTCACCTGAATCAGGAGAGAAATATGCACAGATCAAGTACAGTTTACAAGAAAAAACAGTTCTATATAAACATGTTGGTGGATTTTGACATGAAAGGACAACAGGGGATGGACTTTTTCACTAGAGTAAACATAAGTATGAATTATGGACTTGCTGTTCGCTTCATAAGCCATTAACTGATAAATTGGAGTCATGTGGATTATAGTTTTATGAACTGTTTTGACTCTCATTCTGATGGCACCCATTCACTGCAGAGGATCCATGGGAGAGAAGGTGATGTCAAACTAAATTTCTCCAAATGTGTTCCTATTAAGAAACAATAATGTATTGTAAATTTTCCTTTTTGGGGGAACTAGTCCATTAACAACACCTTTATCTTTCAATGATATTATAGTATATGCAGATGGAAGCATATGTCTTGACATCCTACAAAATCGTTGGAGTCCAACTTATGATGTGTCATCAATTCTTACCTCAATCCAGGTAAAATATTGCTTTTTACCATTATAAGTATAAAAGTCAATCAGAACAAAGCTTGACCAGCTTGTTTTTCTGTTGGTTTTTCCCCAGTCTTTGCTTGATGAACCAAACCCTAACAGTCCTGCTAACAGCCAAGCAGCTCAACTTTACCAGGAGAACAAACGGGAGTATGAGAAGCGTGTGTCCGCTATTGTTGAGCAGAGCTGGAGGGACAGCTGACCAGACACTGCAGAGCACAGAACTTTGTGTGATTTATAGTTTAGTTGAGTGAATTGTGAGGAAGTTTTTTTTCTCTCTCTTTTTTTTTTTTTTTTCCTCTCTCCCCTCTCTGTCTCACACACCACTCTCATACTGTTCTAATGCACTTTAATCAAAATCTGTCCATTTTCCCTTGGAGGACTTGTGCTCAGCCAATATCACCTGATCATTTTCTGTTCAAAAAGTGACAGACGTGGTGTCAGCCCAGAAACCTGGACTATATGATGATATATCCAAGGGCCATTTTTTTCCCTCCCAAGCAGAACTGAATGGACAAGGTGCCGGCCCACCATCCTTGAACTATCTAAGTCCCAACTGGAGCTGTTGATCCTGTTATGCTGTTTTTGTGTGTGTGTTCCGTTACATGCCTGAAAGTGTGTGTTTTTTTTTTTTTCAATTCCATGTGTTATTGATTGCCTTGTGAACTATGTAATATTAATACACTTTGAATTTTGTGTACAGGATCTGAGTATAATTAGTCTGTTGTCTTTTTGTTTATTTGTTTTAATATAGTCATGAAAAAAACAACTTTTTATTAAAACAAGAATTATAATTTATAATAACCACAGAAGAAAAAAACATTTTGATAAATGTCTAGAGAGCAGTAAATTTTTTAAACACATTTATTTTAAGGTTTTTATAATAAGGTACACCCATACATTAGCTACAATCATGACTTGACGATGAAAGCTAATTCACATAAACAATACAACGTATCACATGACTAAACATTCAATTCATATGAAAAATCTATTTAATTTAAATACTGTGTAAACAAAAACAATAGAAAATAATTTCTGCCTTTCAGAGAGCAGCTGAGTTCAAGTACTTAGATGGTACTTCATTAGTGATTATCTGAAACGAGTCCCCAGATAAGACGGAAAACAAAGCATAAATCCATATGATCCGTTATTTGAGGTCAGCCAATATGGGCTACCTGTTATATGCCCTCTCATTTTTTGCTTTTTCCAAGGCTTTGTCCATGGTTTTCTCTGTGTCTCCCCTACATTTTGGACAATACCACTTCCTTTTGGGATTGTGTGAATAAGCCCAACACGTGAGAAATGGAACCATTCAATTGGACATTCATCATCCCACCCAATCATCTCCCCAAATGACAGCTGCACACACAGGCAAGTAAGTAGGCTCATTCAGATCAGTAGTCAGACATAATCAGGTATGTCTGAAGGTGAAGGCTCTTTGTCAGCTTTGGCTTTAGACCGCTTCTTTTTCTTTGATGTTTTATTCTGCTCCTCCCTGACAATGCTGCTGGTCCCTTCATCATGGAGAACTGTAGAGATATTCTCCTGAGTGTAAATATTACTGTTTGCTTCAGAAAGTCTTTCTATTGAACCAAGGGATTCCTCTTTTCGTTTCTCCTCCTCTCTTCTCTTGCTGGGAATAACGGACAATATGGTAGTAGTTGTCATACTTTCTTGGGGTTCATGTCATGTTTCTAGAAGCTCAGCAAGACTATCCACTAGCCAGCCGGCTACGATTTTCCACCATCTGCTAGCAAGTTGGATCTTCTCATCACCCAGTTCCTGACTTCGGATAACGGCTGTTTGGATACAGTGAAACAAGCGCCTTTGCTGGATGGGGTCCTCTTCATGGTAGTGTTTCTCATATGCCTTGTCTAACTCTTTGAGGAGTTCTGAAATTACACAAAAATATTTATTGTGAATATAATTTAATATACTGACTTCTGATATGTGTGGTCACATTAGCAAAATTGCACAGGCAAAGAAAACAAGGTCCATTGCCTATTGTCAATGGAGTAGATATGTATGGAGGGATTATAGTGTCACCTGTATACAAAGTGGATTTCTGGAACCACTGGAAACGGCTGAAAGGACGAAAACATTCTGTTTGTAAGCAGCTCCCAAGGAAGAGAGAAGCGCACATGAGAGAACGTATTGAAAATATTGTCTGTGCTATTAAACTAAACTGATTTTACATTATGCGGTAAATTGTGAGTGACATTATGTGAAAACAGCGAGTGGCATTTGTAAACATGTTTGTTCATGTGTAGAATTGTTGTCTTGGGTAAACCTTTGGACCTCCCTTAGTGAAGGGACTGACTGACCAACCGCGTGTGAGTGTGCAGCCGCCAGCACTACATCAGTTGTTGCAAATACTTTTTTATTATTATTTATTCAATAAAGTGTCTAATCGTGTCTTATTTCAAATTACTGCAGGTAATCACATTTAGATAGTCTACTAATAAAACAATTCCTACAAACTGAACTTGCTCACACTTAAGATTCTTTATTCATATTTCTATCACTGACAAAAATATGTTGTGTTACAAAATGAAGACAAATTGAATTATTCTACTTACATTAAGCTTTAAAATGCATTGTGAGAACTTGTAACTCAAGATTACATAATCACAAATGGAAATCACTTCCTTGAAGAGACCATGTTTCCCTTCACTGACTGACTTCTGGGCCCTTAGTTGGTAAAGAGGAATTGGGAAGTTCACTTTCATTTAAAAAGTCCCTACAAATGACATACCCTTCCCAATGTGCTTTTCACTGGCACACACACACACAAAAACAAAAAAGCTTTTTGGAATCTGCTTATTGTTATTTGCCTTGCTTTTGAGTGCATGGCCATCTTGGACACTAGGAAGAGGCTGGGGAGTGAGGGGAGCGGGAAAACAGACAACCATTTTTTGACTGAAAATTTACCTATCTGTATATGAATTTTGAAAAGGACCAAAATCAGAAGTGGTGCTTCTGAACTGAGCAAATCATACTATGGAATTCCAAGAAGTACAATATAAAAGAAAAGAAAAAAAAATGTGATGAGTTTGATTATGAACAAACATTGAATAGATATAGAACCAGCAGGAATATAAGGCAATGAATGGTGAGGAATGGCAGAGAAGGAGAAATCAAAGGAGGAGAACACATGCAGGGCTGCGTATGGAGGATGTCCTCTATAACAGCAGGCTCATGAAATCTAGAAGGTAGAGTTCGCACCAAACTTTTTCAGAAACATTTTCCAAAGCATCTTGTCGAGTGAAACATAGAAGCAAAAGTGCAGAATAAACAGGCAAATAGCTCTTAAAGCAATGAATCAGATGAACTCTTCAAGAAATTAACAATCAGACGATATCAAAATGATGAACCTTTTGAGCACATGTACAGTTCGCCGCTCAGTACGGTAGATGGCGAAAGTGCTCATGAAGAGTGGGTTGCCATTAAAGAAGTAATAGTAGAAGAAGAACCCACTGCAAAACAGCCGAGAGAGATGTGACAGTGTGTTGAGACTCTTACAAGTAGCTTTCCGTGTGATGACACTGAAAAGAAACAGATCGTGTAGACACATGTTAGACTTTGAACAGATGGATAAATCTACACGTCACTAATCCAAATCGGAAAACGCTAAAATCTGTTATTGATCGTCAAGGTTATGCAACATCTTTATTACTGTTATAACCACCAAATGCAATAAGATGAAAATGAGGCTTTCTTTAGCATTGATTGCAAATGCAAGATTGCTTAATTCTGGCTTTAGAATCGGGCATCGGATTCATAATGGTGTTACAAAAGCATCATTGCTGTCCAGTTGTAATATATGCAGCAGAGCGGAGGGAAAGTGGATAAAACCAGCGGGGTTTGACACCGGTGTGAAGACTTACAACAGTCTCACCAAGCAGAAAGAACCTCTGGTTTTGGCACAAGAAAGAATTGCTACCTGGTAAGGTAAATGTTGGTCCATAACGTCAATTGAGATGTTCTTACATGTACATTAACGTTATACACGTTGTTCTGTTACTTCCAGGTATAGCTGTGGACCTACTGTTTATGACCATGCCCATCTCGGTCATGCGTGGTAAGTTTTTCTGCTTGATAACTAGATGCAGAACGTTGAAAGAAGCACAGTTTGTTGTAGTGTAATTTTAGTATTATTGAGATAGAGTTTTTAATTAATATTTTAGGTGGTAGGTTTAGACATTTTTTGTTCTAGTGACAGATTACATGTAATCTTGATTTTGCAATCAGATTCCAAAAAAAGTACCTGTTATTAGATTATATTAATTTTTACTTATTCATCCCATTTTTTTCTTCCTTGCTTGCAGCTCATATGTCAGATTTGACATTCTGCAAAGGATCTTGTCCAGAATTTTTGAAATTAATGTCATCCACGTCATGGTCATCACTGACATTGATGATAAAATAATACAACGAAGCCTTGAGGTAAGTGTCAACTGATAATAATATATTGTTTAACTTCTGTTTTAGTAAATACAAGATCAGTCATTTATGTGGATGTTAAAATGTAGCAATTTTAAGACATTTAAGACAGTTTTTATTTTATATATTTTTCAGCAGAACATCTCGCCCACAGTCTTAGCAAGAATGCATGAGGAAGAGTTTAAGAGGGACATGCAAGCACTGCGGGTAAATCACCACTTTTGTTGGTTTGGGGTTTATCTTGTCTAAAATATTTACACCTATTTGACTGATCTTTGTTCATTTGTTCAGGTTCTTCCTCCAGCTGTATACATGAGGGTGACAGACAACATACCCCAGATTGTAGCTTTTATAAAGCGTATTATTGGAAATGGACATGCCTATGTCACAAGTCAAGGTGCCACTGTCTGTTTTGTTGACACTTAAAGGTCAAGGCTTTCTTGTTTAATTGTTTTCCCCAACAGTGAAAAGAAGATGAAACTGACTATCCAAAATTATTTGTTGGTCCAGGCAACGTCTACTTTGACACTCAGTCGATTGGTAACCGCTATGGCAAACTTGTGAACCTTGGAGGGATTGTTGGGGAGCTGGGTATGTTTATGATATTTTGTTTTCCTTGGAGATCTCCATCATCAATAACAGTAAATGTTAATAGTTTCCTCAGTCTTTAAGCACACATTTTTCCACATTTATATATGTATATATTATATATATTTATTGGACTTGAATAATAAACTAAAATCATATTATTGTAAAAAAATGTGTCTATAGTTAAGAGAAGTACATTTTTCATAATTAAAATGTATTAGAAGCTGAGCTTAATAATGTTGAGTAATTAACAGTTTCTTGTATTTTAGGGGCTCAGGATAAAAGAGATCCAAGGGATTTTGCTCTGTGGAAAGCATCCAAACCACATGAACCTCATTGGGAATCACCTTGGGGACAAGGAAGACCTGGCTGGCACATTGAATGTTCTACAATTGCTAGGTTTTTACTCTGTCAAACCAAATACCACTGTATGATGGTATTTTTGCATTGCTTTGATGTTGTCTGATTTTAAATGGATGTCAATGGTACATTTACTCTGTGTATACACAGTTTAAGGCAGTAGCTTGAAGAAATGTATCCACTGTTCATACAGAATCACAACATAATGGAGGTTTACCCCATTATAAGTTAAGGCAGTTTTCAGTAGGTCTTTAAGCCCTGTTTGCATGGTAATTATTTATGTGTACGTCTATGTAATTTCAACATTTAGAGGTATTAGTCAGTGATTTTATTGCTGTCCAAATCTAGAATGTCTGTTTTTTTTTTCTCCGCAAGACTCACTGTTTTTTTGACATCAAAGATGGTGAGGTAGTTTATTGCAGTTTAATTGCTTAATACACCACTGGCTCAATCCAAAAGTGGATTTGTAAAACCTTCTCGATTAATGCCATGCCAATAACTGTTGCGCTTCGTGGTGCATGCATTGTCAATATTAGAGACTTTTATTACTGAAATGCTTAAAGTTGTTTACAAGAAGCGTTATTTATGTCTTCACATATCCATGTAAATTCATGGACTTTGTGGCAGCAGGTATGTAATCAGTTGTAGGAGACATGCAAACGTATTTTTACAGATGTAGGTATAAAATAAAGAAGTGACAAGCCCCTCTTTATGGATGAGGAATGGATGTCTAGGGATGGACAACAGATGTAGTAAAATTGCCCATTTATTAAAGACAACAGAAATGTACATTAGAATGTATTATGCAATCTTACCCCATCAAAGAAAACATGAAAAAGAATCACATAATGAAATTGTAATTTGCATAAACACTTGTTTGCTCTTATCTGCAGTTCAGTTTTTGGAAGTCAGTTGGACATCCACTCTGGAGGAATTGACCTTGCCTTCCCACATCATGAGAATGAGATTGCCCAGTCTGAGGCATATCATCAGTGTGAACAATGGGGGAACTACTTCCTGCACTCCGGTAATGCCCTTAGTTTTCTGGTTTAAGTAGTATTAGTTGTAAAATTATAGATTGCACACTGTAACAGGATCTGTGCAGATTTAGTTTTATCGTTGCTGACTTGGAAGAAAATGTAATAAAAACGTTGTTTTCAAGGGCACCTTCATTTGAAAGGAAACGTAGAGAAGATGTCAAAATCCTTGAAGAATTATGTAACTATAAAGGTAACAAGTAATACTGATATAGAAGTGTGTAATTATGTGTCATATTATTGATACATCACAGTTGTTTTAAATCTAACTCTCTTCATAATCTAGGATTTTCTGAAATCTTACACTGCAAATGAGTTTCGAGTTTTCTGCCTTCTGACCCGATACAGATCAGGTATGTGTGTTACATGCTGAAAGGGACTCCTGAAAGTAATACTCCTGCTGTTTTGCAGCAAATAAGGGCAGATATTTTACATTTCCTGTGGGTCTTTTAAACCTTCCAGCAATCGACTATAGTGATGCAAGCATGAATGAAGCCCGATCTACCCTGTCCACCATCTCTGCCTTCTGCCACAATGCACAGGCCTACATGCAGGGCCACTTACAGTGCCAGCCTATAGAGGAGGGAATTCTCTGGGAGAGGTAAAGACCCATCACATTCATGGTCTAATATACGCTTTGAAGGTAGAGTGCAGAGACTGATATATGAGCTGTGTCTCATGCAAAGGATTTAAATCCAGTTTTGTGGTCTGTAAGTGCCTTATACTCATTGAAAAATAAAATTGAGCTGTAAGCTTGTATCTGCTGGGATAAAACATCCCACCATCTTTGATAGTTACTTCTTACACTATCAGTAGTGTTCTGGTGTCATTCACAGCTATAGTGAGAATATAAAAGGGGCTTGACTCCATGAACAGAACAATTATAGAATCACACCTCTTAATAAATATGTTTAATATTCCCAAACATTTAACTGTGTGAATGTAGCCTAGAAGAGCTGATGATGAAAATGTCTCCAACTTCTTTTTTCTCCTCTGTCTTTGTTCGGTCAAGGTTGTCTGCTACACAGTCCAGTGTTCGGAAAGCACTTGCTGATGATTTTGACACCCCAAAAACTGTGGATGCCATTATGAGCCTCATTCACCATGGCAACTGTCAGCTTCAGCCTACTGCTAAGGTAACATCATAGGGTAGCTCACTGAGGCCTCAAATTCTTTGTCATTGTACAAAATTGTACATCTTTAATTATATGTTTTAGATTTATATTTATTAGTCAGAGATGAAAAAAAAAATGTGTTTGAAGGTTGATGGGCCGAGGAGTCCTGCTGTTTTTGGAGCCATGCTGTCCTATGTCAGGGAAATCATGGGAGTTTTTGGAGTTGATCTATTGGACATAAAGGTAAAAGATCAAACATTAAAACTAATGTATGTATTTTCATGTTAAAATACTTCACCTAATCCTAGTGTAATTTAATGTTCAGTGATGTACAGAAGCAGGACTGCCCGCTTGAACAAACAGTGCATGAGGCTAATTTTCTCAACTCATTGTGAAATGGTCATTATTAGCAATTCCACTCTGTGGCACAGAACTTTCACAAAGCAGCTTTAAGGATAGATGAATAGATGGAAGGAACAAAATAATTTCAACCATTTTTATTCAGTAGGTAATAGATATTCTTGATTGCGAGATTCTTTGGTTTTCAAAAATGAATTATTTTTTTGTTTGTTTTGAAAGATAGTTTTTTTGCCATTTTGCCAAATTTTGCACCAATCAGAGCAGACAGGAAGCAAAGTGGGAGAGCGATGGGGGGGGGGGGGGGTCCTCGAATCGGGTGCTATTGGCACCATCTCAATAATTTCTGTAATGTACAGATATAGGAAATACATCAGGGTCGGAAATTAATGGGCACTTGGGGCAAAAAAAGCACCAAGATTTAATGTGCTATAATTTTTATATTCTCTCATTCTTTTGCCCATGCATTGAAAGTCTATGCAACCAAAAAAGTTACATAAAGAAATTATAAAAGTAATGGAATTGAGTCGAGACCTATGGAATGACACAATTGCTTTATATAATTTATATGAACAGATTTAAATACAGGCTTTTATTCACACACAAACTATGATTAAAGCACATACATAGAACACATCAAATATGGTAAACACGGTCGCCATGTTCCTGGATCAACATTACGGTCCAGAAATATAGACTTAACCCAGTCCCTACCCCTAAACCTAAACCTATGCATAATTTATTCCTAAAATCAGAGGGAATTGATAAGTGAATAACAAGGGTGTAGAAGCATTTAACCCTGACTGTGTAAGCCTAAAACTTACATTTCTTGAAAACGTATCCCTCGATTCTGATTGGTTGATTATGTTGTTCCAGGATCAACAAGGATTAGCCAATAGGAAGCTATTAGCCAAACACAGTAATGTCTACTGAGCAAACATTGCAATGATCCTCTTATTGCAACAGAATTTATGTAATTTCACAATAGCCTTCCATCATAACTAACAGTAAAAACATTATGTAAATATGAGACTCATTGGTATAAAGGGTATAAGTAACCTGGTATATGTGTAAATCTCAAGAACAAAATGACCAAAAATGTTGTAGGCATTGACATCCTTTTTCTTAATAAAATTAAATCACCGCAACATTTTAAATCTTTTGTACTCTGTATCCCTTAGGAAGACCATGATTCCTCTGGAGTTTTCAATAATGTGGTAGAGGAATTGGTGCATTTTCGGAGTGAGGTTCGTAAATTCGCTCTTTCTGTGGAAGATCAAGCTCCACAAGAACCCCACACTGGATCTGAAATTCAGAAAAGGCATCCACAGCTAGACAGAGTGCCCTTGCTGAAGGCCTGTGATGCCTTGAGGAATAATCTAGCACCTCTTGGAGTCCACATTAAGGTAAGATTTCATCCTGTTACACTAAATGTAGAAGAGCGTTTAAAGGAAAATTCATGGTTATTATTTAAGCATGGTACACTTTAGAAATACCTTTTGATTTTCAAACATCACCAAAGTCACCAAACATTTGTTTATCCATATAATGCTAATTTTCTCTGCATGTTCTTTATTAAACCGTTGAACTCTTGTAAGACCATCCAGCGCCTTCTGAGAAAGCACACTGTAAGACTTGCTGTGGTTTACATTGCTGAATTTGGATTTTTGGTTTCAGGATAGAGGTACAAACTCCACATGGGAAATAACAAGAAGAGGAGAGACAAGGAATAATTAACCACTTACTGAAGTGGGACCAAATGTTATCTGTTAGAAAACAAGCTATTTGTAGCATTTCAGTGGTGACTCTTTGTAAAGTTTTTCTTCTCTTTAAAGAAATTAATTTTACTGAAAAGCCTTCCAAAAAATTATTAGTTCTGTAATGCAACTAAAGCTGTAACACCACTAGAAATCATAACCACATCTTGTGTCTCATGATAATGATTGTAATTGTTAATAAAATAAATCTGTTCTTAGCTAAATACTTAATTTAAAAACCTTTTGTATGATATTTGTCTAAGTAAAGGACATTGGGACAAACTAAAGGAGATTTTTCAAGTGTTCTGATAGAGAAATGACTTAAGTCAAGGATTGTTATGGACCTCCACTGTCTGATGATGATCATAATTGTCATATATTCACGAGGCAAAACCAAATGCCATCAAACGCATGCTTTACTGGTGTTCAGGTCACAGGCAGATTACATCACATCAACCACACGTGCAAATCACATCACGTGACTTAAATACCCTCTCCCCAAGCATAGGAACCAATGAATGCACATCATGAATTACACATTATCCCGATACACCACATTACCTCCCCCATTAAGACCCATACACCACATTCAAAAACACCACATTAGTTCAAATTCTCAATTTCTAAAACGCTGTGGCAATTTAATAGTCCGTTTAGAGCGACGCAGACCCACTGGACCTGGAACCAGAGGTTCGGAAGGTATCTCAGAGTCAAATGTACCTACTGACGTTCCAGCAAATCCAGAATCTTGATCATTGGGGTCAGCATATTGGGCTTGTTGTGTAATCACTCCAGATAGCCACTTCGGATCTCCTCCCACTGTACTTCGCAGGAAAACAGAATCATCCACAGCAAAGGATCTCTCTCTTGCCCGATAATCATGTTGATTTTTCTGCAAATACTGTTTTCTGCGAACAGTTTCATGAATGTTTGGTTTCAGGAAGTCCAACCTGGTGCGAATGTGTCTCTTTAAAAATAAATCAGAAGGTGACTGACCTGTGGTACAATTAGGCGTTGTGCGATATCGCAATAAAAATAAAGATAGTCTATCATCAATGCACATTTGTTCATTAGACAATTTCTTCATACCCATCTTAAACGTCTGGACATATCTTTCCGCCAATCCATTGGTTGCTGGGTGTTTTGGTGCACTCCTGGTATGCATAATACCATTCTGCTTCACAAATCTTTGGAATTCCTCAGAAGTAAAAGTAGTTGCATTGTCAGTCACTATTTGTTCAGGTAATCCATATGCAGCAAACAATCTCTTCAATCTGGTAATTGTAGCTTGAGAAGTAATCTGTGGCATACGAAAAACTTCTAACCACTTAGAATGAGCATCAACAATGATCATAAACATGTTGTTCAGGAAAGGACCAGCAAGATCAACATGCAACCTTTTCCAACACTCACCCGGGAATTCCCATGGATGAAGAGGGACGTGACTTGGCATTCTTTGTTCTTGTTGACAGATTTGACACTCTTTGCAAACTCTTTCTATATCCGTATCAATTTTTGGCCACCACACATATTTACGAGTCAGAGCTTTCATTTTAACAATGCCAGGGTGTCCTGAATGAATTTCATGTAACACTGGTTTTCGAAATTTGAATGGTACAATCACTCGTGTGCCCCATAACAGACATCCCTGTTCCACTGATAGTTCATCTCTTTTTGCATAGAATACTTTCAAAGCATCTGACACTTCCATTGGCCAACCTTCCATGACATAACGGAAAACTTTAGAAAGTTCATGATCTGTTCTTGTCATTCTGGCAATCTGTGCTGCATTTAGAGGGGCTTCTTGAAGATGGTTTGTCAAAAGAGTGTTGATATTTGCTGAAATGGCTTCTGTTCCTACATCCGTAATTTCAGGTAATGGAATTCGTGACAAACCATCTGCATTTCCATGACTTTCTGCCTTGCGATACATGATATGATAATCATATGCCGACAAAATTATAGCCCACCGCTGAATGCGAGCGGCAGCCATCATTGGGAAGTGCTTATGTTCACCAAACAGAGTCACTAATGGTCTATGATCAGTTATCAAATTAAAGGATCTTCCCCAAAGATATTGATGGAATTTTTTTACTCCATAAATCACACTCAATGCTTCCTTCTCAATCTGTGAATATTTCTTTTCAGCAGGTGACAAAGTACGTGAAGCATATGCAATGGGATGTTCCTCACCATTTGGCATGATGTGCTGAATCACTGCACCAATTCCATAAGCAGAGGCATCACATGCTAAAGTCAAAGGCAATTGCGGATCATAATGTACCAACACTTGGTCACTGGTGAGCAGTTCTTTACACCTGTTGAAAGCACCTTGTTCTTTTTTTTCCCAGCACCAAGCAACTTGTTCTTTCAACAGTCTATACAATGGTGCCAACACCGTGCTCTGATGTGGTACAAAACGTCCATAATAATTTACCAGGCCTAAAAAGGCTCGCAGTTCCTTCACATTTGAGGGTGCTGGTGCATCTTGAATAGCTCTCACCTTGTCTTTCGTTGGATACACTCCTTTTTCATCGATCACATGGCCCAGGTATTCAATTCGTGTTTGTCCCCACTCACACTTACATTCCTTCACTCTTAAGCCTGAGTCTTGAAAGTGAAAGTGACGTGACATTCAGCCAAGTATGGTGACCCATACTCAGAATTTGTGCTCTGCATTAAACCCATCCGAAATTAACACACACAGAGCAGTGAACACACACACACACTGTGAGCACGCACCCGGAGCAGTGGGCAGCCATTTTTATGCTGCAGCGCCCGGGGAGCAGTTGGGGGTTCGATGCCATGCTCAAGGGCACCTAAGTCGTGGTATTGAAGGTGGAGAGAGAACTGTACATGCACTCCCCCAACCCACAATTCCTGCCAGCCCGGGACTCGAACTCACAACCTTTCGATTGGGAGTCCGACTCTCTAACCATTAGGCCACGACTTCCCCATTCAGGGGAGAGCGCGAATGCAGTCCCCCACTACCATAAATTATGCAGTCGAGATTCCCACATTTGGGGAATTCGCAGGGGTCAGCATGGCCGGAGTGCAATGGACAAGCCTCGCCCTGGGTGAACCGCCTTCTTGATCATGGTGTCTCCCCTGCCAGGTAAGTATCGCAGACGCTGTAAGACTTTGCAAAGGTTTGTTAGATGTTCTTGCCCATCTTGACCTGTGATCAACAAATCATCCAAATACACAATCACTTTCAAATCTTTCATCAAATTTTCCATTATCCGTTGGAAAATGGAAGGGGCTGAACTGATGCCAAAAGCAAGACGATTATACACATATAATCCCTTGTGGGTGTTGATTGTCGTATACTTCTTAGAATCATTATCCAGTAAGACCTGTTGATATGCCTGTGCCAAGTCAATCTTGGAAAACAACTTCCCTCCACTCAAAGTGGCTAAAACTTCCTCAATCCGTGGCAAGGGATACACTTCAGTATTGGCAGCTTGATTAACAGTGACTTTGTAGTCTCCGCATAAGCGAATTGTGGAATCTTTTTTTATAACAGGGACAACTGGAGCAGCCCACTCACTGTATTTTACTGGAGATATAACATTGGCTTTTTCAAGTCTTTCAATTTCCTTCTCCACACGTTCTTTCATAGCAAAAGGGAGAGGACGATTTTTAAAAAACTTGGGTGGAACATCTGATTTCACTGAAATAGTAGCTTTAATTTGTCCTTTAGAGTGCCCAGCTCATCCTTAAAGACTTCACTATACTTGTCCAGCACTTCTTGAATAGACCCAGGCTGCTTAGCTTGACTCACAAATCGAATTATTTTCCAATTCAATTTTACTTTCTGGAGCCAGTTCCTACCACACAGGTTTGGACCATCCCCTTCTACTACAATTAGTGGTAACTCGTTCACTTGATCCTCATATTGTACAGTAGTTGTGAATTGACCCAATACTGGAATGCATTCACCGGTGTAGGTCTTTAACTTTACTCTAGCTCCCTCCAGTGGCACATGGGCAAACGATTGTTTATACACTTGTTGTGAAATGATGCTTACAGCCGCTCCTGTATCAATTTCCATCAATAAATCCTGCTGATTCACAGTAAAATTCACTCGGAAAGGCTGTTTCTCAGTATCACTTAACATGGAAAACATTTCCAGTTCGGGCTCTTCAGCATACATATAAGCTGTTACTTTATGCTTGTTATGTTGTTCAGCAGATCTACTGTTGAGATGCGACTTCACTTTAACTTTACAAGCTCTCTTTATATGCCCAATCTTCCCACAATTGTGACATTTAGAATTTTTAAAATAACATTCCTGAGCATTATGTTTTTTTTATCCTTTACAACGATAGCATAATTGTCTCTGCTTATAAACAGTCTTCTCAGTTACCTTATGCACGTTTGCCGCTAAATCCTATGTTCTCCTCAGTTGTTGCATATCTCGAGCTGCGGTTTCCATGCTGAGAGCAATTTCAAATGCCCGGGCAAAAGTGAGTGTGTCTTCCGAAAGCAATCTTCGTTGACATGCTTCACTTTGGATTCCGCTAACAAAACGATCACGTAGAGACTCATCCAAACTTGCACCAAAGTCACACTTAGATGCACATTGTTTCAGTTCAGCAACATACTGGGACACAGTTTCATGGGGCTTTTGAACACAGCGCTGAAATCGGAAGCGTTCAGCTATTATCAACGGCTTTGGTTCAAAATGGGCCTTAAGAATGTCCACCATTTCTTCAAACGTTTTATCCTTTGGCTTTGCAGGCTGAACCAGATTCCGTAGTAATCCATATGTGGACGCTCCCACAGCACTAAGCAAAGTCGCTACTTGCTTCGTATCATCCACGTCATTTGCCATCATGAACAATTCTGCTCATTCAATATACGCAGACCAGGACTCATTTTCTGGTTTATATTCATCTAATCTTCCGATTTGCGCCATGTCCTCTCACATTTATCCTCGTCGCCAATTTATGTCATATATTCACGAGGCAAAACCAAATGCCATCAAACGCATGCTTTACTGGTGTTCAGGTCACAGGCAGATTACATCACATCAACCACACGTGCAAATCACATCACGTGACTTAAATACCCTCTCCCCAAGCATAGGAACCAATGAATGCACATCATGAATTACACATTATCCCGATACACCACAATAATGGAATATGGTTTGCTAACCATAGTAATGTTACAAGTTGGAGCAAAATTATACATTTTATTTTATGTTGTTTGGTTCAAAACTTGTGTGCAGATTTTGTTTCTGTTCACAACATGTTTTCTGGGAAGATTTGTCCTTTGATATCTTAAGGCATTATGAAGAGGCTCCCTAAAGACATCTGTGAAACGTTTTTTCTTTAAATGGGGAAGAATAAAGATGAAATATGTCAGTATCAAAAAAAAAAGTGTCAATATTCATTATGAATTAGGTAGACATTGTCTTGTAACTTACATTCCTATATAAAACAAACATAAATAGGATAGGAAGAGTAAATATTGATTTATAAGATCCAAGTGATTTAAAAATAATAATAATAAATCGAATCTCCTTGCTTTGGTCTTTTGTGTGACGACATTTAAATCTGGACTTTTTTTGCATTGTGCGGCCATTGGTTTTAAGTTTCCTGTTTCGTCATTGCTAGAAGTGAATTTTCAGTGGGAGCAGAGCACAGATAGCCTGGGAAAACCCAGACTACTTCCGGCGAATTTCAATTCTCTCTACAGAATAGTCTGGCAAAGAGGACTATCTAGCTCGTTTCTGTGCCGCCGAAATCGCGGCACCAATCAGAAACGTTGAGGCGGGGTTTACACGATGACGACAGCGCAACGATTGTAAAGCAGATTTTGTACATTACAAAGATGGATGCTGCAGAGGAACATTTGTTCGAAACTGCTATCGCGTCTGTTATAATTGATTTAAACTTTAACTTTGCGTTAAAACCCGAGCAAAGAACAACACTTGAAGCCTTCATATCTAAAAAAGATGTTATCGCTGTCTTACCGACTGGATTCGCTCTGGATTCGCTCTGCATACGTCATCTCCTTCATCGCTCTGATTGGTTTTAGGTCTATCCAATTGCGCCCAGAGGCATTTGAACGAGGTCCGTCGGTGACGCCCCTTTAGAAACGAGACGTCTAATAGGCTTTGCTAGACCCTAACTCAGTTTCAACTGAAAAGGGTCTGGTTTTAACCAGGCTAGAGCACCGATGCTCTTTCAAAAGTAACGTTTATGTTCATGTTCAGGCACAAACAAGTCAATTTCAACTTGCTAGAGCCGAGAAGACCCTCTGAGATCTGCTCCTTAAAGGGTTAGTTCACCCAAATAGCAAAATTATGTCATTAATAACTCACCCTCATGTCGTTCCAAACCAGTAAGACCTCCGTTTATCTTCGGAACACAGTTTAAGATATTTTAGATCTAGTCCGAGAGCTCTCAGTCCCTCCATTGAAGCTGTGTGTACGGTATACTGTCCATGTCCAGAAAGGTAAGAAAAACATCTTCAAAGTAGTCCATGTGACATCAGAGGGTGAAGCATTGAAAATACATTTTGGTCCAAAAATAGCAAAAACTACGACTTCATTCAGCATTGTCTTCTCTTACGTGTCTGTTGTGAGAGTTCAAAACAAAGCAGTTTGTCATATCCGGTTCGCGAACGAATCATTCGATGTAACCGGATCTTTTTGAACCAGTTCACCAAATCGAACTGAATCTTTTTAAACGGTTTGCATCTCTAATACGCATTAATCCACAAATGACTTAAGCTGTTAACTTTTTGAATGTGGCTGACACTCCCTCCGAGTTAAAACTAACCAATATCCCGGAGTAATGCATGCACTCAAACAGTACACTGACCGAACTGCTGTGAAGAGAGAACTGAAGATGAACACCGAGCCGAGACAGATAACGAACAATAGACTGACTCCTTCTCGAGTCAAGAACCGCTTGTGACGCGCATCTGTTATGGATCGCGGATTTGGAAGTCTATAATTTTTAGATAATTGTGTTATCACTGACCTTTCAACTTTGACCCATGCCTGCTCCTAGGAAAATGAGAAAGCCTGATATTAAAATTGTAATCCTGGGATACATGAATGTAGGGAAAACGTCCCTCCTGCACAGGTACACAGAGAGAATTGCTTCAAGGAAACTTAAGGAAAATCAGCGGAGTGTTCTTCCTGAAGCAGTGGGGTCCGTACAACATCTCTATCTGGGATACAGCGGGTAAGGTTGATGTTTTGGCCAATTCAACGGAGATAATCCAATGCAGAAACCTGCAGTTAAAGGTGCATTTGGAAAACATGAAATGAATAGGTTAGTAATAGTTATTGTTTCTAGAGAGAACCAATATATATATAAACACACACATATTAATTTTATTTTATTATTATTATTTTTTTATTATTTACAAGAACTAGTTAAACGTGATATTTAGAATTTGATATCTTGGTTTGTTCAAGAGATTACATGATCCACATGTGATTATGTTGAAATCAAGTGACAAGCATAGTCTTGTAAGTTCCTGAATATCCCTGATTTTATGACACGGAGAATCATTAATCTAAATAAATCTAGTTGAACATGATCTGCCAAAATGTACTATATTTATGTGGATTTTTTTTTTTGCCCATTTTTATCTTTTTCCAGTTTCTAATCAGTAGCCTAAGTGGGAAAAAAAGGGAAGGGATTACTCTGACATTGCATCAATGACTGCAGTTGTCTCCTGTTCTTTGCAGGATTTTGCAATCTTAGTATTTCCACCAATAATGTGGAAATGTGTACACGGAATTTTAGCAGTCACTGATGGGAAGCACATCTTCATGCACGTTTGCTGAATGCAAGCAACAGATCTAAATGTTGTATACCATCAAACTATTTAAACTGTGTGTGTGTGTGTTTAAAGACAAGTTTAAGATTAAAGCAAAAGCATATGCCTATTTGATTGTTCTGGCCTTTATCTTAACATGTCAATGAGATTAACATGTCTTCGTAGCCATGATAGTATGGCTCAGCTGATAGTAATGACTTTACACCGTCTTCCGCCTCTAAAAATTGTATAATTGCACTGTAATTATTTAACACCTTTTATTAGACCCCCCCCCCCCCAACCCCTTTTTATTATAACCCCTTTTAAACCCTCATGTTCTGTTCAAAAACAGGTGACTTCCTGTTTTGTCCGGGTAAAATTGACCCGTATTGGATTCAATGTAATTCCACAAAATGTATGAAAAAATTTAAATAAAATCAAGTACAATCAATTAACTTTTAATATCAATACTTTTCAAACATTACAAATAATCTGAATTTATGATTTATAAAAATATTTTTAACCACTATTTTTGAATGCCCTTCACCCAAACCTGTGGGATCTTTGCAATTCCACTTTATTTTTACGATAATATCTTGGTCTAAACCTAAGTAATCTTGACAAACTATATATCATTTGAAAGGTTTAAGACAGGGCAATAGATAAATAGCGGTAGATTCTCCATTTGTGATGTGGTGCTAAACACAGTCTTATTCTATATTTATGTTTGATATGTTTTAGAGATTGAATTCAAATCAAATATTAAAGTTGCTGCCCTAACTATTTCTGAATAGGATGTCTACTTGATAAATATTTAGAAAATTATATACAGTATATATATATATATATATATATATATATATATATATATATATATATATATATATATATATATA
Source organism: Carassius carassius (assembly GCF_963082965.1). Classification (NCBI taxonomy): domain Eukaryota; kingdom Metazoa; phylum Chordata; class Actinopteri; order Cypriniformes; family Cyprinidae; genus Carassius; species Carassius carassius. The sequence goes on from NC_081761.1 coordinate 20,240,691, forward strand.
TATATATATATATATATATATATATATATATATATAATATTTTACATTTTCATACAACTAAACTTCTATAACTTGAAAAATGTATATTTTGTATTTTTTTACTTCTACAATAATCTGTGATTGGGTCAAATTGACACGTGAACATCACAAACGTATAAATATTTCTGTATGTACATTCCACAACACATCAGCGTGTTGAAACTGTATGCATGCTCATAAACCTAAATCAGAAAAAGTCACAAATTTTCAAGAAAAACAACATAGGTTTAACAGTATTTTAGACAGATAAAAAAAAAAAAAAAAAAGATAAATAATTTTTTACCATATTTGGCTGACAAAATATTTTTCTCTATTGAAATGAGTGGGGAAAAGCACATTTTTACCTTCATAGAATAGTAAAAAAAAATTGTGGACATGTTAAAACACATCAGTGTGTTGAAACTTTGCATGCATTTTCATGACTTTAAAAGAGAAAAACTCACAAAACGTCAAGAAAAAACATAAGTTGACTGATATTTCGACAACTCAAAAATAAAATCATAAAATCATGACAAAATCAAAACATGATGGTTAAACTCAATTTATTACTGCTTGATAGACTTACTGTATTAATATTAATATATTTGTTTGTGTCTTTGTTTAATTTGTCATATTGTTTGTAATTTGTTTCTTTATTCTTATTTTTGATGATAAAAATAAAATAAAGTTACAAAAATAATTATATCGACAAATACGATTCCGATAATATTGCCCACCCTTACCCACATATGCCAACCCATTTTTCACATATGCTTTGTTGAAACAAAAATGACATCAGTAATGGACTTATGTTACAAGGCAACTCTAAGGCATTGCAGAGTATTTAAAAGCAGAAAGTTCTGTCAACATTTACTCAACCTTTTGCACAAGCACAAATGATTTTCTTTGTTCTTTGAAGTACAAACATTAAGTGTTAATATTACAATCATGTTACATTTTCTCATTGCAATTTTCCATATAATGAAAGTCAATGAATTTCTGAAGCCATAGATGTAGCTATGAGGAAAATTAATTTCCCATCTGAATGTGCACTCCAGTGACCCCATAAACAAATCATGGCCTTGAGATGATGTTGAAAATGCAACATTATTTGATTTAATTGTTAGTGTGCTAAATGAATAGATTGGCCTAAATGTACTTACTTCATTAAAGAAGTAGGTAACCCAAACATTAAAATGTTGGCATTATTTACCTGCTCTCATGTTGTGTGACACATATGCTGTCATTTATTTCCATGTCACACAAATAAGAATTCTGAAGTCAGAAATTGGACCGATCAGGTTCGTGATTTTAATTTACTGACTCAGTGATCCTGACACTTATAGTTTAGTTTTCAAGTTGACAGGTCATTGGAGGGCAAGATCACTGAATAAGCAACTTAAGTTTCATTGTTCTCTACGGTATTTTTTTTTCTTTCTTCCAGAGCTTTGCGTTACAGTATGAACAGTCATGTTCTGTATACAATTATCTTTCTCCAAATAGATAGATAGATAGGTAGATAGATAGACTTTTTTTGTAAATATATTGCTAGATGTAATTTATTCCAGTAATGCAAAGCTGAATGCAAAGTTGAAATGATCCTTCAGAAATCATTTTAATATGCAGATTTGCTGCTGCGGAAACATTTCTTATTATTATCAGTGTTGAAAACAGTTGTTTTGCTTACAACCCGAATTCCGGAAAAGTTGGGACGTTTTTTAAATTTTAATAAAATGAAAACTAAAAGACTTTCAAATCACATGAGCCAATATTTTATTCACAATAGAACATAGATAACATAGCAAATGTTTTAACTGAGAAAGTTTACAATTTTATGCACAAAATGAGCTCATTTCAATTTTGATTTCTGCTACAGGTCTCAAAATAGTTGGGACGAGGCATGTTTACCATGGTGTAGCATCTCCTTTTCTTTTCAAAACAGTTTGAAGACGTCTGGGCATTGAGGCTATGAGTTGCTGGAGTTTTGCTGTTGGAATTTGGTCCCATTCTTGCCTTATATAGATTTCCAGCTGCTGAAGAGTTCGTGGTCATCTTTGACGTATTTTTCATTTAATGATGCACCAAATGTTCTCTATAGGTGAAAGATCTGGACAGCAGGCAGGCCAGGTTAGCACCCGGACTCTTCTACGACGAAGCCATGCTGTTGTTATAGCTGCAGTATGTGGTTTTGCATTGTCCTGCTGAAATAAACAAGGCCTTCCCTGAAATAGACGTTGTTTGGAGGGAAGCATATGTTGCTCTAAAACCTTTATATACCTTTCAGCATTCACAGAGCCTTCCAAAACATGCAAGCTGCCCATACCGTATGCACTTATGCACCCCCATACCATCAGAGATGCTGGCTTTTGAACTGAACGCTGATAACATGCTGGAAGGTCTCCCTCCTCTTTAGCCCGGAGGACACGGCGTCCGTGATTTCCAACAAGAATGTCAAATTTGGACTCGTCTGACCATAAAACACTATTCCACTTTGAAATAGTCCATTTTAAATGAGCCTTGGCCCACAGGACACGACGGCGCTTCTGGACCATGTTCACATATGGCTTCCTTTTTGCATGATAGAGCTTTAGTTGGCATCTGCTGATGGCACGGCGGATTGTGTTTACCGACAGTGGTTTCTGAAAGTATTCCTGGGCCCATTTAGTAATGTGATTGACACAATCATGCCGATGAGTGATGCAGTGTCGTCTGAGAGCCCGAAGACCACGGGCATCCAGTAAAGGTCTCCGGCCTTGTACCTTACGCACAGAGATTTCTCCAGTTTCTCTGAATCTTTTGATGATGTTATGCACTGTAGATGATGAGATTTGCAAAGCCTTTGCAATTTGACGTTGAGGAACATTGTTTTTAAAGTTTTCCACAATTTTTTTACGCAGTCTTTCACAGATTGGAGAGCCTCTGCCCATCTTTACTTCTGAGAGACTCTGCTTCTCTAAGACAAAGCTTTTATAGCTAATCATGTTACAGACCTGATATCAATTAACTTAATTAATCACTAGATGTTCTCCCAGCTGAATCTTTTCAAAACTGCTTGCTTTTTTAGCCATTTGTTGCCCCCGTGCCAACTTTTTTGAGACCTGTAGCAGGCATTAAATTTTAAATGAGCTAATTAAGTGGATAAAAGTGTAAAATTTATCAGTTTAAACATTTGCTACGTTATCTATGTTCTATTGTGAATAAAATATTGGCTCATGTGATTTGAAATTCCTTTAGTTTTCATTTTATTAAAATTTAAAAAACGTCCCAACTTTTCCGGAATTCGGGTTGTAAATTGTTTTGTGGAAACCATGATGCCCTACAATTCAAAGGTTTTGTGTTTAAAAAGAATAAAAATAAATGATAAAACCTTTTTTTCAGCAAGGATTAAAATCATCAAAAGTGACAGTAAGGACATTTACAAGATTTATTTTTCAAATGCTTGCTGTTATCATATCAGCACAACTGGTTGCAACATTCATAAATAATAAGAAATGTTTATTGAGCAGCAAATTAGAATAATTTCTGGAGGACACTAAAGGAAGGAAGACTAAAGCAATGGCAGCTGAAAATTCAGATTTGCTTCACATGAATAAATTACATAAAAAAGAAAAGTTAAATCAAAATAATATTTTGCACTGTTACTGTTTTTATTTTATTTTTGATCAAATAATTTCATCCTTTGTGAGTTTTTACAGTTTTATTTATTTATTTATTTTCAGCTGCTTAGATACAAAATGTTTGACTTGTCACACAATTTCTGAAACCTGACACTCAAACAGGACATTCAGCTACACACCAAATCTGCAAAGCTAATTCTCTGCCTTTTACTCATTTCATAAATACTTTTTGCAAAACACAACACACAATTATTTATGTAACACACAGAAATCTAACAGGAATTGGTACTATGGCAAAAGTGTTTGCAAATGTGTTTATGATATTTCGAATGCAGTGCTTCATTTAGCAAGAGATGTGAGGCATTTTGGATTTTGTGTGTGGAAGTCTTGGATTTGTGTGTAAAATGTAGAAACAAAAAGGCAAAGTTTTGAAAATGTTAAAAGTAGAAAAAAAAAACTTTAATATTTGTATTTCTGTTCTTCTTATTTCATCAGGTCATGAACAATTCCACGGTCTAGGCTCCATGTATTGTCATGGTGATGCAGCCATCATTCTCACGCATGATGTCACAAACATCGAAGATGGAGATGAAGATCGCTTCCTACCTCTCACTGACTCAGCCAATAGTGACAGCATATTTGCATTGTGGGCAACAAATCAGACCTTACTGATCCTCAAGCCCATGTTTTGACCCTGGAGGAAGTCAGGGCAGAAGAGGGTAGTTTGCTTCATCTTCCATCCTTTCTCACACCTCCAGACTTTCCCTTGCACAAACAGGTGAGTCAGGATGATGCCATAGCGCTATACAACCGCATAATTCACTATAAGGCACTAGAGGGCACCAGCCCACCAGTGGAAAAGTTGTGCTTTGTGACAAGCGCTAAGACTGGATTTAATGTAGATATTATGTTTGAGACACTCTTTGGTCTGGTGTTGCCATCCATCATTCAAAAATGCTCCCAAAGTGAGTCCCAAATATTGTGTTTGGAGGACTGTAATGAAGAGGGGATGAAGAGCAAAGGGGATTGTTGCACATGAAAATATTTGCAGAAGAGCATCTGGAGTCTTGCATGAATATCCATTTATTTTATGGACATTATTTGATCTGTTTTAGAACTGTTTACTGTCAAAGTAAATATTGTGCATTGTCAGTGAACAAGTGCAGATTTTTATCTCTGTTCTGACTCGTATGTCAGTGTGTGTGTGTGTGTGTGTTTGTATGTTTGAGATAATCTTGTTTTCACAAATAGAGCACAAAGAATTTGACCTTAAGTAACTAAGTGTATTGGCCCTCAATTGATTGATTGATTGGGTTTTATTTTTTTAATTATTAATTAATAATTTTTTTTTTTACAAATGTGCATAAAAGATAAGAAATAAAAATTGTTTATAGTACCAAACATATTTTAGACATTTTTAAAAATATTTTATTTTGAATTAATTTACTGTGATTACATTATAAAAATGATAATGTTTATATATGATCTTTAATGACGCTTGACTTATTTAATAAAGGTTTATGAATATCAGTTATACATACAGAAGTACACAATTGCAGAAAACAAACTCCATTCGTGAACAGACTGTTTACACTGTCAGCATTTCCTTTTGGCTTATATGAGAGAATAACAAAAGATTAATGAGTAGGGTTGAGTGTCATATTTATATGGAATTCCATAAATGTCTTAATAGTTGCATTATATTTGCAACTATCATATATGTACCCTAACATTTCCAAGAGAATTACTCTCCGGGTTTGTCTTCTGCTCCTGCTCAGATTCATCAATATAACATTTGGCCTGAATTAAATTTGTAACACACATAATTACTTGGATGGTAATTAATAAACTAATACCATATTACTTGGTATTAGTTTATTAGGTTGGCATGAAACAAGCTACTGAATTGTCAGTTTACAAAAGATATTTTCATCAATATTGTTTGTTGTTTATTCTTATATCTCTTAGGTTAAAATCAGTTGTTTATTCTTATCAGAAACATGCAGAGTGAGGGAAGGAAAGGGCATGAGTCTGTGAGAATGGTGTGATAACGATCGATTTATAGGGCCTCTGCTTCCAGCAAGAATTACCCATCTGGAAACCTGCTAGACCAATATGTATGGAGATGCCCTCCTCTAAAGTTAGTTCAGTTAATGTAAATCACAAGCACACGTTAACATGTTAATCACTAATCCAGTCAAATGTCACCTTTGTAAGCAAGGAGAAATAAACTTATAGCCTTCAAATCCTAAAAATATAAAAGAATAGTTTCTAAAAGAAAATAACTTGCCTCTACAGCTAGACCAAACTAGCCAACTGATGTTGATTTATATTTATATCAAATCAGTGGGTTGTGAATGTAAATGAATTTTACCTGAGATAATGCTTATGATGATAATTAGTCTTGTAAATTACAGCTCATTATATCTCTCATTTAGCAACAATAACATCAACAGTTTCAAAATACCAAATTCAAAATATAGTCATTTTATTTGTATAAGGGAAATTATTTTTTCTACTCCTGTCGGGTGTATTTTGTGCTTTTCCCTTTCCTCTCAGGTCATCAATTAAGTCTTACTTTTGAATATTTGGTTATTAATATTTGGCTTTCCAACTCCCCAGCGGTTTTTCAGGCACTCGTGAATGATGTGTTGAGAGACATGGTAGATCAATTCATATATGTTTACCTGGATGACGTATACATTTTTTCTTTGTCTCTCCAGGAACACGTTCAGCATGTCAGGCGAGTGCTTCAGAGGTTGCTAGAGAATGGGCTTTTTGTCAAGGGGGAGAAATGCGTTTTTCATGCACAGTCTGTTTCTTTTCTTTTTCGCCAATTTCTATCACCGTTTTATACGCAACTTCAGCCAACTAGTCACACCTCTGACTGCCTTGACCTCCCCCAGAACGATGTTCAGGTGGTCTGATACAGCAAGGCTGTATTCGTCAACCTAAAGAGTCGCTTTGTTTCGGCTCCCATCTTAGTCGCACCTGATCCCACACGTCAGTTCGTGGTGGAGGTCGACGCGTCAGAGGTGGGAGTAGGTGCAATTCTTTCCCAACATGCTTCCTTAGATGACAAAATGCATCCTTGCACGTTTTTCTCCCATCGCTTATCACCTGCTGAACGTAACTATGACATGGGTAACAGAGAATTGTTGGCCATCAAGTTAGCGTTGGAGGAGTGGCGTCATTGGTTAGAAGGGTCAGGGGTACCTTTTATCGTCTGGACCAACCATAAGAATCTCGAATATATTAGATCTGCTAAAAGACTCAACTCCAGGCAGGCTCGGTGGGCCTTCTCACATTTTTGATCCATCCGAACGCCCGGACACTCCCAAAGTGCATTTTACCCAAGAAAGTAGTTGGGGGAAGTCATGGCCTAGTGGTAAGAGAGTATGACTCCTAACCCTAAGGTTGTGGGTTTGAGTCTTGGGCTTGCAGCAGACCTTGAGCAAGGCACCGAACCCCCAACTGCTCCCCGGGCACCGCAGCATAAATGGCTGCCCACTGCTCCTTGTGTGTTTTCACAGTGTGTGTGTGTGTGTGTGTGTGTTCACTGCTGTGTGTGTGCACATTAGATGGGTTAAATCAATGCAAAGCACGAATTCTGAGTATGGGTCACCATACTTGGCTGTATGTCACGTCACTTTCACTTTCATATGGGAGGTCGAATCGAAGGTCAAGACGGCCGTAGAAGGGCTAACGCGTCTGCCCAGGTGCCCACCAAACTGATTGTTTGCCCCGGAGGGGTTACTAAGTAAAGCAAAGTAAAGCGGGCCTCTCTCCTTTTGAGTGTAGTATAGGTAGTACAGCCACCAGTTTTTCCTAGTCTGGAATCTGAAGTCGTGGTCCCCTCCGCTCACGCCTTTGTCCAGAGGTGCCACCACACATGGACCAGTGCCCGTGAGACTCTGCTCCAGGTGAGGGCACGCACTAAGGCTAAAGCCAATCGCCTCTGGTTTAGGCCTCCCGTATACGTCGTACACACAAAAAGTGTGGCTTTCTACCAAGAACATTTCGCTCCGTTCCGTTTCTAACAAATTAGCTTCCAAATATATTGGCCCGTTCCCTGTCACCAAGATCAATAGTCTGGTGACAGTTTGCCTCAAACTTCCTCCGGTGTACAGGAGAATTCATCCTGCCTTTCATGTATCAAAAATTAAACCCGTGTTTATACTCCCATATTAATCCGCCGCGACTCGTAGATGGGGAACACACTTATTCGGTCAATCGTATTCTGGACTCGAGACGGAGGGGACGCGGTTTCCAGTACTTGGTGGACTGGGAATGTTATGGTCGGGAGGAGAGGAGTTGGGTACCTGCTAGGGACATCCTGGATCACTCCCTTATCGATGATTACAATCGACAGGTAGGCTCGCCTGGGAACGCCAGGAGGTGTTCCTATGGGGGAGGGTACTGTCAAGGTTTGTAGAACCGTTGTCTCATTTTGATCTTGTGTGGGTTGGGTCAGGTGTGTGTTTCGTTATAACTGATTGTTGTATGTGAGCGTGACTGCTAATTGTGCCATCAGCGGCAGCTGCGAGTTATTCCAGCTCACTATTTATTGCCCTGTTTCTCGTCTTGTGTTTGTCAGATCGTTGTTTGCAGTTCCCATGTTCGTGCCTGGTTTCTTGTCCTTGTTTCTCTCCTGTTCCTCACGCTATACTGATCGCTGCACTTCAGGACTCACCGTGATTTCCTCACCTCCTCTACTCATTGCAGGATCACCCATCTCAGTCCCTGCGTCACACTCTCCTGCTGCCCGGATCCACACCTGCTCTCTGGCCACCAGCTCCATTTCCATCTTGCAGTATCTGACTGTTATTCTCTTACGTTCTGTGTTACATTTGCTTCCTATCATCCTTTACCTGTTACACATCGTCCATAATATCCTGCGCCTGCACATAATATAAGTCCTGTTATCATTCTCATCAATCATTACTATCCTATTATTGAACAGCTACTGTACTTACCTGCCATTACCTGCATTGCTTATATTACTTGTCAATAAAGACACTGTTTGCTCTTTTAGTCTATGTCCTTGTCCTTATTCTGTTAATATTTCATTAAATATAAATGTTCCAACGTCAGTTTTTCCACATGAAAAGTAAAAGCACAGTGAAATAGCCCATGGCTATATCATTTGGTGTGATAATGCTGTGTTTTTCATTGCATTAAAAGAAAAATGATTTTTCCAAATTATAGTGTACTTTATAACTCTGTGTTTGTCATGCAAGCTTAGTGTACACAATTGCAGCAAACAAACCACATTAATAAACAGATCATTTGTTTCCCTTTGGCTTATATGAAAGAATATTAGAGCATTAATGAGTAGTGTTGAGTGTCATATTCATTTATAATGTCATAAATGTCAGGATCAAACTGTCTTTCAAGTAACATCTGAAAGCCAAAATATATTTACCCTAACATTTCAAAGAAAGTGGAATTGTGATGATGTTTATTCTCTTGTTTTGTCTTCTGCTCCTGCCCAGATTCATCAATATAACATTTGTCCTAAACTAAATACCAAGACACACAAACACACACACACACACACAGAAACAGGTTCCCATTTTTGTGATGACATTCCATAGACGCAATTGTCTTTATACTGGACAAACTGTATTTTCTACACCCTTACCCTAACCCAACGACTCGCAAAACTTTCTGCTTTTTTAGATTTTCAAAAAACATAATTTTTTATGATTTATAAACTTGTTTCCTCATGGGGATGAAACAAATGTCCCCACAATGTCATCATTTACTGGTATTACAATATTGTGGGGACCTCATAATGTAGGGAGTTAGCAAGCACGCACACAAAATCCATAACCTCATATTACACATATCATATCATAAGTAATCTAATAACTTAAGAAACAGAGCTGAGCATGTTTCACTTGCTGATGCAGCAAAGCTACATCTACACTGAACTACATCTACACTGAACATTCAGTTATAGAATACATTTAACAGGTTGTTTGTTCTAATATCTCAGAGCTCAGGTTAAAGTTCATTTTTTTATTCTTCATAAATATGCCTAGTGGGGGAAGGGAAGGGCAAGAGTTTGTGAATTTAGTAGCAGTGGAATAACTTTAGCTATTCTAAAATCACTGTTAACAATGGCTTAAAATAAAGTAGCCTATGTATATTTATTTATTTCCATTTTCTTGGCACCATGTTAGCCCACCCTGTCACATAGAGGCCTGTTTTGTCTTGCATAGGTATGGTATGGTATTTGTGTGGATAAGCTTTAGTCAATGGATTTTAAAGACTTTATTTCATTGTTGTGTAAGATTAGAGACGCCTTACTGCTAATGCCTCAAAACACATGCTGATGCAATCCCCTTGACCTGACAGATCAGATCAACAAATAACATCAGCACAACAGAATCCCAGGACAATGCAATACAGCAGCAGTTATCTGTCTGAAGCGTATTTAATCCATATATTGTTTGCATGTGTGTGTGGCAGAGTGTTAACAAAAGACAGCTGCTCTTTTCAGAATTGGGGTGTAAAGGACCCAAATCTTTCCTAGGAAGATCAGCCATGCTGTCTGTATGTATACCATAATCTTCTTTAAGGGTCAGATTATGAAACAAATTGAGGAGCTGCATAGCCAGTGAACTCATATTGGGTTCTATTGGACTGAGATAAACTGGACTGGTACGTATTTCAAATACAGTGCCTTAATTGGAAAATAGCCTCCATACAGTTGCATCTAATATTTGTGATCCTTCTGTGCTCACATCTTTTGCTAATAAAGGATTAAGAGTATTATTGTGCTGTTTTTATTTTATGACCTGATTTGAGCTACATGAATACCAGGGAAAACAAAGGCTAGTTGCAAAGAACAATACTCATTCTTGTCAAGAAGAATTGTTTACAAGTGTATTATGAAATAGACATAAGACGTTTATGTTTATAGGCATATCTCAGAGGTCAGTTATAAAATATTACTCAGTGGTCGGCAATAAATAATACCATATTGGTCCTTGATGTGACGCCATGGAAAACAGCATAGTCATTCTCAGTGATTTAATACATTATTATTATATATCTATAATTAAAATAAATACTGTTACAGCATCATTTTATATTTCTACAGATTAAACTACTATAAGATATGGTGGACTATTTCAGTTACATCACATGCTATGTATTTTAAATGTTCTTTAGATTAATTGTGAAATGCAATTACACCTAGAGCTTATAACAAAGGAAAATATTAGTAGCCATATATTTGTTGGTACAACTACAAACTTCATCATTTGCTGGTCCCACAGTAATGCTTTCATAATCTCACTGAATGCAAAAGTCAATTTTACATTTGAACAAGGCTATAAATTACGGTGCATGGAGTTCAATGTAACATTTTTATATTCTTGTGTTATGGGTGGCCAGAGGGTGGCGTATTTTTACTTCTACGCAAGTCAGTTTTTCTGAAACAAACAGATCGTATTCTACCATTCCAGAAAGTTCCTCCTTAAATCCAGGCTCTGATTTCAAAATCAACAGATTCCTTTTTAACAAACTGTCAACAGACCTCCTTTTTAAAAGTAAATGATTTTAAACAATACTGAAATATATGTATATAGCAAAGCGGACGCGAGATGCATAGTAGACATTCAATAGGCTTTAAAGAAAAGAAGAAAAACCTAGATGGAATGCTGTATTTAAATGCGTTCTTCTTGATGTTATGTAGGCTACAATAACGCTAATACTGGTTCGCAGACACTGTTGCTAGACAGGGACACCCGAGTGCGTAAAAATAGACCATCATATGTTATGCTTATGTAACACGCAGCACGCGCAATACGACTTCACGCTTGTTTACAAGTCAGAAAAGAGTCGCATGACTTATGCGTTTTCTCACTCCCACAAGTGCGTATATTAACATTCTGACACACTGTAAAATGAACTTTGGGTATGACTAAATTATAATTCTTTTGAAACAACTAGGGTTCATCTGTATTTGTCGTCATTGCATGTTTAAAAAAACAAAAATGTTTGTATATCGAATGTGTTTGGAGTAACGTTAGCCTATACTGATTAAAACATGTCGATGTATATGGTCGCTAGCGACATAATAAAACATTTTACAGCTAACAAGACGCAAAGTCTCTGCAGCACTGAAGTGCGTAGGCTATATACAGTAGATGTGTCATCCACCCAGCGCTGTTTGTTTTTGAGAGGAGGAGAGAACAGCTTGTTGCCTATACTACGTCATGGATTTGTCAAAGTACCGCCAATCTTTTCGCCTGGCCAATGAATCCAACGAGAAACTCCATTCGTTGGCTTCGCAGGCACGCCTCTAAAAGATCGCACCGCCTTTACATGCCCATCTTGGACTGTTTTCACTGATCCAAGATGGGCTGTGTATAACGTCACGTGTTGTTTGTTTTTTAAGCTCAGTCATTCTGAGTGAGGAGTTGTTTTGCGGCGAACTAATAGACGTTACATTTTGAAAGAGAGCGGAAATCTCCAATTCTCGGATATTTAAGTTTTTCATCTCTTTTTCTACGGATGGATAACAAGTTCATGAAACTAAATAAGTAAATTTTAAACGCAAGAATGGCAAGTCCGCCTCTTAAAGGGGGACCCGCGTTATCAAATGACAACAACATTCATTCAAACAACATCAGAAAATGCGGATACCTCAAGAAGCAAAAGCACGGACATCGGCGCTATTTTGTTTTGAAGGATCAGAGAGACGGACTCCCTGCGCGGCTGGAGTACTATGAGAATGAAAAGAAATGGAAAAACAAGTCCGCTGCAAAAAGAGTCATATTCATCGACTCCTGTCTGAGCATAAACAAGCGCGCTGACGCGAAACACAGATATTTAATAGCACTCTATACCAAGGACGAGTATTTTGCTATTGCTGCGGAGAATGAGCAAGAGCAGGAGAGCTGGCACGCAAACTTAACCGATTTATTAAGTAAGGGAAAAGTGTGTGACAGCTCCGTTTCTACTTCGGCATCATCTCTGATGGGCTTCGAGGAGGGAAATTACGGTATGATTACACCATTGAATGCCGCGTATAAAGAGGTATGGCAAGTAAATCTTAAAGCAAAGGGACTTGGGCAGAGCAGAAATATCACTGGCGTTTACAGACTGTGCTTATCAAGTCGGACAATTAGCTTTGTGAAACTTAACTCGGAGGTGGCATCTGTGACACTGCAGTTGATGAATATACGCAGATGTGGGCACTCTGATAGCTTTTTCTTCATTGAGGTGGGAAGATCTGCTTCTACTGGACCTGGAGAGCTGTGGATGCAAGCAGATGATTCTGTGGTGGCACAAAATATACATGAGACCATTTTAGAAGCTATGAAAGCGATGAAAGAGCTGTCAGAGTTCAGACCACGCAGCAAAAGCCATTCATCAGGATCAAATCCCATCTCTGTACCAACTCGACGGAACCTAAACAATCTACCCCCTAGTCAGACGGGGTTGGTGAGGAGGTCAAGGACGGACAGTACAGCAGCAACATCTCCTGTCCCCATATTTTCCTCTTGCCGAATACGCACAGCAAGTGAAGGGGAGGGTACCATGACCAGGCCTGTCTCCATGTCAATATCTGAGAATGGGAGCCCGACAACTGTTGGCCGGAACCACATGAGCAGATCTAACACAGTATCTGTGGGCTGCCGGACATCAGAACCATCACTGCTTCATCAAAGCAGGTCCATGTCCATGACAATGTCCCACTCACCACCATTTGCTGTAAGCCCACTAAATTTGTCCTCAATCAGTATGAATGGATCCATCTCATCTGCAGTATACAGACCCTACAGCTGCAATGATTCTGTTTCTGGGTCACCCAACGATACTGGCTTCCTCTCATGTGACGATTACAGTTCTAGCCCAGGGGATGTGAGGTACAATCTAGCAAACAGGAGTGACACTCCTTCTTCTCTCTCCAGTACATCACCCTCACGAGAAGCCAGTGAGCTCCATGGTTACATGGTGATGGACAAACCAACACAAAACAAGATGTGGCCAAGTAACAGAGAAATGCTGGAGGTGGAGACATACCGAAAGAGGACATATTCTCTGACAACCCCTCGGCAACAGGTAGCACACTCCCATGTAGCCTCAGCGTCACTTGATGAATACATGCTGATGAGGGCTGCGAACAGCCACTCTGGACGGAGCACAAATTCTGCCTCTCCTAAGGTCTCATACCCAGAAGATTATGGGGACATTGAGATTGGCTCTAACAGTAATGTGGTTGATGATGGCTACATGCTTATGACACCAGGCATGGCACCTCAGGGTGCCAAAAATGATCACTACATGCCCATGAGTCCTATGAGTATTTCAGCACCCAAGCAGATCATTAACCCGAGGTTACATCCCCAGTCCACAGGCAGTGGTTGCACCACTAATTCGCCCAGCAGTGGATCTCTAGAAGACAGCGGGTACATGAAGATGTGGTCTGGGTCCAAGTTTTCTCTTGAGGGCTCTGATGGGAGAGCGGTGAGTGGAGAATACATGAATATGTCGCCTGTTGATTCATGCGTCTCACCCACACCATCAGATTATTTGCTGGGTCAGTGTGAACCAACACAACAGCCCTCCCCATCTCTAAGTATTCGCTTCAACAACCAACAACCTAAACAGGCAGAGGATGACCAGTATGTTTTAATGAGTCCCCAGAGCCAAAATCCAACAGAAGAGGAAAACAGAGTTTCTGCCCTGCCCCCTCTCCGTCGCCCTGATGTCATAACACACAGAGCAAGAGTCAACAGGCCCAATAGGTTATCTCTAGACACTCTGAGGATGCTTCCCAGCATGACAGAACATCCTCTCCCTTGTGAGCCTAAAAGCCCTGGTGAGTACATCAACATAGACTTTGCTGCTACTAGACAGTACTCTTCTCCCTCTATGGCTTCTGTGGAAAGCCAAGGGTCATTGTCCAACCTCAGACAGGGAACCCCCCTCTCAGACTACATGAATCTCAACCATAATTCACACTCTCCTAAACTGAGGGAAGCACTCAGCAGTCCCCTGGATAGAATGCCAGAGCTGGCTGAATGCCCATGCCCACATGATGAGAGGGCTTTTTTCCTCAATGAACAGAGGAAATCATCATGCCCATATGGCACAGGTAAAGATAACTACACTGAGATGAGTTTCAACAGTGTTCAGATCTCACCTCCATTCCTGACTGAGAATGGTGAGAGTGCTTCAGTCAGCCCCACTAGCGGGGTTCAAAGGCTTAAATTAAGTGACCAGGGGGTTTCAACTGGAATTGGTGCTTTCTTGTTGGCTGCTTCCTCTGTAGACCCAAATGGAGGAGCAAAGGTGATCCGAGCAGACCCTCAGGGCCGGAGACGGCATAGCTCTGAGACCTTTTCATCCACCACAACAGTTGCACCTGTCTTTCCTTCCTTTGCACACAATGTTAAGCGCCACAGCTCTGCTTCAGTCGAGAACATCTCTGTCCGAAGCAGTGAAGGATCTGATGAGGAGTATGGGTCTCCCATGTGCAGAGAGACTTCAGCTGGTTATCAGAATGGACTTAACTACATTGCCTTAAACCTCATGGAGAAACAAGAGATGGGCAAATGTGAGCTTGTGGGCTTCAAGACTGGTGGTTGCTGCAAAGCAGGAATAAATGCATTACATGCAACTTCATATGTGTGTCTGGGATTCAAAGAAACTGAAGCCACTGTACAAGGTGAGTTCAGATGATATGATGTGCTGTTAGATTGGAAAAGATGGCTGAAATAAACTGGTAGATGCAGCATATGGTTGATGTCATTGTGTTGGACAGTGTGGTTAAAAGTCAACTTTATTACTGTATAATTGCAAATTAAATGTCAAATCAAGTCAGCTTTATTTATATAGTGCTTTTAACAATACAGATTGTGTCAAAGCAATTTACGGTAATAAATAGGAAAATAGTGTGTCAATAATGCAAAATGACAATAGTAAACACCCAATTTTCTGTTAACGGCAGTTCATCATTGTATGTAATGTTAGTGTTATGTAATGTTATTTAAATATTGCAGTGCTTCTACATAGGCACACCCAAATCAACTATATATATTAACTATACTATATAAATGTTATAGTGTGTGTGTGTGTGTGTGTGTGTGTGTGTGTTTGTGTAAACATTAAATAAGCAAAAGCAGGAGATTATATTTGATTATATTAGAGTGTTATATTATGTGTTATTACATTGTGTTGTTACTTTATAACATGTACTTAAAACTGTATTAAAATATTTTCAGTTGTCTCTAGGTAACATATACTACATGTTGTATTAATGCAATTAATTAATGTTGAATTGTAAAAATAAATATTATAGGAAATGTAGGGCACAACTGTATCGAAATTAATCATACAAATTATACAAAAAGTAAATAAACAAAACATTAGGGCGGAACGAGAGTATTATGTAATTCAAAACATTTATTGATGTTTGCACCTCTGGCTATTTATGTAAGTATATGGGGCGTTTATGGCGATGATAGGGTGTTTTTCATTCAGAGGAATTCCAGAGAAATTTGCAGCATGAGAAACGTGACTAGCTCAGTGTCCGCGCGCGGTAAACAACCCAACTGCGCAGGCACGATGACGCTGCAGGATAGAGAGGTGCGCGCGCCTGTTTATTTACCCCAAACTTGATCGACGCTGGGTTTTTATAGACTGAAGTGTGTTAATGATTAACACTGTTTTAATGTTTGTAGGCGTTTGTATAAGCTGTTCTCAGATAATGGAGAATTCACCGAGGAGAGAGAAACGTTATTTCGAGGTTCATTTTGCTCACATGCGCAGCAGTTTTCATTCTGTGAGACCATAGCCTCGTCGATCCTTTTCCGAGAAACTAATCACCGTTTACTCGTTATCATTCAAACGATCTGTTATCATTTCACATTATATTCTGAATTTTATTATGCAATGTTTACCCCAGCATGATGAAGCAAAATGCTATTAAATTCCCCATTAACAGGGACACTAATATAAGGTTAAGAACGATTCCCATATCAAATCTTAACACATGACATATTTCTTTCAGAAGTGCATGTGCTAATTTACATACTTGAATCATATGTGGGCGTGTGTGAGATCGAATTGCTCTCACAAGCTGGAACAATATGCTGCTTTTAAGAACAGTGCCTGGGGCTTTTCCATGTGCACACTGTTTTTGCATAACACACAAAAGACAGAACATGCCATGTTCTGAGGCACGTACTTCACATCATCTGGTGGGTTCACCCATATTTCCATAATGCCTCAGTTAGAAGCAGTGTTTGGGCCCAAAATGATCCCCACTGGTTAAAAAGACCTTTCATGGCTGGTAGTTTTCAGTGCAGGCAGCCTGCAGTGTAAACATCAGTCAGAGGGGTTTAGTGCACAGCAGTTTAACTCTTTCTTGGCTGAAGTATTGAACTTTGAGAATATGAGAGCAGAAGAGGGAGAGCCTGATGGAAGTTTGAGCCATGTGCTTCCATCAGCAGGAAAAACAAGCCAGTTGATTGTTTGTGGTTCGTTGTCAGGTAACGATGATGTTTCACGCTTGGAATGCCTGACTGGGTAAAGGTTCCTGGGAGAGGCGAATACTCGCTTGTTTTGGTTTCACCTTGAGGTTCAGTATTGTTCACTCTCTCTCCACTCATTGCCAGGCTTTCATTTCACATACAAGGTGTTGACAAGAACTTGTTTTGCTCTGTATTAAATCAAAGAATGCCAGGGACTTTCAAACACAATGATGCTTTCACTTTTGTATTCAAACTGTGTTGCATTTATACATGGTTTTCTTATGTAGAAAAAATTCCAGACAGCTCAGGATAAAATTTTATTAATGAAAAATTATCATAGTTGCAGAGCAGTGCTGGTCATGCCCCATCTGGTTGAATTCCTCACAATTAATGTACTTTTGAACTTTTATTCTTCGTTGGTTGGATTATCAGTAAAACTTGATTTGAGCATAGGAGAATGTTTGTGAAATTGTCTTGGTAAATTAGCATCCCCAAAGCGATGGCACCCTGGGGGGTTTTCTGTGTTACCTAATGGGTTTATTATGGTTCCCCATTTACATGCACAGTACTGTGCAGAAATACTTAATGTAAATGGCTGTGAATGGTTAAAGCTAGGCATTATTTCTACATGAGAGCAACAGGAAAAGAACATGCATGGGGCTAGTTTATTCAGTTTCTGAATAAAGACAAAACCAGAATACATTTGTTTTTGTATATGGGGAGCAATAGGTAATACACTGACCATGGTAATACACAATATCCAATAATCTGAAAATGATGAGCATGTACACATGGTCGGTGTATTGCTCCCCATAAAAAAATTGAAAAATGTGAAAAAATTAAATTAAATATTTTGGAATACTGACATTTTAAAGATGTACCTTTCAAAATAAGAATAATAAAAAATACCAGAAGAAAAATAAATATTGTTCAAGAATTCACACATTCATAAATCATTTTAATTTATTTTTATTATTTTCAGGCATTCTTGCCAAAAGTGTATTTTTTTGTAATATGTTAACATTTATGATTATATGTAGAATGTCTCTGTATGGATTTGTAACACATCTCTGTTAATGTCCCTTACTGTTCTTGTAAACAAAGCTGTATTAATCAGTTAACACCTTGATGTACAACATATGTAAAAGTTAAAAAGAAAAGATGTTTTGAGACACAGACATAAAAAAACTTTTTTTGTACTCTTTTGTTTCACTGGAATCATATTTCTAGAGGTGTTTGTGTGCATTTGCGTGTGTGGCAGATGGCTGAGCATAGAGGGGTGTGCATGTGTGTGTGTGCACCTGCCGCTCTGCTCACCGCAGGTCTGTTATCAGGCATGGCAGCAGCACAGACAATTCACTAATGACAGCACGCAATCTGCTTCTGCCCCAGGACAGTGGCTGGCTAGTGCTTGTCCCTTCAGCCTGAGAGGGGCAGGGGGTGGGGGAATGGAGAGCTGGAGAACCTGTGTGATAGACAGAGAGAGATAAAGAGTAAAAGTGATTTCCAGAGAGAAAAGAAATTAGGAGAGATGTTTTAAATTTGGACAAACTTTTGTCCAAATGTTTTTACCGAAAAACTGAAACCAAAATGAAAGTTTTAATTTAGCCAAAAACTAAGTTTTGTCAATTCAGTTTGGGTCATCGGGTCATGGTGTCTTGTTTTCTGGTGATTAATTAAACCGGGCAAAGTTCTTTGGAAACAAGTTGCCTCTTGATATTTCAGCCAAACAAATTTTCTCATACGCTGTTGTAATTTTTGGTCACAGTGAAGTGTGCCACCCTGCAGACATGTTTACTTGTTGCTTATCCACATTGTATAAGAAACACTTACACAGTCAAAATGCAAAATCAGAGAAGTGCTAATTAAGTATTCAACATTTTTAAAAACATTTGATCAGAAATTTTAGATTTTCTTTTTGTAACGTTCAACAATCAACTTAAATGTAACTACAACATGATTAAAATATATATATTTTTTATTGAAAACATAAACATCTGGCTAAAGAAAGTTCTAATCACTTGTTAAAATATTGTTGCAGAAAAGAAACGAAATTTTAATGCAAATATTGTACAAACTTAATTTAATTAAGTTCTGTTCAGAATATAGAAAGAATATAATATAATAATTTATATTCTAATTACTAAGAAAAAAAAGCGAAATATTTCTTAGCATTTAGTTAGGATTCATTTAGTTACATTCAGTTTAGAGGTCAACTCAATAAGTCAAAACAATTTAAGTTCGAAGAGACTAAACGTACAACTACAGTAGAATATCATTAACATTAAATGTAACATTCTGTAACAAATGTAAGAGAAACATTCAGCCTGTCACTATTATGCAAATATGAAACATGCAGTAGTAGTCTTTGACAGGTTATTGCATTGCACTGTGCTTTCCATATTTTTTCTAGTGATTCAAGCATAAATCTGCTTTCTAGACATGGCACAAGTTAAAATAAAAGTTCAATTTTCATCTCATAACCTTGTTTTTTCCTTCTATTCAATTGCCCACTTCTTGGGTTTTTCTGTGTGAAGAACCCTTCCAGGACTATAGTGATATGTTCTATGTTTTGGTGCTTCATAGAGGGCGTCACACATGAGCAGTTAATCAGACGCCTTGATATCATTGGTGTATCTACACAACTTCAGTCCATCAAATAATGTCATTCATCTTGGATATCCTGAGTACATTTTCAGCAAGGGTGAACTATTCCTTAATGGTGTGAAATGACACAGTTCATATAGTTGGCTGAATGTTAATGTGTGTAAACAGCTTGCAAGTTTTTGTGTAACTTTAGCACGAGGACAGTGAGTGTGCATTTTCTGAGAACTTAGTTACTATTCTACTACAATTTCAAAAACTAGGCTATCTGTCCCTATCTGTTTCTCTCTCACTCACTTTCCTCATGCCAATTATAGAATAATTTATTACTATTTCCAAGTATGTTATTTAAACTGTCTCTTAGATACTTAGATAGATTCTGGGTTAATTAAAACTTCACAGCTTACATACCACAACAGTGTAAACACCAGTCAATTACCATAGAAAAGTATTTTGTTTATTTACTATTAATTACTATATTTTATTACTATATTTATATTGTACTATTATTCATATACACACACACACGTACACACATATGTATGAAACCTGTTTTATAGTAAAACAGAAGAAGCTTAGACCTCATCACTAGTCTTTTGACTAGTTATGAGTCTAAACTCTATATTTTTAGTTTTTAGGAGGTGCTTAATATCAGTTCCCAAGACCTTGTAACTCTAATCCAAGCTCTAACTTTAAACAAGCTGAGATTTAAGCAACAAAAATTGTTAACCCAAGCAGTTCTCTCAGATTCTCCACCTCTGCAGAGCTGGGTAAACTAGGCCGGGATGTTCCCGCCTGAGATAGCCATGTCAACACTGTCAATGTTACCCACATTTAGCCAGGAGCGAGAGGAGATTACTCTTAGGGGAGAGTGGGGGATTAGACATTGTTCAGCGGCTTGTTTTGAGGCAGATGAAAGGAGCATTGACTCAGACATTGACTCAGTCATTCATGCAGGTTCAAAACAACCCTGTCCTCAAGTAGACATCACAACATTTCCGGGATAGTTATGCGCAGCCTCATTAGCTTTCGTGTCTCTGCCGATTATAGACCTAGATTTTAACCCATCATTTTGGAAGGATATCCACAGCTTAGATTGTTTATTAGAGGACTTAGCTGCCCTTTTGTTGTTCCACAGTTGTAGGTGTTGTGATATCTCTATCCAGTGATGCGCAGTCTAGCAGAGACGCTATGTCATGCGTGCATTAAATCAGCATTGGGTGACTATTTCCCAGTCCGGGGCATCACTCACTGCTGCCTAGAGCTTTCAGCCTTACACACTGCATTATAGGCTGCAGACATGCTTGTTGGTAGCATCATCATGCAAACCCTAAATCTCATCAGCTGAATAAAAAACAGGGAGGATAACCATTTAATTTATCTACTTGCATGCAAGCTTGAGCCTTTCGGTCTTGAATGGCAGTTGTAGTGTTGCATCCTTTCTGCTCAATGACTCATTGAAGTTAATGTATTATTATACATTGACCGTTATATTCTGTGAAATTTTCCAGTTGTGTGCATCTAATAGGAGTGTTTTTGCTGAGTGTATTGCAGGATAGGCAGAATTCAGTCTCACTTTCAGTTCAAATGGTGCAAACTTTACTATGATCAGATGCATTGATGTTGTTTAGGTTGTGTAAGATATTTACATACTTATCTAATCCCCACTTTCAGCATCTTGGGCAGAGTTGGAAGGTATTTTTTAAATGACCTTTACCATTAAGTGAGGAAAGAAAAAAAGGAAAAATTACTGTTTTGGCAGTAACTGGTCTAATCTGATTTTTGCTTAGAGGGTCCAATTCATTTGAATTGAACTGTAAAAGACTCCTTTTGGATAACTTTTAAGATGCTATGACATGGTTTGATTTTTTTGATTTTATACAATGCAAGTAAAAAATTTTTTCTCTCAATACAAATATAGCTTTACAAATATTTTCTCTTGTTTTCTCCCTCTCTTAGATTGAACGGGAAGCAGATGTTACTCCTCCTGGTACTTCGGCAAAGTGAAAGCTCAACCAGTAACTGGTCTGGACTATGCTGCTGTAAATGAACTGTGACCTTTACACCTCATCCTAAAGCTGAACGTCAGTGTTTATTCCAGTGAGGCCACTTTAACATGCGACTTTTCAGGAACTGCAAAGCTGCTGCTGCTCTTGTTGGTAACAAGAGTCATGAAACCTTCATGCCACTTGTATGTTTGAACATTTATTATTGTCGTTGATGTGAACACTTTGTTTCAGGGTTGTTCAAATTCAGAACAATGATTGGACTATAGTTTACCCTGAAATCTGTAATCTTTATTTACCTAACCTTAACAACTGTAAGGTACTTTTTGCCCTGTCGTACGAATAGCTACATTTGTGGAATTTTAGTAATTTTAAATGATAATGACTAAAAGATTTCAACATGTCCTCTTTTAGGAAAAGACTTGATGTACGCAGTTCAGAAGAGATAAATCATTCAGAATATTTTTTTCCTCAAAATTGAATGTTCTCATATGACCAATCCAAAGCCTTACTCTATATATCTGCAAAATTGTTTTTACGTATTTGGACCTAAACAATCAGAAAGTTATCAGAAAGTTATCAAAAATATAAGATATTTATTGTATTCACTCTATTTTATTACTCTATTTTATTAAATAATTACATAGTAAGTTGCTATATAAGAGTCCACTTTTGATATGTAGAGTTTCCTACCACTTAATCAGAGGTAGTTATTGCACATAATATTTAATAACTACACAAATAGATATTATATTTATGACCAAATATGGTCAGTCTTTCACTCTTATGTTTCCTCAGATTCGTTGTCACTCTCTCACCTTGCCACATAAAACATGGCCATTCCCTTTTCCTCTGCCTCAAGTCATATTTAACACTTACCAGTTATATCATATTTATATCACAGTTACCAGTGAATTAAGAAAAAAAAATACATGCATTAGACATCAGGGATGCACAGAAATGTTGGCTACAGAAAATCTGGCCCAAAAATGTCTGCCCTGTGTTTGTTTAGAATACAGTTAGTTTGAAGTAAATATTACATTGATCAATATTGACACTGTGGAGCTGCATTATATATTATATTTAAATATTTAAACCATTTTGGAAACCAATATCTAATTGTAAAGTCACAACAATCAAAAAAAGTTAAAGTAATCATTTAAAACACTTTTGGTTTTCAGATTAGTAGATCCAGAATTTGCCAAGAATTCTGTTCATTTCAGTGCATCATTACTAGACAACAGTTTAATGGTTGTCTGTCCTAATCCGCTCACATTGGCTCTGTGTTGATATGTGGCAGCGATGTCTCATTCAACTAGATTGTAACACATGACGCATCTGAATGTAGAGCACAAAACCCACTTACATTAGAGAACTGATTAGTGGGGCAGAAAGGAAATGATCACAACATGAGTCATTTTTAGCCACTGTCTGCTTTTCCCTGAATGTTGTGAACTAAATAAAAGCTGTGATGTGCTTAGCATGAAGATTAGCTCTTCATCAACGCAATATATTAGTGTCTTATATTAAAATATTACGCAAACTGCTAAGAAAATAAACAAGAAATGCAAGATACTAAGCATTGCATTGGTGAAACATGTTTTGTTCATATCTTAATGAATCCCTTATCTAAAAACACACGTATAGCACTGATATAGATGTGTTGATAGTATTTTTTTTATTTTAGGTTTAAAGCCCTGAAAAGTAATTTCTTGAGGTGATGGTACATTTTCTACTTGATTCTTGGGTAGGTCTTGCTTCTTAGGTAGCTTTCATTCACCCTTTCTATATGCAATACTTACAAATCAGATTAGTTTACAAAGTGGAACCAAATGTATAAATATTATGTTAATATATTTGTTAAAAGATTTTACAGAGATACTGAATTTATGCTGTTTCTAAATTTCTTTCTGCCAACTTTTAAAGCTTATTTTATTTTGCTTTTTGAAACTAATATATATATTCAACAGTGTTCTTGAAATAAAAATATCTATTGTTTGTAGGTATCAAAGGGTTAATATATTTTCAATATTTGCCAGGTTTAATTGAACAAGCTGTGTCTTCCATTGTAAAAATGTCACATACTGTTCATTGTTATGCTGTTGAGAGATCATTTAATATATCCTTGATGAGTATTGCTTTTGTTTGTGTTGCAAAATATAGTCATATGCAATAATACGAATAAAATCATTATTTAAGGAAAATAACAGTTTTATTGTTCTTTATGCGCTTTCTACAACAAATGTGAAGTATCAATAAAAAAAAAATGACGCACAAAGTATTACATAAACACCTACAATTTTTTGCCATAATTCCCACCTCGTTACTGAAACACTGTGTCCCTAAGCTTGAGGGCAATAGAGGAAGGAACACACAGTTCATTCATAAACAAGTGGACAGATTACTTCCTGTGGAATGAGCAGGACAGAGGCAAATGTTTTCCTGTGCCTATGTTGATTCCCAGGCTCTCACTGACAGAACAGGATGCTAATAAATCACAGTATTCCAATCTGAGCAAGACTCTAAAGTCCATTCCAGCTCCACATGCTTCCTATCCTCTGTTCTCGTCTGCAAGGAAGCTAATAGATTTGTAAGACATCCATCCTGCTTTCACTATACACCATACAGTATCTGGATTATTCCTTTTACAGCATCACTTTTAGCTCTGTAAATGAAAATAAAAAAATAGTAATGTCAGTGTTATGTGGTATATATGTGGAAGTATTTCTATAAAAGAAAATACTAAACTTTCAGGAAACACTTTATTGATCATAGCTTGATTATTTATGGCAGAAAAATAAACATTGTGGAACCCTATAGGGTGGAAATAAAGAACTAAATATAGCTAGATCAGTGTGGGATTGACAGTCTACTTACATGAGAGTGTTAGCTTAAAGTTATTCTTTGCAACCATCTTTTGGAATTTTTGATATATTTTACTCAAGGTTTTAAGTCTATTATCAAAACTAGATTATCAACATGTACTTATGCACATATACATTACTACATACAAGATATATATGTAGATGTAGGTTATGCAGGACAATAACTAGACTTATGTTAAGACTATTTCAGAAAACAAAATACGTGCTGACTCATGCATGCACAAGGGAAGATGAAACACCTGACAAACAAATGATCACATATTTGTACTCACACAATAAAGCGCAAGGACAGCAGGACCTCTGTTAGATCACAGTGACTGGAGGGAAGAGGCAAGGTCCCAGTGTTATGCAATAATCCATGTCAGTGTGCAGAGAACACACTGTGCCAGAGCTGCAATTTCCCCTGCCTCTGTCCCAGGGTCTGTTTCTGAAATATTTGCTAAATAGATATGAAATTAGTCAATTAAAGTAATTTAAATGTAGGTAGTGTTGCTAAGAGGACACTCTGTTAAGCTGGAAGCTTTGACCAAAAGAATCAGGCACATACTTTGTGTGCATGATTTTCCCTTTAAACTCTGTTTGCAGCACAACGGTTGTGGGTTCAATTCCCAGGGAACACACATACTGGTAAAAAAAAAATCATAAAAATGAATAGCCTCAATGCACTGTAAGTTGCTTTGGATAAAAGCGTCTGCTAAAATGCATAAATGTAAACCAGTTAAATGCAAAGTTTCATTGGTCCACTCAGTCTCACAGTCACCAGTCAAAAAGAGTTCAGACTTCTGAAAAAGGGACAGGGTTTGGGGAAAATGGTTTTGAAAATGCTTCATGGGACAGGTATCATTTTGGCCACATGACACACTGACATAAAACCTCATTTTCTTTTTCATTTTCATAATGAGTATTTTAGCAAATTTGTATAAGATAAAAGGACTTGTTTACAGAGATTTTTCTCTGGGGCAGTACTGACAGTAAATGGGAAATTATTGGGATTCCCCAAATGTCAGACAGGCCTGTCTTTCCAAGACAATAAACCAGTGGCGTATGCCATAACCTGTACCTTGCCTGAATAATGATGGTGGGTTGAAGAAGATGTTGAACCACTACAGTTTAAAAGCGAAGTTAGGGGAAAGCCCCCATGTCTGCATGAAATTGTGTAGACCAGAAAATTTGATAAAATTAGTTGATTTTTTTTATACAGTTTAGAAATTGATAATTAAGAAGGGAATATAGACTGTACAAGTGCTGCTTGTGTTTGGTCTGTAACATAGTAAAATCTGTATTGATTCCAGTGCATTTTGCACCCATAAATCACCTTCTTACATATTCTCAGATACACAATCTTGGTCCTAATTTACTCGCCTAATCAAGCTATCCTTTTGCATTCCAAACAACATACCTACGAACTAAACAAAATATTTTACAATTAACTCTCTGCCATACTGACATCAGACATGGTTGTGAGAGCACAGGAGAAACATACACATATACATATGCACAAATACCTCGACAATCAAAAGAGCAACCACTGTTTATGAAGAACCCATTAGAAATCATGGTGGCAAACAGACACACACACACACACACACACACACACACAGCCATCCATTATGCAAACACATATTATTTCCCGACAATGTGGCTTATTATACTCTCTCCACTGGGAAACTACTTCACTTTCAGTATTCCATTCTCACATTCAGCTGACATGCAATGCAGCAATGGCATTTTAAACATTGAAGTCCAATAACATGCAATATCTGCTGAGTCAACAATAACTGAAAAAGTGACAAAGTTAGCCAAGAAGACAAATTGTATTTATTCACCAAGACTGATTCACTTGAATGAATACAGAAAACAACAGCAATATGACCATTACACAATGTGTAAACTGTCTAATGGTAAACTCAACTAATTTTATTGGAGTTTTAGTGCAAAGACATAACAGTATATGAATGGCCTGTAGATTGTAATTTTATGATTTACTTTTGTACAGTCAGAGATGAAAATAGGAAACTGTTGCTTGAAATTCTCTGGGACATTTCTCATAGCCAGTTTTCTTTTAATAGTACACGTGAATGTTCGCTTCACTTGTGATGCTTTCACATCGTGCTTTAATAGAGCCATTACAGCAGGATGATTGCTTAAGTCTTGACACTAACAGAACAGAGAAAATGGGTAAAAACAAAATAAAAGTGTTTGACAGCATGTTAATCTAATTACTGGAAATACCCTGACTTGTCTCAATTACTGCAGGACACTTAGGGTTTTAAAATGCATTTGGATGGATCCATGTAATGGCTTCATCCAACACACATCCCCCTTTTTTTCTGGGACTAGCTGAAATACAGTATATGTGTACTATGTGGGGATTTGGTTTATTTTAATAAAACATTATCAACATAATCTGATGTAACAAGAAAAGGAAAATACTGGCATTCAAACAAACCCCCATAAAAAACAAAAACAACAACAACACAGCTCCTGAGAGTCCCTTTGGACCGACACATGTATCAGATCATGTACACAAGTCAGTCACGTGCGTGCGTGTCACGGACAGCAGCCTATGGTGTGTAACCTGATCTTTCTACCCCCTGCTTCTATTCACTTGCTTTATAAACAAAACTATAACATTCCAATGGATGCAAGCAACGTGCTTTGAGGAATAATGAATTGGCTTAGTTCTAATCACACACGAGGCCACAGACAGTAGCGAGTAATCGCGAGCATGTAAACAAGTCCACGTGCTCGCTGCTGTTTCAGGGCTAGAGCCACACCCCCTCCTTCAAAGTCTCTTGAAGCTTGTTTAGCTGCAATAATTTGAAGCTTCCTGAAGTCGCCTGCATGTGCTAAATATTAAAGTAAAATGTCATTTTGTTTTTTTATTTATAATCTTTTGAACCCCCTCCCCAGAATCTTTAAACTGTAGACAAGTTTGCTGTCTGTAACAATTTGCAATACTTTTTATTTATTTATTTATTTATTTATTTATTTATTTATATTGATTGATTGACTGATATTAAAAGTGAGAAATAGATGACCGTTTTCACAAAATTAATAGAAGAGAAAAGGGCAGTTGTCGCACTTCTTCATACATAGGCTGTTCTGCTGGATGAAGCAACACTTATATGCAGCGCACGCACCTGAGATATGCTGGTCTCACAAGTTTGTTTATAGGAGCAAATGAAAAGTTTCCATACTTAAGCAAAGGAAAACCAGTTTCCTCTTGGTTTATATCTAAACCCTCTCACATTTTTGTTTGCGAATCCTTGGTTTGTACTTCTAATTCGTGACTGGCATTTTGTTTGGTTCTCCTTCCACATTCGTCACTAATCATGCTACACAAAGTACTACAATGACTGCCAGAAGGCTTCCGCATATGACAGATAAGTCCAAGTTGAATCCAGTCAAATACATTACATATGATGGAATCTGTACTATAAAGATTATTGGTAATTATGATTTGATTTATCTTTTCATTATGTTTCCTGCTGAAGATTTGAAGATTTGCTTCATGCACAAGGCCTATTTGCCTATGATATGAAAACTATTTAGAGCATTATATTACTTAAAGAGGTCAATATTTTTCTTATTTTCTTCTCTCTCTCTCTCTCTCTCTCTATATATATATATATATAAATTCCAATTAGTTATGATCTGACAAGAATGTAATATGCTTGCCACATGCCAGATTTTTTATGTTGTGTGGATTTCTGAGGCCATTATAACAAAATCAGGTTGTTTTGTAGGTTTATAAGGGTTTGTTTTACCTCATTTTAGGTCTTTGTTACACATCCTTGTAACTTATTCTCTAAATTCTTGGTAAATAAGCTGTTTAATTTCGATTCCTCTAAGAATGATTTACAGTTTCAGTGGAAAGGTCAAGTGTAGGCATGTAGCCTACTGTTTTAGTGTTCATACATTTTTACTAATTTAATTTTAAACGGACTGATGCTTCTGTTAACCGACATGTAATTGGTAAAATCACTGTAATGTGCTGATTGGGTAATCAAGATACCTTTTATAAATAGCTAAAAGTTATTATAATTTAAAATTTATTGGACTTTTATGTATTTTACAGGTTCCTAAAATACTGAGTAAAATTGCTCAGCAAGCAGTTCTTGGTGAAATGCCTTTTAAAAGATAGCGGTCAAGCCAGTATGACCAGACATGGTTCAGACTTATTCACACATGCATTCCCTTTACTCCCAGGACCATCTCAGTTCTTTGTAGCATGGCTTTTAGGTGCTGGAAACATTCCAGAATACAATGTGGCAGAGAAGCTACTTATTTTGGATGCTTTTATGTTCAAACAGAGGACTGTAACGTATAACTTTCTGGGTTTTAGAGGATGGATATCTTGATCTCCAGAAACAGAACAATACTAGTTATACTGACCATCAAAATACAGTATGTACCTTAAGTCTAAAAACAGCTGTTACTACTTCGCGTGTGCAACTGCTATACGATTTGCAAAGAAGTGTATTGTATCAAATTTTATCAAATTATTATTATTATTTTAAAGGCAATATCAACATAATACTCCATTATAACAAGTTCTCTCTTCATATTTCATTGTCTCTTTGCTTGTTTGTTTTGTTTTAAAAAACAAACAAACAAAAACTATTTAGGCTGTAGTCAGTTCTATAGTTTTTAAGTAACTGTGCTTGTATTCACAGCCATGTTATATTGACTTCATCAAACAACTTGTATAGAGATTGGTTGGTATTTTATTTTATTTTTTACTGTTCCACCAACCCATTTAAGATCAATAGTACATTTTTTTTCTCTTCAATAGCTGCAAAACTGTGGAACTCTTTACCTAATAAGATAAGACAAGTGAAATCCCTAGGAATTTTTTAAATCTTATAACTAATTTTTTAGGGAAGCTTTTGCTTGCATACTTGTATTAATTTTTGATTATATTATTTTTAATTGTTTTGACTGCACCTCTTCTCTTGCTGCTTATTGTATAATTTCTGGTGTTTTTTTTGTTGTTCTTTTAATAGCCTATGTAAAGTTATTTTAATTATTATAATTTCCTTCATTTATTAATACAAATGCAAACCACTGTTTGACATCCCTGTAAGATTTCTGTATTGACAAGTCCTTCCTTCTTTCCTTTTATCCTTGCTTCCTTCCTGCTTTGTGGTTTTGTTAGTACTTAGAATGACCTGCTATGATCTGCTACATTATTCATTTTGTGTTGAGTGATTGAAAAATACCCACACTGAGGCAAAGAACTTTGCAGTACAACTAAAGTTTTGCGGCTTTGTCTCACTTCTATAAATGCATATCTCCTTATCTTACTGTTTGTTTGGCCAAATGTTATATAAATATGTGTATGTGTGCATGGGTGGATGCATGAATATGTGCTCTGATAATACCATGTCAATGTGGAAACTAAAACTTCTTTGAAAGCTGTCTGAACTAATTGACCCATGGTGTAAGTTTCTTAATCTTACAGCTTTAGACTAGGTAAGGACTCCATTATATTAGGGTTGTCTTAAGTAGATTTTAGGTGTAAAGTCAGCAATGAGAATATATGTTGAGTGTGTATTTGCAATGTAATATGTTTTTCCATGACAAATTCTGATTTGTGAAAGAATCTACAGTCCACAGTGCATTTAAGGCATTTCCCCCCTATACATCTGCAAATAAAAATTACATTATATTTACAGACATTTTGTCAATATTTCCAAAAATATCTTGTTTAACCATATTTATGAAATATTATACTCAAGTCAATTATGCTATCTACATTACCTCTATATTATCTACAGAGTAAAGGGCAACCATTTTGAGGTAAGCATTACTACTAAGCAATCTTTATTGGTTTCAAAGGTCTTTATATCTAATGTCAGTTAAAAAAAAAGCTTTCAGAACATAAGAAAAAAAAACATTACTGTATCTCTAAATGCTTTTTGTGACAAACTCATCATGGGACAGTGTTTAATTATAAGTAAAAGATACTTTGAAAACAGAACTGCCACACATTTATTCTGCAAGTCTCATATGTGCATTTAATTACCATGTTTTTATGGCCTTTAGCTCACTGACAACATAGCTCACAGATTGCTTGTGGCACTGCTTTCCTCTCAAAGAAAGAAAGGTAACACAAACAACTGTGAGATAATTTGCGATGCCCTAGGGGGCATTATATAATTCATGGCTGACATGTGATGTCATCATTCACTTGTGCTGCAACATGGTTCTTGAAGTCGAGAGAAGTTGGCCATTTCACCTTCAGCTTTCTAGGTGCTTTCTTAATTATACTAAGACCAATTGTGACTGAGGCATGAGTCAAGTCTAATCAAGCCCAGGGCCCGTATTCATAAAGATTCTAAGAATCCTCTCAGAAAACTCTTAATTTAGCTTAAAAACTTTTACATAGGAGTCTTAACTTAAGAGCGATTCGGGACCGATCTGAGAGCAACTCTTGAGTAAGGAAAAGACAAAAACTTTCATCTTAGTGAGGAGGCGGGGTTGACCCCGTTGCTATGTATGACACAATCTTTTGAAGACTGTGATTGGTTGGTTGTCCAAGAAAGAAAGAAAGAGTAATTTTAAGTATAGGGTCTATTCTAATTCTCACTTTGAATTTACATGTGTAATTTTTCCTATTTGACCATTCTCTCTCTCTCTCTCTCTCTCTCTCTCTCTCACAAACACACACACACACACACACACACACACATTATATGTGTGTATATAAATCATTTTTTATTTACCATGCTTTTAATTTCCTATAAGGTATTTGATTGGCTTAGAATGATAAAAATTGTTCCACTCTTTCCAATTAAAGTGATTGCTGTCCTATTTAAGTGGCGGTTTGAATGTTGGTTTTAATGTATCAAAAATGGAATCAAAACCAAGAAGGGCGAGAAAGCTCAACTGGACAGAGGAACAGTGTTTACTGTTAGCCCAGTTAGTGGATGAACACAAGGCCATTCTTAAAGGAAAATTCGGGCCGGGTGTCACAGCAAGGAACAAGAAGCAGACATGGGAGCATATAGCACAAACTATTAATGGTTCATTCCCCCTGCTTGTGCGCACCTATAAGCCTGCTATATTCATAAATGCAGTTTTTTGAGCCTGCAAGGTGGGAATGTCCAGTGGAAACGAAATGAACTGGGACACAATAAGATGTTCTGAAAGTGCTGTAATTGTTTGTGTGATCACTCTGCTTACAGAAGGTTGTGACAGACCCAAATCATCACTATTGCATTGTTGCATTTTCCCAGTTGCCAAATATCGTAATGTAGTGATTACTTTAATTTCTGGCGCTATGGCATTTCTGCGCTGTGTCAGAGATGTTAGCACGTCTCTAATAAGATCAGTCACAAACATGATCCCTGCACGATCTAATCTATAGCGTCTTATTAACTCACGGTCATCCATTGTCTGCAACACATTTCTTCTGCCTCTTCGTCTTTCTGCCATTTTCTCCTCAAAAGAAACTCTTAAGCCTCTTAAAAGTCCTCGTCTGTGCTTCTAACAAGT
This sequence comes from Carassius carassius, assembly GCF_963082965.1. Lineage (NCBI taxonomy): Eukaryota > Metazoa > Chordata > Actinopteri > Cypriniformes > Cyprinidae > Carassius > Carassius carassius. The sequence continues at coordinate 20,272,823 of NC_081761.1, forward strand.
TTGAGCTTTAGACCTCTTTTAAGGGTTAAGATGCTTTCTGAATTACTTTTTTCTTTACTAGGATTTTTTCTTTAATTTTAAGAGTAAACGCCCACATTTCTAAGAATTTTCCTATAATTTTGTCACTAGGAGCTACTTTTTGCATTAAGATTCTTTATGAATACGGGCCCAGAATTATATTTAACTTTTTGTGTCACGTTTGTTCCTGTTTTCCTTATTTGGTCATGTTTCTTGTCTTCAGTTCTATTAGTTTTAAGTGTTCCCCATTTAATTAATTTGGTTCCAGCTGTGTGTCATTAATTAGTTAATTTGTTCCCCGGTGTGTCCCATTGTGTCATGTGTTTAAATAGTGTTCCCTGCGTTCTCTGTCTGCTGTTAAATGTTTTTTTTTTTTTTTTGGCCTTAGCGTATCTTAGTATAGTATAGCCTACACAATGGCAACACAAACTGCCCAAACTGCCCATGGCAACACAAACAGCCTTATCCGCCATGGGTTCCTGATCCACCCTGGAGGCTCTCCTTGTCTCCACTTTGTCTTTATGAAAAACATTTTAATAATGGGGGCCCTTTTACTCAAGGAATGCAAGTTTAGCCATAATGAAATCATCTGAAATCAACCTAGTAAACTAATTAAGGGGTTTTCGAGAACAGTTTGAGAGGGTAAGTCAAATGTCCAATGTTTTAGTCAAATTTGGTTTGTAGATTTACAAAACAACAACAAAAATATTAAAATATTACATTTACTGTACATATTGTTTGTTTAGATGTGAGATGTTATAGTGAACAAAAGGATGTGTTACACTGATCTGCTTGCTTGAGAGAGTCAGCATGTCCCCTGCTTTGGCTATGGCAGAACAGCAAGACAATAATGAGGAGATACATATATCTGGACTTAGAGACTACAACAACACACAAGCCTAAATCTACACAACACAGAATTTATATCACAGTTTTTGCCATCTTAGTTTCTTATGTTTCACCACAAAGACAAATAACATTTAGTTCCAGAATCTGGACTCAAAATGACTTCACATGATGCCTGCTTGGCTCACAGTCTTGGAAATGTAGAATTTACATCAGGGAACAGAATGACAGACTTCAAACTGAAGAGGTTTTCCAGACATGTGTTAATTAATGTTGATGCTGGTCTCTTGAGTGAGGTGTACTAATCCATCATACTTGTTCATTACTGTTTGAGTGACACTACAAATTACTGTCATCTTTATTTCAAACAAGCAACAGCATATTAACAGCATCCTTGTGGGTTTTGTGCGTGTATGATGAGATCAGATCTTAATGAACACGTCATTACTGAGGTCAGGAAATGGTGGACATTTTCCTGAAAGATATATGAGATTCTCACTGTTGTTCTGCTCTGAGCTGAACTCTGTCATCCAGAATTTACACTCTTCTCTCCCCCTCACCTCTCTCCCCTTCCTCTTTTGCCCTCCCCTCTTGTCTATCTGTCTATTCTGAGCCTGGAGAAAACCGGAACAAGACAGGGGAACACAGTGTACCATGCGAGCACAACGCGCACACACGCTTGTTTTTCTGTGATGCTGGGGACTTTCCATTGACTTCTACTGTTTTTAGAATGAGATAATGGTACTTTTATCCCATGCTCTTAAACCCAACCTTCAAAAGAAGTATTTTTTTTATTACATATTATGTTTTATTATTAAACCATGTTCGTCATTAATTCCCACTAATGTTGGTGGTTTCAGGTTTTACTATCCCAAATGTTCACACAAGGCCAACAAAACTTTATCCACCCACACATCTCTATACTTATCCCTCACTTTCATTCATCCATGTATGTTTTCTATCTTGCTCTCTCTCTTACTTGATGATTTTTAGTGATGTTGCTTGGCAGCAGATCTAACAAACCATCATAATGCTGTAAATACATATGTGCTTTTATGAATACAATGAATGTGTTTGGCCACAAGAAAGATAAAACACACCAGAAGATGCCTGTTATATTATCATGACACTGTTTAGACCTTTAAGATACACATGAGTGAAGGTTCTCTATCGACTGGTATTTTTCACAATGCTTCATGCCCGCCTCCCAGTCACAAGCATAGACACAGGAGGCTTGAGAACATGTTTAACATTACCATTAATAAAACACTGAATTAAGGTCTGCCTGCAGTTAATAAACTCTGAACTCTGAACTGTCTGTACCAGTCATTGCATATAGTGTTTTTACATCATTTACAGCACATGACTGGATCTTGAGCTGGTTGTCAATGCGAGCATATCAAGTTGTGCCACAATCCTCTGTGAGCAAATATTCACCTAATGAAGTGTAATAAAAATGACAGCTCATTTAGGATGTTTACAATACACAAACTTCATTAAAATATTTTTGCTCATGCATGTGAGCATGTGAGCATGTAAGCGAGATCGAACTGGCATCCTGGTATGATGTATATTTTTCAGTTTTGGATTAATAGCACATTTGAGCTTACAAGTTGAGTTTCCTGACCTCATTTACAGGATACAGATTACCTACTTTAGATCATGCATTGTAAGTAGACGGTAGCTCTTAATTAACGATTTAGATTTGTGTCTGTGTTGTGATCTTCCTCTTAAGATAGAAATCTTAGGACTTTCTTAAACTTTAACAGATGGCTGGATAGAAATGGGGTAACTGATTATGTGAGGAAAAGGAGCTATCATGAGTAGCTTCCTGCTCTAGCTTATCTGTCCTCAAAAAGACATAGACACTGGCCTGTCCAAATATGAATAAAGAGACATTGAGAAAAGACATTGTAGATATAAGATCCTATATCAAAAATGTTACCATTGGAAAACTCACTGTTTTCGCAAATTTCTGCTAAAAGTAAAATTATGTCCATTGTGAGTGCTATGACACAGCAGTTGTATAATGTCAAAGCCAAATTAAAGAAGCACATTTTTGGAACCAAGATAAGAAACTTTGTAGGACAAGTACAGCAGAAATGCAGATGGCACACCTTGAAAAACGAATATATATATATATATTGCATTTTGGCAGTTCAAGTTGCCATGGCGGAGCTGGTAGTTCAGGTAGCAGGGGACTCAGGAGGCCATGGTGGATTCTCCGTAACCTTCACTGGCTCTGCCATTACCGCCATGGGCATATGGCCCCCCACAAAAAATTTCTTGGGGAAAATTAGGAATTCACGTCTTCAGATGAAGGAGGGCTGGACTGGACCAGTGGAGATGAAGGAGACTCAGGAGATGAAGGAGGGCTGAAGGAGATGAAGGAGGGCTGGATGGGACCAGCGGAGACTCAGGAGATGAAGGAGGGATGGACTGGACCAGTGGAGATGAAGGAGACGAAGGAGGGCTGGACGGGACCAGCGGAGACTCAGGAGATGAAGGAGGGATGGACTGGACCAGTGGAGATGAAGGAGACGAAGGAGGGCTGGACGGGACCAGAGGAGACTCAGGAGATGAAGGAGGGATGGACTGGACCAGTGGAGATGAAGGAGACGAAGGAGGGCTTGACGGGACCAGCGGAGACTCAGGAGATGAAGGAGGGCTGGACTGGACCAGTGGAGATGAAGGAGACGAAGGAGGGCTGGACGGGACCAGCGGAGATGAAGGAGATGAAGGAGGGATGGACTGGACCAGTGGAGATGAAGTAGACGAAGGAGGGATGGACTGGACCAGTGGAGATGAAGGAGACGAAGGAGGGCTGGACGGGACCAGCGGAGACTCAGGAGATGAAGGAGGGATGGACTGGACCAGTGGAGATGAAGGAGACGAAGGAGGGCTGGACGGGACCAGCAGAGATGAAGGAGACTCAGGAGACGAAGGAGGGCTGGATGGGACCAGTGGAGACAAAGAAGACTCAGGAGATGAAGGAGGGCTGGACTGGACCAGTGGAAATGAAGGAGACCAAGGAGGGCTGGACGGGAACAGTGGAGATGAAGGAGACTCAGGAGATGGAGGAGGGCTGGACGGGACCAGCGGAGGTGAAGGAGATGAAGGAAATGAAGGAGGGGTGGTCAGGACCAGCGGAGGCAAAGGCGACCCAGGATACAAATGAGAATTTGTAATTCGGACTCTGAAATGATGATAGGAGCTGAGAACTCCATGAGCACCGAAAAGCACACTGGAGTGCGGGAGGAAAGGAGGGAGTTGACTAATTGGAAGTGGTATGTGGTGGGAGCTGGCTTGTTGTGAGCAGGAGCATCCAAATGCTCCTGGATGGAAGGAGAATGAGGATCCTCCACATCTAAAAGGAACTCAGAGCCATTTATCTCTAGCTCGTAATTTATAAAATCCGCTACGGGTCTGGGGCTATTGTCAAGAATTTAAACAAACTATCATCTTTTAGTCCCATCTGAAAGCACGCATTAATCATGGAGTTGCTCCAACTCACCAGATGTATCAGGCTCAGAAACTCCACATAGGCCTTCCCTCCTGCTGGTTATCTAAAAGAAAATCCTCAGTCCAGTTCATCTTCTTGTTCTTTGGTGTAGGATTCTGTCACGGGAAGTGGTTGTAGTAAATCACCCAATGGAGGAGTAAACATAAATAAAGGCAAACAGGAACTAAGTGGAAACATAAATGTGACAAATGGAATCTCTGCCTCCGAATTTGTTAAACATTAGCATCTGACCCTAATTTGGGAGAAATCTGATGTCTATCCTGTAGCTTGGTTATATGAGGATGAGTGTCTGTCAGCAGTGAGGTCCATGCCAACCAGGACTTGAAAGCCTTAGTGATCTGAAACAAAGAGACGACAACCAGAAAGTGCACGGTAATATGCTCATGCTTATAATGGGGAGGGAGGGAGGGTTGCGAGCCATTTGAGCATACTTACTGAGCAGTAGTGCCACGTATATATATGTCCCATGTCTAATTGGAGAATGGTAGTGATTGGAGCTTTTTGACAGCTGACCGCATCTGCTGGTCGCAGCCTATGCCTCCGTGGCCTGACTGAACTAACGCTGCGCTCGATTAAAACAAATTATTGTTTAAAGTGTCTGTTTATTAAAATTAGTACATTGAAAAATCCTAATAGGCTACTGAATATACTATTGCATTGACTCATATTTTTGTGTTGCTGTCTGCTCTCAATACCTAAACTATAAATCCATGTGAATATCTGTCTGCTAAATGTATTAATTTTAACTTTACAGTAAATGATGTTCTTTAGCATACAGTATTCTGACTTATGATAATAATGGGGTGCTCCTGATAGCCTTACTCAGTTAAGTTAACAGACAAAATTATAAGGGATTATATTTGGGGATCCGTGACATTAATTGTTGGATTCTCTTATGCACAATCACAAACTTTATCAATAAAATAGTTTTGAAAACACTCCCCAAGTGGATAAACTTGAAAGCGAGGCATTCCCCTTAATATGGACAGTGAAAACAGGAGTGTATTCCAGAAAGGAGGTTCAACAAACCCGCTTTCTGGAATACAGCCCAGAATTTTTGAAAAGGATGATGTATGTTTATTTATGTTAAACCCAAAACAATCAAGATGTCAGCCCATTTTTTTTGTTGTGCCTTCTTTCCACTTTCATTGTCTTGCTGAAGATAATAACATTCGTGCAAATTCATTCCCAAATTAATTCAAATCAACCTGTACAGTGCACAGAATTAAATTTTTTTTCATTGTTTCATTTAACTTTCAACTATTAATACTTTTTTATTCAAGAGTTTTAATTGTGTTGTTTTGGTTAGAAGACAGTTTTATATAGTCATTACCTGAAAGTATTGTGGCTTGCATTATGACTTAAACTGTAACTGTAACACAAAACAACATAATTAAGGAGTCATTCAAGTTCTTGCTGTGGTCAGAAAGTCAAAATAGACAAAATCATGATACAAAGACTAAAGGAAATGAAAATCAAATCCCTCAAAATGACCTTCATCTTTTTGATTTCCTGTCTGCTTAAAGCCTGAACCTGAGGAGATAAAAGGTAAAAGAGTGAAAAATTAAGTCATCAAATATATTTGTATAGCTCTTTTCACAATACACATGGTTTTTAAAGCAGCTTTAAAGCTGTTCTGTCTACAATGTCTTAAAGGAATAGTTGAAATGTGCACACCCTCAGGCCATGATGTAGATGAGTTTGTTTCTTCATGGGAACAGATTTGGAGAAATTAAGAATTACAACACTTGCTCCCAAGGAATCCTCTGTAGTGAAAACAGTAAAACAACAATGTGTTAAATACATAGAATAAATGAAAAGAAACATACATTTTGTATTTTCTCTTGACACCATAATGTTGAATATTGATGTGCAGAACACAATACTTGGAAGCTTTACTGACTGCAGAAATTATTGATTGTTTTACACAGAATGAGTTTTTTTTTCATTATTTCATTCGACATTCAATTATCAATACTTTTTTATTCAAGAATTTAATTTTTTTTATTCAAGAACTGGCAAGCTTTTCTGACTGAAGAAATTATTGAATGTTTTACACATTTTTGTGGATTTTTTTCATTAGTACATACATAAAAGAAAATGTGGAAAATATGCTTTTTTATTATAGCTTATTTAGCTCTTGTTTATGGTAATATATAATACGATCTTATATTAATCATTATCAAGTAACATTTTGGCTCCTTTTTATAAAATATATTGATTATGTATGGATAGACTGAACAAATGGGAAGCCGGCTTTACTCGATCAGATTATTTGTGTTCTACACAACAAAATTGTGTTTATCTTATAATCTTGATTTCTTTCCTTTTAATTAATGTAATTATGTGTAATAACTGAATTATGTAGGTCAACTGTAAACTAATTAAGTACTCAAAATTTTTTTAAATGTGTGGTTGATTGTAATTTCTTTTTTTTTTTTTTACGTTAGTTTGTAATGTTGCTGTTTGAGCATAAACAATATCTGCAAAGTTGCAGTGCTGAAAGTTCAATGCAAACAAAGATATCGTCTTTTAAAATTCTGGAAGTTTAATGCCTACAAAAATGGCTGGTAAGGGACTACAACGAGCTTCTTCCTGTGTCCGTTATGTCACAAACCCTGCTCCCGGGAACAAGTAACAAAGTTGGAAAGGCCATGTTGTGCTACTTTAGAGAAGAGAAAGAGAAAACTAGGGGTGCTCGTAAAAATCTGTGCATATATGAATAGTAATTATGTCTTCTAACAATTCTAATGGATCCACAAGTTTTAAAACCAATGTTCTAAAGCAGCGGTTCTCAATCCTGTTCCTTGTGTCGCCCTGTTCTGCATCTCTCTCTCTCTCTCTCTCTCTCTCTCTCTCTCCCTCATTCTGATCCTCAGATCAGCTCCAACAAACTGTTCCATTTATACACTTATTTTCAGTGATGAGAAGTTCGGGCTCAAATTGCTAAGCAATGAAGAGGATGTCAGGATTTCCTTGTTTTCAGGAAAATGTTTGTTTGTTCAGTGCACGTGAAGTGTGGATGAAAATAAAAGAAAATATTACCTAGAGTGGGCTGATCATGGAAGAAAGGTGCCAAAGGTGTAATAGATGCATGCAAGCTATACCAACATTAGGTGCTTTCTTTTATCCAAGCCTTGTCAGTTCACACCTTCGCAAAATGCACAGATGCAGCCCTGGCCCCTGCGAAACTCCAAGGTATCCATAAACTACTGAAGTACTCATTTACTTAATTATACGTCTGGCTGAACTACAATACCCAGGTCCAAAAAAACTGGTGGTTCAACATCAAGATGTTCTCGCTCACATAAGGTGCCATATAAAATTAAACCTTAGAAAGGGTGTAATTTATCCAAGTCAAAGAACCATTTTTAAGGGGGTAGTGTGCACATGAGAGTTCGATCTTCTGCTATGAGCAGCATCACATTAGGCTAAGATAAGTAATGATTTTGGATATTGAGCTTTAAAACAGTTTTGGTTACACTGGATTACCATTGTGTTGGGGAGTGGTGTTTTTGCTTCAACTTGTGCCAGCTTGACATGTACAGTACATTTTTGAGCTTCACCCACTTCCCAGAAGTGATGGGTAAACAGCACAGAGTTGACATATACTGAATATATTATTCCCTAAAGGCATGAAGATACTGAAAATAAAGGAATTATCTTTAGAGAAATATCAGCCACTAGTTTCTATTACTAAATATCAATCCTGGTTTGTAACACTTCACTCTTTAGGATCACGAATAAACAACCTTAATATGGGAGAATGAATCATGTCTAAAATGCATCCACTAAAGGACTCATACAGTAAGTCAAGGGAAAAACAGCTCATATAATCAGTGCTCTTGCATTTTGTAATTGACATGACTCTTTTTTTCACCCATCTCATTGGAATATATTCAGAAAGTAGCTGAGGAAACCTGTAAATGGATGACACTGTGCTGATTAACAGTACTTCAGCAAACTGGATATTTAGAATATCAGATGAGGTTTCCCTTTATTATCAGGAGATAATTGGCACATTCGTCAGTGTTAATCTGAAAATGTTTTTATTTACCTGACATCTTCATGGATGTGTTCAGTATATAACTGATCACAGCAAGTATAAGGAACAACTTCTAAATCGTCAGTGTAAAAATGTTTTTTGTGGCTCCTAATGACTATAATTTGGGACAATAAACATGGTTTTCCAGAATGAAGTTTTGTTACTTTTCATATATAAAAGTGAAATACAGTCATGCATCATCACAAAGAAAATTTAAATTAAACGTATATTAAATATTCTTTCAGTATATATTTAAGTTTAGAATGGTTGTGCCATCAAGTTTTTATTAGTTTCATCACAAACCTATCCAAACACTGCCCTAAGGCTGCATGCTGTAATTCACCTATAGGGGTATCTTATTTTACCCTGTTTTAATAACACTCCATTTCAACTTCACATCATAAATGCACATATTGTCAATCTAAGATGATCTACAGTATATGCCATTTGTTAAATTAACAGACATTTAAAATAAACAATTTCAACTTATCTTATTCAGCACAGTCTACACCGGGTCACTCATTAGCCCACCTGTCTCTGTCTCTGCTATCTGTAAACAAGCCTTGTTTTCTTGGCAGCTCACAAAGGGCTGTTTGTACATCTTATCCTGCAATTACTATGTTACCTTAATTCAACCCAACCACATGTTGAAATTCAGCTGTTTTTCTGCATGCTTTCAGTGTTAAAAGCCTCTTAGTGTGAATCGGCCCAATTGAAAAGAAAACCAGGACAATGTGTTATAAAAGCATTATCTGTTTGTTGGGTATTTTCAGTTGGAAAATAACTGATCTGTAGTGTTAAAGCATACAAACAAACACACACACACACACACACACACACAATGAGAACGAGAGGCTGTGTCACAAAATGCTTTGGCAACACCTCTGTGTGACCATGCACTGAAACACGTGTGTAATCAAGTCAAGTCCAGTCACCTTTATTTATATAGTGCTTTAAAAAAAAGATTGCCTCAAAGCAACTGAACAACATTAATTAGGAAAACAGTGTATCAATAAAGCAAAATGACAGTTAGACACAGTTCATCATTGAATTCAGTGATGTCATCATCTCATTTCAGTTTAAATAGTATCTTTGCAATCATTTGCAATCAAGTCAACGATATCGCTGTAAATGAAGTGTCCCCAACTAAGCAAGCCAGAGGCAAAAGCGGAAAGGAACCAAAACTCCATCTGTGACAGAATGGAGAAAAAATCTTGGGAGAAACCAGGCTCAGTGGGGGGGGGGGGGGGGGGGGGGGGTTCTTCTCTAACCAGACGAAACCAGCAGTTCAATTCCAGGCTGCAGCAAAGTCAGATTGTGCAGAAAAATCATCTGTTTCCTGTTGTCCTGGTGGATGTCTGAGACAAGGTCTTTACAGGCGATCTGTATCTGGGGCTCATACTAGGTGCTGGTCCACCATCTGGTCTGGATACGTACTGGATCCCAGTGACTGCAGTAACTCTCTGATCTGGATAAAGACTGGATCTGGTGGGTACGGTGACCTCGGAATAAGAGAGAAACAGACTAATACTAATCAGTCCGAAAAAATTCATGGTGAGGTCACCGACAGGAATGATGTAGGGACCAGGAAGTATAAAAGCACATGTGGTGGAGACAGTGGCAGCTACTGGATTGAGAAGGAAGTGCTCACAGAGATGCAGGAATTATGGCTACGAGAAGCAGCATCTTGTTCGTTCGGGAATTATGGTTAAATATGTAACCTAGTGATGTTCCCCTTCAGGAACTTGAGCTGCATCGCAAAATGCTTTGGGAAGAGTATGCCCACATCTCCAGACTGACCAATCCCTGACCAGTGTGGATTGGCACAGCTAGGTTGAGAGAATTAAGGAGCCAGGAGTGGCATGAAGGTCAAGGCTATAGAACCTGACTAAAAAGGTCAGAAGGGTGGACTATCCCACAGCATTAAAACTGTCATGTATTGAAACACCTGATGAAAAGGACTTGGAAGTCACCATACCACTTGTGGAATGAGCCCTGACCCCAAATGGAAAGGGGAGATCAGAGGACTTGTAAGATGTATTGATAGTATCCACTATCCACCTACTGAGGGTCAAAGTCAAAGTCACCTTTATTCATACAGCGCTTTAAACAAAATACATTGCGTCAAAGCAACTGAACAACATTCATTAGGAAAACAGTGTCAATAATGCAAAAATAATTGTTAAAGGCAGTTCATCATTGGATTCAGTTATGTCATCTCTGTTCAGTTAAATAGTGTCTGTGCATTTATTTGCAATCAAGTCAACGATATCGCTGTAGATGAAGTGTCCCCAACTAAGCAAGCTAGAGGCAACAGCGGCAAGGAACCGGGGGCCAGTTCTCCTCTGACCAGACGAAACCAGTAGTTCAATTCCAGGCTGCAGCAAAGTCAGATTGTGCAGAAGAATCATCTGTTTCCTGTGGTCTTGTCCTGGTGCTCCTCTGAGACAAGGTCTTTACAGGGGATCTGTATCTGGGGCTCTAGTTGTCCTGGTCTCCGCTGTCTTTCAGGGATGTAGAGGTCCTTTCTAGGTGCTGATCCAGCATCTGGTCTGGATACGTACTGGATCCGGGTGACTGCAGTGACCCTCTGATCTAGACACAGACTGGATCTGGTGGCCACGGTGACCTCGGAACAAGAGAGAAACAGGCAAATATTAGCGTAGATGCCATTCTTTTAATGATGTAGCAAGTACATAGGCTGTTATGGGAAGTGTTTCCGGTTCCTGTTTACCTAATTAATGCAGCCTAAAAATCCTTTAACGGAATTGGATAATAAAAGCATATTAGTATGTTATGTGTAAGCCAGGTTAAAGAGATGGGTCTTTAATCTAGATTTAAACTGCAAGAGTGTGTCTGCCTCCCGAACAATGTTAGGTAGGTTATTCCAGAGTTTAGGCGCCAAATAGGAAAAGGATCTGCCGCCCGCAGTTGATTTTGAGAATATTCTAGGTATTATCAAATTGCCTGAGTTTTGAGAACGTAGCGGACGTAGAGGATTATAATGTAAAAGGAGCTCATTCAAATACTGAGGTGCTAAACCATTCAGGGCTTTATAAGTAATAAGCAATATTTTAAAATCTATACGATGTTTGATAGGGAGCCAGTGCAGTGTTGACAGGACTGGGCTAATATGGTCATACTTCCTGGTTCTAGTAAGAACTCTTGCTGCTGCATTTTGGACTAGCTGTAGTTTGTTTACTAAGCGTGCAGAACAACCACCCAATAAAGCATTACAATAATCTAACCTTGAGGTCATAAATGCATGGATTAACATTTCTGCATTTGACATTGAGAGCATAGGCCGTAATTTAGATATATTTTTGAGATGGAAAAATGCAGTTTTACAAATGCTAGAAACGTGGCTTTCTAAGGAAAGATTGCGATCAAATAGCACACCTAGGTTCCTAACTGATGACGAAGAATTGACAGAGCAACCATCAAGTCTTAGACAGTGTTCTAGGTTATTACAAGCAGAGTTTTTAGGTCCTATAATTAACACCTCTGTTTTTTCAGAATTTAGCAGTAAGAAATTACTCGTCATCCAGTTTTTTATATCGACTATGCAATCCATTAGTTTTTCAAATTGGTGTGTTTCACCGGGCTGCGAAGAGATATAGAGCTGAGTATCAACAGCATAACAGTGAAAGCTAACACCATGTTTCCTGATGATATCTCCCAAGGGTAACATATAAAGCGTGAAGAGTAGCGGCCCTAGTACTGAGCCTTGAGGTACTCCATACTGCACTTGTGATCTATAGGATCTTCATTCACTGCTACGAACTGATGGCGGTCATATAAGTACGATTTAAACAATGCTAATGCACTTCCACTGATGCCAACAAAGTGTTCAAGTCTATGCAAAAGAATGTTGTGGTCAATTGTGTCAAACGCAGCACTAAGATCCAATAAAACGAATAGAGAGATAACACCCACGATCAGATGATAAGAGCAGATCATTTGTAACTCTAAGGAGAGCAGTCTCAGTACTATGATACGGTCTAAATCCTGACTGGAAATCCTCACATATACCATTTTTCTCTAAGAAGGAATATAATTGTGAGGATACCACCTTTTCTAGTATCTTGGACAGAAAAGGGAGATTCGAGATTGGTCTATAATTAACTAGTTCTTTGGGGTCAAGTTGTGGTTTTTTGTTGAGAGGCTTAATAACAGCCAGTTTGAAGGTTTTGGGGACATATCCTAATGACAATGAGGAATTAATAATAGTCAGAAGAGGATCTATGACTTCTGGAAGCACCTCTTTTAGGAGCTTAGATGGTATAGGGTCTAACATACATGTTGTTGGTTTAGATGATTTAACAAGTTTATACAATTCTTCCTCTCCTATAGTAGAGAATGAGTGGAACTGTTCCTCAGGGGGTCTATAGTGCTCTGATGTGATACTGTAGCTGACGGCTGAATGGTTGCAATTTTATCTCTAATAGTATCAATTTTAGAAGTAAAGTAGTTCATAAAGTCATTACTGCTGTGGTGTTGGGAAATGTCAACACTTGTTGAGGCTTTATTTTTCGTTAATTTAGCCACTGTATTGAATAAATACCTGGGGTTATGTTTGTTTTCTTCTAAAAGAGAAGAAAAGTAATCGGATCTAGCAGTTTTTAATGCTTTTCTGTAGGATATGTTACTTTCCCGCCAAGCAATACGAAATACCTCTAGTTTTGTTTTCCTCCAGCTGCGCTCCATTTTTCGGGCTGCTCTCTTTAGGGTGCGAGTATGCTCATTATACCATGGTGTCAAACTGTTTTCCTTAACCTTCCTTAAGCGTAAAGGAGCAACTTTATTTAAAGTGCTAGAAAAGAGAGAGTCCATAGTTTCTGTTACATCATCAAGTTGTTCTGAGGTTTTGGATATGCTAAGGAATTTGGTTACATCAGGAAGATAACTTAAAAAGCAGTCTTTTGTGTTAGAAGTGATGGTTCTTCCATACTTGTAACAAGAAGTAGAATTTACAATTTTGGCTATATGAAGTTTGCACAAAACTAAATAATGATCTGAGATATCATCACTTGGCTGAATAATTTCAACACCATCAACATCAAATGGTCCCATCGGGGTGCTTCCTTGTTTGCAGGAAGACCCTTCTTATAAGGAATGTAACAAACAAATAACTGGTCCACCGACGTCCTCTACAGGGCAGCTCTGTGGATGAATGTGCCCAGTGCTCACACAATTAAGCTTTTCCAGGTCAGAGTCCCGAAAGGGAGGAGGGCAGAATGCATGAAGAATAATTGGCCTTGGAACAATAGAGGCTACCTTAGGGACATACCTCGATCTGGGATATCGAAAGGCTCTGGCCATGCCAGGAGCAAACTCAAGACAAGATGGGGCAACAAGATCACCAGGTGACAGTGCCTGAATATCACATACTCTCTTTAAGAAAGTGATAGCCAGTAGAAATGCAGTCTTAATAGTTAGAAACCTCAATGAAAGCTCTTCATCTTCATTTTTCGACGACACAGAGCCCCAATATGGGGCCTTGTGACAGAAACCAAGGTTTCTTCCACATGCCTAAGGTCCGTAAGCCTAAACATGTGACCTTGATTATGTGGTAGGGGTTGCCCCTCGGGGAAAACCCTTTGGTCCTGAGCCACCACTGCAAGGGTCTCATGTACAGCAGGGCAAAATATATCACATTGGATGCAGCTGCCATCAGACCCAACAGTCTCTGAAACTTTATGACAGTGAGTGACTCGCCTTCTCTCACTCTCTTGGGTGTTCTTGCCGGGGTCCTGGAGGGGTACTGTGATCTTTGTCAGGTCTTCAGTAAGTCCCGGGCCACATCCTTGCCTCCTCATCTGCCGTTTGACTGTGCCATCAATCTCCTCCCAGCCACTTTTCCGCCCAAGGCTCGTTTGTATTCCCTATCTGGTCCTGAGAGAGAGGCCATGGACAAATATTAAAGGAATCCTTAAATGCCAGCCTCATCTGGCCCTCTTCCTCATCCGCTGGCGCTGGGTTCTTCTTTGTTAAGAAGGATGGCTTCCTGCGAACCTGCATTGACTACTGTGACATACAATGACATCACTTTAAGAAGCAGGTATCCTCTGCCTTTGATGTCATCAGCCTTTGAGTTGCTACAGAGAGCCAAGGTCTTTACCAAGCTAGTCCTCCGTAATGCCTACTATTTGATCCGTATATGTGAGGGGTATGAGTGGAAGACAGCATTCAACACCCCGATGGGACATTTTGAGTACCGGGTCCTACCCTTTGGGCTCACTTATGCCCCAGCTGTCTTCCAGGCCCTGGTGAATGATGTGTTGAGAGACATGGTGAACAGATTTGTCTTTATGTACCTTGATGATTATTCTTATCTTTTCTTCTTCATTGCAGGTCCACACTCAACATGTCTCTCAAGTGCTACAATGGCTGCTGGAGAATCAGCTGTACATCAAGGCGGAGAAGTGCGTGTTCTATGCCAAGTCTGCTTCATTCTTGGGGCATTATCTCGACGGAGGGGATCAAGGCCGATCCCGCTAAGTTAAGGGCCATGGCTGAGTGGTACCGTTCAGATGGAATGTACAGGTTTAGGATGCCTTTGATGTTCTCAAGTCTCAAGTCAAGTTCTCAAGTCAAGAAGGTGCATCCTTGTGCCTTTTCTCACCATCTGAGCCCTGCCGAGCATAATTATGACATAGGTAACAGGGAGTTGCTGGTTGGGGGGGGGGTGTTTGGGTGTTTGTGTGGTTGTCCAGGGGGTCGGTTGTTTGTGCTGGCTATGCTGCATCCTGAGATCCTTCGGTGGGGTCATGAGTCCAGAGTAGCCTGTCATCCGGGGGTTTGGAGATCGCTGGCTGCCATCCGTCAGTGATTTTGGTGGCCATCTATGGTCCAATATGTCAGGAAGTTTATGTTAGCTTGCTTCGTTTGTGCTCAGAATAAGAAGTATAACCAGTCCCCCATTAGTCTGTTACAGCCTTAAGCCATTCCCTCTCATCCATGGTCACAGCTGGCCCTTGATTTCATCACTGGCCTTCCCCCATTGAGAGGTAACACCGTTATTTTGACGGTGGTGGACCGCTTCTCTTTATCCCCTTACCCAAACTCCCCTCCACCAAGGAGACCACTCAGGTGGTCGTGGACCATGTCTTCCGGATCCATGGTCTTCCAGTTGATGTGGTCTCTGACAGAGGACCACAATTCATCTCCCGGCTTTGGAAATCGTTCTGTAAACAGATCGGGGCCTCTACGAGTCTGTCTTCAGGTTTCCACCCTCAGACTAACGGGCAGGCCGAGCAAGCCAACCAGGATCTTGATCATGCTCTCCGCTGTCTAGCATCACAGAGTTCGAGCTCCTGGAGTCAGCAGTTGTCGTGGGTTGAATATGCCCACAATTCCCTCACGGTGGCGTCTACGGGTATGTCTCCTTTTCAATGTTCCGTTGGTTATCAAACAACTCTTTTCCCTGTACAGGAACCCGAAGCCACGGTCCCATCTGCCTTGGCCTTTATCCATAGGTGTCGGTGCACCTGGAGGTGGGCTGAGGAGGCCTTGGCCCAGGCATTGCAGACGGACCAAAATGGTGGCTGACCGTCACCGGACTCCGGCTCCCCAGTATATTTGCGGTACTGTCATGACTTAGGTCTGAGTTGCAGTGTTTTTGTCTTGGTTTCTGTGTAACTCGTCTCTGAGCACATGGATTTTGTTTTTGGCAGCTCCTGTGTTCTGCTGTCAGTGTGGTGTCTTCCCCCCTCCCACTCGTTATCCTTAATTCTGTGTTCTGTCACACCTGTAGCCACTCTTTCCTCATTAGCTCTTCCCTAGTTTAGTTCCTCTCGTGTTCCATCTTTTGTTTGACCCGTTGTACGCCTTGCAATGCTTTGCTGGTGACTATCTTGTCTTGTTTGCCTTGTCCTGCTGTGTTATGTTGGTTTAGGCTCCAAGGGTTGGTGTATGTGTGTGTTTTTATTTTTTCTTCTTCTATCTAGAACTGTTCCCTCTCATTCCTGCCAGAATTTATTGGTTCTGCTTCCGGCCCTGGCATCTAATTTCTGTTGGGACCCCGATACTTTACTCCAGCTCCTCTCTGCACGCTAAACATACTCCTTTGGGGAGTTCAGTGGGCCTTCGACGCTGCATCCCCAATGACGCTCTGAGTGGTTTTACTTTGATGCTGCATCACGGGGGATGCTAGGCTTGGTTCCTGCTGATATGCTCTTGGTGTGATCCTTCATTTTGTTTTCCCTGTTTGCCCAGTGAGGGTGTAATAAACTTGTGTTACCAGCAATTAAATCCTGTATTTCCCTGACAATAATACTTAAAGTAGGTTGAGATGAATTTTAAAATTGTGCCCCCTAAAAGCACAAGTGGCACCTATCTGTCCTCAACTTACTTGGTCTAGGGCCGCCCCTGCTCATAACACTGTAAATACACACAGTATTTTTAGATATTTGTACTGTATTTCTATTCTGACTTAAACAATTTATTCTATTTCCCTCTATTTCAATTCTGGCAGACTGTCTTTTTCCATTCCATATTATATGTAATTTGAATATTATGTGTTTGGTATTTTTGTGAACACTGCAAGCTCAAACAGGTCAGACCACTATTGTTCATAATAATTACTCAGCAGTGGATCACCTTCTATGTTTATTGCAATGTTGTGTAATAGATTGCTTTCTATCTAGTGTTCTCTATCACTGAGAAACATGTGAGCAATGGCTGGTTGGTTGCAGTCAGTAGATGCAGACATTACAGCCACTACTGTGGCTTTTGCTGCAGCCTGGAGCTTTAGAGGTTTGTGCAGAAGCATTTGTGCAAATCTGTGCACCGACCTGATTTCAGTTATAGAGTGAGGGGTGGAGAGCATAGACTGTCTGAGATGCAGTGTGATTTATCTCCTAGTCAGTGCTATTTTTTCATTCCTCCCACTCATGTGCACACCTGACTCATAAGAAAAGGTTCATATGAGCAGCAATGGAAAAATTAACAAGACGGACAGTATGTTGCCAGATGGAACAATTTCATCCTTCTGCCATCATCTGAAATAAATATATTTTCATAAATTAAAATGTAAAAATCTATAGTCTGCAGTTCATGAGTTAAGAAAAACGAAATTGTTTTATGATATCTCAACAAGAACAGCTTGTTGAACATTATTTTCAAAACCATGCACTGTAAAAATATGACATAACATAATAATATAATATAATGAAATATAATATTTATTGGTTAAAGTTATGTCATCTAATAATTTAAAGTGAAAAAAACGAATTGGTATTTTCAGAATTCCCTGTGTAATACTTTATATTTGGTTGAATTTCGTTTAAATAATCGTATTTCATATTGGTTTTTGTTAAACATTTGGGTTTTACAGTGTGTTACATATTACAGTATGGTGGTTAATTGTGCTAACTTCATTATTTTAACATTACCTTGATTTTGTTTGTATGACAAAGTGCACTGTGGAATGTCTTGTGATAATCTTTGATTCTACATGTGGCTTTATCTTTTACTATCTGTGTTATTATGGAGGTTAGTGTATTTTAAATATGCAAAATAGATTATAGTTGCAGCATGGTCATGGTACTGTAATTCAACTGAAAATGAACTGTATTTGCATTAGCTAATTTTTTTGTAAATTAGTTTAAACTACAGTTTAGGTTGTTCTGCAAAATGTCTTAAATTTACTATTCTTTTCTTTCTGGCAACTACAGCTGTCATATTTCTTTTTCCCTTTGTGTGTGTGTGTGTGTGTAAAAGCAAAATTATTTTTTTTAGAGTATTGTTATTAAAAGGGCATTGGTTTTTCTTTTTCTGCTACAACAGCTTTCACTCTTCTGGCAAGGCTTTCCAGTGGATATTGGAACATGGCTGCAGGGATTTGCTCGCATTCAGACACAACAGCATCAGGGAGGTCAGGGACTGATATAGAGTGAGGGAGCCTGACTTGCAGGCTGTGCTCCAATTCACCCAAAGCTGCTCAGTGGGGTTCAAATTCTTCCACAGGTTCAGTAAATGTTTCTCAGGTTCTCATGTCATTTCCAGATGTTGGATATTTAATATCATAATAAAATAATGGACTAGATTATTAAAAACAGTCCTTTAAAACACACTTTAAAAATGACATAAATGATTAAATCTGATAACATCTTCTGTTTATTTATACAGAAACATTTAGAAACTGTAGTTTATTTGTATGAGGTACATTCATTGCTTAAGCGGAGCTTAGAATGGGTCTCTCTGAACAGACAGACAGGTGATGAAGAAACCATGTGCCTCTGACCGGTATTAACTTTCCTTACTGTAATCAACGGTAATCACCAGTACAGCCCTTGCTGTCACACTTTAATGCCAACCAGATAAGGTCTGACTGGTTTGTGTGTTTTGCATCTGTCTAATCAATCATGTTGCAATGGGATAGCAGAGGGCACAGGAAGTGCTGATGCGGGAGAGAGGTGAACTGGGAGAACAGAAACATTTTCTGACATGTTCTGTACTGAAATAGATACATGCCCTTATTTAATTCCAACTCCAAAACATTACATAGCAGCATTTGGATCATGGTAGAAAGGACGGTTCAACAATATGTATGTCTGCCATCTCATGGTTTAATAGATCAACAAAATGTTTTATTTTTTATTTTTTGCTCCAAATTGGGGTTAGGGCTGATTTTTTAAAATCCATTTGATATTGATTGTTGTTTATTTTGCCATTTGTTTATGTTATATTACCAAAATATAGTAAAATACTATTAAACGTATTACAACCAAGGAACTTGAAAGTTTGTCTTATGCTGTATGGTTCTTTACCTAAATACAGTAACAAGCTTTAAGGAGGTAAAAAAAGATGCATACCTTTCTCAGAAACTTTATTTGTCACTCTTAGACAGTGTGTTACAGAGTACAGAACAATGTTTGTTTATACTGTTTGATCTCATAGGTTTGTTTTTTTCCCTATAAAAACCTGAGACAAACAAACACTTGAAGTCCCTCACACACACACACACACACACACACACACACACACACACACACACACTCTCTCTCTCTCTCTCTCTCTCACACACACACACACACACACACACACACACACACACACACACACACACACACACACACACACACACACACACACACACACACTCTCTCTCTCTCACACACACACACAAACACACACACACACACACACACACACACACACACACACACACACACACACACACACACACACCAAACTAACCTGAAAGTTTTTGAGAGCAGGTGTGGGTCATTCTAAATTTGGGGGTAAAGGTCAAGCAACTTAGGTCATTGTAGAATCACTCTGTAACATATATAGCAATACCCAGTGTTTAAAGGGATACGTCCCAAAATAAAATTCTGTCATCGTTTACTTATCCTCATGCCATTCCAAAACTGTATGACATTATTGTTTCCATGGAACATCTTTTGAATAACTGTTTTTGTCTATAAAATGAAAGCCAGTAGCTTCAACTGCTTACATTTTCAAAACTTTGTCTCTCTCTCTTTTTTTTTTATTGTACACACCAATCCAAGAATTTTACACACAAAACGCAAAATGCCTTACATCTCTTGCAAAATGAAGCATCACTGCATTCAAAATATCACAAACACATCTCAAAAGCAAACATTTGCAAACAACTTTGCCATAATATAAATAATATAATATAATAAAATAATATAATAATATAAATTCCTGTTATATTTTTGTGATTTACATAGAGAATTGTGTCTTGTGTTTTGCAAAAAAGTGTTTTATGAAATTAATCAAAGGCCATAGGCCACATTATGATAAAAATCATAATATACAGTATATTATTAAAATACAGCACAAATGTACAATATTTAATAAGGGAATTTTATGTTATAAACTTATACCTTCACCTTATGTAAACATATATGACAACATCACTCTTGATATCTGGCAATATATATCATATATTACATTTCTAATATGGGTATTTTCCAGAGTTTTATTTTGTTTTGTCCTAGTTAGAAAAAAAGAGATGAAGTGAAGTTGCTTGATCCTACCCTGTGTACAAACAGTAGAAAATTCAACAACAACAACATTGTGGGATTTTAGTGGGAGGGAGAGAGACAAGAAAACAAATATTAAAAACATTAAAATTATTACGGCAAGTAAACTTTTCTCCCTTATTGCAGGTTAGAGACATCAGTATAGTAATTTCTGGACAGTTTTTTTTTTTTTGCATGGTCATGGTAATGCCATGGACCCCCTGGTCTCTGTGACTTCTGTGAAGAATTGTAGGTTGTGGTTCAGTGATGCACAAGTCATTTGGTGTGCAGTGCAGTTAGTAATCCTATGAGGATTAAAACAGCAATAGCCTCGCAGCTGGGAATATGTACGTATACATGTGTGTAGATAAAAGTGAGAGAGCGAGAGGACCATTAGTGTTTTTGTGATATCAGCTGACCTAAAGTTTCCCTGACAACAGAGCATTTTCCATGTACTAACCCTCCTCTAAACCCTCTGCACAAAACCGCACACACACACACACACACACACACAGACAGACACATTGTTCGTTTCAACTTGAAAATTGACTCCTCACCACAAATGCTGACGTCACTTGTTTACTTGTTTCCCAGCTCAGCACACCCTCTCTAGTTTGGTTCACTTAATCACAGTTCCTTCTAACTCTTGTGCACACATCTACATAACTGCACAATCACACACATGGAGTATTATGTTATGATCTGTTTCTTAGTGCCTCAATTTTCATGTAATTCTGTTTGCTGAGATATGAAGTATCAAGCCATTGGTAGCACTGATGTAGTTGTTCTGAAAGATAGTGAATGAAGAGGAATAAGATGGGCACTCTCCTTTCAATGGTTTCTCTACTGCAGGACTGAGGTAAACAATCCAGGGCTGTGACACAGTTCCAGCTCATTTGGAAAGCACTTCCCTCTAGTGGTGAATATATAAATTCCAAACATAAAATTCCACATTGCTGGCCTGTTGACAAATTCACATTCTGCCTAACTCAGCTTTTCTATTTCAGAGCTTCAGGTCAAGGGTTCATGTTTGCATTATGATTGGATTATTTTGAGGGCACAGGCTTCCAACCCAAAACAAATTCCCAGAGGAAAAAACTACTAAGTGCATAAACATTGTGCCCGTATAGTCATGAACATGAGCAATTTCTCTCATTTTGATTTTTCTTCTTAGTAAAACACCATTTAGTACCTATGTCTGTAAGGCATATAAACCATTTTTCTTTGCTATCATTTATAACGTTTGTCTTGACAAACCTTGGTATTGACTTCTAAATTAATTAAATAGAATTTAAAATCAATTATTATTTTTTTTTGTTTAATTCTATTTCCTTGCTTTCAAATTGCAATTCTGCAAATCAGAAATCAGAATCGAGTCATATGATCCATGTAATATAATTGTGGCCTGATTGTCCCCTGTGCCTGAGATAAAATATCTCTCATGGTCAGAATCTCCCAAGGAAAGCCTCAAACAGACCAAACTTGGGCCAACTGGAATGGATCTACGAGTAACAGGAGTGCTTCGTCCTGTTTAGCCCTCACTGTCCCCAAAAACTGCATATGCTGGTTAGGTATGTTTTGAAGCATGGCTGCTGGTTTGAGCTGGTTTAAGCTGGCCCTAAGCAACTAGCTCCCACTCAGGACCAATTTAGGACCAGCACATGACCAACAGTTGGTTCCCAATCATATGGCAAAGAATGCAGCAACAATTGATTGGGTCTTGATAGATCTAGACAGGGCCGTGCACAGAAATTCTGTGGGGCAGTGGCCCAAACCAAAAAAGGGGCACTGGGGCTGGATGCTTGTTAATACAAATTATAATGTTTTTACAAATATTAAAAGAGAAGACAGCACACTCTGTAATAATTTCAGACTTTATTGTAGATGTTTTGATAAGAGTGGGCTCTCCCTCACTCTCTGAGCCTGCTTCTGCCTCATCTTCAACGGACGTAGGTAAGTTGACCCACCCCCTGTTTTTTGGCAATTGTACACTTTTACTGTCATGTGACCATGTACAGTATTTTGGAACCACCCATCATTTCTGCCAGACTGTAAAAAAGGACAAACACATGGGAATGGAAGGCACCCATTTACTTTATAAAACTGTTTTTGGCTTGTCAAAGTAAAATTTTTACATATAAGATGTAATGGTTACACCAAAGCAAATTTATCCAGGTCTAAAAATATTAATGGTGATTTAGCAGCATATGAAACCATGCAAATCATTTAGGCAAGGCAAGGCAAGGCAAGTTTATTTATATAGCACATTTCGTACACAATGGTAATTCAAAGTGCTTTACATAAAAGAAAGTAAAATAATAATGAACAAGAATAAAACAAGCAAT
Organism: Carassius carassius; assembly: GCF_963082965.1. Classification (NCBI taxonomy): domain Eukaryota; kingdom Metazoa; phylum Chordata; class Actinopteri; order Cypriniformes; family Cyprinidae; genus Carassius; species Carassius carassius. The sequence goes on from NC_081761.1 coordinate 20,295,596, forward strand.
TTTAAAACTTTTAAAATTATTAAAACTGTACTTATTTAAAATGAATTTAAAACAGTTAGAAAATGATTTTACATAAAATAAAATAAAAAAACAGTGAGAATATATATTGCAATCAGTTCGGACATTGCACAGTGCTCATTCAATAAATGCACAGCTAAACAGATGAGTTTTGAGTCTAGATTTAAATGTGACTAGTGTTTTAGCACATCTGATCTCTTCTGGAAGCTGATTCCAACTGCGGGCGGCATAGTAACTAAAGGAGGACTCGCCTTTTTTTGTGTGAACCCTTGGTATTTCTAACTGACTCGATCCTAATGATCTGAGTGCTCTGTTAGGTTTATATTCAGTGAGCATATCTGCAATATATTTCGGTCCTAGGTCATTTAGTGACTTATATACGAGTATAAGTACTTTAAAATCAACCCTAAATGTAACTGGAAGCCAGTGTAAGGACCTGAGGACTGGTGTGATATGCTCAGATTTTCTGGTTCTATTCAGAATCCTGGCAGCAGCGTTCTGGATGAGCTGCAGCTGTCTAATGGTCTTTTTGGGAAGGCCGGTGAGGAGCCCATTACAATAGTCCACCCTGCTGGTGATGAAGGCATGAACTAGTTTCTCCAAGTCTTGGCTGAAAACAAAAGATCTAATTCTTGCAATGTTTTTTAAATGATAGTATGCTGATTTAGTTACTGCTTTGACATGACTATTGAAACTAAGGTCTGTCTCCAGAATCACACCAAGATTCCTGACTTGATTTTTAGTTGTTTGACCCCTAGAGTTAAGGTATGCATTCACCTTGAACACTTCATCTTTGTTTCCAAATGCAATGACTTCAGTTTTTTCCTTTTTTAACTGAAGAAAGTTCTGGCACATCTAACTATTAATTTCATCAATGCATTGGCAGCGGGAGTCAGTTTCAAAGAGTTCACTGAAGTCCTTCTTAAGGAGTTCTGACTGCTCTTTCCGAATATCATTCTTCCCCACATGGATGATGATTCGATTTGCAGTCTTGTGCTTCATCAGAATGTTCTGAAGTTCCTTGTTCACATCAGAGACCGTTGCTTGAGGAAGGCAGCATGTTGTTGTAGTCCTGCTACGGATGTTTCTGATAATAGAGTCACCCACTATCAGTGTCCTGGGCTCGGCTGCGCTCTGAGCTGAAAGCCGCTGTCTGCTCGTCCTTGAGCGCCTGTTAGTAGCGATGTTAGCTGCTGGCTGATCAGATCCATGTTTAAATACATTTGGGGATTCCTCACCCACATTCATTAATGCTTCAAATCTGTTCTCAAGATGTATAGGGGGTGGTTGAATGCCAGTATTCACAAGCCTTGTCATAGTCGAATCTGGGGTAGAGGAAGCTACGGCAGCAATACGAGAAACTCGTGACAATCTGATATTTCGTGTTCCTTTGGGTCTCGCTCCCTGTTTGTGCCATCGATTAGTGTGGCGATCAGTTTCGGCTTGTTCCTCTACACTTGGTATAAACTGTTGAGATTCATAAGATTTATGGGGCTGTATGCTGAGAGGGTCCATGACGACGGTCTGCTAAGTGTTCCGTCTGTTTTGGAAGTCCAGCAAGTAACTTTGTTTCAAGAATCACAATCCTTTGTAGAAGTTTGCAGCAGTTCATGCAACAAGTAGATCCAACAGGAGGCATTTTTTCTCTCTTCTGTTTGAATGTAGGCAGTTGTTTTCCCCTCTCTGGAATGTAAGCTGCTGGCAGTGGGAGGCAAAGTTTTCTTTTTGTAGTCTTATTCCAGTCCCAAAGAGTTTTTAGTTTTAGCGTTTGTGCCAAAAATCTGTTTTTTTGAGCACTGTGCTGATCTGCTGATGTAGAAGTCTTAGAAAAATCAGAGAAAAGTACAGAAATAAGAAGCAAAGCGCAGAGCAGTAAGCTAGAACGTCCGAACGGTAGCAAAGCCGGAAGCGAACTTCGGAAGCGAACTTCAAACTAATATTTATATAAATATTAGCTTGAACAGGTAAGCAACAGTAGCAATTTTTTTCCAAAATGGCAGCTATGGGGCAAAGTGAGTCAAATGCTGTGGGGTAAATTGAATCAGCATTTTAACTTACCCCACCATAAGGCACTGAATTATAAACTGGTATTTTAACGTGATATTACTGGTTTAGTTTATCATATATATGTATTTTGTATTTTATTTGATAGGGACAGTGTACAAGTGCCCCAAATCTTTCTCTAATAAGAACCAGAAAATGCAGGTAATCATCGCATTATAATCAGCTATACCTCTCCACCTGTAAAGGTAGGAAAGCTACAATTTTAGTGTTCTACATGTTTCATAAATGCAAACAATTAAATATTGAAATTTAAACTTAATTTGGTTTGGTTTTATGTTGTTAAAGTTAACTTCATGAAAAGAAATATGACTGTTTGTAAAAGGAAATTATTAAATTTGTTTTTTTAATTATTTATTTCACATGTGTTTGAAGCAGATTTGGTCAGATGGTCATTTTTCACCCAGATGGTGCATAACCTGGGGCAACCTGAGCCATGGAAAATATATTTTTTATTTATGAGAAGCTACATTTTAAGAACCCTTTGTCATAGATACATTCTAATAGTTTAAAATGATAGGGATACTTTCATTAGGATAGGATAGGATAAGTACTTTCATTATACTTTTGCATCATGTTTTACAGCACACATTTATATTATATACTAATAAAAAAACTCATTTAGAAAATGTACATTATTTTTTTTACTATTTATAGGCCTACTGTTAATATGTTTTTAATAAAATGTGTTATAGATTACTAGTATCAAGAGTGATTATAATGGAAAATATACTTATCTTGTGTAAACAAATATAAAAGTTAAAGTGTGACAAACTGCTAAATATTCTATATTATTAATTACCTGCTGGCTTGCTGGAGCTTTGTATTCATGTTTGCAATGTTGAACTGTCTTTAGCAGCCTCCCTTTGCTCCTTCTCTATCTGTCTGTCTTTTTTTTTGTCTACAAAGTGTGCCAACGACAGCACATTTTGTGTTATTTATATTAAATCTGATCGGGTACAATAATTCGATTAGAAATTCTAATTCGTGGATATTACAACCCCCTGTGCACAGCCCTGGAGCTAGCTCTATTAGTTACTGTACTCTAGATGGCGGTAAAGTTCTCTGTGAGTTAGTGTCCATTAAACCAGGAGAAGAAGTAACTACCTTGTGTTACATTCAAAACTTCCTGACAGTCGCTGGAGACAGTTGGAATTTACAAGATTCGTTGCATGCATAAAATAACATAGCGTGAACGATAAGCTGAAGAAATCACATTATATGCGGATGAATCCGGAAATTGTTTATAAAATATATTGATAAAAATCCTGTAAAAAACACGGAAGTTGACTTGAACTGACTTCCGTTTCAGAAGTATTGCAAGTCTTCGTTCAAAGGTAGATGTTTATGTTGTCTATTATGTAAATATTTTTTATTTGCCAAAATGACACGTTTGAATGTTTACCAAATCTTAAAATGCGATCATTTGTCTATTAGTATTACACCACTTTTACTTATAGAGTTTATTTTGCTTATTTATTCAAATAAATTGTCGTTGCTTTAATATATGATGTTATATCTTCGTTTTGAAAGTACTCCGTTAGTATTCCGTTTAGGAAAGTAAATTATTAGTTATACTTTGTGTAAAAAAACAAAAACAGTACGAGTGTAATGGTCTGCTTATATATTTAAGTTAGAATATATGACCAATCCTTAAGAAAAAGGAACCAGTCATATACAGTGAAAGGCTCTTTATGTGCTTCAAGCTCATGCACATATGTTACATTTCTATAAAGCAAAAAATATGTTAAACCTATTAAAAAAGTATATTACTGATTAGACATTGGGACAGTTTCACATATATATATATATATATATATATACAATATATGTGCTAGTGTGTGTAATACATTTTTGGACATATTTATCAGGCACATGTATATCCATCCTAAAACCTGTCAATACATTTTTATGTTAAGTAAGTAAATATGAAAACAGTATATAAATGTATTTAATATAAACATACAGATTGTCTTTGTGTATATATTATTTTGATAAAGTTGTATATATAATTATATATTGTTGACATATGGTTGCTATAACCATATGAAAATAATCATATAGGTATTATTAGCATATGTACATAATCAAATTAAGGAGATTGTCAGTGCATATGTGAAAATTATATATATCCATGTAGGTAACATATATATATGTCATACATTACATTTATATATATATATATATATATATATATATATATATATATATATATATATATAAGGAATTATTTATTAGCTGTAGTAAAAAGCACATGAAACTCTTTAGATAAACTCTGCTATAGTTTTCCCTCAGGTGTCCTCTGCAATGATGGAAGGTGCCTCGAAAAGTGATGCCCCACCACAGACGGCTGTTGCTGCACAAGTTCCATTCATCGACCTCTGCACAGTTCTGGAGAACATTCAAAAGACCAAACTCCGACCAGACAAAAGCAAAATTCTAAAGGATTTTATCGATTCTTGGAGGAACTTCCATGCAGCACTTCACAAGGACAATTCCAATACCACAGATTCATTTTACGCAGCCATACGTCTTATTGTGCCTCAATTTGAGCGAGAGCGAATGGCTTATGGTATAAAAGAAAACATGCTTGCCAAACTATATATTGAAGTTTTAGGCCTACCTAAAAATGGACCTGAAGCAAACAAACTCCTGAATTATAGAGCTCCAACCACAAGTCAGGGAGAAGCAGGTGACTTTGCCCTTATGGCCTACTTCGTCCTGAAAAAAAGGTGTACAAGTCAGGGGAATTTAAGCATTAAAGAAGTCAATGACTTCTTGGATTCCGTAGCTATTAACAATGCCAGCAAACAGAAGGATCAAGTGAAGAAAAGCCTTTTGCATCTGATAACCCAGAGTTCAGCTTTGGAACAGAAGTGGCTCATTAGAATGATCCTCAAGGACATGAAACTTGGCATTAGCAAGGAGACAGTGCTTCAGGTTTTCCATCCAGATGCAGCAGAACTCTACAATGTCACCACAGATCTGAATAAAGTCTGCCGACAACTTCATGATCCATCTGTGTCCCTCAGTGAGGTCTCCATCGATCTGTTTTCTGCTTTTAAACCAATGCTGGCTGCTGTTGCCAACATCAGACAGATAGAGAAGCAAATGAGCAACCGGACATTCTATATTGAGACAAAGCTCGATGGTGAACGCATTCAGCTGCACAAAGCTGGAGATGTTTACAAATACTATACCAGGAACTCTTACGAGTACACGCAACAGTTTGGGGCCTCTCCACTAGAGGGCTCCCTCACACCATACATTCACAACGTCTTCAAACCTCATGTGGTAAACTGCATATTGGACGGAGAGATGATGGCTTATAACCCTACAACGGAGACCTTCATGCAGAAGGGCAGTAAGTTTGATATTAAAAGGCTGATGGATGACTCTGATTTGCAAACCTGCTTTTGTGTATTCGATGTCTTGTTAGTAAACAATCAGAAGTTTGCAAATGAACCTCTCAAGAAGCGCTACGAAATTCTTGAGAATATCTTTACCCCAGTCAAAGGTCGTATTCAGTTGGTCGCAAAAGCTGAAGGCAAAACCATGCAAGAAGTGGTGAGTTCTCTCAATGAGGCCATTGACAATCTGGAAGAGGGGATTATGGTTAAGGATCCCATGTCCATCTACAAACCAGATAAACGGGGCGAAGGATGGGTGAAAATTAAGCCTGAATATGTGGATGGTCTGATGGATGAGCTTGATCTGCTGATAGTGGGAGGCTACTGGGGTAAAGGCAGGAGAAGCGGGATGCTCTCTCATTTTCTGTGTGCAGTAGCAGATGTGCCGAGTCCAGGGGAGAAGCCCACGGTGTTCCACACCCTCTGCCGCATTGGATCAGGCTACACTATGAAAGAACTGTACGATCTTGGTCTGAAGTTGGCCAAACATTGGAAAGTTTACAACAGAAATAATCCTCCGGCTGCCATCTTGTGTGGAACAGAAAAACCAGAGGTTTACATAGAACCACGCAACTCGGTGATCATACAAGTCAAAGCTGCAGAGATCGTCTCCAGTGAAATGTATAAGACCAACTGCACATTACGTTTCCCCAGAATAGAAAGAATCAGAGAAGACAAAGAGTGGTATCAGTGCATGACCTTGGCTGAACTGAGCCAGTTCCGCTCCAGAGCTTCTGGAAAGCTGGCGTCCAGACATCTTCATATCCAAGAGGACCAGCCTGAAAAGAAGAAGCACAAGTTCGTAGCCAAGCCCAAAAAGACAATCGGAGTCATTGACCACTTTAAATCTCAGGATTTATCCACGGTCACCAAAGAGATGGATATGTTTGAAGATGTGGAGTTTTGTGTGATAAATGGCAATGATGAACATTCCAAGGCAGAGCTTGAGAAAGTTGTGGCCCGCTGTGGAGGCATCGTTGTGCAGAACCCTGGGAAAGACACATACTGTGTGATTGCAGCTGTGCAAAACATGAGAGTAAAGAACCTCATCTCCTCAGACCAACATGATGTGGTGTGGGCTACTTGGCTGCTGGAGTGTCTGGAAAATAAGCGGGTTATACCATGGCAACCACGTCACATGATCCACATGTCACCTTCCACCAGGGACCACTTCGCTAAAGAGTATGATCGGTATGGAGACAGTTATTATGTTGACACTGATGAACAACAGCTGAGGGAAGTCTTTGAAAGGATTGGCCCCACAGAATCTGAATGTTTGTCTGTGGCACAGATAGAAGCAGAGAACGCCTGGGATGACATGCCCACTAGCATTTTTAGGCCCTACACTGCATACTTTGACCGGTGTGCTGACTTCGGAGATCCAAAAACCATCATACGGGGTACAAGTTTGGACACGCGTTCCTTAGAATTCCGATTCCATGGTGGTACAATTGTGGAGAAACTGAAGGAAGGAATCACGCATGTCATAGTAGAAAGTGAAAGAAGAACTCTGGACTTGAAGACGTTGAGGCGACTTTATGCTAAGAAGTTCAAAATTGTTCGAGAGTCTTGGGTGACTGATTCTATCAAAGCAGGCCATGTAGAGGATGAGACTGGCTACTTAATATAATCATGAAGGCTACACAAACTATAACACTGGAAGATTGTGCTTTTTTAATGCTAGCTGTAATAAACTACACTGGATAACAATTAGTTGCATTAAAGGGAACCATTTAAAGATATATATAAAATGATGGGACTGGAAAGGATTACAGTTTGAATTATAAGGAGAGTTTAATTTACTGTTGAAAGTACAACATTACCTTTTAAAGTTTGTCAAATGTCTCATATTTTTCTGTTTTTTGTTCTAAATAAAAATGTAAAAATTAGATGATGTACCTTATTAACCCTTATGGTTAAGAATCTTAGCCTTTATATGTCACCCTAATAATTACATTGATGTTACTGTACTATTAGTTACTTAATATGCAAATGGTATGCAAAATAACGTGTTATTAAATTTTATTCTTAAAGAAGCATTAAGGATTTTAATTGAAGCTGTCAAAAGTGTTTTTCTTGTAGATTAATGTGACTCATTACAGTCAGACAAATTGAGCTTCTGACAAGCTTGAAGTTCCATTTGAACAGCTTGTCAAGCACACTGAATTTATTGTGTGAGAGCTGTAGCTTTCTAATTGTTTGGAATGGGAGTTACTGTAATGCTTCCAGAGATCTAATTTTCAGAGCGCTAATAGAATGATTGAGGCTTTCCACACAAACACATTCAACTGTGTGTCTAGGTATTGTAAAGATAGATATGCATTTGAGTAATATGGATATTACACTAGGTAATTGGTATGAGTTTGTGAAGGTGTGTGAGTGACAAATCCATCCCTCATTGAAAACGAGAGCATAATGTGCTTGGACTATACTATCCAAATCCACATTTAGTGTGGGAAGGTACTTTGGTTTGGAAATGAATGCCGCAGAGCTATGACAGAAATGGTCTTAAGACAATAGAGTGTAATGTGTTTTAGGGAGGGGAATTGTTTATTGTTCCACAGATGAGTAAAACTTTTGTAACATTGTTTTGTATATGTATTTGGTCTTTCTTTCTGGAAATCCTTGGTCTGTATAGCCATAGACAACATCTGCCATGCAGATCTAGGGAGAGTGAAGCTAAGAAGAAAAACAAAAACTTGTTATAGGTTTTGCACAATAAATGCAAGGACATTGGAAGGTAATATAAATCTCAATCTGACTGAAGATGTGTCCCAGAGTGCCTGCAAGCTGGTGCACCCACTGTTAAAAGCTACCTATATGGAAAAGGTCAGAGAAAAATCATGGGTTTATGTCAGCCTGCAGTAACTTTGACTGCTTTTTTAAGTTAGTCACTAATAGTATTTAGGCTTTGCAGTATTATTTTATTGAAAGTCAGGGTTTTGGTAAGATTAATTAGCATTGATTTGTGTTTTCATGTTATGATGTCCATATCCTGTTCTTCCAGAGAAAGGCATATTATGTTTTCTTACTGATGGCCAGTCTTTCGTTGAGCAGTTAAGTCTTAGTCAGTTAGCAGCAGCAATTGGATGTTTATACAAGGTAGAGAAGAGAGGATCCATTACCCTGGGGCATCCTTGAAATAAATCAGTGGGAAATGGCTGCATGTATTTGAAAGAAACATATCCCCCCAACCCCACTCCACAGAGAGCTAGAAAACTTGACTCCAAAATTGTGCATTTGCCTTGCAAATGAGTGTGCCTTCCCTCCGGTGACGTTAGTTTAGAGCCACTGGTCCAGGATGTTTAAGGAAGATCCTGTCAAAAGCAATTTGTCTTTAGTTATATAAGATGGACGATGTTATTGGAGTCAATGCTGCTTATCATGTATGGAGTGTTTTTTTCTCCAACCCTAGCCAAATTAGAATTATCCACCATTAAAATGTATCACATCAGATAATTCAGGAAACTAATTATCTGATGTGCTTGGCCACTGCATAACGTAAACTGGCTTAATTCACCTCAGCTTCCTGCCAAGTGTTGTTTTGATACATTTCATTTTTTCCTGATGTCTGTAGTCACTGGTCTTTTTCAGAGAACACACTATAATTATAGGTTATTATTGAGATAAAGTAATTTTTGAAAGACAATGATGATTATGATTATGATGATGATGATAAATTGTTGTAATTTATGTGTAATACTGATGACTTCATTATGAATAAGGAAACAGAACAGGAAACGTATAATATTTTGTGAAAGGACTGGTGGAAATTTAGCATAACATTACATTCTTATACATGAGTCATACTGTATAATTTGAGAGCCTGGTGAATTATAGCCTTGCTTTGTGTGTTTGCTCAGTTTGAATACTATTGTCGTTTTAACGCCATGATCTCAGCACACATACAGGCCCCCCGCTGTGGTATGAATGGAGTTTGCAGGTCTCAGATCCCCTGCCTAACATCCTTTAAATGAGTGTGATAGTACTCATATTCAGATAAGGCATTCAATCAGAGTATTTTTCTCTGTTTCCTGTCTCAGTAGAATGGATGATAAATCCACACACTGAGGGATTATATATGTTGTCTTTCACCTGCTTCTGAATGTTCGCTTTGAAGTGCTGAAACATTTAGAAAAGGGCTGTGGAGAGGAGAGAGGATTTACCTTGCACCTCTGTAAGGGCATGTTTTGATCTAAATGGCTTCAGATGAAATCCTTGTTCAGTATGTTCTGTTTCGCTCAAAGGCACAGTGGTTTCCTTTTTCCTGCCGCTTTATCCTAAACATCTATGTCCAAGAAATGGAAACAGATGACATTTGATCAAATGTAATGGTAACTGTGAATAGAGAATGGAGATGAATCCTCCAAAGTAGTTTTGCTTCAGCATTAGTCAGTTTGGTTTCTTTAACACAGAAAAACTAGTAATTAATTTTGAATCCTGCTGTTTCCTGCAGTTGATAGAATAAATGACTCTGACCCTGTATATGGATATTGTGCCCAGATTACATCCTCAGTTGTGCTTAAAGATGGCATCATTGCTTCCCATGCTTACCAATTATGCATAAGTTTGCCAAATACACAACATGTTTTAGTTATAAAGGCTTATGTCAATGCCTTCTTAATTGCAATATACTGGCTTTAAGGCTAATTCCTAATTGAAAGGAGTTGAAAAATTAAAAAAGGTGATTTAAATTCAGCATCCTTGCAATAGGTGCTATAAATAAGGCAAAACTTGACACATGGTAATGCATGTTTTAAGCATTTGCCGACTTGTGGCAATATGGCCTGTAGCCTGGAATGAGGCAAAGGAAAATGCCCTTAATTGCTACTTCAAAGTCAAATGCAGGTCTTAATTGTAGCTTGACTAATAATGGTTAATGACCAGAAATAACAAATAATAGTGGAGCTAAATAAACAAAACCACTGTGTTGACAAGAAGCATTTGAAAAGGTGGAGGGTTTTCTCTGTGCATCCTGTTTACTATTCTCCTTACACTCTAAAAAACAAAGATTATTGTCATATTTTTCTTAGTGTGAAAAACATTTTTTTCCACTATAAAGAACCTTCTATGCAATGGAAAGTTTTCATGGATGTTAAAGGTTCTTAATGGACCCGTTATCAAATTCTTCTGGAAAACATTCAAACCACTGTTGAACATAATGTTGTATATGGCAAATAGAAAGTACAGCCACAGATTTGTATTGTCAATGCAAATTAGGCACATTTCCCCCTCCCTTCTTCATATAAGCTTCACCCTGTTTACATCTTTTGAATGCATGTAATAAATTGTTCACAATATTTTTATTTATTAATACTATGCATTTCACATTTGTGACCCATTTTCTATCAGCTTTCTCATCACAACATCAAACCTCATGCTATTGATTGGAGAGAATAAAGGAGATGAAGGGAAAATGCATTTTGCAAGCATGAACACATATGCTGTTGATTAGACAGCTCTAATGTGTCAAGCTTTAGGTCATTACTTGCTCTGTGAGTGTTTGTCAGTTTATGCAAATGTGACAGGTTCACACACTACCATATGGCAGTCCACTGAGAGACAAAAATTAAAAACAAAGACTTAACTCCAAATAAAAATGAAAAAGGGTGTTTGACAAACTTACAGTATGGTGTTACATCATACATTACTTACTGTTTCATGAACTGCTTATATTGTTTTTTTCTTTAAAGTTCATGTACATAAACCTACACTTATAATTGTATTATTATTTTGATTATTTTGTTTGGAGGCACTTACAATCCACTTGCAAGAGGCTCATTGTGGGGCTGTTAACAAACAAATAATTGGATTTCAAGACTTTCCATTTTTCTATTTTAACATTTATTTTCATGCTGCAAATTGAACTGAATTTAAAGGTACGGTATCGTTCACAACAAAGTGTCATCATTTAAAACGTGTATGGCTTTCTTCTTTCTGTAGAACACAAAAACACACGTTGTCCAAACAACATTAAACGATTTTGACTTTTATTCTATGGACTAAAAAATAAATACATAAAATCAAAGCACTGATGCTTTTTTTCAGATATCTTCTTTTGTGTTTCACATAAAGAAAAAAAAGTCATGGAGTTTTGGATCAACATGAGGGTGAGTATATAATGCCAAAATTTCATTTTTGGGTAAACTAACCCTTTAAGAAAAATGTATTGATCAAATTGTGTTGGACAATTTGTATTTTAATTATTTTAGTTTTAATAAACACTATGCTATTATGTTTTGCATTACAAGAGTTAACAGCCTATATTAATTACATTTAAATTAACAGGTTTTATTTACATAAAAAAAATATCAGTGATAAATATCAGTGAATCAACCTAAATATGTCAATTTATACCAAAACCATTTTATATGGGTTAAACCATGAAGAAATATCTCTCTTATATGTATATATACAGGTGCTGGTCATATAATTAGAATATCATCAAAAAGTTGATTTATTTCATTAATTCCAAGTGAAACGTGTGTATTATATTCATTCATTACACACTGACTGATATATTTCAAATGTTTATTTCGTTTAATTTCTAATGATTATATCTGACAACTAAGGAAAACCCCAAATTCAGTATCTCAGAAAATTAGAATATAAATTAAGACCAATACAAAGAAAGGATTTTTAGAAATCTTGGCCAACTAAAAAGTATAAAAATGAAAAGTATGAGCCTGTACAGCATTCAATACTTAGTTGGGGCTCCTTTAGCCTGATTTACTGCAGCAATGAGGCGTGGAATGGAGTCGATGGCACTGCTCGGTTGTTATGAGAGCCCAGGTTGCTCTGATAGTGGCCTTCAGCTCTTCTGCATTCTTGGGTCTGGCATATCGCATCTTCCTCTTCCCAATACCCCATAGATTGTCTATGGGGTTAAGGTCAGGCGAGTTTGCTGGCCAATTAAGAACAGGGATACCATGGTCCTTAAACCAGGTCCTGGAAACTTTGGCACTGTGTGCAGATGCCAACTCCTGTTGGAAAATGAAATCTGCATCTCCATAAAGTTGGTTAGTAGCAGGAAGCATGAAGTGCTCTAAAACTTCCTGGTATATGGCTGTGTTGACCTTGGACCTCTGAAAACACAGTGGACCAACACCAGCAGATGACATGGCACCGCAAACCATCACTGACTGTGGAGACTTTATACTGGACCTGGAAACGTGGATTGTGTGCCTCCCCTCTCTTCCTCCAGACTCTGGGACCCTTATATCCAAAGGAAATGCTAAATTTACTTTCATCAGAGAACATAACTTTGGACCACTCAGCAGCAGTCCAGTTCTTTTTGAAGCGAGACGCTTCTGACGCTGTCTGTTGTTCAAGAGTGGCTTGACACAAGGACTGCTACAGCTGAAACCCATGTCTTGCATATGTCTGTGTGTAGTGGTTCTTGAAGCACTAACTCCAGCTGCAGTCCTCTCTAAGTGAATCTCCCCCACATTTTTGAATGGGTTTTGTTTCACAATCCTCTTCAGGGTGCGGTTATCCCTATTTCCTCTCTATTAATGTGCTTGGACACAGAGCTCTGTGAACAGCCAGTCTCTTTTGCAAATACCTTTTGTGTCTTGCCCTCCTTGTGCAAGGTGTCAATGGTCGTCTTTTGGACAACTGTCAATTCAGCAGTCTTCTCCATGATTGTGTAGCCTACAGAACTAGACTGAGAAACCATTTAAAGGCTTTGCAGGTGTTTTGAGTTAATTAACTGATTAGAGTGTGGCACCAGGTGTCTTCAATATCGAACCTTTTTACAATATTCTAATTTTCGGAGATACTGAATTTGGGATTTTCCTTAGTTGTCAGTTATAAACATCAAAATTAAAAGAAATAAACATTTGAAATATATCAGTCTGTATGAAATTAATAAATATAATATACAAGTTTCACTTTTTGAATCTTGAATCTTTTTGAAACTTTTTGATGATATTCTAATTATATGACCAGCACCTGTATATATATATATATATATATATATATATATATATATATATATATATATATATATATATATATATATATATATATATATATATATAATTGCAGGTTACCACTTTTTGCAGTGAGTTGTCAGTTAACCTAAAATGTAGTCTATCTGGTTTTATTCAAGTCAAAATATGTTTGAACTGCTATAGTAATGTCAATGTAATTTTTACAGTGTAACCTTTATAACATCTTGATATTCTCACTTTACAGAGTGTATTAAATATAGCCTAGGCTATCTGACCTCTAATGTTGGTTTCAAGCAATAATAAATAGTTTCACAATAGTGAAGGCTACCAGCTCAACCTGTTGATGTAAACGTATTTTAGATTCTAACGCGATGATTATGGGGGCTTATTGTCTTGAACAGCGACCATGTTATCTCTCGCTACGGTGTATCAGCTCAGCCTATAGCTACGAACAGTTCGCAAACCGGCCGGGTCGCTGTGATGGATCGATCACATCGCATGAGCTGACGCAAATGACCCTGCTCTCTTTCAAGAACTCTTTGAAAACGAACATGGCGGCAACTTAACGTTTGGCCAAAATGACTGTGGATAGTTTCGTGAGAAAAGATCCCACCTTGTCGGACCCAGGCGAGATTCGGCGTTTCGAAACGAAGAGTCCTTGCGCTTTTCACCAGAGCGAGCGGCCAGACACGGGCTTTTCCGCGTTGTAGCGGCTCTGCGCAAAAGGGGAGAGCGGAACCCATGACAGACGAGCAGGGAGAGTCATGTTGCTACAGATAGCTGGGGTTTTCTCCGGAATAGCACGGGGAGAGCGGACTCGACAATGAAAACTGTAATCCCCCTGAACACAGCAACTGATCGTTAATCGTGGAGGAGAGCCACGATCGCTCGTCAGCCATCGTTTAGTGGGCAAAACTCAAAGCAGACCTCCCGTCAATGACTATTGTGGCAGAAAAGCCCCCACGGTGGAGTCAGCCAGAGCTGCGCTTTCCCAAAATATGACCAGCGGTGCTTGGAAGTGTCGGCAGCGAGATGACGGCTTAAAAATTTGGTGTGCTCCCCGCGAGAACGAGAAGCCATTCACCGACTCCGAGAGGGCCCAGCGATGGCGATTGTCCCTAGCGTCCCTCTTATTTCTAACCGTTCTGCTTTCTGATCATCTTTGGTTCTGCGCCGAGGCCAAACTGACAAGGACCCGAGACAAGTTAGCTTCAGTGGACATGAGCGCAAACCACAGACCCGACCTCCCTTCAACACACAGCAGCCTCAGAAGAAATGAAGATGCTATTTTTGTAGTCAATTCTACCAAACCTTTGTGGCAACTAGAAACTTGCCACCCGGATGGTTTGTCTGAAAACTGCTTCACTTTTGTCGACGCTGACCACTTGTGCAGGGGCCTTTCGCAAACGGAGGGGACGCGGTGGATGAACATAAGCGATTTGTACCTTTCCTTTTGTAATTCGTACTCTCTTATGGATTTGCTTTACGGATCGTTAAGTCCAGACAATTTGAACTGCAGCCTTGACATGATCGTGGACGGCGACCTGAACAGGTGCAGTCTGTGCGTTCAGGCGTACCAGCGCTATGACCTGCACGCGCAGGAGAAATATGAGGATTTTGAGATGATGGCAGACAAATACGAGAAGGATGTGTACTCAGTAAGGACGTGCATGGAAGAATGCAAGGTAGGGCTTTATGATCTGGATCTCTCGTTTTCGCTGAATAGAGTTGGCTCTTCGTTCTCAGTCGTCATGGTAACTGGTGAAAGTGACGCGGTGATGTTTAAGTGGGGAAAAAGTGCTTTTCATATTTTATTCGTACCAACCCCCCCCCCCCGCCGCATTTCCCCGAGACAGTTGGAGGGTGAAAAATCAGACATGCTTTAAACTTTTCCTTTCCTGCTGTCTTAAATTATTCCTAGCGCGATCAATGCAAAATCCATTGTTCTGGTCTAATCTTATGGAGGAAATTAAATGTTGCTGCTGATTCAAGGTTACTGTGTCAATGCACAAAACGCCGCACAGAGCCAATCTTTCAACGTGCGTGCGTCATTCTGTAGCGCGCAGGTGCGTCTCTCTGAACTGAAAAGCTGCTCCGCCAGGTGTTCATTCAAGTCCACCACACTGAGTACATTTCAATAACTCTAACAGGGCAGCGGTGCTTTCTCAGCTAATCTCTCACAAGAGTATTTTCCCTCGCTCATTGGTCTTGTTTGCACAGCATTTTGCGCGCGCTGCAACAGGGTGCCCTCTTAAGCGCCATAAACTTGACATTAAGGTTAATTTTAATGTCTCTTGCTGTCATCTTAAATGGATTGCTCCTGGCAGACAAAAAAATGGCACACTGTGTATAGTTATTGTGTGCTGATAAGGAAACGATCTTGCCGTGTTCTTTACGCGTGTGTGTTGTTTTGCGTAATTAATGGACAAACATTTACCGAGAGATTGCAAGTTGTCGTTTAAATGAAGGAGGCGCAGATAAACGTGAATAAGTGGGTGGCTTGTTTTGCTTATTCACTGGTTCATTTGGCACAGGACTCGATCGCTGCTCACGGAGTCAGTGCTCGCTGTCCGTGGTGCTGAAACACGCTTAGTTTTACAATGAAAGGGCAGGCCTTTGGATGCAGGGGACATGTTTAAAATTGAGATTTATACATAATCTGAAAGCTGAATGCATAATCCTTCCATATATGTATGGTTTGTTAGGATAGGACAATATTTTGTTGAGATGCAACTATTTTAAAATCTGGAATCTGAGGGTGCAAACATATGCAATTATATATTTACAGAAGGAAATTTGCAAAATATCTTCATGGAACATGATCTTTCCTTAATGTCCTAATGATTTTTGGCATAAAAGAGAAATCTGTCATTTTGAGCCATGCGATGTTGGCTATTGCTACACATATACCTGCGCAACGTATTACTGGTTTTGTGGTCCAGGGTCACAGTTATTACAAAAGCAGTTTGTTTTTTTCTACAGCATAATCGCCAGTGATAGTTATGACAATTGGACCTTTACATCTGTGATACCCCTGCAGTTCTAAAGATGCATTTCATGAATAAAAGCTGTTTTGTTAGTCCAAAATAATAGTAATAATGTAGTTAGTATTAACACAATTTCATAGAGGCTGACAGTGAGGCTGTGTGCTTATTTGAACCTGTTGATGAGTTACAATACTTTTCAGGACAATTCACACTGCCACCTGTGACTGGTGTTTTCTTTGCCTTCACCATATCTTAACAAAGTGAAAAGACACAGAATTGCTATTCAGAAACCTCCCATATTAATAATCTCTCTACAACAGCCTCTACAGAACAATTAAATATTAAGTGCTTGCAAAGTATTGTTTGAGGATAGAAATTCTGGTCAGTAATTAACCACAAATTAGTCTTTTGTGTTATTGTGGACGATACTGTTTTGCAGAATTGTTGCGCAGGAAAATATAAGTGCTCATCATTGCTGGTGCAATACAGCTGAAAATATTGTTTCAATACAGTGCATTTGTATTGAATGATTTTTATGGCTTTCAAATGGAAAGGATGCATGTGGTAGAATATTTGGAGTGTTCTGTTTCTCAGAGATTTCCAAGCATTAATGTAACTGTCTAACCATGTTACCGTAGTCTGATAAACTACCAGTGAGTGTGAATGAATACCGTAATGCAGAGGGAGGTGGCAGGAGTCAGTCAGAGCCTCTGGCAAGCAGCTGCAAGGGATAGCCAGTCCCAGCTGTGATTAAAAGCAGGGAGAGATAGAGACAGAAAGAAAGACAGAAAGAGACTGAGAGGATGGGTAATCACTGTGACACGCCATCTCTGACAGCCGGATCAGCCTTCAGGTTGATTTAATTCAGCACCTTCCTTGAACTGGATCGGAGTGTGGAAGACACAGTTACTTTTGTCTGCGTGAATGGGTTGCATTGTGTGTAAATGTGCTAAAGGTTCAGTTCAATTGCTATAAATAAAACAGACATTATAAACATGTAACAAACAAATGAACAAAGGGAGGGGGTAGCAATTAGAGGAATAAACTAAGAAGGTTTTATTCAATAGTGTGCTATTCTTAGCTACTGTATTGAGCTCTGTCTGCACTGTTGCACTGGTGTTACAGCTAGATTGTTCTGTGACAAAAAGCAATCACATCAATGATAACATGGACCACATTTAGTGTCTCAGAGACCAAAAGTAGACAGTTCTTCAAGTTTCTTCAAAGGTGGAATGCCTTTGATGTTCTTTTTTACACAATAGTGTGTTCTCTTATGTCAAGTATTTAATTAATCATGCAGAATAACTTTGAGAAGTCCATTTTGTTACTTGGCCTGACTTTTCCACTCACTGTGATTCAAAATAATTTGATTCATGAGTGAAACCTGCTGTTTTTTGCTGTAGCGAGTTGAAAATATGCTTGCCTCATTACATTTCAATTGGAAATGTGGATGAAAACCTCCTAATATAAGTTCTGAATGCTTGGCGTAGATCTTTGTTATTTCCACTGATTGGCTTGGGCAATAGAGAAAGGCTTGTGGTAGGGAACTGATAGCTATTGGGGATGAAACTCTATTTACTGAGAATAGATAAGGACAAGTCCAACATTCCTCTAAGACCATAGATAGTGTTAGTACACTTGGCAGGGTATGTTCCCCTCAAGGATTAGCGCAATTATTTGTTCATCTCTTTTAAAGTTGTCTAATTTTTTGGGCATCACAATTCTGTCTCCTGCACACATTTCCTTTATTTTGTCCCTGCATTGCAATTCAATTGAATAATCTCCTCATATAGATTTCCAGTTTTCCATTTTGTATACTCTATCAAGTATTCCTAAATTAAAGCAATAGTTCACTCCAAAATGTGAATTCTGTCATCATTTCCTCTCACTCTTATTGTTCTCATCTGGTTTTCTTTTTTTTGTGGAACATGGAAGATAGGTTGAAGAATGTTGACATAATCAAATAATGACAAAAAGTTTATTTTTAGGCCAAACTTTTCTTTTTTTTGGTCATTTGACTCAACCAACTGTAAGTGGATCCATGATTTGCTTGTTACTGAGCTTCACATGGAGTGGGTTTGGAAAATCTGAAATATAAATTATACAAAACAGTAGCCCCTATGTTTTTTTTCACTTTCCTACTCTTTTTATTCTAGAAAATGCAGACAGTGCTCCTCTGTGTCTCATTAAGGCCAACACTGTTCACTGTGTTCTTTAAACAGGGCTTTTTATTAGTGTTAGCCAGCAAAAGATGACTATCAGAAGTTTATTAAACTTTCTCTGTGGATAATCACATTCGTCTGAATGTAAGTTTAGATATTTCTTTGTCATTTACCACTTAGAGGTTGATTATTTGTACCAAATTATTTGTAGAGTGAGAAGGTGAGCATGGTGCTCCCATCTTGGAAAATACATGACAATTGTTTATTGTTATAGTTTAGACAACTTTATGTCCAAACCAGAATCACTGTGGTGTTGTTTTTGTTTTGTTGGTTCTGGTAAGTTGAACCCTTCAGTAAACTTAAAAGTGTTGTTCTCTGCTAACAACTTTCTGCTCACATAATGTGATAATCACTAATCACTAATAATCAGGATTTCATACTGTTTAAATCAGAGTATATTACAAAACACCATACAGTATTTAAAAAAAATAAAACAACTGACACATTAATGCTAAAGACAGATGCAGAATTCACTACAAATCTGTTACTTTTATGTTACATTTTATTATTATTACAAAATCATTTTAAGATAAATTTAAATTAAATGTATTTATTTAATTTTAAGATCAAGGGCTTTTAGACTTTTTTTTTAGACATTTCATCGATCTTTTACAATGAAGTTAAAAACTTTTAATCTTAAAATAACTATGTTCAATCCCTCATGCCCACATTAAGAATTTTGTACATTACTAAGCAAAAGTGGTTTGGAAATTTGAAATAGTTTGATTCTTGTTTTTAGGACCTTATTATGAATGAACAGAATTGATTAGAGAAGTGAGTCATAAATAGAAATAGAATTGTTACTATATCTCCTTGAACATTTGATAAAGAAAGAAAAAAGGAAGAGAGAGAGAGAGAGATTGTGATTATATGTTTTCAATCTTTGAGCTAACCACACAAATAGCCAGACACAGGATTCGGCAACTGCCCATTAATTTCCAGCTTTGCATAATCTGGCTCTTTTTTAATCATCCTAATGGGTGACATTTAGTTTATCAGGTTGGATAGTCATCCTCCATTCCAGAGATACACCTCACAATGGTGTTTGCAGAGGGTTGGTTATCCTTTTTCTCATGGTTAATTGTTTTAATTATGCAAAAATAGTTATTAAAAGTTATTATGATTTACATTTACCCCAACAAGGCATGTTTTGTTTTTTGTAAAAAGCACAGTATTTGAGCTCTTTGCATATCATAGCTAGTGTACTAAATTCACAGAGATGCCATTCAGATCAACTCATAGGCTGGAGCTCAGACCCCCTGCTCCTGTTCGTTGAGATGAAGCAATGGATTGGATGGGATTACAGTGATGGGTGGAGCCAAGAGGTTGAAGCTAGGGTCAGGTCTCCATGGCAGCATTAGAATTCTGAGTGTGTTTGCTTATTCATAAAAGCCTGCCGTGGGCTGCTGCAGCAGGCTTCCAGGGAGGGACACAACCAAAACCAAGGTCAGTGTCCCAGATCTCCATTACATCACCCCCACTGCAAAGGGTGGTCTGAAATAATGTGCCAGACCAACACACATAAGCTTTAATATATGTCCACCAGTGGAGACATTTTATTATTATTAGTAGGATTCTTTAATAGACATTTAGATATTCAATCTATTAATCCATGTTCTGTTGATAAAGTGATTTCTTTAAATCAAGGAAGACACTGACTATACCGCATACTTACATCTCAGGTTTGGTGATGAAGGTCAGAACACCTCTGTACAGTATGGTTCAGAATGCCTTTGAGGATAGGTTGTCAAGGATATAGTACAGCAGCTTAATTAGTGTCAACGTGAGTTTGACGTCAGTCAGCAATAAGAGACTTCATACAGATTCACCTTCTTTAATTCCTAAGGAAGGACTGTAAAGTAGTCTTCCTGCTTCAGAAGAAATTAAAATATATAGACTAAAAATTCTTTCATTTTTACTGTACCCACCCTTGTGAAGAATGTTTCAGCTACTTTGTCCATACAAATAAAGTCAGTGGTTTCCAAAACAACACTGGGTGAACATAAAAATATCTTTGATGCTGTTAGTGATTTTATAAGATGAACTCTTACTGGACTGAAATAATTTAGGACTACATTACATATTTTATTCTAAGACATAAAATGATATGTAAGTACTCTTCTATATTTTACAATTTTAATAAAAAATGTTTTTCAACAAAAAAACAGATTAGATTTAGATTTTTGTGTAAATTTTCAATAAAATGGAAATCAAATATAATTTTTTTAATGCATTTCCACTGAAATGTTATTTTTTTATTTTATTTGATTATTTTTTATATGTTTTTGCTGTCTCAGTGCAATAGAGCTACAGTGCATTGTCCTGTAAAGCCTCATGCTCTTTTGAAGTATGAATCACACTTTTTCACATCAGCTGAACTATTTAGGGTCCCCCAGTGTGAAGTTCAGGAACATAGTAAAGAAAGATCACATGAAAACAAAATGGGTTTTATTCACTAAAAATTGCTTGGATTATTTTGTATTCATACTGTACGCACAGCAGAAACTCTTACAAATTTTTTTTTGCCTAAATCATAACACATGCGTACACCCATGAATGTTTTCTTAATTTTGTTTAGTGATGATAATTTTGTAGTATTTTAAATGAGTGGATGAGCGCCCAAGGTTAGTCATTTGCATAAACCACGCCCAAACCATCTCCATATAAGGGCTTTGCAAACAACCTTTCCTTGACAGTCTTTCATCATTCTCAGGAAACATATGATGCTCTTTAAAGACACACTCATGACCGAAAGACAAAATCAAGCAGTGCCAAGTGTGTTGTTCTCAAAACCAGTTCATTCATTCATTATTTCATTCATTCTTTCATTTGTAGTTTAAAATCAATTTCTGGTGAGTAATGTTTTTTTTTTTTGTTAGTTTTTTTCATGAAAACATTTATACACAGATTTTATAAACAAAGTTGTGCATTTGCATGCTTAGTGAATGAGAAACATAGCTTATAATGTTGTGAAAGCTATGAGAAACAAGTGTGCTGTACATTTCCTGAATAAATGACATTGATATGCTGTTATGTAGTATCAGTGACTTTACCACAAGCTGCACCAGCAGCCTCTATGTATTGCAAATCTTTGGCGACTTGACAAACTCCAACAGAGCTTCCATTTCTTGGATAATGATCGATTTCACACTTTCCATCCACTACACAGTGTTTAAAGAGGTGACTCATAGAACCTCAATGCATGATCATTCATCTGGGGCTAAAACAAACGGTGTGAGATATATTTAAGTCTACTTAACTATTACAGTGACTGCAATTTAATGGAGAGCTCAATATAGGTTTCCAGACCACGTGTTCTGTCTAGAGGCTAAGAAAAAGGTGTAAAAGACAAAGGATAAAAGGAATCTTTTCCTTTTATCCTTTTTTTTTATTTTTTTATTTTTACATATGCTACACAGTGTGATAAGTTGTTCTCAGGTCAATGCAATGTCACTTAAGGTTATATAAGAGCAAATTTGTGCCCGTGTGCATTGTACCTGTCCTCAGAGGGCGTTAATGGAAAGCTTATTATTGAATGGAAAGATTAAAGAGTGCAAAGGAGAGATGAGAGAGAAAAGAACGAGTACATGTACATGTACATGTACATTACAAACAGCTAGATAGGGACAACAGACATAAAGATGTAACCAGAAAGTGGCATGGGGGAGGTGGGGGGGGGGGGGGCTGAATCTGAGCTAGCACTAATTTACCAGTTTTTGTTGTAGGTATTCCCTTAAAAGTACAGTTGATTGTTTTAGTTGAATGAGGCAGTGGTCACAGTGTTAGAGTTATGACAGCCAACTGTATTTCACTCTTTTGGCTCCCTAGAAAGTGTTTTATTTGGTGCAGACATGCTTTGAACGAAACAGCATGTATGGTGCCTACTGGGTGAAGAGAACATGATTCACGCTCCTCCCTCCATTGATCTCCTCACTGACAGACACCCATAATAAAGATGATGTCAAGCAGTCTGGGAATCTGTTGACCTTGTGCTAAACAATTTAATAAGCAAGTTAATCAATATTCAACTTTATGTTTCCATTGTATCATGTGTGAAATTTCTAAGAGTTAAGGATAATACAATACCAAGTTTTAGGAAGTGAAATGTCAGGGACTGAAGTTCTCTGCTTCACATGAGAGAAGCTACAGTTAACATGAAAGGGAAAGAAAATGCATTAATTTACTTACAATTGAACCCTAACAGACCAGATAGCCAGAGGTTTTAAATGTCGAGCTTATATTTTTGGTGAAGCATTTTCATTACATTTTTTAGGCTACTTTTCAGTACAATTCATGTAATTACTATATGTAGAGTGTTTTTCAAGTCAACAGTGCTTTATGAAAAGCTCATTCTACCCCTTCCATGTCACTTCATAGATTTATTTTTAGCATATTTGAAAACGGGATGCATCCTCATTCGCTTACTGAACAAGATTAGAATTAATGCATCATGATATGAACATTCTGTCATTTACTAATCATTTACTGACCTTCAAGTTGTTCTTTCTCTAGACTTTCTTAACTCTGTTGAAAAAAATAAATAAATTGAAGGGTGTGGGTCAGTGGAGACTAAAAACTTTTTAGATACCAACATTTTTTTCCAGAATATCTTCATTTTTGTTCAAAAGTAGAAAGATATTCATACAGGTTTAGAACAACATGAGAGTGAGTAAATTAACTATCCCTCTATCCTCTATAGCTCTGGTGTTATAATGTATTTAAGTTGATTCAGCAATATTAAATAATATTTCTGACTTAAGCCAGTTCATTTAGACATTACCATGTTACCAGTTCAGTGTACATTAAAAACAGTATGACAAAAGTGGTATTATAAAAAAGGAAAGTTCCGGTCCTTGATTCTGATTGGTTAAAAGCTGTTTTAAATTACACTACAAACATACACCATTGTTTACTTATGTGTGTTGCTCTGCAACCACTTTGTTGGAACCACAACTTTTTCTGAGGAACTACATTGTTTGGTGGAATAATACTGTTTTTATTTATATAATTACACTTTATTTGCTCTGTTTTATTCTGTGAAAGCTTACTACGTATATAGACCGTTTAATAAAATCAGTAAGCCCCGTGAAGCCATGGTTCACAGTGAATTTATAACAGCTAGAGGGGTATTAGCTTTGCATCGTGCCTAACAACGCCCCTTAGCTGTTATAAAATCACTGTAAACCACAGCTTCTTGGGGCATATTGCTTAATTATACAATAGTAGATTTTTTTAAGTGTGTGTACAGAAAGTGTTTTTCAGCATTTTCAGGTGCCCTAATGTGAAAATCTGTGAAAGTTTTGTTTGCATTCAGTAAAATTCAAAAGTTAATAAAATTAAAATTCATTGGTTAATAAAATGGGATTAGATACACGTGTGTTATTTAACATATTTCATTATTGCAGGTTTGCGTCATATTCTGAGTTTGCATTTCACTTTTAATTCATTTTGATGAATACTAAAGCTGTTTTTTTTTTCAATGGGATGAATTAATGCACATTCACATTATGGGGACAGGAGACTTGTCAGTCAATAAATGGCAAAACAAAGTAACTGGCGTTACTTTTTTGAAAAAGCAACTCAGATATTTTCTTGTAAATTAAAAGTAAAGTGTTACTTTACTAGTTACTTGAAAAAAGTCATCTGATTACATAACTCGCATTACTTTTAATGTGTTACCCCCAACACTGCTTCTGAGATGTTGCCGGTATCAGAGTCAAAGCGTCAGTATCTAGGGGATTAGAAATGAGACAATATAAATCAGTCAGTCTACTGCAGGGGTTGTCATGTGTGGGGCAGGAGAGCATGTCATGGGATTATTGATTAATAATATGTATCATTATAATCTAACGGAAACAATACCTTAAAATTAAAAGAAGCAGGTTTTTGTGATCACATCACAATAATTGTAATATGAACAAAATTATCTCTATATATTTGTAACTGTACACTATTAATTGTCATTTAAAATGTAATTAAACATTTTTATTTAAAAACTGTGTTCTGATAAGGAAATATCTTTAGAAACTTTTATGCCAATATCTAGCATTTTGATGACTCTTGAGAGCTTGAAATGGTCTTATTTTTCCCTGTCTGCTACCTTGCTGTCACAGTTTAATAGTATAGTCACAAGTTAAGGTGTACCAGTCGTGTCATCAAACAATGAGACTGTCAGCTTGATGGGATGTTATTTTCCTAAGGCTCCAGTGTGATTAGTCCCTTTGCTTTTATAGCTAAGCTGATATCTTGAACTGAGTACCCATCAGATATTACAGACCTCCTTGGTATAAACTCCCATTGATCAACGTTTCTCATAATGATCGCCAACATTGTTTAGCTTTTTATAAGAATATATACCAGGATCACATAATAAAGTTAATCTTAAGATATAATATTTTCTGCTATTCTTCTGTTCTTTCATTTAATTATACTACAGATGATTTAGAGTCTATACTGGCTGGTATTGTGGAGATCAATGAGAAAATATACAACATAGATGTACGTGAAAAGGTCCATATTGTGTTTAGTGATTGATTACTCTTGCTCACAGTTGCTCTGCTCTCAGCACAGCAGAATGATACCCAGACTCTTAAATAGGTTTACAGGATATTGCTGGTGATGTTGAGGGCAGTAGTTATGGGTTATTTACACTTCTCATAAGCAAATAAGTATAATCTTATATATAAGGTTTCAGTTGTGATTAGCCTATCCACTGCTTCAAACATACTAATCATATATACATTCAGACAGAGTGGGAGTAAAGAAGCAGCATATGTGTACACCTGTGTTAGGATGTACCAGTCCGTCTTTTGTAGACATAAGTAATTTTGAAAAATCATGCATTTTTCTTCCTAAAGGAAGGAAATCTGTCATACAAAAGTCACAGATATAATTTAATCAGTCTGCTGTTATATTTAACAGATCTCATTTTGTCTATGGTCTCAATAGCATGAGAGCAGAACAGGAACAGCTGCTTTGTACAGTATTTAATCATCCCTTTAACTATTAGCTACATCTCTAAGCATACTGTATACTGTAACTATATGATTAAGCTGCTTTAGTGAGACTGGCAGAAATTAAACTTATAGTTGCCTGAGCATCTAGCTTTAGGTAGGAGTTATCATTTGTTGTGTGTGTGTGTATTTAATGGGTCCCAGAGATTTATTACTCATGAAAAACCTACAGTAGTAAATCAAC
Source organism: Carassius carassius (assembly GCF_963082965.1). NCBI lineage: Eukaryota > Metazoa > Chordata > Actinopteri > Cypriniformes > Cyprinidae > Carassius > Carassius carassius. The sequence goes on from NC_081761.1 coordinate 20,321,446, forward strand.
AGTAACAGCCATTGACAGCTGCTATAGAAGCCTTCCCCTCTATCACAGTCCAGCTCTCCAGGTCCATGTGAGTGGAGCTTATAATATGCTGGCAGCCTACCATCAGTGCCTGGCACCCCCTCAGTGGAGCGTATGCCACAGCAAAACAGTGCTGCGTACCCCCCTCTGGGTCAATGGGAAACACTGGCATATGGGCATATTCTGTTGATTAGCCCTTTTCTTCCTACTGTGTATTAGTGATTGCTGAACCCTGGCATGGTCGATCAGCTAATCCATGACTGGCTGCTTCCCAGAGCATTCAATAAGTACAGCCACCAGCTAGCCTGAGGGCATCAATGCTACTCTCTGTTGTGGTCAAGTTAAATGTGGGCTCTGCCTTATGATCTTACAAGTCGAATCATCAACCATTCTTGAGACACAGAAAGTTCTAAATTACCTCTGTTTTTTTCTACCATGAAAGAAAAAAAACACAGAGAGAAAATAGCAGCATGCTTTAACAGCACAATGTTCAAGTGAAGGGAGCTTTGTTTTGACCAAAGTTATTAGTTTATCATTCAGAACGATTTTTTAAACTTCTGGAGGACTTCACAATCTCAGCTTTTCATTTTAGAACGTATATTCCAACATGCATTCATTTGTTCCATTTGTACTGTATAATGACCTAAAGTTCACTGATTTAGTGGTTTAGTTGTTTATGCATTGCACAAGCTCTCTATGTAGCTGTTCTGAACACTCATTAGATTAAAGATCTTCTGAATTAAATTGATCTTAAGAAAGTGAGTTAAGCAAACATTTTCCCCAGGATATGTACATAAAACATTCCACAACAAAACGTTAATGGAAATACTAATACATAATACAGTTTATCTGTGATATCATGACACTCTTTTTTTTCTCTTTTTCCTTTGTATTTAGTTTTCTCCTTCCCCAAATCTTCTCCTACCTCTTTCCTTGTATGCCAGTAGATATTGATTGAAAAGAGGTTATCAGTTGCATCGATGTCCACAGAGTGTTATTGATTTGGAGAATTTAAAAAGAAAAGGTCTTTTCGTGTATATGTCTGGTTAACAAGATCTCTACATGCTCTATACTGTATATCTTTTTTTTTAAACTTTATTTAAGATGTCCTTGTTATGGTGTAATTATACATTTACTATTGCACAGATACTATTTCAACTGAACTGAGCTGCCTGAGCTAATATGCATGCCAATAAACAACTAGTTAATTGTAAGAATTGGTCCTTAAAAAGGTTATGGTAACACTTTAGAATAGGTAACAATGGTTAACTATTAGCTACAACATTTCTCTCAATAAATTCTTAATTATCTGCTTATTAATAGTTAGTATTAGGTTTAGGTATTGGGTAAGATTAGGGATGTAGAATAAGGTATTGATATGTTCTTAATTACCACGAATACATGGCTAATATTCTAGTAATATGCATGCTAATAAGCATCTAATAGGTGTTACCTATTCTAAAGTGTCAGGCTTTAAAAAAAAAAAAAAAAAAAAAAAAAAAAAAACACTTTTAAGGAATTCATATAATTTGATTTCATATGATGTTGTCATTCTTAACCCCCCCCGAATATCTATCATATCTCATTTATACTTCTGCAGTTTCAAACTGGAAGAATTCCAACTTGAAACGTGATTCTGGTCATGTTGCTTCATCACAGTGACAGTGTTGGGGGCATATCAAGTCAGACAAAATTTCTAAGAGGCATGTACTGCTTCAAGTCAGATTGGTCTGTGCAGCACCGCATGTAGTCTAACTCACCTTAAAAGAATAGTTTACCCAAAATAACAAGAAGATTTCTTTTCCCTTTGTTTTTTCCTACTTGGTCTCATGGCATAAATGTCAACCTGTCCTCCAACCAATACGCTTGTATAGGTCGTTTGTCCAAATCCCTGAAATACGACACATCAGAGCGTATACTACAATTGCGCCCCTATCGGCATATATACATTTTTTTTTCGCTCTGATTTGCATTTCGTGTAGCTCAGTTAGATTAATGTGTTATACCTTGAAATTTAATCATGCTATCATGGGTTTGAACCCAGAGAATGGACGTGCACGTAAAATGTATATGCTTAATAAATCATAATTTAGCATGATTTCTGTGAGGGTTAGGTTTAGGGGTGGGGTTAGGTGTGGTCATTCAAACGAATAAGCCACCTAGTAAAATATGTACGAATTACTGTGAGATCGGTGTAAAAAGTCCACACATTGAATTTAAATAAACGTGCGTTTTGGTAATGACGTTATACCTCATTTCATGATGACAGACGCAACGCGATACTGTCATTATTTTTACGCCCGCTAGAGGGCGCTTAACTTTAAAACGTAAATATAGGCCGTAATAAGGTGCTTGCACAAACGACCTATATGGTCGTTTTTTTTTGGAGGAAAGGCTCATAAATGTAGATGCACTTTTTAGCAAGACACAAAGTATGTACCAATAAGTACATATCACTGCAGCTTCCAAAATAAATGAACACAAGAGGCAGTAAAACTCTGACACCTTTTATTCCGTTTCACACAGATTTACAGAGTTTCGATTAATAAAATGTCATTTTTGCACAATTACTTAAAGAATATCATGTTATGACTTCAAAACAATATTAATATGCTGGGAGATTTGAAAACTGATGATTTTGAATGTTAGAATCGCACATATCCAGCTTCATATTGATGGTAGGTTTGTTCGGTAGCTCACAGAATACGGAGACATACTTGAGGGTGAGGAGTAACTATGGTTCAATAAAGCAGTTCAGATCTGCATATAAGGAAGTTCAAATGGCACAGTTGCGTCAACAAATGCATTTTTATAGTAGTTTTGCATTTGTTAACACTATCGGGTGGTTTAGGGTTGGGTTTGGTGTAGAGCATATTTCCAACACAATAGAGCATTAACTTTTATTTACAGTCCCCGGATTTTTGAATTTTGAACCGCCACAATACTTACAAGAAGCAACATAATAAAAACATAGAAATATGTACCTATATCAACATAAAAAAATACAAAAAAACATGCCAGGGTTCACGAATTGAACCAGTGTTTTAGCAGCACTGAGTGGACATTTCTCTTTGAAACTGCGACAAAATGTTCAGTAAGGTACGTAAAAAAGGTGTTGCACAAAAAGTGCACAGAGGTACTTCTTTTTATGAGATCAGGTTGTTTTTTTTTTATACTGTGGAAATCAATGACTAGCAGCAACCGTTGTTATACCAACATTCTTCAAAATGTCTTTTGTGTTCAACAGAAGAAATCAACTTATACAGGTTTGCAACAACAGGGGGGTAAGCAAATGATGACCTTATTTTTTATTGGGGGGGGGGGGGGGGGTGGAGTGAAGTGTTCCTTTAAGGCAGAGAGGAAGAAAGTACTATGTTTTCTGTTTGGCTCCTTCCACAGTGAAGCTGCAAGAAGCTGCTTTTTAATTGATTTGAAGTAATGTTTGTGGTTTGGGTGAAACTGAATCAGGTGAATGATGATGTGATGCAGATTAAATGCGGTACAAGAATTGATGTTTGCACATTGCACACAGCCTCTCTCAGTCTATTCAGTCTCTTGGGGGCTGCATTGGTCTGTAATTTGCATTATCTTACCAGTATCTCACAAAATGGGGGATATTTCTAGTGTCATGATGCTGCAAAATTTTTTAACAGAGGAAGCAACAGGCTGAGAAAAATAATTGCACATTTCAGCTCTCATTGTCAAGTTACTTTCTGGCACTGGACTACAATTACTGTAGCCACACATCCATACACACGCACACACTTATTGCCCTATTGCTTAATTTCCTGGACATTTGCGTCAATGCCTTAATGAAGCCTCCTGGACAAGCTAAATGGGCCTCTACACCATGTTAAATCAGATATCTATTGTCAGTACTCCAGAGAGCAAAAACAGCCTCACTGGAACAAGTGTGGTCTGTGTTCAGTCAGGGACTGTGAGAATGGTAAACAAAAACAAGAAAGTGAACCTGGGATTTTTACGATTTAGTAAAATATCTTAGCAATTCCCATGACTGCACTAGATATACTGTAAGTCTCTGTTATTTTTTGGTGTAGTTTGGGTGTAACATCACTGCAGAGGCGTCATGCTCATTCAAAGTGAGGGGACATGTGCCGAGACAAGTGGATTTTAAATGCGGCTTCCAAACGAAAAAAATAAAATAAAATCGCTAAATAATATTTTTTATATATTTGATACAATCACACCGGTGTGATTAGATTGTTCTGTGCACAGCATCAGCTGCTAAATTCAAATCTGCGTTCGCTGGCTGGCGCTGAGCCAGAGACAGATGCGTTCGCACAACGCTTCATGATAACCAATCAGAAACAATTCTGTTGCGCTTATGAGTGCAATGGCCAATCAGAGACGTGTCATCACTGAAACGCAGTGTTTTGTTCACTTGCTCACTGACTTGAATTATTTAGCGAATTCTCTCATCAGAAACAACAAAAAGTGCAGATATGCATACGAATGTAAGATATTCGTTTCATAATGTAAAGTGATTCAGTGATTTTAATGGGATTTTTTGAGAGTGCCTGAACTCTGGCTAGACTGAATGAAAATGTTCTTTGATAATGTATATGTTCTTTACTCTCTGTAAAATGAAAGTGTTAAAATAAGTAACTTACAATATTGTTATTAAAATTTACATTAAATGCAAATTCAGTCGTATACAAAATATTTTATGGCATGATATGGCACTTAAGTAAAAAGTCTGGTTTTTATGTGTAGTTAATAGATTACACTTTTTTGCCCATCACCATATATTGATCAAATAACAATCTATAAAAGTGCAAAATATTTACACATATTTGAGAATCTGTCACATTTATGAACTTTTGTCTCCTTATTTGGTCCTCTTCCTTTTCTTGTTTTAGTTAATTGATTGATCCTCACCTGTCTCCTGTTTCCTCATTACCTTCTGTGTGCATAAACACCCGTTCTGTTCAGTTCCTCCTCGTCCGTGATTGTCGTCGTTTAGCGTGTCGATGTTGATATCGTTGTTGATTGTTGATGTCGATGTTTAGCGTTGTTAATGTGTCAAAGCTATATCTGTATGTTAATGCTAAATGTAAATCTTGTATATTGTCTGTATTCTCCGTCCTCATCAGTAAACTCCTTATTTTGTTCCAGATCCTCATCTCACACTTTATTTTACGTTTAGCACTACCTCAGTTTGTAACAGAATCACGGACCTAAACAGTATAGTTTATTTTTTAGCTGCGTTTTTTCTTTCTTTTTTTTTTTGCCTTTTTTTTCCTCCTCTCCCGGAATGGCCATCCCAGCAGTCCGTCTCCTATGCCTGGAGCAACTGGACCGTTCGCTGGAGGACCACACCAGGGACTTTTTAGATCTGGCGTGCCTTACTCACTTCCCCGACCGCTCGCTCTCTAACTTTTTCTACACCGGCCTGAGTGAGCAGAGTAAGGCACGCCTACCAGCGAACGGTCCCCGAGAGGATTTCGCCGCTTTCGTGGAGTGGGTGCTGGAGAAGAATGGATCTTCGTGGACCATCAGCACCGCCGAAGAGGATATCTCCAGCCCCACTCCCGACCCAGAGACCAGCCAGCCACCATCAGGCCACACGGAGCCAGAGCCCACCGCAGCCGCAGAGCCCGAGCCGATTCAAGACGTCGAGAGCGCGACTGACCAGGTGTGCGAGCCGGCAACACCGTGTATCGTGGGAGTCCTCGTGGAGATCGAGGGCGTGGAGGAACGCCCTGCCCACACTTCCGCGACTGAGGGTGAGCTGTTTTCGGTCTCGGGAAATATGGAGCAACTTATGGATCTAATGGACTGGTCTATGGAGGTAATTCCCGTATCCCCTGTTTTTCAGCTGGTTCCATCCAGCCCTGATCCCCTTGTATACCCTCTCAGTCTCCCACTCCCAGAGCCACTCCAGTCAGCTCCTCTGCTCCATTTCCGCTGGTTCCACCCAGCCCTGAATTTTCTGTTTCTCCGCTGGTTCCGCCCAGCTATGAATTTTCTGTTTCTCCGCTCAGCCCTGAATTTTCTGTTTCTCCGCTGGTTCCGCCCAGCTATGAATTTTCTGTTTCTCCGCTGGTTCCGTCCAGCCCTGAATTTTCTGTTTCTCCGCTGGTTCCGTCCAGCTATGAATTTTCTGTTTCTCCGCTGGTTCCGCCCAGCCCTGAATTTTCTGTTTCTCCGCTGGTTCTGCCCAGCCCTGAATTTTCTGTTTCTCCGCTGGTTCCGCCCAGCTATGAATTTTCTGTCTCTCCGCTGGTTCCGCCCAGCTATGAATTTTCTGTCTCTCCGCTGGTTCCGTCCAGCTCTGAATTTTCTGTCTCTCCGCTGGTTCCGCCCAGCTCTGAATTTCCTATGTCTCCGCTGGTTCCGCCCAGCTCTGAATTTCCTATGTCTCCGCTGGTTCCGCCCAGCTCTGAATTTCCTATGTCTCCGCTGGTTCCGCCCAGCTCTGAATTTTCTGTCTCGCCGCTGGTTCCGCCCAGCTCTGAATTTCCTATGTCTCCGCTGGTTCCGCCCAGCTCTGAATTTCCTATGTCTCCGCTGGTTCCGCCCAGCTCTGAATTTCCTATGTCTCCGCTGGTTCCGCCCAGCTCTGAATTTCCTATGTCTCCACTGGTTCCGCCCAGCTCTGAATTTCCTATGTCTCCTGTACTCCCTCCCAGCCTCCCTCTCCCACCTCCTCCTAAATCTGCCAGTCCCTTTGCTCCACTACCGCTGGTTCCGTCCAGCCCTGATCCTCCTGTGTTTCCTCCCATCCTTCCTCTCTCTCCTCCTCCTAGACCAGCCCGTTCATCGACCTCATCTCCGCTGGTGCCAGTCAGTCCCGCAGCTCACCCTCAGTCCGCGCCATCTGGGCGCGATGGTTCGCCGCTGGACTGCCAGTCTCCAGCTCTGCCTTGGCATGTTAAGGCCCTGTCTGCGCCTCCAGCCTCCGAGCCCTGGACTCCTCCTTGGTCCTTCGACCCAGCGGCTCCGCCTTGGCTCTTAGCTCCCTCGTCTCCACCGTGGCCTGTCATCCCACCTGCTCCACCGGGCTCCCTCGTCCCTCCGGCTCCACCTTGGTCAGTCGTCGACCATCCGCCGCCTCGGTACTCCACTCCTCTGGTTCCACCTCGTCACTCCATCCCTCCGGCTCTGTCAGGCTCCTCCTTCCCTCTGGTTCCACCGTCATCCTCCGTCACTCCGGCTCCACAGCGGTCTTCCAGGACCCCGCCTTGGTCGCCAGAGCCTTCTGCTCCACCTAGGCCCTCCGGATCCTCGACGTCACCCTGGCTCTGCGGCTGTGCTGCTCCATCTTGGGCTCCTCACCCACCGGTGCAGTCTCCTCCTGTCGGCCCCCTGGTGTCGTCGGCTGCTTCTCCACCGTGGCTCCTCCCGCCGTCGACTCCACTGTGGATCTCCGTCCTGGCTGGTCTCTGGTGGACCATCTGCCTCCTCCTGCTCCGGGCTCCTCCCTGGCTCCTCCCTCCATCCACTCCGCCCTGGTCCCTACCTCCATGCTCCCTCATCACCTGCTCCTGGCCTACTCCTCGCCCGCCTCCAGAACCCCCATCCTCCCTCCACTGGTATTCCTCTTGCGGTGCGAGGACGCACTGTTTCCGGGAGGGGGCGAACTGTCACATTTATGAACTTTTGTCTCCTTATTTGGTCCTCTTCCTTTTCTTGTTTTAGTTAATTGATTGATCCTCACCTGTCTCCTGTTTCCTCATTACCTTCTGTGTGCATAAATACCCGTTCTGTTCAGTTCCTCCTCGTCCGTGATTGTCGTCGTTTGGCGTGTCGATGTTGATATCGTTGTTGATTGTTGATGTCGATGTTTAGCGTTGTTAATGTGTCAAAGCTATATCTGTATGTTAATGCTAAATGTAAATCTTGTATATTGTCTGTATTCTCCGTCCTCATCAGTAAACTCCTTATTTTGTTCCAGATCCTCATCTCACACTTTATTTTACGTTTAGCACTACCTCAGTTTGTAACAGAATCAAGATATTTCCTCATATATTAAGCATGTTTGGAATTGTTTTGAATAAAAGGGAAAAATAAATAAATAAAACATAAGCCTATATCAGTTATACAGTGCTATCGTAGCTGCTGTGTCACATGACAACCATGACTTATACCCCCTGAAATGTGCCCCCTCAAAAATCATGAATGCATGACACCCCTGCATCACTGTGATTGGTGCAGTGTTTTTACTTAGTTTCAGTGTCTTGCATTTTACTCACAATTCAAAAAGTGGTAACCTGCAATTGTTTTGGAATTTTTTTTTTTTTTCAGTACAGTTTGGATGTCGCCCATACTTAGCACAGGTGTGTGCCTTATGCTGTTGGCTTTTCGTCCATTTCTGGTATGCTCTGGAGTAATTTATCTGATATCTATTTTTTTTATTTAGAATGGTAGTCTTTATTCTTACTGGGTCCTGACAGCCTTTTAGTCTCAAAATAAATCAATGAAATTAATAAATATAGCTTTTTTACACTTAAATCGTTACCCTGGTTAATTGTTAACCCCGGGTAAAGGGAATACAGGGTTATCTTGCTTCACATTTCACAATGCTCATAACTTACCCTGGGATAGCAATATATGCTGGGTATTCATAAGCTGATGTTTCACAATGTTCATTTCTAAACCCCAAAGTTAACATTCTTATTTGCATATTTGTGGTGTCAGTGTAATTGTTTGGATGAACGAAGCATGCAACATGTTTACATAAAGATTCTACCATTGCACATCCTAATATACTGCTGACTGTGCCATCAAGTTGTCCAGAATGGACATTTTGAATTATAAAGGTAAGAATTACCTTTTCTTGTAAGATTGTCTGTTCTTCACTTCAGTTTACTAACCATTTTTTCACCATTTGACAGTTTTCCCCTCTTTTCTGCTGAAAAGATGGTTTATACAATGCACAGTGTTTCTATAACTGTCCAAAGCATGTGAAAGTGAGGCACACAATTGGTTGATGGTTACTAAGCATCTAGCTGTAACATTCTAACACGGCTGCACCATTTCACACTGTACAAGTTTGACATTTTAATACAGGGTTAACAATGCAAAAGCAGTGCTAACCCTGTTCTTGAGCAGTATTTCAAACTAGAGGAGAAAATTGGTGCTAACCCTGCTTCTAAGTTACAGGTGGGTTAAAAGCTGCATGATGATAGAGTTAAGCAAAGCACAGTGTGAAAAGCCTTATAGTAAACAAGTGAAAGTCAAAATTATCATAATTTGATGTTGTTTTATGTAAGAAAATATTGTCAGAAAAAAATAACAAACAATTTTAACTTATTTGCATGGGATATTCAATTATGCTATAAAATCTAAACAAGCATGTAAAATAATACACCTGTGTTTATCTCAAACCCACCAGTGAGGTTGCTTAATTACACAGTAAATATCAGATACTAGAATAGCTCATATTAGTCCTGCTTTTGTAGACTTTCAAGGAAATGAACCTGTGGAATTTGATGATGACATCATAAAGTATTTCTTTCAACAAAATTCAATTAAATTCAATTCAATTCAAGTTTATTTGTATAGAGCTTTTTACAATACAAATCATTACAAAGCAACTTTACAGAAAATTATGTTTCTACAATATTTAGTAGTAGCTAGTAGTTTGTGCACGTTTGACAGGATTTTATAAAAATAAAAATAATAATAATAATACAAGACGTAGTCAGCTAGATGATGAACTATCAATATTATTAATTAATAGTAATTATAGGATGCAGTCACACATGTAGCAATAATTGTTAGTTCTGTTTGTTGATTCAAGGTTAGCATCATCTGGGGTCCTCTGAGGGTCAGCATCATCTCTTCTCAGGTGTTCTGGATCCAGACTGGAGCTTGTGTAAATCCTAGTTACCACGGGATGTAAATCCCGTGGCAAAACATAGAAACAAAATAGAGACATCATTAGCATAGCTGCTGATCCAACAAAGTAAAATTAGTTTAACCCAAGCTAAAGAATAAAAATGCAGATGCAACTACACTCACAATTTAAGAGATTCATTATTCGAATGCTTGGCGAAAGAGATGCGTTTTTAATCTAGATTTAAACAGAGAGAGTGTGTCTGAACCCCGAACATTATCAGGAAGGCTATTCCAGAGTTTGGGAGCCAAATGTGAAAAAGCTCTACCTCCTTTAGTGGACTTTGCTATCCTAGGAACTACCAAAAGTCCAGCGTTTTGTGACCTTAGGGTGCGTGATGGGTTGTAGCGTGGTAGAAGGCTAGTTAGGTACGCAGGAGCTAAACCATTTAGGGCCTTATAGGTAAGTAATGATAATTTGTAACAGATACGGAACTTAATAGGTAGCCAGTGCAGAGACTGTAAAATTGGGGTAATATGATCATATTTTCTTGACCTGGTAAGGACTCTAGCTGCTGCATTTTGGACTACCTGTAGCTTGTTTATTGACGAAGCAGGACAACCACCTAGAAGTCCATTACAATAGTCCAGTCTAGAGGTCATGAAAGCATGAACTAGCTTTTCTGCATCAGAAACAGATAACATGTTTCGTAGCTTGGCAATGTTTCTAAGATGGAAGAATGCGGTTTTTGTAACATTGGAAATATGATTTTCAAAAGACAAATTGCTGTCTAATATAACACCCAGATTTCTGACTGTAGAGGAAGTAACAGTACATCCGTCTAGTTGCAGATTGTAATCTACAAGATTCTGTGTGGTGTTTTTTGGTCCAATAATTAATATCTCTGTCTTATCCGAATTTAACTGGAGAAAATTATTTGTCATCCAATCTTTTACATTTTTAACACACTGTTAGCTTAGATAATTGGGAAGTTTCATCTGGTCTCGTTGAAATATATAGCTGAGTATCATCAGCATAACAGTGGAAGCTAATTCCGTATTTTCTAATAATATTACCAAGGGGCAACATGTATATTGAAAATAGAAGGGGACCTAGGACGGATCCTTGTGGCACTCCATATTTTACTGATGATAAATGAGATGACACCCCATTTAAGTAAACAAAATGGTAGCGATCGGACAGGTAGGATCTAAACCATCTTAGAGCCTGCCCTTGAATACCTGTATAGTTTTGTAATCGATCTATGAGTATGTCATGATCTATGGTGTCGAACGCAGCACTAAGATCAAGTAAGACTAGAAATGAGATGCAGCCTTGATCTGACGCAAGAAGCAGGTCATTTGTAATTTTAACAAGTGCAGTTTCTGTGCTATGGTGGGGCCTAAAACCTGACTGAAATTCTTCATACAGATCATTTTTATGCAGGAAGGTGCTCAATTGAGCAGACACAACTTTTTCTAAAATTTTAGACATAAATGGAAGATTTGAAATAGGCCTATAATTTGCCAGTACACTAGGATCTAGTTTTGGTTTCTTAATAAGAGGCTTGATAACCGCCAGCTTGAATGGTTTTGGGACGTGACCTAAAGATAACGACGAGTTAATGATATTGAGAAGCGGTTCTTCGGCTACAGGTAACAGCTCTTTTAGTAATTTAGTGGGTACAGGATCTAATAAACATGTTGTTGGTTTAGATACAGTGATAAGTTTATTTAGCTCTTCCTGTCCTATATTTGTAAAGCACTGCAGTTTATTTTTGGGTGCGATGGATGAAACTGAAGTGTTAGACGCTGTAGAATCTACATTCGCTATTGTATTTCTAATGTTATCTATTTTATCAGTGAAGAAATTCATAAAGTCATTACTATTTAACGTTGGTGGAACATTTGAATCAGGTGGCGTCTGGTAATTTGTTAATTTAGCCACTGTGCTAAATAAAAACCTTGGATTGTTTTGGTTATTTTCAATGAGTTTGTGGATATGCTCTGCCCTAGCAGTTTTTAGAGCCTGTCTATAGCTGGACATACTGTTTTTCCATGCAATTTTAAAAACTTCCAAGTTAGTTTTGCATTAAATGAATGCATTAATTTAGGATTAGAAAAACATTGCAAAACCTGGACAACTATAATGCTGTCCTCAAAACTGAGAGGGCAATTGAGAAGAGGGACCAGAGAGAGGGAGGAGAGAAAAATAATCCAGTTGCAAAACTTATTTTCTGAAATGTCAGAAGCTGATCAGAAATCTCTTGAACACTTCAGAGATAGAGAGTAGCCTGAAAGAAGACACTTGAACTCACTAGAAGCCATTTGAAAGAAGAAGAAGAAGAAAAAAAACTTGTCTGATCCTGATGTTGAGCTCTTTGAAAGCAAAGTGCTATGTTTGTTCTAAACGGAGTATGGCCCAATGCACAGGTAACACAACTTTAACAAAGTGTTTTGGACAATGATGGAAACACAAGCACCTGGCATTGGAGTGGCGATGCCTGTGATGTTGGCAGGCTCCTATACTTCCAAAATATGTAAACATGACCATTCGTTTTTTCTCTCTTCCTCTAATGGTGTGCAGAGTATGTGAGAAAGGAGACACAGTTCAGTACAGTGTATCCTGAACTGTGACTGATGATGTACCATGTGCACGTGATGCTGCTAAGCTTTAATCTATGATATCTTATCAGAAAACTTATCAGAGGAGTGTTTGTTGTGACTCCTTGTCCCATGTACTCTTTGTACATGCTTGTTGAAGTTTTTTTCTTTTTCTTTTTTTTTTTTTAATAATCTGTCTTTCAAAGCTGTTCCTTTTCTTATGGATTCATATTTTAGGTTTATAGACCCAGAATCAGTGCTTTAAGTGGGCCGGTACGCACCGGTACTCAGTACCGCCACTTCCAAATAAAGCTCTTGAGCGTACCGCCACCTCGCCGTGCGCCCAGAACGTGCTTTTAGCGTACCGATACGCTCATTTGCACATCTGTTTTAATAGAGGTTTTAATCCTTTGCCGGCGCTACCGATTTTCAGAGCGCCCTTCACAATGCAAGCTTCCTAATTCATCCCACCGAGAGCAGAGACTACATTACCCATACACCCATGAGTTTTACAAGTGAAAAGCGCATTCATCGCTTTTTTCCGCTGTCAGTGTCAACAGCTCAACGTGTCCGGAGAGGGTGTGTGAAATGCGTACACTCGGCTCGGTAAAAATACAAATACAGTGAACAACACTTAATATACTCTCCTGGCTTCAGACTCTGAGTACTAAAAGAACACGGCCAGAATCAGATGACTCGCTGGCTGACACCCCACCAAGCCTCAATGATATCTCTGTAGGTCAGACGCAAGCTAATGAAGTAATGCAGTAGCTCTTTCTAAGGGTATTTTTTCAAAATCCTTTTGCACATTTTATTTATGTTCAGTAGCTCTTTCTAGCTCAAGCAAATCCACAAACTAATGAAAGGATTTATTATTTTTTTCATAAGGTCGTCTTTTGACTGCTGTATATAAAACCCCTTCAGGGGATGAGGGGAGTCATCAAAAAAAAAAAAAAAAAAAAAAAATATATATATATATATATATATGCTATAATAGAGTACCGGCACCTCTTATGGGCCACTTAAAGCACTGCCCAGAATATTTTACAAACCTGCAATAATTAAATATGTTAAATAAGAGAATTATCAGTTATGTATTTAATCCCATTTTATTAACCAATGTCTTTGCTACTGACGCTTGATGATCCAGTTCAGCCATTCTAAGCAAAAATGACACATTTATGTTTAATTTTTGTTATTGCTGAAAAGAAAACGCTTAACACATTTGCTAGACTATAAGAATAGTTGTAAACATAACTTGTTTGTTCCCAATTAAGCTCCACAGAGTAGCTACCTTTTAATTAGAGCCCCCATACATTTTTTTTTTAATTGTCTCTGGATAAATTATGGATTTCTTGTTTTATGATTTAATATAGATTTATCATCAAAAATCTAATGAAATAAAATTATACAACTTATATAACAATCAATTTACGACAATAATGCTGGAAAAAAACTGTATAAATTAAAAGATGGATGAAAAAATATATATTTAATATTTAGTGACTCTCAGAATAGCTCTGGAGATTAAGTTTTTGTGTTCATGTCCTCCATAACACAGTGAATGTCACGTGTGTTTAAGTTGTGTAGTAGAAAAAACTATGCAACTCATTCACACTGAGACATGCAGAACATGCAGACCTGTTAGTGACATCCACTGACTGTATTTTGTGGTGTTTATTCATGCTGTGTGATTTCAGATTAATAGATTAATCCACGTAGAGAAAAAATGTCAAGAGCTAGTCATCATTATTGACATAAATTATATTGCAATCTCAATATGATATGGTTTATAGTCCTAATATATATATATATATATATATATATATATATATATATATATATATATATATATATATATATATATATATATATATATATATATATTTTTTTTTTTTAGTAAAGGAGACAATTTTGTCCAGGCTAGATCACTCATAAGCAATAATCGACAATGGATAGCACCCGCTAACATGCCTTTCAGCAAGCACTACTGGGTGAATGTTAAATTGCCTACTTAATATGCATGAAGCTGATTATTCCTTCGTATCTTAATAGAAACATTTTTTGCATGGCCAGACAAGCTGTAGCTGGAAGCCAGTGCTACACCTCAGTAACTGCAGTCCATGTATTTGTATAAAGCACTCTAATGTATCATAAGAGTATCCATGTTTCGATACTCAAGTGTTATTATGTGGTTGTGACAGTGAGGGGTTTCAGGACCGGGGGGCAGGGTTTCATATTTTTTTGAAGCACCCCTGGGCGCCACCATTGGCTAGCGCACCCCCACCTGCTGTTAGCATTCCATTGAGTCCCATTCATTTTGGCGTCACTTTGACAGTGAATAACTTTACATCTGAGGCGTTTAAAGACTCCATTTGTCCATTAATTATTTCTAAACAAACACGAAAATGTATAAAAGGCTCCATTACCTTGTATCTTACGTTATGGTCCCGTAGAAGCAGTTTTTGTAAAAAATAGGCTAACAATTGCGTCATAACCATCGACTGTCTGTCGCACAGTAGAGAAATTACAGTATGGACAGGAGGAGAAGCTCGCAGGCAATCTTTTACTGTCTATGAGGCTATCGGGGGGACGTGGAGGCATGAAGTCAAGGGAGATAATTAATCAGAATACTTACCCAAACTTGCTCCTGTTCATGCTCGCCTTCTCTGCAAGATTCTGTGGGTGATTCAGATTTCTCTTGGCACAGCTATTAGAAGACTTACAATTGTCAGACAGGCTGCTCACGTGACAGGCTGCTCACAAGTCATCAAGCTCAGTTTGAGTCTGCGCAATATGCTCGACCCCCAGGAAGTAAGTGCTTCTAATTGACTTCACTTGTCTCCATTGAATCCAATGGGCTCGCTGTGTCCATTTCTTTTGCTGTGTCTATGTTCAGGATCCCTTTTTTCATAATCCCCCACAATCCTCTCTGGCATATTTACATATAGGGAAGTACAGAGGTTTGAATAGTGCACAAAAGCCAGTGCATCCCCATGCTCGGCTGGTATCAGATATGTCAAGTAACGAAGTACAAATACTTTGTTACCTTACTTAAGTAGAAATTTGGGGTATCTATACTTTACTTGAGTAATTATTCTTCAGCCGACTTTTTACTTCTACTCCTTACATTTTCACACAAGTATCTGTACTTTCTACTCCTTACATTTTAAAAATAGCTTCGTTACTGATATTTCATTTCGTCTTGTTTTCATTTTCGGCTTGTCATCATTAAAAAAAAAAAAAAAATAAATAAAAACCCTATCCAGATAAATCGCGCCATCCGGATGGAGTGAATTTGATTGTGGTTGGATGAGAAGTATAAACAGATACCATTCCGACACCCTATTGGTTTGTACGCGATCCATCACACCTGCACGTGACACAATCACATCACACTCCAGCAAGGACATAGCCAGTTTTGGGTTCATTTATCAAAAAATATATTTCTTAAAAGTAGGGTTGGGTATGGAATCGGTATCCGATCGCCTCAGAGTCAGTCCGCTTAAATTTCATATGAAACCAGCGTCAGACCGGTCTCCTCGCTCTTTCAGCGCGCTCTTGATTTCGCAGACCACGGCGGAGCAGCGCAAGCGCACTTAAACACAGATAGAGGACACAAGGTATGTGTTTATCGATAGATTGTTAGAATATCCGTATCTATGCAGTTCTTTGTCATAAATCCAGTTTACAAAAGGTCACGAGAGAGCAGTCGGTTTCTCATCTACTGTAAAGTTTTCGCTTGTCACAGCTCATCACTAAACAGCTGTTTCCTCCAGCGACAATCGAGCCTTTAACACATATGAACAAACACATACTTTAATTACACCTATTTAAATATACTTAATTTAATCATACATACTTTATACATACACTACTGTACAAAAGTCTTAGACACGTTAGTATTTTCACCCAAAAGAATGGTGTTCGGACAGTTATTTATATATTTTGCTGTAGTGTGTCAGTATAAAATATCAGTTTACATTTCCAAACATTCATTGTGCCGTTGTCAGACTGCTTGTGCATTCAAAATCGCACTAGATTATTATTAAAATGAATGGCAAACTGATATTTCCTACTGACACACTACAGCAAAAGATATAAATAACTGGCTTAAAACCCTTTTTTGGGGTGAAAATACTAATGTGCCTAAGACTTTTGCACAGTACTCTACTTTACAAATGACATTGTTGCTACTTTATAAAGATTGACATTACAGTAATTCACAGAACTGATTAAAGACAGTGACAGACAGCACTCATTTTAACTAAATATCAGAGTCAGTGACAGAGATACAGTAGAAACATTATGTGTGGTTTTGTATTAAATAATGACCCAGATTGTGAAATACATTTATTAGCCTTAGATTAAGGGAAGCATAATTTGAGAAATGAGAGCATCCAAGGTGAAGCTATGGATTTATTTTAAATATTTGTAATGGTCTTTAATGTTATCCATAGTTTTTTTTTTTTTGTGGTTCTTTTTTTTTAAGTATCGGTTCAGGCACCGTTTAGGTGCCGGTACCGTTTTAAAAGTATCAAAAAGGCACTGGACCCTACTTAAAAGTTATTATTTCTCACTGGCTTATTTGGGTGCTTTCTCTTCCTCCTCCACAAATTAAGCTACTGCAGGTAGTTCGGTAGCGAGACGTTTGAATAAATTATCGTTTGCGATTGACGACGCGATTGACAATGTTGTGATAAGTAGGCTATACCCACTTTGTAACTCGTTAGCCCCCCCACACTGGACATAGCAGACGTATGTAGCGAATACAGGAAGCTATCAATCAATAAGGTATCTGGATTATGAGTTATTTTTCATTTTTAGTTTTTGATTAAACACTTGGATTAATCGTTCATTTTGACAGCACTATAATGTTTATTGTAAATAGACAACCATACAAGAATAATTGTTACTAAGCCTGCACCAATGTTCTTGTCCACTGCCCTCGCAGATTCCTGCAGCTAAGCTTGGATGTACATTTACATTCCATTAAAGGTTATTGATGACATGCCTCTGAAGTTTGACTTTTTGCACCATTACAATACTTATAGGCAACTAGTCATCTTATCTCAAGTCCTTTAATGTATTTGCATTGTACTAAAGTGCGTTCATTTTCAATAGGCATATATGTGGCTGAAAAAGGTAACCTAGTGAATCCCAATTTTTTCAACATGAACATTTTAATATATCATTATATTAAAATATAATGTTATATTAAAGTGGCGCGGCCCAAGCTTTTGTTCTTAATGGCATTTTTTTTTCTTACATTACTTATACTTTTATACTTTAAGTAGTTTTTTAAACCATTAATTTTACACTTTTACTTGAGTAAAAAGCTTGAGTTGATACTTCAACTTCTACAGAAGTCTTTTTAAACCCTAGTATCTATACTTCTACTTGAGTAATGAATGCCAATACTTTTGACACCACTGGCTGGTATTAATAACAATATGATATGTCAACAACTGACTTGTGAAATTAAAGTCCTCCTGCACAGAACATTTGTCTCTCCACTCATCTAAGCAGCACTCGCCAACATTCTTACAGCTTTTTTGGCCACCTAAGTTGAGTGTGTGTGTTCCCTCTCTGATGTGGGGAACCCCCATTTCTATAAACATTGTTAATTCATTATTGGTTGAGCTCTCTTACGTGTGCAGTAACATTTTTGTAGCAAAGCCCATATGCAAATGCAATATATGTAGATATATTAAATAACCATATAAGAAACATATGGTCATTTGACATAAAAATATATATGAAACTGGAACAATTTTGGAATTTGGAACAAGTTTCTCTGTTCCTTTAGCTGTGGTGTGAACTCAGCTATTCTTTAATACTGAGAACGATTTAGAACTATATCTTTGTCGTTATCTTTATAGTTATTGTCCTTGGTGTGAACGGGCCTTTATAGGTAACATATATAGGAATATACCTCTTGACATAGGGCTAATTATGTCATATATTACATTTCAGTATGTAAAGTACACACAGTCAAAATAAGCAACACAACAATCTAAGTGTTTGGCTACTGTTTTCCAGAAAAATTCCAATCCATGCATTTACATATTACATTTTGCACAACAGTTAATTTCATATTTGATTGTTATCATATTTGACATATTAGATGTTCCTAAGCCTTTTTGTTTGCTGAACCCCTTGGACGTAAAATATTTACTTGAGTTTATATCTTAATATTTTAACAACACTTCTGGATGTTCAGAACAGATTCATAATAGCTAATTTATAATGCTATTCTTACTATTTCTTTCATACTGTATGTTTATAGGGCAGAAATAGTAAGAGGTTAATGCAGTTTTAGATTCAGGCTTATTAATCCAGAAATGCCACTGCTCTGTGTTGTACTGAGGTACGTCAAGTCAAGTCACCTTTATTTATATAGCGCTTTTAACAATACTGATTGTTTCAAAGCACTTTAATAGGAAAATAGTGTGTCAGTAATGCAAAATGACTATAGCAAACACTTAATTTTCAGTTAAAGGCAGTTTGTCATTGAATTCAGTGATGTCATCATCCAGCTCAGTTCAGTTTAAATATTTAAATATCTGTGCAATCAAGTCGAACATATCGCTGGAGATTAAGTATCCCCAACTAAGCAAGCCAGAGGCGACAGCGAAAAGGAACCAAAACTCCACCGATGACAGAATAGAGAAAAAACCTTGGGAGAAACCAATTCTTCTCTGGTCAGAGGAAACCAGCAGTTCAATTCCAGGCTGCAGCAAAGTCAAATTGTGCGTGAGGGTTGATCCTACTTTGAATTTATTTGTATTTTTGTTATGGTTACAAAAATAGTTACAATATTGTTTCCGAAACATAAGCTTATTAGTAAACTATTATACAGTTTAAAAGGAATTTCACATTTAAAATCAGCATGAATGTCTGAATATCATCACAGCTTTTGATTCGAGATTTGAACAGCTTGCTTATGTGATATGACTTAAATAAATAATGTGCATGATAAAATGTAGAATTCAGTAGTCCAGTAGCTTACACTGGGATATAATGTGAAGCGGATGAGGCAGGCTCCTATCTGTCTTTGTGCCTTGCGCATGTGTGTGAAACTGTCCATAATTGAATACAGCTGATATCTCACTATCATGACTCACCATCTTTTAATAGTGGCAGAGTTCTTTTTTGAATCCTCACAACCAAAACACAAGGGCATTAAATAAAGAGGGAGATGCATTTCAGGCCCAATCTTTTACAAGAGAAATCTGATGTGTTGGCACAATAGAGCCTTGATCTGTCGGTTAAATGAATCTGATGTCACTTCCCTCAAAGTATTCACGGGTCATAGACACACAAAGTCTTCAACATATGCTTTTGCCATCTCTTATTAAGCAATGTTCCTAAACACAGGAGCCCAGCAGTTCACTTCAACCATTTGTTATGCTGCAGCTTTAATCCAATGAATTATTAAATGCCACATTTATTACACAACCCTTTGCTTAAGAAACCACTGCAGCAGAGAAACCCAGACTGTAGATATACTCCTCAATTCTTTATTTATTTTAATAAATTATTTTAACGCATATATTATGCATTCTTTCTCCTCTATCTGCCACTATATCTGAAATGATTATCTTCTTTTGCTTTTTTCCCCATTTTATACTAGTTTCCTCAGGGACTGTGTTTTTATTTTTTCTCTGCATTTGCGTGACAGGCTGAAAAAAAGATGGGAGGGAAGAAAAAGTCTGTCAAATAAACGTGTAAAACAGAATTGAGAGGAAGCTGCTTTTGAAGAAGTGGATCTGTGGAAATAGGCTCAGATCTCAGGGTTGTCAGTCTATGGCAATGAGCCCCCTTTGAAGTGGCAATGAGAAAGAGTTGCTGATGTGTTTGTTCAGATGGAGATATCCCCTCTGTCTGTCTGACTGTATGTCTCTGTGCAGGAGTGTCACACCTGCTCATTGGCTGATTCTAGAACATCATGTGCTATTCAGTACCATAGTACATTCACATACATATTGTATAAGCGCACATGCAGGAAGACAGTGCATTCAAAATCTGAATTGAGAATGTGTTTTGAATAAATGAATGAATGAAAGATATAAAGACATCATACTCAACCTGTTCGAAAAGGGATAGGTAGAAGCCCTAGGCTTAACAGTTCCTACCCACTGTTTTAACCCATACCAAATCACAATCAAACCAAATAAATAATCCACACCAATTTAAATATACAAAAAATGCTACTCCAATTTACATCCTACTTTCTATCTGTAAAGATAAAGTACAAACAAAACAATAGTAAAGCAGCATTAAGAACAATGTTGAATTTTCACTAACAGCCCTCACTTCTGTACTTTTTTTTAATTGCAACATATTTACACTTTCTTTAATCGATTTATTTAAACTGTTCCACAAAATCACCCCACAAACCGAAATACACGTTTTTGAGCTTTGTCTGAGAATTCGGTTGTTTCATATTTAAAGCCTCTCTCAGTTGTTGTATATTTCCAGGCAGCTGTTTATTTATTTTTTTATTTTTCAAAATTATTAAAAGTCAAGTCACCTTTATTTATATAGCGCTTTAAACAAAATACATTGTGTCAAAGCAACTGAACAACATTCATTAGGAAAACAGTGTCAATAATGCAAAAATAATTGTTAAAGGCAGTTCATCATTGAATTCAGTGATGTCATCTCGGTTCAGTTAAATAGTGTCTGTGCATTTATTTGCAATCAAGTCAATGATATCTCTGTAGATGAAGTGTCCCCAACTAAGCAAGCCAGAGGCGACAGCGGCAAGGAACCGAAACTCCATCGGTGACAGAATGGAGAAAAAAACCTTGGGAGAAACCAGGCTTAGTTGGGGGGCCAGTTCTCCTCTGACCAGACGAAACCAGTAGTTCAATTCCAGGCTGCAGCAAAGTCAGATTGTGCAGAAGAATCATCTGTTTCCTGTGGTCTTGTCCTGGTGGTCGTCTGAGACAAGGTCTTTACAGGGGATCTGTATCGGGGCTCTAGTTGTCCTGGTCTCCGCTGTCTTTCAGGGATGTAGAGGTCCTTTCTAGGTGCTGTCTTTACATTTACATTTACAGTCTTAAATTCTACTAGATCCTTAAACTTTAAAGTGTGTAATTTTAAAAACAATTAACTGGTATGCTCATAATATACTACTTTATTTATTATCCTCATTGTGCTTAATGTTTGTAAGGTGCTTTTATGTGTGTTTCCCCATAATTCAGCACAGTAATTTAAATATAGCAACAAAAGTGAACTATACAGAATATAAAGTGCTTTCTCATTCAATACTTGCTTTGCTTTCCCCAGGACTGTAGTACTACTTTTGCTCTCTTACAGATTTTGTAATAAAAAAAAAATCACTTTTTTTTTTCAAATGCTCTTTCTATTTCAATATTATTACTCATTTATTTTATTTGTTTATCAGTTTTGTGGTTTCCAAACAGAATAAATGTAGTTTTATAATTTATTTGTCAAACAACATTTTTAATTTATTAATTGCTACTGAGACTACCTCCAAAAGCTGCATCAAATTTACCCCAGAACAGAGAATATAAGTATCATCAGCAAAAATCACATCATAAATTTAAAGAGGTTTTTATGTAATTTATAAACAATAAAAAGATTTTGGGACCCAAAATCGAGCCCTGTGGAACTCCACAATTAATATCAAAACACTCTGATCTATTTGTAAAAATCGAAGTCTGTTACTTATGTTACTTTTTATCCAATCAAGTTCAACCCCTCTACTTTTTCAATTTATTTGTTAATTAACAGTGATCAATTGTATCAAAAGCTTTTTTATTATTATTTATAAATACTCCCACTGCATATTTCTTGTATCTATAGAGGTCTTTAATTCACTTCATTAATGCCATTGATGTAGATCTGTTCGACCTAAATCCATATAAACTATCTACTAACAATTCATGCTTCTCCATAACATTTTCCAGTCTATTAACATATTTCTTTCCAATATTTTAGAAAACTGTGAGAGTAAGGACAACGGCTTAAAATTAGTTAACTTATTTCTCTCTCCAGCTTTATTTAATGGAATGACTTTAGCATATTTCATTGTACTTTTCAAAATACACCTGTTTTTAAAGACAAATTACAAATATATGTTAACGGTTTCACAATTGCATCAACGATTTCCTAAATTAAAGCCATATCAATGTTGTTCCTGTCATGCCCCTGGACTCATTATGTTGTGTTGTCCCTCCATGTGCTCTGTGTCCCATGTTTATTGTGTCATTATGTTCAGGTGTGTCTTGTAATTACCCTCATTAACGTTTCCCTTATAAGTTGCATTTAGCTCAGTTTTTGGTTGTCTGGTCTCGTCGATATGTATGTGTGTTTCTGCCTTCTATCTATGGATTACCCCATGTGGATTATTAAAGACTGTGTATCATCAACTTTCTAGTTTGCGTGCTTCTCTCTCTCGCACCACACTGTGACAATTCCAGTCTGTGAACTTTTTATTCTTCCAATCTCCTTTTTGTCAGTTGGTTTCAAATATATTGCATTTTATTACTGTCTAAAAAATCCACAGCCTTTACCTCTCCTACTTCTGTCTGTGGACTTTTATTTCCTCAGCCAGTCTCGGTCCCACACTTACGAAGAAGTTATTAAACCCATTAACCACATCATACTTACAATCCTCTCAATGTCTATAAAATACTACGGATATTCTATATTCATTGATATTATATAATTATATTTAATAATATTATTTAATATTATTTATTACATTCCATATGCCCTTAATATCTTTTTTGTTGTCATTTAATATTTTATTATAGTAAGTTTTCTTAGCCTCATAATAGTTTTTTTTATCTTTTATATTTATTTTCAGTTTCTTTTGTTCTGTGTTTTATGAATTCTTTTTTTTTCTTTACATTTCCTATTCAGTTCCAGAATTTTAATTGAATCTAGCAAACATGATACAGAATGCAATTTTAATTTCAGTCAAATTAAGATGAATAAAAAAAGAAAATAAATGTATATCATTCTATTTTTAACTAGCATTGAAAGCTTCAAAAATGGGGCAAAAATATAGAACTTGAAGCAGATTTTTTTTTAAATGCATAACAATTGGTACATTTAAGAAACTGTTTAAAAGTGATGTGATTAAGAAATACAGAATAAATGTCTGATTTGTAAATTATATTATTCAGTATTATTTCAATATTCAATATAAATGTAAAGTTCCTTAAAAATGGAATGCTACTCTACATTAATAAACTTTGTGCTGAACTATTAATTAATTAATTATTTATTTATTAACTATTAATTTAATTACTATTTGTAGTTAATGTGGATATGATAAGTAAACCATTAAGAAAGATTATACACATTTGAGTTTAAAGTTAATGAAATTGGCAACATTCATGTACAAAATTATTCAACCCCTAAAAGTCAAATTAAGTGCACATCTTTTAGTGACTGGGTGATGTGACGTGTTTCCAAGTGGTAAACCATACTAGTATTTAGTGCTCTGCACACACAGAGCAGTGAGTAGTGACCACACACATAACGACAATCTTTGGGTTACAATTCAGATTCTCAAACCATTAGGCCATGACTGCACCTTTTTATTTCTTTAGAAATTTCAATAAATGCTGCCTTTAAGTTTTTAGAAGCTTCTGTCTACTTGGCCCAGTCCTCACTTGGAAAAGTTTCCAGATCACCGATAATTTTAGTTTTTCACATTGTCACTGCTTTCTTCAAATTCCACCAAATAATTTCAATGAGATATAAATCTGAAGATTGAACAGGCCACTCAAGAACATTCTATGACCAGTCCTTGCACCAAGCTTAAGTAGATATGAATGCATACTTTGGGATGACTGTCCTGCAGGAAAGTCCACTGATCATCCAGCTTTAGCCTCTAAAGCGAAGGCATCATAATCTTTGCCAAAATGGCCTCATACTTTAATGAATCTATAATGTTCTTCATACAGTCAAGATTTCCAATTCTTGCAAAACATCCCCATAACTGGACCGGTTTACCTCCATACTTGACCATAGAAATGGTGTTCTTCTGCATAAGCTTTGCCCTTTTTGCACCAGACATACCACTCATCCATGGTTATAAAAAAGTTCCAGGTGGGTCACATCACTCCATCTCCTTGGAGCCATAGACCTTATAATTTATTATAACAATTTGTTTTCTATAGCCTTTTTTAGAGCTCTTTTGCCTACTACTCATCTTTAGTTTTGTTATAGAGTAGGCCTTCCATAGGCCTAATTGCATTTTAACACAATTTTTCTACCATACCATACCATACCAATGACAGTAAGTTACTTAAAAGCAGCAGCGTTGAATAATTATGACATAACTGTGTTACCGAAGAAAAAAGAAGTCTGGCTATAATTATAAACATTAAAGTTATCATAAAATTATCATGTTTAATTGTATATTCACTTTTCCATTGTGTCCAAATCTTCACATTATGGTTCAGTAAATTCATCTGCTTGTCAGTTCAATTTTGGATTCATCCTCCTTGGGTGTCCAATTCAGCTCCGCTCATGAATTGAAAGGAAAACTATTTTTCCATTTTGAACTTTTCGCAACTTCTATACACTCCCACAGATTCCTAAAATGAAGCTTCTGGGAACTTCTCGAAGCCAGCTGTTTTGTTCTTATGTCTAGGAATCATTCTCATCATGCACCAATGCATGCAAGACCACATATCAACAATTAAGTTAAATATTATACAATTATTACAATTATATAAAATATTACAAGATGAATAACAACTTGATGAAATAACCTTTAGCCTGTGCTCAGCTGCTGAGAAGAAACCACTCTGTAGAATGTCACATCCTGTTAGAGGTGAATCAATGTTTGCAGGAAAGTTTGTCACACATTTCTCAAGTAGTATTTTGTCTGAATTGGCGCAGACATGCTAGAGTGCTCTCTCTGTGCGTGTGTGTGTTGTGTCACTTTATTAGGGGTAGCGGTGACTCAGGGGGTGAAGAAATGATTTGCAGCACCCCTCCTCTCCTCTTCTTTGTAATTAGTGAATGTGTTTTTGTGTGTGACTCTGTCTTTGTGCATTCTTTGATTTATCTGGGGTTGTTGCCCTCTAAAAGGCATAATCAGAGTTGACTTTAGAGACCACTGAATCAGAAAATGAGGTGGCATATGTGAGAATGTATTGGGGATGTTTGGGACCGACCCCCACTCTGTGATCTCATTTTCTTATTTTTTATTCACATGGCGATAAACATTGAAGTTGCGGAGGATTTGGTAGTAGTTTTTGTTTTAGCTTCAGGTTATTTAATTAAGATTCCAAGAAGTCCAGTCTCTAAATTTCCTTCCTTCCAAAGGTCTAAACAATCAAACATTTCAAAATAACTTAAACTGCTTCGGGAGCAGATGCTGTGTGACTATGAAAGTAAAAAAGTAATGTGCATTTTATTGTACATTTTTAAGTTGGTATTATTGGTCGACCTATAGAGCATATTGTCAAAGCTCCCATCTTCTGTCTTCATTAGTTTACTGTCTTTAGATAAAACTACTAAACACAGAAAGTAGAAAATAGAATTATAACATTTACATTTCTGTTATTAGTAATAGAACATGAAATTAAATACTACACAGGATTACATAAGTTGCCATATAAAGTATAGATCTGTTTATTTTAGATTATTTTTTATCAAGTTCAATAGTTTTTATTTATAATTAATAATAGAATTCATAAAACAGAATTTATTCAATTATTTCAAAAATTTTAAATGTAAAACAAATATAAATTTAATTTCAACAATTGCAAGACGTGTTTTTACTATCTTTAAATTATTGTTTTTCAGTATCTTTAAATTATCCCACTTAAAATATACACGGAACGTTTCTTAGCCCTGTTAATCCCGAATCCTGACTCACAGACCTTTCCCTATCCTAAACCACCCCACCACACACACAAACACACACTTCGCTTTCTCTAATTATATTCCATTATACTGTCATGCCAAATAAAGGCAAAAACATCAAAACATCAAAAAATGTATAAATAAAAAATAAAAATGATCTCATCAGACTGGGCTCCTCTATGACCACTCACATGATTGTTTAAGATCAGTGCAAAGCCATTGACTACTCAGAGAGTTTTGCACTTCCACTTGGAGTGCAAGATCAACCTGAATACATCAATTTAAACCAAAAAAAACTATTAATTGGGCTGAATCATGTGGAAATATCTCTTAAAAACTTTAATTCCAGGCACTTTTTGTGGTGTAAAGTGATGTTCTTGATATTATTATTATTATTATTTAATACATTTAAAAGTATTAAATAATAAATGCTATATAGTTGGAGACTGATTTGTCCTTATAGAATCAATTAATAATTCAATCAATCAATAATTTAGTGCACATAAAATAAATAAATAAATAAATAAATAAAATCCTTAGATAATCAGATTATTCGTGGGCCAAGAGTTTCTTTAGAAGTACATATTTGCAGTCACTCTGACAGGCTATGGCATTAGTAAACCTAGTGATTGGACGAACATGTGTCTCTAAAAGCCTACACAGTGCTATTGTTGTCACATTAGGCTTGTGGTGTTATGTACAGTATGTATTCACTTTGCCTGAGATGAAAGTGAAAGTGATGTGACATATTACTGAGTATGGTGACCCATACTCAGAATTTGTGCTCTGCATTTAACACACAGCCATTTATGCTGTGGCACCCAGGGAGCAGTTAGGGGTTTGGTTCCTTGCTCAAGGACACCTAAGTCATGGTATTGCCGGACCAAGATTCAATCCCACGACCCTAGGGTTAGGAGTCAAACTCTCTAACCACTAGGCCACGACTTCCCCTTCATTTTTTAATGGCAGTGGCAGATATGTTGAACTGATTCAATGTTTCCCACAATATATGATTCCTGTTAAAACACATTGTGACATCTTTCTGTAGTATATGTTACTGTATCTTTTCAGTTAATGTACAGTATCTCTCCAACCAGACCTTCTGTAGCTCTTCATACGAGGTCATTCTCTGGTCCTGGACTCCAGAAGTTCCTTGTTTATAGCTCTAATAATTCTCTAGCTATAATAGCCAGAGACAAAGCAGGCTCTGCATGTGTAAAAAGAGACTTATCTAATCTAACACGACGGCCTGTTTCCTGCCACCCCATCCCATAACTCAATCCAGATCTAACACATCATCTCCTCTCTCTCTCTCTCCAGTGCTCTCACACACAAACACAAACACACACAAACACACACACACACACACACACACACACACACACACACACACACACACACACACACACACACACACACACACACACACACACACACACACACACACACACACACACACACACAGCTGGGTCTGGAGCTCTTCACAGAAAGAACATCTCTCCCTCTCAAAATAGAAGCTGCACGTAAATGCTAATAACCTGTAAATATTTCCGTAGTAATATATTCGGAACATTTAACATTAAAATGTAAAAAATTACAAAATCGTTTGACTCTTTCCTGCTACTGTAGGAAAAAGCTAAGACATTTTCCTACCTAAAAACCCATAACAGACCAGTTCCCCCCAAAATTTGTCCCATTTAAGCATTTGTAAGTTCCCAGCATGCATTGCAGTATGAATTAAAGCTGGTGTATGCAGTTTCTGTTAGTGCCACCTAATGGAACTACCAAAATAAAACATTTAAATAATCTTTGCAAATGCCCATTTTACACACCATGCATCCCAAAACTCAAACATCACAAACACGGCTCTTATAAGTTTATAAAAATAAAGGCAATGACAAAAACAGTTCATTTTACATAAAATGTGTCTTACATGACTACAGCTAATAAACAAATAAAGAAATAAATTAGTTCATTGAGTCACTAAATGAAAATTTGCTGAACAAGGAAATTGTTGTCTTGAATTTTTCAAACAAATGAGGCATTCTGCATTTAGTGATAAAGAAATTAAAATTGATAAAGTAGTGTTATTTCATACAATTATTATGATAATAGTTAAGAGAATTAATCTCAGTGCATCCCTAGATGTTCATTTTTATTTCTTTTTATATATAAAAAAAGAGAAAATATATATTTTTTACACTATATTAGAGTGTAATTATTTAAACTTCTTTAGTTTGTCTTTAAGTGATGATGATGACCTGGGGGCATTTCTGTGGTGACTGCATTTTCTGAACAGTATATGAGGACATCCTTTGTGGAAATATTGAAATATAATGACAAGAATCCAAATCAGTTTAAAAATAAACTGTAGAATTTGGACCACTTGGTACTCTGTAGTCTGAATCACCATGTAGACAGTTACATGTTTTTAAGTTTTGTTAGAAGTTAGCAAATGGTTATAATGTGTGCTTCTAAGAAAAGGTTGCTGGATTTGAAAAGTATTTTAGGTTTATAGCATTGATAATAGAGATTTAAGAGGGTGGTTTATGACAAATGGCTTGTGTCAAGCTTTGAAAACACATCTTAGAGTGCATATGTGTGTTCCATTTTGTTAAAGTATGTTCCTAAACTTGTAGTAGTGTCCATGGAACACACATACAATACATAAAATGGTAAAATTAAGAATTTTTGAAAGTCACTTTAAAGGGCTCATAGATTTCGATTTAACTTTTTTAACTTTACTTAATCTGTAATGTGGCTGTTTGAGCTTAAACAACATCTGCAAAGTTACAACACACAATGCAAGGGGAGAAATTGTCTTTTACAGAATTCAGGCCTACAACAAATGACTGGTAGTGAATACAATGAACTACTTTCTGGGTTAATGACATCACAAACCCTGTAATTTACATAAGCCCTAACCCCTGGGAGCCCGCAACAGAGGGGATGGGGCCATATTATGTTGTAGCAAGGATGTAAGCAAAGGGCAACACTGTTTGGCTCTGCTAGCCATTTAGCAAAATGCTAATTCATACTTATCCATCAAACTCATACTTGCATATTTTCTGCTCAATTTTCTTCAGTAATATTTTCTGGGTCTGACTCGGGCTCAGATTGATAAGGCAATATTCATGCCATTGTTTACAGTACACCAGTAAGCATATGCAACTACCTGTTATGGTAAGAGGTGTGACATTTCCGGACAACGTGAACTTGATGGTTAGCGAACCACAACACACAGGGCCGGTTAACCAATCTGAGCCCATTGCAAATTTCTGAAGTGGGACCAGGAAATCAACAGACCATTTTTAGAAGAACGGAAAAGTGGTGTAGAGTAAAGGTAAAATATGTGAAAAATAATATGAATAAAAAAAAAAAAAATAAAACATAAACACGTTCACTGCACCCCATGAACACAACCAAGCCTTCAAAAAAGCTGGTAGACCACTCCTTTAACCCAAAATTGTGAAACAGTTTTGTGTGTATTTCCATAGCTTATAAGAGCCTCATACAGACCAGAATAGGCTGCAACATACCAATATTATAATAATGATATTGTAATTTCTGAAAATGTATATGTGTACTGTTACACCCCTAATATATAGATGATAATTACATATAGTCAACAAGAGAAAATAATAGTTACATTTAGGGGTGGCCTTATAGCCTCAAAATTACATCACAATATTTCAAGAATATTTGTGATAATGTTATTTATGATGATATAGAAAAAAATATGGAACAATGTTTTATTAGTTATTGCAGCTGGCAGGCAGCAGCATTTATTAGTGCAAACACAATTAAGGGCATTTTTCATCCTTTTCCAATGTGCTACTGTCATTGATGACAGACTACCTAATTCAAAGTGTAAATCTACTGTCATAAGGTGGCAGAAGCAGCATTATAGTGCAAAAGTAGTGACCAGTGTTAGACAAGTTTCTTTAAAAAAGTAATATTTATAGTTACTAGTTACTTCTCACAAATAGTAACTTACCGTAGTTAGAAACTGAGTTACATCATTATAAAAGTAACCAATTACCAGGGAAAGTAGCTATTGTGTAACTAAAAAAATAAAATAAAATAAAATCACATACGTCAAATAACTTGGATGCCTCCAATATTCAATTAATGAAATTGACACTACATGGAATAAATTATTATTTTTAAACATTGTACACCAATACAAAACAACTATAAAAAAATGATTAAACACTGAACTTTTTTTTTACATTCTAGCAGACATTATACCAACAAAGCACAATTTAACTTAAAATTAAATGTTCATAAAATAATATATATAATATATATATATATATATATATATATATATATATATATATATATATATACAGTACAGACCAAAAGTTTGGACACACCTTCTCATTCAAAGAGTTTTCTTTATTTTCATGACTATGAAAATTGTAGAGTCACACTGAAGGTATTGCAGACAGAAGGCAAAAGGGTCAACAAGTGCTAAGCATCTCTCAGGGAACTCCTTCAAGACCATTTCAGGTGACTACCTCTTGAAGCTCATCAAGAGAATGCCAAGAGTGTGCAAAGCAGTAATCAAAGCAAAAGGTGGCTACTTTGAAGAACCTAGAATATGACATATTTTCAGTTTTTTCACACTTTTTTGTTATGTATATAATTCCATTTATAATTCCACATGTGTTAATTCATAGTTTTGATGCCTTCAGTGTGAATCTACAATTTTCATAGTCATGAAAATAAAGAAAACTCTTTGAATGAGAAGGTGTGTCCAAACTTTTGGTCTGTACTGTATATATATATGTTTTTTGCATGCATGTTTTTTCCTTCTGGAGCATCACTGAGCATTTAAACATCCTGTAGTAGTTGCATATGAGTCCCAAAGTTGTCTTAAATGTTAAAAGATGGATATCAAAATCATACAGTCATTGTCACCATTTTTAGAACATCTTTGATTTGTTGTGTGGAACTAATCACTGTGAAGATTCTGCAGAATATCTTCTTTGGAGTTCTGCAATATAAAAGTGGTGACAGCATTTTCACTTTAATAGTATATTAGTGTGTTTTGAGCTCACTCACTCACAACAATAAATCCTTCTGTCTTTTGGCATAGTCCCTCTCTAAGTTTTCTCTGAAATCTTCAGAGTATGTGTGTGTTAACATTCAGATCTGTCACTAAGGGTATGTGAGCCTAGAGTGGCTCAAGGAGACATGATTGTTCTTTCTAAATTACCGTTATAGATCCAGCAGCAGGAGTCTGTCTTGTTTGGCTGCCTCCCAGTTTCTCCATCCTCTAGCATTTCTCTATATTCCTTCCTGTCTGTTCCACACTGGGGGATAAACCTGCCATCACTGAGGATACACTCCTGCAGGACGGAGATTTAATTAACGGGTCCTTGAAATCACCAAGACTGGAGATGCCCAAGCTGAATCTAGCAGGTGCTGTGGAAGAGAATTCACACTGACACTATAGCTAAACAGTGAAGACACACTGTGCACACACAGTATTATGCTTTAACCTAAGGAAACCAATAAATTAACATTAATGCCAGTTAAATATGCTACAATATATGGAAACATTTTCATGTATTGATTTTTATATGAAGGACTCTGGAATATTTTGCTGGGGAAATCAAAAGGATGTGACATTTATGCACACTCCAGAGAGCCTCTCTTTCTTTCTGACACATGAAACAAATTATTATACAGTGTTCAGGTTAATAACAAAAAGCTATTCTGCACTGTAATGTCATTTTTCATGCAGTAGCCAGATCTACATAGTTTGTAGTCTCAGATATTTTTAAAAATCTCTGCAATTCCATTGCTCCATGTTTATATAGTCCGAGGTGTAGCGCCGTTGATCTTGGCAGAAGAAAGTTCAAGAAAAAGAATCTCTAAGAACGTATTTAGCCAATGCTTATGGGCTAAGTTGTAGGGTGGAACCCAAACTTGAACAATGATTTTCTTGGCTGCTGTAAGACCAGCTAACCAAATTTTTCTAGACCTTTCATTCATGTCTTCAAGTTTAGAGTCATCATTGAGAAGATGTAAAACAGGGTCCATAGGGAGCTGAATATCAATCAGATCAGACAATGCTTGTAACACCTTATTCCAAAAATCATAAATCTTGGGGCAGTCCCACATTATATGCATAAAAGTCCCCAAAGTATTTTGTGAGCACAAGGTACA
The DNA here is from genome assembly GCF_963082965.1 of Carassius carassius. NCBI lineage: Eukaryota > Metazoa > Chordata > Actinopteri > Cypriniformes > Cyprinidae > Carassius > Carassius carassius. Next base: position 20,353,915 of record NC_081761.1, read on the forward strand.
AAATGGGTGTGGAGCATGACCAATTAAGTGTCTGATTCTAGGAGTAAGATATGCCCTATGAGATATCTTCATATGAATAAACTGATGATTAGGATTATGAGAGGAGCTACATATATTATCCCAGCTTGTGTTCCAGTCTATTTCTCTACGTCTGAGTGCAATTGCACGATCCCATGCTAATGTACTAGGCTTAGGAGTTAAATATGATAGAAACCTGGCATACAGAAAAGAGACGACACTTTTTGGGGCCACCTTTATCCAGCCGACTACTGGATGCTCCTTCATCTCTGAGCCCCATACAACCTTGTGTGCTTTGAAAGCTGACCTAAGTCTGAAGTAAAAGGATAGGGAATGTCTAGGGATACTGTAAAGTGAAACCAAGTCATTAAAGCTTAGTAACGAATCTTCACCATTTAAGTCTCCAATGACCCATATACCCTTCTCTGCCCATACATCATGAATAAACGGCTTATTTCCAGACAATAACTTGTTATTACACCATACAGGAGATGATTTATGCCATTTTGATGTAAGACCCACTAATCTCTCAACTTGTCTAATGATCTGAAGCATGTATGTCAATACTGGGCCATACCTCAATGTTCAATGGTTAATGGAGAGACCAGAAAATAGAAAATCCCTAAGCCTAATGGGAGCAATTATGTCTTGTTCTATTGTCTTCCATGGTGATATAGAATTTGGATCCAACCACTGCTTCATTGGACGCAAGATAAATGACCAGTGATAGTATTTAAAGTTGGGGAGTGCCCAGCCTCCTTCTAGTCTATTATGCTGTAGTGTGGTCCGTTTAATACGTGGTCGCCTCCCATTCCATATATATTTCGTGAGTAGCGAGTCAACCTTGGACCAGTAATCCTTCGGCGGTGATAGTGGTAGCATAGAGGAGATAAAATTAATGCGTGGTAAAATATTCATTTTCACTACTGCTATGCGAGACGGGACAGATGCAGGGAGAGCAGACCATCTTTTTGTATCCTCCTCAACCTTCTTCAAAACATTTGTGTAGTTTAATTTAGTTATGGTTGTAATAGATGTTTGAATTAACACTCCTAGATATTTGACCTCTTTGGCAATTGCAATATTAGTAGGTAAAACTAACTGACTTCTATCCCTGTTAACTAACATCAAAGCAGATTTAGAGAGATTAATTTTAAAACCAGATAGTGCACCAAACATATTTAATATTTTGATAGTGTTGGGAAGAGAATTCTGTACATCTGACATATATATTAATGTATCATCTGCATACATTGACTGTAATATTATTACGAATATACTGAGCTAGAGGTTCTATGGAAAGATTAAAGATTAAAGGGGACAGAGGACAGCCCTGTCTTGTACCACGGTAAACAATTTTGAAATGACACCTCCTATACAGACTCTAGCAGAAGGGTTCGCGTACAGCACCTGAATCATTTTAATAAACTTAGGACCAAACTTAAATTCTTTAAGGACACGCCATAAGTACTGCCACTCAAGCCTATCAAAGGCCTTCTCTGCATCAAGAAAGAGAAGGCCACAAGAAGAGGGGATTTTCTGCGCTTCACCTAAAATGTGAATTAGTCGCCCAATGTTGTCTGCAGCCAAACGGCCCTTCATAAATCCTGTTTGGTCAGGATTTATTAAATCTGGCAATACTGACTCTAGTCTGCGGGCTAATACACGGGAATAAATTTTGAGGTCGGCATTAATAAGTGATATTGGCCAGTAGCTTGCACAGTCAGAAGGGTCTTTGTCCAGTTTGGGGATAACTGAGATAAGAGCAGTGTTAAGGTCTTTGTGGAAATGCCCTTGTTCAATAGCAAAGTTTATAGAATCCAGCCAAAAAGGACCTAAAGTCTCCCACAAAACTGAATAAAGCTCAACCGGCAAACCATCAAGGCCTGGGGAGTGCCCTCTCTTCATACTTTTTAGCGCTAGTTGTAATTCCTCAAGTGATATAGGCAAGTCAAGATGTTCTGCATCCTCTATGGAAAGAGTAGGAAGATTCAGGTTGTTAAAGAAATTTGTATAATCATTCTCAGAGGGCTGACAGTCGCTAGAGTACACTTTTGCAAAAAAGGATGCGAATGACTCATTTATATCTGGAGTAGTTGTCACCGTTTCTCCTTGATCTTTTTTGATGCACGCTATTGTTCGGCTCTTCTCCTGACGTTTCAGAGTTAGGGCAAGAAGGTGACTTGGACGGCTACCTTGTGAATAATATTTGTGCTTAGTAATATGCATTAAATACTCTATGTCGTAACAGATTGTTTCGTTCAGCTTGATGTGTCTTCAATTGAGATTCCATGTCTTTATTATAATTCCTTTTAAGTTGGCCTTCTATTCGTTCGCATTTTTGTTCTAAATCTGACGTAGTCTATTATGTTTGTAGTGAGATGAAAATCTGATTGCATTATTCCTGAGGAATCCCTTTATGGAGGCCCATAAGAACATTGGGTTCTCTACACTGCCCTTATTAATGTCTATGAATTCGTTAAGTTCAAGTTTTAGTTGATTAAGGAAGCTTTCATTCTGTAGTAATGAGGAATTAAACCTCCACCTAGAAGACTTATTGTTTCTGATATCTCCAAAACTAAATGTTGCTTCAATAGGGTTATGATCTGAAATATGCCTAGAAAGAAGATTTATTGAGAAAGATGCAGAAACCAATTCACTAGAGATAAGTAGTTAGTCTATCCTAGAAAAAGACTTATGGCTTGGAGAGTAGAATGTGTAATCTCTTGATGAAGGATTATGTAGTCTCCAAAGATCCACCAAATTAAATTCCGTTGCTAAATTTCCTAAAGCCTTAGAAGAAGTTATCTGAATGTGAGTATCGACAGCAGCAGACCTGTCTAAGGTATTGTCAAAAACTGTATTCATGTCTGCACCAATAACCAGGTGGTACTCATCCAAAGTTAACAATTCTTTCGTAATGTTCTGAAAAAATGCATAGTCAAAGACGGCTGGGGCATAAATACTAATAAAGGCTACTTTCCTTCATTCAATGGAGGTACAACAGAATGCTAGCCTTCCTGAAGCATCTGAGCTTACTTTAATTATGTTTATAGTCAGATTACGTCTCATTAACACAGCTACCCCCTTGGTGCTACTGCCATCCGATGAGGCAGCTACCATTTTATATCTCCTGTTTTGTAGTCTTAAAGTATCATTAGGTTTAAGGTGAGTTTCTTGCAATAATGCTATATCAGCATTTTTATGATGAAGGAAATCTAAGACCTTGGACCTTTTGAATGGAGAATTGAGCCCTCTCACATTAAATGACATAACATTGTATCTATCCATTGTCCCTATTGAGGTATGCCAAAAACAAACTGTGTGTGATAAGGTTAAAGTAAACTGCCGAAGTGTATAATGAGATAAGAGAATCTACTGTCATGAAACACTTGCATGTGCTTAAACATATCAATCCCATGCGGAAAAAAACGCCCCTGAACACCCCGGGGAATTGGTGATCTTCTGCCCATCTTGATTTCAGAGAGACACTGCCACTCTGAGATGCTCTTTTTATACCCAATCATGTTGCCAATTGACCTAATAAGTTGCAAATTGGTCCTCCAGTTGTTCCTTATATGTACATTTAACTTTTCCGGCCTCTTATTGCTACCTGTCCCAAATTTTTTGGAATGTGTAGCTCTCATGAAATCCATAATGAGCCAATATTTGGCATGACATTTCAAATTGTCTCACTTTCAACATTTGATATGTTATCTGTATTCTATTGTGAATAAAAAATAAGTTTATGAGATTTGTAAATTATTCCATTCCTTTTTTACTCCTATTACTCCATTCCTATTTGTACAAGTGTCCCTTACTTTTTTGGAATCGGGTTTGTAGTATTTACCTTTTTTAAATAGTTTGATTTATGGTTGTTATGATGGAGGCGTCGTGACAACAGAGTTGAGGATCCAAATGCAGGCTTTATTAAAGAGAATGGTCAAACAGGCAGAGTCCAGTTCCAGTAAACAATAATGTCCCAGACAAAGACAAAGAGGAATCCATAAACAGGCAAAGGTCAGAGCAGGCGGCAAAACAATCATAAACCAGATAAACAGTCAAAGGTCAAAAACAAGGAGGCAAGGATGTGTTCAACCTTTATAGTGCGAGACTAATGAGGTGATAAGAGGCCGGTGATTGCAATTGATGAGGAGTCCTGGCAAAGGATTATGGGAAATGGAGTCCAGAGTGAAGTGGCAAGAGTCTGGAATGGAGTGCCCTCTAATGAAGCTCATGGGCACTCCAGCTAGAGATCGTGACAATTGTAGTGTAATAACTGAGAATAACTGTAAGAAAAAAATATTGTCCTTGTTTTTTTCATTTTAAGATTAAGTGACATTTCACTGATCTTTTGACGACTGAACTTGGAAAATTTCCCCAGTTTTCATTTAAAAAATCTGGTCATCTTACTGGCAGGAGCTGTGAGGGATAATGCTTTATTGTGTAATCTCATTTGCTACCACTGGATTTTTAAGTTGAAAAATTCTCTGTTGCATTATTATATGAAATGACATGTTGGTCATTAGTTGGTAATATGTTGGACAAACTAACTAACAAGCAAACAAAAATACCTTACAGTCAAGATTTAGATTTAGACTGGGACTACACTGCACTCAACTTCCCTTAGTTTGTACAGTTCACTTTTAAGGGCCACAAAATAGATATTTACTTTGCGAATCAAATTGAAATATTTAATGCAATTGCATTTATAAAGCTGTAAAAGGCCCTGCATGTTTTTATTCACTTTTCAAAGAAGTAGTAGTTATAGCAGTTTATAGTATATAGTAGTTTGTTCAAACAAGAACAGGCAATTGCATTGTGGGTGAAAAAAGTGTACTATTTTCATAGACTGTTATAAAGTAGTTCTATAATTTACTTACCCTCAAGTTGTTCCAAACCAGAATGAATTTCTACCTTCTGTTTAACACAAAAGAAGTCATTTTAAAGAATGATGGTAACCAGTTGCATGTAGCCATTGACTTCCATAGAATTTTTTTTTTCATACTATGTCATGTTTTCTTTCAATTACAGCAGCTTTAGTATTTATTTTTGGAACTGACTTGTTGTAGGCCTCATTGATTGTATGCACCTCCGTTTTTAAGTAAAAAATAAAAATAAAAAATCATTATTTGCAGTTAATTTTAAAAATTTTCCCTCACAAACCAGTAATATACAGTAGTTACTCTCTTAACCTTTGTTACTAGTAGCAACTTTTAATGATGTAATAATGACTGATGTTGAGACTCCATGACAAAAAGATCTTGGCCCGTAGTCACATACATTTTATCTTACCACTAAGAGTACTCCTAAATAACAGTAAAAGTTTTTAGCTAAGAGTTTTTTCTTAAAACCTATTCACAAAGCTGCTGAGACGAAATTTACTAAGGAATAGACAGAAGTCTTAAGCTAAGAGTAAGGGCAGGGTTGACCTCGTTGCTATGGATGATGTCAGCATGCTTATGCACTATGCACACAGTGCACACAGTGATTGGCTAATAGTCTCTGTCAGAGATTTATTCATAGAAATATTGTAGAATGCATTATTATGTTGCCATATTCAAATAAAATATTTAAAATAAAAATGTTAATTGCCACATTTTTCTGGTTGACTAGAAATCGTTCATTTTAAGCATTAGTCAATTATTAGTCACACTTTTATTAATAAAACATATAAATTATAATAATGAGCTTTTAATTGACTACATAGCCTAATAAGCGCTCAAGTGCACGCAAAAAAAGGCTTGCCACAGTGCAATGGCAAATATAATAATTATGAATTTGTTAAGGAAAAACAGCATGTACACTGCATTAACGTTTTCATTTATTGTAACTTCGTAATGAATTGTTACACCAGTGCTTTCTTTTTTCGGTTTAAGAGATGAAGTCTGCAAGACTGACTCCTCTCCGCAGCACCTGTATGCATGTTTCATACAGATTACAAAATGTGAGAATATTTGTTTTCTGTTTGAATTGGTTCATTTAAAAGTTTCACTCTCTATAGATATATTTTTTATGTCTTTGATAAGGCAAGCATACACGGAGTTTCAAAGTGACACACTCAAGTTCACATAGTCAGAGATGGCAGAAAGCCACTTCGTTTGCTTTCATTATTTTACAAAAGCGCAACATTTTGTTGCTATTCTGAGTGCACACGAATAAACGTAGAGTCTTTACATGTACAAAAGATGCATTACTCTTATCTGTATGAACAGAAATTATGAAGTATTTTATAAGCAAATGATTGCAGCGGAGTCCTAAATTTAGGACTGACATGCCCACTATTTGTGAGATTTTCTCCTAAATCTGCACGTTAAGAGCTACTTTTAGGCTTAAGATGTTTTGTGAATACAGGCCTTGATTTGTGAGCACGTTCTCTAAGACCACTTCAGTATTTAGTAGTCTGCAGCTATGAAGAACATAATAAAATTAAACCTCAGTAAGTATGATAGGTTCCACTCTAGATTTGCTATCATTACTGCCATGTTTAGCAACATGAGTCAGCCTATTCATAAATCTCCCACTGAACTACATCTCTTAAATTACATCAGGCTACATGGTCACACATTAAAAGCCTTTGAATTTCAGTAGGAAAGCCATTAGTGACCATTTCCCATACAAAAATGTTACATATGACACGTAATATAAATGTAAGAAATGCAATATAGGACATATATTGGCCTATATATATTAATATTACGATAAACGATATAACCTGTAAGTCGATAATATCAACAAAATTTAAAGGCTTTAGGATAACAGCATATAGATAATACATATGTTAATATGATTAATATCGATATGTAGTCTTATGTATGTTAGCAGTATTTAATTCATATGTGTGTGTGTTTGTGTGCGTGGGGGGGGGGGGGGCAACAAGAATGGCATTGCTTAATTGCAGGGAGGTACACAGTAACTTTCATACAGGCATTTTCGGTGAAATTCTGTCATTCTTTCATTATTATTCAATACTGCTGGTCAATAAACACAACACTAATACACATGTCGAAGCTTGTCTGGAAAAGCAGAAAAGTCTATGCACAATCATCTTCTTTCTTCCCTCTTGGCAAACAGCGTGCACACTTCTGGTCCCCCTGGATGTGCGAAAAAGGCAGTAAGTTTCAAGATGCACACACAACTTTTTATTCCTAGAAGACTGGTTTCAAGAAAACAACGCGTGTGAGCATGCCTGGGACCCAAGGAGTGTAACACTCACACACTTACATGCTCACGAGAGAGTGGAGGAGTCATGGGCTCTGCTTTTTAATCTAAATGCAAATGTGAAGAATAGGAACTCATAAGCAACAGGACAGAAGATAAAACAAAAGAGAAAAAGCACAAGATTAAGAAACACTTGTGTGTCATCTTGTATGTTTTAGAATATGTGAGTGTGCATAGTTCCTATGAGTTTATGTTGTGATCAATAGACAACTTTATTTTCCATGGATGTGTGCCTGTCCGCTCGTGGAATGTGGCTAATTCTTCTTTAATGAGCTGCTGATGTCATTAGTGTGAGGTGTATGCATCACTGCATCCACAATTGGTTGAAACCATAGTGATGAGGCACCACATGCACACAGCCGTCACGTCAGGCTGTAAAATTAAGATGCAGTTCTGTCAGAGCAAGAGTCATGCATGGCCGATCGGCCAGCAATAGTTATTTTTTTATCAGTTTGTAAGCTAGTCAAAGGTTTTTGTGTTTGTTCTCTTTGTGTGTTAATGAATGACTACCCAAATCCATTGCAGTAAAAAAAAGGTTCATTCATTTATGATGAATACAGTGCATAAGAATCTGACTCTGCATCATATTTCCAAATAAGCCCTAAGTGACAGTTACAAAGCCACAGAAAGATTTGTTTATCCTTCATTGTGGGCGTTTAATGAGGTTGTATATGATGCCCTCAGAAACAGGCTGCTCATTATCAGAAAAAGCTGCTCACTGGTTATGAAACACTTCCTTGTAACACACCTTGAGCTCCTCTAATAAAACAACTATTTCAGGATTTCTCAAGTACTGTACTGTACTTATTAAATAAATGTAGCGAGTGTTAAAAGCATTACATAAAACAGAATACATTAAATACCTTACACTCGAGAGATGGCAATGTACTTTTAAAAGAAAACTTTAAAAGGGAGGTAAAAAATATTTTGGATTATGTCGTTTTCCTTTTCTCTCACAAATGCTTAATGCTTTTTCCAACACATATTTGATGAATCAAAGTGGCCAATCCAAAATGTAATCCATCATTTATTTTTGGGTTTATGAATGTCTTTGTACATATATATGTGTGTGCTGGAAAAAGAGATAGAAAGAGATGCTCTTTGGCAGATGGCTCATATTTCTCCACTTCAGTTGTGAATCTCGGCCCACAGCCGAAACACATAAGCAGCTTCCAGATTAATAAATAAGCAAGCAAATAATTGGCAGCAATTAAATATTGAAATGCAGCGGTTGTTTACAGAAAAATGACTGGAGCTACAAATTGGGACTTTAAGCTCCACTATAAGACAGCATGTTATCTAATTTTACAGATTCATTTGACAAGCATCAATCTTCTACTATATCTTTCATGTGATTATCTCGTTACAGCCACTTTAGTTTGACTGCGTATCATGGCATTATATGTCATATAATGTGATATTTTTATGACAAAGAATATATGCCTTGTGGCCACCCAATACACAAATGTTATATGTACATAAATACATATCAAATTTCCATATATTAAATATATGGTTAAGAGGTAAAAACATATATGAAGCCTTTTAGATACTAAAACAATTTAATATACATATACATATACATTTCATATACATTACACAAATATGTATGTTTATGTATGTGATAATGTTTGGATATATTTCATGTACATACATACATCATAAAACATGCAATACATGTGTATATTTTATAAGTAAATATAAAAGATAGACATTCCAAAACATATAAAAACACAGATTTTTGTATATATGTTGTATGGTATTATATGGTTAAGACATGCAATACCATATATTTAAAAAATCACAAAGATTTTATTAATATATGTACATATATTAGTTTTACTATGAGGATGTTATATATGTTATAAATGTGCCCAGATAATGTAATGTATGTAAATTATATATTGCTTTTTGGTAACATAAAATGACGATTTCACACTTGATATATTGGTCATGTCATAGTGTCTGTATTATTTGACTAAACCAAAAATCTGTGGTACATTAAACCTAAAAAATCTTAATCATCAGCTGCCATAGCCATATTGTTGTGTTGAGGTTTGGCTGGTCATCATGGTTCAGTTAGATTCTACACCATCTGGTTAAAAAAAACTACTTTTTGCAAGCAACATGTAAATCTGTAATATATTGTTACATTGCAGTAGATGTCTTCCCAATTACATTTTAAAAGAGTGAAGGTCCGGAAGGTCCTGTGATGATTTAAGCTTGACTTTAACTGTTTTAGTCACTCAGCTTTGGGCTCTTGTTCATTTTCATCCTTGAGGGCTTTGTGGGTATAAGTCAAACAGTGAAATGGAGAGATTTCAAGCAGCATTGGTATCCAATCCAATTAGAGCCAGCAGGGTTGTCCATGTGGTAGACTGAGAGACATAAAACAGAGCATTAAGGCAGTATTTGGGTAATGCCTGCTGTCCTGTACACTACTGCCTAATTGAAATTCATGAAGAAAACACCATGTGAATACCACCTCTTGAACATTTTGTTTTCCTCAAGAAGCAACTCAGCTGGGATCTGTGGGAACACATTTACAGTGCTTGCGACAAAATACATCGCTGATAAATACTTTTTTTTTTACTATTTGAGGTGTGTTGCAGCACTAGTCTGAACAGCCTAAATTGACAGAGCACCATGATCAAAGATCAAAAGAAGTAGTTGCGATCATGAAAGTGGGTGCTTTTGAAATTCACAAATCCATTTTAAAGCTCTACCTACACTGCTGCTGTGTCCTTGGACAATAATTGTTAGCTTTATGCAAAGTGTAATTACAATTCACATAATTGAGACATTATCAAACTGTTGAATATTCTGAAAACATTTAGTGAAAGATACAGTCTTTTTTCATTGCTAATGCTTCAAAGTTGAAACAAGGAAAAAATATAGTGCTTTGATCTTTGGTAGTTATTAAGGCCTAATTGAAGGAATTCTCTCTTAAACAACGCAGATGCTCTTTGAAGCTGCAGCCATTTAACAGTTCTTTGAATCTAGTCGTTAACCTTTATCTTCACATTTTTGGCTTGAAAATATATATGTAGCTCCAAGAATGACAGGTTGAGAGGAGGGAAATTTCACAACTTGTTTGTTTGATTTGCAAACAGTCACTGTGGAAACTGTGGGAGGGTGCCAGTGTTTATTAGGCCTTCAGAGAAAAGTGATGCTGGTGACATTTTGGGAACCCTTGAGCCTACAGTATGCAAGTGCAGGTTGCAGAAGGACACAAATTCACTGAAAGTCACTATTTTGAGAACATAGCAAGAAGCTTAGCCTCAGAGCTCTAAATATTCAGCGAGAGGTGTGTGTTATTGTCAGCCAGTTTTTTGACAGCACCCGGGGCTGCAGCGTGAGTCAGCAGCGCAGATGTCTGCTGCTAGCACTGCTCACATCTGGAGAGTCAAGGACACACAACAAATGTCATTTAAATGTTGCTTCATCTGGCTTCAAGGGGGCAGAAAAAACATCATCCTGATTAGTGGATCTAAACAAGCAGGGCCATACAGGGGCGTAATTGGACATTTACCGAGGGGTATGCCAGATCAGTGTCGGAACCCCCTGGATTCTATTAGCCCCTAACAATAACTCCAGCAGAAAACTTTCTGCAAGACCATGACCAAAAGCCCATTAAGTAGCTTAAAGGGTTAGTTCACCCAGATAGCAAAATTATGTAATTAATAACTTACCCTCATGTTGTTCCAAACCCGTAAGACCTCCGTTTATCTTCTGAACACAGTTTAAGATATTTTAGATTTAGTCCGAGAGCTCTCAGTCCCTCCATTGAAGCTGTGTGTACGGTATACTGTCCATGTCCAGAAAGGTAAGAAATACATCATCAAAGTAGTCCATGTGACATCAGAGGGTCAGTTAGAATTTTTTGAAGCATTGAAAATATATTTTGGTCCAAAAATAGCAAAAACGACGACTTTATTCAGCATTGTCTTCTCTCCCGAGTCTGTTGTGTGAGAGAGTTCAAAACAAAGCAGTCTGGATATCCGGTTCGCGAACGAATCATTCAGTTCACCAAATCGATCTGAATCGTTTTAAACGGTTCGCATCTCTAATACGCATTAATCCACAAATGACTTAAACTGTTAACTTTTTGAATGTGGCTGACACTCCCTCTGAGTTAAAACTAACCAATATCCCAGAGTAATGCATGCACTCAAACAGTACACTGACTGAACTGCTGTGAAGAGAGAACTGAAGATGAACACCGAGCCGAGCCAGATAACGAACAAAAGACTGACTCGTTCACGAGTCAAGAACCGGTTGCATCGGTTTTCGGATCACCAGTAGTTCTCTCGGACAGTTCGATTCAATAAACCGGTTGAAGAAAACGGTTCACCGGTTCTTTTTCGCTAGATGTAATGGCGTCATTGGCGATGATTGCCCTTGATTCAAGCCTTCGGTTTACCTGCGCTCTTAACACTAGCACAGAATCAGTTCAGAATCAATCACCAAAAGAATCAGTTCGGTTCAGACGCTCTGTGTGTCAGTCTGCTTCACGCTGAATCACACATGCGCAGTATCATCAGCTCCTCGATTCCTCTTATCTGGCTCGGCTCGGTGTTCATCTTCAGTTCTCTCTTCACAGCAGTTCAGTCAGTGTACTGTTTGAGTGAATGAATTACTCTGGGATATTGGTTTGTTTGAACTCAGAGGGAGTGTCAGCCACATTAAAAAAGTTAACAGCTTAAGTCATTTGTGGATTAATGCGTATTGGAGATGCGAACCGTTTAAAACAATTCAGTTCGGTTTGGTGAACTTAATGATTCGTTCGCGAACTGGATATCCAGACTGCTTTGTTTTGAACTCTCTCACACAACAGACACGGAAGAGAAGACAATGTTGAATAAAGTCGTCATTTTTGCTATTTTTGGACCAAAAATGTATTTTTGATGCTTCAAATAATTCTAACTGACCCTCTGATGTCACATGGACTACTTTGAAGATGTTTTTCTTACCTTTCTGGACATGGACAGTATACCGTACACACAGTTTCAATGGAGGGACTGAGAGCTCTCGGACTAAATCTAAAATATCATAAACTGTGTTCCAAAGATAAACGGAGGTCTTACTGGTTTGGAACAACATGAGGGTGAGTTATTAATTACATAATTTTGATATCTGGGTGAACTAACCCTTTAACTAGTTTATAACTAGCATTAACTAGATAATGGGAGGATACAAACTCATCAGGAGTGAATAAAGTGACAAAGATTTGAACTCCCATCACCCATTTTCAATAGGCTACCATAGGGGAAAAAAGTAAAAACATAAATAAATAAAGAAAGAAAGAAATGTGTGTCATATTACATCCCCTTTAACTCCTGATGGCAGTCCCTAGACAGTAGAACACTAATGTATGTATTTATTTATTTATTTTTCAAACACATGGGTTATTGCTCACTTTTTAGTTAGGTCATTTGTATATATATATATATATATATATATATATATATATATATATATATATATATATACATACACAGTATTCATTTGCCTCAAAGATATTCATATTTTTGCACATTTTTATACAATATGATAACACCATAAGTAAAATTTACTTAAAAGAACATCTGCATTGTTTCATTTTTACTTACTAGAGACAGTTCTTGGACAATTTGCCAAGCTAAGTCAAAATTGTATACTAATATTTCACTTTATACTATTAAATACTATTAAAATGATATGATTCCCAATATGACCACTAGATGGAAGCAGAGGACCATTTATTTATTTATTTATTTACAACCCTGGTTGTTTGCAATTTGCTTGGTGAGCTCATTATTAAATTAACATACATTAAAATACATACACATACATAAATCAACCATACATATATGTCCTATTAGTTATAATACGCATGGATACTAAATGAATTAAGAGTATGAACAATCCTAAAAAATAAGTATTGTTTGTAATAAGGTGTCTGCCTGAATGAAGAGGCATAAAGAGGTGTTTGGATGGATGAATGAGGACTGTTGTCTTTCAGGATTGTTTAAACCTTTTTTTCTGCAAATGGGAGACATACTGTAGATTTTATCAATAGTGGGAAGACCACAACCAATCATTTTTGAAGCAGCCCGAGTAATTTTACAAATCTGACTTCTCTGCTGAGCTGTGGAGCTACCAAGCCACAGTATTTATTTTCTTATTTACCATTTCCACCTTGGAATCTGTTCTTTTCATGTGTTTTGCTAATGGATTTATATTTAGACATTATAAAATCACTATCATAACATTTAAAAATCTCTTTATTGTCAAAGTTCAGCATTATTTTATAGAAGTAGGAAGTAGAAAGCGTTCTCAACTCATTGGATCTACTTAAAACACATAGATGGCCTATTTTGAATTCAAAATGACAATTTATGACAGCAAAAACTCAGAAATTAACTGATATTAATCACTTTGCCCTCTTAGGCAGTGGCAGATGGTGCAAGGGTATTTTCATAGGGGTGGTCAGTAAGGGGCCAGCAACCAGTCTGTGGTGGCACAGAAATCTTCATTATTTCAATATAAAAATGTATTTGACTATAAAGTACTGATCTGTTTTGGTGCCTACAACACAACTGGATACAATTAATTTGTATTTAATTGTAATTGAGATAGTTGTTAATTAGATAGAGTAATACTAAGTAAATATTATTATTATCATTATTATTTTTGGTATTACCACCAGGTATTTTAATAAAACAGCTCACTATAGCTTAATTGCACGGTCAGCTTGGTTCTGGATCTCAGGCCTAGTCCACACGGACATGGGTATTTTTATAACCGGAGTTTTTCCTCCTGCGTTTAAAAAAAAAATCCCGTCCACATGAAAACGCAAAAACATGCTATCAAGCCCTGTCAAGAGCATGCCACACCAGCAGGCGGTGAGAAGCAGTCAGCGGCGCACAATCTGACGTCAAACACAGCGGATAACGGCGCACACTCTCCACACGACAACACTGCAACCGGCGTTTCTGAAAATGCTCACCCTGGCCGTAGTTTTCAAAAATGTTCGGTTTCGGTGCCCTGAAACTACGTTTTCGTATGGACGAAAGGCAGAACCGCTTAAAAAAAAGTGACGGTTATAAAAATACCCGTGTCCGTGTGGACAGGGCCTCAGATCCCCCAAAATCTTGTTCTCCATTATTGCACAGGCCTACTCATGGATGAGACTTTCAGATAGTTTCAAGTTTAGTTAACCTCTACTGAATTTTATATAATCAGTGAACTCTGAAAAAGTAAACAGTCAATGTTTAACATTCTATTAGTTAATTAATTCATTCATTCATTCATTACAACAGTTTTGCCATACCTAAATAGAGCTCTGTACAAAGGAAAAGAAAAAAAAGTTCTCTTTTGAATCCCCATCATGTAATAATGTGAAAAAAGGGCAGAAGTCAACAGCACATAAATGCTAGAATGTAAAAGTAGTTATTTTACGCATTTAAATATGGTTTCATTTTCATACTTTACAAATTAACAAAAATGTTTTGCAAATTTTTTTGTACAACTGCACTGTGCTCACATTTAGCCTACTTGTGCATTAAATTACAAATAAAAAAATACATATCATCACACCCTATTGTGATCTCTCGATCGCAGAATATTTCAGTACATGCATTTGAGAGATGTTCTTAAATGTGATGCATACAATAGGCTACATAGACGCATTCACAGTTTTGCAGCTTTAATCAGCATTTGGTAATTTCATGAATTAGCTAATTGACGATGTATGGTCGTAGTTTCATAATACAATAAAACAGGACAGGACAGGAAACTTTGTTTTACTGACATATAACAATGTCTCATCAAACCGCAGTTCACTGTTGTTCTACTGAAGCTCATTTGGCATCTGCAACTTTTTTCTGCGCTTTTTTGACTAGCACGCTGAGGGAAAGCAGAAGTGGGCATCAGAAAGGTTTCCCGTTTTTTTGTGGTCGTAAAGAGCATTAGAAAAGCTAAAACCTGTTTAACAATAAGGTTTCATTACATTATTTTCAACAACTAAGCTTTTGATTATTTATAACGTTTTACTAAAGAAGATTTCCACAGATTGATTTAGGCAAAATGGCGACCCCTATGCATGGCACACTTATGCACTGCAAATACTGCATACCCCATAATTGCACCACTGGAGCCATGTCAGGGGTTGTTAGTCATGTCATGCTAGCAACCAAAAACTATAAATACAATTAGCTCTAGAAAAAGGCTGTTTTTTATTTTCTTTCTTTCTCTCTCTCTTTTTTTTTTTTTTTTTTTTTTAAATCAGAGCAATGTCTCAGTGGACAGGCACGAACAAGGTGAACAACAGTGTTATGTTATTTTGTCAGTTAAAACAACTAAGTCTTACTGGCTCATACAGCTTTAAACATTAGCTAAGATTGAGGAGCAACTCATTTTACAGTTTATAATGTAGATCTGAATTATATTATGCAGAGGCATGCTGTTCGATAATTATGTTAAAGGTGAAGCATTTAATTTCTGCACCAAACAGAATTACAATAAAATATAATGACTGTGTTTAAACCTGTTACATTACACAGTATAAAGTATACCTAACTTCAATCTGAATGTAAGTTTTTTGGGCAATATTTTGCATTTAAATTAAATTTAAAAGAAAAGGTTTTAAGTTTCAATTAGTATTATAATGCAATGAGTTAAACTTGAAAGTGCATTTTTAATCTTGTAATTAGTACATATTTATAGGTTATTTTATAATTATTTATGTTGTCTTTAAAATATGGTTAAAGTGTACTTCCAAAATTATCTTTTTATCATTTATGGTAAATTAAAATACATATTAATTTTATTTATTTTATGTCATGTGTTTAAATATATTTGCAATTACAAATTTATAATGACGAAGTTGCAGTTTAGTATATTTAAAAAATTAACTTAGTTAACAAATAACATTGAATAACACACTACAGTAAAATTATAATAAAGTACTTCACATGTGCTTTAGTATGTTAGTCCACACAACACAAATATGTGTACTTCTTTAAAGCATGAAAAGATATTGCAAAACATTTTTTTTTTTTAAATGAACCTTAAATTATTTTTTTATTCTTAATTTTGACACTAATTTTCTTTTTTACACCAGACAAAATATCAGTTATCGGTCTACTTGATCTGTAATATCGGAATTGTATCTGAAGTTGTATCCAGTATCAGCAATGGCCCTGAAAAACACATATCGGTCAACCCCTTATTAGTCAGGTCTTTGTGTTGGGCATGGAGACATGTTAGACAGTATTCTGTCAACATGAAACACTTAATGATGGAATATAGGTCTATCTTTTGGAAGGTTGGTGTTCCAACTCTCCAGCAGAGTTCCGGAGACCTGTAGATCAATGTCAAGGTACAGTGAAGCTGTTCTTGCAACATAAAAGTGCCCGCCCTAAGATATATGTTTTTTTTTATTTTGTCACCTCTGTGCAATGTCGGCCTACTGTGGTGGAGACGAGGAGACGAAGGAGACAAATGAGTGCTGAGACGAAGAGGACTAACATGAAGCAGACTTTTATTCATCAAAATAAACAGGAAATGACAGGAACTCACAAGTAGGATGAGGGTTGACGTTCAATTCCAGACAAAGACAGACTGCACAGACTCAAACTTAAATACACAAGGAAACAAGGATGACAACATTTACATTTAATCATTTAGCAGATGCTTTTATCCAAACTGACTTACAACTAAATTTGATAACCAGACACACTGGAAACAATTAGGACAGCTACAGGATGGACCAAATAAGGTCAAGGAAGGCACATGTGGAGCAAAACACACACAAAACACGGACCACAGTCTGACATAATTTTGTTTGGGCATTCTGGAGGCCTCTAGGAGCATTGTTCATAGACGGAAGGCCTAAAATGCGGTGCCCATTCTGGGACCCATGACGGATCTGGAAGTTCGGGGGGCAACGGATCAGGGGACTAAAGGAGGCCATGGCAGATCAGGGGACTAAAGGAGGCCATGGCGGATCAGGGGACTTAAGGAGGCCATGGCGGATCAGGGGACTAAAGGAGGCCATGGCGGATCAGGGAACTATAGGAGGCCATGGCGGATCAGGGGTTTACAGGAGGCCATGGAGGATCAGGGGTTTACAGGAGGCCATGGAGGATCAGGGGTTTACAGGAGGCCATGGAGGATCAGGGGTTTACAGGAGGCCATGGAGGATCAGGGGACTAAAGGAGGACATGGCGGATCAGGGGACTAAAGGAGGACATGGCGGATCAGGGGACTAAAGGAGGCCATGGCGGATCAGGGGACTAAAGGAGGCCATAGCAGATCAGGGGACTAAAGGAGGCCATGGCAGATCAGGGGACTAAAGGAGGCCATGGCGGATCAGGGGACTAAAGGAGGCCATGGCGGATCAGGGGACTAAAGGAGGCCATAGCAGATCAGGGGACTAAAGGAGGCCATGGCAGATCAGGGGACTAAAGGAGGCCATGGCGGATCAGGGGACTAAAGGAGGCCATGGCGGATCAGGGGACTAAAGGAGGCCATGGCGGATCAGGGGACTATAGTAGGCCATGGCGGATCAGGGGTTTACAGGAGGCCATTGAGGATCAGGGGACTAAAGGAGGACATGGCGGATCAGGGGGCTAAAGGAGGCCATGGCGAATCAGGGGACTAAAGGAGGCCATGGCGGATCAGGGGACTAAAGGAGGCCATGGCGGATCAGGGGACTAAAGGAGGCCATGGAGGATCAGGTGGATTTGGGTACTGGGAAGTGCTTACAAGGAGCTGGCACTGGAGTGAACTCAAGGGGTGAAGCCAACACTGGAGCGCCCCTTCAGACCAGAACCAATCGTCTTCTCCTCCAGATTCGCCTCTAGGCTCAGGGTGAACGGCGTGGCGAGGCGAAACGTGTGGCGGTTTCCATGCCGCTGGGGAAAAATTAGGAAACAAACACTATTCAAAAAGGTGGAAAATAAACACAGGGAATAAGACGCCATTTACTTTCAGTTTGGGTCTGGAATTCTGTAACTTTCCACCTACTGTGGTGGAGATGAGAAGACAAAGGAGCACGGAGACAAAGTCTTTTAGGCAGTACAGCTACTTTAGGTTTAATGTAGTCTTTCAGGGATGTGTACTGTGCAAAAAGCACAGCACTGACAACAAAGCCTTTTACTGCAAGCAAGTGATTAAATAATGCTGTCATCAATTTCAAATATTAAAATTTCAAATATATATATGCCTTTATTTTTGATAGGACAGTAACTTGACAGGAAGCGACGTGGCAGAGAGAGAGGGAACAGGATTGGGAAAGGTTTGCGAGCCGGGACTCGAACTCAGGAGGCTCAAAGCTCAGCAGCGCTACATTTATTTATTTGTTTATTTGTCAGGGACAATGCAAAAGAGACACATTGTAACAGGTTACAATAACTTGAACCGATGTGTTGCATATAGGGTTTCTAGCTGAAGCTAATTTGCAACCCCTGTCCCTGGTTAGGCTACATACATCACCATTATCAAGAGAACAAAAACAAACACCAGAAACAACAAAAACATAACAATATATACATATATCTGTATGTGTGTGTGTGTGCGCGCGCGTGTATCTATCTCTCTATCCGTATGTATATGTCCATTTATAAGTGTGTCTGCACAGTGACATAATCAGTGATCACAGATTTGGTTTTGTTTCAGCCAGTGTTTCACCTTTTCATTAAACGGTTTCAGATTGGTTAGTGTCGGCACATTGCCTATGAGGCTATCCCGCACTGACAGTCACGTATTTTTAATGTAATTCCATCATTGTATAGTTAATACATTATAGCAAAAATGTATAAAAATATTACAAATAATAAATATACCGGATATAATAAATAAACCTTGATAAAGCATATATACTTTAGATTATAAACTCTCTATTATTAACCTTTTTTTGCTCACTCTGTTTTGCATATCAACTGGGGACCCACAGCACATTTTGTCTGTCTTATCTGACAAGCTCAGTTCAGTAGCACTCTCCACTCACAGTTCAGTACCACTTGCTATGATTTGAATCAGGTGTATTAAATAAGGAAGTCATACAAAATATGCAGTGCTGTGGGTACTCCATGGCCCCATTCTTTTCAACACAATAACACTGTTTATAATATCTGATATGATGTGACAAATCTTAGATCTCATCATAATTTAGCTCTTCAAATGCATTTGCAATTTTGGTTAAAGCATCAAGATTATGTTGTCTGAGATTACTGTGAATTCTCATTGGAAAAGACAGATGTATCGATACTTACAACCATGGTCAGCAAAGCAGTGACTGGCTGCCAGTATTACAGCAACAAAATCATGTCATCATGATGTTTTTAAGTAGAATATCTTTACAATAGCAATATCAATACAATATGAATATGTGGAAAATGATTAGCCAAATTAATAATTAAATGATTTTGTTATTTTTGTTGCCCTATTCTGAATATTACATGTTACATTTACATAACTGGAATAGGACAAACTACTTTAACATGACCTTTAAGTCCAGCTGCTTCTGATTTCACATACATGACTATCTAACTCTGTCTATGACTATAACACTCATTGGTTCAGAATCACACTCAGTATTGCACAAACTCTAGGTTTCTTAATCTAATTGTGTTCTGTAATAATGTGGCAAGTCTTTTTTTTATGTAATTAGTTAACATTGATGCATTATAATGATCCTCGGAAGCACTTTAATTAGATTTGAATCATTAATGAGAAACTCATGGTTAATGAAGTTTGATTGGATATGTGAGTGTGCAGAGACAGACCCACATGTAAGCTTGCAAAACACACACACACACACACACACACACACACACACACACACACACACACACACACACACACACACACACCACATTACTAAATGAAGGGATTTAGATAAATGAAACATTTTTGTAAAGTGTAATTTTTGGGGGGGGGGGGGGGGGGGGGGTCTGTGTGTGTGTGTGTACTGGTATATATGGTTTATGAGGACACAAATGGGTATAATGGCATGGGTACTACAACGTTAACATGGTTTTTGACGACACTTCCTGTGTCCCTGCAAAACAAAAGGATTAAAAAACATACAAGATGATGTTTAATGAAATTCAAAAATTGCCAGTAGTTTTCTGTAAGGGGTAGGTTTTGTTCAGTATTCTACAGTTTGTCCAGTATAAAAATCATTAAGCCTATGGAGAGTCCCTGTAAATTAGAAAATGCAAGTATGTGTATGTTTTTTTAGGACAAATCTATATTTATTTAATCTTAATTAATCTCCAAAAACCTCCTTTTGGGGACATCCTGGACAAAAAGGACTCATATGTCAGAATGCTGTTCATAGACTTCAGTTCAGTATTCAACACAATCATCCCTCAACAGCTCATTTACAAACTGATCCAGCTGGGGCTCAACACTTCGCTATGCAACTGGCTGCTGGACTTTCTGACTGGAAGACCTCAGGCAGTACGGGTCGGCAGCAACACATCCAGCACCATCACACTGAACACTGGGGCCCCCCAAGGATGTGTGCTGAGCCCCCTGCTCTTCACTCTGCTGACCCATGACTGCACACCGTCACACAACTCCAATCTCTTCATTAAGTTTGCAGATGACACGACTGTGGTGGGTCTCATTAGCAAAAAAGATGAGACAAACTACAGGAGTGAGGTGAGCCACCTGGCCAAGTGGTGCAGTGACAACAATCTCTCTCTGAATGTGGAGAAGATGAAGGAGATTGTTGTAGACTTCAAGGAGAGGACACACTCAGCACGTTCCTCTGACCATCAACGGTGCAATTGTGGAAAGAGTGAGCAGAACCAAGTTAATGGGGTTCCCTCTAACTTTAACCCTCACTATTCTTATTCTATTTTTTTTTTTAAATCTAACTACCTTTCTAATCTTTTTATATTCTATTTTCTTTTCATTAATTATGCAATTGTATGTGTGTGTGTGTGTGTGTGTATGTGTAAAGACCACATACACACAACACTAGCTTGCTCTATTCTTGTTATATTCTATCTGTTTTCTTTATATTATATTATTTAAAATCCCATGCTAGGTGTACTGTGTTAACCTAACTGAGACTTGTTATAGCACTTATATATCATTGCTCTTTTTGTTGTTTTTGATTGCTTCCACTGTCCTCATCTGTAAGTCGCTTTGGATAAAAGCGAAATCTGCTAAATGAGTAAATGTAAATGTAATGTTATCTGCATGCACCGGGGTCTGAAATTTCGATTCTCTGTATGTATGTACTGTACATGTGGAAGAATTGCCAATAAAGCAGACTTGACTTGACCCTTAAAAAAAAAAGTATAAAAATGTAAAGAAAAATGTAAGAAAGTTCTCTGTTTGGGTTTGCAGTAACAAAGAACAAGGTTTTTTTTTTGGGATACTGTCGACTGACATCTGATTGCATTTTCAGTGTTCATGCTTTGTAAATGACATATGCTCTTTTTTACCTCTTGATGTTTTTTCACTGTACTAGAATTTTGTGAGAATTCTTGAAAACTGTATAATTTAAATAGAATATTGAAACCATGGTTTTGACAGCTAATGCTCAGCTCTAAATAGCACTGCACATCATTTTTTTTTCTTTGCATATTGAATTAATGTCTTTCTGTTAGTAAATGAGTAATACAGTACTTGCCAGGTCTACAAGGTCAATGTCATATACTACAAGTAATGTACAGGTAGTGTGACGCTAATTCATACAAAATAGTTCCTTTTTTCGGTCTATTTTATATGGGTAAAATTTGCAAATTTCCTTCATGCTTATTAAAGCTTTACAGAAATTCCTTGATGTAAAAAATAAAAATTAACAACTTTCTCTTTCATGGCATTCATTTTTCTATTCAAATCCTTCAATGATGCTATTCACTTGCATGACCATGCCTTTCCTGATAATGACTGCATAACACTTAACCTTGGCTCATGGCCATATTGTCATAAGAAATCCCTTGAGGCATTGCGGTGGATACTCGTAGCGCTCTTTACCATCTAAGTGCCTGATGGTATTGCACGCTTTAACCTTTTGACCTAATGATGTGGGAGGATTCACTAATTTTTCATAGCCCTAGAACTTTTATCTCACAGTTGCAGAAATGCTGTGTTGATGGTTTTTAATTTAAATAATTTAATTGTTGCTCTTTTTAATGCAGTAGTCTCTAGTCAGGGTAAAGTGGTATATTTAATTTCAGACAACAATAAAAAACGAGGCTGTGAGTGACTGCAGTTCCTCCAATCTCCATACGGCCATGCATTCCCTTCAAAACATCAAGAAAATAGGATTCTGATGAAAAATATATTTTTTCTTTATCTAATGTCAAGAGATGAGGTAAGTATTATAAATTAAATATATAAATTAAAATTAGTCTAATAGTAGAAAGTAGAAACATTTCTTTTGTCTGTTTTCTTAATTGCAGAATATTTATCACATGCATCCAGTCCTTCGTGCTGTCTTTGCTGTAAACTGGTTTAAAGGGACAGACGTGAGAGACTTATTTACCCTCATTTGATAAAACTGTTTTGAAAAAATAATTTTACATTTAGAAATGTCTAGAATCTCTGTTTCGGGTTGTTTTATTAGTGTAAAAACTTTTCCAAATTACTTTTCCGAAATAAAAAAGTAAGTAAGTGAAATTTTCACTTATTTTTCACAAAATCTTGAAGTGTTCCTGTAGCTCAGTGGTAGAACATTGCATTAGCAAGTGCAAGTTTGGGGGTTTCGATTCCCCGGGGACACATGATAGGTGTAAATTGTTAGCCTGAATTCACTGTAACTCTGCTAAATGCATTAATTTAATATTATTTAATTAAAATGTACTCAATAAAATGTACTTATTCGTTTTTTTTATTTTTACTTAACTTAGTTAAGTAGATTTACTTAATTTCCAAATGTGTTAAATTTACTTGAAAAATGCTTGTGCAAAAACTTGCCAAATAAAAATTAAGTAAATTTACTTATTGTTTCTTTCAGTGCATGTCACTCTTGCAATAACAATTACAAAGAAGGCCTGACTGCCAAAAAACAAACAACCCCCCCCCCCCGCCATATAATCTCAGATAACATTTTTCATTTAAATCTGTCCGTCATATAAAGCTATTACATCAAGTCAAGTAAAATCACATTTATATATAATTTCAGCTCTACAGAAGTCAATAGTGTCATTCAGCATAATTCAGATCAGCGTGGATTCAGATCAGTTCAATAACTTTGTCAATTTAATCTATTATGAAATTAGTTGAGTTCAGTAGTGTCATTCAAATCAATGCATTTCAGTGTTGATTCAGTTTAGCTCAGTAACTGTCATGTTCATCAGTTATGAAAAAAACAAAAAGCTATCATATGGCCTCAGAAGATATGAAAAACTCTTTTACCTGAAATATTAAACCTTTTTAATGTATTATTTTTAATGTTTGGCTCATATGTTGAGTTACGCCCATGTCACAGGAAGCTTTTTCGCAAATTTATGATGTGACTACTCTAAATTTACAGTAAACCAAACATTTGTTTTTCACTTCCATCTGTTATGCGATGGGTGAGATGGGGGTCAGAAGACCCCAATGGTGTGTCATTTCCTGTTATTCTGTTACAGACGTCTTGTTTTTTAAGACATTTTAAGAAAAGAAAGAGAGAGAGGGGAAAAGAAAATCCTCTTAGAAACCAGCCGTCACAAATCAGACTGCAGTAATGAATTCTCTGACAGCCAGACAGTGCTAATGACGACCTGGTTTTCTATGCCTCCTGTTCTCTTTTTCAACACACACACACACACACACACACACACACACACACACACACACACACACACACACACACACACACACATAACACGTGGATGCTCTGGCATCTTCCCTTTCCTCAACAGCAGGCTGTGCTGTGTGCAATGTAGGGCAAAATAAATGAGCAAAGTCTATTCTTATAGCCCATGGAGTGCTCTGCTCCACCCCTTGCACTGCCCACTGCACTCTTCTGCTACTAATTCACTTCATATATAGGGTGATATACTATCATTTTGTCACAGTGATGTTGCAGTAGGCGTATTTGGTTAAACGATGAAAGGTGCATCATAAAGCAACAGTGTTTTTATGAGGTCTGCGTGACCTGGTTGAGCCTCTGTGTATGTCACTGAGGCGGCACAGGCAACTGAGCAGTTGTGAGACAGATAAATGAATCTAGCAAACGGGTCCGAAGTGTAAAGCTGTGCAAATCTCCCATCTGCTGGTCATTTTGTGTACTGCACAATTGAATGATAGTGATATTGGTTTAAAATCCTTTGCTATAACATGTCACTGAATGGTATATGAAATAAAAATAATAATAATAATAATAATAATAATAAAAGAGTTTATTGCTCTTTTCAATGGGGACTGAGGTTTTAAGTTTCAAAAAGAACCATGGCAGTATCGTAAAACTATTTTGCATCTATTTGAAGTCTTTTGAAGGAACATGATAGCTTTGTATGAGGAAACATCTTGACATCTTGAGTGATTCATAAGAGTAAGAGTATGGTAAAAAAGAAAAATGTGTGAAATCTGACCAACGGGTGTTTGGAAGTTTAATGGTTTGCATTTATTTATTTGTCCATTTCTTTCTTGCTTTCTCTGCAGACTGTCTACAAGCCCTGGCTCTGCGCTCAGTATTTCCAGAGTCCTCATTCAGGCTGCAGTCATAAGATACCCTGTGAACAGTACTGTCTTGAGGTCCAGCAGAGGTGTCCGTTCATATTGCCTGACAATGATGACCTTATACATGGTGGAACTCCCAGTTTTATATGTGCAGGTTGGTACAAAAATATTTGTGAACTC
Source organism: Carassius carassius (assembly GCF_963082965.1). Classification (NCBI taxonomy): domain Eukaryota; kingdom Metazoa; phylum Chordata; class Actinopteri; order Cypriniformes; family Cyprinidae; genus Carassius; species Carassius carassius. Next base: position 20,378,953 of record NC_081761.1, read on the forward strand.
CGTATTGCAAGAACTGAATTGTAGTTTATGAGATCTTTTGTGCATTTTGCACTGTAAATATATGTTAATCGTCATTTAAGTGCTGATAATTTCATGTTTTGTGTCAAGCAAAATTCTAATGTTAGTAATAAAGCAATGAACAGTCAAAATGTAACCATTAAAACAATCTAAAGTCTTTAAAATTAAAACAAAGTACAGTCTGCTCATAGATAGCTTTTTATCAGATCTCATGTACTGCAGTAGGAGACCAGTCATAATTATTTACATCGATTAGCAGATTGTTTTTAAATGAGGAGAAGCTATTCATCATATAGGTGCCAACAATATTAGCAGTGAAAGTATTTTTGAAGTTGAATTTTGAGGTTGAACCAAAGACAAAAGAATGCAAATAGTTGATGTACTTCACTAGCACTAAACTAGCTTTTTCTCAAGTGTGAGCATCTTGGCCTTAAAATTACTTATTTCATCATCTGTAATTACTTATGAGCTGACCATTTATTTCTGCTTATTTTCAGCTTTAATTTGCATATGATGCCACAGGAATGTCAGTGCCATGAAAAGCAATTAATAAGCACACAGAAGCATCTTTGTATTTAACACTGCAGGCTTATACTTTTCTTTAATGATGAAACAACTAAATGCTTTTCAAAGCACATACAAACACTTCACATTAAAAAAAAAAAAAAAAAAAAAAACTTTCACAAACCAAACAAAATGCCTTTATAAGCATTTTAATGGACATACTTTTTAATGCAAATACTTTTAATCATAAGATTTAGTGAATATTCAGTTCATACAAATATCTTCGTGTTTAAAGTTATAATTTTAGGGCAACGCCAGCTAACAAAAATATGTATGTCCAATCTATTTAATATTTTAAAACATTCTTTTTTCCTTGCTTTTAAGAACATAGCAAAAACAATAAGAGAATGTTGAATGAGGGAACATTACTTTTGTATGCTCTTTGAACTTCTTGAAACCATTTAATAAAATGTAAGACTAACATCCAAATAAAAATATTTCAGAAAAAAAAAAAAAAAAAATTTGTCCCTTTTTGTCCCAACATTTTGGGCATGTTATTAAAGACCAGATAACTTTGAACAAAGGTTCATAACTTAGAGAAAATCTTTACAGACTTTTTTTTTATAAACACTGATGTGTGTTTTTGCATACACCCCAGGGTTCAAACCAGACATCAACCAGGAGCCAGAGTGCTGTGATGTGCGGTGGGAACAGAAATCCAACAACCGCTCCCGTGGCACTTTAAAAAGAACTCACCCTTCCTGCCAGCACACATCCGTGACCTCCTCGGGGGCGCCGCGGCTCGGGCAGGGCCGGCTGAAACTTTGCTTGCTGGTCCTAGTTCTTCTCCACACTGTGGCTACCATGACGGCCAATCAGAACTCGACCTGTCTGACCACCATATTTCCACTGGACGACAACGCCACCAGAGAAGAGTGATTGGATGATGCTGGGCTGGACAACTCTAGCGTATCCGCATGCTCCAACACATCTCGCTTTGGGCTTGTCAGTAAAAAGAGAAGTTGAGTGTACTGACCAGCTATAAGTGAGGCTAACAGTCTCAACCAGAGAACACTTAACCACACTTGTCATCAGCACCTTGTGGGGTTTGGGGAAAACAGTGAACAGGACACAGGACAAAAGTCAGAACATGCCCCCATGGAGACTACTCACTCTTTTTCTGGAACACACATTGACACACACAAGCAAAATGTCATTTCACTTTGCACTAGGAGATTATCTAACTTTTCCCTTTTAGTTTCAGCTGTTATTTTCACTTCAAGATGGTTTCGACTTCTGTTCAGTGGTTTCAGAACAACCTGGAAAGTGACTTGAGGTTCCATGGTCCTGTCAAATTCTCTTTTTATATGTTGCGTGCCAGTATTTTGTGTATTTTGAGAATGAGTGTCACGCCACAAAGTCATTAGCAGCATTCATACAGGATACAGGCTACATATTCACGTCTCTCTTCATAAATTTTGAATAGAATGTTTTTAAATTAGATGCACTCAAAGCCTCAAAATCGAAGTTTTCAGTTTTTCTACTCCACCTTCTAAGAAACAGATACAACCACCTTGCATTATATTAGAGAATGATGATTATTCCCCTGGCTGTATGAACTGTATTAGTTTGCTGCAGTTTGAATAAACCACTATGATATAGTTCTGTTTATTCCAAGATCTTCATCTCCATTTCATGTACACGACTTACTATGATTTATACACCCTCAGAAAAAAAACAACAACAACAAAAGTACATAATCACATGTTGTACAAGCTGTCACTGTACCCTTTCATAAAGTACTTATATGTATCTTTAAGATACTGCTATTAACCTATTAGGGGTAAATAAGGTACAAAGGTGTACCTTTTGAAGGGGTACGGTCCTAGTGACAGCTTTTGTACCTTTTTTTCTTTTCTGAGAGTGTATAGTGTATAGACTCCAGAGTTTAAAGACCCCATTTGTGTTGGTACTCATTTAAATACAAATATTGTCTACAACAGGTCAAAAATCAAATGAACAGGGCTTTGGCACACAACTGTAAAGGAGGAGGATGATAAGTATTTTCATAAATGACACTACTTTATTATGCACTTTATTCTTTTAATAATGTGCTAAACCCTTCAGCCTTTCTGCATTAATTGCATCTTAGATGTTCTGTGATCATCAGTTTTCCAGAATGTAGTCCTAATGTAATTCTTAGCATCAACAATGTTTATATCTTTACTCATTGCATGACAATTTGAATGCATTTATTTAAAACACTTGTATGTGAAGCTAGTTTAACTAAGGTTAACTACAACAGTTCATGTGTGAATGGAATTGAAATAGCTGAACAGAATGTGCTGCTCCATCATAATCATACACAATTACACTGTAATTTTACCATCATTTCCCTGTCAGAAATAACTATCTATTGTGTAAAGGGCTTAGCAAATAGTAGTGTGTGGAGAAGGAGTTAAGGGCTTATTCTACATTACTCCTTCTGTGTGGTTGTTGTCTTCAGTGTCTGAGTGTAATGGCTAATAGGGATTATGTGTTGTTTTGCCTTTGTCAGGACCTTATTTTCTGTCTATCCTTGTATACATCTGTGCATTCAACACTTTCCTTTGGTCATTATTTTCTTCTGTGTTTATAGAGTAAATTCACTGCTGCTTAATGAATTCTTGTAAAGTTAAATTCAAATTACTTAAGAGCAGAGATGCACAGAGTGACTGCTGACAATGGCCCAGGTGTACACTTCTTAAGGGAAACTACCAGTAAATGCCACTTTTGGAATACTGTTTATAGATAATCTATATATTTTTCATAGACTGTAATAAAAATAATTACACTAATTCATTTAAAATGTTTTTACTTCACAAAACAGGAAACTAAAAATTGCAGAATTTCTAAAGTAACGCAGAGATGTCTTGTTAATTAATGCAAGGCAACACACAAGCACTGTTTTATGCACAGGTCTCCTGGTTCTTTGTTTTTGAGCCATTGTCCAAAAACATACATTCTGTAGGTCTCTGCTTTAGAGTAAATTTAACTGTGCAAGTGATTAAATGTTCTTGGTTTTATGCTAAAACTTCTGTCAGTGTTTTTAAGTTGTTTTTGAGAACATGTGTCCGTTTATTCCACATAATTTTGTCCATTAGTGTTTTCATTTCTTAATTTTTCACCATCAAATTCTGTACAGTGCTAACTTAAAGGATGTCCATTTTCTCAGATGACTTTGTTAAATTGTAATGGAAAACATTGGAAACATTGTGCCTTCATTTCTTGTAATAGATATATATTTAACATACAAAGAACAGCATGCCAAAGTCTTACATAACATTTTTCTTACCTTATATTCTTTATTTTTCTTTCTTTATTTAATCACACTATTCAGCTGAGTGATGAAAACATGAGCACCATCGATTTCAAAGACTCATCTTGTCACGATCTGTAGCTGGAGTGCTTGTGAGCTCTGCTAGAGGGCAGCCCATCCTGTACATTTTACCATACACCCCGGACTCCATTTCCCATAATCCTTCACCCAGATTCATCACCTCATAAGTCTCACGCCATAAGAATAGCACACACAAGAGCTCACATCGCTGGTGATCGAATGTTTTCCAAGTTTCCTGTGTTTTCCCTGTTTTCCACATTTCTAGTTTTATCTTGCCTAAGTGTTTTTGACCCTGGACTGTTTCTTTGATTCTGATTGTTTGCTGTTTGCCTTCATCATTGCCTGTTATCTGGATTACTCTTTTTCCTCTGCCTTGGGTATAACTATTTGCTGCTACTGGATCCTGCCTGTATGACTACGCCTTATTGAATAAAGCCTGCATTGGACTCTGTCCTAGACCAATTTGGAAAACATTCAAACATTCAATCACCAGGGATGTGAGCTTGTGTGTGTGCTATTCCTATGGTGTGAGAATAGTGAGGTGAGGCGAGACAGGTTATTGCAATTGAAGTCCGAGCAAAGAATTATGGGAATTGGAGTCCAGGGCGAATGGTCAAAGGTACAGGATGGGGTGCCCTCTAGCAGAACTCGCAGGCACTACAGCTAGAGATCGTGACACATCTAGACTTTCCCAGTATAATATTAACATAACACAAATATCTATTACACTAGGTGAAGGCAACACTAACTCTTAAATCATCATTATTCTTTACACTGTTAAGGAAAGGCAACACACAGCAACAGAGTTATGACTGAAACTGGGTCTACTATGATAGAAGATATGAGTTTGGCTATTCAAAAAATCATAGAAAACAGAGATTGAATTGATATCAAATCAGTTACAATAAAATACTAATAAATTGAGCCATTTTCAGTCTCAATGTTGCTGTAGTTATTGTGTTTTGTCTTTAGGATATTTAATTGAAGATATCAGACTATGGATGAACACAGATTGTGAAGAGACTATGAAAATGTACGAATGTCCAACTTGGAAGAGCTGCATAGAACATATTGTAGTCCATCTGATGCTTTAGGGCATTAGTTAATTACCAACCTGTTTCATGCTGACTTCAGTATCAGAGATTTCCTTTTTTAGTTATCCCAAATGAATTCTCTGTTACTATACTGTATTTCCATTGTAAAGTCAAAGACTGCTCATATATAATCTAACCATGAATCTGGCCTCACTGTATAAGATCCCGTTTATCTTCTAGAATCTGTCAGTATTTCCCAGATATCTCTCTTGTTCCCCTGGATTTAATTTCATAGTGTCATAAGTCACATAATCAATCCTCATCCCATCTTTGTCGAAATCTGGTTATTATAATATAAATTGTAAGATTTATTTGAATATAGCCTGTCCTCTTTGAGGTTTTTCCTGTGCTTTTGTTGTTTCTGTTGTTCAGACACATTTGTTTGTCATGTTTATCAAGATTTTAATCACTGTTGACCACTTGTCAAAAAGTATGATTTTCACAGTGAATGCTCTCCTCCTCTGGAAAGGTTGCAACTGGAACCTGCGCTTTACAAGCATAGAAATGGACAGACATACAGTATATAGAAATAACAGTTATTATTATCGTGTCATATTGTCATACAATAGATGCTTTAGCTCAATAATTTTCTTTTATTTTTTTTACACAAAGACTTTGATTAATATTTATAAATCAGTCTCACTGGTCATGACCTTTTTTGAAGGTAAGATGAAAATACAGCTACATTTATTAAAGTTCTGTTCTAAGGGAAAATAAATAGAGGTATAAACTATTATGAAACTGCTGTCTGTGTGTTTTTTTAAAGATTATCTGCAAACAAAAAAGAGAAAGTATGCAAATGCTTTGGTGTAACATCACAAAATTCGTTTTGTATAGTCAACTTATCTAGGACTCTAACTCACTGCCTTAAAGGCATAGTTCACCCAAAAATGAAAATTGGCAGTTCCAGAAATTTGCTGAAAATATGCCACACATACTCTTGTGAACATACTCAGGACTTTTTCTGTAAGGCTATGGATTCCAGGTAATAATGTTTCTTGCACAGTCCGATCATGTTACTTCATAACACCTCAAAGTAGGCCAACATTGTCAGGAGCCATTTACATAAATTTTGTGTTGCCTGTATATGCTTTTTTGACTTTCAGATTGAATACAGATGTGGAATTGGTATGAATTGGCATGTTGCTAGCTCTAACTATCATGACTTACCATTATGTTAGCATTAAATTGCATGTTGATAACATGATTCATGCTTAATGTCAGACATGCTAGAAACATGTTGATAACACAGCTAACATGTTTTACCTGTTGCTAGTATCTGTAAGCATGTTACTACCATGGTTTACATGAAGAGTTTGGTTCCAACTTGTGATAGATGCCATTTAAAAAATAAAATAAAATGGAGTTTCCGCCAAAATCAGTATTTTATCTGGTCGGTACTGAAAAGTCAATTTTTTATTTTATGCAAAATGTGATATTCGCCAGTTATTAGGTCATGTTTTCTCCCTTTTTTCCCAAACCGTGATGAACGGCCAGTCTCCCTTCTTTGCAGAATGTGATATACAGTATCTGCTCAACCAATCACAGAGCACCATTCCACGTACTCTAAACAGTAACAAACAATCACAGAGCACCACACACTCTAGACAGTTAATGGCAGCGCTTTGAATACACCCGGCATCCTAGTTTTCCTCATCTACTTTGTACTTTGTGATCAATAAACAAGGCCTGCACGATAAATTGCATGCAATTGTCATGCACATCTCTTCAGTAAAGCCAGTTCTGTGATTAATAGTACCGATTAATTTCCATGTGCTTTCAGATGAAAATGATTCAGAAGCATTTAATACATAGAGCCATGGATCACTGTCAACGCTACGCTATATTGCACTCATTAGATGAATCGCATTCGATTATGAACTTGATTATTGCGTAGCTTGTCAGTGTTTTTTTATTTATGCCATTTATGTTTTTGTTAAAACAGCACATAGCACTAGTCAACTAAATGAATGTAACATGGCAAAGATAAATGCACTTTTGGAAGTTTGGAAGTCATTTTAGAATTCCTGTGGTCTAATGTGATGTTGTTCATGTTCTTGTTAATGATGAAATTTTATTTTATTGCTGTAATTAATTTATAGCATTAACAAGATGACCTATTGAATTCATTGGAAGCAATGACTGATGAATGTATTTTTAGTCCATTTTTAGTCCAGTGCCTGTATATTAGATTAATACTGAGAAAGCTCAGAGGCTGTCATATGGGGATCAACTTACTATTGTGTCCCGAGCTCCCATCAGCGTCGCCCTGGAAACGGAGCAGACACACCTGCACCTGCTCATTACAGGCTGAGCGGTCACACCTTCAGCCCTTTAAGAATGGGCTTCATAAGCTTGCGCCGACGAACACAGAGGTGAGAGATGTCTCCAAAAGACTTGGCTAATATTTCTGTGTTTCCCTCCAGACAGCAGCATGTGACCGCCAGCCCTCCCCAGACACGGACTTCACGGACCCACACAGCACTGCGCACCGAGAGAGAGAGAAGAAGGCCGAGCACTGAGCACTGTAAACCCCTCACTTTTGCTATTCCCCCTTCATGGTTGTCAATAAAAATCCACCCTTCCGGGAACTCACCTTGATCCTCGTGACGTGTACTTCTTCACCCCGTCACACTGGTGGAGAATGCGGGCATTGACGTGAAGAAGTTACCGACCAGGATCCCACTACATCCATTGTCACCTCACTTAGCTTGTTGACGGACGTTTTTTTCCGGGTTGTTTTGCTCACATCCCCTTCCTGTTTCCCCAGGTCGCGCTCATCCCCACACGATGGAAGATCTGCTGAAGCACCTCACCGAGGTAAGCATCCGCCAGCAACAGATCATGGAGCACATGGCCTCCCGACAAGAGGAAACGGAACAAGAGCTCACCGCCCTCCGCATGGCCGCCGCCCTGCGAACTCCACTACCTGACCCCCGAGCCCAGGCTATGCAGCTCATCCCAAAAATGACAGCGCATGATGACGTCGAGACATTCCTTCAGATGTTCACGCCCGGGGGGCGTGGCCCAGGGACGGGTGGGCACGGATTGTGGAGCCGTTGCTGACGGGAGAAGCACAACGGGCATACTTTATGCTTACCCCCGAGCGGAGCGGTTCATATGAAGAGCTGAAGAAGGAGATCTTGGGGCGGGTTGGACTGTCGCCCATTAGCACCGCCCAACTGTTCCATGACTGGTCCTATAACCCAAGGTGTACCACCCGTGCGCAAGTGACTGACCTCTCACGCCTCGCCCAACACTGGCTACTGGTGCACAGCAGGTAGCGTAGCGAGTAGAAGTGGACCGCCTCCTACGGGCTCTTCCCCGCCCTCTCCGGCAGGAGGCCGGTATGCGGAACCCCACCAACGTCGACGAGCTGTTGGAGGCCATCGAGCTAACGCAAGGCCACCCAACACCAGGAGGCTGGGGAGCGAGCGCCGACCTTTCCCCGAAGGGTGGTCCAGGAGCGAGGCCGGCAGTTCCCAGGCCACAGGATGAGCCCATGCCCACCGAAGCTCCCCACTCCCCTGGACATGCTTGGCTGGCAGGCTTTGCCTTACATGTGGAAGCCCTAAAGCAGGCCCCATGGGCGGTAGTGAAGATAAATGGCCGACCGGTCCTCACCCTCCTTGAATCTGGCAGCGTGGTCATCCTTGTACGGCCAGACTGTCCTTCCTCCACGTCCTGAACCCAAAGCCAGACTGCCCATCACCTGCGTCCATGGTGATATCCACGACTTCCCCGACTTCCTTGGTTTTGTAACCAAACTCTTCACATGTTGTTAATATAGTGTTAGTGTATTTTGGCATGTTCGACATTTACTAGCATGAATTAGGATGTTGTTATCATGGTTACCACTAGTGCTGCACGATAATTCGCATGCCATTATCATGCGCATCTTGTCAGTAAAGCCAGTACTGTGATTAGCAGTAAATCTCCATCACCTTCTTTCAAATGGAGCAACATTTAATACACAGAGCCATAGATCACTGACAATTCATCTGCGATTATGAACACGATATTGTGTAGCTTGTCAGTGATCAATGGCTCTGTGTCCCAGACCTTTACAGAACATTAGAACATTGATGGGTCAAGTGGCCCCAAACTTACAAGGTGTATGTCATTCCAGTTTGATCCAAGTAAAGGCTCCAATTTGATTGAATATACCGATGCTATTTTGGAAGCAACTGCCAATAGTGAAGCTGAACAGTAACCTCCAGACAATGAATGCCATCATATTTAGACTATCATCTGAGAGATTTAAGCTGAAGGAGAAGGGTTGCAACTCCAGGATTAGTTACAAGCATCCATGGAGGAAGTGCAGGCCAGCAAGATGGTTCAGATGCGGCAACTGGCAGCCTGGACAAGGTGGGAACAAGTAGTACAGTGCAAAGTCACTTGGGCTAGCTCTGGAAATCTAAATGCCACTAAATAAAATTCTTAATCCACACTGTCTACACGTACTACAATGCCTTTCCAACTTTTTCTGCTGAGGGAAGACAGAGTCACCAGCTTTCCCTCTGTGCCTGATGAGGGGGACTCTGTACCAGATCCTACCCAAATGTCAAAGAGGCCTGTGAGGGGAGCTTTAGCTGGCATCATAAGAAAGTTCTGAACGCCATCGCAGACACCATCTCTAGTGGGATCACCCACTGCAAGTGTAAAAATGGTATTCCTCAGTAACACGTAGGACTTTTACCCTTGTTATACACAAATAACAGACATACACACGTTTATTTATACAACAGTTAAAAAAAAAATATACGTAATTGTATGCATCAAGAGAAAACATTAAATGTGACTAACTGCTTCAATTCTAGGGCAAGGAAGAGTGACAAAATCTGCCCCCTGACTGGACAGCAAATGAGAAGAGGCTATCACCCGATTCAACCCAAAAAAGTCATATATCGAACAGCACACAATCACACGTGAGATTTACACAGCAAGGGCAAATAGCCAGTTTAACAATGTACAGGTGTAATCACTTCAAAACTTCAAAAACCCCACACATTAAGAAATAATTATATAACTACATTAGTTTGGTCATTCATAGCCTTAAAAACAATTCACTCCATTATGGAGGATAAGACAGTTGACAAAATTAACCTAGGTGAGCAGCCATTGTCTCACTAAGCCAAGAGAAGTATAAAAAGGCAAAACATCACAATTATATGCATTTAGCGGAGTTTCATAGAACACTGTCAGTCAAATCACTCACGACCCTGCCCACTAGGTGCTTGTAATGCACGCAGAAGGTGCTAAAGGAGAGATAGAGGCAATCTGCAGTGACACACAAATCCCAGCTTCAAATCAATCGTCAAGACGCTCCCAATGGCCAGTGGGGGAAACCGGAACCGTAGATCTGAGCTGCAAGACAAGGGAAAGGCAATCAGTTCTGAATACACGTCAATGCCCACTTGTTCATGAACAATAAGAATTCCCACTTCCCTCAATATGAAGGAATAGAGCGAGTTGATTAATCTTGTACGTAGACGTCTCACTGCCCGGAGTCAATCACGATGGTTGTCACTGCTTGGAGTCGTACCTCAAATCAATCAGCAACAATGCAGTCAAGCTTGTCTCTCTACCTCATTTATCACAGTCCCACACCCAAAGGAATGCATGGCGATCTTTTTATTCAGTGGATCTACCAATCATGTTGTACTACTGCCTCATCAGTAACATTGAACACAACTGCAAAAGAGACTTGCAGATACACATGCACACCTGGTAGGCATTAACCCACCCTCACAGATTGTCCAGCAGTCAATGTTCTCTTCCTGTTACCTTTTCCCCCAGCCTTTAATAATGGTCGCCCCGAATATAGTCTCTAAGAGTCAAGCGGCCAATGCCATGGAGTGTACAAACAGTTAAGGCATATAGGGTGCAGATGTCTTGCGACGAGTGGCACGCAGGGGGTATCAATGAGAGTCCTGGTTATTATGGATTGCGCCAGGCTCTAGGGCTAGGTTGTGACTCGTAACTGCAAGAGGTAATCTTACCGGGTCAAGCTCAGCAAGAGGCAATATTTCTGGGTCGGGCCCAGTGGCTTCGTGGGCTGATGTAACTTGTGCATAGGGAAGAGAAGTACCAGTTGCCAAGTCCACTGGCTCACAATGAAGACTTGGAGGGACAGTCTGATATTGGGGGGCAAGAGGGAGTGGGGCTAGTGGAGTAAAGGGCCAGTGATGTTGTCTGGGGCTGCGTTGGTTGAGGCCCTAACTATCGCTAAAACAAGCCTCTTCATTGCGGCTGGTCATTTGTTGATCCCCAGGGCAGGGCCGCAAGATATTGCGGTGGATCGTTCGAATAGGACCCTCCTTCATCTCAGGCTGGATGGTAACAGTGGCAAGGTTCTGGCATGCCTGTTGTAGCTAGATTGGTTCTACTGCTGATGGTGTTCAACATTGTTACGTAAAGTGCAAGTGCACTGTACGTAAGGCTCAGTACTAGGGCCGCTACTCTTCACGCTTTATATGTTACCCTTGGGAGATATCATCAGGAAACATGGTGTTAGCTTTCACTGTTATGCTGATCATACTCAGCTCTATATTTCCTCGCGGCCCGGTGAAACACACCAATTTGAAAAACTAATGGAATGCAGAGTTGATATAAAAAACTGGATGACGAGTAATTTCTTACTACTAAATTCTGAAAAAACAGAGGTGTTAATTATTATAGGACCTAAAAGCTCTGCATGTAATAACCTAGAACACTTTCTAAGATTTGTTGGCTGCTTTTCTTTGTCATCAGTTAGGAACCTAGGTGTGCTATTTGATCGCAATCTTTCCTTAGAAAGCCACGTTTCTAGCATTTGTAAAACTGCATTTTTCCATCTCAAAAATATATCTAAATTACGGCCTATGCTCTCAATGTCAAATGCAGGAATGTTAATCCATGCATTTATGGCCTCAAGGTTAGATTATTGTAATGCTTTATTGGGTGGTTGTTCTGCACGCTTAGTAAACAAACTACAGCTAGTCCAAAATGCAGCAGCAAGAGTTCTTACTAGAACCAGGAAGTATGACCATATTAGCCCGGTCCTGTCAGCACTGCACTGGCTCCCTATCAAACATCGTATAGATTTTAAAATATTGCTTATTACTTATAAAGCCCTGAATGGTTTAGCATCACAGTGTTTGAATGAGTTCCTTTTACATTATAATCCTCTATGTCCGCTACGTTCTCAAAGCTCAGGCAATTTTATAATACCTAGAATGTCAAAATCAACTGCGGGCGGCAGATCCTTTTCCTATTTGGCGCCTAAACTCTGGAAATAACCTACCTAACATTGTTTGGGAGGCAGACACACTCGTGCAGTTTAAATTTGATTAAATACCCATCTCTTTAACCTGGCTTACACATTACATACTAATATGCTTTTAATATCCAAAATCCGTTAAAGGATTTTTAGGCTGCATTAATTAGGTAAACCGGAACCGGGAACACTTCCCATACCACCCGATGTACTTGCTACATCATTAGAAGAATGGCATCTACGTTAATATTAGTCTGTTTCTCTCTTATTCCGAGGTCACCGTAGCCACCAGATCCAGTCTGTATCCAGATCAGAGGGTCACTGCAGTCACCCGGATCAACTACGTATCCAGACCAGATGGTGGATCAGCACCTAGAAAGGACCTCTACATCCCTGAAAGACAGCAGAGACCAGGACAACTATAGCCCCAGATATAGATCCCCTGTAAAGACCTTGTCTCAGATGACCATCAGGACAAGACCACAGGAAACAGATGATTCTTCTGCACAATCTGACTTTGCTGCAGCCTGGAATTGAACTACTGGTTTCATCTGGTCAGAGGAGAACTGGCCCCCCAACTGAGCCTGGTTTCTCCCAAGGTTTTTTTCTCCATTCTGTCACCGATGGAGTTTCGGTTCCTTGCCGCTGTTGCCTCTGGCTTGCTTAGTTGGGGTCACTTCATCAACAGCAATATCTTTGACTTGATTGCAAATAAATGCACAGACACTATTTAAACTAAACAGAGATGACATTACTGAATTCAATGATGAACTGCCTTTTACTGACATTTTGCATTATTGACACACAGTTTTCCTAATAAATGTTGTTCAGTTGCTTTGACGCAATGTATTTTGTTTAAAGCGCTATATAAATAAAGGTGACTTGACTTGACTTGACAGTGGCATAAGCTTGAAGGAGAGTTCGATGGTGGTTCCTAACCCAACCCAACCTTGTGGCAGTGCGATAATGGAGCATGTCCACTGGCAGTCTGGCATGGCGGCCAAAAAGTACATAATGGGGTGTCATCCCAGTGCTTGAATGAGAGGTATTGTTATAGGCTTGCAAAAGAGCCGGCAAATAGCTGGGCCATTGAGCATGCAAATCTGCATCCATGATGCTCAGGAGGGAAAGGAGGGCATGGTTGAACTGTTTACAAATCCCATTCCCCTGTCGGTGGTATGGCGTAGTGCGACTTTTCTTGCAACCATATATTGCACAAAGCTGGTGCATCAGATCTGACTCAAAAGCCCCCCCCCCCTGATCACTGAGAATATGTCCTGGGCAGCCAAATGGGAGAATGAGTGCCGTCCATAAAGCCTTGGCAGTAGTGGGAGCAGACTGATCTCTGGTGGGCACTGCCAATGCGTAGCGGGAGAACAGATCTGTAATCACAAGGATATACTGGAAAGTGTTGGATGGCCTCCCGAGGGACAGAAATCCATTGCCACAATTTCAAAAGGATAACTAGCAGATATGGGGCACAAGGGTACTTTTTGTGATTCCCCCGTTTGCCTACCACACAGTTAAGACATTCAGCTGCCCACGTTCTGGCATTTGTGCTCATCCCCACCCAGTAGAATCTCACAGTAGCGAGACCATTTTATCGCCACCTGCATGACCTGCAGCTTTGTAGTATTCTTCCCACACTCGTCGGGCTTGAGCTACTGGCACAATGATTTGTTGCACAGGGGCTCCAGTGTCCAGGTTCAGTGACAAGTCTAAAAAGGGACCCATTATGGAGCTTCAGCCAGTTCCTCTCCCTCAGCAAGCAATGGAGTTGTAGAGACAAAGTAGAAAGGTCATTTATTATTGGGGGCTCACCTTGTGTTTTCCAGGTGTGCAGCTGCTGCAGGTCAGGGTCCATCTTCTGCTGGCACTCCCATTGTCCTTCCCTCTTGGGTGACTTCAAGGGTGTGGTACTCCGTACTGCATGTACTGCAACATCTGCTGTCTCCCCTGGTATTCGAGAAAGCACATCTGCATTCCTATTGGTGGTTCTGGTCGGTAGCGGATTTCGTAGGAATAATTGGCTTGCTGGGCCACCCATCTCTGCTCTGTCACCCCCAATTTTGCAGTCTCCAGATGGACTAAAGGGTTATTGTCCGTGAACACCGTAACCTGAGCTCAAATAATCTTTGAATTTCTCAGTGATGGCCCATTTCAAGGCCAGCAGCTCTAACTTGAAGGAACTATAATTTTGATCACTGCGTTCTGGGGGATTGAGGCTACGGCTGGCATAGGCTATAACCCTTTCTCTAAACTCCTGGACCTGGGCAAGGACTGCTCCATGGCCATTCAAACTTGCATCTGTGTATAGCCTGAATGGGAGTTGAAAATCGGCATAAGCCAGTATCGGGGGCACTGAGGAGGGCCTGTTTGAGTGACTCAAAAGCGACCTGGCACTCGGGGGTCTATTGGATGGCTGAAGAGGGACGATGGACACTTCCCTGCAGGAGCTGGTTGAGGGAGGTGGCTACCTTCAAGAAAGCAGGAGTCAATCTCTGGTAATATCCTGCGAACCCCAAGAATGAACGCACCTGGGCACCTAGGGTAGCCCAATCAGGGACGACTGCAGTTTTCTCTGGGTCTGTTGCTACCCCCTGGCTGCTGACAACATGTCCCAGATAGGTCACCTTTTTCTGGAACAGATGGCATTTACGAGGTTGCAGCTTTAAGCCATGTTCCTGGAGGCAGCGAAAAACCTGTTCAAGATGTTGTAAGTGGGTGTCAAAGTTGGGCGAGTACACAACGACATCATCAAGGTAAATTAGAAGAGAATTAAAGACCTCTAGGCAGCGTTGCATTAGCCTCTGAAATGTGGCTGGAGCATTACAGAGGCCGAAAGGCATGCGCTCAAACCGGTATAGACCAAAGGGGGTGGTAAAGGCAGTCTTTTCTTGGTCTGCAGGTGCCACTTCCACCTGCCAGTACCTGCTTGCCAAATCCAGAGTTGAATACTACTTGGCCCTGGTCAGGCTTGTGAGGGATTCTTCTATACGTGGCAATGGGAAAGAGTCTTTGTGAGTCACTGCGTTAAGTCTACGACAATCTACGCAGAACCTCCACAACCCATCCTTTTTCTTTGCCAGAACAACTGGAGAGGCCAAAGGACTTGAACTCTCTTTAACCCTTTCGAGTCGATTAACGCCGATACGCATTTTGAGTCATTTTCTCCTGATAACCCCGAAAAGAACTTAAATTACACTTTCAGTTTTAATCGTACAGATAAGAGCAATACATCAATCGAATCTGTAAAGGGTCTACTTTTTTTTGGATACAGACATAATAACAACAAAACTTTGTGCACTTATAAAATAAAGATAACAAACAAGGTGCGCTGTCTGCAGCCTTTGTCTGCGCTGATCTTCTTTTACAAACACGTAATTTAAGTGAACTGTAACTCCTTGAATACTCAACGAAAATACATGAGAGAGATATCTATAGAAAGCTTGACATGTCTATTTTTAAACTAAGTGCTGCCGAAAACAGATATTCTGTGATAAAGTAATCCATATGAAAACAACGCGATGTCTGTTTTTCAAGTCTCCCTTCATTATATCCAATGTGACCACACCCTCGCGCCGAACGCGCTATTAAGATTCAAAATGAAGCGCGCGGCTTGAATACGCACATAACAGAGGAAAAAGCAGCCAGACTGTTCAAGTTTTTTTATTTTACTGTTTGCTTCGCGATGAGAGGAATAAGACATAAATTACCCCAAAAAGATGTGATGTGGTTGAGGATTTGAGAAATGGATTTCCTCAGAAAAAAAGAATGAAGCACTTTATTCAGCAGAGATCATAAACATGAGTAAGTCTCTTTTTATTTATTTATATACTTGTACTAGTTCTCTTACGAGAGCTCTCTCGTACTGCGTCTTAGCTAAGACGCTACGGGAAAAGTCTCTTTTCACGAAATACTGAAGCAAAAAATTATCCTTAATTTTGTATTTTTGTAAAGCGCATTTGCAGCAGTACACAGCCATAGGCGAGACGGCTCGTTCGCTCATTGGCTTGTTCTGCGGCAACTGCACAGCCTATCGAGCGCGGGCTGATGCAACATCAGACCAATAAGGGCGCTTCGCGCCCTTCTTGCCACTTCCCGCCGAAACGGGTGTGGCCCAACCTATAAAAGGAGCTCGAAAAGGCTGACTCACCTGATTTTTCATCTCTTCAGCGAAGCTCACGCATCGCTGGATCACGGAGGAAGCAAGCGCCGTCTGAGAAAGCACATCAGCAGGACGAGCCATTCTGAAGCTGCTGGCATCGCCGCCTTCCATTGCCGTTCCTGCTGCGCTATCCGGCGCCTATATCCTTTCAATCCTGTTATATACAAGCTGTTCTTTATGTGTGTGTGTGTGTTCGCCCTGCGACACACACTCGTAAAAGAGCTCGCGTCTTTTTTAAGATGCCTTCCTGCGGCTCGTCAGAGCCCCACTCAGCGAGGGAGACCGGTACGTCATCTGTGTCTCCTGCCCGGGTGAAGATCATGCAGCGCTCGCTCGCTGACGGCGGATGCCCCCACTGCGAGCTGTTGCCATGGTGACTCTGAGGACTCGCCTGGCCTTTTTCTCTGAGCCTGCATTCTCCGCTGCGCTGAGGCGCCGTAAAAGCATCGCTTCCAGCGGATTCCGGAACCGTCTTCAGCTCAACCGAGCTCGCCGGTTCGCCCTGCTTCACCGGCCCCCCCTGCATCGCTTTCCCGGTGGGCAGCGCCCGCTGTTTGCCGGCGCGTCGTCCGAGGAAGTCGATCTCAGGGCCGCGTCGGGGGAAGAGGACACGCGCTCTCTGCTAGCTTCGGGCAGTGAGGGCTGGGCGAGCTCCGAGGATCTCGCGCCTTCTGCTCAGAAGCCCAGCAGACGAGCTGACATCGAGAAGGAGCCGGGGCGAATGATCGTGTTGGCCGCGATGAGTCTCGGCCGCGAGTGGTTTGCACCAGCGCCCCCCCCTCTCGTTCCCGGCTGGATGGTATTTCCCTTTCGGATGAGCGTACTTCTCAAAGCCCGCCTCATTTCTTCCTGAGCTTCACGAAGAGGTGGCGAAGGCTTGGAACGCTCCATATTCAGCACGAACTCGTTCGTCTGTCTCACTAGCATTCTCCACACTGATGATGCTAAAAACAGGAACTACCACTCACTTCCGCCGGTGGAACAGGCGATAGCGACGCACCTTTGTCCGCCCTCTGCTGGACGGCGGCAAAAGCGGTGTTGCCATCTAAAGCCT
Organism: Carassius carassius; assembly: GCF_963082965.1. Classification (NCBI taxonomy): domain Eukaryota; kingdom Metazoa; phylum Chordata; class Actinopteri; order Cypriniformes; family Cyprinidae; genus Carassius; species Carassius carassius. Next base: position 20,396,428 of record NC_081761.1, read on the forward strand.
CCTGTGTGACGCTGCGTCGGCGCTACTAACGATGGCTGCTTCATCGAAGCGCAGGTGTACGAGTTCCGCTGTGGCCGAGCTCTCACCCAAGCGCGCCGCTGTTTCAGTTCCAGGAATTGTGACTGTCTCAGCGTTTTCTGCAATGCGCAAGCCTGCACAGTTGCCCGCTTGCCTGCACACAAAAGCCGTTATCACAACAGCTTCAGCAACGCAGCTCGAGACCCCCGTTCTCGCTCTACTGGCCGTCGCCCCGCGCCGCGGGGACCGCGGCAGAGGATTACGGTGAGGCCGGGAGCCCCGAAGCCATCCTGGGAAAGCCATCTACGCATGCTGCATGACGCTGCGTCGGCACTACACACGATGGCTGCTTCATCGAAGCGCCAGTGTACGAGTTCCGCTGCGGCCGGGCTCTCACCTAAGCGCGCCGCTGTTTCAGTTTCCAGAGATTGTGACTATTTCAGCGTTGTTTGCAATGCGCAAGCCTGTACGGTTGCCCGCTTGCCTGCACACGAAAACCGTTATCACGGCTACCCAGATATTTCCCGAAAAAGGTGTAATTTCTGGTGTCCCGGCCACGGCCGATGGTGCTATAAATGTAGTGACGATGCCCACTGCTCAGTGCCCATCTCCGCATATAAGCACAGCCCTTCACACAGGGCTCGCGCCTATAAAAGCGACTCAAGTCGATCACGCGCACTACATAGTAGACGTGCCCACTCCTCAGTGCCCACAATCACTATGTCACACGCGTCATGTGGTTTCTGTAAAAACGAAACCCGTGCACGTTCGTCCGGCCACGGCCGATGGTGCTATAAATGTAGTGACGATGCCCACTCCTCAGTGCCCATCTCCACATGTAAGCACAGCCCTGCACACAGGGCCTGCGCCCATAATGTCGACTCAAGTCGGTCGCGCACACTGCATAGTAAACGTGCCCACCCCTCAGTGCCCACAATTACTATGTCACACGCGTCATGTGGTTTCTGTAAAAACGAAACCCGTGCATGCTCGTCCGGCCACGGCCGATGGTGCTATAAATGCAGTGACGATGCCCACTACCCAGTGCCCATCTCCACATATAAGCACAGCCCTGCACACAGGGCTAGCGCACATAAGATCGACACAGATCGGTCGAGCGCGCCGCATAGTAAACGTGCCCACTTCCCAGTGCCCACATTCTGTAAAAACGAGGCCCGTGCACGTACATTCTGCACAGGCAGACAGCGAGTTTAAAGTGGTAAAAGTGCACACATGCAGCCCACGGTTACTCGCAGATATATCGAGTCCCACGGGACCCGCTCAGCCTCCCTCCAGTCGGTTAAGCGCCGGAACGGGGTCGAGGAAGAGCGATCTGCCCGCTGTGATCAGCGCGCTCCCCGCCTCAGATGCGCAGCACACTCGAGCGCCGCCGTTGCCCAGTCAACAGAGCGCGTTTCGCATCCAGCCCTTAGCCATTCATGCAAATGCATGGTCAGTGCTTCCAGGGGTTTCGGATTGGGTGCTAGGCATTATAAAGAGAGGCTACACGCTACAGTTTTCTCGACGCCCACCGTGCTTTTCAGCGCGCGTCGAAACTACGGTCAAAACAGAAGTAGCACACATACTTCGGGCCGAAATATCAAAACTGTTGAGCAAAGGGGCTGTAGAGCCTGTGTCTCAAAGCGAGGGGGGGCTGTACAGCAGATACTTTCTGGTGCCCAAGAGAGACGGGGGTCTCCGGCCCATACTGGATCTAAGACAGCTGAACAGGCATTGATGAAACGCAGTTTCAAAATGCTCACGACCAGGAAGCTCCTCGCGCAGATTCGCAGAGGGGACTGGTTCATGTCAATAGATCTGAAGGACGCGTATTTTCAAATACAGATAGCGTCAAACCACAGGCGATATTTGAGATTCGCCTTCGAGGGCCAGGCATACCAGTTTGCAGTCCTGCCATTCGGCTTGTCCGTAGCTCCTCGTACGTTTACGAGGTGCATGGATGCAGCGCTCGCTCCTCTTAGACTCAGAGGCACACGAGTGCTGAATTATTTGGACGACTGGCTGGTTCTGGCCCGATCATGAGCGGAGCTCATGGACCACAGAGCCGTTTTACTCGATCACCTCGAGAAGCTCGGCCTCAGTGTCAATTGGGTGAAGAGTTCGCTGAACCCCAGTCAGACGATCCTGTTTCTGGGTATAGTTCTGAACTCGTGTTCCATGACGGCGCGGCTGTCACCACAGCGCGCGATGGGCATTCAGCGTGCAGCGAGTTCTTTCCGCTGTGGCGCGACTGTGTCGCTCAAACACTGTCAAAAGATGCTGGGTTTCATGGCCTCAGCATCTCCGGTTCTGCGGCTGGGCCTGCTCCGCATGCGCCCCCTGCAGTTCTGGCTGAAGGCTCGGGTGCCGCGCAGAGCGTGGGCGTCTGGCCGGCTGCATTTCAAGGTCGATCAGAGCTGTGTTGCGGCTCTAGCACCTTGGACAGCGAACGGCTGGTACCGATCAGGTGTAAACCTGGGGACTTCCCCGAGTGTGAAAATGGTGTCGACGGACGCCTCCACTTCGGGATGGGGAGCGCTGCTCGAAGGCAGACCGTCCTTTGGCCTATGGTCAGAATGGGAAAAGCTCCATCATATCAACTGCCTGGAAATGCTGGCAGTGGAGAACGCGCTGACGCGCTTTTGTCCCCATATCAAGGATCACCACGTCATAGTCCGTTCGGACAACATGTCCGTGGTGTCCTACATAAATCGCCAGGTCGGTCTCGGGTCCCGAAACCTGTGCAGGCTGACGGAACGCCTCCTGATTTGGGCTCAGCGCAACGTGTGCTCGCTGAGAGCAGTGCATGTGCCTGGACTGCAGAATCTGGGTCCAGACAGGCTGTCCAGAGGCAATGTTCCTACGGGCGAATGGTCTCTACACCCGCAAACAGTCCAGCTGTTGTGGCAGAGATTTGGCATGGCGGAGGTAGACCTCTTTGCGTCCCACGAAGACGCTCACTGCCCCGCGTTCTTTTCCAAGAACGAAAGCGCGCTGTCACGGAGATGGCCGTGCTGCCCGCTTTATGCGTTCCCTCCCGTCTCCCTCCTTCCGCAGGTGATAGAACGGGTGAGAGAAACGAGATGTTCAATACTGCTTGTAGCACCTCTTTGGAAGAACCAACCATGGTTCCCAGATTTGATGCAGTTAGCAGATGTCGCCCCATGGCCGGTACCATTGAGGAGAGACCTCCTCTCGCAGGCCAGGGGCTCGATTTGGCACCCTCAACCGGAGTTGTGGTCCCTCTATGTATGGGCACTCAATGGTTACCCGCTGATCTCGCAGTGAGAGTGCTAAATACCATCACTCAGGCTAGAGCTCCGTCGACACGACGTCTGTATGCCTCGAAGTGGTCGGTGTTCTCCAGCTGGTGCACAGCTCGAGGTTATTCACCCCTTAGTTGTGAGGTGACGGAGGTCCTCTCCTTCCTTCAGGAGCTGTTGGATAAGGGCAGAGCCCCATCCACGCTCAAAGTTTATGTGGCTGCCATCGCGGCGTTTTCTGAAACGGCGTCCGGTCAGTCAATAGGAAGGAATGATTTAGTCATCCGGTTCCTCAGAGGAGCTAGGAGGCTGAATCCTCCCAGACCTCCGTCAGTCCCTATGTGGGACCTCGCGGCGGTTTTGGAGGCCTTGAAAGGTCCCCCTTTCAAGCCTATCCAATCGATTAGCCTTCAGCATCTGTCGTTCAAGACAGTATTCTTGTTGGCTCTCGCTTCTGTGAAGTGTGTGGGTGATTTGCACGCGCTCTCGGTGAGCCAGTCGTGCTTGGAGTTTGGGCCCAATGACTCAAGAGTCATACTCAAACCTAGGCACGGTTATGTGCCGAAATCCCTCAACACACCGTTTCGGGCTCAGGTTATTGCCCTGTCTGCCCTGCCGGTGTCAGGGGAGGATGGAGACTCGAGTCTTCTTTGCCCTGTCAGGGTTTTAAGAGCTTATGTGTCTCGCTCTGCTGCCTTTCGGCAGACGGAGCAGCTATTTGTCTCGTTCGGTGGGCGTTCCAAGGGAATGGCTGTTTCGAGACAGACTCTATCCAGATGGATAGTTGACGCCATAGCGTTAGCTTACGCTTCCAGGGGCCTTCAGTGCCCGTTGGGCGTCAGAGCACACTCCACAAGAGGCATCGCCTCGTCGTGGGCGTGGTCTACTGGGATCTCCTTGCAGGATATATGTATGGCGGCAGGTTGGGCCTCGCCGTCTACATTTATCAGGTTCTATAACCTGGAGGTTCCCGCCTTGCAAGCAAGGCTGCTGTCGGTATAGGCGAATCAGGGCCCTGAGGGGAATTCTGAGTTCACGAGCGCTATGCGCTGCCGACTGTTATATGGGCAGTATTGCGTAAGACCCGCATTGCCACATTGGTCAGGCCTTGCCTCGGCTGTGTGACGTCATATTGCCGCATCTACGGATGCTGCTAGATATGGGACGGAGGGCTTTTTCCCTTTTCTGTCCTGGACTCTCTGTGAGTCCCTCAGGTGACTGTGCACTGTAAATCCTGGGCGTTGCTTCAGGTTTATTGGTGTGTGATCCCTGCGCGCACGGCGTTTTACATTGGGTTCCCGTAGCGTCTTAGCTAAGACGCAGTACGAGAGAGCTCTCGTAAGAGAACGTACTCGGTTACTAAACGTAACCTCGGTTCTCTCTAGAAGAGCGAACGAGTACTGCGTTCTCTGCCGTGCGCACGATTCACTCTGGTTCGCTTCGGCGATGAAATAAATCAGGTGAGTCAGCCTTTTCGAGCTCCTTTTATAGGTTGGGCCACACCCATTTCGGCGGGAAGTGGCAAGAAGGGCGCGAAGCGCCCTTATTGGTCTGATGTTGCATCAGCCCGCGCTCGATAGGCTGTGCAGTTGCCGCAGAACAAGCCACTGAGCGAACGAGCCGTCTCGCCTATGGCTGTGTACTGCTGCAAATGCGCTTTACAAAAATACAAAATTAAGGATAATTTTTTACTTCAGTATTTCGTGAAAAGAGACTTTTCCCGTAGCGTCTTAGCTAAGACGCAGTACTCGTTCGCTCTTCTAGAGAGAACCGAGGTTACGTTTAGTAACCGAGTACGTTTTCACATAACGTGTAAACATTTTACTAGTTAGACTTTTTCCAAATACTTTTTCCAAACTATAATTCCTGACTAAATGTATAATCAAGTGAAACATTATGAAGTTTCAATAACAATATACAATACTATACCATTCAAAAGCTTGATGTAAATAATATAACTGTAACAAATGTAAAAACAATGCTTTTCTTTCAAATTATTCCCCCTAAAAACCCAGAAAAATATTCTCAGCTCTTTTCAACATTAATAATAATGATAATAATAATAACAATAAATGTTTTTTTTGTAGAAAATAAGATTGTTAAAAGGATTTCTGAAGGATTGTGTGACTGGAGTAAGGATGCCAAATAATTTGTTTGAAAGTCAGCTTTGATTGTTTCTAATAATCTGTTTAACTGATCCCCCAAGTGGATTTTAAATTATGTTGTGGGATAATTAAATATATTCTTAATAAACTACAAACATAAAATTATATACTTTTATTTTGTTCTCACATTCTTTCTTGTTACTCCTTCCTCTCAGTGGCACAGATGACTGAATGGCTCATTATGCAGCTCATTATGCAGGCCTTTGTGTTCTCAGGTGGAAATCACAATGATATTCATGATAGTGAATACTCGCATATGACTTTTACCAACAAAAAGTGTCTTAGAAAATTTAAATCAATATATTGTTTTCTGTGAGTGAGTAAACAAGATGATTTTCACATCATTTAGAAAGAAAAATTCTAGGCTACAAGCTCCAGTTCTCAAAAATCCCGGGAACCATTGTTCTTTATGTGTTTTTTTGCCTTACTCAAGTGTTTTAACATTTTTAGTTTTTCACTAACCACGCATAATATTTTTTTTCTCAAAAACACAATCATGTACATACATGCATTTCACATATTATTACAGCCCAGTTTGTGCTGATTACAGTGAGATTAGACTTTACCCATTTAGATGTTTATAAGAAACTGAAAAAAGCACAAATGTCAGGGCATGACAAAACTTCTCCAGGCCCCAAAAATACCCTTAGACTCCAGAGGGTTAACAATGCCACTCTCCAACATATCTTGTAGTAATGCCCTCAAGTCAGGGTAAAGGTTAGGAGGAACTGGTCGATACCTTTCTCGAATCGGTGGAGCTGTGCCCGTGGGGATCAGGTGAGTGACAACCACAGTCTTCCCAAAGTTGCCTTCATGGGCCGCAAGCACAAGAGACCACTTCCGCAGGAGGGCCGCCAGTTGGGCTTGCTGGCCCCCAGGTGCTCACCACACAACGCAAGGGCTTGGTAATCTTCAGTCTTTGTCGGTTCTACGTGCATAACATCAACTTCAACCACCTGGGGTTCGATGTTTCGTAGCACGAGTCAGGAATGTCCCTTTATGTCCCTTGGGTCTATCTGGGTAACAGAAGCCAGGGGGCGCCATTGTGGCAACTCTAAGGGAATGGATTAGGATTACAGACATGGAGAGGGACTTTCCCACCTTGCACCAAGCTCAGCGATCTTGCAACACACCACTCCCGCCCTTGGTGATCCAAATCTTCAACTAAGACAGCGTAATTATGCTGGTTGGTGGCTTGTGGGACATGGGCCCAAACGATCATCTCACTTCCAGGGGGTAACACCACAGGTGGCTGTCACTGGAATTTAGCTACCCCTCGGAGCTCTGCCTCAGGCATGGATGCGTTTACTCTTTGGCAGGCGGCAAAGGCTGCATCCCATGCTTTCTCTGCAGAAGGGGAAAACACAGATTTAAAAGCTGCAATACCAGGGTGTCTACCATGAAAAATGCCCGCCCAACAGTCCGCCACAATATTCATACCTAGAAGTCCATATTCTGTCATAATCCTGATGTAATTAAATTCGCAATGAATCCTTCATTCGTTGCCATTCAGAAGCATTCATCCCTTGGTCCTTCTCTCCAGTCGGTATTGCTGCTGTACTTGATGGAGGAGCTGAAAAGGTTGGACAAACCTGGACCTCATCCTCTGGGGCCAGCTCTTTTTCTAGTGCCTTTGCTTCCCTATAGGCATCAGAAAAAGTGGATGTTGGGACTTGGTAGAGCTGTCTTGACAATTCTTGCTTTATCAGTCCAGGTCTCAATCCCATAACGCATTGAGTTCGCAGCACTTCGTCATCTGTTTCAGCAGTCAGGGGTTCTCTGGCTCGCCACCTATAATGCAGCTCACGAAGCCAAAGGGTGAATGGTCCTACCCCTTCCCCTGGTTGCTGTTTTAAAATTAAAGAACTGAATACATAGCTGAGCAAGAGGCTGCTGGCCACCATACAATAAAGCTAGGGCATTTAGAATTTTTACATCAGTATTTAGTTCTCCTTCAGACAATAGCAGGACTTCTCTTTAGCATTCACCTCCAATGCACTCAGTACAAAATCAACCCACTGCACCTCGTTCAGCCCTTGAGCCCAAATAAAAGACTCAATTTGGTTTCTCCATTCTTGGAATTTAGAGGGCTCCCCTTCACCGAATTTTGGGACCCATGGCCTTCCCATAAACCATGGCATTAATGCATTTACTTGGGGGTGCTCGCCATGACTCATATTACTTGTGTATGTGAAGGGCCCTGCCGGCTACGCCAAAAATTTAAAAATGGTATTGCTCAGTAACACGCAGGACTTTTACCCTTGTTATACACAAGTAACAGACATACACAAAAATCTTATAAAAATGCAAAATTTATTTATACAACAATTTAAACAAAAACTATACGTAATTGTATGCATAATCAAGTGAAAACATTAAATGTGACTAACTGCTTCAATTCAAGGCTAGGAAGAGTGTCAAAATCTGGGGCCCCCTGACTGGACAACGAATGAGAAGAGGCTATCACCCGATTCACCCCAATAAAGTCATATATCAAACAGCACACAATCACTCATGAGATTTACACAGCAAAGGCAAATTGCCGGTTTAACAATGTACAGGTGTAATCACTTCAAAATAAACCCCACACATTAAGAAATAATTATATAACTACATTACCGTATTTTCCGGACTATAAGTCGCATTTCTTTTCATAGTTTGGCTGGTCCTGCGACTTATTATTAAGGTGCAACTTATTTATCAAAATTAATTTGACATGAACCAAGAGAAATTAACCAAGAGAAAACATTTACCATCTCCAGCCGCGAGAGGGCGCTGTATGCTGCTCAGTGCTCCTGTAGTCTACACTGAAAACATAGAGTGCCCTCTCGCAGCTGTAGACGGTAATGTTTTCTCTTGGTTCTTGGTTCTAAATAAATGCGACTTATAGTCCAGTGCGACTTATATATGTTTTTTTCCTCGTCATGACGTATTTATGGACTGATGCGACTTATACTCAGGTGCGACTAATAGTCCGAAAAATACGGTAGTTTGATCAGTCATAGCCTTAAAACAATTCACTCCATTATGGAGGATAAGACAGTTGACAAAATTAACCTAGGTGAGCAGCCATTGTCTCACTAAGCCAAGAGTATAAGTATAAGTATAAACAAGCAAAACATCACAATTATATACATTTAGCGGAGTTTCATAGAACACTGTCAGTCAAGTCACTCACGACCCCGCCCACTCTGTGCTTGTAATGCACACAGAAGGCGCTAAAGGCGAGATAGAGGCAATCTGCACACAAGTCCCGGCTTAAAATCAATCGTCAGGACGCTCCCAATGGCCAGTGGGGGAAACCGGAACCATAGATCCGAGCTGCTAGACAAGGGTAGGGCAATCAGTTCTGAATAGTTACACGTCAATGCCCACTTGTTGATGAATGATAAGAATTCCCACTTCCCTCAATATGAATGAATAGAGCGCGTTGATTGATCTCGTACGCAGACCTCTTGCTGCCCGGAGTCAATCACGATGGCTGTCACTGCTTGGAGTTGTACCTCAAATCAATCAGCACCAAGGCAGTCAAGCTTGTCTCTCTACTGCGTCTATCACTGTCCCACACCCAAAGGAATGCATGGCGATCTTCTTATTCAGTGGATCTACCAATCATGTTGTACTGCTGGCTCATCAGTAACATTGAACATACCTGCAAAAGAGACTTGCAGATACACATGCACACCTGGTAGACATTAACCCACCCTCACAGGTTGTCCAGCAGTCATTGTTCTCTTCCCGTTACACAATCACCTACACCCAATGAAAAAAGACCATATCTTTTGTCAAGCCAAGGGAGAAGGCAACACCAGTTGCCAGGGACACTTCCTCTGGCCTTCTATCAATTGCATGGGACTGGGAGCTGCAAGTTGACCTAGGGGAGGAACTGAAATTTCCAGAAACTGTTCTCGCTGTACTGTAGCTCGCCTTGGCTACTGCAATTTTCCTCTCTGTATATTTACAATAAAACAAATTATGATATCAAATACCACTGCCTCCTTTTGTTTTCATTTAAACAAAATAACAGTTGTAGAAATGTACTTAGTTCAGGGATATGTACATATAGCCATTACAATGAAATGAAATATTATATAAATTTGCCTTTTTTATTTGCATTTTAACATATGGATAAATTGAATATAGACCTAAGATAACCTGTTAGATTTACCCAAAATGAATTATATCTTATGTTTAACCACTAAAGAGACATCAGAGCCAGCGTCACACATCAGAAGGTCTAGCCGAGGTGAGGCTGCTCTCGGCGGATACATGAGGGACTTTCTGAGGGGCATTTTTTTACCTGGAACTTTATTTAGTTCCTGGTTCCTGCGGTGGAAACACACCAAGTACCAGGCCAAAGTCCCTAGTTCCTGGATAAAGTTCCTGCGGTGGAAACGCAGCAATAGTTCTCTGTAAGAACCGTATTGAGGAGGTCAATGAGGGGAAGAGATCCAAGTAGCCAGGAGTTGGTAGAAGAGCAAGGTTGTAAGCTATGCAGACGGTTCACTGTCCAGTCACAGCCCAATTTGATTACCTCAACTCCAGGCCATGTTTACCTCAGACATGCTGCTCCAATTCTGCAAGGCCTGTGAGTTTGGAACACTTCTGCATTTGAAAAAGCATCACTGGCCAAACATCTTAATAAACTAGTAATGATAAGCCCTTATAAATCTTATTTGGCTTCTTACTATCTCACAGAATGAGACCAATATATTATTTTATAGCATTCTATACTGTGGTGTATACTATGTTAATTATCATTGCATGTAAATGTAATTTACTCTTATGAAAATACCTGAGATGACTTAACACAGATAAAACATGTATTGTTGCAATCATGTATTTATTTATTTATTTATTTATTTATTTATTTATTTATTTATTTATTTATTTTTCATGTTTAATCAGTCAAAGAATATATTTCTTATATTCAGGTACAGCGACTACGGAGCTACGATTACTATTGCGTTCCTTCAATTTACTATTTCGTTCACTCGATTTATAAATTGTGCGCACAATTTATTAATTTGTTCCCTCGTTTTGCTAAATCGTGAGGATGATTTAGTAAATCGAGGGAACGCAATAGTAAGCGTGTGCACGTTTTAGTACAGTGAGGGAACGAATTAGTAAATCGTGCTTACAATTTAATTTTTTTTTCTTGCATGTCATGTGTGGGGCTCCGTACCCGACAACTCAAGGCCTTTGTCCATAGGGTTTTCCTGGAACATCATACCTTTTATTACTTTTGTGATGCATTGATTTAATAAACTTTTAAACAAAAACGTATGTAGATGATGAAACTTATTGAATCGTAGGCTATGATGAAAGTAAGTATACAAGAATAAACATTTTGAGCATGCACTTTTATGTTTAAGAATTAAATAGGCTATAAACAAATAGAGCAAGATAACTCGTGCTTTGGCAATTGTTGTTTCCACATACCAATATTCCTTCTTTTCGCCTTCATCTTATTTAAGTTAAAGGGAAAGTGACATGAAATGTGGCCAATTATGGTGACCCATACTTGGAATTAGTGCTCTGCATTTATCCCATCCAAAGTGAACACACACCAGGAGCACCTGGTTTTGTTGATCAATACGTAATTTCATGTTGCACTTTTATTGACTAGTCAGTAGATGTAGGTTGTAGCTGCAAACACTCCATGAATGGTCATCCTAAATTTCTGACATTTTTCATCTGTGACAGCCCAAAATCGTAGAGCCCAAAATCATAGAGGACTTGGTTAGCTGAATCAGGTTAGTTTAATTAGGTTTGAAGCTAAACTCTGCAGGGCTGTGGCACTCCAAGAACTTTCTGCACCCCTGCAGTACTAAAATGAAGTGAAATGGAGATACTAAAACATCCACAGCTTGAGGAGTGAAAGCTGTTTCACTGTGGTAAAATTATAAATTATTGTAAAATACTGCTTTGTCTTAAAAACAACAAACAACCATAATCCAGTTTCAGAAAATACTTCAAAAGACTGTTAATTCAGTATACATTTCAGTCTATACACGACAGCTAGGGTACTGCTTTGAATACATAGAGCCACACGAACTACTTTTATGATATACATTTTTGTGACATGAGTAAGAGCTGGCAGGTGACATATTAGACTGAAATATTTCCTTATAATAAAGCATGTGAAATGTCACCTTTAAGTATCTGTGCTCTATGGAATACAGAAAAACATATTGTCATTATTTTTTTTCTCCACTAGATGTCAGCACATGCCTTTAGTGTAGTAGGAACATTTTTAGCCACAGGTGAGTAAAAGTCAGAGAGGTGGGCAATTTTAGAACACAAGAAGGCTTGATCATTTAAAATCCATTAATCGAATTTGTGTGCATGATTTTTTACATATCATTACTTTGTGTGGGGAGGAAAAGCTCATTTTATTATGGGAGACCACCAATAACAAAAAAGTCACAAAAATGTAACTAAACATGGACAATTTTTTTTTTACATTAGGCTTATTCCCTTGTTTACATTTGTGCTGACCAGTTACCTTTACAACACACCAGTTGAAGCTTGCAACAGGTTTGAGTAAAGCTGCCACAAAAATGTATAGTTTATCACTGCAAAATCAAGTAATAAAATAAATGATTAAAATGGAACCGATTGAGATACTGCTCCAGTTAATATATCCATAGGTTTGAAGTAAAATTATTATAACAAAATGAATCATTTATTTCAACATAAGAGTTGACTCCAGCTTTTAGTAAGAATTTAGTACGTGTTAATTCTTTTGTTAAGTTTTCAATATATAATTTTAGCCGAGGAAGGCGATGTGCTAATTTTTAATGCTTAGACTGTTATTCCTTGATACATTGAAGCATACGGGGTGAAGGTTCTGACACAATTTGGACACTGTGTAAAATGCCACAGGGTAGGTTGCAACACCATCAGTTTAACAAATTAGACATTTAAACGATGTGGTGAATAACGACTTCCAACTTTCTTGTGCAGAAATTCCCAAGTCAGTTTTTGCTGTTGAATCCTCTGAACATGGTGAAAACCTGTAAGGAGTATACATTCAATGATAAACGTTCCATTTTAAGAAAACAAAACACATCAAACTGTCAAATTTCCTACATTACATAAAACCTGTTGAACAAACATTTGTTTAGACAGGTGTGTAAAGCATGGTAAATGATTCTCACTCTTGATAAACTTAAACCTGCAGAACAAATGTTAGCACTGGATCGCATCATTAACCTTCTACAGTTAGGTCATACACCTGAAAAACTAACAGTAGCCTTAGGGATTTTAGGTAGCTCTGACATGCTTTACACACCATCTTCCAAATATCTGTTAATGAAAACAGAGCCCCTATCCTGTATAAGAAAAAGTTTTCTCAAAAGATTTAAATCTGCAATGATCCCATAAAAGAATCGAGCAGTTCGGCACCCATGGGGTCATTTCATGATTAATGAAAATATAGAAATATATACAGTATGAATGGTAACATGTTCATTTTTCAGTGTCTTAATCCTCTTTGTCACTAAACTGCTGCGATGCAAGAGAAGAAAACAAAACTGTAAAACAGAATGAATCCACGGTGACTGCTGTTCTCTTAGGGGTGGTTATATACTGAATATAAAAAAGGCACCTGTAGACAGACCTGACTGATCGAAACTTTGCACAGTTTAATAATACATTTTCTGGAGCTGTAATTTCAGTGTGCAGACATCTATCCTTTTTTGTTTATTGCTTTTTTAGTCCTGCACCTGAGCCCAATTTAGGTTTTCAATGTGCACACCTGTACTTTGCATTTTTTTGCTGATAGACTATACAGTATATGCTGTGTTGGGAAGGTTACTTTGAAAATGTAATAGTTTACAGATTACAAGTTACTCTATTTAAAATGTATCAGTGTAATTATTTCAATTACTTTATTAAGGTAATGTAATGATTACATTTGATTACTTTTCTAAATTTCTAATAAAAGTTTTCAACTGTTATTCATTTTCTAACATTTACAGTTTTTTTTAATGTTTACTTACAGTTTTTGAAACTATGGCTCCATTTCTCAAGACTCTACACCCAAAGCAACAAAACACACACACGATTTTAACTTTTCTAAAAAGGTTTTTTTTCTTCATAGTAACTCTACACACAAACATAAAATACAAACTATATCAGATGTGAAAAATGTAAAACACTACTCTCGTGTGTCTTTTGCTTGTTCAGAGTGCAGTGGATCACAAGAGTTTGTCATAGCACTTGCACATACTGCACATGCATGTGCACATAAACACTGTATATACGGTATATATGACTTAAGAATTTTACACAGTTATGCAACTGAACTGAATCAATACTCAACTGACTTGAGTTGTAGAATGACACTATTGACAATATAAAACAATCTGTATTGTAAAAAGCACTTTAGAAATGAAGAGGACTTTCTGACTTGACAGACAGACAGACAGACAGACAGATAGATAGATAGATATGCATAAAACACATATTCGGGGTGTGTATCTATACATATATACATATACAGTACACACTGTATATGCAAATAAGCCAAGTCAACTTTATTTATAAAGCACTTTGTACAATATAAATACAATGTAAACAAAAATGCAAGGGTTATGTATAATTATGTATAAGTGTTTTCATCACATGAACATTAACATTTTCATAAGCAACTGTAATTTAACTACATATTTTTATCAGTAATTGTAACAGATTACAGTTACATTTATTTTGTTATTATTGTTTTTGAAAGAAAATTGGTATGCTTACTAAAGCCACATTTAATGGATCAAAGGTACAGTAAAAGACTAATGTTATGAAATATTATTAAAGCGTAAAATATCTGCTTTTGCTTTTCTCCAGAGTGTGGACTCCAAAGTTAAGCTAAAATGCATAACCATCGAGGAGACAAGGAGCCATGCTGATTTAAGTTAAGTCAGTGGAGGAGATGCCTAAGTATTAAGTCACATTTCTACAAATATAGCAATTTATACTGTTTCAAAGGAAAATTTCTTTCAAGGAAATTATTCTTCAGTTTCTGGAATTAAGCTAATGCTGAATAAACTAAAACCAGCTTGATATAATATATTAGTTGGTTCTCTGCCTTAATAATCTTAAATTCAAACGCATTATCTTGGAAATAGGCCATATAAAAAAAATATCATGACCTGCACCTCCTTTGTTAACTCTGAAAACTGGATCATTTTATGAGCTGAGCCCAACCATGATTAATAAGCATTGCTTATAATAATTGGACTTGGCAACACTTCAAGAATGCACTATTAAACAAAACACAGTGGCTTTGCTGATGATGGTTTAGATAAAATCGCTGAACATAACGAGTCTTTGGTTTCTGTAATATTACTTTGGTCAAAAATAGCAGATACCAAACACACAAGATGGCAAACCATTGCTATAGTTACATCCGTGTCAGTCATCACAATTTTGAGAATGTGTTCTTTTTTGTACACACATATATTTAGGGGATTCACTTGAAACGTTGTACATGGCCATATAGCACAGCTTCAGTGGACAGCATTGCTACTACAATTGTGAACTCTCTGCTCCCCTTCAACAGCAACACTAACAATATGTCTACACCAGATCCTCAGCTGTGGATTTAAAGTAGGGTGGGTTAGAAAAAAAAGGCTTGAAAGCCACTGCTGTAGCTTAACTGGTATACAGCATATACACCAGTGTCATGGGTTAAACTCTGAGGAAGCACAAAAATACATAACTGAGATTACTATTTTTAAATAAACATTAATTTTGGGGTGAGCTACTTTTGGACTCTTGAACTTAAAATCGCATCATATGACCCCTTTAATACAGTAAGTACAGTAGCACAATTTAATAAAAAAAAATACTACCTATCAGATTATGGTTTATTAACATGAATACCTACCCCAACCCTAAACCTACCCATATGCCTGTTTCACAGAAACACTTTTGGATAAACAATGTGACATAATAGATGCACTTGTGGTGGTAGAAAACTGTTATGATCGGAGACCCAGGGAAACACAGGAGACAAGAGATCCAATCGCAGTGTGGGTTTTAATGGGTAATCCAAATCAGCATCCAACAGATAAACAAACAGGGAAGGAACAGGAACGGGAACAGGAACTCGGAAGACGAGGAACTCGGAAGGCGAGGAAACTGGGTGACGGAAAGAAAGGACTCCATGAAGACAAACAGAAAAGACCGGTTAATATAGGCAGAGTAATGACTATCAAGTGAAGACACCTGAGTGCAATTAACAGGAGTGCAATTACTGTGATGAAGGGACAAGGCTTTGTGGGAATAGTAGTGTCTACGGTGAGGTGCCTATGGGGAAGTGAGACCACTAGTGGAGACTCAGGGAAACAGAGACCAGACAGCGTGACAACAACAAAATTCTTTAAGACCTGCGGGATTGCTTGTAATAAAGATTTAAATGCAAAAGAAAAGGCATGAGAGCCAACTGTTTCTGTCCGTGGTGAGTTTTAATTGAAAATGTTTGTGATAGTCTACCTTTAAAAAGTAGGCTATATGTTGTTTAAATGTTTTGCCACTTGCTTGAGCCACTTATTTCAAACCTAGAAGTCAATTGCATGAATATTATGTTGTTTATATTTATTGTGTTCCAATTAATGTCTATGAAAGATTTTTACTGTACTGTGATAAAAGATGATCACAATGCTGGAAAAGCTTTTTCAATAACAATGTTTAGATTTAAAATCAAAATAATTGATAAATGTTGTATTTGTGCCCTAAACAGCCATGGATCAGTATACCGGACTGCAAATGCGTCCTGTGTGAAAGTACAATGAGTCAGTGCTGCTTCTGCACTGCATATGTTGCAGAACAAACAGGCATTTACAGTAATGCAAATACAGTAATTATGAGTTGTTTAGCATGAGAAGAACTATGCAAATTAATGTGCAAATGCGCAGTAAATCCTGGTAGGACAGTCTGACGGGAAGTAATCTTACATTGCCCATGTAGGCTATTAAATGTGCGTCCTTGAAAGCACACAATTTTCTAATGCATTCAACTTAAGTAATATCAATGGTATTGCCATTATTTCCTTGACTTAACTTCATCACAATGTTACAAATTTGCATAATGTCTGCCTACTGGCTGCTTTGCCATGTCCTCAAAGCACAGTTGGGTGAATGATTTTTGCTGAGAAGGCAAAAATATATATATATATTATATGGACAAAATCATTGATACCAATGCCATACAGATGCTCATGACAACTCGGGATTTGAATCCTGATTATAGTAACGGGTGTTACATTTCTAATATATGCTCTAAACAATGCGTTTCTAAATCATGTAAATATAGTCTATCAAAAATACAATTATGAACTTTTAAATTAGATTTTAATTGACATCAAGGACATTACATAATTAACTTACATGCAGCATATTATCCAGGTTGATCATTGCATTTTGCAGTGATAGATATGTCCAAGTTGGCATCTCTTCTTTTATTAAAAGAACATCTGGTGGTGCCCTGTGATGAGAATAATTCTGTGAATATGTTGCATGCCAGGGTTTTTGGGGAAGCATAATTCTTAATGTAATAAGCCTTACAAAATCTAAATAGAAACTGAATGTGTGTAAGCTACTATCAAACAAATGGCTGACTGAATTGACTGGTGAACTGAATGGACTGGCAAATTCAATTTACTATTGTTATTTGTGAATACAGTTACCCGTAATACCTTATTCCCAAGACACAACATAAAATGAGTGTCTGCAAGAAGATTTTCACATCCTGAGATTTTCAGAGACATGACTAAAAATATCCTGAACTCTGCTGCATAGAGTTTCTTTGAAATTGAATAGGACATTAAGTTTTCACACAAAGGTCTGCAGCAGACATTTCGCCCCAGATCATCTTTTATGGTAAACCAGAGGGTCAGCAGGTTTGGTAGAGGGTGTAGTGCCAGTATTGTTTAAGTTAAACAGCTACACTTCAAACACTCTGCCCCATTTTGTGGGTGAGGATAAAAATACTTGAACCTATGGAGCTACTAGAAATAAATTTCAATAGCTTCATATTTGACATTATTTTTTATTCTACTTACATCATTAAAAAATAAAAAAACACTTAATCTTCCTTCAAATAACTACACATGTAAGCATCGTTGCACGGTGAATGTTGCAAGGTTGAAGCAGTACCACAAACGCACAATGACATGTTGAATCAAATGCATTTAGCAAGCGCATCTTGACCCATGTTTGACCCTGCTCCAACTCTTCTACCTACACCTCCTTTTGCTCATCCATCAAACCTGGGAATGACCAACGAGTCAGACTGACAGTGCCACATAGTCACTATCCAGGTTTCATCAGGCACACAGGGTTGTCTAATGCTGACATTTGGATCAGATAAATGTCCTTAAAGCATGTGTGGCCACAGGATGGAACAAGAGAGAAATGGGTATGTGTATCTAAAATACAAATTTTTGTATGTTTTTTATGCTCGTTATCCTTAAGTGTCTGCTGACTGAAACAACACAGCCATATCTTTGTAGTCTTGTGCAGTACTTTATCTAAAAAAATGTGCTGGTCCTTCAATATTTCTTAAAGCTCTAAAGCAGAAATTTACTGGTGATGGTTTTGGTGGGTCAACCTGTCCTAAATTACTTTAAAGCTTTTTCCAGACTCCATGGAACAGGTTTTCAACAGCTTGATCAAAACATTTAATCCATGATTTCATATTCTTATATATATATATATATATATATATATATATATATATATATATATATATATATATATATATTTTTTTTTTTTTTTTTTTTTTTTTAAATGTGCCACATTTTATCTGGCAAACACGTGTCTCAGTAATGTTACTACTTAGAATTGCCCTGAAGATGGCACTGTATTGCTTTGATATTGAATTAGAGACCATGTCTCTGTATTTGTGTGTGTGCATAAATGTACTGTATTTAGAAAATTTCAATTCATTCAGGTTGTTTAGGCATCATAGCAGGAGAGTTTTAAGTTATCACTCTCTAAGTGAAGAATAGTGCAGATTTTTATCATGACTTCACATTTCAGACACACACAGGGAAAGTGACACTTTAAAAAAATAAGTAGGCTTAAAGATTTCAAGGTAGTCTCTCACAATCCGACTTCATGGATATTACAGATTTTAGCCAAAGTTACAGTATATAATTTAACATTCTGTTTTGCAACATTATTCATTTAGCAGATGCTTTTATTCCTAACAATTTACAACTGAGTAAGATCCCAAGCAATTTCTCATAAGAACCAACAATATTTGGAGTACTGAATGCCAGGTTTCAGGTATGAGCAAGATTCGTATGCAAGGAAGATCAGAAGTGAAACAGAAGAAGAGAGAGAAATAAAGCAATTAGTTAAGTGCTACCAAAAGAGATGTTTCTCTTTATCTTGAAATGATGAATTATGATACAAATGTGTGTCTTTGATGAATATGTTCCATTATGCAAAACCTTCCATACAACACATTAATAGTTTTGATAGCAAAGCTATGGTGAATCTCTGAAGTCTGAAGAATGCTGCTCTGAAGTCAGTGGAGGGAACTGAACTAAAAGGGATTTATTAAACTGTCATGCTATGAATGAAGAACAATTCAGACAGAACCCTGACTGTTTAAATTTAGCCCTCTAAATTGGGCAGAGCAGTTTTCTTCAGTGCTTCATCCAGAGCATAATTCACCAGGAAGAAAGGAGATAACAGACCAGAGACAGAGGAGACCCTGACATTCACATAGAGGTGAATGCATAAGCAAAGTCCTTCTTTAAGATGTGCCTGTTGAATAATTCAAAAGAGCTTTTGGCTACAGTCTATTTACAAGGATGCTCAATCTTAAGAAACCATAACTCAGAGGTCTCAATGTAAACAGGAGCATTTCAAAATGAACAAATTCCACTAAGTGCATGATTTCTAAATCAGTTGAGATTATCCTACATTTTAGCTCAAAAGAAGTGCGGTAATAATACAAATCTTCAATATTTGGTTCGTATGGGTTGTTTCATTCTTTACAAGACTTTACTCAAGACTTTATTTGTTATTTTAACTCATCACTTTTCAAAGGGTGTCCCCCTTGTGAGTTAGCTAGTGGCAAAGAGTCTGTCGTAACAAGCCTGTGTAAATAAGTGTAAATATCACTTCTTCAACCTGACTCCATGGTAACTGCACACTGTCTCACAGATAATTTACTAACTATAGCATCAGAATGTACTTTTGACGTGGATGCAATTGCACATGCAAACTGGAATCACCCCTATTAGACCTCAGTTGACTTTTTAATTAAAAAAGAGACATCTGCATGGTGTTCTGAGCCTCTATATTGTGGAACTCAGTGTTGTGAAAGAGCTGTTCCTGGGAGGGATTACATTGAGGCCATTTATATCTCAGGATGGCAATGAGAAAATCCTTCCATTCATCTGTAAGTGCAGACAGTTGGTTGGGCTGAAGACAGCCGCAGAAATGATAAAAGATTTACTTCCATTATATTTTTATTTTATATTGGAAATATAGCATAAAATAACTATTTATGCATGTCAAATTGAGAGTGAGAAAGGATGAACCTTTGGGTAAGTACCTCACCCTTTGTATCCAGGCAAATTTTCTGTCATTTGATCATATAAGCAGGACGTATCCATCATTTTATCAGGCCGGGAAGAGAATGTTTTACACACACACGCAAAATGTTTTTTGTTGGTGGCCACAGTACCTTTTTATATTAAAGGCTTAATGACTGTTGTGGCAAGCGCATTTATTAATGTAAATAAAATTACGTCATGAATGATTAACTCAATTTTAGTCCTGAAGTATTGTACTATACTAGAAACTTCTCACAAAATGATGGCAATGAGAAAAAAATAACAAGTCTGATGAAAGCTACACAGAAAGAAGTTGGTAACCTAAACATCTTAATTAACTGGTCTAAAAATCTGAATTAAGTTAAATTAAAGGGATGTTCACCCAAAAATGTTTTAAACTTTTTTTAAAGCTCTATGAGTTTTCTTCTTCTGCTGAACACAAAAGAAGATATTTTGAAGAATGTTACTATGCAAACTGTAATAGATGTTCTGAGTGACATTTACATTAAACAACACCCCCACTGAATGTACATATGTGGCCTGATTTCTCAGTAAACAAGTAAGCTTGCAGAGTGAAAAGCTGCTAACAACACATAACTAACATGGCAGCGATGCAGTTTGGCCGTGTGGATGAGTACAAGGAAGTAAAGGAGGATTTTGAATCGTACATTGACTGTTTTGAACAGTGGCTGCTGGAGAATGACATTGCAAGTAAGAAAAGGGTTAGCATGTTTCTCTCTGTGATTGGGGCAGAGACACATGGACTGTTAAAGAATCTAGTCAGACAGATTTGTGAGTGGACTCAATTCTGAATCGATGCTATGCAAATTGTTGAGTCAAAAGGATTTGACATTCCACCAGGCTTGTGTAATTGCATCTATGGAGCTGCCCTTAGATAAACTTGCTGGAAATTGCGGGTAAAACAAGGGATTTACAGTCAGTGAATTCAGTGAATGAAGCAAAACTTTTTCATAAAAGATGAAAAGGGAAGTTTAAGAGGAGAGATGATTCTGAAAAATGGAACAGAGACCAGAAGAAAGCAATAAATGTTACATATGTGCTGGGAAACATTCTGCTAGAGACTGCAGGTTCAAGAATGAGAAGTGTCATGGGTGTAACAAAAATCAGACACATTGTAAGAGCCTGTAGAAATAAAGAGCAGCCGGAAAGATACAGTATGTGGAAGCAGAGAGTTGTAATGAAGGAAAAGAGGATGAATCTGAGTTATTTGGTTTATATACAATATACATTACACAACCTCAGATAGAAAAAAAGGAATTGCGGTGATTGTGAAATTGGATGGGAAGTGCATGGACATGCAGCCGTACACAGGGGCAGCTGTGTCACTGATGTCAGAACTGTCACACAAGGAGTTCCTGTCACACTTACCATTAAGCAAAACCAGCATGCAGCTAATTACATATTCAGGTTAAAGAATTCCATTGCTGTGATCTGTAGATGTGCCAGTGCAGTATGAAAAGCAAAATGTGAAACTGCCAATGGTCATTGTCAAAGGGGAAAGACCGGCCCTTCTGGGGCCATTAGATTTGCCAAACATTTTCAATGTTGAAAAAGCTGAAGTGGCCTCTGACCCAGCAGTGAAAGCAGTGTTGAGACAACACACAGAGGTATTTTCTGACAAACCGAGTGCAATTAAAGATTTTAAAATGACTATACGAGTCCGTCCTGATGCAACACCAATTTTTCAGAAATCTAGACCTGTTCCCTATGCCTTACGAGAAGTGCTGGAAAAGGAACTGGATGGACTGGAAAAAGCAGACATAGTATACAAAATTAACAGAAGTGACTGGGCAGCACCAATCGTAGCTGTGCCTAAAAGTGATAAGTCCATCCACATCTGTGGTGACTATGGGGCCGTTTACACCTGGCCACTTCATGCGTTTTCTCAGATCGGATAGCTATCCGATCGTGAAAAGACCAGGTGTAAATGCCCTCCGAAACGCATTTGAGACGGATTTGAATCCGATCGCTCAAACCACTTCAGGAGGTGGTCTGGGCTGCATTCCAGACAAAACTAGACAAGTGTAAATGCATCTGGCTGTTAAAACCACATATGTAAATTGTACTCCTCCCCAAAATGCTAAAAAAAATAAACGTGTGAGGGCATGTTATAGGCTATGTAATGTTATAGCCAGATATGACGACGCTACTGGAACACGCACCACCAGATGAGAAGCTGAGCATATATTCATTAAACCAACGTGCAAACTATCGCAAATCAAAGTGAAAGTAAGTCGCGAACGCTTAACACACAATCATCATCATTAATAGTAGAGAAATGAAATGATCTTACCAGTGCTGTTGCCGCTCTCTCTTATTGCGGTCTTTGATTTTGAAATTTTAGCTGATGATCAATAAAATACAGCTCATATCTGTTGCTTTCGGTGACGTGCACTCCATTAAATCTGCATATAGCGCGGGAATTGAAGATCGGATTTAAATCCATTTCGCAAAAACACATTCATGTGACCAGGTGTAAATGGAACCGTTTTGATAAATCAGATAGCTATCCGATCTGAGAAAACGCATGAAGTGGCCAGGTGTAAACAGCCCCTTTAAAGTCACTATAAACTAGAATCTGGAGGAGGAAACATATCCCCTACCCAACAAAGAGGATTTGTTCACTAAGCTGACAGGTGGAACATTGTTTAGTAAACTGGACTTGGCGCATGCTTATCAACAATTAAAACTGGACCATCACTAGGAGAAATACCTTACCATAAATACTCACCATGGCTTTTACAAGTACCATCATCTTAATTATGGAGTAGCCAGTGCTCCTTCTATTTTCTAGGCCGTCATGGATCAGATCCTTCAAGGGCTAGATCATGTCATCTGTTTCCATCCTTGTCACTACCAGCTTGAAAGAGGACCATATCAGGAAGCTGGATGAAGTGCTTACCAGACTGTAGAGGTATGGCCTCAGAGTAAAACTTTCCAAGTGTCAGTTCATGCAAAGCAGTGTTGAGTATTTTGGGCACAGCATTGATAAAGAGGGACTTCACCCTACTGATGAAAAGGTAGCAGAGATTGTAAACCTCCCAAAACCAAACAATGTCACTGAGCTATGGTCTTTTTTAAGGCCTCCTAAATTATTATGGTCATTTCTTGCAAAATTTCTCCAGTCAGCTTCAGCCTTTACAAAATATGCTTAAATAGAAATAGAAGCAACTGTTGAGCTGGACTGCTGCTTGTGATATGGCTTTTGAGGAGGTGAAATAGCTGTTGCTCAGTTGCACAATGCTGGTGCATTATGATGGCAACCGACCCCTGAAATTAAAATGCAATTCCTCAGCTTATGGGGTGGGCGCTGTGATCTCGCACATTATGGACAATGGAGAGGAGCGCCCCATAGTGTTGCGTCTTCCATGCTGACAGAAACCGAGAAAAAGTATGCTCTAATAGTACGAGAAGCCTTGTCCATCATCTATGGGGTAAGGAAGTTCCATAAATATATTTACGGATTGAAATTCACACTCATAACTGACCACAAGCCTCTGCTTGTATTTCTCGGACCAAAGACAGCAATACCAACTTTGGCAGCACTTCAAATGCAGAGATGGGCATTAGTGTTGATTAGTGTTGATATAATTATTACATTGAGTATCAGAAATCAGCTGACTGAGACTGGACTGACTAAAGGTTCAAAATCAGGTTTGTTAACTGACACCAGATCAAAAATGGATGCATTGGCAAAGATAGGGTGAAAAGACTGTTCAAAACCTGGAACTGAACAGACAAACAACTCATGGACTGATACTGGGCTGCAAGATGGTACCAAATCAAAATTTTCAAAGTGATCGTAACTCAACAGTGATTCAACAACAGGCCCCTTGAGAAAAACAGGATTGGCAGATAATTCAGAAACAGAGTCCTGGATAGATACTGGATAGACGGACAGTTCATAATCAGATTCATTGACAGAAACTGGCAACACAGACAGTTCAAAATCAGCCTCCAAGTCTGGTTCAGAACAGGACGAGAGTTCAGAGATGACCTCCTCAGCCAGGCCAGAGCAGGACAAAAGTTCACAAGCGGCCTTAATGGCTCTGATAGGGCAGACGGGGAGTTCACATAGATGGCCTCTTTAACCATGACAGGACTGACAGGGAGTTCACAGACAGCCTCCATAGCCATGACAGGACAGGCAGAGGGTTCACAGACCACCTCCTTAGCCATGACATGACTGACAGAGAGTTCACAGACGACCTCTTTAGCTTTGACAGGACAGGCAGGGAGTTCACAGACGGCCTATCAAGCCGTCAAAGAGTTCATAAGTGGGCACCACTACCTTGACCAGAGCTGAAGTGAACGACGCTGCCTCAGGAGGTTCTGCAGCCTCAGCAACCACTTCAACACCAGCAGTGCATCCTTCACACTGGATACCAGGCTAGGATACCAAAGGACTGACCTTGAATATACAGGTGCAACAAAGAGGACGTGACAAGACTCTGGATGAACAGCTGAGATGTAACTTGACTCTAGAAGATCATCTGAAATGTAACGAGACTCTGGAAGATCAGCTGTGACGTGACATGACTCTGGATGATCAGCTGTGATGTAATGAGACTCTGGACGATCAGCTGTGACATGATATGACTCTGAACAATCAGCTGTGATGTGACGACACTCTGGACAATCATCTGTGATATGATTAGACTCTGGAAGAATAGCTGTGACGTGACGAGACTCTGGACGATTAGATGTGACATGATAAGACTCTGGATGATCAGTTGAGATGTGACGTGACTCTGGATAATAAGCTGAGATGTAGTCTTGCATAGACAGACCTTCAGACTGATGGCTGAAGGTCTGGAATCCACAGCAGCTTTCATTGGCCAAGGCCCACCTATGAGGCCATTTGACCGACATGTCAAATATCTATATAGTGTAATCTAATGTCAAATATCCATATAGTGTAATAACTGTGTAAATCTCTCAGACGTATTTTTAAAATTGTATGCAATGAAGTTGAAATATTTCACATTCTTTTGAGAATCTAGCCTTTAGTTGATCCTGTTAAGCTCTATCTATTCTATTCTATCTATTCATTCATAGGGTTTTCATTTTTGGCTGAACTATTCTTTGGACTTTGACAAATATATTATTTAAAATCACTGAATCAACATAAACACATACTTTTAAACAACTAAAACACATACATTTATAGAAAAGACTTAATTAACTTAATTTGTCACAGAATAAACAAACAAGCAAACAAACTAACAAAAAACAACGTTTATCACTTTAAATGTTTTGGTAGTCTAACTTTACATGGCCACTAGTTTTAACCTTAAAGGGTTAGTGTCAGAGACCCAGTGAAACGCAGGAGACGAGAGATCCAAACGCAGTGTGGGTTTATTTGGGTAATCCAACTCAGAATCCAACATGCAGGGGTCAAAACCAAAAATCCATCCAAACAACCAAACAAATAAACAAACAGGAAAGGAACAGGAACGGGAACAGGAACTCGGAAGACGAGGAAACTGGGTGACGGAAAGAAAGGACTCCATGAAGACAAACAGAAAAGACCGGTTAATATAGGCAGGGTAATGGCTATCAAGTGAAGACACGTGAGTGCAATTAACAGGAGTGCAATTACTGTGATGAAGGGACAAGGCTTTGTGGGAATTGTAGTGTCTACGGTGAGGTGCCTATGGGGAAGTGAGACCACTAGTGGAGACTCAGGGAAACAGAGACCAGACAGTGTGACATTACCCCCTCCTCCACAGAGCAGCTACCAGATGCTCCACCCGAGCCCAAGAAGAGACCAAGGAACACAGAG
Source organism: Carassius carassius (assembly GCF_963082965.1). Taxonomy (NCBI): domain Eukaryota; kingdom Metazoa; phylum Chordata; class Actinopteri; order Cypriniformes; family Cyprinidae; genus Carassius; species Carassius carassius. Next base: position 20,422,255 of record NC_081761.1, read on the forward strand.
ACCAGGAGGGAGGTGAATCGGCAGAGGACCAGGGGGAGGGACGGAGTGCCAGGTAAAATGGGGAAACAGAGACAAGAAGTGCAGAAAACAAAAACAAGGAGCCCAGGAGGGAGGTGGACCGGCGGAGGATCAGGGGGAGGGACGGAGAGCCAGGTCCATAGAGGGAAACAGAGAAAAAAACAAAGACAAGGTGCCCAGGGGGGAGGTGGACCGGCGGAGGATCAGGGGGAGGGACGGAGGGCCAGGTCCATAGATGGAAACAGAAAGAAAAACAAAAACAAGGAGCCCAGGAGGGAGGTGGACTGGCGGAGGTTCAGGGGGAGGGACGGAGGGCCAGGTCCATAGATGGAAACAGAGAGAAGAGGAGCAAAAACAAAAAACAAAAACAAAACACAAGTCCAGGAAGGACATAACGTTCAGTCCCCAGGGCCGAACCGACATGGCAGGAATCTAGAGAGGAGCAAGGTGGAATTGGAGCCCTGCGGTCGAGACAGAAGCCCACCAGGGCGAACTGAACTGCTGTGAAGAGAGAAGTGAAGATGAACACCAAGCCGAGCCAGATAACGAACAAAAGATTGACTCTTCTCGAGGATTTGTGAACGAGTCAATGTTTCGTTCATTATCGGGCTCGGCTCGGAGTTCATCTTCAGTTCTCTCTTCACAGCAGTTCAGTCAGTGTACTGTTTGAGTAAATGAATTACTCCAGGATATTGGTTTGTTTGAACTTGAGGGAGTGTGAGCCACATTAAAAAAGTTAACAGCTTAAGTCATTTGTGGATTAATGCGTATTGGAGACGCGAACCGTTTAAAATGATTCAGTTCGATTTGGTGAACTGGTTCAAAAAGATCCAGTTACATCGAATGATTCGTTCGCGAACCGAATATCACAAACTGCTTTGTTTTGAACTCACAACAGACACAGAAGAGAAGACCATGCTGTTTAATTAATACTATTTTTGGACCAAAATGTATTTTCAATGCTTCAAAAATTTCTAACTGACCCTCTGGTGTCACATGGACTACTTTGATGATGTTTTTATTACCTTTCTGGACATGGACAGTATACTATACGCACAGTTTCAATGGAGGGACTGAGAGCTCTCGGACTAAATCTAAAATATCTTAAACTGTGTTACGAAGATAAACGGAGGTCTAACTGGTTTGGAACGACATACGAGTTTGAAACGAGTTATTAATTACATAATTTTGATTATTGGGTGAACTAACCCTTTAAGGTTAACTATGGTAAAATAATAGTATTACATTAGGTGCTTTTTGAAGTTTTCATGCAGAGTTTGGAAGTTACTGATCAAACCATTTTCTCCCTATATGTACTAAAGTTTTTATATTAGCAACATAAACATGTGATGGTCAACTAATGGCTTTAAATACAGTAAAGGACTACTATTCAACTAGAAAAGTCTTTAGTCAGTGGCAGTCCTAACATATTATACAGTAAGTGCTAATTCACATATTTCCTTTTAGTCTTGATGGTTGAAATGTTGAATAATGGTGTGTAAACAAATGTGTTTGTGATGGATCCTGTCATCCAAGAATACATATTTATTGAAATATTTTTTATCCCCCCCCCCCCATTGATTTATTACTCACTTATTACCATATTATAAGTAACAACAAACACCTTAAAAATAAAGGTAGCTATATTTATTTTACATCTGTCAAATTTTTACTCATAAGAGACAAATGAAAAAATTGCCTCAGATTATCCCTGTCTATTAAAATAAATAAAATAAAATAAAATCACAGCTTAATTTATGCACTTACATTCTTACACTCAAGTTTTAAAACTATTCTGAAAACTCTCTCTAATATATAGATGATAACACAGACATTAAAAAAACATTCTCCATGAGTCATTGAACAAAAACTAATGAAATCATCCATTATCACAGGAATTCCCTCAATTACAGTCATTAAATATTAAACCAGAGTACATTGTTTGTGGAAGGAAACACACAGTCATGATTTAAAATCAATTGCAACTCTCAATGCTGCAAGCAACACTCATATTTAATTCATCTTAGCTGGAGATAAATTAATTATTATCGGATTTTATGCATCATGGTTGTCTAATTCTAAAGGGGCAGAAAAAATCATAAATCATAGGATAACCACATGTGTCATTCATGTGTGATGTGAGTAATGATGCAGATGTCTTGGATTTGTATTGTGAAACAATGTTGAATTTAGCTTATTGGTTTGAATCTCAGCTCCATAAACATAGAACGCATGGTCATTGTTTACTGTGTCCAGCTGTCCATGCAATTAAAGTCTCTCCATATGTTGGATGGCCTTGGTGGACTAGATTATGTATTGTCTACTGTTTCCCTCCAGTTTGTTGCCCCCCAACCCACAGACAACTTACTCACTCAGACTGTTATTCTAACTCTAGAAGATGTCTCCCCCAGGATTCACTGTTCAGATGGTGTTACCACAGCACAAAGCCATTCGTAATGAACATCGGACTGGACATCCTGTTTGTGTGAGTCACAGTGACTCAGACAGCAACATCAGCACCCATGCTATAGAATAACAGATTCACATGAATGTCATATTGAGTTCCAAATGTCCCTCAATAAAGCGATGCCCAGCCTAGCAGGGGTGTTTTTTTTGAATACACACTGTGAATATATGAAACAGTTACTGCAGCGATCTGATATTGCCAAAACCATGCTAAAGGGGAACTGGTGCACATATGGGAGAGAACAGGAATATATGAGATGGAAAAATGAGATGCTGATGCTGATGAAAAGTTAAAAGAAGAGAAATCCAAATGCTGGAGGCTAGGGGTTGCACTGTTATCTTGGCCGACTCAGTGCTATCACAGGGCATCTTAGTTCCAGTTTGATGATTGTTTCATGATTATTCATGCACACTAGATGCATAGGCAGAGTTTTTTGGGTGACTGCCCCCCTCCTGCTTTAGCAAATAAACTGAATCATGGAAATTTGTTGTATTTATTTAATAAACCTCGAGTGTGGCATCAGTCCTCTACTAATCATGTACCGTATGCAAGCTTTAAAGGGAGAGTTCACCCAAAAATGAAAAATTGTTTATCTGCTTACCTGTAGGTCATCCAAAATGTAGGTGACTTTGTTTCTTCAGTAGAACACAAATATTATTTTGAGGTTTTTAACTGAAACCATCTGTCAGTCCTATAATGTCAGTGGATGGGAATCATGGCTTTGAGAAACATAAAACATAACAAACAAAACCAAATTAAATCCTGCAGCTCATAAATGTATACGAAAAACACAAAATGATTGGCCTGTGCAAGAAACTGAACAGTATATAGATTTTTACCTCTGATTTTCACCGTAATGTCTGAACTGTCCTGAGCGCGTTCACTTTTCTTCTTCAGCCTGCGTTTGAGTCGTCTTCTTCTTCTTCCTTTATGGTGTTTAAGTGCATTACCACCACCTATCTCTCAACCACTGACAATTGACACTCTATCTACAATTTCAATTGGGAGTGTCAATGGTCCATTTGAGAGATATGTGGCAGTAATGCACTTACTGTATAAGTCTATAAGGACAGTTCAGACATTGCAGTGAAAATCAGAGGTAAAAATCTTTATAAATACTCAGTTTCTTGCACAGACTGATCATTATGTGTCTTTCCACATCAATGTATTGTCACAAGCCGCAGGGTTTAATTTTGTTTTGTTTGTGTATGTTTTATGTCTCTCGAAGCTGTGATTCCCATCCACTGACATTATAGGACTGACAGACTGCAACAGTTTCAGTAAAAAATCTCTGTTTGTGTTCTGCTGAAGAAACAAAGTCACCTGCATCTTGGATGCCCTGAGGGTAAGCATATTAACATCAAATTTTCATTTTTGGGTGAACTATCCCTTTGAGATTCGCCCTCAGCTTGTGACAGCTGAAATGGATCTTGTGAAATGTGCAATCACATTGCCGATCACACTTGAGAAACTTAAAGGTGGAGTACGGAAGGACAAATATCCAAACCTTTTCAGACTACTGCAGCTTGCACTCACTCTGCCCATTGGTTCGGCTACATCAGAAGTAAGTTTCATATTCTATAATGAGCTCCGATCTAACACACTGAGAAAGATTTAACTGAAAACTTATCAGAAGAGATGAAAGAAAGACAGTGGTCACCTATGCAATTCGGAAAAAGAGGTGGCTATTCTGCATTAGGTATGTTTTTTTTTTTTACTCCTTGAACTGCAGTTATAGTTCATTCTAAATGTATTTTTAATGTAGAATATGTGTTACATAAATACATGAAATGTAAAACATATAAAAAACAAAAAAAAAGCTCCTCTGCCCACCAATGCCCACCCATAAAAGAAATTCTGCGTATGACTAGATGCCATTTTTAGATTCACAGAATGGGGTTTACATCTATCTAATAAGGTCAGCACTGAGGAATCATTTAAAAAGATAATTCTTATTGTGCCAATGAAAAGATGCATTTGTTTTGGCTTACATTACCAGCAGCCATGTAGTCAAAACTGGTTTTAGCTTCTTGAGAAGCCAAACAAGATTTACTGCTACCATTAAATTATTAACTAAAGGTGCCATGTTTAGGCTATAGGACAGTTTCAAGCAACAATCAAGGAAAATTATTTCTACAGTAAAAGGACATGCACTTCTGTATTTAACTGTATTAACTATTTCTTAACTATTTATTTGGAGTATTTGTGTTGATGAGACCATTTTAGTAACCATAAAAGGTAAATCACCTTTCAGGTCAGTAATGATTTTGGTCCTGGGATGAATGATAAATTTATACCCCTTAATCTTTCACATTTTGCTATGTTGCAGTTTTATATTAAACTGCTTTAAATCCCAAAAATCCCAAAGTGCTATTTTCCACGTTAATCTACACATTATACACTATAATAACGAACCAAAATAGCAGACTTGTGATAACTTTATTTGTGAGCAAATTGATTATAAATGAAAAACTGAAATACTTACATTGCATAATACAGGACTTGAATCACCTTTGGCAGTAAATAAAGTCTTCTGGGTATGATGCAACAAGTGTTGCACATCTGTTTTTTTGGTGATTTTCTTCCATTCTTCTCTTCAGATCCCCACAAGCTCTGTCAGATTGTATGGGGACCATTGGTAGAGAGCCACAATTTCAGATTTCTCTAGAGAAGTTTGATTGGGTTCAAGTCAGAGCTCTGGTTGGGCCACTCAAGGACATTCACAAAGTTTTTATCATCATATATGATCACGGAACTCAACTAGAGTGACCATTAGCTTCTTGGTCACCACTTGGTCAACCAAAGCACTTCTTCATCGATTGCTCATTCTGGTGAAGAGACCAGCTCTAGGGAGAGTCCTGGTTGTTTGAAACTTCTTCCATTAAGGATAATGGAGGCTACATGCTTCTGTGAGCCTTCAATGCAGCATTTTTTTTCTGCACTTTTCTACAAATCTGTGTCTTGACACAATCCTGCCTCTGAGCTCTACAAGCAGTTCTTTTGACCTCAGTGCTTGGTTTTTGCTATGATATGCATTTTCAGCTGTTAGACCTTTTATTGACAGTTGCGTGTGCCTTTCCAGATCATACCCATTCAAATGAATTTGCCATAGGTTAACTCTTACCAAAGTTTTGTAAAATTTACAGGCAATATTGTAAAGTTCCAGAGCTAAATTTATAAGAATTACATTTTTGCCTATCACTATCAATCACAAATATAAATAGGCCTATATAAATCTTAAAACAAGTGAAAACAATGAAATTCCAAATATATTTTGAGAAGCAATGGTACTTGCTTTATTGTACTCAAACGGAGCACACTATCCCTCAAACACACATCACTATGGTACACACACAATATATGGAATTTCATTGTTTTCACTTGTTTTAAGATTTATATAGGCCTATTTATATTTGTGATTGATATATATATATATATATATATATATATATATATATTAAGCACACCTCCAGGGTCCCTGGTTAAGAGACCCATACAGTTAAAATCCAAAACCAATTGAATACTATCCTGCTGTTCAGTGTGTGAACTCCTAATGACAGCGCAGCACACGCTGGGGGAAGACACAAAACCTTTGTTCTCTCCATTGTTTGCAATTTCACTGTGCATGTCTTTAATGAGATAAAAGGAAACTGAGACCTCGTTAGTTGAACAATAGGTGACAGACTGGCAATTCATCTTAAGCAGCATGAGGAATATGTCACGCTGTCTGGTCTCTGTTTCCCTGAGTTTCCACTAGTGGTCTCTCTTCCCCATAGGCACCTGACCGTAGGCACTACAATTCCCACTAAGCCTTGTCCCTTCATCACAGTAATTGCACTCCTGTTAATTGCACTCAGGTGTCTTCACTTGTTAGTCATTATCCTCCCTATATTAACTAGTCCTTTTCTGTTTGTCTGCATGGAGTCCTTTCTTTGCGTCACCCAGTTTCCTCGCCTTCCGAGTTCCTCGTCTTCCGAGTTCCTGTTCCTATTCCTGTTTATTTATTTGTTTGTTTGTTTGGATGGATTTTTGGTTTTGACCTCTGCATTTTGGATTCTGAGTTGGATTACCCAAATAAACCCACATTGCATTTGGATCTCTCGTCTCCTGCGTTTCACTGGTTCTCCACAGAATATAGTGATTGACAGTGTTGACTGCTGTATTCATTATTGGTCATGAGTCATTGAGCAGTATGCATAATTTGGCATTGATCATTAAGTATTTTAGTAATTATCATTCAAAGACCACTGGTTGATTTATGTGCAATTATATCTGACCATGACCGTCAGGTTACATTGAGGACAATGACTCTAGATATTGATAACTGCAGTTCCTAAAATTTAAAGAATGTCTTTCTAAAGAAGTAAAGTTTTTCTACACATCATTATTTTCCATAACATTCAAGCCTATAGAAACATAACATCATGACTGACAACCTGTGACCATGAATACTTCAAAAAGATATGGGAACTTTGAATTGCTCTGAAGGTCAGGACAGAAATAGTACAGTGAGTCACTGTTTTTGAACAGAGGGCCTTACTTGAAAGCTGATTGGAAAATGTCAAAATGGCCTTTTAGCAAGATGAACCCTACTACACATGGTCATTATATTAATATGGCCACTCAGGCCACTGACACTTATGCCACTTTAATCTCTTTATTGTGTGAAATTAAAACAATGTATCTGCATGAGGTATATAAACAGTTTGCAGTTTTTATAATAAAAGTGAGAGAGAGAAAACTTGTGTGAACTGTGTGGGTGTTTGAATAAGCAATATATTTTCTGTATGTCTCTTTATACAGTATGTGTATATTTATATAAAGGTTTTTAGTGCAGCTTCAAATGGCTCTATACAAACCCATCCAAGGAATAAGTGTCTTATCTAGCGAAATAGTACATACACACACACACACACACACACATATATATATATATATATATATATATACAAAAAAATGTATATATTGCACTAGCTCTGCGAAGCGCGTCTCTGACTTTATGTCTGTGACATTACGTAATTATGTTGGAAGGGACATTCATAGTTCATCATCTGGGTACTCCAGTTCAAAAATGTTTTGGCCAAAAACGCCATCTCATTTTCTCCTCCAACTTCAAAATCATCCAATATCATTGTTTTACCTTTTTTGTAATGGGTGTTTGACTTTGCACGTTTGATTTGTAAACACTGGGTCGGTACTTATGCCTACGTTACATGTGATTGATTAAATAATGCGTGAAGTTGTGGATGCGCATCGCAGAGCTAGTGCAAGATGAGCATTTCTGGTTAAACAGTATATAAATTTTTATTTGTTTTAGAAAATGACAGATCATTTTTCTAAGACCCTTATTCCTCTGCGGAACAAGGCACCAAGCCCCCAACGACTCCCCGGGCACCGCAGCAAAAAATGGCTGCGCATTGCTTTGTGTGTGTGTGTGAGTATGTGTTTGTTCACAACTCACTGTTGTGTGAATGCACTTGGATGGGTAAATACAGACAGAAATTCTGAGTAAGAGACACCATACTTGGCCAAACGTTACTTCAGTTCATTTCACTTTAAGTTAGAGATACAACATGCTTCTTAATAGGCTATCATGAGGAGAATAAATAAATGGAATGTAACTGACATCTTGATAAACTGCCCTAAGAAAGTTCAGTAGGAGATCTTGGAAAATGCTAACTTTAGCCTAATAGCACTGAAAGCATACGTCCAACCCTCCCTACAAAATGCCATCCAAAGCTATGCCCTTGGACCAGAGGTGTCAAGTAAAGATGTACAAATACTTCGTTACCTTACTTAAGTAGAAATTTTAGAAATCTATACTTTACTGGAGTAATTATTTTTCAGCCGAGTTTTTACATCTACTCCAATAATTTCACGCAATTATCTGTACTTTCTACTCCTTACATTTTAAAAATAGGTTCGTTACTGCTTTTACACAGTCGGACAGCGTGACAGTGGTGTCCTACATAAATCACCAAGGCGGTGTTTCGTCCAGCCGCCTCTGCGCACTGGCAAAGCACCCCTTGTAATGGACATAACCCAGGCTGTGATCGCTCAAGGCGACGCATATACCTGGCAGGACAAATCTGGGAGCAGACATGCTATCTCGGAGCAATGTCCCCTCAGTTGAGTGGATGATCCATTCCCAGACGATTCTCAAAATCAGGGAGATTTTTGGGAAGGCAGAGGTCGAACTCTTTCGCCTCAGAAAGCAACTCTAATTGCCCAACCTATTTTTCAAAAGACACAGATGCACTGGCCCACAACTGGCCCAGCCTCCTTCTTTACGCTTTTCCCCGGATCGCTCTGATCCCTCAGGTCATCAGACAAGTCAGGGAAAACAAGCACAAAGTCCTCCTGGTGGCCCCACTCTGGAGGAGCCAAGTTTGGTCCTTAGAGCTATTCAGGCTTTCCACAAAAGCCCCATGGCCGATCCCCCTGAGGTGGGACCTCCTCTCTCAGGCGAACAGGACAATCTGGCATCCACAGCCAGAACTCTGGGCTCTGCACCTATGGTCATTTCCCTCTCGGGACTGCCTTCTTTGTCAGGCGAGCGAGAGCTGGAATTACTCTCCCCAGTGAGGGCTTTGAGAATATACACTGAGCAGTCACAGCCATTCCGGCAATCTGACCAGTTTTTTGTCTGCTTTGGTGGCCGCACCAAGGGGTCTTCGGTCTCAAAGCAGCGCCTCTCTCGTTGGATAGTCGACGCTATCGCTCTGTGTTACTCCTCTATGGGCCTTGAGTGCCCCATAGGAGTAAGAGCTCACTTCACAAAAGGGATGGCCTCTTCTTGGGCCTGGTCTAGTCGTGTCTCTATCAAGGACATCTGTGAGGCGGCCGGCTGGTCCTCGCCGTCCACTTTTGTCAGATTCTATAACCTGGACGTCCCGACCTTGCATGCTCGTGTCCTCTTGGTATGACAACGATGGCCTCTATCAGACTCTGTCATCATGCCACCTCCAGGGAGCTAGCTCCCTCTTAGCAGTGTAGCGTAAAGGGTTCGACAGCTCTGGCCATCTCACTTGTCCCCTGGACCCCAAGGTGTCCAAGATAAGTCTTGTCGTTCCCGGTTGAATTCGATCCCCATATGCAGTATGAGTGAAGTATCAAAAGGGAATGTAACCTCGGTTCCCTGAGATACGGAATGAGTACTGCGTTATATGCCTTGCCACGAGGCTGCGGCTTCAGTGTCATCGCTTCAGTCGTATGACCTGATTTCCTCTGGCGATTTGCCTGCTTATATAGCCATTCGCCCTGCCCATCTTGGCTACGCAGCACTGTCATTAGTTTAAAAAAGTTTACAGTTTAAACCAATGGCAGTTCAGTTGCACTGCGTTATTGAAAAAAGGCTTCAGTATCGAGAAAAAAGGAGGTTTTCCCATATGCAATACTCATTCCGTATCTCAGGGAACCCAGGTTACGTTCGAAAACCGAGTACGTTTCTGAAGACAATCAATTATTGTACCTTTAATGCTTTAGTACATTTTATACCGTGTCCACACTGTGAGAGACAAAATTAGAAAATACATTTAGTAAAGTTTGTTATATAAATAAAATGTGTTCCAGTAATGACTAAATCTGTTGACATTGTAGACATGCACCTCATGAAGAGGAGCCATTTTACACTTTAACTGTTTTAAAGGTATTTCATAAAAAGCAAATCTTATGTTTTTTTTGTTTTTTTTTTATAAATTGCAACCTGTTTCTACCAACACTTGTTGTATTGCTGTATCAGTGAGGGACAGAGCTTTTTTACACTGACAGGTAACAGCAGAGATATCTATAGAGAGACACCATCCTATTCAAAATGAGTCAAAACAAAGAATCTGCTTTTAAATATAACACATAGTGCCACACTAGGGTGTTATATTGGAAAGGTAAATGAGCTAAACTTGGGTGGCACCGAATAATAAATAATAAAACCTGTGCCTGAACACTGAAACCTGACACTTTGGGAATAATGCATATTGCTAACCACACTGACAATGATTTATTAACAAGAAAAAACTGATAAGGGGGTGACTTGCTGAAAGATCTGTTAACATGATGCTGTGATACAATTTTATACACATTTACTGAAAATTGTAAGAAAGAAAGAAATAACAAATAAAATATGTCTTTAACATTTATAAAGTGTCAATATCAGCTCCATAGCAGCCCTCTCTCTTTGAATCTGGTCACAGGTGTCACCTCACTGCAATTCATAATGGCTCTTCAAATTTGCATGCTCCCATGCATCTCTGTTCATATGTCTCATGTGCTAAGTTCAGAAGTCTTACAAACTTTGATAGAGCTTGTAACCCTCAAACCTCAATAACCCCAGAACAAAAAGCTGTTTATTTAATTATGTCCTTATCATTTTATACTTGTACACTATAATATCAGAGTGTCAAACAGAAAGCAAGAAATATCAACAACAACAACAAAAATCTATAGTTTAAATGTGCTGTAGTTTATATATACTAATGGCGCGTTTCCACCACAGGAACTTTACCCAGGAACTAGGGACTTTGGCCTAGTACTCGGTGTGTTTCCACCGCAGGAACCAGGAACTAAATAAAGTTCTGGGTAAAAAAAAGTGCCCCTCAGAAAGTCCCTGCTGGCGAGATATTACTTTTTCAAAGTTCCGGAACTTTCAGGGGCGGGACTTGGGCGCTAAACATCCTGATTGGTTGAGTTCACGCAGCATTGGTTGGGTTCAACCACCATTTATTCAGACCATTTTCAAAACTGTTATTGTGTCATGAAATGTAATTTTTAAAGTATTTCAGGCGAGAATGTAGTTGTTTAAAACTCAAATCTGTGATTTATTTATAAAGACAGCGCCTATTTAAAAATGTGTTTCGCCGATCTCGGAGACATGAGCTCCACGCGATCAGCGGGAGCTCAGTCCTCATGTATCTGCCGAGAGCAGCCTCACCTCGGCTAGACCTTCTGATGTGTGCCACTAGCTCTGATGTCTCTTTAGTGGTTAAAAATAACATATAATTCATTTTGGGTAAATCTAACAGGTTATCTTTGGTCTGTATTCAATTTATCTCTATGTTAAAATGAAAATAAAAAGGCAAATTTATATAATATTTAGTTTCATTGTAATGACTGTATATACACATTTCCCTGAACTAAGTCAATTTCTGCAGCTGTTATTATGTTAAATGAAAATGAAAGGAGGCAGTGGTATTTGATATCCCATTTCATTTAATGTAAATATACAGAGAGGAAAATTGCAGTAGCTATGGTCAGCTGACTGAAGTTATTTGCATCGTCGCAGACATCACACTCCTGAGTCAATGCACAAAGTCCGATCTACCGAGGATGCACGTCCAAAATCAGTGTACTTTGTATTGAGAAACGCACGCAGACCTACATCACCAGTCTATTTCCCTAATCTTCCCGGTACTTTACACCATGGTGGAAACGCAGAAAGCAACAGGTCTGGGGTGAAAAAAGTTCCTGGGAAAAAAAATTCCGGGTAATTTTGATGGAAACGCGGCATAAACTTGCTTTCTAGTTGACAGAAAATGGCACTGTATAAATACCTGCTGAAGAGAAAAGAAAATCAAAATCAAAACTTCAAAACTACTCTGAGCATTTTTCAACACATTGTACTACTGTCATAATTGTTGACAATCTCGTATCACACTATATATTAAGTTGTAGTCAAAGTGTTTCATGGGGGCTTGTGGAACTTTTCTTTTCTTTTTTTTTTTTTTTGTCCATATGGCATTAGGGTTGTAACGATATTAGGTGTATTCAACTTTGGTTGGCACTGCACAGACCCGTCAGCGGCTGGCTTGTAGAAGTGCATGCTGGTTAAAAATTTTGTCAAAGTACCGCAATAGCATTTCGAGAGCAGCTGGCTGACTCAGCTGGTGCAGCTTTTTCAGAGCGACTGCAGGACTGCAGTTTCACGACTGGCGTAATTCCCCACATGACAACAATGACACGTTTCTAACATCTTCAGTTCCAATACTGCTCACAAATCTGTTTTTAGAACATTAAAAGCATTTTATTGTAGTTGCAACGTTATATTGAGTCACATTTAATTAAAAAAACACTGAGAGAAGCATATATACCCTCACTTTATTAGTATTTAAATAGTTTAAGTTTAAAGGTCCCATTTTACACGCATTTTTGAAGCTTTGATTGTGTTTACAGTGTTCAATATAACATGTGTTCATTTTTCATTTGTATTTTTCACACAATTCACCAATCTGTATACCGCTGTTTTCATTGTCATAAAAACGGGCTGATGACTTCCTTGTTTTATAAAGTCCCTCCTTCAGAAATACATAACGAGCTCTGATTGTGCCAGCAGTTCCTATGTTGTGATTCGACAGCAGCTGAGCGCAGGCTGCCCTCCTGGAAATGCGATTGGGCTAGTTTTGAGAAGCAAGTGGACAGGAACATGTGCTGGAGATGTACTTCTAATCACAGGAGCGTTTTTACTGACGAGATGCGCATGAAAATCGCACAGCCCTAACATCTAGTTAACAAAACTAAACAGCGTTGCCCTTTGTGTAATAAGTTACAGAAACTGTTAAACTTAAATAATAAAATACACCAACTTAAATAATAAAATACACTTACCGGTTGTGGTCCATAAACAACGCCTTCTCCAGACAAAGAGGGAACTGCTCCATCTTTCAGGAATAATCTTTGTGCGAATCCGGCATTAAACTGATTGAGATTGAGGAAGCTGTCCTCAGCAAGCTGTCCTCAGCAAAATGTGCTGCACATAGATTTTACATGTGGATTATAATTTTCGGGAACCGAATTAAACATAAATTGCAACTATTAATCTCCAAGTACAGCATCCCTGGGAAGGCCAAACAAAGATGATTAGATGAAAATAACAGCGTTTCAACGACATGGCGACAAACACAAACGCAACTCTTCCTCTTCTCCATCGGAGCACAACAAGACCACGCCCCCCTTTTTGTGTATTCATGTGGGCGGTGGTTAGTCAAAAAACTGTTTTAGTGACGTCATTACTGCAGGAACTACAGGGATGTAGTCCAAACGGGTTGTTTTTTGTAGGCGAATTCTGTTAAATAAAATATCTCGCTTGGCATTGAACTTTGAGCTTTAGAATTTTACAGATATTACTTATACTCTAACAAAAACATTGCACACTATCTAAAGTTTAAAACATGGGATCAAGTTAAACTTTATTCTTGAACAGATCGCATTGTATCAAGCAGTATATAAACAGTTGCTAATGAAAATGTTTCTAAAACATCTGTGTATTTGACAAATATTGCATGTTATTCACTTCATCTGTGATTGATTATGTAAACACCGCAAGAGCATCACTATCGGGAGCAGAAAGTGTCTAACTTGATATCTCCACTTTCAATTCCGCCACCCAACTGCAAGCGGCTACTCTCGCCAATCAGTCTGTGCAAAGCTGTATGAAGTCGAACACACATTTTATTAATATTGTGTAGTAAATTTAAGCTCAAAAGGGAAATGTATATAAATAATAAATAATAAAAATAATCATATAATTATGATTAATTACAATTATTTATATGAGCTGCCAGTAGTAACTGTAGCAGAATTAAATTCAACTCTAAGAAAAGATATATTCATGGCCACAGAAAATACTTTCATATAGTATTAATGCACTAGAGCATGTAGCAAAATCGGAATCGTAAAGGAACATTGATTTGTTTGGCAGAATCAGAAACTCAAGTAATTTATGTGCAAGAGTTTTATTAACTAAACACTAACGTAAACTAGTCTAACAAACAAACAAACATACATACAATCACTCATACAAGGGTAAGGGAAAATGAGATCTGATGGATGATACCAATCCAAAAAAAAAATCCAAAAAGAGTCAGTTAACCACCCTGATTAAAACAATAAGTGCCGTTTATACGGGGTCTATAGCTTATACTAAACCTCTTTTTTGTTTAGTAAAATGTATGATACTTGCATTTCCTTGGCCTGTAATAAGCGTCTGGATGCAAAGTCTTTATGGTTTGGAGGTTCGGTGGTGTAGAAGTCATGATTACCTTCTTTTTCGGTTATTCATTAGCAAAACAGTGTGTCAATAATGCAACATGACAGTTAAAGGCAGTTCATCATTGAATTCAGTGATGTCATCTCTGTTCAGTTTAAATAGTGTCTGTGCATTTATTTTCAATCAAGTCAATGATATCGCTGTAGATGAAGTGACCCCAACTAAGCAAGCCAGAGGCGACAGTGACAAGGAACCGAAACTCCATCGGTGACATAATGGAGAAAAAAACCTTGGGAGAAACCAGGCTCAGTTGGGGGACCAGTTCTCCTCTGACCAGACGAAACCAGTAGTTCAATTCCAGGCTGCAGCAAAGTCAGATTGTGCAGAAGAATCATCTGTTTCCTGTGGTCTTGACCTGATGGTCATCTGAGACAAAGTCTTTACAGGGGATCTGTATCTGGGGCTCTAGTTGTCCTGGTCTCTGCTGTCATTCAGGGATGTAGAGGTCATTTCTAGGTGCTGATCCACCATCTGGTCTAGATATGTACTGGATCCGGGTGACTGCAGTGACCCTCTGATCTGGATACAGACTGGATCTGGTGGCTACGGTGACCTCAGAATAAGAAAGAAACAGACCAATATTAGTGTAGATGCCATTCTTTTAATGATGTAGCAAGTACATCGGGTGGTATGGGAAGTGTTCCGGTTTACCTAATTAATGCAGCCTAAAAATCCTTTAACTGATTTGGATATTAAAAGCATATTAGTATGTTATGTGTAAGCCAGGTTAAAGAGATGGGTCTTTAATCTAGATTTAAACTGCAAGAGTGTGTCTGCCTCCCGAACAATGTTAGGTAGGTTATTCCAGAGATTAGGCGCCAAATAGGAAAAGGATCTGCCGCCTGCAGTTGATTTTGATATTCTAGGTGTTATCAAATTGCCAAGTTTTGAGAACGTAGCGGACGTACAGGATTATATTGTAAAAGGAGCTCATTCAAATACTGAGGTGCTAAACCATTCAGGGCGTTATAAGTAATAAGCAATATTTTAAAATCTATACGATGTTTGATAGGGAGCCAGTGCAATGTTGACAGGACCGGGCTAATATGGTCATACTTCCTGGTTCTAGTAAGAACTGCTGCTGCATTTTGAACTAGCTGTAGTTTGTTTACCACCCAATAAAGCTTTACAATAATCTAACCTTGAGGTCATAAATGCATGGATTAACATTCCTGCATTTGACACCGAGAGCATAGGCCGTAATTTAGATATATTTTTGAGATGGAAAAATGCAGTTTTACAAATGCTAGAAACGTGGCTTTCTAAGGAAAGATTGTGATCAAATAGCACACCTAGGTTCACTCGTCATCCAGGTTTTTATATCGACTATGCATTCCATTAGTATTTCAAATTGGTGTGTTTCACCGGGCCGCGAAAAAATATAGAGCTGAATATCATCAGCATAACAGTGAAAGCTAACAGTGAAATCTCCCAAGAATAACATATAAAGCGTGAAGAGTAGCGGCCCTAGTACTGAGCCATGAGGTACTCCATACTGCACTTGTGATCGATATGATACATCTTCATTCACTGCTACAAACTGATAGCGGTCATATAAGTACGATTTAAACCATGCTAATGCACTGCCATTAATGCCAACAAAGTGTTCAAGTCTATGCGAAAGAATGTTGTGGTCAACTGTGTCAAACGCAGCACTAAGATCCAATAAAACTAATAGAGAGATACAACCATGATCAGATGATAAGAGCAGGTCATTTGTAACTCTAAGGAGAAGTGAAGAGTGATGAATTCCAAAGATGTCCTGACTCGATGGTGATTGGGAGTTTCTTACCAGTGGAAAGTGAAAAGAACTAAGAGAGATGTCAAGACATGAGGCCTGGCACAAACGTAGGGGTCCAAGAGAGTTCTAGTTCATCCTCCTCATCCCCTTAGGATTTAAAAGAAATGCAGACTGAAGGTGGTTCACTGATGTGAGGCCTTTAAGGTCTGAGAAAGTTCACGCCTCTCAGGATGGGCTTGTCCAATGAGGCTGAAAATACCTAGCTGGAGGTTGGAACTAATGAAGAGTTTTATAACTCTTTGAGTGAAAGCATGGCAACTTGCAAAATTGAATTTTGCATGGAAAAACTAATATATTGATTATGCAATGGAAAAACTAATATATTGCTTATGTACCAACAGAGGATGAATTCAAATATACTAAAGATGGTGAGATTAGATATAGGTAAAATTACATGAATGAGTAGTTCTATCACAAGCATGCATAAAACAGTATACAGGACAAAAAATACAAAATACAAAAACAGTAACAACATACACAAAGACCTGAAGTATATGTGTGTTCATTCAAAGAAAGGGTTTTCTACGAATTAATTAGAGAAGAGTCTTTTAGGCCATAAAAGTTATCTGGTCTGGCTGAGGTGTCGTGGTTGCCATGGTAAACAGGGGTCTGGAGTCATTTGCAGACATCCTGACACCTAGCATGTTTATTGGGTGAGGGGTCTGTTATCATTTGATGATCTAGTGAATAATTGATTTGTTAAATCAAATGAAAAAATTGTGTGTATGATTGGTCCAGATGCTAAATAATTCCCTCGAACATTGTTGTCCGTCCAATAGACAAGAGTGAGCAACGTCAAAGGTGCAGAACCATCAGACACGCACCTGCCACTCATGGCTGGGAGACAGCAGTGGCTCTCTGGCTGTTGGTGACATGGTGGATGCTGTCAGGTGGTGTGCTGTGGTGATGTAGGCTATAGCAAGGTGTGTGTCCTTGAGCCTATGTAGCAGGTGTCAAGGCTGTGTCACCTGTCATCCTGAAGTGAATTTGTATGGGTAAGATGGTTCTTTGTCGATGTTGTTAGCCAGTAGGCTATCCATGATACCCACAATGCGGAACAGTCAGGTTATACTCTCACTGGTGAGAGTGCAGACGGCTCCAGGAGTCACAGGGAATTGCTATGGCGATTCTGTAGTGTGCAGAGAATTTCATACTGACCTAGTGATGATGGCAGGAGAGCAGCAGGTGGTTTTTAGCCCTCTGTTTTGCTCAGGATGCTCCTCCCTTGGAAGGGTCTGATTCTGTGTTGTGTCAGACAAGGAATCAGAAGTTTTTCCTTCCCAGTACTCCTCAGTTGAGTTTTGTTCAAAGAGCTCTTTTGGTAGTGTCAGCATCTCCTGTAAATCAGAAGTAGGCATGTCCAGCTGTCCTTGTGTAGCCTTCGTTCTGCACCTGTGTGAAGGTTGTGGAGGAAGATGTTGTGGTGGACTGCTGTTGGACATACCGTTAACCAGATGACGATGCCCTTTTCCATGGCTTCTCCCAGTGGTCGGTCTGGAACCTGGGTCTGTTGCCATGGTGATGGCTCTGTCCTCCGCTGGCTAGTGGGTTTCTGCAGAAGGGCCTTGCATTATGGCAATGCTGGGTGCCTTCTTGTGCTTGCTTTGGATTCTGGGATTTGTAGTTCAGAATCAGTGGGGTCTTACAAATACCTTAAGTGGAGGCCTTGTGCTTGTTAAAGGCCTTCTGAGTCAGGCCACCAGTTGTTGAATAGGCATTGTGCAGCAGGCCATAATGCCTAAATGGTGACATACAATAGAATGAAGGTTTTGGAGGAAAAGGCTCTTGAAGCTGGTGTCATCCTCTATGCAAGGGTAATTGCTAGCTCCGAAGTAAGCTCGTCAAAGTCTATAGTAGTAAGCATGGGGATTTTTCATGCCTGCCCTGTTTGGTGTCTAGGGCAGTGATCAGTCTGCATTCAGACTCTGGGACTGAGAATTTCTTTATGATGGCTTGTTTAAGCTGCTGGTGAGGCTACTCTCAGGATCAGAGATGGTCCTCAGGATCTCTGTTGCTGAACATGGACTTTGATTTCAGCTCGGGCTGCTTGCAGGTGGCATTCACAGGCATTGTTTTGGTTCACCTGAATTAAACTTTTTCCTTCTGCAGCTGCAGAGGTTTTCAGGGAGTGTCAAGCTGAAAGCATCGTTTCCCCCCTTTGCAGCTGTGTACGGGGGAAGGGAACTTGCACTGCTGGCGGTGTGATGTTCAGCAAGCTGTCTTTTATGTGAGTCCATGCGCAGTCACCAGGACTGTTTCAATTTTCTGAACCATGTCAAGGTCCTCTTTAATGTTGCAGAATTGCTGAGTTAGGGTTTGGACTTCAGCTCTGGCTGCATGCTGATGGCCTTCTAAGACCTCAGCTCTGGTGTCTCTCTCATTAAGTTCCACATACACTGGTTTCAACAGTGACTTTGTGTGAAACAGTTCTCTTTCCAAGTCCTGTCTGATTACTTTTTACAACTTTGCTTGGTGTCCAGCAGCTCTTAGAGCCTCCTGAAGACTGGTGATTTCCTTCTGTTGTGCCATTCTTTAATGTCCTTTGCATCCATTCTGTGCTTTCTCTTGATGAGCATGTGTCGCAGTCTCGCTTTTTCATTTCTCTGCCGTTGCAGGTCGTTGGCTGCTTTGGGCTGAAGGATGTCCATCACAGTTCTCTGCTGGGTTTCCAGGTGGTACTGTTGAGCTGGCAGGGCTGGATGACTGTGAATTGTCTGCGACATAGTGTCACACTTGTGGGAACACCAGGGAGAAAGAGGCAGCAGGTGTAAAACTATCTGTATGTGGAATGGTTTTGAGGATTTGAGGATTGGGGAAAGGAGAAGATTTGAGTAACTTTGTTGACGGGGCTGTAAGCAGAGGTCAGCTAATGATCGGGCTATTACTATTACTATTACTATTATTAAACTATTACTCAAAGCACTGATGGTTCACAGGCTTGGTCACTATGAAGGTATCAAATAAACAAAACTGACATAAAATCAGGAAGAGACAGAGGGAGAAAGAATGGCGTTCCTTACTTAGTTTAAGCTAGGAGATATGACTAAGCAGTTATCACTTGTTCAAAGGAATGCAGCAGAGTCATAAAACCTAGATAGACTGTTAACTACGCTAGCAGGGACACATCAAACACCTCAAGGTAAATAAACAGAAACAATAGGAAGTGTTTCTTGTCTTCTCAGGGGCCTGGTGTAAGGAGGGTAATAGAAAAGACAGGAATGATGCTACTAATAACCTGTATAGCTCATTAAAGGGACAACAGTTGTTAGAACTGCTCTAATTCTAGGGGCACGTTGATTGTGATGGTCAAACAAACTAAAATAAGGTAAAATTAATATGAAAATGAAAAGGTCCTAATAGCTTTAGGAAACTAAAAGGAAAAGTAAATTAAAAATAGATTTAATTAAATCTCAGATTTAATAAAAATCAACTGGTACATTCATGCTAAACAAAATTCAAAATTAGTACATTCATGCTAAACAAAGGTAAATTAATAAAAATAAAATCTGACAGAGAAATGGAGATAATACAAAACCACAGAGTGTGGGGAGGGACCCTCCTAACTGAATCTGAAGAGAAGGTGATAGGATAGACAGGAAGTAAAACCAGGAGTGAGGAGGAGGAAGAGGAGGAGGAGAGAGAGAGAGGAGTGGTTTGTAGTAATGGGAAGTTCGATTCTTTTCTGCGAACCGGTTCTTTCGGACGGTTCGATTCACCGGTTCTTTTACGCTCGACTTAATGACGTCATTGGCGATGACATAATGGCATCAAGTCTATCAAACATTCAAATATATAAAGTCAGTAATCATAACTTTAGTCAGTTAAAAACCTCATAATCATGAAAAGTTTACAATTAAGTTTTGCAACAACGCACCCAAATACAGTAACAGCAATAATGTGCATACAAGGATTTAAGTCTTGTAGATATAAAGTAAATCAATTAGTTGTCATCAGCGCAGAAACCATGATCCACTTACTATACATAATCCATTGCAATGTATTTGTTATTAAATGAACTTACGTTTTGCCAGATTGCCCTTCATTCAAGCCCTCGGTTTATAACTCATAACATTAGCACAGAATCAGTTCAGAATCAATCACCAAAAGAACCAGTTCGGTTCAGACGCGCGGTGAGTCAGTCGGCTTCACGGTGAATCACGCATGCGCAGTATCATCAGCTCCTCAGTTCTCGAATCGGACGCGTCTGAAAGAAACGGTTTTCGGTTCAGTGTACTGATGATCTGAAAACCGATGCAACCGGTTCTTGACTCGAGAATGAGAGTCAGCTCATCGGTTCTCAAATAGTACACGTTCGACAGAAACAGTTCTCAGTTCAGTGTACTGGTGATCCGAAAACCGATGCAACCAGTTCTTGAGAATGATAACTGCTTCAGCAGTGGGCGTGTTCGTTCATCATCTGGATCTGCTCGGTGTTCATCTTCAGCTCGGTCGTCACAGCAGTTCAGTCAGTGTACTGTTTGAGTAAATGAATTACTCCGGGATATTGGTTTATTCTGACTCAGAGGGAGTGTCAGTCACGTTAAAAAAGTTAACATCTTAAGTAATTTGTGGATTAATGCTTATTGGAGATGCAAACCGTTTCAAACGATTCAGTTCGATTCGGCGAACTGGTTCAACCGGTTCACTAAGAAGAACCAGTTAAATTGAACGATTCGTTGGGGAATCAGACATCACTAGTGGTTTGAAAGTTACACTTTACACGCACACCTATCTAAGTGTCAGTCAGATGCTGACAGCTGGTAGTTGAGGTAAAGGGCTTAGCTTAGCCTGTATAACTGCTAGAAGAGTTAGCTTTAGGTAACAGAATCTACAGTTTAAGGCAGTAACTTGTAAGCACACAGCACAAGACACAGGTATGTAAAATCAAACAATGCTTTATTGAACTACTCTAATACACACAAACTAAACTAAAGAAAACACACAAACATTCATTCAAACAGTGACAGAGAAAAGTGATGTTATTAACGGAGGGTGAATGGAGTCCCAAGTGTCTAGCGTTAGACACTATTTCTTGACCGCAACCTGAGAGAATCAATCTACTAGCACTTTAATCTTAGTTAGTTTCCTTAATAAGATTTGCACCAGTTTCAGCCAGAATTAGGAGATATTGTGTACTTGCATTTGTATGCTCCTGTGGGCGCGTTGCTGGAAGTTGCTGGAGAGGGATTCTCTGGTGCTGATTGGCTGGCAGTCAGTCGATGATGCGTTCTGAGGGACAGCAATCGATGGTGAGTGGTTGGTTTTTCTTTAACGAAGTTCAACGAAGGATCTTACGGAAGAGTTGATGAGTTTTGAGTTTGAGCTCTTGGTGGTTTGAAGCTGGACGATGGAAAGGTCAGCACAAAAATAGGCAAGAGCCCAAGTCACTGCAAGCAGGGCTAAGAGCAAAGGCAAAAAGCAAAGGCAAAAAGCCTGTCATTGGGTTATAAGCATGTCCATCTGACCCATCCTTCTTAGTGCGACAGCCAATCAGATATTGTCTTGGGCGGGACCAACGCCCCATTCTCCAGTTCTTGCATGTAATTAGCGTAATGTCCGCGTGATCGCGTGTGTCCAAACTCCTGAGAGTTTAGTTTAAACGCTTTAATAAGCAAACTTAATAGTTTAAATATGGTGCATCCTACACACATCTACTTAATATCAAAATTCTAGAAATCATTTACCCATCAAGTAGGTACCAAAATACATATACTTCCCATAGTTGAGGTTGAGGTAAATAAGGATTTAGCCGTGATAAGTGTTTAACACACAAAATTACTTGAGTAATATAAAGCATGCATAATACAGAGTATACACATGTATGAGGCAACTTCTGGTGATTAGTTCCTATAACTGAGGTAGAAAACCCTACGAATAGGCTGTAATGAAAGTTAAACACACAGATGTGAAGTAAAAAAAGTAATCAATTTATCTTATTGGAAGCAATTTTGAGACCGTTGTTTGTAATAAACCACAAGTTTAATTTTAAAGTCTGTTGGTTTTGGGAGACAAAGTCTCTGGAATTTACAGCTGCAGCAAGGAGGTGTTCCCTGGTTTAAGGTTTTTGGTGATCCTGGGCCAAAGGAATGCCTTAGCATCCTTCCTCTTCTGATAAGGCTAGGGATTTATGCATTGGCGTCACCACATGGTTTCTTGGCCATTTGGTCTTAAGTTCGGGGAACAAAGAGAAATCTTTTCCTGCTGTCCTGGCGTTGCTGGTATGAGATTAGACAGGCACAGAAGGGAAAGGAGGGGGTGACATCTCCTTTAGCCATCTTGGCACCATGGGGAATCATTCTGAACTGTGGAATGCGGTGTTGGGTTCTTTTAATGAAATGGACTGTTCAAGGAAAATCTTACAGCTAAAATCAGGTTAGTTTATTATTGTACAATTTAAACACATTATAGCACTGAAGACTTTCTACTGCTTGTAGGAACGCACATTCAAGCTATAGTCTTATCTTATTTTGATCAGAAACATGTATAAGAAGTTGCTAAAACGTATGAGACAGATGCATAAGATTGATTACTGGGTCTCCTTGCAAACAATGTGTAAAATGATGCCACCGTTCTAAATTACTGCTGTACTGTAGGAAAACTATTATTTTCCTGGTTATGTGAAGTCGTGGCCTAATGGTTAGAGAGTCGGACTGGCAATCGAAAGGTTGTGAGTTCGAGTCTCGGGTTGGCAGGAATTGTAGGTGGGGGGAGTGCATGTACAGTTCTTTCTCCACCTTCAATACCACTACTTAGGTGCCCTTGAGCAAGGCACTGAACCCCCAACTGCTCCCTGGGCGCCGCAGCATAAATGGCTGCCCAATGCTCTGGGTGTGTGTTCACAGTGTGTGTGTATGTTATCACTGCTCTGTGTGTGTGCACATCGGATGGGTTAAATGCAGAGCACAAATTCTGAGTATGGGTCACCATACTTGGCTGAATGTTACGTCACTTTCACTTTGAATGCTGGGATGTTTCTGGCTAGCTTGTCAAGGTCTCTGAGGGTCACATCATGCACTGCTGCAGGGATGTTTGGAAGGGCCCCCCTGCTCTCTCTGGTTGCTGGAGATATTATGGTTTGTCTGCTGAGTTGTTAAGCAGCAAGTGCTTGCTCCTCCCTCGTAGTTTGGTAGAGGGAATTTGCACTGCTGGGCGAGGGTGAGGGAGTAGGGTATCAGCAGCCTATAAGAGTACCTGAGTTCTCTCTGGACCAGGTCAAGTTCGTCTTGAGTGTTGTCCAGCTACTGGATTTGTATGAAAAACGGCCTTTTCCAGGCCCTTTCTGGCTGCCTTTTCCAACTGCTGTCAGAGCCTTTCAAAGTCTGTTGGTTTCCTCCTGTAACTCCATTCTGCTGGGGTCCTTGTGGGATCTGGGAGACCCGTGATCTGTTGCTTGAGATCATTTGCGTCCTTTTTTCAGACCTATGAGGACATTAGTGAGGAAGATGATGATCTTGGTGATCTCTTTGTAGTCATAACTCTGGCTCTGGTGCAGTAGGTTGTCTGCAGCCCTGGGTAGACAGATGTTTCTCAAAACAATTGGCCAGTCCTTTTGGTCTGCCGCCTAGGCAGTTAGACTGAGCATCTGCAACATTTTGGCAAACTCATGTTGAGAGTAAGGGCCAGTGACTAATGCAAGATCAAACAGAATGTGGAGCTAGGTTTTGCCAGGTGTGGTTAGCTGGTGAAATATTCTCTTATTATCTTAGCTGTGGATAGCAGAATGCTAAGATAGGTTTGGGTCAGTATATATTTGCTAAAAGGGGCATAAGCAGAGTTCTAACTGATGACTTAAGACTGCCCTTATTGTTCAATTATCACTCAGAACTTACTGATAGTTCACAACAGGATTGATCTCTGGTATTTTCATTACTTGATGCTCAGGGCTATAGTTCCTCTTCAGGAACTCGAGCTGCGTCGAGAACGAATAGTGAACACGTCCAGTGTGACGTCTCTGATTAACGTGTATAATCAGTCCAATGGAAGGGCGAGATGTCATAGGCGGGTGACATCAGAGACCAGGAAGTATAAAAGCATGAGCGGCGAAGCCGGTATTTAGTCTTGTGTCTTCAGCAAGCGCTCTGTCGCTATCTGTTTGTGAGTCTTAATTAGTGTTGTTTGTCCACTGATAAACTCCATTGTCAAAGCTTCAATCAAGAGAAGTTTTGGGCGAGAGCAGGCAGCGTTCAGGCTGTGTGTTTTCCCTGCCAAAAAGAAAAAAAGGTAGGGACACACGCAGCTCGAGTATTGTCTGCTTGAGAGTGAAGCGCGCAGTGTCAACAGAGAGTTGACGGCTGCGATGCGAGCCTTTGGTTCACTCTCAGAAGGCTCTCTTTGAGGAGAGAGCTTTCACTGGCGTTTCTCGCGGTGCCAGCCCCGCTAATTGCACAAGCATCAGTTGCACAAGCACCAGTTACACAAGCATATTATGCCTAATATTATAATAAGCAGCATTAATGAAGAGTGGAGCTCGGGCAGTCGGCTCTCAGGGGGCTGATTGTGCTTTTCTCGCTGTTAAGCACTCCGCTCTCGCCGGGGCACGCTCCGAGGAGTGTGTCCCTGTATGCGATCTTGCTGTTGCAGTCGCGCTGGTGCTGAGGCATGGCGGCGACCCGCAATAGCGGGAATCGCACATGATCTGGGGAACAGGTTGGAGACGGCTCGTCCTATCTCCACCCGTGTTCACTAGATCTAGAGCTCGTTCTCGATGCTAGGAAACCAGCGCTGCGGTTTCTTCGCCCTCTGATACAGCTCGCTGCTGCTGCATGCTCCTCGGAGGCAGAGCTCGCTGCAGCATTCATCTTTCTCTGAGGAGATTGATGTTGTTTGTGTGACTGAGTAGCATAAAATAAAATATATATAAAAAAAGACATGCGCGCTGCCGAGGCAACGCGTGTATTACATTGTTTCATTTTTATGTGAGTTTTTTTCTACACCAGAGGCTCAGGGGCTGCTGGGCGGAGCAGTCCCAACCGTGTTCCAGCCCCTCGTGCCGGGGGTGTCACTTTTGTACTCCGCAGACGCTAGAATCAGAGTGACGCTCCCAGGCCGAAGGCTTCTAGTGGAAAGCAGTTCTACGGACCGTTGTTTTCGCTGGATAGCCTTCATCATAACGTCCTGACGCCTAAGGCCTAGGACGTTTTGAGGGCCAGCTCCTTCTGGGGAAGACAGTGTGGTGTACACCGCATTACATGGTGCCCGTCTCTCCTCAGTGCCCTCAGGAGATCGATCTGCCAACCCTGCCAGTGTTCCAGGGCGTAGCGGTCTCCAGCGAGCGCTTCTCTCAGTTACCGCCTGGAAACGGCCATCTTGGCCATCTCCTGCCAGTGCACCGCTTCAGGGCACCGAGCTAATTGCGCTGATGCCACCAGAGATCAGTCTTGAGAGGCTGATTCCCTTAGTAGACTATTTGGCAGCGTGAAAACTACTGCCAAATGTGTCTCAGTGGGTCCTGCACACTGTAGTGAGAGGCCACAGAATCCAGTTCTGGTAGGCCCCAAGCAGGCTCTGGTAATGGAACAGAAGTAGACTCTCTCTGAGGATGGAGGCCATCGAGGTGGTCCCTCCTTGGGTTGCAGAGTCCGGGTCCTACAGCCGGTACTTCACTGTTCCGAGGAAGGATGAGGTGTTGTGTCCTTTTTTAGATCTGTGATTTTTGAACCGCTCAGTCAGGGGACTGAAGTTTAGCACGCCTGCACAGGCCAAGTCCAAGGAATGGTGTGTCACGATCTATCAAAAAGATGCACTTATCTCCATCCTTCTTCATCGGAAGTTCCTGAGGTTTGCTTTTGGGGGCAAAAGCCTACCAATACGGATCTTCCACTGGCCTTGCACTCTCACCCCACACTTTCATGAATCAACCACATTGACGATTGGTTGATATCAGCTCAATCTGAGCAGATGACGGTTCGGCACCGAGGTGTCGTTCTCGCTCACATGAAAGAGCTGGGGTTAAGACTTAACGCCATAAAAGTGTGCTTTCTCCAGTACAGGGAACCACTTATCTGGGCATGGTGTGGGATTCGACCACAATGCAGGCACGTATGTCACCTGCTCGGATCGAGTCGATCCTCACTGCAATCGCGAGAGTGAGAGAAGGCCGGTCACTCACTGTCAAGCAGTCACGGAGATTGCTGGGTCTGATGGCAGCTGCGTCAAACGTGAATGCTATTGGCCTGCTGTACATGAGACCCCTACAGTGGTGGCTCAAGGCCAAGGGGTTCTTCCTGAGGGGAAACCCACTTCGCATGCTAAAGGTCACGCGGCGATGCCTACATGCCTTGGATATGTGAGGAAGCCTAGGTTCTTGTCTCAGGGCCCGGTGCTGGGAGCTCCTTGTCACCACGTGATGTTAGCGACGGATACGTCCCTCACCGGCTGGGGTGCGGTCATGAGTTGCCACCCTGCCCGCAGTCTGTGGAGTGGTCGCCATCTGACATGGCACATCAACTGCCTGGAGATGCTGGCCGTGCTTCGTGCACTTCGTTATTTTCTCCCAGACCTAAGAGGTCACCATGTGTTGGTGCGCACCGACAACACAGCGGTGGTCTCTTACATCAACCACCAAGGAGGTCTGCACTCACACCGTTTATAAAACTAGCGTACCAGATCCTTGGTTGCATACCAGATCCATCAGCTTGACCCGGTACACAACATCAGAAATCTTGGCCATCACCTCACATGGGCCATATCAGTGACTGTAGAGCTTCGGAGAATAACTTTTCTTTTTAGGGGAGTAAACCCAAACTCTGTCCCCAGCAAAGTCTCTGTTGTTACTGTGAACATCATACTCCCATTTCTGCTTGGATGATGCAGCTCCCTGTCAGTCCCCGGGTCCCTCATGCACTATGTGGAGACTGTTCCGCAGCTTTTGTAAGTTTCCCAGGAATCTCTGGTTTGGGTGGGGACCGAAAACCAATTTCACCTGTGTTCGTAGTTCCCTGCCGCACATAAAGGCATCTGGAGTGCACCCCATAGACTCTTGAACTGCCATTTTGTAGGACCAGAGTACCAGGGGTATGTGTCTGTCCCAGTCACGCTGATGCTCACTGGTTAGGATGGCTAGCTGGGTGATCAGGGTAAAGTTGAAGCGTTCCACCAGTCCATCACTCTGTGGATGGAGGGGAGTTGTGCATGTCTTGGGTATCCCCAGGAGACGAAACACTTCTTGGAACACTTCAGCCTTGAAATTGTATCCCTGATCACTGTGGATCTCATCTGGGGCTCCGAATCAGCAGAACATCTCCGCCAACAGTTTTTCTGCTGTGGTGATTGCACTTTTTTATTCTGGTCACTTAGTAAAGTAGTCCATCGCAATTAGGATGTAACAGTTCCTAGCCTCTGAGACTGAGAAGGGACCCAACCAGATAATGTTGCAGTGGAGCATGGGGTTGCTGCTGTGGTCCCTTCTTGGCTGTGCATGCATCACAGCAATGGACATATAGTAGAGCTCAACGTCCACTCGGTATCCTGGTGAATAGAACTGGCTTCTCAATATCTGCAGGGTCTTTGATACTCTAAAGTGGACAGTGCCCACTGAACCGTGCAATAGACATAGAACCTAACACTGCAAGGAATGGGGCACTAGTAGTTGTAGTAAGGTGGCTTCGCCATAGGATGTCTGCAACTGACTGTAAAGCAGACCAGATTAATCGTTCTAATAATCATTAGATTAATCGGTTATGAAAATAATAATTTGTTGCAGCCCTACTGACATCCCACGCGATCATTGATCTTGTGGAAATCAACCTTCAAATGAAGTCTGTGACTAACTGTTCTCGCAAACGGATCTCCACTTAAAGTATCAGCCACCATATTCTTGGTTCGTGAATTTTTAATGTCAAAAGAGTAAGGGGCTAGTTTTGAGACCCACTTTTGTTCACAGGCATCAAATGTTGGCTTAGACATGATGAACGTAAGTGGCTTGTTGACTGTTCAAACTGTAAGGGTGTTCCCTTTGAGCCAGTGGCTGAACTTTTCACAAACACTACACTTCAAAGCCAGAAACTCGAGCCTGTGAGCAGAATGCTTTTTCTGTGATGAACTCAAGGTCTTGCTGGCAAAGGTAATGGGTCTCATTATTTCTTCCACCACTGGAACTTGGGAGAGCATGTCGTCAAGTCCATCCAAAGATACACCAAGGGAGAGAATTAGCGGCTTTGAGAAATCAGGATGTGCAAGAACAACAAAGTTTAACAAATTATCCTTAAGCATGTTGAAAATGACATTGTACTCCTCCACCCAGTCACTAGGATTCAGCTTCCAATATGTACCAATATGCTTCCCAGTTTTCACTTTACCTAGTCTCTTCTGACCCGCAGTTAGAACAAAGAGGGGCTTGGCAATCGCAGAACAATTAATAATGAAGAATCATTCCTAAAAATTCTTCTTACTGATGGAGTGCAGCCATCTTCCTCAATAAGCTGTAACTTAGAAATTTTGTATATAACATCTACCTTTGTGGAATCTACAGAGATGCCATTTCCAGAATTTCACTGAATCACGCAAGAATTGGTGCTACTTAGGTCTCAGCTTTAGGCGATGCATCCTAAGCCAGTGGAAAACGATTTCCAACCTGCTCAAAGCCACTTCCTCCATAGGCACAAAACACAAGTAAATCATCCAAATAGCAGAGCAAACTGATAAAGTTCATGTCCCCAAGAATGCCAAGCATCACCAACATGACTGAAGCTGGGCTTTTGGACACGCCTTAAGGCATGCAGTTGTACTCATGTAGCACCATAGGACTAATGAAAGCTGTATATTGTTTTGTCTTGTTTCCGCATCAGCAAATTATAAAATCCAGAGGTTAAGTCCATTGTGCTCAAGTAATTATTGTCTCCTAAAGCAGCCAAGCAATCTCACTGATGAGGGAGCGGGTGAGCAGTGTTCTTGCATTAAGCCACCTGAAGTCTGTACAGACATGGAGACTTCCATCTTTTTTACATACAAGCACCAACGGCGATGCATATTCACTGACAGATTTTATAATTATGTCTTGCTCCTCCATTTTAGTTAACACTTGGCACAGCTTCTGGTAATGAGCAGAAGGGGTCCTATGATATAGCAGTCAGAAAAGCCTCTCATCTGTAGGTCTGATACAGTGTTCAAATTCCTTAGCTTCACCACAATCTAGATGTTTACAAAGCACATCATTGTCATTCACCAGTAACTGTACAAGTTTATATTTCGATGCATCAGTGACTTTGCAGAGATCAATGTTGATTTCGCCTAACCCAACATCTTGCAGTATCAAATTTGAAGCACAGTCTGGAGTAGCCTGTGTCTCTGAACGAACCTCCTGTATCTGTCCAGTGGCCTGCAAGACCAGAAAATCCTCTACAGCTAGGCAAGGGGAAACATCTGCCAATTTACGATTTTTTCTTAGTGTGACAAGTTGGTTTGTTAAATTAGTTATCTTCATAGGTACCTACCCATCACCCCACATAGATGTTATCACCAAAGCTACCATGATGTTTCTTTGCATAATCTGGGAGGTTGTTGGTTCAACCAGAATGGTGCTCCCAAGAGACAATGGAGTGTTGTCTTGCCCACACTTAATGTTCTTGTCTAGCAGCAAGAGTAACAGCATGCTGGAGCTTTACTGTTCTAATCTTGCAAGGGATCTCATCATGTTGCCAGCATGTGAGATAATGTTCACCCTGTGGTTATAACTGTGTAGCACTGTTATATGAAGTCCCATTACTCATCAGTGTTCTTGATTTGGCTCACAATATGCTTTATCAGATTAGTTTCAAGAATGAAGTCATCATGTGGTCCTGGAACAACAAGATTTGAAACTCGACCGCTGATGCCATATACTTTCATACCGACTTCATACAAACATTTTGGTTGTGCAGTCCTGGCCCCAACACCCACAAGAATGATGTTCTCAGGAAATATTTTTTTTCCAAAACAGCATTTTCAGCCAACAACTTTTGCTCAGCTGCCTCACTTAGGGCACAAGACATGGAGCCAGTGTCAAGCATTCCTCTCAAGTGAAACAAAGTGAAAAAGCCTTTATTTCTGCATAGCTTGTGCATGTATCATGCAAGTACCATCAGATGCTTCATGGCATACATACTCATACTGCTGTTCCAGGTCAATTATGAGGGTTTAATCTTCACTCACACATCCCCTCAGCAAATGTAGGTCTAATGGTTTAACGGACCAGATCCACTTGATGAGTAGTTTACCTCCAGACTTTGCTAACCGCTCCAATTTGGGCACTCTCTCTTTCTGTGTCCATGTTCAAAACAAGACAAGCACAAACTTTCTCTTCTGCAATGTGCTACTGAAGAACAGTCCATGGCTCTGCACACTTTGCAAAACGTCCTTCCTGGATTCACATGCCTAAAGGACTATGCAGGTACAGAGGGGGCTTGCATGTTTTGTTTCAGCACACAATCAAGCAAACTGATACGGGACTGAGGGCAACTGACACTTGTCTGAACAGATGGTGTAACAGACAACACACTTTGACCTGCTAACACTTTCGGCTCATTCCTAGATTTTCCATCATCTAAATTTGGTGCTTGGGCATTAGCGGCTACAGTCTTTACAAAGGCAGAATGGTTAGCCTGTGCCTTCATTTGTGCTCTTCTCTCAGATTGATATTTATCAAGACGTTCTTGTATTTCGGCAGCTGTCCACTTGTCTGCAGTTTTAAACTTTAAGATGGTCACGGCAATGTTTAACAAACATCATTGTCACTTCACGGTTGGAATCTTCAATACTTCAACCCTGTCTCCTTAAACACTCATCTGCTATATCTACAGCTTTATTGATGCCGAAGCCAATATTCCATGGAATTCTCTCTCACAACAAGGAAGGTACCATAAATATCAGCTAGTGTCATAGAAGAATATATCAAGTTGCTGAAATGCTGCCTGAGTATGTCTGTGACAACTTTTGGGTGTTTTTTTTTTGGCTGCAGTGAAGGATTGCTATGAAGAGTAATCTTTATTTTTACAGTTGGTAGTTGCCACAATCCCTTTAAAGGAGCCACTTTACTCACTTTCTGAATGAAAGAGCCAATCAATTGGTAAAATCACTGCATCCCAATTCACATACTATCCATCCTAAATAGTATTCAAAGTAGAATTAGTATGTCCTAAATCATAGTATGTTTAAAAAAGTATGACTAAGATTCCCAGATAGTCTACTAATTCCAGTTAGAGTTCAAAGTGCAGATCAATGCACACTCTCAGTGAGTTCCAAACAGGATATATCGCCCTCAGAAGGCCACTTCGGAGTGAAAACAATCATAGCCACCATAGTGACAGGTCCATCCAAACTGAAGTGCTCAAAACTGGACATTTCAAAGGGCCCTTCGAAATGAAGGATTTTGAAGGGTACAACTGATGGACACTTCAGGATCCCATGATGCTTTGCTTAGATTCTTTGCATGATAACGGTGCCTCCGTGTGGGCAGGGGATGATGTCGCATAAGGGCACTTGTTGTTTGGTCCCTTACACCCTTTGAAACCCATCACTCTGGACGGTAAACCCTTTGAAGGGATTATGGCATAGGGATGAGCCCTTCCGAATGGAACGCAGGGTATAACGGCTAATATTGCCCACAACACATTATGCAGTCAATGATGATTTGATTAGAACTACAAACAAGTATAAAAACTATGTACAAACATGGCGGCTATACACGACTGACGGACAGTTAAAGAAAGGGATTTGAGTGATAAATAATCAATGTCTATCCTGATGAAAAATATTAATTTAATGTTATCCATGTTACAGTATATTTCATCTGCAGCAACACTGTGAACTTTTATAATACATTTGTTTATTAACTTTTAAATCCATCATTATGCAAACACATGAGCAGAGTTCTTGGCATGATATATCCGCAACTAGCAGATCAATGTGCCTCTTCATTTCTCTCCAATACGGTAGGAAATTAAATTAGGCAAAATGTGGATGATATTAACTGTGACAAGATGAATGACAGGGCAGTTTGAACCATGACAGAATGCACGTAACTAAGAAACTGAGTTTCCGTTAAAGAAGCATCTATGACGAAGTAGAATGTCCCAAAGCCTACTATTCATACTATTCCTACTATACATACTTCACAAAAAGAGTACATACTTTTAGGGCATAGTATAAGTAGTCAAATTGAGATGCGGCATGCTCATAGGACTGTGCATGTGCACTGGCTGATCTAGCCTGAAAAATACGCTTTTTATAACGCCATTTAAGCAAAAGTAACAACATTTATGACACAGTTGTAAGATTTCTTTGGTTATTTCAAATATGATATTTAATCATAAGCTCAGTGAACAGAGAATTTGATGTTCCCCATTCGAAGACATAGGAGGCATTTGCATTTGCATGCCTGAGAGGCATTTCAAAGATAGCCGCTGGGTGACATGACTTCTCATAAAAAGACTTTGGTACAAGTCAATGGACCCTTTTCACAAGACTGTGATGACGTGTTTAATTGTCATCAGCATCGTAAAATTTTTCACTCAAAGTCATGAAAACACTATTGTGGAGTTTTTCTTTTGCTATTTGCGTAAATGGGAATGCAAAAAATATATATATATTATTAATATATAATATATATTTGTGGTACTCTCCCATTCACGGTTTACCATTTCAGGTTAACCCAACCATAACGACTTCCACTGCTAAGAAACCTAAAATTGTGAAAATGGTCCATTCATCGTTTTCTTAGGAACATTGGTTGGAGCTCTTAATTTTGAACTTTCAAAGTGCATTAGATAGAATAATTTAACTTAAAGGGGACATAACATTGCTAAAAAATAACATTATTTTGTGTATTTGGTGTAATGCAATGTGTTTATGCATTTTAAGGTTCAAAATACACATTATTTTCCACATAATGTGCATTATTGTTGCTCCTATATACCCTGTCTTTCTGAAACATATGGATTTTACAAAGCTCATCATTCTGAGAAGCGAGGTGTACGCTGATCGGCCAGCTATTCAGTGTGTTGTGATTAGGGCTGTGCAATTAATCGCATTCAACTGTCATTCGCATCTCTTCAGTAAAGCAAATCCCATGACTGGTAGTAAATCTCCATCACCTGCTTTCAGACAGAGCGGCATTTACTACACAGAGCATTTACTACACAGATTTACTACCAATCACGAGACCGGCTTTACTGACTAGTTTAATTGTACAGCCCTAGTTGTGATTAACTAAATGCCTCAAACATTTGATGGAAATGTTACACCTCTTAACATACTGTGATCCCTTCTCCTGGTACGACAAGACAAAACCAATAAAACCCATTACAAACGATGCTTTTGTTGCATCCAGTGGGGACATAATTACGGATTATAATGACTTATACTGTCTTTTTATGCACTGCGTTGTGTATTGTGCTGCATAAACATACTGTAATACCATGTCTGCATTTGTGTTTGGAGAAAAGAAAAACAACAAGCACTACTCTACACTGCTCAAAACTCACGTATGAATCATCAGTGGCAAATCCTTTAAATATGTAAATGTACTTATAGGCTGTGCAACAGCGAGAATTACAACAACGAGAATCAAAGTTATGTCTTCTTTCTTTGAATTAACATTTGAGCGCCATTATCTTCCCACACTGTGATGTAGAAATTTGAGAACATGTTAGAATGAGCCGTTTTAAGAGGGCGTGGTTGACTCTTAACTTTTATAAACAAGATCTCTTTGGATTTAAGACTGTAAAGTTTTTGCAACTTTACAGATCTTTTTTATGCACCAAGTTCTTGTAACACTCCAAAGAGAAAGGAAAATTTTTTATTGCATCATGTGACCCCTTTAAAATAAAAAATAAAAAATAATAATAATGTAAATTTTATTTTTTTTACCAATTCTTCATTTGTCGTTTTTTTTTAAATATCACAATAAATATTGTATTGTGGACTTCATATCGCAATATTATCAGATTATGAGATTTTGATATCGTAACATGCCTATAGTCAAGAGAGTGATTTTTTTTTTTTGATCACAGTATTCAAACGTAAGTCTTTTTTTATATAATATCATAATAAATATCATAAAATACATAAATTTCATAATGTAGACTTTTATATTGAAATATCATCAGTGACATGGCTCAGTGGTAGAGCATTGTGTTAGCAGTGTAAAAGGTTGTGGGTTTGATTCCCAGGGAACACATGTTAGGTAAAAAATGTTAGCCTGATTGCACTATAAGTTGCTTTGGATAAATGCATTAAGTTAATTTTCATTTAATTACATCCCTATATAAATTGTGAATACATACAGTGTTACAGTTTCCACACTTCAGTAAGCAGCACAACCATTTTCAGTTGTGATAACAATAAGGTTTCTAGATTACCAAAACAGCATATTAGAACGATCATGTGACACTGAAGAATGGAATAATGGCTGCTGATAATTCAGCACAAATACAACGATGGATGGATGAAGAGACAGATACTATTTTTAAGTAGAATGACATTCAATTCACAAAATCCAAATATTTATTTTAAATAAAGCCACTAGATTTTTAACAGGTATTTCCAAATACTGGCAGCATGCTGAATCTTTTTTTTACTGAAATTAGTCTCTGAAAAATATGTTCTCTGTTCTGTCAATAAATATGTTCTTACCCAGCTCGGTGATGCGAGAAGCCTGTTCCCTTTCATACTAACCTTTTCATCTTCACTTTCTCTTACCATTGCCATAATGGAATTGGTGTTGAAACCTCTGAAGTGCAAGATGAGGATCTAATCTCAGGTCTCACTCTATCCAAGACACCTTAACAGAGAAACTTCACTCTTGTGACTTTTATACAACAGCAAACACAAAGCTATGCAATTTGAGAAACAGTCCAAAATGTATGTTTTTATTTACACCACCAAATTCTCCAATGCATCTAAAATATGTGGGTCATTCCTGGGATTCAGTAATATTTCAGTAGCCCAGAGTTGTTAAAGGGGTGGTTTACCAAAATGAATTGTTAGAAGCTTTTCACGATATTTTGGTACGACCATTATAATGAATAAAATAATTATTGATTTATAATAAATTTTAGCATAATATAATGTCTTATATCTATCTTTATCTAAGCTTTTTCTTATGTTCCTAAGACACTGAGTACACTGAGTGTGTACTTAGAAAATTATTATCAAAATGTACATAGTTGGTACATGAACATATAAACATCTATTTGTGTTCCTTTTTTAGTGAATAATTTTTTTTATTTAAAAAAAAAAAAAAAAAAAAAACCAACCCTTTCCTGACTTTAGGGTTATGTCCCTCAGTCTGCACTCAGCTCTGTCACACTAACCATTCTACGCTCATAATTTAGTTTCCACACATGTGACATCATTTACCAGATATGTCATCATTCAGCTGACTTTTAATAGTGGTGCAGAAAATGGTTAGTATTATCATACTTTTCTGTCATGATTCTGCCTTCGTGTCCTGATTTTCCTGTTCTTGGGGCAGGATCATGACAGGCCCATGTTTTATGTGCAAGCACATGGCCTTGTTTGGGCAATGTGCTTGCGTTGTCTTGTCACCTTACCCCGCCCCCTTGTCATCATCTCGTAATCATTTGATTGTTGCTTTCACCTGTGTCACCTGTTCCTGATTAGTTTGCTCCCCATTTAATCTCCTCATGTTCTCTGTCCTGTGTCGGTACATGGTCTAACCTTGAGCTGTCCGTGAGTAAGCCTGTTGAGAGTCTTGTCAAAATAGTAGTTTGTTCCTGTTTCTGTAGTAGTCTAGTTTGTCAAGTGTTAGTCTAGTTTAGTCATCCTTCGTCTGTCTAGCCCTTGTTTTGCCCCCTCGTGGGTTTTGTTTTTCCTGTTATTTGTTCAATAAACTGTGTTGCTGTGACAACTGTCTGCAATTGAGTTCATCCCTCCACCACCCACCCTGACATTTTCATTCATATTTTTGAGTTGATTGTCTGGGAGGGTACTGTCAAGTTTAACAACTCAACTCCGTCACATAAAATTAAGATAGAAAATTATTATTTTTCAACATTTTATTTTAATCCATAAGTATATACAATGTACTTATTTTATTGCTGCTATACGGTATATGGTCTACTCTGCTAACTATGAGAAGCAGTGGCCATTTTGAATGAAAAACCACAACCCTGTCACATTTAATCCCATCACAAATATATAAGGGAGAGCGGGGCAAATTGTAACACATTGTTTAACTTTGTCAATTTGTTTAAATCCATATGGGGTTCAGAATATAATTTTTTATCCACAGTAATTTCACACTTCTAGTGTCTAGTCTAGTACAAATATGTCGCTTTGTTTCATAATTACAGTGTATACATCTTTCTTAATTTGACAACATGCCCTATATGTCTATATGACTGCTTAAAACATTATCTGATCTCATGAAAAATAATATATATACAAGACAAACTAAAATAATGTGTCAAAAAAAATATATATATCTATATACTGTATGTATATATATATATTATTATGTGTTATGTGCCTTCAAGGATGTTTTGATTGTACTTTGTGGGACACATTTGAATCACCTGATCTGAACACTCACACAAATGTGGTATCTGATTACATAAATTTTTGTGTGGAGTCAGTTCTACCCACGAAAACGTATAAATTATTTCCAAATAATAAACCATGGGTATCAAAGGAACTTAAACAACTGATAAATAAGAAGAAGGTAGCATATTATAATAATGATGTTTTAGCTAAAAGGGACATTCAAAGGGAAATTAAAAGACAAATTAAGGTAGATAAGGCCCTATATAAACAAAAAATTGCAAATAGGTTAAATAATTTTTTTTCACGTTTTGAAGGAAATAGTGAGAACACTAACAGTGATGAGGAAACTTTATTTACATTTTCATCAACTAATAACTTTATCATCAAAGAGGCGGATGTAAAGAAAATGTTTAAGAGTTGTAATATACATAAGAGTCCCGGGCCTGACAGCATCTGTGGACGAGGATTAAAAAACTGTGCTGAGCAACTATCCACGGTTTTTACTTCACTTTTCCAAGGATCTTTAGATCGATGCATAGTACCAACTATCTGGAAAACTTCAACTATAATACCCTTTCCTAAAATCAATAAACCACTAGAGCTCAGTGATTATCGACCAATTGCACTGACCTCTTTGGTGTTTAAAAGCTTTGAAAGGCTTGTTAAAAGGTATGTAGTGTCAAAAACCCAGCATCTATTGGACCCTTTACAATTCGCCTATCAGTCTAACAAGGGAGTAGATGATGCAATTTTAACATTGTTGCATATTGTTAATTCGCATCTTGAAGATTCCAAAAACCATGTGAGAATCCTATTTGCTGATTTTTCATCGGCCTTTAACACTATATTGCCAATGGTGTTGGTCGAAAGATTAACCACAGAGTTTAACCTGGATGGGGGATTGGTTATGTGGTTGTGGGATTTTTTAAGGAATAGAGTACAAAGAGTGAGAGTGGGTGGATCAATGTCAGAGAAACAAATTACTAATGTCGGATCCCCACAAGGCTGTGTCCTATCACCTATATTGTTTATATTGTACACAAATCACTGTATAAGTGCACACTCAGGCAGATTTTTTATCAAATTTGCAGATGATACTGCATTAGTCAGTCTCCTAAAGGGGGACGAGGACAGTCATGGACCTGTTTTAAATGAATTTATTTCTTGGTGTGACATGTCAAATCTTAAGTTAAACATTTTTAAAACAAAGGAGATGTGTATTGACTTTAGGAAGGAGTCTTCAGTGAGTGTAACCACTATCAAAGGAGAACCAATACAAAGTGTTGATGAGTACAAATATCTTGGGGTCATCTTTGATCATAAGCTGAGGTGGGATAAATGGACAGAGGCTGTGAACAAAAAAGGACAGCAAAGACTCTACTTCCTTAGGAAGATGTTGTCATTTAATGTAAACATCTCAATTCTTAGACTTTTTTATAATTCTTTTATTGAAAGTGTTTTTACATTCTGTATCACTTGCTGGTTTGGAAATGCCACAGTGAAACAAAAGAGCTCAATTAGGAAAGTTTTAAGCACGGCGAGCAAACTAATTGGTATCCCTTTGAGAGGTCTAGAACAAATTTATCTTAACAGATGCCACAGTAAAGCAACAAAAATCACAGCAGACAGTAGGCACCCTCTTTTTGATGAATTTGAGAGATTACCTTCTGGGCGAAGGTACAGGATGCCAGCAATGTTTAAAAATAGGGGGGAAAACTCCTTTCTGCCACAGGCAGTTAAACTGTTGAACAAGGGTAATGCTGCGTACTGAGCGGGTCTCAGTGATGATTTGTATATTTTATTGGTTTTATTCTCTTCTTGTATCATGTGACGTGTATTGTCGGTGCTGTATGTGAGCATGTGAAACGCAAGCAACAAAAATTTCCCTAAGGGGATAATAAAGTACAATCAATCAATATATTTATATAGATTTATTTTATTTTTTTCATTTATTTATTTTTTTTTAATAAAATAACGGAGTTCGAACAGCATACTCTAAGGGGCGCTATGGGGAACACCTCATCGTGACCCGTGTCTGAAGCATACTTTGCTTCACCCTCCGCCTGCAAGAGGAGATCCCTCCTGACGGGAACCTCCCATGGAGTGCTGTCAAAAAGAGAAATCAGGCCCAGGAACCATACCCGGCCCGGCCAGAACGGGGCTACTAACAGCAGCCGGACTCCGTCCCGGCGCACTCTCTCCAGAACTCCCAGCAGCAGACCAATCGGGGGAAAAATTTACAGATGAAGCCTCGGCCATGTCTGTACCATGGCGTTCAGCCCCAGTGGAGCTGGATGAGTCAGAGGAAGCCAGAGGGGACAGTGCGATGTCTCTCGATTCGCAAATAGATCCACCCGAGTCTGGCCAACCTCTCCAACTCTGCTTCATCACCTCGGAGTGAAGCCGCCATTCCCCGGGCCTCGGCCCCTGCCTCAACAGGATGTCTGCTCCCATATTAAGATGCCCAGGAATGTGAACTGCTCTGAGCGAGAGGAATTTGTCCTGGGCCCACACAAGGATCTGGTACACTAGTTGTATAAACTTGGTGGTTGATGTAAGAGACCACCGCTGTGTTGTCGATGCGTGGTGACACATGGTGACCTCTTAGGTCTGGGAGAAAATAACGAAGTGCATGAAGCACGGCCAGCATCTCCAGGCAGTTGATGGGCCATGTCAGATGGCGACCACTCCACACACGGCGGGCAGGGTGGACACTCATGACCGCACCCCAGCCGGTGAGGGACGCGTCCGTCGCTAGCATCACGCGGCGACAAGGAGCTCCCAGCACCGGGCCCTGAGACAAGAACCAAGGCTTCCTCCACATATCCAAGGCACGTAGGCAGCGCTACATGACCTTTAGCATGCGAAGTGGGTTTCCCCTCAGGGAGAACCCCTTGGTCTTGAGCCACCACTATAGGGGTCTCATGTACAGCAGGCCAATAGCATTCACATTGGACGCAGCTGCCATCAGACCCAGCAATCTCCGTGACTGCTTGACAGAGAGTGACCGGCCTTCTCTCACTCTAGCGACTGCAGTGAGGATCAACTTGATCCGAGCAGGTGACATACGTGCCTGCATCATGGTCGAATCCCACACCATGCCCAGATAAGTGGTTCTCTGTACTGAAGAAAGCACACTTTTCTTGGTGTTAAGTCTTAAAAGTTAAAAAAAAGTGACATGACATTCAGCCAAGTATGGTGACCCATACTCAGAATTCGTGCTCTGCATTTAACCCATCTGAAGTGCACACACACAGAGCAGTGAACACACACACACACACACTGTGAACACACACCCAGAGCAGTGGGCAGCCATGTATGCTGCCGCGCCCGGGGAGCAGTTGGGGGTTTGATGCCTTGCTCAAGGGTACCAAAGTCCAAACCTAATTGAGGGTGGAGAGAGCACTGTACATGCATTCCCCCCACCTACAACTCCTGCCGGCCCGAGACTCGAACTCACAACCTTTCGATTGCAAGCCCGACTCTCTAACCATTAGGCCACGACTTCCCCTAGCTCTTAACCCCAGCTCTTGAATGTGAGCGATAACAACACCTCGGTGCCGAACTGTCATCTGCTCAGATTGTGCAGAAGAATCATCTGTTTCCTGTGGTCTTGTCCTGGTGGTCCTCTGAGACAAGGTCTTTACAGGGGATCTGTATCTGGGGCTCTAGTTGTCCTGGTCTCCGCTGTCTTTCAGGGCAGTAGAGGTCCTTTCTAGGTGCTGATCCACCATCTGAACTGGATACGTACTGGACCCGGGTGACTGCAGTGACCCTCTGATCTGGATACAGACTGGTTCAGGTGGTTACATACGTAACCTTAGACGTTCCTCTTCAGGAACTCGAGCTGCGTCAAGAACGTTTGGGGAACGAGAATGCCCACGCCACCAGACTTTCAAATCTCTGCCTAGTGTGGACGAGCACAGCTAAAGCAAGAGAAGGAGCCTGACAGAATTCGGGGACAACCCGTCCAATGGCCAAACTTCAGAAGGAGTGAGTCTTGACCCCCAGGAGAGGGGAGATCAGAGGACTCGAGGCTTAGGATAACATCCTGATCACCGCTTAGCATAAGCTTCTTCTGGCCGGAGGCCTCAGCCTCAGCGCACCATGGAGGAAACATGTAACCAGAGGGTTTCTGCCCACTGACTGGCCAACGAGAGGGGCGCGGTAGGCCACCATGGCTGCCACATGGACCTTCATGGTGGAGTGGGTCAACCCTGCGGAGAGCCTGCAGGAACTCCAGCACTGTACCATACGGGCAGTTAACTGGGTCGAGCTGGCGGTCTCCGCACCAAGAAGTGAAAAGCTTCGACTTCAAGGCATACAGTTTCCTCATTAGGGGAGCTCTTGATTGGAGAACGGTCTTACAACCTTGGTTGAGAGACCGGAAGCTAAGAGTTGTGCCTCCTCAGAGACAGCACCTACAGCCTCTAAGCTCCATGCGGGGGCGCACCCTCCGCCTGCGAGAGGAGATCTCTCCTGACAGGAACCTCCCATGGAGTGCCGTCAAAAAGAGAAATCAGGCCCAGGAACCATACCCGGCCTGTCCAGAACGGGGCTACTAACAGCAGAAAATGTACAGATGAAGCCTCGGCCATGTCTGTACCATGGCGTCCAGCCCCAGTGGAGCTGGATGAGTCAGAGGAAGCCAGAGGGGACAGTGCGATGTCTCTCGAGTCGCAAACAGATCCACCGGAGTCTGGCCAACATCTCTAACTCTGCTTCATCACCTCAGTGTGAAGCCGCCATTCCCTGGGCCTTGGCCCCTGCCTCAACAGGATGTCTGCTCCCATATTAAGATGCCCAGGAATGTGAATTGCTCTGAGCGAGAGGAATTTGTCCTGGGCCCACACAAGGATCTGGTACGCTAGTTGTATAAACGGCGTGAGTGCAGACCTCCTTGGCGGTTGATGTAAGAGACCACCGCTGTGTTGTCGGTGCGCACCAACACATGGCGACCTCTTAGGTCTGGGAGAAAATAAAGAAAAGTGCATGAAGCACGGCCAGCATCTCCAGGCAGTTGATGTGCCATGTCAGATGGCGACCACTCCACAGACCGCGGGCAGGGTGGCCACTCATGACCGCACCTCAGCCGGTGAGGGACGCGTCTGTCGCTCTGTACAGCAGGCCAATAGTATTCACGTTGGACGCAGCTGCCATCAGACCCAGCAATCTCCGTGACTGCTTGACAGTGAGTGACCGGCCTTCTCTCAATCTCGCGACTGCAGTGAGGATCGACTCGATCCGAGCAGGTGACATACGTGCCTGCATGGTGGTCGAATCCCACACCATGCCCAGATAAGTGGTTCTCTGAACTGGAGAAAGCACACTTTTCTTGGCGTTAAGTCTTAACCCCAGCTCTTTCATGTGAGCGAGAACGACATCTCGGTGCAGAACCGTCATCTGCTCAGATTGAGCTGATATCAGCCAATCGTCAATGTGGTTGAGTCGTGAAAGTGTAGGGTGAGAGTGCAAGGTCAGCGGAAGATCCGTATTGGTAGGCTTTTGCCCCCAAAAGCAAACCTCAGGAACTTCCGATGAAGAAGGATGGAGATAAGTGCATCTTTTGATAGATCGTGACACACCAGTCCTTGGACTTGGCCTGTGCAGGCGTGCTAAACTTCAGTCCCCTGACTGAGAGGTTCAAAAAGCACAGATCTAGAAAAGAACACAACACCTCATCCTTCCTTGGAACAGTGAAGTACCGGCTGTAGGACCGGACTCTGCAACACGAGGAGGGACCACATCGATGGTCTCCGTCCTCAGAGAGAATCTACTTCTGTTCCATTACCAGAGCCTGCTTGGGGCCCACCAGAACTGGATTCTGTGGCCTCTCACTACAGTGTGCAGGACCCACTGAGACAGCCAAACTAGCTGCTCTGGAAACCTCCCAGGAGGTCACGAGCCTCTCAGCACTGCTACGTTTCCAGGTGGTAACTGAGAGAAGCGCTCGCTGGAGACCGCTACGCCCTGGAACACCGGCAGGGTTGGCAGATCGATCTCCTGAGCGCACTGAGGAGAGACAGGCACCGTGTAATGCGGTGTACACCACTCTTCCCCAGAGGGAGCTGGCCCTCAAAACGTCCTAGGCCTTACGCGTCAGGACGTTATGATGAAGGCTATCCAGCGAAAACAACGGTCCGTAGAACTGCTCTCCACTAGAAGCCTTCGACCTGGGAGCGCCACTCTGACTCTAGCGTCTGCGGAGTACAAAAGTGACACCCCCGGCACGAGGGACTGGAACATGGTTGGGACTGCTCCGCCCAGCAGCCCCTGACCGCCTCAACCTCCTCAGAGGAAGAGAGGTACACACGTGTTCTCACATAAGAAATTACATCCCTAGAGCCCCTGCACATCTAACTTCACATAGTCAGATAAATATTAATATATAGTAGTCAACAACCAGACGAGTCAACACTGTCTGGTGTAGAAAAAAAAAAAAAAAACTCACATAAAGATGAAACAATGTAATACACGCGTTGCCTCGGCAGCGTGCATGTTCTATTTTATATATATATATATATATATATATATATATTAGTGCTGTCAATCGATTAAAAACTTTAACTAGATTAATCAAACATTTTTTCTGTGATTAATCGCAATTAATCACAATAAAAAATAAATGTTTTTGTACGTTTTTAATATATTTTTTAATGTAATAATTTCACAGTTAATCAAATTAATGTAGAAACAACATAAAGATAGTATATTTTAAATACTTGTTTAAATGGCATCTTTTTATGAATGAAGGCCAGTATTACTGATATTAATACAGCTACTGATTTTTTTTTATTTTTTACATTTATTATTAGGCTTCAAAAATATAACAGTTTTTAATTTAAGTAAACTTAAAACAATGCTAACATAATAAATGTCATGTTTACTCCTGCCTTTCCTGTCTTAACAGTTAGGAAATATACAGAAATTTAATAAAGTTATCAAAGTTATATGCAGTCTGCACTGCATAAACTATAAATTAAATAGTTAATCCTTATTAAAGCTACAAAAGTTATTTAGTCAAGAGCAGCCAGTCATTTTCTCTGTTCCCTTTGTTCTTTAACTTTACTGACAGGAAGCTTTATTGGCTGCTGTCCTTTTAAGAGCAGACAGACACGCGGATCTCACCGTTTATATACTGTCTATGGATCTCGCCTCATTCTCTCACAACTCTTTTTGTTCATTTTAGACTTTATATAAATCATTTAAGATTGCTCTTATGAGGATAATCGACAAAACTGGCACTTTGGGATGTTTATTGTTAGTTCAAGCGCTTAAGAGAACTGGATTCTGGCGCCCTGTCTATGCATTGTGTGTGTGTGTGTAGCCTACGTGTGTATGTGTCACAAAAGGGCATTCACAGACAGCGCATTCTCTTTTGTCTTGCCACGCTTGAAATGTTTAAAAGCATTTAAATAAATAAGAGCGTGATCATATAATGTAAAGATAGCCAACGGATGGCAGAAAATACGCATGCTGCGTTAATTGCGTTAAATATTTTGACACGTTAAACCAGACAAAAATTAATCGCGTTAACGTTGACAGCACTAATATATATATATATATATATATATATATATATATATATATATATATATATATATATGCTACTCAGTCACACA
Source organism: Carassius carassius (assembly GCF_963082965.1). Taxonomy (NCBI): domain Eukaryota; kingdom Metazoa; phylum Chordata; class Actinopteri; order Cypriniformes; family Cyprinidae; genus Carassius; species Carassius carassius. Next base: position 20,466,678 of record NC_081761.1, read on the forward strand.
GACAGCATCAATCTCCTCAGAGAAAGACGAATGCTGCAGCGAGCTCTGCCTCCGAGGACGAATAAACCAAAGCACGGGTTTTGACCGAGCTCTAGATCTAGTGAACACGGGTGGAGATAGGACGAGCCGTCTCCAACCCGTTCACCAGATCATGTGCGATTCCCGCCATTGCGGTCGTCGCCGTGCATCAGCCCCAGCGCGACCGCAACTGCAAGATCGCATTCACGGACACACTCCTCGGAGCGTGCCCGGCGAGAGCAGAGCGCTTAACAGCGAGAAAAGCACAATCAGCCCCCCGAGAGCCGACTGCGCGAGCTCCACTCTTCATTAATGCTGCTTATTATAATATTAGGCAAAATATGTGTGTGTAACTGGTGCTTGTGCATCGACGCCTTTCCATATTAATCTTCTCTGAGAAAGACAGGCAGTGCGTCGCGCCCTCTCATCGGGGAGAAAGTACCGCAAACGCGGGCTTCCGAACCCCCGAGAGCGGGCGCCGGATCTGGTGGCTAAGAAAGAAGATTGGGACTTGAAAAGACCCGTCTTACATTCCTTCCAGCAGATCCGAAAGCGAATCCCGCGAGCACAACCACCGCTCCGTTTTTTCCTCGACAAAAGCGGGGCTGGCACCGCGAGAAATGCCAGTGAAAGCTCTCTCCTCAAAGAGAGCCTTCTGAGAGTGAAGCAAAGGCTCGCATCGCAGCCGTCAACTCCCTCGAGAGCTGACACTGCGCGCTTCACTCTCAAGCAGACAACACACGAGCTGCGTGTCCCTACCTTTTTTTTTTTTTTTGGCAGGGAAAACACACAGCCTGAACGCTGCCTGCTCTCGCCCAAAACTTCTCTTGATTGAAGCTTTGACAATGGAGTTTATCAGTGGACAAACGACACTAAATAAGATTCACAAACAGATAGTGACTGACACACACACACAGAGCGCTTGCTGAAGACACAAGGCTGATTTCCGGTGTAGCATAAAAAGTTACTTGACTAAGGGACAGGTCACTTTAGACACCTGATATTGGACCAGTGACTAGGTTCGTTACAGGAGGGTAAGTAATCAAGGCACACAAGGACACAGATAATAGCTGGAAATGACTCAGATGTATTTTGTTAGTGCAAAAGTAATAATAAAAAAAACAAATGTAATACAACCACAACAACAATAGAAGAAAAATAAATAAAACAAAAGAAATAATTGTTCTTTTCAATCCCTTGTTGTTCTTTTTATTATCTTTGAGCTCTGCTCTCTATTTAAATAGGTTTAGCTTTTCTTTCTATTTGTTTCTAGGTCTTCGACTTATATTTCAGTTGTTTAGTTTCTATTTTGGTTTATAGATATTTAGTTTTACTAACTGTTAGTTTAATAAGAGCTTTTCTTATATTTAGGGTTTTTCTATCTTTATATAAAAGATCATAGAAAATATGAACCCAAATTAAAACAATTGAAATAATAAAAGAAAAGTATAATATCACAATAGTTCAATTTGAAACAATTCGAAAATAATTCCAACAATATAAGTCAATAACTTCTCAGTCTGTGTATAAATAAATGTTTCTTTGTCATCCAAAGTGGAAAAAAATATGTTAGTGTGTGCAAAAGTCTCTTGGTGTAGATGAAAGCTTCGTTTCAACAGTCAATGGTGCAAAATGATCGCTTAAGGAAAAGTCCGATCCTACCGATCAGAATATATGCAATGAACTGGATTCCACCTGATCAGTAGAAGCACTAATCCATTGGAACGCACAGGTTTACTCCATCCGCACTTCTCAAATTCACAGAGATTCAGTTGGGAGGCTCGCCATCTCATCGTATGAAGGGTTTGATCCAATCACACCAAAAAAACCTGACCAAATCCGGGGTTCATATGCTTTTAACCCACATTGGATTTCACAGGGGTTCTCAATCAACAATCATCAGCGGCAATATCGACAATCACGTTCTAAAAGTAACCCAATATAGTTAAATAATAGGTCTGCAACATATTATACATCATATTATTCGAATATTAGAAAGGATTATTTAGATATTTGCCTCAGATTCATCTTAGCTTTTTCCTCTCGCGATCAGCAATGTGTGTGTCTCTCGTTGCTTTCGCGTCTCGTCTCAATGACGTCACGCGCAATCTCCGTCCAGAGTGATTATGTTAATTAGGCATTTAGTCATTTTATTAATTTATTATTTTAAACTGCAATGACGTTATTAAGCTTTTTGTTTAAATATATCCTGTATTTTATTAGAAATATAATTATTTGAAAGTTATATTATTTTCTTTCTGTTTCTTAAATAGCTGAATTCTAACCTGTGTTACACCCTCCCCTCTTAAATCTATGCAAGTCCCTTTGCATAGCTAAAACCTAAGACTTTAGAGCTTGGGGTGTCTAACTGGTTTGGGATGTTCTGCAAGTGTTTCTACAAAAGCAGTGTTCAGTCCTTGAAGCAGGGATTGGATAATGGATATCATTGGGTTTCCCATTTCCGGGTAAGTCAGTCTTTTTGACTTCTGCTTCACTCTTTTGGACCTTCTTAACTGAATTTCATCCTCACTTGTACTTTGATCTGTTTCTTCCCCAGGTTCAGTAAGTTCAGCAGATTCAGCTGATTCTGTTCTCCTTCTCCTCAATGGAACATCAGGTACACTTTCCTCAACTTCAACAGCTTGTGTGTCATTGTCCTTCTCGTTTCCATCAGGTACATCCAGTGATTGCTGCTCTACTTGAGGTAAGTGGCTTCTTTCTTTCAGGTTTTCCTTTACAGGTCCTGTCCCACAGGATGAAGACTGGGTTTCAGGTAAGTACTGCATATCAGGTAAGCGTTCCATTTCGGATGAATCATCTCTTCTGGGTATGTTTTTTGCATTCACAGTCTCTGTACCATGACTTGGAACAGATGATTGAATTTCAGCATCAGAGTTAGAAGAAACAACTTTAGGTTCTCTGACCACATTGTACTCTCTGATGACCCTTTGTGTAGGGACGGCTGGAACTTCAGAGAATTGGGGTACATAGTCATCTTCATCAGAACTTTGATAGTTTTCCTGACATTCATCAGTTTCCTCATCTCTGTTTTGTCTGGTTACTCGTTTTCTCTGAGGTTTTGTTACATCAGTGTCATCCTCCATCAGCGGAGATAAGAATCCACAAGGTAACAACAAATCTCTGTGTAATGTCCGTAAGGGACCATCTTGTCTTTCAGGCTTCACTGTATAGACAGGTAATTCACCAGCACGACTCACTACAATGTGTACCACGGGATCCCATCTGTCAGCTAATTTGTGTTTTCCGCGTACTCTCACATTTTTGACCAGGACACGGTCACCTTCCTCGAGAGATGACTCTGTTACTTTACGGTCGAAACGGATTTTGTTTCTCTCTGCAGATTTGGCTGCATTCTTCTGAGCTAATTTGTAGCTCTCTTGAAGATGAGTTTTCAGTGATTGCACATACTGTGAATGGAACTTAGGATTGTTTTGACTCACTGTAGTGTTGAAAATCAAGTCAACTGGCAATCTTGGCTGTCGTCCGAACATCAGCTCGTACGGTGTGAATCCTGTTGTTTCATGCTTTGTACAATTGTAGGCATGTACAAGTGGTTTAACAAAGTCTTTCCATCGGGTTTTCTCTTTAGTTTTCAAGGTACCGAGCATTCCTAGCAGCGTGCGGTTGAAATGCTCGACCGGGTTCCCTCTAGGATGGTACGGTGTAGTTCTAACCTTCCTGATACCAGCAATGTCACAAAGTTCTTTGATTGTCCTGGACTCAAAGTCACGTCCTTGGTCGCTGTGGAGCTTTTCAGGCACACCATAGTGAACTATAAAATTCTCCCACAGACTCTTTGCGACAGTTCTGGCTTTTTGGTTTGGGGTGGGAACTGCGACCGCATACTTGGTGAAGAAGTCTGTTATCACCAAGATATCTTTGGTGTTGCTACGGTCAGGCTCCAATGGCAAAAAGTCCATGCACACTAACTCTAGTGGCCGGGTGACTTGGATGTTCACTAGAGGTGCAGCTCTTTCCGGTAAGGTCTTTCTACACACACAGCGATTACAGGTCTTGACTTTATTTTCGACATCCATGGCCATTCTGGGCCAATAGAATCGGGACCGGATGAGATCAAGGGTCCGTTCTATTCCCATGTGACCCATATTATCGTGTAGACTCTCCATGATCATGGCTCTTAAGTCAAGTGGTAGAACAAGCTGGTAAGTTGTACAGTCTCCATGGGCTCTTTTGCGATAGAGAATACCATCTTTTAACTCAAGTCTTCTCCATTCTCTCAACAGAAAAGGAAGTTCTGGAAGCTCACGTCTAAGTACAGGTAAGACAGTACATCCTGATTCCAACTGAATGATTATTTCCCGCATGGCTGGATCATTTCTCTGCTTTTCTTTCAATTCCTTTTCCGACATGCAGGGAACAACAGAAGATCCTTCCATTTGCTCGTAATCCTCAGGAATTGCATCTGGACTCATGGAAAGTGATTCAACGAGAGTGATACCATTACTGCCACCTGCTTGATGTAAGGAGTGTTTTTCACAGACTGCTTGGATTGCATCCATGGAAACTGAGATGGAATTGGCCGTTTCAGGTGAATGGTACAAAGTAAACTGCCGTATTCGATCTTGTTCCTTTTGAGATGTAGGATCATTTACCAGATCACCATGGGGTCGTCTCGAAAGTGCATCCGCATCCAGATTGTTCTTTCCAGGTCGATACTGGAGAGTAAAGGAAAAGGTAGACAAAGCAGACAACCACCTATAGCTTGTTGCATCCAACTTGGCTGAAGTTAAAACATAAGTAAGGGGGTTGCTATCTGTGATCACCTTGAAAGTGTTTCCATAGAGGTAATCGCAAAACTTTTCAGTCACTGCCCACTTCAAGGCTAGGAATTCCAGCTTGTGAGCAGGATACCGGGCTTCACTTCTTGACAACCCTCGACTGGCGTATGCAATTACTCGTAGCACTCCCTCTTGCTCCTGATAGAGCGCTGTACCTAGTCCGGTGGTACTTGCGTCTGTGTGTAACACATACGGCAACCCAGGATCTGCGAATCCTAACACTGGTGCTTCGGTAAGTTTTGAGATGAGCGTTTTGAATGCTTGTTGACAGTCAGCTGTCCATCGCCCTCCGAAAAGTTCTTTGGGGTCAAGGTAAGTCCTTTCCTTACTTTTCGTCCTGCAACTTTTCTGAAGCGGAGGATATCCCACGGTAAGTTCATTTAATGGCTTGACGATGTTTGCATAATCCTTAATAAATCGGCGGTAATAACCAGAGAAACCCAGGAAGGAACGCAACTCTTTCAAGTTCTTCGGACTTGGCCAGGTCTTGATGACTTCTATTTTCTGGGGATCCGTCTCCACACCGTTTTCTGAGACTATGTGACCGAGATATTTTACTGACGTCTGGAAAAACTTGCACTTCTCCAACGAAAGCTTTAATCCATAATCCCTCAAACGTCCTAAAACATGAAGAAGACGTCTTTCATGCTCTTCTAGGGTATCTGAGAAGACAATCAAATCGTCCAAGAACACTAGGACTTCCGAGAGGTTGATGTCACCCATGCACTTCTCCATCAGCCTTTGGAATGTGCTGGGAGCATTTGTGATACCTTGGGGCATCCTATTAAACTCCCAAAAACCTAATGGGCAAACGAAAGCGGTCTTGGGTTTGTCTTTCTCTTCTAGTTCGATCTGGTAATACCCAGATTTGAGGTCGAGCACTGAGAACCATTTTGAACCTCGAAGTGCTGAAAAGGTTTCCTCCAAGTTGGGTAAGGCATATGCATCCTTGATGGTCTGCGTATTCAACTTGCGGTAGTCGATGCAAAGTCTTATATCGCCGTTCTTCTTCCTTACTACAACAATAGGGGAAGAGAAGGATGACTCTGATTCACGGATGATACCAGCATCTAATAATTCCTCTAAATGTCTGCGGACAGCTTCAAGGTCGTTGGGATGGATCGGCCTTGCTTTGTGCTTGAAGGGGGTTTCGTCGTGTAATTTGATTGTGTGTTTCACTTTGCTTGTTTGTCCAACATCCATGTCGTGCAATGCAAAGACCTCGGGCATGGTGCGCAGTTTCTGAGTGATTCTTCTTTTCCACTCTTCTGGCAAACTGGAATCACCGAAGTCAAAGCAAAGTTCTTTGGTGGATTTTTCATGGCTACTTGACTCTGAACAATCAGCTTGCACAATATTGTCCGACATCACTTTCTGCAGTGCATGAATATCTGCAATCACACTTTTTCCAGGGATGATGATATCATGCTCTGTCTCATTCTTCAACACCACTGGAACTTTACGCAATGGATGCTGAGGTAGGTTGAGTAAGCAACTGGCAACTAGCAATCCTCCTGGAAAAGGTGAATTTGAAGGGGGTTCCATCACAGCCCATTTTTCAGCTACTTGTCCCTTTACACTCACCACTCCTTCAAGAACAACATTTTGACCCGCAGGAACAACAGTAGGGGTAACATCAGGAAGCCTAACGATTCCTATGCTGCTGTCTACTTTCTGTTGGCGTCTGTGCTCGATGGTCTGGATTATAGCTCGGTAACCAAATGGGACGGCTCGACAGACTGAATCATTCGTTTCAAGATGTTTGTCATATGCGAGATCCAAGGTGTTCGTGCCTATTAGCACCTTTGGTTGAGCAGTGCCTCCGGTTTCTGGAATAACCAGGGCAAGAGTAGACACTTCAACGTCAGATCCAAGAAAGTCTCTGGGGAATGCAATTTTTACTTCAACAAACCCCAAGTAGGGTACTGCTTGACCATTGGCTGCTTCTATCTCCAGCAGGTCATGTAGGGAAGTTATGCTTAGTCCAGGCAAATTCTGCTCATAAAACGAATGGGAAATGGTGGTCACTTGTGACCCTGTGTCAAGTAGACAAGAACAAGGTTTTCCCTCAATGTTCACTTGAGCAGTGCATTTTGTACCAATTAATCCTTTGGGTAGATCAACTAGACGGTTTATACCATGGGACTTTAAGTTGCTGATGTTCACTGGTTTCTTGAGACTATTCTGACAAGTGACAGCCCTCGTACGTCTCGCTACCAGGGCTGGGCGGCGTTTAAAGTTTCTGAGGAACTTGGACCATACTGACTATCCCATAGGACTTGACGTTCTTTCAACTGCTTTCTCTTATCAGTTACAAGAGACGGGTTTGGGTCATTTTCACAAATTGAAACAACATGTCCATCCTCGCCACATCGGAAGCAATAGCCTGGCTTAGGCCTGTGAGGTTGTTTATGGTGAGTTGTAGGAGGGTCTTTGCGAACTTGTGTGTGCGTTTGCTTTGATTTACTTGAATTGCTCTTCGACTCAGAGTTCTTTTGTACACTGAGCTTTGTCATCTGACTCTGGAGCTCTGAAACTTGCTGCTTTAGCTCAAGAACAGCATCATTTGATGACAATTCACTTTGTCTTGTCGTTTTGCTCTTCTGCTTAGCAAGCTGGCTCTGAAGTTTAGCGACTTGTTTCTTTAATTCGGCAACTTCTGTATGTTCTGACACTTCATTGTGATTCAGATCAAGATAATTAGCAGTGACGACATGGGAACTGGCTCTTTGTCTCTGCACTCCTAAGTGCTGCTTCATGCGACTTTCTTTTGTGAAGTATTTGTTTTCTTCACTGCGCAACTGCAGAAGTAGCTCAGGAAATGGAGGTGGTTTGGTTGCCTATTAGCGTGTCATCCCAACAGCCCCGGCAGAATTGTTTCAGGAGCTGTCGGTCAGCTTCATCAACAGGAATACCGCCTCTTTTCATCACTTTGAGAAGGTTGGTGTACAATCGTTGCAAGTACAAAGAAGGTTTTTCCCCTGCATTCTGCAGCGTGTTCAGAAACTTAGCAAATAGATCATCACCATCTTCTACGGTGTCAAAAGCAGAATCTAGGACATCAAGGTAAGCAGCAGGTAAAGCTTTTGCACCTAACTGCTTAACAATCTCTGACGCTGGCGGCAGCAGGCTGTCTAATATCTTTCTGGAACGATGTAAGTCAGACAGTGAAGGATCTTGGAGAATTAACTCTACACTGTTCCGCCAGGTGTCATAATCAACTTCGCCAACAGGTCGGGGAACTTTGCCTGAGAACACTCTTAGCCTGATCGATGCATTAGAGGTTGAAGCGCCATCACTTTTCAAAATATGCTCAATGATCATCCTTTGGACTTCAGGTGGGTTCACATCTTTTGGCTCAAGTGTGGGTGAAAAACTTCCTGTACTAGTTTTTTGGACTGTATCTGAGTTTCGTCTCTCATCTGAATGCTCAGTTCACTTGGTTGGAAGCGGAATGTCAGAGGAAGAGTGACCAGTCATTTGAGATGACTCAAGATCATTGGCATTAGCCGGATTGTCAGCGACATCAGTCGCGTTTGCAAGAAGCTGCTCTTTCAAGAGATTGTCGAAAGTTCTGCCACTGAGCTTTGCTATCCTCTTCAATTCAGCAAAATAATGGGTTGTGGCACTTTCAGTTACTGCTGAGGTATAGACATTTGATAGAAGCTTTATGTGGTAAGCAACATCGTGTGGGCTCTTGAAAGTGTAGGGCAACAGGGGTTTGAGAGCTACTATTGCAGAACAACTTCCATACTCTACGATGACTTCTTTATGGTAAGGCGATTTGGGATCGTCTATGGTAAGGTGTCTATGGATATGACCATATTTGTTTAGGAAGTCAGTTAGATCTTCGTCAATTTCTGTGTCGGTCAGTCCACTAATTATTACCGAGTTTTCAATTACAATGTTTTCAAGCTCAATAACTTCCATTTTGACTCTATTTGCACCACTTAGTTTGATTTTTCTTTTTCTTTTGTGCCCTTCAAAATTTTTAAATTTACAAACTATACCACTCCTGGCTGGCTCGCCACTTTTGTAGCATAAAAAGTTACTTGACTAAGGGACAGGTCACTTTAGACACCTGATATTGGACCAGTGACTAGGTTCGTTACAGGAGGGTAAGTAATCAAGGCACACAAGGACACAGATAATAGCTGGAAATGACTCAGATGTATTTTGTTAGTGCAAAAGTAATAATAAAAAAAACAAATGTAATACAACCACAACAACAATAGAAGAAAAATAAATAAAACAAAAGAAATAATTGTTCTTTTCAATCCCTTGTTGTTCTTTTTATTATCTTTGAGCTCTGCTCTCTATTTAAATAGGTTTAGCTTTTCTTTCTATTTGTTTCTAGGTCTTCGACTTATATTTCAGTTGTTTAGTTTCTATTTTGGTTTATAGATATTTAGTTTTACTAACTGTTAGTTTAATAAGAGCTTTTCTTATATTTAGGGTTTTTCTATCTTTATATAAAAGATCATAGAAAATATGAACCCAAATTAAAACAATTGAAATAATAAAAGAAAAGTATAATATCACAATAGTTCAATTTGAAACAATTCGAAAATAATTCCAACAATATAAGTCAATAACTTCTCAGTCTGTGTATAAATAAATGTTTCTTTGTCATCCAAAGTGGAAAAAAATATGTTAGTGTGTGCAAAAGTCTCTTGGTGTAGATGAAAGCTTCGTTTCAACAGTCAATGGTGCAAAATGATCGCTTAAGGAAAAGTCCGATCCTACCGATCAGAATATATGCAATGAACTGGATTCCACCTGATCAGTAGAAGCACTAATCCATTGGAACGCACAGGTTTACTCCATCCGCACTTCTCAAATTCACAGAGATTCAGTTGGGAGGCTCGCCATCTCATCGTATGAAGGGTTTGATCCAATCACACCAAAAAAACCTGACCAAATCCGGGGTTCATATGCTTTTAACCCACATTGGATTTCACAGGGGTTCTCAATCAACAATCATCAGCGGCAATATCGACAATCACGTTCTAAAAGTAACCCAATATAGTTAAATAATAGGTCTGCAACATATTATACATCATATTATTCGAATATTAGAAAGGATTATTTAGATATTTGCCTCAGATTCATCTTAGCTTTTTCCTCTCGCGATCAGCAATGTGTGTGTCTCTCGTTGCTTTCGCGTCTCGTCTCAATGACGTCACGCGCAATCTCCGTCCAGAGTGATTATGTTAATTAGGCATTTAGTCATTTTATTAATTTATTATTTTAAACTGCAATGACGTTATTAAGCTTTTTGTTTAAATATATCCTGTATTTTATTAGAAATATAATTATTTGAAAGTTATATTATTTTCTTTCTGTTTCTTAAATAGCTGAATTCTAACCTGTGTTACACCGGCTTTGCCGCTCATGCTTTATGCTTCCTGGTCTCTGACGTCACCAGCCTATGACGTCTCGCCCTTCCTTTGGACTGATTATACACATTATTCAGAGACGTCACGCTGGACGCGTTCCCCAAACGTTCTCGACGCAGCTCGAGTTCCTGAAGAGGAACGCTTATATATATATATATATATATAGTCGCAGGAGGAGCACAAGACAGACACAGTGGGCGTGGCGTCAGGCCTCGGAGAGGCTTTTATTAACAGAAAATCAAATGAAACAAGGGATAAAAGGTGGCCAAAGGGGAAGAGTGTCCAAAACAACAGGGAATCTGGTGTCCTCGTCGTGCTGCGGGGTTCGTGTGGGTCGGGCAGTGTTCATGGAGGAAGGGTCCAGGTAAGGGGCGGAGTCCGGCGGCCGCACGCGCTCCCCTCCTCGGTCCTGGGCGCGAGGGGCGGCGGCTTCCTCTAGCGGCCACATCTCTCTCGTTGCCCGCGGCGCTGGTAGGGGATGGACGGCACGGCATACTGGCCCGTCGGCCGTGCAAACAGGTGCGGTTCCCATCCGGATCGCGGGTCCGGCAGCTCACATCTCCAGTGGCGCGGGAGTCCCTCAACGCACGCTTCCTGGACCCACGAGGACACCAGTGTGCATGCACGGGGAAGAGACCGGTCCCCCGAGGAGAGGCGCGTTGGGCTTTTAAACAGCGGCGGTGATGAGGCTCCATTTCCTTCAGGTGTGCCCCATCACACGCCGCCAGCCTTGACTCGTCCAGCGCCCCTCCTCTCACACACCCACTCCAGTCGGGAGCCTGGTGAGGGGCGGCGATTTAGGACGGGGTGCCGGTGACAATCAGGGAGGAGGCAGCTGACTCGTCACAATATATAAATATATATATATATATATATATATATATATATATATATATATATATATATATATATTTATATATATTGGATGATGGACCATCACCTTCACCTCAACCTTGCCAAGACAGAACTGCTTGTGATTCCAGCAAACCCATCGTTTCATCACAATTTCACCATCAAGTTAGGCACATCAACCATAACTCCTTCAAAAACAGCTAGAAGCCTTGGAGTTATGATTGATGATCAGCTGACTTTCTCAGACCACATTGCTAAAACTGTCCGATCCTGCAGATTTGCTTTATTCAACATCAAGAAGATCAATTCCTTTCTTTCGGAACATGCTGCACAACTCCTTGTTCAAGCTCTTGTTCTGTCCAGGCTGGACTATTGCAATGCCCTCTTGGCAGGTCTTCCAGCCAATTCTATCAAACCTTTACAATTAATTCAGAACGCGGCAGCAAGATTAATTTTTAATGAGCCAAAAAGAATAAATGTCACACCTTTGTTTATCAATTTGCACTGGCTTCCAATAGGTGCTCGTATAAAATTCAAGGCATTGATGCCTACAAAACTACCACTGGCTCTGCACCCATTTACCTAAATTTGTTACTTCAGACTTATGTGCCCTCTATAGAAGCTTGCGTTCTGCAAGTGAACGTCGCTTGATTGTGCCATCCCAAAGAAGCACAAAGTCACTTTTACGGATTTTTAAATTAAATGTTCCCTCCTGGTGGAATGACCTCCCCAATTCTATCCGGACAGCTGAGTCCTTAGCCATCTTCAAGAATCGGCTTAAAACACATCTCTTCCATCTTTATTTGACCCTCTAACTTTAACACTCACTATTCTAATTCTATTCTTTAAAAAAATCTAACTGCCTTTCTAATCTTTTTATATTCTATTTTCTTTTCATTAATTATGCAATTGTGTGTGTGTGTGTGTGTGTGTGTGTGTGTGTGTAAAGACCTCTAACACTGGCTTGCTCTATTCTTTTTTTATTCTATCTGTTTTCTTTATATTAAATTATTTAAAATCCCATGCTAGGTGTACTGTGTTAACCTAACTGAGACTTGTTATAGCACTTATATATCATTGCTCTTTTTGTTGTTTTTGATTGCTTCCACTGTCCTCATCTGTAAGTCGCTGTAAGTCGCTTGCGAGAAAAGCACAATCAGCCCCCCGAGAGCTGACTGCGCAAGCTCCACTCTTCATTAATGATGCTTATGTTAATATAAGGCATAATATGCTTGTGTGACTGGTGCTTGTGCAACTAGCGAGCTCATCAACGCCTTTCCACATCAATCTCCTCAGAGAAAGACTCCCTCTCATCGGGGAGAAAGTACCACAAACGCGGGCTTCCGACCCCCGAGAGCGGGCGCCAGATCTGGTGGCTAAGAAAGAAGATAGGGACTTGCCCGTCTTACATTCCTTCCAGCAGATCCAAAAGCAAATCCCGCGAGCACAACCAACGCTCCGCCTTGGCGGGGCTGGCACCGCGAGAAACACCAGTGAAAGCTCTCTCCTCAAAGAGAGCCTTCTGAGAGTGAAGCAAAGGCTCGCATCACAGCCGTCAACTCCCTCAAGAGCTGACACTGCACGCTTCACTCTCAAGCAGACAACACACGAGCTGCGTGTGTCCCTACCTAATTTAAAAAAAAAAAATTTTGGCAGGGAAAACACACAGCCTGAACGCTGCCTGCTCTCGCCCAAAACTTCTCTTGATTGAAGCTTTGACACTGGAGTTTATCAGTGGACAAAACGACACTAAATAAAACTCACAAACAAGACACTTGCTGAAGACACAAGGCTGATTATCGGCTTCGCCGCTCATGCTTTTATGCTTCCTGGTCTCTGACGTCACCCGCCTATGACGTCTCGCCCTTTCATTGGACTGATTATACACGTTATTCAGAGACATCACGCTGGTTAACATCTTCCACTAGGTACACCATAAGGTATTTTAGAAGACAACCCCTTTTTTGATTCACCTTGAGGCTCTAGGTGAGAGCACAAACACACACAATGCATTATTATGAAGTTTAATTTTGCATTTTTATCTCATTTTGCATTCTAACTCAAGTCGTGATATAATGATTGTAATGTACTGAAACATTATTATAATAAAAAAACAAAGGAGGGGGGACGAGTTGATTGCTTTTTCCAAAAATGTTTGACAACTTAGGATCTGCTGTAAAGATTTCAGTATCTATATATATATATATATATATATAAAATACTTACATGAATTTAGAAATTATATTTTCTTACGGTCACGTAAGCTATTAAAAGCTATTCTCTAGTGTTAGTCATTCCTATTTAAAACACATTAAAATAATATTCACAGTTGTTTACTTTGGCACTCACCAATTTCAGCAATAAAAGGTAAAATTCTGGAATTTCCAGGAAACAAAATTCAACCTGTAAAACAGAGGAAAAGGTGAGATTTTACATTTTAGTTTTTTGTTGGGGCAGTTAGCACCATCCATAATAATCACTACAGACTGTAATTAATTATATCTTAAGACATACTATTGTAGTGATATTGTACTATACTGCATTATGCTGACAGGTGAAACAAAGGAATATTAATTATTCTGCAATGAGAACTCTTTTTCTAATTCAATATGTTTAATTAATGCAAAACTGTCAATCACCTACTATCAATCTCACACTCTTTTGCTATTATGGGTGCGTTTTAAGGGACATGGCATCTGGGGAATAATTTTATTTTTTCTCAGTCATTTTGCTCCAGATTCAATCTATTTATTGCGGACTAGAGCACGTACGCACATGCGCACTATTCAAAATCGGTGCCTAAAATCTCGACAAACTGTGTAAATGATATTTGTATATATTCAAAATAAAATCTATACATTGCCATTTGCCTATGTGAACTCAGAAGAATTGTTTTCCCTGAGTTGTGCTGAACAATAACCCGCTTTATAGACATGGTCTCAAACAAACATTAACTGAATCGGACAGCACCATTAACTTCTCATATAATGTTAACGTTACAGCTCCTGCAGTCAATGTTTAACTAACGTTAGATTAACGTGAGTCTACGGTCGCGGTGCGTATGAGAAAACAGTTAACGTAGTTTATTCAAGCACTAACTTGACAAACGAGCCTTATCACACAAAACTGCCATTATATTTTCCTTACACCACAGTGAAATAATAACTAACGTTACGTTAACTTTGCATTTGTCAAACAAAGGCAACAAACTTATAGCGATGGCATGGTTTGGCTAGCTTTAGCTAACACATGCACAAGTTGTCTGTAAAGTAATAGCCTAATTGTCCATCCTGCCACTGACCATTTATGCGAATGGAAAAACATTTATTTTCATTAAAATAACACATTTTCAAATGCTTACCTTGTCTAATAGCGATTTCCTGGACCACAGACAGTTTTCATACTCGAGGCGATAATGGCGGATGGCAAAACGCTGGCGAGCGCGGAGTTGATGTGACGTCATGTTGTCACATGACACGAAACCTTCTGGTTTAATGTAAAAATACTACTCAAGTCAAATTGTTGCTTTTAATTTGTTCTAGGGGTTCATTATTTGCTTTAAGGCAAACTGAATAAAACAAGTTTAAACCAGAAACCAGGATTTTCAGTCCAATGTGAAAATGCACTTTAAAAGAACAACACAGTAGTTTAAACTTTTTTCAGTGCAGGAGAGATTTTGGTCCACTCCTCTTTACAGATCCTCTATAAATACATTAGGTTTCTTGGCTGCTGTTTGGCAACTCAGAGTTTCAGCTCCCTCAATAGATTTTCTATAGGACTGAGGTCTAGAGACTGACTAGACCACTCCATGACCTTAATGTGCTTCTTCTTGAGACACTCCTTTGCTGCTTTAGTGGTATGTTTTAGGTCATTGTGATCCTTGAAGACCTATCCATGACCCATCTTCAGTGT
The DNA here is from genome assembly GCF_963082965.1 of Carassius carassius. Taxonomy (NCBI): domain Eukaryota; kingdom Metazoa; phylum Chordata; class Actinopteri; order Cypriniformes; family Cyprinidae; genus Carassius; species Carassius carassius. The sequence continues at coordinate 20,481,679 of NC_081761.1, forward strand.
ACTGGCTGAGGGAAGGTTCTCTTCCAAGATTTTACAGTACATGTGCCTGTTTATTTGCCCCTCAATGCGGTGAAGCCGTCCTGTACCCTTAGAAGAAAAACAGACCCAAGGCATAAAGTTTCCACCTCCGTACTTGACTGTAGGGATGGTGCTCTTGGGGTCATAGTCAGTATTTCTGTCCATACAAACACGGCAGGTTGAGTTAATGCAAATTTGTCTTATAGGTTAAACCTAAAGAGGCTGACATTAGGAGTAACTTCTTAATGTGGCAGGACTAATCTGTGTTAAAATAAATAAACCTACCATAAAAATTACCACAAAAAATACCTTTCATTTCTTTATAAGTGGGTAAACATACAAAATCAGCAAGGAATCAAATAAATATTTTCCCCACTGTAGGAAAAAAAAAAATAATTATGGTCACCCTTTTTTTTTTTTTTTGTATTCAGTGCTGAGAAGGAGTCTAGCCTAGAAACTTAATAAGGGCTGAACAAGGACTGATACATCTTCCCTGAGAAGCACTCATTGGTAGAGAGCTGCGAAACAATGATTTTCGGTAAAAGCACTACTGTTTTTGTCTTTATTTATTTATTTTTGTCTTTTCATCATTTATTTGATTTTTATTTTGGTCTTTATATTTTATCTATGCTCTACAGTTGATTTTTTGTTTTGCATCTTTATTTATTTATTTCTCAGTTGTGTTTCTTCTGCATCATATATTTATATGTACAGTACCAAACTTCTGCATGTTTTTCTTCAAGACTTATTGGACCATTGCTGTGAAATATAGCATTTTTTGTTTGGTCCTTTAGTCAGTTTTTTATCTTTTCATAAATTGCTGTGAGTCTTCTACAGGGAGTATAACTTACTGGGTGTCAATGTGGCTTTTTGTATGCCTGTATTGTCTTACTCCCTGCTGGTCAGCCGCATAGTCTTACTGCTTTTTCTTGTTATTCTTTATGTTTTAGTTTTATCATCTTGTTGTTTTTTAAATTATCTTTTAAAGTTTTTTAATTTGAGTATGTGTTTTGTTTTATTACCTTTATATTTCACTCAGTGATAGGCTGTTGTACACCTAAAGTTACAATTTTATATATATATATATATATATATATATATATATATATATATATATATATATACAGACCAAAAGTTTGGACACACCTTCTCATTCAAAGAGTTTTCTTTATTTTCATGACTATGAAAATTGTAGATTCACACTGAAGGCATCAAAACTATGAATTAACACATGTGGAATTATATATGGAATTATATACATAACAAAAAAGTGTGAAACAACTGAAAATATGTCATATTCTAGGTTCTTCAAAGTAGCCACCTTTTGCTTTGATTACTGCTTTGCACACTCTTGGCATTCTCTTGATGAGCTTCAACAGGTAGTCACCTGAAATGGTCTTGAAGGAGTTCCCCGAGAGATGCTTATCACTTGTTGGCCCTTTTGCCTTCTGTCTGCGGTCCAGCTCACCCCTAAACCATCTCGATTGGGTTCAGGTTTGGTGACTGTGACTGTGGAGGCCAGGTCATCTGGCGCAGCACCCCATCACTCTTACAAATAAATGAAATGATAGAAATAAAGTGAAGTGACTACGTATATATATATATATACATATACTCTTCCACAATATAAACATGTATATTGCGTAGATATATTTTATCAAATGATGGAATTTATCAGTTGCCCCAAATCGATCAAAGCAACGTGGTATTGTGCAAAGCAAACTGACATAAGATTTACAGGCAAGTTAGAGACTTCTTTATATTGACTAGCATGTTGACAAAACTCAGTGAAGAGATAAAAATGGGATTAAGAAACATTTTGATAAAATAAATCTTAATAAACTTAAGATAAGTTGCACTTAAAACTTAATAAGTTGCACAGGCTATCGATCTTAAGTCATCTGACTAATAATGAAGGATAAATGAATCACATTTGGAATGACAACATCAATTGGGTCATCATCAAATGTATAATCTCATTTTATTATGTAGAAAATGTACTTTGTTAATATGATTTATTGCTTATCCAACCCAGTCCCCATAGTGCAAGCTAGTTTTTATCCTATACCCACACACTTTTTTAGCAAATATTTGTATAAGTAAACCTGGCTTTCTGGTTATCTATGTACTTTTGTAACATGATAAAAATGATTCAGTCGAACTACATTCGGTTACAGGTTATGTCCTTAAATATACTTGTGTGCATGGTGAACTGACAATAAAGTGAGCTGATTTTGAGGTGTAAGAACCCATGCAGTCTCTGCCGCTTCATACTATTTAACTCGAAATGGTTTTGCAGGTGTGTGTCTAATTTTAGAGCTTATTATATGATCAGCTCGCACAAGTTTACAATTTCCTGCTGAATCCAAACCAAGAAAAATAAAAAGGGTGGTGGTCTGGTTATATTACAGTACACTGTATACTTAGAACCTGGTTTGCTGAAATGCAGTGATGGATTTTTGGCAGGAGGTGATGAAAAACAATAAGCACCAGATGCTCCTCATTCTTCATAAAATTAATAAGGGTCCTTGACAAATTAGAATGAAACGCATCCAAACTGGATAAAGGGGCCTAAATATTTTGCCCCTTACGAGACATAATGTCATAAAAGTGTGAAAAACATGATCTACATCAATAAATCCCATGTGTTAGCTCTTTATCTTTCCATTCCTTATTTGTGCGACTGACTGAAGTTAGTAAACTGCTGCTGTCATCCCCCATGGAAAAAGCAGAAACAGAAGTGGGGCAGTAGAGCTGTGGAAAGATTGCTCTCTCATCTCCTCCTTTTGACAGATTTATTCCCGATTAAATTAATGTATACTGTACAGTAGAGATGTCAGTTAAAGGGTTAAGTTATGTTTTAGGTGGGATATTATGAAAGGAAAAAGCACTAAACAAGACCGATAACGTTGATTCATTAAACTGTTAACACAGTATACCCCATTTCCCTATGATATGTACTTACAAGACATTTGACTAAGTTTACAAAATACTATAGATCTCCTGGAAGATTTGTTTTGTTTGGATGATTCTAGAGGCCTTCATGGTTATATTGATATATATATATGTCAACAATAAAAACATATTAGTAATATGAAAATTACATTTATTTGGGAGGGTTTGCCTTCGCCATGCTTCCTGGAAGTAGGGATAGGAAGTTGACAGACTCATGTGACTGGAAGGAAGTGGATACCTTATTTTTTTTCTTGAAATCCTTTATTTGGTTCTTTACTTGCATGTCACTGAGAAATATAAGATGGATAACATCTAGAAAAATACTTACAAAAGGAAAATGACACCTATAAACAGTGGCAACTATAGTTGTATAAAATTTAAATATAAAATATAAAATTTTCAGCAGTTTAGTATACTAAAACTATAATTCCAGGGTATTTCTATTAAGTATATGAATTTGTAGTATACTTAGCATGGAATTAATGTTTAAGAATAGTATATTTATTTGTCACTAGGGAAGCTTATTTGGATTTTACAAAATGATCTTTCATACAGCATCCTGAAAATGGGAATATTTTCTTTTTGCTGAGTTTATAAACTATTTTAATCTATTAATGAAATATTAAAATCTTTGTTGGCATAACCCCCAGAAATTCTCTCCCATAACATAAACATTTTTGTATCAGGTGATGGATTTCAAGAGTCGCACGAAATTAAACATTGCAACAGATGGTACTGTGCAAAGCAAATTGACATAAGATTTGAAGGTAAGATACTGTTTTATTTATTTTGATGTGTATGTTGACATGGCTCAAATATTTATTTAAATTGCCACAAATGATTAAACCCATTCGAATGGCTGAAACATAAAATACACTAGAGTGTAATACACTAAGTGACACTTTATTTATTTAAATTAGTTGATTAATTTATTCACTTTTATGATTGACTCATTGACTTATTTGGTTATTGTAAATGAAATGTGTCAGTGCAATTTGGAGCTTAACAAAGGCTTTCGTCTGAAAATAATTGAATCAGGGGGATGTATGATCATATACAGTAAACTGCAGCATGGCAAAATAAAAGTTATCTCATTTTCTAATTTTCTTTTATTACAAATCTGTATGATTTTTGATTGATAAAACTTTTTCTTAAGTGAAATCAGATATGCAGCTGAAAAAGGACAGTTTTACAGCTCAAGCTAGGTAATATAAAGATATGTTTTGTGACTTAGCATCACCCATTAACTCCCACTCCCAGGAAACTCAGTGTGATATAATATTTTTTGTGCCCCTGTGGAATGTCTAAGAGGGATACTGGCATCCTACCAAATGTCAGCTTTGTGGTGGTTTAAGAAAAGCTCTTTGATCAGGATGTAAACACACACACTAAGCTCTTTAGGTAAGTACCACCTGTGTAATCTACTGTGGCAGCAAAAGTGTGAGAGGCCTTCACTGTGTTTTTATTTTTATTGTAGGAAAGTTCATTGACCTTAAAATACCACCAACAAATCAGCAGCAGCACATTAGACCTCTTCAGTCTGGTTTGTTTACAACCCGAATTCCGGAAAAGTTGGGACGTTTTTTAAATTTTTATAAAATGAAAACTAAAGGAATTTCATCACATGAGCCAATATTTTATTCACAATAGAACATAGATATCGTAGCAAATGTTTAAACTGAGAAATTTTACACTTTTATCCACTTAATTAGCTCATTTAAAATTTAATGCCTGCTACAGGTCTCAAAAAAGTTGGCACGGGGGCAACAAATGGCTAAAAAAGCAAGCAGTTTTGAAAAGATTCAGCTGGGAGAACATCTAGTGAATAATTAAGTTAATTGATATCAGGTCTGTAACATGATTAGCTATAAAAGCTTTGTCTTAGAGAAGCAGAGTCTCTCAAAAGTAAAGATGGGCAGAGGCTCTCCAATCTGTGAAAGACTGCGTAAAAGAATTGTGGAAAACTTTAATAAAAATGTTCCTCAACGTCAAATTGCAAAGGCTTTGCAAATCTCATCATCTACAGTGCATAACATCATCAAAAGATTCAGAAAAACTGGAGAAATCTCTGTGCGTAAGGGACAAGGCCGGAGACCTTTATTGGATGCCCGTGGTCTTCGGGCTCTCAGACGGCACTGCATCACTCATCGGCATGATTGTGTCAATGACATTACTAAATGGGCCCAGGAATACTTTCAGAAACCACTGTCGGTAAACACAATCCGCCGTGCCATCAGCAGATGCCAACTAAAGCTCTATCATGCAAAAAGGAAGCCATATGTGAACATGGTCCAGAAACGCCGTCGTGTCCTGTGGGCCAAGGCTCATTTAAAATGGACTATTTCAAAGTGGAATAGTGTTTTATGGTCAGACGAGTCCAAATTTGACATTCTTGTTGGAAATCACGGACGCCGTGTCCTCCGGGCTAAAGAGGATGGAAACCTTCCAGCATGTTATCAGCGTTCAGTTCAAAAGCCAGCATCTCTGATGGTATGGGGGTGCATAAGTGCATACGGTATGGGCAGCTTGCATGTTTTGGAAGGCTCTGTGAATGCTGAAAGGTATATAAAGGTTTTAGAGCAACATATGCTTCCCTCCAAACAATGTCTATTTCAGGGAAGGCCTTGTTTATTTCAGCAGGACAATGCAAAACCACATACTGCAGCTATAACAACAGCATGGCTTCGTCGTAGAAGAGTCCGGGTGCTAACCTGGCCTGCCTGCAGTCCAGATCTTTCACCTATAGAGAACATTTGGCACATCATTAAATTAAAAATAGCCTACGTCAAAGACGACCACGAACTCTTCAGCAGCTGGAAATCTATATAAGGCAAGAATGGGACCAAATTCCAACAGCAAAACTCCAGCAACTCATAGCCTCAATGCCCAGACGTCTTCGAAATGTTTTGAAAAGAAAAGGAGATGCTACACCATGGTAAACATGCCCCGTCCCAACTATTTTGAGACCTGTAGCAGAAATCAAAATTGAAATGAGCTCATTTTGTGCATAAAATTGTAAACTTTCTCAGTTTAAACATTTGCTATGTTATCTATGTTCTATTGTGAATAAAATATTGGCTCATGTGATTTGAAAGTCTTTTAGTTTTCATTTTATTCAAATTTAAAAAACGTCCCAACTTTTCCGGAATTCGGGTTGTACATTTAAAACAGTTTTGCCTAGATAATTATTGAAAAAATAGTCACATATTTGTCAAATTGTGCCAAAGTCTATCTGCAGGTATTCCCATGAATGCAAATCACTGAATATGTAACAGAGGCTATTTTGCTCTTTTCTGTAAAGTAATTAAAAGCGATCTAGAAATATTTAAATAACAATAATAATAATAAGAAAAACTTTATCTTGGCCAACCCAGTTTCACATAATATAACCAGATGACATCAGATAGTGTAATGTTTATAATATATATATATATATATATATATATATATATATATATATATATATATATATATATATATATATATATATATATATATATATATATATATATATATATATATATTTATAGCCACCTGTATAAATCAAATAAAAAAATATTTCATATTTTGTTCCCTACAAATATCATGCAATAAGCATTGTTGTTTTTGCATGGACCAAAACCATGCCTGAGTTGTTTCAGACTTTTCTTGCAGGTGTATTAAGCATTCATAATTTTCATCAGAGCAAAAATTTCCTTTTCAAGAGGACACATTTCTAATCAACTGGGCAGTGTGCAATCACTTAAATAAGAGGTGTGAGTGATTTTACCTTTGTGGTTGTGTGAACATGCACACATATATCTGTCATTGTGAATTAAACTTTAACGAGGGACTTGTGCCTAGAGGCACTAGAGAATATAAAATATAGACATGCACAACTATGTCTCATACACCGACTCAGACCTATTCAAATTTCTGTAACCCAAGTAAAAGCTAATAAAAACCTTAGTCACTCCCAGTCACTCTCCATGCTGTGAATAATACAATTTGAAAAAAATTGTAACATTCATTATGAAATTAGACATCTCTGCTCTGCTACATTGCATCTCATTGACTGCTGGAGGGAAGGATGGTTTCTAGGGGGCTGCTGTAGAAGACTTAACTATCTGCCACTGAAAATGAAGCTGCTCGTTCAATCTGCATTTTCATCTAAGGTATCTGATATGGTGGATATCCAAACTTGGGGATATTAGTACTGTAAGTGATAGGCAGTGGTGGACTGGCCATCTGAGGCACTGGGAGTTTTCCCGGTGGGGCGCAGTATAATGTGGGCCGGCCCACTGCGTAAATATAAAGAATGGATTATAATAAATGTAGGCTACGTAGCCTATATTTGTCTATCGACCCAGGATAATTAAGCAGTCCAGCCCAATTCAAATTTTCAAATTAATTAAGCATGCTCAAAAAAATATCAAGTTGTTTTAGCCAATCAAATCAAAGAAGGCAGAGATTTATTGTTCGCACTTCACTGGAGCTGAGCTGCAATTACATTTGAATGCGAGCTGAGATAAGATGTAAACAGCTAAACATGATGAGACAATTCAACAATATTTGCCAACTGTTTTCAAAAACTGTTTCAAAAACATCAGACATTAATTTTCAGGCATGTAAACTACTACTGGCCTTTTCGAATTTTTTCAGATTTTAATGCCATTAACATTATTTGCCAGTGTACACAAAAATTAACCTAGCTGTTTTCAGCAGACAAAGAAGACAGCGAATGTATGCCGTTTTCAGCATCGTTACTCTAGTCTTCTTCAGTGTCACATGATCCTTCAGAAATCATTCTAATATGCTGATTCGCTGCTTAATTATTTTCAGTTATTATTTCTGCTCAGTTATTTATAATGGTGATAGGCCCCATGCTAAAAAAAAGAGAAAAAAAAAGGACCCACAGAGTTACCTACATCTAACAGAATGCTAATCTCAGATTCATGTGAAAAGCTTTATTTGGTATTCCTACTGGAGTGTAAAAGTTCTGCTTCAGATTCAGGGAAAGAACAGTCGATTTCTGGCATTCCACTGAAGATCAGGGCCTCCAGTATTTCAACATGAAGGTCTCTTGGGGAACAATTTAAATGTGCTGTATTTAAGAGTCAACAGCAAGGAAGAAGTTTACTATGAGCTGTGGTGGTGACCATTAGTAGCCATATAAGTGAATATATGCAAGTATAAATGCAAAGCAGTGTATTCAATTTGAAGTATTATGATCTGGCACTGCTCAGTCTCAAAAACACAGTATGTCCCCAGAGCAAGATAGAAGGATATCAGCTCGTTTTTCCAACTGAACTGTATTATGAAAGAATGACGCAGATGAGACCTCAGCAGATTCCCATCTGACCCCAGGATCACTACTCAGAGCAGAGAAAAGTGAACTCCTTATTAAAATTGTTAAATCATCTTAGATCATTACTGAATCTGATTTTTTCTTTCTTTCTTTCTTTCTTTCTTTCTTTTCAGCATGACTTAGGTCTATAATCGTGTAAGATATTTTTATATTACATTTACACTCTTTTACTATTTCTGTCTTCTGTGATGTCCGTGAAATAACTGTCCATGAGCTGGTAAGAGTATAGCTGGTGATTTTGAAACGCCAGCAACGTAATTTGGGAGATTGCTTGTTTGACTCAGGTTGAGAACTCAAATTTGTCCCCACAGGTCACTCCTTGACAATCAGTCTACCATCTGCCCCCCATTAGGATGTACTGTTACCTCCATAAGGAACTGATTCATGCACTCCACTGCACTTTTGGATAATGGAAAAGCATTTTAAGGGTCCAACTAGAACATTGTTCTTATTTTCGTATAATTTTTTGTGTCAGCTGCTCTTGTAGATTTTGATTCTATATGAGGGTCTATAGCACATAAGCATATTTTTGTTACTAATTGCAAGTCAGTTTAGATAGATGTAGATGGATTGTTATAGTCTCAGTTACAAAACATCATATGAAAGTATGCAGTATTGTCCAAATTACAACACAGTTTGGTAACACCTCAAAATAAAGTTCAGTTTGTTAAAATGATAAATAAAGGGATAGTTCACTCAAATATGTAACTTCTGATATCATTCACATCAAGTTGTTTGAAATCTGTATGAGTTTCTTTCCTCTGCTGACCACAACATAATATATTTTGAAGAATGTTGGTCCCCATTGACTTAAATATAATTATAATTATTTTTATTATAATTTTCAAACTGTGGGAGTCAATGGAAACCAGTAACTGTTTGGTTACCCAACCCACATTCTTAAAAAATAATTATATATATATATTCCATATAAATAAATAAATAAATAATACAGGTTTGGAATGATATGAGAGTAAATAATGAACCATTCCATTAATTATATATCAAGAACTAACAAACAATAATACTTTTACAGCATGTATTAAACATGTTTCCTGGGCACATTTATTGTACACTTAGAACTGCAGGACTGAATGAAAAACAAATATCAGCTACTTCATTATTTAATCAAGAGTCAGGCCTAATCAGAGGTCGTTAACACTCTGCATGAAATGATTTCACTCATCTAAATCCCTGTAAAATGTCTCCATTTCGGTTGCCATAGTGAGAGGACTTCTAGTGCAGACAGTAAATTGTTGTGATTTGTTCATTCAAAACTACCGTTTCCTATCCCTCACACAAAGCTTATTTCTTCACAAATATGTGAAAATGTAATGTATGAGCATCAAAGAATGCAGAAACAACTATTTACTTTTTAAATCAATAACTGAAGAAGAACACTTCATTATAGGTCAGTGGGAGATACATTTGCTCTGTTTGCTTGCATTCAATAAAAGTACAGAAACCCATGATATATTAAGCTTTACTCTCAGTATTTCTCAACTTACTAAATTAAACATTAAAAAACCAAGAGTGACACTTTATGGCATTTTAATCTGAGCTCAATTATAGCTTCATTTTTATATGTTGCTTCCTTGATATTAATCAACACTGGATCCTTCTACTACAGACATTAAATTTTTTTGGGGTTGAGACTTTGTTGCACACAATTGATTGAATATATATATATATTTCCTGTAAGATCCAGTCTGATAATTAATTAGCTTAGCTTGTTCTCAGAGCTATGTCGTGTACAACATATTTACAGCATACTTTCTGACTGAAGACATAATTAAATACTAAACATAATTCAAGGAGATGCTGCCTCCAGAATAGCACAGTGACGTCATGAAACCCACCCACACATGTGAAATCAGAGGGAAGAAAACTTGAGCCAAGATGCTTTTCATACACTGAAGAACAAAAAAATGTTTTCTCTTGACTGCAAACACACACACACACACACACACACACACACCAGGCACACAAAGATCTAGCAATCATTGGCAATCTTTACCACAGCATATGCATAAGTCATACAAGCCAAAGAGTTATAGGACAAACCTTCGTCTGTCTCACCACAAGGTCAGAAACACTTTGTGGGAGCAGCAAATGAAAGTAAAAATTGCAATTCATATATATTTTTTTATTATTCATTTTTAATATTCATTTTATTGCTCCATTTTATTACATTGCTTCCACCAATGCCGTTTGTACAGCCTTGGCTGAAAAAAAAAACATACTGTAAATAAGCAATTAACAGTTAAAAATTTGCTTATTTGTAAACTAATTTCGATATATATATTTATATACTGTATATATATATATATATATATATATATATATATATATATATATATATATATATAGCCTTGATTTGTGCAATTTACCAAATAGTGACCCTTTAAGCTGATTTTCTGGCTACCAGTAGCTGCTCGCATCAAATTCAAGGTACTGATGCTAGCCTACAAGACGACCACTGGCACGGCACCAACTTACCTAAACTCATTGGTTAAATCTTATGTGCCCTCCAGAAGTTTGCGCTCTGCAAGTGATCGACGCCTTGTGGTACCATCCCAAAGAAGTTCAAAATCACTCTCACGGACCTTTTTCCTGGACTGTGCCCAGCTGGTGGAATGACCTCCCAATCTCAATTCGTACAGCTGAGTCTTTACTCATTTTCAAGAAACAGCTTAAGACTCATCTTTTTCGCCTGCACTTAACCAACTAACACTAGCACTTTTCCTTTTCTTGTCTTTTAATTAAAAAAAAAAAAAAAAAAAAAAACCTACCTATGCATTCTATACTAGACTAACTGAGACTTGTCATGGCACTTGTATACTGTTGTTGTTCTCTTGTTGACCTGACTGCTTCTATTGTTCTCATTTGTATGTCGCTTTGGATAAAAGCGTCTGCTAAATGATTAAATGTAATGTAATGTAATGATTTTGAAGTATGATCACACGTCAAGCTGTGATTAACTGCTGTCCTGTGGGGCTGCATTATTACCATAATAATTTCCTCAGCTATGAAAAATCATACTGCCAACCAACAGAATCAACTGCACTTCTGCTATGTTCTGATCCCACTTAACTTGTTTTAGCATGACATTTCAGCATGATTACTGAAAAACGGTTCATTGCGTGTTATAGGTTTTAAACTTCCTGACACTGGCCTTTGGTAATAATCACAGGTCAGTTTTGTCACCTTGCTGGTATTTTTGAGGTCAGGGTTTGAGGCAGTAGAAGGAAACCCTCTCAGAATTGATATTTTAGGTTATTTAGTTAACACCTCACCACTTAAAAGAACTGATTGAACAGAATAGAGGCCAAATGTGTCATTATATCAGACTGTCCAGCACATTTCCACACCCTCCTCCCCCTCCTCTTCTGGTCTCCAATTAGCCACCAGTCATGGTATTTCCTCTTGGGGCACCATAGTCCATCTGTGGATCATCACATCTCCTACTGTGCTTTAATCTCAAGGTTAAATGTGCTGTAAGGAAATCTGGAATTGTACATGATGATCTAAGTGATGGCCAGAAAGAATCTTGTCCCTTTTGGCATAAAATCTGCAGTGCAATTTGGAGTGGGGGAACTAGCACGTCACTTTGTAGGTCACCAAGATTTTGCCAAGTAAGACATGTTCCTGTCTTTTGATGATCCTGGATCAACATTATTGTCCAAAAATATAGACTTAACCCAATCCCTACCCCCATAAACCTAACCCTACCCATAATTTATTCATAAAATCAGTGGGAAAGTTGATATACAAGGCCCTAGAATCACCTAACCCTGATTTTAAGCTTTAAACAGATATTTCCTGAAAAGTTATATCTCAAATCTGATTGGTTGATTGGAATGTTGTTCCAGGATTAACAAGGACGTTGATCCAGGAACATGTTGTACTTGTTAAAATCATGCTCACCCACTTTGTAGGCGGATCGGCTGTTAGCATGACACTGGTTCCCTCGACAAAAAGCCTATAGGATTTTTCCATAGGTTTTTGGATTATTGCAAAAAATAAGCTTTGTCTTCAACCATAGTTCATAAAACTTACACGTTTTGTCTATCAAGATAATATTCACAAAATTATATAAATTTGATGACTTTTGAAGCCTAAATTAAAAAAAAAACAGAACTTAAAATCTAAACTTAGGCTAGAAACGAACTATAGCACCACGGTTGCTTGGCTTCAGCCTCACCAGCACCATGCTTCCCACAACTTTTTCAAACTTATTTTTAACGTGTTCAGTGAAAAGGATTTACTCTGTATATGAATTTTAATCCATGCTCTATGACCCTTTTCATATTGACTGCAATAAATACAAAACTAGATACAATCTAAAACTGAAATGAGACATTAATAATAAATAGTATAGTGAATAAACGAAATAATCAATACTAAAAGACATACAGTATGAAAGCACATATTTCTGTACATTTCGAAATACGGTACATTAAAGGTCAATAAATCCTTACTTAATATGAATATTTTAATTAAAAACGTGTCTCTACTTACTACTGTATTCAATGAGATTCTAGATCATTTAATTAAATAACAGCAGAGTGAGTGAGTGGACTGTGTGACTTGTGACTTATTTTAGTGAATAAAGTACTACATTTCAGCTTTCTTAGGATGGGTACACAAAATTTAATTTTATCCTTGCTTCTAGGAAATCATCATATGCTTTCTAACAGCTTCATGTGGCTGTAAACATTTAAATTTAACTTGGCTTAAAGCACTATGCATCGTTAAAGTTTCACTTTCACCGTGACTTAAGCCATTAAATGTGGTGTTTACATGGAATAATCGTAATGTACCTTATAAACCCAGAGTCTCCGCATCAGCAGTAAAGGGATAAAATTAGCATCTTCCATCTGAAGACTTAAAAAAAAAACAACCAACAATATAAAATGCGGGAAACAATTAATTTGTTATTCTACAATTAATTGTATTACAAATTACACTACAACTGGAAAATATTGTAAATTGATCAACTGTTCGGCGTAATGACATTTAATGTCTCAGACGGCGCCATGTAGTCCCATTTAGCAACCTGTTAACAACCAACCTTTTTAAGAAACGTATCAGTTTAAAAAAATCACGAGTGGGGTGTAACTGGTGTGTTTTGTGTCATAGAATAAAATGTGAAATTATCTTGAGCCTGTGTGAACCACAGACCTTATTTTAGTGATTAAACCAAAATCCCATTAAAAAGACCCATTGACTCTGGGACAATGGAACCGGAAGTGCTAAAATGCTAACTTGCTTCCAGGTTTTTGCCTACAAACTGCATCATAGTTCCACCACTCTATGTCCAATAATAGTCTATAAAACTGTATTATTTATTGGATTCAATGTAGTCCTAGTTGGACAAGTAATGACAGCTGTAAGGTAGATCTCCCAAATGTGTTGATTTAGCCAAAAATCCGGCTTACATTTAAGAAATGGACCAAACTTTTAATGTTTAGGTTAATTGAAACACGTGTCAGATGTCTGTTCTCACTTAACACAAACACAAAAGCTTCACCTTTTGTTGACAGTTAATTACATAACCAACATTTCTTTATTTTGTAAAAGGAAATTAAAGATCCAGAAGTTCAGATAAAATAGCACAGTTTGATGCAGCGGTGAGTGGAAGAGCAAAAGTGTTGCTGGGTTTGAAAGAGGGAAAAAAAGAAAGAAGGATGTTGGCAAGTTAACAAAATATCCTTATTTTTAACTAAATTAGGAGGTTAATGGTCCTCCGGGGTTTATACAAGTTTACCTTGATAGACTGCTTAATTATTAAATGATTCTGTACTGACTGTTTAAAGAGCTTTCACACATGAGTCAAGGTAACAGCCTTCAGTGTGGGAAGTGACAACCAAATGAGGCACATTTGGATGAGATATGTGATCTTTTATATGACAGACTGACTTTATGTTTGACTTAAAAGTCCTTGTGGCGTAGTGGCATGTCATGGACACACTAAGTGTTCAGATATTTAAAAAAAAAAAAAAAAAATGCTTCTGGCTTATGCTACAGTGTTTCTATTTTATGGCCCCAGCATTGCTCACTCTCCACACCACAGGGGGTTAATACCTTCTGTGCTTCCATATAACAGAAAACACCTGATACAGGCTATTGATATTGACTCTTGTCCAGTAGGCCTAAGTGGTTTGTGTTTTCAGTACTGTGAAGACTTGCTCTAGCCATTTTTAGCATGATCCATTTGACTTTCTCACCTCAATAATTAGTGCAAACTTGCGTCAGCTTGTACAGGAAATGACCTTAGTGCCACAACATACTTTGTGAAAGTTTGAGTCATCAGGCTTGAGCTAATATTTTTTGGGAGATCCATTTTTGCTCCCATAATCATATGCAGTGGTGCTGTAAGAGGATGAGAGGATGTGAGTTAGTGTTCAGTTGAGTCCTTTCCAGAGATGGGTATAGTATTCAAAACCTGAACTCAAGTAAAAGTAATAATCTTTTCACATGTGCTCACACCCATGACCAGCGACTCAAATGCATACCGATTGACCTTCTGTCTGTTCTCCAAAATATAATATCATTTCTGTAAGCATGCGTAACTGTGTCTAAGCAACAAATTTCCTTTTATAACATGAATAGGTCGCCTGCAAATACGCAATACCCAGATAATGTGGGTTGGCAGGTGTTTTTTTTCATACTCTGTAAACAATGATGTTAATTAATGTATAAATTAAGGTATCTCTTTAAAAACCTGGTCATGTCATACATTGCAGTAGTGGTATTGTGTACTTTTTAGCATAATCATCTACTGTGTTTGAGTGTAAAATGTATACCTGTATGAAATCAAGTGCATACCTGTGGAATTGTTCACAGACAGCACACACAGTGTTCAACTAATAAAGATCCTAATTGGTGGAAAACAACAGGATGCATTTTCAGATTTGGTTTCAACTGACTGAATGTTCATGGTCACTTTATCCAACACTATTTGTGCTGTCTGTGCTCTTGCATTTCTTGTTACAGCTTCTAATGAGAAACCACTTCCTATGCTTCAGTGTCTGTAGAGAAATCAAGCATAGCTTTACTTCTGGCAGGTCATGTCAGTCAAGTTTGCATTAGCAGATCCACGTCTACTTATAGGAATATGACACCGTCGCAGCATCCATATAAATAAGGTCCATTCAGTATTATTCAGCAGCTTATGGCATTGCCCAGGAACCGGTTATCCTCCTCCATTCCCAGCTTCTCCTTTCGTCCAAAGCCAGGACTTTGCCTTCTAATATCCCTCACTGAGTCAGACTCCTTTACCTTGAATTAAGTTGTTACATTAAATTGTCATTAAGAACCTTGATGATATCTGCTACATTTATGTTCGATCTGATCGTTTTTACCCAGAACAGAATTTTGTCTCTCCGTACCATGTCTGGAATCTCCAATAATGGAGACCTTTGTGTGACAAGAAAAAAAAAAACATTTAGACAAAAGTTTTAGATCTATTTAAAAAAAAAAAAATTCTTCTGCTCTACTTCCTTAAGATAGAATTTTCCTCACATAATTCACAATATCATCCGATTCAATATTTTAACAACGTTAATACAGCAGTCTACTTTCACAGATGGGTTTTTTCTGTGAGGAGACAAGGGAGGCTGTTTGGATAAAAGATTTGGATGATGAACAGTACAAAAATAAAATAAATCAATTGTTACAAAATAAATAAACCTTCATCTTACCTTCATTGAGCTTCTGAAGAATGGCATGAATGTGGCAAGTCGCTGTGATTGTTCAGTAGTATAATACAACATAATCATTTTCATAACAGGCATGTAAAATAGTGATAACAGATAAAGTGAAATGAACTTCTAATGACTTGAAAAAGGAATGATCTCTGAGCAAACTTGTTTTTAGTTAAGGCTATAAGTTAAAAGTGCACCTCCACTTGCAGTGTTTTTTCAGGCTTATGATTCAGTAAGAAGTCAGCTATTATGTTCCATTAGTCTACTATTGTATGAAAGATATACAATATATTCTTGTTACTGTATTATTGTAGCTATTATTGTTTCAGAAGAATCTAAAATAAATTAAGTAAAATAACTAACCAATAATATTCTGGTATTTTAGACCTGAAAGATGAAATATGTATTTTAATTACCTGGTGGTGGGAGAGGGTTCTTCTACCTGTGCTGTATGTCTGAATGTTCTAGAAACTCTGTAAATGTGGTAACAATTAATCTTTCACAACTGAGCTGTCAACTTGTCAGCTCTTGTCAGCTTATTATTAAACTAGAATGGTGCTTGATCATTTCATGCAGTCTTGCTCACAATGCCAATCCAAAAACTACTCCAGCTTTTGTAGATACACTTTTGCATCCCTCTTACCAAAGAAGCTGGTCAAACTTAAAAAAAAAATTCCCACCTGCGAGAAGCACGGTCAGGGTTCACCAGAGGACAGGGGTCGGTCACTAATGTGTAGTCCATGGACAATTACTGCCTCCCATTTGAAAAATGTTTTTTCACGGACCAGTATGTAAAATTGGCCTGTGAGCGGCATATGGGGTCATCATGTTTAGCAACACTGCAGCAAATTGCTGGACCAAAGGGTGAATTTTACACAGAGAGAACAAAAGAAATGAAATGAAGCAACAAGAGATGCAATACTGGATGAAAGGAAGAATAGGAAGAGAGAAGGACAGAGAGAAATGTGAGGGCCAGTGAAGATGAATAGCTTGCCTCTCTAGGGCTTTCCAAGCTGTTAGTATGCAGCGGGCACCATGAAGCGTGTGTGTGTGTGTGTGTGTGTGTGTGTGTGTGTGTGTGTGTGTGTGTGTGTGTGTGTGTGTGTGTGTGTGTGTGTGTGTGTGTGTGTGTGTGTGTGTGACTTGTCTATTTGGATCCTCCAACATCATACCATTACTGAAGTGAAGAGAAGTGTCCATCCATATGAAATATAGCTTCTCTGCTTTTACAGCTTATGTCTAAGGTGAAAATTCAGCATCAATTTCTTTCTTTCTTTTCTCCTTTTCTTCTTCCACTTAAATGCATACTATGTGAAAAAAAAGCCTTTGAATCACTGTCAGAAATGTAATGAGATCGTGATGACTTCAACCTCACTCAAAGTTATACGGCCTCTCTTGCTGGTGTAGGCATAGTACAAATATCCAGGAGTAAATTGAGCTGTAAATTCTGCTTTACTGAACCGAGCTGTTTATACAGTGAACATGCTTTGTGAATGATCCTTGAATCTTTCTTTTATTACTTTTTAGGAAGCAAGTCAAAAGGTTTTCACTTGTTTATTTAAAAAAGGAGGAACATTTTTAGAGGATTCTATAAGTGTATAAACTAGGCTGTATTTGTCATTTGCTGTATAGACATTGAATAAAAAATCAACTAATGGAAGTTTACATCTGTTCATTTCCATCAAGGCCAGTATGAGTGATTCACTGCATCCAAAAACAACACGTTTTATGCAAGAACACAGTAAAAATGAGAGGAGGACAATTATTTAGAACATCCACAATGACAGGATGTTATGTAAAGTAAAAGTGAGTGGCTATCAAGAATTCAAATATTCTGTAGTTAGGAGTGTCATTTTGCTTTAGATTGTTGGAACTGCTCTTTAAAACACAGTGAAATTGGACAGACCCAAAGAGGGATCTCTATCTTAATGTCTCCTGACACTGTAATCTGT
Source organism: Carassius carassius (assembly GCF_963082965.1). Lineage (NCBI taxonomy): Eukaryota > Metazoa > Chordata > Actinopteri > Cypriniformes > Cyprinidae > Carassius > Carassius carassius. The sequence continues at coordinate 20,499,660 of NC_081761.1, forward strand.
GTTGTGATAAGATAAGGCTCTCATAAAGCTCTCACATAAGCTGACAACGTATACACTCACCTATGATATGACTGAGGTTTTGGAGATGGCCACCAGATATGGCTTATAAATAAAATACCACACATACACAGAGATTCTATCCCCCACAAGACATTACTTTGACCTAATGTCTCTCCGGGATTAATCCTTACACTGTCTAGCCGGCGTGGAGACAGAATCTCATAACAGCTACAATGACAGTGTGTGTGAACTGGAGAGACTTGTTGACTTAGACTGACCCTCATAAAAACAGACCATCTCCCCTTGCGATCTAGCAATCTTTGCCATCCTTAACACAATTTTCTCTCTCTCTCTCTCTCTCTCTCTCTCTCTCTCTCTCTCTCTCTCTCTTTCTCTCTCTCTCTCTCTCTCTCTCTTCCCAATGGAGTTTTCTCAATGGTAGATGTTTTTTTTTTAAAAGATGAAACGGAAATGAGTGTTGGATGTTTGAGGACTAAGGGTTGAGACAGAGTGAATTGCTTAGCTTCCCCTGACAGCTCTATATGCCGTCGTGCGCACACAGCAGTAATTGCATGTGTTTTTGATTAGTCATATCTCAGTGTGAGATTCAACATTCACTCGGATGAATGTAACAGAGAAAATAAAAATCTTATTTTTTTGAGCACCTTCTAGCTCATTACCTGCCTGCGCAGACATGCAGCTAATTAATAATCACAAGGAAATTTCTTCTTGACAGGCAGGTGTGAACCGTAAACCTGAGAGATAATAAGGCAATTGAACAGAAAAGGTTGCGAAAGTAGCAAAAAGAAGACACTTACCCCAATTATGGCTGCCATGGGGAAACAAGACAAGAAGAACTCTTGGTTAAAGTCAGTCTTAACACAGGACTGACTCACAGCTAAATGTACTGAGTGCTCTTCAAAGTCTTAAGTAGACAAGTTTTGTTTTAATTTGAACTGCAGTGTCAGTGCTAGTGCTGTTTTTAACTATACTTTGAAAGTATAATTACATTAATTTTGTTAAAAGTATCACTTTAAATACAATGACATGCAGGCTGTATGGAATATGCCACATGTTGGGTTGTGAACCTTAATCTTGAATTTTCTAAATTGCCTGGCAGTGTCTCTCACCATTTATCCATGTAAGCAGGCTATGGCTTTCATTCATGGATTAAAAATTAGTCAGTGAAATCCTGGCCGTCAATGTCATTGAAAATACAAAGTAAGATTGTATGTTGCTTCAAATGTAATATATGACATATTACCCTATATGTGACCACAAAACAGAATGGGTATATTTGTAGAAATAGCCAACAATACGCTGTATGGGTCAAAATTATCGATTTTTTAATGCCATAAACAATTAGGATCAGAGATTGAAATTAACTTTTTCACCCACCAGCCAATTTGGCTACAAAATGTTTGTTACCAGCCATTAACGTCTATTAAAAAAACACACGTAAAAAAAACGGATATAAACCAGCCACTTGATGCTGTCTTTTTGACAAAGCGACCATTGCAAATCATTTTGTGTCAGTACTAGGGGTGTGCAATATTGACAAAAAATATATCTCAATATTTCCTGGAGTTTCATCGATAATTCGACGATATTTGCTGAGTATGTTATTGTGCTGATAGTTTAAGGACTACTGTGGACAGCTGACTCCTACATTTTTGATATTCTTCATATTCTGTGTGGTCAGTTCACAGCAGTGATAGAAATTCATATTTTCCAATGAGTTTAAATTGATTACTACTTTTTATGAGCATTTTTTTTTACCTTTATAAAACCTTTTTTTTTTTTCTAAAGTCTGCATCTTTTTTTGAGTCAAATTATTACATTTAATCAATTAACTATAAAAAATAATACATTCAGACTGTTACTAAACAAATGAAATCAGTATCAACAAAATTTGCAGAAGATGCATATGAAGTGGCATTTAAATGTATGTACACATGTTAATGCAGCTTAGAGGGACATGGAATGCTTTAACCTGTAGTTACAAATTCCAAATAATTGTTTGATATTTAAAACAGGAAATATTGAATATTGATATTTGAATTTTTTTTTTTTTTAATGAAGAGATACTTTAAATGTAAAATTAAAACAATTAAAACCGCCAGTAGGTGGCAGCAAGTTACTGTTAACTGAGTAATTTCGACAGAACTGAATCATTTAAACGTTGATTTATTCAGGAAAGAAACACCATCATGTTGCTAAACCAATAATGTCTCACGTGTTCAGTATCAGCTAAATCTGTGCTAATTTGGCTTGCATGAACTTTCCCAAGAAATTAATGAGTGAAAAGTAACCCCACAAATCGGCTAGTGATTTGAATGAATGAATGATGCATTTATATAGCGCTTTACTGTGTATTGTTGTACACCCAAAGCACTTTACAACGGCTGCCACAGGACAACAGCGCCAGTGCGCTCCCCACACCAGCTACAGGTGGAGAGGAGAGAGAGACAGAGCCAATCAAGTGGTTGGGGATTATTAGGAGGCCATGATTGACAAAGGCCAAGGGGGCATTTTGTCACAGTGTCTGGGTTGTGTTCCCTGGGTGTCCACTAGATGTCCTCTTTTCCCACGGTGTCTTTCACTTCATTAATCACATTCCTCACGTCCCTGCTTAATTATTGCACCCAGCTGTCACTAATTACCTATCATCACACCCTGTCAGTTTCCCATTAGCGTTTGTCTCTCCTTGTGTATATAACCTGGTCTGTCTTAGTATGTGTCACGGAGTCGTTGTTTATTCATGTCCGTCAGTTCGTGCCCTTGCTTTGTCTTCTTGTTTAATTTATGTTTTGGATGGATGTTTCCTATTGACCCCTGCCTGGACTGTTTATGCTTTTTGGATTACCCCTTAATAAAAGACTTACTCGCAATTGGTTCTATCTCCGTGCCTCATGGGATCCCGGCCGTGACAGAACGACTCCGTCACAGTAAGAACCAGCGGTATGTAAGAAGAAGCGGTATGTCTGCCTATGTCTCATCCCCAGCCACAGAGCGGGAGAGAGACGGTTTTGAGGGAACTCGCCTGGTGGTTTTCAGGGGGACCAGGGGAGGACGCCGAGGAGGGAGTGGTCGAGAGGAGACTCGGCATCGCTCTCAACCATGGCCTCCCTTCGACCCGGGGCTCGTGTGGAATGGGTCAGAGCCACCATCTCACCATGGCAGACAGAGAGGAGAGAAGAAGTGCACGCCCGCCATGGTGGCGCCACTGCCCATGATGGCCACTAGATCAGCGCCAAGAGGCAGGATGGACGCCAGCACAGCGCCACAGCACAAGGTGGTCACCAGTCCAGCGCCACGGTGCAAGATGGCCGCCAGCTCAGCGCCAACGCCCAAGATGGCCGCGGACTCATTCTTGGATTATTTCTCCACGCTGTCAAAGATCCTAGAGATCCCTAAGACTGTTCACGTCACAGCTGCTGAGCCAGCGCCACAACCCAAGATGGCCGCCAGCCCAGCGCCACAGCACCAGGTGGTTGCCAGCCCAGCACCACAACACAAGATGGCCGCTAACCCAGCGCCAATGCCAAAGATGGCCGCTCGTCCAGAGTCCTGGCCCAAGATGGCCTCCAATCCAGCGCCACCACACATGATGGCCGCCGGCCCAGCACTACAGCACAAGATGGCCGCTAACCCAGCGCCGATGCCCAAGTTGGCCACCGGTCCAGAGCCACGGCCCAAGATGGCCGCCCGTCCAGAGACATTGCCCAAGATGGCCGCCAATCCAGCGCCACAGCACAAGATGGCTGCCAGCCCAGTGCCACCGCACAAGATGGCCGCTAACCCAGCGCCGATGCCCAAGATGGCCGCCCGTCCAGAGCCTCGGCCCAAGATGGCCGCCCGTCCAGAGTCATTGCCCAAGATGGCCGCCAATCCAGCGCCACAGCACAAGATGGCTGCCAGCCCAGTGCCACCGCACAAGATGGCCGCTAACCCAGCGCCGATGCCCAAGTTGGCCACGGGTCCAGAGCCACGGCCCAAGATGGCCGCCAATCCAGCGCCACAGCACAAGATGGCCGCTAACCCAGCGCCAATGCCCAAGTTGGCCACCGGTCCAGCGCCACAGCACAAGAGGGTCGCCAGCCCAGCACCACAGCACAAGATGGCCGCCTGTCCAGAGTCATGGCCCAAGGTGGCTGCTTGCCCAGCGCCGCTGCACGGGATTACCGTCTCAGCTGACCCTCCGGAGTCGAGTCAGGTTCCTGTTGACCCTCCAGAGTTGAGTCAGGTTCCAGTGGACTCTCCAGGGTCGAGTCAGGTTCCCGTTGACCCCCCAGAGCCGAGTCAGGTTCCAGTGGACTCTCCAGGGTCGAGTCAGGTTCCAGTGGACTCTCCAGGGTCGAGTCAGGTTCCAGTGGACTCTCCAGGGTCGAGTCAGGTGCCCATTGACCCTCCAGAGTCAGGGCCAGTCACCGATGTCCCTCCAGAGTCAGGGCCAGTCGCCAATGTCCCTCCAGAGTCAGGGCCAGTCGCCGGTGACCCTCCAGAGTCAGGGCCAGTCATCTGTGATCGTCAGGGACAGAGTCAAGTCACTGGTGATTTTCAAGGACTGAGTCAAGTCACCATAGATCTTCTTGAACAAGTGCCAGTCGCCAATGATCTTCGTGAGCCGAGTCAGGCCAGCACCGATCCTCTGGAGTCAGGTAGAAACATCAGGGGATTACCAGAGTTTCATCGTCCCGTTGGTCTGGCCGCACGGATGTCTGCTCCGCCCTGGGGGTCTCTCATCCTGACCACACGGTGGTGGTGGTCTTCTGCTCCGCCCTGGGGAACTCCGGCCTCGACCACAAGGATGTGGTGGTCTTCTGCTCCGCCCTGGAGGGCTTCCGCCTTGACCACAGGAGTGTGGTGGTCTTCTGCCCCGCCCTGGAGGGCTTCCGCCTTGACCACAGGGGTGTGGTGGTCTTCCGCTCCGCCCTGGGGGACTCCGGCCTCGACCAAAAGGACGTGGTGGTCTTCTGTTCCGCCCTGGGGGGCATTCGTCCTGACCACACGGTTGTGGTGGTTTTCCGCTCCGCCCTGGGGAACTCCGGCCTCGACCACAAGGATGTGGTGGTCTTCTGCTCCGCCCTGGGGGGGCTTCCGCCCTGATCACACGTTTGTGGTGGTCTTCTGTTCTGCCCTGGTGGGCACCACGTGATGTCCTTATGGACTTATGTTTTGTGTTTCTTGTTTTCTGTTAGGTTCTCTGCCTGTTCCCCTCTGTGAGCCTTGCCCTCCGTCCCTCCCCCGGAACCTCCTCCGGTCCTCGTCCCTCCTGGTCTCTCTGTTTTGTGTCTACACTTCTGGTATCTGTTCCCCATTTTTTTTCTGGCCCTCCGTCCCTCTCCCTGAGCCTCAACCTGTCCGCCTCCCTCCTTGTCTCTGTGTTGTGTCTTGTCGTGGAGCGTCTGGGAGCCGCTCCGTAGAGGGGGGGTATTGTCACAGTGTCTGGGTTGTGTTCCCTGGGTGTCCACTAGATGTCCTCTTTTCCCACGGTGTCTTTCACTTCATTAATCACATTCCTCACGTCCCTGCTTAATTATTGCACCCAGCTGTCACTAATTACCTATCATCACACCCTGTCAGTTTCCCATTAGCGTTTGTCTCTCCTTGTGTATATAACCTGGTCTGTCTTAGTATGTGTCACGGAGTCGTTGTTTATTCATGTCCGTCAGTTCGTGCCCTTGCTTTGTCTTCTTGTTTAATTTATGTTTTGGATGGATTTCTATGTTTCCTATTGACCCCTGCCTGGACTGTTTATGCTTTTTGGATTACCCCTTAATAAAAGACTTAAGACCAATTGGTTCTATCTCCGTGCCTCATGGGATCCCGGCCGTGACACATTTTGGCCAGGACACCGGGGTTACACCCCTACTCTTTACGAGAAGTGCCACGGGATTTTTTAATGACCACATAGAGTCAGGACCTCGGTTTAACGTCTCTTCCGAAAGTGCTTGTTGACAGTAGCGTCCCCGTCACTATACTGGTGTATTAGGACCCACAGAGACCTCAGGGTGAGCACCCCCTGCTGGCCTTACTAACACCTCTTCCAACAGCAATCTAGTTTTCCCAGGAGGTCTCCCATCCAGGTACTGACCAGGCTTCAGTTGGCAACCAGTCTTAGGCTGCAGGGTGATATGGCTGTGGTGGATATAATAAAATAAATAATATAAATATAAATAAATTATATGTAATATAAATAATTACCCGCCTCAGCTGATTTTTACCCACATTGGGCGGGTGTTAATATCAAACCCTGATCATGTTCCATGAAGATATTCGGTAAATTTGCTACCATAAATATATCAAAACATAATTTTTGATTAGTAATATGCATTGCTAAGGACTTAATTTGGACAACTTTTAAGGCAATTTTCTAAATATTTAGATTTTTTTGCACCCTCAGATTCCAGATATTCAAATAGTTGTATCTTTGGCAAATATTGTCCTATCCTAACGAACCATACATCAATGAAAAGCTAGCTTATTTATTCATATAAAACTCAATTTCAAAAAAATTACCATTATGACTGGTTTTGTGGGCCAGGGTCACATATAAAGAGAGATATTGTCATATGTTCCCTAAAAGGCCATTTTAATTGTTGTCACAGGACAGTATATTTCATACATGTAAATTCAATATATGTGCATATATTATATTTGCCTATGGCAATTTTTGGAATTAGATTGTAACCAATTCTCATAGACTCAGAGGTACCATACTTTATGAGATCAAGGTATAGAAAGTACAGAAAGCTTTTTTGAGTGACAGTTCATTATAAAATAGTGTATTTAATGTTATGTATTAGGCATACGTGACAAGTGTGATGAAATCGAACAGCTCAGTATGAGGGATTATGTGAACATTATACATGGATATTATGTTATCCATCTAGTCAATATTAAATGTTAAGCAATACAATTATGCCCTTTATGCCCTACTGAGAATAGAGAAAGTGAGAAATTGATTTGGGTTTTGAGATCACTGATATAAAGGAGTCACCAAAGAGGTTAATTGTATTTCAAAATGTCACTTTACTTTGGATTTAATTACTGGGAATTATTGTTGCAGGCTGCAAAGGGACCTATAAATAAAATGCATTATTGTTAGTATTGTTATAACTATAAAGTTGCAATTCCTTTGTGTCATTTAAAAAAGTCTTCAGCCATTTTAAACTGACACCATCTCACCATCAAACTCTCTGTACTCTCCTGTCTACCCACAACACACACACAGCACATACACACACTCTTGTCCTGTAGCTCAAAGCTGTGCAGACAAAAAAAGATGCAAGCACTTTTGAGTAGCCGTGCTGTCACAACACTGGCTTTCCCTGAGAAACAGATTCTGTGAGACATTACCTGCAAACTAAGTAGCTGAATAAACATTCTGTGATGAAGGAGGAAGAAGTGGGAGTTTCAAAGACATGATAACAGAAGACAGATTACCATGGCAGCACAGAGAAAGCTTTATTTTAGCCTTGGCCACAAAATACAAACCCAGAACACAGAAAAGACATTTACACATTGTGAAACAAGCTGCCTCAGGTATTATAAATATATCAAACACATAATGAGATCAGCAGGCTTTTAAACCGACATTGATAGAGTTTCTCACAGCTTTAGCTACAAGAAGGCATAATCATATTAAACAGAACATACAGGATACAGGGTTTTTCAAGATTTTCACAGTCTTCTGAGAAGGTCCAGAGAAGTCATAAGCTATACAGTCTCAAGAAAGAAAATGCATGCAAGGCAAATTGATTCAAATCAATACTTACAGCAGGTAAGAAAAGGAAAAATCTTTTTAAAAAAAAAAACATTTTCTTTTCTTTCTTTTTTTTCTTTCTTCCTTTTTTCTTTGTTTTTCTTTTTCTTTTTTTAGAAATGTACTCTCTGTATTCATATTGGTTTTATCTTAAAACATTTTATATAATTTTTTAAGAGAAGTTAAATAACTTGAATGAATATAAAAGTTTGACAATTTAGCAAGTAAATTTAATAATACATTTCTTTAACCTTAATACAACCTTAGTGTCATTTTACAACTTACACAATTAAAAAAAAAAGTCAAACTCTGATATTTTGAAAGACTTGCTGAGATTAAGACTGTTGAATGTTAATAACCAATGAATTATCAGTATTACTATAGTTCTTTTTTTCCCCTTGGACAGGGATAGGCAACTCCGGTCATGGAGGGCCACTGTCCAGCAGAGTTTAGCTCCAACCCTAATTAAACACACCTGAACAAGGCAATCAGTGTTTTCGGGATTACTAGATAGATACAGGTAGGTGAGTTTTTATGAGGGCTGAAGCTAAACTCTGCAGGATAGTGGCCCTCCAGGACCGGAGTTGCCTATTCCTGCCCTAAGACATAATATAAGAAAGATGTGTGAAGCTACTAAATATGGTTTTCATTTCAAGGGAATCTTCTTTTAATTAGTCTATATATATAAAAAAATTTGCGTCACATCACTGACTCATTTCTGACACGGGCAAGAGCTAATCTAAATGGGCTCTGTCATTAAATATACACGGCACATTGACTTAATTGTTTTCTGTTCAAACCTCATGTAGTCCAAACATTTCAGAACACTGAATTTTTATTCAACACACAAAGCACGTACTACACCCACTTAAAACTCTGCCAAGAAACTTGCCCTTTGAAATCCATTCATCACAACAGCAACTAGCTGGAGATGAAACAGTGAAACACTGTGAGAAAATATTACTTCAAAGTATTAATCTTTGAGAAACAGCACTATATATTATAGTTTGCTTCAGAGCTAATCACAAATAATAATTTAAAAAATGGAATCTTTCATCTGTTGATGCTATTTGTCATTCTCAAAGACGTAAGAAATGGGAAAAACAGTCATATAAATCAACAAAAAGCAATGAACTTACAGACATGGGGGAAAATACCCTGAAAGACAATATCACATAACTTTTACAAAGAACAAATATCACTGAACTGAGTACTGATAAATGTATAAATCACATTTATATTTAGATAATAGCCACTGAAAAAGACAAATTGCTACAAAAAATGGCCTAACCTTACAATCAATGGTTATGCAAAAGTGCTTTACTCATGCAAACACACACACACATACACACACACACTCTTATATTTTCTCTCCCTCATTTAAGGCTATGGTGGCCATGGTGTATTGTGATGTTTTAGCCAATACACTGCATTTTAACAACCTGTTTCCTTATCACTTAATTGTGTTTCAAATGGAATGAACTGAAAGTCCCACAATCCTCTCTGCTGCAGAAAACCAGTACCATTTTCTTTTTATATCGGGTGTACTGTTTTGTCGTTGTTGTCTGTTTGGTACATTTGGCTGTTAGTGTGGTTTATTTAGAAACATGTATCTATTACAAAAAAATTTACTGATTTCTTTTTTTCCCCTATAATGATATTTATATTTAGAGATTTGTCATAGAATTTCAGTATAGAATAGAACTATTGTATTTACAAAGCTGTTCCAACATAAACTCCAAAGACAGTACAGTACATATATTTAATTCAAAATCTCACAATGTTTTGCTTAAATTATACAGATCACAAAGCACTCCCAAGAAATACACCACACATTTCTGTATCTATATTTCAGAAGGGAACTAGCCAAGGATAATTACTCATAAAGAACAATCTATAGCGGACAAACTTTGACACGCTGCATAATTATCAGTCCGTTTACATCTGCCACAGAAGACAGCAGAAGCATGTTAGAAAATTCTGAACAAGGTCAGAAAGTGTGACGTCTTATTTAACCAACCAGCCAAACATCAAAAGTGGCACTTTGATTGCACTGCACTTTACGTCCAGCTTGAAAAGAGATGAATTTCTGAATGGAGTTCTTTGTTATTTGCTTGATTATCTAAAGCTATTTCCATGTAACTCTTTGCTTTTCTGTTATTTGTTTATTCAGGTAGCTTTCATTTCAATAATTTTCTATTTGTTACTTTGTTGTGTTCTGTCCGAATCAAACCCCCTTTGAATATATGAATGGTTGTCTTGGAAACAGGTTCCATATCCTCTGTTGCAGTGATTTGAAATGAATGGCCGGACTTATGTCATCTATCATGTACCCAAGCAAAACAAACCTGCAAGAACCAACTCAACTGTTCTCTCACTTTTGGCAGATGTCACTGACACCAAGAGAAATGACAGCAACTGCTTAGCAGACAGGTTGTGTGTCTGAGTGAGAAATAACCATTTCTGTTTACCCCATGACTCTAGTTTGATATAGCCTAGGTCTGTCACATACCCAGGTGGTCCTTTAGAGGAAATGGAGAGAGGGAAAACTGATCGATGAAATGAAAAATTGCAAGAAGGGAGTGATAATAAAGAGAGAAGCAGACAGAAATAAAAGCAGTAAGAAGGGCAGGCATGTGTGAGCACTGAAGTATTTGTTCACTGTATATCCTGGGGGGCACATAAACAAATTATGAAGCTGTGAATTCTGATGCTGACCCCCAAATTCATGGAGGAGGTGGGAAGCAAGGTGAAACATAGAGAGAGAGAAATGGCTTCTTTCATTAATAATTTCATGCTATTTTCATATGTATGTAGGTAAATAAAGGAACACATTTAGGTAAATTGGTACTGACCTGCATTCTAATGCTGATGAATCCAGATAATTCAAATAAAAGGGGCGTTTAGCCACCGTACAGTTCTCCTCTTCTACATAATTCTAGTAAAGTGTAAAGCATAAAGTGTGTCTGAAATACGAAATGTGTTGTGATTGGTTAACTGGGCCAGTGTGTGTTGTGATTGGCAGCACTCAGCACCTGATCGGTAATGTCATGCCCCTTAGCATAGCCCATGTGAGCTTCAGTGTAATTATTGCGTCAAATTCAAATCAATTTAAGTGCAATTTAAACCCGGATGATTGTAACCACTCTAAGTTCGTCTGCCTTGGAAAAGCTAGCGTGTCTCTGACATAGTGATAATACTCGTTGCCTTCTCTAGTGCATCTCAACCAGGTCTCGTCCCATTCGTCGATATTTGTGATATCACAAATGCCGGAAAAGATTCATTGTAGTCCAAATGAGTCATTCGCTGTAGTTTTTGAAAAGTAGTTTTAATTTTTGTTAAATAAAATATCTTCTTTTGAAGTGGACTTTGAATTTTGTAACTGCAGATCTTTTTCATGCTCAAACAGCAACATTATAGAAAAAGCATAATAGGACCCCTTTAAGTGACAAAAATCTTTTTAAGGGTTATAGTTTTCATTTCTGTTTTAGTTTGTAGTTAACTGTAATAACCCTGCTGCCAGTCCTTGTATAAAAAATGGGCATTCATGCATTTCAACAATCCAGTGGATAACAAGATGAACCAAGTATAAGCACACAAACATCTCATGTGCGCTCCATCCTTTTGAGGATGAATTTTTAAACGCTTGGTTTCGTTGTGCAGATCCAGCTTTCATGTTTAGCATGAACCACTGAATAAATTATTTTCAGCACAAACAAGAGCTTAGCTCTCCTTTCATATATTCAGAGAGGGTTCGTTGGGGCAAGGCAAGAAGCCGAATATCCCAGGTGTCTCATCAGCTTCAGCAATAAGGAAGAAATCGATTAGAGCAATTGCAATGTGAGATAGACTGAATGTTTGTGTGTGTGTGTGTGTGTGTGTGTGTGTGTGTGTGTGTGTGTGTGTGTTTGTTTTAGTGAGAATGTGTATTAGAACATTAGTGCTTCCAAAGCAATCACATCAAACTTCACTCTACAGTTTATTATTTTCCATTTAAATCATTATCTCCAGTGCCAGGGCATTACAATTCCAACCTGTCATGCAGCTTGGAAGTTTTGACCATGGCATCACTTCAACTGGGGTGAAGATTTCCAAGAGACTGTTGATTCCGTTGACGACTGAATTGCCTTGCCCACCTGATACATCTTCATGTAGGATAACTTGTAGTACATGTGCATCAGAAAAGAAGGAGACCAAATTAAACATTGTCTCCTACAAAACCATCTGATATTGTTATTATCAGAATACACAATAGAAGGACTCTCAGTTGTGCCATTTAAGCAAAGCTCATTAAGACAAAGATTCCATCATAAAACAAAACAGAAAACAAAAAACAGACGATACATCACAACACACGAAAATAGACAAGAAAATGTACCATTTTGTAGCCGAAAAAGCTGCTATCTACTAGATTAGTCTTGTGTTTGATCATGCAACATGCAATATTTGGTTCTATAACATCAAAAATACAAGAATATTTTTATGAACATTTCCCATGCATAAGATCATCCTTGTAAAGTCTTACACAATAAAAAATATAGCTACATCTTTGCATATCCCGTGCACCACACCTTTTGATTGTATCACAATAATGCTATAAATTGCAGACACAACTATAGAAAGACCGTTTACCACTTACACACCAACTTTGGGCAGTAAGACCAGACAAATGAGGTATTCTTTTCCAAATATAAATGAACACTGACACATTGAATAAAGCATACTGACACCATGAAAATGAAGAACACATCTGGTGATCTGAACTTAGTACATGACACAAGCACACAGCTCATGGATCAAACTGTAGACTCCTGCAATGTTAATGCTAACACGGTCCTACCGTGCTAACGGTGGTATAACTGAACTTTGATATGGACGCCCCTGTGACTCCAGTGATCTCGTCATCACCTTCCCTCCTCTTCCTCTGTGTGTGGCATGGGAGCCTGCAACACCCAAATGTGGCCAAGAGTGCCTTCCGGAAGCGGGTGTTCATGAAGCAGTAGATGATGGGGTTGACACAGGCTGAGGTATAGGATAGAAGCTGAATGAAGGAGATGGGAGCTCCAGAAAGTGCGCGCTGTGCTGACTTTTGGTCAAAAGCCTTCCAGGTGTTGGCAGAGTATAGAGGCATCCAGCATACGAAGAACATAGCTACTATAATGATCAGCATTCGGATCACTCGTTTTTTGGCAATGAGCTTTGCCTCTGAGGTGTTGCTCCGTGGACGGTCTGCCTTGACGGTGCCAGAGGTGGTCACAGCAGAAAGTTCCATAGCGGGGGGCTTCTTTGGGACTTGGATATAACATCCATCACTCTCATCATGGCCAGAAGACAGTGCACCATTCAACCCATTCTTTACACCTGTACATAAATGAAGTTAAGAGATGAAGGTGTACTGCCAATTGGTCCTGTTTGTTGCAAAATCATATTTGTGTTATGTCTGTTTAGTTGCAATAAAAACATATATGAAACCTATAAGAAATAAAAAATGATTTCATATATTGCCATATATACATGTAGGTACACCTGATCAACTGCTTATTTATGTAAAACATCTAATCAGCCAATCATTTGGCAGCAATGCATTTCACACGTAGATCTGATGAAGTTCAAACCAAACATCAGGAAGAGTCAAGTCAAGTCTAGTCACCGTTATTTATATAGTGCTTTTTACAATAAATATTGTGCCAAAGCAAATTTATAGTATTAAACAGGGAAATAGTGTCAAAATAGTGTGCCATTCTCCTCTGGCAAGACGAAACCAGCAGTTTAATGCTAGGCTGCAACAAAGTCAGATTGTGCAGAGGACTCAAAGAGAAAGGTGTTTTAAATGACTTTGACTCTGGCATGGCTGTTGGTGCCAGGTGGGCTGGACTGAGTATATCAGAAACTGCTGATCTACTAAAATCTTCACACACAACCATCTTTAGGTTTTACAGAGAAATGTCCAAAAGAAAGAAAATATACAGTGAGCGGCAGTTCTCTGGGCAAGAGGTCATAGCCAGACTTCATTGAACTGAGGCAATGGTAACTCATTACAACTAAGGTATGCAGAAGAGCATCTCTAAACACACAACACATCGAAGCAGATGGGCTACAGAAACAGAAGACTACACAGGGTGTCACACCTGCTGGCTAAGAACCCGAAGTTACAATTCCCAAAGTCTAACTAAAATTGGACAATACAAGACTGGATGCATGTTGCCTGGTCTGATGCGTCTCGATTTCTGCTACAACATTTGGATGGTATAGGCTCAGAATGTGGTGTAAACAATATGAAAGAATGGATCCATCCTTGTTTTGTATCAACAGTTCAGGCAAGTCAGTACTATCTGAGCATTGTTTAAATGCCACAGCCTACCTGAGTATTGTTGCTGGCCATGTCCTTCCCTTTATGACCACAGTGTACCCATCATTTTATCACTACTTACAGCAGAATAATATGCCATGTCACAAAGCTCAAATAATCTCAAACTGGTTTCTTGAAAATGACATTGAGTTCGCTATACAAAATTTGCCTCCACAGTCACCAGATCTCAATCCAGTTGAGCACCTTTGCGATAGGGTGGATTGGGAATGTCACAACTTGGATGTGCAACTGACAAATCTGCAGCAACTACAGTACATGACCAAAATCTCTGAGGAATGTTTTTCAGCACACAGTTGAATCTTTGCCATGAAAAATTAAGGCAGTTTTGTAGGCAAAGGAGGTCCTGTGATAAAGTGGTTGGTGAGTGTATCTAAGCTATACATGCATGTTTATGTATACATAATACATTTTTGGACATACAAGTATATGTCATGTATATTTATTACAAAAAAATGGTAACACTAGTATAGGGACCAGTTCTTACCGTTGCATATTAACATAACATATTGGCTGTTTATTAGTACTTATAAAGCACATATTCTGCATGACAGTATTCTACATCCCTTGTCCTACCCAATAACTAAACTTAACAACTACCTTACTATTAATAAGTAGCAAATTAGTAGGTTAAGGCAAAAGTCATAGTAAGTGTTTTTTATAGTGAAAATTAGTGAGAAACTTAACACAAAGTGTGACCCAAAAAACATATATTAAACATACAGATTTTTGTATATACTGGTATGTTGTTTTAATAATGTTGCGTAGATAAATAAAATATACAAACTTCTGACAAAGCTTGTCATTAGCAATTTCATTTGAACCTATCGCTGTTTTCTTTTCTCCTCTCCCCCGAGCATAGTCGTGGTTCAAAACACCGCTCTTCTGTTCCGATCAAAACATTAAACAGGTTCTCCCCACTCAGTGATGCACCCACTGAGAAACCTGATGAAAGTGCTCTAGTTATTGGTGATTCTACTGTACGGAACGTGAATATAGAGACACCAGCCACCATAGTCAATTGTTTACCGGGAGCCAGAGCGCCTGACATCTTGGCAAATTTAAAAGTGCTGGCTAATGCTAAACGTAAATACAGTAAGATTGTTATTCATGCCGGCACTAATGATGTTCGACTTCGCCAGTCGGAGATCACTAAAAATAACATAAAAGAGGTGTGTGAACTTGCAAGCGCATTGTCAGACACTGTAATATGCTCTGGTCCCCTCCCTGCTTACCGTGGTGACGAGATACAGAGCAGATTGTCATCACTCAATGGCTAGATGTCTAAGTGGTGCCCACAGAATAACATAGGTTTCATAGACAATTGGACGAGCTTTTGGGGCAGACCTGACCTGTTGAAAAGAGATGGTCTTCATCCCTCCTGGGGTGGCGCCACTCTTCTCTCTAGAAATATGGCAAATAGTCTTAGTGTTTATACTTGACTAACTGGGGCCCAGGTCAGGAAGCAGACAGACTGGCTAAACCGACCGTCTGCTAGCTTCCTCACGTCACAGAAGTCAGCTAATTCTCAGCACATAGAGACTCTTTCACCTAGATATCACACTATAGAGACTGTGTCTGTTCCCCGAACTCCGGTCCAAACCAAGTAACTTAACCAAGTATCTTAATCTTAACCAAGTTAAGATTAACAATTTAATTCAGGTTCAACAAATAAAAAACAGATGCAATATGGATAAACAAATGATAAAGCTTGGCTAATTGAATATCAGATCCCTTTCTACGAAAACACTTTTTGTAAATAATATGATCACTGATCATAATATGGATGTGCTCTGTTTGACAGAAACCTGGCTAAAACCTGATGATAACATTCTTTTAAATGAGTCCACCCCCCAAGATTACTGTTATAAACATGAGCCACTTCTAAAAGGCAAAGGGGGAGGTGTTGCTTCAATTTATAACAACGTTTTCATGATTTCTCAGAGGGCAGGCTTCAAGTATAACTCGTTTGAAGTAATGGTGCTTCATATAACATTATCCAGAGAAACAAATGTTAATGATAAATCCCCTGTTACGTTTGTACTGGCTACTGTATACAGGCCACCAGGGCACCATACAGACTTTATTAAAGAGTTTGGTGATTTTACATCCGAGTTAGTTCTGGCTGCAGATAAAGTTTTAATAGTTGGTGATTTTAATATCCATGTTGATAATGAAAAAGATGCATTGGGATCAGCATTTATAGACATTCTGAACTCTATTGGGGTTAGACAACACGTTTCAGGACCTACTCATTGTCGAAATCATACTCTAGATTTAATACTGTCACATGGAATTGATGTTGATAGTGTTGAAATTATGCAGCTAAGTGATGATATCTCAGATCATTATTTAGTTTTGTGCAAACTTCATATAGCCAAAATTGTAAATTCTACTTCTTGTTACAAGTATGGAAGAACCATCACTTCTACCACAAAAGACTGCTTTTTAAGTTATCTTCCTGATGTATCCAAATTCCTAGCATATCCAAAACCTCAGAACAACTTGATGATGTAACAGAAACCATGAAATCTCTCTTTTCTAGCACTTTAAATACAGTTGCTCCTCTACGCTTAAGGTAGGTTAAAGAAAACAGTTTGACACCATGGTATAATGAGCATACTCGCACCCTAAAGAGAGCAGCCCGAAAAATGGAGCGCAGCTGGAGGAAAACAAAACTAGAGATATTTCGTATTGCTTGGCGGGAAAGTAACCTATCCTACAGAAAAGCATTAAAAACTGCTAGATCCGATTACTTTTCTTCTCTTTTAGAAGAAAACAAGCATAACCCCAGGTATTTATTCAATACAATGGCTAAATTAATAAAAATAAAGCCTCAACAAGTGTTGACATTTCCCAACACCACAGCAGTAATGACTTTATGAACTACTTTACTTCTAAAATCGATACTATTAGAGATAAAATTGCAACCATTCAGCCGTCAGCTACAGTATTGCATCAGACAGTGCACTATAGACCCCCTGAGGAACAGTTCCACTCATTCTCTACTATAGGAGAGGAAGAATTGTATAAACTTGTTAAATCATCTAAACCAACAACATGTATGTTAGACCCTATACCATCTAAGCTCCTAAAAGAGGTGCTTCCAGAAGTCATAGATCCTCTTCTGACTATTATTAATTCCTCATTGTCATTAGGATATGTCCCCAAATCCTTCAAACTGGCTGTTATTAAGCCTCTCATCAAAAAACCACAACTTGACCCCAAAGAACTAGTTAATTATAGACCAATCTCGAATCTCCCTTTTCTGTCCAAGATACTAGAAAAGGTGGTATCCTCACAATTATATTCCTTCTTAGAGAAAAATGGTATATGTGAGGATTTCCAGTCAGGATTTAGACCGTATCATAGTACTGAGACTGCTCTCCTTAGAGTTACAAATGATCTACTCTTATCATCTGATCGTGGGTGTATTTCTCTATTAATTTTATTGGATCTTAGTGCTGTGTTTGACACAATTGACCACAGCATTCTTTTGCATAGACTTGAACACATTGTTGGCATTAATGGAAGTGCATTAGCATGGTTTAAATCATACTAATATGACCACCATCAGTTCGTAGCAGTGAATGAAGATGTATCATATCAATCACAAGTGCAGTATGGAGTACCTCAAGGCTCAGTACTAGGGCCGCTACTCTTCACGCTTTATATGTTACCCTTGGGAGATATCATCAGGAAACATGGTGTTAGCTTTCACTGTTATGCTGATGATACTCAGCTCTATATTTCTTCACGGCCCGGTGAAACACACCAATTTGAAAAACTAATGGAATGCATAGTCGATATAAAAAACTGGATGACGAGTAATTTCTTACTGCTAAATTCTGAAAAAAACAGGTGTTAATTATAGGACCTAAAAACTCTGCTTGTAATAACCTAGAACACTGTCTAAGACTTGATGGCTGCTCTGTCAATTCTTCATCTTACAGCGGAGACCAGGACAACTAGAGCCCCAGATACAGATCCCCTGTAAAGACCTTGTCTCAGAGGAGCACCAGGACAAGACCACAGGAAACAGATGATTCTTCTGCACAATCTGACTTTGCTGCAGCCTGGAATTGAACTACTGGTTTCGTCTGGTCAGAGGAGATCTGGCCCCCCAACTGAGCCTGGTTTCTCCCAAGGTTTTTTTCTCCATTCTGTCACCGATGGAGTTTCGGTTCCTTGCCGCTGTCGCCTCTGGCTTGCTTAGTTGGGGACACTTCATCTACAGCGATATCGTTGACTTGATTGCAAATAAATGCACAGACACTATTTAACTGAACAGAGATGACATAACTGAATCCAATGATGACCTGCCTTTAACTATCATTTTTGCATTATTGACACTGTTTTCCTAATGAATGTTGTTCAGTTGCTTTGACGCAATGTATTTTGTTTAAAGTGCTATATAAATAAAGGTGACATTGACATTGACATCATCAGTTAGGAACCTAGGTGTGCTATTTTGATCTTTCCTTAGAAAGCCACGTTTCTAGCATTTGTAAAACTGCATTTTTCCATCTCAAAAATATATCTAAATTACAGCCTATGTTCTCAATGTCAAATGCAGACATATTAATCCATGCATTTATGACCTCAAGGTTAGATTATTGTAATGCTTTATTGGGTGGTTGTTCTGCACGCTTAGTAAACAAACTACAGCTAGTCCAAAATGCAGCAGCAAGAGTTCTTACTAGAACCAGGAAGTATGACCATATTAGCCCGGTCCTGTCAACACTGCACTGGCTCCCTATCAAACATCGTATAGATTTTAAAATATTGCTTATTACTTATAAAGCCCTGAATGGTTTAGCACCTCAGTATTTGAATGAGCTCCTTTTACATTATAATCCTCTACGTCCGCTACGTTCTCAAAACTCAGGCAATTTGATAATACCTAGAATATCAAAATCAACTGCGGGTGGCAGATCCTTTTCCTATTTGGTGCCTAAACTCTGGAATAACCTACCTAACATTGTTCGGGAGGCAGACACACTCTTGCAGTTTAAATCTAGATTAAAGACCCATCTCTTTAACCTGGCTTACACATAACATACTAATATGCTTTTAATATCCAAATCTGTTAAACGATTTTTAGGCTGCATTAATTAGGTAAACCGGAACCGGGAACACTTCACATAACACCCGATGTACTTGCTACATCATTAGAAGAATGGCATCTACGCTAATATTTGTCTGTTTCTCTCTTATTCCGAGGTTACCGTAGCCACCAGATCCAGTCTGTATCCAGATCAGAGGGTCACTGCAGTCACCCGGATCCAGTACGTATCCAGACCAGATGGTGGATCAGCACCTAGAAAGGACCTCTACTGCCCTGAAAGACAGCGGAGACCAGGACAACTAGAGCCCCAGATACAGATCCCCTGACCTTGTCTCAGAGGACCACCAGAACAAGACCACAGGAAACAGATGATTCTTCAGCACAATCTGACTTTGCTGCAGCCTGGAATTGAACTACTGGTTTCGTCTGGTCAGAGGAGAACTGGCCCCTCAACTGAGCCTGGTTTCTCCCAAGGTTTTTTTCTCCATTCTGTCACCAATGGAGTATCGCTTCCTTGCCACTGTCGCCTCTGGCTTGCTTAGTTGGGGTCACTTCATCTACAGCGATATCGTTGACTTGATTGCAAATAAATGCACAGACACTATTTAACTGAACTGAGGTGACGTCACTGAATTCAATGATGAACTGCCTTTAACTATGATTTTGCATTATTGACACACTGTTTTCCTAATGAATGTTGTTCAGTTGCTTTGACGCAATGTCTTTTGTTTAAAGCGTTATATAAATAAAGGTGACTTGACTTGACTTGACTAGAGCATGAGATCATATCCTTTTCGATGCAATGTCCAAAGACACAGCGCAGTTTAATGCAGATGGCATAAAGTGGGTTCGGCAGAGCACAACAACATAAGGAGGATGCGTCGGCTCATTTTTATAGAAAGAATTTTGTAACGCTCTGCAAGCACCTGATATAAGAGAGTTGCATAGTAATGCAAATAACAACCTGTATAACCAGTATGTTGTTTAAAGGGGTCATATGATGCTTTTTTAAAGATCATTATTTTGTGTGCTTTAATGTTCAAAAAACACATTATTTTTCAAATACTGTACATTATTGTAGGTCCTCCATACCCCACCTCTCTCAAATGTGTCATTTTCTACAAAGTCCCTCGTTCCGACAAGTGCAGTCTGCTGTTATTGGCCAGCTGACCCAGTGCATTGTGATTGCCCGAACACCGCAAGCACTCGTGGGAAATGTAACACCCCTTTAAATAATAGTGAGCTTCATCTTTCAAAATAAATGTCCATCCATCCATCTTCTTCCACTTATCCGGGGCCGGGTCGCGGGGGCAGCAGTCTAAGCAGAGAACCCCAGACTTCCCTATCCCTAGACACTTCCTCCAGCTCTTCTGGGGGGACACCGAGGCGTTCCCAGGCCAGCCGGGAGACATAGTCTCTCCAGCGTGTCCTAGGTCTTCCCCGGGGTCTCCTCCCACTGGGACGCGCCCGGAACACCTTCCCGGGAAGGCGTCCAGGAGGCATCCGGAACAGATGCCCGAGCCACCTCAGCTGACCCCTCTCGATGTGGAGGAGCAGCGGCTCTACACTGAGCTCCTCCCGGGTGAAAATTTCAATTGAAAATATTTCACACACCTTTTCATAATTAAAAAATCAATAATTCATATTCACGTTCCAGAATTCACTTCCAAAATATTAAATCGGTTAAAAAATACGATGTATAATATTCAACAGGCAAATTTCGGTCCATTTTATTTTACTTTCCAAATTCGCTTCCAAAAATTCAGTGGTTAAAATTCGGCAGATAATTCGCCCTTTCACATCTGGGAGCTGCAGGAATAGCAGTAGAGCACAGAGGCATAATCTCCAACTGCTGTCAATTGCTCACCAGCAGGTGGTGCAAGCGGCTTCTGATGAAGACCAAAGCAACAGGTGGATTAAGTAATACAGTTACAAAAACTGATCTGCAGAAATTAAGCAAGCGCTAAGTAGAAGTTTTGATTATCGGGGCATGTGGAAAAGCTGATTGTGCGTATGTTTATTTCAACCTCTTTACTGTTACCAAGTAAGCAGCATTCAAAGGAGATTATAATGGTGTTTTACCCAACGCTGAATTACAGAACTAACATTACATCTAAGGAAGACACATATTGCTTTCGGTTGTTTAGTTTCCGTAACTTTGTGTCATGGCTTTTGCGTCGCTGAGCTGTAATACTGGGGATCCCCTCACGTCACACTCCAGGATTCCCCAATGATGAGTAATGCTTCTCAGTCAAATAATACTGTGATATAAGACCTCAGATCTCAGAATAGATTTAATTGATGATTATGCAAACTATATACAGGCAAGCAAATTGGGTCAAAAAGAATCCGATGCGCTGCATTTTCTTTATAATTGATTTCCATTACCGCTGATCTATAAAGTCGACAGTTACACAAAGATATCAATACCATAATTAGTTTTAACAATATGCAACCAATTTATATTAACATAAAAAAATGAGTTAAAAACAATCTAGGTATATTCTGAAAATTTAAACTGAAGAAATTATTGACGTGCTACCGCACCCAAGGGACCGTCTGACAATTCCACTGACTGGGTTAAAAGGTCCAATGTGTTTTAATTAAAATGTTAAATAACACAGTCAAATTCTTAATCTTGTATTTCTCATAGTGATTTTCTACAGGTGAGATTTTGCCAATACCTCCCTTCATATATTTACAGTATACAATTATTTACATATTAAAGATCCCTGGAAAGGGTTTTCATGTTCCAACAGTTGTAGTACATTGCTAGATACAAAACTGACTAACTAGGGATGGGCGTTTTCCACAAATATCGCATTCAAAAAATTTGAGCTCACAAAAAAAAGAATATTCGAATATTCGTTTATTTAAATTAAGTTTAATGAGTCAGACGTTATTTTTCAGCAACATTTGTTTTCGTCATTTTGAACAAGCATACACACAATAAGCTTGAACATTACACATCGTGTTTTGTAGCTGAAAACCTTTAACAATGCGTGCAAACAAATAAAAATACAAATTAAAAGCGAAAAAATAATAATAATAAGTGAACAAAGAAAAAAGTAAAGCAGCCTGCAGCAATTAGGCTATATTGTACACTTAACTTTTAAACTGTCAGCAAATCTTTTTTGCTTTTTTTTCTATTGTTTTACATGTTCTTGTTAAGAAATATGGGCATGAAAACATGATCGGGGGAAAGTCGGCTCCTTAGTCTGTTAACAATAAGGCCGGCAGCGGAGAAAACGTGCTCTGACGGCACAGACGTTGTCGGGACTCACAAATAACGGTGTGCTAAGCGAATAAGTTTTGTGAAGCGCTTCGTGTTTTCGTTTCACCACTAAATGGGATCCTCATCTGGTGGAATACATGGAATACATGGCTCCAGCAAGAACTGTTCCCACTCGTCTCAGCTGGACTCTCTGTAATCATCGCTGAAGAACTGGCTCAGCCTTTTCCAACGAGTGGGCATTGCATCTTCTTCATCGTGGCGGCTGCATCCGCACCACTGGCATCAAGGAAAATGTTCTGATAATGTTCAAAAAAAGGAGTTTTCACTGCATTCTCCAAGTTAGCCGTGTTTATTTTTTTCCAGGCGCATCCGCACTGCATCGAGTTAAAAACATCTCATCTTTCAGAATGGCGCAAGCGCACCACGGGTCATGTGACAAGAACTAAACATTCAGCTTCATCCTTTCCCGTAAACGTTGAAAGCTCAGCCAAGATGAAGGAACTGCTGATCATAGCTGTATATGGATTGCTATTTTGAAATAAATTTAGTAGCATAGCTACTGAAAGCGATTTTTTTTCTTTTGTGCTGCAAACCCATTTATCCTTTGCTGAAATTTCCGCGTCTTCATGGAGAGAGCAGGTCATTGTTGCTTAGCCTCAGGAGAGCTTCTGCCCGAGCGCTTTGGAAAAAAGGAGAAAGCGGCACGCATAGCCTTTTCCATGCATTATTAGGCGTGATACGTGAATGGCCCCTTATTCATTCATTAATTATTTTTTAAATAAATTAAATAAATTATTTTATATATATAACATGCACTTTTTCTTGTTCCGTAACTTGCGTTCATATCCTCATCAGTCTGTATATAGTTTGCATCATCAGTAAGATGTGAGTTTTGTCTTTTAATCGCTGTCACTGTTAGTGCGCTGAGCCACGTAATGTGTTTTCTTTTCTTTAACAGATTTCTGAGGGAAACCGCGTGAAACCTTGAGCGTTCGTTCATATTTTACATCTGCTTTACTGTCTATATAATTTGCATAATCATCAATAAAATGTATTCTGAGGTCTTATATCGCAGTATTAGCTGATTGAGAAGCGTTACTCATCATTGGGGAATCCTGGAGTGTGACGTGAGGGGATCCCCAGTATTACAGCTCAGCGACGCACAAGCCATGACACAAAGTTACGGAAACTAAACAACCGAAAGCAATATGTGTCTTCCTTAGATGTAATGTTAGTTCTGTAATTCAAGCGTTGGGTAAAACACCATTATAATCTCCTTTGAATGCTGCTTACTTGGTAACAGCAAAGAGGTTGAAATAAACATACGCACAATCAGCTTTTCCACATGCCCCGATAATCAAAACTTCTACTTAGCGCTTGCTTAATTTCTGCAGATTAGTTTTTGTAACTGTATTACTTAATCCACCTGTTGCTTTGGTCTTCATCAGAAGCCGCTTGCACCACCTGCTGGTGAGCAATTGACAGCAGTTGGAGATTATGCCTCTGTGCTCTACTGCTATTCCTGCAGCTCCCGGATGTGAAAGGGCGAATTATCTGCCGAATTTTAACCACTGAGTTTGTGGAAGCGAATTTGGAAAGTGAAATAAAATGGACCGAAATTTGCCTGTCGAATATTATACATCGTATTTTTTAACCGATTTAATATTTTGGAAGTGAATTCTGGAACGTGAATATGAATTAGTGATTTTTTAATTATGAAAAAGTGTGTGAAATATTTTTAATTGAAATATTCACAGCTTAAACGAACAACTATATTAAATTTCAGGACCTAAAGATGCAAGCCCTGGAAATACAAGGCATTAAAATGCAAGTACTGTTAATTCAATGCATTATTTTTTCAGATAGTGCTATTCAGCATGCTTTTTTGTTTCAAAGACATAAGTCATTATTTTACTTCCATACTCCTGCTCCGGTTGTACAGGGACCGGATAGCCCTTAGCAAAGGGCCCCGGACCCCATACTCCCGGAGCACCCTCCACAGGCTGCCGCGAGGGACACAGTCGAATGCCTTCTCCAAATCCACAAAGCACATGTGGACTGGTTGGGCAAACTCCCATGAACCCTCCAGCACCCTGTAGAGGGTATAGAGCTGGTCCAGTGTTCAACGGTCTGGACGAAAATCACACTGTTCCTCCTGAATCCGAGGTTCTACTATCGGCCGGATTCTCCTCTCCAGTACCCTGGCATAGACTTTCCCAGGGAGGCTGAGAAGTGTGATCCCCCTGTAGTTGGAACACACCCTTCGGTCCCCCTTCTTAAAAAGAGGGACCACCACCCCTGTCTGCCATCCCAGAGGCATCGTCCCCGACTGCCACGCGATGCTGCACAGGCGTGTCAGCCAAGACAGCCCCACAACATCCAGAGACTTGAGGTACTCAGGGCGGATCTCATCCACCCCCCGGTGCCTTGCCACCGAGGAGTTTCTTGACTACCTCGGTGACTTCAGCTTGGGTGATGGACGAGTCCACATCTGAGCCCTCAGCCTCTGCTTCTTCAATGGAAGACGTGACAGCGGGATTGAGGAGATCCTCGGAGTATTCCTTCCACCGTCCAACGACATCCCCAGTTGAGGTCAACAGCTCCCCACCTCTACTGTAAACAGCGTTGGTAGGGCACTGCTTACCTCTCCTGAGGCGCCGGACGGTTTGCCAGAATCTCTTCGAGGCCGACCGATAGTCCTTCTCCATGGCCTCAACGAACTCCTCCCAGGCCCGAGTTTTTGCCTTCACAACCACCCGGGCTGTAGTCTGCTTGGCCTGCCGGTACCTGTCATCTGCCTCAGGAGTCCCACAAGCCAACCAGGCCCGATAGGACTCCTTCTTCAGCTTGACGGCATCCCTTACTTCCGGTGTCCACCACCGGGTTCGGGGATTGCCGCCTCGACAGGCACCGGAAACCTTACGGCCACAGGAGAACATGGTCCACTCGGACTCAATATCTCCAGCCTCCCTCGGGATCCGGTCGAAGCTCTGCCGGAGGTGGGAGTTGAAGATCTCTCTGACAGGAGACTCGGCCAAACGTTCCCAGCAGACCCTCACAGTACGTTTGGGTCTGCCGAGTCTGTCCAGCTTCCTCCCCCGCCATCGGATCCAACTCACCAACAAGGTGGTGATCGGTTGACAGCTCCGCCCCTCTCTTCACCCGAGTGTCCAAGACATACGGCCGGAGGTCGGATGAAACGAACAACAAAGTCGATCATCAACCTACGGCCTAGGGTGTCCTGGTGCCACGTGTACTGATGGACACCCTTATGCTTGAACATGGTGTTCGTTATGGACAAGCTGTAACTAGCACAGAAGTCCAATAACTGAACACCGCTCGGGTTCAGATCAGGGGGGCCGTTCCTCCCAATCACGCCCCTCCAGGTGTCACTTTCGTTGCCCACGTGGGCGTTGAAGTCCCCCAGTAAAACGACGGAGTCCCCAGTCAGAGCACTTTCCAGCACCCCTCCCAGAGACTCCGAGAAGGCTGGGTACTCTGCACTGCCATTCGGCCCGTAGGCACAAACGATAGTGAGAGACCTATCCCCGACCCGAAGGCGCAGGGAAGCGACCCTCTCATTCACCGGGGTAAACTCCAACACATGGCAGCTGAGCTGGGGGGCTATAAGCAAACCCACACCAGCCCGCCGCCTCTCACCATGGGCAACTCCAGAGTGGTGAAGAGTCCATCCTCTCTCGAGGAGTGTGGATCCAGAGCCCAAGCTGTGCGTAGAGGTGAGCCCGACTATCGCTAGTCGGAACCTCTCAACCTCACGCACAATCTCGGGCTCCTTCCCCGCCAGTGAGGTGACGTTCCACGTCCCTAGAGCTAGTTTCCGTGTCCAGGGATCGGGCTGTCGAGGCCCCCGCCTTCGACTGCCGCCCGATTGTCTAAGCACCGGCCCCTTACGGTCCCTCCTGTAGGTGGTGAGCCCATGGGAAGGCGGCCCCACGTCGCTCCTTCGGGCTGAGCCCGGCCGGACCCCGTGAGGGGAGGCCCGGCCACCAGGCGCTCGCATACGAGCCCCAACCCCGGGCCTGGCTCCAGGGTGGGGCCCCGGCTGCGCCATACCGGGCGACGTCACGGTCCTTTGATTTTGTCTTCTCATAAGGGGGTTCTGAACCGCTCTTAGTCTGACCCGTCGCCTAGGACCTGTTTGCCTTGGGAGACCCTACCAGGGGCATATAGCCCCAGACAACATAGCTCCTAGGGTCATTCGGGTACTCAAACCCCTCCACCACATTAAGGTGGCAGTTCAAGGAGGGGTCAAAATAAATGTAAAGACAGTTAATAATGTCCTTAGTTTTCCCATCAGTTCAAGCTTGAAAGGGGAACATAGTGGCATGACAGACACATTGATGAAGCTCGTATGTGTTTGCAGTACACAAGCCACTGACATTAAGACAGCTGACTCCACTGTGTGACCCTGTCTCTCTCATTCACACGTGCGCACGTGCACACACACACACAACAGTCAATAGCAAATACTAAAACTAATAACAAAACATACTTACAGTAGCTGATTCAGAAATGCCAGATTGTCGTAGCAGAGTCAGAATTACCTCCTCTCCTAGGTTCACGAAACGGTCGTCCTTAAAATGCGTTGCTGTTCTGTTGTAAGTAATTTTACAGATTTCTAAAAATGCATCTACTTTCAGAAGGCCAAATAAAGTGTTTTCACTTTCACCTAGATACACACAGCATCTCCCTGACATGGCTGCTTCAACACTAACTGCGGTTACTGAAACCACGCCTTCTTTCTTTGCGTGAACATTTGGGTGGCATTATGCAAATATTTCCACATAGTGACATAGACATGTGGGGACATGTTTGAATGAACCATTTTAGGGGGGGGCGTGGCAGAGTCTTAACTTTGATAAAGAATATCTCTTTGGGTTTGAGACTTTAGTCTTTGCAACTTTACAGATCTTCTTCATTCACCAAGAGCTTGTAACACTAAAGAAATCGCATCATATGACCCCTTTAAATATGTAAGACCTTCTGCGCTCCCTACTCTCATTTCACCAAAACAGTAACTTCACTATTTACTCTCTTTGTCTTTTTCCAGTCTCATTTATTTGATCACAGCAATGGTACAAGGCAGGTACAAATAGTACTTTTTTAAAGAATACTTCTAATAAATGGTACCTGTGGATGTCTTTAACTTATATGTCATCAGAAGTACCTCTTTCCACATCACTGAAGTTGTCTAAAGCTTGTCCCTTAAGCCCCTTTCACACTGCATGTCGGACCCGGCATATTGCCGGAACATTGCCAGGTCGCCTTCTGTGTGAAAGCAACCACGTCCCGGGATTGATTCCGGCATTGAACCCGGGTCGGGGACCTAGTAACATTGGCGGGTTCAACCCGGGACGAGCGCTATGTGAACAAAAGCCAGATTTAATGCCGTGTCGAAGTGATGACGTGCGTTATCGCTCGACTCTTTTACCGGTTCCTCACTTTCCGCGCTGACGCCGAGATCGTTCGCTAGCTTCAGTGAAAGTATAACGTGCCTAACGTTTTCAACTCGTATATTACACGACACACCCTGATGTCACGTGTCGTTACGGGATCTGAAAGCACGCACATATCCCGGGAAATCACTGGCAGTGTTAAAGTGCAAAATCTAGCGACCCGGGAATTGTTCCCGGAACACTTTACCCGTGTATTTGCCAGAATGGCAGTGTGAAAGGGGCTTTAGAGAACTTACATCAAGCACATCGGTGCACAAACAGCCTTAATGCCCATGGAGGTACCCAGCTTGACCTTAGTGCATTCAGTCCTTGCCATAGGAAACATGGGTCAAGCAGCCTCTCTCACAAATGGAGAGAGAAGGGAAAAGAGTGTTGAGCATTTAAGATTGGGCACAAAAACAAAACAAAAAACGCCTCACTTGCAACACTTACATAATGCCAAAAAAAAAAGTTTCCAAAAAGTTTTAAAAAAAATAAACTATTCAGAATTAGTGCAATCTTTTAGAAGTTTTCCAGATACTAATCCAGTTTAGTCCAGTTTATCAAAGTAAACAGGCATGCTTTGAGGGCTAACTGATATTGTGGTGTAAGGGCTTTAAAAAATGGTTCCTACCACTAGAGTCTTTCTTCTGCTCCAGTTCAAACTGAATCCCTCTGTAAAGTTCTCTGGATATGAGACCGTAGGCAATTATCATCACCACACCTGGGATGAAGAACAGAATGGAGAGCAACAAGACGTACCTAACAGAGAGAAAGAAAAAAATATCTTTCAATGAAGAGGTAGAGTATATAGATGATGAAACCAAAGGACTGCAACATCAGTAGTGGACTAAATAGAACAAATGACTGGTGATGCTGTTCTGAGCTGCCTTTTCCAAAAGAATGGTAAACTTAAGTAGATTGTAGAAACCATTGACAACCATTGACAACAATGCTCTCTGATATAATGATGATAATAATAATGATAACAGCACTTTGGGGAAACACAGCCCTGGTGTTTTGGTGTATTGATTGAAGAAGATCTAAGGTTCAGTTGAAATTCAGGGGTTGAAATTCAGAGGTTCTCTAATCTTATAGTTCTGTATCAACAATTGATATTCATACTTCCTCTGAGGTTATTGTCACTAAAGTTGTTAACTGAGATAGAAGATGGTTTCAGTTACCTGGATGAGCAGTATGATATACAATTATCTCAGTTACAGAATATAAAAAAAAATCTAATTTTTTTGATAACCTGCAACCATGGTGATGTTCAGTACAACAGCATTATAGTATAGTTTAACTAGCATTTGCAGTCTGTTCAAATGATCTGCAACAAACAACACAAGCTTTAGATTTAGTCCCACAGTATTTAAAATGATGTGGTCAGATGGTCAGCTCTGGCATACAATGGCACAAAGCATTACTTGAATGTCAAACTTTAAATAAAAAAGCTCTACCCCATAATATGATGTCATTTTATAATATTCAAATGACAGCGTGGGAGTGTTCCCTGAAAGCATCTCCGGTAGTCCGTTCCTCTGATCTTTTTCATCTATCAGACAGCTTTGTGCTTAAAGCTTCTTTCCATTCTGCACTTATCTGATATCAAAGACACTTTTCTCTCCTCTTGTTTCCTGTGTGGCTTTCAAATTCATTACGAGCTCCAGCACAAAGGCAATAAAAGCAACACTAATCCAACCAAGGAAGTGGATGTAAGAGATGAGGGTGTGATATTGGGAAGCACCTTTTTATGCAAAACAAATTTATAATGTGTGATATTTAATACCTGTGTGTTTGTTGGAAGTTGCCTGCTAATAGGCTTGGCTTCTTTGATTCTCTATTTCAGCTGGGTCAATCGTTTACACCCAGTGTTTTCCAACTGGTGGGTTGGTGTTGTTGTTATTGTTGTTGTTTTTTACCCCAAATTGTGTGGGATGCCCCAAAGGTGATACACAAAAATCTAAAATCAGCTGGAGTATGTGTAATTTAATCAATCCTGCTAAAATGTAAAAAAAAAAAAATAATAATTATAATAAATATATAAAAATATGTCATTTTGAGATTTATTAGTGCATCAAGGGCACTTTGCCTGTTTCTACAGTTACATTATGAAAGTCACAAATCCGAGCCCCCTGGAGCTCAACAGCCCTCTGAGCCAGTGTCTGACCACGACTTGAACCAGCAGGCTGTGACTTGTGTGAAGCTCTTGTTGACTGATATGATGCATCTGACATGAATGTCTGAAGCGAGAGAGTTTGTGAATACTATAGAGGTTTGGACCTCAGCGTCACAGTTAATGAACAAGATTTAATTGATCTTGTTATGTATTTTGAACTTATTTAGAGCTGAGTCCTGACAGTAGGTCACCTGCTTACAGACCAGCTTAAACCACCATGGATTTCCAGGCTCTGGCTTATGCTAGTTAGTCCTATTTTGATGCTTCTACACCCTTGTTAATCAGATATAATTTCATACTGATTTTAGGAATAAATTATGAGTAGTGGTAGGTTTTGGTGTAGGGATTGGGTTAAGTCTATATTTTTGGACAGTAATGTTGATCCAGGAACATGTCTCTTGGCAAAATCACGGCAACCCTGCACATATATACACATCAGATAGATAGATAGATAGATAGATAGATAGATAGATAGATAGATAGATAGATAGATAGATAGATAGATAGATAGATAGATAGATAGATAGATAGATAGATAGATAGATAGATCAAATCCACAAAAGAGCAATGATACTCAAGTGCTAAAACAAGTCTCAGTTAGCTTAATACAATGCACATATCAATATTTGTAAATTATATAATAAATAAAAAGAAAATTAAATAAATATATAAAAAGATATAAAGCAAGCTAGGTTTTTTCTTTTTTAATTGTATAATAAAAAAGAAAACAAACAGACAGAATACAAAAAGATTAGAGAAGCTATAGTGTTCATTTATTTTTTTTTAAGCTGAAGTTCGTTTTTAGCTGATTCTTGAAGATGGCTAAGGACTCAGCTGCTCGGACTGGGTTGGACAGGTCATTCGACCAGAAGGGAACATTTAATGGAAAAATCTGTTAAAGTAATTTTTTTTTTTTGCTTCTTTGGGATGGCACCAATAAAGCGACCTTCACTTGCAGTTCACTTTGTGTCTCTCCTCCTATAAAACAAAGGTGTCCAACACTCCACCTACAGAGCTACTGTACCTGCAGTCTACTACCAGTAATAGTTAGATGGCACACAGTTGCAAAGTTACTTATAGTGATAATCAAAAGTGCAAGTGCAACTGAAAGATCTTATGTTGAATGCACTTAAATACCACCACAAATTCATAATTATGAGTGGAATAAACTGTTTTCTTTGAGTCATTAGTTTCCAAGTTGGAGCATGTTAGTGAGAAAACACGGCAGACACAATGGTGGCAGCTGATGGTAAATGTTTATATATATATATATATATAAAATAACACTAGATTAATTAGTGAATACTAAATACTACAGTATTCACATTTACTATATAATACATAACATTTAAGTTTACAGCACCTTTACCAATTGAATGCACATAAAAAACTGAGGCACATACTGTAATACTTTTGTAGAATTAAAGTTAAAAATCTTGCTGTGTTTTTTGTAGAAAATGTACATCACCATTTTGTGCTGACCAAAGTTAGTTGAATGAAACTGATGTCTTAACTGCAACTTTCCAACTTGTAAATACGAACATCCAAGATGGGCTCAAATACATCATGCCTTCCTGCAGAATTTAGCTTCATCCTTAATCAAATATGCCTGAAACCAGTTAATAAATGGCTTCAGGAGGACTAGAAGCTTCTGAGCAGGTGTATTGGAGCAGGTTGGAGCTAAATTCTGGAGGAAAGGAGCCCTCCAGGAGCAGGACTGGAATAAACAGTATTTAATAAGCAACCAGAGGCTGTGACACACCAGCCCAGCAGCTGGCCATCGCTGAGTGTCTGTCAGCTTAGTTTTTGTGATGTGTTCCATGCCATCAACAGTCAGTGGGAAAGGTCACTCTGATTGGCTGCTCATCTTAGCAAACCAGTGCATGAGAAGAAAACCTAAAGCGAGCAAATGACAAAGTCTAGTGAACATGCACAGAAGCTCTTCTAATTGTATGTCATTTTACCTGAGCGTAACCAATACTATAACAAATATTTTCATAAGGACATGGCATCTAGAATGAAGAAAGTGATTAACATGATTCATAAAAATTTGAATGATTCCTTTGAAAATGGTACACAAAGACATTGTTCACAGTTTGTATATCAACAATCCTTGTTTAACTCTTTTTGAATGACAAATATAGACTACTACTGCCTGCTGGTATTGTAAGTTATTTCCTCTCACGCAGACATAGATTGTACAGTCTAGCTGGCCTTTGGCTGCAGTCTTCACAGTCAGTGTCATTGGTTTAGTGTGTCACAGCCTTAGTATTAGTATAATAGAAAAATAATAATGTAATAATAGTAACTCACCAAGTCTGTTCCACCTGGCTGATGGGCCAGTCAAGCCTGCACATGTGAGCTGTGATGTTGTTTGGCTTGTTGAAAGGCACCAGTATACTAAACACAGGATAGGGCACCATGATACACACAGATAGTACCCATGTTGCAGCGATGACCTTATAGGCATGAGAACGGGTCTGCCATGCTCTGGACTTCAGCGGGTTGCAAATGGCACTGTATCTTTCAATGGCAATGGCCACCAGACTGAAGGTGGAGATACTGACAGATATACCTGTGAAGAGAATCCATAGACAAGGGAACTACATTAATATTTCAAATATTATTGATAAAAATAGAATTATTAATATAAAAACTAAATTAATCTAGTTACAAATGTAATTAATGATATTTAAATGTATTTAATACAATGCTTATTAATATTTGTGTATAATCTCAGAAAAAAAGGTTCAAAAGCTGTCAGTGGGTGGTTCCCTTTCAAAAGGCACTAATATATACACTTCGAGTACTAATATGTATTTTTAAGGTATTGTGACACCTTAATGACACAGAATTAACCTTCAGTTCTACCCTTATCAGCCTGTAATGTTATGTATTTATATCATGTATTTACCATGCATTTCTTTGGACTGTATATTTTATGATTATGCTGCTAGTTCTTGTTCTAAGCATTCCCGCTTAGGACAGCATACCTCTGCTAATTTCATCAGATTCAAACACCAAGGATTATGGAAGCTCCTGGATTGAGAACTGCAGCTAATGGGGTTTGCATACATGAATATGTATATTATGCAGTGTTTGCTACATTCTGCTCTGGCACTCTTTACAAATCGTTTTAATGTATTCCCCTATTTAAACACACACACAACAACAACAACAACAACACTCAGATCTCAGATTCACCCCCCACCCCAATTATTGCACACTTCCTTGAAGTATTGAAGTATTTTTCACTGAACAAGAATGTTTCATGCCAAAGTTTTGCTGCACTTTATTCATCAAGTTGTGCTAATAAGAAACCAGGGCTGTTGCTGCAGAACCTCTGATTATCCAGCGACTTTGGGGTAACACTTGGGCAGATGGATTTTAAACTGACTGAGATTACCCAAGTGAATTTCCTAAACTCTCCTTAGATGTTTTTTTGTTTTTCTTTTTTTTCTTACAGTCCAAAAAGAAGCAAGATGAAATGTGAGAGTACCAAATAGTTTACTGGATGCAATTGCAAATAAGCTTTTTTATGGTGTATGTGGTGTCTAAAGCAAGTTCTTATTATTGCAGAGTACTGGCCTCTTGTGCATTGTCTGTGCTCTATTCCGGGTTTTAGATCCGCTCCACTTTGTTTCATATATACAGTGATTGATAAATCCTCTCTGCCTGTATTTGCCAAGGCCGCACACACAGTGAGCTTTTCAAAGCAGACCTTCAGGGAAATGTTCAGTGCAGCGTGACATGTTTAAGAACTTTTATGAAAAAAGCAGAATCTCTGCAGCTCTTCTGTGGTTAAACGGTCAACAGTTCGACTCTATTCAGTCTAAAACTATTACTGCACATAGAACTGCTGTTTACTGTTTTTTCCTCTTCGGTTAAAGGAAACTTTTAAGTGATATTTTTTTCACATTACCAAGATATATTGTCTACATTCTATGCTCCTAGAAGTATTCCAGATCTAATTTTCATCTCCAAAGAATTTACACTGGCTGAGAATGATGGCTTATTTAAAACTCACTTAAAACAGAGGTGTACACAAATGTTGCAGCCATTGTAACCACATTTACCAATCGCACAGACAGTGATTTGTGTTCTGAGGTAATTTTCTTCCTTGTGGGTAGACATTAGCAGATATGACCATGGAGGGTAGGAAATCAATGGTTGATAATGGTTTGTGCATTGATTGCCACTGGCTGACTAAAACCAGGAGCCCAAAGCACTATCAGATTAATGTAATAAAGTGAGGAAGGTAACACAAGAGAATGCCACAGAATGCCAGTGGAGCTGTAGAATGTGATGGAATGTTCTCACAGAGGCGGCATGCTCTTCCTCTGACTCAAGGCCAATGCTTTGCAGAGTGAGAATGACTTATTGCTGTCCAGCTCAGTGCCAAGTAAATTCAGAGACGAAATGCTGATTTAGGACCAAGCTGTGCTGCACGGATTCTCAAGACTTCTACTGCTATATTATGGAACACTCATAAATATGTATAACACAATGTAAGGGATGATGTTATTAAATTGTATTTGTTCGAACAATGTGCCAATCAGTTTGTTTATTTGGCCATTCAAGGGGTTAATTGGTAATAATGACCTGACTGTACATTTCCCACTTATTACAGATACCAAATGAGTTAATAAATGAATATGAAATATTGATTTAAGTTGAAATGATAATATTATGTGAGAAGAAAAAGACTGCAGAGTGATGTGAGAGAAACTAGCAGAGTCTCAGAGATTGGTTTCCAGGGACACTTGATTGACTGCAGAGTGCTGCATTTGACCAATCAAATTATTTAAGAATGAATTATTTATATAATTTAACCACAATTTCAAGTATGTATATATATATATATATATATATTTATATATATATATACAGTACAGACCAAAAATTTGGACACACCTTCTCATTCAAAGAGTTTTCTTTATTTTCAGGACTATGAAAATTGTAGAGTCACACTGAAGGCATCAAGGGCTATTTGACCAAGAAGGAGAGTGATGGGGTGCTGCGCCAGATGACATGGCCTCCACAGTCACCGGACCTGAACCCAATCGAGATGGTTTAGGGGTGAGCTGGACCGCAGACAGAAGGCAAAAGGGCCAACAAGTGCTAAGCATCTCTCTGGGAACTCCTTCAAGACTGTTGGAAGACCATTTCAGGTGACTACCTCTTGAAGCTCATCAAGAGAATGCCAAGAGTGTGCAAAGCAGTAATCAAAGCAAAATGTGGCTTTTTTGAAGAACCTAGAATATGACATATTGTTTCACACTTTTTTGTTATGTATATAATTCCATATATAATTCCACATGTGTTAATTCATATTTTTGATGCCTTCAGTGTGAATCTACAATTTTCATAGTCATGAAAATAAAGAAACTCTTTGAATGAGAAGGTTTGTCCAAACTTTTGGTCTGTACTGTATAAACTCTGCTATACTCAAGAGATTATATGAATCAGTCAATTTCTAGCAAAAAAACAAACAAACAAACAGCAGAATGAAAATTAGATAATATGCATTGAAAAATTAAATTTCTTGCTACAGGCACAGCATTGTTTGAGAAGAATGCTTAATGATCTTATGCCATTTTAATCATTTCTTTTCAATCTGACATACAGGTTTCAGAAGAACGTATATCTCATATGGATTGGTTTTAGTATGATGTTGGACATAAAAAGGTGGTTTGCAGAGAGAAAGGAACATCACATGAGAAATAGCACAGTTAATGGCTAATTAGTGTGAAGTGCAACATCTATAAACATAGTCAAGTATGACTTAAACTAGTGGACCTTATGACAGATAAATGACAACTCAAATAGCCATTTTAAAAGCTGCTCTGTTGGTATCCACCATATTGTTCAGTTTACTAGTCCTGAACTGTAGGACACACACAACCCTTCTTTTCTGGAAAACTCTTTTAAAGGGGTCATGAGCTGAGAAATCTAAATTCCCTTGATCTTTTGATATGAAAAGGTTATTTTACTGTAAAGAAAAAAACCTCCTGTGTGTTTCAGAACTCAATTTTTTTTTATTAGTCTAAACAGCCTTTATTGAGGCCAATCTGCCAAAATGTCAGGTTTTGGAATGTTCCACTCTATGATGTTATAGTGTGACGAAACACCGCTTCTGCAGAAGATCAACGCCTGCTTCTAGATCACTGTCTGTTTAGCCCCGCCCACCGATTTCTGCATGTAGTGTAAATAACAAGAGAGTGAATGGTTTACACAGAAATCAAACTTTACTCTTAATTAGGTTCCTGACTGCATAAGTACAAACTTGGTCCTTCGTTCACTTAATTTTTCTGTGGATTCGTTCACAAACAAGGCACAGTTCGATGAAGGATTTTTAAAAAGATTGAAACTAAAAAAACGATACTGTGCCTACTATAATGGATCCAACAGTAATGTCGCAACACAAGTGTGAGTAACTGTTTTCATTATGTGTTCACTATTGCTTTGTGTTTGATATGTGTATTTATATGTGTAATATTTATGCACTTTTGACCTAAATAACAGCAGCATCCATGAAGGATGTAGACTGTCAAACATACACAACTGTCAGCCTGCAGTGGGCATTTACTTTCTAAGGGTCTTAGGAGTCTACAATCTGCCACGCCTATTTATGCAAATTTATGCTTGCTGTCACAATAGATGATGACATCCTATTAAGCTAACCTATTCAATCATATATATAGAGAGAGAGAGAGAGCGATTTCTGAACAAACCAGAGGGGGGATGTCCGGGGGGATGCCCCCCCCCCCCCCCCCCCCCCCACCAACACCACCACTCTAAAATATATCACAAATCACAGTGGTGCTATGAATATATTATTTTTTGGCAGCTGTTATAGAACCTTTTTTACAATCAATGTTCTTATTTGACCTTGAGATTAAATAGCTTCGATATTTGACCACTATTTATAATAATACTTGGTTACGATGTCACTAATAGATCTTATTTCTGCCAGAAAGCAAAATCAGTCGGGAGTTAAATATATTTTGAACAGAATAACAAGACACATACCTGTATATACAGTATATCAATTGCGTTTGCTTCCATTTATTTTTGACTTAATTTATTCCAAAAGTGTGCACATTGTGTATTCACATGTTTGCCTCATATTTCTTTAAATAGAATATAAACATAATTTCTTAATGAGTCACAGAAAGACAATTTTCTGCTGATCCATCTGTCAATACTGCGTGATCATAATTTCCACTTTACGGTGATTGTAAACTTCTGCGTTCTGTCTCATAATAAATACATTTATGCGTCAGTTTAATATATAAAATATCTGAATTGTTACAGTTGAGTGTTGTTGAGTGCGTTTTCAGCAAAAACATTGTGTATTAGTCTCATACTGTCACTCTAAAATAGACTAATGGCGCACACAGACTTTTTAAAAAGCCCTGCATGGATTGAGGCGCATGAACCAGGATCACGAAACCCAGATGGTCTTTATTTAGCGGAAGCGCTGACAGTGAAAGTCCATAATAAACAAATATGTATTTTTATGTATTTTTATCATTTTTGATATTTGAATTTATTTCAAAAACAGTATCATAGTTATTAAACTATTTCTTGTTATGATTTTAAAACTGTATACAACCTCAGAATGATCTGAAAGTAAAAAGAGGTTCTAAAGTCTGATTTTGTGGTGGATATGCTTTAAAATTAAATTATAGGCTAATAATCTGTAGTGAAGGAGGGTTTTGTAAAAAAACAATTATGACTTTAAGTTCACTCTGCCTGGTTTCAATGTCTGAAAATGATAAACATATGGAAACATTTGTTAAAAAAAGTCATCAAATGTAATCAGCTACATTAATTACATTAAGTATTTGAAATAGTAACACTATATATTTTAAATAGGGTAATTTGTAATCTGTAATCTTGTAAATCACAACAATGATTAGTTTGTGGAATATGCTTGTTGTTGTAAGACAGTTCTGTAATAAATAAATAAAAATAATAAAAATTACATTAATTGAAAATTACAGGCTTTTTTTTAGTTTATTAGGGTTGGAGCTGTAATGAAAGTTTGCTTTAGTCTTTAGCATTATTGAACAATGCTTTGGCTGAACAAAATAAATAAATCAAGCATGAATCTTCCACTTGAGAAAGCTTAATTGAACACTCCTCACCCATGAAATAGGCGACTGTCTTGCACATCGCTGCTCCAAAGATGAAGTCCTCCAGCAGGCTGGGGATGAGATTAAAGGGCATGCAGAAGATGGCCATCATGAGATCACTAATAGCGAGCGAGAGCAGGAAGGAGTTGGTGACTGTCCGCATTCTCTTGTTTGCTATTAGGACCACAATGATCAGCAGGTTCCCAAAAACACTCAGGAGAAAGACAAGTGAGTAAAGAATAATCCTCACGGAGTCCATTTCTGAGGAGAGAGAAAAAGCCATTTTGGTCAATTAATTATATATATACAGTGTTGGGGTAACGCTTTACAAGTAACACGAGTTACGTAATCAGATTACTTTTTTCAAGTAACTAGTAAAGTAAAGCATTACTTTTTAATTTACATGAAAATTTCTGAGTTACTTTTTCAAAAAAGTAACACCAGTTACTTTGTTTTCCATTTATTGACTGACAAGTCTCCTGTCCCCAATTTGGGAGAAATCAGAAGTACAGAGGCGTTGTGTGCGCTGTGTGAACATGATGTACAAACCCGTTCCCAAAAAAGTTGGGACACTGTACAAATTGTGAGTAAAAAAGGAATGGAATAATTTACAAATCTCATACACTTATATTTTATTCACAATAGAATATAGATAAAATATCAAATGTTGAAAGTAAGACATTTTGAAATGGCGTGTCAAATATTGGCTCATTTTGGATTTCATGAGCTACACATTCCAAAGTTGGGACAGGTAGCAATAAGAGGCCAGAAAAGTTAAATGTACATATAAGGAACAGCTGGAGGACCAATTTGCAACTTGTTAGGTCAATTGGCAACATGATTGGGTATAAAAAGAGCCTCTCAGAGTGGCAGTGTCTCTCAGAAGTCAAGATGGGCAGAGGATCACCAATTCCCCCAATGCTGCGGCGAAAAATAGTGGAGCAATATCAGAAATAAGCTTCTCAGTGAAAAATTGCAAAGAGTTTGAAGTTATCATCATCTACAGTGCATAATATCATCCAAAGATTCAGAGAATCTGGAACAATCTCTCTGCGTAAGAGTAAAGGCTGGAAAACCATACTGGATGCTCGTGATCTTCGAGCCCTTAGACGGCACTGCATCACATACAGGAATGCTACTGTAATGGAAATCACAACATGGGCTCAGGAATACTTCCAGAAAACATTGTCTGTGAACACAATCCACTGTGCCATTCACTGTTGCCGGCTAAAACTCAGTCAAAAAATAAGCCATATCTAAACATGATCCAGAAGCGCAGGTGTTTTCTCTGGGCCAAGGCTCATTTAAAATGGACTGTGGCAAAGTGGAAACTGTTCTGTGGTCAGACGAATCAAAATTTGAAGTTCTTTTTGGAAAACTGGGACGCCATGTCATCCGGAATAAAGAGGACAAGGACAACCCAAGTTGTTATCAGCGCTCAGTTCAGAAGCATGCATCTCTGATGGTATGGGGTTGCATCAGTGCATGTGGCATGGGCAGCTTACACATCTGGAAAGGCACCATCAATGCTGAAAGATCCGGCGCCCGCTCTCGGGGGTTTTCGGAAGCCCGCGTTTGCGGTACTTTCTCCCCGATGAGAGGGCGCAATGTGCTGCCTGTCTTTCTCTGAGGAGATTCATGTGGAAAGGCGTCGATGAGCTTGCCAGTTGCTCAAGCATCAGTTGCACAAGGACCAGTTACACAAGCATATTATGCCTAATATTATAATAAGCAGCCGAGGCACGGCGGCAACCTCGATAGCGGGAATCGCACATGATCTGGCGAACGGGTTGGAGACGGCTCGTCCTATCTCCACCTGTGTTCACTAGATCTAGAGCTCGTTCTCCAGGCTTGGAAACCAGCGCTGCGGTTTCATCGCCCTCTGAGACAGGTCGCTGCTGCAGCTGCATGCTCTCTCGCCGGGCACGCTCCGAGGAGTGTCCGTGCATGCGAACTTGCAGTTGCGGTCACGCTGTTGCTGAGGCACGGCGGCGACCACGATCGCAGGAATCGCACATGATCTGGCGAACGGGTTGGAGACGGCTCGTCCTATCTCCACCCCTGTTCACTAGATCTAGAGCTCATTCTCGAGGCTTGGAAACCCGCGCTGCGGTTTCTTTGTCCTCGGAATCTGAGCTCACTGCAGCATTCATCTTTCTCTGAGGAGATTGATGTTGTTTGTGTGACTGAGTAGCATAAAATAATATATATATATATATATATATATATATATATATATATATATATATATATATATAAAGACATGCGCGCTGCCGAGGCAAGCATTTTTATGTGAGTTTTTTCTACACCAGATCGTGTTGATCTCGAGCATCTAGACTCTCTCTGAGGATGGAGGCCATCAAAATGGTCCCTCCTTGGGTTGCAGAGTCTGGGTCCTACAGTAGGTCCTTCACTGTTCCGAGGAAGGATGAGGTGTTGTGTCCTTTTTTAGATCTGTGTTTCTGAACCGCTCATTCAGGGGACTGAAGTTCAGCACGCCTGCACAGGCCAAGTCCGAGGACTGGTGTGTCACGATCTATCAAAAAGATTCACTTATCTCCATCCTTCTTCATCGGAAGTTCCTGAGGTTTGCTTTTGGGGGCAAAAGCCTACCAATACGGATCTTCCTCTGGCATTGCACTCTCACCCCACACTTTCACGACTCAACCACATTGAAGATTGGTTGATATCAGCTCAATCTGAGCAGATGACGGTTCGGCACCTAGGTGTCATTCTCGCTCACATGAAAGAGCTGGGGTTAAGACTTAATGCCAAGAAAAGTGTGCTTTCTCCAGTATAGAGAACCACTTATCTGGGCA
Organism: Carassius carassius; assembly: GCF_963082965.1. Taxonomy (NCBI): domain Eukaryota; kingdom Metazoa; phylum Chordata; class Actinopteri; order Cypriniformes; family Cyprinidae; genus Carassius; species Carassius carassius. Next base: position 20,540,693 of record NC_081761.1, read on the forward strand.
TGGTGTGGGATTCGACCACGATGCAGGCACGTATGTCACCTGCTCGGATCGAGTCGATCCTCACTGCAGTCGCGAGAGAAGGCCGGTCACTCACTGTCAAGCAGTCACGGAGATTGCTGGGTCTGATGGCAGCTGCGTCCAACATGAATACTATTGGCCATGAGACCCCTACAGTTGTGGCTCAAGACCAAGGGGTTCTCCCTGAGGGGAAACCCACTTTGCATGCTAAAGGTCACACAGCGCTGCCTATGTGCCTTGGATATGTGAAGGAAGCCTTGGTTCTTGTCTCAGGGCCCGGTGCTGGGAGCTCCTTTTCGCTGGGTGATGCTAGCAACGGACGTGTCCCTCACAGGCTGGGGTGCGGTCATGAGTGGCCACCCTGCCCCCAGTCATTGGAGTGGTCACCATCTGACATGACACATCAACTGCCTGGAGATGCTGGCCATGCTTCGTGCACTTCATTATTTTCTCCCAGACCTAAGAGGTCACCATGTGTTGGTGCGCACCGCCAACACAGCGGTGGTCATTTAAATCAACCACCAAGGAGGTCTGCATTCATGCCGTTTATATAACTAGCATACCGGATCCTTGTGTGGGTCCAGGACGAATTCCTCTCGCTCAGAGCAGTTCACATTCCTGGGCGTCCTAATATGGGAGCAGACATCCTGTTGAGGCAGGGGCCGAGGCCTCACACCAAGGTGATGAAGCAGAGTTGGAGAGGTTGGCCAGACTCGGGTGGATCTGTTTGCGACTTGAGGGACATCGCACTGTTCCTTCTGGCTTCCTCTGACTCATCCAGCTCCACTGGGGTTGGACGCCATGGTACAGACATGGCCGAGGCTTCATCTGTACATTTTCCCCCCAATTGCTCTGCTCTCGGGAGTTCTGGAGAGAGTGCACTGGGACGGAGTCCAGCTGCTCTTAGTAGCCCCGTTCTGGCCTGGCCGGGTATGGTTCCTGGGCCTGATTTTTATCTTTTTGACGGCACTCCATGGGAGGATCCCGTCAGGAGAGATCTCCTCTTGCAGGTGGGGGGTGCGCCCCCGCATGGAGCTTAGATGCTGTAGGTGTGGTCTCTGAGGAGGCACAACTCTTAGCTTCTGGACTCTCAACCGAGGTTGTAAGACCGTTCTCCAACCGCCAGCTTGACCCAGTTAACTGCCCGGTTGGTACAGTGCTGGAGTTCCTGCAGGCTCTCCGCAGGGTTGACCCACTCCACCCTGAAGGTCTATGTGGTGGCCATGGTGGCCTACCGCGCCCCTCTCGGTGGCCAGTCAGTGGGCAGAAACCCTCTGGTTACATGTTTCCTCCATGGAGCGCTGAGGCTGAAGCCTCCGGCCAGAAGAAGCTTATGCTAAGCGGTGATCAGGATGCTATCCTAAGCCTCGAGTCCTCTGATCTCCCCTCTCCTGGGGGTCAAGACTCACTCCTTCTGAAGTTTGGCCATTGGACGGGTTGTCCCCTATTTCTGTCAGGCTCCTTCTCTTGCTTTAGCTGTGCTCTTCCACACTAGGCAGAGATTTGAAAGTCTGGCGGCGTGGGCATTCTCGTTCCTCATTCGTTCTCGACGCAGCTCGAGTTCCTGAAGAGGAATGTCTAAGGTTACGTATGTAACCCTGGTTCCTCGAAGGAACGAAACACTGCATCTCAGTGCCACACTTCCAGCATCTCTGGCCGGCGCTTGCTTCATCCTTTGAGGCTGATTACTGGCTTTGCCGCTCATGCTTTTATGCTTCCTGGTCTCTGACGTCACCCGCCTATGACGAATCGCACTTCCATTGGACTGATTATACACGTTATTCAGAGACGTCACGCTGGACGCGTTCCCCATTCGTTCGCGATGCAGCATCTCGTTCCTTCGAGAAACCTTAGACGTCTTTGCTGCTGACCTTTGATGATCCAGTTCAACCTTCTCCTGTGTTCTACTGTACAGACGTGAATTTGCTTTTCCTTCAGCCTGAGGTTAATTCATTACACTTTTTGACGTGAAAGGCCTTTTACATTTGCTATAAATATAACTTCTTATATTAAAAACAATCAAGCCCTGCTTATATTTAAAAAGTAACAAAAAAACAACAACACAAAAGTAACGTAATGCATTACTTTCCATAAAAAGTAACTAAGTAACATAATTAGTTACTTTTTTAGGGAGTAATGCAATATTGTAATGCATCACTTTTAAAAGTAACTTTCCCCAACACTATCTATCTATATATATATATATATATATATATATATATATATATATATATATATATATATATATGTCTTTTACTGCACAAACTGATGAGCTGAGGTGTATGTGTTGTATGGTGGGTCTTAAGGAGGGGGGTATGTTTACATGCATCATCTCCTCATCAGGACATTAATGATGCAGACAGTCCTGAAAAATGACATTTTTGATTTCACATGAGCAATCTGTAAAGTAATCACTCTCCCAGCTAGGTGGCTGACTGTGAATTCTTCGCCTCAGGTTTGAACAATCAATTCACCATCAATCACACAATTCAAAGTATTCTCTATGCATTTTTTCACCACCTACCATGTAGATGTTATTGATAATCATTCTTTCTGTTTCGTGGTTGATTCTGGCTCATCTTTCTCACTCCTGACGTAGGCCACATAATCTATAACACTTTAGTCAGACCTTGTTGAAGTCGAAGCAACCATACATTATGAACACTTTTAAAATCTTCTAAAGTGCACATTTGATTTATTTTTTCTGCATTCATAATAGTGAATTGGTATGAGTTAACATGATTCACTAAAATGCTCAGCCATTGTTGTGGTGTTTAGTCTGTCGTCTGATAGTTTGCTTTACACATAGGGAAGAAGTTGGAAAAATATTACAAGAAACATTTAACTATGATTTACTTATAGCTCGAGTGTTGTATGTAGGCCTAGATCCATTTATGCCTCAGCTGGGGGAAAAATAATAATAAATAATAAAAATAGGAAAATAGGATAGTCCATAGCAACAGAGAATTAATAATAATTTATTAATCATAATCATGACTTATTGCAATATATATATTCAATAATACATATTGCAATGTGTCTTTATGTCTGACAACTGGCAATTTATTTCTCATAACTGTAACTTTATTTTTAATAAGTGAGACTTTATATATTGCAATTGAGACATATTTAATTGTAACTTTATTTTAATATGTATCTTCTTTCTCATTTTTTTTTTCTTTCTTACAATTACATGTTTTATTATTTACACCTGAGCAGAAACAAACAAAACTGCCACTATGGAATCTCCATGTCATTGCTCTATTGATTTATTTTGTCTTTAATCTAATACAGCTGAAAAAATATGCTCATTTAACAGAGGCTTACATAAATATGCATTCTGTAGAGCAGAATCAAGAACAGTTTAGCAGAGATTGATTTACAGTATGTTATTCTGCTGTTTACTCCCTCTTTTTCTGCTGTTTCAAAACAGAATTTATAAACATTGCTCTTTGTCCGTGGGCATAAACAGATGGAAGTACAATGGAAGCCTCTGGAAAGCATGAAATTGACATTTGTGAAGTTGTGGCCGCCTCTAGTCACAATACAGTCAGTCACAGTCAGTGGTGTCGGCACCACTACAGTTAATCCAGTGTCATCCCAATGGTATTGTGCATTGCTCATTCTAGTGTTCAGTGTCAGTCTGAGTGTAAAGTCATAGCTGTTACTGTTGTGACAGCTCCTCGCTTTTCATGTTCCCCTGACCTGCCCTGACAGTTCCTCTGTTCATTTGTCTTGTAGCTCTGCTGGGAGCAGAACCTATTCTCACAGGAACATGAACAGCACCTACCAACTGGCTCCTCCTGCATGTCAGATTTACTTCAGATCAAATTAAATAGGCACTACCAGGTTACTAAGTCACAAAGAATAAAAATCAACGTAAATGCAATTATTTAGGGTACATTTATTCATTTATGTCACTTTGGTTGATCTTGTTCTTAGATTGGTTTCTTAGTCAGGATCCTGACACTTATGTGGTGTATTGTCTTATCTTTGTGTGAGCATGCAGCTTTGAGATGCTCTTCTGTCCATGTGGTGTGCTGTGTGTTCAGGGCATAGTGTCTGTATTTTGAAACTCCTTTCTGGTTGAGTTTCGGTTCAGTGATGGGGTCCGGTTGGGGGTTCTTTGTTTTTCTGTTGATGTTCTCTCTACAGCCTGAATACCTTACAGTCAGGTCCATATATACAGTATTTGGACACTGACATAGTTTTCATAATTTTGGCTCTGTATGCCACCAGAACAGAATTCAAATGAAACAATCCAGATGAAATTAAAGTACAGAGTTTAAGCTGTAATTCAAGGGGTTGAACAAAAATATAACACAAAATGTTTATGAATTACAACCATTTTTATACACAGTCCCCCCATTTTCAGGGATTGATATGTAATTGGACAAAGAAATATTTTGTTGAGAATCCTTTGCAGGCAACGACTGCCTTAAGTCTGGAACTCATGGAGATCCCCAGAGACTTGTTTTACTCCTTAGTGATGCTTTGCCAGGACTTTAATGCAGCTGACTTCAGTTGTTGTTTGTTTGTGGGTCTTTCTGCCATCAGTTTTGTCAAGCAAGTCAAATGCTTGCTCAATCAGGTTGAAATCAGGAGATTGACTTGGTCATTGCAGAATAATCCACTTTTTTACCTCCTTTTTAATTCCTGGGTTGCTATGTATGTTCTGGGTCATTTTCCTATTGTACTATGAAGCACCGTCTAATCATCTTTGCTCCATTTGGCTGAATCCAGGCAGACAGTATATCTCTATACACTTCAGAATTCATCCAGCTACTTCTGTCCTCTGTCATAGCATCACTAAACACCAGTACAGTTTGATATTAATTTCAGCTCTCCAAAGAATGCTTTTCCAGAAGTGGTCTGGCTTTTTAGATGATTTTTGTCAAAGTCTAATTTTGCCTTGTTTGCATCTTGTGGTGAACCCTGTGTATTTGCTTTGTTGAAGACTTCTCTTGATTGCAGACTTTGAAAGTGACACACGTACCTCCTGGAGAGTGTTCTTCAATTGGCTGGATGTTGTGAAAGGGTTTTACTTTACCATGGAGAGGATCATCCACAACTGTTGTCCTCTGTGGACCTCCAGGCCTTTTTATGTTGTTGAGCTCACCAGTGTGTTCTTTTTTTTTTCTCAGAATGTGCCAACCTATTGATTTGGAGATTTCTAATATTCCTGCTATCTCTCTGATGGATTTGCTTTGTTTTTGAAGCCTAACAATTGTCTGTTTGACCTGAATGGAGATATCCTTTGACAACATGATGTAGGTTCACAGCAACAGTTTCCAAATGCAAATGGCACATCAAGAATAAACTCCAGAACGTTTACCTGCTTAATTGATGTAGAAATAATGAAGGAATAGCCCACCACTGTCTATGAAACAGTTTTTAAGTGAATTGTCCAATTACTTGTGGTCCTAGTACTAGAAAAAGGGGGGAGGTACATATTAAAGAGCTTTAATTCCTTAAACTTTCCTCAAGTTTTAATGAGAAATGACAAGTGAGTGACAAGTGACATGACATATAGCCAAGTATGGTGACCCATACTCAGAATACCCTAAATTAAAGATCAGAGTATGCACTTTAAGCCAATATTCATTATATAACTGTAACTTGAATACGTTTTGGTCAGCAGCTAAAATAATACAAAATTGTGACTGTGTTCAAATATATATGGACCTAACTGTATATGTCCACACATTTGTATTGCTTTGACTGTTCTTTGAAGATCCCACCATCTAGCACACCATGATTGGTTGATTATGTATAATGTTTATGCGCTACTGGTTAAACTACTTTTCAGTCAAAACAAATCCAGAACCCCAAAACAATTTTCAGTCATTGCTTCATGTATTGCTTAATACAGAGCCTGTATGTAAGAAAATAATGTTAAACATAAATCTATACTTTTTAAATACAAATAAACTGGAGTCTATATTTTTATTTGGTTTTATTTTGATAAACATGACAATATAAGGTTACATGAAAACTATGTTTACTGTTAAAAACATGGATTTGTGAGCATTGGTGGGACTGAAGGTTTCATTATAAACACAAAATACACATGGTTATTATCATCGGTGAGTTTATATAATTGTGAAATAGTTGTGCAGCCACTTTGGTGAAACTGCTAACTGAACAAGCCGACTGCTCTCAAATTGCTCTTGCAGTTCTCCGTCATTGACATGGTGTCTGCACTCAAGTCAGACAAAATTTCTAACAGTTATGCACTGCTTTAAGTCAGATGCTTCACATTAAGTCGTGGACACTTTCTGTGTGTCATATACCCACACAGGATATTTCCAACACAGGGTAGTTTGTTGCCTTTTGTTTTAAATCCATCTGCACTCAACAACTGAGTGTTTGTCCTTCCCTAGCCCAACAGCTAACATATGAGCGATTCTATTTTGAGTGAACAAAGTTTGTTTCAAGGTTATTCTTCAGCATACATTACCCGGCAAGCACTGATGTATGCATTTCAATAATTCATCTTTATTATGTTTTATTCATTGGTCAGTTCTGCTGCTTTCTTCATGAAGTCTACTTGTAAGGAATTTATCTACAGGCATTGCTTGTGCCAAGTGTTATGACTGGGTCCTCATTAATTTGATGAATAAATAAAAATTAGTCAAAGGGAGTCAGTAAGTCTGTGATTTTTAGAATGTCAAGTAATTAGACTGGGTAAAAGGATTTGCTGTAATTTGAAGCCAATTAAAAAAATTAAAGCCATTTTATACAGGCACAGTGCCAAAGTCTAACGTTAAGAGCTTCTGTTCAATTTAAGTGCATAAGAAAACACAGCAACACAGTTTAAGCATCCAACCATTACGCTGATTCAGAAAGTGAAGGGTTTGTTTGTTGTTGCTGTTTTTTTTTTTTTACTTGTTAAATAATTATCTAATGTTTCACTACCCCACACTCAGCACTATAAAAGGAAATAACTGTCCTGTTTGGTTTATTTGTTTCTTTGCCACATGTATAATATCCTGTTCAGCCAATAAATTATTTTCAAGGCAACTACAAATGACAGTACATCTAAATACATTTTAATTTATCAAAACTTCAGTTTTGCATATAAAATGATTTTCCTGTAATTAGCTCTATTATTATTGCTTTATATTGTATATAGACCTCAACAGCTAACACAGATAACAGCTATTAGCATCACCCCACATCATCAACAAATACATACATTTAAAGCCAGAAGCAGTCAAACTATATTACCACATAACTTATTAATGCTGCAATGGCAATCAGACGGGTGTCATAAAAGTGTGAGAAAAAATGGGACAGGGTACCCAGCAGAAACCCCAACTCTCATATGATTTGGTTTTAAATGTTTAATAAGCGCAATTACTGCTTTTAGATGTAATGATACAAGATATGTGGGCTCCTTCTTAAGACACTGAGTGGTTTATCCCAAAATGCCACACTTCACACTCCATCAGGTAGTTGGCATGAGATGCCGCAGCTAATATCAGGATACCAGAAATGGAAAAAGAAACAGGAGACGAGAGAGTAGGATGGAGAAGACAGCTAGTCAGTGGAGTATGAGAGGCGTTGAAAGACTATTCGCAGTCAGAATTAAAGAGAGCTAAAATATAATCAGCTAAATATAAATGTTTAGTTAAAACCTTTCTATATGTCATTTTAAAAGATATGTACTCAGTAAAGCATTCCTTTCACATTGAAAACATATAAAGTGGGGTAATATGTCTTTCTTTCCTCATTTCTAGAGCAGTCTATTAAAAAAACTTCAATGAATCATACCTTTATACTACTGCATTGTCATCGCAACTGTTTGGAAATAGGTAATACATTCTTATGGGACATTTGTGGTTGTAAAATAATTATATTAAGTGATCCACATTAAAATAATGGAGGCACATGCAGATTAAATTCTGCTGCCAATTATTTTGAGCCAATCACATAAGCCGAAAATGCCATGTGACTAACAACTATATAGCTGCAGGAAAATGACATGGCGTTATAGCAATGCAAATTGCTCATCGTGCAACTGCTGTGTTATTATAAGCAGCTTGATTTTTCATAAAGTTGCTTATAAATTTGGGAGTCGTGGCTTGCTAGTGCCCACTAATGGCAGTTGTCATATATCCCCACCTACTGTTCAACCCACACTCTACAGGATGTCATTATCAATCGCCATGGTTTATCTTATTTCCTAAGCTCCTCTCCTCTCCTAAATGCATGCTTTTTTTGCTTTCCATAGGTGTGTGCATGTTGTGTGTGTGCACATAGAGAGATGATCTTATTAATTTAGATGGCCAATTGTATCATATGTGAAGCTTTTTTAGTATTATTATTTAGTAGTTATTATTTTGTAAAAATAGCCTCATTTGTTTAGGTTTATTTTGATGAGACAATAAGCTTATTGTAGGGTTTTTGGTAGGACCAGGTTGCTTGTTTTTAGAGATGTTAGTAAACCGAGCTGAGACAGCTTTTTTTTTACACTTTTAAGTCTTTTTGGACAAACTCTGGCACTTGTATTGCTTACAAAACAATATTATTTCATCAGAATACACTGATATTTCTGAATGAGTGTCAGCGGAGTAAGATGCTCTTTGTAGCCAGATGGTTAGTTGCGTCATCTACCAAATGGGGCCATGCTAAGCGGCAACAACTTGAACCCTTATCCTTAACCAACAGTGGGATTTCTCCAGTCAAAGAATCTGTTATTAGTTTGATTAGTACTTTGTAATTTTTATATATGTATATATATATCAAACATTGCAATTGTAGAACTGGAACAAATGTATATTCAACCCTATTGTGTAAGTTGGAACAACATTTGGTGTAATATGTATTTATATGTGTTGCCAATTCAAAATAATTAACATTTATATTTATGCATGCTAAAAAAATGGCAATCTATGAATTTGTTGAAAACCTGCTACGAATCACACTCTTACCAAATGTATGCCAGCTTCTTTCATCATTTATACAGTAAGTGAACACATCAGAACACTCTCAAGCTAAAACTAGATAATCTCGCCACCTTTTTTAAAGAGCGGAACCACCTGATTGAGTGAGTCACCAATGTGTGGCTCTATAAAATTTGTGAATACTGTACCTAAAACAGAAATAGAAATGCTTATTTTTAATTTTTTTTCCCCAGCTGGCAGGTTTTATTGGGCTCTTCAATGTCAAGTTGGATATCTCAAATTACAGATGTTTGAAATGAACTGATGAAATTGTTGGCCACAGTTTTGCAGCCTGAAGAACCTTACAGGCAATTTAAACAACCCCCCCCCCCCCCTGACTTGTGTCAGTGTAATTCACAACCTTGTACAAGTGCATAGATTTATAACAAAATTATTATTTAAAAAATAGGATAATCATTCCTCTGCCCACGAATCATTAAAGAGGTTGTGCTTTTGAATACCTATCAATTAGTGACCACATTTATCCAGGATTGTTTGTTCATGTCCTAATGAAGTAAACACTATTTGCATGTGCAGAGAGTATAATGATGCTGATGAGAGCTGAAAAATGCAAAGAGCATCCTTGGGGTTTAATTACACTAACCATTACCTCTAACATATTCTTGAAAATATTGACTTATTTCTTAAATATAATTAAATATAAATAAATATTAATTAAATATTTAATAACTAATTAAAATAACTAACTAATTAAACTAATTAGTTAACTAATTAACTAATAACTAATAACTAATAACTAATTAATAACTAATTAAATATTAAATATAATTATAAATAATTAATCATATATATATATATATATATATATATATATATATATATATATATATATAAACTGTTATCAGCATAGTTTGATCGTATCATGTGTTTCATGTTGTGTATCATGCCGATTTATTTATTCATTTATCTGCGGGAATAAAAAGTACAGCGAGGAAACAAGACAACATAATATTCAAATGAATTGCATGTTCTTACCTTTTGCTCGTGTGGGTTTGAATTTCTGAATTATTGACGCATTGCTACAGGTGGCGTTAACTTCCGACGCAGAGCTGTTCACACTGGAATTGTCTGGAGTTCTTATACCTTCCCAGAACGGGATCTGAGTTTCATTCATGTTCTGTAAATCCATTGCACTGCGATAATTGGTAGGAATATAGGTTTCTAAACCAATTAAAAAATATTTATTCACGATGTTGCACTTAAAGTCAATTAAAGAAAGGCTTATACGCATTTAAAGGTTATATATTAATACGCGCTAAACACATATTCTGCCCATCCATTGCCCGCATCTGCGCGCGCGTCTGTGAAAGAATGCCTATGCGCGTGAAACTGTAGTCACTGGAAAGCGCGCTGTAGCTCTGATGAGCGCGCAGCGTGGGTAGACAGTTATTTAAGAATGTTAGCACACAGGGTGGGGTTATTATAGAAAGGGAGGGAGAATTGCAGAGTAACACACTCACTAACAGTGCCCTTCAGACTCTAGAGGCTTTTGGTTAATGGAATGTAAGTCCTGCGTCTCCCTCCAGTGGATGTTCTGTGTTATTGCTTGTTGATCATCAATAGCGTGAGAAGGTAGAAGAAAGACAGAAAAAGAAACTAAAAGCTGCTTCAGACATATCAGTAAGAGGTTCAGGACTCTTAACCACAGAGCTTTCATGAGATGAACATTTTTACTCATATTGTTATTTTCCGATGTGTGTGTGAGACGGGGGGTGTGACTTTGGGGGGAAAAAATAGCTGAAAACAGCAAAACTTCCTTTTGGGAATGCCTCTTTAAAACTGTCACGTTTTTGAAGATAGACTTGAATGCGCATGATACAAACCTACACTTTTATAATCCATGACTGAAAACATTTTGTAACATGATATTGATGTACCATTTACATGGTAATGCAAAGTCTGATTTTAAAATCGGTTTTAAAGAATTAATTTTGAGATTTTAAGTTTTCAGTTGATATATAATTTCTGATGGTTTCTAAAATGTTTTTTTGTTGTTGTTGTTGTTGTTGTTTTAAACTCCTGTTATAATGTAGATTTTTGAGGGTGCACTCTTGTCATAAATTAATCTATTACTTTTCCTACATAATTTTTAACAAAAAAACATTGGTAAAATATATATTTGGCAGTCTTAGACCTTTCCAACGATATATAGTTTGTCAAGATTAGATTAGATTTGATTGTAATAAGGTGAAGTAAACGTAGGCATCCCGTATTCCGGACGGGGTGACAATTAAGGGGTTAAAAGAAAAGGGGTTCACTACCGGAGAATGTTGAAGTGGATGTAATAAATCACTGAGCAGGTTTATGTTAACATATAAGTTGCTTTATTTAACAAACTAAGTCTATAGTATGCCTCCTTTCAGACAGGCACATGCGCATACAGTATCAAACAGGAAAGGTTTGTTGTTTTGTTTATTTCCAAATACAATTAACAATAAAAAAGGACATAGAGAGAACATACACACACATGTTAGCAACACTAACAACATTTTGGCTACATTAAATAGTGGGTTAAATGAAAATATAATACAAGAAACTGTGAAAAAAAAAGAAAATAAATGTAGTTAGATTTTTCTCAGGATGCAGTGTGCCCTTTTTTAAAACATCATTGTCTGATGTGATGTTTTAGTGGTTGTTCTTGGTAGGGCCTGTTAAATGTTATCTCATACTACAGTTTTTATGTGAAAGCCCTGCCAGGTTGGATGTTGAACCCCTTGCCACTTCCGTCTGCATTCTCTGTCCTTGAAGGGAGTTTTAATTTGACTCAACTTGCTCTGATGTGCAAAGGATGGGATGTGCATAGGAAAGACATCAAAAACACAATTATCATCCAAGGGCAATGCATCAATTAATCAACATTCAAGTTATTTAAATTAATCCATTAATAAATTAATATTAGTTGGTAAATGATACTATCAAAAAGTGTAAACACTATAATCACTGCATGCTATTATAAAAAATATATATAAAAAATATCAAAAATAAAATATAATATAATAAATTAAATATATAATAAAAATATATAATATAATATAATATAATATAATATAATATAATATAATATAATATAATATAATATAATATAATATAATATAATATAATATAATATAATATAATATAATATAATAGCACAGCATTGCTTACCAATATTATAAGGCCAGGATTACTAATTGGCATATTTAAAAATGATATTAGCTACAGTCTTATATCTTCATGATATTGAAGATATCTGAGACCTCAATCAAATGGATAACTTTTCTAATACTCAGTAATACACTAATTTTAATTATAGATATATACTATGTTGAATAGCCTTTTTTCTAGATGTAAATATAAGTATTTACCCGCAGCATGAAAACGGTGCAAGTCATTAATAGCCCATATGTGGCCAATAATCCTAGCACAACCCAAAAAACCAGGTGATCAGTGTGTTGACAGACGGCACACGGTTTAACTGGTCTCCCTGTTGAAACACCGACATGTTGGATTTCTATGTTTTATGGGGGCATTCCACAGACATAATAATTTTTATATTGCACCTTTATATTGTAACTATAAATTCCATATCCTAACATTATATATATTCTATACATAATATATTCTAATTTAGGTATTACTACAGTTTTTCTTTTTTTTTTCCATTTTGACAATTTGTCAAACAAAGAAGGGAATACCTGAACCACACACAGAGAGAGAGAGAGAGAGAGAGAGAATGAGTGATGCAAAATGTGACTTTTAACTGCACATTAACCAGAGCACAAATAATAAAATCTCTGAATTACAAATGACTAATTATGTTGCCAATTGTGTAATGCTGTTGACAATGACAATGTTCCATAACAACAATAGTGAACATACCTTCAACAAACACAATAGTTTGTGGTTTGTGCTCCACTTTCTGAAATGGTGGAGGGAAGATTTTCTCGGCCTCACAAGTGTAAATGTCTGTAGCATTCACCGTTACACTGTTCAGGATAAAACTGGTACTGTTATTCGTATCATTGATTTTGAAAATTGCAGGGTCACCTCTCTTCAGGCTGTTGCTGTTTTTGCTGATGAATGTATTATTAATGCTGATATATAAGATCTCTTTTGAGCCTTTGAATAATTTGAAGACCATTTCTGGTGCGCTAAGTACAGGGCAGGGTATGGAAACACTGCTGTTCAATGCCACGTGTTTTACTGGTGGTAAATTACCTGCGGTGAAGGAAACAAAACATCAATAACATCTTAAAACTGCTTAATACACCGTTTCTAAGTTTAACTTTTAAAATCTGAAATATGACTTTGGTAAAATTTATACTTGTTTTACATTATTTACTTTGCCTGTGGTTTTTGCAGAATCCACAATCAGCAAGACACCCACGTTATCAAAAAAAGACAGCGTCTTTTCTCAAGATCACTTTAGCTACCATAGTGTATGCACTTCTTCTTTTTTTTTTACTGCTCTGGATCAGAAAAGTGAATTATGCTTGTTTTCTTTTCAATCCCTGGTGGCCTGAGGAAACTTTATGTTAAATTAATATGCACAGGCACTTTCCTATATACATAACTCATAAAAATAAAAAATAAAAAACAAGCTGCAAAAGCTTAAATGCCAGAATAACAAAACTGAAGAACAGTTTTGACTAGTTTCTTAATTTCATAAGTATTAACTTTTGCCTGTAAGAGTGGAGAAATGTTGTCATAGAGACAAAGTTTCTTTGAGCAATTTGCTTTGAACTTCGCTTTAGAAAAAAAAGAAAAAGGAAATACTGAATCCTTCTTCTGCAGAATGATTAACTCCCTCAGTATTTCATTTTCTACTGTCAGAATATCAGGGCAAAACATGCCAGCTTGTTGTAAAATGTAATATTGGAGATTGTAAAATGTAATATTTGAGATTAGATGTTTGTGGAAAAGTTGGTTTTTAATGAGTCTGACTGAACAATATTTTGGTTAACAAAGCTCATTTAATCGGTTAGACTGTATTTTGATTTTGATTTATACACTGGTACCAAGATGTAAAATTTCCTGAATTTTTTTTCTACTTGTATGTATTTACGCATTATAAATATTAGCCACTTTTCCTATTATGAGTTTTTCTTGTATATATATTTTGTCATATATGATTATGTATTTATATTTGTCTGTAAGGGCATTTCCCCCAAGATGTAAACAAATAACGGTCTTATAGTATCTTGCAATGGTGCCTTTACGTATCATAATTTCAACATAATATAAATTCCTAGAAATATAAGTTTCTCCTTGTTGTAATTCCAGCCTCATAAAATGTGATTTTCCAAATGGCTGATAAAACAGACGAACCAAATATCTCTTGATTCTCGTACAAATATAAACACTTTAACATTTGCAGTGCCTTGTCTTGGGCTATCAGGCCACTTCAGGCCTCTCGACTTGAAGCCCCTGCATTTAAAAATCAGTCCCAGGGCGTATTCCATCCCATGCTAAATAAGGCTTTTGTCAAATAAGTCAAGATATACTTCATATGCTTTCAGCTAATCAGTTAAAAATGATTTAATATGACCAAAGCAGCCTTAATATGTTATGTTACACAAACAAAAGTAATAAGTTTTAAAGTAAAGCACAAGAAAAGAAGATCTTACCTTTGCACATGCTCTGTGTTTCAGACAGGCTGCTATGGAAGAGACAGAGACTTAAGAAGGTCACACATGTCATAAAAATCTCCATCTGTTGAATTCTAAGTCTTCACACAATAGAAATGCTGTTAAAAACGGCGGGCTGCCTTTCGTTTTGGCACTGTTTTGCAAGTATGGTGTGCTTGTACTGCAAATTTAGCCTTCAGCGTAACAGAACACATCATGAGCCAAACAGGAAGTTTCCATTCTCTCCTTGCACCCTTTGTGGTTGATGCTATTTGCGTGTTAAGGTTTCATATAGTGCGTCTGTTACCGTTCTTATTGTATCATACAGTAGCTGATGTTTTCTCATTGAGGGCAGGTAAAGGAGACCCCTGAGGGGGTTTTCTAGTAAATGTTCTGTTAAAAGAGTTGTAAGGAGGGGGGTTATTTAGGGTTAAAGTGGTTTCGAACTTGAGAGTGACAGACGCAGAAAATGAAAGAGAGATAGGGAAGATGAAAAAGAAAGAGAACTCTTCAATGTTAAAATGACAGAAACCCTTGATCGGAAAAGACCTGCATGCATTTGTTTAATAAAGTGCATTAAAGACCTTTTCTGGCAGTCACTGACTCTATCTAACACATGCCTTTAAGGAAATTGCCTTTAAGCTGATTTATAAGTAACAAGTCTTCTTGTTTCCTGTTTTTAATCTAAAACTGGATGCACGTCAGAATCAGTGCACTTTGTGATCTCTATGGCAACCGATTCACAGAACACTGAAACCATTACCAACCCACGATGCTGATGATGATCTCTATTCGTTCTGCTTTTTCCTTGATGGAAAGAAAGATTCTGATTAATTAATTTCTTCCAACATTATTCATGAGATGAGAACACGTGCAGATAATGAGGTTTTGTGGTTGTCTTTATATTTAGACCTAAAACTGGAACTGGTTTCAGACCCCTACATGCACTAGCACCCCCTTTAACATACTTCCTGCGTCAACCACAAAATGTGATAACATTTACAGTGCCTCCCATTCAAAACAGTGTGAGTATATATATATATATATCTGGCTGTTGTCAGACTTCTTGCACAAACAATAATCTCACTGGATTATTACATTTACTGGCAAAAATAATTTTTGGAAATGTAAACTGTTATTTACTACAGACACACTACAGCAAAACATAGAAATATATCTTACTTAAAACCATTTTTGTTGGTGAATATACTAGTGGCCTAAGAGACTTTTCCACAGTACTGTATATATATATATATATATATATATATATATATATATATATATATATATATATATACATTTTTTTTTTTTTTACCTTAATTCTTAATTCTTTTGCAGTTAATGTGTCTTTTCTTTTTCACCCGTGTTTTTTATTTTTTATTTTTATTTTTTTGACCCTGCTGACCCATTGAGCATTTTGCAGTCCAATGGTAATGCCTTACCTTTGCAATTTCTGTACTGCATTAGTTTTGAATTTTGCATCTGCATTTATTAATTTTTTTACTTTTCTGTCTAAGTTAAATCTGTTTTTTGGGCTAGTTTTCTCTGTAAAAAAAAAACCTGATTAATAACCATGAACAGCTGAATATATAAGGAGTTTTTAATTTCCAGCCTTCATGGACAATTATATATCATTTACAGGTAAATTAATAAATTCCAAATTATAAATAGTTATTAAGATGTCATGTGGTTTTGAAATGTGCTTGGAAAAAAATTGTATGATCAGAATATCAACACTGTTAAAAAAAAACTGTCAAATTTACGGTAAAATACCGGCAGCTGTGGTTGCCAGGAATATACCGTAAAAAAAATTTGGAATCTGTAAAAGACAAAACAGTATACTGGTTTTGTAACCCTAAATTTTACAGTAGAAAACTTATTTTTTTACCAAAATCATGGTAGAAAAAAACAAATATATTTTTCAATTATACAGTAATTTTATGTAAAAAATGCAACTTTCCATATAGCTTTTTACAGATATTTGCAGTAAAAAAAAGTTATAATATATACACTGTAAAAAAAAAAAGTTGCATCAACTTAAAAAAAATAAGGCAACTTATCGCAAGCGCTTTTTTGAGTAAACTTAACAAACGGGACTAAAGTCCACCCAACTTAAAATAATAATAAGTTGTCACAACATACATAGTCATGTTAACCTTAAAAATATCAGAACAAAATATATTTTGTTTACTGAACACAAGGCCTATTATCTATAAGCATACACAATTTTAAAGTGAGAAAAAAGTGAAGTGACATTCAACCAAGTATGGAGACTTATACTCAGAATTCATGCTCTACATTTAACCCATTGTGCACACACACACACCCAGAGCAGTGTTCAGCATTTACGTTGCAGCACCCGGGGAGCAGTTGGTGGTTCAGTGGCTTGCTCAAGGGCACCTCAGTCGTGGTATTGCCGACCCGAGTTTTGAACTCACAACCCTAGGGTTAGGAGTAAACTCTCTTACCACTAGGCCACAACTTTATATTATTCAAGTCGTCTAAATAAATAAAAGACCATAACATGGGTTATATAACTATTTTTATTATTGAAAGTTTGTGTCCAAAGCACAAGGACATACCAAGTCTTGTATACTAATTTCTTTACTCAATGCATTTTACACTGAACTCAACACATGGTACATAATGCATGTTAAATAAATCCAGTGTTAATTATACCTTCATACGTTAGCAGTCTTGTGGCATGAAGTCACATGTATTTAACATTTTTGTTTGTTTTTAAAGGAACTATTACATGAAAATTACTATATTGCATATTTTAACATCAACCTAATCCACTGGGCAAAGTTACGTCCAGTGGACGTCTTTTTATGTCTTTGCAGACGTTGAAAAGATGTCCACTGAGGAGACAGAATGTTTTTATGATGTCTTTTTTTAAAATGTTTTTTATGTCTTGTGTACGTCCGATATAGACGTTCACAGATCCTCCTTACAAGGTTTTGTGATTTCTGTCAGACATCTAGAGAAGCTCTTATTGAGAATTAACAGAGGTTTAAATGTTGATACTTGATTCACTTGAAGTCACCATTGTGGTGGAAAGTGTTTGGTTTAGTTGGGATCTTGGTCCAGTTACTTCTTGTGTTAGCTTGTCTCTTGCTGCTGTAACAGTGTATTTTAAAACGCTGTTTTTGTGGCAAAGAAAGACAAAATTTAATTGAGCCTAGGGTTGTGAGTTCGAAACTCAGGCCGGCAATAACACAACTGAGGTGCCCTTGAGCAAGCCACTGAACCACCAACTGCTCCCCGGGTGCTGCAGCGTAAATGATGATGTGTGTGTGTGCACGATGGGAGAAATGTAGAGCATGAATTCTGAGTATAAGTCTCCATACTTGGCTGAATGTCATGTCACTTTTTTCACTTTAAAATTGTGTATGCTTATAGATAATAGGCCTTGTGTTCAGTAAACAAAATATATTTTGTTCTGATATTTTTAAGGTTAACATGACTATTTATGTTGTGACAACTTATTATTATTATTATTTTAAGTTGGGTGGACTTTAGTCCCGTTGTTCAGTTTACTCAAAAAAGCGATTGCGATAAGTTGCCTTATTTTTTTAAGTTGATGCAACTTTTTTTTTTTTACAGTGATATATTAAACTAGTGCTGTCAACGTTAACGCGTTAACGCATGCGATTAATTTTTGTCTGGTTTAACGTGTCAAAATATTTAACGCAATTAACGCAGCATCCGTATTTTCTGCCATCCGTTGGCTAGCTTTACATTATGATCACGCTCTTATTCATTTAAATGCTTTTAAACATTTCAAGCACGGCAAGACAAAAGAGAATGCGCTGTCTGTGAATGCCCTTATGTGACACATACACACGTACACACACACACACACACACACAATGCATAGACAGGGCGCCAGAATCCAGTTCTCTTAAGCGCTTGAACTAACAATAAACATCCCAATGTGCCAGTTTTGTCGATTATCCTCATAAGAGCAATCTTAAATGATTTATATAAAGTCTAAAATGAACAAAAAGAGTTGTGAGAGAATGAGGCGAGATCCATAGACAGTATACAAACGGTGAGATCCGCGTGTCTGTCTGCTCTTAAAGGGACAGCAGCCAATAAAGCTTCCTGTCAGTAAAGTTAAAGAACAAAGGGAACAGAGAAAATGACTCGCTGCTCTTGACTAAATAACTTTTGTAGCTTTAATAAGGATTAACTATTTAATTCATAATTTATGCAGTGCAGACTGCATATAACTTTGATAACTTTATTAAATTTCTGTATATTTCCTAACTGTTAAGACAGGAAGGGCAGGAGTAAACATGACATTTATTATGGGTTTATGTTAGCATTGTTTTAAGTTTACTTAAATTAAAAACTGTTATATTTTTGAAGCCTAATAATAAATGAAAAAAAAAAAATCAGTAGCTGTATTAATATCAGTAATACTGGCCTTCATTCATAAAAAGATGTAATTTAAACAAGTATTTAAATTTAACTGTGAAATTATTATATTAAAAAATATATTAAAAACGTACAAAAACATTTCTTTTTTATTGCGATTAATCACAGAAAAAATGTGTGATTAATCTAGTTAAAGTTTTTAATCGATTGACAGCACTAATTATAACTTTTTTTTTACTGCAAATATCCGTAAAAAGCTATATGGAAAGTTGCATTTTTTACATAAAATTACTGTATAGTTGACAAATATATTTCTTTTTTTCTACCATGATTTTGGTAAAAAAATACGTTGTCTACTGTAAAATTTAGGGTTACAAAACCAGTATACCGTATTGTCTTTTACAGATTCCACATTTTTTTCACCGTATATTCCTGGCAACCACAGCTGCTGGTATTTTACAGTAAATTTGACAGTTTTTTTAACAGTGTAACTTTTAATCTGTATATCAGTACCTGAATTTTAAAATAAAAAATACTATGAAATTTATTGTCTTTTACTGCTGATATTTGCTTTTTTAAATGGTATTTACTGGTTGTATTATTACGGTGGACCCTATTTTTTGACATCTTGCTTCTGTAAAAATGGATGTTTTTGTTTGCTTAAAAATTCATTTATATACAGATTTATACTGTGAATTCCAATTTGCACAACCCCAAAAGATGTAGTTTTACTCAAATAATAGTGTAAAATCTAAGGTTTTCAGACATTTTCAACATTACAATATTTAATTGTAAAATGTATGCATATTTATTTGTTTTCACAGAAAATATTTATAATTTCAACATTTTATTACAGTAAAAAACAAAGTTTTATCCAGTCTCACAATTAACGGTTATTCAATATATTTAATACAGTAAAAGGAAGTCTTTGGTTTTACGCTCCATTACCGTTGGGATTTGACGGTGTTTTGCTGTATATTTTACTGACTTTTTTTTACAGTGAACTTGCATGATAATTACAGTGGGGGAAATATTTATTTGATCCCCTGCACTTTAAGACGTACCTCATAATGTCAGCTCATCAGGTGTATAATACATATGTTCATACAATCTGTAACTTCCATTACAACCTCTCCCACCACCATGGGCAAGACCAAAGAGCTGTCAAACTATGTCAGAGATAATATTGTAGATCTGCACAAGGCTGGAACAGGCTGCAAGACGATCAGCGAGAAGCTTAGTGAGAAGGAGACAACTGTTGGTGCAATTATTCTGAAATGGAAGCACATTAAAATCATGGACGGGCCTAGCAATTCTCTAGACCTCAATCCTGTGGAAAATCTGTGGAGGAAGCAGAAACTTTGAGTTGCCAAATGACAGCCAAGAAACCTTAAGGATTTAGAGAGGAGCTGTAAAGAGGAGTGGACCAAAATCCCTCCTGAGATGTGTGCAAACCTGGTGACCAACAAAAACATCTTACCTCTGTGCTTGCCAACAAGGTATTCTGCACCAAGTACTGCTTGGGGATCAACAACTTATTTCACTCACTGAAAAGTAGCCTAAATAAATTTTCAACCTTTAAATAAGGTTTTTTTTTTTTCTGTTTTTTTTTGTTTGGTATTCTGTCTCTATACATTAAAATAAACCTACCATCAAAATTACAGACCCTTAATTTATTTGTAAGTGGGCAAAATGGGTAAGTGGGTATATTTTGCTCAGCTTGTGCTTCTGAATAAAACTGAGGTATTTTTCCACAAGTATGAGCTCCATATTCTCACTATATCAAACAATATGAGAAAAAGCCACAATAGGATACTCAACATAAAACACACACACACACACACACACATATATATATATATATATATCAAGTGCCAAGAATACACCGAAGGAAAAGCTGCTGGTGATTTTTGGGTGCAACCTTTCATAATAAAGCACGACTCTTGCATTTATGGTTTTGTCCTCTAGGGGGAGAACGTTACTACATTTTTTTTTAAATATGTTGCTTCGTTCTTCAAAATATCTATATATAACCGACTAACGAAATGCTCGTTTTGTTAGTTCTTTTTTTTTTTACTTTGGAGTTTGTAACTTACCTTTACCACATTATGTAACTAAGAAAAAATTATCTACAATTATTCACTGAAATTAATTAAAATAACACTTTACAAAAAGTTGGTAACAAAATGGTTACAAATAAATAACAACATCACTGAGTGACAATACAATGGGATAGGGCCAACACAAACTAATGGTTATACAACAAACAATTAACACAAATCGCGAATGACATACAGAGACATTTAACAATCAATTCAAACAATCATACACGAGGAGAGCATCTAAATCTCTCTGAATTTACCATTTAAATAATAGTAATAATAATAATATGATGATGATGGTGAAGATGATGATGATACAAGTTATACACACACACACACACACACACACACACACACACTGTAGCATGTTTATGTCCTTTGTGTAATTGAAAATACAGTATTAAAATCATCAACCAAAGACCTTCAGTAGATCTTTCCATTTGGCGAAATTTTCCTTCTAAATTGAGAAATTTGGCGCACATGCCTATTGTTACATTTCTTATTTAAGCAGATCCTGTAGGTTCTTTACTTTTCTAACTATAGTTCAATGCCATAATACACGAACATGTGCTGCCTGTTGTCCTCATGCACCAGTAGCGGCCTGCTGTTGTTCTCGTGTGGAGAGAGGGGGGTCCTCGCGCCTCCTTGTGATCTGCTGATTGGTCGAGCGCTGAATCTGGGCAGGACAGGAAACGGATCGCGAGGGACGCGCAGCAATCTCCGTTCTCCGGGAGCGAGAATGGGAGAGGAAAACGAAATGTGTCAATAGAAGACTGGAAGGATTGAATCGGGCAAATAAATAATTTGTTTTTTTAGTATTTATATCGCGCTGTTTAGCACCAGGGACGTGGGATATTTACCTTTAACATTATCCTTAATAATTATCGGCTGTTTTCATTACATAAAATAACTGCAGAGCTATTCGCCGTTGGGTAAGTGCCTACTATTATCTCATCTTTCGTGTGTCTGATACTCATACATAGGCTTAAACCTATATTGTAAAAGTGGGGTTACATTAAGAAAGGACTGGCTAAACAAACTGGTTTAATAATACTGTCTGCTGTTATTGTGTGTCATTATGTGAAAATTGCCTGGACAAAAAGACATGGAGCGTGTTAAAGAAAGGGGTCGAATTCATCTTAGTCATTTGACAATGGGACAGTTCCCACGTGCACAAAAGCTCTGCATCATCAGTCAATGAATTTAACTGACCAGTTGGTGGTTGGTTTGCAGAACTGTAATAAGCTCGTGTGATTCTCCACGTTTGGCTCTATCTCCAGTTGATTCAAAAAAGCCTCTTGTTGTTCTGGGTGTGTGTACGAGTAGCCGATATGTACTGTGTCTATAGCGCATGGTCTAGTGATCAATGTGACATTTCGAGCATTTCATCATGTTGCGTTTATCTACCAACAACACTTTAACAGAGAAATAAAAAGTCCGTCACGTGTTCTCATTCAAACGCTGTATGTCGGCTTGATCCTGGGTGTGTTCATAACGCCCATACATTTCATACCCCCTTCACCCCACGTTGGTGAACGGAGATGTTTTATTTTCACGCACTGTAAATATGCGTCAATTTTTGCTCTTTTAAAATGAATATCACTTGAGACAATGTTGTCAGCTTGCTGGTCTCCACCCTATCTCGTCCGTAGGCTAGCATGCAGCTCTGTATTTTAAACCGTACATCTCGATTTGATAACCCTATAAGGTTGATAAATGAAGAAACGCAGTTTATTAAGGTATTGAGGGGGGAAATTCAGGCTATGTAAAGATTTCCAGCGTGTTTAAGCGTCTTTTATTTGCTTGTCGCGTGCGCTCTAGGCCATGTCCAGACTGTGTTCATTGTCCTGCTACAGTCATTCATATCCTACATGTGTTTGTCATATGTCCTTTTCCAAGTATTTTCAATAACGTTTTTAATGTAATTCTTCATCCATGTCCTATGTGGCGCCCATGTTAGGCTACTATTAAAGTGGGTGTAAATATAATTGGTGTTTATTCTCAGAAGAATAATTTTGTTACTCCTGAAACACAGGATATGTCAAACAGGGATTGTCCCTTGCAAGCCTGGTTCATGAGAACAGGGAAATGACATGAAGAAGACCTGTTATTTATTGGGGTCAGTTTGAGTGCTACTTTTGTGATGTTGTTGTTAATGGACACACACAGTTTTATAGTTGTTAATTACTCATTAACCTCATACAGAACATGTCTATTCGAGATGAAAAACTGTACTTTTACACCAATCTGCACAAATATGTAACAAATAATTTGTACTAGACTGTTTGTACATAACTGTGTCAGAAAAACAGTGCAGGCTGTAACTGCATTGGTGAGTCAAGCAAATCTAATTTGTTGTTTTCCCTGGTAGGACTAAATGACTGACTGCAGCTTAAGTATACTTGACAAGATCCACTGAGGGGTGTCCAAGCATCTCAAGTGCTTCTGCCAAATAAAAGTCCATGTAGTGAGAGATTTAATCATAGGAAGTTTCTCAATAAGTCCTTGACACTTTTTCCTTTTTCCTTTACAGTCTGTGCCCTTCAGTTGTGTCCTTTTTTTTAGTCTGCTCTAGCTGTTCACTGTCAGAGGATGTTGTCTACATCCTTGATAGCTAATGGGTAGAAGGTGGGATGTAGTCTGTAATTCGTTGACCTTAAGAAAATAAGTATTTGGTCCATGTTTTACTGTTTTTCTCAGTTCCTTGTGCACTGTCATGCAGATAAGGGAATCTGTGGTCCTGATGAGTGTGGACAAAGCAGTTTGGATGAGAAAAACAGCTGTTGCTAATGCATCACAGCGAGACAAATATCTAAGTTGTCTTATATGTGTGAGCAGTTTAACTAAACATGCTTTTACAGTTAAGGCCAAATTTGCAGGAGATAATCCAGGTTTGCATGGGGCAGTTTTATATACAGTACATCACCTCCTTCCTCTAGTCGGTACATTTAAAAAAAATAATAATAAAGTTTTGTTTTGATTTAATCTCTTTAAAACAAAATGTGACTGAGTTGAATCTGAAATCAGTGATTTTTTTGTTCAAGAGCTGGGGCCACACAAAAGACCCAGATGTTAGTTGGTGTTATTTTACCAAAGCTCCCCCTCAGAAAAGGGGGCAGACCTTCAAAGAGAACTGTAACCCTCCATGAAACAGTGACCAGGGAAAGTGAAACCAGATAGGTCCTCGGCAGCTACAAGGACCCACAATGGAGCACCTGGAGGCCAGCGAATGCCCTGCTGGTTTAAATGCTTGGCACCAATCATCAGGTGTGCTTGGTTTGCTATCAGGCCTTTCAGAGCCAGACGCTTTAAAATCAGCTGTCTCTAATTTGCCTTAAGTAATTTGTCCAAAATTAACTCCCAGACAGAACTGATTAAGAAACGGTTGAGAATGATTTAGCAAAAAAATAAAAGCATATTATTTTCTTTTGCATGTTTTGTAAATCTGCGGCTTTGGACATTGGGGAGAGAATGTTTTCAAGGGGTCATATGATGCGATCTCAATCTTTCCCTTCTCTTTGTGACAAGCTCTTGGTGCATAAAGAAGGTCTGAAAAGTTGCAAAGAGTAAAGTCTCAAATCCAAAGAGAAATTCTTTATAAAAGTTAAGAGTCAACCATGCCCTCCTAAAACGGCTCATTCTAACACGCCCCCATGTCTACGTCATGATGTGGGAAGGTTTGCACAACACCGCCCAAAATTTCACGCAAAGAAAGAAGGCATAACTTTTATTTTCACAGTTGCTGTAGCCACCATGTTGTGGAGACATTTGTGTTTTATTGTGAAAGGCAACTACTTTGTTTAGCCTTCCAAAAGAGGACACAACTAGAAATCAGGGGTTAAGTTGTATTTACAACATTGTTCTGGAACCGTTCAAACCAAATAATTAGATGTGTGCAGCACATTTTAAAGAGGACGAGGACTGTTTTCTGAACCAGTAGCCTACAATAGCCGCATTTCCACTGTCGGGCCAGTGCAAGCCAGTGCTTTAAACGGGTGGGGCGGGGCTAATAGCCTCTGACCTCTAGGACCGAGGCCAAAATAGGGCTGCGTTTCCACCGTCGGGCCAGAAGCTCTGCTGGCCATCACTAAAACCTGCCCTTCTTTACATGACTTTCAGGAACAACGTCATGCAACCCCATCATTTCACCAACAAAGAGAAGCTTTGTTAAATATTTAAATCCAAAAGCATCAATGTTTTACTATAATAAGTGATACACTGATCATAATGAATTAATTTATCAGGATTGAAAATTAGTCACACAGAAACAAAGCGTTATGAACATAGCCTGCTTAATTAGTCGAGTCTGTTTCTGTTTATTTGTATTCACAATATCCTATCTACATCACATTTAGAAAGAATGATAATTTCTATATTTCTATGTAGCCTAAGCTCCCGAACAAAAAAAAAAAAAACATGAATTTATTTTTATGACATATGCTTCGCGAAGCTAAACTCTCGAGATGAGACTTATGACAGATCAATTATGTTACTAAATAAATACACGATTGTGATAGAGAATAAGAAGCTGACGTCTGATTTCTTCAAGCGGTCGCATTTACCATGTTTACTATGGTAACGTTAATGCCTAGTGTGCATTCAAATTATTACAAACACTGGCTGCTGACTGAAAGTGAGATTTGAACTCCACTTATCTTAAAAAGTTTTTAATGCTGGTGTTATAGCTGTTAGCTTTATGAAATGATCTGTGCACTGACACACTCCAGACGTGGAGAAACGGCACCTTTGTTCATAACCACTCCAAAAAACCTGGACCGTTGGCACCGAGGAAGCACCGTCGAAGCACGATCAAGCACACAGTGGAAATGCGACTGGCCCTGGCACGCACTAGCACGCCCACTTTTGGCCCGACAGTGGAAACGCGGCTAATGTGTCTGTGGCACAAAGGCTGTTTCTATGAAGTGAGGCAATTCCAACATTGCGATGACAGTCTGACACTTCTGACTCACAGAGTCACAGCCTATAAGTACATTTACATATTTAAAGGATTTGCCACTGATGATTCAAACGCAAGTTTTGAGTAGTTTAAAGTAGCACTTGTTGTTTGTTGTTTCTCCGATCACAAATGCAAACATGGTTTTATGTTTACACAGCACGATATACAACGCAACCTTTAAAAAGAGTACAAGTCATTAGTCCCCACTGGATGCAACAAATGCCTCATTTGTAATTGGTTTTATTTTGTTTTTGTCTCGTCTCGCCGGGGCATGGCATCACAGTATGTTAAGAGGCGTTACATTTTAGTCACACGCTTGAGTCATTCAGCCAATCACAATGAACTGGATAGGTGGCCAACAGTGTTGAGTAAGTTACTTTCAAAAAGTAATTAATTACTATTACTAATTACATCATCAATATTGTATTTAAATGACTAACTACTCTGTCTGAAAAGTAACTTAGTTACTCAGTAAGTAACTTAATTACTCAAATCGCTAATTAGGCTTCTACAAAAGGATCTTCAAAGCCCTAAAAACCTTAATATAAATTAAACTCTTTATTCTTTCAATTTGAGTAAGACACAGAATAGTTTAGCCTTTTAGCTTTAAAACAACTGTAGGGCTGCAACTAATGATTATTTTGATAATCGATTAATCTGTCGATTATTTTTACGGTTAATCGATTAATCGGTTTATGTACTTATATTTTCGTTTTCCCCATTTTTTTCCCCAAGTAAATTATTAATAAATGGTCTTTATCCTTCAGCATATATTTTTAAGAGATTTTAACCATTTTGCACTGTCATATCCTCATCAAAAATATACCTGGAGTTGTTTTATTGTGTTAGTAAACCTTTGTCGAACTCTTCTGCAATCAGAACACTGACCCATACTCTAGCAAATTTCACAAGTAGATTTCAAATAATGTTTTCACCATGGCAGTCCTTAGAGCTCCTAAAGTAGTTTAACATCCCGAACAAAGCTTAAGGAATCTTTCAGAACATATTTTCACAAAGAATAAGGATAAAACAGAATAAAATTGCAGTGCATTGTATTTTATTATTTACTGGGAAACAGCTTTATAGCTTTTGCTGTGAAAATGTAAACAATCCTTCGAAAAAAAGTGCCAATGGCATGAAACCTGAATGGAACTCACAATTTAAAGTAAAATCCATCAGAAGGTTGTCCAGAAAAAAAAAATGGACACACACAAAAAACCTGCTGTGTGAAGAAGAGCAGTGAATACTTAGAAAAAAAGTGCATTTCAAATAGCTTTAAACATTTACCTCTCTCATTCAGTCATAATTAGGCTGCACGACTAAATTTTGAACTGGTAAACGACAAACTGATCACAGAACATGTTTGTAAAGCTTTAAATGTTAACTGTTAAAAAGCAATGTTATCAGCTTTTACGACTAAACATTTGCAAACAACATTGTACTGGAGAATCTGCACAAATGAAAGTCTTAGGGGCCGTTCACATATCGCGCCTAAAAACGCGTGGAAAACGCTAGGTGCGCCGCTTTCTCCTTCTTTCCAAAGCGCTCGGGCAGAAGCGCCCCTGAGGCATCTGCCTTTGATAAGCAACCATGACGTGCTCTCTCCTTGAAGACGCGGAAATTTCAGCAAAGGATAAATGGATTTGCAGCTCAAAAAATCGCTTGCAGTAGCTCTGCTACTGAATTTATTTCAAAATGGAAATCCCTATACAACTATGATCAGCTGTTCCTTTCATCTTGACTGAGCTTTTAACGTTGTTACGGGAAAGGATGAAGCTGATTGGTTAGTTCTTGTCACATGACCCGCGGTGCGCTTGTGGCATCCTGAAAAGTTGAAATGTTTTAACTCGATGCGGTGCGGTGTTGGAAATAACAAACTTGAGCGCGCAAAAGACGCGATGTATGAACGTCCCCTTAAACAGTTCAGTAGTGCAGAGTTTACAGGTTACTCTTCTTTTTTTAAAGGCTCAAAGTAAAGTACTCCCACATCACGCTTGAATGCTGCAGAGACGCTGTTCGGGAAGCACGTGATATAAAACGAGGCCAGCTATTGGCTATTCACTACTTCTCCTGCTGTACTGGCTGAGTAAAACCTCTGGTGGCTCATTACTGCCACACTTTGGTCACCGCAGATTTGAAATATGCACGAAATGAGCCGCTTACGGCAAATAAAATTATATAAATTATATAAAATTATTTAGCAACGAATCGATGACTAAATTAGTTGACAACTATTTTAATAATCGATTTTAATCGATTAAATCGATTCGTTGTTTCAGCTCTAAACAACTGTAATAGTTAAACATTTTTATTAGAAAATGTAACCTCCTTTGGTTGACAAATAGAAAAATCTGAATAACAAAAAAGCTTAAGAAAAGTTAAACAATACATTTCAGTTTGTCAAAAAAAAGTCCAACTAGTAAAATAACACGTTAACTAATGTAGATAAGAATAAATTACATAAATAATCTTCTCTGCTGAATAAAGGCGTGTCCGATCGCGCTGTTCTTCTGAAGTAAATTCCTCATAGCATGACTTCTTTCAAAAACTAGAAAATTAGACGAATCATGATTTTATTTATTTCTTTTTTATCTTTTATTTTGTGTATAGATGAGGGTGTTTGCGCGCAGGGGATATATAATATATAATGCATATAATGAGCTCAGATGCGGGAAAGACTGTACCTCGCTTTAGTTTTAATACAGATTACATAATCAGAGAATATTCGTTTTCAAATTTGAATTTGTTGATTTAAAAGTAGACACAAGCTTTCTATAGACCTATTTCTCTATGTCTCTGTGTCAAATACTCGCTGAGTTTGTGACATTTATAAAGTTGCTCACAGAGACCTAGAAGGCAGAAAGTGGATCCTGTGTGTTTTGTTTATTTTGCAAAAGCACAATGTTTTGATGTTATTGTCATTGTACACAAATGTGCTGGCGTGCAGAAGGTTAAAGATAATGCATTCAATTTTATCTTTAGACGGTAAATTTAGATTTCAAATTCAATATTGATTTTAGAACTGTTGAAATGATTAACTGTAATGCAAGTACTTTATAAGTAACTAATTAAATGACCTAAAAATGAGCGGTAATCCCTTACTTTACTTTTTCAGAGGATAAGTAGTTTAATATCAGTAACTTAGTAACGCGTTACACCCAACACTGCTGTCCAATCAGCGTACACCTCACTTTTCAGAACGATGAGCTTTGTAAAAATCAACGCATTTCAGAAAGGCGGGGCATAGAGGAGCAACAATAATTTACATTATGTGAAAAATTATGTTTTGTTTTTTATCCTTAAACCACATTAACACATTGCATTATACCAAATACAGAAAATAATGTTCTTTTTAGCGACGTCATATGACCCCATTAAAAGAAACTTTGAGCTGTGTGTGTCTGTTATTTTTTAACTAATTTACCATGCTTAAACTGCATTTACTATCCACTTATAAAATAAATAGCTTCAGGAGAATAGTAGGCTTATTTAATGGTGCATTTGTGAAGAAAGTCAGGCTTTATGTATTACATTTATGTATTACAGTCAGGCTTTATGTATTACATTTATGTGCAGAGCAGATTAGGTTACACATTAAATTCATCCTCATTAAAGGGATAGTTCACCAAAACATGAAAATTCTGTCATATATTTACACTCATGTAAATCCAAACCTGCATGATTCTTCTTTGGAACCGAATCGAAGATTTTTTTCTGAGAAATGCCTCAGAGTGATTGTTTCACAATGTAAGTCAATGCTTCTCGATATGGTTTAGTTTCCAGCATTTCAAAAAATATCTTCTCTTTTGTTTCACAGAAGAAAGAAAGGCATACAAGTTTGGAACAACATATGTGCAAATCATGACGGATTAATATATTTGGGTAACTATTTCTTTAATAAATTTAGTCTATCATTAAATGGAAATCAGTCCAAAATACATAGTTTAAACAAATGTTTAATGTTGAAACAAAAAGTAACATGACCATTGTATTTACATGCATTTTAAAAGTTTGATTTCAAGTCAAACTCATAATAACCGACCTTCATATCATAATGGGATAGTTCTTGGGTTTTTCCAGCATCTCTGTACATGTTAATTAGACTACAATCATACTCAGTGTTGTACACTTACAATAAAGGACAGAAGTAACAAAAGTGCATTCGATTTAATCCTTCCAATATTCAATTATGCATTGTGTCATGTATGTTTAGACAGACAGATGAAGACTGTAGTTTGACTATGCAAAAACCACACTATTAAAACTCTGCATGTAATGTCACTTACTCATTGAAACACTCCTAGAATTTGAATCTTTGTGATGATTCAAACGTTAATGTAATGTAGCCACACACTGAGTGTCATTCTTGACCAAATATTGACAAAGGTACTGACCTGTCTGCTCTGACCTCATCACATTCCAGTGAATTTCTAAAAGAACGGAGGACAAAATGCCGTCATGCTGCCACTCATATGATATGGGGAAAAGTTTAGTGAGATGCTTCTGTATCACTGGTAACTTTATACAACTTAAGGCATCCAAACTTAGTTTGGATGGACTTGTGCAGATGTCAAAATGGATGGGGAAAGTTGTTCAAGATGGCTTTTTCATATTTCAGCTATTCTGGGAAAAAGTGTTTGTGTGTTTGAAAGAAGTGTTTGTAACACATTGAAATTTTTTTTACTAAAACTTGCTAATCTGGCAAGAACAAATGAAATGGTTAATTGCCGAGATTCTTAACTTTATTCTTCCCTTCCATGTGTGTCCTAATGATGCTTAACCTCTCGTGACATTAGTGATCTCACCATGATGGCAGCCCTACTTCATCCAGCTGGAAAAGATATCACTGAGTGTTCTTCCCTTCCTTCAGAACAGAGTTTTCTCATTCAGGACGTTTACATTAGTGAAAGAGAGGGATGACCAGTTTTTAGAAACTAAAACAAGAAAATGTAATTAAATGAATTACACAATTAAATAAATGAATAGAGCATAAGATGAGGGGAAAGGAGAATGCATCAAATCCAGCATCAGGATGATCTCATATCTCTGCTCTGAGAGTGAATGATGGGTCAGAGCATATCCGGTCACCACTGTGTGAAATGTCAGCCCTCATGGAGTTATTTATTTGTTGCTTAATTGTTTACGGTTGCAATATTGTTGCTGATTCTTCCACTGCAAATTCCAGTATGTTTGCATCATATCTTTTTGGGAAATACAGTTGCCATCTGAAAGCAGTAAATCTGTATGTTGGGAAATTAAGTTCAGTGAAAACAAAATGTTTAGAATGACGATATGAAATTAATTTAGCTGAATCTGGTTGTACAGGCTGATGAGATCTGACGATCGCAATGGAGCCATTTTGTGCTTGTTTTTAGTGCACTGGCACAAATTACATATTTTATATGATTTTGAAGAAGTTATTTTAGACCGTTAATAACTCTCTTCCTCATGCTACAAGCAGTCTACCAGTAACTTTAACAACTGATTTTTATTTGTTAGTTATAAATGTAAGCTTGTTCTACAAATGCTTGTTTCAGCAAAATAAGAACATGCTGTTTTTATACCGCTGATATTAATATCTTCACACACCTTCAGATGGAAGTATTTTGGACAGTCTATTTTTTTTAGTCTTAGTGATAATGTGGGACTGTGTTTGTAAGAAACCTGAGTGCCTAACTGGATGAATTAAAAAAATATTCAATCAAGTTTTAGACTTTCTTCTAAAATTGTGGTATTTATTTTATACATCTTACCTCTCTGTGAGTATGTAGGATGGTGAAGCATGAGAAGCGTGATCTTGCAGCTGTGTGCATAAACACTCATTCAGGGTCATTCAGAATGTTTGAACTCACAGAACATGTGAGCTCTGATAGCTGAAGGTCCATTTATTGTCTGCTGACTATTCTTGCTGGGCTTGTGAGTCCCTGTAATGGAGGTAGAATAGTCACCAGTCATCTAATCTTGTTAGTTTCATGGTTTTCCTCAGATAAAATGGTTTTCCCAGATAAAGACTAGATCTAGTCTAGACCGAAGCTTATTACACCTACCTAAGTATATTACCATTTGTGGTTTCCATTGATTTACTATTGATTTTTGGGGTAGGGCTAGACATAGCTACCTCTATTCCAGAGGTACAGATTTGAGTATGGATGACAGAGTGTGAATTTTGGCTAATAAAGGCTTTAACTCGCTCAGCAGATGTTAAAACAAATGGTTAGTGAGAGCCTTAGAAAGTTCATTAAACAGGATTAATTACAAAGGAAACACACTTTAGACTGCACATTTTCTAATGTTTTTACTTGCAAATTTAACCGACATATTTAAACTGTTAAGTATTTTGTATTAATCTTAAATGTTGAAACAAACAATAAATGGATGTTCAAAAGGAATATTTATTAATATGAGAAATTGTAACACTCAGTATGTCAGCTGTTGGCCCAGAAATCCTGCTTTACTGTTAAAAGAGTCTGTGATTCATGGTTAAAGGGATAGGTCAAAAATAAACATTTTGACATCATTTTCTCACCCGTCATCTTCAGTACACAAGTTTGAACCTTGAGGTCTGTTCTTTTGATAATATCACTTTGATATAATCTCTCTGCAGAAAACTTGGATTAAACTGCTTTATTTAGACACTTTTATAGTGCTTTTTTTTACTTTTTGAAGCATGAACATTTTAATGGATGGACAAAAAGGATGATAATTTTTTTTTTTTTTTTGGGAGACTATCCCTTTATGGTGCAGTTATGATGCTATACATTGGTCAGATTTGATCCCTAACTAAAATGTGTAACTAAAATTTATTTTTCTAAAATTTAAATAGATCTTTATCATTTCCGTAAAAGTGGTAGTAACAGTTCTCTCTCTATAGCTACCATTCATTACTGTTGTTCAGCAGGATATGCTCTAATATGTTGGTCATGTTCACAACGACTCACATGGGTTATGAGTCAAGGTTGTTGTTTTTTTTTTTGTATAAAAGCCCCTTACAGGTGAGTGTGCAGTGCAGTGTCTCACACACATACTTAGTAGATTCCAAACCACTAGTCACCCTCCTGTTAATATTTTAGCCACTATGGCTGTTTTATTGTGTGGCTTCTCCAAATAAGGCCATCCTTAAAAATATTTTGGTTTGCAGTAACAGTAATTAAAAAAAAACAAAAAAAAAGGGTCGGTAGGTCGGTCTATATTTTTTTTTCAAGTTTCAATGTAAAAAAAAAAAAGGAAATTTTTATGATGGGGATGACGTCGGTATGAATTTAAACAAATTAGCATATCGTGACGTCACTGACTGGGTCTTCAACCCGTGCCTTCGGGCGCATCATTGCAAACCTCATTTTGATGCAGGCTATATATACCACAAACCAATTTAAATCTTTGTCAAAAACATGTTTATTGCATGAATTTCAGGTGAGAAAAAAAATGAGGTACTGTTTTACTTGCATCCACCGCTACGTATCAGTGCAAGCTACATATGAGAGAACTTTACTTTGCTTTCTTGGGTTGTCACTTTTGTGAAAAAAATCTGTTTGATTTGAGTGACGAGTGTTCATTGAATCGATTGTAAAATCGATTTTGCATCTCTAAAGTTTTATACGGCAAATAACACCAAATATAGGTAAATCCACGGACAACAGGCAGGAGGAATGTCAAGATTCAATATATTGGTAAAGACCAATATTTCTGATGATTTATTGGCGTGAAGTTACGTGCAAAATGACAAACAGGAGTGCAACATTTTCGAAAAACAATAAGCAGAGTGGACTGCCATAATGCAAAACATTTACTGCAGGTTTCAACATGGCTGTGTTTACGATTAAATTTCAACAACAACAAAAAAAATCGCATAGGCGATTTTCTTAGGCTATCAAAAAATATTTTTTCGAATATTCGCCGAATTTAAAATAAAAATCCACATTCGAATGCGCATATGAATTTTAGGTGTGCATTAAGGAAGCTGCCTTATGAGCCCCGGTACATGTTCCATTCCATCTCGCCGCACGCACAGCTGTGTCTACACAACTTTCAAAGGCGGACGAGCTCGACACGCAGTATCTGCTTTCTCATCTTTCACCTCGTGTACGCGCACGAGATGCGATGACAATATATGTGTCATTGCATTATAAGGTTATGTTAGCGTATCCAGTTGAAGCCACTTAAAAAAAAAAAAAAAATGTGGAGAAGATCCACATCAAACTGTTTACATCAAAACTGAAACCAAGCCGTTCACACAGAACGCATATTTCGCGCATCTCATGTTTTTAAATGAAAAAATGTCCTTTGTGACTGGTTTTCTGCCCTTTTTATTTATTTAACAATGCATGCATACATGATGCTGTTTTGTTTATAGTTCTTTAAGCAACTTAATTAATAATAATTGGTTCATAAACATTATTTTAAATATTATGTTTTTTTCACAGTCATGTATTCTAATGCTTTGAATAAACATGCACTAATATTTTGCTCAATGCGCTATCTTGAGCCTCAGAAGAGAAGCAAAAAGCTTTTCTTCACCCTAACTGAAATTATGCATTTAAAATTCGAATACAATTCGAATTTTGATCATATTTAAGTAAAAAATTCGAATTTAGTTTTTTCAGCTATTTTGACAGCCCTAGGCGATTCAAGTCTGAAACTGTATGAGACTGAATACTGGCTAAATTCACATTTCTGTTGTAAAAAGAGAAACATTGTGCAGAAGTATTATTTGCTGTTATGCGTGTGTGTCCGAAGCTGCAGTTGCTGTGTGACGCCTGTTCAAAAAAAAAAAAAAACCTGGACGCGCTCCGAGAAAAGGTCGTTAAAATCATTTTCTCATTTTCGTTTTCGAAACTTGTGTTGGTTGATTTGTGTTTGATTCGTGCAATAGATTTTCGAACATAAAGTGACAGTCGACACATTCACGGTTTTAGACTAGAGAGGAGAAGGGATGGGAAAAGGCCTGGGTGTGCCAAGTTAAAGCGGTGTCGAGCTGTTTTAATGAATTTTTTTTAGATGTATTATGGTGCCCGAACCCGTATGACTTTGAACAGTGACCGCGAACATTTAGTTTACTGCAGCCGCAGCCATCATTACCAAGCACGAACCGTTGACTCTGACAGTGAATGAGAGTATGAGATGAAGCCAACGCACAGGCCACAGTGTGACATCCGTGTAAACGCAGATGACGTCACAGGGTTTTTTTTTAATTAAAGAAGATAGCCTTCATTTGTATGTAGGCCAAGGCAATTTATATATTTACAATACTTAAATATAATTAATAGTATTTTATTGCGTTTGTATTAGTTGTTTGAAGAGTAAAAAAATAATTGGTCGGTCTTAACGCAAATTTACAATCGGCAAGTCGGTCGGACTAAAAGCAAAAAAAAATCGGTCGGGTTACAGCAAACAAGAATATTTTTAAGGATGGCCTAACACTCCCATGTGCCAGACAGGAAACTTTTAGCCTGTTTCCAGGTGTAACGAAGAGGCTGAGGCAGAATGTGAATCCATTTGCAGGAGTTTATTAAAGGAAGATCATACAATCAGAGTCGTGTTACCAGGCAATGTGTCAATACAGTAAGGGCAGTCCGATCTTTCAACATACACAGGGGTTATCCAGTAAGCAGAGACGAGTAGGCAGGCGAACAGGTCAAACACAAACATCAGTCCAATCAAGGAATAAATCCAAAGGGGGCAATCCAAGAGACGGGAACGAGATAACAGACAGAATCGTGATCAAACAGGCAGTCAGAATACTCACAAGGAAAACGCTCGGTAAGGCAGGTTAACTGGCAATACTTCGCAGTGAAGTGACATGTTAATGTTAAATAGTCCCAAACAGGAAATGACTGTAGAAGTGGTAAACAGTCAATACTCCGGTGAGGGCTCCCTCTGCTGGCGTGGCGTAACAGAATCCCCCTCCCTAGGAGTGCCTCCTGGCACTCGGCGCGGACGTCCCCGTGGTCGTGGCGCTGGTCGATCGGGTCTGGCTCGATGGAAGTCCTCCGTGAGAAATTGATCCAAAATGTCGCTGGCGGCTACCCATGACCTCTCCTCAGGTCCATAGCCCTCCCAGTCCACAAAATATTTGAGCTGACCCCCTCTCATTCTCGAGTCCAGTAATTCCTTGACCGTGTAGGCCGGTGCTCCATCAATGTCCAGTGGCGGTGGTGGCCCTTGAGCCTCATGATTGGGGTCAGCATCCATGTGGACCGGTTTCAGAAGTGAGACATGGAAGGAGGAAGAGATACGGTAGTTAGCAGGAAGCTCTAATTGGTACGTGACTTCTTTGATTCTTCTTCGAATTTTGAAAGGGCCAACGTACCTTGGGCTGAGCTTCCTGCTCGGTAGCCGCAACTTGAGATCCCGTGTTGAGAGCCAGACCCGTTGTCCTGGTTGGTAGGATGGATGTGGTCAACGTCGTTTGTTAGCCTGGAGTTCCTGTACTCTGACAGCTCGTTGTAGGTGGACGTGAGCACTGTCCCATACCCTCTCGCTCCGACAAATCCAGTCATCCACAGCGGGGACTGATGATGGTTCGCCAGACCACGGGAACATAGGGGGTTGGTATCCGAGGACACACTGGAAAGGGGTCAGACCTATTGATGAGTGAGTTAGCGAGTTCTGTGCATACTCTGCCCATGGGAGGAATTCTGACCATTGATACTGTTCTATGTTGCAATGTGACCGTAACTATCTGCCTAATTCTTGATTCAATCTTTCCACCTGACCATTGGCTTGGGGATGATAACCAGAAGTGAGACTGACATTGATATCCAGTTGTTTGCAGAATACTCTCCATACTTGGGATGTAAATTGGGTACCTCTGTCGCTGACAATATCCTCCGGTATTCCATAGTTCCTGAATACATGGTGGAACATAGCCTGTGCTGTCTCCATGGCGGTGGGGAGTCCTTTCAAGGGGACTAACCAGCAGGACTTGGAGAATCTGTCAATGATAACAAGGATTGTTGTGAAACAGCAGGGACAGCGGTAAGTCAGTAACAAAGTCTGTTGATAGGTGAGACCAGGGACATTGTGGAATGGGCAGAAGTTCACAGGGTAATTCCTTGGGGGTCTTAGATTGAGCACAAACCTGACAAGCTTTGACATGATTAGTGACGTCCTTGGACATTGAAGGCCACCAGAATGAGTTATGTACCAGGTGTAGAGTGCAGGAGATACCGGGGTGGCCAGAGCTGACTGAGGAGTTGACCCACTGAATGACTCTGGGGCGCAGACTTTTTGGAACGTAATGGAGGTTAAAAGGGCAGTTGGTAGGAGCTGGATCTTGGACCTGTTCCCATTGGATCTCCTCCATGATATCCCAAGTAATTGAGGCGATGATTACTGATGGAGGAAGAATGCATTCTGGAGCTTTGTTGTCCATGAGAAGATCATACTGCCTGGATAGAGCATCTGCCTTACTGTTCTTGCTTCCTGGGCGATAAGTCACTGAGAATTGGAAGCGTGTGAAGAAGAGGGACCATCGAGCTTGGCAAGGGTTGAGTCGTTTTGCACTTTTAATGTACTCCAGGTTTTTATGATCGGTAATCACCTGGAATGGGTGGACTGCTCCCTCGAGCCAGTGCCTCCATTGCTCTATCGCTGCTTTCATGGATAGGAGGTCCTTATTCCCTACATCGTAGTTTTGTTCGGCTGCCATCAACTTCCTGGAAAAGAATGCACAAGGGTACAGTTTACCCGGTTGACCATGGCGCTGAGAGAGTACGGCACCAATTCCTGAATTCGAGGCATCTACTTCCATGATGAATGGTAAGTTTGGGTCAGGGTGCTTGAGGATAGGGGCCATGGTAAATTTTACTTTTAAGATTTTGAATGCTTGAGTAGCTTCCTCATTCCACCTGAGCTTGGAAGGTTTCCCCTTGAGGAGGGAGGTCAGTGGTGCTGCAACCATGCTGTAATTTCTAATGAATCTTCTGTAAAAGTTCGCAAATCCTAGGAATCTCTGAAGTTCCTTGACCGTGGAAGGTTGGGGCCATTTGGTCACTGCCTTGACCTTGGCCTCTTCCATCTTAACGCCTTGATGACTAATGTGATAACCCAGGAATGATGTCTGCTTGACATGAAACTCATATTTCTCTGCCTTGACGTACAGGTGATTCTCCAGGAGCTGTGTGAGGATGCTCTTGACATGGTCAACGTGTTCTGCTTCAGACTTGGAGTAAATGAGAATGTCATCAATGTAGGCAATTAAGTACTGGTTAAGCAGGTCCCGGAAGATTTCACGACTCTTGGGGGGCATGGCATTGGGGAGTAAATCAATATTACAGTCCCAAGGACGATGAGGTGGTAGTTGTGTTGCCTTAGTTTTACTAAAGACCTCTGATAGGTCATCGTAACAGGAGGGAATATTGACAGCCTAGTACTCGAAGGACTTTCAACACTAGTGATACAGGCTGGGGAACTGACGAGAAACAGTGACTTTCACAAAAGGCTGACCACTTGGTCAACTCACCCTGATGCCAGGACAGGACGGGGTCGTGAATAGACAGCCATGGGAATCCGAGGATGACTTCATGCTTAGGAGAGTTAACAACATAGAAGGATATGGACTCATGGTGAAATAACCCCACTTGTAATGTAAGTGTCATGGTTTGTTGAGTTATGCCAGTTCCGATTGCTGTGTCGTTGATGGCCTTGATCTTAATGGGTGGGTTACATGGTTGGACGGTTAAGTTATACTTCTTGACGATGTCTTCATGAATGAGATTTAATGCTACTCCGGAGTCGATCATAGCTGTCAATGAGATGGACAGTTCTTCAGTTTTTAAGGTAAGGGGAAGTTTGAAGGATTGATTATTTGGTATCCATATTCACCAACATGGGCTTCTGTGCCTTGTGTGGACATCTCTGGCAACGATGGCCTTGTTCACCTCAGTAGAAACAGAGACGGAGATGGCATCGCCGTGCTCGTTCACTTTCAGAAAGTTTGGTATAGTTGACTTGCATGGGTTCTTCGAGCGTTATAGTTTTATTCACAGTCGTGGTAACAGGCGGTATTTCCTTCATATACCTTCCCCGCGGAGTCTGTCTCATCAAATTATCCATCCTAATTGCAAGCCTGACGAAGTCAATAAACGATGAATGTTCTCCTTTACATACGAGCTCTGCCTGGAGATCCGTGTTGAGACTTCTCTGGAATATGGCTTTTAGGGAAACGTCATTCCACCCACTCTGAGCAGCGAGGGTGCGAAATAAGATGGCGTACTCTGTGGCTGTTCTGTTTCCTTGCGACATTTGTAGAAGTTGAGTTGATATATCTTTGCCCCCTGCGGGATATTCAAACACTTCTTGAAGTTGTTGCAGGAAATAGTCAAAGGATCGTTTGAATCTCATGTCAGTATCCCAAACAGCTGCAGCCCAGTCAATCGCCTTTCCAGACAACAAGGACATCATGACAGCACATTTCTTTTCGTCAGAATTAAACTTGTCCTCCTGATTGTCGAAACAAATCTTTACTTGACGAACAAAACCTCGACATCTATCAGCAGACCCATCAAATTTATCTGGTAGTGCGAAACTCACCGCTCTGGGCGTGGTTGCTGGAAGTGACTGGATGTAGCTCGTCAAGTGCTCGTTGACTGCTTGAAGTTTACTCAACTGATCTTGATACCCCTTTAAGACTTCACTTTGATAAGGTAACGCCGCTTGCATGTTAGAAACTTCCGCTGGATTCAGTTGAGGCAAAGTATTCTGTAACGAAGAGGCTGAGGCAGAATGTGAATCCATTTGCAGGAGTTTATTAAAGGAATATCGTACAATCAGAGTCGTTTTACCAGGCAATGTGTCAATACCGTAAGGGCAGTCCGATCTTTATCCAGTAAGCAGAGACGAGTAGGCAGGCGAACAGGTCAAACACAAACATCAGTCCAATCAAGCAATAAATCCAAAGGGGCAATCCAAGAGACAAGAACGAGATAACAGGCAGAATCGTGATCAAACAGGCAGTCAGAATACTCACAAGGAAAACGCTCGGTAAGGCAGGTTAACTGGCAATACTTTGCAGTGTAGTGATATGCTAGCACATGTTAAATAGTCCCAAACAGGAAATGACTGTAGAAGCAGAGGGAGTGGTAAACGGTCAATACTCCGGTGAGGGCTCCCTCTACTGGCGTGGCGTTACACCAGGTCAGCCTCACTGCTCGGCTCAGTGGTTCTTTTATGGCCCACACACAGATTCAGGGTCAGCCAGCTTCGAGAGCATACAGGAGGAACTCAGCACTTGCAGAGGTGGGCTTACAATGGGAGAACTTGTTCTCATTGCAACATGCAGAAATTGTGTAGTGTGTTTACACTAGGTATGCAAAAAATAGTCTGGTTGTGAGTTACCTGTTAAACTAGAACTTATTAAACCATTTTAAAGGAACAGTTCAATTTCTCACTCTCATGTAATTTCAACCCCCTTAATAAGACATTGTTCAGCTTCAGAACAAATATGTTAAACATGGAATCTCCACTGTGCTTGCTTGATCTGCAGTAATCATGTAAAGAAATTGTGTCTCTTCAGAAGACTTGGATTAAACCGCTTGGTCATTATGAGCCGATTTTCCACTGTCAGCCAGTACAAGCCAGTGCTTTAAACGGGCGGGGCGGGGCTAATAGCCTCGGACCTGTAGCACCGACGGCAAAATATTGCTGCGTTTTCACCATCAGGCCACAAGCTCCGCTGTTTTTCACTTAAACCCGCCCTTTACATGCCTCTCAGGAACAACGTCATGCAACCCCATCATTTCACCAACAAAGAGAAGTTATCAGAAAACTAATAAGAAATAAGTCACTGGAACTAGCGCGATCACAAAATGAACATGATAAAAGCGACCCTTTGTTTGCATGCTTTGTTTAATATTTAAATCCAAAAGCATCAATGTTTTACTATAATAAGTGATACATTGATCATTATTAATTAATTTATCAGGACTGAAAATTAGTCACAGAGAAGTAAAGCGTTATGAACAGCCTGATTATACAGTCA
The DNA here is from genome assembly GCF_963082965.1 of Carassius carassius. Taxonomy (NCBI): domain Eukaryota; kingdom Metazoa; phylum Chordata; class Actinopteri; order Cypriniformes; family Cyprinidae; genus Carassius; species Carassius carassius. The sequence goes on from NC_081761.1 coordinate 20,581,705, forward strand.
AGTCCGTTTCTCTTTATTTGTAGTCACAGTAGCCTATATTTCACATTTAGAAAGAATGTTCACTTCTGTATTTTTATAAAAGCTCCCAAACAGAAACCATTATTATATTTTTATGACATAGGCTACGCGGAGCTAAACTCTGGAAACGAGACTCATGACCGATAAAATATGTTAGTAAATAAATACAAGATTGTAATAGAGAATAAGAAGCTATGTTTGATTTCATTAAGCAGTCATATTTACCACATTTATTGGGAGTGTCTATATAAGACATGTTCTTGTGAACAAAAACAGACACAAAACAATGTAATGAAACCGAATGAATTTTTTTTCCCTCCAACTTTACAGCAGCTAAAGTACCTCCACAAATAAAAGTCAGAATATTAAAATAAAATTTTGTAAGCAGTCATCTTTATTTCTTTTTTCTTTTTTTTTAAGTGTGCACATATCAGTCCAAATAGTGTTAATAGACTGGCAGCAGCCAGAATCAAAATCTGGAAAGACTTAAGAAGAATTATAGCAAGCAAGTCTTTTCTCACCTGTACATAAAACTGTATGGTCATCGTATGGAAGATTCAGAACTTTAGTTTTAGCGTAGCTGGAATTTAGCCTCATCAAACCCCTTTCACTGTGGGAATATTACATCTGATTAAATTCCCACAGCGTGTACTTTGTACAGCATAGAGGATCTATTTGTGGCTATAGAGTTTATCTAAATGTTTTTTGCAAAATATTGAACATTTGTAGAGCACTGATTAAATCCAGATCATGGTGCAAACCTAAAGGAGGCCATATATTTATATAATATCCATTAGAGAAAGTGAGCCTGCTCCACAGCTTTCACAGATACTCATCGTTTGGTCTTGTTATAAATATCTCCGTGATATATCAGATCAGTGGTGTCCCATTAAAGGACAGACGAAGATTATTTGGATCCACATTTAACTATTGTATCCTAGATATTTCTGTCAGCATACAGTAAGTGCCATCCAGTCAATGATAATATCTTTTGATATTTCATGTTAACTTTGATCATTTTTATTGATTTGTCCCCTTAAAACCAGATGGTTCAAAATGTTTAACACAACCACCTGAGATCTTCTATTGATAAATATTTAAAGTACGTAAGTTTATTTGTGCACTTATCCTGGTAGCGCTCAAAGTAGCAATGTTCTCACACATTTACACTCATGAAATATATATATATGTCTTGCTTTCTGAATTTCAGGCATTTCTGCTGATTCATGTCATCTGTTCTGCTGTGTGTGTGTGGGGGGGGGGGGGTTAGCTGAGGCTATATAATCAAAAAGATAGCATTAGGATGTCCCTGGAGAACTTCAGAATAAGATAGATGTTCACTCTTTTACTCTTAGCTCTCAAAAATCCATTATGTAGTATTAGTGCCAGTTTCGTCCATTGTCCCTCTTTCGGTTGAGGTCTACTGATGGGACCCGACAAACTGCCAATCTTAGATTTTTCGAAGTTGCAAATAAAACAAAAGTTAGTTGCAGACTAGAGTTAGTTTCATAAGTGCCATTTCAGTCTTTCTACTTCCAAATTTCAAGTTTTAGTTAATGCATTACTTGCCATTTCTTTGTAATTATTTGTGACATTTACTAGCAATTTCTGAGTGACTATTGTTTCAACCATTTTTCCATGGCATAACCATTTCATTCACAAGATTGAGTATAAAATCGCAGCTAGTACTTGTGATGGGAGGATCGGATCATTTTCCTGGTTTCAGTCTTTAAATCTCATTCAGCAAAATTAGCAAATATTTATTCAAGTAATTTTGTTCATTTGAGCAGAGTTACATTAAAATGTAACATTTTGAACAGCCAAATTGTATATAGCTAACACTAATGACAGTAATGACCATTGGATGACAGCAGCAGCAGACTAGCAGTGAAAACATCTGTGACATATATAAGAAGTTAATTTTTACTTATAATCCTATGTTCGTGTTACCTATATGCTTTGATGCACTATCAAGAAATCTGTGAAACAAGTACAGACTGAAGAACTTTACTTTGCTAATGCATTAACTTTAACTAACATATTCCTTTCATCTTTAATTGAGAACTTGTGCATCTGGGTCTGTTTGCCTGCATGGAAAGGGAAGAAAGAAATGCAATTTTAGGTTAGTTTGAGCTTGTAATTTGACTGTGGCAGTCAGTATGGGACACAGTCTCAACTCAAGTCTCTGCTGTGTAGTTTACTGTCTGTTCGTACTGTATATGGACACTGTTCGGGTTGTCCACTCAGCAACAATAGCCAGTTCATGGTAAAATCTCTACTGGAGTTTTTCCTCTGACATCACCTCCACTGTTTTGGCCTCTGTTCTGTGCCCCCTCTCTCCCCATTTCCTGTTCATGCAGGAAGTCTCTGTGTAGTCTTCCGCTGGGTTGTACCAATGGCAGGAAATGCTGATGGACACACCTGGTCGTCATCTCGATCTCCTTCTGTCACACAATATCAATTATCACATTATCATGTATGACTAAACTCATCTAGATTTCATCTCTGTGGCACTTTCGTTATACTCAAGTCAAGACGCATTTATTTTTAGAGCACTTTATACAATACAGTTTGTGTCAAATCAGCTTCACAGAGAGGAACAGGAAATCAGATTCGATTATGCAAACTCAACTACAGAGACTTTAAAAGACAATAGTGTCATTATGATGTACATGTTGTAAATTGATGCGTCTCATGATTTCAGAATAACCAAGTCATTTCCCTATCAAGCAGAAAACCCAGTCCATCTGATGCCTGGGTGGTGATTTCATAGTTTTTTACCACAAATATATTTTGTCTCAGTTCTAAACCAGCAAACTATTCTCTCACAAATATATCCAAACACACAACAGCACACACTCTGCAACAGTGTATAACAGCTACATTAGTAAAACACAAAGTACATTACAGTATTATCCCAACTGGAAAAAAAAGCTAAAATGTATTTAAAATACTTAATTTTGTTCCAACTATTCTACAAATACATTTACATATTTATGTGCTTAATAAAAATACCCTGAAGTTGTACTTTTAATATACTAAACTGGTATACTTAAAGTCTGCTAAATTGAAACAACAAATTTTGTCCTTAATGCACTTAATTGTGTGGAAGTAGTGCTGAAGTCCACTTTACACTTTAAATATCTTGCATTTGAAGACTGATATTATACAGAGATAATACAATCCTTATTTAATAGTGATATAAACCCACATTAGGCGTAATATTGAAAAATGTGCATTGTGCAATAAAGAAATACTCCAAATAAAGTTTAATTATAATTTTATGTCATTGTATCTTAAGTGATGCGTGAATAAATATGTTAATGGATTGAAAGTATATATGAAGTATATGCTTACTTAGTATGAAATAAATTGATTTAAAATTTAATATGATATAGTTTTTCTTTTTTTCATTACGGATGGTATGATTTTCTGGTAACGTAGTTAGTCACCAAAATTTTGGCAACTGAAAATAATGGACTGAAATGCCAAAATAGTTTTGTAAGGATCAAAACGGTGATTTTTTTTACCGCTTCTTTGGTGTGTTTTGATGTGTTAGGGTTAGGGTTCTGTTTCGTGTAAATGTCAGTAGCGATAAGTACAATTTGTTCAGGGATACTCCACCCCAAAATGAGGAAATATAGGAAACATTTTTTAAAGTATATTTACGCTTTGATTTGAAAGAAAACGCATCCTTGTGGCACTGCTGACACAGAAGAGCATACGTTGCCTGCGTTCAGCTCATATTTTCCAAAATGGCGCTACGGTGATGTAGAGAGACACAGAGGAGACAACTTGTTGAATAAAGCCATTATTCTTGTTTTCTTTGTGTACAAAAATTATTCTCGTCGTTTCGTAACATTACGGTTGAACCACTGAGGGCAGATGGACTGTTCCGACAATGCTTTTCATACTTTTATGGGCCTTGACAGTGCGATTTACTTCTATATGGGACAGTCACAAGCCTCACAGTTGTCATCCAAAATATCTTAAATTGTGTTCCGAAGATGAACAATGATTTTACGGGTTTGGAATGACATGGGTGTAAGTGATTAATGGCAAAATTTACATTTTGGGGTGGAGTATCCCTTTTTTTTATATAAACATTTTGGTGCATCACTAGTTTCTGGGACATGCTTTTCAAATAGATAATAGTTCTGTTTGAAGCTTGAAATGTACATATAGGCGTGCATAAGTGTTAAATACATTTTGTGACTTGTGATTGTTTGACACTGAGACGACTTACCGATTTTGCTACCATAGTAACTGAAGGTTTTTATACTAACTCACTGTCCAAACACTCCCACACCTTCCTTGATTTTTAACATCTTTTTAAAGACCGTATTTAATCAGGGAACTGTTTTTCAGCACCCTTGGTGGAATGTGTTGTTCAGTATGTCTAACATGCATGAGTCACACCCCCAGTGTCTAAAGAAAGATCTAATAAGGGAGTCTTTGCAAGAACACCACATGGTCTGCAAGTCAGTGAGCCACGGCTTTGTCATGCGCCACACACGCAGCGTCTCAGGCTGCCATGTGGACAGACGGTCGGCACAGTTGTGCCCTAGTGTGCAGCTGTGATCTGCTTTGCTCAATGGGACACACACACACCCCTTTTCATACTCTTTACTTTTGTCTCTCATCAGCTGAGGTGTGTGTGTGTGTGTGTGTGTACATCAAGGGTTTGAGGGCGTATAACAGATTGTGTTGCGACTTTCTTGATTAAGTGGAAAGAACAACGGAGTTCTCACACTTTTTGTTATTTGCTTTGAAAGGGATTATATAGGTTATTAGTCATTGTTGTTTGGGAAAATATTTGTTCAAAATTCTTGTTGGGTTTAATTAAAATAACCATCTTTTTCTTTATACCTTCTGTGAAATAAGCATTGTTTGGGGATAACGCATTACAAGTAACTAGGGCTGTCACTTTTGTGAAAAAATCATTTTCGATTTTTAAGACATAAGTGTTCATTGAATCGATTGTAAAATCGATTTTCCATGTCTAAAAAAAAGAGACGTTTCCTTTTTCAACGTCAAATAACTGACGAACGTAAAGAGAGCGCTGGAAACGCACAAGTCAGCAATATTTCTTTTTTATATGCAAGAAGTTTCTTGCAGAATAACAAACAGCAACAGGAGTGCAACATTCTCATTGCATAAACAAGATTATATTCCTTCTCTCCTTCCTTCTACAGGCACAAGTGGACTTCAGTCAACTTCAACTTCAGTTCAAGAGAAAAACACTATACCAAAGGTAGGCCATTCCTATACATCCAGAAAAATGCTGGTGTGCCTTCTTGTTATATACTTTTTTGTCTACATGCAAAATAGCATAAATAATGTGAAATAATCAAATATTGCACAATAATAGTGTGCTTGACAAAAAAGGAAAATGTTCTGTGGTAACTGAAATGTCTCGTTTAAAATTTGCATGATAGATAATGTCTGCAGGAAGCTTGGTGACTGGTTTTTATTTCTGCCGCCTTTTTATCCCCAAGCTAACAGGAAGAATGTCTCGACAAAGATGTCCATTGTGTACAATACATGTGTTTTCAGAGTAACCATTGGAAGTGCAGAAATGTCTGAGATGAAGAAAACATAGGAAGTGAGGTTGGAAAGAATGATGGAGATTTGGGAGAGGAGTGGTTGAAGGTTTATCATTCTGACACCACTGCTGGATTTTTGAGAATAATGGCAGGAATGAGTGCAACCATTTGAAGCCTTAGAGGATCTAGACAGCTCTGTTTTAACATGGTGAATGAACTGGAATGTCTCTGCAAATAAGTTATTTGAAATTAGTTTGGAGTGTTTGTGTGTGTATTCTTGCCTTTACTGTAAAGATTCGTTTAAATTTTTCCCAGCTTCTATAATGTAACCATGCCCTCTCTGAAGACTCTGAAAGCTCCAGTATTGACCCACTTAAAATTGGATCCAAATAGAAAGTACACTTTTAGACTTGCACCTGTGGTTGCAACTTAAAATATCCAAATTAAATTTTCTTAACGATTTATGTGTCAAGGATATAACACTTTCTCCTTCCAAAATATTTTATTCAAAAACACACAAAAAAACGCAATTCATAATGACTTTTATAATTATCCTTTCAATGGTGAGCATGTTTTTAATTTCTGAATATTTTTTTTTTTATATTATACATTATTTTATATGATTTTATTAAATCTTAAGCTATTAATTAATTGTCAGTAAAATCAAGTAATTTAGTGTGACCAATAAGTCTATTAAAATATTAGAGAATTTGAACATTTACTTTCACAAACATTTTTTATGACAAGTAACAAATACAAGCTTAGATCGGGAAAAATGTTGTAAAATGTCACACGAGGCAGTGTTCCAAAAACATGATATTTTTTTATTAATAATTTATGATATTTATAAAAAAAAAAAAAAAAAAAAAAAACTTTCAATTGATATTGTGGCCATTCAAATTTTTTATTGACCAAAATACTGAATGGTTACAGGTCACAAGACATAAAACTATTATGAAAAGAATAGATATCACAAACTGTCATAGCTTGCGGGGGAAAAAAATCATTATTTACTGAAATGTTTTGCTCGATACACAAATGTTGTAGTAGATTATTATGTTTGCAAGCTACAGTAGTTGTGTAGAATCCTCAATAATCTGCTGATAACAGGCAAAGTATTTCATATTCCCTGTCCACAGCCTACAACTAGTTTAGAGTTCAGACTAAAATTTTTTTTAAAATAACCTTAAGTATTTCCAGTCATACTCCGATGTTAAGACTCAGTGACATGAGCTTGACTGTGTTAAATCCAGGTTCTCACTTGCTGTCTCACCTTTGGCGTCTAGATAAACTGGGTTGACTTGTTTGGAATTACTCTTGGTCACAAAAGTAACATGTATCTTCCATTCTTACGGTGCATGGGCACCTTTCTTTTCAACACTCTAACCAAACCAGCTGCCAGCTTAAAGTCAAAGGTCTTGAAGTCAAAGTGTGACAATGTGCTGCCCAGGCCTCAGCACCATGTTTATTTTTTGGGGGGTGGACATGGAATTCCCAGCTGCTGGAGACAAGAAGGGTTTGAGTCTTTTGTCATGTCTGTGTGTCCAGCCTGACTTGCAACATACCCTCACAAAGTTAGCAGCTGGCCAGTGCCACACAGTCCAACTGTACATGAAGTGCAAAAGAGGAACTGTCAAATAGTCAAATGCTCACCGTTGTCTGTGGAAGCACTTTGGGAGAAGGTATGGAATAGAGGAAATGGATATCGAGTAGATAATGTTCCCACTGGTTAATCGTCTTGTTAAAAAAACCGATGATACCAGTGAAGTGGTGTGCGCATTTCACTTTCAAATAGCAAATAGCGCCTCTTTTCCTCGCTTTCCTGCACTTTTAAATAGTTTGAATTAGCGTCAATTCAGCGTCAATTGCTTGAATGCAACAACAAAATACAACGTCAAACTCACATTAGCCTATATATTAAACATAGCACTTTAACTAACAAAACAAATAAAAATACACCATGGTATAGGCCAGGCTATGCCTAATATAAAATAACAAATAACTTGCATTACAAGTTTAAATAGGTATACAAAACTGGAAATAAGTAAACATGTATAATAAATGACCAAATAAATAATAAATGTGATCTGTGATGCGACTGTCGTTCGGCACGCTGCATTGGGCAGCCGTTTTCAGTTTTTATTGCAAAAAAAAAAATCTAAACGACGGTGGGGGGTCGGTGCTGCAGTGGGCAAGTGACGTAACTGGTTTTTTGACCAATAAAATTCACTTTCTTGTCATGCTTCCTTAACATACAGAAACAGAATAAATTAAGTACAAATATGCACAGTATGCACATAAAACATTCTAAAAAATATACAGTATATATAAGATACAAAGACAACAACATGTATTCAAAATTATTTTCATCCCTGAGCTAAGACCAAAATAAAATAGCGATATCTAAAAGAAAAAGAATTGTCATAAATGACTCAACCTCGTGTCCTTCCAAACCTATAAGACATTCATTGTTTTTCAAATGAAAATGCTGAAATCAGAGAGCTTTCTGACGTAGAACTCAGATGCGCTGTGCCTTGTTTACAAGCAGAGGAATGCACACGTACGTGTCATGGTACGGAGGTGGAGACTGACCCAGAAGAGAATAAATCGTTGAACAAAGCCGTTATTTTCGTTGTCTTTCCACACAAAAGTGTTCTCGTAGCTTCATAAAATTACGGTTGAACCATTGATGTCACGTGGACTATTTTAACAATGTCTTAACTAACTTTCTAGGCCTTGAACGTGGTTGTTCTGTTGCTGTCTATTCAGTGTCAGAAAACTCTTGGATTTCAAATGTTTCAAATTTGTTATCAAAACTATTACCAAACTACCCCTTGGAGTATTTGAATATTTGCAATGTATAACTTTTATGAGAAACAATACCGAACATAAAACTGTCCCATTAATCTTCAAACTTCAGAAAGAACTTAAAAAAAAAAAGGCTTCAGGCTTTTCTTTTGTCTTGTAACTACATTTTATAAAAGTAACAGCTGCATTGATTCAATGTGCCATTTTGTGTATAGTTAGCAAACTGTTTAATTGAGTGAGTCTGCGATTAAAAGCAGTTGCTGGTTTGCAGCTGTATGTTCTGCTTTATCACAGTTATGTCTATGAAATACTTGCTTATTACATCTGGATGGAGTACAAAACTAGAGTATTTGCTGACATTTAGGTCAGAGGTGTCTGCATAGTGGAAGGCTCTGCATCCATTAAAAGAATGTTCTTTATTACAGATCAAAGCCCTAAAAGCTCACTCTTTGTGCCGCCTATGAGTGACAGTAGGCACAGACACGACACATTATGTGCGTGATGGGATGCAGTAAACAAGCAGTAATTATGTTGTGGAATATGACAGGTCCCCACTATAATTGTTCAAGCGCAGAAGGGTTGGGAGGGGTTTCAGTTACATGACGTAGGAGTTCAACAGTCTGAAGGCCTGCAGGAAAAAGCTGGATGCTGCAGTACTGTCTGTCTAATGGAAGCAGTGAGAAAAGTGGCTGGAGTCTCGTGATACTTAAGAGCCGCAGTTCCTGACTGAACTCATAAATAGCTCATTCTAGGGCCATCACATGGGATATCTGGCGTTCCAGGGCTTTCTTCTGTCTTCAAGTACTCATTTCTTCAAAGTGAATATTTCCTCTTATGTATCAGTTTCAGACTCTGCAGTATGTTGCAGGTTATTTTTTTATTTGTTTTTTTGCCATGGTGCAGCATGTTTGGGTGTCCAGACTTTTGACCTCACATTTCAAGCCACCTGGGACTGCAGTAAAGGGGATTGCTTGCTCATCTTGCCCTGAAGCTATACACACGTATTTCAGATACTTACACATACACGTAGAGCAAAGAGAGTGGGATACTTGACAGTCAGCACTATCCGTAAACCTGTGCCTTCGGTTTTTGTTTGAGCCAGGATGTGGCAGATATATATGGATGAAGAATAGCAGAGGAGAACATCTGGAGGATACAGCTCATGGAACCACTTTAATCTACTTTTATTATTCCGCTGAAGAAAAAAAACAATCACATACCAAGTCTGTTTTTAAAGACCAATCACAATGGTCGACGTTTCTGAACTCCGCACAGAGAGTATTCATAATGCAGACTCTGTTTTAAGACTTGCATCAAAAGCTCTGATGTAAGATGAGGAAAATAGTTGCCTCACGGGAACTGATATATTAAGATCGTATGACCAGCTCACTGCTCACTTTATCTCAGTTTCCCACAATATTGGACACTTTTGTTTGCTGCACCCTTATATTATTCCAAACCCATATGACTTCTTTCTTCAGTGAAACTAAAAATAATATAGATTTTTTTATAGTGAACACCGCTGTTAAGCTACAAATATGACAAAACATCCCTCGATTAAAATATAGTTGTGAAAAATATTCTCCTAACGTCGATTTATGTCAGCATTTGGTTAATTTTGGTTCAATTTGCAAATATCCCTGTTTCAACCCTAAATTAACATATCTGGTAACAAATGTCCCCTAAAGGTTCCTGCATGTTTGCTGGAAGTCCTCCAAATGTCATACTTCAGTGTCCTTTTAATGGTTAAAGAGATAATCCAACAGTTTTTTTATTCTCTCTTAATTATTTTATTCTGTTATCATCCCAGATGTATATGACTTTCCTTCATCAGTGGAACACAAACATTATTTTTAGGAAAATATTCCATCTTTGAGACTCCATATAATGCAAATGGACCGGTTTACAAAAGTTAACAAAAACCACACAATATGACATAATCCGTATGACTCCAGCTGATGAATTAGTATCCTCTAATGCAACAATGATAGGTGTTTGTAAGAAAAATAGTAAAGTTTTAAACTTTTTGAACTATAAAGCATAGTGTCTGACTAACTGTCAAATGCAGGTCAATGAGTTGATGCTAGATGGCATGACGTAAGTGTGTTGAGAAACTTGCAAGACTAGTGAGCTGACCATCACTTCTAGCACGAGTTTCACAACATGCTTTTTTGAATAATCCTAATCTGTCTTCTACAGTAGAAAGTAAGTCATATACATCTGGGATAGCATGTGGATGAGTAAATTATGAGAGATTTTTATTTTTGGGTGAAGTAAAGAACTCTACCTTTTTTAGTCAGTTGGGTTGTCTGTAGACTAACAGACATCGAATTATTTCACTATAAAGTGTTTTTCTGTCACAAATACGACAGTCCAAAATCTGTATCCCTCTCAGTTTGGTGATTTCTACAGTATTGGCACAAGTTTATATGATTATGTGTCAATGAAGTTGGTGTTTAAGATCTTCCTTGTTGCTGGAATATTTTGGCTCACTGTGTCAGACAGAGTGAAGGTCAGACTACGGAAAACGACACACCTTTTCCCTGGCCAATTTTGGACTTATGTGGTTCCTGTATGAAAGGAGTCCTTTCACTGGGCCACCGGCTGTGCATGTGCGGGTGTCTGCTTTTTGTGCCATTTGGATAGCCAAAGGATATGACGTGGAGTGCTGAGTGAGAATCAATCCACACCCTAATAAAATGTCTTAAGAAACTGTCAAGTGTTTCTCAAAGTTTTTTCCTCTCTCTCTCCTACTGGCTTTCCCTCTGTATGTGGCTTATCTGTCTATTTCCTATGATTCAATCCAGATCTGTTGTTGTTCTGAAGAAAAGGAATTTAGGTGATGCATTCTTTTCCATAGGTCCTGAAAGAATTTGACTAAAACTCCTTTATACCTGTGTATGCTTGATGAACATACACAAACTTAACCTAGAAATGCCTCAACAACGTGCACCACAATGACTGACAGCTGTCAGATGTACTTCAGATGGGTTTGACTTGTTCCTGGATGCTGAAATATCTTCACACCTTCCTCCAGGATTCATAGTTAACGCTGTATGAGGATCCATCCTCAGAATAACAGTGTATTCTCTGAGTTGAGGGTTTGTGGTATAGCCGACATTTGGCTCAAGGCTGTTTTGATCAGTTGTTCAAGTGATTTAGTGTTCACTTTCATTTCAACACAAAGTGACTCTGTGCCTGCTCTATAGTTATATTTAGAAATACTCTCTCCAGTCTCCAGTTGTCCCTCTGTTTTCAGTCTTTGCAGAAAATGGTTTGATAACGTCTTTAATACAGAGACATAATGGGAAACTGTGAAACTTGCAATTCTGCAATAAGTGAAAATGTGAAATTAATAGTGTCCAGCTCTTTGGGTTTCAGAGAAAAGATAAACTGCAGAGTAACAGTTTAAACAGTTTAAGAAGTTATTGCGTTGATGCACTGGATTCTTTATAATGATATTATAAAGAAAAATATAGAAAATGGTCCAGACTTTGATTTTACCATTACACCTACCATTCAGCTTAAGGTTTTATTATTCAGTCTAATGTAAATTCTGTTGAAATGTTGAATGACAGTATCACTATATAGATAATTTTAGCATCTTATTTATACTTAAGATGAGGAATTTAGTACTGATAAATATGTATATATATATATGTATATATATATTCAGATTCCCATGAACAGAGAGAGTTGTTCAAATGAAAAGCATCATGTTTTTTAATACTAAAAACATAATGTTTGTATCACTTTAGCTCTGCTTGGGATAGTTCACCCAAAAATGAAAATGTGTCTGTTGTCTTTTGTTTATCTTCGAAACACATATGAAGCTGTATTTTCCATTTATTGTAAGTCTATATAATCAACATTTTCAAGCTTTAAATAAAAAGACTTGAAGACATTGTTCAAGTTATCCGAATGATCAAACAAATTTATTATAAGATTTTATCATCATATAATCATTGATTAATGCACACATATAGAGCACATCAAATATGGTCAACAGAAGCTCAGCTATGCATGCATGATGCGTGAGAAGAAACCTCATTGGTTCTCGCATATAAAGTTATCATATCTGAGCATCTATTTACCATATTTGTTGTGCATTACTGAATTTTCATATGTAAATAAATGCACAAATTAAACCTGTTGATTAATTTTAGTAAGATTTAAAAATGAAAATTTAGGAGAAAGGCGTTAGTAAATCCATTTACTGTACATTGTCAACAATTACCAACTCACATTAGTTCCTGCCATGTGATTCAGACACATTGGATCAAATATATCAAAAAGATGTGTGAGAAATCATGGCCTCACAGAGGGTTTTTGGGGCTTATTTTAGAATTCACCACGATTTAATGAGTAATTCTCTGATTCAGCAAATACATCAGCTCAGGACTTGATGATAGATTACACAAAGCTGTGTGTGTGTGTGTGTGTGTGTGTGTGTGTGTGTGTGTGTGTGTGTGTGTGTGTGTGTGTGTGTGTGTGTGTGTGTGTGTGTGTGTGTGTGTGTGTGTGTGTGTGTGAGGGAGGTGGAGGGAAACACTGAACAGGCAAAAAAAAGTGAATCAGCCAGTGTGAGTAAACATTCTTAATATGTTATTATAAATGTCTCGCATACTGGTTTTTAACTGTACTTGTGTGAGTGACTGTGCGCTACAAAGGGAGATTTGTCTCTCATGTTGCATTCTCCTCTCTCACTGTCCTCTATTTTACTTTACTCTTAAGATGCTTAATTTTTTCTCTCTTCCTTAGACCTAATATGTGTCCCACTGCACTATACAGCAATGTTGTCACATGCCATTTTCCCTCAGAGACCGTCTGCCATGACACACATACAATAATCTAATGTTTTAATTGAGGATATTTTCAGAGTTTCACAATTGCTCAAAACATGATATGATGCTATTTCTGTCTAGGGTGTGAGCATGGCCTCAAGTACCTTATTGGTTTTATAAAACGGTTAACACAAAATAAAAAACAATTAAAACCAAAAATGCCTGTATTGAAATGTTACTTTTTTTTTTTATCAAGTTCATTAAATGCTGTCCTTTCGCTAAAAATAGTTTCTGACAGCAACAGTAAAAGAGAATGTTCCGAACATGCCTCATCTAATGGCTTAAATAGAGAATAGAGAATATGAGCTCTTATCATCTGCAGTTTTTTTTATATATATATATATATCATATATGATATTTCTTTGCACACATACATCTGCTTATCTCTCAGCATGAGAAAACGTACTCGGTTACTAAACGTAACCTCGGTTCTCTCTAGAAGAGCGAACGAGTACTGCGTCTTAGCTAAGACGCTACGGGAAAAGTCTCTTTTCACGAAATACTGAAGCAAAAAATTATCCTTAATTTTGTATTTTTGTAAAGCACATTTGCAGCAGTACACAGCCATAGGCGAGACGGCTCGTTCGCTCATTGGCTTGTTCTGCGGCAACTGCACAGCCTATCGAGCGCGGGCTGATGCAACATCAGACCAATAAGGGCGCTTCGCGCCCTTCTTGCCACTTCCCGCCGAAACGGGTGTGGCCCAACCTATAAAAGGAGCTCGAAAAGGCTGACTCACCTGATTTATTTCATCGCCGAAGCGAACCAGAGTGAATCGTGCGCACGGCAGAGAACGCAGTACTCGTTCGCTCTTCTAGAGAGAACCGAGGTTACGTTTAGTAACCGAGTACGTTCACTTACGAGAGCTCTCTCGTACTGCGTCTTAGCTAAGACGCTGCGGGAACCCAATGTAAAACGCTGTGCGCGCAGGGATCACACACCAATAAACCTGAAGCAACGCCCAGGATTTACAGTGCACAGTCACCTGAGGGACTCACAGAGAGTCCAGGACAGAAAAGGGAAAAAGCCCTCCGTCCTATATCTAGCAGCATCCGTAGATGCGGCAATTTGACATCACACAGCCGAGGCAAGGCCTGACCAATGTGGCAATGCGGGTCTTACGCAATACTGCCCATATAACAGTCGGCAGCGCATAGCGCCTGTGAACTCAGAATTCCCCTCAGGGCCCTGATTCGACTATACCGACAACAGCCTTGCTTGCAAGGCGGGGACCTCCAGGTTATAGAACCTGATAAATGTAGACGGCGAGGCCCAACCTGCCGCCATACATATATCCTGCAAGGAGATCCCAGTAGACCACACCCACGATGAGGCAACGCCTCTTGTGGAGTGTGCTCTGACGCCCAACGGGCACTGAAGGCCCCTGGAAGCGTAAGCTAACGCTATGGCGTCAACTATCCATCTGGATAGAGTCTGTCTCGAAACAGCCATTCCCTTGGAACGTCCACCGAACGAGACAAACAGCTGCTCCGTCTGCCGAAAGGCAGCAGAGCGAGACACATAAGCTCTTAAAACCCTGACAGGGCAAAGAAGACTCGAGTCTCCATCCTCCCCTGACACCGGCAGGGCAGACAGGGCAATAAACTGAGCCCGAAACGGTGTGTTGAGGGATTTCGGCACATAACCGTGCCTAGGTTTGAGTATGACCCTTGAGTCATTGGGCCCAAACTCCAAGCACGACTGGCTCACTGAGAGCGCGTGCAAATCACCCACACGCTTCACAGAAGCGAGAGCCAACAAGAATACTGTCTTGAACGACAGATGCTGAAGGCTAACCGATTGGATAGGCTCAAAAGGGGGACCCTTCAAGGCCTCCAAAACCGCCGCGAGGTCCCACATAGGGACTGACAGAGGTCTGGGAGGATTCAGCCTCCTAGCTCCTCTGAGGAACCGGATGACTAAATCGTTCCTTCCTATTGACTGACCGGACGCCGTTTCAGAAAACGCAGCGATGGCCGCCACATAAACTTTGAGCGTGGATGGGGCTCTGCCCTTATCCAACAGCTCCTGTAGGAAGGAGAGGACCTCCGTCACCTCACAACTAAGGGGTGAATAACCTCGAGCTGTGCACCAGCTGGAGAACACCGACCACTTCGAGGCATACAGACGTCGTGTCGACGGAGCTCTAGCCTGAGTGATGGTATTTAGCACTCCCACTGCGAGAACAGCGGGTAACCGTTGAGCGCCCACACATGGAGGGACCACAACTCCGGTTGAGGGTGCCAAATCGAGCCCCTGGCCTGCGAGAGGAGGTCCCTCCTCAACAGTACCGGCCACGGGGCGACATCTGCTAACTGCATCAAATCTGGGAACCATGGTTGGTTCTTCCAAAGAGGTGCTACAAGCAGTATTGAACATCTCGTTTCTCTCACCCGTTCTATCACCTGCGGAAGGAGGGAGACGGGAGGGAACGCATAAAGCGGGCAGCACGGCCATCTCCGTGACAGCGCGCTTTCGTTCTTGGAAAAGAACGCGGGGCAGTGAGCGTTTTCGTGGGACGCAAAGAGGTCCACCTCCGCCATGCCAAATCACTCCCACAACAGCCGGACTGTTTGCGGGTGTAGAGACCATTCGCCCGTAGGAACATTGCCTCTGGACAGCCTGTCTGGACCCAGATTCTGCAGTCCAGGCACATGCACTGCTCTCAGCGAGCGCACGTTGCGCTGAGCCCAAACCAGGAGGCGTTCCGTCAGCCTGCACAGGTTTCGGGACCCGAGACCGCCCTGGCGATTTATGTAGGATACCATGGACATGTTGTCCGCACGGACTACGACGTGGTGATCCTTGATATGGGGACAAAGCGCGTCAGCGCGTTCTCCACTGCCAGCATTTCCAGGCAGTTGATATGATGGAGCTTTTCCCATTCTGACCATAGGCCAAAGGACGGTCTGCCTTCGAGCAGCGCTCCCCATCCCGAAGTGGAGGCGTCCGTCGACACCATTTTCACACTCGGGGAAGTCCCCAGGCTTACACCTGATCAGTACTAGCCGTTCGCTGTCCAAGGTGCTAGAGCCGCAACACAGCTCTGATCGACCTTGAAATGCAGCCGGCCAGACGCCCACGCTCTGCGCGGCACCCGAGCCTTCAGCCAGAACTGCAGGGGGCGCATGCGGAGCAGGCCCAGCCGCAGAACCGGAGATGCTGAGGCCATGAGACCCAGCATCTTTTGACAGTGTTTGAGCGACACGGTCGCGCCGCAGCGGAAGGAACTCGCTGCACGCTGAATGCCCATCGCGCGCTGTGGTGACAGCCGCGCCGTCATGGAACACGAGTTCAGAACTATACCCAGAAACAGGATCGTCTGACTGGGGTTCAGCGAACTCTTCGCCCAATTGACACTGAGGCCGAGCTTCTCGAGGTGATCGAGTAAAACGGCCCTGTGGTCCACGAGCTCCGCTCGTGATCGGGCCAGAACCAGCCAGTCGTCCAAATAATTCAGCACTCGTATGCCTCTGAGTCTGAGAGGAGCGAGCACTGCATCCATGCACCTCGTAAACGTACGAGGAGCCACGGAGGACTGTAAACTGGTATGCCTGGCCCTCGAAGGCGAATCTCAAATATCGCCTGTGGTTTGACACTACCTGTATTTGAAAATACGCGTCCCTCAGATCTATTGACATGAACCAGTCCCCTCTGCGAATCTGCGCGAGGAGTTTCCTGGTCGTAAGCATTTTGAAACTGCGTTTCATCAATGCCTTGTTCAGCTGTCTTAGATCCAGTATGGGCCTGAGACCCCCGTCTCTCTTGGGCACCAGAGAGTATCTGCTGTACAGCCCCCCCCTCGCTTTGAGCTTGAGACACAGGCTCTACAGCCCCTTTGCTCAACAGTTTTGATATTTCGGCCCGAAGTATGTGTGCTACTTCTGTTTTGACCGTAGTTTCGATGCGCGCTGAAAAGCGCGGAGGGCGTCGAAAAAAACTGTAGCGAGTAGCCTCTCTTTATAATGCCTAGCACCCAATCCGATACCCCTGGAAGCGGTGACCATGCATCTGCATGAATGGCTAAGGGCTGGATGCGAAGCGCGCTCTGTTGACCGGGCAACGGCGGCGCTCGGGTGTGCTGCGCATTTGAGGCGGGGAGCGCGCTGATCACAGCGGGCAGATCGCTCCTCCTCGACCCCGTCCCGGCGCTTAACCGACTGGGGGAAGGCTAAGCAGGTCCCGTGGGACTCGATATGTCTGCGAGTGACTGTGGGCTGCATATGCCACTTTCAACTCGCTGTCTGCCTGTGCAGAGCGTACATGCACGGGCCTCGTTTTTACAGAAGCCATGCGCCGTATGTGACATAGTGTATGTGGGCACTGGGGAGTGGGCACGTTTACTATGCGGCGCGCTCGACCGATCTGTGTCGATCTTATGTGCGCGAGCCCTGTGTGCAGGGCTGTGCTTACATGTGGAGATGGGCACTGAGGAGTGGGCATCGTCACTGCATTTATAGCACCATTGGCCGTGGCCGGACGAGCGTGCACGGGTTTTGTTTTTTACAGAAACCACATGACGCGTGTGACAATGATTGTGGGCACTGAGGAATGGGCACGTCTACTATGTAGTGCGCGTGATCGACTTGAGTCGCTTTTATGGGCGCGAGCCCTGTGTGAAGGGCTGTGCTCATATGTGGATATGGGCACTGAGCAGTGGGCATCGTCACTACATTTATAGCACCTTCGGCCGTGGCCGGGACACCAGAAATTACATCTTTTTCGGGAAATATCTGGGTAGCCGTGATAACGGTTTTCGTGTGCAGGCAAGCGGGCAACCGTACAGGCTTGCGCATTGCAAAAAACGCTGAAACAGTCACAATCTCTGGAACTGAAACAGCGGCGCGCTTAGGTGAGAGCCCGGCCACAGCGGAACTCGTACACCGGCGCTTCGATGAAGCAGCCATCGTGTGTAGTGCCGACGCAGCGTCATGCAGCATGCGTAGATGGCTTTCCTAGGATGGCTTCGGGGGTCCCGGCCTCACCGTAATCCTCTGCCGCGGGGCGACGGCCGGTAGAGCGAGAACGGGGGTCTCGAGCTGCGTTGCTGAAGCTGTTGTGATAACGGCTTTTGTGTGCAGGCAAGCGGGCAACTGTGCAGGCTTGCGCATTGCAGAAAACGCTGAGACAGGTCACAATTCCTGGAACTGAAACAGCGGCGCGCTTGGGTGAGAGCTCGGCCACAGCGGAACTTGTACACCTGCGCTTCGATGAAGCAGCCATCGTTAGTAGTGCCGACGCAGCGTCACACAGCAGGCTTTAGATGGCAACACCGCTTTTGCCGCCGTCCAGCAGAGGGCGGACAAAGGTGCGTCGCTATCGCCTGTTCCACCGGCGGAAGTGAGTGGTAGTTCCTGTTTTTAGCATCATCGGTGTGGAGAATGCTAGTGAGACAGACGAACGAGTTCACGCTGAATATGGAGCATTCCAAGCCTTCGCCACCTCTTCATGAAGCTCAGGAAGAAATGAGGCGGGCTTTGAGAAGTACGCTCATCCGAAAGGGAAATACCATCCAGCCGGGAACGAGAGGGGGGGCGCTGGTGCAAACCACTCGCGGCCGAGACTCGTCGCGGCCAACACGAGCATTCGCCCCGGCTCCTTCTCGATGTCAGCTCGTCTGCTGGGCTTCTGAGCAGAAGGCGCGAGATCCTCGGAGCTCGCCCAGGCCTCACTGCCCGAAGCTAGCAGAGAGCGCGTGTCCTCTTCCTCCGACGCGGCCCTGAGATCGACTTCCTCGGACGACGCGCCGGCAAACAGCGGGCGCTGCCCACCGGGAAGCGATGCAGGGGGGGCCGGTGAAGCAGGGCGAACCGGCGAGCTCGGTTGAGCTGAAGACGGTTCTGGAATCCGCTGGAAGCGAGGCTTTTACGGCGCCTCAGCGCAGCGGAGAATGCAGGCTCAGAGAAAAAGGCCAGGCGAGTCCTCAGAGTCACCATGGCAACAGCTCGCAGTGGGGGCATCCGTCGTCAGCGAGCGCTGCATGATCTTCACCCAGGCAGGAGACACAGATGACGTACCGGTCTCCCTCGCTGAGTGGGGCTCTGACGAGCCGCAGGATGGCATCTTAAAAAAGACGCGAGCTCTTTTACGAGTGTGTGTCGCAGGGCGAACACACACACACACATAAAGAACAGCTTGGATATAACAGAATTGAAAGGATATAGGCACCGGATAGCGCAGCAGGAACGGCAGTGGAAGGCGGCGATGCCAGCAGCTTCAGAATGGCTCGTACGCTGATGTGCTTCCTCAGACGGCGCTTGCTTCCTCCGTGATCCAGCAATGCGTGAGCTTCGCTGAAGAGATGAAAAATCAGGTGAGTCAGCCTTTTCGAGCTCCTTTTATAGGTTGGGCCACACCCGTTTCGGCGGGAAGTGGCAAGAAGGGCGCGAAGCGCCCTTATTGGTCTGATGTTGCATCAGCCCGCGCTCGATAGGCTGTGCAGTTGCCGCAGAACAAGCCAAAGAGCGAACGAGCCGTCTCGCCTATGGCTGTGTACTGCTGCAAATGCGCTTTACAAAAATACAAAATTAAGGATAATTTTTTGCTTCAGTATTTCGTGAAAAGAGACTTTTCCCGTAGCGTCTTAGCTAAGACGCAGTACGAGAGAGCTCTCGTAAGAGAACGTCTGTTTTCAGTCTTTTAGTTTTAAAACAGACCGATTCGCATTACAGCACGAGTTTGCATGCATCATTACTAGGGGTGTAACGATTCACTCGTTTTCTCGATGCATCGATTACAAACCCTGACGATTCATATGCAGCGATTTTGAAACATGATTTTTGAATCGCCGATCTCCGACAGTAATCAATTTAAAACACTAAGAATCGAATGAATCGCGATTTCTATACTGATTCAGTGCTTTCAAAATATAAACACATTAAATTACTACATGCAAAATTAATGGAGACCCTGAAGAGTGTTTGTGAATCGTGCCTCTAATCTGTCCTTCACACGCTCCACTGTTTAAAAAAAAGTGTCTAAATCATATTCACAGTTCCTTTGAATGATAAGTGTTTTAACAATGCTGATGAACCGAAAATATGAGGGAAACGCTTAAAATAACCACATCATTAACAAGAGCGCAAGATTTATCTGATAATCAGATGCATGAAAGTAGCGTTTGTTGCTATAGAAACAGACATCGAGCACGTTTTCTCTCAGAATCATTCGATGATGGAACGGAAAAGTTACAACAGCTACTATACCATTTTATTCTGTATAAATGAGATTAGAGCTGAAACAACGAATCGATTTAATCGATTAAAATCGATTATTAAAATAGTTGTCAACTAATTTAGTCATCGATTCGTTGCTAAATAACTTTTATTTGCTGTAAGCGGCTCATTTCGTGCATATTTCAAATCTGCGATGACCAAAGTGTGGCAGTAATGAGCCACCGGAGGTTTTACTCAGCCAGTACAGCAGGAGAAGTAGCGAATAGCCAATAACTGGCCTCGTTTTATGTCACGTGCTTCCCGAACAGCGTCTCTGCAGCATTCAGCGTGATGTGGGAGTACTTTACTTTGAGCCTTCAAAAAAGAAGAGTAACCTGTAAACTCTGCACTACTGAACTGTTTAAGGGGACGTTCACATATCGCGTCTTTTGCGCGCTCAAGTTCATTATTTCCAACACCCAGGCACGTGCATACATAGACATGAAAGGGGGCTTGAGCACCTGCCCTTTTTATTCCTGGAGAGAAAGTGCCCTTTTTTCTGGGATGCTTTTTTTTTATTTTTGAAAAATAATATATATTTCTGTTTGCACACAGCTTCCCTGTCAAACAAATATATTTATTGAAATATAGTATCTAAATATCAGGTCAGGAGTTCTGAAGCGCTCCCTCTCCCCCGATTGTTAAACCCGATTGTATTGCTTCCGCTAAAGAAAATAGTCCGCTCCGTCTCTACGGTTAGAATCCTGTGAGTCCATAGCAACGCTCTGTTTTTCATGGCAACGGTCTGTTATACTCCGCTCAGCGGTCTGTTGGTTATAACAGACCACATTCTACATTGGAATTCAACCAAGCCATGTAATAAAATAAGTTAATAAAATAAGCATATATCACCACCAGGTGATATGCTTTAGTTATTTTGTTTATCCTATTTACCTGCATTTCCCTGTCAATTAGATGCAAATGTGCGCATTTTTACTAGTTGACGCCTAATTTGCATACAGAACTTCCCCAGTTATTGACTTACAGCAAGAGTCTTTCCCCCTGAAATTTAGAAATCTAAATTGGTGAATTTAGAAGAAATCTACAGATGCAAACAGATGGAGGTTACACTCTAAAAAATGTAGTAAATCTGAGTAACTGCATCTGGTACATTAATAAATAAAACTGAGTAGAAATAAGTTAACATTAAACTTTAAAAATAACAATATTTATAAATTAACTATTTAAGTAATTTAACTTTTTTTATTTCCTCGAAACCTTTATAAAATAGTATTCCATACCACCACAAATACATACATGACATTGGCTTTTATTGAATTTTTACTCAATTATTTTGGTAAGTTTAATTTTAAAGTGTTATGTATTCTGATAACACCAAAATAATTAAAACGATTTAGTGCCTAGTGCAAAAATAAACAAATTATTAGTAAAACACGCCCCTCTGTTTGATGCAGTTATTTAGGTTATTCTAAATATGAAGAGTTCAGATGAAAAATCCTCTAAGTGCCATCTGAAATTTCCTTCAATAATGATCATTTTTATCAAGCTTGTATGTTTATGTTCACTTATTTCACATTACTGGCAATGAAAATTACCTATTAATTGTCATTTAAGTTAAATTACTGAACTTAAATACGAGCTTGAAAAAAAAAAGCTCATAAGAAAATTTCAGATGGCACTTAGAGGCTTTTGCATCTGAACTCTTCATATATACTTGAAACTAGTAGCATAGAAAATGTTTTCAAAACATGCACATTGTGGAATGGTTTCCTTTGCTGCTCTATAAACCTAGTGAATACTAAGGAGACCATGGTTTCTGTGAACTGATTATTTTGTAGACATCTTTTGAAAATGAAACAATTGCGTGAGTTTGAGGAAGATAAAATTAATTAACTTTTTAAATTATTTTTTTTTAAAAGGAAGTTCGAGTTGCGTTAATATATATATACTTTTTTGTTTAAAAAAAAAAAAAAAAAAAACTAATTATGAGAAGTGCCCTTTATTTCACTTGAGCCCCTGCCCCTCAAAATGTCTGTGCACGTCCCTGCCAACACCGCATCGAGTTAAAACATTTCAACTTTTCAGAATGCTGCAAGCGCACCGCGGGTCATGTGACAAGAACTAACCAATCAGCTTCATCCTTTCCCGTAACAACGTTAAAAGCTCAGTCAAGATGAAAGGAACAGCTGATCATAGTTGTATATGGATTTCCATTTTTAAATAAATTTAGTAGCAGAGCTACAGCAAGCGATTTTTTGAGCTGCAAATCCATTTATCCTTTGCTGAAATTTCCGCGTCTTCAAGGAGAGAGCACGTCATGGTTGCTTAGCAAAGGCAGACGCCTCAGGGGCGCTTCTGCCCGAGCGCTTTGGAAAGGAGGAGAAAGCGGCGCGCCTAGCGTTTTCCACACATTTTTAGGCGCGATTTGTGAACGGCCCCTAAGACTTTCATTTGTGCAGATTCTCCAGTACAATGTTGTTTGCAAATGTTTAGTCGTAAAAGCTGATAACATTGCTTTTTAACAGTTAACATTTAAAGCTTTACAAACCTGTTCTGTGATCAGTTTGTCGTTTACCAGTTCAAAATTCAGTCGTGCAGCCTAATTATGACTGAATGAGAGAGGTAAATGTTTAAAGATATTTGAAATGCACTTTTTTTCTAAGTATTCACTGCTCTTTTTCACACAGCAGGTTTTTTGTGTGTGTCCAATTTTTTTTTCTGGACAACCTTCTGATGGATTTGACTTTAGATTGTGAGTTCCATTCAGGTTTCGGAGGATTGTTTACAATCTCACAGCAAACGCTATAAAGCTGTTTCCCAGTAAATAATAAAATACAATGCACTGCAATTTTATTCTGTTTTATCCTTATTCTTTGTGAAAATATGTTCTGAAAGATTCCTTAAGCTTTGTTCGGGATGTTAAACTACTTTAGGAGCTCTAAGGACTGCCATGGTGAAAACATTATTTGAAATCTACTTGTGAAATTTGCTAGAGTATGGGTAAGTGTTCTGATTGCAGAAGAGTTCGACAAAGGATTACTAACACAATAGGTATATTTTTGATGAGGATATGACAGTGCAAAATGGTTAAAATCTCTTAAAAATCTATGCTGAAGGATAAAGACCATTTATTAATAATTTACTTGGGGAAAAAATGGAAAAAACTAAAATATAAATACATAAACCGATTAATCGTAAAAATAATCGAAAGATTAATCGATTATCAAAATAATCGTTAGTTGCAGCCCTAAATGAGATAAAGAAGTTTACACACTGAAAGAGAAGTTATCTCGCTCTCATAAACGTGCCAGGCTATATCTGCAGCTAAACTGAATAAAAGCAGAATTAACTGATGAAACATTAAGAAAAAAAAAACACAATAAATAAAATTTATGAATGATGCAGTGCTAATTGACGTATCATTTATTACAGTACAGAAACTATAAAGTATATTTTCTGTGCAGAAAATTTAAATAATAGATAAATGTAGTAGCCTATATAAAACAATCATAAAATTGCAATTAGGAAAAAATTATTGATTACAAAGTATTATTGTCGAGCAGTGTATTTGTTTTCTTACAGCAAATTAAAAGTAATAAAAAAAGAAGAGAATTCATTTAAAAAAAATAATTATGAAAATACATAGGCTACATACATAAAATGATTTTATTTGACATTTTTCACTTCAGAAATGATGGCTACGCCCCTGGTGTGACAAAATGTTAGTTGATACATAATACTTTTAAAGCTCTTTTTTTAAATCTTGGCTTACATACATTTTTACTTATGCCATGTCATGCCATAGCACCATTAAACTAGCATTTAACAATGGACAAAAGTTTTTTTTTTTTTTTTTTTTTTTTTTTTTTTTTTTAAGGCTGCTGTGTAATTTGCCCCCTGACTAAGCATTTAAAGAATTTAGGGGAAGCATTGAAATAATCCTGTGAATGCACTTAAAGAACGCAGAATCGAATCGTTATAATCGAGTCAAATTTTATTTAATTGTGAATCGAATCGCTGCCTCCCCAAAGATTCACAGCCCTAATCATTACAGTGTAAACTGATGATCATAAAGAAAACTAATAACTACTGTAATATTCCCTCCTCACTTTGGAAACTGTAGACTTCCACACAGATGCGCACTGCACTCACATCAAAATATCTCCGCATGAGAAGCATTTATGAGACGGGGGGAGGGGGTGGGGTCTCAACATTAAAGATGAAAGATGCAACATAATGCCAACAGGGGTCACGCATACTTCATTAAATAAATAACAAACATTTAAAGGGTTAGTTCACCCAAAAATGAAAATTATGTAATTAATAACTCACCCTCATGTCGTTCCAAACCCGTAAGACCTCAATTTATCTTCGGAACACAGTTTAAGATATTTTAGATTTAGTCCATTTCAAAATGTATGTACGGTATACTGTCCATGTCCAGAAAGGTAATAAAAAATATCTTCAGTCCATGTGGCATCAGAGGTTCAGTTAGAATTTGTTGAAGCATCAAAAATACATTTTGGTCCAAAAATAACAAATATTACGACTTTATTCAGCATTGTCTTCTCTTCCGGGTCTGTTGTGAGTGTGTTCTTTTCCACGAACCGGTTCTTTCAGACAGTTCAATGAACGGTTGAAAAAAACACCGGTTCTTTTGCGCTCAAAGTAATGACGTCATTTGCGATGATTGCCCTTGATTCAAGCCTTCGGTTTATCTGCGTTCATAACATTAGCACAGAATCAGTTCGGTTCAGACACGCTGTGTGTCAGTCTGCTTCACGCTGAATCACACATGCGCAGTATCACAGCTCCTCGGTTCTCGAATCAGACGCGTCCAACAGTTCAGTGTACTGCTGATCCGAAAACCGATGCAACCGGTTCTTGACTCGAGAACATGAACCGCTCCAGCAGTGGGCGTGTACATTTGTTATCTGGATCGGCTCGGTGTTCATCTTCAGTTCTCTCCTCACAGCAGTTCAGTCAGTGTACTGTTTGAGTAAATGAATTACTCTGGGAAATACATTTTCAATGGAGGGTCAGAAAGCTCTCAGACTAAATGTAAAATATCTTAAACTGTGTTCTGAAGATGAACGGAGGTCTCACGGGTTTGGAACGACATGAAGGTGAGTTATTAATGACATAATTTTCATTTTTGGGTCAACTAACCCTTTAATTCTGGCTTTGATGCTGTATTATTGATTGTTTATGTTGCTAAGGGTGGTTGCTAAGGGTGTTGCTCAGTGATACACAGAACCGTTGGGTGAAGCGGTCATAGCTGTGCTGTATCTTGAATAAAACACAGCTGTTGATCAATCAGATGGAGGAATGGAGCTAACTGTTTTATAAATACATATAATTATTTTGTCTTTAACACTGTTGCACCTGTTCCATATGCGCCACCTGCAGTCAGAGAGTGATTTGTTTTCATTCAACCTGTCTGCTGTTTTTTTTTTCTCGTGAAGATAGCTGGTTTTATGCAGTATATTTTCACAAAATCAAAGTCAGACTATCCAGTTTTTGCTTCACATTTTGTTTGAGTAATAATTCATTGTGAAATCAATATCGTGAATTGTATCGCATTGTAAGTTAAAAAATTGTAAATTGTTACATCCCTAATAATAAGAGCTAGTAGGGATTAAGAGTTTCAACACTTGTCATGCTTGGTTTTTCATCCCTAAAATTCATGTTCTTATTTTTATTTATTTTTACGTCCTCAGAAAGCCAACTCTTCACCTTGAGTTGATTCTGAAGAATTGATATGTGGAAAGCAGAGCTAAAAACACCCACCGCCCTACCCACCCACATTTGAACCTCTTTTACTGAAACATCCATTCATTACTCCCCATGCAGATCACAGTCAGACATCTGTATGACAGTACAGTAACATATTTTTTAAATGTCTCAGTATGACATGGTCAAAGGTCATAGGTATTTTTTTATTTTTTTTGGTCACAAATGACTGTGTTCGTAAAGCATTTACAGAAATGTTGTGTTAAAACAGCTATTACTGCTGGTTATGAAAATGAAGTGTGTCAGTAAAAAGCTGGCTTTGTTTCTGCAGAATTTGTTTTTATGTGGTAAAAACAGATGTACAGAGTTGAGAAACAAGGAAAAGGGATGGATTTAGAGTGTCATTGCTGTCTAAGTCTTCTTTCTGCTATTTATCTGATCAACTCAATGTGGTAGCACACGGTCAAACTGTGCATCAGAAATGTATGTGGTCATATCTGACTTCGTCTTTACCAAGATTATTATATTAAAAGTTCAGTAGAAAGTTTTAAATTTTAGTGCAGATATGTTTAATACAACATTTAATGTTGTGATACCAATCTAGATTACAAAACTAAAAAAAGTGTTTGTAAGTTATACAAATTTACTACAATTTCAGCACTGATATTTTACACTGGGCTTTACTGTAGCGATAACAGAATGAAGAATACACTCGTATATATGTTCATATATATGCATAGAGTCCAGGTGAAAAGTTTGTATTAATTAAAGCATTTTTTTTATGTTTTTGGCTAATATTGTAACTGACATGAATAAAATTAATGATCAAATTATGTCAGGCAAATTTTAATGATTGTGACCAGCCTAGTATAGCTACTAACTGTTCAGTACATCAACCCTCAAAGAATGTATGGCTTCACACTCACATAGCTTCATTATCCTAATGAAAAAAAAAAGATTTTTTTTGTTGTCGTTTAGTTGTTTATTTTGTATATTTGGATGACCCAGACATGTACTTGACAGATGTGAGTGCTGTGTAGCACTGTTACTGCAGGGAGAAGGTCATGTGAATTCTGTTTGTCCTGTTGCTTTGCTTTTTATGCTGAAGTGTTAAGTTATAGGCTAATTCAGAAGTTGGCATCTGCTGGAAAGTGATTTATTAGATTTGAGTAGCACTCAGATCCCTGGGCTGTGTGTGTTTTGCCATATGTCGTGTGTTTGGGTAGGGATGAATAATAACATTAGCACACATGCCACTTGTGTGTGTGTGTGTGTGTGTGTGTGTTTATTTGTGGCCAAGCTCACAAGCACACTTGTGTGTGTTTGAACAAGAGGTCAGGGAGGTAAGAGTGGCAGCTGTAGTGTTTCTCCTTGTTCTGCTTTGACACCGTCTGTGTGTGTTTTTGAAAGAGTGAGACTGTGCACATGGAAAAGGGTGGTAGCCTGCTCACCCCTCTTCCTTTTCCTTTCCCCCTCCTTGGCCAGCCATGATGTCATATTTAGCCTCATAGCAGGAGAGCGAGTGTGTGTGTGTGTCAGCCAGGGAACAGCTGCTGGAGGGTGGTGGGAGAGCCTTGACAAAACAGCTCGCCGGGGAAATGAAGAATTCTGTACATCCTGGACATTTCCTGTCTTTCCCTCTGTTCCTCTCTTCTTCTCTTTCTATCATTTTCACTCATTCTTACACAAGTCACCCTATGAACAAGTAATATTTCATGACTTTATTAAATGCTATAAGCACAAAAATCCAATGATTTAAATGCTTGAAATATATTTTCGTAATTATAAATTATGAGCATGTTCCTTTAGAACATTTATTATTTTATTTGATGGTTTGTGTGTGTATTAAATGCACTACCATCTAAAGAGTTTCATCAAGGCTGCATTTATTAATGTATTACTATTAATTATAAATAATATTACCATTTAAAATATTTTTTTTTCATTGCGAATGTATGTTAAAATGTAATGTATAACTGTGATGCAAAGCCAATAAGTTTAAAAGAACAATTAAATGTATTTAAAATAGACATTGTGTCACTGTACTGTCACTTTTGATCAATTTAATGCACCGTGTAATTAAAACCCTTACTTGGTTGCATAAAAACATTTATTTTCATGTAAAACAGAATCCTTTTCTGTGTCCGTGAGGCTTGGTTACTGCTTTTTTTGTTCACTGCTGACAGCAGGCCATAACCTTGATGAAAAGTAGAGCAGGAGCCATTTTGCTTTGCAATGTTCCACCCTCACATTCACAACATCCCAACAGACACTTGTTTACTCCTATATTATAAAGCTTTAAATGGCACAGTTCAGTTAATTAGCACATACAGATATACTTAATTTAATAGAAGTCTCTTTGAAAATATCACAAAATATAAAAGGCTTTCGTTTCATAGATTGAAGCGCATTTTTAGACTGTGTGCAGTGGCAGATGAAATATAAAGGATGAATATATTGTCTACATTTTGTGCTTCACCATTTTGTGTGTGTGTGTGTGTGTGTGTGTGTGTGTGTGAGAGAGAGAGAGAGAGTTTAACAGAGCTTAGTCTAAACCAGCAGCTGTTAAGCAACAGGGAGCCAAGATAACACACCTCTCGAATTTCCCTCTGCTCTTGTTCTCTATTTCCACCTTTTTTCTTTTTTCATTTTCTGCTGTTCCATAATTTTGCAAAATCTCCTTTTGTCCCATACTCTCCCCTCTCATTCCCTCTCTCTCTCTTTATTCATCCTCTTTGCACTTGACTGATTATGCAGAGCCGTGGCCGTCTGCAGTAGAGTGACTGAAGGCATCATTAGCATCCTGCTGATCTGAAAGCGACGAGACCGAGCACGGGGTTAGAATGATATATTTGCAAGACTCGATCTACTGAATTAAGCACCTTGTTGAACTGAACCTCTGATTGTTTCTTGTCACTGGACTTGCATATGCAAACACTGGAAGATGCAGCTCACCCATAGGGGTCTGAAACCATCTTATATTAGTAATGGTAAAAACGTTCAATTTGCGGTCTCCTGCTGATCTAGGATCTGTTAGAGTGGATGTCAGCAGGACTGTATTGTAAGAAAACAAAGGCATCAGGATTCTCAGATTCTGAATACATATTTATGCAGTTAAGCAAACTTTAACTACATCTGCAGAACCATACTCATGGTCTTTTTTTCTCGCTGTAACTACCCAAAATATCTAATCAGCTGTTAGAAATGCATTGCAGTTCAAATCATTTTTTTTTTTAAAGAAATCAATACTACTTTCGTCAAGGATGCATTACATTGATCAAAAGTGACAGTAAATGCATTCATAATGTTACAAAATGTTTTTAAAATATATTCAAAATGTTCTTTTGATCTTTCTGTTCACCAAAGAATCAAGAAAGATATCTGTTTCCACAGAAATTTGAAGTGACATTGATAATAAGGAATGAATCTTAAGTAGTATCTTAAGCTTATGTATCTTAAATTGTCATATTAGAATAATTTCTAAAGGATCATGTGACACTGAAGAGTGCAGTGATGGCAGCTTTGCTCTGCATCACAGTATATTTTATAGAATTCTTAGTTATTTTAAATTGTAATAATATTTCACAATATTACTGTTTTTACTGTATTTTTGATCAAATAAATGAGCCTTGGTGAGCAGAAAAGACTTCTTTCAAAAACATTTTTAAAAAAAAGTGTACTAATCCCCTGATTTCTGTAGTTTAGTACATGTTTTCCTGGAATATGTGATTCTGATTTCTAATCAAGATATTTTCCATGTAAATGTCAGAAAACATAGTGTCTGCTTTCAAGTCTGCTACATACGTTAGTGCAAACACACCTTTGCTGGATCAACAAGTGAAGCAGGTCTTTAGGGTTACGGTGAGCTCAGAATTTTAAAGGAAATATCTCCGCTTTTCTGGGCCCCAAAAGGCATGTAAGTAGAAGAAAAAGCTGGAAAATGAAAAAGAGGGTTGTGGATATGATCAGTTTAGGTTCCAGTTTCACATTTTGTGTAATAATAAATATATTAAGCCTGTAATATATTACATTTAATAGTGAAATGTATTCAAGGGTCCCTGATTGTTTTATACAGTGTCACAATAGTGCACAACACAACGAAATAGCACTAATTTAGTTGTGTTGTGCTAATTTCACTGTATTGTGGCTTGTTTCTGTTGTGCTGTGCTAATTTGGTTGTGTGGCAGCTTGTTTGTGTTGTGTTTTGCCTTGTGTTTTCATTGTGTTGTGCTCATGTTGTTGTGTTTCGACTTGTTTCTGTTGTGTTGTGCTAATTTGGCTGTGTTTTGGCTTGTTTCCAGCTTCTTTCTGTTGTGTTGTGCTAATTTCATTGTGTTGCAGCTCGTTTCTGTTTTTTGTGGAGATTTTCTTCTCAGATATTGAAAGTGAATTTAGCTTTCTTTAATATGTCTCTGTGCGTAGTGTGTGGCTCATCTGGTTGTCCTTCACAAACGTTCATGGTTTTTTTTATTCACCCAACCCTGACTCCGCATGAAAAGCCTAACATATGCTTACACGCATGCTGACTCAAGTGTTTTGCTCGAATCGTGACTGAGCGCAGCTACGTTACTGTCCACTAGAGGGCGGCCACCGCCTTACACCCTCAAATCTCCATTCTAACGAGGTCAGTACTAACACACCCAACATTCGTGTGATTACAAGCATTTCCAAATTCTCTTCTAAAATATAATTACATTGCATTGAAGCATTAATATTGATCTCAAAGTTGTTTTGTTTATCTGTGTGCTTGATGCAGTGTATTTCGAGTAACAAGTGTACTTATAACTAACCTAGTAGGAATGCTTTGAATAATGTTAGTTAGTAATGAACTATATTTTGAATTAAGAAACACAGTGGAAGATACAGCAGGGTTTACAATGGTGATGATGGAAGATCTAGAGAAGGTTGCTATAGCAACTATGCCAGTCTTTGAGACAGAGCTGAGGTTACCATAACAACCACATCACACCCTCTCAGAAGGCAACCTTGAAATAATGACTTTACACAGAGACGAACGCTGGAGCTGTCTGACAGAGAATGCATAAAGATAATGAAGAAAAAAAGGTTTTGGTTTTTCTCAAATATGCCAGACAGTCAGATGCAGATTGTAAGGTGTCGCCCTCATTTAAAAGAAAGATTCGAGGGTTTCCGTGTGGGATAAGGAGAGAGAAATCAATATCATTTACTGGGTTACAAAAGTGGAAATCAATCGTCATGACAACCTGTGATGTTCATCGTCCTTTAAATTAATCAACAACTAATTGTGTTGACAAGACGTATCAAAGCCATCAAGTCATTCTTGAAATACCTGTGATGTCTGTGATGTTGTTGACTGTATCATGTGCTGTGGTGTGTGTGTGTGACAGCAGATATGGAGCAGGTGTCAGATGATGAGTTGGACCATGCTGCTGAAGAAGACAGCGATAAGGAGGACCAGGATCTGGACAAGATGTTTGGTGCCTGGTTGGGAGAACTGGACAAACTCACACAGGTGACGCTCTCACACTCAGTCACTCAGTGTGATGTTGTGATGAATTACATCTTAAATATGTATGTATGTATTATCTAAACTTTTGTGGACTTTCTCAGCAAATATTGAATAATGTAATTAATTCTGTTTTAGGGATGCATAACATTTTACCATATCTTATGTTTGGTGATATTTAACATTTTTAGTATCAGTATAGGTCAGTATTGTATATTTAACTGTACATGCTCATGTCCCCTATTTTCACATCAGATTACTACCTTTGCCATCATCTAAAGCAGTGTTTCTAAACCAGGCGACCAGGATCATTTTATTTATAATAATTTTTTGCCATTTATTTTATTCTTACTGGAAACTGGAACCCCAAATATATAAGATCCTGATTTTAAAATAAAATTTTAAAAGGGATTTAAAAATATTTCTAAATTAAAGGAATAGTTCACCCATAAATGAAACTTTTTGTCATCGTTTACTCACCTTCTAAACCTGTATAAGTTTCTTTGTTCAACATAAAAATATATTTTGAAGAACCAAACAGTTGTTGGTCCCTTTAACTTCCATAGCAGTGAAAGAAATACTATAGAAGTCAGTGGGGACAATCAACATGATTACCAACATTCTTTAAAATATCTTCTATTTTATGTTCAACACAAAGAAATGACATGGAACAATATTTTCATTTTTGGGTAAACTACTCCTTTAATAAAATGTTATTTTAATGTATTTTATGAATATGCATTTGTCTACTTGTGCCAAGCTTCAAGGTGTCATATAATGCTTTTTTAAAAGATCATTATTTTGTGTACTAGGTGTAACAGAATATGTGGACATGCTTTTAATGTTCAAAAAACACAGTATTTGTCAAATACTGTACATTATTGTAGGTCCTCTATGTCCCGCCTCTCTCAAACGTGTCATTTTCTACAAAGTCCCTCTTTCCGACAAGCACAGTCTGCTGTTATTGGCCAACTGACCAAGTGCATTGTGATTGGCTGAACACTGCAAGCACTCGTTGCAAATGTAACGCCCCTTTCCCTAATCGAAAGCTTCATCTTTCAAAATAAATGTAAAGACAGTTAATAATGTCCTTAGTTTTACCATTAGTTCAAGCTTGAAAGGAGATCAGAGTGGCGTGACAGACACAGTGATGAAGCTCGTATGTGTTTGCAGTACACAAACCACGGACGGTTAAGAAAGCTGACTCCACTGTGTGACCCTCTCTCTCTCTCTCTCTCTCTCTCTCTCTCTCTCTCTATCTCTCTCTCTCTCTCGCGGCACACACACGACGCACAAAACCCCACATTTGAACAGTCAATAGCAAATACTTAAACTAATAACAAAACATACTTACAGTAGCTGATTCAGAAGTGCCAGATTGTTTGTAGCTAAGTCAGAATGACCTCCTCTTCTAGGTTCACGAAACAGTCATCCATTGCTGTTCTGTTTGAAGTAATCTTAAAGGTTCCTAAATGCAACCATTTTCAGAAGGTCAAATAAAGTTTCACTTTCGCCTAGATACACACAGCATCTCCCTGAAATGGCTACTTCAACACTAACTGCGGTTACTGAAAACAATGCCTTCTTTCTTTGTGTGAACATTTGGGTGGCATTATGCAAATATTTCCACATCGTGACGTAGACATGTGGGGATGTGTTGGAACTAGCGGTTTTAGGGGGCATGGCAGAATCTTAACTTTGATAAAGTATATCTCTTTGGATTTGAGACTTTAGTCTTAGGAACTTTACAGATCTTCTTCAGGTACCAAGAACTTGTAACACTCTAAAGAGAAAGGAAAAATTTTAATCGCATCATATGACCCCTTTTAAATATTTTACAGAGTAGAAATTGTATGTTATTAATTGACAGACCTAATTTAGATACTTCCTTTTCTTATTGTATTGATGTGTTGTATTGATGATTATGTTGATGATTTGTCTGTCTCGTCTTACCTGATCACCTTCCCCTGTCTCTCTGTAATGTAGAGTTTGGATGATGGGCGTCCTGAGAAAGTGCAGAAAGCTCCTCTCAGACAGGAAACAAACCTTGCCAATTTCTCCTACCGCTTCTCTATGTACAACATCAACGGTTAGACTACACCCAGACACACACCACCTCTGATTACTCCGCATTCATTATCACTCAGAATCCTACTCAAAACGCCTTCACATACATCTGATATGGTGGTGTTGCGGCATGCTGCAGCTTTCATGGATTATCATTAAACCACCAGCATAAGAGCAGAATGCTTGTAATTATAGATTAGCTTGCACAAACACTGCAGTTGAAAAGTTTCGGGTCTTTTGCTCACCAAGGCTGCATTTATTTGACCAAAAACACAGTACAAACAGTAGTTCAAATTTAAAATAACTGTTTTCTATTGTAATATATAAAAGAATTTATGTCATTCCTGTTATGCAAAGTGTCCTATGATCCTTCAGAAATCATTCTAATTTTCATTGTGGAAAAAAAGTTTAGAAGAACAGCATTTACAAATGCTATCACTTTGAAACAATTTAATGCATCTTTGCTGAATTAAAGTGTTAATTAACACAAACTTTTGAACAGCAGCATACTTGAATTAAATGAATTTGAATGGCCCTCTCTCTATGTAGAAGCCATTAACCAAGGCGAGACAGTGGACCTGGATGCCCTCATGGCCGACCTGTGTTCAATAGAACAAGAGCTCAGCACTATCGGCAAACCCATGAGCAAGCCCTCAGATGGCAAATCTAGACAAAGACCCACAGGCCGCTCGGCCAGCACCAAACACACCAGAGGGGGCAGCAGCGGAGGAAGCGCCAGCAGCAGCACCAGAGCGTCTCCGGCCTCCACCGTACGAGGTGGCAGCAGTCAGTCACGGCCCCTGGCCTCCAACTTCTCCCTGGATGACATCACTGCTCAGCTAGAAAAGGCATCCCTGAGCATGGACGAGGCGGCGAAACAGACTTCCGAATCTTCCTCCTCATCTTCCTCCTCATATTCATCTGCAACTCTCTCTCACACACCTTCTAACGCACATCATCGCCGTACAGGATCGGTTGGGACGGTCAGTGACCAGGAAGTGCGCTCCATCGGTCATTCGTCCAGGTCAAGCGTCAACTCTGCCTCGGCATCCAGCATGGATTCACTGGACATTCGAGGGCAGGAGAATGAGGCGCAGTCACAGAATCCGAACCAAAGCCAGACTAGCACAGAGGTAACACAAACACAAGCTTGATATTACATATTTTTGTCCCTTTTGAATTATTTAATAGCTGGCGCTTAGATTTCAGACTTTAAGAAGAACTGGATGGTAACTATGACATGACTTGGTCCATAGAGGCCTAACGGTTTATAAGACCATATTCTCTTTTCACTGTGAGAACCTCTGAGAGACGTAAAAGAGAGAAAACTGAAAGCAGATGTGAGGGGCTCAAATCTAAAGCACAACACCAGAGAAGAAATATCCACAAAAGACAAAGATAGATCAGAACGGTCAGTCAGCACAGGGATAATGGTCTGAATCAGGCCAGCTTTCTTTAGTTGGGTGTTGTATAAAGTCAACATGAATTGTCTTTCACAACACTTTTTACATTGTCTTTATATCTTAAAAAAAAAAATCTGTTAAAGGTGCATTCACTACTTGCTAATTTAATTTAAGAGCCATCTGAGTAGGGATGTTATGGTACACAAATAACGGTTTGGTATTGTCTTTTTGTTACAGCAGGAGGAAAAAAAATAAACATAAAATAGCTTTTTCAGTGGTTTACTATAATAAATAATAAATTAAATTATAATTATAATTTTCCTAAGGATAAAAATCTACCTCAGCTTATGCTGTGTAAAAATGTGCATGTGACGGATAAAAATCTTGAATTTTGAATACCACCTGCAATACCATCGCGACCCACTAGGGGGCCACAGCCCACAGGTTGAAAACCACTGCTCTAAACTAGGGCTGCACGATGTGTCGTTTAAGCATCGATATCGCGATGTACGAATCCACGATAGTCACATCGCAGGGTGTGCGATGTAGGCTGTCGTAGTTGATCCATTATTCATTAACTGTATGGGCCAGCTGCTCCCCGGCCCTTGACTAATGTGATTTGCGGATTAATTGCACAGCTTAACCATCATAGAGAGAAAATTTTGACAAGGCAGAGAGAGAGAGCGCACGAGAGAAAAAGAGATAGAGAAAGAGCGTGTGCGCGAGAGACAGAGAGAGAGAGCGCATGCGCGAGAGAGAGACAGAGAGAGCGCGTGCGCATGCTAGAGAGAGAGAGAGCGCGCAAGAGAGAGATAGAGAGCGCGTGCGCGCGAGAGAGAGATAGAGAGAGCGTGAGAAAGCCCCGGCCGCACGCTCACCGTCTTCAAACAACATGAGCACTGTCTTGCTCTCTCTCCCTCGCGCATATTAATCAATTGACACGATGGTGTCGATGTTTAAATAATTTAAAATGAGAATGGAAGTGTGCTCACCCCATTTTTGTTTGTAAGAAAAAATTTGATTAGATTTCATATCGCTATATATCGCAGAAAAATGAAATATCGCAATGTCATTTTTTCTATATAGAGTTCATTATTGAAGATGAATCGCATTCAATAATGAACTCGATAAAGCGTAGGTTTTTTATTTTATTGACGTCTTTCTGCGGTTGAAACACTGATTAAGCGATTACGTCAGGCATGAGATGTTCATGTTTATTTCACAATAAAACTAGTAGGTAAAAGGAAGGGATGATAACACTCACTCGCGCTCCGCACTGCCATTTAAACTGAGGAGTTTATACACCGATCACATCAAAGAGCACCAAAATGCCCGGTTAATGTTTAAAGGGGTCATATGATGAGATTACAATTTTGCCTTATCTCTTTGGAGTGTTACAAGCTCTTGGTGCATAAAGAAGAGTCCAAAGAGATAGTCTTTATAAAAGTTAAGAGTCAACAACACGTTCTAACACACCCCACATGTCTACTTCACGATGTGGGAATATTTGCATAACACCGCCCAAATGTTCACTTAAAGAAGTGAACAAAGAAACAAGAGAAACAAGGCATAACTTTTATTCGTGTATTACGTTTTTATGTTTAAAGAATATGCCACCGATGATTCAAACATGAGTTTTGAGCAGTGTAGAGTAGGGCTGTAGCTATCCAATATTTTAGTAATCGAGTATTCTACCAAAAATTCCATCGAGTAATCGGATAAAATGTGTTTTTGCTTAATTAAAGTGCAATATTAATTATGCAAGAGAAAATAAGACTCCTGGGTCTCTTAAAATTAACAACTAAGTTTCCTTTTTTAGATTTTTTTTTTTTTTTTTTTTTTTTAAATGCATAGAATGCAATGCATACATCAAAAAGAAACATTTAATTAGTACCCATTATTTCTCTGTCTGTACTTGTACTGTGAACAATGACAATAACGTTGACAGATGAATTAAGTGCATTTAAGTGCCATTCAGTTGGGGTTTTAAATAAAGTATTTTCTGAGATGCACATTAAACATTAAACACATAAAACATTTATTTGATTTATCTTTTAATTATTGAACATTAACTTAATTTTTGGTAAACAAAGGGGATTTACTATTAAAAATAAAACATGGAAGAAATGTTGTGTGATTAAACCTTAGTAGTAGGCTATGTACATTATGCTGAACAATAGTCTTTAACCAGACTTTTATTTTGATGGGGTGACATATCTTTACAGTTCTGTGTATGTGATGTGACGCTTGTTTTACTCGAATCAAATGGTCAAATGCTCATGAAGAGACTGTCAGAGCAGTTCTGGAGATGTTGTTCATGTGTTCACATCCTTATTTAGTGAGAGGACAGAAGCTGAAATCACCGGAGCGTCACGCGCGCTTCAGTGTGTTAATAAAGGAACTCGCGCTTCTGTGCCATTCATTAACACAGACACGCAGAACATGCAGGATTCATATTTAAATAGACTGTTCCGGCTTAATATTTACATATATTAGTCCATATTATGATTTGATGTAAGTGCAATGATCTATTTTTGATTAATTCATTCAAAATTTGGCAAATTCCGTGCCATTCCGCGTTAAACTGTAAATTCCGTTTTTATGACTGGATTCCGCGGTTCCCTCCGCGTTTTTTGCATCGCGGAAATCATAGGGCCCTAGTTTTGGTATGCCAGCTCTATCTTGCAATGGACACACGCCACGACGTTCTCTTTACGTTTGCCCGCGCCCTCAAATCAAAACACTGCTGACTCCTTGTGTCTCCTTTCGCTTTGTGGGAGACGTAAACGCGTTGTCACATTTTACAAAATCATTGCGAAAGAACCTGACGTGAGATTTAAAATAAATTAAAAGAGGCTTCGAGGCAGAGAAATTTGCCTCAATCATTTTTTGTAATCGAGTTACTCGCGGAATCGTTTCAGCCCTAGTGTAGAGTAGTGCTGTTTGTCGTTTCTCCAATAACAAATGCAGACATAGTTTTATGTTTACGCAGCACGATACACAAAATATACTGGAGTCCATCAAATTTGAGTGAAATTCATCAAAATCGCTGGCGGTGGCTGGCAACGTTTTTAAAAAATGCTGGGGGGGGTTAATTGAGTTACTTGATATGGGTGTTTTTGTGTATATGTGGGTGTTAAAGAGTAGACGTTTCTAAATTTAAAATTCTTTTCCCGTCTGTGTAACTTCATAATTAGTCTTAGTCATAATTCTGTTTTGAATAACTGTCTTACAGTCAGTCTAATTACTACCAAAAAACAAAAGAGTCACTGACATTTTAAAAAGTGTATCCTGTTATTCCCTAAACAATTTAGAACAAAGAGGGTCTCTTTACTTGGACAGTCAACATTCCCTCTGACCCAGACACAAACACGGTTCTATTCACAGCAGTTGTTTGTTCTTTTGTTAAGGGCAAAGTCTGTATTGTGGTTTTGGGAAATGTGATGATCGAGGTTTTAATGAATTCAGCATTGAATCATTAAAGCTGAGTCATCTTTTGGCTACCCACATACTTCTCACACACACACTTATTTACAACCAGTTTTTCTCAAGCACAAACACTCAGCTTTTATAGTTCTTCAGTACTGTTGTCAGAACCTGTGAAGACAATAAATCAGAAGTGCAGTAAGTGCAATAAAACAAAAATGCTACAACGCCACTCTTCTAACCACAGTTTTGCTCATCCGCACCAGGATGTACAGACCCGAGCATTTCTTTCAGCTAAAAATACATACTGTGGTTTCAGATGTAAACTAGTGCTGTTTCACAGATGGAACAACGTGATAGGGTTTCACGTGTGAGGGGGAGAGTGTGTGCACAAATCTTGCTGTCGTAATCTTGCATGACATTATTGTGTGACATAGACACAGACAGTGTGCTGTCTATGGTCAGTGTAAACAGTACATAGTGACTAACACCTGCATTGTTAAATGGCTATGCAACTCTAACTTATTTGAATGCATGGTGTTTTGGTAACATCTTGTAACTGTATGCTTACACTAAAAAAGTTATATAGGAGCAACAGGTGACATTGTTTCATATTAATATAGATGACATAATAGAAGCTAAGGTTTTCTGCCACTGCTCTGTGGACCCAGGGGCTCCATGAAGGTACTGCAGGGACGATATACAGTATAAAACACATGGAGATTGAACACATGAAACATTTATATAATGTTTTAATGAAAGTATTTTTAAAACTTTTTTATTTATATTGGAGCATGGATCCATTGGTCTGTGAAGCTTGAAAACTCTTGTCATGTTCAACTCTATGACAATATCTATAATTTGTAAAAACAAACAAACTTTTTTTTTACAGTAAAGATCTAAAAAATGTAATTCTAATCTGGCAAGGCAAGAGTAAATGTTAAATACAGACAGTTTCTAAAATATAGCCAAAGACTTGTATCTTGTCTTGCACATTTGACACAAATAATACGATTAAATTGCTTACAGACTTTCTGTGCAAAGTCAAACTTCACTTAAAGCCAGTAACATTTTGTGCAAGGATACCATAGAAGGGACCTGACGTAACGATCTGCAAAGGATTGTTTACATGAAGCAAACTCACACCCACACTTTTAATGCCTAACTAGAAGTTCATCCTCCTAGAACTATAGGCCCACTACTAAAATCATGACCACTTTGAGAACTGTACAGCTAGTACAAGCCCTGTACAGCTAGTACAAGGGATAGTTCATCCAAAAATGAAAACTGTCATCATTTACTAACCCCCATGTTCTTCAAGTCAAGTCAAGTCACCTTTATTTATATAGCGCTTTAAACAAAATAGATTGCGTCAAAGCAACTGAACAACATTCATTAGGAAAACAGTGTGTCAATAATGCAAAATGACAGTTAAAGGCAGTTCATCATTGAATTCAGTGATGTCATCTCGGTTTAGTTAAATAGTGTCTGTGCATTTATTTGCAATCAAGTCAACGATATCGCTGTAGATGAAGTGTCCCCAACTAAGCAAGCCAGAGGCGAAGGCGGGAAGGAACCGTAACTCCATCTTCAAAACCCATAAGACTTTTGTTCATCTTCAGAACATGAATGAAGATATTTTTCATGTTCTCTCTTCATTTAGTGAGGTTTGTTCTCGTATATCAAGCAAGTACGATTGAGCTTCTGTTTACCATGTTTGATATGCTCTGTGTATGTGCACTGATCAATATTTATGTCAATTAAAGACTAAATTAAATTTGTTCGTCATGTAAAGCAATCGTGGCTCTTCAGAAGACCTGAAACTTACTTTAAAATGCCTTTATAAACGTTTTAAAGATGTTGGTTGCATGGACTTTCAGTGGATGAAACGAAAGGATTAGTGAATGCTTATAATATCATTTGTGATTTGAAGATGAATTTAAATTGTATGGTTTTAAAAGACACAAGGGTGAGAAAATAATGAGAGCGTTTTCATTTACGGATGAACTATCCCTTTCGGAAAAATGCAACATGCCCTATAGACTTCCATTGTACTTATAATACTGCAAACTGAGGGACAAGTCAAAATTACTTTCTGTGCTAATCGATAGTATCTGTGGCATACTGTCGATTAGTTTTACAACAAGAGTGGTGGCTTACATTGACCCTTGCTTGTGCATGCCTTGTTTTGCATTGTCTGCTGCATGAATAATGTGTTTATGTCTGCACATTTTCTGTATGTGATGTCACTGCCTCCCCCACCCCTTTTCCCAGCATGTCTCACTGCGAAAGGCCAATGGTAAAGCTACCAGACGGCATCTTGACTTCACCTCACAGGAGGGGGAGGTGGATCAAAGTACTGTAAGTGTGTTTGTGCGCGACAGGGGATAGGTGAACACAGTATGTTCATTCTCAAAATACTGGTTCTTATTATAGCTGTGATCACAGTATTTTATATAACAAACAGTTCTTCTTTTATACATTTTTTTCCATTCACATAATGCCACCTCTTTCTGATTTTGAATAATCAGGCAATGCTTCCACACTTTCTATGCTTTACCACAATCAAGTATGTATTTCTATCATTTTTGGAATCACTGTAATCATTACACTGATTAATCTCTGTTTGTCTTTTCCCTGCACCCTAAAGCACTCGTATCTGGACAGGGAGACCTCTCTGATTCTGAAAAACATTGCAGGAAAACCCTCTCACCTGCTGACCAAGGTGACGCCTCCTTTCGCTTGCTTTTCTTTTCTTTTCTCTGCATGTTTTTGGTTTATTTTGGTCTTCTTGCCAGACTTGACACTTTGCTCCATCCACACTGCCTTCTTACATTTTTAAAGTGGTATATCTCCTATTTACTCTTTGCTGCCATCTTCATGTCTACATTTATTTAAAGATACAATCAGATCATCACAGTACCTACAGTACCTCTTTCTGAAGAGAAAGCAAGGGTTATTTATAATGTTTTTTTTATTTTATTATTAACTTACAGGAATAAAAAAATAAATCATATCAGGTTTTCCGGTTCATAATAGTCAGTTAGCATTCTCAGACTGTAGGTTGTTAGATGTTTTAGTTTTTAGCATATTGACTTTTTGAAATTAATTTGTATGTTTAGGAATTTGTGGTTTTCATTACAAATGTAAAGAACATCATTTTCTTAATTCTTTTTTTTTTTTTTTTTATAAAAGTGTCTTACAACAGTGATTTTTAGTATATAAAACAGGTTTGTAAAGAGGTGCGTGGTTTTGTGAGCTGCAGTATAAAAGTTATTTCTCTTTCCCTGAAGAAATGGCTGTTCATCACTTATTTAATTTTAAGACAATTTAATTGTAAAAACTATATAAAACTGAAAACATTTGACCTATTATGTTGTGTGTGTGTGTGAGAGAGAGAGAGAGAGAGAAAGAAAGTGGTGTTTGTTTTACAAAGTAGAGTAGTAACACTAGTGACTCTCTTTGGTCTAAAACTAATAAATAAATTTGGTCACATGCAGTTTGACTTTCCATGTAATAAACAGTATTATTTTAGGGATAGTTTAATCAAAAATAAAAACTCTATTAATAACTCACCTTTTTTGTTCCAAATTTGTAAGACTTTTTTCTGCAGAGCGCAAAGAAGATATTTTAGGTAAAAATTGTTAACCGCACAGTTTTGTATATAATTCCCATTGTATAGTTAAAAAAAAAAAATTCTCACAGACAAAGAAGAAAATCCAAAACAGGTTTGGAATGACATGAGAAGTAAACAATGATGGAATTTAAATTTTTGAGTGAACTATCCCTATAATAATACTGTTAGCCATGCAGCATAGATAGCCATGCATTTGTTTTCCAATAAGCATTAATTTGCTTTAAAAAAAAAAAAAAGAGTCTAAATTGAATAACTTCTTTAATTTTATTTTTAATTTATTCCTGAGAACAGCTATTATTTTGCATGTGATTGTAATACCCATGTTGTCATACCAGCACAGGTGCTTTTGCAGGTGCAGAGCATTGTGGGTATGGGTGCTTTGTCTTTTGGAGTTTAATAATAAGCATCTAAATCTGACGCCACTTTGATTTTTCAATCAAAAACCTTGAAACCTTGAAGCTGCTTCAGCCAAATTGATATGGTTTATTATTTTCTCAAGTTCATTGTGCTGCATTACAACATTATCTCGGGTTGTTGTTATAGTAAAGTAAGCTTTTGAATTAAAGTTTTCCATGTATGTGAAGTTTTTACAGAAATAGCTATTTTGAATTCAATTCACTGCATCCACATTCACTTTGATCAGAGCATCCAATTGAACTGGTACTTGAAGTTTATCCAAAATGTGTCCTACGTTATATTCCAACATGATTTGAGATATTTCCTAGAAATGCCATAATATTTCTTTGTCAGAATTTTTCAGAGTCCTAAAGATTTTTATTTATTATGGTTTAAATTTGATTTTCAATCCCATGTTTAGTTGTTTAGGAATTTGTCTTTTTCTTCTTCTTCTTCTTCGTTAAATAAAGCAGAGTCAGCTAAGTTTTATTTATTTGTCCTGACATTAGACAAAGTCATTATACATTTACACAAACCGAGGCGGAGATGTTCTTGAAATCCCACTTTGATTTCTTCATGATTTCATCAGACCTCTCAAACGGTGTATAGATGGGCTCACTGCAGGCTGCTGAGACACAGACTCTCTGCTTAAACACAGACCGAGGGGAAAACCAGAGAAAGGAAAAAAGACTTCAAAGGGAATTTAATGCTTTTTATCGAAGCCTCCGCCTCGGCTGTTTGCAGAACTCTCCCATTCTCTTTCTCTCTGCATCATAAATATGCATCTGCCATAGTGAGTCAAGAGAGAGAAACTGTCCTTTCACATCACACAAACCACACTTTTTTCCTTCCTTCCTTCCTCTTCATTCTATGCTTTTCATTGCTTATTCTTTGTATATTAAGATCTTTATTTGTCTGTCTCTGACTTTGTATTTCTTAATCAACCAATAACCTACCCATCCCGTTAAAAATATGACATAATAATAGTTGACTTAAGGGGTTAAACCATTGTCCTTACAATGGGGTAGGGGTGCTTCTTTAATGTGTAAAACAGTAAATAAAACGCTAAATATCATTCATCTCCATGGTACCCCCAAAGAGGGAGGTGTTTTCCCACAGCCGCAGAAAAAAGATCAGAGAACAATATAATCTACTTTTGGTCTCCGCTTTATTGGCTAGTGGAAAGAAGGTCAAAGAAACGAAACCTCATTGATTGGCTGCTGAGAAGTATACATATCTTCCGATTGGAGAAGAGAGAATGAGAGGGTCTTTTACAGCTGAT
The DNA here is from genome assembly GCF_963082965.1 of Carassius carassius. Taxonomy (NCBI): domain Eukaryota; kingdom Metazoa; phylum Chordata; class Actinopteri; order Cypriniformes; family Cyprinidae; genus Carassius; species Carassius carassius. The sequence continues at coordinate 20,625,525 of NC_081761.1, forward strand.
GGCGGCTTGGTCTGCTGGTGAGGGGGATTAAACCCTGTGATTGGGCACGCTACCAGAGACATGCAGCTGTTTCACAGAGAGGGAGAGAGAGTGTAAAGAGAGGAGGAGGTCTCAATCCCTCCCAATTTTGAGGAGTAGAGTTGTGTGTAAGGTACTCTGGGTGTAAAGATACTTGAGGGGAAGCGTTTTCATCTGGGTGTCGCAGCCAATGCACATTTCGACATCACGCTTCTTCAAATTGAGCTTCGACTTATTTTTCGGATTATTTGAATGATTTTCATCGGAGGCCATTTCTGCAGCAGCTCTGAAACTTCAGCTGGAAGTACCCGTCCGGCCTTGACATAGCTGCCGTTTGTGATGAGAACATTCATTTAATGGATTTCTGAAACAATTGAGCTGGTACAAATCTGTGAATCTCTTAAAATTCGTATTGAATGAATGAACAGCCATTTCTTTAAGGAACCAATGAGCAAATGAGCCATGGTTCAGGCGTGATCGTGTAACTGCCTTCTGTGTTGCTGGTTGATCAGACTTTGCAAGTGTTTAGGGATTGCTTTAAAAGGTCAGAATGGATGTGATGACTGCATGTTGGAGAGGGCAGGTAAGTGTAAAACAGAAATCCACCTGTTCCTATTTTTGTACCTCAGTAATGGATGACACTACTAGCAGACTGTTGGTGGAATACTATGTGAGTGTGTTTCTTTGTTAACATGTCATTGTGTCATTCGCAGGAGGAACAGGCTGCCAAAGCCAAGGCTGAGAAAATCCGCGTGGCGTTAGAGAAAATTAAAGAAGCCCAGGTTAAAAAGGTGAGTAAAAGCCCATGTGAATCTCTGATCTGAAGGGTCAGTAGCCATGCAGAATTCAGAATGAATGCACAGTAGAAAATAGGTCACTCGTGTGTCTGCGAGTCTCTGTCTGCTTAGAAGGGAAGATGCACAAACAAAATGTCGGTGAGACTTTTGCTTCAAATTACTTGTTAAACAATGTCATTGTGTTATTGCTGTTCAATCTGGTCTAAGGTTTGTGTTAATTATTGAGAGACGATCTGTACTATTACTCTATTCATCTGAAAAGCACTGTCAAAATAGATGCCACCAGGCACATACTAATACCAAGTGAATGAATTAGACACAGTACCGTGATTGGGCCTCTGTAGCTGAGACAGATGACTGTTTCCATTCTTTGTGTGTTTAGAGAAAACTGACAGCATTGAGCAGCAATGGTGCAGTGAGACTGATACAGAGTGATACTGCGTCAAATGCACTTTAAATAATAATAATAATAAAAACAGAATTTTATAATATACAGTCTAAGTCAAAGTCTGAGACCCCTTTTTCTGTTTTTTTTTTTACTAATGAAGGTCACATTGAAAAAAGCTAATGACCATGTTAACTCTATAAAAGGTCAGAATTTCTTACATTTATAAAACCCAAGACAATCTATGACAGCTCAGATTTTCATTCAAATAGCTGATGATATAATTAAAAGAAAAGAAAATATGAATAAAGAAATTGATTTAAAAATAATAATTTTGCAAGTGGTCTCAGATCTTTGGACCCCTGAGTGTGTATCCTTGTGGAGAAAATAAAATCTATGTAGCCTAGTGAATGTTAAAAGATTTTGCAGACTGAAGCAAAGTTTCAAAATGTGAAGCAAAAATACAGCAACACGTGTAACTGTACTTAGTTATTGTAGTTTATCCAAAGTAGCCAACATTTGGTTAGATTACAGATAGCTTGGGAATAAATGCTGGGTATTTTGGCAACCAGCTTGTCCAAACCAACCATCATGAGATGCATCCTGGGAATGATTTTCAAACAGTATTGGTGGAGTGACCATGTTTACAGGCCACTTGTTAGCTACTTTTCTTTCTCTATCCCATTCAATTTATCCATTTAATGGGGTGGTGGTGGCGCAGTGGATAAGACACATGCCTTTGGTGTGAGAGACCTGGGTTCGAATCCACTGTGAGACACCAATGTGTCCCTGAGCAAGAGACTTAACCCCTAGTTGCTCAAGAGGCGTGCAACCTCTGACATTATGTAGCAATTGTAAGTCGCTTTGGATAAAAGCGTCAGCTAAATGAATAAATGTAATGTAAACAGTCATTTATTTATTTTAGTAAAAGCAAATTAATATGCAGGTATAATATTTATCTACATATTGTGTCATTCCATTAAGATATGTGTAAATATAGCTGTATTCAATATTTAATGTACTGGAATGAACCAAAATTTCCTTTCCTATTAATCTTCCTCTTCAGCTGGTGATACGTGTACATATGTCAGATGAGAGCTCAAAGACCATGATGGTGGATGAGAGGCAGACGGTCAGGCAGGTGCTGGACAGTCTGCTGGATAAATCTCACTGCGGTTACAGTCCAGACTGGGCCCTGGTTGAGACCATACCTGAGCTACAGATGGGTGAGGGCAAATGCACATGCTTAGATAACCTGTGAACCTGAGGGACAATAAGATTATGATTTTATACCTTATCATTCTCACTGACTCTTTCAATCGTTTTCCTCAGAGAGAATTTTTGAAGACCATGAGAACCTTGTGGAGAACTTGCTCAACTGGACCAGAGACAGTCAAAACAAACTCATGTTCATTGAACGGATTGAAAAGTATGCACTTTTCAAAAATCCACAGGTGAAGCTCTTTTTTTTTTGTGACGTATACAGAAAACTAATCTGACTTTCAAAGTCTGTTTTAATCATAGATACAAACATTATTAAGTCACTACTTAATTGGAATAGCCAAATTAGAAACATTTGGAGACTTTTTAAACCCCAGAGTACACTGCTGTTCAAAAGGTTGGGATCAGTATGTGTTTTTTTTGTTGTTGTTTTTGTTTGATTTTTATTTGGGGGGGGGGGGGGGGGGTTGGACTTTTATTCAGGAAGCTTCAAAAAGTTACGGCATTTGATCTAAAGTGACAGTAAAGACGTCTAATTTTACAAAAAATAACTAATAAAATCCGTTTCAAATGTTGTTCTTTAGAACTTTCTATTCTTCCAAAAGTCCTTAAAAATAAAATGTGGTGTTTTTTCCACAGAAATTTGCATCACAACTGTTTTTCATTTCAATATTAAGACATTTTTGCTTAAACCGAAAAAAACTGCATATTAGAATGATTTCTGAAGGATCATGTGACACTGAAGACTAAAGATGTGGCTGCTGAAAATTCATCTTTTCATTTTCAATAATGTATTGCATTAATATTTCACAAAATTACTGTTTTTATTGTATATTTGATCAAATAAATGTAACCTTACTGAGCATTCTTGTGCATATGTACACACTCTGGTCTAAATATAGGTTTAAAATAAAAGTAATGAGCTATGAATCTTTTTATGGTTTATGTTGTCAGCCTGATTCACTTTTTGCATGTTGTGTATGTTTTTAAGAACTATTTACTTGGGAGGAAGGAGACCTCTGAGATGGCAGACAGAAACAAGGAGGCATTGCTGGAGGTAAATTACAGGTTATAATACAAATTATAGATTGATATCATATTAAACCAACTATCCCACTCAGAAAACCTCAAACACCTTTTATAAAGGCCTAAAATAACTAGCCTCACCTCTTAGTTCCTGTCAGTTAGTTAATGTGACCAAAGCCTTCATCAATGTGAATTTTAAAGTGTTGATTGTGATGTCCGGCAGAGTTTACAGCTGTCTATGTCTGTCGAGATAAAATTTCAGAATGCTCAACTGTATAATGTTGTATTTTGTATCTGTATGTCTTGAAGGAATGTTTTTGTGGAAGCTCAGTGTCTGTTCCTGAAATTGAGGGAGTGTTGTGGTTGAAGGAGGATGGCAAAAAGTCTTGGAAGAAGCGCTATTTTCTGCTGAGGGCATCTGGCATCTATTTTGTGCCAAAGGGCAAAGCCAAGGTCAGTGATATTGTTTGTGTTTATTTGTGTTTTATCATGTGATTTGGTGTTTTGTTCCCATTAAATGGACACAGAACTTAATAAACTCGAGTGGAATTTCCTGTTTATGGATTTACTGAGGATACTCTACACAAACCATATGCTGTTTGTCATCCACTTACAATAAATCATGGGGCTTTAATTCCCAGAGAGAACCCCATGCATTATTTTCTTGTACAATATTCACGTTCTTACTCAGTCACAAGCATACATAAGAACAGTTGTTTCATGTTAGCATTAAATTCTCTGACATTTAAGGATATGGGCTTGTCTGTCTGTAATATGCTTTTGCACAGACTCACTGATATCCTCTTGTGGTTGATCTTGGGTATTTGCTTCTGCTTGGTACCAGTATATAGTATTATTTTTCTAAATGTTTGCCTTTATCATCTCAAATTCAATCACTGTAAGCTATAAAGAAAAAACTATCCAAATTTGACAGACAGTTATAAATAGGAATACAAGTTTAATATGTTTAATTTGATCACTGTAGGCTTCAAGGGATTTGGTGTGCTTCCTGCAGTTGGACCATGTTAATGTTTATTATGGTCAGGACTACCGGAGCAAGTACAAGGCCCCCACTGACTACTGCCTGGCCCTCAAGGTTTGTGTGATGTGTTGGCTTTTTGTACTTTAGCCAGTGTAAATGATGTGCACTGTTGACTATTACCTTTTATAAAACTGGTTCATACACTACCTTTCAAATATTTGGGGCCTTTTAATACTTTAATTCAAAAAGGATGCATTAAATTGATAAAATATGACAATAAAGACATTTATAATGTTACAAATTGTTATTATTATTTTTCTTTTTTTAAGGGTGTTTAAAAAGAATGCTCTTTTAAATCTTTTAAACTTTCTATTCATCAACTGCTGTATAAATGTAAGAAAGAAAACACCTTTCACCATCGATAACAATAAGACATGTTTCTTATATGGAGACTGGAATAATGGCATCTGAAAAATTCATTTTTGCTTGACAGTGGAAGCAATCAAATCAGTGGTTTTTTTTGTTTTGTTTTTTTTTTTTGTAGAAAACAAGCAGTAAATTAATAGTGCAAGTCTAAAAGGGACATTTTTCTTTTAAGAACAGAATTAGAATAGGAAATGTTAGAGTTAGATGGTCATATAAAGATGGAAGAGGTATATTTTTAGCTGATTCTTGAAGATGGCTCAGCTGGAGGACTCAGCTGCTGGGATTGAGTTGGGCAGGTCATATCACCAGGTGGGAACGTTTAATTTAAAAGTCCATGAAAGTGATTTTTTTTTTGCCTCTTTGGGGTGGCACAATAAAGCACTGTTCACTTGCAGAATACAAGCTTCTAGAGAGCACATAAGCCTGAAGTAATGAATTTAGGTAAAGGGAAGCAGAGCCAGTGGTGGTTTTGTAAGCAAACATTCATATCTTGAATCTTATACAAGCAGCTATTGGTAGCCAGTGCAAATTGATAAGCAGAGGTGTGACGTATATTCTTTCTGGCTTATTAAAAATTTATCTTGCTGTTGCGTTCTGGATTAATTGTAAATGTTTGACAGAACTGGCTATAAGACCTGCCAAGAAAGCATCGCAGTTGTCCAGCCTGGACAAAACAAGAGCTTGAACAAGGAGTTGTGAAGCATGTTCCAAAAGAAATGGCCTGATCTTTTTGATGATGAATAAAGCAAATCTGCAGGACAGATTTGGTCTGAGAATGTCAGCTGATCATCAGTCATAACTCCCAAGTTTTCTGGATGTTTCTGAAGGATTTATGGTTGATGTGCCTAACTGGATGGTGAAATTGTAATAAAACAATGGGTTTGATGGTACCACAAGCAGTTCTGTCTCGGTAAGGTTGAGTTGAAGGTGATGATCCTTCATCCAGCAAGAAATCTCTGGTAGACAAGCTGATATGCGAGCAGCTATCGTCGGATCATCAGGATGGACTGAGAGGTAGAGTTGTGTCATCAGCATAGCAGTTATGTGAAAAACCATGTTTCTGAATGACAGAACCTAGTGATGCCATGTAGATAGTGAAGACAAGTGGTCCAAGAACTGAGTCCTGAGGCACCCCAGTAGTTAGATGTTGTGACTTGGACACCTCACCTCTCCAAAATACCTTAAAGGACCTATCTGAGAGGAAAGACTCAAACCACTGGAGTGTGGTTCCTGAGATGCCCTGTGCCAATAGGGTTGGCTGGAGGATCTGGTGGTTAACCGTGTCAAAAGCAGCAGACAGGTCCAGTAAGTTAAGTATTGAATCCGCTCTTACCAGTCTTAGGGTTTCAACAACTGACAGCAAGGCAGTCTTAGTTGAATGTCCACTTCTGAAACCAGACTGGTTGTTGTCAAGGAGGTTGTTCTGTGTGAGAAAGGAAGAAGGGAAACCGGTCTGTAGTTCTCTAAAAGAGATGAGTTAAGGTCGGGTTTCTTAAGTAGTGGGGTTATACAAGCCTGTCTAAATGCTGAAGGAAAAACACCAGTGTTAAGGGATGCGTTAATGATGTGACTGAGTGCAGGTACAACTGCAGGAGTAATGGCTTGAAGGAGATGAGATGAAATAGGATCAAGTGGACAAGTAGTAGGAGGAGTAGAAAGGATGAGTTTGAAGACTTCTGCCTCAGAGAGTTGAATGAGTTTGTTAACTGGTAAGATGTGCTTAACAGATTGTGGTACATGACATACAAAACAGCTATTTTAAATTGTAATCATATTTCACATTATTACTGTTACTGTAACTGTATTATTGATCAGTTACATGCAGCCTTGGTGAACTTGAGGCTTCTTTCAAAACCTTTTTTAAAAATTCTTACAGACCCCAGTCATTTGAATAGTAGTGTATATTAAGAGCATCTCACAATCCTCAGCAGCTAATGAAGTGAATCTGTCCACTCAGACATTTTACACATTATAGCATTCAAGAATAAAATCAAATAAATTGTTAAAATGTTGAATTTCTTGGATATCATTGGAAATATATTGATTCCTGTATACTTTTACAAATATAAATAGGCTACATCTGTGAGTTTTTTTAATTGTGAGTTTTTAAATGTAAAAACAGGTTGGGTGACAGGTGGCTAAGTATATGGACAACTCGCATGTGATTGTATAACAGATGGATTTGCATTATGCACATTGACTATGTCACTGCCCTCTAGTGGTTCATTAGTATTATCAATCCAAAAATAAATTATTGAACCATTGTTGTCTTCAATGTCTTGGTAATATTGTTGATTGTGCCCACAGCACCCTCAGATACAGAAGAAGTCACAGTATATCAAATACCTGTGCTGTGATGATGTCAGAACTCTACACCAGTGGGTTAATGGCATTCGTATTGCTAAGGTAATCCTATAGCTTCCTATAGTCTGTCATGTTTTCGGTTCAGTTAATGAACCCTGTGGCCTCAGAACATGTTCTTCTGAAACTAACTAACATGACACATTATTTATATAACAAATGCTCTTCTGTATTTAATAAGAAATTTATAACCAGAGGTCACGTTGGAAATTACTTAATCTTCAACCGCAGGGTTTATATCTCTTCCTCACTGAATGTGTTTTAATCACAGTATGGGAAGCAATTGTATGTCAACTACCAGGAAGCCATGAAGCGCACAGAAGCTGCCTATGACTGGTCTTCTCTCTCCAGTACCAGCATCAAGTCAGGAATAAGCTCAGTCAGTATACCTGGTGAGTAACTTGAACCCTTCAAATATCATAGGCATTGGTAGTTATGGAGCATTTTCTTTGTGATTTGTTACTGTATATGTATGGGTTGCTTACTGATGATTGTGCTTATTTGTGCTTAAAGAATCACAGTCAAACCACTCTAGCCAAGCAGACAGTGGTATGTCAGATGGTACTTCGTCCTCCCATGCCCGTTCCCAGAGTGTAGTCAGTTCAATCTTCTCTGAGGCCTGGAAAAGAGGGACGCAAATCGAAGAGAGCACAAAGGTGAGCCATCCTCTTGTCTCTGGAAAGATATATCTCTTTATATGGGCACTTGATAAAACACCACAGAGTAAAGGCCTTTTCACACTGAACTTGAAAATTTGGCGTGAATGTTCGCCATGATGACGCTTTTAAAATAAACAGTAGATCCTGTGGAGCTATTCACACCAGGCACAATCATTCGTGGTGCAAAAAAGCAAGGATTCTTTTTTTCATCCTGTGTGTCAGATTTTTTCCCCTTTCACTCCGTGACGAAATGAGCCGTCCAATTAGATCATGTGCCCGGAGCAGCTGCTGTTGCCCAAAAGGGTGAGAGTGGTAGTGCTGTTCTGTAAACCAATGTAAATAAACACTGAAATATTCAGAGAGAAGAGGATATTGAGTTCTTGTAATCATTTGGTTTCTGAGAACAGATCTATTCTCAATTTCTTTATACAGAATATAATTTCTATTAATTCTCCACTGAATTCTAATTCTGTTTTCTTCCACGTGTGAGAGTGTTATTCGTCAGAGCGTGGTCACTCGAGATAATATCTCCTGTCATTACATACAAAAAAAAAATGAGAGAAACATTTTTCTATACGTATTTTTCTGACTATAAGTCGCACCTGAGTATAAGTCGCATCAGTCCAATAATACGTCATGATGAGGAAAAAAACATATATAAGTCGCACTGGACTATAAGTCGCATTTATTTAAAACCAAGAGAAAACATTACCTGTAGACGGTAATGTTTTCTATTGGTTCATTTCTCTTGTTTCATTTCTCTCTGTTCATGTCAAATTATTTTTTTTTTATTTTGTAGCTTGATGCTAATTATACCTTTTATTTATATTTTAGAATGTATTCTTATTAGGATTATAAATTGTATGTGTTTCTGGTGTAGAACCAAACTTAACTTAATTTAATGATGTATATTGAGCAGCAGATCATATATGTGACCCTGGACCACAAAACCAGTCATAAGGATAAATTTTTCGAAATTGAGATTTATACATAATATGAAAGCTAAATAAATTAGCTTTTTGTTAGGATAGAACAATATTTGGACGAGATACAACTATTCAAAAATCTGGAAACTAAGGGTGCAAAGAAATCTAAATATTGAGAAAATCGCCTTTAAAGTTGTCCAAATTAAGTTCTTAGCAATGCATATTGCTAATCAAAAAATAAGTTTTCATATATTTACAGTAGGAAATTTGCAAAATATCTTCATGGAACATGATCTTTACTTAATATCCTAATGATTTTTGGCATAAACGAAAAATCTATAATTTTGACCCATACAATGTATTTTTGGCTATTGCTACAAATATACACCAGCGGCATAAGACTGGTTTTGTGGTCAAGTGGAGGAAAAATGTATTGCTGGTCGGCACCACCTAGCATACAGGCATGAATTAACAGAAGCTCAATCATTTCGTGCTCTGTGTGAAAGCACTGTTCGTTGGCAATTCGCCTCACTTTTTCATAACGCGCTCACTGTGAAACTGCCTTAGGATGAAGCACACTAAAGACCTAAAGAAAATTAAATTAAGAAATAACATATTCTTATTTATTGTTGTTTTTTATGTTTGTTTAGGCAAGGCCAGAATCAATGCGTTCTACCCATTCAAGCCATAGCAGCCATTCTTCTCATCATGTGCCTCAACAGCAGCATCCACACCCAGTGCCACAGCCACATCCACATTCAATTCCACAGTCACGTGGAAGTGTCACCCAGGCACTGGCACAGGCACCAATACAGACACCGATACAGGCACCGGCACAAATACCACCCCAGGCAACTCCACCCCCACCACCTCCTCCACCACCACCACCTCCTCCACCCCCCCCTCCTCCTATTTCCAGTATCCCCTACCATGCCACACCTACCATGTTTGCCAAATACAGCACTATCACTCGGCTGCAGAATGCCTCTCAGGCCACAAGTCACCACAAGCCTCAGCCTCAAGTCCAGCAGCAAGTCCCACCGGCCTCCAAACAACAATCAAACAATATTCCACCAGGGGCTAACATACCACCCCCTCCTCCTCCACCGCCACCTGCCCCAGTGCCTCCACCTGGATCAGCCATGGCTGTTTTGAAGCTTGGTCCTCCAGCCCCAGCAACAGCTTTACAGTCCTCCCCTCCTCCTCCCCCCTCACCTCCAACTCCACCACCTCCTCCCATAATGCCCATGCAGTCACAGTATCTACCGCCTCCACCTCCCATAATGCCAATGCAGTCTCAGCCTCTACCGACTCCACCTCCCATAATGCCAATGCAGTCACAGCCTTTACCACCTCCTCCTCCCATAATGGCAATGCATTCACAGCCTTTACCACCTCCTCCACCCATAATGCCCATGCAGTCACAGCCTCTACCGCCTCCACCTCCCATAATGCCAATACAGTCACAGCCTTTACCACCTCCTCCAATAATGTCAATGCATTCACAGCCTTTACCACCTTCTCCACGCATAATACCGGTGCAGTCACAGCCTTTACCACCTCCTCCACCCATAGTGTCAATCCAGTCACAACCTCTGCCACCTCCTCCACCCCCTCTTCAGGCTAATGGCCTTCCCCCTCCTCCACCACCCTCGACAGTACAGGCACCTTTCATAACCAATGGACTCAAGAAGGTCCTTGCCCACAAATTTCCCAATGTCAACCAGGATATAATACCCCCAGCCAATCAGATCCTTTCTCCTCCTCCCCCTCCCCCTCCACCACCGCTACCACCATCATCAGCACCTACACTCCCTCGCCAACAGCATATTGCTACAGCTCCAAATCCACCACCACCACATCCTCCACCACCTCCACCAGCCCCCATGCAGGTGCCAATTCAACCTGCAGTTTTGCCCAAAACTTTCACTGGTGGATTTCCACCCCAAACTGCACCAAAACCTTCGTATGGCATTCTTCCAGTATCCCCAGTAGCTCCAGCACCTCAAGCTCCAGCACCACCTCCCCCACCCCCACCTCCTCCTCCACCTCCAGCACCATTGAAGAACCAACCCCCACCTACACTTCCCAAGCAGCACAGCATCTCCAAGACACTACCTTTCTCCAACCAAACCTCCTCAGTGCCATCTCTGGTTAAGCAGCTTGCTAGCCAGTTTCCTGTTGCATCTCCTGCAATGACCAATCAAACTGAGTCTCAAAGTCACAAAGCTCCCCAGTCCCTACCTGCAGTGAAGGTTAAACCAAAATGGCAGCCTGTAGGTCAAGGCCAGCAGCAACAGAGGTCACATGAATTTCCACCACCTCCTCCAGAGAATACCCTTGCCTTTCCTTCACCACCCCCTCCGCCGCCACCACCACCTCCACCTCCTCCTCCGGGTACTACCCCTTCTCCTCCTCCACCTCCTCCGGGTACTACCCCTCCTCCTCCTCCACCTCCTCCTCCTCCTCCGGGTACTACCCCTCCTCCTCCTCCACCTCCTCCTCCTCCGGGTACTACCCCTCCTCCACCTCCTCCTCCTCCGGGTACTACCCCTCCTCCTCCTCCACCTCCTCCTCCAATGTCAGGCTCCCTTATCAGGAAGTCCCCTTCTAACTCATCTGCAAGTGTCAAGAAACCTCCATCGACAACTCAGTGCAACTCCAGTGCGATGTACAATGCCTCGGTGGAGTACCAGGAGTCCCGCATTAACTTGGTGAGCAAGTTTAACCCTAGTTCATCGTTGACATCAAGCTCCAGTAGCTCACCCTCCAAAGAGCTTTCCATAGGTCCTCGGGCACCCCCAAAACCAGGAAAGCTCAATCTGGCAAACCTTCCTTTGGCTTTGCAGAACAAATTTAATCAAAACCGCCAATCCACTGCAACCTTTCCATCCCCTCCACCCCCAGAAAATGACATCTTTCCCCCTCCCCCACTGGAGTCTGACCTCCCTCCACCACCGCCCCTTCCAGGTGATCCAAATGGTTTGTCTCCGAAAGTGGCTGTGGTCAATCCTCAGCCCCAGCCTCCTTGGGGCAAGAGTTCCCTGAAAAAGACACAACCTCCAGCGTCAATTCGCTATAACAACACTATTAGAGAGACTCCACCACTCTCACCACCTTGCATACAAGGGAGCCCTATTCCCCCTTCTTCTCCCAAAGGCACCACGCAGCCAAACTTCATGGAGGACCTTAACAAGACACTGAAACGTAAGTCCTCGCGAGTCTCTGGAGACAAAGTGGACCCTGTGGCCACAATGGATGACATGGCTTTGCCACCACCTCCACCTGAGCTCCTGAATGATCAACAGAGACACAGTGGTAGTGGCTTCATGTCCGGGAATATCTCAGGCTATGCAACGCTACGGCGAGGGCCTCCTCCTGCCCCACCCAAGCGGGACCACAGCACCAAACTCACAAACTGAGAAAACTGCAACTTTTCCTGGACACTCTTGCTTGCTATTTACATGCTTATCTCATAGAAGCCATCATTTTGTTGGTATGCTCAGCTTTTTCTGTACAAAACCGCTCAAGAAGTTTCTGCTTTACTGTGACTTTGTGACAGTGCATCAGTTCCAGACAACTGAGTGATTCCACTTCAACACCTTGGTACTGCATGGAAGACAAAACTACATTAAACTGTTAATTTTATTGATTTTTGGGAAGACAAACTTTTTCAACTTTGAGGTTGGGTGGGATTTTGATTTTATTTTATTTTTTTATATTATCGATTATTTAATAATCTTGTAAGAGATTTTGTTATTTCAGACTGAAGTTTTTAAATGGTTGGATGGTTGTTGTTTGAGGAGTTTTAGATGGGTAGGTTGAATTAGACTGTGTTTGGCTGGTATATTAGTTTGGCAAAACTTGACCATTTATGTGGCAGATCAAGTGCTCAATGGATGCATCTAGAATGGATCTTGATCACTATTGCTCTTTGTGCATTTTAGTTGTATTTGTCAGAACTGTAAAATGAAGGACTTGTTGTTCAGGGAGTTGCCCCAATGTCTATTTCTGTGAGACTGTGGAATGTTTGCTTCTTTATTTGTATTTTTTATCTTTATTAGACCTGTTAAAATTGTAGATATTCTCATTTGCTGCAGTATTTGTCAGCTTTGTCTAGGTAAAACAATTAACTGCCTTGCTGTTCCTTGTTGGTCCTTACTTCCTCTAGTGAACATTCAAGCTGACATTTACAAATTGTTCACTTATGAAGAGATGGACTTTTAAGTCATTTGACTGAATGACACAATCATTATTCACATAGATTTATCCTATATCCTGTATTATAACCTATATTATTGGCTCACAAATACGGCCATGCCTTAAGATTCTAGAACATGTGTATCAAACAACTGATCAAAATATCCTCATCTTATAAAAAGAGGCCATTAGGAAGTTAAATTTCCCTGTAGGTTTTACTTGTTGAAGGATTCTGGCTCATTTTCTCCATTCAGACATGACGTGCAACTTCAGAATCTTACAGTGAACACCTATACTTGGCATATGTACAAACAATTATGCATATTAACGCATGTCCACATTTCATTTTAAAGAATTTGTTTATTGAATGTATTTACAATATCATGAAACTTTTCAGGTTGTTGAGAAGTGACTAACTGAAGTTAATATTAAATTATTAAAGTATCCGGTCATGATCCATCAAAGGTCAATGAACATCATGCTCTGCGTATCCCTCTGCAAAATGTGTAATTTTAACTGAAATTATACATGTTGATATCATCCATGTTTCTGTTTTTATTGGGTTTCTCGTGGAGGTTAATGCCAGCAGGCATTCGTATTCATATCTCATACAGTGAATAATTTTGTTTCATGTTTCAGTAGAGGCTGCCATTATTGGCCCTTAGTACAGTAGTCTTTTCATTTTGCTTTGTTTGTAGCACCTTAATCTTTGTATGAAGATTCTTCATGTGATTTCATCCAGCAGGTCAGTGAAATGGCAGGTGATTGTCAAAATTGTCTCCACGAACATGGTTGGTTTCAGTGTTGTCATGATGACCCGCACGTATTGGTGGAGCCATAATAATGCTTGGTGCTGAAGTTGAAGGTGTGCGGTCTACAAATATGTCAAAAGCATAATTAACATTGTGATCACAATATTAATATGCCAAATATGCAAGTGTGAATAAGACAAATTTATTTACCTCTAGTCCCAAAATGATTTAAATCGTAGAATAATCCTAACCCCCCCTGTTGGCGGAAAGAAGTTATCAGCAATTCATTCATTGTTTAGTCATGTATTTCTAAATTACAATTAATTAACTTAAAATGACCATATTTAATATATTTAACTATCATTGACATAGTTTTTATTGAAATTATATTTACTGATGCAAACATGCACTTCATTCTAGCCCTTCTTGCTTGTTACATTTTGGTGCGTGTCTACTCATGGTAAAGTTTAAATGCTCCTGGTGAAATGCATTTTTCTTTATTTTGACACTCACCTCCTCACTGGACTCAGAGCTTGAGCTGTCGGCCTTTGTGCATCTGAGAGAGATGATACGAGTAACGTCCTGACCCACTCTGGCTCTGATATAGCACCCTGCCTCCGACTAAACCCCAAGGGTATGGAAAAGAATCAAAAAACATTCATGAGAAAAGAATGTTATATTCTTAATAATAATAATAATCTGTATTAATTATTACTAACCATTATGCAAGTTTCTACAAAGGATTGTTTATTTACACATTTTATAATATGTGACCCCGGACCACAAAAGCAGTCATAAGTAGCACAAGTATATGTAACAATAGCCAACAATCCACTGTTTGGTTCAAAATGATCTATTTTTCAATTATGGCAACAAAAAAAAATTACGATAAGTTAAAAAAAAAAAAGTAAAGCTCATGTTCCATTAAGATATTTTGTAAATTTCCTACCATAAATATATCAAAACACAATTTTTGATAAGTATTATGCATTGCTAATGACTTTATTTGGATAGCTTTAAAGGTGATTTTCTCTCTATATTAATTTTTATAAGTATCAATTTCAGAAATGTTTTAAAGTTTATAATCATTGAAATGTTTGGGTTCGGTATAGTTTTACAGTTACTAGAGCCAATTTCTGAGTATTTGGATCAATTTTCTAATCTCTTCACACAGTAAACACAATAGTATCTGTGGATAACCTGATTAAGACAGCAATTTGCTGCATTTCTACAGTAATACCATATTGAAATCTGTTCCAAACCTAATACCTACACAAGTGTTAGTCTTTTAATTTCATTACGTCTATAAAATGGGGAAACTTGCTGTTTTGTAAAGAAATTTTACAAAATAATATATATATATTTAGGCCATTGTTTTATGAGTGATAAAGTGTGTTTGTTGGGTCACAAACATTACTATTGTTGTAAAGAATTAATTGATTTGAGATGTATGAAGAGACATTAATTATGTGTTTAGGAAGTTTTAGTGCTTTTATGATTCAAAATTAACTGCCGTGCCAAGTCGAAAGTTACACTGAAAAGAAGATTGGTGTAGAAACCATTCTTACTCAGAAATTGCTTGTCAATTTTACAATAAATTTTAAATAGAGAGGATTAAAAGTGAACATTTACAGTAGTAAGTCTGATATAGTATTATGTTATAAACATACTCCAATAATTGTAAATATTTTTTGTTAAAGTGTTTGGAGAACTGTGTGCAAGTTTTTTTTTGTTTGTTTTTTTTAAGTGACCTAATATTAAAAAAATGAGTCCTAGTTATTGAAAAAAATAGGTATTTTATGCTTATTAAGGGTGCATTTATATGACCAAAAGTAGTAAAACATTAATATATAAATATATTGAAAACTGGGAAATCTTTTGTCTTTTATATTGAAAACTGGAAAACTGGGAGTCTTTACCAAGGCCTATAATATAAATATATATAAATAATAAATATCTATAGTTGTTGTTTCATACAATGTTTGTAGACAATGTGCATCATGACATGTTTATAGGTAATTTATACTGAAAATTAAAACCCCTCACAGTAGTTTATACAATTTCTGTGAATATTCACATATCCTTTGCTTCCACAATTCAGCTTAAGCAATTGAAAAGGTGTTAATTCAATTCAAATCAGTGGTGCACAGATCTGGTACAGTTATTGTGATCTATCAGCAAACCCAAATCATGATATGAATACCTTGAGGTAACTTACCACAAAAAAACCTTTGCGGTACATGCAGCCCTGGGGATCGACCTCAGAACTCTTCTGACACTCCGTCTCCCTGATGCCAAACCTCAGATGCAGATCAAATGTGTTTGCTCCCAGAGGAACAATCTTAAGGTAAATAAAGGCAAATGCTCAGCAGTCAATATTTGTGGCTGTTGCTTTTTTAAACTATTCATTTGTTATTTTTTGTCTACTGGTCTTTAATTGATGACTGGATCCTCTCTAGTCACCAGTTTTGCCAGATGTAGAAATAAAAGAGCTGTTGTAAGAGTGTGTACTGACCCTCTTTACAGATGCCTTGGACACTCTGTAGAGGTAATTCCTGGCAGTGCGTGCATTAATCTGAGTGAGCGCCATCTGCAGAGCATCATCTGCTTTTGAGCTCAGCTCAAACAGAGGGAAGCCTAAGGTTGCATGTCAGAGGTCATGTTTATTATTCATGATTTACAACTATATCCACACACACACACACACACACAAAAAAAAAGACTAAAAAAAAACTTAAATTAGATCAAATGTCAACATGTTAGACTACTGGCATTTATTTTTGCAAAGTATGAAAGCTGCATGTTTCCATTGTTAGTATTGTCACATATTTATTCCTATGCCTTACAGTCTCTGCTTAATAATCAACAATAGTTCGCACTCACCTAAACCTCCTAAAACCTGCAGGAGCAGAAAGAGAAAAACACAGCACCTCATTTTCATTTCAATCACACTGGACACTCTTACAACCAAACAGTCCTGTTTTTAACTGTGATGGCTCTTATAATTCTCCTCCTCTTTTCCGTGTACAAGGTGCGGTTTGATTTGGCGTCTCTCTCCAGTTCGTGCACATCTGGGTAAAGAAGAACTTTGTCATGCAAACCCAGTGCTTGTTTTACCCAGAATATGGTCTGATAATCTGATTCAAAAAAAACGACTGTGCAAAATTACTACATACCATTTTGGATGTGATGCACTTGATAATAATAACAAACAACAACTGATAATATAGAAATAAGCTAATGTAGTATACATTTCAATTTCATGATAATTTGACCCTTATGACCCCCTTTTTTGTTAAGTTTATAATCATTCAAATGTTTGGGGTCGGTAAAGTTACTAGAGCCAATTTCTCAGTACTTGGATCAATTTTCAAATCTCTTAACACAGTAAACACAATAGTATCTGTGGATAAACTGATTAAGTGCTACAGTAAACAGCTGTTAATTCATTCATAGTACCCCAATATATACATGTATGAACATCATATAACTGCCATATAAGGCAACACATATAACTAACTGTAAAATGCTATAAAATAGTTTAATAACGTGTGTGTGTGTGTGTGTGTGTGTGTGTGTGTGTGTGTGTGTGTGTGTGTGTGTGTGTTTCACCTTGTAATTTAAAAAGATTTTTAGAGAAGTGTCTGCAGCAATGATGCATCTGTTAGATTTATTTGTAAACATTTTATTTTTTATTTTTTTCTGCATCTGGAAAAGTGAAATTATAAATGATTGCAAAGTAACTTGTGCAACACAATATGCAGTCGCCCTGCCAATTTGTAGGTCAAAGGGGAGCTGAACAGAGGAAGAAATCAATATATATTCTTGACAGTGAAATCAGTGACAGTTGACAGATCTCTATTCTGTCATAAGCCAAAATGAAATCTGCTTTAACCATTAGTAGTTTCTTAGAATCTCCTGTTACCACCCGATGCAGAGCAGTGTTCAGCGAAAGCTTGACAAGTTCCTATGATTGTAATCAGGAATTGTTACAGCTTATTTTTTCACTTCTTGCTTCTGTGAATATTTCTCAAGGTTGGTTCATTTCTGTATAGTCTGTTAAACATACTATTACACAATTATTGAACATGTTGATAGATGTGACACCATGTCCTAATAACGGAGGTGTTGCCACACTTTTTGGAGTGTTACAATGGAATTTGTTATTAAATTGCCTATTATAAGCTTTTTATATAATATTAAACAGTACAACAATTATGAAACGGCAAAAATGTGTAAGACATAATTATTGTTTCAGGCAATTAATCCATGTTATAAAAAATAGCCTTGTTCTTTGAAGCATTTAATTAAAAAATATTTAAATAAACAATTTAAATGTGAAAAAACATACTTTGCTAGTAAATTTCACAAATGATTTCAAAGTAGCCAATTAAATGAAACGTGACATTTTGCCTGAAATAGTATTTTTATTGTAAAATGTAGTCCAATAATCTTTTTTAATTACAGCTTAATATCCCGAAATATTATTCAATTAAAAATGTGTTTATATTTGTATATATTAAATCATTCCTGTGATGCAAAGTGGAATTTTCAACAATTAATGTATTAAATTAACAATAATTTACAATACTATGGTTTTACTGTATTTTTGATTAAATAAATGCATCCTTGGTAAGCAGAATAGATTTCATTAAAATGTATATTAGTATTATAAATAATATGTATTATTGTTAGAAAGAACACATGTACACTGTAATACACAATATTAGTGAAGGTTAACCATTTTAGGAAACAATTGCCTCAAAGTTTAAAACCAATATACTTTGACGAGCCCACACACACAAAAAAAAAATAATGTTAACATTAATTATTATAAATCAGTATACATTGTGTAAGTTGTGTAACTTGATGAAACTGCATACAACTATTTGCATAAAATCTAAAAACACAGAGACCTCCCCTACTAATCCTATGCAAAAATACACAGTTAACACAATTTCAACTCTCCTTAACAGTCTGAGGAAAAGCATACTGAGAAAACAAAATACGCTGCAACTCATTCAGTTTGAGTTTTGCGTATTACCAGAAATTGAGTTCACGTATGTCTTTTTTTAAAAAATTTTTACAATAAACTTTCAGTAGTATTTGAGAAAAATGTACTTATTTCATTAAGTAAATCTAATTGTTAGGTTTTATAACAAGTTGAAGAAAACCTCTGTTACTAGCTGTTTAAATACCCTCAACCCTCTCCGTTCCCTCCTCTTTTCCCAGATACTATGTGCTGTTTAATTTGGCCTCTCTCTCACTTTCCTATCTAGTCTAGACAGACAAACACTGCTTCCTGTACTCAGAATCTGTGCTCCTGGGACAGCTTTTCCAGATACAGCAGTTCTTATGTAAAACCAATTCTGTTACCAGAGGTTGGTTAATCGTGTACAATTTTTGGACAGCAGTATGTGACAAAAATTAGACTTGAAAACAGCTTTCCAATGTAATAATAACTACGCATGTAATAATTAAATGAAAATATTGCTACTTAAAATGATTGGTTATAGTGAATTCAGTCTATTTTCCAGAAAAAAAACAGGACAAACATTTCGTTTATATTTCCAGACCACCACTCATATATAATTTATTATAAACAAAAAAAGGAACATAAAGCACTAGTATGATTTGAATCTTCCAAGAGAAACTTATCTCTTTTTTTTTTATACATTAGTCTTGTTGTGTAAACCTCTAAAACCTTTTACAATAAAAGAAAACAAAACTATTACATCACAATGTACATATAACAGATATGAAGAAAAGAACTTCATGTTTGCATTTCAATTAAACAAAATCTACTACTTTTTTTTTTTCATTTGCAGCAATCTGTCATTCAATCTGTCGTTAAGTTAAAGCAAAAGCTGGCATTTCACCAGAACTAGCATTTCCCATGATGCTTTTCCCTTCCCTTAGTGATGTTACTTAAAGAGCAAATGTTCACAAAACAGGCAGGTGTGAAGTGCTCACTTCTGCTCTAGACAAGGAATGACTTGGAGTCAGCACTATGGAGCTATCACAAGACTGAACTATATGTAGCTGATTCACTATAGTCAGTCCCCATGGCCCCCTCCGAACGCTCACAGTCTTAGTGTTGACATTAGAGGCTCCACGGCTGAAAGAAATGAGCCTTCAAACTCCTGGTCTGAGAAGCGGGTGACGGACAGACGTGCCCGGCGTCGGATCTCTAATCGAGCTGCAGGAGTCATGGAAAGGATTCGCTCCATGGCATCTGCATAACTGTCTTCATCGTCTGCCAGGAAGCCAGTTGGACCGTTATCATAGGGAACTACAATGTCCAACTTCGGACCACCGGATTTGTGAGCCAGAATGATTGTTCCTGCAGCCATACACTCCACTACACCTGTGGACATGTGGGAGGAGATGAGAATATCTCAGTGGAACCAGCATAGAAATATCACGGTTATTATTTAACAAAACTAAAACCCTAAACATATAAAATATATATATATATAAAAATGTCAAAAACTACATAACTAAAGCTAAAATGAAAGATTAACAGAACATTTAAAATAAAATTAACTCAAAATAATAAGGAAAAATAAAATGTAATATCAGTTATAATAAAATATATTACTATTAGCTAAATATTATAGGTAATTGCCAGGGCAACATTTCTTATTTTTAGTTTAACTTAAAGGACTAAAATAACAAAAAATAAAAGTAGACTTAAATTAATAAATACAAATAAATAAAAACTATAAAGACTTTTAAAGGAATATATATAAAAAGGTTTTAAAAAAATGAAATAAGAGAGATTAACAGAAAATATAAAATTAAATTAAATTCAAAATATTATATATATATATATATATATATATATATATATATATATATATATTATTCTATTAATCTATATTAAAGAAATAATTTGATTTGACAAAATAATTTAACTAATGTAACATTTTAATCAAATTGATTCCATTTTAAAAAAATATTTCATTAAAAACATTGTATTGTATAATATTTAATCAAGTATTTCTGGTTCTATAAACAATCAACACCATTTTAGTTTTTTTTTGTAATCTGTATAATGTTACGAGATTTTGCTGAGAGCATGATATTTCTTACCAATACCGAAATGTTCATTCCACATTGTGTGCAACCCGATGGTGGCGTCTGTTAAATCTTTCTTCAGTTCTTCAAATGGGATATTGAGTTTAAACTCCACCCTGTCCACCACACCCAGATCCAGACACAATCCCTTCAGCATCTGTACCCTCTCCTCATCTTCCTGGTTACGACATCCACCAATCAACACCAGCTTCACGGTCTCTCGCCCGCCAGGCTCCACCCCCTTCCTGTCCAGAAGTTTTCTAAAAGACTTGATCTGCAGCCGATGGTCTTTTTCAGGCCGGAACTGACCCACGGACACCACAGAGTGACACTTTTTTCTCTCCTTCTCTTCATCCTCATCTCCAATAGGGATGTCCAGGAAGGCCTGAACGTCGCATGGTGGAAAGACTACACTGGTGCGGTTAGGAGCGCGCCACAGAGCCAGAATGTGACCTAAAGTCCAGGTGGAATTTACCATGACTACGTCACTACAGGATCCGGCCAGACCATACAGCAGCGCAAAGACACAGTAGTAAATCACTTTGATGGCACTCAGTACAGGGTTACTGGAGATGTAGTCTGCATTATTGAACCTAGAATGAAGATATAAGAATGTATAGATGGAATTATATATGTTAGATTTCTATAGGCCAATCATACTGTACATACACCACCGTTCAAAAGCTTGGAGTCAGTAAGAGTTTTATGTTTTTGTAAGAAGTCACCAAGGCTGCATTTATTTCTTCAATAATACAGTAAAATGATGGAAATATTATTCCAACTTAAAAGCACTGTACTGATATTTTAAAATGTCCTGTGATGCTAAGCTGGCATTACTCCAGTCTTTAGTGTCACATGATCCTTCAGAAATCATTCTAAAATGCTTTTTTGCTGTTTAAGAAAAAAATCATAGCATTATCAATGCTGAACACAACTGTGCTGCATCACATTTTGGGGGAAAATTTGAATTTTTTTTTGATGAGTAGAAAGTTCAAAAGAACATTTATTTGAAATACAAATCTTTTGTAAACATGATCCATCTTATTCTTTCATGTGGAAGAAAGGCTATGAGCGAGACTTCTGGTTCATTAGTTACTAAAGGGAAATATCCAGAAGAATTACAGTAAACGGTAAAACTGTTTGCACTACAAACCAGTGTGTTCCTAATTTAGATAATACATTAAAATAATATGGTAAGGCACATCAATTTGCAATTTCAAGCAGTAAAACGGTTGGTACAGTTAAAAATAGCTGAAAGCAAAAACCTATCAAATGTACAAATGGCCACACCCATTTTTACGTGGGAAAAAATGTGGATAAATGTCTTTACTTTTGCTTTTATAATATAAGGAATCAGAAGGAACAGTTTCTGTGTATGACAGATAACGGAAGTGAAAGAAAAGTTTATTACGTTTGAAAAATGTATATTTTTCTTACAAAAACACACAGATTCACTACAGGAGGCCTTTATTCCCCCCTACCCCCTGTAATCTAATTTAATAACAATAATGTGACTTTCCTTACTAACCGTGGGTTTCTTTCTCGAACCACTGACAGCATATCAGTGCTGATGGTTGGGTAGTGCACATAGCTTCCCACAGGACATCCACCCAGATAACGGAACACAGGCAGGGTGAAGGCATAGCCCATCGAGTCAATGTAGAGATCTGGAACAAACTCAGTCAAGGCCTCCCACCCCAGGAAGATGGAGCCCACGCTCTGCCCCAGAAGGGTGAAGTGTGGGTAAAGTCTGGCCTCCACCAGGAGACGATGTTTCAGGAACACAAACTTAACGGCTCGAGGGAGTCTGATGTTGAAGCGCCGCCGCGCTCCATCTAAAATCTCTTCTGCTGTCACACCCTGATCACCAGTGTAAACCACGAAGGAAACATCTTGGTACCTGCGTAAATACAGTGGATTATTTATTGGATGATCATTTTGCAATACATCTTCTGACTAATTAATACTTGCCGGTCATTATTAATTATATGGAACAATTATAATTATATAAATATTTTGAATGACCTTTTTAGTGACTAGAATCAATAACTTGAAAATAGTCGTCAAGCTTAAGAAATATACACATAAAAACTTTAATATAGTATACAATTATTTACATTTTGGATTACTGTTTATTATATGTTCAATTCAGATTTTTTGCATGCTTTCACTTCCTATTTGTCACTGACCCATAAATGTCTGGCCAAATAAATGGCACACTCTTAAGAGCTGAAATATCTGACCTGTTTTGAAGAGCCCGTAAAGCACACCACAGCACTCTCTCTCCTCCTCCTCCTGCATTGCAGTATGGGTGGAAGAAGGCCACAGCAAGACGGCCGTCCTGAGCTCTCCTGCTCTTCCTCTTCATCTGCAGCCAGCTTCTCACTCCCATGATGAAGAGGAAGAGGATGGCTGTCAGGACAAGACTCAGATAGAGACATGGCAACAGCAGTGACCACAGTAACCTGTGGAAGGCAAAAACCACATACAATAATACATCTTTCTAATTAATGTCACTTCACATACAATTTTTCATATGAAAATGCATAATAAACAATAAATAGGCCTTAAAAGTCAGTACATAATTACACAACTAGTTCTAAATGTACATTGTTGCAGCTTTTCTTGTAATACTTAAACAAGTTCTATGTTGTCCTGTCTTACTATTTTATTTTATAATTATACTAATATATATATATATATATATATATATATATATATATATATATATATATATATATGTATATATATATATATATATATATATATATATATGAATCTGTATGGGACGAATGAATGATACATGTGAATAGCTTGTTTCTTTTAACATGAACAGAGAATTCACTTGGGAATTTCTGAAGTATTAAAATAATACAAAGCTGCAGATTAATACATATAAATGTTTAGAAAATTAACAAATAAATAGATTCCTTCATTCATTAATCAAAACAGAAAATGAATTGAGCAAGTAATTTTATTAAACATTCGCCCAGTAGCAACAACAGTTCGGTGGCTTTAAAATCTACACAATCGATAAATAATTTACAACGTTTACCTGATTAAATCGCAAAGACAGAAAGACAGGTGCTCGTGCGCTGACATCTTCCTCAAAGACGACAACACAACACGTCTCTCGTCACAATCCGGAAGCGCTTACCCCTGGCCGGATGTTGATTTTTACTTCTTCTGGCGATTTAATGCCTGTTGGCAAACGACATTTTTGCCACCTACTGGTCTGGTGCACAAAGGATGATTTAGTTTATTAAAAATAATGATAATAATAATCGACATAGGCTGCCACCTAGTTTAATCTATGGTTGAGTTCTAGCCTATGTGTTTTGCTAATCGCAGAGAAATAATGTTCTTAACAGTTGAAATGAAATGACACCATTTGTTTCCTGATTATACTTTTATATTTTAAAAAATGATACAGCAGTTATCTTATAGATTTTACAATCAACCATTTGGAATGTTTTAAAATATAATCTTCACTGAGCTAATTCAAAGTAAAGGTTAACCAGCGAACAAACAGTTCTAGATCAATACTGGCCTCTTACCTTGTCCACATTATTGCACAAACTATTGGGAGACAGAACAAAAACATGAGGCCCCCAATACAACTGGTTTACTTAATATGTTTTAACATCTTCCTTGAGAAGTGTATCTGCAAATCGGAACAGTAAGTCATATTTTTCCTAAAATGCTGCATTATACAATCATATGTTTAAGTTGATGCTGTAAAAAGACTAAAATCAGATATCTGTTGTATGTTAGCATTAACTTATTGCAATCGATGTAAAACCTCACTTTAAACAATAAAATGTGAAAAAGGTTACCTGCTGTAGAAAAATGGGTTCTCACAGTATGATTTTTTTTTCTAACATTTGAGTAAAATAATAATAATAAAAACAGTAGTGTTTGTTTGTCCATCTATTAAATGTGGATATATGACACTTTACAATTACTAGAATAGCATAGCACATGTTGTTAATAGTTGAGATGTTATGACAACCAAAAGTTTGAGATATACAGAAAATAGTACACTCTGCTGAAGTGTTTCTTTTGAATAATTACGTGCAATTATGTATTACTGCCTCTGGGCTTCTTCGTAAATGGGTTACACTTAGCTTCCTCCGGGTCAAAAAAGACCGAAGCCTTAAAAATGTAACTTTTTTTTTCCCAGGAAAACCAATCAAATATATTTTTGTTCAATAATATTTTTTGTATATTATTTAGAATTTTTAAAGATTTTTATGATACTTTGCATTAATTATATATTTTTTATGAGCAATTTTTTCCATTAGAATTAATATATATATTTTTATTTTATTTTAATTTTAATTTTTTTTCAATAAATGCACCATTGCACATCAAAATAGAGTGCAGGCCTAAAATAAAAAAAAATTCAAGTGAGAAGAGCGCCATCCAGTGGCTTTAAAATATAATAAATGTGTGTAATGTCCTGTAACCGCCTATAGGCTGCCATAGCTTTTTTTTATTTATTTTTTTTATTCCCATTTGGAAAGAAAAAAAATCGAATTACTAAGCAACCACTGAATGGAACAACACAATCTATATATCATTTTAAAGCTTAGGATCTCAGCTTTTTAATGCATCTAATCACATTTATTAACTCTTAACGAGTGCTGAGTAATCCCTCTAAAACCGAGTGTACCGCCAGCAGGCGCCACCTAGCTGCGAAAATATTCATTACCATATTTTTCAAAAATATTGCCTTGATTAACACAAAGTTGATGTCATTTGAAAGCTTAGGGTATGACCTTTACAGTGAATGTATCCACTTTGAAAAAATCTTAAGTATTGCTGAGTTATTTGGTGATAAATACAATTTCTTTTTTTTTCATAATCTATAAAATAATGTACTGCAATGTGTCAAAAACATCATACAGCTCATGAAACATTCACAGATCATTGAAAATGGCACTTCATTTTTTACAGCATATTATTACAATTACAATGAGCCTAAAATTAACATAATCTATTGCTTTTATGACTAGATATTCTTCATGGAGAAACAATTGCCCATGAGGGGGCGTCAAAGACTGTACAAAAAGGCTATCTCTGTTCCAAATGCTGTAACTTTTGATTCCTTTATCCAAATTATTATTATTTTTTATCCAGATGCAGCTAACATGTAGGGGGACTTCACTAAAAAAGAATTTTCCTCCTACCTTATTTCCTTCCTGAGTTATTCCATGACAAATAAGAAAGATATGCAAAATCATAATACAAATTATATATATATTTTGTCTTTTATCCGCAATTTCTCTGCAGGACAATGTCTAAATGTAATCTAATTTATATTTTTGAAAAATTTAAAAAGAGTTCTTTCAAACGATACCTACCTTTTGACTCTCCTTGCTATAGTTTTGGAGTTATTATGATTATATAGTAAAATATAGCAAAATTTGCTGTTTCAGTCTTACCAGTTAATTTCTCTGTGTGTGTGTGTGTTTGTGTGTGTGGGTGTGTGTGTGTGGGGGGGAGGGTGTCTTATTTGCACTCTTGATGTTTTAGAGTGTCACCCCTTCATTGCTGTACACTTTTTTTCTGCACAGTGGCTGATCTGTAGTTTGTACCACCAAAGTTTCTCTGAGTTTTCGGATTTTCTTGTATTTCCCATTCATTTCCTATGTGGGTCATTTTTGACCCGTAGGAAGCTAAGTGTGCAATTTTTTTTTACGACCCTTTAACATATCAGAATCATCTCCTTGATTTTTTTGTGTGTTCACATAGGTAATACAACAAAAGTCACCAAGTTTCATCCCCCTCCGATGAAGCAAAAAAATTTAAAAATTTAAAACGTACATGGTTTCGGTCTTTTTTGACCCGAAGAAGCCCAGAGGGTTAAGTAGTCATGCATCAAAACTATTTGCTATAGTGATACTAGAATAAAAGACTGCAGCTGTTTCTCTCTTCACACACAGTGACCAGGTTTTGGCCATCACTGTATCCACACAGGAACATGTGGACACAGTGCAAAACTTAACTAGTCACAATGAGGTAAGAGGTTACTTCTTTAGATTCTTTCAGAGCATGATTTTATATATCAAATTTGCTAAATACTCTAGGTCCTGAGTTAAGTCAAATAAGAATGATTTTACACATAGCCTTTACAATATTTGCTGTTCATTGATTTGATTTATCGAACTGGCCCTCAGGCTGGTCCTGTGAGTTTTTCGGCTAACATGTAATCTCATGTTCTGTTCTTTTTCAGACGGACTTGTGGCAGCCTGCTTCACCCATTTACATTACAACAAACTCTGAAGTTCACCTTTACATTAGGTCAACAAGTGTGGAGTTTGTCACTGAACTCCTAAGCAAACATGGCATTGCTTTTAGGTAAGTAAATCTGGTTAATTTTCTGGAATGATGACTGTAGGAACTTTTAACCATCTTGTTGTGTTTGGGTCAATTTGACCAACAGTTGATTTAATTGATTGATTGCTTGAACACTGGATATGCTATTTATTTTCTTTTTGATATTTTGTGAAATTTTTGTCATTAAGGGTTATAAATGTAAAGTTTTGCCACATAGATGTGTTTTGTTACAGCTTTTGTGTTAGGGTTATTTTAATACCACCCACCCCCTTTGACCACCCATTGTTTTCTATGCAGTTTTCCAAAAATCAGCACTGAAGGATTCAATTCAGTACCTGTGATATTGGTATTTAACATTAGATACTATTCATACTTACTTAGTAATCTGTACCTCAGCCACTAAATAGTCATAACTAAATAACTGATTTTGGACATACACATATGTGGATCAAATTTTAACAATAAATAACACAATAAAAATAGATGGGATTTCTTATATGACTCACATATTACATTAGTTTTTGACAAGCTACAATAGTTTTTTGTTTGTTTGTTTGTTTTGTGGTTTACACAAATCTTTATTTTGTGTGTGTGTGTGTAAATATAATATATATAATATAAGATTTGGTGATCTTTTGCATGTAGACTAATGGGGGGGGGGGGGCGGGGGTCAGGGGTTGGGTTCAATTTGATTCCAACATAAAAGTAGCATCTGGATGTCAACACAACAGGAACTTTTTTTAGAACAAGTGTTATTATTATTTAAATGTCTATTATATTTAACACTTTTACTACCTAAAAGATGCATATGTTGACAAGCAGCTCCTTGATTCATAAGACTTTTTGTGCTTTTGATATTTTTGCAGAATGCTTTTGGAAAACACACCAGCACTAATTGAGATGCAGACCAAAAACGATACATCGGATCCCCGGAGCGGAGGCGTGTTTTATGAGAGATATCATTCTTTAGAAGATGTAAGCTGACAAAAATGAGAAAATTCACCTCAACTTTTCCATTCGTTAAACTGAAAATGTGACACAATTTGACCAAACTTTTGTCTCAGATCTATTACTGGATAAACAAGACCAGGCAAGACTATTCAGACATGGTGCAAGTTATTCTTATTGGGTCATCTTCTGAAAAACGACCACTCTATGTTCTGAAGGTACTCACATTTTATTTAAGGTGGATTTATATTCTAGAGATCTGAGCATTGCTTGAATGTTTGTTTTGTTTTTTTACTTTTTTTTATGTCTGTTTGTCTATAATCATGCTGCAGCTTTCCGGCAGAAGGGAGGAGGTGAAGAGGGCCATGTGGATAGACTGTGGTATTCATGCACGGGAGTGGATCGCTCCAGCTTTTTGCATGTGGTTTGTCAAATACGTAAGTATAAATTTAGTTTAATCTCCTTTTAGCATTATCTTAACCTAAGCTGTCATACGGTCTGCTTTAAACCACACTTTTTGGTCATACTCAACTTCTCCTCCTACTTCTTTGTTCTTAAACCATTTCACTTTACAAATCTCTATTTTCCATTTGCACATATGTTGAAGTGTCCTACATCTGTCTGAGCTTGCATTTTTAAACTGTATCTTAGATGCAGATTTCAAGATCTTAGGTTAGTGCATTAGAGTGGCTGCATAGCATAGTTTTGGCCATGTTAGAAGTTTAATTCAATTTGTTTTTTGTTTTGTTTTTCTTCAGTCACTAGCATTTTACAACCAGAACACTGAAATCACAGAGATTCTGAACAATATGGACGTTTACATCTTGACAGTCATGAACCCAGATGGATACAAGTACACATGGACAACAGTAAAATGATAAAACTATAATGTTTATTACTATTATTGAAGTGTTGGAATTGTTTTAGTACCTTTGCTTAATCCAAATTGAGCACAGTACGGTTTCAAAAAATAATTCCAAGAGAGTCTTCATGGCTTTTATTTATTATTTACCCAAACAGGATCGTATGTGGAGGAAAAACCGCTCATATAACAAAGAGAGCGACTGTCTTGGAGCAGATCTGAACAGAAATTTTGATGCAAACTGGTGCAGTAGGTGTCAAATACTGGACCTTCATTTAAAAAAAAAAACAAGCTGTGTCCTAAGTTGTGTATATACTTTTTTTTCTTTTTTTTTAAGTACATACTTTTGCGTGTGTTGCACAATAATATAGGCAAGCTTTGGGGTCATAGCACTTCATCATTATAATATATTTAATGGACTGCCCTCTTTCTTAATTACTTGCATCCCGTCACCATTTAAAATGAACTGTCAATTATCTTGTCACAGTTAACATCATCCACATTTTGTTTCATTCCATTTCTACCATGCCATGTATCTTTTATGCTGAGCACTAGTCTCCTCATGCAAAAAACAAAAACAAAAAAACAGAACTGTACTAGTTTATATTTTACATTGTCCAGTACATTTACAGATATTACTCCTAAAACACACACAATGCAGTGGTAAATTCGAAATACAGGTAAAGCACCTGTAAAAATGTAATACAAATTTTTTTTTATTTAATGGATTTGTGTATTTGGATAATAATGCACTTAAAAGTTACCAATTCTCTACTGTTGGTCTTGCATATCCACCATGTTTGTAGTTTCTTTAGTCGTGTTTTTAGTTCTAATCAAATTCTCATCCAGCACAATAAGTTATGGGCAATATTAATTGTTAATGTGTGCATGGATTTCCACTTCAAATTTTCACCGCAAATAGTACCTTTGGGACAGTCCAGTTCTAATTTTAAATATTATTTAGGACAGGTAGTATTCAAATTGGGGTACAGCAATAGAGTTCTAATTTTACTTTTGAGGACATTTTAGTATAGAACTGATATTTCTCCTGGTTTAATTCATCCACTGTGTTCTACAGCAAAGGGGGCCTCCGATAATCCATGTGATCCTACATACTGCGGTCCGTTCCCGGAGTCTGAACCGGAGTCCCAGGCTGTGGCACGGTTCCTGCGCTCCCATAAGGATACAGTCAAGCTGTACCTCTCCATTCACTCCTACTCTCAGATGCTCTTGTTTCCTTACTCCTGTTCCTATGATGAGATTCCAAACCACAATGAACTGGTGTGTGAAGTTAATGCAGGAGCATTTGTAGCAGGCCATACTAGAAAATAATCAAAAAAATAATATTTTTTTAAAAATGTGTGTTTCTTTCTGACAGCTTGAAGTTGTTAAGGAGGCCTCAGCAAAGATACACAGATATTACAGGAATAACTATAAATATGGTTCTGGTGCAAAAACCATTTGTAAGCTTTTTGTCTATTCTTAGAATACGACGATCTGTATTTGAACTTTTCCCTGTTTCTTTGTTGTATTGATATTTTGTGCTTTTCTTTAACTAGATTTGGCCCCAGGAGGATCTGATGACTGGGCATATAATCTTGGGATAAAGTATTCCTTCACCTTTGAGCTTCAGGATCGTGGTCGATATGGGTTTCTTCTTCCCCCCAGCTTTATCCCTCAGGCCTGTAATGAGGCTCTGCTCGCAACAAAGGTCACAGCCTTACATGTGATCAAGAAACTCAATGAAGAGCTTCCATAAACAACCTGAGCACACTGTAACTTTTACTTTGTTTGTAACTTTTATTGATTTGTGTGTTTGTGTAGGTGTATCCAAATATATCAAGTAGTTTCATAGTTTACTACACAGCTATTTGTACCACAGTAAAACACATCTTCATATAATACTTTTAGTTTTGAAACATTATCTATAGAAAAACTTACAACATAGAAAACATACAAACACTATGAAATTGCTTATGTATGTTTGGGATGTAGGAGCTGTCATAACTAGATACAGTTTACTGCTATCTTTCAATAAAAGTTTATTTGCAAGCTCTCCATTACACTGGTGGTTGCCACCATATTCAATGTCTGCAGTTATGTATGTGTATTAAAGGTGCATAAAAGCTTTTCAGACATATACACATTTGTTTTGCGTAACCTTTGTATATACAATTTAATTCTGCTTCATATCAGAAATATCACACAAATATTACACCAAATTGTACCAGAATTGTGACTGCTGTGATGTAGTAACTTAAATATCATTAATCTCTGTTCATTTTTGTAATAATATTTCATATTTCATTAATATTTCATACATTAAATTTAGAGTTTGAACTGGAAATGTATAAACATTTCTTTAAAAGATTAAACAAATCGTCCGATCTTCTATTGTCTTTTATTCTGCAAAAGCAAAAGAACAGAGTTAGATACAGTATACATTGCCATTATTACATACGCAGTACTGGAAAATGAACTAAATTGTACAAGTAGTTGAATAAAACCTTAATTTACCTTAAATGATCAGCTTCATAAAATATGATTACTTATTCTGTATATATAAACTGATGTCCAGCACTATACATCAAAAAAGGGTGGCCACCAAAATAAACTTAAAAAATGATGTTATTGAAAATCAGCTATTATATCTGTTAACCATTTTTATCTTGAGAAACTGTTCACTGTTGTTGAAACTGTTGTTATTCAGTGAGAAATAATGTTTTTGGCTTGAATATAATAATTTAGATGTTACCACATAAAGCACGGTTTTATCAACATTTTTAGTGTAGATCTGTAAGGTAATTTCTGTAAAGCTAATATTTATTTCCTTATTCACAAACAATAGGGCTAGTCTATCTAAAACTAGTCAGTAATGTTATTTATCACTGAAGACTAACACAGAAACAATTCCATTTTAAATACATGCAGTTTAGGAAGAAGGGCTCAATCATTTGATTTTGTTAAAAGAATCAAACTGTTTAAAGTTTTTCCACCATTAATACATGATATGAAATGCCTGATATGAAATAACAGTCAGAATTTTTTTTAAATAAAATAATAATAATAATAATGAAAGAGTTAACTTAATCTTTAGAAAAACACGATATTAAAAACTATCTGAAAACCAGACCTCCAGTATCCCATAATCCTCCTCTCCTCAGTGTTTCGGGAAGCTGTGTGTGTGTGGTGAGGTTTGCGTCTGCGTCGTTGTCTCGCTAGCATCATGACGGCGACTAAGAGGAAGACCGCTTTGCAAGATTTTTGCATGTGATTGGGAGGTTATCCCCAGTAGTCTGTGAAACTGGACCTGACGCATCATTCATATTTGGGTAAAGTTCTTGTTTGTATTTGTTCTCGGCTTCTTCAGCATTAGTTTCAGCGGGGTCTTTCTGGAGGCTTGTACTTATCAGTGAAGGCCGCGCGACACTCGTACGACTCTTTACCGCGGCTCTCTACAAATGAATGACCGCTTAAAACACGCAAATTATTATTATTAGTATTCTCCTTTATTTGAGAAATCTCGCGTGACGTATTAGTAGCTATAACTGTGATACTGTTAGTGCACTTTATAGAGAGAGACTGGTATAGTCGCGTTTGTACAAATGTGAAGAATGTAACTTAGTGCTTGTGTTACAATGTCGGAAATTTAATACATAATTTGAAACATGGGAATTTGTGTGTTGGTAGTAAATAGCTCTGCATAGAGGATCAGAAAGCATAATCAACCATTGGGCTTCATATAAATCTCAGTCCGTTTTTGATACTTTTGCGCACAAATAAGTAGAATATCATTGTGTTTCTTATCTTTTTATTGTAGTTATTCGATATCAATTTTTCTCAATCTCAAATCTCTTTATAGCCTACATGCAGGAATCATGATTGCCTGGAAAAGTAATGTACATTCATTGGTCAGGTGAAAAGTGTGGAAACCTACTAATAAAATACATGATCTGTGTTTTATGCAGTAGGCTGATGTCATGACCAAGCCAAAGATCATATTGTCTGTTGTAAATGTATATATACTTTAAAAATGCAATGCATCTGTCAAATGCAAAATTATAATTGTCTTGGTTGAAACTGAGTCCAAGACCATATTTTCTTGTTCTAGTCATGGAATTGGTCTTCTTGACTCAAACTCAGTGCTCTTTTGGTCTCGGTGTTGACTTGGACTCAAATGAGTACAACACTGCATTCAGTTTCATAATGCTGGTGCCTTGTTGTTTTTCTAACACAGCCCTGCAGAATGTCCAAAATCAGGCGGAAGGTTACAGTGGAGAATTCGAAGACCATATCGGACAGCAGCAGTAGCACGACCACCCCCTCTCGCAGGCCCAGCGTGTTTGAAAGACTCGGGCCTAGCACGGCCAGTAATGCAGCAGAGGTAGGGATACTGGTCACCCACTGTTGTGCTTTAAAAACCTAGTATGCTGCCTAACTAGACAGTATTACATGTGTCTATGTAGCTCACTTTGTTTTTGATAAAGTGCTTTTGTAAAGTGTATGAGTGAAAAAGAATGACCCCCATTTGCCTTCCCTGCAGACTAATTGTAGAAACTGGTTAAAGACTGGGAACTGCAGTTACGGTAACACGTGTCGATACACACATGGGACCCCATCACGAGGAAAAGACTTGTCTGGAACGTTCAACAGGTGCAAATCTATTGAGGAGATGCTCTTTTATAAGTGTATATGCTCCAATACCTGGCTAAATGCTTGACATGTTGACGTGTGTTTGCTGTGCAGGTCAGCCGAGAGGCCCTCTGGGGATCTCCGGGAGAGGATGAAAAGTAAGAGACAGGATGTAGATGGTGACACACAGAAAAGAGATACAGACGAGCACACATCACCCACAACCAGAGTATGACGCTTTAACAGCTTGGAGTTAAAATTTCATTCGTTTTGCATTTTATTGAATAAATTTGGAAGTTCTTTGACATTGAGAAAATTAGTTCTTTTCATTAGCAGCGAGATTCATCCCGAGGCAGACACAGAGAGAAAGAGGATATTAAAATCACAAAGGAACGTACTCCAGCTAGTGAGGAGGAGAGCGCAGACTGGGAAGCCAGTCGTGAAGGTAAAAGATTCTCCAAAGTACCCATGAAATTGATGTGTGTGATTTAGAAATCATTTAAAGGAACAGTTCACCCAAAGGTTTCAATTCTGTCATTAAAAATGTTCTTCCAAATCCAGAATGTTATTCTTCAAAGAACAAATGAAATCTTTCTTTTGAATGAAACCTGTGAGATTTCTATCCCTCCATTGAAAGTTCTTTCTACCAAAACTTTGATTCTTTAAAAAGTTAATTCTATTATAATCCAAGTTTATGTATAGCTTTAATTCAGATATAAACACTGATCAATTCACATACATAGAGCACATCAAATATGGTAAACGGTATCTTGACCATACTTAGTTGATGCACAAGAATAAACTGTGCTGATTCTTGTGTCTAAATGAAACATACGTTAATTCGCATTTTGAAAATGAATGAAAGTTAAGAATTTGGAACTACATGCAGGTGAGTAAATGATCAAGGAATTGTTATTTCTGGGTGAACTATTTTAATAGTTTTTTTCATTTGTGTTTAAAAGCAAACAAGGACCTTTCCTTTCTCTCTTTCTTATGTTGTCTCCCTGTCAGTTTCAGTCCAGCAGTTTTATATTTGTCATTGATTTTACTAGATTCTGATAACGCTGACTACGATTACGAGTTATCTCTTGAGATGAAGAGACGGAAGATTCAGCGTGAGCTGATGAAGCTGGAACAGGAGAACATAGACAAACGAGGGGAGATCGTCATCAAGAAAGAGGTATATTGCATAAACTCTAAAGATTGAAAGAAAGTGAATGTTGGTTATCCTGAATTTATTGACACGTATAGTAATGGCATGTATATTCTCAACAGGACCCCGTCCCTAAGACCAGGACCAGTAATACTTCAAAGGGCAGGGTAGGTTATTTAAGCAAAGACATACTAAAGTGAACATAAATTTAGACTTTATGTATTATGTAGGCTTTTAATACAGACTGTTATCTCTGGGGTTTTATTTTGGTGTGGTCTTGATGTGTTTTAGGCTTCCCCTGAGCGCAGCAGTTCTAAGGGGTCACCCTCGTCCCGTAAATCCAGCTCACCCAAACGTAGAGCGGGCAAGGGTGGAAACACCAGCAAGAAAGAGAAGAAGTCCTCTACTTCCTCAGTCATTTCCTCTCCAGTTTCTGACCAGGCCAGGGCAGAGGAAAAAGACAGCAGGTTGGAAAATGCAAGTCAGCATTCAGTTTAAACAGATGTTTATCAATTTAAATACTTGACTGCTCTTTAATTTTTCGACCAGGTCATCTAAGAGTGGCCATGGCAAAAGAAAAGGGCCACGAACGCCCAGTCCTCCTCCACCTGTCCCTGTGGAGAACCCATTGACTGGGAAGAAGCACAAAAATAAACACAAGAACAAGGAGAAATGTGAGGACAAACCTAAAGAAGGCAAAGAACGAGGACGAGATATGGAGAAACACAAAGAGAAAAAGGAAAAACGCAGGTATCGTCACCTTCAAAAGAAACAAATAAAACATAAAGTATCATAAACTACTGAAATTTTGGTACAGATCGTCTACTTTTGCCTAAATGTGACTAAACCAGACTTTCTGGTCTGTTCAGTACCCGGCTACTATTGAAATGTTCCCCTGCATGTTTATGTTTGCGCTGAAGTGTCAGAGGTTTCTATTTAAGATGTGTTTTTGAGTGTGTTCCACTACTTTTTGCTCTTGTACTGAAATTAGCACAGCGACTACTGGTGCCAACTACTGAGATTTTGGAATCATGACACGACTAATAGATTATTGTCATAATGTATTGTATTTGCTAATATTGGTGGTGCTGGCCCAGATACATTTGATCATCCCTGTTTTATCAGTGTATGTGAAAACAAATAATAAAATAACGTAATAATCTTTTAACATTTCTTTTATTGCAGGGACCGGTCTGATAGTTCCCATAAAGCCAAACGCTCGGTAACATCAGAGGAACGTTCTGGAAGTCTTTCCCCACCCTCAAGGGAACCGTCACCCCCAGCCAGAAGGAGGTTATCCTCCCCTAAACCCACTTCCCAAAAACAGTCTTCACAGCAGAGGTGACATAAGATGCGCTTAAAATAATTATTTGTTAATCCAGTATCTCACAGATTAGGGCAAAGTCATTTTTGAGATATCCATGACTTTTGAAAGAATTTGATACGAGTTAAAGGTCCAAGTCACCATATTATTAGTCAAATAATTTTTTTAATAAAATTATAAAATTCTATTCAATTGTTCATACATAATTGTGTATGTGTGTATATATATATATATATATATATATATATATATTAGGGGTGTAACGGTACGTGTATTCGTACTGGACTGTTTCGGTACAGGGCTTTCGGTACGGTGCACGTGTGTACCGAATGCAATATTTTGTTTGCAGAACATAGGTACATTTTCGTGTTTCCAAACGAACATATTAAGTGGCGGAAGTCTCCGCGTTCAGCGCAAATCCCACCCTGAGACTGAGAGTATTTTATTTAGTGGAGAACTTTGCAGCAGTATTTTATTTCTTATTCTTTTTTATTTTATTATAAATTATATTTTATAATTTATTTTATTAAAAAGTATTTAAAAAAAGTGTAAACAAATTGTTAAAAAAGTTTATAGTAATAACCTGCAGTTTAATGTTTGCATTTCTTTCCCTTACTGTACCGAAAATGAACCGTACCGTGACTTTAAAACCGAGGTACGTACCGAACCGTGATTTTTGCGTACCGTTACACCCCTAATATATATATATATATATATATATATATATATATATATATATATATATATACACAGTACAAACCAAAAGTTTGGACACACCTTCTCATTCAAAGAGTTTTTTTTATTTTCATGACTATTACTGTTTAAAAAAATTTAAATGTGACGGTACCAGGTTTCTTTAAGTACCGGTAGTACCGAGGTCCCGTTCAAACCCGGTTCAGAGCTATGATTTCCGCGAAGCAGAAAATGAGGACGGAATCTCAAAATCCAGTCATGAAAATGAAACTTACATTTTAATATGGACAGTCATGGAATTTGTCAAAGTTAGCATAAATTAATCTAATCAAATCTCCATATGGACCAGTATCTGTAAATGTTAAGCCGCAAATGTTGCTTGAAATATGAATCCGTGTTCTGCGCGTCTCTGTGTGAATTAATGAATGGCAGAGACGTGCGGGTTTACTACATAGACTGAAGCGCATGACGCTTGCATTAATTTCAGCATCTGAGCTTCAGAGTTCTCTCTCCATCAAGCGATCTTTTCAGTTTCTCACACATGCAAAAGGGAGAGAGAGCGAGAGTCTTACCACGCTGAATCGACACGCTATATGTAAACTATTCTTTATTGTCTTTTCCTGTAATGGAGTTCATTTAGAATTATTCATATTCATTTTTGAACAAGCAGAAGACATACCGGTTTCTCCGGTAGTGGGCGGAGCTAATGCGCAAATGGCAATATTATTGGCTGGCGCTGATTTTGTACCGTCCCTGTTTTGATTTCAGCAAATCAGTTTGACCGAACGCAGACAACGTGATTAATATTCATGAACCCAGCAGCTCATCAATTCATAGTGCATTGGATATACATTAGTATGATAGTAGAATTAGTAGTAGTATTATCTTTTTATAATAATTATGAATGCTAATTAATATGATCTATTTACTTTTTTTTTTTTACAGAAACCATCAATGACCAAAAATATCTTAAGCATCACCACCAGTTTTAAGTTCAGTTAAAATGACAAATATGCATTCATTAGGCCTAAAAGTTAATTTTTACATAAAGGCATTGTGCTAGAAATATTACTATTATCTGGTAAAATGTATGTGATACTGTTACTACTGTTGAAAAAATTGATAAAACTTTATTTTTTAAAAGAAATAAAGCACAATATTTCTTACATGTTTTAATTTTAATAGAAAATCCCCTTTATTTACCAGAAATAAAATGTGTTTAAATTTCATAAATTAAAAGACAAATTAAATTTGGGTGAAACTTGTTTTTACTGTTTTTCATAATTATATAACTTGTAGAAAAACTTTAAACACAATTGTAAATAAGTATAAAGAATGGCATTGGTTTTATTTTTAGTGCTAAAAAGTTTTTTTAATTAGCATATTTTTGCTTTGGTACCGAAATTGGTACCGAGAACCGTGGATTTTCACTGGTATCGGTACCGAATACTGAAATTTTGGTACCGTGACAACACTAATGACTATGAAAATTGTAGATTCACACTGAAGGCATCAAAACTATGAATTAACACATGTGGAATTATATACATAACAAAAAAGTGTGAAACAACTGAAAATATGTCATATTCTAGGTTCTTCAAAGTAGCCACCTTTTGCTTTGATTACTGCTTTGCACACTCTTGGCATTCTCTTGATGAGCTTCAAGAGGTAGTCACCTGAAATGGTCTTCCAACAGTCTTGAAGGAGTTCCCCGAGAGATGCTTAGCACTTGTTGGCCCTTTTGCCTTCTGTCTGCGGTCCAGCTCACCCCTAATCTCGATTGGGTTCAGGTCCGGTGACTCTGGAGGCCAGGTCATCTGGCGCAGCACCCCATCACTCTCCTTCTTGGTCAAATAGCCCTTGATGCCTTCAGTGTGACTCTACAATTTTCATAGTCATGAAAATAAAGAAAACTCTTTGAATGAGAAGGTGTGTCCAAACTTTTGGTGCCGATAGACTATAGTATCGTGTACCGACAATAGTCAGAGATATCAACATAAGCAGATTTCTCTGTCGATAATCAAGACGATATTAGGCTCATTTTCCTATTAAAGTATTAGATTATAATAATACCTTTTTTTATTTTTTTATTAGGCGGCTTATTATAATTCGGCCATCAAACTGCCCAGCTATTTCACTTCAGCATCGCATTTCACACACACACACCGCGCACAGGACGATTAGAGCTTGTAGTTGCTGAAGTTGTCCACTTTGACTCCGATGACTCGTTAAATTCATGAAATGAAAGAGATAGAAAACGAGGAGATGGTGTCCCACACATTTAATGGCTGGTTCACGCTCTTTTCATACATGAGAGATTAACTCTTTCTTGGCTTACAAATAAAGTAAAGACAAAATAATAATAAGGCGGCAGAATGAACTTATCATCCATAGTGGTTCTCACCAGTGTTTGGAATAACGCCGTTTAAAAGAACGGCGTTAGGTAACGACGTTATTTTTTCAGTAATGGGGTAAGCTAACTAATTACTTTTCCCGTCGTTACAACGCCGTTATTGTTACTGAACGTTAAATGCGGTGTGTTACTATGCATTGATTTAATATGCAATCCGAACGCACCCCTGGCTCACACAGCGAGTGAGCAGGTGGGTTAATAACAAGATAAGCGATTATGATTGGCTAATGCAGCCAATCAGAACCAGTGTTTTACACACACGCGCCAGCGGCGCCAAACACACACAGCAACAGCTACACAGAGATTTGCAGCAGCAGCAGAAATGGCGAGTCAGGAGCAATCCGATGAAAAGTTGCCATTTTCAAGGTGGAGATATAAGCACTACTTTAAATTCATTGTAGTCAAAGGCAAGAACGTGCATGTAATGTGTGCATGTAATGTGTGACACACGCATCTACAAAGCTAGTGGCCAAAAACACTTTTCTTACAAAGAGTAAGAAGACGTGCGATATGACAGTTGGGTCCGACTATATATGAACAGCTGTTATAAATACAGTATTTTTATTTTTAACGTTACTTTTCCCAGGATGTCTTTCAAAAAGAGTAGAGATGTAACCTCGGCATCCTGGCTAAATTCGCCCATTGGTCTCTGACCATCATGCCCTCCTAACAATCCCCATATCCGCTGATTGGCTTCATCACTCTGTCTCCTCTCCACCAGTAAGCTGGTGTGTGGTGGGCGTTCTGGCGCAATATGGCTGCCGTCGCATCATCCAGGTGGATGCTGCACACTGGTGGTGGATGAGGAGATACCCCTGACAATGTAAAGCGCTTTGAGTGCCTAGAAAAGAGCTATATAAATGTAATGAATTATTATTAATTATAATTATTATGTTTTAAAGTATATAATTTTTCGATTATTGGTGATGCCATAGGCTCTCTCTCACGCATCTGCCCTGTTTAAAACACCAAATAGTTATGCTATGACAGGAACAAAGAGTCTCTCTCTTGCTCCACCCATGAACGATAATATTGTGTATCGTCGATCTTATGGGCCCAACACAATGTAACAAACGTTTTTTTATTTTTATTTAGATGATTAGAGTTTACATATATACATATACTTTTGCATATATATAGAACTAATTAATATATTACTAATTTAACACATCCTGCTTGACAACGTTTTTTTTCTAGAAAATGTTTTAATGACAATTTATTTGTTCTTTTACATTTGTCACAAAAAAACTATTTTGAACATTCTATTAATCAAATATAAGAATGATTTCTGAAAAGTCATGTTGCCTGACAGATATCAGTCAAAAGCTTATTGTGACATTTAACATCAGTAGTTTGTTTAAAGATATTGTGAGGGGAACTATCAGTCCCATCTTCATCTAACGTGTTCTCCGTTCTCAGGTCTAGAACTCCTCCCCGTCACCGCCGCAGCCCCTCCCCACCCTCCCGACAGCACCACTCCCCATCTTCACGCTCTGGCTCCTCAGCCCAGAGACACTCCCCATCTCCTCGCCACAGACAGGGTTCTGTCTCTCCTCTTTACCATGGCCTTCCTCCTCCATCTTCATCCTCACCACCTCCCACTCAGTCCTCACGCTGCTCCCGGTCTCCCCTCACCCCACAGAGAGATCCTTCTCCAACACCCGCTCCTCGCAGGTCCAGCCCCAGCCCCAGTGCCCGTCACCGCTCCCAGGGCAGAGAAAGAGAGAGGGGGAGATCAGAGCAGGACAAGAGTCCTGCACTGCAAGAGAGACGGCATGAGCGCAGGAACGGTGAGAGACACACATCACAGAGTAATTCCTGAGAAGGGCTAAAGCATGTCTCGAACATTGTTACATAAAGAACTTAAATGGATTTAGAAAATGAAGACAAAAGAAAACCGTAAGAGTAACAGTAAGTGTTACACACAGTAAGTGTGCTGGAATTTGTGTTCGGTATCAGTGATCAGTAAATCCCAACTTCTTTGATTTGATTGGCCATCTTAAAATGGGGACAATCATTTTTAAATACCTTATAAGGTGTCTGTTTTAAACCAATTTTTGAATACATTAAAACACTCTGTTAGAGACTTGCAGGATGAAATTAATAATTTCTTCCAAAAAAACAAAAAACTCACTTACCCCACACTAGTGCACATACATAATATAGTTTTGTTGTAATAAATGAGTAGTGTTGTTATTAAAAAGTAGTAGTTTAGGTGTTCACATTTATTTTTTAATTGTCATGTAGCCCTGTATGGGTTTTGTATTTGGTTTCCACCATTCCACACACCAGCCGTGTGCAGCTATTGAGTAATTGATTTCTAAATCTGCTCTCTTTGCCCTTAGAGAGCCGCGGGAAGCGTGAGAAAGACACCAGCCGTGACGAGCGAGACTATGAGGTCGAGCAGAGCTCTTCTCGAGATGACCGTGATGCCAAGGATGGCCGAGACCGGCGCATTGAACGGGATAGAAGAGATGTCCGGGAAGAGCGCCAGCACCGCGGGGAGCTCAAAGACACTCGGGATACCCGTGCAGGAGAAACACGAGACCGCTCCGGACGAGAATCCCTGGAGCACAGAGAGAGAGACCGGGACCGGGAGAGAGAAAGAGAGAGAGAACGAAATGAAACCCTTAGAAAGGAGGAAATGACAGCCCAGGAGGAAAGGAATTATGGAAGAGGACATGGAAGGGAGGAACTGAGAAATGACAGTAGAGTGGACAACAGGATTGAGTCACGAGCTGAAAGAACAGGAAGAGGAAGGGGCCGAGGGGATGCCACAGTCAAAGGTGAGAAGATAACGATGAGCCATATTCTTTGTCAGCTACATCCAAAAAAGTCACAGTCTTTAATATTAAATAATCACTTTAAAAATGACTAAATGACTTTAATAGTCAATAATCACAATATTATTAAAATTTCACTACTCATGGTCAAACAAATTCACAGGAACAATATTAATGCGATTATCTATGGGAAATAGAGGAATAATGATATCAGTCAAATTCATCTTGAACTTTTAGTTTGTGTTTTCGTTTTTTTTGACCAATGAAGGTCACTACAAATGCAGTGTAGGGAATTCGAATTAGAGGCCATAACTCTACAAAAGCATATAGGAAGAACTTTTGATCAGCACTATCTGTTGCTGATTTACTTTTGCCGTTTAAAAATTCAGAACATCAAAAATACCACTTTAAAGCATAAAAAGTTAGAGGAAACCTTGCTAGTTAAAATCAAATTGTACTTTTCAAAAAATTGCGTTTTAGGAGGATTGCTATAATAGTAGAGCAATATTGTGAATTTAAAAACAAATTTTGTGTTTCAGGTTCTGCTCGTGCTGGTAGAGTGTCACAGGCTGACACTTGCAGTGCGAGTGGGCATGACAGCTGGGAGTCCCGCAGCAGTGGTCTGAGAGAGAGGAGCTCAGAGAGAAACACTGATCGTGATCGCTACAATAATGACAGACAGAGAGGAGAACAGCCCAGAGATGAACGACGGGGAGGACATGCAGAGAGAGACCGCCGTGACTACAGAGAAAGAGGTGACTGATAAGCAAGAGATGTTCTTATTATTGGGAGATAGCAACCTCAGTGGCTCTAGAGTAGCCCTAAACATTGATCACCTGTGCCTTAACCTTTCATGTTATAGCCTTGATGCCATTATTTACTGTCAGAGATTTTAAATGAGATTTGTGAGAAATGCTCATGTAGCTCCAAGTATAGAAAGGGTGTTTGTCTATCAAGCTCCTAAAGTGACAAAATGTACCATTTAAAATAGTCACTATGACTTGTGACTTCTGAAGTCATTCAGTAGCTTTGTCCAAGAAACAGACAGAAATGTACGTTGTTTCAGGAAACTTTAAATGGGGGTGCACAAGTCTGTGAACAATTAGTTTCACATCACAGGACATAGAGAACAAGTTTTGGTGTTATTGATCTGTTTTTGTTCAACAGAACAAAGAGCGCCTTCTCCTGTCCGCCAGCAAAACCGCAGTGAGCACCTTGATCGTGAAGAGAGAACAGATGATCGAAGGAATGATCGGGCAGATGACAGACGAGATGACCGGACCCGTGAGAGAGAGAAGGACAGGGAGAGAGAAAGAGAGAAGGAGAGAGAGAGGGAGAAAGAACGGGAAAGAGAGGCTGAAAGAGAGCGGGAAAGAGTCCGGGAGAGGGAGCAGGAGAGAGAGAGGGAAAGAGAGCGAGAGAGGGAGAGGGAGGAGAGAGAAAGAGAGAGGGAAAGAGAAAGAGAACGAGAGGAGCGGGAAAGGGAGCGAGAAGAGCAGGAGAAAGAAAGGGAACGAGAGAGGAAGGAGAGAGAACGGGAAAGGGAGCAAAGAGAGAGAGAACGGCAGAGGGAGTGGGATGAGAGAGAAAAAGAGAGGGAAGAGAGGCGGAAAAAAAAAGATGATTTGAGAGATGACCGCTCCACTCGAGATGCTCATGAAGAGAGAAAGAACACGTAAGTGCTGCAGTGTTGTTGGTCAGTCTCTAATTTAAATTAGTCTATTTTGAGTACATTATGAAATAAAACAAAAACTAAATCATTTCTAATCATTTGTA
Organism: Carassius carassius; assembly: GCF_963082965.1. NCBI lineage: Eukaryota > Metazoa > Chordata > Actinopteri > Cypriniformes > Cyprinidae > Carassius > Carassius carassius. The sequence goes on from NC_081761.1 coordinate 20,669,284, forward strand.
AAACTAAAGTCATTTTTTAATTCTGCAACTGAACTTAGACATCACAGCAATGCAATGTACAGTAGGCAATAGTGCCTTTACTCATTTTAAAGAATAACTTTAAAGCACTGAGCAATTAACTCCAAAGTCAAATGAAATTTAACTTGAAAATATTCCCCTAAGAATTGGGACACCACTACTATACCATTACATGTCATCATACGTTGTCTAGCTCCTACAATACACACACATATACTGGTGTAGATTAGAGTATTTATAAGGTTACAAAAGATTTGTATTTCAAATAAATGCTGTTCTTTAAAACTTGTTTTTCATCCAAGATTCATTATTTTTTTTATATCAGTTTCCACAAAAACATGAAGCAGCACAACTGTTTCCAACATTGATCATAATAACTTCGCAAATAAACATATTAGAATTATATCACTCAAGATTATGTGACACTGAAGACCGGATTAATGACCAGTAAAAATTCAGCTTTACATCACAGGAATAACATATTCACATTAAAAAAAAACTGTTATTTAAATTGTAATTATATTTCACAATATTACTTTTTTACTGTATTTTTGATCAAATAAATGCAGCTAGGAAAAGTACTAGAGACTTCTTTCAAAAACATGAAATTTAACAGACCAGTAATGAACGCTAGTGTGTGTTCTAAACAGTTTGACAATAGAATTTTTTTCAGTTGTTAAACAGTGTTTGCCTTTCACTTTGTTTGCAGTCGTAAGAGACGTGCTGAGAACACTCCCAGTCCACGACTGTCTCCTAAAAGAGGGCGAGATGTGAGCCCTGCAGACAGTGACGGTTACAACAGGACTGAGGAGAAAGGTAGGAGTTCAACTGAGTCAAGTGCAAGGTTATGTCTACTCTCCGTAGCACTCCTCATAGATTTATTGTTCACACATGTAGAATATTTGGATGTAACATGTATGGTTTTGTTTCAGGTGATAAGCACCGACTGTTGAGTCAAGTGGTTCGTCCTCAAGAAACGGTCCGCTCGCCTGTCCGCTCGCCTGTCAGCTCCTTTACTGATGATAAACACAAGCGCTGGAAAGATGAAGACCACCGTGGGGATAAAAAAGAAAGCCGTGGCAGAAATGAGGAGGTGGATTCTCACAGTGAGAGAGCAGCAGGAAGAGGAGCAGAGCGACGTGGAGAACACGCTCCAGACATTTCTGAGTACAGAAGAGGAAAAGAGCAGAGGGACATCCCTACTGCCGCCCTCACTCCTCCTCCTCCTCTTTCTATAGACTCTTTATTAGCTGTTCATGAAGAGGGGAAGAAAAAGACTAAATCTCAGAAGAAAATTCTGAAGAAAAACCGTAAAGAGGAAGAATCTGGCGGAGGGGACCGTAGTAACCCTGAACCCCCGTCCTCCTCCTCTGTAGCAGAAGCCCCCCAGGCTCTCCTCTCACCTCGCAAGACAGCCAAGAAGAAGGTCTTAGAAAGGAAGCGCAAGCGCTCACAAGGCCCGGAGTCAGATGTTTCTGAGGACGAACTGGTTGCCCAGCATCCCCTCAGCAAGAGGCGACGAGGTCCACGCACACCTCCACCAGTCAGCAAGGATGACCTTCCCTCCCAGAGGGCTTTAACGGCTGGACAGAGTTCCCTCTCTGCTAAAATAAATGCCAACTTCAGCGACTGGTCTGATGAGGATGTACCAGATCGAGGCGAGACCTCCTCTGCCTCCCTGCAATCTAATAGGCCTCCGGAGCGGCTGCTTCCGTCTGAACGTGCCCCTAGAAGGGGTGCACGCGGTGGCGGTCGGGACTGTACGGACCCCCCCATCGCCCCCCTGCTCCCTGACCCTCCAATGCTGATACAGTCTCTTCCTTTACAACCGTTACTGCCGCAACACATGCTGCGTAAACCACAGCAAGCAGACATGCAGCAGCAGCGCAGCAGTAGCATGGGCAGCAACCAAAGCCGCGCTTCTTCGAGAAGACTACGCTCGCCCTCCAATGAGGCGGCCCACCGTGATGAAGGTCCTCAGGGACTCAGGACCCGCAGAGGACTCATGCAAGTTGGCAATTCTCGAGAGAGAGAGCGAGAGAGGGAACGGGACAGAGAGTGGGAACGAGAGAGGGAGAGAGACCGGGACAGGGCAGTGGCCAGTGAACAGATGGGAGGAGAGAGGATGTCGAGGATTGATCAGCTCCGCAGAGGAGAGCCCAGTCGAAGTACTTCTTCAGGTGAGACCCCTCATCAAAGCTTGGAGTTTCAAAGAAACTTTTTGTTAGTATTGTTGAGAAATATATTATTTTATATTACTTTTAAGTATATAATATGGAGTATATAAGAATTAATAATAATAATGCTGTACTTGTACATATGGGTAAAGTCATTTTACACACTTCTAAAACTGATGCAACAGAGATGGAAATAAAAAATTTTAATACATGAGTTATGTTTCCATCATTGTTGCCACAGTTTTGGAAGTGGCTTTTTCTGTTCTTAAGAAGGGGGTGTCCCAATACATAGTGTATGTACAAGTCATTGGTGTTTGGTGATGAGTTTGTGGCTCAAGGTCTGCATTTAAAGTCACACCAGAGGTGTTCAGCTGGGATCAGGACTTGGCTTTCTGCAGACGAGTAAAGCTCTTCCACACTGACTGAATCAATCATTTCTTTTTGAATCTTGCCTTCTACACAGAGGCACTGTCATGTTAGAATAGAAAAGGGTTCTGTCCAAACTGTTGCTATAAAATTAGAACCGCACAATTCCCTAGAACATCATTATATGCTTAAACATTAAGATTTGTACTCACGGAAACATCCAGGACAAAAAAAGGATTCAAAATTAAACCTATATTTGTGTTTTTACTCTGGTGCTCTGGATAATGTGTTGAATAATTCCTAAGCAGTTGTTATTGTCACATTTTTTTGTAACTTGTAATGTTCAAGTTTTGAATTTTTCATAACGTAAACTTTTATTGACTTCCACAGACCGGCAGGACTCCCGGAGTCACAGTTCTCGTCGTAGTTCACCAGAGTCTGAGCGTCAGGCTCGCTCCAGAGCCGGCTCCTACGACAGCCGCGAGCGAGATCGTGATCAGTTGGATCGAGAGCGTGAGAAAAAGGATCCCCGTCAGATGCAAAATCAACAAGCTCAACAGCGAGACTGGGACCCAGAATCTCGTGAGTGGGGTGGGCGGGGCAGAGAGCCCCTCCTCCGTGGCAACCGTGAGCCAGTTAGAGAGAGAGACTTGCGGGAGATGCGTGAAAGGGAACGACTCTTACCTGAAGGGCTGCTGGCACATGAGCGAATGGATCGTGAGCGTGGTGAAAGGGACCGTGAGCGTGAACGGGAAAGGATGCTTCTGTTTGACCCTCAGGCTCACAGGGAACCAAAGAACAGATCTGAAACTAAGATGGAGAGGGGAGAGTATGAGCCTCTAATGCCCAGAGAAGCCCTAATGGATGTAGAGAAGCCAACAGACAACTCACAGCTGCAAGGGGAAGCATCTGAACCGAAAATGGATAGTCTTAATGGTAGGACTTTATTCTCGATAGTTCTCAAACTGTTGCCTGATGTGTGTGAAGATTTTGTTTCAGTTTACTGTGTGTTTGTTCTGTCTCTCAGAAGAGGAGGATGGAAAGGGGGATGATGCGCAGTCTGCTGTCTCAGGTGGTGAGGAGTATGAACCAATCAGTGATGATGAACTGGACGAGATTCTGGCTGACAGTCAAAAGAGGGACGAACAGCAAGATGATGAAAAGATTTCTGGTACATAACACTATTTAAAGCAGGATCCCATGAAAACACATTTAGACCACAATCAAATGGCCTGCCAGTCTTATTTGTCCCACCAAAATTTCACAGTAAACTGAAAATATTCTTGCACTTCTTATAATAATATAGGATCTATTACTTTGTTTTTTGCACCATTGCTTTGGCAAAACATCTGTTAATCAAACTAAAATTAAAATTTTAATATTGGCTTAGAGCGCTTTTAAAACTGCTATTTAAAAAAGGCTGTGATTTTAAATATAAAGTCAGTTCTGCAGTAAATACAATGAACTCCATCTCTGCATCTCTAGCTTGCAGATTTTATATGAAGGAAAACATATATATTGTAATTTGACTACTGTAAAATAATTAATATATTAAAATGAAAGTTTTTCTTTAAGGGGCACCTATTATGCCCCATTTTACAAGATGTAATATTGATCTTGGGTGTCCCCAGGGTGTCTGTGAAGTTTCTGCCCATAATACCCAACAGATAATTTATTATAGCAGCTGGAAAATGTCATTTTTGGGGTGTGTCTTAAAATGAGCTGCTTTGGAGTGTATTGCCTTAAATCCAAAGGAGCCGCATATTCCTGCCCCGTCTCCAGAAGAGGGTGAAGTCGTGTATACATCTGTCTGCATTGCATATCTACAGCAGTAAACCGACAGTAGAAGCAACATAACAGAGAGCGAGAGAACCGGTGATTAGCCGTACATATGGGCAGCCAAATGCACTGAAAGTGGGACGAAACGGCACAATGTTACTGATCTCGTTTTACGATAACCTGTCATTGACGGATCAATTGACCGAACGAATCTCACGCTATGAACGGTGTAAACTAATCTCACATGCGTGCCGCTGATCAGATAAAAAATACTTAATGTACACACACAAATATGGTTAAAGCGCTAAGCTCTGTAACGACATGACATTCACAAAGTATTAAACGTCTAGAGTGATATATGTATTTAGGTAGATTTTGATGCACATTACCGGTACCTTAATACATAAAAGTAGTCCACAGCAGCTCAGATGTTGGGAGAAAATTAAGACTCTTATGTTCACTCTTGCATCCAAACACAGAGCATCGGGATTACTTGAGAGACTTTGTTGACGTTACAGCTGCTCGAGGGCGGAGAAAATAGAGGACAGCGTACAACCGCTGAGGGCAATGCAGGGCTGTCAATCAACCCCTGTGGCTTGGCCCTATGCAGTGTGACGTCACACAGCATGAGAATCAAAACAGCAGGCCTAGTGAGACTGACCTGGTTTAAAGAGGATTAAAAAATGAGTGGGTGGATTTTTATCATTGTAGGGTGGTTGTGTTCACACACATTTATGTCCAAACTTTTGCATAATGGGTGCCCTTTAATAGCAACAACAATATGGACTATTTCCACTTTTCAAATAAATGTAAATACTTCTTTACTACTCCATTCAAAAGCTCTTAATTTGGATTTCCTAACTTTGCTATCACAATGCATAAGATTGATGCATTTAAATTTTAAAATGTACACAATGTTCTTCTTGGGGAGCATAACTTCTGACCCATGTAGATGGGCTGAGGTCTACCCACCATTGTCTCACAAAATCAGAATAGGAATAAAAATGTCTATATATATCATTCCTGAAACAGATTGTTAAATCAGGTCAAGAACACTTCACGTGTCCGCACTGATAAAAGCAGCAAATTCATTTTTACGGAATTATACACACACTAACAAAGACATAAGCAGAAATGTATTCATAGTCTTAAAATTCCTCTCTCCCATATTCCAGTTGTTAATAATATTCCATTTGCGTGTTCTGTTTCAGGGCCTCTAGATGTGATTGATGTAGATTGGTCCAGTTTGATGCCCAAGCAAAAACAGGAGCCTAGAACTCCTGGGGCAGCGCTGCTCCGATTCACCCCGGGGGCTGTATTGCTCAGAGCAGGAGTGTCCAGACGCTTAGCTGGGCCTCAGCTCCTTGCCAGAGTTAAAGAAGTGTGTTCCAGAGAGTTAGAAGACCCTAAAGGTAAATATGCAAATCTACCTTTGAAGGAATGCTCTAGTTTGAAACAAACAGGTCACCTAAACATGAACATTTTCTGAAAGTGTACTCACCCCCAGGCTATCCCAAGTTGTAGATGAGTTTGTTCATTCATGGCAACAGATTTGGAGAACTTGAGCATTACAATACTTGTTTACCAATGGATTATCTGCCGTGAATGTCCAAACAGCTGATAAAAACATCAAAATTCCACAAGTAATCCACAATGCTCCAGTCCATCAATTAACATCCTGAGAAGCAAAAAGATTTGTGTTTCTAAGAAACAAATCCATCAGGATGTTTTATCTCCAAACTGCTGCTTCTGGTTAAACTATGAGTCCTCTATCCATAATATTGCTTTCTCCAGTAAAAACGTTGTCCAATCAGGAGAGAATTATGCAGAGCTTAAGCATAATTTATAAGCCAAGTTATTAACAAGTACAAGGGTCAATTTTAAAAAAGACTCATATTTTAGCCTAAGAATGGTTTGAAGATAAAAACATCTTAATATTGGATTTGTTTCTTAAGCCCCTTTCACACTGCCATTCCGGCAAATAACACGGGTAAAGTGTTCCGGCAATTGTTCCCGGGTCGCTAGATTTTGCACTTTAACACTGCCAGTGATTACCCGGGATATGTGCGTGCTTTCACACACAACCCGTAAAGATCCCCTAACGACACGTGACATCAGGGTGTGTCGTGTAATATACGAGTCGAAAACGTTAGGCATGTTATACTTTCACTGAAGCTAGCGAACGATCACGGCGTCAGCACGGAAAGTGAGGAACTAACTGATATCTGCTTCACTACAGTTTGCGCATATTTTTTCGTCGCGAACGTTGATCTTCCTTCAAAACAGCCGGTAAAAGAGTCGCGTGATAACGCGTGTCATCACTTCGACACGGCATTAGATCTGGCTTTTGTTCACACAGTGCTCATCCCGGGTTGAACCCGGCAATGTTACTAGGTCCCCGACCCGGGTTCAATGCCGGAATCAATCCCGGGACGTGTTTGCTTTCACACAGAAGACGACCCGGCAATTTGCCGGGTCCAACGTGCAGTGTGAAAGGGGCTATTTCTTAGAAACACACATCTTTTGCCTTCACAAGACGTGAGAACATTTTCAGCAAAGTTTTATTACAAATTAGTGTCTACATATTACATCTATTATATCAGAAAATTTGTATTTTTTGGTGATCAGTGTAGTTATACAAACATGTTTGGTTAACAAGTGACTTGAATCTCATATTTATCCATAGATGCTGATAAACTCTTGGAGCATGATCTGGGTGCTCTGAACATGGCTGCATACAACAGGAGAATGGAGAGGGCCAACCTACTGAGGAGCCTGGGCCCTTGCTGCAAGGCACTCTGTGCTCGCAGAGACATTGCCGTACGCAGACAGCTCCTGAAAAACGACAAGGTACTTTTATGGTCTTCAATCACAGGCACTGCTTTTGTATAATATTCTGGAATATGATAAGCTGCCTGAGAAATGTTTACCAGATGTTGGTATTAACATAAGAAATCACACAGATAAAGACATCTTAATATTACAATCCATTAAAAATGTATGTATAATAAAGTGGAATGAAACAGGAAGAAAGCATTGAATGCACTAATAAAAATCAGTACTGCATGGTCAGGCAAGACAAGACAGCAGCTGATTTTCAAGTGGTTCAGGGGAACTAGGAGGGGAATTTAGGTTCAGCTTGGTTAGTGCATGTTGATGGATTAGAAAAAGACTTGTCCACCTCTGAATGCAATTAGACAAACATCTCATGATGGGTACAGGCAAAGAGCTCTTGTGCAACAAGGTTGTTGTGGTACATAAAAATGCACTGGTTACCGATGGATTTCTAAAAGCATGATTGGGGCCATTTTCCGCAAATAGAAGGAACATCACTCCACCATCAATCATGCACATGCTATGCACAAGAGCTTTTCACAGGATTTCTGATCAAGACGGTAAGTCAGAAGAGTAGCCCAAGAGCTGAGGACCACTTGGAAAACACTCCGATAAAAAACAATAGGCAATGCATTCCATCACCACGGCCTCCATGCAAACTTATATAAATATATATTAGGGCTGTCTGTTTAATGCATTAATTAGTAATGAAAAAAAAACATGATTTAAAATATTTTAACAGCGTTAACACACTAACCCCACCCCCAGACCTGTTCATCATGATGCAGGGCAACAACTCCATAAATGCAGTTATGCTCTTAAAATTAGAGATACTGATGCAAAAATACCCCTGTATGAGTTTTTGTCTCATATTTATATCATAAGATATCACATGAGCAGTAAGAGCAATATCACAAGATATTGTGCTGATTTTGTCCCGAATATCACTAGTTTAAATGTGATTTTAACCGAGTTCAGTACATAAGAAGTTGGTATTGTGTTATATTTTAAACACAATATTATTTGTTCTCAAGAGAACATACTTACCTTTAAAGCCATAGATGAATTGTTGAGGTTCTCTGAGCAACACAGCTGTTTAGTTTCTGAATGAATCCTTGGTTTTCAACCTGTGGGTCATGGTGGTATTGCAGGTGGGCTGTCAATTACTATTAAAATAAATAATAATATTGTTAATATATGTAAAAATGTCCCCCTGACTGCTTGCTCCGCTGACTGTCTACCCGCTGCCGAGCTCTGCCTGGATCTGCTTTTCCCGTTTTGCTGAGCGGTGCCAGCCCAAGTTATTTTCTGTTTAATCATGATTTGAGTGTGCGTGATTTCTAAATCGCTTTATAGCACGATTTTCCACGGTCCTGACCTCCCACAGTATGCTATCCGATCCGATCAGAATGCAGCATGCCTAGCACGACAACAGAACAGACTGGGCATAACTCCAGGTTCACACACTGTCTGTGATGCGCCTTTTTTCCGAGCCTATGTTGATGGATCAGAGTGTTCACACTGCACGCGGTAAAAGGCTAGAAATAAAAACGTACGAAAATAATTTATATCTAGCACATGAGCATAGAGAGAATTGTGAGATCACAGGCCGCAGTTTAAGTGAGAGGAGACACGTTTTAAGTGTGCACACTCTCTCCGGGCAAGAGCAGCGTGTATCTGAGCAAACATGTCTGGTTTTGTGAAAGAGCAAAGGAAGTCTGTGTGTGAAGAGATTCGCTCTCGTGCATTATTTTAATGTGCTCTCGCGATACATTAATGTGCTCTTGCTGCTGCTGCTGCATGCTCATACTGTATACGCTCTGCAAACGGAGTACGTGTGAACCTGCATAATGTATAACAAGTCTATTTTCAACACCTGAGGCACCGCTACAATGAGCTCTATGAACAATGCATGGCAAAAAAGAAAAAAGCCCCTGGACAAGGGATTTATTTATTTATATTTTTTTTGCCATAAGTCTATACATTTTGTTACACCTTTACTATAGTGATTATTTTGACTTATGTCTGTTCTAGAGACGTTACAACTTTTTGATAAAGCTCTAATTGGTTTTCTGTTGGAAATATGTTTCAAATTCATCCTGAATGCATTTATGACTAAAGCATATCGGTGTCAAAATTGTGATTTAAAATCGAAATCACAAAATTTATCAAAGAGATCGCAATAGGTTGTTGTTGTTTTTTTGTCGTCCATATCGCACAGCCCTAGTTCATTCAATAAATTCAGTTAACTATCTAGTTTCTGAGTGCTAGTTATTAACCCAACAATAGCAGTGTCAGTTAATTTTTTTGCAGTGGGCTGCACAAACATATGTGTTTGGTTGTGTGGGCCGCGAGTTGAAAAAGGTTGGGAACCACTGGTATAGAGTATCATTTAATAAAAAAATAAAAAATAAAAACATTAAAGGGATAGTTCACCAAAAAAATTATAATTCTGTTATCATTTACTCACCTTCATGTTGTTTCAGACCTTTCTTTTGTGGAACATAAAAGGTATTCTGAAGACTTTTGGTAACAAAGCTGTTTTGGTTATAAATGACTTTCATTGTATGAGATATTTCTCAAATTATATTTTTATGTTCCATAGTTTATGTTAGGCCGTAACATTAGCCTAAATGTTTGTGTAATACATTTTGTTGAATAAAAATAGTCCCTTCAAAAGCTACCATTTGTAATGTCTAATTGATACTTTCTGATTTAACACAAAAATAGGTTTAAATAATCTTTTGTAAGTATTTTCAGTGAAATTTTGGGATTAATTAGATTCATTAATCAATCATGTAATTTATTAAAAGTTTTAATCGATTAACAGCCCTAATGTGTGTGTGTGTGTGTATGTGTTGTCAAACAATTAATTGCAATTATTAAAATGTTATGTTTATATATTAAATATATTTATATATAATATAAAATATAAATATATAAATGTATATACATGTAAATATTTTCAAAATAGATACTGTTTGTGTGTATTTGTATAAATATAAACAGTACACACACATATTATGCAAATAAAAACGTTTATTCTGGATGAGATTAATCGCTTGACGACACAAATATATATATATATATTGTAATATTTTACACTACTGTGCTTGCTGTTTTTGAGTGAATAATTGCAGCCCTGGTAAGCTTAAAATATTGATTTGAAATATTACACACACATATATACATACATGTATATATTAATATTTCAAATCAATATTTTAAGCTCACCAGGGCTGCAATTATTCACTCAAAAACAGTAAGCACAGTAATGTAAAATATTACAATTTAAAATAACTTAATGTATTTTTTTCCCTGTGTTTCAAGCTAAATTTTCAGCCGCCATTACTCCAGTCTTCAGTGTCACATGACCCTCAATGATTTGCTGTTCAAGAAACATTTCATTTTATCATCACTGTTGAAAACAGCTGCTTCATATATTTGTAGAAATTATAAATTCAACTCATATTTAGGTTTTTTGATGAATGGAAAGTTCAAAAGAAATGCTTTTATTTGAAATATTTTTGTTAAAGTCTTTAATATCACTTTTGACCCGTTTAGTGCATTGTTTTCTATTGTATTAAGTGTTCATTTCTTACAAAAAATCATGCGAGGAGTAATATTTGTCTAGAATGTATCAGACTGCTGTATATTTAAGTATTATTTTTGTACTAATTTAATTTAAATTATTTTAATAAGGTGTACCTGATTCAATATTTGGTTTAATGCGTTTTTATTTCCTAATCATGTAGGGCACAACCAAGCAGATCTACACCAGCGCTCCGGTGGTGGACAATGAACTTATGCAATGCAGTTTACGTCTCTTTAAAAAGAAACTGGCCTCCAGCCTGTCCAGTGGACAGAAGACTGATGCAGCCCAACCCCTGAGCACACCAGCAGAGCTGTGCGTCTCCTGATTGTGCTCAGTGAGTACAGGCTGAAAGTCTTGATCTCAGATCACCGTCAAACCCATTCACGTCACTGCTGATGCAGGATTGCTGCCCTAAACCTCAGAAGAAACGCAGAGACTGGATATACTAGCCTGTGGAGATGCTGTCTAAGGTTTCACAGCCCTTGAACTTTGAACCAGAAGTGTGATAACCACTGCACAAGGACTTTGTCATTTACATTTGTTTTAGAGAAGATTTTTTGTAAAATCAGATGTGTGAACAATGGTTGCTGAATGTTTGTAGGATATACAATGGGTACTGAAGATATAAAAATTACTGTATGTGTTATGTGCATCTAACTTCTGTTCCCCTTGTTTTTCAGTTTTGTTTTAAGATGGTATTTGTGTTCAGTCTCAGCGCTCTTGTTCGAAGTGATTCCCTGTTTTATTAAAACATGATTCAACAATGAAAATGGATGTTTAGTGTATCAACCTTGTTCTTTAAAGTGGTATCTGTATTATAAACCTATAAAAATGTATTACGGAAACAGGATGTTGTTTTATTACATTCGTACTACGTGTAAATAAAATAAAATAAAAAAGTTAAGGTTTCTATTAGTAGTAAACATGTAAGTGGGGTTTTTTAAATATTGGTTACGTTGAAAATAGGAGCCAAATGAGAGATACAAGTAGTTTTAATTTAAAAAGGACATAATTTTCTAGATTTTATGTTTCCATTGTCTTCCGCGTTGAAGTCCACCACAATCCCATCATGCTGTTCGCATGGCAGCAGTTTCGCTAGCGCTCGTGTCTGGATATCACCAAATGTCTGAATTCTGACACGCAAATCGTCTCCGGTTACTATCGTAACCTCGGTTCCCTGAGAGGCGGGAACAAGACATTACGTCAGCTAAGACGTATATGGGAACTCCTCCCTTCTCCCACTTTTGCTGAAATCTTATTGGCTAACGCCAGCTGGGGGCAGCTGGCCAATTGACGTGAAGCATGCAAATACTGACAGGTTCGCGGGCAGTATAAATTGCATGGGCGCGAAAATTACGTCAGAATCACGACTGAATGCTAGCACAGCTGATCAAACAGCGACCACGGCTAAGGTAATGTCTCGTTCCCGCCTCTCAGGGAACCGTTCCCTCTCGAGGCGGGAACTCAACATTACGTCAGCTAAGACGTATATGGGAACTGTATAAAATCCTGCCGTGAGAGCACTGAAGATAAGCCCTGAATGGAGTCAATCACCCCCACACATAAGCAGGACAGTTCTAGCCAATGGCCGTGTCGCTAAGAGTGCTTGCATCTGATAGGCGGAACTAGACCAATGAGACACAGCTCCGACCCTAACAAAATTAGCATATCTTCATGCAATAAATGTGAAGCCCGCACTAAACAGGGCAGACACAACACAAAAGCACTCAAGCTTGAGAGTAAACACAGAGTCGACAGCTTAGCGGTGACAACTGCATAAACCATTTAAACCATAACACATAGTTAGCAGCCATGGTAACTACTGTATAGCTGGTTATAACAGAATGAATAAAACTTAACTCACCGAAAGTACATGTGACGCAACAGAGGGTACATCCAGCTTGTAAAACCTGGCGATTGTGTTCTGGGAAGACCAGCCAGCAGCAAAACATAAATACTGGATAGACATACCTCTAGACCAGGCCCATCAGGAAGCATTTATATTGTCCTTGCAGAATGAGCTCTGATGTTGAGGGGATAAGCCTTCCCCTGGCATTCGATAGCGTCCACGATCCAGTGAGAAAGTCTCTGTTTAGAAACAGCACGTCCCTTATTTCATCCACCAAGCACACGAACAGCTGGTCCGACTGACGAAAGGCGGCCGAGCGATTCATATACATCCGTAAAACCCTAACAGGTTCTCGGCGCTCTGAGTATCAGCGTCACGCGAGGCTGAAGGCTCAACAGATAAGGCGGGCAGGGAAACAAAACGGTGTATTGAGTGACTTCGGAACGAAACCCGGTCTCGGCCGGAGAGTGACGTTACATTCGCCAGGTCCGAAACCGATGCAATATCATTCACCAAACGCAAAGCAGACTTCAGGGAAGCTCCTTAACCGCAATCGAAGCTAAGGGCTCGAACGGTAGTAAGAGATAGAGCCCTCAAAACTAGAGCTAAATCCCATGGCGGCACGAAGGGCGGCCATGAATTACACAATCTCCTTGCTCCCCTGAGAAAACTGATTACCAGAGCGTGCTTACCGATCGCTTGCCCGTCAACCGGGGAATGAAAAGCGGCACTAGCGGTCACATACACCTTCAGCGTGGATTGTTTCAAACTCCCGCTCTCCATACTGTGCTGTAGAAAGCGCAAAACATCCGACACGGAACAGGTCCCCGGGTCAACATAAATGTCCTTGCACCATTTTGTGAAAACTCCCCACTTCTGCGTGTAGCAGCGAATGTTTGATGGTGCTCGCGTCTCCGTAAGTGTGTTCAGCACTTGTGAGTGCAGAGCGTCCCGCTTATTATGGTCCACGCAGCGGCCACACATGAAGGTTCCACAGTTCGGGGCTGGGGTGCCATATTGTGCCGTTCGCCTGAGACAGCAGGTCCTGTCTGAGGGGGATTCGCCATGGGGGAGCCATCACTAACTCTCTCAGGTCTGCGAACTAGGGCTGATTCAGCCAGTTCGGGGCCACGAGTATAACTGACGCTCTCTCCTCCCTGATTTTGCACAACACAGGCAGAATCTTCACCGGGGGGAACGTGTAGGCCTGGCTTCCGGCCAACGCGATGTCAGAGCATCTCCCGGCAGGGGGGAGTGAGATAGCGAGAAAAACGTCTTACAGTGTGTGTTCTCGCTCGTGGCAAACAAATTCACTTCCTCCCTCCCAAATCATTAGATCTGATCCTGGGTGAAGCCTCCATCTCCTTGAGGAATCCCGTTCCTCGAAAGCATGCTCACTCCACGGTTCAAAGTACCGGGGATGTGCGACGCTCTTATGGAGATTAAGTGTCGGTCCGCCCACAACAGGAGCCTCGCTGCCTGTTTGAATAGAGCTCTGGAGCGCACGCCACCCTGGCGATTTATGTACGAGACCACAGACGTGTTGTCGGTGTGTATCAGTACAAGTTGCCGCTCCAATTTCGACCGAACGGATTGCAGGGCTAAGGACACCACTTTCAATTCCAAACGGTGTATGTGCCACCTTCTCTGTGACTCCGACCACAGGCCTGAGGCAGGTACGCCCAGACGCACTGCTCCCCAGCCTGAAGTAGACACGTTCGTAGAGAAAAGAGCTCCTGGGCTGAACATATCCGGGCTGTTCCACGGTCTCAGAGTGCTGACGCAACTGTGAATGACCGTATGTGTTTGTGGACTGAAGACCACGCCCTCGGCGGAACTCGAGTTACAGCCAAAACAGTAGCGGCCGCAATGTAGCAGACCCAGATGGCGCACTGAAGAAGCCGCCGCCATTCAGTCCCAGAAGCCTCTGAAATTCCCTCAGTGTAAACGACCTGCCCAGTCTGAAACAGCGCAGAGTCAATGAAATGCTCTAGAGAGATGCTCTCGCATCGCCATCGAGTCCAAACATATTCCCAGATATGTTACAGTCTGACTCGTAAAAGCACGCTCTTCTGCTTATTCACACGCAGTCCCAGCGTATCCAAACGGCCAAGCATTGTTTTCACGTGACTGATAGCACATCTCTTTTTTTTTATCAAATGTATTTTTATAAAGGCATATGATTTGACATACAATTCACTTGTACATTCTGAGAGCTTTTTTTTTTTAAATAGAGAAAAAATATATATATATAATATAATAATAATAATAATAATAATAAATAAAAAACAAACAAACAGTAAGCTTAAAGAGGTACAAAAGGCAAACCAAAAGTAACAAAAAAAAAAACACTGACCACAATACCCCACACTATTCCATCCCCCTATCCACCCGTCTGACCCTTCCCCATATATCTCCACCCTTCCCCGTAAAGACCTTCACTCTAAAACCATTACCATTGTCATATATTGTGTGCTAGGATGTGGACTGTTGTACTGGATTTGTAGTTTTTAGGTATGATATGAGGGGTTTCCATGTTTTATTAAATATGTTGAGCCTGTTTCTCAGCGCATATCTTATCCTTTCTTAATGAAGTGTATTAGTTAAATCCTCTAACCACATCTTAGAAGTCGGTACGGTTGCGCTACTCCATAAGATGAGGATAAATCTCTTTGCTATTATAAAGCAATAAGAGAGAAAACGCTGTTGTGCCACGCTTAATTTTCTGAAGGTCTCTGATGTTCCAAGAATGATAAACAGGGGATCAGGTTCGATTGGAGTATCTATGACCTCAGACATAACGTTACATATATCAATCCAGAACGATTGAACCCTTGGGCATAGAGCAAAGCTATGGAGAAGTGTTGCTACGGAAGAGTGGCACTTATCACACATGGGTGACACTTCTGGGTATATGTTATGTAGTTTCTCTTTTGAATAATGAAGTCTATGTATAATTTTAAATTGGACAAGACAATGTCTTGCGTTAACGGAGCAATTATGTATGTTTTCAAGACTTTCTTTCCATAAATTGTCTGGAATAGATTCACCAAGTTCTTCTTCCCACTTTCTTTTATATTTTTCAGTTGGCGGGGAGCTTATTAGTAAGAGATTGTTATAGATACATGATATTTTACTTTCGTTAGGAGACAATTTCAGACAGTCGTCTATTTTAGATTGTGGTTCAGTCTCAAATTCTCTTAAGTATTTCCGAACGTAGTCCCTAACTTGAAGGTAACGAAATAAATTATTTTTCCCCAGCTCATACTTCCTCTGTAGTTGCGTGAATGAAGCAAAAACGCCTCCCACGTATAAATCACCAATACATTGGACACCCCTCTCACTCCATGTAGAAAATGCTCCATCCAGATGGAGGGGGCAAATGTGGGATTTCTATTGATGGGTAACATAAGAGAAATTGGTTTAAGATTAAAGGTGATCTTGATTTGTTTCCAGGTACGGATCATACTATGAATGATAGGATTGTTATTATACAGGGACTTATTAACCGCAGCTGGAGCTAGCAGGACTGCGGCCATGGAATATGGGTGGCAGTCCTCCCGCTCTAGCATTAGCCATTCAAACATTGGTATTGATGTGTTCAACCAGAAAGTAAACATCTTAATTGTTGAGGCCCAGTAATATAGCAAAAAGTCTGGGAGCGCCAACCCCCCCTCTGACTTTGGCCTACAGAGATGTTTTTTACCTATTCTGTGAACTTTGTGTTCCCACAGAAAAGGAACTATTAAAGAATCTAAGTTTTTAAAAAAAGATTTTTTAAAAACATTGGGATGTTTTGAAATAGGTATAGTAATTGGGGGAGGAAAATCATCTTTATACAATTAATTCTTCCAATTAAAGAAATTGGGAGAGTATCCCAGAATGATAATCTAGTCTGTAATCGCTCTATTAGAGGAGGGAAGTTTGCTTGGAATAGAGATGAATACTGTTTTGTCACTTCTATCCCCAAATAGGGGAATTTCTCTGGAGAAACTGTAAATGGAAAATGGTCTAGGCATGCTAAGTCATTCATTTGGACCGGCATTAAAACACTTTTAATTGATACGATAACCCGAAAAGGTCCCAAACAGGTTGATTTTATCGAGAAGATTAGGGATGGAGATTTGAGGCCTTGTTATATATAAAAGGATGTCATCTGCGTACAATGATATCATATTATTTGTGTCCTTGGTGGCGTAACCATAAATCTGGGGTTCCATTCTAATACATTGGGCTAGAGGTTCAATAACCAATGCAAAAATTAAAGGGGATAGGGGACACCCCTGCCTTGTTCCTCTATGCAAGCTGAACGGAGAGGATATTGTCCGGTTTGTTAATATTTGAGCTGTAGGATTTTTGTAAATAAGTTTGATTAGTGACAGGAATTTATTTCCAAAATTTAACCTATTAAGAACTTCAAATAAGTAACACCACTCAATCTGGTCAAATGCCTTCTCGGCGTCAAGTGCAAGTATGACCAGATCAGTGGATGGACCTCTCTTTGTATACATAATATTGAAAAGGCGTCTAAGATTAAAATTAGCACTCCTATTTGGTATAAAACCGTCTGATCCATATGAACTAGCTTTCCCAATAAAGGATTCAGCCTATTTGCTAATATCTTGGCAAATAATTTCCCATCGACATTAAGGAGGAAAATAGGACGATAAGCGCCTACTTCCTGTGAGTCCTTCCCTTTTTTGTGAATCAATGTGATCACAGCCTCAGTTAAGGTGGGGGGTAAGTTACCCTGTATCTGAGAATGTTCATATAATTTCAACAGGTACGGGGATAAATTCTCACTGAATGTTTTGTATAGTTCCCCTGAAAGTCCATCAGGACCAGGTGTCTTATTACTCTTTAGGGAGGCAATGGCGCTCCGAACCTCTGCAATTGTGAGGTCAGAGTTCAAGGAATCACAATCTTCCTTGCTCAGTCTGGGAAGTTCACATTTATCTAAAAATGCATTAATAGTTACAGAGTCTGAAGTAGTCTTTGAGGTATACAAATTAGTATAAAATTCAAGAAACCTGTCATTGATATCTTTAGGCTTAATAAGTATTGTATTATTGTGGGCTTTTATCTTGTGTATCGTTCTGTCATTTTCCATTTTTCTAAGTTGTCTAGCTAGTAGTTTGTGTGGTTTGTCACCAAATTCAAAATATTTTTGCCTAGTGTAGAGGAATGCTTTACTTAGTTTTGCAGAGATAATTTTGTTATATTCATACTTAAGTGTTGCTATTTTCCTATGTAATATAATAGAGGGGGCGCGCGCGTTTTCTATGTCAAGTAATTTAATTTGATCTTCCAATTCTTTTAATTTAGTCTTATTTACTTTTTGTCTAGAAGCTTCAAACGAGATGATACAGCCTCTTATATAAGCCTTGAATGCTTCCCAGAGGATGGAGGGAGAGGTATCAGGGTTATCGTTCATTTCAAAGTATAGAGAAATCTGGTCTTTTAAGTATTCGCAAAATTTATTTTCAGTAAGTAAATGCGAGTTCAGTTTCCAAGAGGTGTGTGGTTTATCTACATGATCTAAACACACCGAAAAGGTGAGCGGGCTGTGATCCGAAATAACTATACTGTGATATTTAGCATTTAATGTGGACGGTATGAGTTTGGCATCCACCAGGAAGTAGTCTATCCTACTGTAGGAGTTATGTACAGGTGAATAAAATGAGTAGTCCCTGCCTGTAGGGCTCATCGCTCTCCATATATCCAGTACATTAGTGTTATTAATGAACGTATTTAAAAATTCACTAGAGGCATTTCTTGGGAGTCTTTTCGTGGAGGACCTATCAAGATATGTGTCAAGGACAGTATTAAAATCGCCCCTATTATCAAGTGTGTTTGTGAAATGTCTGGTATCAGTGAAAAAACCTTCTGAAAGAATATGGGGTTATCTAAGTTGGGAGCATATATATTAACTAGAGAAAGGGAAATGTTATGGATTTCACCAATCACTATAATATAGCGGCCTTCTTTATCAGTGATTGTTTTTTTCTGTAAAAAGGGCACACCTTTTCTCAGTAGAATGGCCGCACCTCTTGCTTTGGATGAAAAGTTTGAGTGGTAAACTTCCCCTATCCAATTTGCTTTTAACCTGCCATGCGAGCCATTCTTCAGATGAGTTTCCTGTAGGAACATAATGTCTGAGGTCAGTGATTTTAGGTGGGTCAGAATTTTACCCCTTTTGACTGGGTTATTTACTCCGTGTACATTCCAACTGGAAAATGTGAGACCCTTCAGCCCTTTGGTTTGATTATTTAAACTATCATACATCTGGAAAATGTGGTTAGTACAGTATCCATAGCAGTACAGTTGTCAATGTTTAGGATTTGAGTGAATGGTCCTCCTATTCCTACCCTCCCCACTACCCCAGTCCCCCCCCACATCCATTATCGAGTTCAATCCAGTCTCCATAATAACAAATAAAAACAAAACTACTCTAGCCAATACAAAGTGAATGTGGCGCGAGCCTTCTTAAGGAAGTACGTACAAATAAACAAACCAGTAACTTCCCCACACCTTCTGGTGGCCTGATGCTAACTCCTATCTGTGATCACATAGCTTGGTAACTTACACAAAATGTTTAGGTAGTTTAGTGAAGAGTAGAAAATATAACTAATTAAAGTGCCATAGTGATATCGTATCCATGGGTGCACACAGACGCGCATGTGCCATACCCACAAATATCCATATATCTAGCTAAAAATTACAACTTAAAAAAAAATTTTAAAAATAATTATGTATATATATATATATATATATATTTATATATTTATGTATGTAAATAAAATAAAAATAAAATAAAAAGGAGAAATAAATGCATATATGAACAAAAACGTATAAAGTTGTGACTCCAGGCAAATAACAGTTTAAATAACTTTCAATAACAGTATAATTGTGTCGTAACTTCAGGAAATAACACTTTGAATATCTTTCAATAACAGCGAACCCTTTCCACACTTTAAAGAGCTAACGTCAAATTAACTGAACAATTATCAGGGCTCTGGATAAGATATCAGAAAGAGAAAGAGAAAAAATAAAATAACAGAGCAAACCTCGGTTTGTATGATGCGGGACATAACATTTTCCAAATATTCTTCTAATGAAAATGGTGGTTTTATAGTCAGATAATGAGGCACCATCTGTGTGTAATGTTTTGTACAAGTCTTTAACTCATGTGGAAAGGAAACAGCTAGTGTTGTGCTAGCGCTAGCCATAAAAGCTAACGTGAACTAGAACCATAGACTGACTAGAACACAACCACCCTTCTGAATATCTTGCTTCTCCGCATTAGCAGTGATTGCATCAGTTTAACGTTACGCGTCCTTCTGTCTCGCTTCAGTCGAGCTCGGAGTCGATAGGCGTTCGGCATATTCCTCGGCTTTTTTGGCATCTATGAACGAGATCTGCGTGCCGTTATGGGTTATCAGGAGCATGGCAGGATAGAGGAGGCCATACCTGACTCCATGGTTTGCCCCGTAGCAGCTCCCTCGTGCGGTTGAATAGTGCCCTCTTTTTAGCTACGGCAGGCGGATAGTCCGGGAAGATTTGAATCCTCTTACCACCGTGAAAGAGCTGTTTCTCCGCTGCAGCCTTGCGTAGGATATCCTCGAGCGTGTGAAAGTAGTGTAGTCTCAGTACAAATGGTCTGGGTGGCTCATGAGGCTCGGGCCGTCTTCGGAGGGTCCGGTGTGCTCTATCATTGAGAGGCTTCTCATTCAGGGATAGCACCTCTTGCAGCAACCCGGCGATAAAGTCTCTCGGTCTGGGTCCCTCAGTCCCCTCCGGGACTCCGATGACCCGGATGTTGTGTCTCCTCGAGCGCCCTTCTAGGTCTTCACATTTCTCAGTTAGTTTTTCTACTTCAGAGCTCAGGCGGGTGACTTGACGTTGAAGTGCAGTGACATCGTCCGACTGGTGTGAGGCAGACTTCTCTATCTCTCCAATAGTGTTAGCATGCGAGGTCGCGGTTTTCTCCAGGGTCGAAATGGATGTCTGCAATTCTTCTTTAGTTGTAGCCAATTCGCCTCTCAGCACAGTATACACCGTCTGTATACGACCATCGATGGTGGTGCAGATGTCATCTTTAATCTGATTAACTTCATTTCGCAGCGCAGCAATAGCGGCCAGTACAGCTCGGTTTGGTGGGTCCGCCTCCTCAGTTGAGTCCGAGGTTTGATCAAGGCCTGATTTAAGTTGGTCGTTCTTTTTCGCTTTCCCCTTTTTTAACATTGTTTTTTCCTTTTAGGTTAGGTTTCTCACTTGTTTGTGTCTTCTTATATCACCCCAAAGCACTTTTAAACGGATATACAGGTGTTTAGTGTATTAATAAAATAAAAGTTACGAGAGCTATGTAAAACACGTCTCACCCCTCCATTGCTCAGCAGCGCCCCCCGATAGCACATCTCTTGAGTGGGCTAAAATCAGCCAATCGTCCAAATAATTCAACATGCGCATTCCGCTCGGAAATTTCGCTCTATCGCTCCCTATCGAGCAGACTGAGAACTTCCTGTCGCAGAACAGGACGGTTCTGGGGCAAAGTCAGTGACGGGACCACGCCACTGAAGCGGGGAGGTCTGCGTTTGAATTAGAGAGAATATCCATCGTGAATATTCCCAGTATCCACGGTGAAACGCCCGGGATAGCCTTTCTACCGTCCATGAAATGACACCGCGGACGCGTTACCTCTACAGCCACGGATGGCTTATTATGACCAGGGCCCCGCCCCCGCGAGGCTGGAAGCCCTGGCGGGAGGGCGGGTCGCGTCGCGTAATGGTGTGACACTCTTGTGCCATCGAGAGGCCATTATAATCATGGGTTTGTGGCTCTGCGCTGTTATAGACAGGGGGAGTGACACAATGTTGGGTGCAAGAATTTGGATACATGCTTCTAAAGTAAAATTTTTACTCACACAAACATCATATAACGCATATAGCAATCGGCGGCGCGGGGTCCTAAACCGACCCTGACGTTTCCTCCCAGGTTCTTACCACTGCTGCTTTCGGCTGAAACGAGCGTCCGGTTCAGAGCGGGTTGTCACGGCGGGCTATTTTAGCTGGTCTTAGAGCCTGACG
Source organism: Carassius carassius (assembly GCF_963082965.1). NCBI lineage: Eukaryota > Metazoa > Chordata > Actinopteri > Cypriniformes > Cyprinidae > Carassius > Carassius carassius. The sequence goes on from NC_081761.1 coordinate 20,690,989, forward strand.
AGGTGCATAAGAGCGGAACCTCGCAGATGAAGACTGGAGTGAGCGACGGGGTATTACGTGGCTCATCGCCTTGGCGCGCTTTCTGCGTCTCTAAGAAAAGCTCCATGACGTCACCAAAGAGGCCGGAGGGAGCAACTAGAACGTTTAGGAGCGTCCTACGGTCCGCGTCTTCCAGGACAGCTAGGGTAAGCCATAGGTGCCTGTAAGGATGACCATGAGCCCCATGAAACGGCTGAGCAGAGCGCTTAGTATCCATCAGCGCGAGATCAGTTGCCGCGCGCAGATCCTTGATGACGTCAGCGCTACTGTGCCGCCGTCTGCCTGAACACCTTGAGTATTGCCCTGGCATGAAGAGCAGAAGCTGCCTTCCCTTCAGAAGTATAGGCTTTGTCCGTCTAAGGGCCGTGAACCGCACGGCTTGGAGGCAGGCTGTGGTCCGAACCAAATGCAGAGGGAGACGGGCACAGGTGCACAGTCTCCTCGACGGGGGGAGGGATTCCGCCCCGTCCACGTGCGTGAACATGGCCTGCGTAGCAGAGTTGGTGCGCCCCGATTGGGGTGCAGCCCACGACTTCACCACGAGCTCTTGCCTGCCTCAATGCCGTCTGGTAGCAGCTCGACTGGAGGAGCCACGAGTCCAGTTACCTTTCACAGGCTCGTCAGGTGCGTTGCAAGCGAGACCCAGCTCTGTGACGGCCTTTCCGAAGACCCTGACGAGCTCCCCCTGGAGGTCTGCAGGGCCCTCTTGGTCGGGGCGATCCCTCTTTACTGAGAGGTCCAAATCTTTTCCGACGTCGAAAGCGACATGGAGTCGTTTTCCTCGCCAGCTCCGAAGAGGACGAAGTTCGCGGGGCGGAAGCTATCGCCCATCACGCCGACGTCAACTCGTCTTCGGGCGGGGGAGGGCCCACCAGCGGCTCGCTGGCGGCAGTGGGCCTCATTCCCGCTGTTTTCCGAGCCACTCTGGCTCTGAGGGCGCGCACTGGCAGCTCGGCACAGTGGGCGCACGTGTGGTCCGTGTGAGAATCCCAGGCAGGTCACACAGAACTGGTGAAGGTCCGAATCTAGCATTAGCAGCCATCGGATGCGGAGAGGAAAACAGGGTGAGTAGTCCTCTATTGCAACTTCCACGATGACTTAGATAAGACTTCTAGCGTGTCACCTGTCAGTATTTGCATGCTTCGCGTCAATTGGCCAGCTGCCCCCAGCTGGCGTTAGCCAATAAGATTTCAGCAAAAGTGGGAGAAGGGAGGAGTTCCCATATACGTCTTAGCTGACGTAATGTTGAGTTCTCGCCTCGAGAGGGAACTACATTTCACGCATGTAAATACATCTAACGTTACCAAATCCTTAACTAGTCGGTCGAGACAAAATGGTCGTGTTCCACCGTGTCCGTGTTGTATTTGTGTTGCTGTTTGTGTGCGGGTCTCTGCGGGACGCGCTGAGTTTCTATCTTCCTGGTTTGGCCCCGGTGAGCTCCTGCGAGAAAGAAGAGAGCGAAAAAAACAGCGACGTGCCAGACTGCAAGGTAAAAGTTCATGTTAATGCGCATAATACACTATTTCATTAAAATGTTTGAGTTGTGTCGTGTTTCTCTGTAGAAAGGTATCTATGCTGCGTGCTGCTAGCTTGAAATGCTATTGCTGGGTGTCAGTTGACCGATATGGATTTTTGGGGGCCGATGCCGATATTAACTCGAAAAGAGCCGATTTATAAGCCGATATTTTGATTTTAAAAATAATCTGGATATTAGACCCATTTCCTAAAAACTGTACTTACACAACATTCAATAGCAAAATATCTGCCTGTTCTATGTATGTGGGCTGTATAAACCATTTTCCAGAATGGATTGTTAAAAAAAAAAGCATTCAGCATTCACAGCATTCACCTTTTTCAGCCATCTGTAGGCAGAAAGAGAGACAGAGAAAGAATAAGCATGTGTATTAATAATATCACCATGTATCATTACTCATGTCATCATTAGAATTATAATAATAATAAACTGGGATCTCCTACATAGGCAAAAATGAGAAATATATATATATTTTTTTTATTTGTCAAGCAATAGGTATTACCTACTTATATTTAACAATATTATTTCAACATTTTTCTGTTATGTCTGTAAAGCTGCTTTGAAACAATATGTAAAAAAAAAAAAAAAGCGCTTGTTCAGCTCACATTTATTTACATGTCCCCTCTGGTTTAATCATTTCTGACGCACCTACTGTAGTTACTGTAACTACACTATATTTGCTCTCACAGAACATCGTCTTGCCTACTATTACCGGAAGATTACGGAATCAATTCGAAGCCTGAATTCACCAAATTGTTCTCTGGACCTGAGGGTAGCCTCTTCTTCCTTATTTCTCTCTTAATTCTCATCAGCAGGACTAGCGCTATCGCTCGCTTCTTACAACGGGACAGATACATCTTTACTGCTGACCGAAAGGAGGAACAACAGAATATGAAAGAGCTCCCGCTAAATGTTTTTAAAACTCCGCCTACGCCATAGCGCAGCGCAAATCGCGTTGTATCTGAAGGGCAACGCTGAGCCCAGCGGCAAGCGCCGTGCATACCGCGTCCTGTGTGAAAGGCCCAATTACGCGGTCATTATGTGGGAAACACACCGCAATAGAATAAGAATAAGTTAAACGCTAACGTTATAGTTTGACCTCCTATTAACGTTCGCGCTCTTCCACTGATAAACATGGTATTAGCTTTGTGGCTAATCTAATATAGCAATGCATTAGCGGCTGTAAGTGATGTTACAGAATATTTAGAAGTGATAATGATAGGACCGTTAGCTAGAACTACCACACAGTTTTTATATACAGGGTATGAACTAAATCTACAATCATTTCACATGACGAACGACAGACTCACCGTCAAAACAGTAAGTTACATCTCCTTGGCTTGGCTGATCGTTTTCTTCTGTAGTGGATTTCTGGCACTGTTGTTAACTCTGGAGCTGCAGAGCTCCCTCTGGTGGGCACACTATGCAACACTCATAACATGAGTGAAGCATGAGACTCTGTTTCTCATGTTTCATCAGCCATTATAAATGCCGATTTAAATGCAATTACCTTATATCGGCCGATAATATCGGCCGGCCGATATATCGGTCGGGCTCTAGTGGAAACGCTGTCGTCTGGATAAAGATTACGGCTAAACCTGCTTCTATTGTCGCTTTCAAAAACTTTGTATTTCCTATAGAAACTGACTTTTGCAAGTCTGTGAACCTGCAAGTGTAGATGTTCTGTTCATTCACGTGTCACTCTCTAAAACTGGACATTGACTGTAAAGAAATAAAAACGTGAAAGTGAAAGTGACATTCAGCCAAGTATGGTGACCCATACTCAGAATTTGTGCTCTGCATTTAACCCATCCGAAGTGCACACACACAGAGCAGTGAACACACACACACTCTGTGAACACACACCCGGAGCAGTGGGCAGCCATTTATGCTGCGGCGCCCGGGGAGCAGTTGCTCAAGTGCACCTAAAGCCACTTGTCCACCAGTGTCGGATCAATTTTTGTTCCGACGCGACGCCTGTGACGTTTTCGCTGCTTGGGGGCGGAATTTGTGGGCTGGACATTGTACGGACGTCATTTGTGAAGTTTTGGAGGGAAAAATACTTTTTTATCATTTATTTATCATTTTGCAATGGATCGACGACGAAGACTCGCTATCAGGAACCGGGTGGTCAGCATTGCGGTGTTGTACCTGCTTTAAATATGAAACCATAGCAACGGCCATACACAAATTCTCGCCGCCGAGTTTCCATTGGCTGCTGCCCCGCGTTTTGACGCTCTCATTTGCATAAAGTATCCACCAAGATACTTTTTTGACGCGCTGCTGTTGACCAAATCGACGCGACCCATCATGCTTTGCGGGGTGTTTTTGCTGCCTGACGTGGTTCCATAGTATGGAAGGCCAAGAGGGTCAAATTCACGTGAATTTTAACGGGTCAACAACACGTTAAATACGTGTATTTCACACGTAAACAACACGTATTTAACGCGCTAAATACGTGTTGTTTACGAGTTAAAAATCAGCGCGTATTTAACGTGTATTTCACGTGTTAAATACACGTGAAATACACGTGAAGTACACATTAAAAATCAGTTTGAACGGGTCAATGTCATTGGCTACTGAGGACTTGGGTCAAACCACTTCTGTGAGCTTAGAGGGGTGTACCATTCATAGACAGGCAACCACCATTTAACATGCTATAGATCAGCTTATTCAGCCTTATTACTTTGTCTTTTTTTTCTTTTCTTTTTTATATAGCCTATAGAAATAATATATTTAAGTTTCAGTTTGATGAAAAATTTATTTTTTACCACTCATGCCTTTTTGTAAATAAACACATTAGTGGATATTTTAGCTTTAATAGTGGTCACTCTTAAAGGGTTAGAAGTAAAGCAACAAATCTGTTTTATGGATGGTAACTGTAAAATTATTACTGAAATATAATAAGTAATTAGTTACACTACTAGTTAATGCAAAAGTAATATAATTAAAATAACTAAATTACTAGTAACTACTTACTGCTCAACTCTGACTTTCAGTAAAAAAAACTATATATATTTGGACATTCTCCTGCTGAGAAATAACTGATAAAAATGTAAGAAAAAATTTAGTGTTCAAGAGAAATTATTTATATCTGTCTTATTTGATATTCAATATCTCAGGACACAAATAAGGTAAGTTAAAGTGTATCTGTTTCAAATGTTTTGGTAATAGTATAAGACTTAAGTTAGCATCAAGCATTAACATTTGTGGGGGAAATGGTTACAATGGAGGTAAGCAATCAATTCAGGTTTAAGATACAAACCATTGAAATCAATATCTGTCTTTAGAAAACAATCATCTTAGTAATCAACAGCTTTTATTGTGCTTACATTTACAGCTATCGCCAGCAGGTGGCACTTATTGAAACCTCTTTTTGTTCAGCAATTCTGCACTTTTTGTTTTGTGATTATGCACTCATCAGAAGATCAGTAATTAGGTACACAGGTGATGTTATAAGACATAAGCATTTAAGACTTTCAGGATTAAAATGAGAGCTTGTACTAGGGTCAGGACAACAGAAGTATTCTACTGCTACCACCATACCACCGTGAACCCCCCCATCGCATCAATATTACTAATCATTTTTTTCAAACTGCTGAATTAAAATCAAGAAAAAATAAATATAATTTGAAAGCTTAGAGTCTGAGCATTACAATGCATATAGCATGTTGATCAACTCCAAAACAGTTCCAAGTTATTTGCTGAGAAAAATAATAATAATCATTTTGCCATGTACTCTAATATTTATAAACATATCACACAACTCGGATACTCATGTGCCATATGTCATCTGAAAGGTCTCATGAAGTAGAATAAAACAACAGGGTTCTAGGCAAATTTTTTGCATTTGTTACACTAGTGCGCCTAACTTTTTTCTTACAAGTCCACTTTTTTTAAATCGCTGTCCATATAAACAATATTGACTTGTAGCCTAAAAGTTTAACTAACAATCTGGTCAACATAATGTTCTTTATTTGAAGCACAATTCTACAAGAAAGGTAACTTACTGAAAAGTTTTTGGTGCTTAAAGTGTTTCACTGAGTTGAAATTTAAACTTAAAACATCTCAAGATATATGAAATAAAAATAAAATTTTAATTAAGGGTATTAAGGGCTTCAAACTGAACATATCATGGCTCAATGTCTTATGGACTATCCTCCACTGCAGTCACATGCCCCTCGGATGTCCAACTCCTGTAGTTTGGTCTTCTTGATCTTTGGCCTTGGCTTATCCAGCTGGCCACACTCTCTCTATCATCAAAATCTTCCAGACTTGGCCCTCTACACTGATTCTTATCAGATCTTCACTGTGTCTGAAAAAATGGGACAAATCAGACAAACCTGTCTGATTTGAACTGGTGAACAGTCCCTAAACAGCTTGTACTTATTGGATCAGCTATTAAAATAGTTCAGTTTTGTATGTAATAGCAAAGTGATTATAGTTTGTTAATATAATATATTTTATTAAGTTAAGTTAGAAAAGCGTTTGGAGCATTTTATGTTTTTATGTTTTTTTAAGTAACGACCAAGCTGCCAGCGGCAGACAGTGAGCCTATGTTTGATCAATTTAGCCTTCTCAAATCATCACGACTTACCTAAAATAAAATCTATAGATATAAAACAGTTGAAGCATATGACAATGTTTAAACGTTAGACCCAGATAAATGTAAGCTATATCCAATAGTTTGTGCAGAGATGCTTCAGGACAGGGAGGGGCATGTGACTGCAGTGGAGGATAGTCCATAAGACATTGAGCCATGATATGTTCAGTTTGAAGCCCTTAATACCCTTAATTAAAATTTTATTTTTATTTCATATATCTTGAGATGTTTTAAGTTTAAATTAACCCAGTCTCGTGTCTCATCTCGTCTTGTGGGATAAGTGTCTCGTCACACCCCTAGTAGCCAGAGCAAGAGATACATTAGATTTCTTTTGCATGTCTGACAGTGTAACATTAAGCTGAAGTATTTCGAATGAGTTAAACCTGTATCCTGTTTTCTGGGTAACATTGAGAATATCACTATATATTGTTGCAACACCTCAGCCACTACCAGTATGACGGGGCTCAAGCTTATAACAGTAGTTTGGTGGAGTTTAGACTAATGCTAAATCAAAAATGCCTGTCAAAATTAACACTGGAACAAACACAATCTTTATTGATTGGACGGCACAAGTACTTCTATTTGAGCGTGTAGAACAAAACTCATCATAATAGTTATTTGAGAATTGTCTTACTAGTCACATGGAGCGAAGTGTCCTGGAGATGTTGTCAGAGAGCAGCTCCGCTCCGACTCTGCTGGGGTGCAGACCATCAGCGCGAAACAGCCTAGGACGCTCCCAGAAAAGATTCCAGTTATTAACAAATAGCAGTTTCTGTTCTTTACACCATGACAACAACCATTCATTTAAAGCAACAAGTCTACTGAACCTTTCGTGTCCTCGTTGATACGTGGGCATTGGTCCTGACACGATGATCGTCGCCGCGGGTGTCGTGCTGCGAACCGTCTCGATCAGGCTCCTGAAGTCCCTCTTCAGCGTCTCCGTCTGCCGCAGCGTGGTGTCGTTAACCCTCTCAGATGATCACAGTGTCGTGTTCTGTCTCGCGAAGTGGAGCTCCTGCAGGTGGAGATCCTGAAGACCGGAGGTGTTGGAAGGAGAGAGGTCATCGCCCAGGTCCTGGCTCATGTCTTACGCTGTGGACATCTGGGAAGATCACATCCTGGGTGCACCAAGCTTGTGCTGAGAACCACACAGAGTAGAGGTGGTAGTAGGGTTAGCTGTTTACTTACCCTGGACTTATGAGCGTCAACCCCTGAATGTTTCCAGCACAGCTCTCCACTCTCTCAGCTGGGCCTGCTTCTCCATGAGGTCACGGATCTGCTTCTCCACAGCCTCCAGCTCCTTATTACAAATAAACAAACTAGAGAATAGGGGAAATGCAGAAAAGAAAAATAGCAAAATGGAAAACATACATATAAATCTTAAAATACCAGTATTCACATTTTTTGATGTTACAGATGCATAATGATATGTTGTGTAAAATAAATATTAATTTATTTAATAAGCTTCCTCAGATCAACTGTGTTTTCTATCTCTGTCAGCAGCTCCCATTACAAATTTTCTTGGAACTTCCCCTCTGTTTTAGAGGGTTTTTAAGACACTCCTGAAATCACAGTATAATTTTAATAAATATTTGTTTACAATGAAAAATCAAAACGTGTTTGAAACACTGGTTTGAAATAGTGTCAGCCAATTTTAGACCGCGAGTGACGTCACTGATAGACTCTACAGTGCAGACTTTTAGGTTTAATTAATTAGCTTGCTTCCAATTATCTTTTGACATATTATCATCAAAAACGTTTACAAAGCTATCGAAACCGCTCCTTTATACATAAGATGTGATTAAAAGCCCAAACGTTCATTAATAAGAGCTCAAATCTATTATGTTATACTTATGCTTCTAAGCTAGCATAATATTTGCTAGCAGACATATCAGATAATTAAGATGCCATAATCACAGAGGTATAAATGTTAACAAAAGTACTTAAAGTAGACTGTGGATAATATTAACATATGTTACTTAACCAATCTGTCGCAGTTGTTGAACTTTTCTTTGGTATAACTGACGAGAAACAGAGAAACTGTCAGACGAGTCCTCTCCTCTCCAGCAGCTGATGTGTCCGCTGTTGCCATGGTAACTCTCAACGGCTAGTAGGCTAATAAAAACAATAATATTAAAAAAGGGTTTTAGCGTCTTTACGGAGATCAAGACTTTTGTTTTATAAATTTTATCAACCTCTTTATTTATTATAAATTGTAAGACTCCCCTCAGAAAAGCCAATTCTCCTGTCAGACACAGTTGAAGTGAAAAGTACTTCAAACAAACGTGCTGTCCTCCTGATAACGTTATTGTATCTGCGGCAGATGAGATGGTGTAGCCAGTCTGTCATTATTTCACGTTCACAACTCCTTACGAAATAGAAAGTTTCACAACTCCGAAAAATGTATTTCCTTTCTTGTCAATATTGTGCGCGTGGGTGCGTCAGTTGTGGAAGCGCGAGCGCGCTGTATGCCACGTCACTATATATTAAAAGCATGTCCATATTCTGACTTGGTGAAAAGAAACACATTTTATCTTTAAGGAACGTTTAATCGTGTGTCTGAAGTTTAGTTACACTTTATAAATAGCACTATACTCAGAGAGCATATAAAGAATGTACAAAAATTATGGTAATTAAAATTACGTGCATACGACGTTGTAGTTACGTTGCCAGTAAGTCATGAAGTTACCAATATATTACGAATAGAGGACCTATCTGGGACGTTCTTGGTTATCTTGTTACGTTGGAAGGACGTACTGACGACGTTGTGAGTTGGTAATGTGATGGTAATACAATTACGTGCATGCGACGTCGTAGTTACGTTGTCAATTGGTAAGTCATGGAATTACCAAAAATTACCAATACGTTACGTAACTGTTACGTCGTGTGTTAGCAGGGAGCCCAGTTATCACTACGAGCTCAGAATAAAAGCATTTTTATATTTTTTAAGAGCTTCCAAAAATAATGTCACAGCGAATGCACTAATCCACCCATTAGAACACAACAAGAGCAGATTTCAGGTGTTTTTGAGCTGTTTATGTGTGCAAAATGAAATATAATTTGACAGCGTTATACAGCTTATGAATACTGGAAGGAAAAAAAAGTCACGACAGCCTTTTAAAACCCTCTGGAGTCGATTAACGCATATACGCGTTTTGAGTCATTTTCTCCCGATTTACCCGAAAATTACTTAAATTACACCTTCAGTTTTAATCGTACAGATAAGGGCAATACATCAATCGAATCTGTAAAGGGTCTACTTTTTTTTGGATACAAACATAATAACAAAACTTTGTGCACTTATAAAATAAAGATAACAAACAAGGTGTGATGTCTGCAGCCTTTGTCTGCGCTGATCTTCATTTACAAACACGTCATTAAAATGAACTGTAACTCAATGTAATACTCAACGAAGAGACATGAGAGAGATATCTATAGAAAGCTTGACATGTCTACTTTTAAACTAAACAAGTGCTGCCGAACAAATATTCTGTGATAAAGTAATCCATTGTAAAAAAAGGCTATAGTTTGCCGTCAAACCTAACCTCTCTTTATAATTTCTCCCTCTGTATTTGAGGCACACACGGCAACTTACCTGAGCCAATCAGCGTCCAGAAACCTTGAGCATGTGACCTCCCCCGCCCTCACAGAGACAGTATTACAATACAGCGGGACTCGGAGATTGACGCTGAAGTGCACATCGGTATAAACTGTTTACATACCGCATTTCGGACTAAGTGTTGTGCGTGAATGCAAAAGTAAGTTTGTAATCCTTGATTATACACTGGATGAGTACTGCATTTACGCTTGGAAATAAGTTATTGTGCCCGAGATGTAACGTTATATCCTAGATGTGTCTGTGTGTGTTCCCCCTCGTGTATTCATGCCACTTTAGCTCGTATGTTTGTATACATAACTTTATTATTATCTGGACTAGAGTTATACTTTTTTTATTATTACATGTTATGTTATTGTTTGAAGCAGAGTTTGCTGTATATTTTCTATATTTAATGGGAGAACTGTTGTGGAAAATTCGCCAAGCGCATGCGCACTCATAATCCAGTCAAAGCAGCGCTATACCATCATCACAGCATAACCAGTGTTGGGAAGGTTACTTTGGAAATGTAATAGGTTACAGATTACAAGTTACCCTGTTTAAAATGTAATAGTAGTGTAACTTTTTCAATTACTTTATTAAAGTAATGTAACTAATTACTTTTGAGTACTTTTTGATTACTTTTCTAAATTTGTGAAAATTAAAGAATAATGAATAAAAGCATATACATCAACTTAAATACAGTTATCTAATAAGCATGTGTCGTATTCTGTGTAATAAACTCCTGAAACATTGGTGTTTTTTTTTAACTGCTGTCTCTTTGCATATGATATGATGATAGTTTTCTCAAAATAAGTAAAATGCACATGAAGTGACACAGAGCAGTTCTAGAAATTATGTTTATGTGCTAGTGTACTCCTATATTGAGGCAGCAGAGGTTGAAAACGCTGCGAGCTTCAGTAGGCCAATGTGTAGTAAATGAAACCATGTCTTTGCCATTAATTTACAGCAGGGGCAGACTGGGAAAAAAATTCAGACTGGAAAATTCAAACTCATACAAACAAATTCACGGACAAAACTATTTTTTGTATGGACCTGACATAAAAAAGGTTTAAATCTTTAATTTGGGGACATGCTAAATAATTAAAAGTTCTCTCCTGAACTGCACCTTCACTTCCATTTTTCTCTTCAGTCTCTTTATTTTGCCCTGTTATCCATCTCTCTAATGACTTTAATACTCAAGATTGAACAAAACTATACTTTACAATACAATACTCTACAATACTACAATATCTTTATAGAAAAATCCTAATACTGTACACGAGTCATGTTTTCCTTATGCTTTTTTTAGCCTATATACAATAACCTTTTTTTTTGTTTTGTTTTTTTGCAAATGGATTTGTATTTATTTTTAAATAACTCAATTTGTAAAATCATTTTAAATTTTTGGTTACCACAGTTAAACAATAGTAACTATTTTCTCTGGATTTATAGAAATATATTAAAACGTTAATTTTCGTAAGGGTTGTGTTGTTGTCTGTCCGTAGCTCCCCCTAAACCTATAAAAAAAATCTGATTGTTTTTCAGCTAAATTACTACTGTAACATTACAACTGATAATAATGATGTCCTTAATATAGTGTTTTGAGTGATGACTGATGAGCAACGTGCTGCTGCTTGATTAATTAAATAAAAAAAACAAAGAAAAAAAAGCATCTTTACAGATGAAACTGACCTGAAACCCTGAACAGTATAGTTCTGCTTCTCTGCTCCAGCTGTGCGCTTCCAAAGTCCACTCTCTCTCTCTCTCTCTCGACTGAGTCTGATCCAAACCGTTTGGCGGAGGCGCGGAGAGCGCGCGAGTCATGACTAACACTTCCTGATTTATTAGAGATTTAATTATCAAACGGCGGATTCGCAAATGATCGCTTTAGTACATTCGGCAGGCAATTATACAATAATGATATTAAAATAGCGGGCAAAATCGGCTGCCAGGCCACCGGGAATTGTCCCGGTTCTCCCGGTGTCCAGTCCGCGCCTGATTTCCACAGACACGCAGAATGTGCAGGAGTCATATATTGCATTTTTGGGGCTTAATATTCACAGACACTAGTCCATGTCATGTTTTGATTCAAGTGTACTGACCTACTTTTGATTTAGTCATCCAAAATGTGGCATATTCCGTCCGCGTTAGGCATTCCGTTTTTAAGACTGGATTCTAAGAACCAGACTGTGTTTCCGCATCCCGGAAATTATTAGGGCGTATATCTCAGAATAGTCAGTGCAATTTGGGAAAGAAATCAGTTAAATCTGTATGTGGATGTGTGTAAATATTCAAATGTAATCCCCTTTGTAATCGTTAAAAATTTCATAAGTAACTGTAATTTAATTACTCATTTTTTCTTAGTAACTGTAACTAATTACAGTTACATTAATTTTGTAATTAAATTACGTAACGCCGTTACATGTAACTAGTTACTCCCCAACACTGAGCATAACAAGGTGTCAGATTACATCTGTGTCGAATATAATATAGGAGATACAGCCTATCTTACATTTTCTTTCAGTTTGTTTTTTATAATAATGTGCATGTTTAGTTATTGATGTTAAAATACCATACTACATTTGCTCGGTTAATTGTTGTAATTTATCATTGTTATTATTCATGTTTATTTTACTGTTTATTTTATAGAAAACCACACAAACACAACCATACAACTCAGTCTGTTGAGTGGTGACAATAAATGGGTTATTCCCAGAAAAGTACATCTTCGTTTGGTCTCTAATCGGACAGTCTTTGGTGGGTCAGCACCCCTGAGCTAGCCACTTGTCGTATAAGTGCTACCAAGCAAAAGCATTTTTTCATGGTCCTTCGAGCCGGAGTCTGGACTTACCAAAGAGATAGAAGATGTCATTATATGAAGAGGATGAGCCAATTGTGCGAGTCAGGAGGAGGACTGTCCTTCCCGCACGTTACGATGAGTACGATCTCACTGGCTTCACCCTCGCTAAGCCTGTTCCAGAACCCATGTCACCACTCACTCAAGTCAGACTGGCAGAGAAAGGCGCAACTGGATTCACTCCAGTGCTACCAGGTTAGTCCAGTCCAGTCTTCTGAGTGGCGCCGATACAGGATGGCTGCCTCCGTGACGTGCTCTGCAGTTGTTTTTGTGTTTTTGTTAGTTTGTCCTGTCTTTAGTTATATTCCTGCAATCAGTTTCACCAGGGACGAATTGCTGGATATTCGGCAACACACATCTCCCGATATTTCACCGGTTTTCGACTATTCTGATGTTTTGCTGGACATTCTTGTCGGCGGAGCGGCTGCCCTGATCACACGCTTCAAGAGGACGCGCAGGCGGGGAAAGCGAGCGGGAGCGCTCGTGAGACTCAGAAAACGCGGATTTCGAACGCCGTTGCCTAGCATCCATCTGGCAAATCTCCGCTCTCTACCCAACAAAACGGACGAACTGCTTCTGCTCTCTCGGACAAATAAGGATTTCTCACACTCTGCTGCTCTGTGTTTCACGGAAACTTGGCTGAATGACACCATACCGGACAGCGCGCTCCATCTGCCGGACTTTCAGCTGTTTAGAGCGGATTGCGACGCAGAATCAACGGGGAAATCGCGCGGCCGTGGGACATGCTTTTACATCAATGAACGGTGGTGTACAGATGTAACTGTGTTAAAGAAGACGTGCTGCTCAAATCTCGAAACGCTCTTCATTAACTGCAAGCCGTTCTATTCGCCGCGGGAGTTTCATTCGTTCATTCTGGTGAGTGTTTACATCCCTCCTCAAGCGCACGTGAGCTCAGCTTTACAGAAACTCGCTGAGCAGATCACAGAGACAGAACAACAACACCCAGACTCTGTTTTAATCATTCTTGGGGACTTTAATAAAGCCAATCTCTCCCGTGAACTGCCAAAATACAGACAGCATGTTACTTGTCCCACAAGAGACAGTAATATATTGGATCACTGTTACACAACAATAAAGGATGCATTTCACTCTGTTCCACGAGCAGCTTTGGGACATTCTGATCACCTTCTGGTTCATCTTATACCGACCTACAGGCAGAAACTAAAATCAGCTAAACCTGTATTAAGGACTGTAAAAAGATGGACTAATGAAGCAGAGCAGGATTTACAATCTTGTTTTGACCTCACTGATTGGAGTATTTTTGAAGCTGCTGCCACTGATCTGGATGAACTCACAGAGACCGTAACATCATATATCAGTTTCTGTGAGGATATGTGTATTCCTACCAAGACTCAACTAAATTACAACAATGACAAACCGTGGTTCACTGCAAAACTCAGACAGCTCCGTCAGGCCAAAGAAGATGCTTACGTGAAGGGGGACAATGTCTTGTATAAACAGGCTAAATACACACTGGAAAAGGAGATCAAAGTGGCAAAGAGGAATTATTCTGAAAAAATAAGGAGTCAGTTCACTTCGAACGACTCCGCATCAGTGTGGAAAAGCCTAAAGAAGATCACCAATTACAAGACACCACCCCCCAGCACTGTGGAGAATCAACGACTGGCAGACGATCTGAACGAGTTTTACTGCAGGTTTGAAAGAACACCCATCACCTGCCCTGAACACCTCTCCACACAACCGTTCACACCATTAACAGCTCCTGCAACCCATCCTGATCACCTCTCCAATCAACCGCTCTCACCATTCACACCTCCTGCATCCCCCCTCTCCCCCACACCTGCAATACAGATCAGCGAGGATGCGGTGCGCCAGGTCTTCAGGAAGCAGAAAAGGAAAAAAGCACCAGGCCCAGATTGTGTTACACCAGCCTGTCTGAAATCCTGTGCTGACCAGCTGGCCCCCATCTTCACAAAGATCTTCAACAGATCGCTGGAGCTGTGCGAAGTCCCTTCATGCTTCAAACGCTCCACCATCATCCCCATCCCAAAGAAATCCAAAATTACAGGACTAAATGACTACAGGCCTGTGGCTCTAACGTCTGTAGTCATGAAGTCATTTGAAAAACTGGTGCTGGCCCACCTGAAGGACATCACTGGACCCTTGCTGGATCCTCTTCAGTTTGCCTACAGAGCAAACAGGTCTGTGGACGATGCAGTAAACATCGGACTGCATTATGTTCTGCAACACCTAGACAGACCGGGGACCTATGTGAGGATCCTGTTTGTGGACTTCAGTTCTGCCTTCAACACGATCATCCCAAACCTCCTCCTGCCCAAACTAACTCAGCTCTCCGTGCCCACCTCCGTCTGTCAGTGGATCAACAGCTTCCTGACAGACAGGCAGCAGCTAGTGAGGCTGGGAAAATACACATCCAGCACCCGTACAATCAGCACCGGAGCTCCCCAGGGCTGTGTTCTCTCTCCACTGCTCTTCTCCCTGTACACTAATGACTGCACATCTAAGGACCCCTCTGTCAAGCTCCTGAAGTTTGCAGATGACACCACACTCATCGGCCTCATTCAGGACGGTGACGAGTCTGCTTACAGACAGGAGGTTAAAGAGCTGGCTGTCTGGTGCAGTCTCAACAACCTGGAGCTTAACACGCTCAAAACAGTGGAGATGATCGTGGACTTCAGGAGAAACCCCCCTGCACTCCCCCCACTCACCATCATGAACAGCACTGTGACTGCAGTGGAGTCATTCAGGTTCCTGGGCACCACTATCTCTCAGGACCTGAAGTGGGACATTCACATTGACTCCATTGTGAAAAAGGCCCAGCAGAGGTTGTACTTCCTTCGCCAGCTGAGGAAGTTTAACCTGCCACAGGATCTGCTGAAACAGTTCTACTCCACCATCATCGAATCCATCCTCTGCACTTCAGTAACTGTCTGGTTCAGCTCAGCTTCTAAATCTGACCTCAGAAGACTACAGAGGGTAGTCCGGACTGCTGAGCGAATCATCGGTTCAACCCTCCCATCTATTCAAGAACTGTACTTATCCAGAGTGAGCAAAAGGGCTGTTAAAATCACTCTGGACCCCTCACATCCAGCACACTCCCTCTTTGAACTGTTGCCATCTGGTCGACGCTACAGAGCACTGAGCACCAGAACGACCAGACACAGGAACAGTTTCTTCCCTCAGGCAATCCATCTTATGAACAGCTGATAATAACTGTGGGACACACTACACTATTTATATTTATATACACTACACTTTTTATCCAACACACATACTTAGCGTACACGTAAATCTTTTGCACATAATATACATGTACATACATGGAACACACTATACTACTTATATTTATATTTATATACACATACACTTATTTATCCAAACACACATACTTAGCGTACAGTTACAATTTTTCCACATAATATACATGTACATACATAAATGCTCTTTTTAATATACCTGCCATACATTGTCAATTTGTATATTGTCAATCCTTACCCACCTATTTGTATTTTTTTGTATTTTTTATTCCTTATTGTGTTTTTTGTTCTGTCGCTGTTATGTTGCACTGCGGAGCTCTGTCACGAAAACAAATTCCTCGTATGTGTGAACATACCTGGCAATAAAGCTCATTCTGATTCTGATTCTGTTATGAAGATGACAATCTGTCACAGTGGTCCGATGATGAGTGCAAATCTGCATCAGATATCATACGGGAAGAGAATAAGGATCTCCGCAAAGTCCTACAAAGGATACAGCAGGAAAGGGACACAGTTCAGAGCAAAAATGACCAATATGCAAAGGAGCTTTCTCAGCTCAAGCAGCAAATGAAGCAGCTACAAATCAAGATGGAGCATCAACTTCCTGGAAGTCAGCCCCTTTCGTCTGACACCCCTATGAGGCAGTATGGCTCCAGTTCTCCTGTGCCTGCACCACGTGTCCGCCCACAAGCATGTTCTGAGGAAACTAGCTTCAGACCGGTACCAGCTCCGCGCATAAAATCGCAAAAGGAGCATCAGACCGAGGACAAGTTTCAAAGTCCTCCACACCACCCAACCCCAGCATCTGCGTACAATAGAGAACAGAGCTCTTCTTACCACTATATGCCACAAGGGGTTCAGAGATTAGAGGCACATTACTCCCACAGACAAGAACACTCAAATTCTCCATGTTGGGTCTCTCAAGACACTGCAAGACATCCACAAATGCCATGCCGGTCACTTACTCCATCACCTCCCCCTGAAAGAGAACTGATGTATAGAGGTCCAACCCCCACAATTCCTGACTTTATACATCCAAACCCAAGAGAGTTCTCACGACTGAAAATTGCTCTGGAAAATATCCTCCCAGCTAATGCGACAGAAAGGTTCAAATTCCAGATACTGATGGATCATCTGAAATCAGAGGAGGCTCTGCTAATTGCTGACTCGTACTGCCATTCGCAACACCCTTACACAAGGACGATGGCTGCTTTAGATCAGCAGTATGGTCAGCCACATCAACTAGCTCTACAACGGATTGCAGAGTTAATGGATGGCACAAATATAGCTAGTGGAGACCAGAAGGCCTTTAGACTCTTCGCTCTCAAGGTCCGTTCCCTGGTTGGTATGCTGGAACAATTAGGAAAAAAGGGAACTTTCGAATTACAGTGTGGGTCACATGTGTCTCGGCTGCTTGGGAAGCTTCCACATGACCTCAGATCAGGGTTTCGGAGGTTTGCACATCCACATCATGTGCCCATCCCTACACTTCTGGATTTTGCAGAATGGCTGGAGTTTGAAATCCAAGTTCAAGAGGACACTACGAGGTTTGCAAGTAATCAACGTAGATGGCCCTTACCACGAACAAGAGAGACTTTCAGAGACTCTAAGCCAGCCGCTAAAAGCACCACAATCTTACTGAACACAGAGAAGGAGAATTCTGAGTCTATGCCATCTGCTTTACCACTTAAGACCGCTTTGAGACCCTACTGCACCTACTGTGACAACAGTAAGCACTCCCTCAACAACTGCACCAACTTCAAGCTGCTTACTAAAGACCAGAAACGAAGCTGGGTCAAAGACAACAACAGATGTTGGCGCTGTGGTAGAACTCATAAGTCAGCAGAATGTAACCTAAAAATGCGATGCAAACAGTGCAACAGTCGACACCTTATGGCTCTGCATGATATCAGTGCTTGGAAGCCAGAGAATCCGAAGCCTGTTCACGATGAAACTGCTGATACCAACACCTGTCTGCTCAACACTATGAATGAGATTCTCCTGATTCATAAACCGCCCACCAGCCGGAAAGTTCTTCTTAAAATCACAAAAGTGATTCTCAGAAATGGAAAACGGAGAATGGATGCATACGCAATCCAGGATGATGGATCTGAGAGAACTATTCTCCTCCACAATGCAGCTCAGCAGTTGGGCCTCAAAGGTCAGCCTGAAGACTTACCCCTTCGAACAGTCAGGCAGGAGTTTCAAGTTCTCAGAGGTGCAGCCGTCTCATTTACAATCTCCCCAATGGCTCAGCCCACCAAACGGTATCGCATCAAAGGTGCCTTTACTGCTCAACAGCTAAGTTTAGCAGAGCACTCACATCCTGTGAGTAATCTTAGAAAGAGATATCAACACCTTAAAGGGCTTCCACTATATGATTTTGACGCAGTCTGTCCCGTGCTGCTCATTGGTTCTGATTATCCCCATCTGATCACTCCCGTAGAACCAGTAAGACTAGGCCCTCCAGGGGGACCAGCAGCTATAAAGACACGTCTTGGCTGGACACTACAGGGCCCAGTCCAACACTTTCGGCAGGAGATGACTGAACAGCACTGTCTCTTCACTTCGGTTTCATTCCCAGAATCAGATCTCTACAAGCAAGTGGAGAAATTATGGCAGATGGACATACTGCCCTGGCGCAACGAAAATATTTGTATCAGATCCAGACTGGATCAGGAAGCGGTGGACCTTTTGGAGAGGAAGACAATCAGGGTTGAGGTGGATGGTATCGAGCGTTACGCAACCCCTCTCTTGCGTGTCAAGAACATGCCTGAACTCAGAGCACCCATAGAGGCAGTCTTATCACAGTTGAGGGCCACCGAAAAGAGACTGGCGAAGAATCCAGAGCAAGCAGCCGCTTATACTGCCGAGATTTCAAAACTGGAACAAGCAGGTTATGTTAGTAAATTGCCACAGAATGCTGAGCCAGATCCTTCCAGCTCCTGGTACATCCCGCATCACATGGTGCACCACAATGGGAAAAACAGGATAGTTTTCAACTGCTCGTTCCAATATCACGGACAAAACTTGAATGAGCTTCTGCTGCCAGGACCAGTGTTGGGACCATCTCTACTTGCTGTGCTGCTCAGATTTAGGGAACATTCAGTAGCAGTCAGCAGCGACATCAAGGGGATGTTCCACCAAATTCGACTACTTCCAGAAGACAAACCACTCTTGCGTTTCCTCTGGAGAGATCTGAATATACAGGAACAACCCAGTGTGTACGAATGGCAAGTCCTCCCATTCGGCACTACCTGCAGCCCCTGCTGTGCTGTATTTGCACTCCAGAAACACGTCCTTGATCATAGCCTGCCTGGAGATGATGTCTGGAATTCGGTGTTGAAATCCTTTTATGTAGACAACTGCCTACAAAGTTTCACTTCAGCAGAAGAAGCAAAGTGTTTCGTTGACAAAATAAGGAACCTGCTGGCAGATGGAGGCTTCGAGCTGAGGCAGTGGTCCAGCAATGCCCCTTTAACTATAAGTCACCTACCTCACAATGCAATTTCGGACAGTGCAGAACTCTGGATTTCACAAGGCCGAACAGACACCCATGAGTCGACATTGGGGCTCCTCTGGAACCATCAGTCTGACACGATCTCCTACAAATACCGTGCCAGAGACAGTAGTGAGACTACCATGCGTAACATATATAGAATCCTAGCCAGCCAGTATGACCCGTTGGGTTACCTCATCCCCTACACCACTCGCGCCAAGATCCTCGTTCAACGATTGTGGGACAAAAAACTAGAGATGTTCCGATACCCTTTTTCTCTTCCCGATACCGATTCCGATACCTGGGCTCAGGGTATCGGCCGATACCGAGTACTGATCCGATACCTGGGTGTGTATCTGTATATACAGCTGTATATACTACTAGCCCTGTGTAAATTTCTAGAATTATTTTATGGTGTGCTCCAGACTTATCCCTTGATAAAACATGAACAAATACATGGTTAACTACTGTATTTCTTACAGTATTTTTATTATCTGACATGAATTTGACAGTAATATTATTTAATTTCTTAAGCGAAAAAGAACTTCAAATGCAGGCAAAAATCTAACACCGCAAACTAAAAAAGGTATTTTAGTATTTTAGTTTTACAATATTAGTGTATAAAAAACTGCAACAAATAAGTCTAGGAATATAAAAAATTCTATATTAATCAGATAATCTCTTTACAACAAAACAAGTAAAAAACAAGCAACCGTCTAGGCATAATTATTATTATTAATAGAGACGTATTATTACTACATAGAGACATAGCTAAATCTACTGTAGGCTGCAACAGTAGCTTAATATATTATCAATTTACTCGCCATGAAGATCTTTGAGTGTCTGTGTTTATGATATGACAGTTTTCTCAAATGAAACGTTAAATTCTCATGAAGTGACGGTTTATGCGTTCATGTCCTCATATAGTGACACACGGCAGAGGCCACAAAACAGCGAGCTCCCGTGCATCTGCGCCCGTCTCCCACAGAGATGTAGACTTTGCAGGAGTAATATTTAAATAGTATTTTGCAGTTTAATATTCACAGACACTAGTATATATATTCGGCTACAGTCTGGAGCCCTGCGCTTAGACTAACACGGAAGCGACTGAACGCAGCTGCGGGTAACGAATATACTCAAACTTACTACCGGTTCTACAGAGACGCTGGTATCATCACATTTTAAAATTTTCAGCACCGTCTTGGTCCCTAGTCGCCGTTTTACTGTCTGGTTGGTCCAGTCTGAAATACTGCTAAACAGCGGACATACTGCTAACCACTGATCTATAATATAGAAGCGGCTTCACTGTCTGTTGGCAGTTTAGAACGCGATGAGCGATCCAGTCATATATAGATCAGTGCTGCTAACGCGTTTTCATTTCTTCTTCGCTGCTCTACACAGGGGTTGCTTGTGGCATTACAGCACAACGTCCTGTGTTTGCAATGCATTCTGATCCGCGAAGAAGAACCGTGCAGCGGTTAGGCAAAGCTAGCGTTCATAACTAGGTCTTGAAAATGGTATCGGATCGGTATATGGGTTCATGTACTCGCCGATGCCGATGCCAGAATTTGTTGTGGTATCGGAGATATTTCCGATACTAGTATCGGAATCGGAACAACTCTACAAAAAACGGGATTGGGATGATCCACACTTGCCCACAGATCTGCTACAAACCTGGACTGAATGGGAGGAGGAGCTACCAGCCCTACAGAATATCGTTCTTCCTCGGTGTTACAGTAGCCCCACCAAAGACACAAAAACGAGCCTGAGAGATATACATGTTTTCTGTGATGCCTCTGAACGTGCCTATGGCTCTGTGGCATATCTTCGAACAGAGGATCAACATGGGCAAACAGAGGTAGCTTTCTTAACTGCAAGATCACGTGTAGCACCAAAGAAACAACAATCTGTTCCCCGACTGGAACTGTGCGCTGCACTGACAGGAGCTCAACTTGCCAAAGTACTCAACAATGAGTTAAACCTGCCCATACGCCAAACGATCTTGTGGACCGATTCCACTACGGTCCTCACATGGTTACAATCGGACTCCTGCCGATTCACAGTATTTGTTGGTACGCGGGTGGCAGAAATTCAGGACCTTACAGAACAACACAGCTGGAGATATGTACCCTCCGCCAACAATCCGGCCGATGACATCACTCGGGGAATGAGTCTGCGCGAGATTGGCCCAGAAAAACGCTGGTGCCAAGGGCCACCTTTCTTAAAAAATCCAGCCAACCTGTGGCCTGTTTGCCCTAGTCCAGTTGAAATAGATGATAATGAACTTCGCAAGACTGGGTCCAGTACTCTAGTCTGCTTCACCTCCTCTGAATACAGTCAGTTTAAGTCTTTCGAGGAGCTTATCGAGTCCACGGCTATTCAAGAGGCCAAAAATGGTGAGGCCACAGCCAATGACTACAGAAATGCCGAGATCCGTGTTTTGCAGCAAGCACAGCAAGAATGCTTTTCATCAGACTTAGAACAACTAAGGACAGGTAAACCACTTTCACGGAACAGTCGACTAGTCGCACTGGCCCCAGAACTTGATGGAGAAACCAAATTAATCAGAGTTGGCGGACGTTTACGGCATAGTCCCTACCTTGAACCTGACAACATGCACCCTATAGTACTGGATCCAAAGCACCCCATCACGAAACTTATAATCCAAAGTTATGACACCAAACTTTGTCATCCAGGTCCTGAGAGGGTGTTCGCTGAGCTCCGCCGTAAATATTGGGTTCTACGGGGTAGAGAGGCCATCAAGCATCTGCAGCGAGAGTGTGTGCAGTGCCAAAAATGGAGGAAAAAACCAGAGGTACCTAAAATGGCGGACATCCCCCCAGCAAGACTACGTCTGTTCAAGCCAACTTTTTACTCCACTGGTGTGGACTGCTTTGGCCCCTATACCGTTAAAGTGGGTCAACGCAATGAGAAAAAATGGGGAATAATATTCAAATGCCTCACCACCAGAGCAATATACATCAACATCCTCCATAGTCTGGAAGCCGACTCCTTCCTTATGGCTCTCAGACGATTCACGGCTAGACGAGGGAAACCCCATGAGCTCTTGTCAGATCAAGGCAAAAACTTCAGAGGAGGTGAAAGGGAGCTAAAGGAAGCGTTTACAGCTCTTGCTCCAGATCTGCAGAGACATCTGGCTAAACAACAAATTGAATTCCATTTCAACCCTCCTAGCTCACCCCACTTTGGAGGTTGTTGGGAGCGAGAAATTCGCTCCTTGAAAAATGCACTGATGGTGACCCTAGGAACTCAATCAGTGACCTTTGAGGTCCTTCAAACTGTGTTGGTGGAAATTGAAGGAATCTTGAACTCCAAACCACTGGGATATACATCATCTGATGTTTCTGATCCTGACCCCATTACCCCAAATTGTCTCCTAATGGGGCGGCCAGACGCTTCACTCCCCCTGACAGTATATCCCCAGTCTGAGCTGATCAGCCGACGGCGATGGCGTCACAGCCAGATCCCTGCGGACCAATTCTGGAGACATTACCTAAAATTCAGAACCGTCAAAAGTGGCGAAAGGCAACTCCAGACATCCAGGTTGGCACTACGGTGTTGATTATCGACCCTCAACTACCCAGAGCTCTCTGGCCTGTGGGGAAGGTGTCAGAAGTATTCCCTGGAGCTGACACCAGAGTGAGGACAGCCAAGGTTCAGGTGGGAGAAAAAACATACACTCGACCAGTTGCACGACTTATACAATTACCTGCTATTCCTGATTAAAGTAATTGTAACCGACAGTAGATTAAAAAGCCTTTTGAATGTGTACATATTTCCTTATGGAAATCTGGGGGCGGCTGTAAAAAAGGCTATAGTTTGCCGTCAAACCTAACCTCTCTTTATAATTTCTCCCTCTGTATTTGAGGCACACACGGCACCTTACCTGAGCCAATCAGCGTCCAGAAACCTTGAGCATGTGACCTCACAGAGACAGTATTACAATACAGCGGGACTCGGAGATTGACGCTGAAGTGCACATCGGTATAAACTGTTTACATACCGCATTTTGGACGAAGTGTTGTGCGTGAATGCAAAAGTAAGTTTGTAATCCTTGATTATACACTGGATGAGTACTGCATTTACGCTTGGAAATAAGTTATTGTGCCCGAGATGTAACGTTATATCCTAGATGTGTGTGTGTGTGTTCCCCCTCGTGTATTCATGCCACTTTAGCTCGTATGTTTGTATACATAACTTTATTATTATCTGGACTAGAGTTATACTTTTTTTATTATTACATGTTATGTTATTGTTTGAAGCAGAGTTTGCTGTATATTTTCTATATTTAATGGGAGAACTGTTGTGGAAAATTCGCCATGCGCATGCGCACTCATAATCCAGTCAAAGCAGCGCTATACCATCATCACAGTATAACAAGGTGTCAGATTACATCTGTGTCGAATATAATATAGGAGATACAGCCTATCTTACATTTTCTTTCAGTTTGTTTTTTATAATAATGTGCATGTTTAGTTATTGATGTTAAAATACCATACTACATTTGCTCGGTTAATTGTTGTAATTTATCATTGTTATTATTATGTATATTCATGTTTATTTTACTGTTTATTTTATAGAAAACCACACAAACACAACCATACAACTCAGTCTGTTGAGTGGTGACAATAAATGGGTTATTCCTAGAAAAGTACATCTTCGTTTGGTCTCTACAACAACAAGGTCATTCAACAACAAGTATATTGTATATATATATATATATATATATATATATATATATAATCTTTGTGTGTATGCAGTATGCCTTTTTATCTAAT
Source organism: Carassius carassius (assembly GCF_963082965.1). NCBI lineage: Eukaryota > Metazoa > Chordata > Actinopteri > Cypriniformes > Cyprinidae > Carassius > Carassius carassius. The sequence continues at coordinate 20,715,178 of NC_081761.1, forward strand.
TATCAACAGGACCTTGTGCAATGGAAGAGGAAATTGTGACTGTTCTTTTTTTGACAAAAAAAGAAGAATGTGACAGTTTTTAAGTGTTAGAATCTAGAGGTGGTAACTGAAAGAATGCTAATAAGTTTAATGAATTCCAGCAACTGCTTTGAAGTCAATAATAAAAAACATAACACATTAAAAATAGTCTTATTAAAAAATCTCTCACTGTAGAGTCTGATTCTGATATATTGATGTATTACAAATTGAATGTGAGGTGAACTGGTCTCTCTCTCATTCCAGCGTTCGGTGGGGAGAAGTGGAAGACCAATGTCCTGTTGACAGCATTTCTCTGTCCGGGGTGGGTAAATGAAGAAATACATCATTCTTTTGAATTGAAGTTTCAGTACATTAAGCAGTTAAATGGATCCACCGTTAATGGACCATTTTGCACTTTGAAATATTGTGCATTGACATGTACCTTAAATAGCTTGTTGTGAATAATACATTTACATGCTTTTTCAGGGTGGTGTTTGCTGATTTTTTCGTAATGAATCTGATTTTGTGGGGCGAGGGTTCATCAGCTGCCATGCCCTTTGGCACTCTGGTGGCCATCCTGGCTCTGTGGTTCTGTATCTCAGTGCCCCTCACCTTTATCGGAGCATACTTCGGTTTTAAGAAGAGTGTAAGCTTGCTTTACATCCAATTTGTTTCGCAAAAGCCTATTTTATTATTATTATTTGTTTTTAAACTTCTGGTGTAAAAAAATCCAATTATCCGTTACTCTTTTTTTAATTTTTATATATAGTTATATGTGTGTGTAATTTTGGTTCAATTTCAGGGCATTGAACATCCTGTGCGGACCAATCAAATCCCCAGACAGATTCCAGAGCAGTCCTTCTACACCAAACCTCTTCCTGGCATCGTCATGGGTGGAATCCTGCCATTCGGCTGCATCTTCATCCAGCTGTTCTTCATCCTCAACAGCATTTGGTTAGTGCTGATGATTAACGGTTGCTAAGATTACAAAAGCAAATGATAAAGTTAAGGTTTAGGTTTTGAACCCAAATGAAATCAATCGTCTTTAAAAACACTTACAGTATTATTGAAATATTGTGGAAACCATTGATATTGCAGGTCTCATCAGATGTACTATATGTTTGGCTTCCTCTTCCTGGTCTTCATCATCCTGCTCATCACCTGCTCTGAGGCCACCATCCTCCTCTGCTATTTCCACCTGTGTGCTGAGGTAAGAGTACACACAGCGAGATCCATATTACATCTCGCTGACGTGTGACAGTATGCATATTTTTGAGTATCATGTCTTTTTTTGTTTTTTTCATATGTTTTTTGTTTTTGCTGTCTCTCAGGACTATCACTGAGAGTGGCGCTCCTTCCTCACCAGCGGATTCACAGCTGTTTATTTCCTGGTCTATGCCATCCATTACTTCTTCTCTAAACTGCAGATTAGTGGACTTGCCAGCACCATTCTTTACTTCGGCTACACCATGATCATGGCACTCATCTTCTTCCTCTTCACAGGTCTGTATGTATGTATGTAGAGTTAAGGTGCAGACACTAGCAAAATTGCAGCAAGATGTTGTGGGGCGTCAGAAGCACGGCTCACACAGACGTCTCTTTCAGACCAAGCAGATTTCTGTTGCTCAGTGCTGCCAATTCATGTGACAAATGTGAAAATCAGTGAAAATCCCAATCACACAAATTCCTTTGTGGATTTTGGCACAAACTTTTTTGTAAACTGGTCATAGAATTTTGTCGCACAGTTTTCATGGAAAATTGAACAGCACTTTCAACAGACAAAACTTCAAAGTAGTTTTAGAGATTTATACTACTAGATATGTCATTACCATATTAGAAAATGACAGATCATCTGGTACAAGATTTTAGTTATATCATCCACTTCTAAGGCTACGTCCACACGAAGCCAGAGCTTTCCCTAATTCAATCTTTTTTCCCCCCTTATCTCAAGAAATATCTGCGTCCACACGAAACTGGCAAAAAACGATGATGTATAAATGCCAGACCAGTTTGTGGTGCTGTAATTCTGCCACAGATGCACTAATAACGGAGAAGACTTGGACTATACACATAAACCTTGCAAAATGTACACAAATTAACATAGAACAATACATCTGTTAATCAGTGTTAATGTTAGTTCATAAAAAGACAATCGTTCAGTGTTTGTTCATGTTTTTGTTGCTGTTACGTGACGTAGTGGTGTCTGACTAGGGGCAAGACGTGGGCTGATGATGCCAACGTTTCAGAAAATATACAGATTCGCTGTCCAAATGAAAACACAAGGGCGGCGTTTTCAGAATCATCCACTCTGGGACCCGGTCTCAAAAAATATCAGTTTCACTCTCCCAAAACGCCGGATTCGTGTGGACGAAATGCCTATACGACACAAAGTCTATGCGTATACAGCGAATACAGTGTTGACTAAGACGGTTTTTTGTACTTTCATATGTTTCTTTTACCTGTATTTCAGTTGTAATTATGAAAACATTGCTTATTTTCAGAACGTGTTTAACAGAAAGTGGAAGTATCAATACATTTAAATGAATTAACCAGAATTTATTAAACAGTAATGATTCCAGAAAGTCAAGTGGGAAGTTTTAGATTCCTAACATATGATGTCTTTATGTGCTGTTTTGACTGCAGAAAACCGTAATGCTTCGGGTAATATTATGTAGTGTTTTAGTAATCTGGATCTCTTGTGTGTTTTTGCCTCCAGGTACAATTGGATTCTTTGCCTGCTTCTGGTTTGTCACCAAGATCTACAGTGTGGTCAAATGCACATGCTATGCACAAGAGCTTTTCACAGGATTTCTGATCAAGACGGTAAGTCAGAAGAGTAGCCCAAGAGCTGAGGACCACTTGGAAAACACTCCTGTAAAAAACAATAGGCAATGCATTCCATCACCACGGCCTCCATGCAAACTTATATAAATATATATTAGGGCTGTCTGTTTAATGCATTAATTAGTAATGAAAAAAATAACATGATTTAAAATATTTTAACAGCGTTAACACACTAACCCCACCCCCAGACCTGTTCATCATGATGCAGGGCAACAACTCCATAAATGCAGTTATGCTCTTAAAATTAGAGATACTGATGCAAAAATACCCCTGTATGAGTTTTTGTCTCATATTTATATCATAAGATATCACATGAGCAGTAAGAGCAATATCACAAGATATTGTGCTGATTTTGTCCTGAATATCACTAGTTTAAATGTGATTTTAACCGAGTTCAGTACATAAGAAGTTGATATTGTGTTATATTTTAAACACAATATTATTTGTTCTCAAGAGAACATACTTACCTTTAAAGCCATAGATGAATTGTTGAGGTTCTCTGAGCAACACAGCTGTTTAGTTTCTGAATGAATCCTTGGTTTTCAACCTGTGGGTCATGGTGGTATTGCAGGTGGGCTGTCAATTACTATTAAAATAAATAATAATATTGTTAATATATGTAAAAATGTCCCCCTGACTGCTTGCTCCGCTGACTGTCTACCCGCTGCCGAGCTCTGCCTGGATCTGCTTTTCCCGTTTTGCTGAGCGGTGCCAGCCCAAGTTATTTTCTGTTTAATCATGATTTGAGTGTGCGTGATTTCTAAATCGCTTTATAGCACGATTTTCCACGGTCCTGACCTCCCACAGTATGCTATCCGATCCGATCAGAATGCAGCATGCCTAGCACGACAACAGAACAGACTGGGCATAACTCCAGGTTCACACACTGTCTGTGATGCGCCTTTTTTCCGAGCCTATGTTGATGGATCAGAGTGTTCACACTGCACGCGGTAAAAGGCTAGAAATAAAAACGTACGAAAATAATTTATATCTAGCACATGAGCATAGAGAGAATTGTGAGATCACAGGCCGCAGTTTAAGTGAGAGAAGACACGTTTTAAGTGTGCACACTCTCTCCGGGCAAGAGCAGCGTGTATCTGAGCAAACATGTCTGGTTTTGTGAAAGAGCAAAGGAAGTCTGCGTGTGAACTGAGAGATTCGCTCTCGTGCATTATTTTAATGTGCTCTTGCGTAGGGCTGTCACTTTTCGTTCGAAAATCGATTGCACAATCGATCGGACCAACCAAAAAAAGTTTCGAAAATGAAAATAGGGAATCGATTTTAACCAAATATGTACACTATTAATTTTTTTTAAAATAATTAAACAATTTAAAACTCACAAACAAGCAGAAAAAGAAAATAAAGAATTCCAAAAGTGCAGTATGCGTTGCGAAAGCTAGACAGAAAATACCAGCAAATACGCGCCTATAAGACCCAGTGACGTCGAAAGCGACCTCTTACAGGAGATGCTGAGTTATGAAAATGAGCCACCTTGCCAGCTGACAGCGACCGGCTTTTGTGATGAAAGATTGGCAGTAATACCCCCACCTTGCGCAGCCTAATTGCCTTGAATTGCCTAAATCATAAATGCAGCTGGGTTGAAGCCTGCAGTGATGTTTTTCATTTATGTTATGGCAGCAGTCCCCTCTGCATATATATTTTCTTCGAGAATGTTGCACTCCTGTTGCTGTTTGTTATTCTGCACGAAACTTCATGCCAATTAGAGCTGAAGATCTTGGGTTTGGTCGGGTTCGGGCTTTATATAATCTTACGTGGGCTTGCGCTCCGGTTTGTGAGGTAAACGAGCGGTCATGTGATGTGTTTCGATTACCGCGAGAAAGATGCGAAAATGGATGCTGAGTAGGTGTAACGGAGGCTTGCCTCTGGCGAACATGTTTTGGTTGCACCAGCAACTAAAGCAAACTCTGAGTTGTGGAAAAGTTTTGACCATGTTTATAATGAGAATAATGAGTGAATAATGACGCACCATCAGTGAGCGCAGGAACGCGCTGAAGACATCTACAGTGGATTCAATAATTTTCCTCCACAAAAACATGTAGGCTAATCTCTGTGAGTAAAGGTTTTTTCAAATGATAACTAAATATTCATTGAGTCTTAAATGCATAATGTGGACAGAGTATATACGCTAATGTTGGCATTATTCTTTTATTAAATGTCAGCTGCTAGTGCGAAGCAAATCCGGCGGAGCCTTTATCTTAATTTCGTTATTGCAAAATACCCATCTTAATTAAAAATTGATCTTAATTTTATTTGTTAAAAAAGACTCGTTTTTATTGGTGCGTTGGTCTATTTATAGGCTAAATGAGTCGGTCTATTTAGAGTGCTGAGATGTTAAGATGTCACAGAGGACTTACTTTATTTCTTTATTCCAACTTCCAAGTGGCCTAGTCTACGTTAGTTATGAATAAATTATGTTAAAACATGTATAGATGGCTCATTCTTGACAAAAGGCAAAAGAGCTGTGTGTGTGCGCGCATATTTGAATGTCGGACTGTAAACGGGTTCGGGCTTTTAAAAACCTGTCAATCAAAATGTACTTGTCGGGCTCGGGCCGAAATCTGCCGGGCTCGGGTCCTGTCGGGCCTAACTTTTAAGGCCCGATTACAGCTCTAATGCCAATAAATAAGAAATATTGCTGACTTGTGTGTTTCCAGCGCTCTCTTTACGTTCATCTGTTATTTGGCGTTGAAAAAGGAAACGTCTTTTTTTTTTTTTTTTACATGGAAAATCGATTTTACAATGATTCAATGAACACTCATGTCTTAAAAATCGAAAATGCTTTTTTCACAAAAGTGACAGCCCTACTCTCGCGATACATTAATGTGCTCTCGCTGCTGCTGCTGCACCGCTCACACATACTGTACGCTCTGCAAACGGAGTAGGCCTACGTGTGAACCTGCATAATGTATAACAAGTCTATTTTCAACACCTGAGGCACCGCTACAATGAGCTCTATGAACAATGCATGGCAAAAAAGAAAAAAGCCCCTGGACACGGGATTTATTTATTTATATATTTTTTGCCATAAGTCTATACATTTTGTTACACCTTTACTATAGTGATTATTTTGACTTATGTCTGTTCTAGAGACGTTACAAATTTTTGATAAAGCTCTAATTGGTTTTCTTTTGGATATATGTTTCAAATTCATCCTGAATGCATTTATGACTAAAGCATATCTGTGTCAAAATTGTGATTTAAAATCGAAATCACAAAATTTATCAAAGAGATCGCAATAGGTTTTTTTTTTTTGTCGTCCATATCGCACAGCCTAGTTCATTCAATAAATTCAGTTAACTATCTAGTTTCTGAGTGCTAGTTATTAACCCAACAATAGCAGTGTCAATTCATTTTTTTGCAGTGGGCTGCACAAACATATGTGTTTGGTTGTGTGGGCCGCGAGTAGAAAAAGGTTGGGAACCACTGGTATAGAGTATCATTTAATAAAAAAATAAAAAATAAAAACATTAAAGGGATAGTTCACCAAATAAATTATAATTCTGTTATCATTTACTCACCTCCATGTTGTTTCAGACCTTTCTTTTGTGGAACATAAAAGGTATTCTGAAGACTTTTGGTAACAAAGCTGTTTTGGTTATAAATGACTTTCATTGTATGAGATATTTCTCAAATTATATTTTTATGTTCCATAGTTTATGTTAGGCCGTAACATTAGCCTAAATGTTTGTGTAATAAATTTTGTTGAATAAAAATAGTCCCTTCAAAAGCTACCATTTGTAATGTCTAATTGATACTTTCTGATTTAACACAAAAATAGGTTTAAATAATCTTTTGTAAGTATTTTCAGTGAAATTTTGGGATTAATTAGATTCATTAATCAATCATGTAATTTATTAAAAGTTTTAATTGATTAACAGCCCTAATGTGTGTGTGTGTGTGTATGTGTTGTCAAACAATTAATTGCAATTATTAAAATGTTATGTTTATATATTAAATAGATTTATATATAATATAAAATATAAATATATAAATGTATATACATGTAAATATTTTCAAAATAGATACTGTTTGTGTGTGTATTTGTATAAATATAAACAGTACACACACATATTATGCAAATAAAAACGTTTATTCTGGATGAGATTAATCGCTTGACGACACAAATATATATATATATATTGTAATATTTTACATTACTGTGCTTACTGTTTTTAAGTGAATAATTGCAGCCCTGGGTGAGTTTAAAATATTGATTTGAAATATCACACACACATATATACATACATGTATATATTAATATTTCAAATCAATATTTTAAGCTCACCAGGGCTGCAATTATTCACTCAAAAACAGTAAGCACAGTAATGTAAAATATTACAATTTAAAATAACTTAATGTATTTTTTTCCCTGTGTTTCAAGCTAAATTTTCAACCGCCATTACTCCAGTCTTCAGTGTCACATGACCCTCAATGATTTCATATTTAGGTTTTTTGATGAATGGAAAGTTAAAAAGAAATGCTTTTATTTGAAATATTTTTGTTAAAGTCTTTAATATCACTTTTGACCCGTTTAGTGCATTGTTTTCTATTGTATTAAGTGTTCATTTCTTACAAAAAATCATGCGAGGAGTGATATTTGTCTAGAATGTATCAGACTGCTGTATATTTAAGTATTATTTCTGTACTAATTTAATGTAAATTATTTTAATAAGGTGTACCTGATTCAATATTTGGTTTAATGCGTTTTTTTTTTTCCTAATCATGTAGGGCACAACCAAGCAGATCTACACCAGCGCTCCGGTGGTGGACAATGAACTTATGCAATGCAGTTTACGTCTCTTTAAAAAGAAACTGGCCTCCAGCCTGTCCAGTGGACAGAAGACTGATGCAGCCCAACCCCTGAGCACACCAGCAGAGCTGTGCGTCTCCTGATTGTGCTCAGTGAGTACAGGCTGAAAGTCTTGATCTCAGATCACCGTCAAACCCATTCACGTCACTGCTGATGCAGGATTGCTGCCCTAAACCTCAGAAGAAACGCAGAGACTGGATATACTAGCCTGTGGAGATGCTGTCTAAGGTTTCACAGCCCTTGAACTTTGAACCAGAAGTGTGATAACCACTGCACAAGGACTTTGTCATTTACATTTGTTTTAGAGAAGATTTTTTGGAAATGGGGTACTGAAGATATACATAAAAATTACTGTATTTGTTATGTGCATCTAACTTCTGTTCCCCTTGTTTTTCAGTTTTGTTTTAAGATGGTATTTGTGTTCAGTCTCAGCGCTCTTGTTCGAAGTGATTCCCTGTTTTATTAAAACATGATTCAACAATGAAAATGGATGTTTAGTGTATCAACCTTGTTCTTTAAAGTGGTATCTGTATTATAAACCTATAAAAATTTATTACGGAAACAGGATGTTGTTTTATTACATCCGTACTACGTGTAAATAAAATAAAATAAAAAGTTAAGGTTTCTATTAGTAGTAAACATGTAAGTGGGGTTATTAAAATATTGGTTACGTTAAAAATAGGAGCCAAATGAGAGATACAAGTAGTTTTAATTTAAAAAGGACATAATTTTCTAGATTTTATGTTTCCATTGTCTTCCGCGTTGAAGTCCACCACAATCCCATCATGCTGTTCGCATCGGATGACGTGTCTGAGGAGTCAGATGCTGCTACGCAGGCAGCAGTTTCGCTAGCGCTCGTGTCTTGATATCACCAAATGTCTGAATTCTGACACGCAAATCTACATTTCACGCATGTAAATACATCTAACGTTACCAAATCCTTAACTAGTCAGTCGAGGCAAAATGGTCGTGTTCCACCGTGTCCGTGTTGTATTTGTGTTGCTGTTTGTGTGCGGGTCTCTGCGGGACGCGCTGAGTTTCTATCTTCCTGGTTTGGCCCCGGTGAGCTTCTGCGAGAAAGAAGAGAGCGAAAAAAACAGCGACGTGCCAGACTGCAAGGTAAAAGTTCATGTTAGGGCGCATAATATACTGTTTCATTAAAATGTTTGAGTTGTGTCGTGTTTCTCTGTAGAAAGGTATCTATGCTGCGTGCTGCTAGCTTGAAATGCTATTGCTGGGTGTCAGTTGTGGAAACGCTGTCGTCTGGATAAAGATTACGGCTAAACCTGCTTCTATTGTCGCTTTCAAAAACTTTGTATTTCCTATAAAACTGACTTTTGCAAGTCTGTGAACCTGCAAGTGTAGATGTTCTGTTCATTCACGTGTCACTCTCTAAAACTGGACATTGACTGTAAAGAAATAACTTAAGTTAGTTCCCATAGAAAATAAAATAACGTATTAATTTGCTAAACCGGTTTTGCTCGCAAACTGCGTTTGTTATACCAAACACTAAAGGAGACGTTAGGAATAATATCAGGGACTGACCGCTTCAATATGCATGGTTATTAATAAAAGTGGTTCACGAATGAATTTGATAAATCACATTGACAAGTTCTAAATTGTCACGACGTCATATTCTTGTTTTTTAATTGTGCAGTGTATTCATATGTGTAATATGATCAGTTTATCTTTGTACGCGAGGGGAATAGCTGGTAGTTGGTGACATGTAAACTGGTTCAACAGGTGTGACGTGTTTTCCCATTTATTTCCATATTCTCATGTGGGGCTGGACCATTATACTCCGTTAACAAGCATGCATATGCAAAAATATGTTGAACAATATACTTGATTGCTTGAAACTGTGGCAAATTTCTTACTACCGTAATCCACAAGTTAGTTTCTGAAACATTTTAACTGTTTCTATGGTGTTCTATTGTGGTTGTTTTTCCAAGCCCTTTGTTCTAACTATTTATAAAGTTTTTTTTAAAGATGCCCTCACATGAGTAATTATAAACTTAAAAGAGTGACACTTTTTTACACAAAGAAAGGATTACTGTTAACATTACAACATTGCTATAACCTTTGATGCTTCTCTTTTTGACAGTCAACAATTGAGCTGTTTGTGAACAGGCTGGATTCTGTGGAGTCTGTTTTGCCCTATGAATACACAGCGTGAGTATAAAGTATACTGTATGTTATAGTATTTATTCACTATTGATTTTTATTGGTAACTACTATTAGTTATGTTTTATTTACTTTTTGTTATATGCCTTTGTCAGTTTTATTAGTTTATTATTTCTTTAAAAAAATCTATTTGGGTTTATTTTTATTGCGGGTTTAGTCATTTTAGTAGTTTGACTTATTTTATTTAAATTAGTGACCAAAGCAAAGTTTCTCATTTGTTTTTAAATTTTTATATTTTGTATTATTTGTATTTTTTCACACACACATATATATATATATATATATATATATATATATATATATATATATATATAGTATAAATATTTACGTTTGTTTGGGCTTCATTTAAATTACTAAAAAACACTTTTAATTGTTTTGACTGTAATGGACAATGCTGAAGAAACTGCCCTTTTAACATGGTTTTGCTCAAGATATGCTATGCTTTTTGCATGGTTAATCAGTTTTGCTTTAGTTACTCTGAGGGAAAACCTGAGGAGAATGAAATGTAGCGAGGGTGTCGCAGATACACCAGAGAGACGCTGGAGAGGGAGGGGAGGAAAGTTTGAATGTAGAGACTTGTGCTCAGACGGTCTACACACTGAGGAGGGAGTGCTGTTATGTGAACACAGAGGCCTTTCAGTCACTCCACCCGCTGTATAATCGAATGGAGGCAGGAATGGCATAGTCTTCCTCACAAGACATTCAATATGACATAAGCTTTGCATTATTAATCTGCCTTGCACTTACTGTGTGCTCAAGCTCCCAAGGGTGTTGTATCTCAATTAACATGAGACACATATGGCAGTTTTCTTTTGATAAAATACATCCAAAAACAACAAATGTAAAAATGTTTTGCTCAAGGAAACGGCAGAAGTCTTCTTGTCTGGTATTTAATAAAACCATAATCTCTTGGGCTACCTGCAAGTCTAATCAATTAGATAAATATATATTGTGTGTGTATAAGGAATAATGTACTGGTGGTTAGCCATTATCACAAAATCAATCCTCTTTGTGTCGCTTTCCGTTGTTTTGTACTTCAGAGCTTGTTTTAATTGGTGACTCTTGAGCTTTCAGCCATTTATTTATTTATTTATTTTAGGTTTTCTGCCCATCATATATATATTACAATAAAAGATAGTTCTCACCCTCATGTTGTTCCAAACCTGTATACATTTCTTTCTTCTGGAGAGCACAAAATAATATATTTTTAAAAAATGTGACCCAGGACCACAAAAAAATTTAAACTTGAGATTTATACATCATCTGAAAGAAAAAAAACACACAAGAAATTGAGATTTATTCATAATCTAAATGCTGAATAATTAAGCGTTCTATCAATGTATGGTTGGTTAGGACAATATTTGGTTGAGATACAACTATTTGAAAATCTAGAATCTGAGGGTAAAAAATGAAACCGTTGCAGTCTATCAGTTTTGTAATGTAAATGGATGGGAATTACGGCTAAAACATACAATAAAACAAACAAAACCAAGTTAAACTCTGACACAAAACAGTCGGTCTGTGCAAGAAACCCGGAAAGTCAGATGTAGGAGAAAACAAGTAAATCAGTGCCGACGGTTTTGCATCTGTCCCCTCAGTTTATAAACCGTACTCACAAACTCTTAAACTGTTCCCTCAGTTTAACAAATCGTGCCCACGGGTTAATAAACCATACTCACGAATTTCCAAACCGTGCGCTCAGTTTTTGGAAACAGTGCCATCGGTTTTTTAAATGAACATGTATTAGTAACTGCACTTACTAATGCAAAACAATAGTCATTTTATCATATATATGTTTGTCATATCCCTCTGAAATAATACTGCACATTGTAATTTCTATGAGTTGAGTTTATTTATAATCAAAGCATTTGTACACGTCCGATTAGGTTTAGTGATACTAAAAACCCTCTGTAGTCCATGAATGTTTGATGTTTATGTTTAATGTTTGGGATAATAGTTAAATTATTTGTTAACCTGTGCATACTTTTAATGCCCACACACACCCAGTAGACAACTCTATTAAGAATAGACCAATCAGATATTGAGAATATTGTTCACTCAATTGAAGCATTTATCATGTCAATCATGTCACCTGATAAATGATTTAAACAAGAAACCTGTATTTGAAGTGCTGTTTTTATTTAAGAGCTGAGACTTTTGATTATTGTTTTAATTGTTTCTGGTTGATTATTTGATTATTTTTATTCTGTCAGGTTTGATTTTTGTGCTGATGAGTCCGAGAAGCGTCCATCTGAGAACTTGGGTCAGGTGCTGTTTGGAGAAAGAATCGAGCCATCCCCGTACAAGGTATATAACACAATGTTCTTGTAGCTCAGAGCTCGGCACTAGCAATGCCAAGACCATGGGTTCAATGCCTTGGGATTGCATTAACTGATAAAGTAAGTGTAACATAATAAATAATGTGAACACTCATTATACTATAGGGGTTAATATAATTTGTGTACAGCGGAAAAACAATTGTTGCGATTGTCTTCCAAGAAGGACAAGTCATGAAAGCTTGCAACAGCCCAATTCTTTGGGTGTTCTAAGGACAAAGATATGATTTTTATTGTGTGAACAATGCATGTCAACACTTTACCAGTGAAGAGTAGTAGTCGGTGAAAACGAAGGTGTCCAAACAACACGGAACTACTTCAATAAGCAAAGCCTCAGTATTCACCTTGAAGTTTCCAAGAATTTCATAAAGCCAGCATCCATGAAAGAGCTGATAAAACTTTAATGACAGAAACATGATAAAATGTGGTGTCATGATCATAAAACCTGGAGAGTTGAAGCACCAAGATGAACTTCAATCTTGAAGACTTGAATATTAATATCAAACCACAGTGGGCGAGAAGAGAAGAGAGAAGAGTGAGAAGCAAATTGCCTCCTCAAAATCTCTGAAACAGCTGGTAGATGTTCTGATAGACATCATTCATCTGTACTTCCAGAACTGTATGAATCTGTTTTAAGAAGGATGGAAGCTATATTAAAAAAAATATATATATATATATATATATTATTATTTATTTATTTTTTTATTTTTTTTTTAGAATAGAATTAGAATAGTGAGTGCTATTATTACACCTTAATAATATTAATAAAATTGCCTATTTCCTATGTGTTCACATTATTATATTGAATAAAAGCCTCTCATATGCAGCCTCTGACTTTGTCTTTATTGAACTATTGTTTTTACTGTAGCATTTTATTCCGTAATCTGAGTTTGTTTTTTCTTCTAGTTTTCCTTTAAGAAGAATGTGGAATGCCAGAGTGTCTGTCCTAAATCTTACAACACAGAGAAAGCAGAGGATAAGGCCAAGCTGGAATTTCTCAAGAAGGGAATGCTTCTCAATTACCAACACCACTGGTGAGGCAGTCACTCAGTTGCTCTCTGTGCTGAAACACAGCACTATAACAAAGCATAGCTCCTCATCACTTACTTGACTCTCTCAGGATTGTTGATAATATGCCGGTGACCTGGTGTTATGATGTGGAGGACAATCAGAAGTTCTGTAATCCAGGCTTCCCCATTGGTTGCTATGTCACAGATACGGGACGGGCCAAAGATGCCTGTGTGGTCAATGTGAGTATCACTTACCTGGCTTTTCATAGGCCATATGATTGTTCTGTTTAATGCAAATTGTTCACACAGTGGTTTCATTTTCATGTAGGCTGACTTCAATGACAAAGACACCTTCTACATCTTCAACCATGTGGACATCACCATTTTCTACCACGTGGTGGAGAACGAGGCTGCTGGTGCCAGACTGGTTGCAGCTAAATTAGAGCCCAAAAGGTATTTGAGGCTCTTCTAACCAATAATAAGGCAGCACAGAAGGGTGCAATTTAGCCAATAAAGATCCAACAAAAAGCAACAATGGATTTAAATATTTAATTGTCAAATTAAACATAAAGATAGGAGATTGGATTTAATATGTAAATATGGACTGTGTTTGTCTCTTTTTAAAGCTATAAGCACACCAGCTGGGAGAAACCAGACTGCACAGGACCTCCCATGAGTCTGGGCAACAAGTTCAGTGGAGAAATCAAGATTCCCTACACTTACTCCATCAAGTTTGTGGTCAGTGATTAAGATTTCAGCCTTAAAGGGTTTGTTTAAAATGAATATTCTGTCATCATTTACTCACACACATGCCTTTCGTTCATTTTCTGAACAGAACAATCTCTTATCATTTCTGTGAAACCATCTTTTTAATCTATTGAAAGTCTAGCCAATCAACATTTTCAAGCTTCAAAAAGTACATAAAGACTTAAACGTAATCCATGAAGATCAAGCCATTTAAAAAAAAAAATGTTCTGTGATGAGAGACTCACAGATTTGGTGTTATTCGTCAGCTTCAGTTAATTGAGTGTTGGTTCTGTTTAGATAGAGCTGCACAAGGAATCATATTTTAATCGTTATCACAATATCTGCTTCTCTTGATTTACCAAGCTCAATGTCTGCCAATATTTGCTCACTGCTTTTTTTTTTTTTATCTAGAAAACGTTTCATTTTCATGTTTAAAATATGTATATTCATTTATGTACTGAAGATCAACGAAAGACAATTTGGAACATGAGGACAGAATTTACATTTTTGGGTGAATTTACATTTTTGTAGTAGTTTATATACACAAACACTTAAATCATTTGCATCTCTCTTTTTTTTTTAATTCAAATGGAGAAGTGTTGTTCTGTGTTTTTCCACAAGGAGGTGTACTGGTATCATGCCATTTGGGGTTTCCAGCAGGGGATCTTCCAATTATTGTCTAATAAATATAACTCAGTTTTGTGATATGTAAAAAATAAAATAAAAAAATCAACCAAAGCAAAAGTTCAGCTAAACGTGCCATTGTTCATCTCATACTAGATGGATGAAAAAAAAAAGTACATTACATTTGAAATTGTCATTTGAAAGGCTTTGCAATCTAATCTTCATAACAGACTGTTATTATGTTAATTTCGCTTTATATGCATGTTGTTATAGACAAGGCCTACAATGCATGACAATATTGACTATTGATTGTAAGTGTCTGTGCTCTGTCCCTCTGTCAACCAAGGGCTTCTTTTATTCTGTAAGAGATTGTAGACCCCTGCTGTAAAGTAGAGATGTTCCGATACCCTTTTTCTCTTCCCGATACCGATTCCGATACCTGGGCTCAGGGTATCGGCCGATACCGAGTACTGATCCGATACCTGGGTGTGTATCTGTATATACAGCTGTATATACTACTAGCCCTGTGTAAATTTCTAGAATTATTTTATGGTGTGCTCCAGACTTATCCCTTGATAAAACATGAACAAATACATGGTTAACTACTGTATTTATTACAGTATTTTTATTATCTGACATGAATTTGACAGTAATATTATTTAATTTCTTAAGCGAAAAAGAACTTCAAATGCAGGCAAAAATCTAACACCGCAAACTAAAAAAGGTATTTTAGTATTTTAGTTTTACAATATTAGTGTATAAAAAACTGCAACAAATAAGTCTAGGAATATAAAAAATTCTATATTAATCAGATAATCTCTTTACAACAAAACAAGTAAAAAACAAGCAACCGTCTAGGCATAATTATTATTATTAATAGAGACGTATTATTACTACATAGAGACATAGCTAAATCTACTGTAGGCTGCAACAGTAGCTTAATATATTATCAATTTACTCGCCATGAAGATCTTTGAGTGTCTGTGTTTATGATATGACAGTTTTCTCAAATGAAACGTTAAATTCTCATGAAGTGACGGTTTATGCGTTCATGTCCTCATATAGTGACACACGGCAGAGGCCACAAAACAGCGAGCTCCCGTGCATCTGCGCCCGTCTCCCACAGAGATGTAGACTTTGCAGGAGTAATATTTAAATAGTATTTTGCAGTTTAATATTCACAGACACTAGTATATATATTCGGCTACAGTCTGGAGCCCTGCGCTTAGACTAACACGGAAGCGACTGAACGCAGCTGCGGGTAACGAATATACTCAAACTTACTACCGGTTCTACAGAGACGCTGGTATCATCACATTTTAAAATTTTCAGCACCGTCTTGGTCCCTAGTCGCCGTTTTACTGTCTGGTTGGTCCAGTCTGAAATACTGCTAAACAGCGGACATACTGCTAACCACTGATCTATAATATAGAAGCGGCTTCACTGTCTGTTGGCAGTTTAGAACGCGATGAGCGATCCAGTCATATATAGATCAGTGCTGCTAACGCGTTTTCATTTCTTCTTCGCTGCTCTACACAGGGGTTGCTTGTGGCATTACAGCACAACGTCCTGTGTTTGCAATGCATTCTGATCAGCGAAGAAGAACCGTGCAGCGGTTAGGCAAAGCTAGCGTTCATAACTAGGTCTTGAAAATGGTATCGGATCGGTATATGGGTTCATGTACTCGCCGATGCCGATGCCAGAATTTGTTGTGGTATCGGAGATATTTCCGATACTAGTATCGGAATCGGAACAACTCTACTGTAAAGCGATTTATTATATCAGTATTTCTGCAGAGCTCTTGTTTTTTGTGGATAACTGCTGGTTTGGTGTTTGCAGGAGGACAAAACGATTCGCTGGGCCTCTAGATGGGACTACATTCTTGAGTCTATGCCGCACACCAACATTCAGTGGTTTAGGTGAGATCACATATTACACACATTTGGCCTTTCCCAAATGACACACTCAAAGTGGACATGCGTTCTCATAAACTTACCCTATGCGTTTGCGAAGCACCATACGTGCATCCTTTGCAAAGCCCACCTTGGTTTGGGCTTTACAGCAAACGAAAGTATGACCCATGTGAAATAAATCTTTTCCACAAATAATATAAAATATCTGTATTAAATGAATGGATACTATAGCTTCCAACAACTAAATGTTGTCTACAGAACAACCTCAGACGGGGTTCAAAATCGATTGACTAGCGCAATGCAAAAGTAAAAAATAGAGTTAGAGTCATGTAAATGAAACTGTGATGATTACCAGCTCGCCAATAACTGACCATTGATTGTAGCAATGACCGGTGTGTTTGGTGTCATTCTAAAACACAACATGCCAACCATCTTCCCAAATTTGTAATGAGGACCATTTATAAATCTGTTGTTAACGAAGGAGAAGCTTTAAGACCTCCCAGTTGTTTCCTGCCAAATACAACAATAAAAGACTATATACATAATATTATAAATATTTATATTCACTAATTTCAGTAATATTCCTTTTGTTTTGAAAAATACATTTATTGTTGTTATTATTATTATTATTACTAAATACTCATTTTTTATAGTTTTTTTAATTATATTCATACAGTACTAGTAGTGTAAAAGTAAATAGTATTATTGCTGTAGAAATGTATTTGTTTTAACTATTTAATTAATTAAGATTTAATTTACAGTTCAATAGTATATTACAATTAATATAGTAATATATTTCTCTATTGGTCAATTTTTTTATTTAAATAAAACGAAAGTCTTATTTATAAAAATAATAATAATAATATTATTATTATTGGTGATGCTGATTAACAATCACAAAAGGTGGATTGCAGGGACTGAGATTGTCATTTGGCCCAGGGTCCATATCCTAATAAACTCATGATGTAATTCAGCGAATATGTCCTAATATGTAAAGCTAAGATGTTCTGTTTTCTGCCACCAGTATCATGAACTCTTTGGTCATCGTACTCTTCCTCTCTGGGATGGTTGCTATGATTATGCTCCGAACGCTCCATAAAGACATCGCCAGATACAACCAGATGGACTCTGTGGTGAGTTCAGCTCAACTGTCACATGTCACTGTCTGATATATGTGGTCAGTCTCTCTTATTACCTTATATTGTGTGTTGTGTGTGTTTGGTACAGCCAAGTTTTGTCTGCCACATGATAGACCATTTTTATGTTTGCACGTGTGTATAAATGTATAGCAGTGTTTGGTTTGTAGCTCATGAGTGTAATGTGTAGAATGCGTGTTAATGTACTGTATGCCACTTGTGTTTGTGGTATGGATTGTCTGCTGCCAGCAATGAGGGTCACACTGATGAGGACACATCACACATCTGCCTTCACCCTTGATACGAGTCATCCTAAACACAAACTTCGCATTCAGATCTCTTTATGTATTGTATATTTGGGGTTCGAGGTCAGACAGGCTCAGGCGTAATGCACACATCTGTTGCTTTTACGTGTTCTCTCTTTCCTGTGTTTCACCGTGGCCCCTCCCCCTCCTCTCACACATCATACTCATTAAGGACAGACCGAGAGTGACACAGTGTATCATTGGTCTGAGCAGCAGCCGGCGTCTTTCCTTTGATCTCTGTTAGCTGTAATTGGGCTGTAGTCCCAAACCCACGCCTGAACGGGGTTCCGTTAGCTCCTGCTATAGTTAAAGCCTCGCTTTTCCTCTCCATCTTTTCCAGGAGGATGCCCAGGAGGAATTTGGCTGGAAGCTTGTTCATGGAGACGTCTTCAGGCCTCCCAGGAAAGGCATGCTGCTGTCTGTTTTCCTGGGATCTGGGACTCAGATCTTCATCATGACGTTTGTTACACTCTGTAAGTGTGTAGGCAGCTGAGCAATATAGCAAAACAGGAAACTTCAAGCCCTGATTGATAGAAAAAGACCAGTACCAGATCAAAACATAGTTTTCTTAGTTTTGCTTTAGAAATTTGTCTTTAGCATATAGACATATGTGAAATCAATGTACACTAAAATTAAAAAATTTGGGGTTCACCAAATAATCCTGAGAAATTGAATGTATAATGGTTTTCACAAGAATATTAAGCAGTACAAGTGTTTTTGACATTGGTGATAGAAAGGAAAGTTTCTTGAGCAGCAAATCAGCATATTAGAACATTTCTGACAGATCATGTGACACTGAAGACTGGAGTAATGATGCTTAAAATGTATTTTTGTATCTCATACGCACATAGAAATTAGTTTTTTTACTTATAATATTTCACAGTGTTACTGTTTTTGCTGTGTTTTTAAGTAATTAGATGCAATCTTGTTAAATAAAAGAAACTTTTCAACAACATTAAAAAATCATACCAACCCCAAGCATTTTAACTAGTAGTGAAAAATAGGCATATACATATTTAAAAAAACATAAGCAGGCATAAAAAAAGATAGCAGTGTATAATGACCAATGTCAATTAAAAATCAAGACATCCTTATAAAATGCAGTTTGCCCAATATAGGATTCTGTTGAGTTTTAGATTCTGAACTCATGTAACCCTGAACTTGATGACATGTTTTCTCCCTGTAGTTTTTGCCTGTTTGGGTTTCCTGTCACCTGCTAATCGTGGGGCTCTGATGACGTGTGCAGTGGTGCTGTGGGTGCTCCTGGGTACTCCAGCTGGTTATGTGGCTGCCCGCTACTACAAATGTAAGTGCACAGCAGAGGATTGACCTTTGATCTTTTATCCTCTCTTCATTACGGCTGTCTGCAGTTCGTTAGATTTAATTAGTGTCAGAGGAGCCCTTTACACGAACAGACAGGCTACACACCCCTGCTGCTTTTTTGCTTTAGTTGTGTTCTACAGCTCGTGCAGAATACAATGAGAGCTTACTTTTCTATTTACTATGATATCAGTTGTAGATCCATCTGCTGAGCTCTGTTTTAAAACATTTCAGATGACATAAGTGTAATTGTCCTCTTTGATCTTCTCTCAGTTTTTCCATTCTGATTAGAAACTGAATCATAATGGACATTTATGAGTTTACTTTCAATCGTTACAACAGCCTTTTAAAAAAAAAAAATATATTTTTGTCGTCGTCCATCAACCACCAGTCTTGATGCACAGGATTGTGGTAGATCCTAGGCAGTATCTCAGTGCCTCATGGCTTATATCTTTTATTTATTAAAACTAACAAAGTATGGTTTTTTGTTTTTTTACCCATCTTCTATGGTGTTTTCTTAGCAGCATACTGTATAAAACAAAAACAGCTCCTTATAAAAAAAAAAAATGAAAATGTTATATTATTGTAGTAGTTATGAACGAATACAAAGATGTAACTTTATATGGAACTCTATAACTCTTTATATTGAGTGTGTTTTTACTCAATTGGTTCTCTATAGGGCTTATGTTTTTTGGAACAAAGCAGGAATTACGGTCCGTCTGAAATGGGCTCGTGAAGGAATATTGTAACGGGGCTCAATTACATTAAGCATGTTCTTAAAACCTACGTTCCCTCTCGAGGCGGGAACTCAACATTACGTCAGCTAAGACGTATATGGGGAACTCCTCCCTTCTCCACTTTTGCTGAAATCTTATTGGCTAACGCCAGCTGGGGGCAGCTGGCCAATTGACGCGAAGCATGCAAATACTGACAGGTTCGCGGGCAGTATAAATTGCATGGGCGCGAAATTACGTCAGAATCTCTTTCTTCACGCTAGAAGTTATCTTCACGCTGAAGTTATATCACGTTATAACCTTAATCTTAAAAGTACCATCGTGGAAGTTGCATTTGAGGATTACTCACCGTTTCCTCTCCGCATCCGATGGCTGCTACCTGCCAGATTTGTGCTTGTCCCCTTGACCCTCAGGACCCTCACCAGTTCTGTGTTCCCTGCCTGGGCCTCGCCCACGCTGAGGCAGCTTTCACGGATGACACGTGCGCCCACTGCGCTGAGCTGCCAGTGCGCGCCCTCAGAGCCAGAAGGGAAGTGGCTCGGGCATCAGCGGGGATGAGGCCCACTACCGCCAGCGAGCCGCTGGTGGGCTATCCCCCACCCTAAGGCGAGTTCGACGCTGTCAGTTTCGCGGACGATAGCTTCCGCGGATAGATCATCCGCGAGGTCCCGCTCTTCTTCGGCACCTCGCCAGACTCAAGGACCGGCTGGACAGCCCGCCGCAGGTTCCCTTGGGCGACAATCGAAATGTGTGTTTAAATGCTGTTTGTGTGAGTTCCACAATAAAAACATGTATCTTTTCACAAAAAGAGCTTTCTCTTCCTCATGCACCCAACACTGTGTCACTCGCCCTGTCTCAGGACAGCGCAGAGCCACACGCCATGATTATAATGGCCTCTGGAGGGCGCCAGAGTGCAAACAGCACACAATGCCCGCCGCGGGCCGCCCTCCAGCCAGTGCTTCTTGCCTCGCGGGGCCCCGGTCAAAACAAGCCATCAGTGGCTACGGTGGCCGTAGAGCTAACGCGTCCGCTGTTTCATTTCCTGGACACGTGGAAGGCTATCCCAGGCGTTTTGCCGTGGGTACTGGGAATTATTCAACACGGATATTTTCTCCAGTTCAAACGCAGACCTCCCCGATTCAACGGCGTGGTCCTTTCACTGACTTCGCCCCGAAACCTATCATTTCTGAGACAGGAAGTTTTCAGTCTGCTTGAGAAAGGAGCAATAGAGCGTGTCCCTCCAAGCGAGCAGAAAAGCGGGTTTTACAGCCGCTACTTCGTGGTGCCAAAGAAGGGTGGAGGACAAACGCGCATTCAGAATGACAACACTGAAACAGATTTTGACTCAGATACGGCCCGGGGACTGGTTTGCCTCAGTGGATCTAAAAGACGCGTACTTTGATATTCAAATAGCGACGCACCACGGGCGCTTCCTCAGGTTTGCTTTCGAAGGCACGGCTTATCAGTATTCGGTGCTTCCGTTTGGCCTGGCCCTGGCCCCCCGCACGTTCTTGAAGTGTGTGGACGTGGCGCTTTCTCCCCTCAGATCGAACGGAATGCGCATCTTGAATTATCTGGACTATTGGCTGATTTTAGCCCACTCGAGAGATGTACTAATCAGTCACGTGGAAACGCTGCTCCGCCATTTGGATACGCTAGGACTGCGTGTGAATCTGCAGAAGAGCGTGCTTTTACCGAGTCGGACTATAACATATCTGGGAGTATGTTTGGACTCGATGGCCATGCGAGCCCATCTTTCTCAGGAACGCATGGAGACAATCTCATCGACTCTGCGCCGTTTCAGACCGGGCAGATCGGTTCCACTGAGGGAATTTCAGAGGCTTCTGGGTCTTATGGCGGCGGCTTCTTCAGTGTGCCATCTGGGTCTGTTGCATATGCGACCGCTACAGCTTTGGCTAAAGATCGATTCGGGAGGGCGGAAGTGGATTTGTTTGCCACAAGCGAGAACACACACTGTCAGACGTTTTTCTCGCTATCTCACTTCCCACTACAGGGAGATGCTCTGACTTCGCGCTGGCCGGAAGCCAAACTTTACGCGTTTCCTCCGGTGAAGATTCTGCCTATAGTTTTGTGCAAAATCAGGGAGGAGAGAGCGTCAGTTATACTCATGGCCCCGAACTGGCCGAATCAGCCCTGGTTCGCGGACCTGAGAGAGTTAGTGGTGGCTTCCCCATGGCAAATCCCCCTCAGGAAGGACCTACTGTCTCAAGCGAACGGCACGATATGGCACCCCAGCCCCGAGCAGTGGAACCTTCATGTGTGGCCGCTGCGGGGACCGTAAACGAGCAGGGCGCTCTGCACTCACGAGTGCTGAGCACGCTTACAGAGGCTCGCGCACCATCTACGAGACGGCTCTACACTCTAAAGTGGGGAGTTTTCACTAAATGGTGCGAGGAAATTCAAATTGACCTGGAGACCTGTGCCGTGTCGGATATTTTACGCTTTCTACAGCACAGCATGGACTGCGGGTGTTTGCCGTCCACGCTGAAGGTGTATGTGGCCGTTATTACCGCTTTTCGTTCCCCGGTTGACGGGCAATCGATCGGTAAGCATGCTCTGGTAATCAGTTTTCTCAGGGGAGCGAGGAGATTGTGTCCTTCACGGCCGCCATCTGTGCCGCAGTTGGATTATCTCTAGTTTTGAGGGCTTTAGCTCTACCGCCATTCGAGCCCTTGGCTTCGATTGGGATTAAGGAGCTTTCCCTCAAGACTGCTTAGCTTCTTGCTCTCGCCTGGAATCTGGAGACCTACATGCGTTTTCGGTGAACGATGATTGCATCTGTTTCGGACCTGGCGACTGTAATGTCACTCTCCGGCCGAGACCAGGTTATGTCCCGAAGTCACTCTTTACACCATTTAGAGCACAGATTGTTTCCCTGCCCGCCTTATCTGCTGAGCCGTCAGCCTCGCGCAATGCTGATGCTCAGAGAGCTGTTTGCCCTGTTAGGGCTTTGCGGATGTATGTGGATCGCTCGGCCACCTTTCGTCAGTCGGACCAGCTGTTCGTGTGCTTTGGTGGATGTAATAAGGGACGTGCTGTTTCAAAACAGAGACTTTCTCACTGGATTGTGGACGCTATCGCGTTGGCTTACGAACGCCATGGGAAGGATTGTCCCCTCAACATCAAAGCCCATTCTGTGAGGGCAATATCTTCCTCCTGGGCCTGGGCTAGAGGTATGTCTATCCAAGATTTATGTCTTGCTGCTGGCTGGTCTTCCCAGAACACATTCGCCAGGTTTTACAAGCTGGATGTACCCTCGGTAGCGTCACATGTACTTTCGGTGAGTTAAGTTTGATTCATTCTGTTATAACCAGCTATACAGTAGTTACCATGGCTGCTAACTCTGTGTTATGGTTTATATGGTTTATGCAGTTGTCACCGCTAAGCTGTCGACTCTGTGTTTAACTCTCAAGCTTGAGTGCTTTTGTGTTGTGTCTGCCCTGTTTAGTGCGGGCTTCACATTTATTGCATGAAGATATGCAAATTACGTTAGGGTCGGAGCTGTGTCTCATTGGTCTAGTTCCGCCTATCAGATGCAAGCACTCTTAGCGACACGGCCATTGGCTAGAACTGTCCTGCTTATGTGTGGGGGTGATTGATTCCGTTCAGGGCTTATCTTCACTGCTCTCACGGCGGGATTTTATACAGTTCCCATATACGTCTTAGCTGACGTAATGTTGAGTTCCCGCCTCGAGAGGGAACGTCTCCGGTTACTATCGTAACCTCGGTTCCCTGAGAGGCGGGAACGAGACATTACATTAGCCGCCGCGGTCGCTGTTTGATCAGCTGTGCTAGCGTTCAGTCATGATTCTGACGTAATTTCGCGCCCATGCAATTTATACTGCCCACGAACCTGTCAGTATTTGCATGCTTCGCGTCAATTGGCCAGCTGCCCCCAGCTGGCGTTAGCCAATAAGATTTCAGCAAAAGTGGAGAAGGGAGGAGTTCCCCATATACGTCTTAGCTGATGTAATGTCTCGTTCACGCCTCTCAGGGAACCGAGGTTACGATAGTAACCGGAGACGTTTTCCACTACAGAGTAAGGCGCTCGCTCACTCAGTACGCGCTGAAGGCTCGTTGCAAAATGGCTAATGCGTTTAACAGACCAGAAATAGAAGATCCTCCAATAACCAACAGGTCTGGTGTTTGGGTGCACTTTGGATTCCCTGTAAGCTATAATGGTGATGATAGAATGAATGGTAAATAGTAAGCTCTCATATTCGCGGCTATAACGTAAATGTAGCCTACCAATCGCCGTGGTGATGTCTTTTGCCCTGTTTGAATCCGTTGGAAATGTCTGTCTAAATGCTGCGGGTATAGTTTGTTGCGTGTATGTTTCTCCTTTTTTCGTCTTTTCCCAGATACTGACACACTAAGGTGATGTCGGCGTAAATGAGTTGACATGTTTCAAGTATTCCCGCTGGTGTTTTTTTTTTTTTTTTTTTGTATACATGGATTTCTCTGCGACGTCATCACTGCTTGCGCACGCAACCAAGAGGCAAAAGACCCGCGCTCTTCGTACCGGAGTAAATGGTTTAGGTGGTGGTGTTGTCGCTAGTCAAAATGCCAAGGAGTTGTTGCGTTGTCAATTGTACCAACCGAGCCAGTGCTGGGTGTCAGATGGACGTTTTACATAATGTTATATTAATAATATATTAATATGAAACCCAAACAAACAGATCCAACTCTGAAATTGCAATTTATTATTGAGTCAACAAGAAATTACAAACAATGTGAAATCTACTCGGCATAACAGATAGCGGTTTTCTGCCTCCTGGATGCGCGCGCATCCGGTTTTGTTTGTATACAAGAAACCCGTGTATTCCCGCTGGTTCTACCCTAGATGCGACATATCGTTGTTGTTTTTTATCCACCACTCTCTTGCCATCACCATTATAGCTTACAGGGAATCCAAAGTGCACCCAAACGCCAGACCTGTTGGTTATTGGAGGATCTTCTATTTCTGGTCTGTTAAACGCATTGGCCATTTTGCAACGAGCCTTCAGCGTGTATTACTGAGTGAGCGAGCGCCTGACTGAGTAGCCTAACATAAACATAAGTTGGTGTTTTTTTTCTTCTTCGGGGGTGTCAGGGGCGGTGCCTGTTTCGTCGTTTGGGTTATTGGGCTACCTTGTTGAACGTATATCATTATATTTCACAATTTTTTTTTTTTTTTCCAAAAATAATTAGTCCAACGAACCGTTCGGTCCATAATGCGTACCGCGTACCGAACCGAAAGCCACGTACCGAACGGTTCAATACGAATACGCGTATCGTTACACCCCTAATATATATATATATAGAATCTTTGTGTGTATGCAGTATGCCTTTTTATCTAATTATCAACAGGACCTTGTGCAATGGAAGAGGAAATTGTGACTGTTCTTTTTTGACAAAAAAAGAAGAATGTGACAGTTTTTAAGTGTTAGAATCTAGAGGTGGTAACTGAAAGAATGCTAATAAGTTTAATGAATTCCAGCAACTGCTTTGAAGTCAATAATAAAAAACATAATGCATTAAAAATAGTAGAACTTTTTAAAAAATCTCTCACTGTAGAGTCTGATTCTGATATATTGATGTATTACAAATTGAATGTGAGGTGAACTGGTCTCTCTCTCATTCCAGCGTTCGGTGGGGAGAAGTGGAAGACCAATGTCCTGTTGACAGCATTTCTCTGTCCGGGGTGGGTAAATGAAGAAATACATCATTCTTTTGAATTGAAGTTTCAGTACATTAAGCAGTTAAATGGATCCACCGTTAATGGACCATTTTGCACTTTGAAATATTGTGCATTGACATGTACCTTAAATAGCTTGTTGTGAATAATACATTTACATGCTTTTTCAGGGTGGTGTTTGCTGATTTTTTCGTAATGAATCTGATTTTGTGGGGCGAGGGTTCATCAGCTGCCATGCCCTTTGGCACTCTGGTGGCCATCCTGGCTCTGTGGTTCTGTATCTCAGTGCCCCTCACCTTTATCGGAGCATACTTCGGTTTTAAGAAGAGTGTAAGCATGCTTTACATCCAATTTGTTTCGCAAAAGCCTATTTTATTATTATTATTTGTTTTTAAACTTCTGGTGTAAAAAAATCCAATTATCCGTTACTCTTTTTTTAATTTTTATATATAGTTATATGTGTGTGTAATTTTGGTTCAATTTCAGGGCATTGAACATCCTGTGCGGACCAATCAAATCCCCAGACAGATTCCAGAGCAGTCCTTCTACACCAAACCTCTTCCTGGCATCGTCATGGGTGGAATCCTGCCATTCGGCTGCATCTTCATCCAGCTGTTCTTCATCCTCAACAGCATTTGGTTAGTGCTGATGATTAACGGTTGCTAAGATTACAAAAGCAAATGATAAAGTTTAGGTTTTGAACTCAAATGAAATCAATGGTCTTTAAAAACACTTACAGTATTATTGAAATATTGTGGAAACCATTGATATTGCAGGTCTCATCAGATGTACTATATGTTTGGCTTCCTCTTCCTGGTCTTCATCATCCTGCTCATCACCTGCTCTGAGGCCACCATCCTCCTCTGCTATTTCCACCTGTGTGCTGAGGTAAGAGTACACACAGCGAGATCCATATTACATCTCGCTGACGTGTGACAGTATGCATATTTTTGAGTATCATGTCTTTTTTTGTTTTTTTCATATGTTTTTTGTTTTTGCTGTCTCTCAGGACTATCACTGGCAGTGGCGCTCCTTCCTCACCAGCGGATTCACAGCTGTTTATTTCCTGGTCTATGCCATCCATTACTTCTTCTCTAAACTGCAGATTAGTGGACTTGCCAGCACCATTCTTTACTTCGGCTACACCATGATCATGGCACTCATCTTCTTCCTCTTCACAGGTCTGTATGTATGTATGTAGAGTTAAGGTGCAGACACTAGCAAAATTGCAGCAAGATGTTGTGGGGCGTCAGAAGCACGGCTCACACAGACGTCTCTTTCAGACCAAGCAGATTTCTGTTGCTCAGTGCTGCCAATTCATGTGACAAATGTGAAAATCAGTGAAAATCCCAATCACACAAATTCCTTTGTGGATTTTGGCACAAACTTTTTTGTAAACTGGTCATAGAATTTTGTCGCACAGTTTTCATGGAAAATTGAACAGCACTTTCAACAGACAAAACTTCAAAGTAGTTTTAGAGATTTATACTACTAGATATGTCATTACCATATTAGAAAATGACAGATCATCTGGTACAAGATTTTAGTTATATCATCCACTTCTAAGGCTACGTCCACACGAAGCCAGAGCTTTCCCTAATTCAATCTTTTTTCCCCCCTTATCTCAAGAAATATCTGCGTCCACACGAAACTGGCAAAAAACGATGATGTATAAATGCCAGACCAGTTTGTGGTGCTGTAATTCTGCCACAGATGCACTAATAACGGAGAAGACTTGGACTATACACATAAACCTTGCAAAATGTACACAAATTAACATAGAACAATACATCTGTTAATCAGTGTTAATGTTAGTTCATAAAAAGACAATCGTTCAGAGTTCATGTTTTTGTTGCTGTTACGTGACGTAGTGGTGTCTGACTAGGGGCAAGACGTGGGCTGATGATGCCAACGTTTCAGAAAATATACAGATTCGCTGTCCAAATGAAAACACAAGGGCGGCGTTTTCAGAATCATCCACTCTGGGACCCGGTCTCAAAAAATATCAGTTTCACTCTCCCAAAACGCCGGATTCGTGTGGACGAAATGCCTATACGACACAAAGTCTATGCGTATACAGCGAATACAGTGTTGACTAAGACGGTTTTTTGTACTTCCATATGTTTCTTTTACCTGTATTTCAGTTGTAATTATGATAACATTGCTTATTTTCAGAACGTGTTTAACAGAAAGTGGAAGTATCAATACATTTAAATGAATTAATCCAGAATTTATTAAACAGTAATGATTCCAGAAAGTCAAGTGGGAAGTTTTAGATTCCTAACATATGATGTCTTTATGTGCTGTTTTGACTGCAGAAAACCGTAATGCTTCGGGTAATATTGTGTAGTGTTTTAGTAATCTGGATCTCTTGTGTGTTTTTGCCTCCAGGTACAATTGGATTCTTTGCCTGCTTCTGGTTTGTCACCAAGATCTACAGTGTGGTCAAAGTGGATTAAATGAAAGCAATCTCATATGAGAATGAACTCTGAGCGCTGTTTAACTTTATCTGTTGCCACGGCGACTCTGCTTTACAGCAACAACTGAATCAACAAATTCCATTTACTTTGCTCTGTGTGTGCGTGCGTGTGTGCATTAGTAGTGCATATTCAACCGTTTGAAGAAATCAACACACCTGCTTCTTTAGTTGGAACAGAATACAGCAAACACGCACATAGGCCACTGCAATGAGTAATAAAGATTTGGAGTTTTCCCTTGTAAATATTACTTGCTTTTTTCTTTTGCTAACTTTGAAATTAAAGGGGAATGCATAAATTACAAAGAAAACTAGCTCCAGTTATTGAATCTTCATGGTGTCAGAAGTATGATTTTGTAAATAGCCTTTTTTCCTTGAATGCATCAAAAAAGAAACTAGAGATTAAAAATGGAAATAATTCGTTATGAGTTTATTTAAGAGTGAGGCTGTGTGAAATTTCATTCCATCATGTTGATACTGTAAAATTACTGTTTGCGCATTCTAGTATATAACAAGTGGGGGGAATGTCTATTTAACTTTTTGTTTGGTCTTTTTTTTTTTTCTCTCTCTCTCTCGTTGTTTCTGTTCATGCCTCAACACATTGCGTGCCTCATTATCACAAGAAAATCAAGACTGTTTCATTTGGTTAAGAACGGGTTTGTGAAAATGTGAAGTTCCCCGTCCATACACAGGGTACTGGAGTGGAATGATTTTCTTTGTACATATATATGCACAGCATTTAAACGTGTGTCCATAAACTACATTAGATTGGTTGGCTGCTCAGTTTTGATTTTGTCTTCTCTGATTTTTAGGTAACGAGATTACATGAAAAATGTTAAAAATATTAGAAATAAAACTTCCTCGTCTCCAAAACGGCAGTTCACTTGTTTTGATGTTTGAAGTTATTCTGTGTTGATAATTCAACCTTTTTTTTCCCCTCAAACATTGCTTTTTGTATCTTGCTCTTCCATAATGTTAAACATTTATTACCAGTAAAAAGGGTAGCAATCTGTACAAGTACAACCTTGAGACCATCAGCACAACCTCTTTATCTATTTCACTTCAGAAAGATGTCCACACTTAATAAGAAAGTGATATTTCCAGAAATTATTTAGCTTTTTGTAGCATGTAGTTCCAATCTTTTCAGTTCAGAATTTTTACTTAAGTAAAAAGTTTTCATTCATTATAGGTGTGAATTAAGGAGGCTGCCTTATAAACCCGGGGTATTATAAGCTCCTTCATATTCCGTGTTCCGTCTCGTCTCGCGCACAGCGTCCACACAACTTTCAAAGGCAGAGGAGCTCCACACGCAGTACCACTTCTGTCTCATAATTCACCTCGCTTACGCGCGCCGCATAATGCTTGCATTATAAGATTTATGTTAGCCTATTCAGTTGAAGCCACTAGAAAAAAAAGAGAGAACATCAATGTGGAGAAGATCTTGTTTACATCAAAACTGAAACCAAGCCGTTCACACAGAACGCAGATTTCGCACATTTTCTAGAGCAGGGGCCTCTTTATTCTGGAGCTACTTTTTAAAAATGAAAGCGACTAAGAGCTAAGTTACCAATGTTATAGAGTACTTAAATCTCTTAAATAATGTATAAATCCAAACTGCTATACACGCCTTTGTTCAAATGTGCTGGAAATTTTTTTTAAATAAGAATTTTACATATTTTATAACAAAAGCCAACAAATAAAATTAGCAGCACTATGCACTTTATATTTGCCTAAACAGTGAAATAAAACATTTAAAAAATCATGGCCACATTTTAAACTAACAACAACAAAAAAAACTTATATCTACTGACATATACTACATGTTCAAATAAAAGTTTGACCATTTTTAAAAAGAAAATTATAATATATCAGCCTTAAAAAAATTTTTTTAATAAAAGGATAATAAATTAAATGTATCTGCTCCATAAACAGTTCTACATACCTCTGATAACAAGGTAGGCCATTTTCCATCGACCGGTTAAGATTTACAATAATCTGGTCTGATTTTGCATTTGTCTGAACAAAAATATGGCAGACTGAACAAATTTATAAAACCACAGTTTGACAGCAGAGCAGAGATGAACTGCAGAACAAAGCTGTTTCCACGGTAACCTATTATGCATTCACACATATATTCATATATATTCTTTCATCTAATTTCCCTCAACAGTCTCCCTTCAGTCATTTTTTCACACGAACGAAACTACTCTGTGTTGCGTCTGCCCGAGACTCTTAATAAATTTGATTAAAGCCGATCTGTATATTTAATGTGAGTTTTTCAAATATGATAATCAATGCGATAAATGCGATAATCAAATATTGCTAAAATTATATACTAAAAAGACCAGTATTCCACTGTATTGAATAGATAGGTATAACATATAACTGAATAAACCAAATACAAGTCTTCATGATCTCTCTCTTTCCCACACACATGCAACTTATACACCCGTTTACTGTACACACACAAAATTCTACTGTTTGGATTTCTAGTACTAACCTCAAATGAAAATGGCAATATGGTCATTTTAAAAAGTATGCTTTCATATGTGCTTCATTTTCACTGAAGGAAACACCTGTGTGAATGCAGCGAAAACTTAAAGGGTTAGTTCACCCAAAAATCAAAATGATGTCATTAATAACTCGCCCTCATGTCGTTACAAACCCATTAGATCTTCGTTCATCTTCGGAACACAGTTTAAGATATTTTAGATTTAGTCCGAGAGCTCTCAGTCCCTCCATTGAAGCTGTGTGTACGGTATACTGTCCATGTCCAGAAACGTAAGAAAAACATCTTCAAAGTAGTCCATGTGACATCAGAGGGTCCGTTAGAATATTTTGAAGCATCGAAAATACATTTTGGTCCAAAAATAGCAAAAACTATGACTTTATTCAGCATTGTCTTCTCTTCCGTGTCTGTTGTGAGAGAGTTCAAAACAAAGCAGTTTGTGATATCCGGTTCGCGAACGAATCATTCGATGTAACCGGATCTTTTTGAACCAGTTCACCAAATCGAACTGAATCGTTTTAAACAGTTCACGACAGAACAAAACTGCTCAGATGCAGATATTATAACAATCTATCGTTAAACACACCTTAAAAGTTGAAATTATGCATTTTATATTAAAATGCGTTAGAATGACCAGTAGGTGTCACTATGTTCAATATTAAGATTTGTAGAGAGTCGAGAACAAGGCACTAATTTGCCATGTACATACAGATTATTATTTTTTATTTGTGTGTGTGTATGTGTGTGTGTGTGTGTGTGTGTGTGTGATTAATCCTTGCATTCTTCTGATGCGACTCACCGCTTCAGTAGTATGAAAATGTGTTAATGCTGTGTGTGTGTGTGTGTGTGTGTGTGTGTGTCTTTTTTGTTTATCTCTTCCAGATGGCTGTTTTAGTCAATCTTTTGTTGTGCTCCTTTCTTTAGGAGGAGACCAGAGTTTTATGGCTTCTCGTAATGGGTCTGGCCTATATTCCACACCTGACAAAATGGCAACAAGCTTTGAGAGAAAGACTTATCCTACAGGAAAGGCAAGTCGGACAGTACCTTGAAACTTCTATAGGGACAGATTGCTGGCTAAATTATTCCTGTCATTTTCGCTCACTTACACTGCAGAAATGTACATTGCTTACTATTATTAACACAATGAAGACTTTGATAAATGAAAGCCGTTTCCTTGGCATCATGCAGTGTTTAGCTGTGTTGAGTCATACACAGCTAAGGTTAACTTCACTGATACAACTCTCTCTCAAGAACATTATATGCAGTTAGCTTATTTCATTTTATTTTATTTTTTATGGGTTTTTATGTATTTTTCTGAGCAAAAAAGTTAATTTCTTTTTCTTTGTTTTCCTTGTTGGAAACAAATTTTCATCCTGAAGAGTAAAAGCATCATCCTACAAGACACAGGTTAAGCCTATATTTGTAGATTAGATTATGTTAATGACAAATACATCTTACAACGAAACACTACTTCTTGCCCTGATTTTTAAATTGCATTTAAAACCAATGACATAATTGCTCTATAGGGTATATTATGCATTAAAACAGTATAGTGTATGTCTGTTTCCTAGTGGCCATTGGTATCTCTCTACTTGTTTATTTCTTGCACGTTGGCCTAGAATTTGTGTAAAGTGTCTGAATTATTTCAGTCCATTTCCATCTTTTTCCCCTATATCTTTTTTTGTTGTTTGCCCAGTGTTTTGTTTTGTGTACATGTGTGTTTATACAGATATATGTTTATATAAAGGTTTGTGGTAGTGAAGTGGCTTTATCAGCACAGCAGTAATATATTTTTTCCTTTCAAGATTCTCTGTGATCCTTCCTCTCCATCATCCTTTCTTGTTAACGTGTTTCTCTGAACAATGGCTGACTGTGGCAGTGGTTCGTAAATAGTGTGGGTGGACAGCCTTTCTCTTTCAAACTCACTTCGGATGAATGATCACTTTCCGGCTTCCATCAGGGTCCTGATCTGAGATCAGCCGAGGCCTTCCAAATTCAAACTTTTACCTTGGTCACACTGATTCTCGGATGCTCTCAAATCAGCTATAAAGTGCCACTTCTCCCAACAGCCATTAAAACGGGGGATTTTCACGGCTGAATCACTCTCTATTCTAATCCTGCTTGCTAAACGCTTCATTTTGGGGCTCTTGTTCATATTCAGACACCCAAATGAGGGAAAGTCTTTTCATTGGATCAAAGGCTTGAGTGGTTTCTTTTAAAGACGAAATAAAAACTCCTGAGAGTTTGTCTGCTGGACAGCTCAGTGTTAGTCATCTGTGTTGTCGGCTTTAAGGGTGAATAACACCAGTCTCTTTTGTTTAATGAACACATTCAGCATGATAAAGAGTCTTTGTGGGGTTTTCTTGCAAACGTAGATAGCATCAAGACTCAAGAAACTGTAAGTAAACCTAACCTCCTCATAAGATTCCTGAATTCTGAGCAGTGAAAAGTTGTCCATTTTTATTCTCATTGGACAGTGCAGTGGAATTTTCAGTCTTGCTTTATTATCTACATAAACTTTGATATCTTCAGGTATTTCTACATCGCCCTCTAGTGGCTATTCAGAGTTTAATGATGTGCAAACTTCTATTTTTATTCTGCCTGTTGGCCTTGGAAATGTTTTCAGTTTGTGCATAAGCCAGTATGGTCACGTGGTACACTTCAGTTTGTCACAAGCAATCATGATTTCAAATTCCTTTTATTACATCAGCATATCATAAGCTTTGTTAGTAATATACCACCATTTACCATTTTTTAGGTCATGTGCGATGATGGCTGATGAAAGTTCTGCTTTTCATCACAAGAATAAAATACGTAAAATAGATCAATATTTTTAACAAATAAATACAGCTTTGATTAAAAGAAGAGACGCCTTTCAACAAAATCATCAATGATCTTTTTTTTATTACAAAGGCACATAAATTAATAAATCATACATGTCTTTTCCATTGAGCTTTTTGAGTGTGTCCTGAGAAAATAAATCCAAATTAAATAATGGCGTTTGTCACGGTTCGTAGCACTACGGACTCTTTGATGAGGTCATAAAAGCAAAGAATGTCGGTCACCCAGTGACACCAAGACTTCTCTCTCTCTCTCTCTCTCTCTCTCTCTCTTTCTTTCCCTTGCTCTCTTTTGTCTCCTCCTTTCCTTATGTTCTTCTCCCACTCTTTCTTTTTGAGGTACATCAGCTTTAATGAAGTGATTTGCTGGAGTCTGTTTTTTTGTTGTTGTTGTTGTTGTTGTTTTGTCACATTCTCAAGATATGGTACATTTATAACCATAATTCTGTTTACTTGTTTTTAACCATCATGAATAGAATAATAAATAATTGAAACTGTGAAACCATGTCACAAATGCTCTGGTTAACAGTGACTCATCAGATGTGCTACTGATCTTTCAATATAATATCAAATAAAATATAACAATTTATTATTTTCATTTTCCCAAACTTAAAATAAACTTAAATATATGCAGTTTTCAAGCCCACTGTCAGATCTTTTTTATTTATTATTATTATTATTATTTTTTTTTTTGTCTGCAACTCAATTCATTTTCAATTTAAAGTACTTTACTGGAATGATTGTTTACCAACTTATTGCCAAAGCCTTACACATAAAACCTGTAATAAAAAAAATTCACAACTATTTTGCACTATTTTCTCCCAAATTGTTTTCATTCAGTTAGCACAGACCTCCAAATAAATAAATAAATAAATGTATATATAAATGTATATACAGTATAGTTCAATGTTATGTATAGTTAATTAATAAAATCTATTTATGGCATTATTTTTGATGGCATCCTCACTTTACAGCATTTTACACAAGTGCCTAGAACTTTGCACAGTACTGTAGCTTTGCAGGTTTCGTGAAGCATTTTGGAGACATTGCCACAGTTCTTCTGGACTGAGTCTGTCTCAGTTTGTTCTATTTCTTCATGTTATTCCAGACAGACCGATGATGGTGAGATCAGATCTCTGTGTGGAGCTGTGGCTGTTGTCAGACTCCTTGTGCAAACAATAATCTCACTGGATTAATACTATTAATGGCAAAAATAATGTTTGGAAATGTAAAATTTTTGTTGGTGAAAATACTAGTGGCCTAAGAGACTTTTCCACATGACTGTGTGTGTGTGTGTGTGTGTATATATATATATATATATATATATATATATATATATATATATATATATGTGTGTGTGTGTGTGTGTGTGTGTGTGTGTGTGTATTAGTTCAGTCAAATGAGTAACCACGATGAACAGCTTCTAAAATAAATGTTGTTGTTTACATTACATTTAGTTATTTAGCAGATGCTTTTATCCAAAGCAACTTATAAATGAGCACAATGGAAGCAATCAAAATCAACAAAAGAGCAATGATACTCAAGGGATATAACAAATGTTAGTTAGTCTACGTTAGTACACGAAGTTAGTACACGAAGCAAGGTTTTATTTTAATTATATAATAAAAAACAGATAGAATAGAAAAAGAATAGAGCAAGTTTTAGAGGCCTTTTTTAAAAATTGTATAATAAAAAGAAAACAACTAGATAGAATGCAAAAATATTAGAATAGAGAGTGCTACAGTTTAGAAGGTCAAATAAAAATGGAAGATTTACATATGTGTGTACACTGTGTATAGTATGTATATATATAAATACAAATGTGTATTGTGTGTGTGTGTGTGTGTGTATATATATATATATACATACAATATTCATATATACTCGGAAATGACCAACTGGCATATATTGTCATTGCTTTTTTGCCTCACCAAACACTTTTTGTCTCCCTTCTCTCTCTTTTATCTCTCTCTTTCTCTTTCCTCCGCCCACTACAACCACTCGCTCTCTTTCTCTCGTCACAGCTCTTCTGGGGTCTTTGTCCCTCCGTCACACTGCAGACGTTCATCACTCCCCTTCTCCTTTTTTCCCCTCAACCCTTTTTTTCTCTCTCTTACTGTCTTTCTTATTTTTGTCCCTCTCTTTCTCACTCTTTCACCCACTTTTCACCTGGAAAAGAGGGTCAGTTGTGGCCCTTTGTCTCTTGGGGCGTCCCGTCAGATTCTGATCAGTGGGGTGTCTCTTTGTCCTCTTTCAGTCGAGTCACAATAGGGCCGTGGAATGCCAGCGTGTCCGTGTCCAATCCTCACTCACCCCACAATGTCCCTGTGTCCATAACGGATGGCACAATCTGGTTATTTGGTTTGCTAGGAGTCAATAAAAACGCAAGGCCTTGAAAAGATGACCCCGTCTAGTCTCCGAACCCCTCCCAGAGCTTGTACTCCCTGGAATCAGACCCTCCTGTCTCATGTTTGTGTTCTCTTGCTTTATTTATGAAGAAGGATGGATGGTGGTTTTTCACTAATTAAGAGGACTGACTCATTGCATCTGTTGAATTGGATGGTCACTTGCGCAAACCATCCCGGTAGAATCATCTCTTGGTGAACATTTAGACCAAATTTGACTGTTCTCCCCTATATTATAACACTTGATGATGTTGAGTAATTGCAGATGTGTGTAGTAGTTCCTTTGGTAAAGTAGAAGTGGCCTTTAGAAGAGATCAGATTAGACTCCTGAAGTTAATTAATCCCACTTTATCCTGTTTCATACACTACACTGCCTTAATCCCGTCTAATGACTCCACTAAATGTCTTCTGATATTGTTTTGTAGTTCTGAGGTTTGTTTTCCATTCAAATACTTTGTGACTTGACTGAAATGGCGCCACTGTTGTGTAAATCAGAATGGGAATGTTATAGGGGTCAGTATGTACAGTTAATCTCTGTTCTATTTTGGGGTTAATTATGCATTGAGTCCCGGTAAGTCTCGCTCTGATTGACGCTGGAGGGCGGTTGGAAGCGTGGATGATGGGATTTAGACCCTATTGAAGTCACTGAAGATCCTTGACACTCTCAAGAGAAGCAGCTATCAACTACTTCATTTAAAGCTTCTTAAGGGCTGTAGGACACACGTCCTTCACTTTTACCATCATCCCAGTTTAAGTGTAGTTTATCTATTCTCTGTTCTCTGTGGATTTCAACACAAAATTTCATTGATTGTGGAAACTGATTGTGTGTTCTATTCTATTCTATTCTATTCTATTCTATTCTATTCTATTCTATTCTATTCCATAATGTTCTGTAGTGATGCATAATATATTTATACCATATCGGTTATCAGATGATATTATAGAGGTTTAAATTGATCTGTATTGGAAGATATTGCGTATTTAATTGTGCATGTTCATTTCCCATATTTTAACATTTTACATTTACACTTAGCACTCACTAAAAGTTCATCTTTAAAAATAAATAATTTATATATATATATATAGTGCAGACCAAAAGTTTGGACACACCTTCACATTCATATATATATATATATATATATATTTTACAGGATTACAGGAGAAATACCAGAGGGGATTTCTAGTCAAAAAGGATGATAACCATTTGGTGTACAAATTAATTTACACACACACACACACACACACACACACACACACACACACACACACACATATATATATATATATATATATATATATATATATATATATATATAGTACAGACCAAGAGTGCATGTGTAAATTAATTTGTACACCAAATGGTTATCATCCTTTTTGACTAGAAATCCCCTCTGGTATTTCTCCTGTAATATTAAATACATTTAAAATGTAATTTAATTTTAACATGAATTAAATTTTTCAAACATTGTTTTAATAAATGATTGAAAATTTAATTTAATTTAATTTAATTTAATTTAATTTAATTTAATTTAATTTAATTTAATTTAATTTAATTTAATTTAATTTAATTTAATTTAATTTAAAATCGAATGAAAAAAAATTGTTCCCATAAATTAATTGCACTATTTATGACTGACAATTCTGATTTTGTTATACTGAAGAATTTTATTGATGGGTAATAGAAATGTTTTTGTGTGTGTGCTAATAAATCTTTTATTAATATAATTATGATTTTAAACCATTGATTTTAGTTTCTAAAATTAAAATAGTATATATATATATATATATATATATATATACTTTGATCTAGAGAAAACTTGTGGACATCAGTAGAATCTCAGTGTGACATCAAAAACTGATAGACCTCAGAGTGTTTATGCTCCAACCCCATTGGCTTCACTTTGTTTACACTTACAAAAATATCATACATAAATGGTTTATTCTCACATATTCTTCAAACTAAAATGTCTTGTAAAAGTACTTCACCGATTCTTTTTTATTTTCTCAGTTCTGAGGCAAAACAACAGTGAAGCTTGTAGTTTCAGAAACAGTTGTCATGTCATCCCATGAACCAGACGTTTAAAATAAGCATACCATTTAGTTTCCACTGTGCAAACCTATAATAACGTGGAAAAGAATTGGCATTAT
Source organism: Carassius carassius (assembly GCF_963082965.1). Classification (NCBI taxonomy): domain Eukaryota; kingdom Metazoa; phylum Chordata; class Actinopteri; order Cypriniformes; family Cyprinidae; genus Carassius; species Carassius carassius. Next base: position 20,753,256 of record NC_081761.1, read on the forward strand.
GACCTGAAATAATCTTCACAGCTAGAGACTCCATTAGTGTCCTCTTTGCCTGTGGCTCCAGCATTAGACTGTGTTAACTTGCGGTTATGTGAAGATAATGCTGAACTAAAGGCTATGAAACACTATTGTATTGTCCTCCATCACCTGTTGTCCAGATGCCCGGCGGGTGAGAGCCTCCTCCGACGTGGATGGCCTAAGGCCATGTGCCTTCCATCCCGGTAACCCTTCTCTCTATAGGCATTGTTCCCTGACCTTTAGCCTCTTCAGAGCTTCTTCAGCCCGATCATCAGTTCTTCTGTCCGACGGGGGTCATCATAGATATCTTGCTGTGAGTGCTGTGACCTGGTCATTTAGCAACAGGTGATAAACTTATGAGGAGAACTGATTCTTCACTCGTGAGTAACTGAATCGTTTAAGTGACTTAATTCTGCACTCATATTGTGTGATTTGGTGTGGTGTTTATGCTTATATTCAAAGGTTTTAAATCAGAGCAGAAAGTCTTAAATTCATGCACTGAATGTTGCATGCATTGCAAGATAAAAAATATAAAAAATTACGTCTTCCACATCTTTTTTGTCTTGTTTTCTGGTAGGGGTGAATTCAGTTTAAAACTGTCCCAATTTACCTGAATTCACCTCAAATATCTGAACATCAAGATACTGCACATTTACAAATTAAATCTTCTTTTCTCAGAAACTCAACCAAATTAAGTGAGTTCATACTTAAAACAAGAAAAAATATCTCTCAATTGTGTGTAAAAAAAAGTTAATTTTTTTTAACTCCATTTTGACTGATTTCACAGAAAACGAGAATTTTTTTTTTCTTCTCAAGTAATTGAGCTTGATTTAAGAATTTTTTGACATTTGCACAATCCAGAGAAAGAACATCACACATTGTTTTGAAGATGTTATTCAAACTTTCATTATTTAAACTTTTTTTTGTAAAATTAATTAAAACCTGTCATAGATCTGTTTTATATAGATTTCAAACTTTGAAGCATTGCTGATATAAGACATTTACATTTAGAGACAATATTTGAAGAGTTCAGATGCAAAAGCTAAGTGCCCTGTGCGTAGGTTCAGTCATTTCACTTTAATGGCAATCAAAAGGTTATTTTCATTGCCATTAAAGTAAAAGAATAATGAACATAAAAACCTGAGGAAAAAACGCTAATTTTAGAAGAAAATTTCAGATGGCACTTAGAGGATTTTGCATCTGAAATCTTCACTTATATATTTTGTTATTTTTATTTTTTTTCTTAAAAATTTAATTTTATGGTTTTAAAAAGGTCAGAAATGTCTTAAATTTGCCCTCATGAAACCTGCAGAAACCCTACATTAAGTCAAAATAGGTCGTTTACTTTTTTAATATGGTTAAAAACTGTTTGATAAATACTAACATTCTCAAAAATGATTTAAGGTTAACCAAATTATATTATTAGACAATAATGTTAATTTAATGTTACATATGTTGATTTAGATGTAATCTCTCTCAGATCTCCCGCCGTGGTGAAAAGATCAGGTGCGATCTGTTCCCTTCAGTCTGTGTGCCTCTGTCTCCAGCAGAGAGCATTAATTGAAGCAGGTCCCGCACCTATGGTCACTGCTATGAAGGGTTATGGTCAGATGATCACGGTTACCACAATTGACCCACAGCATTACAATGATTCAAGCTGGATTGTTTCTGTAAAATAAAGAAATGTGTATAGCCTAATTTACACTGAATTTTATGAAAAGTCTTTTTTAGGTTGCCTTTAGGAGATTTGTATTTAATATGGTAATTTATAATTCTTTGAAGTTCTAACAGCTTAGATCTGTAATACATAACTTGTACAATCTCAGATCATTTAAAGTTGAACAAACAGACACAGTGGGTGAGCTGAATTAACCTACAGTAGTTAGATGTTCCCCAAGTGCAGACAAATGAATGTGGTTGTTGTCTTAACCACTTTATAGCTTTAATTGGTTGGTTTTATTACTTTGTGAAATTTATACATTTATTCATTAACGATGCATTAGCATTAATTTGATCAAGAGCATCAGTTATGTTATTTATTTGTGTTACTCATATTTCTATTTCAAATAAATCCTGCTCTTTTGAACTTTTTATTCATCAAATAATCTTGTAGAATATATATGATTCAATGTTGATATAAAATGTTTCTTAAACAGCAAATCAGCATATTAAAATGATTTCTGAAGGATCACATGACACTGAAGACTGGAGTAATGCTGAAAATTCAGCTTTGTATCACAGGAATAAATTACATTTGGACATATATTAGTAGTTACTTTAGAGCTGCTCTACAACAGAATTGAATTTTGTTTGCATCACTGAATCACTTTTTAATCACTGCAAATCTGTTTTGAAACTCTCTGCACTTGAATTTAAATTATACAAATGTTTTGAAATCATACTGTTCTAACTGTATTTTTTATCAAATAATGCAGCCTTGGTGAGCAGAAGAGGCTTCTTTCAGAAAACATTAAAACAATTGATAAAAAGTCATCTGAATGTATTTCATGAGTGTTTGTTTGTCATGAGTCATGTGATGCAGTCATTTGTTTGCTTCACCCTTCATGTGCAGTTGTGCAGTGTCTGTTATTGAATAATCACCCTGGACCACAAAACCACTCATAAAACAGATTTATAAATCACCTGAAAGCTGAATAAATAAACTTTCCACTGATGTATGGTTTGTTATGATAGGACAATATTTATTGTTGAAATATAACCATTTGAGAATTTGGAATCTGAGGGTGAAAAAAAATCTAAATCTTGAGAAAATCGGCTTTTAAGTTGTCCAAATGAAGTTCTTAACAACGCATATTGCTTAGCAAAAATTACTTTTTGATATATTCATAATAGGATAGATAATTTACAAAATATCTTCATGGAACATGATCTTTACTTAATATCCTAGTGTTTTTTTGGCATGAAAGAAAAATAGATAATTTTGACCCATACAATATATTTTTGACTATTGCTATAAAACTACCTGTGCCCCTAGACCTCAGAGGGTTAAGACTGGTTTAGGGGGCCAGGGTAACATATAATAATTCTTTAAAAAACAAATGTTAATAAAGAAAACAAATTGTATAGCTTCTCTAGACTTCTAAACAGACAGCTGTCAATATTTTAAAGTGTAATGAATACATTTATTTCATATTAATACTTAAAATACGATTAAAAATATGTGAAAAAAAACATATAGATGGCATTCTGTGAAAAGATTGTAATAAAGATGGTGGACTGCAGAAACCCCACCGTGCCGGAGCTCATACACTCCTGAGAAATGCAGGTGGGACGAGGCAGTGGCGCCTGCTGCTGCTGTTTTCAATAGGACCAAACACACTTTCCTGTTTCTCCCTGCAGTGGTTCTGTGCCGTCCTGTCTATCAGTGCTGATATTATGCTAAGCCCTCCACACTACCCTTTATATATATGGTTGCCATAGCAGCATTATTCCTGGGGAGCAGCAACTTCAAATGATTGTAGAGGATTTTGGGGTTCGAACCTCAAAAATGTATGTGTATGTGTGTCTTTGAGATAAAGGGACAGAGAAAAAAGAGATGAACTGTGATTATGAAACACTTTTCATTGTATTCATGCAAATGTGTCAGATTTAAGCGTCAGATTTCCCATGAACAGAGTTCGGCTGAATGCTTTTAGTTACGTTCACATCATTCTTTTTGTGTTTGGCTAACCATACCTCAAATTACAGCTGACTGGACATCTTTTCTATCCCCTTTTGATTGAGTCAGTGTTTAGTCGAATAGATGCCATCTTATTTTAGTTTGCACAAACTAGATATGTCAAATGTACGATTTGTTTGTTTTTCTGCACAAGTCTGTAGCCGTTTTGTTCTCTCTCATAAGGGGCTCCATGCCTTCTCTCTCTTCATTTTCTGCCACTCACTTTGAAAGAAATCTCCAGCCCAGTGAATGATAAAAAGGGCTTTTGTATTTCTGAATGGCAAAATTTCTGAACTTTAGAGTTGAGGTTCCCCCACTGATTTTGCCCACACAGATTTTGACAGAGAAAGAGAGAGAGAGGGAGAGAGATCTGGTTGACAGTGCAGAAACATTAAACAGCATATGGGTGATTCAGCTCGTTAGTGCATATCTGTGTTGTAGCCTACAGACTAGTTCACTGAATGATGAGCTCATTTACACACACACACACACATGCACGCACGTACACGTAAGCCTATATAATTGTGCAGCTTTGCAAATGTGTGTACATGATTGTGTGGGTTCACACATTTTGTAAATTGCTTAATGGGACATTTTGCACCTTATATTCAATATCAGGAAGTCGTGTACAGTGATTGTCAGAGACACTCCGGGGATCATTACCCAAAATTACAATTTACACACAGATAGCCCTTAAACACCAATTAAATTACGCGAAATTGAGTTTATATAAAACTTCTGTTGACTAACCATACTCCCAGGATTTGCGAAATTTAAATAAATAAACAAACAACCTGACCACCTATTCCAAAGTTCTTGTTCATGACATACTCATCGAAAATGTTTTATTTAACATAAAAAGATGTATCTCCTTTGAGGCAGTTTTAAAGGCTTTAATTTAGTCTCTAAATAAATACATTTATTCATATATTAATTATTATTCAATCGTTTATACCATTATTTGAATATATATAGATATATAATAAAAATAATACATTTTGAGTTTTTAAATGCTCACCGCCCTCTTCCGTCACTAGGCTATTTTACATTTTTAATTTCACAATATTGAGCCAGTGGGTAAAATATATTAAATATGTTAAATATGTCACTAAATAAATAATGCAAATAAATCACAACTGTAAAATATTTTAGATTAAATAGATTTTGTTTTAAAAATGAGTGTGTGTGAATTGTCGCAGTGCGCTGAAAAAAACTCTAAAGGTGTTTTCGTTTGAAAACGCTGCCTTTACCGACATTGCCTTATAACCTCTTTGTAAAAAATATTTTGAAACAACCAAGCAATCTGGTTTTAATTTAAAAATCTGAAAATGTATTAAAATGTTGCTAAATGGTCCTTTAAGACAGTCTGATGTCTTGCAACATTCTTTTTTTTTTTATGAACAATCCAATTTAGCAGTCTGGCCTCCCTTTTGAAAAATTTGAAATATGTTCAAAACGGTTGACTGGGCGAAAGATTATGAAGTGCTCATGATAATTGATTTAATGAATCTATTTCGAATTCATTTACAGGTCAGTTGTTAGAACATGTGTTGGCTGACATTTAAATCTTATTTTAAGGGCGTCCATTTCCTTTTTTGAAACATAAAATATAACTTGTAGCCTAACATTTGTTGTTCCGTTATAAATCTCCTCCCTTGAGGAATGATCAGCGCAAAATAATTCTGAATGTCTTTTTATTATGTGAGGCTGAGATATTTTAATGGACCAGTGCAGATGTTTTTGAAATATTCATGAAGTGGTTCTGGTCTCTTTGGAAAAGGCGAAAAGGGTCAGTTGTTCCTTTCTAACCTCTTGACTCTGTTGATTTTATATTCTTGGCATAGCGGCGTCTCTCCGTCTGTGTGTGTCACCAATTCAAGACTGGCCACGTAAATATGTGTCTAAAGGTTAGATATCCTCTGAAGAGGAACAATTCGTCCACAATGGAGAGACTTCCCATCTCACCGCCGTTGTCAGGACAACCCGAGCGGTATCCCAGCCCATAATATGTTTCAGTTCAAAGCCGGTGACTTACCTCTTTACAACAGTCTCCTGTCCCTTCCTTTCTTCTCTTTGACTGCTCACTCTGAGACTCGAGGCTTGAGCCCTTGTCCAAATAAACTATTGACAAAAGTGTTGGTTTTCGGAGACGCGGCAGAAGGACACTGTTTTTCTATTAACTCTGATTCTGTAAGAGATGATAACACAACACAACAAGGTCGAATATAGCCTTAATAACTTCTTAAAATGGGTTAGATGAAGATCAAATGAAATTGGGTTCCTGTGAACGTTGCATGTGCTGGATTCGAATATAAAAACATTTTCAGATGGCAGTTTGCAATGAATGTTAGTCTACTCTCGTAAAACGTGATTTTACAAAACACATAAAGTAATTGTTCGTAAACGAAGAAGATGTGAAATTGTAAAAATAACCAAAAGAGACCAAATTTGTTAAGACATTTCCGTTAAATATTTCATTTATAAATATCACGTTTTATGCAGCTGTGCATTTTGATTATAGCCAACAAAAACGAGGACGAAGTCGACACTTGGTTTTGCAGGTCACCATAACGCAATCGCGCGCACTGCACAGAACTGCACCCAAACTAAAACCCTTTTCACTGTTGTGCATGCTGTGTGAAAGGTTAGACTGCGTTATAGTTTATAGTTAGAGCTTCAAATAGAATGAGCTCACAAATGAAACCTCCACTCAGGGAAATATTAAATATCACAATATAAACATCACTTATAAAAAACAGATGTGTTTAATACAGTTACTGCAACCGAATAATGAACTAATAATAAATAATATTGTAATGCAGTGTTGTGGATTTCATTCATTTCCCCCCTCACCAGCACGGACGATTCCCTCGTAAACGCATAAAACTGGGCGGAGTCACAAGCACCGTCAGCCCTGATTACTCGCGGGGAGTAAACGTTTGATTGGACGAGTGAACAGGATTTGGGAGTTACACACACCAATGAGATTCTTTGATTTGGGAAACGGGGTTACTGTCGTGAGGGGGCGTGGGGTGTCCTGGAGAGACCCCAGAGATAAGCGCAGTCAGGAGCGCAAAAACACTCAGTTGGATTCACGACGCACAGAGAACCTGCGCAACCGCTACTAGTTTCACTTTGGCGCACTAATTGTACCGATGTACAAACTGTGTACATTTTTTGCAGATTTTCCATCGTGTCAAAAGGATTTATTAGATTTGACTATAACTTCATCACTTGGTATGAGTTTTAGTTATAGCCGCATTACTAGCAATTAACAGCCACTCATTGTATTTACATCCTACGTTTGTTTTCTTTTTAAACACGGGTATAGTCGCATCTTGTAATCAAAAACCGTGGTGATGTTACTGGATGCCGGCCATCAAATCTCTGGTTTAGGGGTTGGCACGTTCACAAGGCATCACTCGGCTGTGAGCGAGACGCAGGACAGAGATATGAGTTTCATGGAATCGGCACACATGGGCGCGTTCAAACTGAACCACCCCGATTTGTCCCCGGGCCAAAGCGCAGCTTTTGCCCCCCAAGCAACCAGCTATTCCGCGGCCGCTCTGGGAGCGCATGCAGCGGTGCACGCTGCCTCGTATGCCAGTTCCACGTTTAACTCCACCAGGGAGTTTCTCTTGCGCAGCCGAGGCTTTGGGGATTCGACCCCGGGCAGCGGACAACACCCCATCTTCAGCTCCGCAGCAGGGCCTCTCCATCACTCTCACCCGGAAGGTCAGGGTCACCTACTTTTCCCTGGAATCCACGAGCAGCACGGGTCCCATCACGGCTCTCCAAACTTGCTGAACGGGCGCCTTGGATTACCCGGTGAGGTTTTCGGGCGAACGGAGCAGTATCACCAAGTGCCCAATGCACGGGCCGATCCTTACGGTCAGTATGGCCTAAATATGAGTATGAACATGGGGCACCACCCCGGCGCATTCTTCCGCTACATGCGACAACAGTGCATCAAACAAGAGCTCATTTGTAAATGGATCGACCCGGAGCTTGGTGACCCAAAAAAATGCTGCAGCAAAACTTACAGCACAATGCACGAGCTGGTCACGCATGTGTCCACGGAGCATATCGGCGGCCCAGAACAGTGTAACCACGTCTGCTTTTGGGAGGACTGTCCACGGGAGAGCAAGCCATTCAAGGCAAAATACAAATTGGTGAATCATATCCGAGTGCACACGGGAGAGAAACCATTCGCGTGCCCCTTCCCGGGATGTGGCAAGGTGTTCGCGCGCTCAGAGAATCTCAAAATACACAAACGGACACATACAGGTGATTATTCGTTGAAGATGGTTTAAACATGGCTTTTTATTGAATCGCGCAGTACTTGAGTTTAAATGGTCATTTCAGTTTCAAAGCTACAACTTTAACCCTGTTCTTCAGTAAAACACGTTTTTCATGCATTTGTTACGCATTGATGTCTCAACAATCGCAAGGAAAGTTAAAGACTTGAAATCCTATAGTGATGTTTTATAATTAAAAACGGATGTTTTTGTAAGTGTGAATTGCTCTTAAATTTGAATGCCTAAATTGCTACGATTGCGCCATCACCCCTTTTGCAGCATCAGCCCACTTTTCTGTGAGAGTAGGCTGCTTGTAGTAGACAATTCATTGACTCTGTATGTAAGGTTCTAACCAGTGTGGTAAAACATACATCTAAATAAAAAAGATCTTGTCTTTCAGGAGAAAAACCGTTCCAGTGCGAATTCGACGGCTGTGACAGACGTTTCGCCAACAGCAGTGACCGGAAGAAGCACATGCACGTTCACACGTCTGACAAGCCATATCTGTGCAAACTGTGCGACAAGTCTTACACTCATCCCAGCTCTTTAAGGAAACACATGAAGGTGAGAATTAAAATAATCTGACTGCTATTCTCTGTTCTCCAATCTATTACCGTGCATAACATGCTTAAGTAAGAATGAACTGAGTCTAAGTGTTTGATTCCTTTTGTAGGTTCACGATGATCAGGGTCCAGTGGTCGACTCCTCTCCTACCGGAAGCTCCGGGTACGAGTCCTCCACTCCCTCCAGTTTGATCTCTCCGTGTTCAGAAACGCACAGCACCATGTCTCCGGACTCTGGCGCACTCAACAGCAGCGCTCACGGCAGCTTAGCGTCCAATTTTAGCGAGTGGTACGTTTAAGGACTCCGCCAAGAACTGCATATAAAATAAAATATAATTTGTAAATAGTAAATGAGGGTTTATGTTCTCAGCATGTCGAAGATTCAGTGTTTGCACTGTGACTCGATAAAAAGTATTATGTGACTAAAATGAAGGCTGTTTTCTTATATGAAAAATACAATTTCCTTTGGTAGTTTGCCAAAGACGAATGATGGATGTATTTTTTCTGACTGTATAAATGTTTTACAGTAAGGTCGTGTCAAGTTACGATATTTGAATACAATATTCCTGTCATTAGAATATATATAGAGTATTTGACGTTGATTGTCTTACCATAAAAGTATTAACGGGGATCATAAGTGCCGAAGTCAAAAGTTGTTCGTTAAATTGGACACAATTCTGTGAATGTATATTTTAGTAAGAATTATTTACATGTTTGTTACAGATATCTGGAAATCATCCACTTCGAGTCATTTTGAGAAAAGCCTCTTGTTTTTAAATTATGGTAGCCTATACTTGATTAAAAGTACTAAATATTTATGAAAAACTCCTCGACTAAAATGTGTACAGAACTGTTACCTTTAAAGTGTTTGCACATTGTTATTCTGTTTAAGATGGAAATTCTTGTTGTAACTAATGCCAAACCGTAAAATGAAGGAAAATATATAAAGACAATAAAAGGCAACAAAAAATAAAACCAAATGTCTCATTCGTTAATTTACCATTCATATGGGACTCAGATTTTCTCCTCTGTAGTGGACATTATATTTCTCTGAGACCTTACATGACACAGTTTACAGATGTCCTGTAGAGCACATAATTCAGGGCTTTTCAGAGATACCAAATGTTTGGAGGTTTGACTTTGACCACGCCCTCTCCTTAGTCTTAAAAATGTCTGACGTTAATGTAGTGGTCAAATTTACCACTCTTATGATAATATTTTGTTATTATAATTAAAATCTGACTTTTTAAATTAATTGTAATAAATAATGTCTCTGTTAACAGGAGGTAGGTGTGTGTGTGTGTGTGTGTGTGTGGGGGGGGTTATATTTAAATATATTAAATATGAGATATTATTATGAAAATCTTGTCAGTTATTACTCCCATTACAACACTTGAAGAATTCAGATACAAAAGCCAAGTGCCACCTGAAACTTTCTTCTAAAATGAGCAGTTTTCTCAGTCTCTCATGTGTAGGTTCAGAACATAAATGACTGAAAATAAATATAGGAGCCTGAAAAAAAAGATGGCACTTAGCATCTGATTCAGATTTTGCATCTGAACTCACTTCTTTTTTCATAACATGCTGCCCCACGAACACATTAATATGCAAATTAGATACAGTGTAGCCTATAGATACATTGTATATAATGGGAAAAACTTTTATGGCCATTTTACACACTGCATAATCAAGGTCTTTATACAAAGTTTAGTATAAAACAAAAATCCTGAAACCTAAAAATGTATTGGTGATTTAAAAAACAAACAAACGTTGTTGCCTAATCATGTCATTTTATTTATTTATTTGTTTGTCTATTGATTTATTTATTAAATTGAGTCCTGGTGTCCTCTATATATAGAAGAGAGCATTACATACAACATCATTCTTCAAAATGGTTATTTTTCCATGTTTTCTTATGCTCCAAAAAATGTAATGACATGAACAAATACTAAATTCACACACACACACACACACACACACACACACACACACACACACACACACACACACACACACACACACACACACACACACACACACACACACACACACACACACACACACACACACACACACACACACACACAAATACACACACAATTCTCAAAGGAGGATATGATAAGAAAAAATGTGATTTATAATGACATAATGACCTATATATTATTCGTTGCGTTTATTGGCGTTTTTCCCCCCGCATCATGCTAGCTAGACTACATTCACAAACACAAATTGTCTGAAAGTCCTCATACAAAAGTACTGGAGTCCTTTAAAAAAGATTCAGGGTGTAGCTGTATGATTGCCATTACATTTTCAACAAAATAAAAATTAGACATGCACCGGTATTGTCACCATGATTTGCAGCATTGGTTTTCTGGATGTTTATTTTCAGGAAAACTTTCAAAACAAAACAAAGAAATAAAAATAATAATGTGACGAATAATAGCAGCTATACTGTAATCTGTTCCAAATTTAAACCATTTTAATACAACAGCCTACATCCCAAATAAAATAAATAAATGACCAAATAAATGGATAAAAAAATAAATACATAAACTTCTAACAACTGCCACCGATTTTAGTACAATATTTAAAATAATCTTTAATGCATAGTCATAACTTAGGGATTCGTGCAGATGCAATAGAATAGCCTTCAAGGTCACGGTTTTTCTCAGCAGCCTCCTGTGTCCACCCGCTCCGTTTTCTGACACATTTGAGCACATCTGATTGGTCGAGAGGGCAAACACCCCCAAACTCTGTGTATTACGTCATAAGGGCGCGCCGCCCTGCTCTCGGCAACTGCGGTTAACATGGCGGCTTACAGGAGCGCTGCAGGTTTTCAAAGAGTTCTGCATGCTGTTAAGGTAAGCGTTTGATATTTAAAAGTGCTGCTTGCAGGAAAATAATTAATATAACGAATCTGCTGATTTGTCAGAATTGTATACAAAGCATTGCTTTGTTATCGGACCAAGCGCCCTGACTTGTCTTTAAAAAAAGATCCGCAAGAATGTTCACTTGACTTGTCATGACACACAGACAGTTTGATTGATTGATTCATTCATTCGTAATTGTCAAGTATTATTTATGAAACATCACTTTCTCCTCATAAATATATGATGTGTCCTTCGTTGTTGTCGTTGAAGAAATCACGAGCAGATGTCTTTATCATTGATGACTGTGAACTCATGTCAATGTCAAAATGATATCATGAAGTGTTTAGCTGATGCAGCTGTGCTGAATCTATTTAAAAGACGTTTTGTCTGTGCAGCGAATATTTCATTAAAATATTCCTAATAGCAAATTTGAAAGCAGTTTATATTTTTGATTGGATCTAGGTTCCACTTTTATTAAGGACTATCAGTTAGTCAGATTATTTTTGCTGATTCAGACAGTAAATCACAAAGCTTCTCTCTCCATTTTGAGCCATGCTCTAATATGAATTCATGATATATGAATTAAACACAAATGCCATTGTTGTTCAGAAAAAATATTTAGACAATTTTATTACTGGCGTGATATATACAGGTGTATCTCAGTAAATTAGAATGTCATGGAAAAAATCATTTATTTCAGTAATTCAACTCAAATTGTGAAACTTGTTTATTAAATAAATTCAATGCGCACAGACTGAAGTAGTTTAATTCTTTGGTTCCTTTAACTGTGATGTTTTTGGCTCACATTTAACTCATTAAACTAAGAATATGGTGACATTACAATCAGCTAATCAACTCAAAACACCTGCAAAGGTTTCCCGAGCCTTCAAAATGGTCTCTCAGTTTGGTTAATTGGACTACACAATCATGGGGAAGACTGCTGATCTGACAGTTGTCCACAAGGCAATCATTGACACCCTTCACAAGGAGGGTAAGCCACAAACATTCATTGCCAAAGAAGCTGGCTGTTCACAGAGTGCAGTATTCAAGCATGTTAACAGGATACAGGAAGTTGAGTGGAAGGAAAAAGTGTGGAAGAAAAAGATGCACAACCAACCGAGAGAACAGCAGCCTTATGAGGATTGTCAAGCAAAACTGATTCAAGAATTTGAGTGAAATTCACAAATGGACTGAGGCTGGGGTCAAGGCATCAAGAGCCACCACACACAGATGTGTCATGAATTTGCTGAACCACAGACAACGTCAGAGGCGTCTTATCTGGACCAAGGAGAAGAAGAACTGGACTGGTGCCCAGTGGTCCAAAGTCCTCTTTTCAGATGAGAGCAAGTTTTGTATTTCATTTGGAAACCAAGGTCCTAGAGTCTGGAGGAAGGGTGGAGAAGCTCATAGCCCAAGTTGCTTGAAGTCCAGTGTTAAGTTTCCACAGTCTGTGATGATTTGGGGTGCAATGTCATCAAACTCACCAGACCTGAACCCTATTGTCAAGAGGAAAATGAGAAACAAGAGACAAAAAAAAAAAAAACGCAGGTGAGCTGAAGACCACTGTCAAAGAAACCTGGGCTTCCATACCACCTCAGCAGTGCCACAAACTGATCACCTCCATGCCCCGTCAAATTGAGGCAGTAATTAAGGCAAAAGGAGCCCCTACCAAGTATTGAGTGCATGTACAGTAAATTAACATACTTTCCAGAAGGCCAACAATTCACATGAAGTATTCTAATTTGTTTAGATAGTGAATTGGTGGGTTTTTGTTAAATGTGAGCCAAAATCATCACAACTAAAAGAACCAAAGAATTAAACTACTTCAGTCTGTGTGCATTGAATTTCATGAAAATCTGTGTTGTTGGTGGTGTCTTTCATGTTTCATTACTGTAACTATACTGTAATGCTAGTGGTCCTACAACAATGTCAAGTTATAAACCAGAGTTACCCAAACGTTTTACTATGATGGGACAAAATATTGAAGTAAATTCACCATTATGTCTGTTTATATTATACTTAAATATCAAATGTATAATTTTTACCAATATTTTCTACATTTCAATGCAAAAGATAGATGGAGAATAAATAAAAATTTACAAATAAATGCATAAATCTCAAAACAATTAATTGGACCTGAAGAAATGCTTCAATGGGATGTTTCTCCAATAGCAAAGGTCATCAGGTCCTGGTTTGGGCACCTCTGTTACAAAGTTTCATTCAGTCAGTGGTGACCATGGTCTCTTTGTGTTTTAGCATGTCTGTTTTAGCAAGCAGAGATGCGGTGTTATAATCTGCCGGTACTCTACAGTATATGACCCAAATGAGAAGGTAAGTCTGATTATAAGAGTGTTTGATATTCATTGATGTTTCTCTTCTCTTCACTTGTGCAGTCTTGTTTCCTTTCCTACATCTTAGTGCATGAACACTGTACTGTGGTTGTAAGCAATTGTTGTCTGTCAGACTGTATGATTGGATCCAAGTGAGATCTTGAGTAAGAGGAAAAAAATAAATAAAAAATAGCACTTTGTGCAGTATCAACTGTCTTTTATGTCAATTGACATGTCTTTTGTGATGAATGAGTTGATTTCTGTACATAGATGCAATATAAGTAGTGATTACTTGACTGCATCTGCAGCCTAGATATTCAAATGGACACTGATGCAATGATTTTAATTAAAGTCTTTTTTGTGCACTAAAGCTGCATTTATTTGATTGAAACTACAATAAAAACAGTAATATTGTGAAATTATTTAATTGTCTACAACCATTACTCGAGTATTGTCACATGATCCTTCAAAATCATTCTAGAACATAGTTTTCTTTTCTTTTTTCTTCTGCATATCATTGCTCTTTTTTATTTTGATTGCTTTATATAAAAGCATCTGCTAAATGAGTAAATGTAAAGGATTTGCTGTTTAAGAAACATTTCTTTTTATTATAAGTGCCGAAAAAAGTTTTTGAAAGTCTGGGTTCAGTAAGATTATAATTTTTTTTTTTTTTTTAATACTTTTTCCCCAGCAAGAATGCACTAAATTATAATCATAATTTTTAATTTTACACACGATTTCTATTTTAAATAAATTATGTTCTTTTGAATTGTCTATTTATTAAAGTATCAGGAAAAACACAATTGCTGACCATTAGAAAACCCTTCCTTTTAACCATAGGCTGTGAACTGTTGCAGCATTTCCAATAAAAATAAAAATGAATGGTTTGGTAAGTGAGATTGAGTATTCAAGATGATGGACATGTTGATGTGTCTGGAGCAGTAGAATGAGGTATGTGATCCTGGAACACAAAACCAGTCTTAAGTGTCAATAAGCTTTCCACTGATGTATGGTTTATTAGGATCGGACAATATTTGGTCGAGATACAACTATTTGAAAATCTGGAATCTGAGGGTGCAAAAAAAAAAAATCTAAATACTGAGAAAATCACCTTTAAAATTGTCCAAATGAAGTTCTTAGCAATGCATATTACTAATCAAAAATACAGTTTTGATATATTTACTTTAGGAAATGTACAAAATATCTTCATGGAACATGATCTTTACTTAATATCCTAATGATTTTTGGCATAAAAGAAAAAATTATAATTTTGACCCATGCAGTGTTTTTTTTTTTGGCTATTGCTACAAAAATACCCCAGCGACTTAAGACTGGTTTTGTGGTCCAGGATCACATTTAGATATTCATAGAGGAAACAAGGAAGCCTCAGTTATTTTGACACGTATATCAAGGTCAAGATTCTGTTTGCAGACTCTCTCAGCCTCTACGCTCCCAAAAGCCTGTTGCATCCATGTAGCTCTGATGTTTCATTCTCCCACAATCAGCCTTTGCCTGAAGCTGTGTGTGTGTGTGTGTGTGTGTGTGTGTATGTGTTGGGAGATTGGGGGTGTAGCAATATGAGCAAATGGGGAAATATGCTTTGAGTTTAGGAATGTGTTCTTGCATACACATGGCCTTAGGCTCATCTTGACACATGGTTTATAGGCAGACACTTCCTTCAGTTTTTCAATAAATTGTTTACACGTGGCAGACAACATTAGCAAAGCCTCCTACTTTGATCTTTAAGGCACACTAACATCCATCTTAACAGTCAGAATCATCTAGATCTCCCACGTTTTAAACTTGTGTATGTTTAATGCACTTTGTGGAATAGATAACAGTAGTTAAGTAAATAAGTATTTATATAAATACCTGATACGGTTTATGATCATCCAATTTTAAATTCAGTTCTGCACTTAGAACTTGATCTCAAAGATCTTTACATCTCTTCTTGTCATCTAAGAGGCAGTGTGTGTTGAACGGCTTTCACTTACAGCTAAATGAGTTGAGCTTTATTCAGTGTTAGAGACACACTCTGTGGACAAATCAGATGTGTTGACAAAACAAATGTCTTAATCACCCTGTTCTCTTTTCCTTTCCACAGACCTTTGATAAAATCCTCATTGCAAACAGAGGCGAGATCGCCTGCAGGGTGAGTGAGTGTGTGTGTGTTCTTCACCAGGAACGTTCCTTTCACTGTGTTTAAGGCAAAACATTAGATTTGTCTTAAGGCCAATTTTCATTTCTAAATCAGGGTGAAGTCCTAGATGTATGATCTTTACCTTTGGTTCATTTTTACTACTATGAAATGAAAAACATTCATATTCATGCTTTGTTTCCATTCAAAGGTGATTAAAACATGTAAGAAGATGGGCATCAAGACAGTCGCAGTTCACAGTGATGTGGACTCCAGTGCGGTGAGAGAAATAATATTCAGATGTACCCTAAAAAAGGACAAAAACATTGAGGTTGAAAAGTCTGAAAACACATTGATTCAAAAACTAATTTAAAACTGAAAATCATTCTCTTGTTAATTCTCACTAATTAAGACTCGCCTGTATTTTGCTGAAAGGTTAAGAGTTTCAGTAGGACTCGGCTGTCTATTCAGCAGATTTTACTGGACGGCCTTGTTTTTCATAGCACTAAGTTTTACATTCTTTGATCCGTGCTCACCAGGAAGCAGTTTAGAATTTTGGTCATAAAAGTTTCTGATGTAAGAGTTTATTAAATGGTTGTCATTATGTTTTAAACCATTCTGTTCTTATATTGAAATTAGCCTTTGGTGCTGGAATGGCATAAAAAATGAAAAACAAGTTTTTCAAACAAATTTAATGATTGAAAAAAGAGACATACGTGTGTGTGTGTGTGTGTGTGTATATGTATGTGTATGTTTGTGTAAATGTATATATGTGTGTGTGTGTGTGTGTTTATACAGTATATGTATATATAAAATATACTCACACATATACACATACCTTCATGTTGTTTCATAGCTGTATGACCTATATGTTTTGAAGAATGCTGGTAAACAAAAAAATTGTGCCATGTTTCCACCAAAATTACCTTACAAAATTGTACCAGGAAAGTTATTCCCCAGGAATTACTTTCACCCCAGACCTGTTGCTTTCTGCATTTCCACCACGGTCTAAAGTACCGCGAAGATAAGGCTAATAGACTGGTGACGTAGGTCTGCATGTGTTTTTTCAATAAAAAGTACGCAAGTTTCGGATTTGCATCCTCTGTAGTTCGGACTTTGCGAGTTTGACTCGAGAGTGTGATCTCCCACGGACGGGACAACGCAAATCCAGTAATTCTGCAAACAGCAGCGTACTTGATAACATCGTTCAGCTCGCCTTGGCTACTGCGATTTTCCTCACTGTATATTTACAATAAGATGTTATATTATATCTAATACCACTGCCTCCTTTGTTTTCATTTAAACATGCCGTAGAAATGTAGTGAATGGGAATCGCGGCTAAAACATGCAATAAAACATACACAAACAAAACCAAATTAAACCCTGCGACTTGTGACGATATGTTGATGTGTAAAGACATGAAATATCAGTCTGTGCAAGAAACCAAACAGTGTTTATATAAATTTTAACCTCTGATTGACGCAGTGTCCGAACTGTTAGAACTCTCCTGATTGCTTTCTCAGCAGCAGGCGTGTGAGGCGTCTTCGTCTTCTTGCTTTATTGCGGATCGCAGACTTACAAGTGCATTACTGCCACCTATCTCTCAAGTGGACTATTGACACTGTCTACATTCTCAATTAGAAGTGTGAATGGACCATTTGACCAAAATAATATAAATACTGTTCAGTTTCTTGCACAGACAGATCGTTTTGTGTCTTTACTCATCAATGTGTCATCATGAGCTGCAGGGTTTAATTTGGTTTTGTTTGTGTATGTTTTTGTTTTTTATTGTATGTTTTAGCCGTGATTCCCATCCACTTACATTATATGACTGACCGACTGCAAAGGTTTCATTTAAAAATCTCAGTTTGTGTTCTACTGAAGAAACAAAGTCAGCTATATCTTGGATGTCCTGGGGGTAAGCACACAAACATCAAATTTTCATTTTTGGCTGAACTATCCCTTTAACAGAATTTCCAATTTCACGTGAACTATTAATTTTTCATTTTAACTTATTAAAATTGTTATGCTGTTAGTATCATTTAATTAAAATTCTTGCATTAAATGAGAAAAATGCAAACTAGAAACTGCTTAATTTCCTTTTGGCCCCACTTTTTGGTATATTATGTTTGATAATTCATTAAAAACCTCCAAATATCAAAGAAGAGATTACTATTACAACGGCTCGTATATGCTGTACATGAATACTATGAAGCATTTGAAATGAGTAAATAGATTGGCTGAAGCAGGTTAGTCATCTGGAGGCAGTCTAATATCTAAATTAGACCCCACTACATTTTTACAAGCATTGCAAGATAAACCAAGGCTTGTGCTCCTCTCTCCTTTATCTTTCCGTGGAGTGTAATCACTGTTGCCATGATTGATAGCTGTCAGTTTTCACCCCCTCCTATTCCATATGCATGAGAGTCTGATAGAGGCAGTGTTTTAAACTCAGCTCGTCCCCCTGCTGTGTTCTGTGCTGGATTGTGGGAATGGTGGGGGGAGGTTAGAGGTGGGGATCTTTTGCATTTGATTTGCAGCTTCCAAAGAGCATCTAAATGAAGATGCTTAAACTGAGCAGTGGGGGATAATCTGGACTCTGTATGGGGGAACAAATTGACATTAGAAGTCCATATACTGACCCAGGGATTGATGTGTTGAAATATTTCCTGAACACATTCCTAATGCAGAATCTTTCTTTCAACACGACTTTTTTCTAATATCCTTTTCTGAAACACTATGAAAGATAAATGAATTTAAGTAAGTTAACGTTTAAAAATTGTAACATTAAAGAGTTCCATTAAAAGCAAACATGACCCACAGGCTGTCTCGCGTCCTCTCTAGTTAACCAAGTCTGTGCTGACAGAAAAATACGTTTATTAGGCTCCTGAAACAAATGTCAGGGAGCCGTCAAGTTTTGCTCTGCATTAAAAGGCTCGGACAGAATACTCGTTAAACTCTGTGTCAGTGAAAACACATCTAGAGATTTGTCTGTGCGATTCAAAACCAAGTAGTGTTTATATTAATTTAAGAAATGGTTTTGGTAAACAAAAAGAATTTACAGTCCGTTAAAAACGTCCAGTTAAATAATCACTTCTTCAGTAAGATGATCCTTAAAGTTAGAGGTTGCTGTATTTGTCTGCTTCAGTCTTTTGGGCTCATTTGAGTTTCTTGCAGACTCCTCGACCACTGTTTGCATGCCCCTCGTTAAATGTGAGGGAAAACGACTTTGTGTATCCCTTTTTACACATGTGTGGAAAACATTAGCAGAGAAGCAGCAGTCGGCTAGCAAGTAAGTTTCAAGCCTCCCCTGTTGACGCAGTTGTCAATATTAATGCTTTCCCATTGTGAGGTCTGTCACTCCGTCAGATCAGTTGCTTCACACTGTGTGTGACGACATCTTGGCCACGCAGACAACTAACTGGCAGTTACAACAGTGAAAATAAGTGTTTAAAATGCAGAGTATTGGGTTCAGATCTGGGTACAATCATTACAACTCATGGAAAATCAGACTATGAAAAACAAAAACTAGAACACAAAATTAGTACACAATTTTATTTTGTCCCCCATAAACTGTTATTAGCAGTATCGTATGTTTAAAAGCATTTAAAATGCATTCGAAAAACATTTCAACATTTTAAATGCATCGGTGTAAAAGTACTTTTTTTGCTTGCTTTCCAGAAGGTCAAACCATAAAGCATGACACTAAGATCATGGGCTTGATTTCCAGAAAGACTTAATGTTAAATGATAAAAATGTGTGCCTTCTAGGCAGTGTAAGTTTCAGTGGTTAAAAGAATTTGCCAAATGCATTCATTTAATACCTTTAGAGGGTAGTTAAAGAAACTTGTTTAACAAAATGCATATAAACATTTCAGTTCTGTTTAACTGCCATTAATAATGAAATAAGTGGGTCAAATTAACTTTTAAACATCATAATATAATTATTATCTATTATATATATATATATATATATATATATATATATATATATATATATATATATATATATATATATAATAAATTTTTTTTTAATTATTATTTGTTTTTAGAAATTAAGCACATTGTCAAACTAATGTTGTTGTTTTTTTCCCTGTCTTTGCAGTTGCCATTTAATAATGAAAAAAGCAGGGCAAATTGACCCTCAAAGATCAGAATTTAAATAATTTTGTACACACATGCCACAACACATCAGTGTCGACAAGTTCCAGAAATTTAATGACTCCTAAATGAAAGTCAAAAAAGTAAATAAATCATAAGTAACTGTTGAAGGATTTCAACAGTTTTCCTGTGTGTTTTCGTTCCCTCAGGTTCACGTGAAGATGGCTGATGAGGCTGTGTGTGTTGGTCCTGCCCCTACAAGTAAAAGTTACCTGAACATGGATGCTATCATGAACGCCATCAAGCAGACTGGAGCTCAAGCTGTGAGTGTGTGTGTGTGTGTGTGTGTGTGTGCGCGTTTATGGTAAAACACAGTGGATTCAGCACAGTTGAAGCCTAATCCATGTTGGTGTAACAAGGTCATATATTATTAACATGGTGCCCTGGACATTGTTATTATTTATAAACTGAGTTGATGCAATGAAGCTGTTAAATGTCTCCTGCATAACATGAATTCTATGGATGCATGTAGGTTAAAAAAAAAATATATATATATATATATATCTTTCTCTCTTATAGGTTCATCCTGGCTATGGATTCCTGTCTGAAAATAAGGAGTTTGCCAAGAGACTGGTGAGTTTGCCTTTTCCCTGAAAGAGAAAGAAATATGGATAGTTAAAGAAAAGAGATATTTAAATGAGTTTGTGTTAGAGTTGGGGGCAGAGTATCCCCTTC
Organism: Carassius carassius; assembly: GCF_963082965.1. Classification (NCBI taxonomy): domain Eukaryota; kingdom Metazoa; phylum Chordata; class Actinopteri; order Cypriniformes; family Cyprinidae; genus Carassius; species Carassius carassius. Next base: position 20,773,983 of record NC_081761.1, read on the forward strand.
ACTTATTGTTCTACATTGGCCAGTGTCCCTCCCACACACACACACACACACACACACACACACACACACACACACACACACACACAGTGTTTGTAATTAACAGCTCGGACCCCCCAGTAGTAATTTAATTAAAGGTGTGAGTTCTAAGGTGAGAAGATTATTTGCAACCCAAATGAAGGCAGAAAGTCCAAAAGGGTCATTTGATAGAGACTCATTTCACATTCACATTCTTTGCTGTATTTCTTAGAATTTAACCAGTTCTGATTCAAGTCCATTTACATATTGAGTACACTTACATTACCATTCAATAGTTTGGGGTCTCAGCTTACCAAGGCTGCATTTATTTGTGAAATATTACTATAATTTAAAATAGCTGTTTTCTATTTGATTATATGGTAAAATGTTTTTAATTCCTGTGATGCTTAGCTGAGTTTTTGTCACTCCTATGATTCTTTAGAAATCATTTCAATATGCTGATTTGCTGCTCAACAAAAAATATCTTTTGATATCAATTTTAATAGCAGTATTTTGTTTGTAGAAAACCATGTTAAATTTGTCTATTTTATATTAATGCATGATTATTTGATGAGCAGAAAATTATACACTTTTGAGCAGTTTAATGCATGCTTTCAGAGTAAAGGTATTTCTTCCAAAAAAAAAAAAAAAAAAAAAAAATATCGTACTGATCCCAAAACGTTGAATGGTAGTGTAGGTGGTTGATATTCAATAATAACCAAAAATAGCTCACCCAAAATGACCTGATAATTGTTTTCCTATAGAATAACATTTCATGGGGACTAGAGTGTTCAGGCTTCATAAAGGACACACAATGCATCATGAAAGTTTTACACAAACTTGTAACAGCTTCATACCAGTACCAGTCCTATGGAATTCACACAATGGCTTTTTTGAGAAACAGACCAAATTGTTTATTGAGGCCATCCTTAAAAATATTTTGGTTTGCAGTAACAGTAATTAAAAAAAAAAAAGGTCGGTAGGTCGGTCTATATATATATATATTTTTTTTTTCAAGTTTCAATGTTAAAAAATAAAAATGGTGATGGTGATGACGTAGGTATGAATTTAAACAAATTAGCATATTGTGACGTCACTGACTGGGTATTCAACCCGTGCCTACGGGCGCATAATTGCAAACCTCATTTTGATGCAGGCTATATAGACCACAAACAAATTTAAATCTTTGTCAAAAACATGTTTATTGCATGAATTTCAGGTGAGAAGAAAAAAAATGAGGTACTGTTTTACTTGCATCCACCGCTAGGTGTCAGTGCAACCTACGAATGAGAGACCGTTTACTTTGCTTTCTTGGGTTGTCACTTTGAAAAAAATCCTGTTTGATTTGAGTGACAAGTGTTCATTGAATCAATTGTAAAATCGATTTTGCATGTCTAAATAAGTTTTATACGGCAAATAACACCAAATATAGGTAAATCCACAGACAACAGCCAGAACAAATGTAAAGACCAATATTTCTGATGATTTATTGGCATGAAGTTACGTGCACAATGACAAACATTTTCGAAAAACAATAAGCAGAGCGGACTGCCATAATGCAAAACATTTACTGCAGGCTTCAACATGGCTGTGTTTACGATTAGAAATGTCAACAACAAAAAATCGCATAGGCAATTCTAGGGCTGTCAAAAAAAAATCGAATTTCGAATTTAAAATAAAAATCCACATTCGAATGCAAAAACGTTGCATCCGAATTTTAGGTGTCCATTAAGGAAGCTGCCTTATGAGCCCCGGTACTTCACAGTCCATGTTCCATTCCATCTCGCCGCGCGCACAGCTGTCTACACAACTTCACCTCGTGTATGCTCACCATCCGCACGGTCTCAAAAAATGATGATGAAAAGGACATAATGCAGACAGTGTGCGGACGGCCGAAGTATACTTGATCTCTATCAGTGGCGCACGAGATGCGATGAAGATGTATGTGGCATTGCATTATAAGGTTATGTTAGCTTATCCAGTTGAAGCCACTACAAAAAAAAACATAAATGTAGAGAAGATCTTGTTTACATCAAAACTGAAACCAAGCCGGTCACACAGAACGCATATTTAGAGCATTTTCTAGAGGGACACTGTCGCACAAGAGAGCCGCATGTTTAGAAAGACATGTAAAATTAATGTATTTAATTTAATATTCTCAAAATATCTCGAGACTTTATGTTGGGATTTTGTTCCCCATCCCACTGCATCTCATGTTTTTAAATGAAAAAAAATTATTGTGTGACTGGTTTTCCGCCCTTTTTATTTATTTAACACTGCATGCATACATGACGCTGTTTTGTTTATAGTTCTTTAAGCAACTTAATAATTATTGGTTCATAAAAATTATTTTAAATATTATGTTGTTTTTTCACAGTAATATTTTGCTCGATGCGCTATCTTGAGGCCTCAGAAGAGAAGCAAAAAGCTTTTCTTCACCCTAACTGAAATTATGCATTTTAAATTCCAATACAATTCGAATTTTTATCATATTTAAGTAAAAAAAAATCGAATTTAGTTTTTCAGCTATTTTGACAGCCCTAGGCGATTCTAGCCCGAATCTGTATCTGTATGCATGAGACTGTCTGAATACCGGCAGAATTCACATTTCTGTTGTAAAAAGAGAAACATTGTGCAAAAGTATTATTTTCTGTTATGCGTGTGTCCGAAGCTGCAGTTGCTGTGTGACGCGCTCCAAAAAAAAATAAAAATAAAAACCTGGAACGCGGTCCGAGAGAAGGTCGTTAAAATAAATTTCCTATTTTCGTTCTCGAAACTTGTGTTGGTTGGTCCAATCATTTCGTGCAATAGATTTTCGAACATAAAGTGACAGTCGACACGGACACGCTTTTAGACTAGACGGGAGAAGGGATGGGAAAAGATCTGAACTTCGTGCGGAGTTAAAGCGGAGTCAAGCTGTTTTAATGAATGTTTTAGATGTATTATGGTGCCCGAACCCGTATGATTTTGAACAGTGACCGCGAACATTTTGTTTACTGCAGCTGCAACCATCATTACCAAGAGCGAACCGTTGACTCTGACAGTGAATGAGAGATGAAACGAATGCACAGGCCGCAGTGTGATATCCGTTAACCAATAGTGTAAACATAGATGACATCACGTTTTTTTTAATTAAGGAAGATAGCCTTCGTTTGTATGTAGGCCTAGGAAATTTATATATTTACAATACTTACTAAAATATAATTAATATTATTTTATTGCTTTTGTATTAGTTGTTTGAAGAGTAAAAAAAAAATTGGTCGGTCTTAACGCAAATTTACATTTGGCAAGTCGGTCGGACTAAAAGCAAAAAAAATAAAAATAATAGAGTCGGTCCTAAATTGACAAGGTCGGTCAGGTTACGGCAAACAAGAATATTTTTAAAGATGGCCTGATATTCTTCCCCTCTAGAGAAATGTTGAGTGCTAAGAGTCAAATCTGGTTTTGTCTGTTATTATTCAGACTGGTTTTGTGAACCAAATCAACCGATTCATAAAAAAAAATGCTTGTCTTTAAAAGTACAGTTCGTTTAAGAATTAGCCATTGCTAAGTCTCTCGTAAACCCTCATTGTATGTCTTCAGAAGACTTTCATAAAAAATGCTATGGACTACTCCTAGTTTTTTTTTTGTTTATGGTTAAAAAACATACAGAATATTATTAAAAAATGTTGTTTTCCATGGAAGAAGGTTTTTTTTAATTTAATTTTTTTAACGTCATTCCAATTAACAAATGTTAAATAGAATTTCATTTTTATTTTGGTGAAATATCCCTTTAACCCACGTGCCCCAAAATAATGAAGCCAAGTGCATGTGCCAACCTCCAGCTGTGCCTTAGTGTTGCCATGGCAACTAAACCCAGTAGCTACCATCTTTTTTTAACCCTTCAATCGATTCTGACTAAATAAGGGCATGCTTCGTGTCACTGCGGGCCTCAAACACACACCGAGAGTTCGCATGGGGCCGTCACTCGCTTGTTTTGATCTAGACATTTTAGCTTTTTTTAGGATTCCAGATTTCTTCTGCCAGATATCTTCTTTCTGCTTGGTTTGCTGCATTGTAGAACAGAGAAAAGATGAACAAACGGAATTTAAGAATAGAGATGAGGGAAGACATGACTTTTTCTCTGTTTCCTTGTTACTTTTGTCCACAATAGTCAATCATGGTTATTTATTGTCCAGTCTGCACATCTGTGCGTGTATTATGCGTTACGTGTCTTGCTCTCTCTAGTGTAGTACGACGTGAGACTCTCCTGGCAGAGTTTCCTGCAGCTGCGCTGATGTGCTCACTAGATCTGCTTTGATATAAATCAGATTCCGGCAGGAGGGAAACACACATGGGGCGTCGTCACAGCAACGGCGGGCTCACGTTGATAGGTTGCCTAGAAGTAGTTTTAGATAAAAATTTCAGCTAAAAATAAAAAATAAATGAGCTTTTTTGGTGCGGTTTCGAAGGCTTTCGATAGAACATCATACTGGTAATCAACAGAGCCTGTTAAAAATTCATCAGCATGTCAAAATAAGTGTTAAATATTAAGGAGTCAGGGACCTGAATCAGCTCAGCTGAACCCAGATTTGTTTCATGTCTCTTCAAGGTTGTCGTCTGCATTGATGTAAAGGACACCTTTTGATTTGACTGTTATCCTGCAGTGAACGAGTCACAAACCATTTGTTTTTAAATCTACATCGACTGAGGAAAATCTGCCTAGCAACTAATTAATAGAAGCCGTTTTTTTAAGAGGAAGTTTGCTGCATTTTGGTTTGTAACTCATTAGAATATGAGTAGACTGTGCATATACTCCAGGAAACACTTATTTCATGTGACCCCTTTAGTTTAGTTAGCTTTTGTGTTTTTATTTTTGTTTATGTTTTATGTCTATTCTGTTTTGTTTAGTGGCTTTTGATGTGTTTTTTGTTTGTTTGTGTTGTGGTGTGTTTTTTTTTTTTTTTAGTGTTTTGTTTGCTGTTTTTGCCATGTTGGGAGGATTTTTTTGTGTGTGGTTTTGTTTTTTGTTATTTAGTTTCAAACTTTTTGTTTTTGTTTTGGAGTTGTTGTTTTTTTCTATTTTGTTTAGTTTACTGTTTTTTTTTCCTTTTACAATTATTATTATTTTATTTTTATTTTTTTTAGATTTTTTTGGTGGTATTTTATTTGTTTTTTAAAATATTTTTTCTTTTTACATTTTGGCATATTGCAAGTTGTTGTTTTTTAATTTTGTTTAATGTGTTTTTGTGAAGTTTTGGAGCTATGCATCTGCTCCAGAAAATGCTTTCTAACTCATGTTTATTGATGAGATGTGTAATGTTATAGCAAAGTTGAAGTGTGGAATTTCTACATCACTAAGGGCACCAACCAATTCTTTGCCAAGCATTACATGGGTTTGGAATGGACTGCGACTTTGCAGAATGTATTATCTGTTTTTTTTCTTCAAAACAGTTGGTAAATTAGGCAGATTTGAGGTTAATACTTTGCACAGCCAAGAGAAAAAAGAAATTTGACTACATCCAAATATGCATATTTCCCTATAATAGACAAACAACAGTATATGAAAAGAGTATTATTCATGAAACATAAGGCCAAAAGCACCCAGTGAACTACTTATTTCCTGTAAGATGTTGAAGTGCAGATCCAGTGAATGGTTGTAAATGGCAGCTGATTCTGTAGTTCCCATGACAGTGGCACATGACGAATGTAGTATTGCCATAGTACATTCATACGACGTACTTGTATACTGTCGAATGCATTTTGTAGCAGTCAAGAAGTACTTATTCAAAAGAGGTAGGTCCTATCTACTCTGAGATTTCAGATGCTGCAAGTGAGATCCTTACTGAAAAAGTGAAAAAAGTGACGTGACCTACAGCCAAGTATGGTGACCCATACTCTGAATTCGTGCTCTGCTTTTAACCCATCCGAAGTGCACACACACAGAGCAGTGAACACACACACACTGTGAGCACACACCCGGAGCAGTGGGCAGCCATTTATGCTGCAGCGCCCGGGGAGCAGTTGGGGGTTCGGTGCCTTGCTCAAGGGCACCTAAGTCGTGGTATTGAAGGTGGAGAGAGAACTGTACATGCACTCCCCCCACCTACAATTCCTGCCGGCCCGAGACTCGAACTCACAACCTTTCGATTGGGAGTCCAACTCTCTAACCATTAGGCCATGACTTCCCCAACAATGCTTGATTGTTAACAGTGCCTGATAACAGTAGTCTAATGAACCTAAATGGTTTAGTGTTTTTAAGCATTGTTGCTATGGTACACTTTAGTTGCATTGCGTTGCGTTGGTTCTTAAGAGGCGTGTTGCTAAAAGTTGATGCTCTATCGTACTGGAAATATCCACCAAACCCTACCCTAAACCTACCTGATAGTGTTAACAAATACAAAACTTTCTAGTGTGGTATGCTGGTTTGAACTGTTTTGTGGAACTGTAGTTTCATGGGTATTTCTACCCAAGTCGAACTCCATACTTCGTGATCTATACCAAACAAACCTAACGAATATAAAAACCCATAATATGAAGCTGGATATGTGACACTGACGTTCAAAAGTATCAGTTTTCAAATGTTGCAGCATGTTAAAATTGTTTTGAATTCATAACATGATATTCCTCAAGTAACTGCAAAAATCAGGCTTTATTAATCGAAACTGTGGACCTGCAAGTCATACTTTGTGTGAAAAGGAATAAAAGTTGTCAGAATTATAATGCCTCTAGTGTTTATTTCAACTGGAAACTGCAGTGATTTGTGTGTATAGGTGTATTTAGAGGCATGTTTAACCAATGAGCCTATGCTGATGATGGCAGATGGTGGAGGTGTAAAACTTGTCTGAAAAAGTTGAATCATTTGTTGTGGTTCTGTTTGCTGTTAGTGGCACAGAAATTGCACACTTCACCTTTAAATATGATAAAAATGTGAAAAAGTAGCATTAATACATTTTTTAGCTAATAATAATAGTACTTTCATGTCTTTTTAAACATTTTTTTCCTCTTATTAATCCCCCTAAAATTTTACTTTGACCAAATCCCACTAAATGTCCCCTTGAATCAGTCCAGAAAAAGTGCAAAAATCATTCAGATTGTGTGTGGGCTTACAAACAAGACAGATGTGTCATAGTAATGCACTGCTTACAGAAAATAGTAAATGCAATGATTCACACACTTACAGAAACTGTACAAGCAACTAATTTAAACCATATGGCAGCCTTATGTTAAGTATTAAGCTATTATAGTTGTTGTTTTAATTGCTTTTAATCTTTTGCATACATTTTTTGTCTCACTTACCCTATGCTTTTGTTAAAAGTGTCTGCTTTATGAATAAATATAAATAGTTTGGTTCATAACACCTGTACATGCTCAATTACCTCTACCTTTCCATCCCCCAGTCACTCTTTTACATTACCCTATACACACACACACACACACACACACACACACACACACACACACGATGAGTGGGCCATCCACTGCCTTCTGTGTGTGTGTGGAAATGAAGATGTCATTACATTAGCAGTTGAATAGCAATACCCCCCACATGAATAAGAGGTGAATGAGTCCCCCATCCTGAATAGCTGCCCCTCTGCCCGACTGTTAGTACAGTTTTACGCAGCACAAACGATTGGCCAGAGCCCCTGGGCATGCGCAAGTTCAGCCTAGAGAGCTCTGTTAGGATTACCTCTACAGCCTCTTTAGCATGTTAAAAGAGAAGTGCTTTTCAATAGTGGAGAGGAGATTGAGTTTGAGTGGAGTGTGCGCGTGTGTGTGTGTGTTTTCATTCCTTTTCACTCTTTGGATGTTGTCTTGAACAAGATGTTTTCATTATCCTAGTGTTCTCCTGCACACACACAAGTTTTTGACACTTCTAGAAGCTCACACTCTTTTTACTGTTGTTGTAGAGGCTTGCCGGTTGTCTATCCCTTTGAATGTCCTCATGTGCGTTTGTGCATGTGGTACTTATAAAAATGAACAGGAGGAGGAGAGAGGTTGAATAGGCCCAAGCATTTTATTGGATTTAATTTTCCAGAACTCTGCAGAGACACTGACAGGGGTTTGAGGGAAGGCTCTCTAGCGTGACTGGGGCCACCATAATTTGTCAGTGTATTTAAATGATATTGTGTCCCATTTATGTATTTTATGTTTTCCATTTTATGTGAGCCCTTTAGTTTACTTAACTTTTGTGTTTTTAGTTTTGTATTTGAGTTCTTTTTGCGCTTTATTCTGTTTTGAATTTTGTTGATTTTGACGTGTTTTGCAGTGTTTTATTACAATATCTTTTATTTGTTTAGTGTTTTGTTTTCTGTGTTTGCTATGTTTAGAGGATTTTTTTTGTTTTAGTTTTTTTGTGTTATTTTGTTTGTTTTAGATTCTTTTGTTTTTATGCGTTTTTGTTTTGTTTATTGTTGTTTGGAATTTGGTTTTGTTTAAGTATTTTATGCTGTTTTTTTTGTGTTTTTGTTTTGTTTTTGTTCTGGAGTTCTTTGAGATTAAAAGGTTGTTGCTCATTTGCCACATTTGTATCAATCAATCAGATACGTTATTTTATGTTGTATTTTACATATCATATTTTAATCTTTAAATTTTTTTGGGCTTGCAGACTTCTGATTCAGTGAAAAATAAACTCCCCTGTGGTATTTGTCCACTTTATTAGTTTTAGTGATTTTTAAATAGCTTTAGTTGATTACAGACGCTGATTTTGTTGACACCTTAGTTTGTTTCTTTTCCCAAGCACTTGTCAAGAACAAACAGATCACTTTTTTGGCTTCATTTATATTTATCCTTTATCTCATGACACCATGGGTCCGGTTGGAGCTGAAAGAGTCATGGGGTCAAAGCCCTCTTTTAATTACAGAGCTCTGTGGGTTCTGCGCGCCCCAGGCATACTATCTGTAGTATATTAGCCAGGAAGCAATAGCCTCCCGATTCTCGAGACTAACAAAGAATAGAACAGATCTCCTTTTTCCCGTTCTTTTTTCTGGCTTCGTTATTTAGATGCATGTTTCTGCAGGCATTACCTGAAGCTACCTCTTTACCTCATTAAAGTTCATACCCCAGGGGTCTTTTTTTTGTGTGTAAAGGGATTTGATTCCCCTGGCAACAAAAGTATGGTCATTTACCTCTTTAAAGGAAGAGGGATTTAGATTTTCAAAATGCTGTGCATGACCAGTGCTTATAGTAAACGTTTTATATAGGTATGTTTAAAAAAAAAGTTTGAGTTTACATGTATCTGCAGACATAATATATGGAGATAATAATTTTATAAAGAAATTTACAGATTTACACACAAATGAGATGTGAGTATTTATTCATAAATCTTTCTGTTTACACTAATGTTCAAGTTTATTTCTATATGTATTTGATCAAACATGCAGTAAAAACCGTAATATTGTGAAATATTATTGCTATTTAAACTATATTATGTTTTCTGTGTGAATATATTGTAAAATGTAATTTATTCCAGTTATGCAAAGTTGACTTTTCTGAGTGTCTTGAGTGTGACATGATCCTTCAGAAATCATTCTGACATAATGACTTGCAGCTCAAGAAACATTTATTTTAATTATCAATGTTGAAAACAGTTCTGCTCCTTCATATTTTAGTGGATACGGAGATATACAGTCCAAAAGAACAGCATTTATTTGAAATGTAAATCATCTATTACATTATAAATGTCTTTATTCTCACATTTGATCAATATAATGCATCCTTACTGGATTAAAGTATTCATTTCTTTTAATAATAATAAAAACCCTTTCTGACATCAAACCTTTGAACTGTACTGTAAGTTCCTTAAGATCATAAGAAACATACATCAGTCGTGTGTCCAAACTTTTGACTGGTGCTGTGAACAAATGTGAAATCAGATCATGATTATACACAGCCGTTTATTATGACCAGAAGAGTACAGCTGCAGGTGTGTTGTGGTTTGATGTGGGAATAAAATCTGTGGCTGTGTATTATGATGTACAATCAGATTTTCTCGGAGTCATGCGAGTTGTGCAGCGTGAGGTGACATTTTCGGACATATTTCTGTCTTAATAGATTTTAATGCCTGTAGTCATGTGCATGTGCTCAGAATAAATAACTTCGATGACATAAAATATGCCTTATTATGAATTCCTTCTCTACAGGCGGCCGAGGGGGTGTCCTTCATTGGTCCTGACACGCATGCCATCCAGGCCATGGGGGATAAGATTGAGAGCAAACTCATCGCCAAAGCTGCTAACGTCAACACCATCCCAGGATTTGATGGGGTGGTCAAGGTCAGATCAACATTTGGGATGTTTTATTTATTTATTTTTTATTTTTGTCCTATGTATTTTCCTATTAATTACTTCTCACATACTTATGCTGTTTATCTTTAAAAGCATTTTCACAAACACTTTTTCTTTTGGCCAGCTTCATGATTGGTGCTTTATCAAAACTATTTTCTATTACTCTTCTAGCTGAGCTAAACAAACAGCATCTTGATAAAACGCAAATACAGTACATATTAGGGATTCACCGGTTGACTGGCCATAAATCGGAACCGACCGATTTTTACTTAAAATACACTATCGGCAATCGGCCGGTTTTTGGTCTTTTTTTCGGCCGATTTTTCCAGAAGTGCACCCGCGTGCACAGACTACATTGTAATCATTCGCCATGTCATTTGTGTGGAAGTATAAATCTGTGCGTAGGACACAGGCAGCCGTTCAGCACTGGAAGTGCAGAGCTACACGTCTGAGGCACAGATAGCAGGAAGTGAACAGCTGTTGGTGTACTGGCGCACAAATAAGAGTCCCTTTCCTGCTCACTGAAGCTGTGCGAGTGTACTGTACCTGTCCGCACCTGCACAAGCGGAGACCGTGAAGGGATGTTCAGCTCAACTTCTCACGTGTTGGATGAGAAACGAAACCGACTAAACTGTGACAAAACTGAAATGCAAGTAGAATTTGCATACACGTTTGAAAAGCCAGAAGTAAATGTTCAGTTCTGTATAGGATGATTGTTTTTATTTTACCTTAAAATTACATCGGCTTAATTTGATTTAAAAATCACATGCTGTAGCACACTGAAAAAGTTTCATTCAATTAAAAATTTTTAGGGTAATGATTCAAATCTATATTTTTTAATATAGTTGTTTATTTTTCATTTGCTCAAGTAAAAATATATAGATGTGAATCATTACCCATTTTTAATTGAATGAATGAAACTCTTTGCATCTTTGTTTTATTCGCACCAACATTATTTGATTTTAACATTTTGAAATAATGTATTTATATAGCATACTTTTATTTAGTCTCACTGGTAAAGACCTTTTTTAAATGTAAAAACTAAAATACTGAATGCTGATTAAGAAACATCTTGATGAATGTGTGTTGATTGTGTTTGGATTGTAGAACTATATAGTTACATCTTGTTTATGCATACTTTCCTTCTTGTTAGTTGCTTAAAAAAAAAAAAAAATCTGTATCAGAATCAGCCATGAAAAATCATGATCGTGCATCCCTAGTACATATGTGGTGCGGATAAAATATATATATATACACATGTGTATGTGTATATATGTGTATATAAAATGGGATTTTATTTCTGTGATGGAAAGCTGCATTTTCAGCAGCCATTACTCAAGTCTTCCGAAATCAACAAAAACTATTAAGAAACATGATAATTTAGTAACTTTTAAATGTGGATTGTCACAGAGAATTCTGAGAATATCAGTTTACAGTTTCTGACTGTAAATTGTATACTAGTACCAGTTAAACGTTTTTGACCAGTTAAAATTGTTAGTGTTTTTTTTTTATTTTTTAAGAATTATCTTCTGCTCACCAAGCCTAAAATGTTAACTATTTAAAATAACTGCTTTCTATTTGAATATATTTTTTAAATGTAATTTATTCCTGCGATTTAAAGCAGAATTTTTAGCATCGTTACTCCAGTCACATGATTCTTCAGAAATCATTCTAATATTCTGATTATTATTATTATTATCAATATTTAAAACCGTTAAATGGAACGATCCAAAGATCAGCATTTATCTCAAATAAAAAAGCTTTTGTAAAATTACACACTATACCATTCAAAAATGTGGAATCGGTTTAATTTTGGGGGGAAAGAAATTATTGAAATTAATTTTATTATAAAGACAAAATATTTCGGTTTCAGATAAATGCTGTTCTTCTGAACTTTCTATTCATCAAAGAAACCTGAAAAAAAAATACTCCTTTTTCAACAACAATATTAATAATACATTTTTGAGCAGCAAATCAGAATACTACAATGATTTCTGAAGTATCATGTGACTGCAGTAATGATGCTGAAATACAGCTCTGAAATCACAGGAGAAAATTACATTTTAACATATATTCAAATAGAAAGCAGTTAATTTAAATAGTAAAAATATTTAAAAATTTTACTATTTGCTGTACTTTGGCTCAAATATATTCAGGCTTGGTGAGCTTTTTTAAAAACATTAAACATCTTACAATTTTGACTGGTAGTGTTTAAGTTGATTTGTTCCTTTTTACTTCTAAAAACTGTACAATTAACAGAGTTTTACTGTAAAATTACTTTAAATGTAGTTTAAGAAAAATAGTTCTTTTACACATTTTCCCTGTACTGGAACTAACTTAGTGTTAATCTATAATGTTTTTTTTTTTAATCCTTATTTTTTATCAGTATATGTTACTGTTAAAATTATACTTAAAAAAATCTGTTTTGTTCTGTTCTTTTCATCAAATAATACTGAAACATAATATGTTCTACTAACATATTAACTGTTTTCAATAACTAATACAAGGATTTGAATTTAATAATAATAAAATCAAGTGACACTGAAGACTTAAAATTAAGCTTTGCATCACAAGAATAAATTAAATTTTTACTATATATTCACATAGAACAGTTATTTTAAATGACAGTAATTTTTTTAAATATTACAATTTTGTATAAAACATTTTAACAAATAAATGCAATCTTGGTGAGCAGAAGAGACTTCTTTCAAAAACCTTTTTTAAGTATCTTACTGACCCAACCCTTTTTCAACAGTAGTGTGTTATACATATATGTGCTTGGTTGCAAAGCATATAAAAAAGCTCTTAACTACAGTTTTCTCCCTCCCCCTTCCATCCCCTCCTCCTGCATGCTGTTTAAATGGCTTTTAATGGCCGTGTGTAGTGGCCGTTTTGACACTTCCTGAGCTGATAGGGCTCTATAAAGCAAAGATGTGCTGCATGACTCTGATTGTATGGGCATTAGCATCTGTGAACCTCTTCAATGACCCTGATAACATCAGCACACTGATCACAGTCTGACTCTCTCTCTCACACACACACACACACACACACACACGCCAACATCTCTCCTTTAGTCCCTTCTGCTGGATTTCTCACCTTAGCTTAACTTCATTTATTGCTAGTGTAGATCTCTGCTGTTAATGTATTTTAACATCTGGTGAGAAAGAACATTTCAGTGCTTGTTCACTTTCAGTAATTGTTTGTAAACAGTTATTTTGTAATTTGGAGTTGCATAATCGCAACAATTGTTTAAAGCGATTAAATATGACCTATTGTCACTAAACTTGGAATCTTAAAACAATCACAGCAGCAATTTGGGCAGGAAATTATTTGATATTTATTTATTTTTTTGTATGCAAAAAAGCAGATAACATAGTGATTGCCCATTGTTTTAGAGTAAATTTGACAGTCTTTCAAGTATTTAATATAATTTATTACATTTATTTCTAATTTCCAACATAATTATTAATTATTTTATTTTTTTACGAGAAAATGGAAAAACTTCTGTCACAGAAATGTTACAGTGGGCCTTAACACTCATCAGTTCGTAATGTTATTTATACAACAAAGCACATTAGATAATTCCTAAAAGAACTTTTTAAATAAATTGCCTTGAAGCGTAGTGTGACACTTATGCTGTTTCAGGACTAATACAAGTATACGGTTTGAATTCGGGTTTCTTCAAGTCACTTCAGTCATTGTTGTCTCCGGTGTTGCTTTATTATTATATCAATTAAAACAAACCAGATTCAGCTTTTCTTTTTTTTTTTTTGTTACACAATGTTACAATTTTTAGATCCAATTTCAGTAAAATTGAAATCCGATTTTAAACTATTGTGGATTTATCATTACTATCATAATTTTTTGGCTTCAATTTTTTTTTCCAGAAAGTCCTACTTTTGTAATTACAGATTATATTGTTACATTTTTGTTTTAGAACCAAGCTTTTAATTATGAAACTGAAAATAAATCATAAATCAATGTCATAAAATTATTTATTACATTCAAAATCATAATAGTGGTAGTACTATAAGTAATAGTACTATTCAGGTGACTTTTGATCAAATCTGAACATTTAACCTTAAATCACAAAAACGGTCTACAGTAGGTAATAAAAACTACTATGCGATATTGCTCCCCCTGCTGGACAAAATATGGAACTGGCAGGCCATTAATCACAAACAGATATGGATTTACTAAGCAAGTTGATGTTTTCTTTTTTTAATTTTTTTTTTTTTTTATTTCAGGATGCGGAAGAGGCTGTGAAAATTGCAGGAGAAATTGGTAAGAGTTATTAAATGTGTGAATAATTTTATAGTAGTTTTCATCTCTCAAGAATAAGGTGATGTGATAAATCAAACTGAGAATTTGTGTCCGTCTCTTGAAGGCTATCCTGTCATGATAAAGGCGTCTGCTGGTGGAGGCGGAAAAGGGATGAGGATTGCCTGGAATGATGAGGAAACCAGGTGAGACGTGAGAAAAGCAGATTTAGGGATGTTTTTAAGCAGTTATCAGAACCTGAGACCCTGTGTAATAAGAACTCAAAGGTTCTTATTTGAGTAGTTCTAAGCTTTATTAGACTAATTAGTTAATTACTTAAATGATTTGGTTTTAGGTCAGTGGTACGAGGAATCGGGAATGCAAACAAACTAAGTGACGTTTTGTAATCCACGTTTACATGTAGAAAACTAAGAGACAGACTCTACAGTTTGCCATTTACAAATCAAGCTTTTAGATTCTCTCTGCCTCGCTCCCTCCTCATCTTCCTCTGTTCTTGAGAAAAATGTTGCTGTTAATTGTGTCTTTTGTTGGCGTAAACGGACGCCAGGCTTTTGTTTAAGCTTTAATTGGATTTATCTTGAGTGGCAAAATAGTCACTCATGCAATTCAGTGGAGACCGAGACAGAGACAGAGAGAGAGAGAGAGAGTCCTCAGGCAAATAGATGCTTATCTGCTGAAGAGGAAGTCTCTTGCCACAAATGTCTAGTTCTCCTACAACAGCCAGATGAACTGAGATCCGCACAGTTTAATCTGGTCGTTCACAGTCAGTCATTCATCTCTCATGTCCCTATAACCAGACAGAAATGGTAGTTATTTCTAAAGTTAATAAAAAAAAAAAAAAAAAAAAAACCTATCTTAACTAACCATAAATAGAAGTTAATAATGCACAAGTAGTTGTTGAATAATCAAGTATGACTGTAAGATCATGCAATTATGTGTATTCTTTAAGGATTCGGAACTAAAAATGTTGATTGCTATTGTAAAGTGATGAAGTCTTATGAAGTTTTGATATTTTGTTTCAGGGAAGGCTTTCGTTTTTCCTCTCAGGAAGCAGCATCAAGTTTTGGAGACGACCGTTTGCTGATTGAGAAGTTCATAGATAACCCCAGACATATTGAGATTCAGGTATTTATAGTATAATCGCCACCTTACTTGTGTATATATGAACTTCTCTGAATCCTTTTATAGTATTACAATAGTAATGTAGTCACGCCTAAAAATATCATGCCTAGATTCCAACTAGATTCCAGCCTGGTTAATTTGAGATCTTCCTAGAAGCTTCTTCATTAGTCTTGAATAAAAAATGAAAATAAAAGTGGGAACAGAAAGACGTTTAAAATGTTTCTTTTAGGCTCCCCAAGGCTGCATTTATTTAATTTAAAAATATAGTAAGACTGCAATAATGTGAAATATTGTTATAATTTAAAATCATTTTTACTGATCATTTTTTATTTGTTGGACACCTGTAGTTATAAATGCTCCCAACCTGGCTTATGAATATTAATTAGATTAAAACAGTTCAACCACCCATAGTCATAACTGATTACTGAAAAGCAGTTAAGTGGGCCAGTTCAAGACCAGTTCATTCAGTTTAAATGTGACCCTGGACCACAAAACCAGTTATAAGGGTCAATAAAAAAAAAGAATAAATAAGCATTCAGTTGGTGTATGGTATGTTAGGATCGGAAAATATTTGGTCGAGATACAACTATTTGAAAATCTGGAATTCGAAGGTGCTGCAAAAAAATCTAAATATTGAGAAAATCACCCTTTAAAGTTGTCCAAATTAAGTTCTTAGCAATGCATATTACTAATCACAAATGAAGTTTTTATATATTTATGGTAGAAAATCTTAATGGAACAAGATCTTCCCTTAATGATTTTTGGCATAAAAGAAAAACAGATGATTTTCACCCTTACAATGTATTATTTGCTATTGCTACAAATATACCTGTGCTATTTATGACTGGTTTTGTGATCCAGGGTCACAATTCTTTCTCTTGAGTGCCAACTAAAACGAAGTATCTAAAATATAATGATTGTTGCCCAAAATGAGGAATAGAATAGAACAGCGCACAGTATAGTAATTTTCCTTTTCTTATCTTTATAACCGTTTACAGTTTAAGAAAAGTTTCACCCAGACTTTTGCATGTGTGTCTGGTTTATTCAAAGTGACTTACATCACATACACATTTTTATTAGTTCTTGCATTCCCTAAAAATCGAACCCATTACCTTGGTGTAACTAGGGCCATGCTCTAATGTTTTAGCTTCAGGGAAGTCCACAAAACCATTCTGTTTATCTCTGACTAAAGAGCTTTACCTCGAGTCGCACATTCTACTCAACTACCGGTAATTATAAATAAAACCTCTAGATTCAGTAACATTCCTGGAGCGCAAACCGTAAAGCATGGCACTAGCAATGCAAAGGTCATTTGTTCGATTCCCAGAGAATGAATAAATGGATAATGAATGCATAATGGATTAAGTTCTCTACAGTGACATGGGATTTTTCTGAGTGGCCTCATTTTGGGTATTTGTGCTAATGGATTCTGTTGTTGGTTGCAGGTGTTGGCAGACAAACACGGCAATGCTCTGTGGTTGAATGAGAGAGAGTGCTCTATCCAGAGAAGAAACCAGAAAGTGGTGGAGGAGGCCCCCAGGTTTGAGCAGGTTTTTTTTTTTAAAATCTGGAGTCAACCTGACAATTACAAGAAAGGGGAAAATATGGTATACACATATGACTACACCATGTGTCATAAAAATTAATTTATAGGTATAGTTCACCCAAAAATGAAAATTCTGTCATTAATTACTCACCCTCATGTCGTTCCAAACCTGTAAGACCTTCATCTTAAGAACACCGTTTAAGATATTTTTGATGTAATCCGAGAGCTTTCTGACCCTCACATAGACTGCAAGGGTCCTAACTATTCCTTTAATGTAATTCAGTTATTTAATTTGGTTGATTTAATGAAATCAGCTAATTTAATTCAATCATTTAATTTAATAAAATAAAACAATAAAAAGGGGGAAAAAAGTAAGATTCAGAGATAAATAACAAGTACAACAAGTAAACTAATGAGAAGATAATGCAGTTAAATAAACTTGACCTGCACTGGCTTCTAGCAGGTACACAGACATGTTTTTCATGCTTCAGTGGGCATAGCAGTGAAAGAGCAGTGTAGCACAGGACTGCTCAGAAAACAGTTACCTGCTACAGCATGAGTAATTGTCAGCAAAAATGTCAAACACAAAAGTAGGCAGTGAATTCCGTTGAGAGCTGTGTGCAGACAGTACACTACCAACCTTATGCAACTACCCACATTGCTATATGTTTGTGTTAGCACCTTTCTGGACCCAGACACCCGGAGAGCGATGGGAGAACAGGCTGTGTCTCTGGCGAAAGCAGTCAAATACTCCTCAGCTGGCACTGTGGAGTTTCTTGTCGACTCGAAGAAAAACTTCTTCTTCTTGGAGATGAACACACGTCTACAGGTTTGTATGTAAATATTAATGATACTAAAATAACACTTGTACAGATGTATTAAAAACTGCATTTCATTTTGTGATTTAAGATTTAAGAACTACATCAAGACAAAGAGGACAGAAAAGAGAAGAAAAAATACTCTGTAATTTTTGTGCATATTTTTTAAATACATTATACTTAATTATAATTAAAAGCCTTTTTTTTTTTTTTTTGCTGAGACCCCCTAGTGGGCCCTGGTTGGATCTGCATTTAAAGAATACATTTAAAGAACATACATGCAGACCCATCCTAATTTATACGACTGCAGTCGTCACCAACAGCAGATCTCCGATTTATTTGTGGGACTCAAGAAGAACACCGCGCAGGATGAATGTTTGGAGAGATGACTTTAACTCATGTCCCTGCGTGAGCACCACAGCTGAATGTGTCAAGAGAACATACACTAGTATCTAGGAAGTGTAGGATGTTCATCTTCATCATTTCACTTGCCACTTCACTAGAACCCAGAGCCACAGAGGACATCAAAGTGTCTATAAAGCTCATTAGTCTGGACCTCCCAAAGGAAAGCACGCAGAATGAGGAGGGGCGACATGGGCAGGAAAAGGGTTTAATATTTCCGCTCATGGTTAATGACTAGTTGTTAGAGGCGCTGTCTAGTTAACAAGACTCTCTTGAACACCTATGTTAGTGTTTTAGTGCGTTTGGTGGGAGGTCATTTGTAGCCTTTTAATTCTGGGGATAGATTCCAATCATTGTGTATTTTGGTAAAATGAGATTAATGCAGCATGTAGTTCCATTTGTTTGCAGTAGTTCATGTTGTGAGTATGTCTTTCTCTCTCAGGTGGAGCATCCCATCACTGAATGTATCACAGGACTGGATCTGGTGCAGCAGATGATCCGCATTGCAAAGGGCTACAAACTCCAGCACAAACAGTCTGACATACCCATAAATGGCTGGGCCATTGAGAGCAGAGTCTATGCTGAGGTAAACCAACAATCAATACAGACTAAAGATCTTAGTATTTCTGAGATCAGTCATGGGCCAGTATTTCAAAGTGACCAAAAAAATCAACAGGTAATCAGGAAATCTACTGCTGGTCAGAGATTTCTTTTTTTCTTTGTCTTTTATCTTGTCTTGAGTTATTATTTTTCAAAATATAGTTTCAGCAATTTTGTACATTTCTCATTTGTGATATTTAATTTTTTTTTTTTTTAAATAATGCATGATGTTTTTGTCATATGTGAATTTTTGTAAACATCCCCTACCATTCAAATGGTAATAATAATGCTTTTAATTTGCAGGTAAATACTTAAAATTATTAAAAGAGACAAAAAGACATTTTATAATGCTACAAAAAATATGTATTTTAAATGAATGCTGGTTTTTAAACTGTTATCCTAAAAAAAAAAAAGTCTAACATTTTTAATTTTGTCTTTCTTGAGCAAATCAGTGTATTAGAATGACTTCTGAAGGATCATGTGACACTGACTGAAGTAATGGCTGCTGAAATTTCAGCTTTGCATCACAAGAATAAATTACATGTTAAAATATATTTACATTTATTCAACAATTATTTTAGATTTAATAGCATTTCATAATATTACGGTTAAATTTTTCTGTACTTTTGATCAACTAAATGCAGCCTTGATGAGCATAAAATCGTACTGATCCCCAACACTGGAACAGTAGTGTACACAAAGACAAAAATATTCTATGCACATTAAGTGCTTATCAAAAACATTTGTTTTTAGACGGTTATTTACATTTTTTTTGTGCACTAGTACAAAAAAGAAATTGTACATGTCTAAATTATATTTGCTGTTAAAACGATTAATCTTGATTTATTGCATCCAAAATAAAACGTTTTTGTTTACATAATGTTTACTGTGTGTGTGTGTGTGTGTATATATATATATATATATATATATACACATACACATATACATTTATTCATTTAGCAGACGCTTTTATCCAAAGCGACTTACAGACGAGGACAGTGGAAGCAATCAAAAACAACAAAAAGAGCAATGATATATAAGTGCTATAACAAGTCTCAGTTAGGTTAACACAGTACACCTAGCATGGGATTTTAAATAATACAAGAAAAAAAAGAAAAAAAAAGAATAGAGCAAGCTAGTGTTAGAGATCTTTTCACATACACACACACACACACATACAATTGCATAATAAATGAAAAGAAAATAGAATACAAAAAGATTAGAAAGGTAGTTAGATTTTTTTAAAGAATAGAATTAGAATAGTGAGTGTTAAAGTTAGAGGGTCAAATAAAGATGGAAGAGATGTGTTTTAAGCCGATTCTTGAAGATGGCTAAGGACTCAGCTGTCCGGATAGAGTTGGGGAGGTCATTCCACCAGGAGGGAACATTTAATTTAAAAGTCCATAAAAGTGACTTTGTGCTTCTTTGGGATGTCAAAATCAAGCGACGTTCACTTGCAGAACGCAAGCTTCTAGAGGGCACATAAGTCTGAAGTAACAAATTTAGGTAAATGGGTGCAGAGCCAGTGGTAGTTTTGTAGGCATCAATGCCTTGAATTTTATACGAGCAGCTATTGGAAGCCAGTGCAAATTGATATATATATATATATATATATATATATATATATATATATATATATATATATATATATATATATATATCATCGGCAGTCCGTCGTGTATCGACGATGACTGTCTGGATTGGAGGCTATTGTAGGCAAGCTCTCATGTGGGCTAGAAGGCCTGCTCTCGATCTACAGCAGCGATGGCATTTGCTACAGACAAAGTCTTTTGCTGCAGTGGAATAATGCCGCCTCTCATGAGCTTTCTCATTTTCTTTCTGACGCTTTTTCTCAACAGCTGCGACTGCTGTTTTCAATCTGCGCTGCCATTTCTCACGCTGCAGGGCCTGTTCCTCCCAGCTTTCCGGGGAGATACCGGTGTTCCTCATATGCCTTTTCAGGGCATCTTTGAAACGCAGTTTTTGACCACCACGGCTTCTTTTGCCCTCTTTTAGCTCTGCGTAAAAAACTGCTTTGGGCAGTCGGCTGTCACTCATCTGGCGCACATGTCCAGCCCATCGCAGTTGTGATGATGTAATAAGGGCTTCAACACTGACAGAGCCAGCTCGTTGGATTACCTCTACATCTGGGATTCGATCCTGCCATCTAATGTGTAAGATGGCACGTAGATGACGTATTTGAACTTGTGTAAGTATTTTGATATGCCTGCTGTAGAGCGTTAAACACTCGGTGGCATAGAGCAGGCAAGGAAGTACAGCAGCATTGTAGACTTTCACTTTTGTTCTGCACGAAATGTCGTGACAGCTCCAGAGGCGTTTCTCGAGAGAGCCAAAAGCCTTGGTAGCAGACTGAATTCTCCTCTCGACTTCTAGATCTGAGGAGTTTGTGTAGGTCACTGTACTGCCCAGATATGTGAAGGCCTTGACAGATTTCAGGGGCACTCCATGCACCGTCACTGGCTGTGGCTCTCTCATATTGTTGGAGTACACTGGTGGTGGTTGATACAAAAGTTCGGTCTTAGAGATGTTAATGTTCAGTCCAAACAAGTCTGCTGCCCACGAAAGCCGGTCTACTATATGTTGCATGTCTTCAATGTTGTTAGCCACGAGAGCAGCATCATCTGCATAGAGCAGCTCCCGGATGCATAGTTCTCTGGTCTTGGTGGTTGCTCTAAGTCGGGCTAAGTTGAAAAACTTGCCGTCTGTCCTAGTGCGAATAAAGATCCCTTTGTGCAGATCAAGGCCCATTGAATCTAACACAGCTGTGAGATATAGTGAGAAAAGCGTGGGTGCAAGCACGCATCCCTGTTTCACACCATGGTTAACTTCGAAGGCTTCACTGGGTTCCCCACCAATGAAGACTTGTCCTTTCATCCCTGTGTGAAACTGCTTGATGATGTTAACAAGCTTCTCGGGGCATCCATAGATCTGTAAGACTTTCCAAAGAGTTTCTCGATCGACCGTGTCGAATGCCTTTGAGAAATCTACGAACACCACAAAGAGAGACTGATGTTGCTCCATTGCTTTCTCCTGTAGCTGCCGTAGAGTAAAAATCATATCAGTGGTAGATCTCCCTGACCTAAAGCCGCATTGACTCTCTGGTAAGACTTGCTCGGCAATGCTTTTGAGCCGACTGAGTATGATTTTAGCCAGAACTTTGCCTGTAATGGCTAACAAGTAAATGCCTCTGTAGTTTCCACAGTCTGCTCGGTCTCCCTTTCTCTTGTAGATTGTGACAATCAGTGCATCCTTGAATTCCTGAGGTACACACTCATGGACAAGGCAGCTGTTAAAAAGTTTCAGGAGCTCCTCTCTGAGTACTCTTCCTCCTTTCTTGAGCACCTCTGAGGGGATTCCATCTAGACCTGGTGCTCTGTGGCTTGCTGTGGCCTTTAGGGCTTTCTCAAGCTCTTCCATAGTGATCTCATAGCAGAGGTCATCACGACTCTGGTGTCCTTTTAGCCATTTACAGGCATCTGGTTCAGCGGATCCTTGCTGGTTTAGCAGATTATAGAAATGCTCTTTCCATCTACTCTGAATCTCATATAGTTCAGTGTAGAGTTTTCCTCCATCTGCTGACTTGACAGGTACCACTGCATTGCTCCTTGGACCATAGATGGCCTTTAGCCCTGTAAACAATCCATGATAATCCCAGCATAATCTACGCTGTGGGTGACCTAAGGTAATTTCTGCTGCAGAATAGACTGCCTTCTTCAGTGCCTGCCATTTTTCTTCAATGTCCTCTGATCCTACTGTTTTGACTTTTGCACCATTTACTGCAGATGACACAGTTTCAGCCAGTCTTCTGCAGTGCTCTTCATTTGCAAGCTTTCCAAGGTCAAGTTTTTTCGGGGTTGTGCCTTTAGTTTTTCTCCTTGGCACGGTTATCTTGTGCCTAATCTGACACCTCACAAGGTAATGGTCAGTAGAACACTCCGCCCCACGCATGACCTTGGTGCACATGATCTCATGAAGCCCGCTCCTACGGGTAACAATGTAGTCTAACAGATGGTAGTGTCCAGAGCGTGGGTGTTTCCATGTGAAGAAGTTCTTATCTGGCTGACTGAAGAAGGTGTTCGTGAGACAGAGCTCTTGTTGAGCACAGAAGTTAAGCAGGAGGTCTCCGTTGGTGTTCTTTTTACCTTTGCCAAACTTTCCAATGATTCCAGCATAGGTTTCACAGTCACTTCCCACCCTTGCATTAAAGTCACCCACAATTAACAGCTTGTGTTGTGGGGGGACTCTGCTTACAATCGTTGTCAGCTCCTGGTAGAATGCCTCCTTTTCCTCATCTGGGTAGGTCATGGTTGGGGCATACACATTGACAATGGTCAGATGTCTGTTGTTATCAATTGGTACACATATAACCATCATCCTCTCAGAGACGAATGTTGGCAGAGTTGTCAGCTTGATCTTGTTGTCGACAGCAAAAGCCACACCAGCGTCTCTCCTTCCCTCTGTCTTCCCAACCCAGAAGAAGGTGTAGTTTTCCTCTTGCACCTGACCCTGACCCTCAACCCTGGTCTCTTGAAGGGCAGCAATGTTCACTCTATATCGTTGTAGTTCTTTTGCAATCTGAGCTGTTCTCCGCTCAGGTCTGGAAACTCCGTCTAGCATAGTGCGGATATTCCATGACGCAACAATTAACTTTTTACTTTTCCTGTTTCGACCGCTGAGGTGAAGTCCCGCTGGTAGCGGTAAACCAGCCAGGATATATTCTGAGCACACCTTTTCTAGGGGCTTCCCCTTCTGGGGTAGGCAGTGCTTTCCCTAAAAAGGGCTGCCCAGACACTCACAGTGCTGCCTCAGCCCACTGGCACTCAGGATTCAGCGATGCTGCGACCATCAGCTATGAGCCGCCTGTGTGCAAGGTTTACGCTATCAGCTCCCAGCTACTTCAGCCTACTGATGTTGCGTTCCCCTCATCGCCACAGGGCTTCCACATACTCCTCCAGTCAAGACGCCTTGCACAGTGAAAAAGGCAGTTGGCGTCGTGCCCCCACCAGACTGCCTCTCTGGACCTCCACGCCGGTTACCACGTGGTGCACAGACGTGCAACAAACAAGGTTGGTGAGGAGGCTGCCCCGCAGTAGCATCTTTCTTGCTGTTGACGCCATCCGTTGACCATAGTTGTGGTTCATCCGCATACCATCTTGTGTTTGCACCATTGACTCAAACTAGTGGGTTCCTCGCTGCTCACACCAACTGGCACCCTGCTGCCAGTGCCTTAGACACCCTAAACCCCTTAAGAGGGATCTGCTCGGTTTTATGGCGCCGACCATGTACCCGCCAGTTACAGAGTAGGTATTCACGGCTTCTTGTGCGCATTTTATAGGTGTTAGCTGGGTGTAGCTAACCCCACGCACAGCCTCCCCACTCTGCCCGGATGCAGTTTAACGTCAGTGCCCAGGACTATATATATATATATATATATATAGGACTATATATATATATATATATAGGACTATATATATAGGACTATATATATATATATATATATATATATATATATATATATATATATATATATATATATATATATATATATATATATATATATAAAAATAAATAAATCAGCCTTCTACCTGTTCTCTAGCATATTGATACCCATATTGGTCCCATATGTGGGATTTCAGAGCATTTGCTTGGTACATAGGATAATCTGATGAAACCTGTCAATAACATACCCAGGTGAAAAGCTACATTGTTTTATGTAAGTGATCTTTGTGTGTCATTATTTTCATGACCATTAAGGCTCAGTCATGTTTTTTTTCTGTTTTTAAGGGTGAAGTCTCATGATCTGGACATGTTAATGACAGATTAGCCCACATATTTATTTATTTAATCTTCCGTAGTTTGAGATTAGGTGGAATGCATAGCATTTTCACTGCTTCAACATGTCTGCTTGATCCTGGACTCCCCTTGATCCGTATCTAACAATACTTATGTGTGCTCAGGATTATTATAGTCAGACATTTTTATAAACCTGAATAATACCTATTGAAATAAAGAGAATATTGAATTCATCTATATTCAGTGAACTCACTCCAGCCCAGTGTGTGTCTTGTGTCTCATCTCATCATGTAGAAACGTGCTGGCATGACCCAGTCTGGATTGCAGAAGTGTTTATACCCGATTAAAAGGAGAGAAACCAAGCAGACTGTGTAAACCCAGCTTAACTGAGCCATAGTTTGAACTGAGTTAAAGTTAGTACTTTAAAGAAAGACACTTGACCTCTTGTTTGCTGTGTTTTTTGCGAGAAGTAATATTTCCTCGCTTTATCTCTCAATTTTTTTCTAGGATCCATACAAATCATTTGGTCTCCCCTCCATCGGCCGGCTGTCACAGTACCAGGAGCCACTCGACCTGCACAATGTTAGTCCTCGGATCGGTTTGGCCAATTTTTATTCAGTTCTCTTGTGTGTGAGAGTGTTGTGGAGAATAGGAACATCTTGAATCACAACCTAGCCAGAGCAATGGCATTTATTCAAAACATTGTTTTTCTCTGCCGAGGAAAAGAAGTGTATTTGCTTCACATGAAGTGAACTGTAATTGGTAAAGATTGAGGT
This sequence comes from Carassius carassius, assembly GCF_963082965.1. Lineage (NCBI taxonomy): Eukaryota > Metazoa > Chordata > Actinopteri > Cypriniformes > Cyprinidae > Carassius > Carassius carassius. The sequence continues at coordinate 20,799,625 of NC_081761.1, forward strand.
ATTTTAATTCCTTTTAATCATTTAAATTTGTATCTATTTCATCTTTTGTTTTAAAAATTAACATGGGTATATATTTACAATGATAATGACAGATAATTAAGGAGCTTGGTTGCAAGACTGGGGCTAATTTTGAAACATTATATTCCAAGTATTTTGCCATAAACCCATAAATGTGTTTGTTAGTGGGATTCACACATCAGTCAATAAAGGACGAGCAGGAAGACACATCCTCTTCAATGAAAGATGGCTGGTTTCCGGGAGCTGCTCAGGACAGGATGAGAAAAATGTTTTTATTTCAGAAACACACTCGCAGACAAACACGGATGAGGTTTAAATGTCTAAAGAAAGCAAACATCACAGAGGATATTTACAAATGATTCTTTCATTTATAGGCAGGGCCAAAAAAGATAACATTGTGTGATGTGTTCAGTGGTTATTTATAGTTTTGTGATCTGATTTTTGCTTTAAACATGATTTTGTTTCGAAAATTCTAATGTAATGCTGGGCACGTTTTACGAATAAGTCAATATGAAAAAAATTAAAATATTCGTATTATTTTTTTTAATACTTTTAGAAGCTTTTCATGCAGGCCAACTCAATGCATGACTGTTTTGGGGATTAGATTTTTGAATGTTAATCGTTATTTTTCTTTTCTCTTGAAGGTTCGAGTAGACAGTGGAATTCAAGAAGGAAGTGACATCAGTATCTACTATGATCCCATGATTTCGAAGGTAATGGAATAAGACCATCTTAGTCTCATTTCATTTAAACTGTCAGACTAGTTCACTGATTTGTTATTGTTGACACTGGCTAGCTGGTCACATATGGTAAAACGCGTGAAGAAGCTCTGAAGAGAATGGAAGAAGCACTTGATAATTATGTCATCAGAGGTACATCGCATAAATAACTTTTAAATCACAAAATTTTTCAGTTGCACAACATTTCTTTAATTTCCAGTTTTCTCATTTGCACAGGTGTGACCCATAACATTCCTCTACTGAGAGAGATCATTGTTCACCCTCGGTTTGTGTCTGGTGATATCAGCACTAAGTTTCTCCCGGAGGTGTATCCTGACGGGTTCAAAGGTCACATGTTAACAGCGGGAGAGCGACGGGAGCTGCTGGCTACGGCTGCGGCTCTTTATGTAGCAGCACAGCTCCGATCTCAGAAGTTCCTGGGAGATCTGAGGTGAGAGACAGATGGGACATCTGGATTACACACACCGACACACTTGTCATTTAGTTAAGCAGTCACATTACCATTTCCAAGTTCTCTTTGACCATTAGAGGAGTAGTTCACCCAAAAATGTTATTGTTTTTATGTAACAATTTGTAAGAAAATATTTTTTTACATCAAAAAGAAATGAGAGAAAACGAACAATACAATACAATGGGGGGGTATACAACCCGAATTCCGGAAAAGTTGGGACGTTTTTTAAATTTTAATAAAATGAAAACTAAAGGAATTTCAAATCACATGAGCCAATATTTTATTCACAATAGAACATAGATATCGTAGCAAATATTTAAACTGACAAATTTTACACTTTTATCCACTTAATTAGCTCATTTAAAATTTAATGCCTGCTACAGGTCTCAAAAAAGTTGGCACGGGGGCAACAAATGGCTAAAAAAGCAAGCAGTTTTGAAAAGATTCAGCTGGGAGAACATCTAGTGATTAATTAAGTTAATTGATATCAGGTCTGTAACATGATTAGCTATAAAAGCTTTGTCTTAGAGAAGCAGAGTCTCTCAAAAGTAAAGATGGGCAGAGGATCTCCAATCTGTGAAAGACTGCGTAAAAAAATTGTGGAAAACTTTAAAAACAATGTTCCTCAACGTCAAATTGCAAAGGCTTTGCAAATCTCATCATCTACAGTGCATAACATCATCAAAAGATTCAGAGAAACTGGAGAAATCTCTGTGCGTAAGGGACAAGGCCGGAGACCTTTATTGGATGCCCGTGGTCTTCGGGCTCTCAGACGACACTGCATCACTCATCGGCATGATTGTGTCAATCACATTACTAAATGGGCCCAGGAATACTTTCAGAAACCACTGTCGGTAAACACAATCCGCCGTGCCATCAGCAGATGCCAACTAAAGCTCTATCATGCAAAAAGGAAGCCATATGTGAACATGGTCCAGAAGCGCCGTCGTGTCCTGTGGGCCAAGGCTCATTTAAAATGGACTATTTCAAAGTGGAATAGTGTTTTATGGTCAGACGAGTCCAAATTTGACATTCTTGTTGGAAATCACGGACGCCATGTCCTCCGGGCTAAAGAGGAGGGAGACCTTCCAGCATGTTATCAGCGTTCAGTTCAAAAGCCAGCATCTCTGATGGTATGGGGGTGCATAAGTGCATACGGTATGGGCAGCTTGCATGTTTTGGAAGGCTCTGTGAATGCTGAAAGGTATATAAAGGTTTTAGAGCAACATATGCTTCCCTCCAAACAACGTCTATTTCAGGGAAGGCCTTGTTTATTTCAGCAGGACAATGCAAAACCACATACTGCAGCTATAACAACAGCATGGCTTCGTCGTAGAAGAGTCCGGGTGCTAACCTGGCCTGCCTGCAGTCCAGATCTTTCACCTATAGAGAACATTTGGTGCATCATTAAACGAAAAATACGTCAAAGACGACCACGAACTCTTCAGCAGCTGGAAATCTATATAAGGCAAGAATGGGACCAAATTCCAACAGCAAAACTCCAGCAACTCATAGCCTCAATGCCCAGACGTCTTCAAACTGTTTTGAAAAGAAAAGGAGATGCTACACCATGGTAAACATGCCCCGTCCCAACTATTTTGAGACCTGTAGCAGAAATCAAAATTGAAATGAGCTCATTTTGTGCATAAAATTGTAAACTTTCTCAGTTTAAACATTTGCTATGTTATCTATGTTCTATTGTGAATAAAATATTGGCTCATGTGATTTGAAAGTCATGTGATTTAAAAAACGTCCCAACTTTTCCGGAATTCGGGTTGTACATTGTTTTTTAACAAGTGTGTAAATATATATTTAAAGATGTACAATATCTATAATCAATGATTATTTACATTACAGTATTCAATCCATTTCTTCCAATATTTTAGAAATAAGTCCCTTTTGAGTGTCAAAATAAATAAATTCTTCCATGTTGAGGATTTCTATCCATTCACTAAGTGCCCTGCTTATACCAGTGCCTGATAATGCTCTTTTTATTTGCTACACGTAATATATTTACAAGATATACATTCCTCCTTCATACATTTTCAAGATAAAATGTTGTGAAATATCTTGGTATTTTATATCCTAGTCTTTTTAAACTTCAACAAGACCATGTTCCAAAAAGTTAATACTTTTTGCAGAATATATGATATTTCTTGCAGGATATATGAAGGTGGTCAACATCAACCTGAACACACATCCTCTAGAAGATTTGTGGTGTGGATATTACTTTCAATTTTAGGAGTAATAGTAAAAAAAAATAAAAAATAAGAAACACATACAATTTTTCCATGCAAACTATTTCCACCTCCGTGAGAAGGTCAAAAATGAAAACTCCTTCATGCCATCCAAGATATGAGTTTGTTTGTTCCTGGGAACATATTTGGAGAAATTTTGCATTACTACACTTGCTCACTAATGGATCCTCTGTAGTGAATGGGTGCCGTGCTGATAAAAACATCAAGTAATCCACACTCTAGTCTATCAATTAACATGTGAAGACATTGTAACTGTTCAAACTGCTGCTACTGGGCTAAAATGAATCCATAATAACGCTTCCTCCACAATGACAACACACTGACAACAATCTTAATCTCATTGCACATGTGTTGTCTTTATGAAACTTATTTGGTTTTCTACGTTTCAAATGTTTTTGTTTTATAAATTCTGCTGCTGCAAATAGGTAACTGTGTAGCTAGTTCACATAAATGATGTTTTGGCAAAATTGTGAGTATAACTAATGGTAGTCTTAGTACCATCAGAAAGTTCTAAACAATCAGCAATATTTTGTACCATATGGCATCATGTTTCATCAAAAGTGTTTATCACATCAGTTGCATTGTTGTTGTATAGTCAAGCAATTATTGCAAAGGAAAAACAAAATGATTTTTGAAGGAAGCAATATATAACAAAATATAAATAGAGTTTTCTGTCAAAAATGGTGAAAAAATTAGTTTTGTGTTGGAGAAATGTTGGAAAATGTGTGAAAGGTGTTGAAAGTGCCAGCACACAGAATCCTTATTAGTTAACCTTTCGTATTAACAAACAACCTAACAGAATCTTTTTCTCCATCCAGTTCTGTTAGACACCGTTCCAAACATCTGCAGCAGTCCAGTATCTCGCTGTGTTTGTAAAAAAAAAATAAATAAAAAAGAAGCTCATGCTTCAGGGCACCATGTTCCAAATTTCTCCTTATATTTCTGTTTAAATCCCTCTTCTACTTTTCCAGGCATTATCACAATATACCAGCTTAAAAACAAGGTTCAGACAATACAAACAAACAGGAAATGCGCTTGGCAGTAATCTGCTTACAACTGAAGCCCAGCAGGCAAGCGTACAGCGCTGCGAATAAACATTTAGTGCATTCATCAAACTGCTTTCAAAGTATAACCACAAAACAGAACTTGTATGTAACTGTCTTTTAATTGTAAATTTATTGGTTGTCGATGTACCCCTCAAACTCAGCAAATGCAACAGTTGTAATTATTTTTGCATCTGAAAAAGGCAACCAATTTACACTTGAAAAAAAAGATGCAGAGAGGCCATCTGTCTAAACATCTCTCCGGCTTCCCCCTCCACTGTCTCTTTCTTTTCTCTTTTTTTTTTATGTGTTCCAAAAGTTATTGGTGGGGGGTGGGCTTACTCTTTGTAGTGAATGCAGCCCACCACAGTGGAAAAACACTGCATTCCTCCTATTACATTTACTTTAGGTCTCCTAGCTGTCAGTCAAACAGCCGGGAACCAGGTGGCTTGTGTGTGTGCTGGTTGGGGTTTAATTCTTCTGTGAAGAAAATAAACTTTATTGCTAAAAATGGTTACAGAGAGATTTGTGATTGACTTAAATAGAGAGAAGGACAGTGTATTTGAAGCACCCATTATGACTAATGATAAACATTCTGTGTCTGTGTGTGTTCCAGGGTGTCTGTTGTTCCTGCAGAGAGCAGACAGTGGGAGTTGTGTGTGGAACTTGATAAAGACGTTCACATGCTGGTTGTGTCTCGTTCTGGAAACAACTATACAGTGAGTGAAATTGTTCAAAATATTACATCTTTTGTCACATCTCAGTAGGAGCTGTGGTGCAAAACTTCATACATTAGCTCATGTGAGTTCTGGCATGTTGAGTGTCCTGATCCTATTCCTTCTCTCTCTCTTCTGTGATTTCCTGTCATTCCTGTCAAAGCCTAAAAGTAATAAAATAATTGTCATGTCCCATTTACATCATTTATCCTAAACTAGGGATCAAGCTGCTTTAGTTTAGTCTGGTTCCACACATTAAGTACACCATCTGGACCTAATCTTTCCTATACCACAATTCAAAAGTAGATTTGAATGTTTTATTTTTTTTATTTTAATTTTTTAAGTGTTTATATATTTTGTTTTACTTTTTATTTCTATCCATTCTCCCAACCACTTGTCATGTGTAGGGTCATTGGAGATTCAGGAGCCTGTCCCAGTGTCTCTTACAATAGACAGGCCAATATTGAATGGCCAGTATTTATATTTTATCTAATTTTAATAGCATTTAATTTGGAAGTGGTCGTGCAAGCTTTTTATTTTATTTTATTTTATTTTATTTTATTTTATTTTATTTTATTTTATTTTATTTTATTTTATTTTATTTTATTTTATTTTATTTTATTTTATTTTATTTTATTTTATTTTATTTTATTTTATTTTATTTTATTTTATTTTATTTTATTTTATTTTATTTTATTTTATTTTATTTTATTTTATTTTATTTTTCAAGACTTTTTTTCCTGGGGTTCAGGTGGTTGACCTACAAACGTTTGTGATTCCAGTAAGCAAAGATATCGGATTTCAGACAATTTCAACAAATGTTGTCCTCATTAAGTCATAACTCAACCTGCTTATCCAGTTGATTTCTGTGAGAAGGTATGTTCTCTGCTTCTGTTATAGTACTCCCAGTGAGTGCCTTTGCTCCATATGTAACGCCCATGTATGGAATGATATTCCGGACATTATTCAAAAGGAATTGCAAATTGTATTTGCAATTGCGTTTTCAATTTGTGGACGCATAAAATGTGACATAATCCAAACGCAAATGCAAATCGCGCTTTACCGTTTGCATTTTCGTTTAAGCGAACGCACAGTGTCTGCCAAATTTAAAACGGAAATGCAAAGTCCGTTTGCAATTGTGTTTCCCATATCTTACGAGCTGTTAGCCTGTCATATTTAAATAGCAATATTAATTACCACATTTGCCTTTTTATTCTCTCTGCACTGTGCATGTAAACTGCCAAAACTCACCAAATGTGGTAATTAATATTGCTATTTAAATATGACAGGCTAACAGCTCGTAAGATATGGGAAACACAATTGCAAACGGACTTTGCATTTCCGTTTTAAATTTGGCAGACACTGTGCGTTCGCTTAAACAAAAATGCAAACGGTAATGCACGATTTGCATTTGCGTTTGGATTGTCACATTTTATGCGTCCACAAATTGAAAACGCAATTGCAAATACAATTTGCAATTCCTTTTGAATAATGTCCGGAATATCATTCCATACCCATGTTCTTTGTGGCGATATTTGAGTTGAAATCAATCCCTCGACTCTTGAGTCTAAATCACTTTAGGATCTGTGTGTCTTCCTCTTCTGTTACTGAAAGACCCTCACAGAGCAGCCGCTCTCACACTTTCTCTAAGACGTCACTCACTAACTGTGTGTTTAGACACCTGTGGCCCTTCACTCAGGGATAAAAGGAGCCTCGGGGGTTCAGGGGCCTCACCTGATCTCTGTGGACCCCTCTCGTTCTCTTACAGCTGAGGGCTAGAGTGTGTTTCTCTCCCAGAACTGCACATCAAACTGGACCCCCTGCTCCAGAGAGGGCTCTGGAGGTTCCAGTGTCCCAGCATGCTTTGGGAATGGAACTGATTATTCAGAACTGTTGTTTAGACAAGTGTTTGAGGGCTGAGGGTAATCAGTTTGACCAGAGACACTGGTTTAAAGAAAAGACTAACATGAAACCCCCCACCTCCCCTTACAGGCATCAGGTGGATTTGGGAGCAGAAACTAGCAACTGCCGACTGACCTTACATGACTTCAGAAACTTGCATTTGATATCTTTGTCTCACTGTTTCTTTTTCCTTTTCTCTCACACACACAGATTAACTCAATTATAACAGACTTTTGTTCTCCTCCTCCTAACTCCTTCCATTGTGTGTGTGTGTGTTGGTTTAGGTGGAGATCGATGGAGAGAAGGTTGATGTGTCTGGAGAATGGAACTTGGCCTCAGCATTGCTGCCCATCACCATCAACGGCAAACACAGGACTCTCCAGGTTTACAAACATGCATATGCATATATAGGGAATAGTTGACTCTGCTCCGTGATTAAAAAGTTATGTTTAATTATTGATAAGTAATGCACCTGAGGTGGTAATATTTACACATGCATTTTGTGCAACTGTCCAATCGCTCCAGCTGTCCAGATGCCACATAAGGGCCAGGGTGATTCTGGCCCACCCAGATAGCTGATCGGTCCACTCAATCATTCAAAGCTGCTAGAATATACTAGTGGTGAGGAAATAAAAATGCAAATTAACCACATCTGTTGTTTATACATTGGAAAGTGTATTTTTATAAATGCATAATATACAAGATTATAAAAAAAAATGTACAAAAAAATTCTTGCTGATCCGCTCACAAAAGTATGCAGAATGATTATTGGGTTATTGCAAAGATTACTGTTAAATGTCACGGTTTTATTACTTTCCTGCCAAGTGGATGAGGTAAACAACCACTCTGTTGCACCTGCTTGTAAGTAACACTGGTAGTGAATTGATTCGTCCCAAATGCTGCTCCTTCTGTCATATTTAACTTTAGAAAGTTGGATTCTAGTGAATTTTCTTGTTCTAAACGGATTTCTGTCATTTGTAGTAAAGTCTGATTCATTCTACCTGACTAGTTTGACCCCATGTAGCCTTGGAAAGCCTGATTCATTCTGCAGAATTGCTTTGTTCAAATGGTTCTTGTAAATGTCCTTAAAGCTTGAGCATTTTTAGTCCCAATTTAGGATTTCATTTCATTTTATTATAATTATTGTCTTCAACTATGAAGTAATTTTTTAAATGTATATTTGGTATAAATGTTTTCTTTTGACTTTGATTTTGTAACCCTAACTGGGATTGTTCATTCATTATATATCCATAATATTGCTGGATAACACGAAAACAAACATCTATAAATTTGGAGAATATTTGCCACTGATCCAGAGTCAATAATTTAACCTATTATGCATCTCTTTGGAGTATTTGTTTCTGATTGTCAGCTGTATTAAATGATTTGTTTATTGTCTCTGAATGCAGTGCCTGTTGCGGACAGCGGCCGGAGAAATCACCCTGCAGTATCTGGGCACTTCAGTAAGTCTACAAGCACCTCATAGTGGCATGAACTGTATGTCATTGGCTCTAAACTCCTTTTAGTTCAAGACCCAGATTAGAGAGATGAAGTGGTGACCTAGCACAGAAGCAAAACGAGTCAAATTAATCCAAATCCGGTCTTCATATACCGTTCTAGTCTCAGATGTTTTGTTTATGTATTTAGTTCATCAAGTTTTGTTTGTGTGAATTATTCAGTAGCTGCTCTCTTTTAACCATACAATAATGACTGATTTCACACCGAGGACAAAAACGAATAATATAAAAATATAGTTTTGTGTAGTGACGTCCACACCACAACTATAATAATAATGACGCAGACAAACAATAGCATTGGATTTTGTATTATCATCAAAATTTTATAATATTGATAATAATAATAATAAAGTGTGAATTTTAGGCCTTGGTTATAGTTATTGTTTTTGTTGTGAACGTGACTTAATACTATATGTTTGTGTTCATGAGCACTCTGTGGGGTTTTCTGTTCACCTCATGCTGGGTGATATATGCTTTATAATGTTGCTCACCGGGCCGTGTATCCTGTCTTCACACTCGAGTCGAGCTGCCAAACATGCAAACACACAGACTCTCACACTCAGTGTGGTCAGAGCAACGCACAGGTGTCTCAACCCAACTACAAATCAACTCAAGCCGTCCCGTCTTTATTTACTCAAAGCCTCCGAAACAATCAGCATCAACGTTTCACCAGCTTAAACAAACAAACAGGGTTAAAAACACAGTAACTCTGTAAAAGAAGAGGAAATGCCGGCTTCCAGGCTGCACACGCGTGTGCTTCATGGGGGGTCTCCGCTTCAAAGATCTTCTGAGGCGGTTTGTTTCAGAGTTTCCCTGGGGTCATGGCTATTATGGGATGCCTTCCGTTCATTCTGTCTTAACAGGTCAGTGCGGTTGTCAGCGCTTGTCTGTTTCTTCATCAGGTCCAGCAGAAACCAGAGTTTAACAGTTTTCAGAGTTTCCTTCTGTCAGAAAAGTAATATAGATGTTTCTTCTCAGGAATGCTGTTCAGAAATGAGAGCATTGGGAGAGCACCTCATGACGCAAACCGCCTTCCCTAACCGATTTCATGCAGAGTAAAAAGTCCTGGAACAGTACTTTACAATAATCAAAACTTAAGCTTGATCTTATAGGCTGCGTCTCAAATGTGCATATTGTCCATCTTAAATGGCATGCAAGATTATTATTAGTGTGTCCCAAGTCACACTGCATTGAAATTGTCAGTGGTGCCTGGATGGTATAATGTTTCTGGTAGATTTTTTTGATGTGTGCCTATTTGCATGCTTTTATGCAGTGCAAATATGCAGGATTATGTAACCATGTTTAATATGCTGTTAAATGGGGCTTTGCCATCACAGATTACAGATCTGCCGTATGTAAAGACTCTGCTGTTTAAAAAATTCATGTTTTTTATTCACCTTTTTACTCAAATTGTTATACTGGTAAAATGTCATATGCTCAGGAACATAAAAATTTAAATATTCAGCAAGGATGCATTTAATTGGTCAAAAGTGGAAGAGAATGAAGATGAAAACTTAAGACACACACACACACACACACACACACACACACACACACACACACACACATAAAAACCTTGTCTCATGGTTAGCTGCTGAACTGTTCAACATTGATAATAGGAAATGTTTCTTGAGTAGCAAATTGGCATATTAAAATGATTTCTGAAGCATCATGTGATACTGAAGACTGGAGTAATGATACTTCAGCCTTGCATGCAGCAATAAATTACATTTTATATTATATCTGACCCTGGACCACAAAGTATCTTCATGGAACATGACTTTACTTAACAACCAAATGATTTTTGGCATATAAGAAAAATCGATAATTTTGACTCATACAATGTATTGTTGGCTATTGCTAAAAATATACCTGTACTACTTATGACTGGATCTTCGGTCAAGGGTCACATATATTCCATTAGAAAACATTATTTATAATAATTAATAATTATATTTTTAATTATTCCTGTATTTTTTGATCAAATAAATACAGCCTTGGTGAGCATAGAGATAAAAAAATAAATAAATTGAACTGACCCTATTATAATGTCGTTAATTGGTCATATAATTTGTAAAGAAAAAGGAAAAATAGCCCAAGTAATTCCAGTCTTTGTCTTTATATATTTTATATTCAAGAGCCCAGCTATGTTGTAGTACTTCTCCTAAACACATGCTGGCTGGCAGCCACTACATTTTTCAGTTGTGACTTCACCTTGTGGCTCTGAGATTTAGTGATTTGACCCCGGTCACAGAATCATCACCCTTCATTAGCCCGTGTGACCTGACTTGAGCACAGTGATGTAAGGCTTCCTTGGTTGAATTCCTGGAAAGCAGACATATTCCCTTCAGAGAGCTACCCAGTGAGCCACCTTTTCCTTTCTGCTAAATATAGTGCAGAAATGACATCACTGATATACAAGGGCTGATTAGGAAGTACCACTGAGGGTGAGAAACTTGTAGAGTTTGTTTACACTTGTAGTTTGGTTCTCAATTTAGCCCTAAATCGGCCCATTTAGTCCTGGTTCACTTGGCGCCTCTCATTTTTATTACAGAACATAAAGATGTAAAATAAAAGGCACAAGGATACAGCCTCAACCTGATTGGACAGCTTTTATGAGGTATATTTTGCGACCGAGTTGAACGTCTAAAACAATGCTGTGTCCTGGGCTAAATGTGTTCGCTAGATGTGTGTACATATGTGGGCATTTGACCAGCCTGTAACCCACAAAGAGCTTATAGAATGTAAAGAAGTCAACACGGTGGCAGAAATGGGCAGAATTGCCACACACGTGGTGATCCTATGGAGACAGCGATGCCTGAAAACGGCCCTGGAGGTATGACCCCAAGTGTACTCAAATATCCATCTCACAAGCCTCTCATCCCTCTATCCTGTAGTGTCAGGGCCCTGTTCTCTATGTGACTGTATTTAATTAGCTCTGCAGGCTGTTATGAGCTAATGGCTCTTCATTAGTGTCTGTATGGAGAGCAGGGGGCGGATGCTCTTGGCATTCTGCTGCTGCTGTGACAGGGAGAGAGTGGTTGTGTGTGTTTGCGTTGGTAATCATTAAATTGACAAAACTGCTTTTCATTCATTGAGCAGTGCAGAGGGCCAGGCTTTACTTGTCTGTTAATTGAATTAGACTGGGCAGTGACAGAGCCTTTCATCTGTCTGAGACAGAGAAAAAGAAACCATTAGCTGCCCGGCATGTGATTGGATACAGATTTGTGCCGCCATCTAAAGGTGAAGATGGGAAGCTCTGAAGAAAGCCTGAGGTTTTGCAGGAGTAAAATGCAATCTCACTATTGCATTTTCTCACTAACTATTTCTTAGCAATTTATTGTGAGCTGTGACATAAAAAAAAGAACTGGTGAAACGTGCTATAATAAATTAAATGTTGGTTACACTGTTCAAAATATTACTGTTTTTTTCTGTATTTTTGATCAAATAAATGCAGGCTTGATTAGCAGAAGAAACTTCTTTCAAAAACATTAAAAATAGTAATGTTTACAAACTTTTGGTCTGTACTGTATGTAGTGTGTGTATATATATATATATATATAAATGTATATATATATATATATATATATATATATATATATATATATATATATATATAAATGTATATAAATATAAATATATAAATATTTGTAAAATATAAAAAAAAATATATATATATATTTTTTTTTTAGAAACTTGAGTGACGTGACATATAGCGAAGTGTGGTGACCCAACTTCAGAGCTTGTGCTCTGCATTTAACCCATCCAAAGTGCACACACACAAACTCTCTAACCACTAGGCCACGACTTCACCTAATACTGATACTTCCCCTAATACTTTTATTCAGCAAATACACATCAAATTTATTTTAAATAAAAATGCTTTTCTTTTGAAATTTATATTCATCAAAGAATCCTAAAAAAACCTTGTCAAATTATTATACATTTTCAACACTGGTAATAAAAATAAATGTATCTTGAGCAGCACATCAACGTATTAGAATGATTTCTGAAGGATCATGTGACACTGAAGACTGGAGTAATAATGCTGAAAATTCAGCTTTGCATCACAGCATTAAATTACATTTTATAGTATATTTAAATGGAAAGTAGTTATTTTAAATTGTTATGATACTTCATAATATAACTTTTTTTACTGTATTCTGATAAAGTAAATGCAGCCATGGTGAACAGAAAATACCTCTTACAACCCCAAACTTTTGGGGTTTCTTGTAAAACTGCATTCAGAATGCCCTACTGATTCTGAATAGCCATTAATGAAAAGATTCAGTTATAGGATCTAACAATGGGGTCGAATGGGGTCATTATAACCAAATAAACCATCACACTTGGTCTGATACATACTACACACAAAAATGACGAGAACTGGTGAGTATCAGCCGTTTCAAACATAAGGATATGGTTAAAGGTAGTTAAAGCAAGAAGATAAAATATACATGGGCACAATGCACTGGTATGTTCTGCAGCATTTCCAAGGATCTGAAAGCCCTGCAAACAAGTCATTTTCCATAATTTTCTTGGATGTGCAATCCTTCAAGGCTTCTGCAGTATTATTTAAATGAGCATACAGGGCTCTTATTAAATTATCATTGATTTTGGTCTGAATAAGTTATAATGTGCACATGCAAAAAAAAAAATATATATATATCATCATGTTTATATCATCATCATAGTGTTTTTTTTTCCTTTAATTTGAGGTATCTGTGTAACCATTTCTCTGTTTCATGTGTTCAGTTTAAGCTGCGTGTGCTGAGTAAACTGGCATCATCTCTCAGTAAGCACATGCCAGAGAAGGTTCCAGAAGACACCAGCAGTATCCTCCGCTCTCCCATGCCAGGGTCTGTGGTGGCTGTGTCCGTTAAACCAGGAGATAATGTAAGACACTTCCTGGAAATACTGCAAATGCACTGCACAATCAGTAAAACTTTATTTCTCCCCAATTCCCAGTTTAACATGGATTCACATTTAATTTGGATTGTTCAGAGGTCTCTGGGTAATACTTTTAAGAAAGCTGATAGTAGTCAAATGCCAGGCACTTAGAAACAAGATGAGAAAGGATAGCTTGATGTTAACAATAAACATAGTATGTAAGTACACTTTACCTTGTTTTAGTTCACAGTGATAGTTCACCAAGAAATGAAAATGCTGTCATCATTTATTCATTATCTTCATGCAGCAAAAAAGTTTAAAACATATTGCTGATATATAATTTTCCTAGTTTTCTGATCAATTTTACTTGAAGAAAAATATTGAATAAAAATGCAGCTCGACACTGTAGCAGCTGGACAGTAAAAATGCCTTTTTATATTATAATAAAAAAAAATCTGAAAAAAAATGGTGCATTTCTGCCACCCACTGGACTGGAGGATAAACACTAGATGGCACACAATGTGTATGGACCAATGGCGAAGGTTTGGAAAATTCTAAAATACAAGTAATTATTGTTAGCTTACTATTGTGATTCAGGTTAAGGCAAAAAAAACAGGTTGGATGATGGATTTATGATGTACTCATTATTTACAAAAATAGTTCACCCAATAATGAAAATTTCCAGGAAATGTACTGATCCTCAGGCCATCTGAGATGCAGATGAGTTTGTTTCTTCATCAGAAACACATTTGGAGAAATTAAGAATTACATTACTTGTTCACTAATGGATCCTCTGCAGTGAATGGGTACCGCCAGAATGAGAGTACAAAACAGCTGATAAAAACATCTCAATAATCCACAAGTAATTCCCCTCGAGTCTAGTCCATCAGTTAACATCTTGTGAAGTGAAAAGCTGTGTGTTTGTAAGAAACAAACTCACCATTAAGACATTTTAACTGTAAATCGTTACTTCCAGCTAATTTTTACCAAAAAACAATGGCCTTAAATACTGGGTTGTTTTTCAAAATTAAAGGCATAGTTTAACCAAAAATGAAAATTCTGTCATTAATTACTCATGTCGTTCTAACCCCATAAGACCTTTGTTTATCTTCGGAGCACAAATTAAGATATTTTTGATGAAATCCGAGAGCTCTCTGACCCTGCATAGACAGCAAAGCAACTGACACGTTCAAGGCCCAGAAGGGTAGGAAAGACATCCATAAATAGTCCATGTGACATCAGTGGTTCAAGCTCAATTTTTTGAAGCTGCAAGAATAAGTTTTGAGCAAAGAAATCGCTAACAAAAGTCATTGTTTTTGTTTTCTTTGCACACAAAAATTATTCTCGTAGTTTCATAAAATTAATGTTGAACCACTGATGTCACATGGACTTATTTTAACAATGTCCTTTCTGAGCCTTGTACGTGTCGGTTCCGTTACTGTTGATGCAGGGTCAGAAAGCGCTCAGTGTTCAGAAAATAAATGAAGGTCTTACGGGATTGGAATGACATGAGGGTGAGTAATTAATGACAACATTTTTGGGTGAACTATCCCTTTAACAGTTTAAGCAATTCCAACAAACCACTTTGTGCAGTTGCTTAAGTGAGTCATTATGTGCTGTCATTGTATTAAATTCACCCAACCAGGTGTTAATTTTAAAACTGTATGACTTTTTTTGTTCTGTGAAACACAAAAGGAGCTCATTGAATAGTTTAAATGAGGACAGAATTTTCTGTTTCGAATGAACTGTTGCTTGAAATAATGATTTGCATTAGGATGACATCATTTGTAAAGCCAACAGTTTACTTCAATATGACAAAATGTGCGTGTTGCTGTCAACTTGAATTGAATGTTTGCTGACTCAGTCTGTTAATGACTTGTATATAATGCACAGACTGACTGGCTCGGGCTAAAACAGCTGAGCCCTTCCAGTAAAACATCTCATTCACTCAGCAACGTCACATACACAAGAGCACTGCAATGAAGCTCTCACACTGATTAGTCACCACACACTCACACACACACACACACACACACACACACACACACACACACACACACACACACACTCACTCAGCAGCACTGATGTTCACATCACCTGATTTCAGCACTTCTGTATAGATAAGTCAGAAATTAGTCCTTGTGGATGGAGGGAAACAGCAATTTCTCAGCGCTCGCTTATTTCCATAATCCATTTCCCTAATGGAGAGTTTGATGGATATAAACAGAGGTTTATTTATTGATTTTGCTCTCGCGTTACAGTGAGCTTTGTGCGTTTGTTAACTGTTATGA
The DNA here is from genome assembly GCF_963082965.1 of Carassius carassius. Lineage (NCBI taxonomy): Eukaryota > Metazoa > Chordata > Actinopteri > Cypriniformes > Cyprinidae > Carassius > Carassius carassius. Next base: position 20,815,451 of record NC_081761.1, read on the forward strand.
CTCTTCTAATGTATGCGCCTTTATGAAATGATATTACAGTATTCCCCTGCTCTTTGTCATTTTATGTACAAGACCTGCACAAGTCTATGAAATTAATAAATACATGGTGGGAAGATGCTATGTGAGTCATGTGTTTCAAGAAGTTATTAGAAAGCACTCATTGTGGAATAGCTGTTGAGGTTTATTCATTCATTGTTGTTCTGAAGGTTGCAGAGGGGCAGGAGATCTGTGTGATTGAAGCCATGAAGATGCAGAACAGCATGACCGCAGCAAAGACAGCCAAGGTGAGCTCACTCGCACACATACAGAGGTTTGATACGTGATCCACCTCACTACTCTGTGCATCATAAATCGATATGACATAAGAAGACACTCTTCCACGTAGCTACATTACAATACCCAACACCATGAGAGAGAGAGAGAGAGAGAGAGAGACGGCGAGGGGCCGCGGTCCATTATCCACACTTGTGTTCTGACCAGACCACTTAGCTGCTGTAAAAAGACTAGAAACCAGATTATGGTTAATGGTTCATTTGATGGTTGGCAGGATATTTTATTGTACTTCATGTCAGGGTTGTTATATAGAACTAAAACCCTTAAAAAAAAAAAAAAAAAAAAAAAAATTTATTCTTTTCAGCTAGTTGCAAAGTCATTTCTCATCAAACTGATAAAAATTTAAAAAATCTATATAAAAATCTATAGACATTAAAAATCTTACTGAAATCTTTAAAGTTCTTTGCGAACCTTGCACAAATTCTCGTTTGAAATGTTTGCATGTTAAAAAAATAAGTATGACCTCACGTTGTCTCAATCACATTTACACACTGCATCCGAAACTTTCATCCATCATAAAGAAATTCGGATCAGGTTCGATTTTCTGTGTTTTTGTATCCGTGGCAAGCATTTTGATAGGAAAGGATGACAAATATGAACAACAACAAAAAAAACATATGGAAATTTCGGACTGTGCAAAGACCTTTTTCTTAAAGTATTTCTCAAGGTTTGTAGAATCACTAGGCTGTATCCAAAAAGTTTTAAAATGATTAAAATCCAAATATCATTTATGGAAAAAATAAGAATAAATAATTACTTTAAAATTAACCTGAAGGCCCAAATATGGAATATTTATGGAAGCATTAGTTAGTTTAAATCACTTTTTTTTTCATCGTTTCATTGAAAGCTTCCTGTGTCCAGTGTGTTTGACTGACATTACTGACTTCAACACAAATAGCTTTTTCAGATGCAGAAATGTTGGACTTTCCTCATAAAATGTGTGTTAATGTTCAGGTGAAGAGCGTGCACTGTAAAGCTGGAGATACAGTCGGAGATGGAGATCTGCTGGTGGAACTGGAGTAGCAGATCATCTGCAGGTCGCTGTGGATAAACAATCAAAGACACTAGTGGAGTGGATGGAACATTCCTCATGGGTTTTACTCTGATTTCTTTTTACATGATCACTATAATGTATCCATCTAGCTGGATTCCAGTGAAGGGAATGCCAAAACACTTGCACTCTCTCGTGCCTTGGCCCTCTATTAAAGGCGTTTTCAATTCACATGGAACGAACCACAATTTGACATCAGCCGCAGTGAATGAGTTTGAACGCATCTCCAAATGCAGTCAATGAAAGCAGTTGAGTCTCTACTCTCTGTGTAGATTTAGCATTGTTTAGAGGAAGTGCTGTGAATGTTTTGCATTGCTGCAACTTATTTTGAATTATAAGGTTATATTAGGCAATGATGTTTCTGCTCCATGATTATTCAAGAATAATAATGCACCAATCCCACACTCATCTATTTAAGTGTTTCCATAGAACTTGTACCTAATTTCTGTCATAAAATGCATTAAACTTAATTTGTGCTTATTTCTTAGGTCTGTAGGTGCACTGTTCAAACACTTAATTTGCTTGGGCTTTAATTTTTCAGTCTTTTCCTCTCTTTTTAAAATTGTGAATCCGGAAGGAGCGGACCATTAACAGGAGAAAGCAGATATGATTGCTCCGAAACTAACAGACATCTGTGGTCAGGCTTGGAGGAGGCACTGATGCTGTTTCCTGTTTTTTTTTTTTTTTTTTTTTTTACCACCGAGACACTTAGATCCACTTTCTGTCTGTACTTGTTTTGAGAAAACATAAAGTGTTATAATAAAAATGAGATTAATGTAAACATTCCAAGTGCTCATGATTGCTTGATGCCCTAGGCTTGTGAAGGAAACACATGAAATGCATTACTGAAATGAATGATTTGACTGAATGCAGTGTGGCAGCTGCTATTTCCAGAAGAGAAACGGATGCATACAACAGTTAAACCAGTTTGATGTGTCTTTTTTTAATGTAGCAACCTTTTTCTCTCACAAGTTTAACAAATGTAAACAAAGTCAGTCAGTTGACCAAGAATTCTTGTAGTTTGTAAAATGTTCAATTGCTGCAAGCTGTCTCCACTGTAACGTGGTTTCCTGTTATTGATGTACAATACTGGCAAAACCAGAGAGGATTGATCTAGCTAAAAAAACGTACTGCCTGTGAGTGTAAACACAGTAGTTTGCTTCTTTAATACCACATTTGGTTTGTTAGGAAACAGATTTAGACTTGCTTATTCTTGCAAGTAACATTAATAATAGGATTTTATCTGAAAATACAACATGTAGCAATTGTAAAATTAGTGTGTTGCAGCGCTCCGTTTTTCTTTGTTCTTCACTCTGAGCTGTTTGAGAAACTGTATTGCATTGTAATGCTTGTGCTTCAGAACGGTCACAGCTCTGACTGTGGCCTTGAGCTGACAATAAACTCATTACACATGGACACACACATTCAGAGACCCCACCCCACTGACCTTTGACCTTTATCAGTTGCTCACATTTGAAATCTAAAGGTCAGAATCTTTCCTGTAGCCACTGTGAGAGAAACTGTTTCCTCTGTTTTATTCAATACTGTAAAAAATTTAAAAACAAATGCTTTAAACCCGGACAGCACTGCACTGGGTCTTCCTCAGTGAATCCTTTCTTGTAAATACGTCGCATGCAGAGATTGAACCGTAAACTAGGCCTCATGGAAGGCCTCACACTGTAGTGACTCTCATGACCAGTTCGCGGTTGCTGTTGCTGGTCTGTCCGCGTGGCTCCTGGGGCCTCAGGTGGTGGCTGAGGAGATGAAGGATGTTGTAAGCACAGTGGTGGTCTGGCAGTGAGGGCTGCCCATTGCTGGGCTCAGATGAGTCCTGCGGCTCTGTCGTGGCACCTGCTGCCAACGGGACGGAGTTTCTGGTGGGGGTTGCGGTGCCTGCCGCGACCGCTGCAGCTGCAGCCATGAGGGAGGATGTGGAGGTGGAGGCTTCACCATCCGTGCCGGTCGGCCCCATCCGGTGCGGCAGAGAGAGCGTCCGGAGTGCAGCACTGGACTTCTGATGCTCCTCATTGTCTTTGACCTTGTCGTAATTTAAGACTTTCCACTGCTGATTGACAGCCTGCCAGCGGTTAAAGATGCGAAATACGGAGGGACCTTCGTGGACAATCAGAGCTAAAAGAGAAGGAAAGATGGATTTGCTAAGTGAGGGATAATGTACAGTCAGGCAGTGTCATGAACAAATGGATTCCATTTGCTGAAAGACTTTTTAATGGGTGCTTAAAGGAAATAAATACTTTTATTCAGCAAGGGTGCATTCATTTGCTCAGAAGTGACAGTAAAGACATTACAAATAAATTCTGTTCATTGAACGTTCTATTCGTGCTGAAAACAAGCATCACAGTTTCCACAAAAATATGAAGCAGCACTGGTTTCAACATTAATAATTATAAGAAATGTTTTTTTTAGTTTTTTTTGTCTTTTGTGCGGTAATTCAGCATATTAAAATGAGTAAATCATCTCAGGAATAAATTCCATTTTACTTACAGTACACATACTCGTGAACAGAAGATGAAATTTCTTTCAGAAACATTAAAATGCTCTTATTAAACTCACAATTTGTAATACATTTTTTCAAATAACAATTAATGTCTTTAAATTATATGGTTAAATCTTTCACTTTTTTACGTCCATTTTCCCCCCCCAAAAAATCATTGCAGTCTATTGCATTGCAAAGATTTTTATTTTAAATTTTTTTGATCGACAACTGGATACTTTAAACGTAGGAGTCCACGATGTGATATGAGAGACATGAAAAGCAGGGCTGGTTTCAGATGTCTGGATAACCGTAAATACCACACTATTTAATGGGAAGATTGACTTATCAGAATCTTGTATTGCACACAGCTGTGTAATGACTAGTGGCTAGTTAATCTAATACTAATACACGTGAGCTTCACAGATAAAACTTCACAGAACATGGAGTTCTACTTTTTATTCTGAATACTTGTTGTTTTACTCAATTACATTTCCCAAACTAAATAATTATACTTTTTACTCCTCACATTTAATTTAGCTTTCCAAAGTGCATATTTCATAGGTCATCTTGACATTTTACAAGCAAACTGAATTAAGATTTAAGTAATACTTAAGCACATGCTTATTCAAAATAACTACTTCAGTGAAAAGTGCACAGTTATTATTATTATTATTATTTGTATTACTTTTGGCATTTCATAACCTCTTGAATCCAGTGTTATTACACTATTAGCAAACGGTGTGTCTTGAGGCTACAAGGTTAATACAGACATTTTCCCCACACTTACAGAAAACGGTTTAATTCAGCATTTTAATCGCAACATTTAAAATCTCAGTGACCTCATGGATCATGAAAATTTGCAGTGCACAGTGAAGAACGGGCGTTTTGGAAAGTGTTAAGGTGTTGTCAGTGTGATTTCTTTGTACTTTTATACCTCCAGCTTGGTTTAACTCACACCATTATATTTGTTTCTGCAGAGGTCCAAATAGAAAGACAACAGTGATATGTATTAATATTTAATGTGATACTGGGTTTCCCACTGAATGTCTGCAAGAACTCTACATTTCTTTTTTCACATGTGCCAGATTATTTTTTCCCTCTTTCAATTTTCACTCTCTAAGCCCTGATGACAGTGAAGATCCCTTTTTTGTTTATTTTACAAACCTGCTCTCTGCGAATGTTAGATTACGAAGGCTTGTTTCTAGTAGTGTTGAAAGCGATCTGGGAAGGCTGTGAAAGGCTAGTGCCCTCCCTAGAGCCCTGAGGTTCTCCTCTTACTCTAGGTGCTCCAGAATCAATGAGACAGACCACTAACTGACGTTATCACTGTACACTGCAGACCACTTAAACAAGCAGTGTGTGAAAAGGTAATAATAACCCACAGTTTTCAATCGACTTTTCTACAAGAGCCTAAACCAAACCCCAACGTTGAGAAAACTATACATGCACTGAATTTGTTATGCTAATCCTGGAGTTGATGCTGTAGTGGTTATCATTATTAGCTTTATTGGAACAGATACATTTTTTTGAGTTTATATGTGTTTCAGTATCATGAAGATGCCTATTGCTGCTGCAACCTGGTTTTCCAGACTCTATCTTTTTCTCAGTCACTCTTCCCCAGTTGGACTGCACATCCTCTCATTACAAGGAAAGAATGTGAGACGTGTATTGATTTAACACACACATTTTCCTTTAGCTGAGAGGATACAGTAGCTGAAGGAAATTCTCAGGGCAAAGCTTGAATTTTTATCAGCAGTTTTTCTGCTGTAGTGTGGGATTTTTTTTTGGCTCCCGACCAGTCCCACAGTGGATGGGAACAGGACTCGGCTGTGAAAAGTCACTTTGCCACCTGTCTCTTCTCTGAGCTTCTCTCTTAATTTTGTTCTCGTTCTCCTTCCTTTTTTTGTCCCCTTTTCTTTCAGATGTATCTATGCTATGGGAAATGATTTTAAACCAGTGACTTTTAATTAGGCACACAATTGTTTAATATTTCAGTATTAAACCGAAAGCTGTGTGAGCAAGACCTCATCCCACCTAAGCAATATTGGGAGATAAATTATAAATTGCAAATTTGTAATTAGACTCCTTTAAAACCCCTTAACTGTCACTCACGTTTTTGAAGATAGACTTGAATGTGCATGATACTAACCTAAATTTTTATAATTCATGACTGAAAACATTTTGTAACATGATATTGATGTAATATTTACATGGTAATGCAATGTCTGATTTTAAAATGGGGTTTAAAGGATGAATTTTGAAATTTGAAGTTTTCAGTTCATATATAACTTCTGATGATTTCTAAAATGTGATAGAGAAAAAGGCAACGAAGAAGTCTTTTTTTTAAACAAAGGTCAAAACTCCTGTTATAATTTAGATTTTTGAGGGTGCACTCTTGTCATAAATTGATCTATTAATTTTCCTACATAATTTTTAACAAAAACATTGGTAAAATATATATTTGGGAGTCTTAGACCTTTCCAACGATATATAGTTTGTCAAGATTAGATTAGATTTGATTGTAATATAGTGAAGTAAACCTAGGCGTCCCGTATTCGGGACGGGGTGACAGTTATTAAACACTTTATTATTTATTTATTTATTGCTTTCAGGCTCGTAGTCAGCTATGAGGTCACCGAGGTCTGGACCTCTGTAAATTTGTCATGTTAAAAAATAACATTTGTTCTCTGAATGACTAATTTGTTGTTTAAAACTCTTCTCATGAATGTCTGTATGTATAATTCAGTTTAGACAGTTTGCAATAATGTTTAGCGTCCGTGGTATGAAAATGATCGCTGCAAGACGCTGGCGGAGTGAACAAGTCTTTAGAGACTTGTGAGTGAGGGTGGGGGCGCAGTTGCCAGATCCAGATATTATAAGCATTTTTGGACTTGTCTTTGGCTTTGGCTTCAAAAGGCTCTAAATAATCCCAGCAGATGAATAAGGGTTATCTATCTTATCTAGTGAAATTATTCTCTAAAAATAATGTACAATTTATATACTTTTTTAACCTCAAATGCTCGTCTTGTCTAGCTCTGCAATGCATATGTGTATTCTGTGTACTCCGGTTCAAAACAGGGCAGGTCAAAAAACTCCCATCTCATTTTCTCTTCCAAATTCAGAATCGTCTTACTTCGGTGCAGAAAAACTGACCCCGTGTTAACACAAAGTGTACATGTAAAAAAGGTCAAACGCCCTATATATATAAAAAAAAAGGTAAAACAGCAATGTAGGATGGTTTTAAAGTTGGAGGACAAAATGAGATGGTCTTGAACTGACTTGAACCGGCATGCACAGTGTACACTTACGCATCTCAGAGCTAAACCAGGTGAGCATTTGAGGTTAAAAAGTATAATAATTATTATTTTAAGAAAATAACAGATCATTTCACCAGATAATACTCTTATTCCTCAGCTGAGATTGTTTAGAGCCTGTTGAAACTGCACTGACACTACATTTGAAGTCAACTATTTGGAGAGAAATATTGGAATGTTTTCCAATTACTGTAATTAACTTCTTTGCGACTGAAGAAAGAACATCTTGAATATCTTGGATGACATGGGGATGAGTAAATTATCAGGAAATGTTGGAAGTGGATTAATCCTTTAATTTGACACTCTAGAAAGATAATAAGTGGGAAGTTGCATCTTAGGGTTAGCGGTATCTTTATAGTATCTTATTTGCAATTTCAGGCAACACTGCATTACTGGCACTTAAACTGACAATAATTTAAAAAAGCCCATGAAAAGATTATTACTAACAGGATAGCACATTCGGTAAGGGTAGCGCGAAAAATATCATGATATTGTCTGTCAGAAATGTTTTCAACACTGCCAAAAACAGTAGCATTTAACACTAGTACACAGATCTTTAAAACAAGTACTAGTAGTACAAGCACAATTCTTAAGCCGACCCCAGCCCAGACCTCACTGATTTTCGAACCCTGGCTACACCCATTATTGCATTGTCACAAGAAGTGACAGATGTGGAGACCTAACTATTGTTAGTGAACCCTTTACCCCCCTAATATACCACTGGATAAAACGGCTTAACTATCTTAGATGGTGACACTCTCCTAACAAAACTTATTGACCATATAAAAACAATAGCAATATTCACAGTGTTGTTGAAACATGTTGGCAGCAAATTTATTGAAACCATGCATTCTATAAAAACATAAAATTGGATGGATGGATAAAACTTTAATCTCTTTTGTAGTTTGTATTTTAATGCATTTATTATATTTTTATGAGGAATTTTTAAACTTTGCACTGTGGTACTTCTCTTGGTAGTGCCAGCTTAAGATGTATTATACAGTATATGTTATAATATGATGTCATATTGTATTACTTATTTGTAAAACCAAACACAATCTGTGGACAATGATTTTTGATGGAAATATGCAGAGTTCTGTGAAATAGATTTTAAAAATTCTTTAAAACGATGATAGTGTGGAAATTGCAGTAATTTGCAAGGGACAATTTCTCACTTTGAGCACACGAAATGCGTGTCTCGTTTATTTTTAAAAGCAGAAAACAGAATACTCGAACAATGGCGCTGACAGGCGTGTTACGTCATCACGCATTCCGAACATTTAAAGGGACCACGATCCCTGAACAGTTATGCAGAACACAGTGTACAGAACTACACTTAACAATGGTGAATTATGTCTGTCACATTCACTACACACGTCCCCCCAGAATTCATCATATCAGAAAAACCCAACTGTCAAGGGGGGGGTGGGCGTATCAACCGGCCACAGCGACTGTGCTGTACCGGAGGTCGAGGAGGCCCCACTGCAGCTGGTGTACCGGCATTACCCGGGAGAGGGGCATGGGGTGCGGGAGGCTTGGGTGGTGTGGGAGCACTGGGTGGGGGCAGAGCAGGAGGCCGTCCGCGTCGTGGGGGCTGGGCCAGGTCAATGGGCCTGGCCACGTCCAAATGAGCCGGTTTAAGGCGGTCAATGGAGAGTCGCTCTGGTTTGCCACCCCTGTCCACCACAAAGTGTTTGTCCCCTGTCTCCAGAACCCGGAACGGGCCCTCGTAGGGCGGGTGTAGCGGTCCTCTGTGGGCATCGTGGCAAATGAAAACATAGTCGGCTGTTTGAAGTCCAGCGGGGATGTGCGACTGAGGGAGGCCGTGACAGGAAGTAGGAACAGGTGCAAAAAACCTCGCATTATCCAGTAGAGTAGACCTCACTCGCTGGAGAGTGGCAGACCAGGGAACCGTGGTGCTAGGGACAAAATCCCCTGGTACTCGCAGCGGTTGTCCGTAAACAAGCTCCGCGGATGAGGAATGAAGGTCCTCCTTTGGTGCAGTCCTGATACCCAGCATCACCCACGGGAGCTTGTCGACCCAGTTGCTGTCTTTGAGGCTGGCACGCAGGGCAGCCTTCATCGATCTATGAAAACGCTCACAGAGTCCGTTAGCCTGTGGGTGATATGCAGTCGTGCGGTGGAGTCTCACTCCGAGGCTCTGTGCAACAGCGTCCCAAAGCTCGGATGTGAACTGTGCACCTCGGTCAGACGAAATGTCCGAAGGGGTGCCGAAATGGGCAATCCAGGTGCCAATAAATGCCCGTGTCATCTCGGCAGATGCCCCCGATGTCAGTGGTACAGCCTCAGGCCAGCGGGTGGTCCTGTCAACCATGGTTAACAAATATGTGAAACCTTGAGAGGAGGGCAGAGGACCAACCAGGTCCACATTTACGTGGTCAAAACGCCTCTCAGGAACCGGGAATGTTTCTAACAGAGCTTTAGTGTGGCGGTGTACTTTGGCCCGTTGGCACTCAACACAGGTGTTAGCCCAGTCCCTAACGTCCTTCTTGAGGCCGTGCCACACAAACTTTGCTGAAACAAGCCTCTGTGAAGCTTTCGCACCTGGGTGGGAGAGACCATCGATGGCATCAAAAACTTGACGCCTCCACCCGAGGGAACGATAGGCCGAGGACTACCTGTGGAGATGTCACACAGGAGCGTTGTGCCGGCATTGCCAAAAATCACGTCCTTGATCTGCAGCCCTGTAGTCAAGGTTTTCAGACGTTGCACGTCTGGGTCTGTGGTCTGAATCACGGCCATGCGGTTGTAATCCAAACCAAGATGGACTGCCCCCACCAGAGCCCGTGATAGGCAATCTGCCACGTGGTTGCTCTTACCGGCAATGTGCTGCAAGTCCGTGGTGAACTCTGAAATGTAAGACAGATGCCATTGCTGGCGGGTGGACAACTTCTCACTTTGAGCACACGAAATGCGTGTCTCGTTTATTTTTAAAAGCAGAAAACAGAATACTTGAACAATGGCGCTGACTGGCGTGTTACGTCATCACGCATTCCGAACATTTAAAGGGACCACGATCCCTGAACAGTTATGCAGAACACAGTGTACAGAACTACACTTAACAATGGTGAATTATGTCTGTCACATTCACTACAATAGTACAGTTTACTGGTAACTGAAATCATTTATAAACACAAACTTTGGATAAAACCATATTGATACAAAAGCATACCTTGTGATACATTGCTCGTAATATTCTTAGATGACCTGATGCCCCCTTTCTGTCAGGAGGGGAAATAATAAAAGGCTAATGTTATTGCCAGTGAAAGTGTTTTCAATGAAAAGATCGCCTTTAGGCATTATCTCCATTCTCTCCACCTAATCAGAAAGTATGGACACTTGTTTCCTCTCTCTCCCAGTCTGGCTGCTTATTGAGAAAGAGTGATACATCACAGTGAGAAACTCTTGAGGAGCTCAGCCATTAATCTGCAGCACACGCACGCACAAACGGATGAGCCACTAAAACAATCCCGACATCACTATTGTTCAGGTCTGTCCCATTCACCCTCTCTATTTTTTTTCTTGTAGTAACACTTACACAAGATAACACTGCTCTGAGAAATCCTCAATATTCCCTCTGAGCCACTAGAGAGACGAAACCTCTTCCACTTCAGGTTCTACAGATTTGTGATGCCTGTTTATACGGCAGGCACTAGGCGGCAGTTATTTTACATTGCGGCTGTCCATTTGTGGATGGCTGCATTTGTTGACGCTCTTGTTGTAATTTCCATTTAACTTTATGTCCGATCTGTGAGCTGTCTAAACATCGTACATCACACTGAGGTTCTAGAGCCATGTGCTGTGTCCAATACCTGTGGATTTATTCAGATGGTTACATTCATACGGCAGCAGGATAATAATAATAAATAATCAATTTGTGTTCCAAAGATGAGCAAAGGTCTTATGGTTTGGAACGACAAGAAGGTGAGTAATTTATGACATATTTTCATTTTTGGCATTTTTAGCATTTAAGCACAATAAGCTTCCATGTTGATAAAACCAGACCAGAGTCTGCGCAGTATTGAACTCTGCGCAGTAGAGAGTGAAGTTGAGCCACGTCCTGCCCACACTCACACAGAGTCAATCGCAAACACACGCCCCGACCCTTTTTTAAATTAGCTTGACTGGTTTAATTTTTGTCTGTTGATTTTTCGTATAAGAGGCTTGTGTTAAAATAAGGTCAGTACAACTCCAATCTCTTCCTGAAGACCCCGATAAAGTCAGTTGGCGCCTTAGTTCGCTCAAAGAAGCCGTCAGTCTCAGCTGTCAATCATGACGTCACACTTCCGCTTTTTATAGCATCGCATAACTAACTAAAACCAAACTTATTTTAAAAACGAGCACCCTAACTTACATCAGCGTGATAAAATCTACATCAAGTGACATAAACCATGTTTGAAAAAAAATATTTAAAGTGAAATTTAATTATTTGTTTGTCTCATGTCCCATATGATTACATGGAGAGAGTGGGGTTTACGACCTAAACTGGGACCAGCCACCTAAGGGCGATCGGAACGTGATGGCTTCACTTTTGAGGACTTAGTGTGGCACACTTGGTTCATACCATAGACTAGGGATAGGCAACTCCGGTACTGGAGGGCCACTATCCTGCAGAGTTTAGCTTCAGCCCTCATAAAAACTCACCTACCTGTATCTATCTAGTAATCCCGAAAACACTGATTGCCTTGTTCAGGTGTGTTTAATTAGGGTTGGAGCTAAACTCTGCTGGACAGTGGCCCTCCAGGACCGGAGTTGCCTATCCCTGCCATAGACTGTATAAAAACATTGGCATCTTGGCAGCCTGCATCACTCCCGGATAATCGAAAATGGGCAAAGAGGCCAGAGTTGGTTGCTGAAACGATGCCCACCTAGCTCGACGGTAGGGACAGCAGAGGCAATCAACCTGTCACTCAACTGGCCAAACCCTTAATTATGCAGAACTTTAAGGCTTAATATAATTTAAACGGATAAGTTATAAAAAAAATTCACCCCCCTCACAGTTGTCATGAAGGGCAAAATTTGCTATATAAACCAAAACCACTTTTTGTACAAGGCTGTAAACATTTTTTTCTTATGTAAATTTGGGCATTTTAACATGGGGAGTCTACTCCCTTTTGGAGACAGCCTCCAGTGGCCAGTTGATGAATTGCAGTTTTAGTCACTTCCGTGTTGGTTTCATGAGAGAGACCGAAAGTTTCTCATTTTTAACTGAACATACTTGGCACTCTAAAATGTGACTGACTGCTATATTCTGCTGCTGTGTGAATAGTTCCTTAGTTACTGGCATCTCTCATGAGCCCCTTTTGCACTGGAGGAACCTTTTCATAGTTTCTAGAACTATTTGCGGAAGTACCTGGATGCTCGTGCATTCGCAATGCAGAAACTTGGAACTATTTTAGTTCTAGGAACTCCTTTTACAGGAACTAAATTAGCTCTTAACTCAGAGTAAGGTCTAAACCCATGCAATAGGAACTACCAGTGACGTAAGTGTACTGTACATTGATTGGCCAAACGCATGTGGGAAAACACTAGCACTGCCATTTTTAAAAAGCCGGATAAACACACAGTTTATTATTCTAAGAGCAGTTTAGAGTAGGAGATAAGATAGAAAACAGAAACGAGAAATGCAAGTTGCATTAGTAGATTTAGTCTCTTGGTCCTCTGATTTGCTCTTACTGTCGTATTACTTCTACGTCTACATTTTATCTCCATTATCACACCACAGCTGTTTGCTCTAGTGAAAAACATATTAATGCATAGTCTACTGCGCAAAGCTGACCTCATACGTCATTCCCCCGGAACTCCTTCCTTTTACAACAGTGACCACAAGCTAGATTCAAGTAATTATTACATTTTGAATAAGGATATTCTTCTTACAAAAACGCATCGATTCACAACAGGAGGCCTTTGTTCACCCCCCGGAGCCATGTGAGACACTTTTTTTTTTAATGGAAGGGTGCTTTTTATTTAACGTCTTTTGGACTAAAGGAATGCAACACCCACTGACTGCAATGATAAAGTTTGAAAGATCAAAGACAATTTTAACTCTGACTGGATTCGTCAGAAAGACGAAAAAAAATAAAATGCAGCCTAATTTTCATTTTTAGGTGAACTGACCCCTTTAATATCGTCTAGTGTGCGGCCAGCCTTATTATGTTAAATGTTAAGCACGTTAATGTTAAACCTCATTAGCATTTAAAGGAAAATGCTGCAAAATGGCTTGCTCCATTTTTGACAGGATGAAAAAGGTGTTGTTTTACACTACCATTGAGAAATTTTAACCAAACTATATTACAGACTTTTCATTAAGTTCCCAAAGAATCATATCAACTTGTGGAAAATTGGCATCTGATGACCCCAATCCGATGAAATTAAATCTGTTCATCATAAAGTGATCATGTCTCTTCAGAAGAACAGTTTGAATCTTATGAATTAATTTTACAGTATTTTTATGTACTTTCAATGCATTGACAAAAGTATTTAAATATAGTATATTCAAAATATCTTCATTTGTGTTTTAAAAATAAAGAGAAGTCTAATTGGTTTGGAAGGATATGAGGGTGAGAAAATGATGACATATTTTTCATTTTTGAGTGAACTAACCCACCATTAACTTCAGAGTCACTTCAGAGTTTTTTCTCCCAAACAGTTTTTATCTTTGTTGTTCTCTAATACTTCAGGAAAAGCATTAGTGAACTATTTTTTGATAAGTGATGCTCTAGTTTTTGCTGCGGCATGCACAACCCCCCATCTTCCCTGAAAGTGGTTTTGTTACAGCAATCCAACTCTAAGCTGTTCAGCTGATGCTTAATTGAAACACAATTTTATCATTTAATTAGGAGCACATTTCCTCTGAGAGACGAAAAGACTTTTACTATGTGTGTGCGTGTGTTATTTAATGCCTCAATTGTATCCAGATCGTGAGGGAGCAGTGTGTTTTCTCTTATAGCGATTACTCCTTAAGCTGGCCTCATTAGACTCTCTCTCATTGTCTCGCCTTTCCTCCAGAGATCAAACTCTGCATATCCTTGCCTGTAATACTTTGGACCAGTGACAACATATTACATACATAGAAAGTCCTAAATATTTGGTCTGTCCACTTCCAAATTACATATCACAATCATTATATCTTTCTCAGAAATGTTTGAACTGCAAACAAGGTAAATTTCAATCAAAAGTGCATCCTACTATAAGGGCAAAGCACTTGAAATGATGGGCCATTACTATCATTTGTATTAACTTTAATTAATATGGACATATTAATTGCAAAATCAATTTCAGCTGTTGAGATTGTTGTGGAAAATACATCTTTGCATCAGATTTTGGCTCTGTGCAACTCTCATACTCTTCTGATAATCTATGGGTGCATGAGAATAATTGAGCATTTTAAAATCCATGGTGAAATCATGTAAACTGAAGGCATGATTGTCTGTAAACTTTAATAGCCTCATCAAGAGCCCTTTGTGAAGTAATTTACTTCAAGGTTTGTTCCAAACGAGAGAGAGCAAGTAATGAAAGTACCATTTAGAGAGAGCAACAGTGGGATGCTGGAAGTAAAAAATACATTAATTTTCTCAATAGAGAAATAGATTTTTCTACATAAAGCTTTTAAGACTATAAATATATGGTTTATGCATCTGTTAAGCCCTCACTTATAAGTTTTGTTTTGTTTTAGTTGAATAAAAACATAATTCCAGGCTAATAAATCCTAAAGAAAGAATTCCACCATTTAGAGAACTACAATGAACAAATCAGTTGCTGCTTAATATTTTTGTGGAAGCTGTGACAGCCAGTGTATTGTGGCCAATTTTAATCGGATGTGGCTTTGAATCATATCTATGCAGGAATCAATTTCAAGTTTTCAGTCACTTGCTATAGGCATTTTATTCAGTAGATACTGTACAATGAAAAAGCTTGATATTAAGTGAAATGCAGCAATTACTCATGCCTCCCTGTGGCTTGCCTGAAAAATACAATCCTCTCAGTTGTGCTACATTTTCCTGTGTTTTAAAAGGAAAGTGGGCTTGTAATTCAACACGTCTTGTTCACTTTCAGCTGGTTCCAACATGTGTCGGTTGCCAGGGAGGCTGCAGTTATTGAGAATCCAATGACCTACCGATGCACACCAGGTCCATGAATCCATACATGGCGTAACAGATCTGGAAGAGCAGGTCCTGTCGTTGCCACTTGGCCGATGGGCTGAGAGAGGACCAGACCAGCCAGGAGATACTGGCAATCAGGAACAGGGAACCCAAAACAGCTGCAGCTATCTGAACTTTCTCTATCACAGTCAAAGAAATGGCCTGCCACTGGAGACACAAAAAATTGTAGACTAATAGATAGTACAGTACCACATTTCAGCACACATGAAAAAATCATGAAGACACGGCATAATATTCATACATTAAACAAGTAATATAAGTGACTTATCAGCCAGAATTATAGAGAATGATAATATAAAAAGTTGCACTCATGGGCTCAATTCTTATAATTTTTTTTTATTAATACTTCAGCAAGTATACATTAAGTTGATCAAAAGTGACAGTAAAGACAGTGTTACAAAATCCAATTTCCAATAAATGCTGTTATTTTAAACATTAGATTCTTCAAAGTATCCTGGAAAAACAACTGTTTTGATCATTGATAAAAATAAGAAATGTTTCTTGAGCAGCAAATCAGCATATTACAGTAGATTGATTTCTGGAGGATCATGTGACACTGAAAACTGGAGTAATAATGCTGACAATTCAGCTTTGCATCACTGAAATAAATTGAATTTTACAATATATTACAATAGAAAACAGTTTTACAATTTTAAATTGTAATAACGTTTCACAATATTACTGTTTTTCTATACTTTGGATCAAACAAATGCAGTCTTGGTGAGCAGAAAAGACTTTCAAAAACATTTTAAAAAATCGTATAATACCCAAACTACTAAACAGCATCGATTGATTGATAAATTGATTGATTGATTATTAGCACTATGGAATATCTTTCAAATAAAACATGAATAAAATTACATTATTGATCAAGTAAGCCTTACCCCAATTCACTACGGTAAACTTACTAAAATGATTTATATTTTGAGCAATTAGGGCAGTTTTTACATTTCAGGTTTACATCATGCCCATAAAAATGGTCTAGCTGTTTGCTCACAATACATAGTTCCCTTTCAGTCGGTCACTCTCGACGCCACGTCGGTGACCAACGAATAATGGATATCGCTTCGATAGACCAATCTACTTCGAGTGTAAATTAAACGAGCCAATGCACATTGGCATGCAATTATTGCATCCAGCTGCCGCTGATCACTGTGTGAGTATAAGAAGGCTGCAGGTGAAATGCATTCCAGCTTTTCGCTTCGGAGCCGAGCGTTAGTATCGCTCTGCTCAACTGTGTCTGCTGTGAACTACGAGTTCAGCACGCTCTCGGAAGCTTCATGTGTTGGTGAGATGGCGCTTCAGCAGCGGTCGTTCTTGTGTCGAGTGGATTGAACACTTCAGGCTGCACTACCCGTTGTGTTGCAAGCAGCCAATTCCCCTGTGCGCCTCAGCACTAAAAGAGTATTTCCTAAAGAGCAAATTTCTCTAAAAGAGCTTCACGCATGCGTCTTTGTAAAGACGACGGATCGTCCTTATAAGGATGCCGTTTCACCCGTGCGTTTCTGGGTGCGGTCGTTACCTGGCAATGGGTGATGGTCACGATCACTGCCTCACGTGTCTGGGTGTCGAGCACGCTGAGGTAGCTTTCGTGGATGAGTCATGTTCTCACTGCGGGAATATGACCATCTCGGAGCGGCGAACCAGGCTCCGCTACCTTCAGGGGGTTGGAGTCCCATTGCCGCGGCCGCGATCTAGGGCTCGTTCTGGCAGCCGACAGACGAGAACCACTTCCAGCAGTAGCACGGGTGGTTTGAGGGTCACAGTGGTGGCAAACCCCGCAGGGAACCAACCCTCTGGGGACCACTACTCCTCTTGCACCTCTGATCCAGTGGAGCAACCCACGGAACGCGCTGGGCCCTCTTCAAGGAGCGTACCAGCGGTATCCAGTGGGACTCCCCCCGACCAGATGTCGATCTCAGCATCGGAGGGAGAGCTGTCGGATAACGATTCAGCTGCGCTACCGCTCTCTGGGACGGTGGCAAAGCCTGAGTACGATCTTGAAGTGGCAGCTATGCTTTCCCGGGCCGCCGAGAGGGTAGGGCTCGAGTGGAATCTCCCACCGTGTCCCGAACCCTCGCGGCTGGATGATTGGTTTCTCGGGGTGGCGCGCGCTGGTAATCCTGAGGCCATGGCCTGGCTACGTGCCCAAGGTTCCCACTACACCCTTTAAAGACCAAGTGGTGAACCTGCAAGCACTGCCCCTGGAGGAGGCAGACCCAGCCCTGGCTTTCCTTTGTCCCGTCTGAGCATTAAGTTACTACATAGACCGGACACAAAGCTTCAGGACTTCAGACCAGCTCTTTGTCTGTTACGGAGGTCGGCAGAAGGGGAGTGCCGTCAGCAGAGGATGGCCCACTGGATTGTTGATGCCATAACCCTGGCTTATCAGGCTCAGGATGTGCCCTGCCTGTTCAGGTTGCGAGCTCACTCAACTAGAAGTGTTGCATCCTCCTGGGCGCTGGCTCGTGGTGCCTCGCTGACATATATTTGTAGAGCCCGCAGCTGGGCGACCCCTAACACGTTCGCTAGGTTCTATAGCCTTCGTGTAGAGCCGGTATCCTCCTGTGTTCTCACCTCAAACGGGTAGTGGCACTGAGAGGCCCCAGTTAGTGTCGGCTTGCTTAAACTGCTCCAGAGTGTCCGTACTGTAGACCCTGTTGAGATCCTCCATCACCCTAAGCAGCTGGATGCGGCGGAACGTCCGGCGCCAGGCCTTCATGATGTATCCGTGAGAACCATGGAAGGGTGGGTTCCATATTGAGACCTAAGCGGTACTCGTATGTGTATAGTCCACGGTATAGCCTTATAGCCCGTGTTTTCCCGGCAGACTTCTGCCTTCCCAAGAGGGTTTTTAATCACCTCAAATTTCTCTGTATACTCCTAAACGGGACCTCCTTCCGGAAGGATGGGGCTTCCGCAGCGTCCCGGTTCCAAGCGGACCGGGTACATTTTCCCAGTGTTATCCAATCTCACCCAGTGAGGTAGTGCTTTGACAACGGTGAGTGGAGCTACTTGTTCTGAGCCCCGGCCTACACCTAATAGGGGCGTAGGTGGCTCGCACAAGGCACTGGAAGGGGCAGCACCCATGGCGCTTTGATAGGGATCCCATATTCGTTGGTCACCATTCCCTCCTTCAGGTAACGAGGGTTACCATACGTAACCGAGACGTTCCCTTTCAGTCAGTCATTCTCGACGCCACGTCCCGTCGCCATGGTTGCTGTACCGCCGCTGAGCTGCCGGGTCCCCGGCTCGGCTCCTTAGCGAAAAACTGGAATGCATTGCACCTGCTGCCTTCTTGTACTCAGGCAGTGATCAGCGGCAGCTGGATGCAATAATTGCATGCCAATGTGCATTGGCTCATTTAGTTTACACTCGAAGTAGATTGGTCTATCGAAGCGATATCCCATCTTCGTCGGTCACCAACGTGGCGTCTCCGTTCCCTCCTTCAGGGAACGAGGGTTACCTTACGTAACCGAGACGTTTTTCATGTAGACACTATTCTAGCTGTCACTTGATCTTGGTATAGAATGACAGATCTTATCATAGGCAAATCAAACGGAGAAAAGCACGACTAAACAATTCAACCACAAATGGCAATATACAGACCAACGTTGTGTGATTCACCTTTAAAATAACTAAAAACAAAGAAAAAATTGCCTATTTATCATCTGAAGGTTAGATCAAAAGAAAATAAAAAAGACAGAAAGTAAAATCAGTGAGAGCAGAAGCTTTAAACTCAGAGAAGCATATAAATCTCTTCATCTAACACAGAAAGGAATAAGATTAACACACTGCTACTGCTCTCAGTATTGTGGTAGTACAATGGCACAGTGATCCGATGGCTAGATCATGGTGCTGAATGACTGCCATATTCATATCTCATACATGGTAACCCAAGATGCACTACATGGCCAAAGTTTGTGAACATAGTTTTCTAATTCAGTCAAACATACAGTCATGTAATATCCCAGAAATGGGAGATACTATTTTCTTTCCCAACATAACAGTGCTCTCTGCACAATGCAGGATCCATGAGGAAATTATTTACTGACTCTAGTATAGAAAGACTTGGCTGGACTTCACAAAACACCAACCTGAAATTCACTGAACACCTTTGGGATGACTGCGAGCCAGGCCCAATCGTATAAAATCAGTGTCTGACCTCAATAATGCTCTGGTGTTTGAGCGAGAGCAGTGTTCCCTGCAGCCGTGTTTCACCGCCGAGCCTTGCCAGAAGAGTGGAATAGAGGACTGATGGCTTATTAATTCCCCCTTTTTTAAAAATGAATTGCATGGTTTTGCAAAACAAACACATGTGGGTGTCATGTTCAGGTGTCCACACACTTTTGGCCATGCAGTGTACTTTAAAGAATACCAATGGTGGACAGAAATGAAACCAGTGCTCACCACCAATTCATACGTATTTTACGAGGTGTCCAATTTGTACAAATTTGTACAACCACACTCATATGATTTTGTACCATTTGTCTAGACCTCAGTGGGTACGTTTAGGGGCACAACGCAATGAGTAAAAAGACAGGATAAGGGCGTGTTTTTTGAAAAGAAAAAGTTGACAAGAGCGCTTTTTTAGTACAATAAAAAGCTTGCAGCGTTTTGGTTACAAATTGCAGCCGAGGGTATCTTTTGTTGCTGTAACAACAGCTGCAATGAAAGCCTAGCTGTGTGCTCCAGAAATGTCGGCTTTTGAAGTTAACATTGGCTTTTGAAGTTATCGGGGAGGGTAAAGTCAGTTCACAACAACGTTTGTGGAAGCACAACATTATATGGGGAAGGAAACTGTATGGTGCTTTCAACAATTTTGTCCAGGAGCTGTGGTTGGATGAATGCAAAATTTTTACAAAATATTTCTATTTCAGATAAATGCGGTTCTTCTGAACTTTCTATTCATCAAAGAACCCTGAAAAAAATCTACTCAGCTGTTTTCAACATTATCATAATAAATGTTTTATTTTTTTTATTTTTTGAGCCACAAATCAGAATATCAGAATTTGTTTGACTGGAGTAATGATGCAACAAAAATCAGCTTTAAAATCTCAATAAATTACATTTTGAAATATATTAAAATAAAAAACATTTATTTTAAATAGACTGATAAAAAAAAAAAAAAAAAAAAAAATATATATATATATATATATATATATATGTTGGTGCGTCCCCCGCGTAATCTACGCCCCTGATGGAAACGACTTGCCAGTCGCTTGTCATTAGTCAGCTGTCAAAAAGGCGTTTGACGTAGGGCTTTTTTTTTCAGAATAGTTTTACTTTTTTCAACTTGAAAAGATGCTGTGAGCTGCAGAAAAAGACCCCGGTGGTGGCGTTTTAAATAGCACTCAGGATTTTTTTGAAAATTTTGATTATAATGTAAAACAGACGCTGGCTGCTTCAAAAAAGATGGCAAATGTCAACATAGCCTAAGTCATTATAATCAGTAATTATGTCCCCACTGGATGCAACAAATGCCTCGTTTGTAATGGGATTTATTGTTTGTCTTGTCGTGCCAGTGTTCTGATCCAGACACGCACATCACAGTATAGCAAGGGGCATAATATTTCTGTTACACGTTTGAGGTATGCAGTCAATTACAATGCACTGGATAGCTGGCCAATCAGCGCACACCTCGCTTTTTCAGATCGATGAGCTTTGTAAAAATATTGTTGCTTTATTGGAAAGTCGGGGCATGGAGGAGAGACAATAATGTACATTATATGGGAAATAAATAATGTGTTTTTTGAACCTTAAACCGCATAAACACATTGTATTACACCAAATACACAAAATAATGTTCTCTTTAGCAACGTCATATGACCCCTCTAACACATACTTTTGTACTAAATCCACATAAGCCCAGGCAGGCAGTGATGTACCTGTAGCGGGTTCTTGGTGCTGATGGCGATGACCTGGTATTTGTAGTAGCAGAGTTCACAGCTCCAGGATCCTCTCTCACTAATCCACTTAATAAGACAGGGCTCATGAGTACAGCGAACAGAACCACTACAGCGACACGGACTCAGCAGCTCTCCCTGCAAGACACAACACATGCTTCTATTAGCAGAAGCTAATCTCCCCCGAAATAATCCCGAAACCACTGTACATAAACACCCGGCTCAATGATAAATTAGATAAGATATAACAATTACTTACTATCTGAATAAATGTGAGTGTATGAATACTTGTTTCCACCATGGGATTAAGGCAAAATGTTAGTTCCAATTTTTTATGCAATTTTGCAAAAAAGGTCAAAATGTAAACTAGATATAAACTTGCAATTCTGATAAAAAAGTCAGATTTCCAAGATATAAACTCAGAATTCAGACTTTTTCTTACAGTATTTAATTTTTTTCTCTAAATTCTAAATTTAAATATTGCAATTCAGAAGATTTTAATTTCATGCTCACTTAAAGATATTGAAGCTTGTTCCCACCACAGAATAAAAAAGGGAATTGCAACTTTTCATCTCACAGTTCCTTTTCTTAAAATTGCATGTTTATATCTCATAGTTCTTAATTCATGTCTTGCATTTCTGACTTTTTGTCTTTTTGTAAGAAAAAATGATTGAATTATAATAAAGAAGTCACAATTTTAAATTTTTCAAAAAAAAATAAATAAATAAAATAAATAAATATATTTTTTAATGAAAGATTCCATATATTTAAGTCAGGATTAAATGAAAATTTTCTACATGATTGTTATTGATCTTGTGCATATATATTTTTTTAGGGCCCGAGCACCGCGGTGCGACCTTGTCATTTTTAATGCTGACATATGCAGGACTTAAGACTATATTACATTTTTGGATAGTCAATGTCATTTTTGACATTTCACAACCTAAGCTATCCTTGCATTTTCACAACAAAAAAGGTCAAATTGTCTGATATTTCCTGGCAAGTTTTTCAAATACGCAGTGTAGCAGTTCCAACATCTTTATTATTATGGCAGGACAGTATTGTATCATCGTAACATTATGCCCCCCCAAAAATATCAAAATGAATTTTAATTGAGACTTCAAAAACATGCTCATCATAGAAGAGGTATGCTGAAGCCATTTTATGTATGAATTGTATTATTAATGTATTTTTATACAAATTAATAGCTCCAGTCCAAAACATGAGTGTCGCATCATTGACCCATCCATTAGTTGTACAAATTATTAATGAGGACCACTTAAGAGTTACTTGGGACAAGCCCCAGTGACCTTCACAAAAGCTGTACCCATGGAACATTAATTTGGGAAATATGGTTTAACAGTGTTGCACATCTTGTTAAAAAACTGTGTCCAGTTTGACTTCAATACATAATAAAAACTCCAGATTCTCCTTTTCAGCAGCAAAGGGACATAATTTGATTGATTACTGCTTTGCAGTTCATGTGAATCATGCATAAACCGAGACAACAAACCCACTGCCTCAAAATCACACATATTACTGCAGTCTTAAACATTTCAAGTGCTGTATGTCAAAACATCTTCACAGAAGCCTCACAGCAGTATTTACAATGTTTCAAAACAGCACACGTTTCAAACGTTCCTCTTGTGAGATTTGTGTGGGTGACAAATGGTTGCCTAATCCAGCGTGTTTACTTTGAGCTCATTAAACCAGTTCGAAGTATCTATCTATCCGGTACTATTTACACAAAAGCGAACATTCGACATATCAAATTCATTGCTTTATAAATAGCAACAAGACACAATGACGGTATCTATCATTTGGCCTTACAAACACATATACATACACACCATAATGAGGGAAGATCAGATAAAAGAATCTGTTTGGTCCCTGGCAACAGTGTATTGGGACTTGCTCACTGATTGGAGTTCAGTCAAACTGATCCCTATGGCAATGATAAAAATTACCTTCCTGCGCTGATCAGATTCGCTCCACCGTCTTTTTTTGGATTGCTTCAGTTTAGCACCTTTATAAGGGGTACTGAATTTCCATCAGCATAAAGTATGAATTATTTACATACAGCGTTCTCAGAAGGAGATATTTAGGGAGAGATCGGGATGGCAACTCAAACTGCCTTCAAGTTAAGCATTGTAAGAAAACGTATATCACGACTTTGCCCTGTAGCTCTGATGAGCAGCACTAATGAGCATAGTTTCCAGCAATCGGCTTGATGTCCCTCACTGAACTGACACACTCATTTAGTTCTACATGCACAGGGTTATGTCCAACTCTTTACCATGACGCTCATTGACAAACTGCTGAAAACACAGTCCCGATTTGGCTCACATTCAAGCAGCTCCAGGTACAAACTGCTGCAGTTTACAGTTTTACTCTTAATGACACAAATCAAGTGGGAAAATAAATCTTATAAATTTTGTGTTGTATGGGTTTTGAACATGTAAAATATAGTTGTAAAAGTTAAATAATTTGGGATTTTAATGCATAGCTTTTTTAAGTGAGCATGGTACAAGGTTCAACTTCTAAATGTAACTTGAATACACTGTAAGTGACAAAGGGCCGTTTTACTAAACAGGGCAAAGTAGTACAATAGTGCAATTCCAAAAGAGCGCCATTGGGTTTGAAATTTTTTTGGGGTAATTTACTGACAATGCACAAATTAAAGAACACAGATGCAACATCTCATTTCCATAATGACCACAATCTACCAAGCGCTGCGCAAATTAGTGAAAGGATATGTAATGTGTTCCTCTGACATTCTAAATAAATTAATACTGCACATGTGGTAAAAAATTATCTTCCTTCTACCACGCGCTTTCTGTTCACTGTGGTACCTCCTCCTAGCAACATTTCAAGTGAAAAATCATTTAAGACATGTAAGGTCAGGTGCAAAAATAACTGTGTCCATGCCTGTCCAGCGCTAATTCTTCATTGCATTTCTTTTGGTAATCCCTAACCCTACTATTTTAATGCCATAAGACAGTTTGCACTGGGCTGTTAGTAAATCTATCCTTAAATGCATCAGCAAATGCTGTTGTGTCTTCTGAGGATAAATCTTGGATTCATCATTACATTTAACATCTAGGTAGGGATACATGACCCCACTCTTGTGAGTGTATGTGTTTCACTTCCCATTCTCATTTTAAAAACTGCGCTCTCCGGAGGTCAAATTTGTTGGCTGCATACATCAAAGTCGCTTCATTTGAAATAAGTAACAATTATATTCCAAAGTAAGAAAGAAATTATAATAATTTACTCCTCACAAGGAATAGCATTAAGTTTTATAATGGTTATTTTTCTGAAATTAGACGTCCTCAATGACATATGCAACCAACACATGCTACCTCTGGAGGGCGCAGCCTTTGAAATGAGACAGCTATTATTTTCAAGAAAACAAAACTCGCTTATAGCTCTACAGTTTCCCTTGAAAGGTGCAGAAATACCTAGCAGAAAGTCTATTATTTTTATGACTCTCCAGTTGATTTAGATGAAATTGCTGTGCTGCTCGATACATCAGAGAACTCAGCGGTGAGTTCAACAGCATGCTGAGGTCATCAATTAGCAATCTGTGGTCCAGATCCAGACTGGAGTGAGCGTGTTCAAGACTTGTCTGGCAAAAGTTCAGATACACTAGTTTTCTCAAATTCATTTAGGCCTACATATTTGATTGCATCTTAATCAAATGTGCATATGCAAGTAATTTAGCTGTAGACAAATACTCAGACAAAAATGAGATGAGACAGCAGTTTGCCAGCTCCTGTGGACAAGGACAAAGTGTCATTCAAAAAAAGAGAAACTGGATTACTTGTGAATTACTGTGATGCTTTTATCATCTGTTTGTTTTATCATCTAGCGGCATCCATTCACAGCAACAGATCCATTGGTGAGCAAGTGATGTAATGATACATTTCCATGAAGAAACAAACTCATCTACATCTCGGATGGCCTAAGGGTGACTACATTTTTCCAATTTAAATTTTTTGGGTGAACTATTCCTTTAACAAGTTATAAAGAAATAGTTAAAATGGAATAATTCATCCAGATATTTTGGTTCCTATGCAAGTTTTCTGGCCCCTGCAGGAAACCTGTTGAAGAGCCTGGTGTCTAAGGTCATATCAGTATTTCTGCAGACCTCTTTATAAAAACCAGACTGTTTTCCAGTCTAGACTTGGGCCAGACTATTCAATTCTGGTGTAAATGTAAAGAGGCTCTGTTCAAAACATGTGTGTCTTTGTGTTCTCCCAGATTGACCTTTATCTTAAAAGTGCATTTTACAGTCCATTTAGGTGGTTACAGAAACAAAAGGGAACATAGCAAAAGTTTTCTGTACTTTCAGAGCTTTGAATAAACTTGCATTTATAAAATAAATAAATAAATACATAAAATACTGATTTGTTGAACGAATTTTTATCTTGTCTCACTATTTCATTATTTTATTGTCCCTGCAGTCAATTGCTCACAACTCATTGTGATTTTGGTCAGTGGATCTTGTTTCAGGAACCAGATATAACACTGACAAGTGCTGATACAACACAAAAAACAGCAGGACAGGCCAAAGTCTATAAGATAAACTGGCATTTTTTTTTACTATTATTTTTGTGACTTTCGTGACTTTTTTGTGAATTTTAGAATTTGACATCCCATGCTCTTTGATGTCAACATGTAAAGCGTTTTCTCTTTTACCTCCAGTTAATGAAACTATTTATTTTGCCATCCTGTGTCATCTTTACCTTGCATTTTATTATTCGCCTGTAGCATTACTATTGCTTTTTTTCACTGCTGTCTGCATCAGAACAGACCTACAACACATTTCTGGGTTACAACACACTAGTGCTTATCAGCTGGTTTCAGGTTATCATTCATGGATATGAAAACCACATCCGGTTTTGGAGAGGACGCTGGCGCTGCTGTTTGTTAGGTTGCCGCTTCTCCTGCCGTATTTTATTTTTATTTTATATTTTATTTAAATTTTTTACTGAGTTTTATCTGGCTGGTTTATACTTATGCGTCTGTACCAGTCTTTCATAGTATTTGTTCTGGTCTGTCTGCTGTACGCTGATCATATCTGACGCCGTATTCCCCTGGTACTGTCCCTGCTATCTGTTCGTCGCCTGCTGTTGTCTTTGTGAATCAGCGCTTGGCAGAGGACTTAACCTTTGGACATCACAATGCTGCGGTACTCTCTATCTGAACTTTTATCTCTGGACCACCTAGGCCGCCCAAATTATAGTGTTTTAAAATCTCTGCGCTCTTCTCACCTCCTCCGTCGGCATGGCCACCTTCATAGAGGCTCACGTCAGAGTCGTTTTATTGGCGATGCTGGAGTTTCAGTGTTTTGGTCGAACTGTAGCCGTGTGCTGCGTTGTGCTACTGTACCTCGAGGAATCTGTTATGGAAATCTAAGCTATCCAGAGTCTATTTCTCAAAACACTGTGGTGAATGTGCTCTGCAGCAATATGCGAATTGCTCATTTAAACATGAGGTCAATAAACAACAAAACGTCACTCATCACTGATACTATTTTAGATAGATTTTAGAAAATCGACATTCTGTGTCTCAGTGAAACATGGCACAAAGAGAATGACTATCTTAATCTGAATATGTGTGCCCCACATGGATATAAATACACTGATGTGCCTCGCGCTTGTGGTAAAGGTGGTGGCTTGGCTGTGAGATTTGGACCTAATGTCTCAGTTAATGTTATTGATGCACCTAGTGTTTTATCATTTGAATGTCTGGCTTGTAAAATCAATGTTGTTTCCCCTGTTTCTTTAACTGCCATCACCACAGTTGAGTTAGTTGATACATTGCCTTTATATCCCCCAATTACTGTTTTTTCGAATTTTGACATGATTGGCGTTGACTTCATTACAAGTACAGTTAAGTCCATGAATTCAACCAACAGTATTTTAGATCCTTGCTCAGTTATTAAGAACTGCCTAGCATCAATCTGCCCTCATATGCTTAATATTCTGAATTTATCTTTGAGCTCTGGAATTATTCCTCCAGAATTAAAAATAGCTGCTATTACACCAGTCCCTAAGAAGCCTGGTTCTGATGTCTCTGATCTGTCTAACTATAGGCCTATTTCAAACCTTCCATTTCTGGCTAAACTTCTGGAGCGTGCTGTGGCTTCTTAGCTAAATTATTACCTAGCACAAAACAGTCTTCTTGAACCTTTTCAATCTGGGTTCAGAAAAGGGCATAGCACTGAGACCGCCTTAGTGAGGGTCGTAAATGACCTTCTTACCGTAGCAGATTCTGGTGTATGCAGTATTTTGGTATTACTACACTCTAAAAAACGCTGGGTTGTTTTTCCAACCCAAATGCTGGGTTGAGGCCGCTGGATAGGATTTTGGGATGTTTTAACCCAAGTTTGGGTTGAAAATTGTTCTTCGTTTTAACCCAGCGGGACTGGGTTGAGAATGCGGACGTGAAGGAGAGCACGCACGTCACGTCAAGATCATATGTCTCCAGTACGAGCAGCCGCCATTTTCTCAGCGTGAAAGAAGCGAGAAGCGAGTGAAAGACTATGGTAAGTAAATATTCAAAATGTAAAGTTATCATTTATTGTTTACCCGGTTGTATGAAAGGCGGAAGGTTTTATGAAAGGCGGAAACAAAGAAGCTTAACTTTATATTGCAAAAAAAAAAAAAATACGGACGCGGTTTTCGCCTCAGACAGGGAGGTCCTAACGGCATCATTTAACGTTACTGAACGGAAGAGGTAATTTTAATATAACATCAGTGAATGTATTTTGTCATATTTACATAAGATTTTACATTATCTGTACTTTTTGAGGCGTCAATAGACGGTTATGGTCACGGTTACACTCATGTTAATTTGTCTTTTTTTTCACGGTTAAACTGAATGTATGTTTGTCTCCTAAAGGAAACGGCATTGTGTAGTAAAGACTAGCATAATTATTTTGAGGCTGTTGAAGTGGTAACTGTTAAAAGTATGTTTTACATGTAATATTTCAGACTTGTCCAGCTCGTGTCTTCATTGTGTCAGCGCTGTGCGCCGAGAGTTAGACACAGAAGCTGTTTGTGTGAGAGTCTCAGACTGTGAGGAGGAGGATGTGTTCTTCTGAAGAGAGGGACAGACGGGTTTAAGAAGAGTAAACTTCAGAATAACAACGTTATATTTATTTTTACTAAGACTAAAATAATGTTTGTTTTTGTATGTTGAAATCCAGAGACAAGATAACTTCATTCTTTTGAGACTGATGTTAGTTATTTATTTTTTTGAAAATTCATGTTTCTGTTGTGTCCTCCCTGTTTAATTCACATTTTGATGCAACAACAGTGTGATCACATGTTCATATTTTATTGAAACCATTGATAACCCTCTTTGCAGAACTCAAACTAACTGGAGTTAAGGACACAGAAGTCTGCTTGTGTGAAGAGGTGGTTTTCTCAGCTTCTTCAGAAGACAGGGAAAGATAGTTTAAGGCAAGTAAAATTAATAATTTCATGTTATCAGTTGTTGTTGTTTTTTACTAATAGTAAAATAATGTTTGTTTTTTGTTTTTGTAGATGTTAAAAGCCAGAGACATGGGAGAGCATCATTCTTTTGAGATTTTATTTAAGTTATTTTTAGAAAATAAATGTTTCTGTTGTCTCCTGCCGGTTTACTTCACATTTTGATGCAACAACAGTGTGATTACGTGCTCATTTCATTAAAACCATTGATGTCTGTGTTTTTCATTGCAGAACTCAAACCAACTTTGGAGTTGTCTTGTCTGATTTGGAGAGTCATCATTCTTGGTCTTCCCTCTTAAAGGTAAATTTCACACACAAAATCATTTACATGCCCTCATGCCATTCCAAACCTATAAGACTTGAATATATTGAAATGAATATATTTTTAATTTTCTCATAATTTTGTTAATCCATTTATAGTCTAGATAATCAGTGTTTTAAAGCCTCATAAATAGAGTTATTGTAGAAGTAATTCATTCCGTTATTTATATATAAATACATCTTAAATTATATGATAGCAAACATGTATGTTCCAAATAAAATACTGGTCTCCCAGACTAGCAATGGAGGACACAAATTAAGAGAATATTAAATATATTCATTTGTTTTCCAAAAATGAGCAGAGTTTGTGTGGGTCTGGAACAACATGAGGGAGAGTAAATTATGACCATTTTCATTATTTGGTGAACTAACCGTTTGAAGAGCAGCCACCTAGGCACATGAAAATTTTGTGAGGTATGTGAATTAGGGGTGTGCACGGATAGTCGAACATGCGAATATTCGTTCTGCTCTAATTATTCGATAAGTAAAAATACTATTCGAATTTCGCAAAAAAAAAAAAAAAAAATTTCACAATAAAACTCAATTTGGTCACTTTCTGTGATTCTCCACGGCATATTTGAAGATGTATGCAAGCAAAAAATAATTAATGAAAAAGGGGCTGTTCACATATCGCGCCTAAAAACGCGTGGAAACCGCTAGGCGCGCCATTTTCTCCTTCTTTCCAAGGCGCTCGGGCAGAAGCGCTCCTGGGGCGTCTGCCAATGACGTGCTCTCTCCATGAAGACGCAGAAATTTCAGCAAAGGATAAATGGATTTGCAGCACAAAAAATCGCTTTTAGTAGCACTGCTACTAAATTTATTTCAAAATGGCAATCCATATACAGCTATGATCAGCTGTTCCATCATCTTGGCTGAGCTTTCAACGTTGTTACAGGAAAGGATGAAGCTGAAAGTTTAGTTCTTGTCACATGACCTGCGGTGCGCTTGCGGCATTCAGAAAAGTTGAGATGTTTTTAACTCGATGCGGTGTGGACGCGTCTGGAAAAAACGGGCGCATCGCACCGCGAGCGCAGCGCGACCGCGTCGCTTCCATTATGAGCGCGCATAACGCGCGCCTACATAGGAAATAACGAACTTGAGCGCGCAAAAGACGCGATAAGTGAACGGCCCCTAAGAACTGCGGTCTTCTACAGTACTTCAAATATGGTGTGCAGAATCATAGAAACTGACAGAATTCAAGAACATTGTTGCGGCATCTCTCAAGCAACGAATAAACACCGCTAACTTGGAGAATGCAGTGAAAACTCCTCTTCTCCCGTCTGCCCTAGACCCTCGGCACAAACATCTCAGGTTTCTCGATGAAAACATGAGAGAAGTAAGAAAAAAAACTTTTTTGAACATTATCAGAACCTTTTCCTTGATGTGAATGGTGCGGATGCAGTCGCCGTCACCAACGATGAAGAGGCTACAATGCCCACTCGTCAGAAAAGGCTGAGCCAGTTCTTCAGCGATGATTACAGAGAGTCCAGCTGAGACGAGTGGGAACAGTTCTTGCTGGAGCCATGTATTCCACCAGATGAGGATTCAGTGGTGAAACGAAAACACGAAGCGCTTCACAAAACTTAGTCTCTTAGCACACCGTTATTTGTGAGTCCCGACAACATCTGTGCCGTCAGAGCGCGTTTTCTCCGTGGCCGGCCTTATTGTTAACAGACTAAGGAGCCGACTTTCCCCCGATCATGTTTACATGCCCGTATTTCTTAACAAGAACATGTAAAACAATAGAAAAAAAAGCAAAAAAGAAGTTTCAAAGTTAAGTGTAGGCTACGTTCTACAATAGCCTAATTGCTGCAGGCTGCTTTACGTTTTTTCTTTGTTCACTTTTTTTTTGCTTTTAATCTACTTTTGTTTGCTTGCACGCATTGTTAAAGGTTTTCAGCTACAAAACACGATGTGTGATGTTCAAGCTTATTGTGTGTAAGCTTGTTCAAAATGACGGAAACAATAAATGTTGCTGAAAAATAACGTCTGTTTCATTAATCTTAATTGAAATAAACGAATATTCGAATATTCATTTTTTGTGAGCTCAAATATTCGAATGTGATATTTGCGGAAAACGCCCATCCCTAAATGTGAATGTCATGTCTGTTTTAATGTTTCAGTAAAGAAGCTTTCTGAAAGCAGTATATTTATTCAAACAATATTATGTGCCCTCACACTAGTGCTGCCATTATAGCATTCTGGAGCGCTGTGGTAGACCGAGACATTAAACAACCTCACAAAGTGTTGAAACTTTAACACAGATTATTTACCTATCCTTACAGATGTGAATACACCTCTACCTGAAAATGGATGGTTTAATAAAATGTTTTATTTTTTCAAATGTGTCTCTTTTTCTAGGCCACTGATGAAGAACAGGCAGTGACTGGATGAATGCTGGTCAAAGAAGAGAACATCCTTTCCCCTAAACTGATGCAGCAGTGGTTTTAAAGGAGGACACTGCCCTGGATGATGTAGAAGATGTCACATGCTGTGCTGATGGGACTTCTTCATGACTACATCAATCATGCTAAAGAGATCATGAAAAATTTACTGTGATGCTTTGATCTGTATTCATGGACTATGAAACAAACTGTAAGTGTATAATTTCTAAAAACAATGTTAAATGCTTTTTCTGTGTTTAGTAGAAGAGTTTACACTCTGTCATTCATACACACGCTCACATTCTTACACACACACACACACACACACACACACACACACACACACACACACACACACACACACACACACACACACACGTCTGTTAAATGTTATAATATCAGAGTTAATGTTGTGATTTATTTGTGTACTGTCATGCCAGAATAGTTGGTAAAGAACCTAACTAATTGTACATTTATTGTATAATAGTGTTTTCGTATATTTTTATACAATATATACAATTGAACAAAGTCCAATTTGATCTTAAGTTATATTCAACGAATGTTCAATGCTTTATGAACTGTAGCTGTTAATGCCATCCTTTTCTGCATTTCTTCTTACATGTTACTTTTTGACTTTACTCTTGTTTTTAATAAATATTTTCCTTTTGATAATTATTATTTGTGTGTAAAAGTGATATTTAAAATGAACATTATTTGTAGGTTTAATGCCTAGCTCAATTTGGGTTCATTTTAACATAGCATGCATTGTTTCCCACATCCTTACACTCAATTAATTGGTGGCGGCACTCTGAGAGTTAATTTTCTGCCAGCAGGAGGCGCTAAGCGGGAGAGGTAGGTTTCTCCGGTAACGGCTGCAAAGCGGTACTGAGCTCACAAACGCTGCCTCATCAAGTATTACATGCGAAATGAAATTGAACATTTTCTAAATATAGTAGTTTTTCTTCTGAAATACAGTGATAAAAAACACCCGCTCTGGTTTTTGAAACCCCTGCAATGTAGTCATTTTAAACCATTAAAAAAAGCAACCCAGCAGGTTGGGTTAAACATGATAACCCAACTGGTTGGGTTAAAATAACCCAGCGTTGGGTTCGTCCCTTTTTGACCCAGCGCTGGGTTGCCAAAATAACCCAAATTGGGTTGTTTTCACCCAGCAGTTTTTAGAGTGTAGACCTCAGTGCTGCCTTCGACACTTTATGTCATTCCCTCTTGCTGGATAGGATGGAAAATTGGCTCGGTATTTCTGGGGTAGAACTCAGTTGGTGTCGGTCTTATTTAGCTAATCGTACACAGTTTGTAAGCATGGGTGTTTATAAGTCAGATACTGTGCTTGTGCGGCAGGGAGTTCCACAAGGTTCAGTGCTAGGTCCAATTTTATTTAATATTTACATTCTTCCACTTGGGCAGATCATCAGTAAATATAATCTTGGGTATCATTGTTATGCAGACGATACGCAGACTTACATCACTACAAATCCGGATGTGCACTGCTCATTAATAACATTGCATAGCTGTCTAGCAGAGATCAGCACATGGATGCAGAACAACTTCCTGAAGCTAAATGGCTCCAAAACGGAACTGATGCTGATTGGTACAGTGGTGGCTATTCGTAAGGCAGAGCAGGTTAGTCTGATTGTTGACTCTAGCAGGGTAACCCCCACTCAACAGATGCGAAATCTCGGTGTAATTTTTGATCCACAGTTGAGTTTTGAAGCACATATAAAAAAGGTCTCTAAAATTGCTTTTTACCATTTGAGAAACATTGCTCGACTTAGACAGTTTCTCTCCTTTTCTGTCACAGAAAGGCTTGTACATGCCTTTATCACAACTAGGCTAGACTATTGTAATGCCCTGTTCTCTGGCCTTCCAGTAAAATCACTAAACAGGTTACAGTACATTCAGAATTCTGCTGCTCGTGTGCTCACTCGTACATCTCCTCGTGAGCACATTACACCTGTCCTTTCACAGTTGCACTGGCTTCCCGTAAAGGAAAGAAATTATTTTAAAATTCTTATTTTAACATACAAGGCACTACATGGGATTGCTCCACAGTACTTATGTGATCTTATTAGCTCTCACACTCCATTGCGTTCTCTCCGTTCTGCAAATTCACTCCTATTACATCAGCCTTTGTGCAAGCTCAAGACCATGGGGGAAAGAGCCTTTTCCTTCAAAGCCCCCAAGCTATGGAATTTACTTCCTTCTACAATCAAAAATGCGTCTACGTTGGGACAATTCAAAGGGTTGATTAAGACACATTTGTTCAAGGCTGCTTTTTCTTAAATTGTTTTTATTCCTTTTGTTATTTCTGTATATTTTACTGTACGCGCTTTGGGTTTGAGAAAATCGCATTATAAATAAATATTTTTTTATTATTATTATATATTATGTATCATTATTATTATTATTATTATTATTTCTGCATAATAGTTGTTTTATTTACTCCCTCTGACAGCTGATGAAAATTTGAAATCTATTCATATTTGCAAATTTGAATCATCTTTTCTTAAGCTCCTGTACAGGCACATAATGGCATATAACACACACATGCATGCCCACACATGCTCACACATTCACTCACACATCACTTCCCTGCTCATACTGTAGCACCTACTGCAATTCAATGTGGCAAATGATCCAGGCATAATTTGACAAGAAAACTACAGAAAGCAGAACTACAGAGGCAAACTACCCACCTTTTATCTCACTCTACCATGCCACCATGTAGTTTTATCAGTGTATCAGAAAAAAATATTTCTTACATTTCAATATCAAAATCATTCAATATTAGTGAGGTCAATATTCATTTAATATTCATTAATTTAATATAAACAGCTGATGTGAAATGTCTAGTGCTTGGCCTCATGGAAGTCGATGGAAATGTTGAGTAAAATTTATAATTTTTCAATAATAATAAAATGACAATATATTGAAAACCAAAGTTACCCGTTTACCAAGAAATTATGGAGCACTTCATGCTTCCTTCTGCTGACCAGCTTTTTGAAGATGCTGTTTCATTTTCCAGCAGGATTTGGCACCTGCCCAAACTGCCAAAGGCACCAAAAGTTGGTTAAAGGACCATGGTGTTGGTGTGCTTGACTGGCAAGCAAACTCACCAGACCTGAACCCCATACAGAATCTATGGAGTATTGTCAAGAGCAAAATGAGAAACAAGAGATCAAAAAATGCAGATGAGCTGAAGGCCACTGTCAAAGAAACTTCGGCTTTCATACCACCTCAGCAGTGCCACTACTGATCACCTCCATGCCACACCGAATTGAGGCAGTATTTAAACCAAAAGGAGCCCCTACCAAGTATTGAGTACATGTACAGTAAATGAACATACTTTCCAGTGGGCCAACAATTCACTAAAATTTTTTTATTGGTCTTATGAAGTATTCTAATTTGTTGAGATAGTGAATTGGCTGTTTTTAAATGTGAGCCAAAATCATCACAATAAAAAAAAACAAAGACTTAAACTACTTCAGTCTGTGTGCACTGAATTTATTTAATACACAAGTTTCACAATTTGAGCTGAATTACTGAAATAAATTAACTTTTCCCCGACATTCTAATTTACTGAGATGCAACTGTATTCCATAGAGCCGTGTAATAACATGAATTAATGCTCATCTTCAGTTCTCTCTTCACAGCAGTTTAGTCAGTGTACGGTTTGAGTAAATGAATTACTCCAGGATATTGTTTTCATTTTAACTCAGATGGAGTGTCAGCCACGCTAAAAAAGTTAACAGCTTAAGTCATTTGTGGATTAATGCTTATTGGAGACGCAAACCATCTCAAACGATTCAGTTCGATTTGGTGAACCGGTTAAATCGAATGATTCGTTCGCGAACTAGACATCACTACACTGAAGTGTTGTGAACGCGCTCACAACAGACCCGGAATATAAGACAATGCTGAATAAAGTCGTAGTTTTTGTTATTTTTGGACCAACATGTATTTTCTATGCTTCAACTTCTAACTGACCCTCTGATGTCACATGGACTACTTTAAATTAATGTATGCATTTAACAGACGCTTTTATACAAAGCAACTTACATTGCATTCAGGCTAACAATTTTGTCCTAACATGTGTTCCCTGGGAATCGAACCCCCACCCTTGCACTTGCAATCGCAATGCTCTACCACTTGAGCTACAGGAACACTACTTTGATGATGTTTCTATTACCTTTCTGGACATGGACAGTATACTGTACATACATTTTCAAAGGAGGGACAGAGAGCTCTCGGACTAAATCTAAAATATCTTAAACTGTGTTCCGAAGATGAACGGAGGTCTTACGGTTTGGAACGACATGAGGGTGAGTCATTAATGAAATAATTTTCATGTTTGGATGAACTAACCCTTTAATGTAAAAATGCAATGAAATGTATTGGAAATTTGACGGTCTCGCAGTACATATGACATATGAATCCTACATATGAAATTATTCTAATACATTTTACTTTTTTATGTAGTTAATGTCTCTGAATTTATTTGACATTTTAACTTTTTGTGTAGTTTTGAGGGCTGGTCAGGATAATTTTAATAATTTGTTTAATAATTCATAATCATTTGACAGCCCAATGGACTGCAGTCCACATTTCCAAGTGCAACGTTGTCGTTGTCCATACTGGACAATAAAGAACCTTTAATCGAAAAAAGTGTGTTGGCACAGGTGCAATGGAATGTATTGGGAATATATTAAAGTAATAAACCTTCTGATCAAGTCCGTGAATTTCTTTCACCATTTCAAATCCATGACTATATGTTGTTTACGTATCTTTACTTATGTAATTACTTTCAATATGTGACCATGGACCACAAAACAAGTCATAAGGGTAATTTTTTTTATTTATTTTTTTTATTAAAGTTTAAAGTTGTATAAATGAAGTCCTTAGCAATTATAGTACTAATCAAAATTAAGTTTATATATATTCATGGTAGGAAATTTACTAAATATCTTCATGGAACATGAACTTTACTTAATATCCTGATTTTTGGCATAAAATAAAAAATTATAATTTTGACCCATACAATGTATTTTTGTCTCTTACAAATGTATAAATAAAAGAAATAAAATTTGGTTCAAGTCAAGTGAAGTCAACTTTATTTATATAGCGTTTTTTTAAAATACAGATTGTGTCAAAGCAACTAATTACAACACACCATTAAATAGTAAAATAGTGTCAATAATGCAAAACGGTCACATATGTATGTAAAGCTGCTTTGCAACCATGCAAAATTGTTAAAAGCACTATTTGTGTCATGATCTGCACATTGAACTTCTGTTTATTCACCACCAGAGGTCAACATCCACAGCACAGAACACCCTGGACTACATTTCCCATGCTCCATTGCACCAATCACATTCACCTGATAACAATCACACCATGCACCTGAGACCAATCACACACACACAGCACAATCATCAGGCATGCTTAATAAGCATTGGACTTCCCCTCACACACTGCCGAGTATTGTTCTGCACATATCCCTCTCCTAGCAATAGCTGCGATTCAAAGCCATTGCATGTTAGTTTTCATAGTCTTGTTTCAGTTTATAGAGTTCATAGTCTTGTTTCAGTTTATAGAGTTCATAGTCTTGTCTCTGTTTCTAGTTTTCATAGTTTAGTCTTTTTCTTGCCTTGCCCTGTTACTCGTGTTTTGACCCTTTTGCTCTGGATACTGGATTAGCCCTCTTGCTTAGCCCTCTGTATGTTGTTCACTCATCGAAGACCCAGTCACAGTCGGATCCAGCAGCTTTTCTAAGGGAACTTGGCCAGGTATAGACCCAGTCAACTGGCTATTCGACTTGTGACAGGGGAGTTTACCCACTGAGGAGTATGTTAACATTTTTGCGATCTATCTTGTGGGGTACCTTTTGATGAGGTCTCATTAAAATAATTTTTTTTTTCAGACTTAATGAGCCCATAAAGTCATTGTTATCCGAGGGGAGGTTTAATAGTAGTCTGAAGGACTTTATAGACCCCTTAAAAGTTTGAAAACATTGTAACGTCTCTGGGTGGGATGGGGCTTAGCTGGAGGCAAAAAGAGGTACGGACGCAATGTTGACAAGCGTAAGCTAGCACGTTTTAAGAGGGATTTATTAAACATGGATGCAGAACAATGTTCAGAACTGTCCGAATATGTACAGTCACTGAATCTGTGGGACTGTGACAGCTATTTTTGTAAATCAACTCTCACGGATGGAAGCAGGCTGCCTGACCCGTGTGCCATACGGCCACGGGAGTGGCATGAAGACTTGACGGGGCTGCCGAAGGTGGAGTGGCCGGACATCTACACCTACCTCATCAAGTCACCAAGTGTTTACAGCCGAGAAAAGCTACAGCATATAAATACCTGGATGCCTACATCTATGTTGTTAATGGTCAGAGGCAAGGCAAGACGAGTGACATGTACCACACCTGGGTGATCGTAAATTGGGACAACAATAAAATTTTAACAGCGAACTTCACTTGCATGTCTGGGTAAGTTTTAACCTAACAGTAAATAGACAACAATTTATAGTTTGCTGCAACCACTGTTATAAATCCTAATTATTATGTTTTGAAGTCATAAATGTATTACTCTTGAGGGAAAGATTTCATTGAAATTCTAATGTCTGACATTCACAATGTTATATTGAAGAGCAAAAGTGCTGTTCCTTCTATTCTGGCAGCCAAAAACACAACAAGACGACATTTTTAAGTCAAAACCTCAAACTTTTAGTGCGCCTGCTATGAGTTCTTCCTTATGTTTTGCCTCCAGCTAGAGCGGTGACGTCACAGTAACATAGGCGATTAAGGATTCTGTAGACTATGCTTTGTTGTCTGCTGGCTCTGTGTTCATGGTGGGTTTTGCTGAGGAGAACACTGTGCCTGTAATGGTTCGCCTGCACCAGTTCGCCTGCACAAAATGGCGGCAACAGCAGATTCTGTTCACAAAAATGGTCACTGCTTCCATTCATGAGTCAAGCCAAGTCACTGTTGATCTTCATTAGTCAAGTCAAGTCACCGCTGACCTTCATGGTTCAAGTCACCGCTGAAGTCACATTCGAACTTCCAGAGTCTCGTCTCGTCACGTCTCAGCTGAACTTCCAGAGTCTCGTTACGTCTCAGCTGAACTTCCAGAGTCTCGTCACATCTCAGCTGAACTTCCAGAGTCTCGTCACGTCTCAGCTGAACTTCCAGAGTCTCGTCAAATCACAACGGATCATCCAGAGTCACGTCACTTCACAGCTGATCACCCAGAATCCTGTTACTCCCTGTCTGGAGCAGCCAAATCTTCAAGGTCAGTCTTTTGGCATTCCAGACTTGCATCCAGCATAGAGGATTCAATGCTGGTGTCAGCATGTGCAGCTGGTATCTCTAAACCAGCCTACTCAACCCCTCCTGTTCAGGAACTGATTCCCCAGTCTGAAGTGCTTCCCATGATGGGGATTGTTTTAAAATTGTGTTTGGGCTGCGTACACCACCACTGAAACTCTAGAGGTGATGGCGTCCACTATGATTTCTCCAGAGGTGGCAGCTAATGCTGCAGAACCTTCTGAGGTAGTGGCATTTGCTGCTGTGTCCCCAGAGGCGATGGCATCCCCTGCAGTTTCTCCAGAGGTGGCGGCACATGCTGCAGAACCTCCCGAGGCAGCGGCGCTCGCTTTAGGGGAAGTCGTGGCCTAATGGTTAGAGAGTCGGACTCCCAATCGAAAGGTTGTGAGTTCAAGTCCCGGGCCGGCAGGAATTGTGGGTGGGGGGAGTGCATGTACAGTTCTCTCTCCACCTTCAATACCACGACTTAGGTGCCCTTGAGCAAGGCATCGAACCCCCAACTGCTCCCCGGGCGCCGCAGCATAAATGGCTGCCCACTGCTCCGGGTGTGTGCTCACAGTGTGTGTTCACTGCTCTGTGTGTGTGCATTTCGGATGGGTTAAATGCAGAGCACAAATTCTGAGTATGGGTCACCATACTTGGCTGAATGTCACGTCACACTTTACAGACTTTAGCTCCTTGTGTGGTGGTGGTGCCCAGCAACGCACTTTCAGCCCGTTATGTCACTGTCGAAGGAACCACTGATGAACATTGTTTCTGCCCTGTTAAAAAGACTATGAACTCCCCCTGTTTTCTGCGGATACCACTGTAGAACTTCCAGAGATGGCTGCATCCACTGCAGAACCTTCAGAGGTGTCAGTGGTATCAACCTGTGGACTCTCATCCTTTCCTGTCATGGCTAGGGAAGCCATCTTTGAAATCTCTGCCTGTCCTGTAACTGCTATGGAGGCTGTCTGCGAATCCTCTTTCTGTCCTGTCACGGCTATGGAGGCCGTCTATGAACTCTCATCCTGTCCTGTCATGGCTATGAAGGCTGTCTGCAAATCCTGGTTCTGTCCTGTCATGGCTATGGAGGCCGTTTATGAACTCTCGTTTTGTCCTATCATGGCTATGTAGGCTGTTTATGAACTCTCTGTGTTCCCTGCCTCGGACCCTGAGACCATGAATGCACTGCCTGTGTTGTCTGTCTCTGCTTTCTCTAGGCCCCAGTTTCTGCCATGGGTCCCGGGCCCATCTGCTCCACCCTGGTGGGCTCCAGCTTTGTCTGCTCCTGGTCTTGTGGACTCCAGTTCCATCTGGTCCACTCTGGTGGGCTCCAGCTTTGTCTGCTCAGGCCTGGTGGGCTCCAGCTTTGTCTGCTCTAGACTGGTGGGCTCCAGTTCCATCTGGTCCACTCTGGTGGGCTCCAGCTTTGTCTGCTCTGGCCTGGTGGACTCCAGTTCCATCTGCTCCGGCCTGGTGGGCTCCAGTTCCGTCTGCTCCGCCCTGGTAGGCTCTAGCTTTGTTTTCTTTAGACTGGTGGACTCCAGTTCTGTCTGCTCCGCCCTGGTGGGCTCCAGTTCTGTCTGCTCCGCCCTGGTGGGCTCCAGTTCCATCTGCTCCACCCTGGTGTGCTCAAGTTCTGTCTGCTCCGCCCTGGTAGGCTCTAGTTTTGTTTGCTCTAGACTGGTGGACTCGAGTTCCGTCTGCTCCACCCTGGTGGGCTCAAGTGCTGTCTGCTCCGCCTTGGTGGGCTCCAGTTCCGCCTGCTTAACCCTGGTGTGCTCCAGTTCCGTCTGATTCAAAGCCATTCCGTGTTAGTTATCATAGTCTTGTTTCAGTTTATAGTGTTCAAAGTCTTGTATCAGTTTCTAGTTTTCTTAGTCTTTTAGTCTTATCTATGTTTCTAGTCTTCATAGTTTAGTCTTTTTCTTGCCTTGCCCTGTTACTTGTGTTTTGACCCTTTTGCTCTGGATACTGGATTATCCCTCTTGCTTAGCCCTCTGGATATTGTTCACTCATCGAAGACCCATGCTTGCCCTAGGATTATTCTTGTGTCTTGCCCTCTATATTCCTGTTTGCCTTTGTTTGACCCATGCCTGTTATGACCATGTCTCTGTCCAATAAAAGCTTGCACATGGATCCGCATGTCCACAGGTTCATAATTATACAAAGTACTGCATCATTATGAATTAGTATTATAATTATTTGCATCTCAAAACATTTCTTTATTCTCAAGTAGAACTCAAATACAGCATATTGTATTGTACATTTTATCATAACAGGTCAATGGAGGATTCAACTAAAATAAATTACTGAAGTATTACTTCAATATTTAACTAATTAAATTGTTTTATTTGCAAACCCCCCATTGTTACATTTGTAGTTAAGTTGGGTTTGGAAACTGCCCTTACAGCACCTGTTAGCAGAAACATGTGGATGTTTCAGTTCATAGCTCACATTTTCATTGGTTTGCCCAAAAATAAAGTATCATTTTCAAAAAATAAATAAAAATTACACAGCTTCATCTTAAAATACTTTCATCATTCTCAGATTTGAAATACATGGTGAGACTTGTGTCTCTAGCTGCAATGAGTTTCTAGACTCTGAAGGTTTCTTCTGAAAAATTTGCCAAATCTGCAACACAGATTCCCAATAGTGTGCACTCTACCAAGTTCAGATGTTTAGCAGAAGATCAGCAAAACCAATTGTTCATAAATGTATAAGGTGAGGAGAGACCGATTTATCAAGCCCCCTTCACTGAACGCTGAATTAGGGGTGTCGCGATATACCAGTATTGACGATAACCGTGATATTTAAAATGAACAGTTCTCTTATGATAACACCACATGTAAATAGCGCCAGTACCTGGTTGAGCGCACAGTTGGCAGTATTGTGCATCAAGAAGACTCAGCGCTCGCAGCTACTCCGAGGAGAGCTGTGTTCGTCAAAGTAGGTTGCCATTATTTTACTGATGCCAAATGTCCAGCACTCTTCTTCACTGCTCCGACTTCTCGTTTGTACCCTATGTGTTTTTCCCTATGTAAAAACTAAAATAAGTTTAAAAAAATAATCATAATAGGAACAAGAAATTCTTCCACTACTACTTCATTTGTGATGGTCATTTATTTTTTAGATATTCAAGACGTGAATGCATTGCTCTCGGAGACAGTTAACAGTTATTTTATCATACGTTACTGCATCACTAACAGTTCCTCTCAGATGTCAACAAATTTCTTAATTCGCCCGGATAAGGAGAAGCGCTTTAATTTCACTGTTGCTCCAGTTGGATGACATTTCTTTTATTTTCGTAAACAGTGCGTGAATGGGTCACATTGTTATGATTGGCTCGGAATAGACATCTTACATCACCACGTTCTGAACTCGTACGTGCTCATACCGGTCATTTTCCTTCTGCGTTCACACACAGCAGAATTCCGACAATTTACTGGTAATGTTACAATTTCTCATACCGGTAAATTGGAATGAATTTACCTGTACACACATGATCTCTTTACGGCAATTTACCAGTAATTTTCCGGAAAAGTCTGTTTGTGTGAAAGGGCTTTACAGTTTACTGTTTACCACACGATAAGCCACCAATCTGCACTGTCTGAAATATAATGCAGTAATTGTAATTAATTAATTGGTTTATAATGCACCCTATAATCATTGGGATTATAATAAAAATACAACACATTACTCACTCTATTGATAGCATGCCATTGGGTCCCTCTGGCATTGGATGTCGCCTCCAGTTTATATGTGGCAAACTAAACACAACGTGCAAAATGCTGCGACTCAACAGCGGATGCTTCCTCCATCGCTCTGAGTTCTGGATCTGTGTATTCTGGTTCAAATAAATATGATTGTGAAAAAAATTCAACGTTGTCTGTTGATATATCGAAATCGTCTTCCATTGCAATTTCCTGTACTTCTAAATATGTTTAGATCTTCACAGTGAAAGGTAACACTTCCGAAATCTCTGTGTAAACAATGAGTGACGTACACGCGTGAGAGATCCCTTCCGGCGCTTTCCACGCTTGCGCAGACTAAGCCATAACGCGCGCACATGTCACACAGCAGGAAGCACGCACGCCCTCAGTTGGACATGGTTGTGTAAAAGAGGTAAAAATGATATAAATACTGTTCGTCTTCTTACACAAACCGCTCGTTTCGTGCCTTAGGTCATCAATGTGTACTTACGATGGGAAATTGTTTAATTTGGACTTCTCTGTGCATGCTCTTTGAGGTGGTGACCATAGATCTCCATTATGTGAGTCACAGACAAGAATGGTTTGACCTAAAAATATAAAAATGGAAACTACTGCGGAAACAAAGACACCCACATCTTGGATGCCCTTGAGGTAAGCTAAAGCATACCAAAATTTAATTTGAAAGTGAACCATCCCTTTAATCGACCAAGCAGATACACATATGATAATCTCGAAATAGTTATATGTAAAGTATATCTGTTTATCAATACTCTGCATTAACATCAGGATTAAAGTCAGAAACATTTATTCTCTAGAATAAAAGGGTAGAGTGTTTCCACATCCTCTCCTTGTCAAGGTTCCACCTCTCACCTCCTCTCTGTCAGCCTTTGCTATCTTTGACACATTGGCAATGTGTGAACATTTAAACCCCAGCTTCTGTAATGTGTTTCCATCTGTTCTGACAGTCTCGGCACTCTGAACTATTGCTGCTACTGTCATTCATTTCCGTATGTGTTTTGAAGCTGTTTATACTTCCATCAAATTAATAATACAGGCCTGTAATGATAGGGTGATATCTCACATGGACATTACAGCTGTCTACTTTCATGAAGAAGAGTCAAGTTTCTCGCTATGCTGAAGTACATATAACATACTTGAAGGAAGGGGTTAACAAGTGTGTTGGGGTTCTTATTTAGCAAGCATCATTTGAGTGATCATTCAGATGCAGACACAACCACAAGTGTTGGAGAGTAATTAGTTACATGTAACAGCATTATGCAATTTAATGACAAAACATTTAGTAAGTAATAATTCAAAATGGGCCATTGAATTATTAGAAAAATAATGCACACCCGAGGTGGTGATGTGGCCACTACGCGAAGCGGTGTGCATTATTTTTCTAATAATTCAACGGCCCGGAGTCAATTATTCCATTTATACTACGGTTACCACACCTCAAGACAAATTATCAAATTATATATTTAAAGGGATTCGTCCAGTTTTTGTACCTGAATCACTACTGTGAGTAGGATAATTTCTTCCGCATCTCATCCAATGTGTCTTTTGCTAGTTCCAAAACTTAATTTTAAAGCTGGTAGTGGAGGCTTGAGCCATTGATGGCATTCTAATGCAGTTATTAATTAAGTTATTAGAAAGAGAGCGAGAGAGACAGACACACACACACACACACACACACACACACACACAGTAGGCTTCCTGTTGGCCTTCTGTAGCAAATTGTAGCTCCGTGTAGCTGTTCTTATTTTATTTTTTCTCTAGAATCTTTATCTTACT
This sequence comes from Carassius carassius, assembly GCF_963082965.1. Taxonomy (NCBI): domain Eukaryota; kingdom Metazoa; phylum Chordata; class Actinopteri; order Cypriniformes; family Cyprinidae; genus Carassius; species Carassius carassius. The sequence goes on from NC_081761.1 coordinate 20,859,774, forward strand.
ATCACTCTCTGTTTTTTAAAGTGGTAAAATATAACTTAATTCACACCATATTTCTGATATTTTCGATCAATCTTATCAGATTAACTTTGATCGTTCACTTTTATTTTATATCCGTGAGTGCAGTACACCTGCAAAGCGTTAGCACTCGTTAGCTTGTCATTAGCGTTTTCATTCGAACCTATCGCTGTTTTCTTTTCTCCTCTCCCTCGCTCCAGTTTTTCACAAGTTCATCAAACAACCGCAGTAAGAATATTTCATCAAGCACGGTGAGTAGTGGCATCTCCCGTCATTGTTACTTGCACCTCTTGCCACATGTACAGTTTATCTATCTCTGTCGCTGATGAGGGATTCACATGTGATAAATGCAGGGAAATAGTTAGGCTGACAGAGAAGATTTCAGAATTAGAGACACGCATCCAAACTTTAATTGAGGACAGTAAGAATGTTAGGGCTCTAGATACGGCTTTGGATGCGTCTAGCTCAGGGATTCCTGTACATTGTTCGGTTCCGGAAACAGAGCCCCAGCAGCAGGGCAACTGGGTGACGGTGAGGCAGCGTAGTCGTGGGTCAAAACACCGCTCTTCTGTTCCGATCAAAACATTAAACAGGTTCTCCCCACTCAGTGATGCACCCACTGAGAAACCTGATGAAAGTGCTCTAGTTATTGGTGATTCTATTGTACGGAACGTGAATATAGAGACACCAGCCACCATAGTCAAATGTTTACCGGGAGCCAGAGCGCCTGACATCTTGGCAAATTTAAAAGTGCTGGCTAATGCTAAACGTAAATACAGTAAGATTGTTATTCATGCCGGCGCTAATGATGTTCGACTTCGCCAGTCGGAGATCACTAAAAATAACATTAAAGAGGTGTGTGAACTTGCAAGCACGATGTCAGACACTGTAATATGCTCTGGTCCCCTCCCTGCTTACCGTGGTGATGAGATGCATAGCAGATTGTCATCACTCAATGGCTGGATGTCTAAGTGGTGCCCACAGAATAACATAGGTTTCATAGACAATTGGACGAGCTTTTGGGGCAGACCTGACCTGTTTAAAAGAGATGGTCTTCATCCCTCCTGGGGTGGCGCCACTCTTCTCTCTAGAAATATGGCAAATAGTCTTAGTGTTTATACTTGACTAACTGGGGCCCAGGTCAGGAAGCAGACAGACTGGCTAAACCGACCATCTGCTAGATGCCTCCCGTCACAGAGGTCAGTTAATTCTCAGCACATAGAGACTCTTTCACCTAGATATCACACTATAGAGACTGTGTCTGTTCCCCGAACTAGAAAATACAAAAAACGTCCAAACCAAGTTAAGATTAACAATTTAATCGAGGTTCAACAAATAAAAAACAGAAGCAATATGGATAAACAAATGATAAAGCTTGGCTTATTGAATATCAGATCCCTTTCTACGAAAACACTTTTTGTAAATAATATGATCACTGATCATAATATAGATGTACTCTGTTTGACAGAAACCTGGCTAAAACCTGATGATTACATTATTTTAAATGAGTCCACCCCCCAAGATTACTGTTATAAACATGAGCCACGTCTAAAAGGCAAAGGTGGAGGTGTTGCTTCAATTTATAACAACGTTTTCAGGATTTCTCAGAGGGCAGGCTACAAGTATAACTCGTTTGAAGTAATGGTACTTCATATAACATTATCCAAAGAAACAAATGTTAATGATAAATCCCCTGTTATGTTTGTACTGGCTACTGTATACAGGCCACCATACAGACTTTATTAAAGAGTTTGGTGATTTTACATCCGAGTTAGTTCTGGCTGCAGATAAAGTTTTAATAGTTGGTGATTTTAATATCCATGTTGATAATGAAAATGATGCATTGGGATCAGCATTTATAGACATTCTGAACTCTATTGGTGTTAGACAACACGTTTCAGGACCTACTCATTGTCGAAATCATACTCTAGATTTAATACTGTCACATGGAATTGATGTTGATGGTGTTGAAATTATTCAGCCAAGTGATGATATCTCAGATCATTATTTAGTTCTTTGCAAAATTCATATAGCCAAAATTGTAAATTCCTACTTCTTGTTACAAGTATGGAAGAACCATCACTTCTAACACAAAAGACTGCTTTTTAAGTTATCTTCCTGATGTATCCAAATTCCTTAGCATATCCAAAACCTCAGAACAACTTGATGATGTAACAGAAACTATGGACTCTCTCTTTTCTAGCACTTTAAATAAAGTTGCTCCTTTACGCTTAAGGAAGGTTAAGGAAAACAGTTTGACACCATGGTATAATGAGCATACTCGCACCCTAAAGAGAGCAGCCCGAAAAATGGAGCGCAGCTGGAGGAAAACAAAACTAGAGGTATTTCGTATTGCTTGGCGGAAAAGTAACATATCCTACAGAAAAGCATTAAAAACTGCTAGATCCGATTACTTTTCTTCTCTTTTACAAGAAAACAAACATAACCCCAGGTATTTATTCAATACAGTGGCTAAATTAACGAAAAATAAAGCCTCAACAAGTGTTGACATTTCCCAACACCACAGCAGTAATGACTTTTTGAACTACTTTACTTCTAAAATCGATACTATTAGAGATAAAATTGCAACCATTCAGCCGTCAGCTACAGTATCACATCAGACAGTGCACTATAGACCCCCTGAGGAACAGTTCCACTCATTCTCTACTATAGGAGAGGAAGAATTGTATAAACTTGTTAAATCATCTAAACCAACAACATGTATGTTAGACCCTATACCATCTAAGCTCCTAAAAGAGGTGCTTCCAGAAGTCATAGATCCTCTTCTGACTATTATTAATTCCTCATTGTCATTAGGATATGTCCCCAAAACCTTCAAACTGGCTGTTATTAAGCCTCTCATCAAAAAACCACAACTTGACCCCAAAGAACTAGTTAATTATAGACCAATCTCGAATCTCCCTTTTCTGTCCAAGATACTAGAAAAGGTGGTATCCACACAATTATATTCCTTCTTAGAGAAAAATGGTATATGTGAGGATTTCCAGTCAGGATTTAGACCGTATCATAGTACTGAGACTGCTCTCCTTAGAGTTACAAATGATCTGCTCTTATCATCTGATCGTGGGTGTATCTCTCTATTAGTTTTATTGGATCTTAGTGCTGCGTCTGACACAATTGACCACAACCTTCTTTTGCATAGACTTGAACACTTTGTTGGCATCAGTGGAAGTGCATTAGCATGGTTTAAATCGTACTTATATGACCGCCATCAGTTCGTAGCAGTGAATGAAGATGTATCCTATCGATCACAAGTGCAATATGGAGTACCTCAAGGCTCAGTACTAGGGCCGCTACTCTTCACGCTTTATATTTTACCCTTGGGAGATATCATCAGGAAACATGGTGTTAGCTTTCACTGTTATGCTGATGATACTCAGCTCTATATTTCTTCGTAGCCCGGTGAAACACGCCAATTTGAAAAACTAATGGATTGCATAGTCGATATAAAAAACTGGATGACGAGTAATTTCTTACTGCTAAATTCTGAAAAAACAGAGGTGTTAATTATAGGACCTAAAAACTCTGCTTGTAATAAACTAGAACACTGTCTAAGACTTGATGGTTGCTCTGTCAATTCTTCGTCATCAGTTAGGAACCTAGGTGTGCTATTTGATCGCAATCTTTCCTTAGAAAGCCACGTTTCTAGCATTTGTAAAACTGCATTTTTCCATCTCAAAAATATATCTAAATTATGGCCTATGCTCTCAATGTCAAATGCAGAAATGTTAATCCATGCATTTATGACCTCAAGGTTAGATTATTGTAATGCTTTATTGGGTGGTTGTTCTGCACGCTTAGTAAACAAACTACAGCTAGTCCAAAATGCAGCAGCAAGAGTTCTTACTAGAACCAGGAAGTATGACCATATTAGCCCGGTCCTGTCAACACTGCACTGGCTCCCTATCAAGCATCGCATAGATTTTAAAATATTGCTTATTACTTATAAAGCCCTGAATGGTTTAGCACCTCAGTATTTGAATGAGCTCCTTTTACATTATAATCCTCTACATCTGCTACGTTCTCAAAACTCAGGCAATTTGATAATACCTAGAATATCAAAATCAACTGCAGGCGGCAGATCCTTTTCCTATTTGGCGCCCAAACTCTGGAATAACCTACCTAACATTGTTCGGGAGGCAGACACACTCTTGCAGTTTAAATCTAGATTAAAGACCCATCTCTTTAACCTGGCATACACATACCATACTAATATGCTTTTATTATCCAAATCCGTTAAAGGATTTTTAGGCTGCATTAATTAGGTAAACCGGAACCGGAAACACTTCCCATAACACCCTATGTACTTGCTACATCATTAGAAGAATGGCATCTACGCTAATATTTGTCTGTTTCTCTCTTGTTCCGAGGTCAACGTGGCCACCAGATCCAGTCTGTGTCCAGATCAGAGGGTCACTGCAGTCACCCGGATCCAGTACGTATCCAGACCAGATGCTGGATCAGCACCTAGAAAGGACCTCTACATCCCTGAAAGACAGTGGAGACCAGGACAACTAGAGCCCCAGATACAGATCCCCTGTAAAGACCTTGTCTCAGAGGAGCACCAGGACAAGACCACAGGAAACAGATGATTCTTCTGCACAATCTGACTTTGCTGCAGCCTGGAATTGAACTACTGGTTTCGTCTGGTCAGAGGAGAACTGGCCCCCCAACTGAGCCTGGTTTCTCCCAAGGTTTTTTTCTCCATTCTGTCACCGATGGAGTTTCGGTTCCTTGCCGCTGTCGCCTCTGGCTTGCTTAGTTGGGGACATTTCATCTACAGCGATATCGTTGACTTGATTGCAAATAAATGCACAGACACTATTTAACTGAACAGAGATGACATAACTGAATCCAATGATGAACTGCCTTTAACTATCATTTTTGCATTATTGACACTGTTTTCCTAATGAATGTTGTTCAGTTGCTTTGACTAGGGATGCTCATTTCGATTAATTTTCCCAACCGACAACCGCCGCTAGTTAATCGATTATTAACCGTTAACTGATAAGATTATAATATTGAATTGGCATTAAATACAAATAAAATTGACGCGTATCTGTTACCCTTTAAAAAAATACAAACAATTTTTTTTTTATCAAAGGGTTTATTTTAACGTGCAAAGTGCAAACAGCAGCAAACAGAACAGATCAACAACAGAACCTGGATTCAGTTTAAATTTCCACACACCTGCAGCATTTCTGACAGTGAGAGAAAAATAGAATGAAATAATACAAATAAAAAACAAAATAGGCCTACACTAAACATATTTTTAAACTTAAATGATTAACAAATTAAGATGACAAAAAGAAAACACTGAATCCGTTTGAACGAGACTAAGATTTTTCGTTAAATTAAAATAGCAGCCCTACCTCAACACCTTGTCTAATTTTTATTTAAAAAAAGCAACATATCAACGTGATGTGGGGTCAGTCTGGAGCGCAGCCTGTTGACAGTTAGACCCGCGGCAGAAAACACCCTCTCCGATGGGACAGATGTACCGGGAATACACAGGTAACGTCTCGCTAGAGTGGCCAGCTTCGGGAAGCGCCTTTCATTTGCTTTCCACCAGTCAAGAGGATTAATATCAAGAGAAGGAGGATCGTCTCTCATGTAGATGTCAACCTCTGCTTCTGGATAATCAGTGGCTTGACGAGGGGTGCTGTAGTCACCTCCCAGGAGCATCATCATGGCGTTGCTTTTGCTGCGGTCTTCATCTCCAGCTTGTGTAGCAGACACCGCTTTCTCATCTCCTTCCGCATTGGCCATTTCCAAAGCAGCACACATTTCAATAAGTTTTGCTTTCGCGGCTTCTTTCTCCGTTTGTGCAAAAAAAGGGAGATGTTTATGGCGTGGGTCCAGGACAGAGGCAATCAGCGCAGGTTTGGCCACCAGGTCATCCTTGTCAACCTGTGACGAACATATAACCTCCTTTTTAATGCAAAACAACGAAAATAATAAATAATAATAATAAATAATAATAATAATAACTACCTCCATGCGGCCACTTAAGGACTGCCGAACCTTTGCCTTGAACTCCGTCACTCTGTGGCCGTCATCCTCGGCTCTAATCAGGTGTGTATTCAGCAGGCTAAAGGTGATGGGGTAAATGTTGGAAATTGAAACGTTCTTTTCTGATGACATTATGGTGGTTGCACATTTTAAAGTTTCCAACACGGGCGCAATCTCCTCCATTATTTGCCAGTGTTCGTCTCGTATCTCCAGGGTTCTGGCATCTTGCAGCCTTGTAACTGTTCGGTCAGATAGAACAGCTGTAACAGACCACCTTTGTTCGAGAAGTCTTCCGAACATGTCACACACCGAGTTCCATCTTGTTTTACAAGACTGAATGAGCTGGTGTTTCGGAAGTTTCATTTGTGATTGTTTATCTTCCAGTGCCTTGGATGCAGGGGTGCTGTGGTTAAAATGCCTAACCAGTCGCCCAGCTGCAACGATGACCCGATGCACGAACACATTAAATCCATCATTTACAGCGAGCTGTAATGTATGAGCAAAACAGGGAACCGAGTCCCAGTTCACCCGTTCTGGAGAGTTTGCAGCCACGATGTTGCGTGCATTGTCATGAACACATGCAGACACTTTCCCATCAAGTCCCCATGTCTCCACTGCATCAATTAGTTTAGCTGCGAGGTTCTCAGCTGTGTGTCTGCTTGGCATACTCTGTGTTAGAAGGACAGCTGTATTAACATGCCAGTCCTCGTCGATGTAGTGGCACGTTATTGTTATATAGCTCTCCGTTGTGAGTGCCGTCCAGCAGTCAGTCGTGAGGGCCACAAACTTTGTGCTTTCGAGTTGTGATTTAAGCGATTTTTTTCGCTCCTCAAAACGGGCCTCAATTCTACGGGTAATAGTGCATCTTGATGGGATTTCTTAATTGGGCTCAATATAGCCCAGTAGCTCTTGAAAACCTTCACCACAGACGACACTTATGGGCAAAGTGTCTTTTACTACCATTGAACAGATTCTCTGCGTTATCTCCTCAGATCGCCGTGCATCGCATCTTCTCCCTGAAAACATGGAGGGCAAAGTTTGTTGCCCTTCATCACTCGAAGCTTGTGGGTGTTTGCTTCGTAAATGGTACTGCATCGTACTTGTGCTACTGCTGTATTTTAATACGGCGCCGCATAATTTACAGGTAACTTCGTCGCCCTTTCTGTTAAAATGATCCCACACAGTGCTTCTTTTCGCTCGCTTCATTTTGCTTCCCTTGCTCGGAAAAAAAAATTCTGCAGGCATGTGTCACTTGTGTGGTTGCGCGTGCCGATGCGCTCCGTGAGTTAATAAATATAAGCTATATAGTAGGCTATTTTATTTTTAAACCATGCAGCAAACTAAAAAAAAAAAGAACCTTAAAAAAAACGTTTTAAACCGTTTAACTGATAGTATTAATCGGTCAAAATTTTTACTTTCGGTTAACGGTTAAACGGTCAATATGAGCATCCCTAGCTTTGACGCAATGTATTTTGTTTAAAGCGCTATATAAATAAATAAAGGTGACACAGAGAGAGAGAGAGAGAGAGAGAGAGAGAGAGAGAGAGAGAGAGAGAGAGAGAGAGAGAGAGAGAGAGAGAGAGCGGGCTACCTCTTTGCATCTCTAAACATCGCTGTCTCTTCGCTAGTGGGAAACGTCATGTGTAGCCTTTAAGTTGCTACACTATACAGGCTAACTGATAAAATCGTCAGGGCAGCGCTGACAACACCTTTCTGTGCAAACTGCGTGACTGTTTATTACAGTTACAGAACTGTTACAGAACTGTAATGCGGTCAAGAGAGCTGCCTGGAACTACGTTCGCTGTGCGTTTCCTAGTGATGTCCGATTCGGACCAGTTCACCAAATAGAACTGAATCGTTTTAAATGGTTCGCGTCTCCAATAAACATTAATCCACAAATTACTTAAGCTGTTAACTTTTTTAACATGACTGACACTCTCTCTGAGTCAGAATAAACCAATATCCTGGAGTAATTCATTTACTCAAACAGTACACTGAATGAACTGCTGTGAAGAGAGAACTGAAGATGAACACCGAGCCGAGCCAGATAACGAACGAACACGCCCACTGCTGGAGCGGTTCTCGTTCTCGAGTCAAGAACCGGTTGCATCGGTTTTCGGATCACCAGTACACTGAACCGAAAACCGTTTCTTTCGGACGCGTCCGATTTGAAAACCAATGAAATGATGATACTTGATATTTGTTAAACATCGGAAAGTGTGATAAAATAACTATATTTTATTTTGCTTTTTTTTTTTTTTTTAGATGAATGTTTCTAATCTGTATATTGTAGATTGTGTATAGGACAAAGGGGTTTTCAGGGAAGTTGGACGACTCTAAAGACTCTGTGTTTAATAGGAATAAGGGATGATTTATGAAATATCTGTACTGTATTTATAGTTAATGATGACACATTCACAAATTGAGTTTGTAGTAAACAGAACATGAAGACAGTAGAGCAGCTGATGATACTGAACTGCAGCACGTGCAGGTTAGAGCGATTCTCGTTCTCGAGTCAAGCACCGGTTGCATCGGTTTTTGGATCATCAGTACACTGAACCGAAAACTGTTTCTTTCGGATGCGTCCGATTCGAGAACCGATGAGCTGATGATACTGCGCATGCGTGGTTCAGCGTGAAGCCGACTGACTCGCATCTGAACCGAACTGATTCTTTTGATGATTGATTCTGAACTGATTCTGTGCTAGTGTTATGAGTGCAGGTAAACCAAGGGCTTGAATGAAGGGCAATCTGGTGAAACGTAAGTTAATTTAATAACAAATACATCGCAATGGATTATGTATAGTAAGTGGATCATGGTTTCTGCGCTGATGACACCTAATTTATTTACTTTATATCTTCAAGACTTAAATCCTCGTATGCACATTATTGCTGTTACTGTATTTGGGTGCGTTGTTGCAAAACTTAATTGTAAACTTTTCATGATTATGAGGTTTTGAAGTTATGATTATGGCTTTATATATCTGAATGTTTGATAGACGTGAGGCCATTACGTCATCGCCAATGACGTCATTACGTCGAGTGTAAAAGAACCGGTGAACTGTTTTTTTCAACCGGTTTATTGAATCGAACCGTCCGAAAGAACCGGTTCACGGAAAAGAATCGAACTTCCCATCACTAGTTTTTCCCAGAAAATTATTGCACACCTCAGAACGTTTGTCAGCCAATCAGATTCAAGCATTCAACTGCCCCATAGTATAAACAGTATATGCATCTTTACAAGCCTGTATAGCTAGCTGTATAGATTCTGCTTTAAGGAATATTCTGGGTGCAGTTGAAAGCATTTGTTCATTTATTTTTAAGCCAAAATGGAGTTTACGGAGAATCACTTATAATGGATGGGTCAATTTTGGGAGGATTTAAAAGCATAAATGTGAAGCTTGTAATTTTATAAAAACACTTAGATTAATTATTCTGCTAAACATTTTCATTGTAGATAAATACTGGCTGTAGAAACCATATAAAAGATTAGTAAAATCAAATTAACATGCATACTGTTTATGTCTTGTGACTATGCTTTTACAACAGTGAGTTTTTTTTGCATTTATTGACTGACCTCATTTACATGTTAACCGCTTCACTGTAACACACATTTTTACTCTTTATAAAGGAAAAAAGGTCCATATTAACTTTGTGATAATCAACATTATGAAACATGTATTCATTGAGTGAACTCTGGAATAATAATTTAAAATGTATTAAAAAGAAAATCTTCATGGCCAAATCTTTGCTATAATAAAATACTAGCTAGACTTACACTATCATTCAAACATTTGGGGTCAGTAAATTTTTTTGTTTTTGAAAGAAGTCTCTTCTGCACTACAAGAGAACAGTAACATTGTAAAATATTAACAAACTTTAAAATAAGTGTGCTCTACATGAATATACATTTAAAAAAAATTAATAATAATAATTATTCCTGTTATGCAAAGCTGAATTTTCAGCATCATTACTCCAGTCGTCAGTGTCACATGACCATTCAGAAATCGTTCTAATATGCTAATTTGCTACTCAAGTAACATTTCTTAAAACTGTTTCCTATTCTGTGAAAAATATCACAAGGATTCTTTAAATAGAAAGTTCACTTTTGATCCATTTAATGTATCTTCGATGAATAAAAGTATTAATTACAAAAATAAAAAACATCTGAATAGTACTGTATTAAACATCCTAAACATGAAAAGATATGCAATATGTACATAAAAGTCAAAGTACATTAATAAAAAGGATTACTAAAGTTTACATAAACCAGTTTTAATGAGAACACACCTCTCGGTTATAAGTATGCATTCACACAACAAATTGTTTTACAATGGAAAAACAGCTGGATTTTGCTTAAAAAACCACACTCTTCTGCTTATTGACCCATTTATCCAACCACTGCTATGCTTATTTGTGTATTGTGTGTTCTGTGTCAAGGCCATTTACACTGCTTGCTCTGTCACTTCCTCTATCTTTGAGAGGATTAGATTTTCTTACAAGACTCACCATGTTAGGCTTTAATCTCAGCACTAGTATCTGCTCTAAACAGATTACATTAGCTTTGGAGAAATCTGCGTCTTTGATGCAGTTTAGTTCCACAGTTATGAAACCTGTATTAAATGCAGACGCTGCTATTCAGATTCACTCGACTGATTCGTCAGTGATCAAATATCCATACTCTGAAACTGAATGCATCTAATTCCCAGCGTAAAGTCCCTCTGATTCCATTTGACGTATTATAATGAGTCTAATCCAGGGATGTGGAGATTTTGGAATTGAATGTACATCCATTTGTCGAGTAAATTCAGACTCACTTGATTTGTTCTACACTAATTATACATAACCACTGATGGTTTGGGGCTGTAATGATATGTTGTGCAGCAGAGATGTGTGATGGGAGATCAGAGTGCGACTCGTCAGAGTGGGAGAAGAGGCCACTTTATCTAATTGTGGTATTAAAGCAGAACTATCAATACAATCTGAATGGCTGATCCTTTATACATAACCCCTAATAACCCTCGGTGGTGAGCACAGGCTCAGTTTATTGCGTTGGATGTTAGGTCATCGTTACACAGCAGCTGATTCATGGTAGCAGAAAGAAACAAGCTCTCGGTAAGAACCGAGCATGGTTTTTATAATGAGAAGGATGCTCTACCTATGTACGACTTTGTGAGTTAAAGAGGCATGAAGGGACAGAAAATAAGGAGAGAAACAGGAAAAAAGACAGCAAGCCTAGGCCAGTGTGAGAGGGAGAGAAATGAAATAGAGAATCCTTGTAAACAGCCCTGAGCAGTGATAAAATAAATCATATTTTCTGTCATTAGCATAATTGAAGGGTGGCGAAAAAATAAGACAGTTAGAGAGAGGTGCAGTTTTTTTTAATGGACTGTGTAATGTGCTTTCTAAAAATGCACTGGAATGCAAATTTTAAGTGATTCTTTTTAGCCTAGATCTTTTTCTATTAAACACACACAAACACGTACACACACGTACACACACCCTGCTAGAGAAGGATGCAGTGTTAATAGTTGGTAAAAGTGGCTGCAGGCAGGGATTGACTGGGACTCAAAAACAGCCCGAGATGTTTACAGGTACAGAACAATCCCAAACGTATTAGAAATTGCTTGCATATCCTACAAATGTGCCTTTCATATTACAGTGTCCTCCAAAAGTTTAGAAACTCCCATGGTAAAGTACGATTTTGGAAAATATGACTAAGCACTGATAAGGAACACAAACTATAAAAAATATTCAACACTAAATATGATAAATTCTGAATACAGAACATAACTAGAACTATTTATAAGACTATTTAGACTATAAATTGTATGTTGTGTGGCCTACCAACCCTAAGTATACAACAGTTAGTTCAAGTCAACAAACTTGATTGGATTTGCATTGTATTTAAAAGTTACTCAACAGATTAATTCAAAACCACTAATAATTAATTCAGGAGCAAATCAAGTAGCTGCTAAAATCATTCAAAAACACTGATTCAATCAGGAATGAATTATGTAGCTTATTTTAAGAAAAAAATAATTGAATCATTGTTACATTTGAATATATGGTCGTCCATAAAATGTGTTGCTGTTCTGTTGTAAGTAATCTTAAAGATTCCTAAATGCATCTACTTTCAGAAGGACAAATAAAGTGCTTTTGCTTTCGTCTAGATACACACAGCATCTCCCTGACATGGCTGTTTCAACACTAACTGCGGTTACTGAAACCACGCATTCTTTCTTTTTATGAACATTTGGGGGGCATTACGCAAATATTTCCACACAGTGTCGTAGATATGGGGTGTGTTTGAATGAGCAGTTTTAGGGGGGCGTGGCAGAGTCTTAACTTTGATAAAGAATATTTCTTTGGAAAACTTGAAATCGCATCATATGAAATCGCTTTAATATTTCATACAGATCACATAATCTGAGAGTAGTTGTATTCCATCTGAAATGGTTAGTTTAAAAGCAGACATTTCACTTTAGATAGGCCTATATTTCTTATGCCTGAGGCAAGTATAAACAGAGTTTTGTTTTATTATTTGATGCTCTCAAGTTCACAGACCGTGATGAAACAGAACTGTTGACCAAAGCTATTACACTGGTGTGCGCTTCCTCATTCTGCACAAATGCTAAAATAGCACACATTTTTATAGGTTAACATTAGAGCGAGCGGCCATTTGAAGTTGCTACTACTTACATGTTTCAGATGATAATCGAAATTTGAAGTCGATGAATGGCGAGCATTTGGATGTCATGCCCGATGTACTGTAGTATATTACTGCATAGAGCAGCTGTTAACAATCTTTTGTCACAAAATGCATGACTTCACCACTTCCTGTGGATTTGTTTTTCTGTGACTAAGCGACTAAAAATGTGGTCGACTAAGGCTTTGATTTTTACAAAGCTCATCATTCTGAAAAGCGTGGTGTAATCTGATTGGCCAGCTATCCAGTGTGTTGTGTTCTGACTCCATTTTGTTATCTAATCTGACTACATTCTCTAGTCGACTAAGGCTTTTCTCGTGGACTAACGTTTAGTTAATTATTATGGGGCAGCCCTAAATAATAAGTAGAAATTAACAGACATTTGAGTTTGTAATAAAATGTAGTCAGATTAGATGATAAAATGGAGTCATAACACAACACACTGGATAGCTGGCCAATCAGATTACACTACGCTTTTCAGAATGATGAGCTTTGTAAAAATCAATGCATTTCAGAAAGACAGGGCAGAGTGGAGCAACAATAATGTATGGTTTGTGAAAAAAATAATGTGTTTTGTGAACCTTAAACCACGTAAACACAATGCATTTCACCAAATACACAAAATAATATTATTTTTAGCGTCGTCATATGGTCCCTTTAACACGAGCATCAACACTATTGCCAATGTGATATTATTAAAAGTGTGCCGACTCTTAAAAAATGAAACGCGGTCCAAGTTTAATCCACTAATCAGGCATCACATCTGTCTGAGGGGCATTTCTCACTGTATTGCCATTATTATGAAGAGCTCAGCTGTACCAGAGTACAGTTGTAAAACTGTAAATATTTCTCATGCAAGCTCAAACTGTCATCATCTATGTGCACATTTACATCAGCCTTCTTTCTCTACGCTGAAAATCTAAAGCATGTTTTTTTGCTTGAGATGTTTATTCTGTCACTTTTTCTGCAGTAAAAGGTAAAAAAATGTGTGTGTATATATATATATATATATATATATATATATTGTGAATGATATGATTCCTCTGCACACAAACACACACGCACATACACATGAAATTCTGGAATCATTCAAAATAATGTAATATGTAAAATGCAAAAGAACCTTTTCATTGGAATGCCAGAACTATTCCTCCTTTGTGTAATGATTTCAGTTTAAATTGGTTTTGACAACTGACCCACAAGCTGACTGGCCCACTGAGAATAGTCCCCATAGGTGTTCCCTATGGCCAGACCACTAGGTGCAGATACGCCGTGGGTTATTCTGGCATAGACACTGACTCTCGTTTTGGGGTGACAAAAAGGCACAGCATGGCCACACTATTCTACATTCACTGTTGCTTGTGCATTCAATTCTTTAAAAGGAATTTAAGTCATGCTGACTATGTCAGTTTCAGCTATTTTTCACTTTTGATGTATAATAACAACTCATTCAAAATAATGTAAATTAAAGCTTTTATTTTTCTTCTGGTGAGTGACCATGTTTCATATGAATGACATATTAATGTGGGTCACACAAAGACTTTACATCATCAGTATTTTACAGCACCAAAGAACTGAGTGGTAAAGTTAAAAGAGTGAGAGAAAGAGCAAATGGAATAGAAGGAAAGAATGTGTGATCATAAAGAAGAGGTTGGGTATGGAAGACAAAAAGTTATTTCACACCTAAGCACCCTCTCCACCACGTTTTAGTCTATAAATACTCTTTAGATTTCTTTGATTTAGTAGGCAACATTATATATAGTGATATATATGTGTCATTTTGGTCTTGTTAAAATTAGAACAAACTACGTTGGCCAAAATGTTTTGGCATTTTCACAGGGCATTTTGTAATTTTCTATTTCTACAGTGACACTCTTGGTATCAGTTTAATAATGCTACATTAGATACAGTGCCGTGTCCAATAACACGGGCATGTTGCCCAATTATGTTCTCTGATGAAGGTGAAATGATGTCCATGTAAGTGGCTTCTCACAACAGGGTGCAAGAGTTATAGGCTACTCAGATCACCTCCAGCATCTGTGACAATCCATTTCTTGTTTTTACACTGATTAAAATGAGACCATAGGAGGTCCAGAGTATTTTTGCTCAGTGGTTTTGTAGGTGAGAGAGAGCAAGAGGACAAATGGAGAAAGAGAAAACTATTATTTATTTTCCCAAGCCTGTAATTGATCCTGCATGTTTTGTTTACACAAGAAAGGAAACGTTCTCACCCTCCCTGACAGGTTTAGGACAGCTATTCTCAATTCCAGTCCTCACGACACCCAGCTCTGCATATTTTGCATGTCTGTCTTTGTAAACACACCTGATTCAGATTATCAGCTTGTCAGAAGTAAGCTCAGTGCATGAACTGTGTTCCGATTGACATGGTCCCTACACAGTGTTCATTGCTCCCTGCTCCCTGAGCAGGGGAAATCTGTTGGAGTTTACCGCACTTCGAAACATTAATTCACGGATTTGCACTTTGGAATGTCTTCACACACAGACAAGTGTGACATCATATACCTCTGTAAATAAATACAATTTAAATTCACGTCTCACACACTTCAATGCACTTTGAATGGAACATCTACGTTTCGAAAATGGAATTATGTCAGAATATCCTGTGATGTCCACTTCACAGGGCAATTATGTTATAATAGAAAAACGTCTGCAGCAATAAGAGAAACATATAAAATATGCAGAGCAAGGGTGCATGAGGACTGGATTTGAGAACCGATAGTTTAGGGGAACAGGAAGATCTTTCTTATATATTACTTGGGGTTATAAAAGTGAAAGAAAAAGGGAGAGGCAGCTGGAGAAAGTCAAAGCATACAGTGGAGAGGAGAGTGAGAAAGAGAGGGAGTGTGTGTGTGTCTGGATTGGAGACACAGCTCAGTCAGAGCGAAGAGAATCTCCTCAGTCCCATCTGCTCTCTACACAGCTCTCATTACACTCACAAGCCCATCCATCAGCCCACAGCCACCCAACTCTGCCACAGCCCACATTAATGGAAAGAGGAAAGAGAAAAAGATGTAGGGAAAAGTGAAAAGGAGAGAGACAGGAAACAACTGAGAGAGCGAGAGAATGATGGAACGTAGGGAAAAGAATGAAAAAATAAAACAATTTCACAAACATTTACAGGCTAAATTGGCCTGTGAAGAAGACAGAGCGATAAACTCTCTGATGATAATAACACAAAACTATCCTACAGCATATGATCTCAAAACAAACAGTTGAAATAAGGCCAAACATCAAACCGGTCAACAGAGGTGTCCGTATGCCATTCATATGGCCTAATGTTCTGCTCAATATTTGATCAATGTTTTGTGTTCAAACCCTTGACCTTTCAGTCATGTGGTGCATTCCATTAGAACAAATCACCTAGCTGTGGATAAATGTCACTGTCATAACAGTAACAGATTTATGAGACAAATCACTTCAGAAACAGCAGCAATGATGGGGAATCTAACTTGCAGTATCCAGACACATTTGGGTAACAAAATATCAAGTGTAATGGGAAGAAAATCATTGCTAAACTGGAGTGCTTTTCTCAAAACTACCTTCACTTTTCATTTTTTCCATTACTTTTGCAAACTGCACTTTTGGTGATTATGAAGTCAGATTTTTATTTATAATGTCAAATCTGACCTTTTTTCTTCTGTGGGAAAAAATGTACATATTTTTGAAAATATGAGTGCTTTTTTATTCATTCAAGGAAAGTCAATGGGATCCAATGTTTTGACTTTTTTAATGGACAAAATAGTAATTTGAAATATAAGTCATACAATAAGTAATACAGATTTGGAGCATCATTAGATTTAGAACAGTATGAGAAAATAAATATGGAATATTTGCTTTTGGGTGAACTAGCCTACCCCTTTAACTATGAACACTGTCATCTAGTGTCCACTAAGAAAGTATCCAAATGCATTTGCATTCGTTTTGAGCAAGTATTATCACCTTCTCTTATGAGACATTGTGCTTTAAAATGTGCTTTTGCTATCTTATTGCAAAATAAATGCCACCGATTTAATATTACATTATGTAATATAGTCACATTTATCATATTTTTTTTTCTGTGTGTGTGTGACAAGTGTTTTTTTTTATCTTCGTTTTGGACAGTATATCTTTTATATTGAACTGTTAAATGAAAAGTGTGTACTTTCTGTTTTTAAAATAAATACCACTTTGCATTCATACATTTTAATTCTGATTTAAGTAATACTTTAATTAGTTTTGAATACTGATTATTGATTTATTGATTACTGATTTTTTAAATACATGGCTCTTATTTTGACATTTCATCACGCAATGCAATGCCACACATATTTTTTTTTTTAAATACATGGCTCTTGTTTTGACATTTCATCATGCAATGCAATGCCACACATACATTTTAGCTTAAGTGTCCAAATACTTTTTGATCTTACTGTATATGCATAGACATTCATGAAGTGCAATTGTCTGTGAAAATGTTCTATTATAACAAAATCTTTGTTTTCAACCATTTAATGTGACACAATAATTGCTGTCAGAGTTTCAGTAATTACATTTTTAAGTGCTCTTAAGAGTGCAATGAACTTATCACTGCAGGGTGTCATTTTGGCACCACCAGAACTTTTTAATTACACAGGTGGAATTGTCAAAGTGTAATATGCTGTTTGAACGAATAGGTGCAATAAACAATCGCCATACATTGACCATACACAAAAAGTGTGGCTGCATGTGGACTCCTTACCTGCTCTGGGCCCTGAAAACAGATCCGACACAAAGGAGTCCTGACTCCACTGTCCGTGCAGCTGTCCAGAGATAACCTCTCGTCCAACTTCTCCTTAGAGCAATCCTCGGATGAGCTGCAGCAGTCCAGCGTCCTCGGTGAATCCAACCCGCTATGAGTCCAGTCTTCGCTCCCTCGTGTGTCCACAGCCTCACCTGCTACCGGCTGGTAATGTCCGTTGGCTAAAGAGTGGCTCTCCGTGGCGCTGCTCGTCGCATTGCCCTCCGCGGTTAGTTCGTTCATGGGTGTAGAGGCAGGTGGCGATGCCGACGGTGACGGTGGCCTGAGTAGGAAAACCTTCAGGTCACTGAACAAGACGCAACAGCGGCCTTTCTGCTTGCCCTGGCGGCGCAGCATCGGTCTGCGACTCAACAAACCCCAACACCATACAATGACACCGATAGCCAACAACATGTGCCCGTCTTATGAATAATGGAAATGCGGTCTATGCTTTTATACGGCCTATAATGCTAAGGCTATCTGTTACTGGACTCCAGGAGGTCACATAAAATAACTTACTGTTTGGTTTCCAACGAGAAAAGACACCTGTGCAGCCGTTCAGTCTCGTGAGCAACAGCGCTTTCTGCTCTCCTCACTCAAACTGACCGTTTGAACACAGAGAAAGTGTTTATTTTCAACAGTTATTATTCTAATAAGAGCTACATCATCGCGCTAGTGTTTCCGCTGAGAAGCTGACGATTGTACGCACATGTAATAGTAACTGTCAAAAGTGGGAACCCTTTAATATCCCTGCTCATAACTCAATGGCGATTCAGTCAACTGGAATAGGTACCTCAAGAAAACTAGTTCATTCAGATGTTGCCACGTGAAGTATATTTTAGGTTACCTGACAAAACATTATTCAAAGGGCGTTCACAACAACTGGCCATATAAATACTAAAATCGAACAATTGCGGACAAATAACCCGATTTGAATCAAAAATGTCAGGGATTCCCGCGAACAGCTTCTGACAAAGGAGCTCCTAGCCTGAGGTACTCTTGCCAGTGGCATCTATTCATCAAAAGCAGGAGAACAGAAATGCAGGCTATTCGTCAGAAGAGCCAAACAAACGGCAGCCTCGGTTTGTCTAATAATTAGACAATTTTGTACTCTACGACACACACAATTTCTGCTCTCCAGTTCACACCTTCCTCGCTTATTAGACATCATCCAAAAGCGACTACCGTGTAATGATGTTAATATGAACACAAAGTGTGTTGGGTGAAATCAAATCCAGCCACAATCATGTCAATTATCCAGCAATTATCTTTGGGGTTCATCTCGTGTTTCAGGTTCGACCGCTTACAAATGCATCCCGCACAAGTACCCTTCTGAAGATATAAGGTGCCAACGTCTTGTTAGTGCAGGCAGCCTATCTCCTTAAACACCCAGCCCTTGTTGCAGAAATCCCAAGGCAGTTTAGCTCACTGTCCCGTGTAATGTCAGAAATGCCTTTCGAAAATCAGTCCAGATAAGGAACAGATTCACTTTCGACGATGAGGAAATATTTTGCTATCCACAGTCCGTCGTTTTGTCAC
The DNA here is from genome assembly GCF_963082965.1 of Carassius carassius. Lineage (NCBI taxonomy): Eukaryota > Metazoa > Chordata > Actinopteri > Cypriniformes > Cyprinidae > Carassius > Carassius carassius. The sequence goes on from NC_081761.1 coordinate 20,878,846, forward strand.
ATCCAGCGCCTTTCCTTTTAATCAAATTGCTGGGAAAATACTGAAGTGGCTCTTGCGTGGTAATCCAACGCGTCCATGCGGCGATAGGCGTTGTGCAGATCTATCTGACACGAGATGTTATGTTATGATGATGATCATCAGTAAAGCCGGAGGATGCTGCTCTCGCTGCGGCTTCAGCACCATGTTGGCTGGGACAGCTCCCAGGCGCGGGCCCGTCTCCCTCCGAGAGTGTGATGCAAGCAAATCACGTCCTTACAATTTGCACTACGTAATAAATAAAGACCTCAGTTTCGACAGCCCTTGCGTACAGTGGGATTCAAATCCAGCTTTTGAAACATGAAGTTTTCCAATTCGAACCTGAGGAGATCGTTCTTGTAGTCTGCATTTCTCATGCATCCGAGCCACAAACGGATTTGGTTTCAGCTATCGTGAGACCTGCTCACAAGCATGTGTTTCTAGGTCAGTGTTACCAGCGTTCCTCTCGTCGCCCCTCTGAGACGATATACCCGATGAACTCCACCGCAGAAGATATCAAGTAAACGTTGGGCAGACATGAACTTTAAGTTCACAGCTACAGTTGCTGCATGACATTTTCCAGCATAAATTTCCGCTGTAGGAATCAGTCTTTGGAATGATTGAGTCTGAGTGCAGCTCTGACTTTTCACTGGGAAAAATACATTGTTAAACTTAAAGTGAAAAAGTGGTCAGTTGTTATCTTAAAGAGCTGATTTAACCCATAAAATGTCATGAGGGTATTTTTTTTATCATTATTTGAGATTTATACACCACATGAAAGCGGAAAAAATAAGCCTTCCACCGATGTATGGTTTGTTAGTATAGGACAATATTTGAAAATCTGGAATCTGAGGGTGCTAAAAAATCTTTTAAAGTTGTCCAAATGAAGTCAATGCATATTACTAATTGAAAATTAAACTTGGATATATTTATGGTAAAAAATATCTTCATGGAACATGATCTGTACTTAATATCCTAATATTTTGGTATAAAAGAACAATCTATTTTGACCCATCCAGTGTATAGTTGGCTATTGCTACAAATATTTCTGTGCTATTTATATGAAATTACATACAGCCAAGTATGGTGACCCATACTCAGAATTCATGCTCTGCATTTAACCCATCCAAAGTTCCATCCACACACACACACACACACACACACACACACACACACACACACACACACACACACACACACACACACACACACACACACACACACACACAATGAACACACTTAGCAGTGGGCAGCCATTTATGCTGCAGTGCCCAGGGAGCAGTTGGGGGTTCGGTGCCTTGCTCAAGGTCACCTCAATCATGGTATTGCCGGCCCAAGACCCGAACCCACAACCTTAGGGGTCAACTCTAAATCAAACTCTCTAACCAGTAAGCCACAACTTATGACTGGTTTTACAGTCCAGGGTCACAAATGTACTTTTGTTGGCATAAGTTAACACATATATGCTGGTTCTGTCATGTTAAATAATATTTTTGTCTTGAATAAAATCAGTCAGGCTTGAATAAAACATTTAAATCATGAGACCTTTTTTATGATATAATATTGGTTTACCAATCTATGAGCTATTAAATTCTGTTTGTTATTGTAAATTGCAGTGATAATGATGCAGGTGGTGTAACAGATGGCCACATGATGACTTAAAGTTCATTTAAAAAAATCCAGTAACTGTGATAATAACATAAAGACAGAACAGTGTTGCCCACACACACAGAAACAAACACCATCAGGATTTCCAATGAGATGTAGGCTACTAATTAAAAAAATATACACATATACATACATACAGTATAACAATATTTTAATGTAAAAGTAGGCCTATACGTAAATACACATTCCTCTGTAATTACAATGTATTTGATATCCTTCAAAAATCCAGAAAAGGAGCAAATTGGTATGAAAGTCTGTGACTTTTATGGCAGTTGCTATCAGATCAACCCTATACATAAAATGGATACACAATACATTTCATATATACTGTATATATATATATATATATATATATATATATATATATATTACATTTTATACAGAAAACAGTCCATAATTTAGATATGAATATTAGTAACATGAAATACACTCAAAATGCAAAATATGAAGTAAGAAACACTATTTAAATGAAATATAGTACTGCATATTCATTTAATAAAAATAAATGTAATTAATTATGGCCTCTTGTCAGTTTTTACCGCAATCAATGCAACAATGTGACAATATTTTACATTAAAATTCAATTAACTACCTTTAAAAGAACAATATAATTTTTACCACTTTTTCCATAAAAATGATTAACTGCTTTTTTAGAGTGCACTGAAAGTTTTGCCAGATATGTCATTTATCAAGCAATATCTAGCTTTATTCAGGTCAATAATATGATTTTACATTATTAAAACAACCTGCAAACCTTAGGTTACACCAACTAAAGGAATATTAATGGTTTAAATCGTGTAGTTCCTTAAGGTAATGGCTATAATTTTTTAATTGACCAAAAATCTGTTATAAATATTATACTGACCAAATCATAAAATAAACACTCTCGGTCAAGTAAATTCTGCTTATCAAGAAAAGAAGAGTATAGCTTTTTCCTGCAGGGTAAAGAAATGCCCAAGCAGTGCAAAGTATAAATTCCTCGACAAGTTGAGACAATTGAGGGAAATACACAGAATAGATAGAGAATTTGTCTTGCAGAAACACTAACTGTCCCTGGCAGCCTGGCCTGTATCTTTCACTGGCTGTGAGCCATTTCACCCGTGATGTGAATGAGAAATTCAACTTGGAAATCTCAGCATTTCTGCTGTACATGCCAAGAAGTGTCCTTTACCACTAGGCTCAAAAAGACAAAACAAAAATTTGTTATTTAAACATTTCTTGGGAATTATCCCTTGGGTTTCAGGAATTTAATTGGTAATTTATCTTTACAAAAGGCGCAGGCATTTCACAGTTTTTTACAATTGCTTACACACTCAAATTAAAAATAACACACAGCTAGTGAAACCTTACACTCAAAGAGCAAAACCTCAGCCCAGATCTGCACAACTATGAGCACATTTTTAACCTCACATATTTTGCAAAACACTACTCACATTGTTTTGCAAATCACTAAACACACTTCTCTACATTAGACTATAATTTAACATAATGTCACTTCTTTGCCATTTCAAGACACTGCTTTCCAAAATACTACACATATGAATCTATTGATCAAACAGTGCCATCAGATGTGCAGACACGTAGGTTCTTAACTGTAAACTCAACAATTAAGGTGTAAGCACTAAAAAGTTAACAAGTGAATGGGGTAGTGGTGCAGGAAGTGGAATAGGGAGAAACATTTTTGGCCAGAGAGCTCTTTTGAATGTCCAGGGGTCAACGTGGTGGTAACATCACAATATATACTGCAATCACGCAAAATGGGGTCCTCCACTGGCATGCCAAAATAGGTCCTTACAACTCCGACCACATACATTTTTAGACAGACTGAGCAGTGGACAGACTAGGTGTCTATTCTCATTATTCCAGTACCTCCCACAACACTCTCCCTTTCTTTACTTTTCCCCTTCTGCATGGCAGTAAAAAAGGTTTATCTCTGACCCTATGTTATACCCCTCATTCAAGCAATGGAGGAGGCCTGTGACCTAACATATGCAGAGTCTGTGTAAGGATGGATTTGCCATTTGAGAAGATTCTTCTCTCACTGTTTTGCAAGGGTGGACATTGACTGTGAAATGGATGAAGTGGCCATACCCAGCACTAAGAAAAGATAATGCTAAGGTGTTGTTTACTCATCTCCACAAAAGTTTATGTTCTACTCTATATTGTCTTTGGAATACGTTCTGATTTTTAGTGCAAAATGCAGCCTAATTGCAATGATGTACTAAAATATTTTACAATGTGGTGAGAAATAAATATTTTATTATTATTTAAATATGTGCAGTACTTGTCTCATGTGTTGTGTTTGATCAATATATTCATGTACTTTAACAATATCTAAAAATACAAATATAAATGTTAAATCAAAATATAAATGTTAAAAGTGTTTAAAATTGTGCCCAGCAGTGTATAAGTGGTTCAAACAGATCCAACTGTATGAACCACGTGTGTACCATATGGTACCAAAATTGGGTTTTGTTAAATTATTGTAAAGTTTTGAATGAAGTGCTTCGTTTTGCAAAAGATCTGAAATATTCTGATACTTGTGTGTTTGGATGTGTTAATTGTGTGTAGAGTTTTGACAAAGTGAGCCTTGTTTTTAAAATTGTGTCTAAACAATCGTAAAAAACTGGAAATAAATTTGATTTAAAATAAAAAAATTGATTTAAATATCCCATGAGATTCCTGAGCTAACTGGCTTCGGGATACGACTGGCATTTATTAACACAACATTGCAAAAATGCTTGAACAGCATTCAACAAAGTCGCTAAAATATGAAAGTGTCATATTTACAGTATCTAGTATCATTTTGTTGAGACAATATTGTTTCACAGTTAATTTGGTTTTGTTTTAGTAGTAGTTTCTATTGAAAAACAGATTTGGAGAAAATTATTATTATTATTATTTTGTGTGTGTGTGTGTGTGTGTGATCGCTTGCTACCCAATGGATTCTCTATAGTGAATTTTGCCTTCAGTGAGAGTCCAAACAGCTCACAACATTCCATAATCAATTACTGTGATTTCCATAGTGACTTCTGAAGTAAAAAAAAAAAAAACTACAATTGTACAGTGAAAGCTGCATGTTTATCATTGTCACTGAACTGTCATAGTTGTTGTGTCTGACCAAAATATCAGTCCTCTATCCTGCTTTTCATGCTGTTCTCATCTGATTTAGGAGAGAAATATGCACAGATCAAACACTGTTTACAATTGAAAACAGTCCAAAACAGTTCTAACACTATTTGGACTCTCATTCTGATGGCACCCATTCGCTGCAGAGGATCCATTAGTAAGTAAGTAAGGCAAAATTAAAAAAAATCTGTTCCCATTAAGAAACAATTTTATCTACATCTTGGATGACCTTAGAGTGAGTAAATGTTCAGCAAATTCTGTCATTAATTGTGACAACAGAAACTGTGCAAGATTTTAAAATATGGTCAATATCTTCTTACAACATTTGATTAATTTGTCTCACTGTCCAGGTCACACTCACATGCACATACAAAGCAACTACATCTAGAGCTCTAGCAGATTTCACTGAAAGCCATGAATCATAACGAATGGCTTTGTGCATGTTCTATAGGAGGAGCTGCAGTGGCTCACAGCCTCTTCCACACTTCTGTGAAGATAAGCTATAGAGACAGAAGAAGGTAAACCAGGGATAAAGAGTCATGCAAAGCCCAAACCAAGGCTAAGAGAGCTAGTCATGTGTGAACCAATGGCTCAGTTTGACTGGCTGTTGTTAGCAGAGTGAGAAGTTCACAAATGATTGACAAAGAGTGAGAAAAATGTATGACTCAATGGAGAAGAGTGTGATAAACAAACACAATGATAATTTTTGAATGCAAGCAGTCATTTAGCAGATACTGTATGTGCATCTTCTCATGGAAGTTTTGTGTGCAGCTCTCTGATTACCAGCCTAGATATTTGTTCAGTACACCACCTTTCACATGACAAATCTAAATAACTGTATCTATAACAGTTTCATATTTGTTCATTTCTCTATGGCCTTTGTGCTAGCAATGAATGGGGGAAGATTGAGGAAGATGCTCCCATCAAGAACATGTGCATTAACTAACTTGTAGCATATTTAGGTATTAGCTAATCATGTACTGATATGATACAGTACTAAGTGAAATACCAACATCCACCATTTATGTGTTATAGCAAAAAAAAAAAAAAAAAAAAAAGACGATAAAACATTAGGAAATTAAGATGTCATCTGATTTTTGCAGATTAAAATACATCTCACATCATTCAAAAAATGCAAGTACTTACTAATAGATCTTTTATGGACTGAATTGTTGAATTGTTGTTGTTATCATTATTAATATATATATATATATATATATATAGTACAGACCAAAAGTTTGGACACACCTTCTCATTCAAAGAGTTTTCTTTATTTTCATGACTATGAAAATTGTAGATTCACACTGAAGGCATCAAAACCATGAATTAACACATGTGGAATTATATATGGAATAATATACATAACAAAAAAGTGTGAAACAACTGAAAATATCTCATATTCTAGGTTCTTCAAAGTAGCCACTTTTTGCTTTGATTACTGCTTTGCACACTTTTGGCATTCTCTTGATGAGCTTCAAGAGGTAGTCACCTGAAATGGTCTTCCAACAGTCTTGAAGGAGTTCCCCGAGAGATGCTTAGCACTTGTTGGCCCTTTTGCCTTCTGTCTGCCGTCCAGCTCACCCCTAAACCATCTCGATTGGGTTCAGGTCCGGTGACTGTGGAGGCCAAGTCATCTGGCGCAGCATCCCATCAGTGATGTGCTGGTTGATCCAAAATGAGCGGTTGCCCGCGGTTACGAGTCATCCAGAAATATTTTTAATGATATTCGGGTCGCGGTCGGTCGGGTCCTTTGAAATAAAAATCCCAATTAAACCTTTGTCATTTTTAAAAATGCGGGTCAGGAAGCGGGTCAGGTACAATATTTTATTTTTATTTTTTTGCGGTCTGAGTTGTGGGCTATTAATACATTGACCCGCGCATCACTGCACCCCATCACTCTCCTTCTTGGTCAAATAGCCCTTGATGCCTTCAGTGTGGCTCTACAATTTTCATAGTCATGAAAATAAAGAAAACTCTTTGAATGAGAAGGTGTGTCCAAACTTTTGGTCTGTACTTTATATATATATATTGTGACACGTGTCCTGAGCTCTCATCAGAGTCGCCCTGGAAACTGAGCAGGCACACCTGCACGGGCTGAGCTGCCACACCTGTGCCCCATCAAGCTACTAAAACCCAGCAAGCAAACACAGAGGTGAGAGATGTCGCCGCAAGACTCGGCTAACCCCCTCTTTCATTGTGCCCACAGAGAGCAGCGTGTGACCGCCAGCCCCACCGCACACGGGAGAGCACAGACCCACACTGCACCAGTGCACCAACTACGAGGAAGCCGAGCACCGAGAAACCGAACGTGTGCTGGCCACGATCCATCTTGCCACTGCCCCACGTACTCCGCTACCTGACCCCCTTGTCCAGGCAACGGAACTGTTACAACAGATAACAGTGCACGATGACGTAACAATGCATCTCCAGATGTTCGAGACCGTGGCCCCGCGGGAGGCATGGCCTGAGGTCACTCCACTGCTCACGGGAGAGGCTCAACGAGCATACTTCGCGCTTCCCACGGAACAAAGCACCTCCTACAAGGACCTACGGAAGGAGATCCTGGGCCGGATGGGGCTATCTCCAATCAGCGCTGCCCCAATGGCCTGCTTTACTGTGTCGCCCAGTGGAGGGGGGAGGAAAAAGCCCTGCTGGTCGTCCCACGCAGCAAGACGGGGCTGAGATCGAAATAGCCCATGCACACCCGATGGCAGGCCACCTGTGGGCTCAGAACACGATCCAGCGCCTCTGCGACCTGTTCCACTAGCCGGGCCTAGAGGCCGAAGTCCGACGGTTCTGCAAGGCCTGCCCAACGTGCCAAAGGACATCGCCTCGGACCCCTCCTCCTAGCCCGCTGATAACGCTGCCCATTATTGAGGTGCCCATTAGGCAGGAGCAAACTCAAATGTAAAGCCCCGGAGGGTGGATTTTATTGAAAAGTGAAGGGTTGCGGGGTGATGACGGTGCTTCGGCGTGCAAAAGGGTGCTGTCACTCGGGTCCAGGTGCAGGTGAGTCGGTGGATACTTGTGGCAAGTCTTCCGGTCACAGGCTGCTTTCTGGTGGGAGAGAGAGAGAGAGAAAATTCAGTGTGTTAGCTCGTGGAGAGGCTTCTCACCCTTTTCCTGTGCGTGTGCTGTTTATATGAGGCCCGGCTGATGAGAGGCAGGTGCGGGTGATCAGCCCGTGATGAGCCTCGAGCCGGTGCTCCTCGTGAGTTACCAGGGCGACGCTGATGTGGACTCGGGATGCTCGTCACAATATATATATATAATTAAAGAGACTTTATATTATGTAAATCATATCAATTTAAGTGTGCTTGACATTATCAAATAGCAGATTTGCATTTAGCTGAATAATGACACATACTGAGTTGTTTTATAGTTGAAATTGTCCTATGTATTGTTGTTGTTGTTATTTATGCATGTCATGAACTACAAAAAATAATCAAATCAACAATAATATCAGCAATGACAATATGACTTCTATTCCAGGTCTTTACAATAAAAATGTGTTTTAATCTCAGTCTAAGTGAATTATTGTTTCCACAGATTTCTTCATTAACAACCAGATATGCATTTTCTAATATTCAAATAGGAAAATTAAATACATACACACATTTTCTATCTTTGCTGATCAGTAAAGAGACAAGTGTGAAACAATGAAGACATATAGGCTGTAGTCATTGCAGCTTGGGAGAGTATCCCAGCCCATATGTAAAGAGGCACCCAGCTGTGATCATTGATGTGCAGACAGGTTTCTTTGACAAGCTGAGCTGTGAAGAAGAGAGACGCATTCAGCTGGAAAAGGTATTTTGAAGGAGGATTATCTCAGATCTAACCGAGGAGCTGCTCTACTCTCATACATGTCTACTAATATTTGAGCACAAACATACTGTATGTACACACTGGCATATGTACACACACACTTTCTTAGAAAGATACAAAAGAGATCAGGTCTCTGGATTTAATGGTCTGTTCGGCTCAGGAACTGTTGGCTGAAAAAATGAAAAAATCTTTCAGTGATCTGTTTAGTCAGCCACACATAAGTTGCTTGACATCAAATATCAGGGACAAAGAAGAAATAATTTTACTACCATCAAACCATAATATTAGTAGAGTCTAATCAATAGAAATATGGCAAAATATAAGAGAAATACAGAAACACCTGTACAGCTTTGTTTTCTTTCACAATTATGCGTGACTGTACAGTTGATTTGTTTTAAAGGGTTAAAATAATCAGATGGTAGCAGAGACTGAAGACTGAAGATAGGGATATCTGGAGTGGATTATTTAATTATATAGGATTAAATAATGGGATTTAGAAACCAATTTTACTCACACATACATTCATGAAGTGTTCTATTTTTCTTACTGTGGTGACAATGAACTCACTGGGTAATGAAACATGGGTGTTACATATTAGATGGTGTCAGGTAGTCTCTGTATTTACATTTATGCACCTCCTTACAATATAGGCCAACAGAAAATAAATAAATAAATAAATTAGACTACATTAGGTGAGAAGTATGTATGAATGAAGTATGCTTACAAAGGACACTTTTTTATCCAGTAAGGCCCTGGGAGAGGAATCGTGTTTGGAAGGAACACCAGTTATGTCACATGAAAATGCTAGCATGGTGGATGTCTGGATTGGATTCATACTACAGAACAGGGATTCCCTTCCTGCAGCATTTAGCTTAAACCCTGCTCAAACACACCTGCCTGTAATTTAATTAGATTCAATTACAGGTTTGACAGTATGTGATTTTGCATTAGTAATAATACTGTTATACTGTAGTGTGATATTCTCTTCGAAAAAGACTGGAGATGCTCACTTGTGCCATTTGTCATGCTGCATTTAATTCTGCACAGTGAAACTTAAATTCTTATTTAATTCTTATTCGGGCCCTTGACAGACAAGAGTGCAATGAATTACAGAATGTAGGTCATGATTTTTTGATGCTTAGTATGTCAGTGTAAAATAAATTCAGTCTTCTCCTTACAATTAAAATGTATTTAGTTGAACATTTAACAATTAACATGAGCCTAAATGATTATGTTAGCTATTTAAGTATTTGGCTTTATTGAGTAATGATCATGTTTACTGGATGCTTAAGGAATAATTAATATTAGTAAGTTTTGTGCATTTAAACACAACAATGCAGTCAACAATACAGTAATTGTGATGTGATGACTGCATTTAGCAAAATTTTCAAGGAGTGATTCAGAAAAAAAATTAAAATAATTATTGGGCACTGATATGGAAATAACTGACATAACTTGCTGATTAAAAATGTATTGTTTGCTATTTGCACTACACTAACACTTTTCCTGTGAAACACATTCTATTATGCATTGCATCCTATAAGAAGTATATTGCACAAACATCAATATCTTATGAACTTTTTGAGCAAGCAAGTCTCCCTTTTGAAGGAGCAATGGGTTTGCCTGCTTCAGTCTTTGGTTGAAATTATAATGCGTGTGCTCTTTCTTTCTGTCTGCCTTTCCCTTTGTTGCTATCTTTCTGACTCACACTTACTTATAAACACACACACACACACACACACACACACCTTATTCCTTTTGTTCCTCTAGGGACATTGGAAGGCCAATTAGTGCTGCTAGTATCGCGGTCCTGTGTGGAAAAACTGGCCCTGCTCAATTAACAATCTACTAGAGAATTCTTCATAAATTATACAGCTCTCTTCGTTCAGTCAGATCAAATGATATCTGATTCCCTTGGGGGAAAGTTTCTCCGTTTTACATAACATTTAGTGAGTTATTCTGTCCTGATGAGTTTTGATTGGAAATGTATGTTTCCTTCCCCTCTCCTATGGTGTTTTGTCTTGAAGTGAATTGAGATAATGATGTTGACATTTGCCATGCCATAAGACATGTTTTGTTGCACGCCCCCTGCAGTAAATCTATATTATGAACTTTTGCTTTATACCTTAAAGGAATAGTTTACAGATATTAAAATCTGTTTAAGATTTACTCACCTCAGGCCATCCAGTAGATGAGATTATTTTAATGTAATGGATGTTGAAAATTTTTGCATTACATCACTTGCTCACCAATGGATCCTCTCCAGTGAATGGGTGCCATGAAAAATGAAAGTCCAAACAGCTGATAAAAACATCACAGAAATCCACAAAAATAATCCACACGACTGCAGTCTGTTACAGTTTTTCTCGATTGCTAACACACTATAACTGATTCATTTGGCCCAATTTTCCAAACCATTCATTCAGTTTTCGAAACAAAGACACATTTCTCAAAACATTTAACACATTACACTTGTTTTCACATACGTTTCAGTTTGCTCATTGTTTTCTGCAAAAATCTACACAAAAATGCCCTCATTTTGAACAGGTTTAACCATGTTCTCATTCAGAAAAGACAAACACACAATACAATTAACTCAAGATTCACAATATGAACTCAAATAGCACACATTTGTCCATGTGTGAACATTAAGTAGTAAAACTGATGGCACAGCAGTCAGAACCTCAGGATGATATAAAAAGGAGCACAGGTGATTATGTGATGTGGAAAATGAATCCTACTAGTGGAGACAAAGAGGAAAAAAAACTGAAAGGGACAGGGTAAAAGTACATTTATTCCAGATGAAATACACAGCCCTTTTTGATCATGTTCTTGTGCATGAGGACAGCTGGCCTACAGGCTCATCTACAGGCTTTCAATACAGATAAAATAGAATGACAGAACAGTAGCAGTAATTCAGATGAGAGAACTTTTACATTTTATATACTATATATATGCAGTAAATACTGAAGCACAAGTTGTACACCTAAATCTCATACTGAACTGGGCCCGGTTCCCCAATAACGCTCACTCTTAGCGCGCTAAGAAGACTCAAAAGATATATCTTACCAAAGTTGTTTATGTTCCTAAGTGTGTTCCCCGAAGTGTCCCTTAGGAAGCTTCTTAACACGCTGCCTCTTACGTTAGACATTACAAAGGCGCAGTCCCAAGTGAAGGTGCTAAATTAGTTGGCATTGATTGCTTAGGAATCGATTTTCCACTTCACACGAAGGTGCATTACAGCGTTAAGAAAGACAACATGTTCTATGCAAATGAAACGTTCCTCAAATTATTCCAGTAACATTTATTTTAACATAGTTTACAGTTTTTTTACAATCGCTATGACAGTTTTTTCAATACTTCTAACAATCTAAACTCTTACAGTTTTTTTACAATCGCTATGACAGATTTTTCAATACATTTAACAAATTTCCTAAACTCTTAACACACCAACACACCTAAAACACACAATTGGCAAAACGGTTACAGTTTTTTACGATTGCTATGACAGATTTTTCAATACTTTTAACAATTTTCCAAAACTCTTAACACATTTAGCACTACATCCGCCTGTGTAAGCTATACTATTAACACATTTCTTGTTGCTTTAACACAAAATGCATACAATTAACACAAATTTTAAATGCTTGAACTTCTTTTACACACAAGCTCAAACAAGACCAAAACAATGGATTTTTACTGCCAAATTTACCAATGATTTAACACTGTATGTCAGAACAGATAACACCATGTTCTAAACCTAACCTTACAGGCTAAAGTCAAGGTAAACAGCTGTTCATATTGTGAATTGAAGCACAAATATATTCCCTGTATTTTATTCCATTGCTAATGAGAAACAGCTTATTGAAGTTATGCAAATATATAAATCACAGCTGATTCCCATCTAGGAAGCACACTCAGGTGTTGAGGTTCTTTCAATCACATGATCATATGTTCTAAAAGGGCAAGGACAAGGACCAGGACCAGGGAGAGGAGTGGGGCAAGGACAAGGGAGAGGAGTGGGGCAAGGACAAGGGAGAGGAGTGGGGCAAGGACAAGGGAGAGGAGTGGGGCAAGGGCAAGGACAAGGACCAGGGAGAGGAGTGGGGCAAGGACCAGGGAGAGGAGTGGGGCAAGGACAAGGGAGAGGAGTGGGGCAGGGACAAGGACAAGGACAAGGGAGAGGAGTGGGGCGAGGACAAGGATGAGACAGAGGAGTGGGGCGAGGGAGAGGGAGAGGAGTTAGAATGCGTGGTGGCGCTCAAAGAAGGACCAGAGCTAGGGTAACTGATCAAATAAGAGCAACTATCATTGACCATGTCATAAACCATGGGCTATCATATAGAGAGGCTGGTGAACGAGTACAACCAAATCTCAGCCGGGACACAGTGGCATCCATTGTCCGTATTTTCAGAGAAACCAACAGGTAGGATATTGCTTCTCCTACAGCAAAGTGTACTGTAAATACTGTAATATTACCATTTACAGTATTAGAGTGACTGTATGCCTCCAGTCTCTAATATGTAACTGTATTTTGTTCCTCTAAGGATTCAACGTCTACCTCCCTCAGGGGGCAGAGGAAAGCTCCTGAATGAAGAACAGGAACTTGCTATTGTCAACATGGTGATTGCTGACAATGAAATAAAACTGAAGGACATTCAGTCCAGAGTTGTAGAGGACAACCTTGTCTTTGGGAACATTGAAGCAATCAGCATAACATCCATTTCTCGGACTCTAGCTAAACACAGAGTCCTAATGAAACAACTATACAAAGTTCCTTTTGAAAGGAACAGTGAGCGCATCAAAGAACTCCGTCACCAATACGTCCAGGTAAGGTTATGCAATACAGTCATTACTGTACTATACACAGTGTGTTTTGCAGTAAACTACTCTATAAACCTGGAGTACATTAGGACATACAGTAGATATACAGTACAGCACAGCATGTACATACACTGTGTCTAATTACTTTCAGAGAGTCATGGAGTTGGAGGCCAATCAAGTCCCACATGAAATTATCTATGTTGACGAGGCTGGCTTCAACTTGGCGAAAAGGCGTCGCCGTGGGAGAAACATAATTGGCAAAAGGGCCACAGTTACCGTGCCGGGCCAGAGAGGAGCCAACATCACCATGTGTGCCGCAATCTCCAACAATGGTGCACTCCTGCATAAATGTGAGATTGGCCCCTACAACACCGACCGCCTTCTCCTATTTTTAGAAGACCTGCACGAAAGATTGGTGCCAGAGGTAGAAAGGGGACAGGTGGGAGACCACTTGCCAATATATGTGATCACATGGGACAATGTGGCATTCCACCATTCCCGTGCAGTCACAGCATGGTTTGACGCCCATCCTAGGATGGTGTCCCTTTTCCTTGCTCCTTACTCCCCTTCCCTCAACCCCATTGAGGAGTTTTTCTCATCCTGGAGATGGAAGGTTTTTGACCATCGCCCACATGACCAAATGTCCCTCCTGGATGCAATGGATGCTGCATGCCAAGACATCACAGCTGAACACTGCCAGGGGTGGATAAGGCATGCAAAAAGATTCTTCCCACGATGCCTTGCCAGAGAAGATATCAGGTGTGATGTGGATGAGAACATGTGGCCAAATGCAGAACTCCTCGCCCCACTCCTCTGTCTCGTCCTTGTCCTCGCCCCACTCCTCTCCCTTGTCCTTGTCCTTGTCCTTGCCCCACTCCTCTCCCTTGTCCTTGTCCTTGCCCCACTCCTCTCCCTTGTCCTTGCCCCACTCCTCTCCCTGGTCCTTGTCCTTGCCCTTGCCCCACTCCTCTCCCTTGCCCTTGTCCTTGCCCCACTCCTCTCCCTTGCCCTTGTCCTTGCCCCACTCCTCTCCCTTGTCCTGGTACTCGTCTTCCTCTCCCTCTTGCAGGCATTCTTTCTTTCTTTCTTTCTTTCTTTGTGTTGCTCTATATTGTTTCTTTTCCACACAAGATCAGCCCAAAGAGTCCTCTTTTAGAACATATGATCATGTGATTGAAAGAACCTCAACACCTGAGTGTGCTTCCTAGATGGGAATCAGCTGTGATTTATATATTTGCATAACTTCAATAAGCTGTTTCTCATTAGCAATGGAATAAAATACAGGGAATATATTTGTGTTTCAATTCACAATATGAACAGCTGTTTACCTTGACTTTAGCCTGTAAGGTTAGGTTTAGAACATGGTGTTATCTGTTCTGACATACAGTGTTAAATCATTGGTAAATTTGGCAGTAAAAATCCATTGTTTTGGTCTTGTTTGAGCTTGTGTGTAAAAGAAGTTCAAGCATTTTAAATTTGTGTTAATTGTATGCATTTTGTGTTAAAGCAACAAGAAATGTGTTAATAGTATAGCTTACACAGGCGGATGTAGTGCTAACTGTGTTAAGAGTTTTGGAAAATTGTTAAAAGTATTGAAAAATCTGTCATAGCAATCGTAAAAAACTGTAACAAACCAATACACCTAAAACACACAATTGAAAAAACGGTTCATTTCATGCTCAAAATCACACATTGTAAACTAAACCCCAAAACTAATTTTCAAAATACACATTGACAAAAAACACTATCATCAGCTGAAATTACAGAAACTGCATTATTTTATGTGTCAGGTCTGCCCTTATATAATAGACTTTATATTATATTGATCATAGATTGTGTTTTGTACTGTAGTTTCTTTTGAAGCCCTCTTTACATTTTTGTTTTGTTGGGTTTAGTAAATGCATGCATTTTGTTTCTTTTGCTGCAGAAATTCAAGCCAAAAAAATGAATGATCATCTCAGATTAGTTTTTAGAAAAGGAGCGAAAACAAAAATGCAAGAAAAAAATGCAATATAGCTGTCATTTATTTATAATTTATGTCATTATGTGAAAATACTAAATATACAGAACAGAAAAAGACACAGTAGAATAAAAAGTAAATAAAAAGTAAATAAAAAAATGTGATCTAATTTGCCCAAACTTCTACGTTTGTAAGTTAGTTATAAGTTAGTCTTAGAACTGTGACGACTGGGTGAAGGAGAAGCTGGAAACAAGTGCAAGTATGAACAATATTTAATGAAAACAAAACAAGAATACAAACAACGCTGGGAAGACGACAATCCAAGATGGTGAAGGCGGTGAGTAATCCAGATGTTGGTGGAGAGTTGGCAGCAGGAGAGGATGGCACAGGAACTGCAGGGAATCAAGCTGAAGGTAAGTGATGATGCTTGTGAAGGTGCGATGAGTGGATGAGGTACCGGGGGAAGACACGGACATCCAAACGCAGAACAACACAGAAGCAAAGAACAGTTACCAACATGAAACAACGCTCTCGCAAACACAAGACGTGAGACAAGCCATTATAAAGGGAGAGAGTGATGAGTGACAGCTGCTGCTGATGACAATTAACGGAGACGCCCACAAGCTAATCAGTGCAGACGCAAAACACACAGACTTCACCACAAAACCCAGAGATCACGGTTTACCAACTATGACAGTACCCCCCCCCCCCCTAAGAACGCCTCCTTGAGTTCCCAGAAGGGCCTACCTGCTGATTGTAATCATCAATAAGGGAGTGATCCAATATGTCCCTAGCAGGTACCCAACTCCTCTCCTCCGGACCGTAACCTTCCCAGTCCACCAGGTACTGGAATCCTCGCCCCCTCCGCCTCGAGTCCAGAATGCGATTAACCGAATAAGTCGGTTCCCCATCTACGAGACGCGGCGGCGGGGGAACTGGAGTAGGCGGATTAATACGTGCATAAAACACGGGTTTAATTTTGGACACATGAAAGGCGGGGTGTATCCTCCTGTATGCTGGAGGTAGTTTGAGGCGGACTGTCACCGGACTAATGATCTTGGTGATAGTAAACTTGCCAATAAATTTAGGAGCTAACTTGTTAGATACGGATCGCAGAGGAATGTTATTGGTAGAAAGCCATACTTTTTGACCCACGACGTAAACGGGAGGCTTTGACCGGTGGCGATCGGCCTTGGCCTTAGTGCGCTCCCTCATCCGGAGCAGAGTCTCGCGGGCTCTGGTCCAGGTGCGGTGGCACCACTGGACAAACGCGTGAGTGGAGGGGACCGCAATTTCAGATTCCAGACTGGGAAAAACTGGTGGCTGGTAACCTAAGCTGCACTGGAACGGAGAAAGGCCCGTGGCTGACACTGGTAACGAATTGTGAGCGTACTCCACCATAGAGAGTTGTTGGCTCCAGGAAGAAGGATTCTTGGAGACCAAACATCGCAACGTCCTCTCTAAATCTTGGTTGGCTCGCTCAGACTGCCCCTCTACTTTGGGGATGATAACCCGAAGACAAGCTAACTGACGCTCCTAGCAATTTACAAAACTCTTTCCAAAATTTGGATATAAATTGAGATCCCCTGTCAGAAACCACGTCTACCGGGAGGCCATGAAGCTGAAAGACGTGATCTAGGACAGTGACCGCTGTCTCCTTGGCTGTCAGTAATTTGGGCACGGGAATGAAATGTGCCATCTTCGAGAACCGGTCCACTACGGTCAAAACGACCGTCATGCCATTAGAGGGCGGGAGGGCGGTAACAAAATCTAGTGCGATGTGGGACCAGGGTCTCGAAGGGACAGACAGCGGTTGAAGGAGCCCATCAGGAGGTCGGTTAGATGACTTACCACTGGCGCAAACTGAGCAAGCCAAAACAAAATCGTGGACGTCACGAGCCATAAGTGGCCACCAGAACTATTGTTTAACTAACCCATTAGTTCGACTTATTCCTGGATGACAAGCAGTGTTAGAGCAGTGACCCCACTGAATGATTTTGGACATTAACTCCTCCGGCACGAATAAACGGTTCGGTGGACAACCGGGCGGAGGCATTACCCCTTCTAAGACCGTCTTGACCTTCGACTCGACCTCCCATACGAGTGCTGAGACCACTACTTTCTCAGGTAAAATACACTCTGGAGTCACCGGGCGGGCGGAGGGATCAAAAAGACGTGATAAAGATTCGGGTTTGACATTTTTGGAACCCGGGCGGTACGATAAAGTAAAATCAAAATGACCGAAAAAAAGTGCCCACCGAGCCTGCCTGGAATTGAGTCTTTTGGCAGTTCTAATGTATTCTAAATTCTTATGATCAGTCCAAACATTGAAAGGTACCCCTGAGCCTTCCAGCCAGTGACGCCACTCCCCTAAAGCTAATTTGACGGCCAACAATTCTCTGTTACCAATGTCATAATTGCGTTCAGCAGGGGATAAACGATGGGAAAAAACGCACAAGGATGTACCTTATCGTCAGAAGCAGCACGCCTCTCAGCTGCGTCCGACCACCTGAACGGAGTACTGGGAGAGGTCAAGGCCGTCAAAGGGCGGCTAGATGGCTGAAATTGCGAATAAAACGCCGTTAGAAATTGGCGAACCCCAGAAACCGCTATAGGGCCTTACGGGAATCTGGAGATGGCCAATCTATCACAGCCTTAACCTTGTCAGGGTCCATATGTATTCCCTCAGACGAGACGATATACCCTAGGAAGGGAACAGACTGTGCATGGAATACGCATTTCTCCGCCTTGACAAAAAGACCATTCTCAAGTAATCTCTGGAGCACTCGTCTGACGTGTTGAACGTGTTCCAGGAGAGATGAAGAAAAAATCAGTATGTCATCCAGGTAAACATATATAAACTGATCTACCATATCTCTCAACACGTCATTAACGAGTGCTTGGAAAATCCCTGGCGAGTTGGAGAGCCCTCTAGGGGTATTAAAGGCGGTTTTCCATTCATCCCCCTTCCTGATGCGGACCAAATGATAAGCATTTCGTAAATCCAATTTTGTGAATACGGATGCTCCCTGTAACCTCTCAAAAGCTGAATACATAAGTGGTAATGGATAGGTGTTCTTTATTGTAATGTTGTTCAGCTCTCGGTAGTCAATACAAGGTCGCAGAGAACCATCCTTCTTACCCACAAAAAAGAATCCCGCCCCCGCTGGAGAAGAGGAAGGGCGGATGAACCCAGATGCCAAGGAATCAGAAATGTATTTCTCCATGGCCTTCCTCTCTGGAATAGAAAGAGAGTATAATTTGCCTTTAGGCGGAGACTTACCTGGCACTAAGTCTATGGCACAGTCGTAGGGACGATGCGGAGGAAGAGAAGCAGCATGGGACTTACTGAACACCTCCTTCAGGTCCAGATACTCTGCGGGCACGTTTGATAATACCATGTTCTCCTTCTGAAAGACAGAGACAGGGACAACAGGACAAGCAGAAACCGGACAAGACTCATGACAACTTTCACTCCACAATGTGACTGTGTTGGAACCCCAATCCACTCGTGGATTATGTTTCATTAACCAGGGGTGACCTAAGACAATGGGAGCTACGGGGGAGTCCATGAGAAAAAAGGATATGGTTTTGCAATGATTGCCTGAAGTGAGCAGAGTGATGGGTTCCATGTAGTGAGTGACGTGAGGCAGTTCCTGGCCGTTGAGTGCGGTGACATGGATGGGAAGAGACACAGGCAGGACAGGAATGTTCAGGTGGCGTGCAAGGAGTGAATCGATGAAATTACCTTCGGCTCCGGAGTCCAGAAAGGCGTGACAGTCGTGTGTGTGATTCTCCCACCACAGTTTCAAGAAGAAGGAGGAAGGAGAGTCGATGATGTTGTTGAGGACTTCCCAGCGGAGATCCCACCCGATAGTAGCCTCATTTTTACTACCGGGCTTGCTCCTTTTACCGGGCAGGAATAGATGGCATGTCCTGAGCCTCCGCAGTACAAACATAGTCCTTGGGACCTCCGCCGCTCTCTCTCCCTCCGGGACAGCCGAGCTTTACCCACCTGCATGGGTTCGTGGTCGTCGATGGAACCGACCGCGTTGTCTCGACTCGAGCGGCCCCTTTCCGGAGAGATGGGATGGCGTGTAGGACTGGTCTGTCTACCCAGGCGATTAATCCGGGCATCAACTCGCAGGGCTAGGTCGATGAGACCGTTGAGTGTGGGGGGCAACTCGAGGAGGTAGATCTCCTTCTGAACACGGTCGGCCAGCCCATGCAGGAATCGATCCCACTGCGCCGCCTCGTTCCACTGGCACGCGGGCGCCAGGGTGCGGAACTGGATGGAGTAATCCGTGACAGAGGAGGTCCCTTGATGTACGAGCTGGTGGGCGGCTTCCCTGCCGGCTGCGGCTCGATCGAAGACCCTCCTCATCTCCTCCGAGAGGGTTTGGAACGAGGCGAAACACGGATGTTGGTTCTCCCACACCGCCGTCCCCCACAGGGCGGCCTTGCTGGAAAGTAGAGTCAGAGTGAACGCAACCTTCTATTTATCGTTGGCGAAGGTGCGGGGCTGTAAAGCAAAGTGCATTGAACACTTATTAAGGAAAGTTCTGCAGAAGGTTGGCTCACCGGTATAGTTTTCTGGTGCCAGAAGTCGCGGCTCTTGCCGGAAGTGATCCTGGGGGGTCTCCCGGGGGACGGGCGGCACAGGCGGTGCGATGGGCGCAGTGGGAGAGGTGAGCTGGTGGATCTGCTGGGTGAGCTTGGACACCTGTGCCCCCAGCGCTTGGATGGCGCGTCCGGTGTTAGCGATGCTCTCCTGCTGCTGATCCATACGGTTGACGCTGTGGTGGATAAAGTCAGATAAACAGGTGGTGCTCGCTGCTTCCATTTTGGTGAGAGCGTTCTGTGACGACTGGGTGAAGGAGAATCTGGAAACAAGTGCGAGTATGAACAATCTTTAATGAAAACAAAACAAAACAAACAAGAAAACAAACAACCCTGGGAAGACGAAAATCCAAGATGGTGAAGGCGGTGAGTAATCCAGATGGTGGTGGAGAGTTGGCAGCAGGAGAGGATGGCACAGGAACTGCGGGGAATCGAGCCGAAGGTAAGTGATGATTCTTGTGAAGGTGCGATGAGTGGATGAGGTTCCGGGGGAAGACACGGACATCCAAACGCAGAACAACACAGAAGCAAAGAACAGTTACCAACATGAAACAACGCTCTCGCAAACACAAGACGTGAGACAAGCCATTATAAAGGGATAGAGTGATGAGAGACAGCTGCTGCTGATGACAGTTAACGGAGACGCCCACAAGCTAATCAATGCAGACTCGAAACACACAGTTTGTTTTCCATGGTGTAGCATCTCCTTTTCTTTTCAAAACAGTTTGAAGACGTCTGGGCATTGAGGCTATGAGTGGCTGGAGTTTTGCTGTTGGAATTTGGTCCCATTCTTGCCTTATATAGATTTCCAGCTGCTGAAGAGTTCGTGGTCGTCTTTGACGTATTTTTTGTTTAATGATGCGCCAAATGTTCTCTATAGGTGAAAGATCTGGACTGCAGGCAGGCCAGGTTAGCACCCGGACTCTTCTACGACGAAGCCATGCTGTTGTTATAGCTGCAGTATGTGGTTTTGCATTGTCCTGCTGAAATAAACAAGGCCTTCCCTGAAATAGACGTTGTTTGGAGGGAAGCATATGTTGCTCTAAAACCTTTATATACCTTTCAGCATTCACAGAGCCTTCCAAAACATGCAAGCTGCCCATACCGTATGCACTTATGCACCCCCATACCATCAGAGATGCTGGCTTTTGAACTGAACGCTGATAACATGCTGGAAGGTCTCCCTCCTCTTTAGCTCGGAGGACACGGCGTCCGTGATTTCCAACAAGAATGTCAAATTTGGACTCGTCTGACCATAAAACACTATTCCACTTTGAAATAGTCCATTTTAAATGAGCCTTGGCCCACAGGACACGACGGTGCTTCTGGACCATGTTCACATATGGCTTCCTTTTTGCATGATAGAGCTTTAGTTGGCATCTGCTGATGGCACGGCGGATTGTGTTTACTGACAGTGGTTTCTGAAAGTATTCCTGGGCCCATTTAGTAATGTCATTGACACAATCATGCCGATGAGTGATGCAGTGTCGTCTGAGAGCCCGAAGACCACGGGCATCCAATAAAGGTCTCCGGCCTTGTCCCTTACGCACAGAGATTTCTCCAGTTTCTCTGAATCTTTTGATGATGTTATGCACTGTAGATGATGAGATTTGCAAAGCCTTTGCAATTTGACGTTGAGGAACATTGTTTTTAAAGTTTTCCACAATTTTTTTACGCAGTCTTTCACAGATTAGAGAGCCTCTGCGCATCTTTACTTCTGAGAGACTATGCTTCTCTAAGACAAAGCTTTTATAGCTAATCATGTTACAGACCTGATATCAATTAACTTAATTAATCACTAGATGTTCTCCCAGCTGAATCTTTTCAAAACTGCTTGCTTTTTTAGCCATTTGTTGCCCCCGTGCCAACTTTTTTGAGACCTGTAGCAGGCATTAAATTTTAAATGAGCTAATTAAGTGGAAAAAAATTTAAAATTTCTCAGTTTAAACATTTGCTACGTTATCTATGTTCTATTGTGAATAAAATATTGGCTCATGTGATTTGAAAGTCTTTTAGTTTTCATTTTATTAAAATTTAAATACACACACACACACACACACACACACACACCACACACTAGAAAAGGTGGTATCCTCACAATTATATTCCTTCTTAGAGAAAAATGGTATATGTGAGGATTTCAAGTCAGGACTTAGACCGTATCATAGTACTGAGACTGCTCTCCTTAGAGTTACAAATGATCTGCTCTTATCATCTGATCGTGGGTGTATCTCTCTATTAGTTTTATTGGATCTTAGTGCTGCGTTTGACACAATTGACCACAACATTCTTTTGCATAGACTTGAACACTGTGTTGGCATCAGTGGAAGTGCGTTAGCATGGTTTAAATCGTACTTATATGACCGCCATCAGTTCGTAGCAGTGAATGAAGATGTATCCTATCAATCACAAGTGCAGTATGGAGTACCTCAAGGCTCAGTACTAGGGCCGCTACTCTTCACGCTTTATATGTTACCCTTGGGAGATATCATCAGGAAACATGGTGTTAGCTTTCACTGTTATGCTGATGATACTCAGCTCTATATTTCTTCGCAGCCCTGTGAAACACACCAATTTGAAAAACTAATGGATTGCATAGTCGATATAAAAAACTGGATGACGAGTAATTTCTTACTGCTAAATTCTGAAAAAAACAGAGGTGTTAATTATAGGACCTAAAAACTCCGCTTGTAATAACCTAGAACCCTGTCTAAGACTTGATGGTTGCTCTGTCAATTCTTCGTCATCAGTTAGGAACCTAGGTGTGCTATTTGATCGCAATCTTTCCTTAGAAAGCCACGTTTCTAGCATTTGTAAAACTGCATTTTTCCATCTCAAAAATATATCTAAATTACGGCCTATGGCTTCAATGTCAAATGCAGAAATGTTAATCCATGCATTTATGACCTCAACGTTAGATTATTGTAATGCTTTATTGGGTGGTTGTTCTGCACGCTTAGTAAACAAACTACAGCTAGTCCAAAATGCAGCAGCAAGAGTTCTTACTAGAACCAGGAAGTATGACCATATTAGCCCGGTCCTGTCAACACTGCACTGGCTCCCTATCAAGCATCGTATAGATTTTAAAATATTGCTTATTACTTATAAAGCCCTGAATGGTTTAGCACCTCAGTATTTGAATGAGCTCCTTTTACATTATAATCCTCTACGTCCGCTACGTTCTCAAAACTCAGGCAATTTGATAATACCTAGAACAGGGGTGCCCATGCTTTTCTGAATGGTGATCTACCTTTTAAGTGACTGGGTCAGAATGATCTACTACTCACATTACGTGTCTTTTTTAATGTACCAAAACGAACACACAATGTCATATTGGCTGCTATTTTGCTTTAATGTTTCACACTTAAATCATTAGTAATTTCTGATTGAGTTTAATTTCTTTACCAATACTAAAAATACAGTAGCAGTCCACAATAGAAGCTACTAATCAACATGCATGTGATTTCATACACAGTGGCACTTACATTACATTTCCCATACAATTCAGTACATTTACATCAAAATCCACACATTGAAATGTAACTTTACGCATTCAGGTAGCACACACACGCACACACAGACACACACACACACACACACACAAGCGCAGTCGCGCACGCACGCACACACACACACACATTGAAATGTAACTTTTTTTCAACACTAGGATTTTCTTTTAACAAACATAGCCTACATATACAGTGGCATTTGGCCTACATCACACACTATATCACACTACAATCCACTGTTCAAACATTGAAACTTTCAGGCAGTGAATTAACTTTATGTACAATAAGTTGCATGTAGTCATTTTCTTGCATACACATGGCATGTTCACATCAGTGGTCAGTACCTTATTCAGATGATGACTTGCATTGGATGGAGTCCACTAGGGATGCATAGTCCGGGCAATAGCTACTGATTGCCAGTCTAAGACAGGCCTCCAAATGATCGTCGGTCAGGGTGGAGCGGTACTTGGATTTGATAATTTTCATATGTGAAAAGGTTGATTCGCACAAGTAAGTAGACCCAAACATTGCAGTCAGTGATGTTGCACATTTTCTCATGTTGGGATACTTTTCTTCTGTGAGTAAACTCCAGAATTGTTCATGGGCCCTAGACTTCAAGTTACAGTAATATCTGCTTGCAGTGTCAAGATCTCATCCTCAACTTCAGCAGAACTGAGCTGAAACATTGTTGCGATTTTGGAAGCGAGGACATCGACCTCAGCATTCTCCCGAAAAGGAAGCACATGAACGTGGCAATTGGCTCGAGTAGAGCGAAGTCTTGAAATCTCCTGTCAAAGTCTGACAGGACAGTGTCAATCTGTTCTGCATAACATGCACTGTCAATCTCCGTTAAGTCCTTCCCTTGATTATTCAGCTCAGATGCAAAGTTTTTAAAGTTCCCCAGATCATGGCGTTGGATCTTTGAAGAAAGCAGTTTAAGTTTTCCCTTGAAGGCGTTCACTGAGCTTATCATATTGATCACGGTTTTCTCTTTGCCCTGTAATTCCATGTTCAGCTCATTGAGCAAGTTCGCCAGATCAGTTAAAAACGCCAAATCAAGCAGCCAACGATCGTCATTAAGTTGCGTGTATTTCGCATGTTTTTTTTTCATGTAGGAACTGCTTTACCTCGGGAAGGAGATCGCGGAATCGTTGCAGGAATTTCCCCCTGCTCAACCACCTTACCTCCGTGTGAAGCAGTAGGTCTGAGTGGTCGCTGCCAGCCTCCTCAAGATGCAAACGGAACAGTCGTCTTTGAAGAGATCTAGCACGGATAGAGCAGGCTACTTTGTTTGCTACGTCCATGATCTCTTTCATGTTCAACATTTTCGCACACAACACTTGTTGGTGTATGATACAATGGTAACTTAAAAAGTCAGGAAACGCTTCATCCTCTCGGCATTTGGCAACAAATCCGTTAGAGCGGCCGATCATGGAAGGCGCACCGTCGGTGGTGATTGAC
The DNA here is from genome assembly GCF_963082965.1 of Carassius carassius. Lineage (NCBI taxonomy): Eukaryota > Metazoa > Chordata > Actinopteri > Cypriniformes > Cyprinidae > Carassius > Carassius carassius. The sequence goes on from NC_081761.1 coordinate 20,903,857, forward strand.
ACCAATTTGCACACTGGAATCTTATTCTTGTCGATAAAGTTTTTGAATATCTCAAATATGTCATCCCCTCGTGTGTGTGCGTTCATATGCAGAACTGCTAAAAGTTCCTCTTTTGCAGTCATGTCGTGGAAGACCATTCGAATAAAAATGCACAATTGGGCTTTGTCTGTGATGTCCGTAGACTAGTCCATCTGTAGCGAGAAGCACTCGCAACAGTCAATGTCCTTAGCAAGCTGCTGCACTAAGTTGTCGCCCATCATTTCGCATCACCTGGTCACTGTATTTCTTGTCAACTGAACAGCTTTGACTGCAGACATTATTTCTGTTTTGTTCGTAAAGTCTTTAAACAAAGAATCCGCTGCCTCAATGAAGGCTTCCTTCACCATAACTCCATCCTGGAAAGACTTTTTGTGCCTAACGATCGTCCGACTCACCCGGAACGATGCCTCTGTTGCGGCCTTCGCTTTCGTTGTTGGCCGAGTGAAAAGAGACTGCTGTCCAAGAAGCTGAGACTTCAACTCCCTCACCTTTCTCTTTCTCAATTCACTGCTTGGAGGAAAGTCTGTATCAAAGGTTCGATGAATCATTCTAAAGTGTCTCTCTACATTCCCCTTCTTTGGAAGTGCAATGCTGGATTGACAGATCAGACAGACACACTTTGAGTATGTCATAGAAGTCATCTTCCCATTCCTGATGAAAATGGTAAGTCTTTGCTTTTTTGATTTCTTTCACTCCCTTATTCATTGTGGCATAATTTTTGTTTGTCTATACAGATATTAAACGAGCAATAGCGAAAATGAAAAGCAACGGTAAAACGAAAGCAATGGCGCTTTTCTGTAGTGTTGACTGCCGAGATCAGCTCGGTAGAGTTTATGGTTGTTATGGTAACGTAGTGTAAAAAAACTTTTTAGCAACCAGCAGACTGGCCTGTCTACACATCAATCAGCGGGCACATGGTAATATAATGACATGATAGGGTGGATTGCTTTTCTGAAAAGGCGCGTTTTTTTTTCTGAGTTCTGTGAGCTACCGTCATTGGCTCTGCGATCGACCAGTCGATCGCGATCGACGTATTGGGCAGGCACGACCTAGAATATCAAAATCAACTGCGGGCGGCAGATCCTTTTCATATTTGGCGCCTAAACTCTGGAATAACCTACCTAACATTGTTCGAGAGGCAGACACACTCTTGCAGTTTAAATCTAGATTAAAGACCCATCTCTTTAACCTGGCATACACATAACATACTAATATGCTTTTATTATCCAAATCCGTTAAAGGATTTTTAGGCTGCATTAATTAGGTAAACCGGAACCGGAAACACTTCCCATAACACCCTATGTACTTGCTACATCATTAGAAGAATGGCATCTACGCTAATATTTGTCTGTTTCTCTCTTGTTCCGAGGTCACCGTGGCCACCAGATCCAGTCTGTGTCCAGATCAGAGGGTCACTGCAGTCACCCGGATCCAGTACGTATCCAGACCAGATGCTGGATCAGCACCTAGAAAGGACCTCTACATCCCTGAAAGACAGCGGAGACCAGGACAACTAGAGCCCCAGATACAGATCCCCTGTAAAGACCTTGTCTCAGAGGAGCACCAGGACAAGACCACAGGAAACAGATGATTCTTCTGCACAATCTGACTTTGCTGCAGCCTGGAATTGAACTACTGGTTTCGTCTGGTCAGAGGAGAACTGGCCCCCCAACTGAGCCTGGTTTCTCCCAAGGTTTTTTTCTCCATTCTGTCACCGATGGAGTTTCGGTTCCTTGCCGCTGTTGCCTCTGGCTTGCTTAGTTGGGGACACTTCATCTACAGCGATATCGTTGACTTGATTGCGAATAAATGCACAGACACTATTTAACTGAACAGAGATGACATCACTGAATTCAATGATGAACTGCCTTTAACTATCATTTTTGCATTATTGACACTGTTTTCCTAATGAATGTTGTTCAGTTGCTTTGACGCAATGTATTTTGTTTAAAGCGCTATATAAATAAAGGTGACTTTGACTTTGACTTTGACACAAACACACACACAAACACACAAAACCCCAATTCCAGAGAAGTTAAGACGTTATGTTAAAATGCATTAAAATCAAGAATCTGTGATTTGTTCATTCTCTTTAACTTTTATTTAATTCACAAAAGCACAAAGAAAACATTTACAAAGTTTTCACTGACCAGTGTAAATGTAGTTTGTAAATATGAACAAATTTAGATTTTGATGGCTTCAACAAATTCCAAAAAAGTTAGGACATAGGCACATTTAACACTGTCACATCAACATTCCTTTTAAATTACAATTGTTAAAGTTTTGCAAGCAACATTTTTTTCCAGTCTCTCTTGAAACAAGGCTTCTGATGCTCAGCTGTCTGTGATGGTCATGACTGGTCATACATTTTCAATAGGAGTCAGATCTGGACTGCAGGCATGCAGGCAGTCAGCACATTAATGCTGGTTGAGTCCACGAAACCATGCTGTTGTAGTAGCACATGCAGAATGAGAGCTGGCATCGATCTAATAATGATGGACTCCCAATGAAAGACACCATCTTGACAGCAGTATATTTCTTTGTTTAACTCCAATAGCCTATATGCCTCCATGTCAATGGTACCTTCACACATATGCAAGTCACTCATGCCATTTGCACTGATGCACTCATATACAATGACAGATGTTTGCTTTCGCATCTGTCACTGATGAAAGTCTGGATGTTCCGTTTGGTCTTTGGGACTGAGAACTCAAAATCCATTTTCCTAGAAACAAGTTGAAATGTGGACTCATCTGAGTACATAACACATTTCGACTGTCTTTTTGACTATCTGAGATGAGCTCTGGCCGAGAGAACCCAGTGGCATCACTGTGTAGAATTGATGTATAGCTTTCTCCTAGAGTAACAGAGTTTCAGTTTGCATTTCTTGATGCAAAAGCAGACTGTGTTAAGTGACAGCAGTTTTCTGAAGTACTCCTGAGCCCATGTGGCTATATTTAACACTGCAGCACAATGGTTTTTCATGTAATGCCATCTGAGTGCCTTGCCCTACTCGTACTGTGATTTCTTTGGATTCCTTGAATCTTTTCACAATATTACGTGTTGTGGTAGTTGGTGAAAGACCTAAATTCTTTACAATTTTGCATTTCAAAATGTGATTTTTGATTTGTTAGACACTTCTCTCATGAAATTTGGCATAAAGTGATGAGCCATGATCCAGCTTTGCTTGCAAAGACTGAGATGCTCCTTTTATACCCAAACGTGATACCTCAATTCACCTGATTACTGTGAACTGTTTCAAAACAGTTTAATGTGGATATTCGATATTTTGCCTCTGTCACAACTTTTTTGGAATGTGTTGCAGCCATCAAAATAAAATAAAAATATATTTACAAAAATAAATTTACAGTGGTCAGTGAAAACTTCGGAAATCTTTTCTTTTTACTTTAGTCAATTAAATAAAAGTTAAAGAGAATGAACATATCACAGATTCTTGATTTTATTGCATTTTTACAAAATGTCCCAACTTCTCTGGAATTGGGGTTATATATATATATATATAACAATTAATTATATATATATATATATATATAATTATAATATATTATATTAATAAATTATTATATTAATATAATAATATTATTATAAATTATAAATTATATATAATTATATATAATTGCTAACATCCTTTTGTCCAATCTTTAGTCACATTTTCAAAACACTATACACAATTAGCACAACATCAGTCTGTTATGACCATACCTTTAACAGAATTCATGTTGTTTTCACTCAATTATCAGTAAATTAACACGTTTCTAAAATGCTTACATTTTATTTTCATATAAGCTTACCACATACCAAAATCATAGATCTTTCTAATCTTTTTTTTTTTTTGTTTTTTTTTTTTTTACAAATGCTTAAACACAGCATGAACGAAAAAAAGATCTAATGTTCCAAACTTTAAATACAGTGTAAACCCTCTACTTCTGCAGCAACAGCAGCTCAGAAGTATTGAAAAAAATCTCTATATAAAATATTGTAACAATTGATAAGCATTTTTAAGTAACAGATCACTAAAATATTTAGAAATAGCTGATTCCAGTCTCAGTTGGAGGAATAGTCAGGTGTTGATGCTCTTACCATTACATCATCATATTGTAAAGTAAAAAAAAGACCTCTTTGAATTGGGTTTGTGGATGCAGAACAACACAAAGAATAGGAGACAGGGGAAAATAATGTCTGGGAGAAGGAAAGGAATAGTTGGAGGAGGGAGAGCAGTAGTTGGACCAGAAGAAGATAAGTAAGGGAGAAGAAGCGAGGGGGTAAGAATGTGCTGGACTCTGCATTTTTATGTTCATTTGTTTTTCCCTCTTACACATGTGAAACCTATGAAAGCTTATTTCTGCCATGGGATATTATTGTAAGGTTAAAAGGTTATTGTGACTTTTTTCATCTCACAGTTCTAACTTTTATTTCTTGCAATTGTGAATTTATCTCACAATTCTGATAAAGTCTGAATTGCAGACTCGCAATTCCGGGAATAGAAGTCCAAATTGTGAGATAAAAAGTTAAAGTTTTTACTTTTTTATCATGTGACGGAAACAAGCTTGCATAGTAACCAAAGGCCATGTATGTTGTTATTTTTGTTGATCTCCGGCATCAGCTACCATCCACATCCAACCCACACCCACTGGAGAGCAATTTCAATCAAGGTTCCAATTGAATTTCAGCAAGGAGGAACCTATTTTTTTCCATTGTACATTCTATAAAGTAATGACTCATTCAGTTTTAGACAGTATGTTGCCAAGAATGAACACATTCAACACTTAAAAATGTAAAATGGGTTTCAGTTGAAGGTAACTAAATTGCATAAAAAATGAATTTTTTAAAAATAAACAATGAAATTAAAAATTTTTTCTATTGTCAATACAAGTAGAACTGAAACAACTATCAAACATGTATAAGAAAGTAACGCAGTTTTTGTAAAGCCATCAACTGTTAGTATTTTGACAGTCATGCTATGATTGACTATATGCTCCTATTGGATAGAAATGTAGTGCTAATGTTTTGTCACAATGACTTGATTTTGAATTGGGTTTGCAGTGTTTTGATAGAGTTAGTATACTGTAGGTAGAAAAAGGTATTCAGAATTTTGAAATGTAGAGCTTGTATTTATTTAACAAAATGTGGTTTTGGCCAGAAAATTAACAATTTGGCTAATTGTGTGAAGTAGGTGTGTTGCTGTGTTAATAGTTTAGAAAAAGTACTTTAAATATTGGTAAAAATCACTCACTGTGGCTGTAATCACTCATTGTTTTCCAGCTAAAATCAGCGCTGCTTGTATTGAATAGCTCTTTGAATCTGAGTGACTCTTTCTCCCACTGTTCCGTCTCCTCACTTCTATTTTTATCAGTCCGTCCTCTGATCAGCATTTCTGCCTCTTATCATCTCTCTACTCTCATTAATGCTGCTCTCACTTTTCGATCTCAGGCTCATTTCAGGCTTTTCTGATTACACCTCGCATGGCCAGTCATCACCTTATTATACAGCAGCCGAGCTAAAGGGCCACTTTCTTCCACCGGGATGAACAGTTCCTGTTCTGTCAGATGATCTACAGGTTTTGGCGAATTCTGCAGATACTCTGAACTGAATCATGAATAATAGATTGACTCAGCTGGCTTGATCTACAGCCAGTGAGAATAACCTTGGATGTGAAGCGTGAATCATGGCCAGTATAATTGTGTGTGTTGGTGTCACCATGGAGATATTCCCACTTTCAATTTCCAAAGTGCACAATTGACAGCTTCACCTTCTCTTACTGCTGCAGTGATGGCTACATCTGAAGCCCCATCTTCTCTTTTGAATGTCAAATGTGAAATAATCTTAGGTGCATGTTGAACGCAGAGCAGCAGCTCAAGTTTGTATCTCCTTAATCAGTTATGTGCAGCTGGATTTCTGAAGAAGCTGATGATGTTTTTAATAAACCCTATCCATAACCCTGCCTCCTCATAATTACAATTATGTTAAAATGATTTTTTTTTTAATAAAAGAATTGCCTTGGTTGATGTGGGTGGCTTTAAAGATCTTGCATTTGAAAACTTCTGCATACATCTAAGACATTTTTGAAGACAGTTAATATAATTTATGCTGTAGATGTTATGAAGATCACTGAGAGCGGGGGAAAGAGAGAAATAGAGAAAGTAATATAAAATTGTTCAGCAGTTGAACTACAACCAAAATAGCTTTGTATGCATCATGTCATTATTATGATTTCTAAACTTGTAAGTAGAAACGTCTGGTTACACTTTATTTTGAGGTGTCCTTGTTACAGTGTAATTTTACATTTAAGTACTGAGTAATATTAATAAAAACATGTACCTACTATATGGTTAGGTTAAGGATTAGGGTTTGGCTTAGGGTTACTAGCATGTAATTATAATTAATTGTTATTATAATAGTAATTATATGTAATATGTGTAACAAGGACACCTTAAAATAAAATGTTACCCTTCCCAATGTAGCATTATGGTGGTGTTGGCAAGAGGACATGCTAGAATTTGATTTGATTTAAGAATTTCCTGGAAAAGAAAGATTACACATTTTAAATGTGTATGTAGATCCATTACAGGAATGTAATATATCACATTGTCCTTTATCAAGAGTGATATTGCCGTATAGTTAGCAATACAATATAGGTCTACAATGCCATTGCATAGAACAGAAATCTGGTATTAAAGTGATTTTGGATCAGACTTGGTCTTTTCTATTTGGAAAGCATTTGGAGATGCTGGTTCTAAATATATGTACGATGGTGACTGTGAACCTGAGCCAAAAAACACCACCCAGTCTTTGGATTCCTCTCTAGATCTTCTCTCAGACAAACAGAGAGCTGTTTACGATCATCCATCTGTGACTAGCAATCAAATACTTCTCCTGGAACCCTGAGAAACTAAATATGCTTTCTCTAAGTGAGAAATAGTACACTATCTCATTAAGTTTACTACTCCAGACAACAAATGAACCTGGCTGATTGTTTAAAATGATCATATAGAGTAACTACACCTGCTGGAGTTCTATTTTCACACCTCTCCCACATTTCAGAAAGGAAGTGAACATATCAGTAACAATGTGAGGTCTGTCATTGCATACGACACAGAACCAGTGTCCCTTTTTTTCATAGCAACGAAGTGACGAGGTTGACATTTGCCTGCTGTCTCTGGTGTATCTCTGCCAGCAGATGAAAAGAGGAAAAGGTCTCTCATTAACAAAGGATGGGTTAGTGTACCATATCTAGCTCATGCATTATACACTATGGTACCCTATAATTACACTGTTTCATAAGTAGTTAAATTGTTCTTTAGAGCTGTCACTGCAGTTTAACTCAATGTGATAGTAAATCTAATCTGACCTAATCAATTTACAGGCTTAACCATTATTTAGATGGAGTATGTTGTGCAAATCTGTGCGTTAAAAGCAGCGTGAAAGCATCACCGTGTGTTGTTGTGAGGAACAGCTGGCATCGAAATGAACAGAAATTGAATTAGATTTTATATCCGAGTAGGCCTACTAATTATAAGTGAAGATGGTTTGTAACAATGCATACAAACTATTTCACAGTGCTACTCTTCGTAAAATTGGGCAAACATTTTAGTGAAATAATGTTTTCCCCTCAGTCTGGATAAAAAAAACTACGGAGCCCCACACATGACATGCAAGAAAAATTTATACATTTTGCACACAATTTACTAATTCGTTCCCTCAATGTACTAAAACGTGCACACGATTAATATTGCGTTCCCTCGATTTACTATTGCGTTCCCTCGATTTGCTAAATCGTGCGCACAGTTTAGCAAATCGAGGGAACGAATTAGTAAATCATGCACATGATTTAGTAAATCGAGGGAACGCAATAGTAATCGTGTGCACATTTTAGTACATTGAGGGAACGAATTTGTAAATCGTGCACATGATTTAGCCTTATATTTTTTCCTGTGTGTCATGTGCGGGGCAGTCACCATGATTTTGCCAAGTAAGACATGTTCCTGGATCAACATCTTTTGATGATCCTGGATCAACATTATTGTCCAAAAATATAGACTTAACCCAATCCCTACCCCTAAACCTAACCCTACCCATAATTTATTCCTTAAATCAGTGTGAAATGATTTACATGATTAACAAGGGCGTAGAAGCACCTAACCCTGATTTTAAGCCTAAAACAGATATTTCCTGAAAAGTTATATCTCAATTCTGATTGGTTGATTGGAATGTTGTTCCAGGATCAACGAGGATGTTGATCCAGGAACATGTTGTACCTGTGCGGGGCTCCGTAAAAAACAGCACCAGGTTCAATCAACCATTTCTTTCAGAAATGCCTAATCATAGACGCACGGGGGCAGCAAACCCCTACAATAAGACTACAGTCCGGGAATATATTATTTGGGGCTATATAGACCCCTTAAAAGTTTGTAAACATTCCGACGTCTCCGGGTGGGCGGGGCTTAGCTGGAGGCAAAATGAGGCGCGGACGCAATGTTGACAAGCGTAAGCTAGCACGTTTTAGGAGGGATTTATTAAACATGGATGCAGAAGAAGGTTCGGAGCTGTCCGAATATGTACAGTCCCTGACTCTGCGGGACCGTGACAGCTTTTTTTTTTAATTAACTCTCGCGGATGGAAGCAGGCTACCTGACCCGTATGCCATACGGCCATATGAATTACTTTTGGGTGGTATGGGGAATTTTGTCAAGGCTTATTTTCTAATGTAACCTATCGCTGGGCTAACTATGATTAGCAATGTGTATTATTTTAAGAGACCATTCAAAGGATGGCACACACATCTATCGCTGTATGTTTGTTTAACATTTAAACTAGCTAGTGCGCTGAAGGTTGGCGACTTTTCACCTATAAAACAGAAACTTGCTGATTTACTAGATAAAACCAACACACCAGTTCAATTGCATAGATTGTTTTACCTGATATGTAGTGTGCACTGCAAACATGAGCATTATTTACGATCATCTCCGTCCAGTCTGTAACACTGTATTGCATTCAACCACAATTGTCTTCTTGATTTTTTGTGAAGGAATGTCTGCCGGGATCCGGTAAAACTTTAGTTTTGAAACAAAAGTGCTGTTCCTTCTATTCTGGCAGCCAAAACCCCAACAAAAAGACATTTTAAAGTCAAAACCTCAAACTTTTAGCGCACCTGCTATGAGTTCAGCCTTATGTTTTGCCTCCAGCTAGAGCGGTGACGTCACAGTGACGTAGGCAATTAAGGGGTCTATATATAGACAAATCCGGTGAAACACGGAAGTAAAGCAGCGCCGCCATTACTGCGTGCCTTTGCTGCTAAGGAAGTAGCAGAAGTAGCATGTTGGTCCCATAGGCAGCTGTAGCAGATGTTAGCTCAAACTGTACGAAAAGTTATTTTTATTTATTTTTTTAGTACGTATGCTGTCCAGTGATGCCGGGAAGAGCGTGTTGTGTGGTTGGCTGTTTTAACAACAACACAACACTACAGGCCTGGAATAAAACTGTTTGTGAAATTCACGAGCCTTTGTTGCACATTGACTGCACATGTTTACGGCCATACGGATTACACAGAGTTCCTGGTCGAGCGGAGGAGTATTTATTGTTTGAATTTCGTAATAAAATTGACAGAATCTGAGAGCTGAGGTTTTTTTTCTATCATAACTAACCTGCTCTGTCTGGTTTATTGGTCTCCGTGTCTTCTTTGCTTCCCGATTTTTCTGTGCATGAGAAAATGGATGTGTGGCATGTGAAAAGCGTTTTCTGCATTTGTATTTGTTGTTTGAAGAGTAAAAAAAAGTCCGTGGGTCTTCTTAACCATAGACTGTGGTCGTAACGCAATTACAGTCGGCAAGTCGGTCGGACTAAAAGGGGAAAAATAACTAATTGGGTCGGTCGGGTTATTGGCAAACAAGAATATTTTTAAGGATGGCCTTATAGTAATTTGAAGCTTGTGAACATATTAGCAAAACAGCTTGTAATGACAGCATTCGGTTTTATTGTTGTCATAAATTAATACACTTCTTAATTATATTACATATTTTTACATTATTACATTATGTTGTCAATAAATTAGGCCACTGCCTGACATCATCTACCAAATGTTCCCTTTCACCAGACATTTTCTTTAATGAGCAGGATCCGCTTTCATTGAAATGTCATTAGAGGGCACCGGCAAGTCTCACACCGTCACACTTCGCAGGCACGCAGTAATGGCGGCAGGCAAGATGGCAGTGCCCATAGAGTTCGCGGCGGATTTGTGTATATAGGCTAGATACAACAAAATAAAAACAACAATGGAGTCCGTAAAAGAGCTTTGTATCAAAAGCGGTAAAATTGTAATTAATTTATTTCTTACTTAGTAATAACTATTAATTCTATTTAAATTCATATTATAATATTAAAAACAATTTAGTTTTTAAAACAATTTAAATGTTAATTAAATAATAGCTTAATTATTATTATTAGTAATTATTAAATAAATAAATATTAAATAAAAAAGGTTTAACTCAAAACAAAATACAAAACTGTATATAATAATAATAATAATAATAATAATAATAGAGAAATATATTGCACTTTTTTAATTAAAATTTTATTTGTACGATTACTATTTATAAACAGGAAGTGGAATGGTTACACATGCCGGTAGGTCCCGCCTCTTCCGACACTATCAGGGATGTAAACTGCTGCTGCAGAGTACTGTAAAATGATTACAGCTGATAAACATAAAATATAAATTCTATATAAATGCAACAGCTAAGCAGTTTTTGTCTGTATGGTTTTTTTTTATTTGGTTTTTGTAAATATGAATGGTTTTTGCATGTAAAGAATAGTAGATTATTTTGTATGTACCTGCAGTATTAACTGCAAAACATGGCAGTCATTGCTAACAGAGTGCTACTTTGATACATGTGTGATTTAATATGAAGGATGTATTTATCTCTTAGATTGATGATAAAGAGTTTGACATCCCTCAAGTGGACACGCCTCCGAGCCTAGAGAGCATCCTGAATGAGGTCAGTCAGTGTGTCAGGTTATCATACTTCCACAGTCATTTTACAGCAGTCTATAGATATACTACAGTTGCAGATATACCAGTCATCCTACTTAGTTTTTATTATGAGTATTTATACAATTCAGAATAGTAGTCGGAGTCATAAAAACTATGAAATAACATGAATGGAAGTTGGAGAATTACAGGTGCTGGTCATATAGTTAGAATATCATCAAAAAGTTGATTTATTTCACTAATTCCATTCAAAAGGTGAAACTTGTATATTATATTCATTCATTACACACAGACTGATATATTTCAAATGTTTATTTCTTTTAATTTTGATGATTATAACTGATAACTAAGGAAAATCCCAAATTCAGTATCTCAGAAAATTTGAAAATAACTTAAGACCAATACAAAGAAAGGATTTTTAGAAATCTTGGCCAACTGAAAAGTATGAAAATGAAAAGTATGAGCTTGTACAGCACTCAATACTTAGTTGGGGCTCCTTTTGCCTGAATTATTGCAGCAATGCGGCGTGGCATGGAGTCGATCAGTCTGTGGCACTGCTCAGGTGTTATGAGAGCCCAGGTTGCTCTGATAGTGGCCTTCAACTCTTCTGCATTCTTGGGTTTTGCATATCGCATCTTCCTCTTCCTAATACCCCATAGATTTTCTATGGGGTTAAGGTCAGGCGAGTTTGCTGGCCAATTAAGAACAGGGATACCATGGTCCTTAAACCAGGTACTGGTAGCTTTGGCAGTGTGCAGGTGCAAATCCTGTTGGAAAATGAAATCTGCATCTCCATAAAGTTGGTCAGCAGCAGGAAGCATAAAGTGCTCTAAAACTTCCTGGTATATGGCTGTGTTGACCTTGGACCTCAGAAAACACAGTGGACCAACACCAGCAGATGACATGGCACCGCAAACAATCACTGACTGTGGAGACTTTACACGGACCTCAAGCAACATGTATTGTGTGCCTCTCCTCTCTTCCTCCAGACTCTGGGACCCCGATATCCAAAGGAAATGCAAAATTGACTTTCATCAAAGAACATAACTTTGGACCACTCAGCAGCAGTCCAGTCCTTTTTGAAGCGAGACACTTCTGACGCTGTCTGTTGTTCAAGAGTGGCTTAACACAAGGAATGCGACAGCTAAAATCCATGTCTTGCATACGTCTGTGTGTAGTGGTTCTTGAAGCATTGACTCCAGCTGCAGTCCACTCTTTGTGAATCTCCCCCACATTTTGAATGGGTTTTGTTTCACAATCCTCTCCAGGGTGCGGATATCCCTATTGCTTGTACACTTTTTTAAAAGTCTTTATAAGTCTTTTTTTTAAGTCTTAAAACTATTTTCAAATTTAGGATTTAGTACGGTATTTTGAACCATTTAACTTGCCATACATGCAGTCTCGCTTCTTGCGCACGTTAGTTCTGATCGTACTCTGCAACTATGCAAGAATTGTAACTGAATTGAGATGATGACAGCACTGAATTCAAAGATGAACTGCCTTTAACTGTCATTTTGCATTATTGACACACTATTTTCCTAATTAATATTGTTCAGTTGCTTTGACGCAATCATAAACATTAAATTACCATACATCTCAATCGACTGATTCCAGTGTTTTTGTCATTGCAACTCTGTATGACCATCCTCCTGTTTGTTTGTTTCACGGACCAGCAGCAGTAGGTGCAGCGCGCGTGCTCATCTCATGGGTCACCTGACCTGCATGGCCAAACGTCCGCTGAGCAGAAATCAGCTCTCAAACTCTCAGTATGACCGTTACTGTGTTAGTTAAAAATGTAAAACTTGCCCTTAATCAGTTGATCAGCTGTCAAAATTGATTGACAGCATTTCTCCTTTCTTGTGTTGACAAACTTGACCAACTACCTATCAGATCTGGGGTGGCCACAGGGGTGGCCAATGAGCCAATGAGCAAGCTGTTATGTCGAGCCCTGCATACATGCATCAAGTTTTTAAACAATTTGAAACATTTTTATGTCATCTTGAGTCCCTTGGAAGTTTGCAGAGTGGGAGGACTTACAGAAGGCAGGTATCCACCAAGGTGGAGATACATAAGAACTCTGAGGTACCCAGTCCACAGGGTGGAAGTTTCAATGACAGAGACACATGCTGCGGAGAGACTTACTGTGGACATACGGACATGGGATTGCCCAGAAAAGGGGAATCACAACACATGGAGGCACCTAGTCCCACACAGGGCTGACCAAAGGGCATGTACGCAAGTGTTGGACATCAACAGTGCTGGAGGAATCCAGGGTTCTGACTGAGGAACTCACCTGAGGGGAATAGCGCACGCATGACGAGCTGACGTCTCCAATTCCAGGTCACCCGTCTCAGGAACGCCGCTTGGCCTGGCATTTGGCAGGCTTAGGGGCAGAGACGGGTCAGCACGGAACAGAACGCTCCACAGGGGGAATCCCAGCATACCCCTTGGCCGCCCCGCCATCGAGGGCAGTGAAGGCGGAGGAAGTACCAGAACGGTTTCGGGCAGTTAAAGGGTGCCTTCCATGAACTGGTTACTTCCTGGTGCACTTCCGGGAAGAAAGGAACCAGAGGGGGGTGCTGGTGATCCGCATGAGCAGCCCCCAGGAACCAATCATCCAGCCTCGAGCGCTCGGGACAGGGCGGAGGATTCCACTCAAGCCCGATGCTCTCTACTGCTCGCCTCTTCGCCAGCCCCGAATAAGATGTCAGGAGCCTGAGAGGGTCCAACAAACTCCCCGGAAACTCAACCGGCATGCTCTCTACTGCTCGCTTCTTCGCCAGCCCCGAATAAGATGTCAGGAGCCTGAGAGGGTCCAACAAACTCCCCGGAAACTCAACCGGCTGCGGCGTATGTGAGGGGGGTGTGGCCAGAGGAGGTTGGCTCATCAGGGAAGCCCACACGGTAACCCTCAGATCACCCTGGCCACCAGCCGAAGTAGCCCTCTTATAAGAAGAGGAGCTAGAACGGGGTGTAGCAGAGGGGACTCTATACCTTTTAAGGTAATCGATTCTCGATCTCAACGCCGAGATGGTCATGAGAACATGAGCCATCCACGAACGCAGTCTCAGCGTGCTGGAAACACCAGACACGTGACACAGCGATTGTGGCCGTCACGAGGAGCGATGTATCGACCGCACCCAGAAACACATGGGCAAAATGACATCTTCAAAAGGCGCAAATCGACCCATTACTCTTTTGTAAGAGAAAAGGTCTTTCAGGGGTGTTGAAGCATTCAGGGGAACGCGGGAGCTGTCGCAAGAAACCCAGATGAACCGCTGAATCACACGTCACATCAGCACCAGCTGACTCGCTTGTAAACACTCCGGTGAAAGCAGCAAGCGATGTGCTCGGCTCCGAAGCGAAAGCTTGAATGCGAGTTGCTCGCGCTGCTCCTTATATACCTGCTCTGCGGGGTGGAGCTCGCGATGCAAATTCCACAGACCAAGGTACTTTGTGTACCATTGGCTCATTTTGTACCATTCGAAGGTGATTGGGCTCTCGGGCAAGATCCCATTCGTAATGTTGAACGTGACCGACTGAAAGGGAACCCCATTTTTGACAGCACTGCACTGCAGTAGACACGACTTACATGCTTTTATGATTCTTTTTCATGTTAACACGTGTATTTTGGCCAGGTATTTTAACTATATTTTAACGTGTGAACAGCACAGCAAGAATAGGAACGATCACAGCACTGCTTCTTCTACATATGCTTTTAATATCCAAATCCGTTAAAGGATTTTTAAGCATTAATAAGGTAAACCGGAACCGGGAAAACTTCCCATAACCCCCGATGTACTTGCTACATAATTAGAAGAATGGCATCTATGCTAATATTAGTCTGTTTCTCTCTTATTCCGAGGTCACCGTAGCTACCAGATCCAGTACGTATCCAGACAAGACGGTTGGATCAGCACCTAGAGACCAGGACAACTAGAGCCCCAGATACAGTCTAGTGTAAAATTGTTTAAGACCATGCTAAACCATTTAAAGCATTGTTTATTTTCTAATGAACCGATATGGGCTGAGAAGTTTGCCATGGGTGTTTGCACTCTCTTCTTGTTTTTTTTTTAATTTGGAAGTATTGTTACAAAAACAAACCACCAAAAAAACAAACCAAAAAATTGTGTGTGTTTAATTTTTTTAATTATGTTGTTGATAAAGCTTAAAGGACATAATTGTTTCATAATCCACCCTTAATGCTGTTTTGTCTGATTGGTAAATTTTGATTTCAAATCAGAACCAGGCTCTGTGTCTCTGTCTGGGCACCACAGCTACAGGAGCGGAGTATGGGGCGGTGTCAGCTCTCAGTATTAATCAGGATTGCACATGACTGCTTTGTCAGGACAGGTGGGCTGCAGCAAATCCTTAAACTCACAGGCAATCTTGATGGCAAATAGCTTATAATAATCAGGTCAGGTCAATGTTTGTGAAGTGTCATTTTATTCCTAATGCAGATCACCATGTGGGATCTGGCCAATGGGAAACTGCTTCGCACTATCATTGACGCCCATCCACCTGGCACTGCCATACTACATATGAAGGTTATGCACTCTATTTATGTTTGTACTTTACATGCTTTGTTGTTCATTGACATTGAATAAAGCACTTTTTTCTTTTCTCTAGCTGTGTGTAATGACAGTGGCGGATCTGTGTTTGAGCTGTCATTCAGGTGAGATGTACTTCATCTTAAACATACCTTGTATTGTATAAATCACAATTATAAGGCACATTTACAACATTATACTGTAGTACAGATAACTGATGTATAGGGGGCAGTAGAGCCTCATGCATCTGACCAGGGATCCTCAAATCTGGCTCGTGAGATCCACTTTCCTGAGAGTTTAGTTCCAACCCTGATAAAACTCACCTACCTATGATTTCCTACTGATCTTGAAGACACTGATTAGCATGCTTAAGTGTGTTTGATGAGGGTTAGAGCTAAACTCTGCAGGAAAGTGGATCTATTTTATTTACTTTAAAATAAATGTTAGTTGAAATAAAATCATGTTCTTTTCTTAATCTTCTAAATTTCTTAATCTTAAAAAAACGTATTTTATTTAATAAAAATTAATTAACTAAAATGTAAAATTGTCCAGACATTAAAAACAACAAAATGACTAAAACATAATAATAATAATAATAATAATAATAAAAGTAATATTTAACATTTTCAGTGAAACAACACTGGACACAACATAAAGATGCTTAATGCCGCTTAAAAAATATTCAACAGACTCCCATTCTCACCCCCCTCCCAAACTAAATAGAAAGCAACCTGTAAGTGAGCTAATATAGCTGTAGTATTTTTCATTTACATAAATGATTAAAACTAACATACAGATAAAAATATCCACATATTAAATCAAATAAAACATTTTTTTAAATTAAATTTGTTAGTTCTACTTCAAATATCTATGATTTAAGAGTACACAGTTTCCTATATTGTAGTATTGCACCATTTATTCATTCTGTTGACTACAAAAAAAAGTAATATATTTAATATTCTATATAAATATATTTAATATATAAACATAACATTTTTTAAATATATTCATGCATGTGTTTGTATTTATATATACATAATAAATATAAGTTTTATATATATAATCTTTAATCTAATATATCTCTAATCACTAATATATATTCTTGCTCCTGTTCTTAACCATATTTTTTTCTGTTCTTTCACTTTCTTTCCTGCATTAGTTTTTTTGTGATTTCATACTGTAAATATGTTAGGTACTGCACTACAATGCTATATTTTTGCTGTATTGTTAATATGACTTGATATGCTGTCCCACTTTGCTATTATGGTATACCCACTCTATTTCTACATTATAAATTATTATATTGAACAATTACGTTTTAAATTCATATTTTACCAGACATTTCTCATTTTTCTCTGTCACATGCCTCAACTTAGATATACCAACAGAAACCTAATTATCTTAATCCGTATCATTTGATGAAATCTCTTATGACTCTAGTCTTATTGAAGGAGGAAATTGTCATTTATTTCCCACAAAATGCTTTTGTTGAGTAAAAAACAAACCTGACAGGTATCTATCATTCACTGCTATAATGCTGGGACTCTATTACAGTGGTTCTGGATTATGAATGTGCTCACGTTCTCTTTCTGTCTGTCTAGGAGGGTAATGGGGATGAGGACATGTGAATCCAGGTGTTTATTCAGTGGTTCTAAAGGTGAGGTTTGCTGTGTTGAGCCCCTACATGCTGGACTTGAACTGAAAGATCATCCCATTACCCAGTACTCCCTGCTTGCTATGGCCTCACGCACTAAGGTACACTCACACATCCTGTTCTTTCTACTGCCAACTCCCTAAAGATCTAGGGGTGGCACAATATCACTGTTTTGTTTTTTCAGTTTTTGTTCAGACCAATTATATTTAACATACGTAATCTTTTATTAGGCTCAAATCTGTGGTTTATCATTTAATAAAAAGTTCTGTGTGGTTGTTTGAAAACACATTTATTATTTAAACCGTAAAGATGTTTAAATCAAGTTTTTTGCAGATTTTATTATATTCATTATTGTTGTTTCAAAAGATTTGGGGAAATGTTTGGATTTTTGGCTTTAGGTGGTTCCCATAAAAGCAGCAAATAATCAAAAATACACAATCATTGCACAGCCCAGGTTGCACAGTTCCAAAATTGGACCATTTAGTTACAGTGTGTGCTGGCCTGGTTCATTTACAGTGAGAATAAACATTTTTGTGCCAAATTAAATCTGTTGAAACTGAAAATAAATAAATAAATAAATTGTGCACTTAAAGGCTAGGCATGTCTCATATTCAGCGCACTGATACATTTTTTGGCCCAGTGTTTGTTTCATGTGTTCGATTGTCAAACAATACCTCTGCTGCTCTACAATTACAAAATTGTCAATTTTCCTTTTCAGCCTGAAATAGCATCTCGATGACTCTATGCAATTCAGGGCAACATTTATACATTTCATTCTTTGGTTTTTACTTATTTTTGACAGTGTTGGGTTTTCAGTTAATGTGAAAGCACCTTGGAGCACATGCTTTAAAATGAAACACTGTAAACCCTAATAAGTTCCCAGAACTCTGTTTATCCTCAACCTAAATACAGTCTCTACTCTTCACCACAACGGTAACACTACAAAACCAACATGACAGAAACCTTTTTGAAAATGTTGACTTTACAGAACTTATTTAAATTAAGTCCAATGAACTTTCATTATTATTTGAGTGCGATGAACTAATTTCATTTGATTAATTTCACTGTTCGGCTTTACAGGGAAGGATTTTAAATGGTTGTGAATGTCTTTATCCTTCATTAGCTAGAAGAATATCACTCTAAAAAGAGGTTGCAAAGATTTTATTCCTATGTGTCAATTCTGTTATAGTCGTGGTGTGGATTCTGCTATTTGCTGAGTTGTAGCTTTTTATTTTTTAGCTTTTTAAAGTTCATATTTGTCAATCTTCATGTGAATCGACCTTAAAGGCCTATTTCCAATGGATTTATTAACAGTTTCTCTTTTAACTTCATTCAGCTTTAAACTCATCCATATCTGCAATTCCACGTTGGTCTCAGAGAACAAGTAGCATATAATGTGCAACAACAGTGACAAACAAGTCAAATGAAGTACTGTAAATAGCAGCAGCTGGCATAATAATAATGTTTGATTTATTTATGTATTTTAATATCATGTTATGCTGAAGACTGGAATAATAGCTGCCTTAAATTCAGTTTTGCATTACTGGAATAAATTGCATTTTAAAATATATTTTATTTATTTATTTATTTGAAATTTTTATAATATTTCACAGTTTTACCGTTCTACTGTCTTTTTTTTATTAAATAATTGCAGCCTTATTGAACACAAGAGCCTTAGAGACATAAAGATCTTAGTAATTTCAAACTTTTCAGCGGTGGTATATACAGTATGTCAATGTATCTGCATTAAATGGGGTGACATTTGTATTTCAACATTACTTCTATTTTGTTTTTTGTTTTTGTGTGTAAACTAACAGTATTGTCATATCTAGTAAATTGCTTGTTTGTTTGGGGCACCAGTCAGCTACTAGCATCCAAACACATGGATTGGTTTCTGTTTGACTGCAGTTTTATTCAGCCTCTGAACTCTTTATTTTGACAGATTCTGCTGATAGGACGGAAGCCTTCACTCAAAGTGTGGATGCCTTTTCCCTACGGCAAGGTGCAGTACACACTTTCATTCTGTATTCTTGCGTGTGTATCTGTTTGCTTTTCCAACAGCCATCAACACGGCATCTAACAGATAAACTTATAACCTCTGTATTCAAGATTTATTTTCACAGCCCGTACATGATTAACTACATCCCTAGTGTTTTCCTCTCTTCAACTGTAAATATTATATACAAGTTCATACATTTATAAACCTTATACCTTACATTACTGATCTCAGTGTCACCATGCATAAAGGGATTTGCCCAAAACTCAAAATTCTGTCATCATTTATTCACTGTCATGTCATTCCAAACCCATTAGGTTTTCATTCATCCTCAGAATCACAACTGCACTTCCAGTTCATAGAGTGATCATCATGCTTTTTAGCTGTATTCAAAAGAAAAAAATTGTTGCAGGTATTTGCTGACATGAGAGTGGGTTTTTGAGTTGGCATGAATTCATAACTTGATTTTATTAATTCCCTTAATTCATATTAATGGTGTTCTTGTGAAAAATTGACCATTGCACATATATTTGCATCTTACATGGAAATATATCACAATACGAAAGTCAATCCTAACTTTTGTTTTATGCTGACTTAAGAGCAGAATATCTGTAAATAATTATTCACAATTATTATAAAAAACTATCCTAAATCATACATTGTTTTTATTGGAAGTTACATTTAAAATCCACACAATTCACAAATAGAGCTTCATAGTGAGATGCCATTAAACATTTGTGTCCAAAATAAAGAACATAACCTGCTAAAATTTCTGTAAACCTCTACACAAAATTTCTGAAATGACTGTTGAACTGGATTCATTTTCTGGTCTATTGTCTCCTTTATGCATGTGTGGAGGTTGTTCTCTTCAATTAAATTTAGCTAAATTGGATTCATTTAGCACAGAGCACATGGACCAGCTGCCCATTAGTGCGCAAATATCACTAAATTTTGCCTTTGCACATGATTGATTTGGGTTATGAAGGAGTTCTGAGGTTCCTGCAAACATTTTCATGGCATCTCATAGGAAAAGTCACTGCTGGTAGGAAAAGAGGCCAATTAGGTGCGAGGTCCAAAAAGCACCAGCAAGTGTGACAATAAGAACATGCAGTGCGAACAGGGAAGTAGCAGAATACCTGCGTCTTTGGCCTGGACTCTAATCATTGCAGTTCTAAATATCTTGTACATTTCAAATGTTTCTGAACGCAGACGGATCCTGCTAATGTTCCCTTGTTGGCTTGGCAGTTTGTGGCAGCACAGAAAACAATCAACCCCGTCCTGGCCTTCTGTAGAGGAAACACCATCCCCACCCCGCTGGTCTGTTTGAGCAACACTGTTTTCAAAGTGATAAAACGAATGTAGACTTAAAGGTGAAGTGTGACATTTCTGTTCTGTTTGAATTTCCCTAGTGGCCAGACACACCAATAGCGCCAGTTTGGGGAGGGGTAACTGTTTGAGACATTTAAAAGTAGTTCGTAAACAAGTCATAAATCTGTTTAGTTCTGCTAGTGGAACAGAAATGACATACGTCACCTGTTTATAAGGTTATTCAGTAATCAACCCACTCTGTTGTTTTGGTGCTCAGGTTAAAAAGGATGAGTCTGGCACCATCCATGTCATCAAACAGAGACAGCTTCAACTCAGCTGTGACCTCATCAGTCTGAGCGTGAGTCAGATGCTCACTATCAATCATATGGGTTATCAAAATATTGAAAGTATTTAGAAATGAGAGAAATAATTTTAAAGAATACTTGAAGAATAAATTCAAGTATGCACTATCATTAGATTTAAATAAAGAAATAAAATTAAAATAATTTTCATCAATTGAAATTAAGCTGAAGTAAACTAAAATGTGAATATTCGATAAACATTTACTTAAAAAATTATATGAAAATTAGACATGTTGCCTGGACAACTAACTGAAATAAAGTAAGTTTAAGCAAAAATAATAATAAAAATGAAGCAAAATAAATGAAAGCTAAATAATAATATAATAAAAACTTAGTTTAAATAAAGTTAAATACACATTCAAAATGTAAAATAGTATAATATAATAACAATAGTAGTATTTAAGTAATGCTAAAATAGCACTTATAAAAAATTATAGTACATTACATTCTGCTACTAAGCACAATTTTTTAGGTAAATGATTATTATGTAAAATCATAGTGACTTGTGACTTTTACAGAAGCATGTATATTCCCATTTAACAATCTTAGAATACATGGTAGGTCTGTCAAAAAATGGTATTGTACGAACTTCTGTATGAAGAAAATGAATAAATATTTGACCTGCATGTAGACAGGAGTCATTTGAGGCCAGCCAGTATACAATTTACATCTGATACACAATGTAGATGAGGTTGTAAAGAGCATCGATTAAAGATTCAGAAGTCATTTTTAAGACCATTTACCTAAAAGTTGTATTCATAAACACATGAAGAACCCAATGGCTATTTATGAGATGTAGAGGAACTATAGAAGGAAGCTTCACATTGAGTGTCTGGCAAATAAAGACAACCCCCCCCCCCCCCAATCCTTGTATATAAAGTTGAAGACAGTAGATCACTATTCCTCTGTACATCTTTAGGCTCTAGTTGGAGAGAAGACATGTTGCCAGTCTGTTTGCAGCTGTGCAGGCCAGGTCATGTATCTGGGAACAAAGGTAAAGCCACTCATGACAACACTGAACACAAGCACAAAACAGCACATAATGTCCAGAATGGACTTTCTTCATGTCACGGCAGGGATCCAATGAGGCACGGAGATAGAACCAAGTGCGGGTATGATATTTATTTAAAGGGTAATCCAAAGGGGTAAACAGTCCAGGCAGGGTCAAAACCAGAATATCCAAATATACAAGACACGAAGACAAGGCAAGGCAAGGCAAGGCAAGATGACGGACATGAAATAACCTCAACATTAAACAAGGACTCCGTAACACAGACTCAGACAGACCGGGTATAAATACACAGAAGGATAATGAGGGAACAGGAGACAGGTGGGGAACAATCAATTACTAACAAGGAGGAAGGTGACCAAATAAGGGAACAGGAAGTGATAAGGTGACAGACACCGTGAGAAAGGGGGACATCTAGTGGAAACCCAGGGACACAACCCAGACACTGTGACAGTACCCCCCCTCTACGGAGCGGCTCCCAGACGCTCCACGACAGACACAAAACAGAGACCAGGAGGGAGGCGGACAGGTGGAGGCTCAGGGGGAGGGACGGAGGGCCAGAAAAAAAAATCATGGGGAACAGATACCAGAAGTGTAGACACAAAACAGAGAGACCAGGAGGGAGGAGGACCGGAGGAGGTTCAGGGGTGAGGGACGGAGGGCCAGGCTCACAGAGAGGAACAGGGACAGGAGTGAACACAAAAACAAAAAACAACATGAAGCCCCTCCAGGGCGGGGCAGAAGACCACACCGTCCGTGTGGTGGAGACTGGAGTCCCCCAGGGCGGAGCAGAGGACCACCACAACCGTGTGGTCAGGACGGAAGCCTCCCAGGGCGGAGCAGAAGACCACCACAACCGTGTGGTCAGGACGGAAGCCCCCCAGGGCGGAGCAGAAGACCACCACGTCCTTGTGGACGAAGCCAGAGTCCTCCAGGGCGGAGCGGAAGACCCCCACAACCGTGTGGTCAGGGCGGAAGGCCCCCAGGGCGGAGCAGAAGACCACCACAGCCATGTGGTCAGGACCAGAGCCCCCCAAGGCGGAGCAGACCTCCGTGCGGCTGGATCAATGGGACAACAAAACTCTGGTAATCCCCTGGTGTCCTTACTGGACTCCAGAAGATTGGTGCTGGCCTGACACTGCTCATGAAGATCATTGGTGACTTGCATTTGCTCATGAAGATCATTGGTGACTTGCCTTTGTTCATGAAGATCAGAGGTGACTTGCCTTTGTTCATGAAGATCACCGGTGACTTGACTCAGTCCTTGAAGATCACCGGTGACTTGACTCAGTCCTTGAAGATCACCGGTGACTTGACTTGACTCTGAAAGGTCAACGGTGACCAGCCTAGGCTCTGGAGGATCCGCGGTGACTAGCCCTGACTCAGGAGGATCCGCGGTGACTAGCCCTGACTCAGGAGGATCCGCGGTGACTAGCCCTGACTCAGGAGGATCCGCGGTGACTAGCCCTGACTCAGGAGGATCAGCGGTGACTAGCCCTGACTCAGGAGGATCAGCGGTGACTAGCCCTGACTCTGGAGGATCAGCGGTGACTAGCCCTGACTCTGGAGAATCAGCGGTGACTAGCCCTGACTCTGGAGGATCAGCGGTGACTAGCCCTGACTCTGGAGGATCAGCGGTGACTAGCCCTGACTCTGGAGGATCAGCGGTGACTAGCCCTGACTCTGGAGGATCAGCGGTGACTAGCCCTGACTCTGGAGGATCAGCGGTGACTAGCCCTGACTCTGGAGAGTTCACTGGCACCTGACTCGACTCTGGAGAGTTCACTGGCACCTGACTCGACTCTGGAGAGTTCACTGGCACCTGACTCGATTCCGGAGGGTCAACTGGCACCTGACTCGACTCCAGAGGGTCAACTGGCACCTGACTCGACTCCGGAGGGTCAACTGGCACCTGACTCGACTCCGGAGGGTCAACTGGCACCTGACTCGACTCCGGAGGGTCAACTGGAACCTGACTAGACTCCGGAGGGTCAACTGAGACTCTCATCCTGTGCAACGGCGCTGGGCAAGCAGCCATCTTGGGCCGTGACTCTGGACAGGCGGCCCTCTTGTACTGT
Organism: Carassius carassius; assembly: GCF_963082965.1. NCBI lineage: Eukaryota > Metazoa > Chordata > Actinopteri > Cypriniformes > Cyprinidae > Carassius > Carassius carassius. The sequence goes on from NC_081761.1 coordinate 20,927,858, forward strand.
GGTGCTGGGCTGGTGGCCATCTTGTACTGTGGCGCTGAACCGGTGGCCAATTTGGGCATTGGCGCTGGGCTGGCGGCCATCCTGTACTGTGGTGCTGGACCGTTGGCCAATCTGGGCATTGGCGCTGGGTTAGCGGCCATCTTGTGCTGTGGCGCTGGACTGACGGCCATCTTGTGCTGTGGCGCTAGGCTGACGGCCATCTGGTGCTGTGGCGCTAGGCTGACGGCCATCTTGGGTTGTGGAGCTGAACCGGTGGCCAATTTGGGCATTGGCGCTGGGCTGGCGGCCATCTTGGGCTGTGGTGCTGGAACGGTGGCCAATTTGGGCATTGGCGCTGGGTTAGCGGCCACCTTGTGCTGTGGTGCTGGACCGGTGGCCAATTTGGGCTGTGGCGCTGAACCGGTGGCCAATTTGGGCATTGGCGCTGGGCTGGCGGCCATCTTGGGCTGTGGCGCTGGAAAAGTGGCCAATTTGGGCATTGGCGCTGGGTTAGCGGCCATCTTGTGCTGTGGCGCTTGGCTGTTAGCCATCCTGGGCAGTGGTGCTGGACTGGTGGCCATCTTGGGTTGTGGCGCTTGGCTGGTTGCCATCCTGGGCAGTGGTGCTGGGCTGACGACCACCCCGCCGGAAGAGACCGAAGTGGCTGGGGCATCCCACCGAAGCCGATGCTGCAGGTAGCGCACGAATTCCCAGAATTCCAATGTCTCTAACTGCGCCATCTCCTCATGAGACACTGGATCATCCAGCCCGCCATTGAAATAGTCCTTGAGGGCCACATCGTTGTAGCCCATGCCCTCGGCCAGGGACCAGAACACCTGAGCCAGGGCACCCACTTCATTGCCCTCTTGGCGGAGGGCGATCAACCGAAGGTACTTGGTTCGCCGCTCCGCCATCTTGGCTGGGGAATGGAAAAATGACATACCGCTGGTTCCTAGTGTGACGGAGTCCTTCTGTCACGGCAGGGATCCAATGAGGCACGGAGATAGAACCAAGTGCGGGTATGATATTTATTTAAAGGGTAATCCAAAGGGGTAAACAGTCCAGGCAGGGTCAAAACCAGAATATCCAAATAAACAAGACACGAAGACAAGGCAAGGCAAGATGACGGACATGAAATAACCTCAACATTAAACAAGGACTCCGTAACACAGACTCAGACAGACCGGGTATAAATACACAGAAGGATAATGAGGGAACAGGAGACATGTGGGGAACAATCAATTACTAACAAGGAGGAAGGTGACCAAATAAGGGAACAGGAAGTGATAAGGTGACAGACACCGTGAGAATGGGGGACATCTAGTGGAAACCCAGGGACACAACCCAGACACTGTGACACTTCATTGCTAAATGTTCAGTTCCATTCGAGCTTCCAGTATAGTATTCTCCCATAGCACACTATCGTAGTAACAAAGTCCTTCTGTCATATTTCTTACTGCTAATCACAGCTAATTAAAATTTTATTTTTGCAATATTTGGTTACATCATTTAAATTTCACCAACCAGATATTGTAAAGTAAATTATAATAATTTTGAGATGTTTTTGAACAGATCTCTCTCTCTCTCTCACACACATATATATGTGTGTATATATGTATATGTATGTATGCATTTAGCAGACTTACAGTGCATTCAGGCTAACATTTCTTACCTTACGTGTTCCCTGGGAATCAAACCCACAAACTTGTGCTGCTAATGCAATGTTTTACCAATTGAGATCATTTTATATATATATATATATATATATATATATATATATATATATATCGTCTTCTTCTTTTGGCTTTTACCTTCAGGGGTCGCCACAGCGAATCATCTCTCTCCACCTATCCCTATCTTCTGCATCCTCAACACTTGCACCCACTAACTTCATATCCTCATTAATTCCATCTATATACCTCCTCTTTGGCCTTCCTCTTTGCCTCCTGCCTGGCAGCTCCATGTCCAACATTTTCCTACCAATATACTCACTTTCCCTCCTCTGAACATGTCCAAACCATCTTAATCTTGCCTCCCTAACTTTGTCCCCCAAACGTCCAACATGAGCTGTCCCTCTGATGTACTCATTCCTAATCCTGTCCAATCTTGTCACTCCCAAAGAGAACCTCAACATTTTCAGCTCTGCCACCTCTAGCTCTGATTCCTGTCTCTTCCTCAGTGCCACTGTGTCTAAACCATACAGCATAGCTGGTCTCACCACTGTCCTGTACACCTTCCCCTTGATTCTCTGTGATATTTTCCGATCACACAGAACTCCCGACACCTTTCTCCACCCATTCCAACCTGCCTGCACTCGCTTCTTTACCTCTTTCGCACACTCTCCATTACTCTGGACTGTTGACCCCAAGTACTTAAATTCCTGTACCTTCTTCCACCTCTTCACCCTGTAACCTTACTGTTCCACTTCCCTCCCTTTCATTCACACACATGTACTCAGTCTTACTATGACTGACTTTCATTCCTCTTCTCTCCAGCGCAAACCTCCACCTTTCCAAGTTTTCCTCCACCTGCTCCCTGCTCTCACTACAGATCACAATGTCATCTGCAAACATCATTGTCCAAGGAGACTCCCAGACATGGGGACTTGTGACTTGGTGACTTGGACTCGAGTCGCTATTTTTATGACTTGTGACTTGACTTGACAAAAAATAAAATACTTGAGACTTGACTCGGACTTGGAAGTTAAAGACTCGGGACTTGACTTGACTTGAGACACGATGACTTGAGTGTTAATCTCATCATGTTTTCAGTTTGAATATAAAATATATAAATTATTTTTAAAAATAAAGTTGATTACTCAGCTGGAGCGCAGGCTGAGAATAGCGTTGTCATGACTGGATCAGGACACTATCATCAGTCATGCCCTCTCGTACCTTACGCACACCACGCCCACTCAGATCAGATATCACATCACATCAACATGTCAGCCGGAGGGGTACTGAGGGTCATCGCTTTTGTCTTCAATAATTTTTTGCAAGATGGCAAAAGAAGAACAGCACTTTGAAAGATATGCAACATACAAATCTCGGACAGCCAGACGACAACCTCCAATTTCGTCCGTCATCTGAAGAGCCATTCTGCCCAGTAAGTGCTTGTCAATTTGTTAATGTTATCTGTTTATTTGGTAGTTAGCTAATGTAATAATAGCTAAAGTAGCCATTAAAGGTTGTATCAGCGATTACAGGCACAAAAAAGGCCCAAAAATAAATGATCACATTCATCTAATCTTTCCTTAGAAAGATTCACATGTTCACATGTCGCGCCTAAAAACGCGTGGAAAACGCTAGGCGCGCAGCTTTCTCCTTCTTTTCAAAGCGCTCGGGCAGTTGCGCCCCTGAGGCGTCTGCCATTGCTAAGCAACCATGACGTGCTCTCTCCATGAAGACGCGGAAATTTCAGCAAAGGATAAATGGATTTGCAGCACTAAAAATTGCTTGCAGTAGCTCTGCTACTAAATTTATTTCAAACATAGCAATCCATATACAGCTATGATCAGCTGTTCCTTCATCTTGGCTGAGCTTTCAACGTTGTTACGGGAAAGGATGAAGCTGATTGGTTAGTTATTGTCACATGACCTGCGGTGCACTTGCAGCATTCTGAAAAGTTGAGATGTTTTTAACTCTACGTGTTGCGGACGCGCCTGGAAAAAACGAGCAAGTCGCACCGTGTGCGCGTCACGACCGCGTCGCTTCCATTAGTTCCAGCGTTGAGCATTGTAGCCAATCACAGACATGTCTGTTGAACGCATTGGCCAATCAGAGACATGCAAATGAGTCGCTGTGCTGAAGATGTATTTTGTTTTGCGCGAGTCTGTTGGATGTTAAGCTGTTATTTGTTTTATGAAGTCAATGTTGAAAATGTAAAACATTTCAAACACTGTTGGCAGAAGTGAAAAATAAATAATTTTATGAAGTTAAAATTTTGTTTGATTCCATGATGTATTTTACTGAACATGAGTATTTACAATGCAAATCCAAATTATTTAAATTTACTTATATCTTGCATTTTAACTTTATTAAGATCAGATTCTGCAGGTAAAATTAAAATAATAAGGTGACTTGACTTGGACTTGACTTACTAGAGGACTTGACTTGACTTGACGACGTGACATAGCTTGTGACTTGACTTGACTTGACTTGCCCAAGAAAAAAATACTTGGGACTTACTTGAGACTTGAAGGTTAAGACTTGAGACTTACTTGAGACTTGCACATGTGTGACTTGGTCCCATCTCTGGAGACTCCTGTCTGACCTCCTCTGACAACTGGTCCATCACTATAGCGAAGGGGCTTAGAGCCGATCCGATCCGGAATATTTATTTATTATTATTTTTTTTTCATGTGTGCTTTTTGCCAAATGGAAACTGCTTACAAAATGAAATGCTGTTTAATAATGTTCTTTTTTAAAATTAGAGTACACTGTTCTGTGGGCAGCTTCATCGTTAAACAAATTCATGTACTTAGCTCTGAATTTGTATCTAATTTGACAAAATTGCAAAAATAATGGTGCTACAGAATTTGGCACAGTCCCAGCAGACAACATGTGACATCATAAGAGCCTGCGGCGATGCAAGGACTAGAGCAACAGAAGGGGGTTTACTCTGAGAATATGTTTTGTGAGAGGTCTCTTACACTAATCGATTGAAAATGTAAGAGGGGAGACTTCTGGTCATGTCAGTTACTTTGTTTAGTTTTGTTTATTTTTACTTTATATTGTACAAAAATATCATTACAATTGTCATTAAAGATCTACGAGTTTAATGTCAACATCCAGTATATGTTTAATATAGATGTTTTAGCAGCAGTATAGGACTTCATACCTTTATTATGAAACAGTGAGAAGAATCCAGTCCATCACACTTGGGTGAGTTGTCCATCACAAGGTACAGTTTACCATGGAAAAAAAATGTTGTCCACAAACATGTAAACTTTTAGAAATGTTGATATGTTCTCTATTTACATCAGATTTTGTCTGAAAGATTTGCCCTCCATGTTTCTCCAAAAATGATGCAATCAGTGTTCATGTTGTAGAACTGTATGTGATATTACTCTCTCACAAACAAAATGAGCTTGCCTCCAAGCAGTTCAGTCTTGAGATATATAGCCAATTTTGTCTGTAAACTGCCGGCCTTTAGCTTTGTGATACATTTTTGACAGACAAAACTTTTAGCCAATGTGTTGGATGTTTATCTGCCATGTGAAAAATAGGCTTGGAAAAATGTTAAGTGAATTGCCTGAAGCAGGCTAGTGAAAATACCATCTTTAAAAAGCTGATTTGTTGTTGTTGGTCATGTATATTATACTGATTAAAAGAATAGCTCACCCAAAAATGAAAATTTGCTGAAAATGTACTTACCCTCAAGCCATCCAAGATGTAGATGAGTTTGTTTCTTCATTGGCACAGATTTGGAGAACTTTCACTTGCTCACCAATGGATCCTCTGCAGTGAACGTCAGAATGAGTCCAAACAGCTGATAAAATTATCACAATGATCCACAAGTGATCCACACGACTCCAGTCCATCAATTAACATTTTGTGACGTGAACAGCTGCATGTTGGTAAGAAACAAATCCATAATTAAGATGACTTTGACTTTAAACCGTTGCTTCTGCCCAAACTATGAATCCTTAATAACCCTACTTCCGGTTAATAAGTCCATCCCATGTTGTCCTCTTGCATCAAAATCCACTGACATATTTGTTTAGAACTGTTTTTGCTTGTAAACAGTGCATGATTTCTCTCCTGATTAAAAGGCGAGATAATTTTGGCACTGGAGAAAGCACTAATTTCAGCCAGAAGTGACAGTGTAAAGTAAAAGAAAAAAAGTTTAATGATGGATTTGTTGCTTACAAACATGCAAATTAAGTTTACACAAGACATGAATTGGTGGACTGGAGTCATGCGGATTACTTGTTATTTTTGTGATGTTTTTATCAGCTGTTCTGACTCATTTTGATGGCACCCATTCACCGCAGAGGATCAATTGGTGAGCAAGCGATGTAATGCTAAATTTATCCAAATGTATGTTTCCATGAAGAAACAATCTCAACTACTGTACATCTGGCTAACGGTGAGTACATTTTCAGCTAATTTTCATGGTTAGGTGAAGAATTCCTTTTAAAACTTTTGATCTGGAATAGATTATTAGGAATTAACTAAACCAGTCACCATGTCACTCCATGTGTTGTCTCTGCTTAGCTTGATTTTTACTATCTGCCCTGCCAAAGACACTGAATTAACATTTACTATAGCTTGATTCTTTTTGCTCCACAGCAGAACTATCCAATAATCTTCATCTTCTCATCATGAATTCACCTTATGAAGATTTTGTCACGGTGTCTGGTCTGTGTTTCCCTGGGTGTCCACTAGTGGTCTCACTTCCCCATAGGCACCTCACCGCAGGCACTACAATTCCCACAAAACCTTGTCCCTTCATCACAGTAATTGCACTCCTGTTAATTGCACTCAGGTGTCTTCACTTCATAGTCACTACCCTGCCTATATTAACCGGTCTGTTTCTGTTTGTTTTCATGGAGTCCTTACTTTCCGTCACCCAGTTTGCCTCGCATTCCTAGTTTTGAGTTCCTGTTCCTGTTTGTTTGTTTGTTTGTTTTGAATTGATTTTTGGTTTTGACCCCCTGCTTGTTGGATTCTGATTTTGGATTACCCATTAAAACTCACACTGCTTTTGGATCTCTCGTCTCCTGTGTCCCTGTGTTCCCGATCGTTACAGAAGGACTCCATCATGTCTAGATCCAGCGGTGTGGGACTTCATACCCATTCCCCAGCCAGTATGGTGGAGGTGGGTGGTGTGGCACAAGTGTTCTGGACCCTGGCGGGTGGAATGGGATATAATGATGTGGCCCTGAAAGATATTTTCAACGCCGGTCTGGATGACCCGGTGCCAGAAAAAGAAATGGATCAGTTGGACGCTTTTGATTTTTGGGAATTCGTTTTTTACCTACAACATCGGCCTCCGTGGGATACCCCAGCCACACCTGTCTCTCCCGGTGGCATGGCCCACTCTAGACCGGGGTCTACAGACAGGAGGACCGCCAGCCCAGCACCACTACACAGTATGGCCGCCAGCCCAGCGCCACAGCACAAGTTGGCCGCCGGCCCAGCGCCATGGCGCAAGATGGCCGCCAGCCCAGCACCACAGCGCAAGGTGGCCGCCAGCCCAGTGCCACAGCGCAAGATGGCCGCAAGCCCAGCGCCACAGCACAAGGTGGCCACCAGTCCAGCTCCACAGCACAAGTTGGCCACCGGCCCAGTGCCACCGCACAAGATGGCCGCCTGTCCAGCACCTCTGCACAAGATGACAGTCACAGTTGACCCTCCAGAGGTCACCGGTTACACTCACTCCAGAGTCGGGTCAGGTCACCGGTTACACTCACTTCAGAGTCGGGTCAGGTCACCGGTTACACTCACTCCAGAGTCAGGTCAGGTCACCGTTTACACTCCAGAGTCAATTCAAGTCACCATCAACACTCCAGAGTCAGGTCAAGTCACCATCGACACTCCAGAGTCAGCTCAAGTCACCATTGACAATCATGAGTTAAGCACTACCACAGTTAGACCTCAGGAGTCAAGTCAAGTCACCGGTGATCTTCATGGGGAAAATCAAGTCACCAGTGTTCTTCATGGGCAAAGTCAAGTCACCAGTGTTCTTCATGGGCAAAGTCAAGTCACCAGTGTTCTTCATGGGCAAAGTCAAGTCACCAGTGTTCTTCATGGGCAAAGTCAAGTCACCAGTGTTCTTCATGGGCAAAGTCAAGTCACCAGTGTTCTTCATTGGCAAAGTCAAGTTACCGACTATCTTCATGGGCAAAGGCAAGTCACCATTGATCTTCATGAGCAGAGTCGAGTCACCAATGATCTACATGAGCAGAGTCAAGTCACCATTGATCTTCCTGAAGCCAGTCTAAACACCACGGATCTACCAGAATCTCTCCACGTCTCTGCTGAACTACCAGAGTCTCTGCGGAACTACCAGAGTCTCTCCATGTCTCTGCTGAACTACCAGAGCCTCTCCTCGTCTCTGTGGAACTTCCAGAGTCTCGTCACGTCTCACCCGAACTCTCTGAGCGCTCAACTTATCCTGTCGTGGCCACGGAGGCCATCCTTAACCTGTTCATGTTCTCTGTTTCAGACTTGCCTAACCAGACTTGCTCTACTGTGTCATCGATCCCACTGTGGTGGTCTTCTGCGCCGGCCTGGTGGGCTTCTGTCTTGACCACACGGATGTGGTGGTCTTCTGCGCTGCTCTGGTGGGCTTCTTTCTCAACCGCATGGTTGTGGTGGTCTTCTGCACCGCCCTGGTGGGCTTCTGTCTCGACCGCACAGATGTGGTGGTCTTCTGCGCCGCCCTGGTGGGCTTCTGTCTCGACCGCACGGATGTGGTGGTCTTCTGTGCCGCCCTGGTGGGCTTCTCTCTCGACTGTATGGATGTGGTGGTTTTCTGCGCCGCCCTGGTGGGCTTCTTTCTCGACCACACGGATGTGGTGGTCTTCTCCTGGTGGGTTTCTGTCTCAACCGCATGGCTCGAGTTCCACCTTGCTCCACCCTGGATTCCTGCCCTGTCGGTTCGGCCCTGGGCCAATGAACTTTCTGTTCTCTCCTGAACTTGTGTTTTGTTGTTGTTTTGTTTTAGTTTTTTGTTTTCTCTCTGTTTCCCTCTGTGGACCTGGCCCTCCGTTCCTCCCCCTGGTCCTCCGCTGGTCCACCTCCCTCCTGGTTTCTGTGTTCCTTGGGTTGTTCTTATGTTCAGGTGGAGCATCTGGTAGCTGCTCCGTAGAGGAGGGGGTAATGTCACCGTGTCTGCTCTGTGTTTCCCTAGGTGTCCACTAGTGGTCTCACTTCCCCATAGGCACCTCATCGCAGGCACTATTGCACTCCTGTTAATTGCACTCAGATGTCTTCACTTCATAGTCATTACCCTGCCTATATTAACCGGTCGGTTTCTGTTTGTTTTCATGGAGTCCTTACTTTCCGTCACCCAGTTTCCTTGCATTCCTAGTTTCGAGTTCCTGTTTATTTGTTTGTTTTGGATTGATTTTTGGTTTTGACCCCCTGCTTGTTGGATTCTGATTTTGGATTACCCATTAAAACTCACACTGCTTTTGGATCTCTCGTCTCCTGTGTCCCTGTGTTCCCGATCGTTACAGATTTGCAATGATGAATACATGAGATTTGAAAGAGTATATTGTAAACTCTCAGTCTGGTAGCACATGTTGGGTGACTTGTGCTCAGCTGTAAATTTGGCTGACTCCTCCAGCGCCCCTCTGACTGAGCTATGGCACACTCAAGTGCTTTTATGCTAATCACGCATACCCTGAATATTCATTGAGGTCTGCTCTCCGTGATGTCCTCACTGAACTTCCTGTTACCTCTAGCCAGAGGGAGGAAAGGGAAGAGAAATGAATGAGAGCGGGGCAGCTGGAGGGAGGGGGACAAAGAAGGATTGCATTAAAATTGCCTGTGGGTCATCCATTAGACATGGTAGTGGGCCAGCTCTGGGAGGTCACATTAATTCCTGTGGCCTGTATCACTTCCCCCAAGTGCTGCTTATTTAACAACTCCGCAAGTGCTTGAATAAACATCTAATATGACCTTACTTTTATGAATGATTCTAATTTTATGCTCTATTAATAAATTTAATGTGTATATACACTTACGTGTATATATACACATCACTGGGCTTTGTACATTTTCACTGGTCCATCCAGTCGGACTTGTAACTTGAATGTCGCAGGTTCGAGTCTCGAGTCCGGCAGGAATTGTAGGTGGGGGGAATGAATAACCAGCGCTCTCTTCCACCTTCAATACCACAACTGAGGTGAGACCCTTGAGCAAGGCACTGTACCCCCAACTGCTCTCCTGGCGCCGCACTCTTCTGAGTGTGTGTTCATGGTGTGTGTGTGTTCAATGATGTGTTTGCCTGCACTTGGATGGGTTAAAAGCACAAATTCCAAGTATGGATCACCATACTTGACCACACGTCACTTCATTAATTAATATCGTTATTATTTAAATATTTGGGGTCATTAAAGGGTTTAATGTTGTAAAAATAATGTTGTAAATTAGTATTAAAAATGAAAATAACTTTATTATTATTTTAAACTATCATTGTTGTGTTGTGTTGTGCTGCTTAATATTTTTTGTGGAAACCATGACATATTTTATTGTATTTTTTTATTTTGCTATGTGTAATTTTTGAAGATATGAATGTATTTTTATGATGAGCAATTGAAGAAATAGCAACAGCACAACATTGATCAGGTAAAATTGACAGTTCCATCATTTAGCTCAAAACTCTCTTGCACTGCTCTGGGTGATCAGGTTTTCCTTATTATTCAGCCCTGTTTCAGATTTGTTAATTGATCATGGTTTTCTTTTATTCTTTTTCTTTTTGTAGTCCGTGCACATCAGGAACTGGCGTGAGGTAAGGCATCAATTTATAGCGCATCACAAATGCTATATCTGAGTCACAATAATGAATCTGATAGTAATGGGACTTCTGATGTCCTGCAGCGTGTGGACCATCTGTTGAAGCAGGGGAAGTTCATAGAGGCTCTGTCTCTTGCCTGGTCCTTCCACCGCCTTCCACCGCCAAAGCTGTGCTAGGTCGCTCCTTCTGTTCACATCCACTCTAAAATCTACACTTCTGTTAAACCAAATGACTGTTATTTTCTCAATTTCAGTGAAAATGATTACAGCTTTCAGACCTAAAAAGCTTTTAATTTGTAATTATGTAAGTTACAAATTATATAGTCTTTTATTTTCCAAGAAATTCAGAATTTTTGTACAAAAGTCACAAAATAAAAAAATCAAATGCTGTAATGATTCCACAAAATGCATATAGTAATGCAGACCTAATGGGATGTGTTTACGTAACAGGTCTATTTGCAGACCCTTCTAAGAGAAAACGTGTGGTTGCAGACAAGGTAAGATTCTTATTAACGCAGTGACACTGCTGTACATACATCTTTACTTCAATTTTTTGTTGGATCCAGTGTTACCAACCTAAGCCGAAAAAAAAGCAGCACCCTTTGGTTTGCTTTATCTTAGTAAGGGGTTCATCCGTCAACAGTATAATGGCCTAAAACATGCCTTAAGGATATGTCAGAGATGGTCTCGAAGAGTATAGTATAGTAGCTTCAAATGAGTCTCCAGCATTAAACCTGGTTGAGCAGGTTTGGGATTTAAAATCCCACTTCTTTATTCTGTGAAAAAAAATTTCCCCTATTGAGACCGTATTTGATTTTCCTGTATAACAGATTTCAAAATGAATTTACCTATCTGTAGCAATGTAAATGAGAGTTATGATGGCTAAATTTACTTGTTATTTTGCAAATAAAGGACCCATTTCTTTGATGATTTTCTGTGGAAGTTTTGTTACAGTATTTGGATCGCTCTCTGAAAAAATGTCCAGAACAAGGAAAAATCCAGGTGATGGAGCAACACTTCCAGGTAATGGGTCACCAATAGAATCCCTCTCAATTGAGCCTCAAATGGTGTTATTTGATCATTTTTCCAGATTGTTATTATTTAAAGATGTAGACATTAATTAATACAGAGCTGTAGATTTTTTTAGCATTAAAGAGGCTTTTTAGAGAGGTGAGAGTGAGGAGAACAGACAGAGAGTGACGCAGACAGTCTCCTTTATGACAGTCTTTAGGCCTGCGGCATCCATTTTTAAACCACATCTCATCATAAGGCGGAAACCACACACAATAATGGCCCACTAATGTCATCTCTTCCCTGCCTCTGGGTCTCGCTTGCTCTCCGATTTCTTTTTGCCATTAAGAAGCACTCTGTCTTCACAAAAATTAGGCACTCACCATGGCCTAATGACAGATTTAGTTCTGTATATCTAGGGCAGAGTGAAATGTTATGCTGCTCTAACTGCTAACTGCTGTGTCTGTCAGACACACGTTCACAGTCAGTTTTATCACAAGAGAAATATGCATAATTAATTACTTCACCCATATGCGTTGGACTGAGGTTCTATTGTAATTAGGGCTGGACTATATATCAGATAGATCACATTCACAATATTATTTGTTGCTTTTTATTGATTCCAAAAATCTGCATTGTTCTAGTTCTGTAGAAATCTGTTTAGCTTTCTTCCAAGTTCTACAAACACAGATTTCTTTCTCACTTTCTAGTTTACTTTTGTAGCCCTGATGTTATTTATTATCATGAATTAATTAATTGTCTTGTTCTTTTATTCCTTCAAACCCCATCACTCCATCTTTTTCTGCTCCTGCTTGTTCTTTCTTTCTTCTCCTCTGCAGGACATGGTTCCCAGAGCCGATCAGCCCTATACGCTCACTACGCAAGCTGCGTAGGGCCCCGCAAATTACTCAAGGCCCCGCCTCCTCCTCGTGTCATAACGCGTCAAGTCAGCTTCAATTAATGTTTACAACATCAATGACAAAATGAAGCGAAACTATCCTTCTGGTCACGAAAAGAGGGAAAGAAAACCCATGAAAGTGAACTGCGGGAACAACAATCAGGTAAACTTGTCTTCTCTCCTCTCTAAGTTTGAGGTCAGCAAAGTAAAGTTTATGTGCATTTCTGTTGTGTTTTTTCGGTCTTGCTAACCTAGCTGGGCAGGCAGGCAGTGCATCTCTTGGATCACTTTGTGCCTGGCAAAAGTGAAAGTAAAATACAATTATTTATTACGTTTGTTTTTGATAAACGACAAAGTGCAACGGTGTTTGTTTACTGCAGCTCGGAAAAGATAACCGCGTCGCGTGTTATCATGCGTTCATATGCGCATGCACGAAATGAAATGAGCATTTTTCAAGCAGAAATATATGTGGAGACCAGACAGACTGTACAATATATGGGCGTGAATGATGGCACTCCTCATCAAAAGTGCACATTATACATACATACTTTTAAAACAAGACACTGATTATCTAGTCTCAGTCAATGTGTAGTTAAAAACTCTATACAACTGCACTGCACTAATTATGCAAGATGGAAAGCAATTTATTGATAATTTGACAGTGATTGACTTGATTTATAGGCTATGTTGAATTTAAAATGTTGATTAGCTGGACATACTGGTCAATGTGTGGATGCACATCCCTCAGTTAATAATAACCATAAATCAAGAATTGCTTCACCATATACATTACAAAAATTAAAAAAACCTTTAACATGCTATGGCAAGCCATTTGAGCTTTTATTCATTTACAGCTTATGCATTTTTGATATCAAGCATTACATTTCTTTACTATTTGCAATGTGAATTCTTGATTATTTTTTACTAATAGTTAGTCAATAATAGCTAATACTAATAATATTAATACTAATAGCTAATAGTAATACTTAGTTACATTTTTATCTACCAATGTCTATTTTTGATATCAGGAATTACATGTTAACTTGTACAAAATTTCATTCTTGATATCAATGATGTCATCACTTACAGGGATTATTGATATCTGCATAACTAGTTCACTAGTTAAATATTACAAGAGCCAAGCCATAGTATAAATAGTATTTTATATTTGAAAAATGTATAAAAGAAAATTGGGAGCCAGTTTGAATGGGTCTGATGCAGCTTATAAAACGAGTTATCTATAATTTGCAGGTGCTATGCTTAAGTTTGTCAGTAGAGGAGATGCTGGACCATCAGCCAGTACAAGCACAGACTCAGTTGAAACACATCCAGCCTCAGCCAGTACAGCACAGCAGTCTTCAGCAAGTATTAACACAGACCCAGGTGAAGTACAGGCAGCCTCAGTCAGTACTAGCACAACCAGAGGTGTACAGCCAGCAGCTCAGACCCAAATAGAACAGTTGCCGCTCCACCAAATGACCCAGCAGATTGGCCCCCCGTCTTAACAGACTTTATGAGGAGTGAGTTAGTGCGCAGAGGTCCATTCAAACCAGGACTGGATTTTTCTTTCCCTAAACACAAGTCTAGAAGAGCTTTCCATTCAGGCTTATTACAGAGAAAACTGTCAAATGGGGAAAAGATTCACAGGAGCTGGCTTACATACTCAATCAAAAACAATGCTGTTTATTGTTTTTGCTGTAAGCTCTTTTCTACAAAATACAACAAAATTATAAAGGAAGGTGTGAATGACTGGTCAAATATCAATGCCATTCTGAAACACCATGAGAGTAGTCCTGAACAAACACAAAATATGATTAAGTGGAGAGAACTTGATCTGCGCCTAAGTCTGGGTCAGACTCTTGACCAGATACAAATGACCATTTATGAGGCTGAAAGAAAGAGATGGCGTGATGTCCTTACACGTTTAATAAGTATAACCCAGTCCCTGGCTGAACGAAACCTAGCATTCAGGGGTTCGTCAGAAAAACTCTTCCAGCCAAATAATGGAAACTTCCTAAAAGAGGTTGAATTACTGGCAAAATTTGATCCCATTATGGAAAACCATCTAATCAAAATTAAAGATGGACAGACACATGCTCATTACCTTTGGCAGCACACACAGAATGAGCTAATACAGATTGTGAGTGGCAAAATTCTGGAAGCAATAGTGACTCAAATAAGAGACTCAAAGTACTTCTCCATTATCTTGGACTGTACACCTGACATTAGTCACCAAGAGCAAATGTCCATTATTCTGAGAAGCGTGGCTTTTAGGGGAAAGCCAGAGATCAAGGAGCACTTCCTCGGCTTTGTAAATGTTGAGGCTACAACAGGTTTAAATCTGTCCACTGTCATCTTAAATAAGCTGAATGAGCTGAAGATTTCATTTGAAGATTGCAGAGGGCAAGCTTTTGATAATGGGGCCAACATGAAAGGCAAGAACCAAGGAGTACAAGCCAGACTGCTCAGAAGAAATCCCAGAGCCGTGTTTGTCCCATGTGGAGCACATACTCTAAACCTTGTAATTGCAGATGCTGCCAAATCTTCAAAAGATGCAGTCGGGTTCTTTGGACATGTGCAAAAGCTCTTCACCTTCTTTTCAGCTGGCACACAAAGATGGAGTGTTTTAAAGAAACACGTGAAGATAACCATGAAGTCATGGAGTGACACAAGATGGGAGAGTAGGCTCAAAAGCATTCATGCAATAAGGCACCAGGCATCTGAGGTTCGGGAGGCATTACTGGAAGCCAGACAGACAATCAATGATCCTGTGGCCAAAGTGGAGGCACAAGCACTTGCCGAGGAAGTTGGGTCCTACCGCTTCTTGATTTGCTGTGTCGTATGGTGTAAGATACTGACTATTACAAACATAGTGAACAAGCTCCTCCAATCAGCCTCAATGCAGTTGGATATAGCAGTTAATTTAATCTCGAATGCAAAGGCTTCCCTCACTACATACCGAGACACTGGATTCTCTGAGGCACAGACAACAGCCAAAAGCATTTGCGAAGTAATGAATGTGGAGGCTGTTCTGAAAGAGAAGAGACTGAGAAACAGCAAGAGGCATTTCAGCTATGAGGCTCCTGATGAACCAATGACTGATGCACTGAAAAACCTTGAAGTCAACTTCTTTAACATTGTGGTCGACTCTGCTGTGACATCCATGGATGAGAGATTTGAAACACTCAACCAGGTGAAATCCAAATATGGAGTGTTGCTAAACTTCAGCACTGCCTCACAGATGTCTAGTGAATCTTTAAAAGCTCACTGCATGGAAGTTCAAAATACTCTAACCTTCGGAAATGACTATGACATCAGTGGAATGGATCTGGCACACGAGATTCAGAATTTACCTGATCTGCCATCAGATAAGATGACTGCATTTGAGTTGCTTTCATTTCTCTGTGAGAAAAACCTGGAGGAACTCTATCCTAATCTTTGGATAGCCCTAAGAATTGCAGTCACCCTGCCTGTAACAGTAGCATCGTCAGAGAGGAGCTTTTCAAAATTAAAGCTCATCAAAAGCTACCTGAGGTCTTCAATGTCACAGGAACGTTTGAGTGGATTGGCCATCATGAGCATAAATCATGATGTGGGGAAACACCTGTCCTATGATGACATCATTGATGATTTTGCCTCAAGAAAGTGCAGAAAAGGAATATTTTGATGGTAAGATTTTAATTCAAACATTCAAATGTTTACGCATTTGTAACATGTAACGAGTAACATGTAAGATTGTGTAAATGACTGTTTAACTAACTATGTGATATTCTTCTCAGTTTCTTCTAGACAGTCCAGATAGACTGGTGTTGCCCATACTGATGCCGAAAATGCCCAGGCTGTAGAGAGAACCTAAGTTAATCCCAAAAGCCAAAGCTCAGAGTTATAATTTATTATTTATGTTTACGTTAATATTCACTTACTTAATAATATTCACTTGTTATCTTAATATTCTATAGGAAATACTCTATTCAATAAATATTGTTTGTTTGAACCTCATTCTGTTCTATATTGTTGTTCTATATTGTCGACTGTTTTGTTTAAAGGAGGGAGGATTGTATTGGGATCACTGAAGTGTCAGGTGTGACTGTGTGGCAATGGCAAATGGTCACGGGTCAGTTAGAGGGCCCCTTAGCAGAATTTTGCTTAGGGCCCCAGGGAGGTCAGGATCGGCACTGGTGTTTAGTTTTGTATGTGGGTTTATGTAATGCGTGTTCGTGTTTTTGTTGTATTGTATCAAATGAATTTTGCAACCTTTCTAATTATGTATTACTTTTTTGGATCCAACTATTTTTACAATTATGTTTGAGCAGCAGTGACCGTAGTAACAATACTAAAATTTGCTTTTTCTATGAGTAACGCTGAAGGAATAAAAATTGTACATTTAAATATTAGGAGTCTTATCCCTAAAATTGACCTACTTCGTGCATGGGTTGCATTACATAAACTTAACATAATTACTCTTTCCGAAACATGGCTTAATAGTAATATATCAGATACTGAAATTAATCTTCAAAACTATATCCTATAAAGATTTGATAGGAGTTCGAGAGGTGGGGGTGTGGCTATATATGTTTCCTCTGAGCTCATATCTGAGTTCACCATACCTACAGTTGAGCCTCTACACTTTGAATGTGTTTTTGTTAAAATAATTTTTCATGAAAATAAAAGCTTAATTATCGGGAGCATATACAGACCACCCTCTTCGCCAGCTGAAACTTTTGATCACCTGATATCCACTATTAACTCCATTTCCTGTAATAATGAAATTATTTTACTTGGGGATTTCAATAAAAACTGGTTAGATAAATCATCTGATAAAGTGAAAAATTTATTCAGTAATTTAAATATCTCACAATTAATTAAGGAACCAACTCGTATCACTCCTACTTCTCAATCCCTGCTTGACTGGATACTTGTTTCACATCCAGATAGATTTTTAAAGGCTGGTGTTATGTCTGATTGCTTTAGCGATCACTCGATAGTATATTGTGTTTGGAAGATTAAATTACCTAAATCACCACCAAGACTTATCAAAATTAGACAATATAAGCAACTGAATTCAGATTTATTTTTTAATGATTTGATCGCTATAAATTGGGACAGATACCAACTTATACCTAATGTCCAAGACGCATGGGATTTTCTCTATACCGAGTTTAATGATGTTTTGGATAAACATGCTCCTTGGAAATCTGTCCGGGTAAAGGGTAATCACCTCCCTTGGATTGACCCTGAACTTATTAGCCTTTTTAGGCAGAGGGATAAAGCATGGTCAATTTTTCGACGTACAAGGGCTAAAGTAGATTGGGAAATATACAGGCAGCTGAGAAATATGAGTAAGACTAAAACCCGTAATGCAAAATCCAACTACTATAAGGATAGCCTCAGTAATGATTTTAAGAATCCAAAACAATTCTGGAAAAAAATTAAAACTATTACTAATACATCAGAAAAACATTGTATTAATCAAATACGAGTTTCAAATTCAATTCTACATGACTCTCTATCTATTGCTGAAGCATTCAATCATCATTTCTCTTCCGTCTGTTCGACCTTAATAACCGAATCTGATCTGGGTACTGGTTTTTTAAATAATACTTTGCCCAATCACAGTTATTTTTATTTTAGGAAAATTCAACCAGATGAAGTGCAGAATGCCATAAATGAACTAAAAGGGAACAGTGGTGCTGGACTGGATGGTTTAGATAATAAGTTGATTAAATTAGCATCCCACGTACTTATGTATCCACTTACTGATTTATTCAACCTCTCTTTGTCTTCATGTGAGTTACCAGCTATCTGGAAGTGCGCTCGCATCACTCCAATACACAAAGGAGGAGATGTACTAGATCTTAACAATTACAGACCCATATCTATTATATGTTCTATTGCTAAAGTGTTTGAAAAACTAATTTATAATCAACTCTCACACTTTCTTAGTGCAAACAATATATTATCACCACTTCAATCTGGCTTTAGATCTAACCACTCTACATCTACTGCCCTTCTTAAATTCACCAATGATGTCTTTTCTGCTGCAGATAATGGGGAACTTACAGGTGCTATATTTATTGACTTGACTAAAGCCTTTGACCTTGTTGATCACTATCTTCTTCTAGATAAGCTCTATGCTACTGGCCTGTCTAAAAATGCTGTATTGTGGTTTAGTGCATACCTCCATAATAGAAAACAATGTGTTATCCTTCATGGAAATAAATCTAATTTTTTAACTCAGCAAAGAGGTGTGCCCCAGGGCTCAACTTTGGGACCACTCCTTTTTTCTATTTACGTTAATAACTTGCCATCAATTCTTAATAACTGTTGTGCTCTACTTTATGCTGATGACACCGTTTTATATACATCTAAACATGATCTTCCTCAAATTCAAGCGTGTCTTCAGCATGATTTCAAAATTGTACAGGATTGGCTTTTGCATAACAAATTACTGCTCAACAAAACTAAAACATATCTCATGATTTTTGGTACCAGACAAAAACTCAAACCTGAAACCAATTCTTGTATAATAACCTGTTCTGACCGTACTCCTCTGCCTCAAGTTGATAAATTTAAATATCTTGGTGTATGGCTAGATTCTGAGCTTTCTTTCAAAATTCATATTGCTCATATCTTACGTAAAGTCAATTATGGAATTAATGTTTTATATCGATCTCGTAACTGCTTCACTTATAGTGTGCGCAGGAAACTCGCCTCGCAACTTATACTTCCGATTTTTGACTACTGTGATGTTGTTTACCAAAACTCTGTAAAATCAGACCTTTCCCGTCTCAAAACAGCCTATAACAGATTGTGCAGATTTGTCCTTGGATGCCCTTTTCTCACGCATCATTGCACAATGTATAATGCACTGAATTGGCCCTCTTTAAATATAAGAAGACAAATGCACTGGCTTCAACTAATATTCAAATGTATCCATTTCAATTACCCATCTTATTTAAAACAGTATTTTGTTCCTATTATTTCAAATTATCATTTGAGGCACTCTGTTCAGTTTTATTTTTCTGTCCCCCGTGCCAAGAAGACAGTTGGCAAAAGAGCTTTTATGTTTAAAGCCATTATAGATTGGAATAACTTACCTTCCGATATTAGATCCATTACTTCATTTGGGATGTTTAAGCGTACCTTGTCTTCTTACTTTGTGATTGACTGCTCTTGTAATGTATGATGCTGACATAATGTGAATTATTATTTTTGTTATTATTATTATTGACATAATGTGAATTATTACATTATTATTATATGTTTTTCTGCCAAGTTGATCTAGTGGTTGTAAAGTGTGGTATATTTCGGTTAATAGTATTGTTTTTTTTGTTTTTGTTTTTTTGTGTGTGTTTGAGGCTCTGTATGTATTTGTTTGTCCAATTTGTATAATTGTATTTTTGTTTATTTTCATTACTGTTCTTTTGTGATGGTTGTGATGTATTTTAGGACCCCCTTGAAAACGAGATGATGCATCTCAAGGGGTTTATCCTAATAAAATAAATTTAACATACGAAATGCACACAGACTGCATACGCACTGCAGACGGAGTATGTGTGTAACAGGCATGCGTCTTGTCGAGGTTTCCATTGGGAAGCTTCTTTAAAATAAATAAAATAAAAAATCTGAAGCAAACCTGGCAGCATCTTAGCTGCATCCATGTTAGCACATCACGTTTGATGTGGTAATTTCACAGTAGGCATACACACAGGTTTAAAGACTCGTTCTCCCCCCTATAGATTCGGCTAGGTGTACATCCGCGCTAAAATATCAAGGTGAAAGTCATCATAGCTTGCGTAGTATAGACCCAGCTTCCAACCCAACTTTGAGAATAGATTAACGGCGATATTTTTTTATTGCCCGATAAGAGTCTCCTGTTAACGCAGCACGTTAATGCCGATAATGGCCCACCACTAATATACAGTACAGACCAAAAGTTTGAACACACCTTCTCATTCAAAGAGTTTTCTTTATTTTCATGACTATGAAAATTTTAAAGTCACACTGAAGTCATCAAGGGCTATTTGACCAAGAAGGAGAGTGATGGGGTGCTGCGCCAGATGACATGGCCTCCACAGTCACCGGACCTGAACCCAATCGAGATGGTTTAGGGGTGAGCTGAACTGCAGACAGAAGGAAAAAGGGCCAACAAGTGCTAAGCACCTCTCGGGGAACTCCTTCAAGACTGTTGGAAGACCATTTCAGGTGACTACCTCTTGAAGCTCATCAAGAGAATGCCAAGAGTGTGCAAAGCAGTAATCAAAGCAAAATGTGGCTACTTTGAAGAATCTAGAATATGACATATTTTCAGTTGTTTCACACTTTTTTGTTATGTATATAATTCCATATATAATTCCACATGTGTTAATTCATAGTTTTGATGCCTTCAGTGTTTGATTCTAGAAAACACAGGATGAGATGGAGACTCCCTGTGCGAGCACATGCGAGTAACTGGTGGACTTGTCGGTGAATGGTGTATGGTAGATTCGTGAGAGGAATTGAACTTACGGGAGAAGAATTGGACTTACGGGACGCATCATCAGTAGTGTTCCTCTGGGTCATGGGGTGTTTCGGCCTTTGACACTATACACCCTCCCCAGAGGCGGCCAGCTCTAGGTTGCTCAGACCTCAGCTTGCGTCCCAAGTCCAATTAGCCATGAAAGTCACCTTGTTATCAAGCGGCGGACATCTCAGGGGACTGTGCATGGCAGAGACGTCCTGTTCCCTGATTCAAGCCAAAGCAGACTTATCTCCTGGCACACTACTTGGGGGCCCAGCTGGGGTCGTTCCTCTTCAGCCAGAGCCACTGGCTGCTTCTTTCTGCTGCCTCTGATGCAGCTTTAACGGCTGTGCGCTGGTTCTGGCCCTTAATTCCCAGATCCCTCAGCAGTTCTGTGGTGGATGTTCCAACAAACCCTCTGCACCCAACCTCTACTGGGCGGACTTCCGCGTTCCAGCCACAATGTTTTGCTTCGGCGGCTAGGTCGGCATACCGCAGGTGCTTCCGCTCATATGCCTCCTCCATGGAATCCTCCCAGGGTATGGTGAGTTCGATAATGTATATCTTCTTTATGGAGGGGGACCAGAGCACCAAGTCAGGCCACAGGGAGTTAGTGGCAATATCTGAGGGGAATACCAGCTGTTTACCAATGTCTGCCAGCATCTTCCAGTCGCGTGCTAGGCACAGCTGGCTTCTCTCTGATGGTGTGGAGTTGCTCCTGGCAGATTTAGCCCCTTCACGGACGAAGGCAGTTACCCATGGTTTTGTTGAGGTGTTAGGCATTGGCAAAGACAGGGCATTGATGCTGGATCGTTTTTTCTCCAGTGTGGCAGCAAGGCTCTTCAAAACTTGGTTGTGGCGCCAAGTATATCGTCCTTGGGTAAGGCTGGTTTTACACCCGGTGAGTATGTGCCGGAGGGAGGCTGGCCTGGAGCACAGGATGCACCCAGGATCTTCACCAAACCACTGATGGAGATTAGTTGGTGTTGGGAGGACATCATATATGGCTCTGATGGTAGAGCTCAGATCCCTCGCTTCCATGGCCCATACATCCCTCCAGCTCAGCCTCCTCCTTTCGACACTCTCCCACCGTGTCCACCGTCCCTGTTTGAATGCAACTGCCTTGGCCCATCTTGTCGTTTCCTCCTGACGCCGCACTTCCTCCACCACCATCTCCCTCTCCGTGCTGGAGCAGTGGCGTTTCTCCAGGCTGGGCGACTAGTTGTTAGTCCGCCTCCTTCCTTTCTGAACGTTCCCCGCAATATCAGTATGTCTAAGAGCTGCTGTTGCCTCCTCTACTGCTCTTGCTGGTGTGAATCTACAATTTTCATAGTCATGAAAATAAAGAAAACTCTTTGAATGAGAAGGTGTGTCCAAACTTTTGGTCTGTACTGTATATATATATATATATATATATATATATATATATATATATATATATATATATATATAATGGATGGATGCACTTTATTGGACTTGGACAAAATCTCAACACCCTTTCACAGCCATTATAAATCTTATAAACCAATTTGTAAAGGGCATTTTTTTATATTAATATAATATAACTCTGATTGTATTTGTCTGAAAGAAGAAAGTTATTTACACCTACAATGACTTGTGGATAAATCATGGGCTACTTTTTATTTTGGGTGAACTATCCCTTTAAAGCAAGCATGGACCTCTTGCCCAGTTTCTGAACCTACTGCAGATGTGGTATGTGGTATGATGCGCTCAAACCTGTAGCAGCACTTCAAAAGCTCCCTGCACATCTCCCTTCTTCTCCAGCAGGTAGGCTCTGGCCTCATGCAGCTTGTGTTTCTCTGTGATCTGTGATTAGACGAGACAGAGATAAGCCTGTCAAATGTGTTGAAGTCAAATTATCAAGACAAATGATCCACTTCTAGCAACCCACTGGATGAACAGGCTCAGACTCAGACTGAGAGAGTGTTTAGGTGAGATTGTTTGTTTGTGAGATACCATTTCCATAATGAAACATTCAAACATTCTGAAACTAAAGTAAAAAGAGAGTTATGCGCAAGGCGGAGAAACACAAACCAGCATCCATGAATACAGCGGAATCCATGAATACAAAAACAGGGAAGCTGAGAGCGAGCTCAGAGGAAAAAAGACAATACAGACTGACAGAAATACAGCAGCAAGAAGATGGATCTAGATATGGAGACATACACAATGAACAGTGAAACAAGGAAAAGGCAAGACGGCAGAGCTGCTGTATATGCATGTGTGTGTGCAAGGTGTCTGTTCAAATATTTAGCAGGTGCCACTCTTCCTCTGTAACAGTATTGATTCTCTCTTCTGCCTGTATGTCTCAGCGCTTCAGCACAGCAGATATCTCCCCTCCCTCTATTATTCATTCATTCATTAATTTCTTCCTCCAGGCACCTTTCTGCCTGAGCCTGTCAACCAGCACTCTAATTACATCAGATTGGCAACCTTTACTTGCTCTATCAGTGGTTTCATGTTGATTGATTAGATAGTGTGTGGTCTCCTAATCGTCAACTTGCTATTCCAGTCCTGTAGTATGAGAAGTGAATTCAGTAATCATCTGCATTTCAGTGCACAAACTGAGTCTTATTTACTAATAGCCTGAAATCCAATTTACCAAAATGCTAAACATGGTGAAATCACACCAAAAAGCGCCATGGGTATTGAAGTCATTCTCAATCTTTCACTTTCGGCGTAAACACAACTTCCTTATATGTAAATTAGGCTCATTACATATAGTGACTTATTCATAAACTAGGCTATCTGTCTGCTGCAATTAGCATCACACTACTCAAACTGAATGTTCTCACCCTTTATTGCACTGACAAAAACAACTGAAATATTCTGAAAATATAATATTTTAGCTGAAGAGATTTAAATTGACACTCTGAGACACCATGCAGAGAATAACCTGAAAAATGTACATTCATTATATAAAATTCCATGAAATTTTTATGACTATTTACTATGCAATTTGTGTTAAGCATATATTTCCAGGCACATTTAAGCTGATTCGTAGAATTTCTTTAATGAACTGGGATCGAAAACAACACAGAAAATGTATGCAAAATAAAAAGTCAGCAAGTGCAATGTGGCCGAGCCTGTATGCAAAATATGCTTTTCGGTATATGCTGACAATACTCATTTGTCATTTGAGCTTCTCAATAATATAAAAAACATTTGTGAGCTCTCAAATTAGCTCTATATAAAAAAAAAACATGTAAAGCTGGTCCTACACCTGAAGCAAATGGCCAGATCCGGGTTAGGAAAACTCACAGGTATTGAACACCCGATGCATCATTTTCAAGTTAAAGACTGCAGTTCAGAACAGTGAATATACAGCACCATACTGGCAAATGAACAAAGCCATGCCAATGAGTGTGACTATAGCATAAAAAAATTGTACAAACAAAGATAAAGGCCCATCTATATTACAGTTAGGTCCATATATATTTGGACACAGGCACAGTTTTTATTATTTTAGTGGTTGACTTATATGTACCTCCCCCCTTTTCTAGGGACCAAAAGTAATTGGACAATCGACTCAAAAGCTGCTTCATAGATAGTTGTGGGCCATTCCTTAGTTATTTATACATCAATTAAGCAGGTAAAGGGTCTGAAAGAGATATACTAGAGATATACTGTCTGCCCGGATTCAGCCCGGAGTTCATTGGGAGGCGCAGAGTTCATTGGGTGGCTCCAATATTAAAAATGGAGATTACCCAAAACATAAGCAACCAACGAGTTTTTGAAGGTAAAAAAGTGGAATATCCTGCAATGGCCAAGTAAATCTCCTGATTTCAACCTGATTGAGCAAGCATTTCACTTGCTGAAGACAAAACTAAAGGCAGAAAGACCCACAAACAAACAACAACTGAAGTCAACTGCATTAAAGGCCTGGCAAAGCATCACTAAGGAGTAAAACCAGTCTCTGGTGATGTCCATGAGTTCCCAGGCTTAATACAGTCGTTGCCTGCAAAGGATTCTCTGTAAAATATTAAAAATAAACATTTTATTGATTATATTAATTTGTCCAATTACATTTGAGCCACTTTTGTGGAATCCTGTGGAATATGATACATATAGCTGAAAGAAATGCCCTCTTTTTGGAAGCTAAAAGAATCAGCAAATTATGTAAAATATTAAAATACAAAATGGACTGATGGAATGCGGTGACCTGCTGAGGACTGAACTGACACAACAGGTCCAATAAGAGCTCATGAAGATCTGGACCCAACTTCAAGACAGGCTGAGGATTCATAAATCATGAGAAAAGAATGCACTTTAGAATAGAAGAAACTGTTACAAAACACTTTCAGAAAGTTGTTTTTAATAAACAATTTTTTGCAAAATGGTCATTTATTTGGATCATCAGACTATTGCTGTGAGCATTACTGTCCAGACTTACTACACACAGCACATACAGTAAGAGCAGCCTGCTCAAGGCAGTCCTTCAAAGCCAACTTCCATGAACTGAAGTTTAAGACCGCTGGCTTGAATGTGCCGGGGAAAAGATCAACAGCCAGACCAAAACCAAGGACAAACAGACCATAAAATGTAAACATGAAAACTCAACTGACAACAGAGAGTAGAATTAACATGACAATCAATTTTCATGTGAATATCTGCTTTGATGTACTGTGGTATCCTCAATAGTTTTCTGATAGCAATAACATCATTGCTCAGCTAACTCTAATTCCTATTCCTTAGTTATAATATCATTTTATTTAATTTATAACTAAAATACACTACCATTCAAAGGTTTGGTGTCAGTTAGATTGGTTAACATTAAATGAGTATTTGTTTGATAAAAAAATGCAAACATTTTTTTTTTACTTTTATTCCAAAGTAGACATTTCTTCAGTGCACATGATTCTTATTTTTTTTTTCATAAATAATTATAATATGCTGTTTTAATGAACCATCAATGTTAGAAGAAAGAGATTAATGACCCCAAACTTTTTTAACGGTAAAAGTGACAACAAAAAAAAAGTTGGGTGTTCAGTGCCTTGCTCGAGGGCACCTCAGATGTGGTATTGAAGGAGGAGACAGTGCTGTACATTCACTCCCCCCGCCTACAATTCCTGTCGACCCGAGACTCAAACTAGCAACCTTTGGATTACAAATCCAAATCTCTAACCATTAGGCCATGACTTCCGCTAGTGGATACTATTACAAAAGATTTATTTTTTAAATAAATGCGGTTACTTTTTATTCATAGGATTCATATCATAGGTTCCAAAAAGAAAATAAAAAAATTAAGCCACACAGTTGTTTCCAACATTGTTAATAAATCAGTGTATAATAATAAATTATATTTTAAAGTATATTAAAATAGAAAACATTTAAAATCACAATAATATTTCACAATATAAGTTTTTCTGCATTATTGATTAAATAAATGCAGCGTTGATTAGCATAAGAAAATTCTTTAAAAACATAACAAATCTGAGCCAAAACTATATATAAATATCCTATATACATACTGTCAAATATATAGGTGTTTTAGGCCAAGCCATCTACTCCTAAGACTGTCTGTCTCTTCTGAGGTAAATATGTTTTTCAAAGAGCTCCAAATGGAAATCATGCGTCATCCCCTTCTTGCTCTCGTTCGCTCTCTATCAAGTTATCATGTAGAGTGGTTTTCTCAGACCTCAATCATAGCCAAGCTCTCAAATCAGAGCCCAATCAGCCACCATCAGCTCCTGCTGAATAAGGCATGTGTGAGAGAGCACATCCTCATGTGAGACGCACTGTCCTACTCATAAATCTATGAGGCATATGAGAATGATATTATGAAGTATATGAAGTGGTCAAAATCATACAGAACATAAATGTATGTTTATGTTATGGATAACAAACACAGATGCATTTTACTGATGGCATTTTGAATGCACAGAGATACTGTGACAAGATCCTGAGGACCCCTCCGGACCCCCAATACAGTAAAACTGCACATTTTAGAGTGGCCTTTTATTGTGGCCAGCCTAAGGCACATCTGTGCAATAATCATGCCGTCTAATCAGGATCTTGATATGCCACACCTGTGAGGTGGATGGATTATCTCGGCAAAGGAGAAGTGCTCACTAACAAGATTTAGACATATTTGTGAACAATATTTGAGAGAAATAGACATTTTGTGTACATAGAAAAGGCTTAGATCTTTGAGTTCAGCTCATGAAAAATGGGGTCAAAAACAAAAGTGTTGCATTTATAATTTTGTTCAGTGTCTTCATTTATGATTGGAGAAATGATAAAAAAACAAGTGCTACTCTTAACCACTGACTTCTAGTCGTGTCCTCTTTTGAAAGGCCAAACAAAATAGTTTCTCTTCACAATGAAACAGCGTCATACACCACGGCCTTGAGAGGGTCGGCCTAGAGACTCTGCTTCGACCACAGTGACCACCACCTTCCCAAGCCTACCTCGCCACATACCCCCACCGCCCAACTCAGGCCGGGAAGCACTCCGGCCTGCAGCAGCCCCCCCCCACCCATTCCTGGAGAGGAAGTCGGCCACCGCCATCTGAGCCCCTGGCCTGTGGATCACCTTGAATTTAAAAGGCTGTAAAGCGAGATACCAACGGGTGATCCACGCGTTGGTATCCTTCATGCGGTGGAGCCACTGGAGGGCTGCGTGGTCCGAACAGAGAGTGAATTCCCGTCCCAGGAGGTAATAGCGCAGAGTGAGGACGGCCCACCGAATGGCTAAACATTCTTCTTCAGTGGTGCTGTATCTAGTCTCTCTCTTTGAGAGCTTTCGACTTAGATACAGCACCGGCCGCTCCTCTCCTGCGACCACCTGAGACAGGACTGCACCCAGCCCCCTGTCCGACGCGTCCTTCTGCAACAAAAAACGGAGATTAAAGTTAGGAGAGTGCAAGAGCAGCCCACCGCACAGAGCAGCCTTTACCTTGGTTAGGGCCTGTTGGCACGGCTCCGTCCACTGGACCGGATCTGGTGCTTCCTTTTTGGTGAGATCAGGGACGCACCTGCCCATGACCCAAGTGGAAGCCCAGATACCGTACCTCCACCCGCCCAATTGCACACTTCCGTGGGTTCGCCATGAGTCCAGCCACCCTTAAGGATCTCAGGACCGCACGCAGATGTTCCATATGCCGCTGCCAATCACTACTGTGTATAATGATGTCGTCGAGATAGGCAGCGGCGTACGCGCAATGGGGCCGGAGAATCTTGTCCATGAGACGCTGAAAGGTGGCGGGAGCCCGAATAACCCAAAAGGAAGGGAGACAAATTGGTGCAACCCAAACGGCGTGGTGAAGGACGTTTTTTCTTTGGATAATGGCGACAAGGGGATCTGCCAATACCTTTTGTTAAATCCAGTGTCGAATAAAAGCGAGCCGAACCTAACCGATCAAGCAGCTCGTCAACTCGGGGCATTGGATAAGCGTCGAATTTCGACACTGCAATCACCTTTCGGTAATCAACACAGAAACGGACCGAGCCATCTGTTTTAGGGACTAAAACTATCGGGCTCACCCAGTCGCTATGCAATTCTTCTATTACTCTATTCTATTACTTCTATTACTAATTCATCTTGAACCACCTTTTTTTGTGTTCCGGTAAATGATAGGGGCGGCTGCGCACCACTTCCCCGGGGACCGTTTTGGTATGGTGTTGTATGAGATTTGTGCGACCCGGCAGGGGTGAAAATACATCCGCAAAATCTGCTTGCAACTTGGCTAACTCTGCGAGCTGCCGCGGCGAGAGGAGATCTCCCCCAGGGACCAGAGTGAGCGGGTTGGTTTTGACAGCTGCTTCTGGTCCGAGATCATCCTCTGCTGAAATTGTCATGGCTAACTCAACCGAGGTCACCTCATTCCACCGTTTTAGAGGATTGAGATGGTAAATGTGACGTGAATTCCCTCTATCCGATCGCACCACCTCATAATCGAGATCCCCCACTCGCCGTGTAACCACAAACTGGATGTTGGAAGTAACAAAAGCTCTTTCTCTCCCAGTGTAAATTAACGCGCTCGCATACCCCTGTGGTACAGCCGACTCTGTTTGTTTTGAGCCTGGAGCAAATTCTCCATAGACAGCCGCCCCAGAGTGTGAAGTTTTGTTAGAAGGTCCATGACATAGTGAATTTCACTACGGCTGTTTGAAGGCCCCTCCTCCCAAGCCTCCCTAATGACGTCAAGCACACCGCGGGGCTGACGACCATAGAGAAGCTTGAATGGGGAAAACCCTGTGGAGTCTTGTGGAACCTCCCGCACTGGGAACATTAGGGGCTCGAGCCATTTATCCCAATTTTTGGCGTCCTCCTTCACAAACTTACGAACCATGGATTTCAATGTGTGATTAAATCGTTCCACCAAGCCGTCTGTTTGTGGGTGATAGACGCTGGTGCGAATCGATTTAATGCCCAGTAGTTCGTATAGCTCGCTTACCGTACATCACATAAACGCCGTGCCCTGGTCTGTGAGGATCTCTTTGGGGATCCCCACTCGGGAGATCACTCGAAACAGTGCATCCGCCACACTCTTTGCGGAGATTGTGCTAAGCGGCACTGCTTCTGGGTATCGTGTTGCATAGTCCACGAGAACTAATGCAAAACGATGCCCGCATGCTGAGTGTTCTAATGGCCCGATGAGGTCCATACCAATTATCTCGAAGGGGACCTCCATCAGTGGTAAGGGACTCAATGGCGCTTTAGAAGTGGCCGGAGGATTTACCAGCTGACATTCCCGACACCCCGCACACCACCGGCGGATGTACTCATGAATGCCCAGCCAAAAAAAAACGGGCCATTAGCTGCGCACGTGTCTTTGCTTACCCCAAGTGGCCTGCCATGGGACTACAGTGAGCCGCCTGGAAAAGCATTTCCCGACGGCTTTTTGGGACTAATAATTGGGTTATATTCCTTTTTGACTGGGTATCTTGGGTCACCCAATACAACCTATCTTTTATCATGGAAAAATAAGGAAAAGAGAGCGGTTGGTCAGGCTGGAGAAGCCGTCCGTCGATGGTGCGGACCCGGTCATACGCGTTTTAAGCGTCTCATCACGAGACTGCTCCAGTGGAAAGTCATCTTGCTTAGGGGACATGAAGTCCGCCCTTGTTCTCGTTTCCTCTGAGTCAGCCTGTGAAGGTCCCGCAACTGCATCCCCAGCCTGCGCCACCGCTTCTCCGTTTCCCTGCCCTGTCTCCCAAGAAGCATCCGCTCACAAAATCCCCAATAATTGTGTAAAAGCTGGCCAATCTGTCCCCAAAATCAGCGGATGCCTAAGGTGGGAATTAACCGCCACCTTCATTCTATGCATTTTCCCCCTAAACTGAATACTAACAGGCACTAAAGGGTAGTCCACCACATCCCCAGCAGGCCGGCCAAGGCCTTTCCGCCGCCCCAGCGGCAGAAGGATGGCCAAAAAAATTGGTGGAGAGAGGAGAAAGGGGCGGATGGACCAGTAGCCCCTATGCCCTCCCGTGTCCCTGGTCCGTTCCCCTGGAAGGCCCCACTCCGCTGTGGGACTCGAGGGGGCATGTTACTCCGCGACCTGGGAACAGGAATAGGGCGAGAGGGAGAGGGAAGGGAAGTGTTGCCGATGTTGTTCGGGGGTACGGCCGACTCACTGAAGGATGGCCCGCTTCATGTCGTCATAGGCCAGGAGGTTCGCTACAGGCAGCTGTTGGGCCGCCACCTGTGCCTCCCCAGTCAGCAGCGGCATGATTTCCACACCTCCGCTGTTCTCTCAAAGAGATCCACAAATGCCTCCGAATCGTCTTGTGGACCCATCTTCATCAGCAGGACGTGAGCTAAGGAAGAGACTGCTGCTGGGGTGCCCTCCCGGCCAAGAAAGCTCCAGAGAACTCGCCAGTCTTCATCCTGTGCTTGGACCAACAGCCGGAAGCGATCTTCCTGCTCCAACTTGAGGTCCATCAGCGCCTGATGTTGGGTTTGGTGAAGACCGGCGAGTGACTTCACCAGCTCCGCAAGTGGCGTTGCTGTAGCTGGCTGCATGGCGGCGTGCCAGCTTCCATGTCCCGGGTTTCGGCACCAGTGTAAAACAGGAAGTCAGGGTGGCGAAAAAGGCTCTTTATTAACTCAAAATAAAACAGGATAAACAAAAGTAAAAAAGGGCTCGGCTCTCTGCCTTCACACATATATACACACACACTCGACTCGGCTCAGCTCTGGCTCTCCCAAAGATCCAGCTATCTCCCCCTTTCCCCAGTCTATTGGGCGCTTATAACTCCTCTCTTCCCCAATCACTGGAATTACAAACAGGTGTTAATCATTAATCATTTGACCTCCTTATTACCGCTCATCTCCACATTCTTTCTCCCACTGCAGCTTTCCACCTTCCCACGCCCACCTCGCCACAATCTCTTTGGATTTGAGACTTTAGTCTTTGCAACTTTACAGATCTTCCTTACGCACCAAGAGCTTGTAACACTCCAAAGAGAAAGGAAAAAATTTAATCACATCATATAACCCCTTTAAGAGAGAATAGAAGATGTGTCAATGGGTCCTTTTAAATGTATATTTTAAACTCCATGCACACTAAAATACAAAATATCATACATGTTGGTGAATTGCCAAAGTGAAAAAAAGAAAAACACATCAAAGTCTAGATAAAGAATGGTCTTTTTTTTTTTTTACCCCAAATGCTGGCTATTGAGTATTTTTTTTCCTTTGATATGATCAAATTTTTATTTAAAAGGTAAATCGTTCACATATTGTCCTAAGGGTGCTTTCACATTTGGTTCGCTTGCCTGGTCGAACCAGAGTTCAATTGCTCCTCCCTGCCCCCACTGGACTGCATTCATATTATTTTATTTGGGTCTGAACCATGGTTTGTTTCTGTCAAGCCAGCAGCTGTTTGTTATTAACCATAGTGCAGGAGAAGGCGACAAATGCATAACATTGCTCTTTGCACTTTAATATATTTATGTTTTTGAACTGTTAGTTTTGTTTACAAAGCTTCAGTACATAACGGCACTGTACGTCTGTCTTTTAAATGTACTGCAAATGCTCTAAAGAATGCTGAAGGCAAACAGAAATGAGATAAACAGCACTCTGTTTGCAGCACACCAGTCACACTCATCAGGAAAGTGAGTGAAACACACACACACAAACACTTTTTTATCAAATAACACATCATTAATAGCAGTTCACTTCCGCAATTTGGTACGATTGTGTTCACATCAGCAGCGTGTTAAATCCTTTCCAGTTACACTTTACAGAGAATTAGTTTTACTGTGTTCTAATTTCATCTTGCAAAGAGAATGTAAATCTTAAGTAAAAAGTGGCACAGGTTCTGACGTTCTCCTGAAAGTGTTAAAGTTTCTGCCAGAAGGTAAAGTCACAGATGAGTTATTTTTATAGCGAAGTCTGTAGTGTGTTTATCACTGCTGTGTCTGGCTTCAAGTCAAGTCAAGTCAAGTCACCTTTATTTATATAGCACTTTAAACAAAATACATTGCGTCAAAGCAACTGAACAACATTCATTAGGAAAACAGTGTGTGAATAATGCAAAATGATAGTTAAAGGCAGTTCATCATTGAATTCAGTGATGTCATATCTGTTCAGTTAAATAGTGTCAGTGCATTTATTTGCAATCAAGTCAACGATATCGCTGTAGATGAAGTGACCCCAACTAAGCAAGCCAGAGGCGACAGCGGCAAGGAACCGAAACTCCATCGGTGACAGAATGGAGAAAAAAACCTTGGGATAAACCAGGCTCAGTTGGGGGGCCAGTTCTCCTCTGACCAGACGAAACCAGTAGTTCAATTCCAGGCTGCAGCAAAGTCAGATTGTGCAGAAGAATCATCTGTTTCCTGTGGTCTTGTCCTGGTGGTCCTCTGAGACAAGGTCTTTACAGGGGATCTGTATCTGGGGCTCTAGTTGTCCTGGTCTGCGCTGTCTTTCAGGGCAGTAGAGGTCCTTTCTAGATGCTGATCCACCATCTGGTCTGGATACGTACTGGATCCGGGTGACTGCAGTGACCCTCTGATCTGGATACAGACTGGATCTGGTGGCTACGGTGACCTCGGAATAAGAGAGAAACAGACAAATATTAGTGTAGATGCCATTCTTCAAATGATGTAGCAAGTACATAGGGTGTTATGTGAAGTGTTCCCGGTTCCGGTTTACCTAATTAATGCAGCCTAAAAATCCTTTAACGGATTTGGATATTAAAAGCATATTAGTATGTTATGTGTAAGCCAGGTTAAAGAGATGGGTCTTTCATCTAGATTTAAACTGCAAGAGTGTGTCTGCCTCCCGAACAATGTTAGGTAGGTTATTCCTAAGGAAAGATTGCGATCAAATAGCACACCTAGGTTCCTAACTGATGACGAATAATTTACAGAGCAACCATCAAGTCTAAGACAGTGTTCTAGGTTATTACAAGCAGAGTTTTTAGGTCCTATAATTAACACCTCTGTTTTTTCAGAATTTAGCAGTAAGAAATTACTCGTCATCCAGTTTTTTATATCAACTATGCATTCCATTAGTTTTTCAAATTGGTGTGTTTCACCGGGCTGTGAAGAAATATAGAGCTGAGTATCATCAGCATAACAGTGAAAGCTAACACTGTGTTTCCTGATGATATCTCCCAAAGGTTACATATAAAGCGTGAAGAGTAGAGGCCCTAGTACTGAGCCTTGAGGTACTCCATACTGCACTTGTGATCGATATGATACATCTTCATTAACTGCTACGAACTGATGGCGGTCATATAGACGGTTTCATTGGGCGCACGCGCCTGGACCTAAGTTAACTTCCGGTCTGTGTTGTGTATATCGGTCTGGCTGCGGTGCCTTCTACAAACGCAGTTAAAGTCAATGTGATGAGTAGACTGAAGTTGGGGTCAGGTGGTTGTGCTGCGGGATGTGTTTCCCATACATTTATTTATTTTTGGAGACTCGCCACAATTTTAAAACTGATCGATTTTCAAAAAGGCTTCGTTGAATAAACATGAGTAACGTTATGTACTGCACGTTTAATAATAATAATTCCTTACATTTATATGTTTAAATATCAAAACGAGGCACAGGTGTTTTTATATCGCTGTATTTCTGAAGGAAGACTTGCATGTTATATGCCTGATAAAGCAGCGTTTGAGCGTACCAGCTCTGCTTTGTTTACAGCTGTTACTGGGGAAACCTCTATTTCTCGCCCTTTATGTCTATGCTTTAAAACATCTCCTGCTGGCAAAGAATGAATTTGCATTTTCATTAAGTCCGCCTGATCCACACGGCAAACATATTTAGTTTGTTTATCAAAAAATATCTACTCTAGAGGGACTTGGCTGTTGTTATTGATTCTATTTGGAGGTCTACCGGAAGTTAAGTTAGGTCCACAAAAGTGTGCATGCAAAGTAACGTTTGTTTATGTTGTTGCCGTTGAAACTGTCTATAAGTACGCTTTAAACCATGCTAATGCACTTCCATTAATGCCAACAAAGTGTTCAAGTCTATGCAAAAGAATGTTGTGGTCAATTGTGTCAAACGCAGCACTAAGATCCAATAAAACTAATAGAGAAATACACCCATGATCAGATGATAAGAGTAGATCATTTGTAACTCTAAGGAGAGCAGTCTCAGTACTATGATACGGTCTAAATCCTGACTGGAAATCCTCACATATACCATTTTTCTCTAAGAAAGAATATAGTTGTGAGGATACCACCTTTTTCTAGTATCAGAAAAGGGAGATTCGAGATTGGTCTATAATTAACTAGTTATTTGGGGTCAAGTTGTGGTTTTTTGATGAGAGGCTTAATAACAGCCAGTTTGAAGGTTTTGGGGACATATCCTAATGACAATGAGGAATTAATAATAGTCAGAAGAGGATCTATGACTTCAGGAAGCACATCTTTTAGGAGCTTAGATGGTATAGGGTCTAACATACATGTTGTTGGTTTAGATGATTTAACAAGTTTATACAATTCTTCCTCTCCTATAGTAGAGAATGAGTGGAACTGTTCCTCAGGGGGTCTATAGTGCACTGTCTGATGCGATTCTGTAGCTGACGGCTGAATGGTTGCAATTTTATCTCTAATAGTATCGATTTTAGAAGTAAAGTAGTTCATAAAGTCTTTACTGCTGTGGTGTTGGGAAATGTCAACACTTGTTGAGGCTTTATTTTTCGTTAATTTAGCCACTGTATTGAATAAATACCTGGGGTTATGTTTGTTTTCTTCTAAAAGAAAAGAAAAGTAATCGGATCTAGCAGTTGTTAATGCTTTTTTGTAGGATAGGTTACTTTCCCGCCAAGCAATACGAAATACCTCTAGTTTTGTTTTCCTCCAGCTGCGCTCCATTTTTCGGGCTGCTCTCTTTAGGGTCCGAGTATGCTCATTATACCATGGTGTCAAACTGTTTTCCTTACCCTTCCTTAAGCGTAGAGGAGCAACTGTATTTAAAGTGCTAGAAAAGAGAGAGTCCATAGTTTCTGTTACATCATCAAGTTGTTCTGAGGTTTTGGATATGCTAAGGAATTTGGATACATAAGGGAGATAACTTAAAAAGCAGTCTTTTGTGGTAGAAGTGATGGTTCTTCCATACTTGTAACAAGAAGTAGAATTAGCAATTTTGGCTATATGAAGTTTGCACAAAACTAAATAATGATCTGAGATATCATCACTTGGCTGCATAATTTCAACACTATCAACATCAATTCCATGTGACAGTATTAAATCTAGAGTATGATTTCGACAATGAGTAGGTCCTGAAACGTGTTGTCTAACCCCAATAGAGTTCTTTTTCATTAGCAACATGGATATTAAAATCACCAACTATTAAAATTTTATCTGCAGCCAGAACTAACTCGGATGTAAAATCACCAAACTCTTTAATAAAGTCTGTATGGTGCCCTGGTGGCCTGTATACAGTAGCCAGTACAAACATAACAGGGGATTTATCATTAACATTTGTTTCTCTGGATAATGTTATATGAAGCACCATTACTTCAAACGAGTTATACTTGAAGCCTGCCCTCTGAGAAATCCTGAAAACGTTGTTATAAATTAAAGCAACACCTCCCCCTTTGCCTTTTAGACGCGGCTCATGTTTATATCAGTAATCTTGGGGGGTGGAGTCATTTAAAATAATGTAATCATCAAGTTTTAGCCAGGTTTCTGTCAAACAGAGCACATCCATATTATGATCAGTGATAATATTATTTACAAAAAGTGTTTTCGTAGAAAGGGATCTGATATTCAATAAGCCAAGCTTTATCATTTGTTTATCCATATTGCATCTGTTTTTTATTTGTTGAACCTCAATTAAATTGTTAATCTTAACTTGGTTTGGATGTTTTTTGTATTTTCTAGTTTGGGGAACAGAAACAGTCTCTATAGTGTGATATCTAGGTGAAAGAGTCTCTATGTGCTGAGAATTAGCTGACCTCTGTGACGTGAGGCAGCTAGCAGATGGTCGGTTTAGCCAGTCTGTCTATCTGAACTTAACTATGTAGTCCAAGATGAGGCTCTGTGACAAACTGAGATGGGAGGTTGCTAAGGACAGGAAGATCGTGAGGTGAAACGCGCTTTGAGGCTTGGCCTGAGAGGAGACAGCAGTCACACGGGGAAGACAGAGTAAATTCAGATGTTCTTCCATAGATGAGTTTTAGCCCTGAGGTACCATGTGTCCCATAATGGGCACCACAGGTCAGCTACAGTAAAAGCAGCGTTGTAGCTCTAAGGGTCTGCCATGACACTGAAATGAGCAAGCACTGATGTGTGACTGTGTCTGAAACTAAAACAACTCTGAACTGGGCCGAGGTGAATGTGTAAAAATCCAAATATAGATTTTGAAACATTTTCAGTAATAACATAATAAACAAAAAGGGTGCTGCTACGCACTTGCAAAGGTGGGGTGGGTTTTAGCCAGTTTCTTACTGGCTTAAGTTAAAGTTGCAGTGAAACAGAATGAATGACAAATCTTTACTTCTATATTGTGAAACATATAAAGTACAATGAAATCAAAATGTAGGGTGGAAACTTTTTTCCCTCATCGATTGAGATGTGGGCATTGCACTCAGAAAGGGAGGCAGACATAAACGCTTGCTTTCAATTGATTTAAGAAAGGGGTTTAAGTGGACTAAATGATTTCAGAAGTCAAGCAGAGATTTCTATTTATTTTTTACTGAAAATTACAGTTTTACCTCAATAAACTCCCAATTTGCAGATTTTTGATGGAAAGGTAGTTGTTATAGTAGTTTTGTGTTTATGTTAAGAAACCTAGAATATAGTTGTGAAATAAAGCATTAATATGTGCTTTTACAAGTATTAATATACAGCCAATATGCTAGTAATATGAATGTTAATAAGCGACTAGTTAATACTGAATAGTGTTCCCTAATTTAAACTGGGTCACATTAAAGGTTCAATTCTCACTATTAACAAATCATTAAGAACAATGATTAATTGATATTGTATTAAAAACAAAAGTGAATTAAAAAACAATGAAAACTAAATTAAACTTTGAGATTTTCTTATTAATTAAATACATTTTAATAGTGTACATGTAAAAATATGGAAAATGATGTATAAGTAAATGACGACTGCTTCAAGATGTGGTAGCAATGTATCATGCATTCCTAATAGCATGGTCTTTAGAGGTTATGGGATTTCTCTACAGATGTTATTGTCCACCAGAAAAGTCGGATAACTGAAACATTTTCTTCAGATTAAAACTAATTAATCGGTTTTCTCCACCAGTCACCCAGTCAGAAAATCTCAAGGTAAAATGCATACGTACATTGCAAGAAGGTCTGATCTCTCTGTTATCCTCAGTCGAGCTGTGTAAGACCACTGTACTGACAGACTGTCCTCTCTGTTTTATAACTACCAGCTGTCAACAGGAGTATGTGCAAAACTCACTACAGATACTGATCTAAATCCTTGAGTCCTGTTTGGCAAGGGCAGCAGAAGAAAGACAAAAACTAAAATGTGGGAGCTGGGTGTAATGGACTCCAGGACAATATACAGGTACAAGCGAATGAAATACTAGGTGTAGATAAATAGATCATATATGAGGAAAAGAGATGAAAAAACAATGCTTAAGACAGAAATAGATGGTGACAGAGATGGCTGTTATTTTGACAGAGGGCTGCACCTGCTCACTAATAAATGAGCAATATTGTTGTTTGATTAATATTAATGACAAAATAGACAGTTCATGTCTGCTTAACTACATTTACACTGCAAGCCCTAATGTATAGATTACATATTTTGAAACAAATAAGATGCAGCCTCTGTTGGATATGAGATGTGAAATAGCCAAAGTTTGTTAAAGGAGCATTTCACCCGTGGGAACATTGATCTTCATTGAAAGTGGGTCATATATGTAGTCGAAATCTATTAAAATTTTCGAATTTGGTGCCTTTTTGACCGAGTTATTACAGAAAGTAACTTTAGGGCTCATTTGTATGGAAAACCACAACTCCCACAATGCAACACATTTGCACAGCTCCACAAGCCACTCCCACTAATCCAGAACATTGAGACATTGAGGACACAGTTAGCGATGTATGGTATTTACGTGCCACAGTAGTAAACAATGCCACAGTAAGCTTTTTGTGCATTAAAAAAGGTACTGCACAAACAGTTTACAGTTGACGTTACGTAACTTATTAACCGGAAAACATTTCGTGATAATAATGCTTGAAGAAATTGTGTACATTTTACGAAATGAATAATAAATAAAATTGAAACACTTACTTTACAGTTAGACGTCCATTTGTCCCTGCAGGCTTCGGCTGGCGTTTCCAGTTTACCTTCGGAATTCTGAAATATGTCTCCAGGACGCCTCTGTCCATATGCGGGGCGAAACTAGGATGGTTCACAACGCAAACATCCGTGTCCTTGTCTGCCTCAGACATTTCTTCGAGGAGAAATTGCCATCTTTGAAGTTCTTGGCAGCAGACGGACTCTAGCTCTGTGTCCGTAGGCGCACAACGAGAGCACAGGCACCACCAGTCCGCACCAGCTCGAGCATGCCCGGGCTCCTGGGACGCGACAGGCAGGTCTCCGGCCTCGGCTGCAGCCGCCGCCTCCTCCTGTTCCTCCATCAGCCTCAGCTGCTCTGCGCTATATTGTGGCTCGTATAGATAGCCACGAACATCTGTTTCGAGCAACAGACTTTGAAAATCCTCTTCTTCCATATCATGAGTTGTTCCTCCAGCCATTCTCGTAAATCTGACTCCATAAGCGCTTGTTAGCTACATAGCTTCCAAACAAAGATGGCGGATTTTCATTTTCGTTTCTGTAAGTTTAGTCCCACCCACTGATCTGTAATAGGCCTGTAGGGTGAGTGGGTCCCACCCCCTGGAATAATAATAAGCTTGTGTTTGTAGTCTACACTTTTCAATGAATTTTGACTTCCTGCTTATTATGACGCAAAATGACGATTTTTACGTCATAATAAGCAGGAAGTAAAACACTTAAATCCTTATTTCTCCCATCTCAGGGAAAAATAAAGGGAAAATCCATGATCATTATAATATATGACTGGGTTTCTAACAATACAAAGCTAAATGCAAATGGGTGAAGTGTCCCTTTAAATTGTAGAAACTTGGTGTCGTGTCTGACTAAAACACTGGAAAAACACCAGTCCTTTGCTCTTTGTAATTCCATTGGATTGAAGAAGCATAAATCTTTAGCAATTCACATGAAGTTCACAAATTCACATGGAGCAGGACTACTAGGCTGGACATGATGAACAGGATGCACAGGATAAACAGGATGTTATTAAATCATTAACGAATCCTAAGGGGACATGGTTGGGTGTCCATTCAAACCCCCATACTTTCCCAATGCAAAAAGGACAAAGGATGGAAGTAAGTAGTAACCAGGGGAATATGGGTAATGGAGTGCACCATATATGGACATGTAGTTTACTAGGAATTGTGGGAGATGTAGTACAAAGAAAAAAGGAAAAATGTGAAAAAAAGAAACATGAATCAAATTCACAACAACCTCTTTACTGCAAGGCATGTCAGCCCTGGTATTTTCAAGAAGATCATTTATATACAAATTTGGCTATAATTCAGACTGAAACAATAACACCCAGATGCATAACAGTAATATATATTGAATGGTCTCTAATGCTAGATCCCTCACAGTCAAGTTCTTATTTGTGTCTTATTAACTGATGTAGGGACAAACATAAATACAATACCATTCAAAAGTTTAGAATAAATCCGTTTTTTAATGTTTATGAAAGAAGTCTGTTCTGCTTACCAAGGCTGAATTTATTTGAATTAAAATATAGTAAAGAAAATAATATTGTGAAATATTATTACAATTCAAAATCATTTAAAAGTTTTCTGTTTGAATATATTGTACAATTAAATGTATTACTGTGATGCAAAGTTGAATTTTCAAAAACAATCCAGTTGGGTAAGATTTAAAAAAAAATAGAAAATATATAAAAAGATAATAATACTTTTATGCAACAAGTTCAAATAGATGCCTTTGTTTCTTTCTATTCATCAAAGAATCCTAAAAATTTTAGTTTTTTGTCCCAGCATAAATATTAAGCAGCATATACTCTTTTAAACGTTGATAATAATAAGAACCATTATGGAGAACCAATAATAACTGATCATATTTAAGCAACATATCAGAATGATTTCTTTAGGATCATGTGACACTGAAGACTGGAGTAATTGTTGCTGAAAATTTTTTTGCTGAAAAGTTCTGTGTCACAAGAATCAATTATATTTGAAAATCTTTTACAACAGAAACATATTTAAACTTTTTAACTGTATTTTTAATCAAATAAATGCAGTATTTATATGTAGAAAACATTTATTTCAGTATTTCATATTTCAAAGAATTATTAAAAATTTTTGGTAGTGTAGTTTAAGTAAATCATTTTTATGGCCAGTTTTTACAGTTGACCTGCCTTTCAACCCATTATAGGTTTCGGTGGATGTTAAGGAAATAAAAAGAGAATCAATGGTAAAAAGTCATAGTGTTTCTCTGCTTGCCCTGGAGAGAGATCTATGAGGTGTGAAACTTTAACTGCACACCATTAAACCATTACAAAAAACAGCACAACACAGACAGCAGGCACGTAAGATGAAACAAAACTGCAGAAGAGAGAAAGTGTTTCAGAGGGTGCTGCTATTATTAGGAGGCACTTCAGAAACTGGAACGCCAAATAGTCATCCTACAGACACAGAGAGTTCAACATCAAAATATAGTTCTCTTTCAAATGGACTGCAGTCATGTGAAATTATAACTTTGACACAAATCGCAATGTCTGGCTTGTGCGAGTAAAAATCTGCTCAGTTTGACCACTAGTGTTCTTGTCATCGATAATTTACCAAATGCTCCAGATTTGAATGAACTACACATCATTAAATCAGCATTAATGTTATTCTCACACTAGTCTTTGACTGTGAAAAAAGAAAAAAAATCCCTTAACACTTGTTTATTTTCTCCCCATTTCCCTCATATCTTCTTCTCATCGGCACATATGTTTGCACAAGCAGGCTTTTCAATTAGCACCTTTCTGACAGTGTGTGAGAGATAACGCAAACCCAATTACACACAGCACTGCAGATAGAGCCTAATCCATTTACTGATACACACACACGCGTGGGCCTCAGGGGGGCCTCTTCCTTCTCACACACATTCACTGACACTATCTTAAGATGAATGAATAGGAGCCCAGACAATGCAACACATATATTTACACACACACACAAACAGAGAATCAAACACTGACAGGGTCCTTTAGAAATGCTTTTCTTAACAGTCCACCTTTTGGAAGATAAACTATGTGTGTCAAGCCAATATCAAGTCAACAGAGAGAGAGAGAGCGCTTACATACGGCAATGCGGCGTACCTGCAGAGATGTGAGGACAGACTGCACCTTGTCTGCAAAGTGCACTGACACTAGTTCTGCTGTCTTAGCTGAGTTAATGCTGACCAGATCCTGCAACAGAGAAACCATGACATACCAATGAGAATTCATAACATCAGTCAACCAACCAGAGTAGTATTTTCTTAGTGTTAGTTGAGTCCTAAGGTCTACTAGTAAAAACAATTTATTTATTACAAATAATATTGTTGGCAAAACAATTTGAATTAAATGCTTCATCAAAATAAACACAATGTAAATTTCAGAATTTCGGTATGCTGCGTCAACTCTGTAAAGCCTGATATATGAAGGTACAGTATAACAAAAACAATTTCTTATATATATATATATATATATATATATATATATATATATATATATATATATATATACCCCAGTCAAGTTTTTTAAAGAGAATGTTTTTTAAAGAAGTCTCTTCTGCTCACCAAGCCTGCATTTATTTGATCCAAAGTACAGCACAACCCCCCCCCGCCCTTTTTTTTTAACAATTTAAAATAACAGTTTTCTATCTGAATATATTTTAAAATGTTATTTATTCCATTGATTTCAAAGCTGAATTTTTAGCATATATAAATGTTAAAATAATGTATGATGATCAAGTAAACCTAAGTTGCTTCAGCCCAGTAAGAGTTCATCTTGAAATATTATTTACAATATTGTTCGTACATTTACTTTATAAAAATCAGTAAAGATTTAAAAGCAAAAAGACACCTCAATCAAAACCTGAAGGTGAAACATTTTAAGGTTATATAACAAATGAAAATCAAATGAAAGCCAGTCAAAAATAATGCAGTGGCACCGACTGATTTTTAGAGCTCTCTATTTTAACAATCAGAGTAAGTAATTTGGACAAAGATCATTTACTGAACAAGATGAGAAAGAGAAGGGTCTGATGAGATTAGGGTCTGAACTGAGCTTTCTCTCTACCTGAAGTGTGCTCATGGTAACAAAGCATTAGAAGCCTTGTTTGACTCACATTGATGTGTTGAAGGGCTTTGACCCACACTAACTGTTTCTCTTCTGAGCTGTAACATGGCATGGACAGGATGTTATGGATGTAGTTGAAGCGCTCCTCCTGGAGTTCGAGATAAAGATTTAGTACAGGAATAACAGAAGTGACAGTAAAGAAAAAAGTGAAATGGAGTACCTTTCACATTTTGTCGTATAAGTACTTTTTGTCATACATAAACTCGCAGATCTGATAACTGAAAGAACGAAAACAAAACAACAATATAGATTAATAAGTAATAATAACAACAAAAAGGTTTGCTCTTCAGTAGATGTTCAATGTCTTTCTCCTTGAGGAAATCAACATAATGCATTCAACAGAAGTTGTTAGATTTAGCATTGATTTAACCTTCTAGCTTTTAGAAGTCTTGCTTAGAGTGGATCACTGTGTTTACTTGGTACTTACCACGCAATTATTTTTTTGACAGTTAACCACATTTTCACTCCGTTGTGCTTAAAGGTAGTTTTCAACACTTAAATACAAAAAAAGGGAAAAAATACTACAAAATGAAGTTAGTTTATTTTAAATCAGCAAAAATGAAAGGCAGTGCAACAAATACAGCCATAAACACTACCATTAAAAATTTGGGATTGGTAAGATTTTTCATGTTTTTGAAACATTGCAGGTCTCTTCTGCTCACCCAAGCTACATTTACAATATTTGATTAAAATATATATATATATATATATA
Organism: Carassius carassius; assembly: GCF_963082965.1. Lineage (NCBI taxonomy): Eukaryota > Metazoa > Chordata > Actinopteri > Cypriniformes > Cyprinidae > Carassius > Carassius carassius. The sequence goes on from NC_081761.1 coordinate 20,971,287, forward strand.
TATATATATATATATATATATATATATATATATATATATATATATATATGTAGATATTAAGAAATATTACATTTTAAAATCACTGTTTTCTTTAAGAATATATGTTTTTGTAATGCTGATTCACTGCTCTAGAAACATTTCTTATTATCATCAATGTTGAAATCTGCTTCATATTTTTGTGGTTTTTAAGGATTCTGTGATGATCAAAAAATGAATGATCAAAAAGATCAGCATAATTTTTTAACAATTCATATTACATAGTCTTAATTATTTATACTGAATTGTATTTAAGTGAAATACGATTTCATATTTCTTTCTTTTGATTCTAAGGTGAAATATGATCTGGACGTGGTTTTGACAGGTTTCATGATGCTCATCTATGCAAACTTTAGTGCAAGTGATTTTTACAAGAAAATATCTAACTAACATTTATGTACAAGTTAAATCTAATTTATCAACCACATTTCCAGAGAATAATTAAATATATGCCTCCTCAAATAACATGCCGGACCATTATAAATGATGATTTGCTATGATCTATGAATGGTTCATGCTGTACTGTAGAAGATGGATGATCTTATCGTTCCACAAATAAATCTTGTTTTGACCATGAATTTAAAGGACTTCAGCTGTATATATGTTTGGTGGATGAAGCAAATCTGTTCTGCGTTCTGATTGAAAGATATCTTACAATTTGGCCTTCTGTGCAAGGTCAAGGAGACGCCCCTCATCAAACTGGACCACGCCACCAACCTGCAGCAGCTCCAGCAGAACCTGAAACATAACACATGAAGATCACATGATCAATCAATGTTTTCACAAATCCTGAGTAAAATTAAAGATGTCTTTCTACTTTCAGTATGTCTAGAGTCATCATCTGGACTACATACACAGAAACTCTAGAACCTGCAAAAGAATGAGTAACCAAAAAACCTCAACAAAACATCTTTTCATATAGGAAAGGAAGAATAATTCTTAAATCACAATTGTCAGCTTCCCTGTCAGTAGCTGAAAAGCTTCCAGACTGGTATTAAATGTATTCAATCTAATTAAGAACAGGCCTTAATGCAGGGTGCAAAATCCTGAACTATTTAAACATGCAGAAACAAGCATAACGCTTCTAATGCGGAGAGCTATTTTTACAGAAGCTGCTAATTGTCTTTACCAGCACTAACACCTTAGAAATATTCTCTTGCTTTAACCATTATAGCTCAGATTAGAAAAATGACAGCATAGTGCAAATGGAAAAGGCGAGGGACTGACAAATGAACTGTGAAAGAAGCAGACAGTCACGTCACCTGGTCAAACAGCTTCCGGTTAACAAAGAGGGTATTGTCAGGTTTGGCAAGTTGTCGTGCAAGGAAGGTAAAAAGACAGCCGACCTGAGAAGGGGTGAAGTCAGAATTGTCCACCATAACCTGAAAAGTGCACACACACAAGGAATTTGTTAGTGTCTGTATATATAAAGAGTGAAACATTTTTACAATTATTTTTGTTAAGATTATCGGAGTGTGTTTTACTCTAATTCAAAAGGTAAAATTTAATTGAATGGGTTACTTGCCATTTCTTTGCCATTATTTTTGTTCAAGTAAATTTGAACGGAAAAGCCAAAGTCACACTTTTATTTTGTGTTTTGTCATCTAATCAACTGATTAGCAAAAATGCCTCTGGTATTGGAATCGGTGCACAGAGAGAGAGATCTGACTGACAGGCTTGTCCAAAGAAAGTTATTCTTCTGCTATTTAGGAACTTTTACTTAAGGATTGAGATTATGATAAGTGGTGCAATATTCAATTATAAGGCCATTCAGTAACATCTGTAGTGAATATTTGAGTTTCTAAAGTTGAGGTGTAGGTTCTAATTATTGACTTATTGACAATTTAGAAGAAAAGGTTTCCTTGACAGTTCGTGTCATATTAATTCACGAGAGGGAGTCGTGTGCCACGCTCTGCTTTGAGCGGGTGTGAGTCAGTGAGGACGGTATATTCCGGGATTGGGTGCGTTTGTGCAGGTGAATAGACGGGACTTTACTAATGCATCTGCTTCTAGGAAACGCAGTAGTGTGTAACTTAGCGATCACTTTACACCAGAGGATAATTTATCATCCCGGCAAAATGATGCAGTTCAACATTGGATATCGAAGCAAGTGAGTTTGACTCAGAGCTGATGCACACAACACAGCACCTGCTTTGGGTCCTGTTCTGCCTGTGGCTCACCCACCGACGGGTGACATGATGCTCACAGATCTGTCAGAGATGCTGCTCTACGAAAAAGTCAGCTGTGCACCGCAAGTCTTGTTTTTAAACATTTGCTACCTACCAAATCAGTGAACATAATTTTTGCATAATGAGTCACAATAAGATGTGTATAGGTTGTTTTAAAGCACTGCAGCTAGCTTGTAAGCATTAGCAATAACGTTATATACCATGTAAAAACATTAACATATGAGAAGGCATAACCATTAAGTCTAGTTACAGCTTAGTGACATTGTTTGGTAATTTTTTTTGTCATGTGGTGCATTTATATGGCTTTGGGAGACATTGCAAGTAATGAGGGAGTGTGAAGACCTGAAGCAGTAAAGGCCAGCTGTTATTAACCACCTCTACTGGACTGCAGCTTCTGCTCCTAATGGAGATGCAGATGTGATGGAGGCCAAGTGGAAAAGCATGGTCAGCAGTGAATGTGATCTAAACTTTTGCTTGCTTCTCTCAGCATACTCATCAGGCCTCATGGAGTCTCTGAGAGAGGAATACTGAGGTCACCACAGGCTCTATGAGAACACAGCACTGTCTTGTCCACCACTACACCTGCTACTCTGTCCAGATCCCTCCAGAGAATCAACAAGATGAGGCTGTTGTTGTGTATCTAGCTCAGCATTCACGATTTATGGGCCAGATGGCAAATTTTTCTTTCTTTCAGTAGTATATGTTTGGTACATCCATCCATCCATCCATCCATCCATTTATCTACATCTATCTATCTATCGTCTCATTTACATATGTAACCCTCGTTCCCTGAAGGAGGGAACGGAGACATTACGTCAGTAAGAGACTGACGAATGGGATCTTGTTCGAGAGCCCAATCACCTTCGAGAGGTTACAAAACGAGCCAATGGTACACAAAGTACCTTGGTCTGCGGAACTTGCATCACGAGCTCCGCCCCGCAGAGCGGGTATATAAGGAGCAGCGTGAGCAACTCGCAAACAGGTCTTCGCTGAAGTGCCGAGCCCAGTGACCTGGCTGTTCAGCGGAACAGCGATGTGGCAAGGGGACGTAACGTCTCTGTTCCCTCTGTAAGGGAAACAGGTCAATTTAGCTCAAAGGAAATCATTTAAGATTTTAAAGGGAATTTGAACAGAATCACTGTTTCACGGCTGATCACTGAGACGCCCTGCGATTCACTGAATGAGCCGTTTAACATCAAATCTGCGCTGGATATTAATATCCAAACTATAGTGAAAACACTATCAATTAGCACAGTAACAAGATCGGCAGTTTAAGACATTAACTTGTAAGCACAAAACACAAGATACTTCTCTTTTCAATATGAATAAGGCTTTATTAGATAAATCTAAGACAGATAAACTAATCTAACACATAAACGCACGCACTCACACATTCAAGTTGCAGGAAGATCGAAAGTTAGGGAAAGATCATTTTAAGAGAATGGTAATGTGGAATCCCAAGTTTACAGCAATACGTGAAATTGCATAGACATGAACAGCCATCAATCACTTAATTCTGAAAAAACAGAGGTGTTAATTATAGGACCTAAAAACTCTGCTTGTAATAACCTAGAACACTAAGACTTGATGGTTGCTCTGTCAATTCTTCATCATCAGTTAGGAACCTAGGTGTGCTATTTGATCGCAATCTTTCCTTAGAAAGCCACGTTTCTAGCATTTGTAAAACTGCATTTTTCCATCTCAAAAATATATCTAAATTACGGCCTATGCTCTCAATGTCAAATGCAGAAATGCTAATCCGTGCATTTATGACCTTAAGGTTAGATTATTGTAATGCTTTATTGGGATAATTAAATATATGCCTCCTCAAATAACATGCCGGACCATTATAAATGATGATTTGCTATGATCTATGAATGGTTCATGCTGTACTGTAGAAGATGGATGATCTTATCGTTCCACAAATAAATCTTGTTTTGACCATGAAGTTAAAGGACTTCAGCTGTATATATGTTTGGTGGATGAAGCAAATCTGTTCTGCGTTCTGATTGAAAGATATCTTACAATTTGGCCTTCTGTGCAAGGTCAAGGAGACGCCCCTCATCAAACTGGACCACGCCACCAACCTGCAGCAGCTCCAGCAGAACCTGAAACATAACACATGAAGATCACATGATCAATCAATGTTTTTACAAATCCTGAGTAAAATTAAAGATGTCTTTCTACCTGCTGTCTTTCAGTATGTCTAGAGTCATCATCTGGACTACATACACAGAAACTCTAGAACCTGCAAAAGAATGAGTAACCAAAAAACCTCAACAAAACATCTTTTCATATAGGAAAGGAAGAATAATTCTTAAATCACAATTGTCAGCTTCCCTGTCAGTAGCTAAATAGCTTCCAGACTGGTATTAAATGTATTCAATCTAATTAAGAACAGGCCTTAATGCAGGGTGCAAAATCCGTAACTATTTAAACATGCAGAAACAAGCATAACGCTTCTTATGCGTTATGCATAGACATGAACAGCCATCAATCACTTAATTCTGAAAAAACAGAGGTGTTAATTATAGGACCTAAAAACTCTGCTTGTAATAACCTAGAACACTAAGACTTGATGGTTGCTCTGTCAATTCTTCGTCATCAGTTGGGAACCTAGGTGTGCTATTTGATCGCAATCTTTCCTTAGAAAGCCACGTTTCTAGCATTTGTAAAACTGCATTTTTCCATCTCAAAAATATATCTAAATTACGGCCTATGCTCTCAATGTCAAATGCAGAAATGCTAATCCGTGAATTTATGACCTTAAGGTTAGATATTGTAATGCTTTATTGGGTGTGCACGCTTAGTAAACAAACTACAGCTAGTCCAAAATGCAGCAGCAAGAGTTCTTACTAGAACCAGGAAGTATGACCATATTAGCCCGGTCCTGTCAACACTGCACTGGCTCCCTATCAAACATCGTATAGATTTTAAAATATTGCTTATTACTTATAAAGCTCTGAATGGTTTAGCACCTCAGTATTTGAATGAGCTCCTTTTACATTATAATCCTCTACGTCCGCTACGTTGTCAAAACTCAGGCAATTTGATAATACCTAGAATATAAAAATCAACTGCGGGCGGCAGATCCTTTTCCTAATTGGTGCCTAAACTCTGGAATAACCTACCTAACATTGTTCGGGAGGCAGACACACTCTTGCAGTTTAAATCTAGATTAAAGACCCATATCTTTAACCTGGCTTACACATAACATACTAATATGCTTTTAATATCCAAATCCGTTAAAGGATTTTTAGGCTGCATTAATTAGGTAAACCGGAAACCGGGAACACTTCTCATAACACCCTATGTACTTGCTACATCATTAGAAGAATGGCATCTACGCTAATATTTGTCTGTTTCTCTCTTATTCTGAGGTCACCGTAGCCACCAGATCCAGTCTGTATCCAGATCAGAGGGTCACTGCAGTCACCCGGATCCAGTACGTATCCAGACCAGATCGTGGATCAGCACCTAGAAAGGACCTCTACTGCCCTGAAAGACAGCGGAGACCAGGACAACTAGAGCCCCAGATACAGATCCCCTGTAAAGACCTTGTCTCAGAGGACCACCAGGACAAGACCACAGGAAACCGATGATTCTTCTGCACAATCTGATTTTGCTGCAGCCTGGAATTGAACTACTGTTTTCGTCTGGTCAGAGGAGAACTGGTCCCCCAACTGAGCCTGGTTTCTCCCAAGGTTTTTTTCTCCATTCTCTCACCGATGGAGTTTCGTTTCCTTGCCGCTGTCGCTTCTGGCTTGCTTAGTTGGGGTCACTTCATCTATAGCGATATCGTTGACAGACACTATATAACTGAACAGAGATGACATCACTGAATTCAATGATGAACTGCCTTTAACTATCATTTTGCATCATTGACACACTGATTTCCTAATGAATGTTGTTCAGTTGCTTTGACGCAATGTATTTAGTTTAAAGCGCTATATAAAGGTGACTTGACTTGACTTGACTTAATTAACCCTCGCATTGAGTTCCTCAATGAGGTTAAAATTATATTAGATACATCAGTACAAATGTCTGAAGGTACATTGCCTGTGTAAAGGTGTTCCCTTTGTTGTCGTTGAAAGGGATTTTCCCGATGTCGCTGATTGGCTGGAAGTTCAGTAGTCGTTGAAGTGACATCTTGGGTAGCCCGTGGTTGGGCGTTGGCTGAAGACGCGGAGTTGTGTGGGCTGGTTGAAGTTGAATGGGCACTTGAGGTCAGACGTCGGAGACTCGACGTTACGAAACTTAACTCAGAACAAGAAACTCTCAAACGGAAAAGAAAAGAGGTAAAGTTTGGCGAGACTAGGTGGTGTTTCTTCTCATCGTGGCTAAGTAGCAGCAGGCGTGCAGGCCGATGCACGCTGGAACCACGCTCAAAGAAAAGCTAACAGTGATGACTAAAAGCATGTCTAAAAGCTAAAGCTAGGAAGCAAAGCTACAAGCTAAAAGCAGACATGACTAATAGCAAAAGCTTAACAAAAGCTAAAAGCTAAAAGCTAACTAAAGGCATACTAAAAGCTGGCATGACTGATAGCCAAAGCAAAGCTAAAACTAAAAGCAAGATTTTATGGTGTCCTAAGTATTTAAACTGGCCTGTTGGCCACACCTCAAATGTTGTATTGACCAAATCAGATATTGTCTTGGCTCGGGGGTATCATAAATCATATGTTATCTTATCAAGCATGTGGTCCGAATTTTTCCGCTCTTGCAGGGTCTAATTTTGGACATGATTCCTATAACAAGATTATGATACATTTGACAAATAACTGATGGTCATGACTGTTGCTAACAGATTTGAACACAAACATACCAAACATGATTATGAATCCTTAAGCTATCCCATAGTTATTAAAAGACATACACAATAAGTGATTAAACATAATAGTCAAATGTGTGGGTTACATATAAATGAATATGGAGTGAAGCGATGGACTGATATTCATTTATAAGTCTTTTTGAGTTCATTTTGGTCCATATATATGTAGAAAAGACAGTTTTCTGTGCCATTATCTGACAAAGATTTCTGTGGAGACCAGAGGTTAAAAGGACCCTTAGGAATTTAAGTCTGGTTCTGCTAGGTGGGGGAAGTCAAAGGATCTTGTGTAGTACTCTCATGGGTTTACACGTGATGTCCGACGTTCCATCTCAATTACTTTCCCCAAATTTGACAATCTCTTCTCTGAATTGAAATTTTCAATAATTGTTCTAATGGTGTTAATGTCGAAAGCTGTTCTGTGAAAGAGTTGGTTGGTTGGTTAAATTGTTTCTGACTTGTGGCACTAGAACTGATTTATGATCTCCGGGTGCCTTCCTGAGGAATTTGGCTCATGTTTCAAACACAGTCCTGATCGACTCTTTCATTTGTCTGATTGCATCAGAAAGAGAATGACGAATGGGGTCCCTTACAAAATGCCACATGGCTGTGAGTGATAGCATCCTGTCGTGAGGCCAGCATGAGCGAGTGCCTATTGCTAACACAGAATACACTGGGTAGCATATTCCAGCTGGACGTATGCTAGCAGGCTGCCTGCTCGTAGGAGAACTTACAAAGGCAGGTATCAACCAAAGGTGGTGATACACATGAACTCTGAGGTACCCAGCCCGCAGGGTGGAAGTTTCAATGACAGAGCTGGCAAGGGGCTTGCCAAGGGAAAGACACATGCTAGGAAGAGACTTACTGTGGACATACACACGTGGGATTGCCCAGAAAGGGCTTCCTGGCCAAAGCTTCCTGGCCCCTCTCAGGAACCTGATGATCAGATCATGCTTCCCAAGAGACTTACCTTTAACAGGGTCATGGTGAGCCGAAATGGCACCTTCAGCCACCTTCAGGGTGGAAGGAGACAGCATTCGTTCCAACCCCTCCGGAAAAAAGTAAAGCACTGACCCGATAGGGCATTTCCAGGGGTCCTCACGACGTGAAGAAGACCAAGTGACAAACAGGTTCCACTTCAAAGCACAGGCGTGTCTGGTGGACACGAGTGATGGTAGCTACCATCTGAGGTGGCAAGGTACCTAAACCTTCCGCGACCCGTCCAGAACCCACACATGTAGGTTCCAAAGATCGGGACATGGATGACAGAGGGTGCCACGTCTCTGAGAAAGAAGGTCCTTCCTCAGAGGAATTGGCCAGGGAGGGGCTGTCGCGAGGAGTACAAGTTCATGGAACCAGGTCCTGCTGGGCCAAAAAGATATAATCACCATGAGGATCTGCTCCTCGTCCTCCCTGATCTTGCATAACGTCTATGAAAGAAGGCTCACTGGGGGAAACGCATACTTGCGCAGGCCAGCAGCCAGCTGAGTGCCAGAGCGTCTGTGCCAAGGGTCCCCTTGGTCAGGGAGTAAAACAACTGGCAGTGGGAATTTTTTGGAGAGGCAAACAAGTGTACTTGAGCATCTCCGAAGCATTCCCAAATCAGCTGAACCGATTTGGGGTGGAGTCTCCATTACCCGGGGCGAGACTGCTGCTGTGAGAGCTCATCGGCTGCACGATTGAGCCTGCCCAGGATGTGAATGACATGAAGCGACCTCAGATGCTTCTGACTCCATAAGAGGAGATGGCGTGCAAGTTGCGACATGTGGCGGGAGCATAGATCGCCTTGATGGATACGGACCCCTCGTTCCCTGTGAGGAGCCAGGGCTCCATCCGTGACTTTTGTAAAGACAAGGGGAGACAGGACCAACCCGAATGAGAGGCCCTTGTACTGAAATGCCTGCCCTTCGAAAAGCAAACCGAAGAAATGGTCTGATTCGAGGAAGAATGGAGACATGAAAGTACGCGTCCTTCAGGTCGATTGCTGCAAACCAATCCAACGGATGACTTCATGCATTCGAAAATGCGCTTGGGCATTAGCATCTTGAACGTAAGTCTGTGAAGAGCTCGGTTCAAGACACGCAAGTCCAGGATTGGCAGTAACCCACCTGTTTTTTTGGGTACTATGAAGTAGGGACTGTAAAAGCTGGACCTCATGTCGGCTGGAGGGACCGGCTCTATCGCGCCCTTTGCTAGCAGGGTCGTGACCTCCGCGTGCATGACAGGAGCTTCTTTGCCCACCATTGTCGCGCAAACACCCTGAAACCTGGGGGGACGCCTGGCAAACTAAATCGTGTAGCCGAGCCTGATTGTTCGGATGAGCCAGAGTTATGGCCTGGGGAGCTCTAGCCAGGCTCCCAGAAACCGATCCAGCGGGGTCAAGGGAACTACAGGCATACCCACAGTGGGGCAGCGAGGTGGACAGCCCCAGCATGGGAGGGATAGCGTCCCTTACCGTCTGACTCCAAGTGGCAAAGAGGGCATGAGAAGGCAAACCTCCTCCGGGGAAGGAGTGGTCCTGCTACCATCTCCTGACAAGCTGACGTCTCCAACTCTGGGTCGCCCGTCCGGGTCGCCCATCTCAGGAATGCCGCTTGGGCTGACGCTTGGCAGGTTTAGGGGCAGAGACGGGCTGCGCCGGCCTTCTGCGGCCATCTCTTCGCTGCGGCCGGGGTAACGGCTGCTGCGGTGGCCGAGCGGGAGTAGAGGAGACCACAGGGGGGGCGCCCTCTGGGACGAGCAGACTGAGGCGGCTGTGCTGGCTGCAGAGTGGAGGCAGCAGCGGGCCGTTTCAAACACGATAAGCATGAGCAGCCCCCAGGAACCAATCATCCAGCCTTGAGCGCTCGAGGCAGGGTGGAGGATTCAAGTCAAGCCCGATGCTCTCAGCTGCCCGGGAAAACACGGCTGTCAGCTCGGGATCGAACTCGGGCAACACTGGGACTCTCGAGGGAGGCAACGCAGCCGAATCTTCATCTCACGAGGACTCAAGCCCGCCTTGTGATGCGGCGATCGACATAAGGTCTTCCTTCTGAGCCCAGAAATAAGATGTCAGGAGCCTGAGAGGGTCTAGAAACTCATCCAGAAACTCAACCGGCTGCACCATTTGTGAGGGGGGTGTGGCCCGAGGAGTCGTTCTGTCACACTTGTTAATATCCCAACACTAACGTTACATGATCTAGCAGTTTTTCATCACTGCAGGAGAGAGATAAACACATTTTTGTTTCATTATTTGTGAGAAATGTGAGGTCATGGTCACAGCTGCAGCACTAACTTTCCTCAGCTGTGACCATGATCTCACATTTCGTTAGTGTTGGGATATTAACAAGTGTGACACACAAAAACGACTCCAGAAGCCTTAAAAGCGTATTTAAAAATATAGTTTAAAGAAAATCTAGTTCCTACATTATTTTTCTATACATCGACTCACTGGGGTCTCTAACCTGGAATATGCACTTTAAAAGTAAGCATTACTCATGAATAATAATACTATCCTTAAAAAAAAAATAATAATAAAAGTATTAGACATTAGCATTTAAAATGCTAGTTTTTTTAGCATTACTCAAGAAAATTTTACAAACAAGATTCAAGATACTTATTCATCACATACACAATTATTTTGAGAATATGAATGAAATGTAAACTTCAGGGTGGTTAGACTGTTATTTGTTACACTATCTTGCTTCACAAACATTGAACCAGGTTTTCTAAGATCAAGTGATTTTTTAACTGTTTTGCATTTTTGAAAATTTATTTAAGCAGAAAAAAGATGGGGCTTTTTTTGCATTTTTCTACATGTGTGATTGTTAAATTCTGAGGAATTAATTAAAATATGGTAAAACCTTCTGAATGATAAGCATTTTATTTCTGCTGGATATTCGGTGGAGTTATGTGGGAGTCATGTGGGATACCATGGGGGCCAAGGTAGTGCTCTCTGTTTTTTATGAATGAACAAGTGATTACAGATGGAGAGAAAGAGAGAGTGTGCGGATGTTGATTTGAGTTGCTGAAGGCTCTTGAATGAGCTGTGATGTGGTGGGGGAGGAAGACTGCAGGACTGAACCGCTTCTCCAGCAGATAAAATTATCCCATTCACATGATTTACATTCCAATGACAGAGTGAAGAATCATTTCAGAGCCAAATGATTTTTACACAGATGGAGGGAAAGCTGGGTGAGCATTCGAATGTATGTGTGTGCGTATGTGTATGAGATTTGTAGGCAAAAGACAGTGAGAAATATGTTACTGTTACCTTCAGTAAAATGTCCACAATCCGTTGCTGATACTCCAGAGCCTGTTTGTCATTCTTGAAGTCCTCAAATGTCTGTGAGACAAGGAGATATTAATATTCAGATCTGATTATAGAGTGTACTGAACTACACTCTACATGTATGTGACGAGTGGGGCGGGGCCCAGAGATTTGGGAACAGGAGCGAGGCCAGTGGAGTGATTGGGAATGAGCGACACCTGCTCGACCCACCGGTCTCGAGTCCCACAGAGGAGATGAAAGGATATAAAACCAGAGCGACAACAGTGACAGACGTTAGAGGACCAGGCCTGGGTTTTAGTTTGTGTTTTGATTTTTATTTGTGCACGTCAGTCGTCTGTGAGGGGCTGACGCGCTGTTTTGTGTTTATTTTGATCATTAAAATATTATTTGATTGTCCGCCGGTTCCCGCCTCCTTTTTCCTCATGGTTATGAAGGTTTTTATCGTTACAGTGGTGTCGAAACCCGGGAGAAGGAGGGACGCACTGCTGAAGATCTCTCGCCGCTGTGGTGAATCCGCGGTGCCATCGAGCAGGCGAGGGAGTGTGCCGCCATGGATGCTCGAGGCGGTGGGCTGGAGTGAGTTGCCGGGGACGGGCGAGCTCGCTGCCGGCCGCCCGTGATGTGGAGGGGCGGCTGCCATCCGTGAGGGAGCGGAGGAGTTGGCGCGGTTCGCCAGGGGGCCGGAGCCTGCTGCCTCCGTGAAGGAATCCGGAGGAGCAGGGAACGGGGGACTCCTGCCGGCTGCCCAAAACCGGAGGAGCCGCCGTGCCGTCAGCTGAGGGCCTTCCAGTGCCACCGCCAGGCACTGCGGAGGAGATCACCCAGCTGGTGGAGGGCCGAGCAGCAGTGCGTCTGGGAACCGGAATTTTTTTTTTTCCCTCTCTCCCCTCTGTCGCTTCTCCTTCCATCTCCTTTTCTCTTGCCTCGTCTGTCCTACCCCCAGGTTTCCGCAGGTCCCCGTGAGCGGTCCCCCTCGGAGGGAGGGGGGGTGTAGAGCTTAGTCTTGAGGTTACAATGTATAACACATTAGTAGAGCACTGATGATTTTAGTAATACATATTGAATTATGGATCAGCTGGTGCAAACCAGTGCCAGGACGTTGAGGAACTCTCGAGTGTCGAAGTGCAGAAGAGTTTGAATGTATGGATACACTTCCTCTTCCTGAGCAGCCTCCAACGAGTTCAGACGAATGAGAAACTCAAACACCTGGAACGCATTCAGTAATACAATATAAATAGCACAGCATTGCTTTTCAATGATTTTTTTATTTTTTAAGATTACCTTTGCTGTCATCGAACACTTACTTTATGTTATTATTTTAAAACACTTATATATAAAATTTCATCAATTATATTATATTTTTAACATTCAAGTTAAAAAGCCATTGTAAAATTTTTATCTATGTGCTCGTTAACCAATTCCTCTACACAATAACTAAATCAAAATTCAACCCATTATCATCTGAGTACAGTATAGGGGCTGACTAGTTGCCATGGTGACCAGGTAGTACACTTTCCTTCCAGTGTGTGTGTGTATGTGTGTGTGTGTGTGTGAGAGAGAGAGAGAGAGAGAGAGAGAGAGAGAGAGAGAGAGAGAGAGGCACAGACCAAAAGATTAGCCATTATCTCTCATTCACAGACACATAAAGGGAGGTAATTGGGCATCATTTGGAGGTGCTCATCTTTGCAACGCCAATGTTTTCTTTTACAGCAGGGAGAAGGTTTTATTTCAGGAAGGATTTGGACCTGCAGATGTGACAATGTGTGTGTGTGTGACTGCATGGGAATGTGTGGATGATGCTTCATTGCAATGAAGGATCAAAGAGGAACAGGAGTCTCTCTGTGCAGATGTCCCTTTGAACATGACAACTCAGGGCCAACAAGATGATACTCCACTTGATAATACAATTTACTCCATGCTGTAAAACATACAGTACACACTACTAAAAATACATATAGTAAACACATATAAAAACATACACAAGCATACATATGTGTGTGTGTAGGCTACATACATTTTATTGGTCACTGAAACACTAAGTTACCCGTGTTGTCATAGTTTGAAAAAGGCCTATGCCTATTTTTTCAGTACTGTTTTTTTTAATGTACAGTTGAGGTCAAGTGTTTTCAACCCCCTTTCAGAATCTGCAAAATGTTAATTATTTTACCAAAATAAGAGGGATTATACAAAATTCAAGTTATTGTTTATTTAGTGACCTGAATACTATATTTCACATGAAATATGTTTACATATAGTCCACAAGAAAAATTGACAAATTCATTTATAAAAAAAAAGACTCCTTTCAGAAGTTTACATCCCCTGGATTCTTATTACTGTGTTTTTACCTAAATGATCCACAGCTGTTTTGTTGCAAAGTGATTTTTTGCATGAGTCCCTTGTTCGTCCTGAACAGTTTAACTGCCTGCTGTTCTACAAAACAATCCTTCAAGTCCCACAAATTCTTTGGTTTTCCAGCATTTTTGTGTATTTTATCCCTTTCCAACAGTGACTGTATGATTTTGAGATTCATCTTTTCACACCGAGGGCAACTGAGGGACTCGGTATTATGGCACAAGATAAACATGAGTGTACATCAGAAAGTATTCTGTCTCAACCACGGAAAGACGACAGTACACACCACTTTTCAAGTTCAAGTCCACCAACGTTAATCTACTTTCCGGTCTGATTTGTTTGTCGGACAAAATGGCAGATTCTGTGTTATTATTAGCTAGATTTGCTGTCAATCAAACTCTGCTTCAGGGTAAATGACCGTAGACTCAATAGATAATGTCCTGGCAGAAAACCACCAGCATACATCTCATTTTTTTATGCATTTATTTCTTTCAGGGGGTATTTTGCAGCCCATCTTAAAACCTAAACCTGGATTCTTCGATACTCTCCTTAATTTCGCCGAGAACATTCTGTCTTGTTTCAGGACAGATCATCTCTACACATCTTTGGAGTAAACAACCCTGTCTGTCATGCTTTCACTCAAACCTATAGAGTGTGACAGCACTCAATGTGTGTGTGTGTGTGTGTGTGTGTGATCCATGTCCGTTTTTAAGTTCCTCTGGAGGTTGTCTATCCCAGAACAAATCACTTGAGCACTCTGAATGGGAAACAAAGAGAAAATCCCTCTAAAAGCCCTGCTGAGAGCAAACTGCAGAGAATACTAAACACACACTTGTGCTGTATATAACTGAGGGAGAAAGAGTGGCATGAATTATACAGACCCATACAAACCAAACAGACATGAGTGTTACAGTGTTGAGCTGTACAGACATTAGAATGTGACTGCAAACCAAACCATACAAATTCTCTGCAATCTGGGTTTAATCAAACTTCTTACCTGGTTTTTCACCTGAGAGACCAGATCTCCTGGAATGTCACCTAACGGATAGGCCCGTCCTGCCAAACAACAGCTAGCAGAGGAGAAGGAAACAGGTGTGTGTGTAATTGCACACAACTATGTATGAGTGCAGTACTTATGCAGAAAGTCACCTCACCTGATGTACACCAGCAGTTTATTTCCCATCACAACATGCTCATCTGAGGAAGGAAACAAATGGGAAAATGTGATTATGTGCACTGTAGTTTAGCATTAGCTGACCAGATTTCAGGAACGAAAACCATTCTACTTCAGCAGTCAAAAATCTGTGGCATTTGCAGTGTTATTATCTATTCATTATTTATTAATAACATTGTTATTAAGCAGATTTTGTAAATTCTGGAGGTTGGGGTTGGCTGGCATTTTTTGTTTTCATTCATTGCTGAGTATCTCTTGTGAAACAAGTCTGACAATGTGCAAAAGAAAGTTTGAGTTATTGGTTTGAATTATTAATTTTGAGCAACCCCCCCCCCAAAAAAAAAAATAAATAAAAATAAAATAAGTACTCATATGCATCTTTTAGGATTTGAAATGCAATCTAGGCTTGTTGTGTTTGTAGTGCTTAATAATTTGGTCAAAATCTTATGGTTATATACATTTATTTACGGTATTTATTTTTACATATTTTTTTACATACATTACAAATACAAATACAATCTATACTAAACAAGAAATATTACTAAAATCTTACTATAAAACAGCCAAGCTTGAGTATTCAAGAAAAATTATAATAATTCAATTTTACATTACAACTGCAAAATTGTAATACTTATAATTAAAGCTGTCTAAATTTCTTTTCTGGAATAGTTTCTGCCAGCTTCTCAGGTTTAGCTGAGTATCTTGATGTATGTTGCATGTTTTGTTTTATATTTGCTGGTTCTTTGTTCTACCTGTGAGAGGAGGACCAATTGCCTGAAAGAGTTTCTGAAAAACCAGGAAACAGAAGCAGTTAAATTTTTATTATTTGTTACAAGCAGTGCTTTAAGTGGGCCGGTACGCACCGGTACTCATTACCGCCACTTCCAAATATAGCTCTTGAGCGTACCGCCACCTCTCCGTGCGCTCAGAACATGCTTTTAGCGTTCCGGTACGCTCATTTGGACATCTGTTTTAATAGAGGTTTTAATCTTTTGCCTGCGCTGCCGCTATTCAGAGCGCCCTTCACAATGCAAGCTTCCTAATTCATCCCACCGAGAGCAGAGACTACATTACCCATACACCCTTCAGTTTAGCAAGTGAAAGTGCATGCGTCGCTTTTGCCGCTGTCAGAAAGAACTTAACGTGGCCGGAGAGGGTGTGTGAAACACGCACACTCGGCTCAGTTAAAATTCAAATACAGTGAATAACACTTAATATGCTTTCCTGGCTTCAGACTCTGAGTACTAAAACAACACGGTCAGAATCAGATAACTCGCTGGCTGACACCCCACCAAGCCTCAATGATATCACTGAAGGTCAGACGCAAGCTAATGAAGTAATTCAGTAGCTCTTTCTGGTAGGGTGACCAGACGTCTCGAAAAATTCGGGACAGTACCAAAATCTAAACTGTTGTCCCGAATCCCGAATCTGGCCCTAATTGTCCCAAAAATTATACTAAAGCAAAATCTTGAGTAGTTGTCTGATAAACATTAAAAACTGTCTGCAGAGGTTGAGTCGTCCTGCAACCAGCCCCCGCCGGCTGCTCATTGGCTGCAGCATCTTTTTTCTAAGTTCTAAAAAAATACCGTAGGCAGCTAGGCACGAATTTAGATATTCATTTATCTAATTAATCTATACGCACAAAGACAATATGACCTTTTTGTCCCCTTTTTGTTTTAAAGCTTGATGAAGAGAGCGCAAGTTGCTGCAGCTGCGAGGAGGACAGTGATGCACGCGTATACAGGCGTGATTAACAGTTCGCGGCACTGTGTACAAAAAATACGTTTAAGTTCGTTAGCATTAGCGTAACAGAAAGGTCTGATTTACGCACTGTTACAACAGTCATTGTTTTTTTTCTTTTTACAATGACATTTGAGTTCATGATTTTAATGTTGTTGTTTCTTGTGGCAGACTAAAGAGTAATGACAGACGGTTTATCTTTGAAGAAAAGTGTGTTTAGTTAAGGTTTGAAATTCATTATCTTTTATTATAGGCTACGAAGTCTAATATCATAAGCCCCCCATCCCGTCACCCAAGACCGCAGACACCCCCCCTGCTAACACACGACGTAACACTTACGTAACGTATTGGTAATTTTTGGTAATTCCATGACTTACCAATTGACAACGTAACTACGACGTCTCATGCCCGTAATTGTATTACCATCACATTACCAACTCACAACGTCGTCAGTACGTCCTTCCAACGTAACAAGATAACCAAGAACATCCCAGATAGGTCCTCTATTCGTAATATATTGGTAACTTCATGACTTACTGGCAACGTAACTACAACGTCGTACGCACGTAATTTTAATTACCATAATTTTTGTACATTCTTTATATGCTCCCTGAGTATAGTGCTATTTATAAAGTGTAATTAAACTTCAGACACACGATTAAACGTTCCTTAAAGATAAAATGTGTTTCTTTTCACCAAGTCAGAATATGGACATGCTTTTAATATATAGTGACGTGGCATACAGCGCGCGCGCGCTTCCACAACTGACGCACCCGCGCGCACAATATTGACAAGAAAGGAAATACATTTTTCGGAGTTGTGAAACTTTCTATTTCGTAAGGAGTTGTGAACGTGAAATAATGACAGACTGGCTACACCATCTCATCTGCCGCAGATACAATAACGTTATCAGGAGGACAGCACGTTTGTTTGAAGCACTTTTCACTTCAACTGTGTCTGACAGAAGAATTGGCTTTTTCTGAGGTGAGTCTTACAATTTATAATAAATAAAGAGGTTGGTAAAATTTATAAAACAAAAGTCTTGATCTCCGTAAAGACGCTAATTTAATCTCATTGTTTTTATTAGCCTACTAGCCGTTGAGAGTTACCATGGCAACAGCGGACACATCAGCTGCTGGAGAGGAGAGGACTCATCTGACAGTTTCTCTGTTTCTCGTCAGTTATACCAAAAAAAAGTTCAACAACTGCGACAGATTGGTTAAGTAACATATGTTAATATTATCCACAGTCTACTTTAAGTACTTTTGTTAACATTTATACCTCTGTGATTATGGCATCTTAATTATCTGATATGTCTGCTAGCAAATATTATGCTAGCTTAGAAGCATAAATATAACATAATAGATTTGAGCTCTTATTAATGAAAGTTTGGGCTTTTAATCACATCTTATGTGTAAAGGAGCGGTTTTGATAGCTTTGTAAACGTTTTTGATGATAATATGTCAAAAGATAAATGGAAGCAAGCTAATTAATTAAACCTAAAAGTCTGCACCTTAGAGTCTATCAGTGACGTCACTCGCGGTCTAAAATTGGCTGACACTATTTCAAACCAGTGTTTCAAACACGTTTTGATTTTTCATTGTAAACAAATATTGATAAAAATTGTACTGTGATTTCAGGAGTGTCTTAAAAACCCTCTAAAACAGAGGGGAAGTTCAAAGAAAATTTCTAATGGGAGCTGCTGACAGAGATAGAAAACACAGGTGATCCGAGGAAGCTTATTAAATAACTTAATATTTTACACAACATATCATCATGCATCTGTAACATCAAAAAATGTGAATACTGGTATCTTAAGATTTATATGTATGTTTTCCATTTTGCTATTTTTCTTTTCTGCATTTTACCTATTCTCTAGTTTGTTTATTTGTAATAAGGAGCTGGAGGCTGTGGAGAAGCAGATCCGTGACCTCATGGAGAAGCAGGCCCAGCTGAGAGAGTGGAGAGCTGTGCTGGAAACATTCAGGGGTTGACGCTCATAAGTCCAGGGTAAGTAAACAGCTAACCCTACTACCTTCTCTACTCTGTGTGGTTCTCAGCACAAGCTTGGTGCACCCAGGACGCGATCTTCCCAGATGTCCACAGCGTAAGACATGAGCCAGGACCTGGGCGATGACCTCTCTCCTTCCAACGCCTCCGGTCTTCAGGATCTCCACCTGCAGGAGCTCCACTTCGCGAGACAGAACACGACACTGTTATCATCTGAGAGGGTTAACGACACCACGCTGCGGCAGACGGAGACGCTGAAGAGGGATTTCAGGAGCCTGATCGAGACGGTTCGCAGCACGACACCCGCGGCGACGATCATCGTGTCAGGACCAATGCCCACGTATCAACGAGGACACGAAAGGTTCAGTAGACTTGTTGCTTTAAATGAATGGTTGTTGTCATGGTGTAAAGAACAGAAACTGCTACTTGTTAATAACTGGAATCTTTTCTGGGAGCGTCCTAGGCTGTTTCGCGCTGATGGTCTGCACCCCAGCAGAGTCGGAGCGGAGCTGCTCTCTGACAACATCTCCAGGACACTTCGCTCCATGTGACTAGTAAGACAATTCTCAAATAACTATTATGATGACTTTTGTTCTACACGCTCAAATAGAAGTACTTGTGCTGTCCAATCAATAAAGATTGTGTTTGTACCAGTGTTAATTTTGACAGGCATTTTTGATTTAGCATTAGTCTAAACTCCACCAAACTACTGTTATAAGCATGAGCCCCGTCAGACTGGTAGTGGCGGAGGTGTTGCAACAATATATAGTGATATTCTCAATGTTACCCAGAAAACAGGATACAGGTTTAACTCATTCGAAATACTTCAGCTTAATGTTACACTGTCAGACATGCAAAAGAAATCTAATGTATCTCTTGCTCTGGCTACTAGGGGTGTGACCAGACACTTAACCCACAAGACGAGATGAGACAGGAGACTGGGTTCATGAAAGCGAGATGAGATTTTTTTTTTTTTTTTTAAAGAAATGCTGAATGATTTTTTTTTTTTTGCATTATTGACACACTGTTTTCCTAATGAATGTTGTTCAGTTGCTTTGACGCAATGTATTTTGTTTAAAGCGCTATATAAATAAAGGTGACTTTGACTTTGAATGATAAAATAAATATTTAATTTTTCTCTACTCCTTTTTCGTAGTACATACATTTTCACATCAATTTATTAAAAGTAAAAAAAAAAACATGTTTAGGGCCCTATGAAATGTTTCATTTTTCCCCCAGCATATTATTTTTTATTATTATTGTTAACAAATTATGTATTTTAGCATGTCTAACTATTTGAATGCATAACACAACTTAATTTATTAATTTTATTTTTTCTTAAAGGTAGCCTTACTGATATAGATATCATACCTCAAAGTGTTGTTACTGACCACTTCCTTGTATCGTGCATGCTGCATATTACTGATATTAACTATATTTCCAAAATGAGCATTATGAATGTAAGTGTTACAGATTATGCTAGTGCTAAACGTAAAACAAAGTGCGAGATGAGGATCTGGAACAAATAAGGAGTTTACTGATGACGAAGGAGAATACAGACAATATACAAGATTACATTTAGCATTAACATATCAACAAGACATTTACATACAAACACATCAACAATCACGGACCAGGGAGAACTGAACAGACCGGGTATTTAAACACTCAGGAGGTGATGAGGGAACTGGAAACAGGTGGGGATCAATCACTTAACCAAAACAAGAACAGGAAGACCAAAAAAGGAAACAGAAAGTTCATAAATGTGACAGTTCGCCCCTTCCCGGAACGGTGCATCCTCGCACCGCAAGAGGAATACCAGCGGAGGGAGGGTGGGGGTTCTGGAGGCGGGCGAGGAGCAGGCCAGGAGGAGGTGACGAGGGAGCATGGAGGAAGGGACCAGGGTGGAGTGGATGGAGGGAGGAGCCAGGGAGGAGCCCGGAGCAGGAGGAGCCAGATGGTCCACCAGAGACCAGCCAGGACGGAGATCCATGGTGGAGTCGATGGCGGGAGGAGCCATGGTGAAGGGGCCGACGACACCAGGGGGCCGACAGGCGGAGACTGCTCCGGTGGGTGAGGAGCCCAAGATGGAGCAGCACAGCCGCAGAGCCAGGGTGACGTCGAGGATCCGGAGGGCCTAGGTGGAGCAGAAGGCTCAGGCGACCAAGGCGGAGGCGGGGTCCTGGGAGACTGCTGTGGAGCCGGAGCGACCGAGGATGGAGGTGGAACCAGAGGGAAGGAGGAGCCTGACAGAGCCGGAGGGATGGAGTGATGAGGTGGAACCAGAGGAATGGAGTCCCAAGGCGGTGGATGGTCGACGACTGACCGAGGTGGAGCCGGAGGGACGATGGAGCCCAGTGGAGCAGGTGGGATGCCAGGCCACGGTGGAGACCAGGGAGCTAAGAGCCAAGGCGGAGCCGCTGGGTCGAAGGACCGAGGAGGAGTCCAGGGCTCGGAGGCAGGAGGCGGAGACAGGGCCTTAACGCGCCAAGGCGGAGCTGGAGACTGGCAGTCCAGCGGCGAAACATCGCGCCCAGATGGCGCGGACTGAGGGTGAGCTGCGGGACTGACTGGCACCAGCAGGGATGACGAGGAACTGGCTGGTCTAGAGGAGGAGAGAGAGGAAGGATGGGAGGAAACACACGAGGATCAGGGCTGGACGGAACCAGCGGAAGTGGAGCAGAGGGACCGGCAGGTCCATGAGGAGGTGGACCTGCACACAACTTAATAAATTAAGTTGTGTTATGCAAATTCAAAGTCACCTTTATTTTAATTCATAGCTGGGCGGAGGGAGGCTGGGAGGGAACACAGGAGACACAGAAGATTCAGAGCTGGGCGGAACCAGCGGAGACACAGAAGATTCAGAGCTGGGCAGAACCAGCGGAGACACAGAAGATTCAGAGCTGGAAGGAACCAGCGGAGAAACAGAAAATTCATAGCTGGGCGGAACCAGCGGAAAAACAGAAAATTCAGGGCTGGGCGGAACCAGCAGAGAAACAGAAAATTCATAGCTGGGCGGAACCAGCGGAGAAACAGAAAATTCAGGGCTGGGCGGAACCAGCGGAGAAACAGAAAATTCATAGCTGGGCGGAACCAGCGGAGAAACAGAAAATTCAGGGCTGGGCGGAACCAGCGGAGATGGAGCATAGGAACTGACTGGAGGAGGTAGGAGTGGGAGACTGAGAGGGTACACAGGGGGATCAGGGCTGGACGGAACCAGCGGAGAAACAGGAAAATTAGGGATTACCTCCATTGACCAGTCCATAAGGTCCATACGTTGCTCCATGTTTTTTCCCCGAGATCGCATACAGCTCACTCTCAGTCGCAGGAGTGTGGGCAGGGCTTTCCTCCACGCCCTCGATCTCCACGAGGACTCCCACGATGCACAGTGTTGCCGGCTCGCACACCTGGTCAGTCGCGCTCTCGAGATCCTGCTTCATGTCAGTGGATGGCTCGGGCTCTGCGGCTGCGGTGGGCTCTGGCGCGCTGTGTGTCTGTGTGCCTTACACCGCTCGCTCAGGCCGGCGTAGAAGAAGTTAGAGAGCGAGCGTTCGGGGAAGTGAGTAAGGCACGCCAGATCTAAAAAGTCCCTGGTGTGGTCCTCCAGCGAACGGTCCAGTTGCTCCAGGCATAGGAGACGGACTGCTGGGATGGCCATTCCGGGAGAGGAGAAAAAAAAAAAAAGAATAAATGAAAGAAAAAACGCTGCTAAATTAACTACACTGTTGTGGGTCCGTGATTCTGTTACAGATTATGCTAGTGCTAAACGTAAAACAAAGTGCGAGATGAGGATCTGGAACAAATAAGGAGTTTACTGATGACGAAGGAGAATACAGACAATATACAAGATTACATTTAGCATTAACATATCAACAAGACATTTACATACAAACACATCAACAATCACGGACCAGGGAGAACTGAACAGACCGGGTATTTAAACACTTTGACTTTGAATGATAAAATAAATATTTAATTTTTCTCTACTCCTTTTTCGTAGTACATACATTTTCACATCAATTTATTAAAAGTAAAAAAAAAAACATGTTTAGGGCCCTATGAAATGTTTCATTTTTCCCCCAGCATATTATTTTTTATTATTATTGTTAACAAATTATGTATTTTAGCATGTCTAACTATTTGAATGCATAACACAACTTAATTTATTAATTTTATTTTTTCTTAAAGGTAGCCTTACTGATATAGATATCATACCTCAAAGTGTTGTTACTGACCACTTCCTTGTATCGTGCATGCTGCATATTACTGATATTAACTATATTTCCAAAATGAGCATTATGAATGTAAGTGTTACAGATTATGCTAGTGCTAAACGTAAAACAAAGTGCGAGATGAGGATCTGGAACAAATAAGGAGTTTACTGATGACGAAGGAGAATACAGACAATATACAAGATTACATTTAGCATTAACATATCAACAAGACATTTACATACAAACACATCAACAATCACGGACCAGGGAGAACTGAACAGACCGGGTATTTAAACACTCAGGAGGTGATGAGGGAACTGGAAACAGGTGGGGATCAATCACTTAACCAAAACAAGAACAGGAAGACCAAAAAAGGAAACAGAAAGTTCATAAACGTGACAGTAAGAGCCTTACATTACATTTCTAACAATCATTGTTAATGTTTGAATTGTATTTCAGGGCAGTTTGTGAAGACAGATAATCAAGAGAAGTCAGTTCCAGATCCACCTTCCACACCAGACCTCTCTCTCACGAGGATTGCTGTCTACTAGCATATTGTGTTCTCTTCAGACTTCGGGGGATGCAGATATTACTCAGGGACATGAACACTTGAATATTGCAAGAATAGAGAAAGTAAGAATTACTTAAGATTTTAGAATTTAATGTTAATTGCTTAAACATATATACATATATATTTTTTTAGATATATTTTTTGTGGCAGTGTGAACTGGCCATAATGCTGTATGATACGTGTGAGAGTCATTAAACTTGATTTGCTATAATACATCTGTTCATAAGCTATTGCATATTATTTTCAATGAATTATCTGTAGTGGTTTGGTTAAGGGTGTGATTAGCTGACATATTATTGTGGGAGCTTGTGATTAGTTGATGAAAGTGTGCATTGTTAAAGATAATATTTAAATGCAATGTACTGAGTGCCCACTAAGACTTGCATGTTTGTGCATAATGTTTTGACCCTGGATGCTTACAGAAGGGTATAGATATTTAAATATATGGAAATGTATTTATTATTAATATATCTCAATCTATGTGCTTCTGTATGGGCTGACTGCTTTCAATCATATTTCGCTGTATATTCTATGTTTTTAATAATAATCTGGGTGTATTACTGTTCATATTTGCTTGTTAATAAATTAACTGAATTCATTTCGAGTATGTATTCATCATTCACAGCAGCTGAAACAGCCTTTAAATTAGTTTGGGCACATGAGGACATAAATTAGGTTCAAGTACTGCATGTCCGCCCATAGAATAATTATAAAAAAATGACCAACTGATTACCAGCACACGACCACCGATCCGCGACGTTGCCACGACGTCGCAGTTACTTACTGGCAACGTCACAAAGTTACGTTGTGGTGACGTATACGCACCTCTCACTTTTCCGGTTGCCACGACGAAACTTTGGTCACCAGATTACGTTGCAGTTACGTAACAGTTACGTAATGTTGTTAGCAGGGCCCCTTACACCCCCTTATACATGATATCGCTGCAGGTCAGACACAAGCTAATGAAGTAATGCAGTAGCTCTTTCTAAGCGTATTTTTTCAAAATCCTTTTGCACATTTTATTTATGTTCAGTAGCTCTTTCTAGCTAAAGCAAACCGACAAACTAATAAAAGGATTTATTATCTTTTATAAGGTCGTCTGTTGACTGCTGTATATAAAATCCTTCAATATAGTTGTTGTTACCTCAGGGGATGAGGGGAATCATCAAAAAAAAAATAATAATAATTATATATATAATATATATATAGGCTATAATAGAGTACCGGCACCCCTTTTGGGCCACTTAAAGCACTGGTTACAAGTGAACATGAACATTAACAGAGCTCATTTAAAATAGTAAATAATTTTACCACTTCATCTTGGCTTAATAACTACTCAGCTGTTTTCTAACAACCAGCAAGTAAATAAATGTACGCTATTAAGAAAAGTCACTTCAGGGACAGCAAGTCATCACAATCTTTTCTCAGGAAGATTGTTCATGAAATGACCAGAAAAGACAGTAAATATGCTCTCTTTTGATTTCATCTTGACTTTTAACTCTTAAGACAATCTGATTTTTATTTTCAGCAAATACAGCATGTTGAGAGAGTTTATCAGCACTGTAGTCTACTCTCCCTCCAGACTCACAGCAGCACCTGCATGACATGGTCACATAATCTAGCACAACACACACTAAAGCAGAGCGGTCAGTCTGTATGTGTGTGACATTTTGGCCATGAAACAAATGAATCCCTTTCTCAGTTGCCTTTCATCTGGGGTTCAGAAGATTCCACTGACAACAAGGCTTTCATCATCTTTTTTCTAGCTTAATAGTGAGAAACATACACAAAAAAAAAAAAACACACACACTTTATTTGAAAAACACACGTGGATCAAAAATGTGCACACATACACCCTTGATGTGTCCCCAAAGGCTTAGCAGGTTCAACCGAGTGGTTTCTGCTTTGCGTGGCAACTATACTATCAGTACGTGACTTTTGCCTAGCTTTCACTTAAGTGTTAATTTCGTTAACGTAAACCATGAAAAAAAATATATATTTTAGTTGATGAGCTCTTTCCCATCACTAAGTCAAGACGAAGACTAGACAACAATAATGTCAATAAATGATAACTATCATTATTTCAACATGCAATTTCGTTGAAGAAATAAGACGAGACTAAAATGTATTTAAAAAATGTAAAACTTTACCAAAAACCTATTTTTATTTTCAGCAAAAAAGGAGACGTTATTATGGACTGCTCTACACACCTCTACTACGCAAGATTTCATGAGTTTGCTTGCCAGATATCAAAAGTTAAAATCCTCGAATCAGAGCTTCGCTGTTACAAGGATCCATTTTTAGCCCGGTGTTTTGCTTATTTTATCTGGAAACCATGTGCACTCACTCACTTCTCATTGCGGAAGCGCCGCCGAGGATGATCTGAAAACAGTCACAAACAAGTTGGAGTATAGCAATCTAAATAGAAGTGTCTCAACTGTATTGTTTGTGATTGTGGTTGCTGAATAAATGCACTTACTCAACTGCTGTTGTTTTAATAGAGAAATAGGGTTATTTCAATTTGGAATTAGTGGAATTACTTGGAATTTCACTGTTATAATATTTTTTGTTTGTTTTAACAGTTTTCATAATGTAGACAGAGATATTGCATAAGTCTTTGGTATTAATTTATATAATAAAAAATCTATAATAAATCAGTACACAAGATAAGGTAAAATACACCATTTATGAGTCCACATTCTATTTATTTGTGCTTACTGGTGAAAGTGCAAAATTAAATTTATCAAATGACAACAATTATTATAATTATAATTTTGAGTAAAAATAATTTTGATCAGTTTAACCATTATACAGCATGACGAAAATGTGACTAAGATTTGATTAAAACCTGACTAAAATGCTTGTACATTTAATTGACTTAAACTTGAATAAACAAAAACAGGACAAGGTTGATTAAATATGATAACTAAAATGTACATTTTAGTAAGACTAACACTAAATTAAAAATGGCCAAAATTAATACTGCTTTACGGTTAATTAATAATAATCTTATTGCTAAAATGTCAAGTTTTTATTGACTAAAACTAGACAAATACTTCAGGTTTTCTTTGACTAAAACTATACTAAAATGTTGAAACTTTATAGGATAAAATGATAAAACTAAATAGGATAAAAATGACTAAATATGATAAACACTAAAAAGGCCATTTAACACGGCACTAAGACTAAAATTGAAAATAGATGACAAATTAAACTACTTTTGACCCAATTTACAGTATAGACAAGACGCGAGCTGTCAGAGCCAGTCTTCAGATTTTGGACAATTGGAGTTGTAGTGTATAGTGTACTGTGTAGATGGGCACAGATATTTTAGCTTCAGTCCATGATTCCATCCAGTTGAAAGATATAGAAAAGAAATAATATTTTCAGCTGATTTTAGAAGACATATAATAGCGACAGATTATAATTTACAATGTGTTTTACACTCAGGGTTAGTTCAAATATGATAAACAGAATTTCAAACATGCTTGTTTGACACACGAGAACCAATGAGGCTTGTTTTCATGTGTTATGCAAGCATGTTTGAGCTTTGTGTTTGAGGTTTGTTCTCATGCATAAAGCTTCTATTGACCATAGTGGATGTGCTCAGTTTATGCATGTTGATCATGTTAATTTGTAAAATACAAGATAAAATTAAATCAGTTCATTCTGAAAAGCAGTGGTTCTCAATTGCAGTCCTCGCGCCCCACTGCTCTGCACATATTGTGTGTCTCTCTTTGTTAACACACCTGATTCAGATAATCAGCTCGTTAGAAGGGAGCTCTGTGCATGAATTTTGTTCCGATTGACAGGGATGGTCTCTACACAGTGTTCATCGCTCCCTACTCCCTGAGCAGGGGAAATCTGTTGAAGTTTACTTCACTTCGGAACATTCATTCACGGATTTGCATTGCACAATGTCTGTCTACACACACGGACAAGTGTGAAATCTTATACCTCTGTAAATCAATATAATTTAAATTCACGTCTCGCACACTTCAATGCACTTTGAATGGAACATATGTGTTTCCTTCGAACTGGAATCATGGCTGAATATCCTGTGATGTCCACTTCACAGGGCACTTATGTTCGAATAGAATAAACGTCTGAAGTAATAAGAGATACGTACAAAATGTGCAGATCAGTGGGGCGCAAGGACTAGAATTGAGAACCGCTGCTGTAAAGAGATCGTGTCAAATCAGTTGACATCAGTATTTTACTATGGATTTCTTTTACTATCTCTTCTTGAACTTTCCAAAAATAAGACATTGTAAGAAATTTCAAAATCACCAAAACTTTTGGAAGGAGCTTTTAACCCTCTGGTGTTGTTTGGTCATTGTATGCTGAAAAAAAATATGTTTTTTGAATTTAGAATTTTTTTTGAATTTTAAAAAATCGCTACTTCATTGGAATGGTACGACACTTGGTGACTTTTATGGCAGTCACTACGTAACCACAAAAATAATAATAATAATAATAATTGTGGACTTTTTGAAAAAGCTAAATACATGACACAGAAAAAGAGTGCACAGCAATACATAAAGGGGTGACACTGTAAAAATATCGAGAGTGCAAAATAGACACTCTCCCCCCATCTGCATAGAAATACATACAGGTATGTCAATAAATTAGAATGTTGTGGAAAAGCTTATTTATTTCAGTAATTCAACTCAAATAAGTGAAAGTTGAGTATTAAAAAAAATTCAATGCACACAGATAATATAATATAATATAATATAATATAATATAATATAATAATCAACTCAAAACACCTGCAAAGGTTTCATGAGCCTTCAAAATGGTCTCAAACTCTCAGTTTGGTTCACATGGCTACACAATCATGAGAAAGACTGCTGATCTGACAGTTGTTCAGAAAACATTTATTGACATCCTTCACGAGGAGGGTAAGCCACAAACATTCATTGCCAAAGAATCTGGCTGTTCACAGAGTGATGTATCCAAGCATGTCAACAGAAAGTTGAGTGGCAGGAAAAAGTGTGGAAGAAAAAAATGCACAACCAACGAGAGAACCGCAGCCTTATGAGGATATGAGGAATTTGAGTGAAAATCACAAGGAATTTCACAGAAGTGTCAAGGAATTTACTGAACCACAGACAACATCAGAGGCATCTTACCTTACCTGTTGTCCAGTGGTCCAAAGTCCTCTTTTCAGATGAGAGCATGTTTTGTTTTTCATTTGGAAACCAAGGTCCTAGAGTCTGGAGGAAGGGTGGAGAAGCTCATAGCCCAAGTTGCTTGAAGTCCAGTGTTAAGTTTCCACAGTCTGTGATGATTTGGGGTGCAATGTCATCTGCTGGTGTTGGTCCATTGTGTTTTTTGAAAACCAAAGTCACTGCACCCGTTTACCAATACATTTTGGAGCACTTCATGCTTCCTTCTGCTGTACTGCTTTTTGAAGATGCTGATTTCATTTTCCAGCAGGATTTGGCACCTGCCCAAACTGCCAAAAGCACCAAAAGTTGGTTAAATGACCATGGTGTTGGTGTGCTTGACTGGCCAGCAAACTCATCAGACCTGAACCCCATATAGAATCTATGGGGTATTGTCAAGAGGAAGATGAGAAACAAGAGACCAAAAAATGCAGATGAGCTGAAGGACACTGTCAAAGAAACCTGGGCTTCCATACCAACTCAGCAGTGCCACAAACTGATCACCTCCATGCCCCGTCAAATTGAGGCAGTAATTAAAGCAAAAGGAGCCCCTACCAAGTATTGAGTACATGTACAGTAAATTAACATACTTTCCAGAAGGCCAACAATTAACTAAAAAAGTTTTTTATTGGTCTTATAAAGTATTCTAATTTGCTGAAATGAATTGGTGGGTTTTTGTCAAATGTGAGCCAAAATCATCACAATAAAAAAAAAACTAAGACTTAAACTACTTCAGTCTTTGTGCATTGAATTTAATACACAAGTTTCACTATTTGAGTTGAATTACTGAAATAAATGAACTTTTCCATGGTATTATAATTTATTGAGATGCACCTGTATATGAACTAGTGTGACTGTAACTCAAAGCATGTTTCTACAAATGCATGAAACAATAATTCAGCCAAAAATGCAGTCAAAACACAGACACCAAGGAAGGGGTTACAAACTAAAACATCAAGAATACAAAACAGACACACACACACACAAATACACACTCACTTACACACACTCACAGACACACCACACACCATTATAACACACACAAATGAACTGGTGTGGCTGTAACAATATGGCAAAATAGAGCCAGAAGGATCAGATAAGAGGTTGAAATGTGATTGATTAATTTCTGATAAAGCATTTCTGTTCATTTTGGTTACATTTTTGTTGAATTTTGAAGTAATGTGTAACAAAATGCTTTCTCTGTGTTCAGGTTTGACTGTATTAAATTTAATAAAAAAGAAAAAAAGAAAAAAAAATCTAAACCTTTACTAAATGTTGTCTTTGAGAATGTCTAAATATATTTCCAGATCCAAAACTTAATAAAAGTAAGACTTTATGCTTAAAAACAACTAGAAAATTTAAAAGCCTTTTCATATAGAGCTATAAAGGAATTTAGTGACTAAACCATGCAATTGCAGATGTTTTCCAGATAGCACTAATCTGATTTTCAAAATTGGATTTTAAAGGCATTTTAAAGGCATTTCTATTTTAACATTAAATACTGTCATAAATGAAAAGTAATATCAAAATCTTGATACCCAGTGGGAAAATCTTTATCATAATTATTGCATAAATATTAATTAGTACCATGAAATTCTCTCAAAATACAAAATAAAAAATATTATTGAACAAAAATATATTACACTGATTTTACTAAAAATAAAGTTACATTTCAGGTGTTTAGTCAGTTTTGACCGCAAACAATACAAGTGTTCCTCCCAAATGAACAAATTCCAGAGGGTTAATGGAAGGACAGAATGCTACGCCATTAGAGTGAGTAACTAACGCAGCGGTTTTCAACTCCAGTCCTCCCAAAGGAATAGTCCACACAAAAATGATTTTTTTTTTTTCATCATTTACTCACCATCGTGTCGTTCTACACCTGAGTAAGTTCCTTTCTCATGTTAAACACAAAATAAGATATTTTTAACAGTTCCCATTGACTTCCATAGTATGGAAAGAAATACTAATCAAACAGTTGTTGGACCAGGGTGAGTAAATGATGACAAAATTTACATTTTGGGTGAACTATCCCTTTAACAGACCTAAAGTCCCTCACTTCCAACTCATGCTGCAGTCTTGTACAGGCCAGACTGAACATGTCTACCCACCAAGACCAGATCTGAATGTGCTTGGCTCGTTTTTTCTCATCATGCTTCTTCTAGCAAGTTTCTATGAGTCTGTTAAATTCAGAATGACTGGAAAAGTCTGGTATTGTGTGATCTTCAGTCTTTTAGTATATGATGCCAAGATCATCTCTGTAACCATTCACAAGTCAGCAAGCGTATGAAGTAAACCTAGTGTTTCAAAATCTTAACACATTAACACAAACATTGATTGAGCACAGTATCATACCTCCATGGGGCTGATGTAGTCGTTCATGCGACTGTTGAAGTCATGGCATCCAACAGCTGGTTATCCCAGCACATCTGCACCACCTACAAACATCCAGTAAACATATGCTGACTTAAGCAATACAGATGATGAAGAGCTGCTGCTATGAAGTGCTCGCACATACACACACCTGTTGTATGTCCAGATTGGAGAAGTCCGTATGGACCAGGCATCCCTCCACACTTTCCATCATGCCATTCTCCTGGAAGTAGCTGAGGAGGTCTCTCATGACAGGTGCAGTCAGACAACCAATCCTCTCGCTCAGAATGTAAGGCTCCAGACTCTCCAGAAACATCCCTGGCCACTGAGTTCTCCACCAGACGAGGGTAGATCTGGTTAAACAGCAGGTCCCTGAGCAGAAGAGAAATTGTTTGAAAAATTAGATGGGTTATCACATTAATCATTGGCCATCAATTGTATTTATGTGTTTTTTTTTTTTGGTTTTTGTTTTTTGTGTGAGGAAAACATCTTAAATACTTGAAAAACTCACATCTATTAAATCAGATGACGGTAAACCATGTTAAACTATATGCTTATGAGTTCATTATAAGCTCTTAATATAAAGCATTCTCATCTTTAGGACAATTTAGGTACTTTCCCCACAGCAGCTAACTATGTGTTCTCTGCATTTTTCAAGAGCTTTTTTGTCAATATGTGTTTTTCATTGTCCAATATTTTCATTACCAATTTTTACTGATTTGTTGTTGCAGACCTACGAAGAGTCACTTCACAAGCATTTTACCATTTCATTTGAGTAAAACCAGTGTCAATTTAAAGGTATTCAAGGCAACCCATCAAAATAAGTTCACTTTTACAGTACATAAAGGCATTGTGCAAGAAATATTACTATTATTTAATAGAATGTATGTGATACTGCTTCTGCTGTTGAAAAAAAATAATACAACTTTTTAAATAAACAAAATCACACAATATTTCTTCCATGTTTTAATTTTAATAGCAAGTCCCCTTTATCTACTAAAAAATAAAATGTGTTTAAATTTCATTAATTAAAAGACAAATTAAATTTGGGAGAAACTTGCTTACTGTTTTTCATAATTATATTACTTGTAGAAAAACTTTAAACACAATTGTAAATAAGTCTAAAGAATGGCATTGGTTTTATTTTTAGTGATAAAAAGTGTTTTTTTTTAAATTAGCATATTTTTGTGTTTTGCTTTGGTACCGAAATTTGTACCAAGAACCGTGGATTTTCACTGGTATCGGTACCGAATACTGAAATTTTGGTAACGTGACCACACATCCTTCATTATAATGCATTAGTGACATGTTTGAAAACTGACATATAAAATCTCATAGTATTCTCCATCTGTATACTGTATCACTAAATTATGAAAATGTAATAATTCATATCAGATTCAAAAAAGTAAATATCACACAACACTAAAATTCAAAGTCTGTATAAATGGCATTATTTTAAAAGCTGCAAGCAAATACCAGGGCCAAAAAAACATCACTGCTGATTAACTAGATGTGCATTTAAAAAAAAAACCTACTGTGATAAGAGCTTATCAGTTGCCGATGTGACAGTGTCACAAGCACCTGAAGTGTGAGAGAGGAACAGAACTCTACCAGAAAGCAAGAAGTGATGACAGAAATTAAAGTCTCTGTGGATACACAGCATAATAGTAGCTCTAGGCAGTGGGAATGTAAAGCTTGAGTACAAAGGCTGTGAAGATAAATGAATGTAACATTTTGAAATATTTTTACTATTTAAAACAACTGTTTTCTATTTAAATATATGTTATAATGTAATTTAATGCTGTGATCTCAAAGCTGAATTTTTTGCATCATTACTCCAGTCTTCAGTGTCACATGATCATTCAGAAATCATTCCAAAATGCTGATTTGCTGTTCAAGAAACATCTATTATTATTAATATCAATATCTATATAATATAATAAGTGCCCCATTAAGGATTTTTTTTTAATTACCTTTCATACAGTGTGTAACACAGCTCTAAGTGAAAGAAAACATCCTGCAAAGTTTAAAATCTGAAAGTGCACCGTGTATATTGCCTCTCAAAAGAAAGATTTGAATTTGAAAGACTATGAATCTTTTAAACAAGTAATTTTTAAAAGAAATCCCAAGCCTTTTCATGTTGACGTCAACATCTTCTCTCTGTCCTGGCAGAAAGGTGTTTTCGTGTTTTTTGTCTTGTGAGTCGCAGTGTTTTTGTACGTCGTCGTCATCATGTCTACCTGTCTGTAATCGCGCATACAGTCGCAAGTTTCTGCTCGATGTCAGCAGAACCGCATTTTTACAGTTAAACGTGCACGAGGAACAGCTGCGGGATCTCTGTCTGCTACGGAGGCCTACACCACCCCCACTACTGCATCTTGCCCGCAGCGGAGGCGCCACAAGCGGTGTGAGAGGAAGCAGAAGAGGGGTAAGCGCTGAGGTATCCGGACTAGGCTAACGGCTAACCCACACAAGCCATCTATCCCCACCATCGTACTGGCTAACATACGCTCGTTGGACAATAAACTGGACTAAATTCGATTATTACGTTAAACTCAGAGGACTGTAAGAGACTGTTGTGTTTTTCTGTTCATGGAAACATGGCTCAGCAATAGCGTTCAAGACTGCGCTTTTCAGCTCGACCAGCTGACATGCTATCGAGCGGACAGCGCTTTCGTCGTGGGAGGAAAAACCCACGGTGTCGGGCTTTGTGTTTACATCAATGATGCGTGGTGCCACGAATGCTGTTGTGATCTGCAAACACTGCTCACCCCTGCTGGAGTTTATGATTATTAAGTGTCGGCCGTTCTATCTGCCGAGGGAATATACTGCCATACTGCTCATTTCAGTTTACATTCCCCCGATCAACATCAACTGCAAAAGGAACGATGCACTAAATTAACTGAACCAGCACATCAGTGAGCAGCAGACAGCACACCCTGATGCTTTTCTCATCATATCTGGGGATTTCAACCATGCTGCCTTAAAGAGTGTGTTTCCAAAAATACACCAACACATGAACTTTCCAACACGAGGTAATAACATTTTGGACTTTGTTTACACCACACAGAGAGGAGCTTACAAAGCCCTCCCCCACCTCGGAGCCTCAGACCACAACATACAATAACTCCACTGACCTTCAGGAGTACTCCGAGACTGTCACTGCCTACATCAACAAGTGTATTGATGATGTAACAGTCACAAAAACCGTCACTGTCTGGGCCAATCAGAAGCCGTGGATGACAGGGGAGGTCTACAGACTCCTTAAGACACGGAATGCTGCCTTCAGAGCTGGAGATGAGGTGGGCCTGAGAACAGCCAGGGCCAACCTGTCCCGCGGCATCAGAGAGTCTAAGAGATAGCACTCCAGGAGGATAGCCCATCAATTCAGTGACAGCAGAGACACTAGGACACTAGGAGCCTGTGGCAGGGGATTAAGCTGACCTCAGACAGTGTGAGGAGATCCTTCAGCAGGATCAATGCACGCAAAGCTCCGGCTCCTGACAACATCCCTGGGCGTGTACTGAGAGACTGTGCAGCAGAACTCACTGATGTCTTCACAGACATTTTCAACATCTCACTGAGTCAGGCTGTTGTTCCCACATGTTTCAAAACTACCACCATCATTCCAGTTCCGAAGAAGCCATCTCCATTCTGCTTCAATGACTACCGTCCTGTTGCACTTACTCCCATCCTCATGAAGTGCTTTAAATGGCTAGTCATGCACCACATCAAGTCTGAAAAGACTCTGCAACGCATAGTGAAAGCAGCTGAGAAGATCATTCGTGTCTCTCTCCCCTCCCTCAAGGACATTTATGGAACCCGTCTCACTCGCAAAGCCCTCTGCATTGCAGGTGATCCCACCCACCCGTCACACAGCTTCTTCAGTCTGCTGCCATCAGGGAGGAGACTGCGAAGTCTCCAGGCCAGGACCAGCAGACTGAAGGACAGCTTCATCCATCAGGCTGACAAGAAGCTGAACTCGGTCCCGAACCTTGGTTTCGAAATAAAATACAAAACTTTGGACCACTGGGCAACAGTCCAGTTTTTCTTCCCCTTAGCCCAGGTAAAAGATGCCTCTGACGTTGTCTGTGGTTCAACAAAGTCATGACACATCTGTGTGTGGTTGCTCTCGATGCCTTGACCCCAGCCTCAGTAAATTCCTTGTGAATTTCACTCAAATTCTTGTATTGATTTTGCTTGACAATCCTCATAAGGCTGCGGTTCTCTCGGTCGGTTGTGCATCTTTTTCATCTACACTTTTTCCTTCCACACAACTTTCTGTTAACATGCTTGAATACAGCACTCTGTGAACAGCCAGCTTCTTTGGCAATGAATGTTTGTGGCTAACCCTCCTTGTGAAGGGTGTCAATGAGTGTCTTGTGGACAACTGTCAGATCAGCAGTCTTCCCCAAGATTGTGTAGCCTTGTGAACCAAACTGAGAGACCATTTTGAAGGCTCAGGAAACCTTTCTCATGTGTTTTGAGTTGATTAGCTGATTTGCATGTCACCATATTCTAATTTGTTGAGATAGTGAATTGGTGTGTTTTTGTTAAATGTGAGACAAAATCATCACAATTAAAAGAACCAAAAACTTAAAATACTTCACTCTGTGTGCACTGAATTTATTTTATACACAAGTTTCACAATTTGAGTCGAATTACTGAAATAAATTAACTTTTAGATGACATTCTAATTTATTGAGATGCATGTTATGTTCTGTAATTTATGTTCATGGACTGCAATACTGAACCAGTCCGCTAGAGGCTGATAGAGAGATTTGTACGGGTGGGGAGGAAGAAGAAGAAGAGTGGAGTAAAGTGAAAGTAGTTGAAAACAATGAGCCTTCTCATCTGATTTATTTCTTTTGATTACATGTCTCAACATTACAAATTTTGGCGACGAGGATGTCTGCATCCGTACCTATTCCTGCATGTTTACTACTTGGATGATCTCATCGTGTATGGCCAAACCAAAGCCATCCACGACGCCAATCTACAGGCAGTGATGACGCGACTCACAGACATTGGTCTAAAACTTAATATGAAGAAAAGCAAATTCGGCCAGAGCAGAATTCGGTATCTAGGCCATGATATCTCAAAAGAGGGACTACATCCTAACCCGGACTCAGTTGAAGCCATTGCAAATGCACCTGCACCATCCGACCTACCGTCATTACGGTCCTTCTTAGGACTTACGTCTTGGTTTAGCAAGTTCATCCCGAACTATGCAATGGTAGTAGACCCTTTGCGTGAGATACTCAGATCATCTCAGAATGGATTTACTTGGACGGAAGCAGCTGAGGCGAGTTTTCGAGAGCTAAAGCCACTGTTAGTCCACAGTCCAGCCTTAGCTTTATTCGACCCCTTCTTGCCAACATTTGTGTCCACTGATGCTTCCGATTATGGCATTGGAGGTGTCATCTCTCAACGGCACCCAGACCAGTCGGAGCGTCCAATAGCATTCACTTCTCGTACATTGACGCCAGCCGAAAGAAAATTCAGTACAGTTGAGAAGGAAGCATTAGCGTGTGTCTGGACAGTAGAACGTTGGAGGACTTACCTTTGGGGCAGGAAGTTTACACTGAAGACGGACCACCAAGCACTGACCACATTGCTGGCCACCAGAGGAATGAACAGAGCAGGAATGAGGATTGCGCGCTGGTCAGCCAGACTTCTGTGTTTCAAATACAATCTGGAATACAGACCAGGTAAAACAAATTGTGTTGCTGATTGTTTGTCACGTTTACCGTTACCTGATTCAGATGCTGGTCAGGAAGAGGAATTAGGCCTTGTAGCAGAGATTTCAAAGGACCTTTCAAAAGCCATTCCTATGAAGGATCTCCTGGAAGCATGTAAATCTTGTTCAGAGTTGTCCAAGATGCATGCCCAGATCACACAAGGCTGGCCTAAATCACAGAAACAAATGGATCCAACGATCATGGCGTACTTTCAGATCAGGCATGAGTTAGCTGTGGATGATAAGTACATCTTGAGAGGGCAGAGACTAGTGGTGCCAGTTGCATTGCGCTCTAAATTAATTCACTTAGCACACGAGGGGCACCAGGGAGTGGTACGAACTAAACAACGGCTAAGAGACTTGTACTGGTGGCCTCATATGGACTATGAAGTGCATTCGTCCATTGCTTCTTGTTCCGCCTGTCAGTCCTGTGACAAAACCGCCCGGACGTGTCCAGCTCCATTGCAGCCAGTGGACCTGCCAGATGGTTCATTTCAGAAAGTCGCAATAGATATTGTTGGACCTTTTGAGAGAGCCACTCAGGATTGTCGGTTTGCTATTACGATGGTGGATTATTATTGAAAGTGGCCGGAGGTTGCATTTACCTCAAATGTTACAACCAACACTGTTACAAAGTTTCTAGCATCTGTGTTTGCGAGAGAAGGTAACCCACTCACATTAGTCAGTGATAATGGTCCTCAATTTGATTCTTCGGCATTCGCTGATTTCTTGACTGAAAGAGGAATAAAACACATTCGTTGCAGTGTTTACTGGCCCCAAGCGAATGGTGCTGTGGAGAGATGGAATCGTGTTTTAAAGAACTGCATCCAAGTAGTTGAAATGCAACAACTTCCATGGAAGCAAGCAGTCACAGATTTCCTCCTGAACTACAGAGCTACACCGCACGCGACCACAGGCGTATCACCTTTTGAACTGTTAAGAGGGAGGAAGATGCGTACAAAGCTAAACACTCTACCAACCACAGCAGCTCAGGGTGAGAAAGGAGCAATGGGCATACGTGACCGTGTACATCGGGTTCAGCAAAGGTTGAAACTGTACACTGATAAGAAACATGGAGCAAAACCACCACCCTTCAAGTGTGGAGATCGGGTACGTGTAAGAAAACCTATGCATGTACCGAAGGCTGGAAGGAAATTCACTGTTCCAATGTTACTGAATAAGAAATTGGGACCGAGCACTTATGTCTTGAGTGATGGGAAGAAATGGAATGCGGCTCACCTGTCTCTGGTTCCAGAAACCACTCAAATGACATTAGAGAATGCTCATGTTAATCCTGGAACAGAGAAAGTTGTGTATGAGCCAGTTAAGAGCACACGGGCTACACAGCCTCCAGTATGGTTAAAGGACTATGCTACAGAGTAAAGGGAAATTGAAAGGAAAAGTAAATGAAAGAACATTAGAGTTGTAGTAAGGAAGTAACCGAAAATATATGGTGAATGTGTTCGTATGTTATTCATATGTTGGTTAACTGATAGTTTAAGATACTGAAGAAATTTATAGTTATAGTCAGAGTTCATAAGTGGATGGAAACTGGGTTGAATAATTCCACTTGTTAAGAGTCTTTCCTAAAGAAAGCGGGGAATGTTATGTTCTGTTATTTATGTTCATGGACTGCAATACTGAACAGTCCGCTAGAGGCTGATAGAGAGATTTGTACGGGTGGGGAGGAAGAAGAAGAAGAGTGGAGTAAAGTGAAAGTAGTTGAAAACAATGAGCCTTCTCGTCTGATTTATTTCTTTTGATTACAAGTCTCAACATTACAATGCAGCTGTATGTTTAATGTGTCTATGTTTGCGTCTAGTCAGATATTGACAGTTCCCCTGTAGTTGTTTCGCGTTTGCCTAATGTGGGACTGCCCAGTTTCACTCTGCTAAATAGTGAGGCGTGGCCAGCTGACTTCAATCACAGGTAATCAGGCAAATATAAAGCCCTCGTGTGAATCCTCCTTGTGTGAAGACCGACAAGTGTAAAGACCATCGACTCTACCTGCGCGACTCCACTGAGCAAGGACACCGACAGGGCACTTGAGTATTGCTTTTCTCCTCTTTCTTAACTTTTTGTATAGCTTGTTTTCAAATACTTATTTCTTACACTTGTAGTCACTATGTGCTTTCAGATCTCTACTATCACCAGTAACACTCGGAGAGCCTCTATGTACATCGCAGGAAGGCCTGTCCGACAAACCTATGGCTTGTCCCTCTGACCTCTACTACTACGCTCTCTATTCCAGTTGGTCTCTGGAACTGCCAGTCTGCTGTTAACGAAGCAGACTTCATTTCTTCTATTGCTACTCATTCCGGTCTCAACCTCATGGCAATGACTGAGACTTGGATGAAACCTGAAGACACTGCCACTCCCGCAGCCCTCTCCACTAATTTAACTTGTTCCTACACTCCTCGTACCACTGGGAGGGGTGGAGGTACTGGTCTCCTTATATCAAAAGAATGGAAATTTGATCTTCACCCATCACCTACAGAAAATGGTTCATTTGAATCAGATGCCATTACTGTGGCCTAATGGTTAAAGAGTTGGACTTGTAACCCGAAGGCCGCAGGTTCGAGTCTCAGTGCTGGCAGGAGTTAGGAAGGAGAGTCAGGTGGAGTGAATGAACAGTGCTCTCTTCCACCCTCAATACCCATGGCTGAAGTGCTCTTGAGCAAGGCACTGAACCCCAAGTTGCTCCCTGGGTATATAGCTGCCCACTGCTCGTGTGTGTGTTCACAGTGTGTTCACTTCTCACTGCTGTGTGTGTGCACTTGGATGGGTTAAATGCAGAGCACCAATTTAGAGTTACCATACTTGGCAAATGTCACGACTTTCACTTTATCTTTAAATATGGACTAATCCCATATTTTACAGATAGCTGCATGTGATGCACAAACAATTTTAGAGATTTAGGTGTAAATGAAATTATGTGTTCTGAAAATGGCTACTGATGCATATAGAGTGAACAGACACTCTGCCCACCCAGTTACACTAAGGTAATAAAGAGGAAACAGGCCAAATGCTATTATTCCTAATCACTACATAAACTACCTATTATACAACTATTAAAATGACAAAAAAAATCTTTTTACATTACACTGAACCCTTGTTTCGTGGAAAACAGGATGGTTTTAATGATAGCACTGTGGACATCAAAGCAATTCAGCATTATTATTCATCTCATTCTGTTCCTCTCCCCATTTCTTTCACAGGGAAAAAAAAAGAGCCCAAAAGAGAGAATGCCAAATAATGTGCATCGAATAAAAAAAGAAGAGAGAGAATAGAGAACCAAGGAGAGGGAGAGGACGAAAGAAAGGTTGAGAGTTGAGTCTTTGAATCCATTTGTTAATCAGTATATTGTGAACAAGAATTTGACATTACAGTGAGGGTCTTGATCCACCAAACAGTGGGAGACTTTTCACTCAGATTGGTCTGCGTTTTGGCAGGAATATCTAGACATCAGTTCTGAATCTGACTGAGGAATTATCATGTGATTGAAGTAAAAAATTATACATTATATTATAAAACTAATATATAATTGCAATTATCCATACATTTTTATCCTTTTTATCTTATAATGAACTTTACAATTCAAACATTAAAATACATTTAGGTAGAATGTTGTCTGCCATTGTTATTTAATTATGATGATTTGTTTTATTTATTTAGCAAATAAGTATAAATGCTTCACAAATGGATACAGTAATGTTTAAAAATACTTACAATATGCTTTACACAGAAATTTTAAAAGATAGGGAAACATTTAAAGTATCTACAGTCCATGTAAGCATTAGCGTTATGGTATTTAAGTGTTTTTGAGTGTTTCAGATTTTACAAAGAAAAACCTTTTCTAAAAATGTTTTATTAAATCCACTGTCTCCAATAATTGCATATTTACTTGAAAACATCAGTTTTTAAGTGAAAAACAGTTTTTTTGCCTTTTCAAGTAAATCCTACTTCAAATTAATTATAAATTGATAATTCAAAAAAATAATTATTATTTACTATTATTTTCAGTTCTGAAACTGGCAATGCGCTTAAAAGTACATTTTTTAATTTAACAGAAATTGTCATGACTTGTAAATATTTCATAATTTTTTTATTCATAAAATCGAATTAATTAATATAACTATTAATGTTTATTTAATAACAGTCATTCAAAATCACTATTTTGAAACTTATTGAATTTTGGGGGGTTTGTTATGAACGTGGAAACCCTGTACTGAACTACTTTAGATCTGCCCAGAGAGATGGTGTTTTTCTCAAGAGGATAACAGTTTGCCCCAGTATGACAGAAAACATTTCCCTCAAGGGCATGGGTGTTTGAGAGCCCCAAAATACATACACACATCAATGTCAACTCACACAGACACTTTCACAGAACTATAATGAGAGACTCTGGCATTCTGTGAACAGGGCTTTTTAAACACTACAACATCAGTGAATACACCTACTCTCTGTAACCACTGACACAAAGTGTCACAACTGACAGCACATCTCACATTTAGAGACACAGCAGCATTAATCTCATCTCCAGCTCAAATATGAGTCAACAGCAGATATAAGGACAAAAACAGAAACCTTTCAACATGCACATAAACGAGACATTTCCTTGCATGACTTTCCCTTAGTGCACGGGTCTCCAACCTCATTTCATTCGGGAGCTACTTTTTAAAAATGAAAGTGGATGAAAGCTACCAATGTTATACAGTACTTAAAACTCTTAAATAATGTATCAATCCAAACTGTTATACACAGTGTTGTTAAAATGTCCGAAAGACATTACTGTCAGTGAAGTCCAATTAGGGAGTAGGGAGCAGTGAACACTCCGTAGGGACCCTGTCAATTGGAACGCAGAGCAGAGGGCATGAACAGCAGAACCGATCTGTTTTCACGGTAACCTCTGTTAACAAAGCTCCTGCTTCTAAACACTGCTTTATTACGCATTACACTGAGGGAAGATGGAACTGATGAAACTTTTCTGAAGACATTCACTGCGTGATTCATTTTAATACTCTCCTCCAATAAATTTAGCAATCGAAGGGAAGCTTGACTGTACAAATACATATTTAATAAGGAGAGCCATAAAAATAACTGTCCATGCCTTTTCGGGGCTAATTTCCCACTGGGTGTCATTCCTGACTTCCTACACTGTAAAAAAAAAATCTAAAGTTGAGCGAACTTACAAAGTTTAAGGCAACCAGCTTCAGGAGATATTTGAGTTTTTCTTAACTTCTTGTTTTCAGTTTTTTGCAACAAAAAGTTGTGATATCACAAAACTTTCCTGAAGCTGAAGTATTGTTACGGATCACTCGGGATGCTGAGGAGTAACAGACAGAATGGTTTTTTGAACAGACACAAGCAGAGGAGCAGGTAGTGTAGGGTGGAGTGAGGGATGGATCCGTGCAGGCTGGGTGAAGACGTCAGAGGAGGAAGGTGAACCACACACACACTGGGGATCTGGATCTTCGGAGAATAAAAAAAAAGCCTGCGTAAAGCCCGCTGGAGTTGGTGGTGTGCCGTGTCCCAGACACTCTCACTCTCCCGGAACCAGTAGTCAATGGCAGGGACATCCGAGGGTTCACCTGACCAGGGGAATAAAGGTGGCTGGTAGCCGAGGAACTGGTTCCAGGAGTTCTGGTGGCCGTGACAGAAGGTACGGAGGAAGCGTCCAATCTCCTGAACCTTCCTCTCCGTCTGCCCGTTTGACTGGGGATGGTACCCAGAGGACAGGCTGATGGCCACACCTAGGAGTGAGTGGAAAGCCTTCCACTTTGTTTGGAGGGATATGGGACCCACACTATGACGTTCCTGAAGTTACTGTGGGCAACCCGGCGGGGTGTTGGTGGTAGGCTTGGTAGGAGGAAGGGTCTCAGCAGACCAGGTAATAGGAGAGACGATGACTCTTTCTGGAAGAATGGTTTCCGGAGTTTCGGGATTCTCTTCGGGGGCGTAACACCTGGAGAGGGCGTCAGCCTTCACATTTTTCACCCCTGGGCGGTATGTGATGGTGAAATGGAAGCGGGTGAAGAATAACGCCCAGTGGGCTTGTCTCGGATTTAATCTTTTGG
The DNA here is from genome assembly GCF_963082965.1 of Carassius carassius. Lineage (NCBI taxonomy): Eukaryota > Metazoa > Chordata > Actinopteri > Cypriniformes > Cyprinidae > Carassius > Carassius carassius. Next base: position 21,014,029 of record NC_081761.1, read on the forward strand.
CCACTCGAAGATAATCTAAGTTCTTATGATCTGTTAGGACCAGAAAGGGGTGTTTGGCTCCCTCCAACCAATGCCTCCATTCTTCCAAGGCCAGTTTGGTCGAGGCGTCGATTTCCACGACGAAGGGACGGTCGGGATCGGGATGGACCATGAGTGGGCCGGTCGTAAAGGCCTCCTTAAGGATGGCGGCTGGAGTCCAGGAGAGAGATTTGGGTTTGTTACGGAGGAGACTGGTGAGAGGGCTGGTGATGGTACTGAAGTTTTGTATAAACCGTCTATAGAAGTTGGCAAAGCCAAAGAACCGCTGTAACTCCTTGATGGTGGTTGGAGTGGGCCAATCTCTGACGGCGTTTACCTTCCCCTCGTCCATCCGGATGCCACTGCTGCTGATGTTGTATCCAAGGAACTGCACTGAGGGCTGATGGAAAGAGCACTTTTCGGCCTTGAGATACAGTTGGTAGGCCCTCAGGCATTGCAGGACCTCCGCAACGTGGTGTTGATGTTCTGCCAGGCTCCAGGTGTAGATGAGGATATCATCAATGTAGACTAGGACGAACTTGTGGAGGAATTCCCGGAGCACCTCGTGGATGAAGTCCTGGAATACGGAGGGGGCGTTAACAAGTCCATACGGCATCACGCAGTATTCATAGTGGCCTTTAGGGGTTATGAAGGTGGTCTTCTACTCGTCCCCCTCTCGTATCCGGATGAGGTTGTAGGCGCTGCGGAGGTCCAACTTGGTGAACACAGTGGCACCACGGAGATGTTCCAAGGCAGCTGGGACGAGGGGAAGTGGGTACCTGAACTTCACTGTTATATTGTTGAGAGCCCGATAATCAATGCATGGTCTTAAACCTCCGTTCTTTTTCTCCACAAAGAAGAAACTCGAAGCAGCAGGGGAAGTCGATGGACGAATATAACCCTGAGCCAGCGTCTCCTTGATGTACTCCTCCATGGGCTTCTCCTCAGGAATGGATAGGGGGTATATCCTTCCTTTAAGCACTGGTTCACCCGGCAGCAGATCGATTGCACAGTCCCACGGCCGGTGTGGAGGCAGCTTGGAGGCCCGTTTGGGGCAGAAGATGTCACTGAAGGGGGCGTAGCAGTGAGGGATGGCGATGGATTGGTTTTCCACTGGGCTCTCTATTGATGTGGAACAGACTGGAAGAGGTTCAGGGGAAGGTGTGGCTGGAACTGGACAACCTGACATGCAGCTCTTGAAACAGGCGTCGCCCCACTTCAGGACTTCACCAAGGAGATTACAGGGTTGTGCTGCTCTAACCACGGGCGCCCTAGAATCACGTCAGCGGTGGATTCCTCCAGAACTAGCGTATGGATTTCCTCGTGATGGAGTAGTCCGGTTTGGAGGGATATGGGACCCACACTATGACGCACGCATCTCCTGCTTAACGGCTTGCCGGTGATAGTGTGGACTTGGTAGGCTGACGGCGTTGCCGTGGTAGCGAGCTTGAGCTGACGGCAGAGGGCACCGGAGATGAAGTTGCCGGCTGACCCAGAATCGAGGAGGGCAGAAACTGGAAGAGATATGTCAGTGGCAGTAAGTGTCACAACAGCTGTGAGTGGTTTCATTTGGTATCTTGAAGGGAGAATGGCACTCACCATGGGACAAGGAGGACGGACGGGGCATACAGCGATGGCATGCCCCGGGGCTGCACAGTAGAGGCACAGATTCTGGGCCAGCCATCTTTGTCGTTCAGCCATAGAGAGACGATAGGAGTCTAGTAGCATGGGTTCACTGGCTGGTTCTGGGGGGCTGACGGCCTCTGGTCGGAAGAGTGGCTTAGAGGAATACGCCTGGCCCTGGTGCTCTTCGAGGCATGACTGCATACGAGTGGCGAAGCGGATGGACAGCTGGATGAATCGTTCTAGCCCGATGGTGTCCTCGTATGCAGCGAGATGCAACTGCACTCGAGGTTCCAATCCCTGACGGTAGGTAGTCAGTAAAGCCTGTTCATTCCATCCACTGGACGCCGCTAGAGTCCTAAACTGAAGGGCATATTCATTGACAGACATTTTCCCCTGTTTGAGATTATACAGCTTCTCACCAATGGAAGAGTCCCAAGCTGGTCTGCCGAAAACTTCACGGAAATGGTCGATGAAGCTGGCATAAGACTGGATAACTGGGTTATTTTGAGTCCATATTGAATCTGCCCACAGTAGTGCTTTACCTTGCAGTTGAGAAATTACAAAGGCTACCTTAGATCTCTCAGTGGGGTACAAGTGCGGTTGCATCTCCAGGACCAGCGAGCATTGTAGGAGGAAACCGCTGCATTCCTCCGCCGCACCAGAGTAGGGCGCTGGCCGGGCCATGGGACTGGCTTGAACGGAAGGTGAGGAGGTGCTGGCATCATTGACGGAAGTGCTCGCTGGTGTTGGGGATGCAGTTGTAGCCGTGAGTGTCCTTCGGAGTGCATTAACCAGATCTTGAAAGGGGTCCGTGAGGCTCATGCTTGTGCCTGGCGGTGTTGGTCCGGTCTTCTGTTACGGATCACTCGGGAGGCTGAGGAGTAACAGACAGAATGGTTTATTGAACAGACACAAGCAGAGGAGCAGGTAGTATAGGGTGGAGTGAGGGATGGATCCGTGCAGGCTGGGTGAAGACGTCAGAGGAGGAAGGTGAACCACACACACGCACACTGGGGATCTGGATCTTCGGAGAATCGCTGGAGAGAGGTAAGTAGAAGAAGAGTTAGTCCTTAGAGTTAGCATACAGGTAAGACCTTGTCGCGAACGAGACGGGACATCGATTGAGTGCGTGTGTGTGGTTTTTATGGTGCTGAGGTGATTGGGTGGTGATGAGGATCAGGTGGATGTGCTTAGTATTCCAGTGAGGGCGTGCGTAGTGATTGCGTTGAGGTGGAACCTGGCGTGTTTGTAACAAGTATTCTCAACATTTCACTTTTTACAGGGTTTTGATTTTCTCAAATTTTTTTACATTTAGTTACATTACAAATCTTAATAAAAGATGCACAACATTATATTGACATCATATTTTACATCTATTTTAATAATAATAATCAATATTACTCAAGGTAAGATTTAAGAGTATTATTAAACTGTAAAGTCAATTTAATTTACTTCTATACAGTAGTTTTCTACACCTGATGGATAACGCCAACTTATAGCTTACAGCTACATTTGCTTAAATGTTTTCAGATGGATAACCATGAAGTGTTTAGTCATGTACAACATAATAACAAGAAATGACAGGAGTGTATGGTGAAAACAAGAGAGGAGAGGCAGAGAAGAGAGGAGGCTGAAAGTGTGAGGCAGGTCTGATAAAGGCAGCTGCTGACCTTTACTGGCACTGATAATACAACAAGTAACAAAATTACACAGGCAGGAAATTGGCTTGTCGCAAGTATAGAAAATAATTCTCCCAGAATATGAAGAGAAAGATGAGGGGCATTTCATCTTCTGCTCGTCTGGAATATAAATGAAAGTTTGTCACAGAATTTTTAAGATAAAGTATATATATATTTAAATATAACAGGCTTAATGAAATATAATCCTGGATCAAATAAAAAGCAGTTATGAAACTATTTTTTCCCCAAACTTATTAAAAATGTGTGCATTTATGTTTATGTCATTTGCAGAGCTCTGAAGTACTTCTACAATTGGGAATAAGCACAGGACAGATGCTTTGCAAGGTCTGATGTAATGCTTTTTAAAGCGACACATGTCTTTATTGCAGATTTCTGGTGCTCGGTCTGCAGTTAAACCCATTTTAATTTTGGTTTGTATGCTTTGCTTCTACAGCACTGCTCTTCAGAGTTAAGAGGAGCGAGCAAAATTTTTCACATCATCCACCGCAGCCATCACTTATCTGCCTCACTGCACACTTTACATTTAAAATTACCCTTATGCATTTGGCACATACTCGCTTTTATTAAAAGCAACCTGCATTGCATTTCAAGGCAATGTCCCTATTTTTAATCAGTTTATGCATTCTCAGAATGTCACACCGGCTTGAAATTTCAAAAGTAATGAAATAAATAAATGCTGATGGTGATGTTGCACTATTTTACATTTTTGGTACCATATTATTTTTAAGTACCAGTATACAAATGCAGGAGTTTAAATGTCATGAAACCCCTTATTTAAGCACCTGTTTCTTATGGTTCTTACCACAGGTTTGAAATATGTTGAATAGGATAGCTCCCCTAAAAATGAAAATTACCCCATGATTTACTCACCCTAAAGTCATCCTAGGTGTATATGACTTTCTTCTTTCAGACGAATGCAACTGGAGTTAAAAAAAAATGTCCTGGCTTTTCCAAGCTTTAAAATGCCAGTGAATGGGTGCTGAGATTTTGAAAAAAAAAAAAGTGCAAAAAAAAAGTGCATCATAAAAAGTGCTCCACACAGCTCCGGTGGTAAATAAAGGCCTTCTGAAGTGAAGTGATGTGTTTGTGTTAGAATAATATCCGTATGTAAAACTTTATAAACCGTAATCTCTAGCTTCCACTACCTGTTGTTTGAGAGAGTGGCGGATGATGTAGGACTTAGGCGTACATAAGCTCCAGTGAAAAGTGATGAATGTGGAAGCGAAGCGGACAGAATGAAACAAAACACCAGTTACAGATTAGTACAAAACAAGGATTTGTAAAGAAAAATGTTGATATAAGCCAAGAGGAGAATGGTTTTCCTTTGAAACAAAACTTGGTTCTCGCAAGACATACTTCGATTGTATTAATCTGAAAGAAGAAAGTCATATACACCTAGGATGGCTTGAGTTGAGGTTGAGTAAACCATGGGGCAATTTTCATTTTTGGGTCAACTATCCCTTTAAGAATGTGGGTGTGGTAAGCTGCAGTATCAAAGTTTCCCACAAATGCACACTGCAATTCACCACACACACAACAAAATGAACACATATATCATACACGTTTTTTAAAGCTCTCAGTACATTACACAAATACACATATATCCTGTTACAACCATAACACACAAATTCATTCACCAGCCACTTAATTAGGTGCACCTGTTCACCTGCTCGGTAACACAAATATCCACCAATCATATGGCAGCAACACAATGCATTTAGGCATGTAGACATGGTCGAGATGATCTTCATAAGTTCAAACCAGTCCAAGAATGGAGAAGAAAGGTGGACTGGTCTGGAGTATTTCAGATACTGCTGATCTACTGGGATTTTCATGTATAAAAATTTCCAGGGTTTACAGAGAAGGGTCCAAAAGATATATAGTGAGCAGCAGTTCTGTGTTCGAAAAGGCCTTGCTGATGCCAGATGTCACAGCAATATGGCTAGACTGGTTTGAGCTGATAGAAAGGCAACAGTAACTCAAATAACCACTCGTTACAACCGAGTTATGCAGAAGTGCTTCGAGATTAAACACAGCTAATTTAACCTTGAAGCAGTGTAATGTTTTCTAGAGGAGCAGAAAACACCGGGTGCCACTTCTCTCAGCTAAGAACAGGAAGCTGAGGCTACAATTCCCACAGGCTCACAAAAATGGGACAATAGAAGACTGGAAAAAAGTTGCCTGGTCTCATGAGTCTCGATTTCTGCTGCATCATTCGGATGTTAGGGTCAGAATGTGGTGTAAACAACATGAAAGAATGGATCCATCCTGCCTTGTATTAACAGTTCAGGCAAGTGGGGTGGTGTAATGGTGAAGGGATATTTTCTTGGAACACTTTGGGCCCCTTCAGTTACAACTGAGCATTGTTTAAACACCACAGCCTACCGTAAGACCTCCGTTCATCTTCAGAACACGGTTTAAGATATTTTAAATTTAGTCTGAGAGCTTTCTGTCCCTGTATGTACGGTAGACTGTCCATCTCCAGAAAGGTAATAAAAACATCATCAAAGAAGCCCATGTGACATCAGAACGCAGAATTTGTTGAAGCGTCAAAAATAAATTTTGGTCCAAAAATAACAAAAACTACGACTTTATTCAGAATCGTCTTCTCTTCCGGGTCTGTTATGAGCGTGTTCACAACACTGAAGTGACGCTGCTGAAGCAGCAGATGTTGTTATCCAAAGCGACTTACAAATAATGACAACAGTATCAATCAAAATCAACAAAAGTGCAATAATAAGCAGAAGCTATGACAAGGGACAAGTTGAAACTATTTTGTTAAAGGTCCCATGATGTGGATTATTTTCTCTTTTTTTATGTTTCCTGAGGTGTACTTATATTGTTAGTATGATGTTTACATTTAAAATTTAGAAATAAAAGGCATTTTTATATCCTGATTTTAGCCCTCTGGCTTGAATGCTCTGTTTGAAGGGGTGTGTCTGCTGTGAGACTCAGAGTAAATGCCAACTGTTGTGATTGGCTGACATCTTTGCATTTGAAATGCCTATTACATGTGGAACCCCTCTCAAATACCTTTACTACGTTTTTTTTTTTTTTTTTTACCATTACAGCTGTCGAGGTTAACGAATCTTGGAAGTGTTGATTATAGCATTATTTTTTTAGATATTTTCCCATCACATGAAAGGCTGCAGTGATGAACATTGAGTAGACAGAGTCTGTTTATCGCCTGAATGCAGTGATCTCAACATTGCAGCGCATTTTCTCTCACAAAATGCTTTCAATACAACTAACAGCAAACACAAAATCAACATGAATACAGTAAGAGCTTCGTTGTGCAGCACAACGGCATCATTCATTATAACAGCAGTTTGAGCAAGTGTGCAGATATACTCGCTAAATAAATGAGCGTTCTTTGATCGCTCTGTGTAGCTAAATCACAATTTAAATAACAGATTTGTTTCATGCTACTAAGAGAAACAACGTGAAGTTGATCATTTAGTCACTGGCTTGATTCACTGATGCATAAATAGTTTTAAACGATTTAGAAAGAAAGTCTGTGTGAACATGAATAATTAGCTACACACAGAGGTGGGGAAGACGACATAAGGGGAAGATTCCATATCGGCCCGTCAGAGCTCTCATTTTCTCAAAGGCAGAGCAGGACACCTAGAACTTGGTTTACACCTATCGGAATTTCTAGCCACTGGGGGACCATAGACAGGCTAGGGGAACTCATATTAATGTAAAAAAAAAACTCATAAAGTGAAATTTTCATGTCATGGCACCTTTAAGCAACTATATGCCAGAAATGCTTCCAAGTGATCTTCACTTGTACCAGGAATACTTTCTTAAACAGTAATAAAACTTGAAACATGCAGAGTTTCTAAGGAAGGAGCAAGTGAGAAATGGAAAACCTGGAGTGAATCTAGAGGCTTTCAGCAGAGAGGAAAACTATTTCTGGCTGCACTCCACTAACATACTTTGGGGCGAAGCTTTAGGACACTGGTCCTGGATGTGAGGGGAGATGAGGTTATCTGCTGACACTGACTAACATTGACACATTGCTAGAGAGAGAGAACAGATGGAGATGATAATCAGAATGAGAGAAAGTGCAGGGCAGTAATGAGATGTCTGCGAGTTTGGCCCAAGGATAATGAGATGCCAGTTTATCTTTGTGTGTTTGTTTATGTGTACACATGCACATGCTCATGTGTGTATTATTCCAAGGTCACCATGAGCCACAGGCAATGAAAACACCATGACAATAAGACGAGAAGTGCAGAAAGAGAAAAAAATAAAATTATGAACTGTGTTGTTTCCAAAGATGTTCTGAATTCAGTGATAATTTCTTACAAAATAGGACAAGTTAAATTATTTTCCAATATCAGTTTTTCAGTTAGTGGTCTCGTGTGCGGATGGCTTTCTCATTAGATGTTAATTCGTTTCGAATAATGTGTGTGTGTGTGTGTGTGTGTGTGTGTGTGTGTGTGTGTGTGTGTGTGTGTGTGTGTGTGTGTGTGTGTGTGTATGTGTACATGTCAATGTTCAATTCTAAGTTTGTCTATCAAACCATGAAATTCATTTAGAGCAGGGGTCTCCAACCTTTTTGTGAGTGAGGGCTCCCTGAAGGGATAAAATAGTCTTGAGGGCTACTTGTTTGATATAGGCACACACACACACACACACACACACACAAAGTTTCAAGTTTTGAAAAATACAACAACAAACTGTAATATTGTTAAATATGACTATTGAATATATAATTATCGTATATACCCGAATATAAGACAAGTTTTTTTTGTCCTAAAAATAGGCTTTTTTTGTCCTAAAAAATGGGGGGTCGTCTTATATTCGCGATATAGACAAAATCACAGGGGGAAAGGGAGAAAGAACAACGGCATAAATATGAAATAGTGACTGAATGATATACTTTACATACTTGCATGCAGTGCCGATCCTGACCTCCCTGGGGCCCTAAGCAAAATTCTGCTAAGGGGCCCTCTAACTGACCCGTGACGCCGTGAGCTATGTAAACCATTTGCCATTGCCACACAGTCACACCTGACACTTCAGTGATCCCAATACAATCCTCCCTCCTTTAAACAAAACAGTCGACAATATAGAACAACAATATAGAACAGAATGAGGTTCAAACAAACAATATTTATTGAATAGAGTATTTCCTATAGAATATTAAGATAACAAGTGAATATTATTAAGTAAGTGAATATTAACGTAAACATAAATAATAAATTATAACTCTGAGCTTTGGCTTTTGGGATTAACTTAGGTTCTCTCTACAGCCTGGGCATTTTCGGCATCAGTATGGGCAACACCAGTCTATCTGGACTGTCTAGAAGAAACTGAGAAGAATATCACATAGTTAGTTAAACAGTCATTTACACAATCTTACATGTTACTCGTTACATGTTACAAATGCGTAAACATTTGAATGTTTGAATTAAAATCTTACCATCAAAATATTCCTTTTCTGCACTTTCTTGAGGCAAAATCATCAATGATGTCATCATAGGACAGGTGTTTCCCCACATCATGATTTATGCTCATGATGGCCAATCCACTCAAACGTTCCTGTGACATTGAAGACCTCAGGTAGCTTTTGATGAGCTTTAATTTTGAAAAGCTCCTCTCTGACGATGCTACTGTTACAGGCAGGGTGACTGCAATTCTTAGGGCTATCCAAAGATTAGGATAGAGTTCCTCCAGGTTTTTCTCACAGAGAAATGAAAGCAACTCAAATGCAGTCATCTTATCTGATGGCAGATCAGGTAAATTCTGAATCTCGTGTGCCAGATCCATTCCACTGATGTCATAGTCATTTCTGAAGGTTAGAGTATTTTGAACTTCCATGCAGTGAGCTTTTAAAGATTCACTAGACATCTGTGAGGCAGTGCTGATGTTTAGCAACACTCCATATTTGGATTTCACCTGGTTGAGTGTTTCAAATCTCTCATCCATGGATGTCACAGCAGAGTCGACCACAATGTTAAAGAAGTTGACTTCAAGGTTTTTCAGTGCATCAGTCATTGGTTCATCAGGAGCCTCATAGCTGAAATGCCTCTTGCTGTTTCTCAGTCTCTTCTCTTTCAGAACAGCCTCCACATTCATTACTTCGCAAATGCTTGTGGCTGTTGTCTGTGCCTCAGAGAATCCAGTGTCTCGGTATGTAGTGAGGGAAGCCTTTGCATTCGAGATTAAATTAACTGCTATATCCAACTGCATTGAGGCTGATTGGAGGAGCTTGTTCACTATGTTTGTAATAGTCAGTATCTTACACCATACGACACAGCAAATCAAGAAGCGGTAGGACCCAACTTCCTCGGCAAGTGCTTGTGCCTCCACTTTGGCCACAGGATCATTGATTGTCTGTCTGGCTTCCAGTAATGCCTCCCGAACCTCAGATGCCTGGTGCCTTATTGCATGAATGCTTTTGAGCCTACTCTCCCATCTTGTGTCACTCCATGACTTCATGGTTATCTTCACGTGTTTCTTTAAAACACTCCATCTTTGTGTGCCAGCTGAAAAGAAGGTGAAGAGCTTTTGCACATGTCCAAAGAACCCGACTGCATCTTTTGAAGATTTGGCAGCATCTGCAATTACAAGGTTTAGAGTATGTGCTCCACATGGGACAAACACGGCTCTGGGATTTCTTCTGAGCAGTCTGGCTTGTACTCCTTGGTTCTTGCCTTTCATGTTGGCCCCATTATCAAAAGCTTGCCCTCTGCAATCTTCAAATGAAATCTTCAGCTCATTCAGCTTATTTAAGATGACAGTGGACAGATTTAAACCTGTTGTAGCCTCAACATTTACAAAGCCGAGGAAGTGCTCCTTGATCTCTGGCTTTCCCCTTAAAGCCACGCTTCTCAGAATAATGGACATTTGCTCTTGGTGACTAATGTCAGGTGTACAGTCCAAGATAATGGAGAAGTACTTTGAGTCTCTTATTTGAGTCACTATTGCTTCCAGAATTTTGCCACTCACAATCTGTATTAGCTCATTCTGTGTGTGCTGCCCAAGGTAATGAGCATGTGTCTGTCCATCTTTAATTTTGCTTAGATGGTTTTCCATAATGGGATCAAATTTTGCCAGTAATTCAACCTCTTTTAGGAAGTTTCCATTATCTGGCTGGAAGAGTTTTTCTGACGAACCCCTGAATGCTAGGTTTCGTTCAGCCAGAGACTGGGTTATACTTATTAAACGTGTAAGGACATCACGCCATCTCTTTCTTTCAGCCTCATAAATGGTCATTTGTATCTGGTCAAGAGTCTGACCCAGACTTAGGCGCAGATCAAGTTCTCTCCACTTAATCATATTTTGTGTGTGTTCAGGACTACTCTCATGGTGTTTCAGAATGGCATTGATATTTGACCAGTCATTCACACCTTCCTTTATAATTTTGTTGTATTTTGTAGAAAAGAGCTTACAGCAAAAACAATAAACAGCATTGTTTTTGATTGAGCATGTAAGCCAGCTCCTGTGAATCTTTTCCCCATTTGACAGTTTTCTCTGTAATAAGCCTGAATGGAAAGCTCTTCTAGACTTGTGTTTAGGGAAAGAAAAATCCAGTCCTGGTTTGAATGGACCTCTGCGCACTAACTCACTCCTCATAAAGTCTGTTAAGACGGGGGGCCAATCTGCTGGGTCATTTGATGGAGCGGCAACTGTTCTATTTGGGTCTGAGCTGCTGGCTGAACACCTCTGGTTGTGCTAGTACTGACTGAGGCTGCCTGTACTTCACCTGGGTCTGTGTTAATACTTGCTGAAGACTGCTGTGCTGTATTTGCTGAAGCTGGCTGTTCTGGGTCTGTGCTAGTACTGGCTGAGGCTGGATGTGTATCAACTGAGTCTGTGCTTGTACTGGCTGATGGTCCAGCATCTCCTCTACTGACAAACTTAAGCATAGCACCTGCAAATTATAGATAACTCGTTTTATAAGCTGCATCAGACCCATTCAAACTGGCTCCCAATTTTCTTTTATACATTTTTCAAATATAAAATACTATTTATACTATGGCTTGGCTCTTGTAATATTTAACTAGTGAACTAGTTATGCAGATATCAATAATCCCTGTAAGTGATGACATCATTGATATCAAGAATGAACTTTTGTACAAGTTAACATGTAATTCCTGATATCAAAAATAGACATTGGTAGATAAAAATGTAACTAAGTATTACTATTAGCTATTAGTATTAATATTATTAGTATTAGCTATTATTGACTAACTATTAGTAAAAAATAATCAAGAATTCACATTGCAAATAGTAAAGAAATGTAATGCTTGATATCAAAAAATGCATAAGCTGTAAATGAATAAAAGCTCAAATGGCTTGCCATAGCATGTTAAAGGTTTTTTTAATTTTTGTAATGTATATGGTGAAGCAATTCTTGATTTATGGTTATTATTAACTGAGGGATGTGCATCCACACATTGACCAGTATGTCCAGCTAATCAACATTTTAAATTCAACATAGCCTATAAATCAAGTCAATCACTGTCAAATTATCAATAAATTGCTTTCCATCTTGCATAATTAGTGCAGTGCAGTTGTATAGCGTTTTTAACTGCACATTGACTGAGACTAGATAACCAGTGTCTTGTTTTAAAAGTATGTATGTATAATGTGCACTTTTGATGAGGAGTGCCATCATTCACGCCCATATATTGTACAGTCTGTCTGGTCTCCACATATATTTCTGCTTGAAAAATGCTCATTTCATTTCGTGCATGCGCATATGAACGCATGATAACACGCGACGCGGTTATCTTTTCCGAGCTGCAGTAAACAAACACCGTTGCACTTTGTCGTTTATCAAAAACAAACGTAATAAATAATTGTATTTTACTCTCACTTTTGCCAGGCACAAAGTGATGCAAGAGATGCACTGCCTGCCTGCCCAGCTAGGTTAGCAAGACCGAAAAAACACAACAGAAATGCACATAAACTTTACTTTGCTGACCTCAAACTTAGAGAGGAGAGAAGACAAGTTTACCTGATTGTTGTTCCCGCAGTTCACTTTCATGGGTTTTTTTCCCTCTTTTCGTGACCAGAAGGATAGTTTCGCTTCATTTTGTCATTGATGTTGTAAACATTAATTGAAGCTGACTTGACGCGTTATGACACGAGGAGGAGGCGGGGCCTTGAGTAATTTGCGGGGCCCTACGCAGCTTGCGTAGTGAGCGTATAGGGCTGATCGGCTCTGCTAAACACAGTAAAACATAACCCAAGCAAAGCCTTGCAACCCCAGACACCATGTTCCGGGGAATTTCTGTGAGTAAACAAAATTATGTTGGAAAATACCATCTATTAGTCTCAAGACTCAGTCTGCATTAATATGAAATAATAGAAAGTGTAGCTCAAAGAGTACTTCACAGGCAGCATTTAAAGTCAGTAAGGGAAAAGAAAAAGAAAAGCAAAAACAGTTAGCACGATGTAAACCATCAGAAGTAAACTAAAACTTCTGCAGTCGCGTTGTCCGTATTATGAAAAAAAAAAGAGAAAAAAAAAAACAACAACAGCCAGCTCGCAACAGCTAGCTCATGTATGCCTCACCTCATCAGGTAACTTATGGAGAAGTTAAATTGGACAAGCAGCTTCAGCGTCTTTGTGGCAACTGAAACGCTGCTGTTTTCCATCGACAATAACACACAGAGTACAAGGATACCGGAGAAAGTACTTCATATTGAGATCACGGAGCTTACGTTTGACAGGATCAAAGTTCCGACGTCTCTTCGTCAGATCGGCACTGAAATCTGGATAGATAAAGATGCGATTCCCACTATATTCCAACGTCTTTTTCTCTCTAGCAAGGCGAAGGATTTTGACCTTATCCTGGAAGTTAAGCAGTGTGATCATAATTGACCTGGGACTGGCTCGATCACTCTGTCGGACAGACGGAGTGCGGTGAGCCCTCTCAATGATCGGTGTTGTAGGTAAGTTACTTCGTCCCAGGAGTTGTGTGATTAAATGAGACATAAAACCGACGATATCACCGCCTTCAGCGGTTTCATGCACTCCCACGAAACGAAGGTTGCAGCGACGGCTCCGGTTCTCCAAGTCATCAACTTTATCCAGCAGGTAAGAATTACTTTTCTCAAGTTGCTGAACCCGAGCCATAAACTCCTGTAGATTGTCCTCATTAGCTCCCACACGCTCCTCAAGTAAATTAACTTGTTCTCCCAAAGTGGTTAAAGAATCCTGAATGCTGCTCAGACTACTTTGTATGGGATCCACTTTAGCATCAAAGCGTGTCAGCATATCAGTCTTGATCTGTTGAATGGCGTCCCACAATGTTTGTAATGAAATGTGGCGCTCCTCCATTGTGACAAGGACGCATATAAAATGTCCCAAAATAAATCTCTTAACTGTGTAGAACAGCTTTGTTTAATGCTTAACTTGTTTAGATAGAAGTCAAATCAGGATGGATCAGCACATAGGATCACTTAAAAGGCTACTATATCATGAATAAACAGACTTGCTTGAGATACGTTCACTCACGCAGCAGCCATCTTGGGTTGATAAATCTACAGCATCTACGTATGTGGTGCTGAAGCAGCACGGACTCATACTCATTGTGCTTTTACACAGGACACGTTTGCAGTCCGCTACTCGGTACGTGAACGATCGCTGCACTGCTGCAGACGCAACGCTCCTGGAACGCACTGACGGACCACAACTGCGTGAACGCTGAAATACGTTAACATGGGTGCGTAAAAAAATACGAAATGCATACGCACTGCAGATGGAGTATGTGTGAAACAGGTGTAAGGTTGGAATTTGTTTATAGCTTTCTCAAGCAGTTTGTGATGCATTTTGGAAACAGGAGATGAGCCCCTAATGCACCACCTGTCTTGAGAAACCCGTTCTCAAAGACTTAACGTTACTTTTAGTCAGTATTTTTTTTGGGTTGCACACATATTCTGAATTCCTTCGGCAGAATTCAAATGAGCCAAATTAATCTAGATTAATGTAGATTAATTCCAAGATTACAGTGCGATTAATCTAGATTAAAGAAAATTAATCTATACCCACCACTAAAAATGTATATATATATATATATATATATATACTACAGACCAAAAGTTTGGACACACCTTCTCATTCAAAGTGTTTTCTTTATTTTCATGACTATGAAAATTGTAGAGTCACACTGAAGGCATCAAGGGCTATTTGACCAAGAAGGAGCGTGATGGGGTGCTGCGCCAGATGACCTGGCCTCCACAGTCATCGGACATGAACCCAACCCTGGAGCTTCATGTCCTGGATGTGCATCCCACAAATCTCCATCAACTGCAAGATGCTATCCTATCAATATGGGCCAACATTTCTAAAGAATGCTTTCAGCACCTTGTTGAATCAATGCCATGTAGAATTAAGGTAGTTCTGAAGGTGAAAGTGGGTCAAACACAGTATTAGTATGGTGTTCCTAATAATCCTTTAGGTGAGTGTACATTCCAGGTACATTCGGCATCTGGCTCATATTGGGGATTGGAAGCCTTTTGATGTTACTCTCAAAACATTTTCATCATCTTAAGAATCTGTAATTTGTTTGCCGACAGCTTTGTCATCAGATCCACCATTAAATTAGGCTAATATTTGATTACGAACTTGCTCTGCAGTAAATCGCTGAGCCATGTCAAGATTGGATGATGATACTTGAGTATTCTCTTTTATGTCTGTGGTAATTTTTATGAGGTGACACATCATTTATCAGACATCACCACATTGAGATATTCAAGATTGTTCACTACACCTACACATTGTATCACTACACCTACACATTTACATACATTGGGTTACTATAGACACATTATACAATGTGGAATACCAAGGAATACTAAGAAGGTGGAAGTGTCACTTCAGAAACTCAGTGATGGGGAGGGTAGAGGATAACGTCCTACGGTATAGGTATAAAATGCTGGGCTTTTGATAAGATGCCCATAGGTGATGTACTGTAAGTAACAAACATATCCTTTGCTGTGACTCATTGTGTAAACAATGAAGTTCCCCCAAGGTGTTAAGCTTATTCCCACTTCTCTTGCCTTTATTAATCCATGAGTGTTTCACCAGACATGACTGCAAAGTTAAACTGGTCACTGGTCTGATCCTAATCACGGAAAGGCTGCTTATAAATGAAGGTAAAGATGAAACCCAGGCAGTACGGTGATAGGACTGTGACCTCTGTCTTGACAGTGCAGCTCTCTCTGGACCAGTACAGCTCCAGACTGGAGACTTAAAATTGATGGAAACTTCAGTCGAGAGGGTCAGCAGTTTCTGAGAATAACCATCACAGAGAAGTTAACCTGATCTTGTCACACCAGTGTATTGGTCAGAATAGCATGTCAGCAGATTTTCTGCACAAATTAGAGAAGTTTGGCATGCCATCACACCCTGGTCAGCAAGTGTAAGTGTATGTGTCCTGACTAGGCATATCAGAGCCTGGTGTGGGAGCTGCACTGTCCTGAAGTACAAAGTACTAGGGAGAGTGGTCCAGTCAGCAGATCTTATTACAGGCACTTAAACATCAAGGACAGGATGTTTACAAATAGATGCTTAATGAAGACCAGGACTATCCTTGCTTTATATCACGGAAATAGAATTTCACTGATACTGTCTGGAAAATGTTATCAGAGCATCTACTTAAAAACCACCAAAATACTTTGTAACAGATTTTAGCCCCATGTAGTCGCCATTCACTGAGAATCACCATGTTGTATGATCATATATTAATGTGTAAGTACCGCTGTAATGCTCAGCCTTAATGGTCAAATTACATGGGGTCAGATTAAACTGGGGGAGGTAAAATAAGTGTTTTAAAAAGATGAGACAATGCCAAAACTAGAATGAATAAATATTTTATTTACACAATTCACAGGGAGCTTACCACAATTAAAACTAGAAATCCTGTTAAAAGTACAGAGTCTTTCAGTTCCATACCATTAAAACCTTTAAAACCTTAAAGGGTTAGTTCACCCACATATTAAAATTGTCATTAATGACTCACCCTCATGTCGTTCCAAACCAGTAAGACCTCCGTTCATCTTCAGAACACAGTTTAAGATATTTTAGATTTAGTCCGAGAGCTCTCAGTCCCTCCATTGAAACTGTGTGTACGGTATACTGTCCATGTTCAGAAAGGTAAGAAAAACTTCTTCAAAGTAGTCCATGTGACATCAGAGGGTCAGTTAGAATTTGTTGAAGCATCGAAAATACATTTTGGTCCAAAAATAACAAAAACTATGACTTTATTCAGCATTGTCTTCTCTTCCGGGTCTGTTGTGAGTGCATTCACAACACTGCAGTGACGCTGCTGACGTGTTATCTTTGTTATTGGGCGCACCAGAAAACACGTCAGCAGCGTCATACGTTATACGTCAACAGTCACAGCAGTCACACTCACAAAAGGTCATGTGATATCTTTTTATTTATTTATTTATTTTTGGTAACTTTCAGGAGGGTGTAGTCATTTTTGCATCAAAAAGTTGTATCACTTTGATAAGAAAATCTTATTTTGCTGAATAATTGTGGCTTTCTTCTTTGGTAATTGATCAGGCTTGTTGGAACATTATCTCCAAAGAATCCTAACATGTTTTCTAAGTAAAGAGTACTTGCTGAATTTAAGTATTAGAGGGGATGTACTCATTTATGCTGTGCACTGTAACAGTAGACCCCAACATGTCTTTCTGTTTACTGAATAACACATAAAACAATATTTAATCTCTAACATTCTCTCCTAATGGAGTCCCTTGCAGAGCATGCATACAGTTTATCAAAATGACTGACTTTCTACTCTGAAAATTTGCCAAACAATGATTAATGTGACATTTCACATTTTGTTTGATATCAGCTTTCAGTTTATCTGATTTATTTTAATTCCTTTATTGTACTAATGTAAAGCTAGTTATATTCGCTATAACAGAATGTGCAGCACTGTTTAAAATATTGTAAAAAAAAAAAAAAAAAACAGTGGAATTCTACAGAATGGATTTACCCATGTTCAGAATGATCAAAGAATGATCAAATTATGCTAAAAAAAAAGAAGAAAAAAAGAATCAGGAACACATTACTTTTTAAATCAGAACATTCTGATTCAGAGAAAAGATGAGGATTTTGTATGGGCCGCCAACCCTTTTATTATTATATTTCGAAGGCTCTCAATGTAACATGTTGATTTTGTGCAATAATAATAAAAAAGAGAAAAGAAAAAAGATCATTCTCTGGCGCCTGTCTCATGCATATATTCCATAATGAACAATTATAAAACGGATAGTTCTGGTCCTTGATTCTGATTGGTTGAGCTGCATTCAAAGGTGTTTTAAATTACTCTACAAACATACACCATTGTGTACATCTGTGTTTTGCTCAGCAACCACCTTTTTGCAACCACAAGTGTTTCTGAGGAACTAAATTTTTTGACAGAAGAATAATGTTTTCATTAATATCATTACATTTTATTTGCTTTGTTTTATTTTGTGAAACCCTGCTACATATATGGAATAACCGTTTTATAAAAGCAATAAGCCCTGTGAAGCTGTGGTTTACAGTGAATTTATAACAGCTAAGGGGGGGTTTAGGCACTCTGCTTCGCCTTGCTTCTTGGGGCTTATTTCTTTATTTTACTAATGTCAGAGCAAGTCAAGCACACCATTAGTAAACAGTTGTTCCCTCAGGGCATGTTTTGTGTTTAAAAACAGCTGTTATGTAGCAGCATGTAACAGAATGCCAGCAAGTTTGGGCTTTTTCAAACTTGAATTTCAGCATTGGCGATTATAACTAGAGATGCTGAAAAGTGAGTTGTGAGAAACCATTACAAAAAATCTTCCAGATTCCAAATTTTTGAATGGTAGTATCTTTTCAGTATGGATATACAATACATGTTAAATTGACAAAGTAATTTTTTTCGTCTATTGAGCATTTTCACCTGCCTTAATAATGTTTTAATTATCATATATTATCATATATTTATGAATATGTAATTAATTGACACTTCGCAATAACCCACATCGCCATGGCGCTCTCACTCCACACATCATATTCACAAATCATGCGGAGAAGCGTTCATCACCACAAAAGTGTAAAGCACATGATAGAAAACTGAACAAAATTGTAGGTCAATATTTTTTATTATTGTTAATAATTTGGTGCTAAAATGCACAAGGACACTTGCGTCTTCTCTCTGTGTGTTTCATAAACTCTGTTTTTTGCTGCTCTGACTGCACTCACTATGCACAATTACCCTACACATCCCTTATGTCTGTTTTGTTGAATTAATGACATTGTCATCAGGCTAAAATGCATGCACAGGTTATTTTGCATCCTGAACAACTTCGCACCCGAGTCCGAGTTGCTTTCACATTCATGCAAATTGTGCCACAGTTCCAGGGCAAGCTAACTCAGACCACCAATGGTCATTCTGCCTGGCAGCTTTCACATTACCATGTTTTCATGCGAACTGTGCCTTGTCTGAACTTAACTGCCAGCGTGAAAGCACCCTCAGAAATGGCGAGTTCATTTAGATGGTGTTTATTTAGAACATTGTCTTAAATATCCCTGGTGAGACTGAAAGGGCAGGTGGAAATGGGCTATCGATCTGTTGATTTCTGCTTCCCAGACCCTGAAGGGCAAACTCCACAAACTTGCACTGGAAGGCTCAGAGGCAGACAAGCTTGATGGTGAGGAGGAAGAGACAGGTGATGAAGTGCCGAGTCTGTTACAAAGAGTGGAGGAAGCTCTGCATGACATCATTGCTTTGTGTCAGAGGAGCACAGTCTCACGGTCTCAACCAGCTGCAGAGAAAGGTGTGTGTGTGTGAACTCTGTCCCATCAACCTGGGCTGTGTTGTTCATGAACAGGATGTATTGATCTTCTTATTCCCGGTTTTACATTTCTCTCTCTCTCTCTGTGTGTGTACATCAATCTTCTTTCATTTTCAGGCTCTGTGGTTTCCTCTCCTCGAGGCGATGATGTCACCACAGAAACTACTCAAAGGAGCCGACACCAAACACACTTCAGGGGGTGAGACACACAGACACAAGCACTAGATTTAAGTTTATCCACAGCATAGCAGCAGTCCTTTGTAACTCCAATGCCCCTATATGTATAATTAAAAAATCCCCTCATTCTCATCCTATTTATTCTCTTCTGCTTACAAAAAATGTGGCTCCTTCTAATTTTCAAGGTTTGTGGTAGATATTCTGATTAGTGTTGTCAAAAGACCCGGTACTTCGGTACCAAGCCGGTACTAAAAAAATTTAAATGTGACGGTACCAGGTTTCTTTAAGTACCGGTAGTACCGAGGTCCCATTTAAACCCGGTTCAGCTCTATGGTTTCCACGAAGCAGAAAACGAGGACGGAATCTCAAAATCCAGTCATGAAAATGAAACTTACATTTTAATATGGACAGTCATGGAATTTGTCAAAGTTAGCATAAATTAATCAAATCAAATCTCCATATGGACCAGTATCTGTAAATGTTAAGCCGCAAAAGTTGTTTGAAATATGAATCCGTGTTCTGCGTCTCTGTGTGAATTAATGAATGGCAGACACGTGCGGGTTTGTTTACTACATAGACTGAAGCGCATGACGCTTGCATTAATTTCAGCATCTGAGCTTCAGAGTTCTCTCTCCATCAAGCGATCTGAACTTTTCAGTTCATCTCAATGGACGCACAGCGCACCTGTATTTGATGCTCTGTAAACTCTTTGTGAGGGCGCACAACTCACCGTCGCTTTACTGATAGCGCTGTTTCTCACACATGCAAAGAGAGAGAAAGAGAGAGCGAGAGTCTTACCACGCTGAATCGACACGCTATATGTAAACTATTCTTTGTTGTCTTCTCCTGTCAAAATAATGGAGTTCATTAAGAAGTATTCATATTCATTTTCGAACAAGCAGAAGACATACCGGTTTCTCCGGTAGTGGGCGGAGCTAATGCGCAAATGGCAATATCATTGGCTGGCGCTGATCTAGTACCGTCCCTGTTTTGATTTCAGCAAATCAGTTTGACCAAACGCAGACAACGTGATTAATATTCATGAACTCAGCAGCTCATAAATTCATAGTGCATTGTATATACATTAGTATGATAGTAGAATTAGTAGTAGTATTATCTTTTAATAATTAATATGATCTATTACTATTTTTTTTTTTTTTACAGAAACCCTCAATGACCAAAAATATCTTAAGCATCACCACCAGTCTTAAGTTCAGTTAAAATGACAAATATATATATATATTTAATATTCATATTCATTAGGCCTAAAAGTTAATTTTTACATAAAGGCATTGTGCTAGAAATATTACTATTATTTAGTAAAATGTATGTGATACTGCTACTACTGTTGAAAAAAAATTATAAAAATTTATTTTTTAAAGAAATAAATCACAATTTTCTTCCATGTTTTAATTTTAATAGCAAATCCCCTTTATTTACCAAAAATAAAATGTGTTTAAATTTCATAAATTAAAAGACAAATTAAATTTGGGTGAAACTTGTTTACTGTTTTTCATAATTATATAACTTGTTTAAAAACTTTAAACACAATTGTAATAATAAGTCTAAAGAATGGCATTGGTTTTTTTTTAGTGCTAAAAAGTTATTTTTTTTTAATTAGCATATTTTTGTGTTTCGCTTTAGTACCGAAATTGGAACTGAGAACTGTGGATTTTCACTGGTATCAGTATTCACTGGTTTATATATATATATATACAACCCGAATTCCGGAAAAGTTGGGACGTTTTTTAAATTTTAATAAAATGAAAACTAAAGGAATTTCAAATTACATGAGCCAATATTTTATTCACAATAGAACATAGATAACGTAGCAAATGTTTAAACTGATAAATTTTACACTTTTATCCACTTAATTAGCTCATTTAAAA
The DNA here is from genome assembly GCF_963082965.1 of Carassius carassius. Lineage (NCBI taxonomy): Eukaryota > Metazoa > Chordata > Actinopteri > Cypriniformes > Cyprinidae > Carassius > Carassius carassius. The sequence goes on from NC_081761.1 coordinate 21,035,239, forward strand.
TTTAATGCCTGCTACAGGTCTCAAAAAAGTTGGCACGGGGGCAACAAATGGCTAAAAAAGCAAGCAGTTTTGAAAAGATTCAGCTTGGAGAACATCTAGTGATTAATTAAGTTAATTGATATCAGGTCTGTAACATGATTAGCTATAAAAGCTTTGTCTTAGAGAAGCAGAGTCTCTCAGAAGTAAAGATGGGCAGAGGCTCTCCAATCTGTGAAAGACTGCGTAAAAAAATTGTGGAAAACTTTAAAAACTATGTTCCTCAACGTCAAATTGCAAAGGCTTTGCAAATCTCATCATCTACAGTGCATAACATCATCAAAAGATTCAGAGAAACTGGAGAAATCTCTATGCGTAAGGGACAAGGCCGGAGACCTTTATTGGATGCCCGTGGTCTTCGGGCTCTCAGACGACACTGCATCACTCATCGGCATGATTGTGTCAATGACATTACTAAATGGGCCCAGGAATACTTTCAGAAACCACTGTCGGTAAACACAATCCGCCGTGCCATCAGCAGATGCCAACTAAAGCTCTATCATGCAAAAAGGAAGCCATATGTGAACATGGTCCAGAAGCGCCGTCGTCTCCTGTGGGCCAAGGCTAATTTAAAATGGACTATTTCAAAGTGGAATAGTGTTTTATGGTCAGACGAGTCCAAATTTGACATTCTTGTTGGAAATCACGGACGCCGTGTCCTCCGTGCTAAAGAGGAGGGAGACCTTCCAGCATGTTATCAGCGTTCAGTTCAAAAGCCAGCATCTCTGATGGTATTGGGGTGCATAAGTGCATACGGTATGGGCAGCTTGCATGTTTTGGAAGGCTCTGTGAATGCTGAAAGGTATATAAAGGTTTTAGAGCAACATATGCTTCCCTCCAAATAACGTCTATTTCGGGGAAGGCCTTGTTTATTTCAGCAGGACAATGCAAAACCACATACTGCAGCTATAACAACAGCATGGCTTCGTCATAGAAGAGTCCGGGTGCTAACCTGGCCTGCCTGCAGTCCAGATCTTTCACCTATAGAGAACATTTGGCACATCATTAAATGAAAAATACATCAAAGACGACCACAAACTCTTCAGCAGCTGGAAATCTATATAAGGCAAGAATGGGACCAAATTCCAACAGCAAAACTCCAGCAACTCATAGCCTCAATGCCCAGACGTCTTCAAACTGTTTTGAAAAGAAAAGGAGATGCTACACCATGATAAACATGCCCCGTCCCAGCTATTTTGAGACCTGTAGCAGAAATCAAAATTGAAATGAGCCCATTTTGTGCATAAAATTGTAAACTTTCTCAGTTTAAACATTTGCTATGTTATCTATGTTCTATTGTGAATAAAATATTGGCTCATGTGATTTGAAAGTCTTTTAGTTTTCATTTTATTAAAAGTTAAAAAACGTCCCAACTTTTCCGGAATTCGGGTTGTATATATATATATATATATATATATATATATATTTCATGGCATCAACACATCTCAAAAAAGTTGGGACAAGGCCATGTTTACCACGGTGTGGCATCCCCTCTTCTTTTTATAACAGTCTGCAAACGTCTGGGGACTGAGGAGACAAGTTGCTCAAGTTTAGGAATAGGAATGTTGTCCCATTCTTGTCTAATACAGGCTTCTAGTTGCTGTCTTAGGTCTTCTTTGTTGCATCTTCCTCTTTATGATGCGCCAAATATCTTCTATGGGTAAAAGATCTTGCCTGCAGGCTGCCCATTTCAGTACCCAGATCTTTCTTCTACGCAGCCATGATGTTGTAATTGATGCAGTATGTGGTCTGACATTGTCATGTTGGAAATTCCATGGTCTTCCCTGAAAGAGACGACATCTGGATGGGAGCATATGTTGTTCTAGAACTTGGATATACATTTCAGCATTGATGGTGATTTTCCAGATGTGTAAGCTGCCCATGCCACACGCACTCATGCAACCCCATACCATCAGAGATGTAGGCTTCTGAACGGAGCGCTGATAACAACTTGGGTTTTCCTTTGTTCTCTTTAGTCTGGATGACATGGCGTCCCAGTTTTACTGAAAGTACTTCAAATTTGGATTCGTCTGACCACAGAATAGTTTTCCACTTTGCCACAGTGCATTTTAAAAGAGCCTTGGCCCAGAGAAAACGCCTGAGCTTCTGGATCATGTTTAGATATGGCTTCTTTTTTGACCTACAGTGTAGAGTTTTAGCCGGCAACGGCGAATGGCACGGTGGATTGTGTTCACCGGCAATGTTTTCTGGAAGTATTCCTGAGCCCATGTTGTGATTTCCTTTACAATAGCATTCCTGTATGTGATGCAGAGCCGTCTAAGGGCCCGAAGATCATGGGCATCCAGTATGGTTTTCCAACCTTGACCCTTACGCACAGAGATTGTTCCAGATTCTCTGAATCTTTGGATGATATTATGCACTGAAAGTGAAGTGACGTGACATTCAGCCAAGTATGGTGACCCGTACTCAGAATTCGTGCTCTGCATTTAACCCATCCAAAGTGCACACACACAGAGCAGTGAACACACACACACACTGCAAGCACACACCCCCGGAGCAGTGGGCAGCCATTTATGCTGTGGAGCCCGGGGAGCAGTTGGGGGTTCGATGCCTTGCTCAAGGGCACCTAAGTCGTGGTATTGCAGGCCCGAGATTCGAACCCACAACCCTAGGGTTAGGAGTCAAACTCTCTAACCAGTAGGCCACAACTTCCCCCTTAAAAAAAGACACACAGCTTTGCATTTGCTGGGAATCGAACCTGGGTCTCCTGCATGCGAAATGACAATTCTGCCACTCAACCACCAGTGTAGATGATGATAACCTCAAACTCTTTGCAATTTTTCTCTGAGAAACTCCTTTCTGATATTGCTTCACTATTTTTCGCCACAGCATTTGGGGAATTGGTGATCCTCTGCCCATCTTGATTTCTGAGAGACTGCCACTCTGAGAGGCTCTTTTTATACCCAATCATGTTGCCAATTGACCAAATAAGTTGCAAATTGGTCCTCCAGCTGTTCCTTATATATACAGTACATTTAACTTTTCCGGCCTCTTATTGCTACCTGTCCCAACTTTTTTGCAATATCTAGCTCTCATGAAATCCAAAATAAGCCATTATTTGGCATGACATTTCAAAATGTCTCACTTTCCACACTTGATATGTTATCTATATTCTATCTATATTCTATTGTGAATACAATTTTTATATAAATAAGCAATAGAAAATATTATTTTTCAGACATGAATGTGTAACTTCTTGTAATAATGATAACCCAACTTGGAAGTAGGAGTTTTCCAGGTACATGTGAAGGCCGAATAAGCTAATGTTTGTTCTGTTTAGCATTAAATTTTTCTCCAACTTCCTATTTCTAGTACAGTACCATGAGTAGACTTGATTTTCAGTAGTTTTAACATTTTAATGAATTTTGATGATAAAAACATGAACCATAGAAAATACAAAATTGGCAATAATTAAGTGCTATAAAGCTTTCTTTGTTTTTTAGAATTAAAATAATTAAAACTGATAAAAGTAATGTCAAATTTTTTGACTTTAGTGAAGCGCTGGTGTATAATGAATTTAGCTGAGGGCTCAGTCAGTCCTGATTGTGTCTCTCTTTCCTCAGCATTAAAAGAGCTCACTATGAAAGTCTTAAACAGCATGTCCAGTTTTATCACCCCACCTGCCATCATTCGGCACATCCTACAGGTAAGTACATGCTCTTGTTATTTTTAAAAACTCATGCAGTTTAGCTTAAAACTAGGCTGCTTTTATGCCTGCCTGTTACTAAAAGGCAGTCATTGTGTGCATGTTCAGAGGTCGCTCAGTGTGTTCCAGTGATTGCGGTACGTGTGAGATGTTATTGTTCTTTATGGGATTTGTTTGGAAAGACTTGAAGCCTTCTAACGTGACAATAAGGTAGCTGGCTCAAGCTCAAAATCCCATGGTTCTTATTTGTGCAAAACTATTGAGACACTCACATAGACATTTACACAGATTCTGAATTCAACTGCTCTGGAGATGTCAACAAATCTACCGTCGTGAAACTTTTAAACATCAGGGTTAAAATTCCTAAAATGTAGTTTGTGGGTCATAAAATGCCGCTGTACTGTAATTGAAGTCCATTAAGTCCTCAATAAATATAGCTTTTATACACTTCAATTAATGGCGTGTTGGTGTTATATTTTAATTCCAGTTCAGATTATCAGAATCAAGTTAAAATTACTGTGAAGTTCAACATAAGGTTGCTGCAAACTTTTTAGTACACTTATACACTTATACACATATCATTGTGAACCTCAAACAGTACATATTTGTTTATCACTTGATTTATTTATTGGTTTATTTATTGTCATTATTGAAATTGTGTTCTTTTTAAAACTTTTTGTGTTTCTGATTAAGTTTTTAATGCCAGCGTTCATTAAAAGGGGCTTAAAATGCTTGAAGTAGTTGATTTTGACTTTTTGAATTTTTGGTACTGGAAAACCCTTGAAAACAGACATCTTTTTTGAGAAGGTACTTGAAAAATACTTTTATTTTTAAAGCGCAGTATATATGAAATAAGTGTTACTTTTTCCCTCAATAAAACAATCTTTTTACGCAAAATTAACGATGCCGCGCGTCTGATATAATTACAGAGCCTTTTCGCCTGGCTTTTAGCAGCACACGAGATCTACCGATATTACTCCTTGAGGTGAAAAGCGGTTTCGCTTATGCCATGCTAATTATTAATCTAGGAAAACAGTGCATGTTATCTCACTAGATTTGTAACATACATCATTTATAAACCTATGCCAACACAGGAGAATTTAGCAACATATTTCTAAATATGCGATTTGTTGTGAATCGCGATTTCAAAAGAAATGTTCAAACCTTCGCTCTGAGTTTGCAGGTGGTCAAATATTAAAATTACATGGATTTAAACGTCCTTGAATCACGCTGTAAAGTAAAGCGCCCTCTGCAGGTATTAGTTATAATACATAATAAACTTAAGTTGGTTATGTTCATATTTTGTGTAGGCGTATTACATTATGTAGGCCTATTTTATCAGGGTTGCTCAATAAAGCCATGTAATTACTTGGTTTTGATATTTTATTCGAACCAATTATTATTGCCTCAGCTTTAGTTCATATATTAATAGTCATACTAAAGCCGGTTTTTCACTTAGGTCTATTTGTATTACTAAAAAATATCAGATTACTTAACTGTCAATGATTAGAGGATTACCAAAACAATTATTAGTTATTAATTATTAGTTAATATTTGATTAAAAGACAAATATTTTGTCATTTAAAAAAAAAACAATTATAAATGGTATTAAAAATATTGTCTTATTGTAGTGAACCAAGTATTTAGATTTCTTTTGAGCTAAGTGTACTGTCAAGCTCATAATTTCCCAAGTGTACGATACAGCTTTCATTCTTCAGGTGAGTCATGTTCATTAAAAAAAAATCAGTTTGAATAAGGAAAGCGATGACTTTGCCATAATATCCTTTCAAATGTTAAAGATTCCACAGTCATTGCATGCTTTTGTGCTGCAGTTTATCTGTGCCATTTGGTTTAATTAGTTAAATAGAATTTGAAAGATAATTAATGTTAATGTTTACAAATGTTATGCTATCGGTGTTCAATATTCATCTTTTTTATTTAAAATCACATTTTCTAATATTCCGTTTCTTTTAGAATTTTATTCAGTAGTATATATTGACGTGTATTCAACTGAATTTTGTGAGAATTACAAACATTCTGAATTAAAGGGATTCAGACCTTCTCAGTATTGCAGCATACTCTATATACATCATGTTAAATAGGAGAAATGGTTGGTTACAGTGGCATCTACTGATGCAGCCTTTTTTTGTTTTTGTTTTTCGCAAGCTTTCTCAGTATCCATTGTTAGTTTTCATATTTGGATTGATGGACACACTGTAGAAGCTGAACAGGAAATTTGCTTTTCAGCTCAGAGCCTTGTGTAGCTGTTTCAAACACTCTCACACACACATTTTGACTCTCCATGAGATCGATGCAGCAACTCATGAATCTGTTGAGGCTTTGGGCAGTGGAAGGCCTTTATCTGTTTTCATCTACACATATTCAGTGCTGTCAGCTTTCCCCCATCGATCTTCCGTTCTCACCCTTCTTATCAGTGCTATTACACCAGCACTCTGCTTCAACCTGCTGTCATTACAACCTCTGTGATTTCTTTTGAATCAGTGCTTATGAATTTTCTTTTTTTCTTTTTTTGTAGTAGTAGTAGTGTGCAAAGATACACTAATGTTTACATTTTAGATTTTTTGGTATCAATTTATTACAAACCACTATTAGTTTATAGTTTAGAATTTGTATTATTAATACAGTAGTAGCGTTACTACAAATAGTGAGTTCTTTCATTTTCACTGTAATACACAAATAGTTAGTTTATTTAGCTCATATTTGTAAAGAGTTCTAGTTTAAAGAGATACTGTGTTTTATACTTAACTGAAGTGTAGTATTTTAAACACTGTTAAAGTTGTTGTTAATGGTTATTTAGAGTTAACCATTCACCTTTTAGATTAGATCAATAAAACAAACAGTTCCTAAAATTAAAGTGCAGTTTTTAGACATTTGTTTGAAATACTGGCAATATGCAAAAACATACAACTATGCATAAGATGTTAAAACAGTTACTGTAGCGTTAGGATACAAAGGATGAAAAACAAAGTATTCGAAAAAAACTTTTTTTTTACATGTGAGCTTTTAGAATATAATTTTTTTTATTACAGTCACAATGAAACTCAGAATTATAATGGTTTGCATATGATTTTGAAGTACGTTTTTTTCTTGAAAAATGTGTACATTTCAGCAAGGATGCATTAAATTGATCAAAAGTATTAGTAAAGATATTACCGAACACAAGAATCCTGGTTTCATAAAAATATGAAGCATTGCAATAGTTTTCAACATTGATAATAACAATAAATGTTTCTTTTTGTTGCAAATCAGCATATTAGAATGATTTCTGAAGGATCATCTTACAGTGTAGACTGAATTAATGGCTGCTGAAAATTTCAGCTTTGCATCACAGATTGTTTTAAAGTGACCCTATTATGCCATTTCCAATATTGCCTTTCATGCAGTATGGAGTGTAGCTGCATGTGAATGTAAATGATCAGTGAAGTTGTAAAGCCAAAATTGCACGATAAAAAATAAATGAAAATAAAGAATTGACTCTCTACAGCCTAAACAAGTCGTTAGTAATTTGAATCCTATGAATTATGCAAATGTGTTACCCTGTGACAGAGTAATACATTTGCATAATTCCACATCCACAAACACGTCATTACTGACGACTGCTTCTCTAATCTTGGGGAGTTCAAGGTGGGATTCACTAAACGCTTGCTCTTGAAAGATGGCTCAGTTCCCTGTTTATTTGGACCAGCTGCTCCTCTGAATCACATGTATGATAAATCATAGATGTGGGGACATGACCAGAACAAAGGTGGGGAGACACTTTCTTGGAGTCAAAAAAAAGTTTATTTACTCACATCTGACACAGGAGACATTAAAGTTGACGCTCCTCATGGAAGCCCCAACCAACACAAAACCCTGAGAGGCCAAGTACGCCCTTTTTAAACTCAAGGGTCAAACCATCCCAAATTATAGGAAAACCCACAAAAAGAAAAATCCTATACAAACACATAAACAGCCACATAAACTCAATTGAAGATAAAGTTCAAAACAACATAAGATCAACATAACAAAAATACATTCAAAAACTGAACAATACATTTACAATGACCCCCCTGCTCTGACTAGCCAGTAGGCTATGCCTACATTACCCAGAATTCCATTTGATTGTATAAAATAGGAAACAGGAAGGCCGCACTTCCTCTTAAACCCTCACCCCCAAACCATGCTGCAGTCATGAGCCCAGAAGAAAAAAGGTAAGGAAATAAAACTGAATAAATAACTACAAAATAACCCTTTTTGGTGTCTCTTTTTCTTGACCTAATGTGCACCTTACACCAGAAAAATAAACCCAAAACACAAACAATAGAAAAAAAAACATTCATATCAATAATATAAACCAAACAATTTAAACCAAACAAAACACAGGACATAGCCCAAAGATTAAAGATGACTTATGACATCGTCACAATAGATTTCTATATTTTTTATATTTTGAGTGTTCAAAATACGGAACTATGTTAATGGGCATATTGTTTCTGACACGCACTGTATGCGGTAGACTATTCCCAACAGACTGGGCCATCTGACCAATTAAAGCAGACTAGGCTCATGGAAAGGAGGGTTTTGAAAAGACTGAATCTTGGAACTGCTTTGAACGAATCGTTTGAGAATTGCTGGAAAATGAGATGATATTAAATGCATATTTTGCGAAAATTAAAGCTTTTTTTGACCTTGCATGCAGGTAATCCTATTGTAGGAGACTCACAGAACAAAATTAGGAACCTTAGAAAATGGCATAACAGGGGCACTTTAAATTTTGATAATAATTAATATTTTTACAATATTTTTGATCAAATTAATGCAGCCTTGGTGAACAGAACACCTTTCCTTTCAAAAACATTTTAAAATATTACTGATCCCTTAAGCCTCCATCACACTGTCAGCTCAAATCCGATTTTGTGCATATCCGGATGGAATCTGATTTTAATAACTGACTGTCCACACAGTTTATTGCAACTGTTCATATCTGATTTGTGTGTCCATAAGTGCTCTTTCTTTTTACATAATGTGCATTGGTTTCTATGACAATGCCGTTGCATTGTTATGCCAACACTTAAAACAACAGTAACAGCAAAACAGTTTGCAATACAGATGTAGTCTTATGACATGAAATAACATTTTGCCGTCTTTCTGGATTATTAGTATGCCAAGTCCGTGGTTTTCCGCGACCCCAATAACATGATATTAAGCCCCTAAAATCAAAATTTTACCAGGGGGACCCCGCCAGAAAACATGTATTTTATGCCCCGGAATGTAATTTTTATCAGGGGACCCCCTTTGAAACGTGATTGGGCTAGTTTTGAATAGCAATTGGGCGAGTTTTGTTGTGAAAACCTGCCAACCCTAATCATTATTGATTTTGATGATATTGATTATCCCTTTAAAGTGAAAGTAAATCCAAGACAAAACATTTGCTGTCACTATAGTTTTTGACATTGTTCATGTTCATTATGATTCAGTAATAGTCTCTTATTTTTTTGTGGCCCATGTTGATTCATTAATCTCCCTGCCTCAGCATCTATCCGAGCAGCTCTGGTTCTGCCCGACTGCTGATGGTGACATTTGATGGCATTTGCTCACAGCGTGTAATCATTAGTGTGCTGCTGTGAATGCAAATGTACCACTGACAAGGAGCAGGAAAGGTTAGAAAGAGCCCTAACAAGTTATACTAACAAATGATCGCAATCCATATATTACATAATCTACAGGTGTCATCTTGAATGTGCACTTACACCTGGGTAGAGGCACCTGCAGCTGTACGCTCTGTGCTTGCTTATTACATTTATTATTATTATTATTTTTGTAATTCAAGGCTTAGAATTGATTTACAATTTGTTTGTGCTCCACAGAATTATAAGAGGGGGCGGTGGTCTGCACCAGACCAAGCTGGTGGCAATGCTGTTTGCAAATGTTCATTGGAGCTATGGTTTTGGGAATCAACTAATCTTAGAACTGTGTTGGTAATGGCAGAACTTACTGCCTTTTGATGATGTTTTTGGAAATGCACCCCTGGTTAGATCTATTAGACTGCATTGGTAGCAAACCAGATAACTATCTTAAGCTGATATGACTGGGAATATATGGAATATTTACCTACTGTAGTAATCTGCCCAAGATATTTCTAGAAAAAAAGATGGCATGTGAGGATATAGACCTCTGAGATCATGGCTTTCTGGGTGGAGATCATTCTTACTGTTGATCAGAGGCGCCAAATACTCCCAATCTGGATATTTTTCCAACATTCATTTGCTATGCATATAAACCCTTTCCGCAAGTGAAGTAAAATATAGCAGAGTAAACTTCTTTAGAGGTACATGGGAGACTCTAGCAAATATTATGTTTGTGTTTGCTTTGGCTCCAGCAGCAAATTAGATCATCCACTATTGCATTTACATGGCTTTCCACAAAGAAAAAAGAAGACCTACAGTAGAGAAATGTTTTATCACATTTCTGGTCAGTCTGAATAAGTCTGGTAATGTTGTTTTAATCAGCAAAGCCTCTCTACATTATAACGACAGCATTATCACTCTTAATGACAGTCTTTTTCATATTTCACACACTGTGGTACGTGGGTGGATGGAGTGTAAGTGGGGAATTATATTATTAGAATTATAATTATAATTATATCCCAGTTCTCCAAAGTTTAAATTGGGTATAAATATAATTGCACTATTGAAATTTTTTTTGTTTGTCCATGGATGTTTGGATTTGTTTATAGCTTTTTACAGGATGTCTGAAAAGTGGTAGCTGTTGATTGGTGGGCTGAATAACACCTGCAACTAGAGTGGCATGCATGTCTTTAGTCAAGGACACTCATCTGAGTCAAACATGCTGAAGTAATTAGTAGATCATCTCTCTTCTTTCTGTCTGTCTCTTCCTGAAGCTGTAGCCGTTCTGTACAACTCACAGAAGGTTTGTAGTTGCTCCCAGTGGCATACCTTGTGGCTCTTGAGAATCATGAAAACCATCTGGATCAGGGTGAAATAGTGTTGCTGGAATGAAAAAGTGATGTTATTTTAGACAATTATTCTCTTGTAGTGAATTCTTTTCTCTTCATTCATAATTTTCTTTATATCATTCTGTAAATCTATAACAGTTCATCAAACTCAAAGATTTAAAATTGGAACCATGTAGTAAACATTTGACCAAAATTATTACAACAATAGTATTTATTCAAGTTAGTATTATACTAATATTAAAATAACTCCATGATAAAAACTATGATCTTAACAAATAGTGAATTTAACATAATTTCCATATTTGCTGTGTGAACGTGATTTAAACTTGTATTCAGAAGTTTGAAATAAGTTTTTTTTAAAACCTTAACTGTAAAAATACCCAAACTGCATTTAGAGTTCCTCTGTGGAGCATTAAACCATGTATGTAAACAATGTATATTTGCTTTTATATGCACCTTCTATGCAGAGTTATATTGTTATAGATAAAGAGCATATGATGTAAAATAAAAAAAATATAAAACCAAATTTAGCTCATTAGTCCCATGTGGTGGCCCCTGTGGATTAGAGTGATGCCCCATTTGCCAAGGGTATAGCTCCATAGGAGCTAGTTGAAGTTTGTGTGGTGGATGTATATTGTAAAAAGCTAAATTTATTGAGTTTTGTTAGTTTTCATTCTTCTCATAGAACATATGTTGGGTTTCAAACCTGAGCTCCAGGGATTTGGTATTCCAGATGTTTGTGACTGTCTCTCTGAAAGGAGAGCAGTTTTGGCCTTGGGGAATTGGCTGCATTCATCTTGTGTGCAGAGGAGGTAGACTATAACAACACAGTTTTATGTCCTATTCTCTTCATACAGGATCAATAAAGTATCTTATTAGGATAAAAAAAGTAAAAAAAAAAAATAATTCTTATCAGAATCAATTTTGCTGCAAGAGAACTAACTGACAAAGGCAGTAGTTTTTATTATATTGAGGATGTGTGAAGAAATGGAGATTAAGAATACAGTAGGTGTTTTGTTATTGTAAAATATTGAATGATCAGAAGTCTGTTGTGTTTGCCATTGCAGGACCTTCAAGTTTTTTCGTTTCCCCTCAATAAAAGAATGTGTGTACCATTTCTGTCCCTCAGAATGAAGAGGAGTGTGTATGTTTGTGTGTGTGTGTGTGTGTGTGTGTGTGTGTGAGTGAGAAAGAGTCTTCCAGGTCTTCAATTTTGTGACTGCATCAATCTGAGCCCCTACTGAGGGCAAAATTACCCATGTGTGTGCAGTACTGTGATAACGGCTAGTGATGACTGTTTGTGTGCGTGTGTGAGATGTTTTTGAGACTGCACTCCTTCATCATCTGAATGCAGTCTGACAGCACGCACTGTGTTTACGCTCTGATTTGTGTATAATTTGGTTTACTGCAGAACATGCCTTTAAAATTTACTTACAAACTTTGTGCAAACAGACACAGGTTTCTAATGTGATGAGAGCTATGTTAAAATAATTAATCTTGTATATGTGTTCTCTCCTGCAGGACCCTATGTATGGGAAAGGAAAGCTGGCTGAGATTCAGGGACTTATTTTAGGGATGCTAGAAACCTTCAACTATGAACAGGTAGTGTGTGTGTGTGTGTGCTTGCGCATTATATAGCAATCTGACCTCATCAGCTTGTTATTGTTGAATGCTTTCAATTTTTTGAATGCTTTCTTGCACCATTGAGAAGCATGTTAATTGTCATTTGTCTTGCATTCTTATACAGTGTGTGTGTATGTGTGTGTGTACCTTGAAGAATCTGCCAAATGTTAATCTTTTTTTTATTTTATTCAAGTTTTTATTGTTTTCATCCGGTACATTTACATTTATTCATTTAGCTGACGCTTTTATCCAAAGCGACTTACAATTGCTATATATGTCAGAGGTCATATGTCAGAGGTCGCACGCCTCTGGAGCAACTAGGGGTTAAGTGTCTTGATCAGGGACACATTGGTGTCTCACAGTGGATTCGAACCCGGGTCTCTCACACCAAAGGCATGTGTCTTATCCACTGCGCCAACACCACCGGTACATGACAATAACGTACAGAGCACAGATTGCAGATATATACAAATGCTATGTATAAGGCCTACGGTGCCTGTGAGAGGACATCACAGAGGTCAGTTCACTTAGTTTTGTCGTTGCCACAACATAATAACTTGTGGGAACGTGATAATATGTCGTGGCCACGAAATATTAATTAGTGGGAACATCATATTATGCCGTGGCCATGAGATCATTTTGACGAGGTAACGGCATGTTTTTCTCGTGACCACGAGTTTAATGTGTAAACAAACCTGCGTGACCATAGCAACCCGGGATTATTAGAGATGTATTCATTCATATTTTATTTTGAATTACTATGTTATTGAATTGAATTATTATATTATTTATTATAGAAAATATTTAATTATTAAATTATTATAATAATTAAATGCCTTGGCTATGGGACTTTATTACGTATGACAGTCAGCATTCAAATTAAGTTTAGCATGAATAAATAATAAACTGAATGAATAATTGTTATAAAAATGAATGAATAAATATATTCATTTGTAAATGAAAACACAACATGCTCATTTATCATCACATCACGTCAAAACTTTATTGGGATAATTGTCAGATAAATGATAAATGAGCCTGTTGTGTTTTTATTTACAAATGAAACTAGGGGCTAAGCAAGTTTCTGATAGGGCTATAGTCCTGTCAAGCACTGCCCTAGCACACCCTCTGGCACGTAATAAAGTCTGCTAGCCAAGGCATATGGTTAATATCATTTTTTGCTATGGTCACACAGGTTTGTTTACGCATTAAACTCGTGGCCACGAGAAAAATATGTTGTTCCCTCAACATAAGGATGTTGTTACCTCGTCAAAATGATCTCTTGACCACGACATATTATCACGTTCCCACAAATTATTATTTTGTGGCCATGACAAAACTAAGTGAACCGACCATGTCCTCTCACAGGCACCGTAAAGGCCAGAATAATTTGAAAAAAATAAGAAGGATCATAAAAATTGTCCTGAAAACACATAACAGATATTTACGTATATCCCACAAGACAAAATAATAACTTAATAATAATATATTAACAATATTAATAAAAAGTAATACAAATGTATTATTATTACGTTTTTATGTTTTGTGATAGTTGTTCATGTGTCCTTGTTGTCCTGAGAAGTTCAGCTGCCCTTTTTTTTATCAGCAAAATCCTCCAGATTCTTTACATTCATTGGTTTTCCAGCATCTTCTGCCATTTTTAACCTTTTCCAGCAGTGAATGTTTGATTTTTCACTTCAAAACTTTAAAACTCACAACTATTACAAAATGTGAAAACATTCACTGATGCAACATGGGGAGTGTATACTTTTTTAATTGGATGATCAGCGTTAACTGTACTTATTGTTATTATTGTTGTTCAAATGTTCACGCACCTTATTGGCCCTTATTGTTAATGGCAGCTTTCTTTCACTCACAAAAATTATTCACTGCCTAACTTGAATAGCATATTTCTTACGGCTGCATTAGTAAACAACAACTCATCACTGTACCAGGGTGTCACCACAATTAAAAAAAAAAAAAATTATGATTGAATTTATTTACTTTGTATTAGGGTTTAGTGCAGGGTTTATGAGGTGTTGATGCACAGCCTAACTCACAAGATGAATTATTAAATATATCCATATAGTGTAGTAATGTTTTCATACTAATTGCACTCTTGCTGGTTTCATACAGCAGCATAGAAAGATACATCATTTAGCTCTGTTAAATTATAATGAGATCTTCTCTTACTGTTTACACAGCTGAAGCTACAGCAGCTAAATTCACAGAGTTTTATGTGATAATTGGAATGAGGTATGGAGGTGAGATGCATTGAAAATTTTGAATTTAAAACCTTTATGCCAATAGCAATCATTGGGGAACATTTACTGGCACTAAAGTATGTTTTGCCCTATGATAATGAAATTATTTATTTGTTACCTCTGTTAAATCAGACAGAAATTTTATCACATTTTCATTGTTATTTTACTTGTCTTAATGATGTGTGTGCTTATTAAAGCAGTGTTTCTGCTTGTCTTAAAATGAATCGCTTAAATTAGAGCACAAAGTAGTGTCATTAAATGTTGCATACACTGCAAAAAAAAAAAAAAGTATATCTTCCTCTGTATTTCTGTCTTATTTTGTAGTAAAAATATTTAAACATCCTTAGACATCCTTATAGAACCTTTAGACAATTTCACTGGAAAACAAGACAAAAAAGCAAGAACACTGAAGAACACTTATTTGCAGTTTGATCAGAAGTACAAATTCCATATTAAAATTAAGTGGTTTTTTTTATATTCTATGTTTTCATTTATTTATGAATTATAAGGTAATGGAGATATGTTGCTGACTCAAACTGATGCTGGTATGCATTTAGCAAATTTTAGGTTGATATTTATTGATTTTATTATAGGCAGAAAACATAAGTGCACAATAAGATGATACAATAAGTGTATCTACTACCTACTGATTAAGAAACCAGTTTATAATATTGGCTTTTTCATGTTAATTTCTAACATGCCAGTAATTTTAATTTGACCAATAATCTATTAAATATGGGTATGAATAATAATAAAATAAGTACTTTACATCAAACTTTTAAGAGAGTTGGGACCTGTTACGACATGGTTCAGCAATATTCATAAAAACATCACAGTGGTGGGTCATGCACGCACACAGACACACACACACACACACACACACACACACACACACACAAATACTGTACCTTTTCAATCCCTCTTAATAGCTTTTTAGGGATTGGCGCCCTTTAGACGAACTATCATACTTATTCCAGCTTATCCTCAAGGCTGCTTTAATCGGGTCAGTTGAGGGTGGAGTGTTATGAGAACTCATTAATGGGTGTTTCTTCATTAATTAACAAGCACATAATTGAAGAGGCTCTCTAGACATTTTAGGTCCTGTAATGGTTATCAGTGGCACGCACACATACACCCTACAGTTTTACTAAACAAACAACTAAATACTTTCCGATAAATAGTTTCCCTCATCTCAAGGCCTCACAGAAGTTTCTTAAAGCTGTCTGAAAACTTCTGAAGCATTTATTCTTATTTGTGTTTTAGTGTTATTATATTGTAGCAACTTGATTAAAATCTTCCCTGGGTTCGGCTTCACCGCTTGTTATTTTCTGAAAGTCGAGACAAAATAAACAAAAATAAAGAGACTTTGTTGTCTGAAATTTCACTGAACTTGACTCTTATTGACATCTTTTTGCAATGCTAATTTCTTTTATAGATTTTTGTTAGTTTTTTTCTGTCTGGTTGAAATGAAAATACGATACAAAATGTTTACGTATACAGCTAAATGCATCTCTGTGGGTGTGCGGCCCAAGTTAAGTAGTCTAAATTTATTTATATCTGTGGAAAATGTTCTATCTGAAAACATCAAAATGTTCAGTCTGAACATTACAATAAGGTGACAGATAATATTTTATTACTTCTAAACTGTTTTTTTTATGTAAAAATCTTGATAACATTATAAGTGGACCTCAGAGAACAGTACAAAATAAAAAACAAAGGCAGTTAATTAACCAATTTAAAAAAACGCCTTGTTTTCTCAATATTTGACTTCTCAATTATTCGACTGCTAAAATCCATTTCTTGTTTTCTTTCCATAATATGGATGTTTAATAGATCTATCACACTTTATTTTAAGGTCAATTTCTTGCTATTAACAAACCATTAAACAAGCAAATTCTGAGAATTGGCTCCTAAACTGAAGTGTTACCAATAGATCTTTAGAGATGACGTATGTGACCCTGGACCACAAAACCAGTCATAAGGGTCAATATTTTGATTATGTATGGTTTGTTAGGATAGGATAATATTTGGCAGAGATACAGCTGAAATCTGAGGATGCAAAAAAATCTTAATATTGAGAAAATTGCCTTTAAAGTTGTCCAAATTAAGTTCTTAGCAATGCATATTACTAATAAAAAATTAATTTTTGATATATTTACAAATTTACAAAATATCTTAATTGAACATGATCTTTACTTAATATCCTAATGATTTTTGACATAAAAGAAAAATCTATAATTTTGACCCATACAGTGTATAATTTGCTATTGCTACAAATAAACCCCAGTGACTTAAGAAAAATTTGTATTTATAGATTTGTGCATTTAGTTTCAATGTATACTAAAATACAGGACTGAGGATCATTATGCATTTAACATTTTACTGCTGAGCTATTTTTTTCCTTCCTAATTATGTACAACTTCTTTTACTTTCAAAGATTGTCCTTGTTGTTACCAGAGTGGAAGGTTTTCAGTTAATTGGGGAAATGTATTTATTGTGGAAGTGTTTTATTTGCTATTTAGCAATGTTGGGGAAACATTGGGCTACAGTACTCATAATTCAAAGCAGTTAAATTCCAGTTAAGTTACCCTTTAGCTAGAGTAAATTGGTCAATTAAAGTTTTGTTTAATTGTCTACCTATTATATTACATAGTTTATTAGAGCAGTACTGTATTTATTTCACTCGTAGAATGTTAACATAAAACCTGAACACCTTCCTTTACATTTAAACAACTAATACAAAAACATCTGAATAAAACATCATTTCTAAAATGTAATAATTATAAACATGAAATGTCACAAATGGACTTCTCAAAAAACCTGAGTAATTTTTTAACAAACCAATTTACTAAAAAAAAATTATGTTTTTTAAGAATGTCCTGTTGCATGCTACTGTCATGCTACTAAAAGTTAAAGGATTTTGCTGTTTTATATCTGTATCACTTTCTCTGTCTGTTCTGTGTCTTTAAACTATCAATGTGGTTATGCACTCTTTCTGTGTGTCTGTGGAAGTAAGTGTGTGTCAGTGTATGTTTGGACTCTCCCTTCCATGACCAATGGGAATTTGCAGCTTGTCATTCAAAGGAAATAGCGAGCAAGGCAAGAATACCACCTGATCCCCTCGCCCTACTCTCTCTCTCTCTCTCTCTCTCTCTCTCTCTCTCTCTCTCTCTCTCTCTCTCTCTCTCTCTCTCTCTCACACACACACACAAACAAACACACACACACACACATAGACACACACACACACACATTTTCCCCTTGCTTTTGAGACTCTCCACTTGGCATCATGCAGCCACAAAATTTAGACGAAAATACACACATAAATACACACAGTTGAACAATCCCTTAGGAAAGCTTGTACTGGCATACATTTCAATTCACACGCACTTTGTGAATTGCCCCGATAGCTGATGAAATATTTTGAAATGTATGTTTTCATCCAATTCTCAGAAATGTCTGTCAGGGGGAAAACGTGCATGTGTGCGTGTGTGTTTGCAGGCTTGTGTGTTACTGTGTTTGTGTGCATGTAATACACAAAATGCTGCACTAACAGCAAAATTAAATAACATGCATCAAGCCTCTCTCTCTCTCTTTCTCTCTCTCTTTCCCTTTGCCACTCTTCAGTCTTTTTATATGACCTTGCTGAAATACATTGCCTCTGGTGAGGAGACTAACAGAAATTCTTTCGCTCATGAAAATAAACTGAGCCAATTTTAGTGTCAGCACAAGCTCAAGTGTTAATCCATTTCACAAATTTCAAAAGAGATTTGATTGTAATAAAAAAGAAACATTTAAGTGACTTGAAATGGCATTTGCTTCCCTTTAGATTCTGAGTCGTTTCTCATGTCTCATTGGTTTTAGTTCGATAATTTCATTGGTAATGGGGAATTTCTTCCATTGCCTGTGGTAGCATTTGAGTAAGTGTGTTCCCTCATAAATAAAACTTAAATAGGATAGTTGACACAACTTGAAACTTAACATTTTTATTTTAGCTTAAAGATTTTATTTTAAAAGTTGTTGGAAAATGTGGCTGTTCATCATTTCCTGTATGCTGATCAGAAGTTGAAATCAACTTTAAGATCAGATTAACTTATGATAGATTGAAAAAGCATTTTTTTTTTGTGCTGGTTTTAGAGGAAAATATGAAATGTATTTAAATATGCTAAATGCATTAAGTATGAAGTATGTGCGTTTTAAATGAACATTTTTAAGTCTTTCATTAATTTTGTCCATGCAACCAAACCTTTAACATATCAAAAAAGTACAAAAAGGAACATCATCAGCACATGTTTTTGCCTCTTACAGTACAGACGTATGGCAGGAGGTTTTTAGGCAGAGATGTGGGGATGTTAAATCAACACACATCACAGCCTAGACTCAAACCTGCTTCATCTGAATAAGAAAAATCGTTCAGTGTGTCTGGACCAAGTGTGCTGACCTCTGATAATGATTATTTAATTTTATTTTTTAAGCTTTGCAATGGTTCATTTTACTTCTTTCTCTCAGACATTGTTGGAGACTACCACAAATCTGTTGAACTCAGATATTCACTGGTCTCTGTCACACCTGCGTAAGGCGGTCAGTAGAGGGCTTCACCCAAGACAGGACCACTGCAACATCTGCTTACAGCAAGTCAAGTCAAGTAACCTTTATTTATATAGCGCTTTAAACAAAATACATTGTGTCAAAGCAACTGAACAACATTAATTAGGAAAACGTTGTGTCAATAATGCAAAATAACAGTTAAAGGCAGTTCATCATTGAATTCAGTGAAGTCATCTCTGTTCAGTTTAAATAGTGTCCGTGCATTTATTTGCAATCAAGTCAACGATATCGCTGTAGATGAAGTGTCCCCAACTAAGCAAGCCAGAGGCGACAGCGGCAAGGAACCGAAACTCCATCGGTGAAAGAATGGAGAAAAAACCTTGGGAGAAACCAGGCTCAGTTGGGGGGCCAGTTCTCCTCTGACCAGACGAAACCAGTAGTTCAATTCCAGGCTGCAGCAAAGTCAGATTGTGCAGAAGAATCATCTGTTTCCTGTGGTCTTGTCCTGGTGGTCATCTGAGACAAGATCTTTACAGGGGATCTGTATCTGGGGCTCTAGTTGTCCTGGTCTCCGCTCTCTTTCAGGGATGTAGAAGTCCTTTCTAGGTGCTGATCCACCATCTGGTCTGGATACGTACAGGATCCGGGTGACTGCAGTGACCCTATGATCTGGACACAGACTGGATCTGGTGGCTACGGTAACCTCGGAATAAGAGAGAAACAGACTAATATTAGCGTAGATGCCATTCTTCTAATGATGTAGCAAGGACATCGGGTGTTATGGGAAGTGTTGGTTTACCTAATTAATGCAACCTAAAAATCTTTCAACGGATTTGAATATTAAAAGCATATCAGTATGGAATGTGTAGGCCAGGTTAAAGAGATGGGTCTTTAATCTAGATTTAAACTGCAAGAGTGTGTCTGCCTCCTGAACAATGTTAGGTAGGTTATTCCAGAGTTTAGGAGCCAAATAGGAAAAGGATCTGCCGCCTGCAGTTGATTTTGATATTCTAGGTATTATCAAATTGCCTGAGTTTTGAGAATGTAGCGGACGTAGATTATAATGTAAAAGGAGCTCATTCAAATACTGGTGCTAAACCATTCAGGGCTTTATAAGTAATAAGCAATATTTTAAAATCTATACGATGTTTGATAGGGAACCAGTGCAGTGTTGACAGGACCCGGCTAATATGGTCATACTTCCTGGTTCTAGTAAGAACTCTTGCTGCTGCATTTTGGACTAGCTGATATATAGATATATTTTTGAGATGGAGAAATGCAGTTTTACAAATGCTAGAAACGTGGCTTTCTAAGGAAAGTCTTGTACTCTACAGCAGTACAAGAGATGCCAGGAGAGCGAAGAGGAGATCATTATCTTTAGATACACACACATATACAGTATCATCTGTGCACTGCAGGAGCACAGTCCAATGTCTTTTGCTATAACAAACAAAATAGATTTATTTGTTTCGTAATTTTAAATGCATGTTGTTAATAAAACATGTTTCATGCTGTAATTGTTAAATATATTTACTTTTATAAATTGGACTTGTCACAATCTACATTTTTACTACACTATTATCATGGCCAAAATAATTTATGATAACTATATTGCGATATCTATATAAATTCTAAATAAATAAATAAACATGTCATGTTAAACAGTCAAGTTCATGTTTAACTTTTATTTTTAGTTTTCTCCTTTTTTTGTAACTTACAATACAAATGTAGAAAAGTGGAGAGATTTTGTAACCGTAACTGTTCAAAAGATTTTACTGTTGATCGACACTTCCTGCAGACTAGGGTTTCTAACACCCTGCATTGGCGAACTGAATTTTTTCAGCTGCAGGTAGAATGTCTGATTTTTACCTGTAATCTCCTCCGATGTGAGTTTGTGTGGCAGTAGTAGCTACTGTACACACTGCATCTTCTACTTTTCCAGTTTGTGACAGATGCCTACTAGTGTCAAGCTGCAATACAACCAACCACTATGTGGAAGTGTCAGCCAGATCATTATTGGTGCTGGATTATTTACAGTATTATCATATGTGTAATATTAACGTGATATCAATATTTAATTTCATAAATATCATAGTTATTGTGATACCTATGTTAGAAATATTTAGCATTAAATCAGTTAGTGCTGGCAGCCAGTCATTAAAAAAAAAATCAATTCATTTGTGGTTATTTTTTCTGATCCCTTATTTGAGTCACATATTTGTTACTTAAACAAGCTGTTGTAGCACTCTGCCTAAACGTTCTACACATATAGACCACAGTTAGCCTCATTCTTGTTTTATGTGTAGCTGTGGACACCTGTATCACTGCCAGTGTCTTCAGCGTAAAGAGGTGGGCGTTTTGTACTAGAGGCAGTACTCATGGAGCTGCTACAAATGCACATCCAACCAGGGCTCACGGCCAGCGGACAGACCCAGCACAGAGAGGTCTCGATCGCGCTCTGCTTCTCTGGCACAGGTCAGTCGGGCAGTCACATTTCACAGTCAGTGTGTTCATCCAAATATGACAATTCTGGCATATTTTATTCACCACAATATGCTTCTGAAGAATGCATTCTTAAAGAATTGTCATTTTGCTTATAAGTTCATATTACCCATGTCAGTCAAGCTCTAAAATGGATAAAGAAATGAAATAAAAAAACACCTTGAATGTGGAAAGTAGCCCATATGACTTTTGCCAAATATTTCAAATCTGAATGTATACCATCTAACGCTGTATGACAGATTAGTGCGTGGAAGAGACAATAATGTACTGAAATTTTACTGGACATCTTCCACAAAGAGCATATGAGCTTGAGTATATGAGCTTGAAAAGACATGATGGTGAGTAAATAATGACTGAAAAAAGATTATTTTGGGTAAACAAATCCTTTAACACTTCACTGAACTGTTTCTTCATGTCTTTCGTCTGTCCATCAGTGTGTCTCTCAGTCTATCATGCGCTCATCATAATTGTATCAGCACAGAACAACTTTTCTTTAAGGGACTTTTTTAGTTTGATCATGTTTCTATTCATCATTGTATCTCTCTCATTCACTCTTTGGGACTGCAAAGAGTTCACATTAAAGGTGATATGACTTGTAAGTACTATTATATACATACAGCCAGGGTATATGTATTATCCACGCTAATTGTATTTCTGTTATAGGGCAGTGGAGTGTATGTAAATGGAATGCAAATGGCTTTCTCAGCATGCACCTGAATTAGTCATAACCATAGGAGGCTGATGACTGCAGGGACAAAAGACAGCCATGCTAGTATCCCTAAACAGTTATTCTTTTGGAAGTAAAGAAAAAATGATTGACAGCCAGTGTGATAAGAATATTTGATCACCTGCGCAAACAATGCAAAGCTGCTTTTACCTTAAACACATGGTCCATGATTCCTGCTGACTGAATCTGCACTGCAGCTTAACAAAAGAATGTTATATTTCTGTAAACTAGTGATGTACTGTAAATGAAATACAACCCGAATTCCGGAAAAGTTGGGACGTTTTTTAAATTTTAATAAAATAAAAACTAAAGGAATTTCAAATCACATGAGCCAATATTTTATTCACAATAGAACATAGATAACGTAGCAAATGTTTAAACTGAGAAATTTTACACTTTTATCCACTTAATTAGCTCATTTAAAATTTAATGCCTGCTACAGGTCTCAAAAAAGTTGGCAAGGGGGCAACAAATGGCTAAAAAAGCAAGCAGTTTTGAAAAGATTCAGCTGGGAGAACATCTAGTGATTAATTAAGTTAATTGATATCAGGTCTGTAACATGATTAGCTATAAAAGCTTTGTCTTAGAGAAGCAGAGTCTCTCAAAAGTAAAGATGGGCAGAGGATCTCCAATCTGTGAAAGACTGCGTAAAAAAATTGTGGAAAACTTTAAAAACAATGTTCCTCAACGTCAAATTGCAAAGGCTTTGCAAATCTCATCATCTACAGTGCATAACATCATCAAACGATTCAGAGAAACTGGAGAAATCTCTGTGCGTAAGGGACAAGGCCGGAGACCTTTATTGGATGCCCGTGGTCTTCGGGCTCTCAGACGACACTGCATCACTCATCGGCATGATTGTGTCAATGACATTACTAAATGGGCCCAGGAATACTTTCAGAAACCACTGTCGGTAAACACAATCCGCCGTGCCATCAGCAGATGCCAACTAAAGCTCTATCATGCAAAAAGGAAGCCATATGTGAACATGGTCCAGAAGCGCCGTCGTGTCCTGTGGGCCAAGGCTCATTTAAAATGGACTATTTCAAAGTGGAATAGTGTTTTATGGTCAGACGAGTCCAAATTTGACATTCTTGTTGGAAATCACGGACGCCGTGTCCTCCGGGCTAAAGAGGAGGGAGACCTTCCAGCATGTTATCAGCGTTCAGTTCAAAAGCCAGCATCTCTGATGGTATGGGGGTGCATAAGTGCATACGGTATGGGCAGCTTGCATGTTTTGGAAGGCTCTGTGAATGCTGAAAGGTATATAAAGGTTTTAGAGCAACATATGCTTCCCTCCAAACAACGTCTATTTCAGGGAAGGCCTTGTTTATTTCAGCAGGACAATGCAAAACCACATACTGCAGCTATAACAACAGCATGGCTTCGTCGTAGAAGAGTCCGGGTGCTAACCTGGCCTGCCTGCAGTCCAGATCTTTCACCTATAGAGAACATTTGGTGCATCATTAAACGAAAAATACGAACTCTTCAGCAGCTGGAAATCTATATAAGGCAAGAATGGGACCAAATTCCAACAGCAAAACTCCAGCAACTCATAGCCTCAATGCCCAGACGTCTTCAAACTGTTTTGAAAAGAAAAGGAGATGCTACACCATGGTAAACATGCCCCGTCCCAACTATTTTGAGACCTGTAGCAGAAATCAAAATTGAAATGAGCTCATTTTGTGCATAAAATTGTAAACTTTCTCAGTTTAAACATTTGCTATGTTATCTATGTTCTATTGTGAATAAAATATTGGCTCATGTGATTTGAAAGTCTTTTAGTTTTCATTTTATTAAAATTTAAAAAACGTCCCAACTTTTCCGGAATTCGGGTTGTAATAAAAGTCAGCAGAAAGTGCCGGATTAATGGGTCAGCGATGTGATAATCTAATAATATATTCAAAAATGCAGGCAACTGCAATTCATATTTACAGTGATTAAATAAACCCCTGTGTTTCAGTTGTTTTTGTTGGTCGTTGCTCCTGTATGTGTGTTCCAAGTAGTTTCTCTCATGGCTTGTGTGGATTATATTCTTGTTCCAGGGTTGGATTATATATATTTGTGTTTTTTAAGTAAATTTACTTGTGCTTGCATTTGGATTCTAACTCCGTCTCGTTCTGCTCACTCGTTACAGAATGTGAATATAATATATGGCCTTAAATTAAATTTTTGTGTGAACTGTCACTTTAAAGATAACATATATGGCAATACAACTCTTTATATGATATTGCATATGTGATATATTAACATTTCTGTTTGTGAGTAGTTAAAAGAATAACATTTTAAGTGGATTCATTATTTTTTCTTAGAAAAATAAATATTCTTAACAAAAGCTTCATTGCTGCTTCGTATTTTAACATCCTTTGTCCGGAAGATTAAAGGCATGTGGTATGACCAACATGCAGAAGTATAAAACACACACACAAAAAAAACATAAAACTGCAAATGATAGCATAGAGAGGACTGCTGCAGACCCTCATGACAGATAATTTCACCTGTTTATGATCAGATGAAGCTTGTTAGAGAAGTCGGGAAATTATTATGACAGAACTGTATTCGAGTCTGACTGTATCACTGAACTGCTTTTGTCATAATCTGTCAATTTTATTTAACCCGTCACATCGTGTGTTTCAGACTAAAGTGATGTCTGCTCATCGTGGGATTGTGGCAGAGGCTCATGAGAGAAAGTTAAGTGAGTGGAATTTGCATTCTACAACTACACTGGGTTTGATTAGGTTAAGATGATTAAATCATACCTCAGCTGTAAGAAATTCTGTGTTTAAAATAGTTTTAAATTTATATTGTAAATTGATTTGGCAACAAACTTTTTTTTTCAAAAAATTGCAGTTTAGATTTCAGATTTTAGATTTAGTTTTTAATTAGTATTAGACCTTTACAATAAACTGTTTTAATATTGCATTGCATTTTCTCTTTTCTATAACGGTCCAGCACTTTTAGAGGTGCATCATTGCTCTACTTCAGCTCGACAGAGAATCATAGGTCTCTTCCACTCTGCCTTTTGTGTGTTCATTCATCCCTGAAACATAAATGGCTTTTTCCCTGCTGGTTCAAAGTAAATTAGTTTGCTTATGATTGCATTATACTCTCTCCCTACTTTCATGCATTTGTTTACTGGCAGGAATAGAGTGATGAAACAGTCCTGCCTTGTCTGTCTGTCTGTCTCTTTCTTTCTTTCTTACTTTCTACCTCTCTCATCTACATTTCTGTCTCTCGTTTTCACTCTTTTGGAGACATTCTCTACTTTCTATCTCTCTCTTCATTGAGCATTCATTGCTTGTTGGTCAAGAGACTTGGCGTTTTATGCAATGTGACAGTGAGCCTGAAAGACAAGACAGGAAGTGACATGAACCTTTTGACCTATTCCTCTTCTCCCGCATCCCTTCATCCTCTCTCTCCTTCAGGAAACCCTTAGCCATTAGCATCATTAAGCACTGTGTTATCTGTAACAGTCAAAATTCAGCACTTTTCTTCACGTCCAAGTTTTCAGGAACCTGCTAACACACAGAATTATACCTGTGGAGACTTTTGCTTTAATGAACACTTAATGCTTCAGAACTCCTGCATGCTAATGATAACAAGGCTGACAGGAGGACGACACACAGCGTTTTGTTTTGTTTTTTTCTTCTGCTCGCTCTCCTTTTCATCTTTGAATGCAGTGCTCTTGCAGCAGAAACTGCTGTTAGCATGCAAATATAAAGATTTAAATGCTTGGATGTACTCATACCCATACAAAAATCTCATACATGGAAGAAAAATACATATTCAGGTTTTAAAAAAAAGATTAAAAACAATTACATGACGTGCAGATCAAGTAAATGGATTAATCACAATTAATTGCTTCGAAAAATTCCCCCAAAATAAAAGTAATTCACACCTAACAAAACAGTAACTTTAGAAGTAAATATAATCTTTGTTTTATTTATTTGTATTTTATTTATATTTATCTTCAATTGTAATTTGATTTAAATAATATGTTATTGTGTATATATATATATATATACTGTATATATGAACCTACATTGCTCTCATGTAGGGTAGGGTTGTACAAAAACAGACATGACATGTAAACCTAACCCAAAATCTCAGCCATGATTATAATATGAAAAGGAATAAATAGGGTGAAACTGGATAAACGTTAAACTAAAAATACTTATGGTATCTTAAGGCCATTGCACACTTGAGTTCGAAATTTTTGCATTTTGAAAAATAAATATGACCTTGTATTGTGTCAATCATGTTTACACACTGCCTCCAAAACTTTTGTCCATCATAAAAATAAAAATAAATCGGACCAGGTTCAATTTTCTGCATTTTCGCATCCGTTGCAAACATTTTGATAGGACATTTTTGATAGGAGATTTCGGACTCAGTGCGCAAGGACCTTTTATTGTTATATATTTTCTGAAGCTGTTTTGGTTCTTTCCTAACAACCAACAAGAAACATTAGGTTTAATCTAAACAAAACATGATACTTCAGGTATAGAGGAGGCTGATCCTAAGTGAGAAGAAAAAGAAAATGGCAGATCTTTAGAAGTAGGTCAGACGTTCTCTAAACGATTTCAACATCTTGTCTAGTTGGCTGAAGTGCTCCTCCTGATGTCTCGAGTAGAAGAAAAGTGGCTTTTAACTTTTTTTTAAGCTAGGAAATACATTGGGCATTCAAAAAGTGTGTAATTGGTTTATTTAAATAAGTTGTGCGTAAATAACGGATTTAATGAATGCTTCACCAAATTTTCCTACCTTTCCCACAACACTGTCACGCAAAATCGACGTCCTCCAGCTCAGTGCCCTTTATTCGGAGACAGCTGAAACAGCGTGACAATGTTCATTTCCTTCTTTCTGCTGAAGGAAGGGAGCAATAATTGCATTTATTCTTCTGCAGTGACAGTAGCATTTGTTCTTTGTGCCACTCAAAACAGACTTTGGTTATATATAGAGAACCAGTGAGGTAAAGTGAGGATACACTTGATTTAATTTTGGAACATTCTGTTGAAAAGCGTCTCTGGGTGGAGTTTGGCAGATCTTTAGGGTTTGTGCTTGACTTTGTGCCTTTGGGACTGGAGAAGTCATTGACATTGGATGACGGAGACTGAGAGGTTTTGGATTACTGGAGGCCGATTTGAGCCAAACCAAGTGATGAAATGATTCTGATTGGTGTGAAGGACACTGGAATGTGTCTTTAATGTGTCTTTAAATAAGTGTAAATGTGTTTTTATGTATGAAGGGCCTGTCTGTAAATCTGGGCCAACGTTGATTTAAATGTGGATTATTATATATTAATTAATGTATATCTAACCATGTAAATTCTTCAAAATCATATACAGCCACGAGAAGTAGTATATGACCACATAAACAATTCATTGCAAGCAATATCAAAGTATTTCACAAATTTTCTTCCTGCTTGAAATCTGTTGATGTCAAGGTTTTTTTTTTTTTTTGTTTTTTGTTTTTTTAAATGTCACATCCGTCTGTCTTTAATCACTTGTCTTTCCCACTTCATAGGCTTGTGTATGAAAATGTCACATTCGATGCTATTAACACTCCTCTGATTCTTGAAGGATTTATGTAGAATTTGTGCACTTTGCTATTTATCAAGTCCATATCTTACAGCATGGTTTGCCCCTTCATATTTCATATTGACATTCTAATGTTTTTATAGATGTCTTTGATGTATTTTCACAAAAATGTTATATTTAATTGTCTTTAGGATTATCTCTGGCCATGTGTCTAGTGTCAGGGGTGTTTTGGTTCTGTGAGTACGTTGATCTGTTATGTTGGTATGTTTTTCTTTCTGTAGATGTTGACTGAAGTCACTCTGGATGCCCAGCAGACTCAGGCCTGGGATCATTTCCGTACTCTCTACAGAGGACCATCAAGGGTACAACTGACCTTAAAATCAGTTCTTTCCATTCTCGCACTACTCTAATGTTTACATGCCACTTCCAAAATCTGTTTATCTTTTTTTTTTCTCAAAAAATACAATTTTAGTACGGTCATAAAAATTTTATTTTAGTCATAGCGAAGCTCTCTGTTGTATAAGCTACAATTTTTGTAATCTTTTTGAAAAGTCAATATTAATACTTTCACAGTAATATTGTGAAATTTTACAATTTATTTCAAATTGTATTACATATTACAATTTATCACAAGTCATTTCTTATATAATTTCTTTTTTGTGTGAAAACAATAATATATTAGATTTTTCAGGATTATTTAGTAAACAGAAATTTTAAAAGAACAGGGTTTATTTGAAATATAAATATTTTGTAAGATTACAAATGTACTTACTGTCACTTTGGTCATGTTAATGCCTCAGTGATATATATAAAAAAAAAAACAATAAAAAAAAAATTCTGACAGACCTGCAAATTTTTATTGTATCCCACAGGACCAAAAAAAAAAAAACTTAATCACATTATCCTGTTCAATAAATACAGACCCTTTACATACCCCGGTTATTATCTAGTGTTGACACCTCAAGCATCAATATCTCCTTTCAGCCTTTTGTGATAGCAGTGCATAAGTCCATGGTTGTCGTGAACATTAAAGTTGCTTGCTGTTCTTTGAAAAAAAAAAAAAAAAACCTGGGTACTCTAAGTTCTTGCTTGCAAGTTGAATTCTTCCCCACAGTGGATCAATGATGTTGAGATCCAACTTCAGGACAATTGAAGGACTTGTACATTATTATGAAAAGGCTGGCAGCAGTCATGGATACTCATGGAGGCAGTACATGATACGAGAAGAGTTTGATTTTCAGCCATTTCAGTTATTTTTCTTGTGGAATATTTGTAAATGTCTATTATGCAGCTTATTTAGTACTAAAATAAAATCTAATTCAGTAGGATTAATTAATAAATAAACAAAAGGCAGTTTTTAACAATATTTCAAATTTTTTTTAAATGCTAAACATTTTTAAAAAAATGTATCTGTAATATATCATTCGTTCACTTATTTTTTTTATTTATTTAAAGGCGATGCTTATGACAATGCTAAAATTAACATTATTTTGTGTATTTGGTGTAATGCAATGTGTTTATGCGGTTTGAGGTTCAAAGATAGCTCCTCTCTCCCCTGCCTTTCTGAAACACGTCCATTTTAAAAAAGCTTAGAAATGAGCAGTGTTGGGCAAGTTACTTCCAAAATGTAATACATTAGTTACTGTCGTTTGAAAGTAATTAGTTACATTACAATATTATTGTCTCTGAATTGTAATGTGTTACTCTACTTTTGATTTATTTTTTTATTGCTTTTACCAAAATATCCACAGAAGTATGACTTGGCATTCTAAATTGTATTTTATTGCTGCTCATTATACATCTAGAGGGTGATGTGGTAAGTCTACTATAGAATGAAATTATAAAAGCATTTAAATACTAGTATTTACACTATATTGTATTGCAAGTATTGGGACACCCACTTCTATTGAACAGGTTGGACTACTTTGGTCATTTCCATAAGGACCAATCTTAATGTTTAAGCATATAATGATGTTCTAGGGAATTGTGCGGTTCTAATTTTATAGCAACAGTTTGGACAGAACCTTTTTTCTATTCTAACATGACAGTGCCTCTGTGTAGAAGGCAAGATTCAAAAAGAAATGATCGATTCAGTCAGTGTGGAAGAGCTTTACTCGTCTGCAGAAAGCCAAAACCTGATCCCAGCTGAACACCTCTGGTGTGACTTTAAATGCAGACCTTGAGCCAAAACCTCATCACCAAACACCAATGACTTGTACATATGGGTACAGTCATTTTACACACTTCCAAAACTGTTGCAACAGAGATGGAAATACAGTTTTTCAATACATTAATTATGTTTCCATCTTTGTTGCCACAGTTTTGGAAGTGCCTTATTCTGTTCTAAAGAAGTGGGTGTCCCAATACTTTTGTCTACATAGTGTATGTACAAGTCATTGGTGTTTGGTTTTTTAGTTCCATTTTTCTTCCCCTTAGTTTTATATTTATATACCT
This sequence comes from Carassius carassius, assembly GCF_963082965.1. Classification (NCBI taxonomy): domain Eukaryota; kingdom Metazoa; phylum Chordata; class Actinopteri; order Cypriniformes; family Cyprinidae; genus Carassius; species Carassius carassius. The sequence goes on from NC_081761.1 coordinate 21,065,576, forward strand.
TTTCAAGAGTAGAGACCTGTAGTATTGGACTCTATTTTCACTCATAGTTCTTTCCATCACAAACACACAGATGCACTCAAATACCCTCTCACCCACATATGCACACCCCCACATACAAACACACAAACATAGAGACGCTTACAATTAAATGAAGGTCTATGTCGACTGCTGACTAAAAACTAAGTTGACTCAGTGTCAAATGGAATTTTTGTTAAAAGTGTCTTTGATTAAGAGAGGCCCATTGCCCTATTTAAACCTGGAATTAATATTAATTTACTGTAATAATATAACATTAAAAGCCAGACATAAATGCACCCATGAATCACTAAAAACGTCACATTGTGTAATAGCTTTTTTGCATCTGCTTTCAATTACATTGTAAATAATCATATACTTCGCACTTTGCATTAATCATTTTTTGACGGATTTTCACTACACTATTATTGAGGCCCAAACTTATAACACAATAAGAATAGAATTTAAATAAATAAATAGTTCTGTCAAACGATTAATCACATCCAAAATAAAAGTTTTTGTTTACATAATATGTGTGTATACGGTGTAAATTTATTATGTGTATATATAAATATAAACAGTACAGTATATATATAAGAAAAATATGTTTACATATTAAATGTTTTTTTATATATAATATAAAATATAAGAATATAAATATATAAATGTGTGCATATATGTGTGTGTGTGTAAATATTTTTTAAATGTATATACAGTATGTAGTTTTACTTGATCTTAGTGCTGCGTTCGACACCATAGATCATGACATACTCATAGATCGATTACAAAACTATACAGGTATTCAAGGGCAGGCTCTGAGATGGTTTAGATCCTACCTGTCCGATCGCCAGAGGTGGAAAGTAACGAATTACATTTACTCGCGTTACTGTAATTGAGTAGCTTTTTTGTGTACTTCTACTTTTTTAAGTATTTTTTTTAATCTGTAATTTTACTTTTACTTAAGTATATTTTGTTTGAAGTATTGTACTTCGCTACATTTTAAAACACATTAATTACTGAGTAAAAAAAAAAATCGCTCCCTGGAAGGTATGGCAAACTGGCGCTAAAATCACAAGAAAGATGCAGACGGACAAAACAGGCGTTAGTGGTGCAGACACCGCTGAAAACGAAACCCCGTCATATTCTGAAGTTGAACTCAAGGAAATGAAGTGAACCCCTGGCCATATGTATGCTCTATTATGCTGTGTATGCTGTGCTTGCCTAGGGAGACCAAACTAGCAGTTTATAAAATCTCGACAAGACATCAACCCCACGTAAGCATATAGAGGTGAGCTAAATAATTGCGTCATTGCATTGGTGGTTAAAATGATGCTTTGACATTTTAGCAAGAGGTTTTGCACAAATTAGCCAAAAAGACTGGTGCGGAGTGTGCGATATATATTGTCTGCGATAATATCATAATTGTTGTTTTAATGAAGTACGCGCCCATTTAGAGTGTTCTTTCACTGTGTGATTCAGTCTGTTGAAATGCATTTAGAATGAAATCAATCAAAATCATTTAGAATCAAAATCACACAAAGAATACTGTCTTTTCCTCTAAAAATCATAATCACACACACACACACACACACACACACACACATATATATATATATAGATCAGTGGGGATTTCTTTAAGACTGCAAGGGAAGCTCAGCTTCCCCTCTAATGTAAAAAAACCCAACGGTCAAATATGTACTATTGTGTATTATGTATTGTGTTAATCAGCTACATGTCGGCTGACTCGATTTTCTTCTCATACATTCCCGTAGCGTCACAGTGCATTTCCCTGTTGAAGCCGAGCGTCCATTGACTTCGATGGGGCTGCTTTGAACAGTTTTTTTCAGTGCTCCGAAGCTAGACGGTCATTGGATAAATGCTGCGATTATGTCCCGCCCACGGACGCTCAGCGTCTCTGGAGGTGAATGAAGACTGGGCTTCCGCGTGATGATTGGAGGATCTGTCGATCTCCTTTTGACTGACAGCGGTCTGCACCATAAGAAGTCGGCGAAGCTGTTTCACGCTCAGTCCCATGATCGCGGATTTCTCAAGTGTATTCGAAAGACAAACTGCGGCAATATTTCTTGATATTTGTAAAATGCAGAACCACCACAAAATTAAATTGGTAACTAAGACAGATTGAAAATGTGCGCGCGCGCGCACACACACACACACACACACACACACACACTATAGCCATCTAGTGGTTAAAGTGATTTATTACAATTTTTAAACTGAATTTCCCCAAAAATGGGCAAAAATCTTACATTAAACCTTATAAAATTATCCATGGTATCCCCATGTATGAAAGTTAGAAATCTGGGTCTTTTATGAAGTGAATTTTACCTGAAATGCTTTTTTCTTTTTTTGTAAAAAAAAAAAAGCCTATTTAAATAAATATTTATTTATTTATAGAAATGTAAAAGAATTAAATCCTCCAAAAACTGTACAAAGTTTAGTAAAAACATAAATGAACAGAGTAAAATTATATTTGTAAAAAATTTAAATATTTTACTATTACAAAATGAAATGTTATTGTCTGGGGTCAAAAAGACCCCGAGTGTCACTACAAATGAAGACCATCAGAGGGTTATAATGTAGGCCGAAAATGAGCTTCCCCTCTTTGAAAGACCAGCAGCCGCCACTGATATATATATATATATATATATATATATATATATATATATATATATACATTTTTTTTTTTTTTTTTTTTTTTTACAACAGGACAGTAAACTAAGAGACTTGCGTTTTAGACACCATATTGCCATTGTTTTTGCTCTATTTCTACAACAAAAATTTATTCCAAACACAGCCACCAAAGCAAAATTTTGCATCTCTGAGCAACATGACAGTGTTTCGTTTCTGAATGAATCAACTGTTTAAATGATTTGGTTCAATCGCAATGACTCACTTATTAACAGTGACTTGCTGACACATACTGGCCATTTTAATTTCACATTTAAAGTATCTTTTGATTTTTTTTTTTTTTATAATTAAGTTTTTATAATTTCAAATGAGTATTCAACATTTTATGTCTGGCATATCAAAACATTATTTATGCATTTGTAACTGCAGGTTAAATGCATTCTTGTCCTGCACTAAACAGTGTAATACATCTAAATGCCACGTCCGATGAAGCTTTTGCATTTCCTCTGTATTGAAAAGATGAGTTTGTTGATACTGATTTGCCAGATAACAGCCCAAATGTTTTATTATTCTAAATAACTGATTCCTTTAATTAAAAACAACTAGTTTGAGATTAATAGACCTATCCCAGGGGTGTCAAACTCAGTTCCTGGAGGGCCATAGCCCTAACCCTGCTCCAGCACACATATCATGTAGTTTTCAAATAAACCTAAATGATTAGATTAGCTGGATCAGGTGTGTTTAATTAGGGTTAAATCTAAACTGTGCAGGACTGTGGCCCTCCAGGAACTGAGTTTGACACCCTTGGTCTGTCCCATTTTTGACTCCCTCCCACTGGTTAAAATGTAACTAAGTAATTTTTACTCTGAGTAAATTTTAAATGAGCTACTTTTTACTTTTACTTGAGTGGATTTTTTAGACTGGTACTTTTACTTGTACTTAAGTAAAATTTCATTAATGTAATGGTACTTTTACTTGAGTAGAATATTTTTGTACTCTTTCCACCTCTGCCGATCGCTACCATTTTGTTTATTTAAATGGGAAGTCATCTCATTTATCACCAGTAAAATATGGAGTGCCACAAGGATCCGTCCTAGGTCACCTTCTATTTTCAATATACATGTTGCCCCTTGGTAATACTATTAGAAAATACGGAATTAGCTTCCACTGTTATGCTGATGATACTCAACGAGACCAGATTACCAGACCTCTAAATGATCTAAGCTAACAGAGTGTGTTAAAAATGTAAAAGATTGGATGACCAATCATTTTCTCCAATTAAATTCGGATAAGACAGAGATATTAATTATTGGACCAAAAAACACTACACAGAATCTTGTAGATTACAATCTGCAACTAGATGGATGTACTGTTACTTCTTCTACAGTCAAAAATCTGGGTGTTATATTAGACAGCAACTTGTCTTTTGAAAATCATATTTCCCATGTTACAAAAACTGCATTCTTCCATCTTAGAAACATTGCCAAGCTATGAAACATGTTGTCTGTTTCTGATGCAGAAAAGCTGGTTCATGCATTCATGACCACTAGACTGGACTGTTGTAATGCACTTCTAGGTGGTTGTCCTGCTTCTTCAATAAACAAGCTACAGGTAGTCCAAAATGCAGCGGCTTGAGTCCTTACCAGCATAGGCGTCGATTTCGGGGGGGACGGGGGGGACGCGTCCCCCCCAGATTTCGTCATGTGTCATTTTGTACCCACCACTTTTTTTTTTTTTTTTAAAGTAAAAGAACTCGAGGGTTTTTAAACCTCGAGTTCTGCTGCTGCAATGGCTACACGCTTTTCTGTTCATTAAAACTGCAACAACTGTAACATTGGGATACGTTCTAGGTTGGGGGAGGGGGAGTCATCGTGTCACTGTTATTATTTTCTCTATAGACGGTTTCAACGGCAACAACATAAACAAACGTTACTGCGCATGCGCGCTTTTGCGGACCTAACTTAACTTCCGGTAGACTTCCAAATAGAATCAATAACAACAGCCAAGTCCCTCTAGAGTAGATATTTTTTGATAACAAACAAAATATGTTTGCTGCATGGATCAGGTGGACTTAATGAGAATGCAAATCTATTCTTTGCCAATAAGAGATGTTTTAAAGCATAGACATAAAGCGCGAGAAATGGAGGTTTCCCCAGTAACAGCTGTAAACAAAGTACGCTCACACACGCTGCTTTATCAGGCATATAACATGCAAGTCTTCCTTCAGAAATACAGCGATATAAAAAACACCTGTGCCTCGTTTTGATATTTAAACATATAAATGTAAGGGATTATTATTATTAAACGTGCAGTACATAACGTTACTCATGTTTATTCAGCGAAGCCTTTTTGAAAATCGATCAGTTTTAAAATTGTGGTGAGTTTCCAAAAATAAATAAATGTATGGGAAACACATCCCGCAGCACAACCACCTGAGCCCTCAGTCTACTCATCGCCTTGACTTTAACCGCGTTTGTAGAAGGCACTGCAGCCAGACCGATATACACAACACAGACCGGGAGTTAGCTTAGGTCCAGGCGCGTGCGCCCGATGAAACCGTCTATATGACTATATGTTTTTCAAATGAGTTGACAGTTTGAAATGGACAGTGAACGAGCGGGAACGAGGCTACCTAGTCTTTGCTGGGATTGGCCAGAATTTCTGGCGAATGTATCATAGACGAGCAAGTCATTTAGCCTTCATACAATATCACAAGGTTGCATCCTTGTGCCATGGACTATAACATATCAAAGTGATAACCTGTAGAACAAATGGATGTTGTTGTACACACAGCATGGGTCTGCAGACCATTGACACAAAGGTAAGACGCGATAACTTATGTTTATTAAGATTTGCTGGTATTATGGCTAGGTCTTGTGCATTTGCACACAAGGGATCGGCTGTTTTAATTCTTCTCTTGCAATTAATGTTACGTTAGACTTCCTTAGCCAGCAACTTAATTAGCTAGTTACGGTTTGCGTTCATACAGCAAGTGTTGGGGGAGATGATTGTTGAGTAGTCAGTATCTTGTTTAATTATTGCTTGAATCTATTGCTGAATTCTGAAATAGTTGTGATGATGATGATGATGATGATGAGGAATGGATCAAGTTTTAGTCAAAATGCCTGATGTAGATTGGATGGATGCATGTTGTTGTGAATTGAGAGCAGTCAGATCATGGTGTGATAGTCAATGATGTTCATGTGCTACACGTATTTTTGCTTTTTCAATCTTGATAAAATTTGTAGTGCTTAAGTTGTGTTGTCTGTTATTTCTTGATAATAACACCGTTGCCATGAAAAACAGAGCGTTGCTGTGGACGCGGCAGGATTCTAATCGTAGAGACGGAACTATTTTCTTTAGCGGAAGCAATACAATACAATACAATACAATACAAATAAGTGTTTAAATCAATAAACTCTTTTTTAAATCAATATTTTGTGTCAAATTATTGATTTATTTGGTGGGTAGCCATGTAATAAGCGGGATAATGTAGAGCGAGGCCCGATTTTGGGTTAGATTTTTTTCCCCGTTTTCAGTGGTTATAACAAAGCAACATGAAAGAGAAAATTGGTAATCATTGTTTAGGTACATTAAACCACGTCATGGCCATGTCATATTGTCAACATGGTACTTATATGATGATATGAAGCAGATTAGTGGGTCATATATCATATGTCTAATGCTTTGTACGGCTTTCTTCTTCATAAAACGAGCCGGACATCATCACATTTTTGTATACATTTTTATTTATTTACATTAATAAGATACAGGACGTATTTCAAAACATGACCTGCGCGAAAGAGAAAAAAAAAATGCATCATTGTACCCACCACTTCTGAAAATGCACTTCTGAATGCGTCTCTGTCCCCACCACATTTCAAACCAAACTGACGCCCATGCTTACCAGGTCAAGAAAATATGATCATATTACCCCAATTTTACAGTCTCTGCACTGGCTACCTATTAAGTTCCGTATCAGTTACAAATTATCATTACTTACCTATAAGGCCCTAAATGGTTTAGCTCCTGCGTACCTAACTAGCCTTCTACCACGCTACAATCCATCACGCTCCCTAAGGTCACAAAACGCTGGACTTTTGGTAGTTCCTAGGATAGCAAAGTCCACTAAAGGAGGTAGAGCTTTTTCACATTTGGCTCCAAAACTCTGGAATAGCCTTCCTGATAATGTTCAGGGTTTAGACACACTCTCTCTGTTTAAATCTAGATTAAAAACGCATCTCTTTCGCCAAGCATTTGAATAATGTATCTTAAATTGTGAGTGTAGTTGTATCTGATCAAATGTGCATTCTTATTCTTTAGCTTGGGTTAAACTAATTAATTTTACTTTGTTGGAACAGCAGCTATGCTAATGATGTCTTTATTTGTTTCTATGTTTTGCCACGGGATTTACATCCCGTGGTAACTAGGATTTACACAAGCTCCAGTCTGGATCCAGAACACCTGAGAAGAGAAGATGCTGACCCTCAGAGGACCCCAGATGATGCTAACCCTGAATCAACAACAGAACTAACAAATATTGCTGCAAGTGTGACTGCATCATATAATAATTATTAATTATTAATAATATTAATAATGTTCATCATCTGGCTGACTACGACTTGTATAAATTTTTCTACAAATCCTGTCATAAGTGCACAAACTGACAGTCACCACTTATAAGCTATTACTAAATATTGTAGAAACATAATTTTCTGTCAAGTTGCTTTGACTTTTTTGGGCTGTGGGTTGAAATGATTTTCGCCTGTCATCGCCTCTGACATGACTTTATGTGACAGCTACACACTGGCTCTACACACTGCCTATACGTTGCCTATACGAGTGTCAACTATCGTCAATGTGGTTATTGCAGCAGTCCTACAACAATGTTTTTTAAGTGCAGTAAATGATCTACATTTTTCAGTTAATGCAACCTCTCATGTTATTTGTAAGAGACACTTTGAGTTTTTAATGTAGTCAGATCTAACTGTAGCTGTACAGGGAGTCATTGTGGCCTACTGAAGACTTGCTGTTGATACTCTTGTCCATTTAAATCTCACATTACCAATCAGCCCAAACCAGCTCAAACCAATCCAGTCAGTTTGTGTAGAAATAGCAAGTCACTGCTGTGATCCAGTATCACTCTTAACACACTCTCAATCTTTCCTCAGCTTTAAGAGTCGGAGTAGATACACATCCTGAAAGAGAGGTAGACAGACAGAGAGTACACTTATTGTCAGTTTCTTTCTTCGCTTATCTACAGTATGTGACATGCTGAAGTATGTTTGTGTATTTGCTGTCGTTCTTTTCCTGTCTCTGTGCTAGACTTCACACTCTCGGTAATAAGGAAACAAACTACTCTAGACTTGACATCATGCCAAACTGAGCTTCAGAGAGATGAACAAACGCACTCATGTACTCGGTGTGACTATCAGTGATTATGAATACAACGCATAGCATGTGTATGTGTGGATGATGCAAGTAATGCAGAGTATTCATACCTTAAAACTCCCTCACATCCCTTCCTGTACAGTTTAAAATAATTGTTTTCTGTTGTAAAATATAGGGATGTAACGATATCAAAATCTCACGATATATTATTGCTATATGAAGTCTGCAATATGATATCTCGATATTTAAAAAGAGAAAAAAAGACAAATGAAAAATGTGTACATTTGAAAGATAATTATTCTATCTAATGCAATTTCAGAGGTCAAATCTGGAGCCAATCTTAGCCACAGAAAACACCGGATCCCGAGCTGATCAAATGAACAATGTGCATCCAAAACAAATATATTTGAAAAACTAAACCTATCGTTTCATATCGTCATGTGACTATGATAATATTGTCATATTGATAATATCTTACCATCCCTAGTAATATATTTTAACTTTGTCATTTTTCCTGTGATGTCAAAGCTGAATCTTCAGCAGCCATTGCTCCAGTCTTCAGTGTCACATAATGCTTCAGAAGTCATCATGCTGATTTATTGCTCAAGAAACATTTCTTCTTATTATTATTTCCTGTTATTCTTTGAATTTGAATTTAAACTAAGCAATTTAATGAAGTGGTTTTGCCATATCTATATATGTAGTAAGTAGTACATTAGTACCACAATAGAGATGTACTGGTAGAGTAAGCAATGTCACTCCCTGTTGTGTCCTCCATGATGAGTGAGAGATGAGGGAATGGTATTCACAGTTCATCAGCCTGGGTTGTACAGAAGGGTGTCATCACAGCTTGACTATAGTTTTTATGTGACAGACTCAAAAGAAGGAATTAAGAGGTTTGATGAGACCAGGTCATTTTAGTCCTCTAAACTAAAAGTTTGGCAGACCTAATGCAAAAAAGGGGGTTGCAACTGTGTCAAATAAGTGTCCCCAAAGTCTAGAGCTAAATAAAAGTGACTCATTTACTGAAAGGGCTCTGTTAAAGGGGTCATTTTATTTTGAATCCACATAGTCAAAGGGGCTTTTTTTTTTTGCAATAGTTGCATGCGATAGTTTGGGAACCCCTTGCAGAATCTGTGAAAATGTAAATAATTGTCACATATTAAATGCATGTTAGTTTTTATTTAGTACTTTCCTGAGTAAGATATTTTACATAAATTATGTTTGCATATAGTCCACAATAGTATAAAAAATGCTGAAATAATTTTGGGTTTATTTTCCATTCAAAAGTTTGCAAAATGAAGGGAAAAATATCAGGTTGAAGAAAAAAAAAAACATTGCTATCATATTCTGTCGGCAGTATAAGTAGGTTCATAGGAATGCAATGTTTTGATTTAAAGTCCTGTTATTCTAACATTAGACAGAGCAATAGGTTCTTCCTCACAGCCAGGAAACACATTTGATTAATGTCTCACGCATCCTATTGTAAGTAATGTTCCAACTTGAATAGTGTTACATGTTCTTCTTTTGGACTTGATGAATGTCTGTATCCAGTGTCAATATCCTGCTTCCACTGTATTACCTACGGCATTTGTGTGTACATATGTTTTTAACGTTTAACAAGCGTTTTAATAAATGAAACTTGGGAAGGAGTTATACAATCTGAAAGTTAGAATATGTGTTTAAATAGTACATAGAACACTGTCAAAGGATTTTTTTTTCTTGTGATACTTTCTTGCAGTTGTATTAAATTATTTTCTTTTTAAACATGTGACTCTTGCAGTGTGAGTTTGACCTGCTTGACTTTCTCATTACCGTCCCTGTTTTCCTCAAGCACCCTCTGCCATCTCTCTCCATCCTAAAATATCTGAAAAAGAGGCCATCTCCACATCCATTTTATGTACATGGCTCTCTGGAATACTTGAATCTGACCGGTGGCATCTGATGACGGTCATGATTGGTGACCGTCTGACTATACATTATCACTCGGCACTCTTTCTACAAAATAGTACAGTTTTACTAGATGAGCAGATGCGGGGTGGGGGTCTAGCAACATTAAGTGGTGATAATATGGGGAAAGTGAGTTTGAAACTGCAAGTGTCACAATCACGTTTCCCCTTTTTTTCCCCATTTTTTCTCTTATTTTCTTATCAAGTCAGAAAAGGCCAAACAAAACAAAGTTGATAATTGTCAGTCAGTTTGAACCTAATAATAAACTTTAAGCCCTGAGCTGAAGTAGAAACATTGCATCTATTCATACAAAGCGGACATTAAAACACTTTTATTTTGCCTCTGTGTATGAGTGACCCAAATATATCCGTTAGTCATTGTGTTGGTTCTAAGTGAATCTCCTCCCAGGATATGAAGAGGCTGTGGTCTCTGATACTGAATACAGATCCTGTATTGAAACACACTGCTTTCACCCAGCCTCACGGTCAACACGTAATGCATTTGATCTTCTTTTGATAAACGTATTCATCATAGACTATAGTCTATACACATAGACTGCACAAAGAGTGCAGTTTTTTTCCATACAGCTATGTGAAGAAACTAGGTACATTTCTAGCAAATGTTTGATTGTTTATTAGGGTTTATTACGTTTCTGTTGAGAAATAGTTAAAGAAAGTTATATAAGCTTATAGTCTTATACACAACCGTTCAAAAGTTAGGGGTCAGTAAGATTTAAAAATTTAAATAAAAATGCATAAAAACACACACACATACAAAAAAAAACTACTTAAAAAAAGACATTAGGCCTAAACAAAAGTAATAGCAAAATAAAAACATGTACAGTGTTACAATAGATTTTCACTTTTATTTATTTTAAATAAATGCTGTTGAATAAATTATTCTTTAAACAAATTCATAAAAATAATATAATGGTTTCCATTAACTATTTCCAATATTTATAATAATGACAAATGTTTCTTGAGCAGCAAATCAGTATATTAGAATGACTTCTGAAGGATCATGTGACACTGAAGACTTTGCATCACAGCTATAAATTACATTTTATTACAAAAGAAAACATTTTAAATTGTAAACAATATATTAACAATGTTACTGGTTTCACTATATTTTTGATCAAATAAATCCACCTTGGCATGAGATATGAGATTTCTATCAAAAGCATTCAAAAAATCTTTTGAACAGTCAGTGTTTTCCCTGTAGAGTTTTAGGGTGGAACATAAATTGACGTGGCCATCTCCCATGAGAGCCCGGAGTCAGGTAAACACATATCAGTCTTTGTGCCGATCCCTTCACACAAGCATCCTCAAGAGTTTGATTAGAACTGTTTGGTCAGCACACACACATACAGTACACATTCCCAGCAGACATCCCATAATTAACACAGCAGAACTGCACAGCCCAGTTCTGAGCTCTTTAATTAAACCGTAAAGGGTTTCAGAGGATGAGTAGAGGGAAAAAAAGACCAGTGCGTCAGACAAAGTGTTTATTTGTGCATGTGTGGTTAGTGTCTCCCGTTGTTCCTTTGTCTGGGGGAAGATTATGGAATTCTGATTTACTTAAGAAACTGAGCCAAACAGATTAAAGATGTTTGTGTTTGAGAGAGAGATTAATTAAAACTAAAAGCGAAAAGCAGATAGAGTGACTCTCCCAACACCGTGTGTGTGTGTGTGTGTGTGTGTGTGTGTGTGTGTGTGCGCGCGTGCATTAATGAGAAGGCTGCCAGGCAGGTGCTGACAATAAACTCCAGTCATGATTATGTCAGCACTAGTGTGTGTGTGTGAGTGTATAGCGTATGTGTGTGAGCATCAGAGTTTTTGAAGTGCTGTCTAAACGTTCTGGATCTGCTGATTAGGCTTACAAGAACATTTGATTTCGACCAAGAGGAAATGAAAGATGTGTGTTGTTCATGTGTTTGTGTGTGCCTTGTTTTATAGTCTAAATCTGTGTGTGTGTGTGTGTTTGTGTGTGTGTGGGAGGTTGTCAGGGTTTCTCTGATGCTTTGTCAGTGCTGAGCTTTGATTGCTCTCTTTGAGGTGCCAGTTGGTCCATTTCCCTTCAGTGCAGCAGTTCTAGAAAGAAGGCGAGGTAGACGGATGAAGCCAATGGAAAAAGAGATGTATGTGGAGAGATGAGGCAAGAGTGCAATATGAAGAAATACAGCTATAGGAAAGGGGCTGTATTGAGAGGAAAGAGCTGGAAGGATTATAAAATTGCAGGAGCAATAAAAAAGGTGTAAGTGTTTGGTATGAATGAATTAGAAGGACAAGATTTAAGAGAGGTGAAAGGACAGAATGAGGGAGGAGAAAGGAAGGCCTTTGATAGACTATATGGATGATTAAATCTTGGAAAATGTTTCATTTGTGTTATAAATGTTTCAGCTTGTCCTGGGAGATTTGATCATGGCTTTAAAGGAATGGTTAATCCAAGAAATTTCTGAAAATGTACTTGCCCTCAGGCCATACAAGATGGGAACAAATGCGAACAGATTTAGAGAAATGTAGCATTATAACACTCACCAAAGGATGCTCTGCGGTGTATGGGTGCCGTCAGAATAAGACTCCACAATAATCCACACGACTCCAGTCCATCAATCAACATCTTTTGAATGAAAAGCTGAGTGTTTTCAAAAAACAAATCCATCATTAAGACATTTTAACTTTAAACTGTAGCTTAGGTTACAACGTTGGTGTCGATAGCCTTATGGGTAGTGTGCTGACACGTACCTCTAGCTCTCTTTGTGTCTTTGCGCCCAAGTATCTCTTGGTGTAAGAGGCATCAGGTTGTCAAAGGCATTAAAAGATCTGGTGGAGAAGGCAGAGAAAGGGAGTTTCTGGCTCTTGCTATGGAGAAAGGACAAGGTGTGGGGGAGAGAAAGATCCTAGGGCTGGATTCGGGGCATGGTAGGGAGACGTCCTTACTGCTGCTCCACCACCCAGAGATGTTCTGGGAGTAAAGGAGCGAAACATTAACGATGGGTGGCTCCCAGCTGACGACTCTGCAGCCAGCCCTAATGGTACCATCGGAGGTATGGCAGGCAGAAATGACTTGCAGGTATTCCTACCTGTGCTTGCAACCCCCTGCAACTTTAAGGAATAGTTCATCTAGACATTAATATTCCGTTATCAGTTACTCACTCTCGTGTCATTCAAAACCCATTAGACTTTAATTCTCATTGAAAAATAATTCATAACTCACTCCTTCATCCCAGGGCCAAATACAATGACCTGTCAAACCAAACACTGAATGAAAGAAAAAGCCTACCTGCAGCATAATAAAAACCATTACAAACACAAAGAAACATTCATATACTACATTACAAATTATCTTCTACACACTAGAATACACAATTCTAGAATAATTGGTCACAAAAATAAGTTGTAATCAATCTCTTATTAGAGAATGTGGTGTAACACCCCCATCCCCCCCAAAAAAATAAAACAATTGCTTTACACCCCATCAGTATTATCTTCCTTGGACTCAGACACCAGTAATATCAACAGCTCGATGTCTATGTGGTTCTGAAAAATTGCTTGCTTTGTCACATAGTTCTTAGTGTGAATAAACCTTCAGGCTCTCTTTTCGACCTTATCCATATATGGATTTTACAGTAGGCAACATCGCACGCAGCATAGCACAAAGTGTGTCCTTTTTCATACCTAACAGTTCGACAGCTCTCCACTAATGTAATTAAATCATACACCATAGTTTTCACACAAAGGCGAACTTTTCATACATCGCCTCCATGTATGACTCACTCTGAGAAGCCATTACAAGCTAACACACTCAGAAGTACATCATATGAATACATGTTCAGATTTGTTGTAGTCTCTATTAGGGCTGTCATGATGTAAGATTTTTCTCTATACGATTATCGTGTCCACAAATGTTTACAATAACGATATATCGTAATTTAATTATAGAAATCTCGCAAAATAAATAACCATGCTATAAGTCAAATTCATGTTTATTTATTTATTTTGTTCCTTTCTTGATTAGTGAATCACACTATTGTATACAAAAGGAACAATTACACTAAACAGATCGGACTAAAATGCTAACAGTTTTTAGTATATGATTTTTAGGCTGCATTAATTAGGTAAACCGGAACTGTGAACACTTCCCATAACACCCGATGTACTTAATACATCATTAGAAGAATGGCATCTACGCTAATATTAGTCTGTTTCTCTCTTATTCCGAGGTCAACGTAGCCACCAGATCCAGTCTGTATCCAGATCAGAGGGTCACTGCAGTCACCCGGATCCTGTACGTATCCAGACCAGATGCTGGATCAGCACCTAGAAAGGACCTCTACATCCCTGAAAGACAGCGGAGACCAGGACAACTAGAGCCCCAGATACAGATCCCCTGTAAAGACCTTGTCTCAGATGACCACCAGGACAAGACCACAGGAAACAGATGATTCTTCTGCACAATCTTCTGCACAATCAAAAAATTGATTGCAAATAAATGCACAGACACTATTTAAACTGAACAGAGATGACATCACTGAATTCAATGATGAACTGCCTTTAACTATCATTTTGCATTATTGACACACTGTTTTGCTAATGAATGTTGTTCAGTTGCTTTGACAAAATGTATTTTGTTTAAAGCGCTATATAAATAAAGGTGACTTGACTTGACTTATAGTATAGTTTCAAAATACAGCAATTTATTGTAATAAAATATATTTTTACTCTAAACAGGTGTTCTAAATAATTTCCTTCTGTGAACTGATTCTTTTTACAGAATGAGACAGAAATTAACTTATTTTATAGGGTTCTGTACAGTAAATAAAGGATGTGTGGATTAGCATTACCTTATATATACATATCCTTATTAAAATACCTAAGATTAAGGAACACAGTTAATCCTATACTGTTGTAATCGTGTGTTGATTGTCTTCATGTTTTATCAGAAAAAAATCTTTCTGCATTTTAATCATCTACAGTGATAGTTGGATGCTTACAAAGATTATCTGGAATGTCATAAGTACTATTATTACTATGAGTCTTGCTTGACGTTTTTTTGCGAGGGCGCCCTCCGGCGTTGAGTATGAATGAAACAAATTACATGTGAGAGTATAGTGCTCCATAATGGCGCTGACTCTAGATTGTTACATGTTGTATTGTCTTATGTGTACTATCCATTTTTAAATATCGCCATTACCATTATATTGCAACACCCCCAATTAAAACGATAACAATATTTTGTTATTTAAATATCACTATTATAGTCAATACTGGTATTTTCCAACTTTCTATCTTATACATGACCCTGGACCACAAAACCAGTCATAAGGTACATTTTTTAAAATAGAGAATTATACTGTACATTGTCCAAAAGCTGAATATATAAGCCTTCCATTGATGTATGATTTGCAATATTTGGCCGAGATACAGCTATTTAAAAATCTAAAATCTAAGGGTGCAAAAAAAATCGAAATATTGGGAAAATCACCTTTTAAAGTTGTCCAAATTAAGTCCTATTAATTTATTACTATTCATATTACTGATCAAAAATTAAGTTTTGATATGTTTACGGAAGGAAAATTACAAAATATCTTCATGGAACATGATCTTTACTTAATATCTTAATGATTTTTGGCATCAAATAAAAATCAATCATTTTGACCCATACAATATATTATTGGCTATTGTTACAAATATACCCATGCTACTTATGACTGGTGATGTAGTCCAGGGTCACATACTGCAAAGTAACTAAACATTGGTTAAACACGCCGAGAAAAAAACATAATTTATTCTATAGATGCAGTAAAAATGAAAATATAACATGGTTGCCATAGTATCTAATGCTAGGCTTTTTCACAGAGGAGCATCAACCCTGGTTAGCAGTGTGGAAAATTGCTCATAGTGAAGTATGATAGAGAGACTGTTACTGGTATTAGACGTGCCCAGACTTCATACTCTGTGTTTAGCCTGTTTGCTAACAGTATGGGGCTAATAATAAAGCCACTGCGGTGACAGAGGCGATGATTAACCACTGACATGCTTTCCATGTCTCTATTTTCTTTTATCCGTCACTCTCCATAGCCTTCGCTTAGCAGGTGTCCGGTTTAGATAGGGAAAAAAAGGAAATTAGCTTGACTGAGGAATAGAACTATGGTTTATAAATGGCAGCCTGTTTTGAAGATTGCTAATAAACAGCAGGAAAAAGAAGGGGACACAAAATGAGTGAATTGAAAAGAGCAATGCAGATGGATTTGATGCTGAAAAGTTGGTTTGCCCACAGAAAGAAAGGGACTGATTAGAGAGGGAGTGGACGGTAATGAGGAAAGGAAAATTTGAGTGAGATCAGAGAGGGAAGGAGAAGATAAAGATGCAACAGAGGGCTTCAAAGTGAGGCTGGAGAGAGAAGGATAGATTATGCTGTTTGATTCATGCTGTTTCGTTAAATGCGCATTGATTGCTCGGTCTGTAACAAGGTCCCTGCTGAAAATATACACATTAATGAATGACTCTGGACAAGCTAATGTTGCTAATGAGTGGGGGTTGGTTGCTGTGAGTCTGTGTTGAAGTTTACAGTCTTACTGCATGGTGCAATCCAGGTTACTACATAACTTCTACTTGCCAAGTTTTGGTTACTGGCCAAAACCAACAGATTGATACTGTTGTCAATAAAATAATAATAATGGACATTAGATGCTGGATGAAATGCATGTTAAGGGATAGTTCAACCTAAAATTCTTTCATTTACTCACTCTCATGTCATACCAAACCTGAAGAACTTTCTTCAGTAGAACACAAAAAAATATACTTTTTAATGATCGATGACATCCATTGTCAATGAAGGAAGTATTTATCACAGCGTGAATTTCCTGTTAAAGCTTTCTCCTTCTCCACTGGTGGAGGAGTAGATGACTCCGCCCAATGTTACAAATTATAATAGAGCACTACCATTTCTGTACAGAACTCATGTTTGAAATGTTGAGTTTCAATGCTTTGCAGTCCTTACAGTCTCAAATCAGATGATACAATTGAATGATAATCTCCAGATACTAGTTAATGTATGATAATTCCACATGTTTCAGATATGCTAAATGGAGAAAAATAATATATATTGGTAAACAGATTAAAGCCTGTGGTGTGAGAGACCCGGGTTCAAATCCACTGTGAAACGCCAGTGTGTCCCTGAGCAAGACACTTAACCCCTAGTTGCTCCAGAGGCGTGCGACCTCTGACATATATAGCAATTGTAAGTCGCTTTGGATAAAAGCGTCAGCTAAATGAATAAATGTAAATGTAAAGTAATATTCAAATGAGCAACAGTCTTTACACTTGGTAGTTTAACTACCTAAGGCAAACAAAAAGAAAGAATGAGTTTATGGATATATGAGCCTTTTATGATCGCACACGCACAAGGAATTTGACTTTGTTAAACATTTCCAGTACTTAATTTTATTACAAAATTTGTTTATTTTAAATTTTAAACTTAATTCTAACTTAATTTTATTCTTGCTGTCAGAGCACTAAAAAAGTAAATTAAATATTTATAAATAAGAATGTTGCATATCTCAAAAATATTGCAGTATAAAGACAACCACTAAGGCAGCATTCAGTGTTTGTTAGGGATTCATAGGCTTCAGTGGTCTAAGGTAAGAAGCTGCTCTTGTGTATCAATGTTCTGACTGTAGAGTTCAAAGAAGCTATCCTAATGGTCCATTGAGGCCTGTTTTTTCTCAAATCTGGTTGCTAAACCAGATAGTATTCAGTATTCCTGTCTGCAGGTTGAACATTATCAGTTGTCCTCCAGTATCACTGATTCTAATATTCACACTGTTACTTACACAGGAAACAATGAGATGTGTGTGCTAAAGAACAGATACACAGAGAGTTCTTTAAGAGAGGCCCCTACATCCACTGAGAAAGGATTGTTCTCTCATCAAAAGCTCATTTCAGTGTCATAAAAAGTGTAAGGCACAGAGATGCACATTGATGCAGCTGCAAGTGTGCATTGCGTAGCTTCATTCAGGGATTCTGAAGATCTTAAAAAGTCTTAATTTGCCCTTCTACAAACGAACGCCTTAAAAAGTTCTTAAATCAGAGCAAGACTTAGATTCAGACAGTTATGGAAATATTTAGTATTTTTTTGTCTTGTTTTTCAATATAAATATTTAAAAATCCTTAAATAAAGATACATTCACTTTGAGATGCAAAATGAAAATATGAAGTCTTGTTTTCTCACAAATTTAACAAAATTAAATGAATATTTGTCCAGTTATCGCTGTTAACAAACCATTAACTGTGACTTTAGCCTCAATAAACTACTAATTTTCTTCTTATTAAAAGTAGTGGTTAAGTTTAGTTATTGGGTAGGATTAGGAATGTAGAATAAGGTCATACAGAATATGTGCTTTATAAGCACTAATAAACAGCCAATATGTTAATAAGAGGCATCCTAATAAGCAACTATTTAATAGTGAGAATCAGTCCCTATACTAAATTAGAGCAGTGGTTCCCAACCACGTTCTTGAAGGCCCCCCAACACTGCAGGTCTCCTTAATCAAACAAACCTGATTCAGATCCTCAGCTCATTAGTAGAGACTCACAGACCTGAACTGGGTGTGTCAGACAGAGGAGAGATGCAAAATGTGCAGTGTTGGGGGGCCTCCAGGAACGAGGTTGGGAACAACTGAATTAGAGTATAAGGAACAATATCTGCCCACAGGATATGAAAAAGTGTTTTCCCTTTGAATTACAGTCATAGGTTTACATACCCCTTGCAGAATTTGCAAAGTGTTAATAATTTGAACAATATAGGGATCGTGAAAAGTCAAGTCACCTTTATTTATATAGCACTTTAAACAAAAAAGATTGTGTCAAAGCAACTGAACAACATTAATTAGGAAAACGTTGTGTCAATAATGCAAAATGTCAGTTAAAGGCTCATCATTTCATGAGTTCATCATTGAATTCAGTGATGTCATCTCTGTTCAGTTTAAATAGTGTCTGTGCAATCATTTGCAATCAAGTCAACGATATCGCTGTAGATGAAGTGACCTCAACTAAGCAAGCCAGAGGCGACAGCGGCAAGGAACCGAAACTCCATCGGTGAAAGAATGGGAGAAACCAGGCTCAGTTGGGGGGCCAGTTCTCCTCTGACCAGACGAAACCAGTAGTTCAATTCCAGGCTGCTGCAAAGTCAGATTGTGCAGAAGAATCATTTGTTTCCTGTGGTCTTGTCCTGGTGATCATCTGAGACAAGGTCTTTACAGGGGATCTGTATCTGGGGCTCTAGTTGTCTTGGTCTCCGTTGTCTTTCAGTGCTGTAGAGGTCCTTTCTAGGTGCTGATCCAGCATCTGGTCTGGATACGTACAGGATCCGGGTGACTGCAGTGACCCTCTGATCTGGATCTGGTGGCTACGGTGACCTCGGAATAAGAGAGAAACAGACTAATATTAGCGTAGATGCCATTCTTCTAATGATGTAGCAAGTACATCGGGTGTTATGGGAAGTGTTCCCGGTTCCAGTTTACATAATTAATGCAGCCTAAAAATCCTTTGACAGATTCGGATATTAGAAGCATGTTAGTATGTTATGTGTAAGCCAAGTTAAAGAGATGGGTCTTTAATCTAGATTTAAGCTGCAAGAGTTTGTCTGCCTCCCGAACAATGTTTGGTAGGTTATTCCAGAGTTTAGGTGCCAAATAAGAAAAGGATCTGCCGCCCGCAGTTGATTTTGATATTCTAGGTGTTATCAAATTGCCTGAGTTTTGAGAACGCAATAAAATAACTAGAATATTTTTGTTTTGTTTCTTTATGCTAGTTGTTCATGAGTGCCTCAGTTGTCCTGAGAGGTTCAACTTTAACACTTCTGTTCCTCAAAAAAGTCCTCCAGGTTCTGCACATTCATTGTTTTTATTTTTTTGTTGTTGTTGTTTTTTCAGAATCTTCTGCATATTTGAACCCTTTCCAGCAGATCCATCTTTTCTGCACTGAAAGCAATCTTAGGGGACTAATATACAATTATTACAAAGAGTGAAAACATTCAATGATGCTCAAGAGAGCAACACGATGCATTTACTTTCATAAAAGTTACTCTGAGGTCTCCCTGTTGGTTCCCACCAATTAGCACACGTGAAAAGAATCAATCCTAGTGATAGGAAGTTTGGATCATTTTACCGACCTTTGAGTTTCGTTCAGCAAAATAAACGAATCTTTTTTCGAGTCATTTTGTTCATTTTTATCAAAATATAATACAAATTTTACTTGTTACTTCCCTAACATGTCTACTAGGACTTAGGCAAACATTGATCACACTACAAACAATACAAAACTATAATGCTATAAGAAACAGAAAATATGAATTCATTGTCTACCTGGGTCTTCAGTCTATGATAAGCTCACCTCCCCTCTTATCTGACAAGTCTTCGGGTTTGAGTCATTCTTTCATCATGTGACAGCCCCATAAGCTTTAACCATAGACTGTATAAAAGGAGTTACCCAGGCAACAAATCTGTGTGTATATTCTTATTTGTATATATGATTTATTGTGTACTGCCTTTATTTTTTAATATTTGTATTGTTTAATAAAGAAAAAATACTGTATATAAGGTTTTAACCTATCATTCGTTCCTTTGTCACGTGATGTAACAGCATTGCATAGAGAACTTAATTTACAAGCTTCCTTACAAACGGGTGCATAGTCATTATCATCATCATCATCATCATTATTATTATTATTATTATTATTATTTACTCTTACAGTTACTGTGTTTTTGGTCTCAATTTGTAGCTTTTTACTTCTTACAGTTTATAAATGTGTGAATTTCTGTCTTGATTGTTCTTTTCCATACACTGAATGCTGTAACAAAGAGAATAAAGTGTTGGTTATTATTATTATTAAGTCTCTTTCTGGCTCAGACTGCACAGGTTAAGCTTATGGGTCTGTCACGTGATGAATGAACGACTCGAAAAACCTGAAGACTCGAGAGATGAACTAATGAATTATCTTTCCAGCTTAGAATGCATTGATTGAAATGGGTAAAATAGACTAATTCCAGTACAGAACCCATAGAATTTTGCGCATGCACAACTGAACGAATCACTCCCTGAGATGACTCGTTCTTCCCGAGTCACATTAAAGAATCGTTCAAAATGAACGAATCCTTCAAGAACGACCCATCACTACAACACAGCCAGAGCTAAATGCTTTTTGAAGTAAGATATGGTAACTGGATCTTATTTTTCCACCTACACTTCTATACATAGAGCATTATTCAGCAAAGGCCTGACTGTTTCCACCTCACCTTCTACTTTTAATACTCCCATATGCACTTGAACAACCCAGATAAAAGGCAATTTCTAAGTGTGTCAGTGAGCGTTTACATGTGTGGGCAGTGGAGGAGAGCCAATCAAAGGATGGAGTGTTTGTCGATGATAGCTTTAAATCTCTCTGATTGTGCTGAGCCTCGGCCTGTGTCTCTAAAGTGGTGTAGGAAACATTGCAAATGACAAAAGGTCATTTGTGGAAAGTTTTCCAGTGTGACCTTTCATACTCGTAGCATTTATGAAGTGCAACGTATTTAAATTGATTTTTTAGAAATATACAAATTTCTGTTTTTTTTTCTGTATATACAACCACATTAAGATGTTTGATGCATAAGGTGAGTTAATAGTGTAATCTCACTGAATGCATTGATATTGAAACATTTAAAAAGAGCACATCTTCATTACCACTACAAAAACGAAGCTATGATGGTAAAACTATTGTTTATTCCGGCCAGACATGTTTCATGAGCATCTCCATTCAAAGGATGTAGTTTACTCTGAAAAGCACAGAGAGGCATGAAGAGAGAGGATCCGGCATCATATTGCACTGTATTGATCTTGTTTGGAGGAGAGTACTTCATACAAATATGAAAATAAATAAATAAACACATAAATAAAACGTTGGACATGAAATCAAGTGCAGTGCTTCTTATTTTAAGCAAAGTTCTGCCTCAAGTGCAGCCTTTCAAGAGCACATATTTAAAAAGTAATTTGCTGACTTTCCATCCCCAGTCATTTTCATGTTTTCAGGACTAAAAATAATAAAAAGGAAGTTTGACAAGAGATCTTGCATTTCTGTGGATGGTGTTGTGGCATGGGATTTGAAGTAGAAGAAAAGCAAATAATTTGAAATAGTAATCTCCCTTTAATTGTGATGCATTTTAAATCATTTAACCCATTTTAAAATGCTAAAGGTGTAATCAGAGCTCTCCAGTGCTTTTGAATGATTATTGGTATACATTCTTAGAGACTTGGCAAAATGTTTGATGTTTACACCTCAAGATTTTAATAGAACGCCATGTACTAATACGTACAGCATTCTGAGGCAAGGATTATGTGTCCCAATGCTTTTTCTTATTGTCACTAAGGGTCAACATGTGACTATTTTCGCCAATAATTGCATATTATAGAATCGTATTATATTTTACTGTCTTGCAGCCGAGATTTCTTCGGTATTTGTGTTGCATTTGAATATTATTTTTAATATACAATTGTTAATGTTAAAAACAAAACAAGGCAAAAAAATCTCAGATTAGAATAGTAGATGGACGTGAATTGGCATAAATTGTGTGAAATGTTAACACATTGGCTGTTGCTAGGTTACACTACGCCAAGGAAGGAAGATTAAGGCAGGGCAGCTACTAACAGCTGAAAGGATGAAAGGATTCAAGCAGTAGATCTTGTCATCCTGGATATAGACTCATTCATCCTCAGAATTCCATCATCCACATGGAGAGCATTTTCTCCATTAAAGGGGTCAACGGATGCAAAATTAACTTTTGTTGTTGTTTGAACATAAATGTGTGTTGGAAGTGTGTGCAGACATTCATCCTATAATGATAAAAATTCACCCATTGTTTTTTTTTTTTAATCCCCTTTCTCAAATCAGGCTGTTCTGAGACTCCTGTCAGTATGACATAGTTCTGCACCGGCCCCTCCCACGATAGTTGATTGACAGGGCCATCTTACTTTAGACCCGCCCTGAGCAAGCTGTGAACTGCCCTCCATTGTGTCGACTCCGGTGCAGGGGAAGACAGGAATGTGTCAGATTAAGCAATTGAGGTGTTTTGTTGCTGGATGTAATAATGAACATAGCAGTCGTCATTTATTGCCAAAATCTGACGATTAACGTTACTTTTGTTTTGAAGGGAGTCTTCGATCCCCGATCTTCCTAAATGCATCTATGTTCACACTAATCATTCGTGATCCAGCTTCATCTACAGAAAAACTGAGGATACGTTTTTTTTTTTTTTTTTTATCTTTGCAAATCACCTTTGTGCTAGTAAGCAAGTTGGTACTTGGTACCCACGGAAGAGAGGGGCGGGGTCAGCAGAGCTCTTTAGCATTTAAAGGAACATGCACTGTGAGCTGGAAACAGAGCTCATTTTGACAGGGTAAAAAAGTTGTTTTTATTACACTGCCATTGGGAAATTTTAACCAAAGTATGTTATAGACTTTTCATTAAGACCCTAAAGAATCATATCAACTTATATTAAATGGGCATCCGATGACCTCTTTAAGAAAAGCAAGAGGAGTGAATCAACCAGATTCCTATCAAAGTCTTACTAATGTTGTTGCTGCGAAAAAAATACACTTTTGTTATTTTTATTCTTTCTTGATACATTTGGTTGTAACCAACCCTTTTCTTTTTTGTGTTTGGAAACATATAATATAATATAATATAATATAATATAATATAATATAATATAATATAATATAATATAATATAATATAATATAATATAATATAATATAATATAATATAATATAATATATAATATATAATATAGGAAACATAAAGACAATAGTAAGCATCAGTGCATTACATTAGTGCATTTTTTTCACTGGAATTGTATTAATTAAATGTCTAAAATACAGAACTCTTAATTTACAATTAATACTTATGTCTGTGAATGTTTATGTGTGTATGTGTGTAATATTTGTAATAATTTGGTATATTGTTAATATTCTTTTCATTTTAGAGATGCAATTTGGCAATTTTCATGAGTCTTTATGTTTACCTGATTTTTTTATTTTGGTTGTCACATCATTAAGTGCTTTATTATATGACATTAAATCTTAAGTATTTGAATCATTATTGTAAACAAGTGCCAATGTTACAAAAATTACATTAGAATTAGAATAGGAAGCAATGCAAAATATGGATGTTTTTATCCAAAAACCAAAGTGATTGCATTTTAAATGCATTTGTGCATCTTTTAGAATTCCAGTTTTACTTACATTATGGTCAGCTGTCACCTCTACTTAAGTTGCATATGTGACATAAAACAGAAAGTGTCCCTTATTACATTACACACTGAGTTAGAGAATCACTTACTTTCTTATGCTAACCCTAATCACCATCCAGTAGAGATGAGATTTGGTCATTATGCCTGGAAAATGAGTGTTAAACCTAAATAAGAATGTCAAAGGAGGGTAAAAAGCTAGTCACAGTATTTGAGGCTTCGTATCATTTCTTGTTTTATTTTCCTGTGTTTTAATGACTGATTTATGCCTTTTATTTTTGTATGAGAGGCCATCCACTGAAATATTTGTTGAAAATGTATTTGTAATTTCTTCAACAATGACTTACGCAACAGCAATTAACACAACCAAAAGAAATATGATTCATCTGTAATAACAGTTGATTGAGCTTTGTGGAGGAGTGTTTGGTCTCCAGTCCCTTTTTTCTTCCTTTTTTAATGATCTGACTCAGGCACAGCTGGCCTCTCTTGAGTATTTAAACCGTGCCGTGTCTCAGCACCGCACATCTCTGCTCACACTGTGAATTTTCTTATGGAAAGAAAAAGCACTATAGGCTTAAGGAGATAGAGAAGGTAATTATGGAGTCTTTACAAGTTGTGCAATTGACTGAATGTGTCGTTAAATAATTGCACTGCCAGGGCTGTTATTGGCTGTGCTTCATTTATAAATTGTCATGCTAATTCCAAAGTCAATGTTCTAATCTGGGCATTTTACCTGAAACCACCCACGCTCACTATCCAGCATTTAATGAGTCTGTTGCTGCTGGACATTAAACAAGAGAGGTGAGTTCACATGTATCTTGGTGGGCTTGAAAGCTTTCTCAGTGCATTTCCTTCAAGTTTCATTGTGTTTTATGCCTTGGGAATGCTATCACACTATTGAGAGAAACTCATATGTTTTCAGAGACTGGTTGCTCTTCAAGAACCTTGCCTCTGTTCACAATATTAATTCATCTTCATCATGGACTTATTTGTGCTCAGGGTAAACAAGCATTTTGAAGCACCATCTCACTACTTATGTCGTACTTTGGTGATTCTGGATAACCATTTTTGGATGTATAGTATTTGTAATCGTTAATATTTTTTTATCAGAAATCTCCCTGTGCTATAAGCGGTTTTGTAGATCATTCTGTTCAGCAATGGTACATTTTTGTTTGTAAAAGATTTAGAGGTGAAGTGTGCAATTTTGATGCCAGTAGCACCACAAAATTGAAAAATTAAAGTCAGGCTTTGATATTAAAGCTGCACTTTAATAGAAACAAAATACATATTGCCTTTAAAGTGAAGACATGGAATTCAAAGTCTAACTGGCCTTTTTTTTTTTTTTTTTAATTGTATTCATATTCCTTAAATACACAATAGGAAATTTAGAACCCAGTCTGCTCACCAAACCTATTTTAGTTTTGAACACCCATACATTGAACTTCAACTTCAATGTATTGCCTCATTAAAATGTAAATACATATCCTGAATTATATTTGCAAGTCAAAAGTAATTTATGTACAGAAAATTGACCTTCTCAAATCAGTTCTGAATGGCAAACAACCCTGTCAAACATACAGGCTAGCTCTGTAGAAAAAGGAAGGACCTAAAGGTCATGATGAGTGAGGAACTCAGTACTGTGAACATTCTGTAGGCACATGCATAGTATCAGGCACTGGAAGGAAAGACCCAAATCGCAGAATGACAAAGTAAAAGGGTTTATTGACAAAAACAGGGCACAGAAGGGCACGTGCAGTGAAAGTCCAACAGGAGGGGATACTGGGGTAATGACGGGATAGCTGAGGGTGACCACTGGAACCCGCATAAGGAAGCAGCAGCTAGGACCACTGCTGAGTTGGCAAGACCAGACAGAATGTAGATGACCAGGCGAGACATAGGAGCAGAGAATTGCAGCTTGAAGATCACTTGCCCAGAACCGATACAGCTGCAGGGGTGAGGGAACCAGCGGTCAGGGAACCACAAACGGCCAGGCAGGGCTGGAGGGGGAAAACACAACAGACAGAGACACCACAAGACCTGACAAAACTAGCACACAAACAATACAGGGAACAAGAAATGCTGAGGGGAAAAAAACTAAACTAGAGACTTGAATCTAGCAAAAGACTAGAAGGATAACTCTTGGATAATAGGAGAAAATAAACTTAAACTAAAAAGGAACTAAAAAAGAAGACCTAGGGAAAAAATAGCTCTTGGCGGAACAAGTAGCTTGGCTCAACAGGAAAGTCCAAAAAGCAAAAACTAGATTTGACTATGAAAACTCGAAACTGCAAAACACACCTTAGGCAAACATACAGCCAAAACGAACCGGCAGCTACAAGAGGAAAGGGAGCACAATAAGAAGCATACAGCGACATGAGGAACAGGTGACAACACTCTGACTAATGAGGACTAAACAAGGGGGCGTGACCCGGGAAAACAAGAAGGTGGGACAAGAGGAGCACATGGCAGACACAAGAGACACAACCATGTGCTCAGGCACAAAATAAACAAAGACACATTGAACAAAGACAGTACAAACAAGACTGTCAGGGCAGGATCCTGACACATAGGTCTCATAACTTTTGATAAGGAATATATTCGATCAGAAACCAAACACAATCATGCAGTCACCTTCATTTAGAGGACAAAGTTTAACCCTTTATAGTGGCAGTCTTAATGAAATGTTCAATTTTCAGCTCAAAGCAAAAGTCTGCTTTTCTCACTGATGCATTTGTAAGCCAGTTGTTTTTATTTTTTTATTTGCCTTAGGTTAGCTTGGATTAATTAGCTGAATTCTATGGATGTTTCTCAGTCTAGCTCTCTGCCTGCTGTGCTGCACTGTTTGCATAAAACATCAGACCCCCTCAAACAAAGTGAACCCCACCACCACATTCTGACAATGGAAGAAAAGACTGTTTACTTTCTGCAAATGATGCCAGCCCAGGGGTAATGCTCTAATTCTCCTCTAATGGTTTCAAATAGAGTGCATATCTAATGAGATGAGCTCTGTGTTTCTAGATGGTCTTGAGACTTGCTGAGTTCAGAAATGAAAGTCTCCTCCCTCTCTCTATCTACCAAATACCATGTAGCTTACTTTGTTTACGTCTCTCTCTCTTCCGATCCTCAGATAAATGTCTCCCTGACTACCTGTGGGGATGAGTGCATGCTGGATCCGACATTCCTGTTTGCTCATTAGCATGAGTTTCCTGTGTGATCTATTCTTCAGATCTGTGGACTATGATATGAGCACTTCCAGTGTTTTCATCTTGTTATGCACCACCTCAGTCATTCTGTTCACAAGACTGATACAGTCTGGTACCCCTAATAGTGGTTTAGCGGGATCGATTGCAACTCTTGATAGACTACCCTATTTTCTCCACCCTGCATCCATAAAGCTGTGCACTGTTGCAGGCAAAGAATCTTGAGCAAATATATCTAAAATATAAAGCAGCACAACTGATTTTAACACTGATAAAAAATAAATAAATAAAAAACTATTATTTCTTGAGGAGCAAATGAGCATATTAGAATGATTAAGCCTTGAGAAATGATTCCTGAAAATACAGCTTTTTAAAATTGTCCACATCTGTTCAGATGAAGAAATGCATCTTGGATGGCCTGAAAGTGAGAACATTTTCAATAAGTGTTAATTTTTGGGTGAACTATGGTATTCCTTTAAAAAGTGAAAGTGACATGACATTCAGCCAAGTATGGTGACCCATACTCAGAATTCGTGCTCTGCTTTTAACCCATCCAAAGTGCACACACACAGAGCAGTGAACACACACACACACTGTGAACACACACCCAGAGCAGTGGGCAGCCATTTATGCTGCAGCGACCGGGGAGCAGTTGGGGGTTCAGTGCCTTGCTCAAGGGCACCTAAGTTGTGGTATTGCAGGTGGAGAGAGAACTGTACATGCACTCCCCCCACCCACAATTCCTGCCGGCCCAATGCTCAAACTCACAACCTTTCAATTGGGAGTCCGACTCTCTAACCATTAGGCCACAACTTCCCATGGGTCAGTCACACCCCTAATCACAACCCTAAACCAAAAATGCAGTTATTAGAAGCATTAATATAGGTTGTACTGGATGCGTTTTAATTAGCTTTAAGAGAGATGCAAGTGTGCTCATCAACATGGGGACGTTTTGTGGTCTGTGATTTTATAGGTTCAGGCTTGTATTCCATGGAGCCTCTTCTTGTTAGCACTCATCTGTTTTCCAAGAAGGCATAAAGGCTCGCTGCTTCGATGGCTTCAAATGGATTTCCCTGCTAACTGCTCCTCTATGATTCCAAAATATCCTCTCTTCTGATAATGAAGGGGTTAAAATGAACTGGAAGTTCTCTAGGATTATCTAGGATTAAAAAGTCAATGCAGTTAGCCTTGACGCTGAAGACACATACAATAATATTTCTGTGAAATTATATTAACACCTTTGCTTAACGCTTACATTTGGAATCAGCCAAGACGCACAAGCATATTTTCAGAATGAAAGACAGAAACATTTCTTATTTTCTAAATTTCTTTATAAGAAAAAATAAGAGGTAAGTTAACAATAGTTGTTAAAAGAAAGAAAAAAGGATACATTTTAATATTTGATAAACATTTGTATGTCTACAGCATATATTTTTATCTATCAGTCCCTGATATGAAAACTGCAGAGACGGATAGTTATATTCATTCATTCAGTAACAAGGAGAGATTCACACCTGCATCATCTATGGATCATGGTCCTTCCGTGATCAGAGGAACTCTTAAATGAATATTTTTGTTC
The DNA here is from genome assembly GCF_963082965.1 of Carassius carassius. Lineage (NCBI taxonomy): Eukaryota > Metazoa > Chordata > Actinopteri > Cypriniformes > Cyprinidae > Carassius > Carassius carassius. The sequence goes on from NC_081761.1 coordinate 21,094,643, forward strand.
AGGCAGTGAAGTTACATATGTGCTTATATATTACATGAGTTTGGCAGACAGCAAGCTAGTATAATATCTTTGAGCCAATACTTGAAATAAACGAGGTTGGATCATTAAAAGGGTTCACTTGGTTTTCATCCAGTCAGTACATCCTTGGCAGTCTTGTAGTCTCCTAATTAGCAAATTTATTATCATAACTTTCAATTTTTTTGGTTAAGTAATCCGTTTAAAAATGGAGAGCAAGACATTTATGTGTAAATTCCCTGTGTGGCTTTGATATTTCATTTAGGACTGTGTTCCACCTCAGCAGTGATAGCAATGGTTTTATGCGCTTGAACCAAGGCAAAGAAACATTTCTTGACATGCTGGTATTGTTTTTTACATTTTGGGCCAGTCTATAACTGTGCTTGGGTATTTGGTAACATAGTTCTGGTCTTAATATTAAATAAAAAATTACATTTATGCATTTAGCAGATGCTTTTATCCAAAGCGACTTACAGTGCATTCAGGCTATCAATTTTAACCTATCATGTGTTCCCAGGGAATCAAACCCCCAACCTTGCGCTTGATAGCGCAATGCTCTACCAACTGAGCTACAGGAACACTACTATAATCATATAATAAGATAAGTGAGAATGCAATGAAAAAATTAGACCCAGAGATGCTCTGGCCAGTTTGAATGGGCCAAATGTTCTTAAACCCTTAGAAAACCTAAAACTCTTGCAGCCAGTTAAGATCTCAAAGATCTAAAAGTGACACTAAGAGGCCCTTAACACAGGATGTGTTCTTGCGTTCATACAGCTGGACAGAGGCGGCAGAAATTACATGAAAGCTGGTTTGTAGTATTCCTGTAGCTCAGGCAACGTAAAGGTTATGGGTTTGATAACATTTTTACCTGATACCAAGTATACCTTGAATCCAGTGTAAGTTGTTTTGCAAAAAACATCTTCCAAATTCCATTTACAATACATACAAATAACAATGGTCATATTCTTTTACAGAAGAGAGTCATTCAGGTTTGTGATAACACGATAGTGAGTAAATTATGACAGAATTGTAATGCTTGGGTGAACTCTTAAAATTGCAGATGTGAGAAAAACATCAAGTAGCATCAATATCAATAGCATCTGTCCAGCACAATTATGTTGACCAACAATTAAAAAACAGGACACAAAAATGCATAGTGCATGAATGGACCCTAAGCAATCTTCTGGCTTTGTCAATTTTCCACAACATACTTTTAAAGTGGCTTGACAAAATGGAACACAGATCATAATGGGATTCTTGGGGGATGAACAATGCAATTTTATTCCTTATCACTCTTGTTCAGAATTTATTTTAAATCTAACTGATTGTCAAAAGTTGTTTTCCACTCCTAAAGAAGACATAATCTTTAAGGACTGTGATGATTGGCCCCACAGTCTGGTGCCAGACAAGAAATGTCTGGTAATGTACCCTTGGCTGTGCCTCTAGGGAATCTCAGGGTTTGAGAGAGTTTGAAAAAAGGGGCATTCCCTCAAGCACGAGCCTCAATCTCTATTAATCGCTAAATTTCATTACCGTCCTCTGAACTCATACATGATTTAGCCACTGTTCTGATTGATTCTGCTAACACGACTATCTCTCTCCCTCACTCTTTCTCCTTTTATCTTTGTAGCACGCTCCATCTTCCTAACACACACAGACCTGGTCTTAGTCTAGATCTCTCCATATTGCATCAGCCATCCCCTCTTCCATTTCTATGCATTGGACAGATTGTTTCTGAGCTCTCTAAGGAGAGACATAGCCTCATATTTTTGAGTTTAACTTTCCTACATCTGTTCATCCATGAAATATTCTATCATGTATTGAGTCCCATTTGGTCAAAGTTCTCACGATATGTGTTTTTCAGCACACTTACTTGCGTGTAACCTACATTAGCCTCACCATGCGTAAGGGACTATAGGGAAAATGAGAGTTGTAGTAAGTACAGGAGAGAGTTTCCATGACTCATCCCTCAAGGGCTCCTCTGGGACAACCTCGGATGGCACTGCCATAACAGGGAGCGTGTGCTTGTACTGGCTCATTGATCTCATGCACCTGCATTTGGTCAGTGTAGGGAAGTGTTTCAGAGACTGAGGAATTCCAGCTGTGTATTAATCAACAGGCATGTCAAACTGTAGTCTCGATCTTCTCAATGATCTCAACCACTGATTTGGACGGTGACAGTAAAGAGCACTCATCCTGGTCCCAGTGGCTACCGGGACTGGAGTCCCCATCTGTACTCAACTCATCATCCTCTTCTTCCTCGTCGTCGTCATCCATGCAGGAATCCTCATCGCATGATTCCATGTAGTGCAGACCCAATGCATTGATTCCAGAGTCTTCTGAGCTGGAGGGAGACGAGCAGTGGTCCATTTTAGGGCCTGAGATCTTCTCGTTTGGTTGGCCGTGTTTAATAGTTGGGCCCGCTTGCTTTGTGTGCTTGTTGGTACATTGGGGTGTAGGTTGAGGTGCCGGCATTTGGGGTTGGTGTGTAGGATTTGGTGTAGGGGGAGGTGGCCTTTGCACATAACACATCTTACCGTTGATACGTTTGACCATGTAATCATCCACAAAGAGCTCAGAGATGATACAGAGCTTGGGCGATTCTGGGCAGGGTGGAGTCTGGAATTTGGGGGCCATCCTGAGAAAGCGCTCAGCCAGGGAGATGGACAGGTTCATGGTGTGGGTGTGACCTGAGGGGTCAACTGGAACCGGCGTGCTGGGAAGTTGGCATACGCTGGTCATGGGTTGGTAGACATATTTACCTGGAAAAAGAAAACAGCAGAATTAACTTTTTTTTTCATTCAATAAAATTAATAATAATACGTATTGAATACAATAGGTGCCCCAAAACAACTCTTTCTGTGCAGCAGGAGACACTTATATCATCAAATTAATTTGAGAAAACTTACTAAAGAATAGATGAGGTTGAGCAAAAATAAGTATATTCTTGCTGAAAACTTAAATTCGAATCTCATTGGAGAGTTTACTTAGTCTTGAGCTGCTATTGATTTGTCTGCTGAGCTAGTGATAGCTGTGATAGATGCGGTTATAAGTTGCTAGATACTTGCACAGTTCAAACCAAGTTACTAATCTGAAAGTGTTACTCTTTCACAGAGTACAGAATTGATTCTTTCACAACCAGCAATCTCACACAGAGGCATATTCTCAACTTTAGAGGTCATACATCATGTACTGTAGATACATAAGATATAAGATACTGTATAAGAGAATACAGTTCTGTAAAATATATATATTTAAATGCAATGTAAATTATTTTTTGTAGCACTTTTTTTCACACTTTTTTCAGTTTTATGTAATTTAGATAAGCAGTGAAGCTAATTAAAAAAATAATGTATTCCAAAAGCAGGAAATACAAATAAAAGACCATAAAACTATTTTTTTAAGAACAAGTTTTTAATCTTCATTATAATACCAGGAAAAGTGTATCACCATGATATATTTTCAAATCTGCGTTTCCCAAAAAATATCAGAGATCAAAATGTACAGTATGTTTCGGAAATAAAAAACATGCTTTAAACATTTTTTTAGATACTATTGTGTTTTTTTTATTATATTTTTAATATTTTCTGTTTTAATTTTTGTTTAGGTTTTGGTAATGTCATAGTGTGTTTTTGTAATTTATGTACTTTTTGAGTTAATTAATTGCATTTTAATTCAGGTTCTATAAAACAAATACAAGCATTATTTCTTTGACCCACAAAACACAAATTATTTAGAAAGGGAGCACCTGAGGCATTTAATTATGAGACACAAGAATAAGCACATATATTCAATATTTTATAAAAATTCCTTCATCTGACTCTATAGTTTTTGGAACATTTTTTTGTGTGGTCAATCTTAAAAGTCTCACTGAAAAAAAGTTCACAGGTGTATCTTATCTAAAAGTAATTCCACTGCATTTCCCCCATGAAGTGAATAGAGTTTGAGTGTGACTGCTATAGTATCTCAAAGGATTCTTCGCTCTGAAACATCCTAAGTCCCAGACAAAGAACCATTTCCATCTGATCCGAATCTCTATTCATATAGAGATGACAAAAAGAAGTCAGATATCACAGGTATCTGGTCCAAAACAACATTTTCTGTAGCATCACACACTTTTATCTTCTCTTTCCAGCTTTTTTTCCACCTTGTAGATTTGTTTATCTCAATCCCTGAAAAAACAACTTGATTTTCCAACTTCATTGATAAATGGCATTCAACTGTGGCAGTTACTGGAATAAAATTCTGAACATTGACATCACTTGCAGTTTCTGCTTCTCCTAACAGAAAAACACATCTCTTTCTGACTTTCTGTCGCTTTTTCATCACACCCATCTTTTAATGTCATTGGAAGGCAATAAGAATCTTGAGATTAAATAAACACACACACACAAAAAAAAAAACTAATTGTGTTTGCCCTTGGCTATGCAGCTTCTTTCAAATCTCTCAATCCTGGCTCTGCATTAGATGAAGACGGCTTACAGTGTATGCAGTATATACAATTTGTAAACTAAGGGAACAAAACCTGGGAGAGGTTGTATAGTATATAAAATTGTTGGAGCAGATAGCCTTGTGGGCAATGTTTTATTTGAGCATTTGAATGGGAAATAGGACAGAGACGAAAAAAAATCCTTGAATGAAAAAAGGAACTTGAATGAATATGAATTATATGAACAGACATGACACACATTTGATTCAAAGCTTTTGACACAGGGGATCAATTTACAGTAAAAAGGCTACCTACTATATGCCCAGATTTGTCATGTTAGCTGTGGTAGAATGCATGTTAATCTGCTTTTGATGGAAAAAGAAGACAGAGCAGACCTACTTAACTGATATTTCAACTTAAAAGAAAGAAAAAAAGGAAAGGCTTGCCCCAGTTAACAAGTCTTAAGAAGAAAAGCCAATACCTCTAATCTTATTCAGTAGCCATTTATAATTTTTGTGACTACCACTTTGACCTTTTCTACTGCCAAGCTAAAGAATTTGAAAGAAGGATGAATATACATAACAATTGCCTCAACCTCACTATAGATCTGAAATAACAAGTGTTTGCACTCATGTGTGAAACGTGAAATGATAGATGACTTGAGCCTTGTACAGAAACTCTAAGCCATGAAAAAAAACTATCCTTCATAATAATCACATCAACCAGAATTATTCTGCCACTATTATTGTATCTGTCATGTCTGTCTTTTTAGATTAAGCTTCCAAAAAGGAAAGACTTTCTTAGGAACAAGGGAGCAAAAACATTCAACTGCCCTTAAGGAGTGTGTTTATATCCGTCACCATCCTCCAGACTGATCTGATCTGATGTAGATGTGTGGAATGCTAATTAACAGAAGAGACTCAACATGTTAATTTCTGTTTAATCATTTATAAAGAAATTGTGCTGCTGACCTTAATGTTTCCATGAGTTCCTATGCGGAAATGTAATTCCGACATTTTTTGCACAATATCAAGAGTGATATGTTACCTATAAGGCCATATATAATTTTCACACAATGTACATATATTATCTGGCTAAGTTTATAACATAAATAAGCTCTCCATAGTAAAATATGTACATACTGTATAGTAATAATATCTTTATTATGATTTTTATACGGTATTAAATGTAGCAATATCATTTCAACTATACATATATGCAACTTTATTAAAACACCACATATACAAAACAATCTGTTTATGTATTTTTATGTTTATATATGTTTTTGTAATAAATGATTTAAATAGATGTCTATCTTTTAATTATATAACATCATCATGTATTGACAGATCATGTATTTGAACATAAAATGTATTACATAAACATAAACATGCGTACGGTATTTATATGTGCAATACATATGAATTTCTAATATGTTTTTACTTCATATGACAATGTATAAAAATTACATTTGTGTATGGGTTAATTATTTTTCATTTATCAACTTTATTAAAGAACACAGCAAAATTGTGCAGATTTCTTCAGTTGGAAATTTGCTAATGAATTATTATTATTATTATTATATTTCTTGTGATTTACAGTATCATGAGGTTGAATTATTTTAGGGATGTTTTTTAAAAGTAAATAATGTGTCAAGCAAACTGTTTGACATAATCTTAACAGGCCTCCGGTGAGTTTTCACAAGAAAATCTTTGCAGTAGACTATCCTGCTAAATCAGCTCAGTAATTGGGTCATTCTACACATGACAGATATTAATGTACCACTAAAGCCTGATTCAGTCATATAATACAGAACATTATAGGCCCATTACAAATCATTGACCATGTGTACATGGATGGGTTAGCAGTCTGTGCTAAGTGCTAGGAGGGGAGCACTGTATATAACTGAAAACTTACCCACACAGCATTTACACCAATACAGAAAACTTCAGAGCTGCTCTATCCGGTCTCATGTTTCATTTAAACTTGATGAAATGATGAAAGCTAATGAAACTGGAAACGACTTCCAGACATGTGGGACATATAAATTAGTGGAATTTGAGTGATCAAGCAAGTTTTGCAATAAGTATTGAGTTTTATCCGTGAAGAATCACAAAAGGTCCATATGAGGACATTTGAACCCTCTTCTGACTGGGTACCACAGAATGTGTCTGTCTACAGATAAGACCTAATCCTGTGATTGTTGGTCTTATTTTTAGGCTTTAAGTTCTTGTGCTCAGACAAATATTGTGCAAACAAAGCCTGATCATGGTTTACAGGCGGATGTGAGCAGGAATTTCCATATCCTGTTTTACAGACATGCAATCTAAGCTCTCAGATACGAGAGCTTGAGACTCTAAAATTTAATCATGGCACAATTTTGACTTGACATTTACAATACTTAAGTTTTGTATGGTCTTAATCATAATTACTTGTGACTATGGCCTGGCTCTAAACAAAATGATATAATGCAAACCATCGACCTCTAAACACTGTACTTGTTGAGAATTGGGAAGCAAACCAATGACTTGGACTTTTGTCTGTCTGCTTTATATTTATATTTGGTCCTGTTGGTTTATGCTAGTTTTGTGCTGGTCATGTTGGTGATATTTTTTTATGTTTTACCAAGAAAGTCTTTTTAAGGTAGTTAAAAACTTTTTCCCAGTTTTCCTCTGACTCCAAACCAGCCAGCCAATCATTGAACAGAAAATTTAAGATTGTATAAGATTTGATGAATGAAATAATAGTTATTAAATAAAGTCTTCATTTTTTTCATTTGCGACTATTATTTTAAATGTTCTGGTAAGAGCTCTACTTTCTCTCTATAGAGTATTTAAATGGTAAGTGCTGGCAGTTTGGAGGAGTTCATTTAGCTGGTACAACTTGGATTTGCCTGATACAACTTGACATTTGCATCTGTTTTGATGCGCTCTCAAGAACCTTGGTGAAAGCAGTAGTGAGGGTGGCTGCCACTCAGATTGTGTGAGATGTTCGTCTTGGTAAAAGGTTGAGAGCAAACCCTGATTAGAAGAGTGAAGTCACAGATGAGAGGAGCTGAGAGGAGCTACACTCCTACAATCTCTCTGTCCTGCTCGTCTGTAATTACACATCGGACTGGTCTCAGAGAAGTGTGAAGGTGGGTTTGGGTGAAGACTGATGATGAAGGCCTTGAAAATCCCTTTGTGTGAATCATCCATCAGGATTAGACAGGCATTGCTATGTTCACGATTAGGTCTCGGTTCATCTCAGGTAGAACATTCACTCTCTGTCTGTCTGTCTCTCTCCCTCTCAGTTTCTGTGTATGTGTGTCTAATAGGTTTACTTGCCAGTCCAGACTGGCTTCAAGAACAGACCAAGCATCATCTCACTCTGTGCTTATATGATGCCTCACTGAACACCAATTACAGGTGTAATATGTGTAACATGAGATAATTCCATGGCTCTTATTAATATTAACGCAATGAGTATGAGGAATTTATGCCAAATGATTTTTTTTTTAATATATTTAATATTACTTTTCAATGAATGCAGTATTTCATGTTAAAATAGAGTCAATGCCTTTAATATCCCATTTTGAAGCCTGATTAGTGCCATGTGGTGGGAGTAAAATAAGTACAAAAATCAATTCCATGGTTTAGCTCATATAAATTTTCAAATTGTTCTTAGACATACATTCTTATTTGTATTAAGTTGTAGGTTTGGATATATATTTATACATTCTCAAAGACAGCTTTTTGTAAAGGTTTAGATTTTTTATTTATTTATTTGGTTTGAAATGTTGATTTGAAGTGTCAATTTTTTTATTTTAATTACTACAGTCAAACCTGAACACAGAGAAAGCAATTTGTTACACAAAACATTAACATTTTATAAAAATGCAAAAAAATGTTTATCAGAGCTTAATCCTTCTGGGATTAATCTGATTTCAACCTCTTATTTCAGTTCTCTGACACGTTTTAACTATATGGTTATAGACATGCCAATTCATCTATGTATAATTGTGTATTTCTGTGTGTGTTGGAGTGTGTCTGTTTTGCACTCTTTATGTTTTAGAGTGTAACCCCTTCCTTTTACTACATTGTAGCTGAATTATTGCTATTATTTTACATATTCCTGTATTACAGTCACACCAGTTTATAGGTGTGTGTGTGTGTGTGTGTGTGTGTGTGTGTGTGTGTGTGTGTGTGTGTGTGTGTGTGTGTGTGTGTGTGTGTGAGTGGATGTGTTGGTTTTGCACTTTTGATGTTTTAGATTTTCACCTTGTCGTTGCTGTGTACTTTTTGTGTACTTCTGCATTGTGTCAGATTTATAGATTGTACACACACAAAATCTCAGAATTGTTGTGTTTTTGTTGATTTCCCATTAATTTCCTATGATCATTCATGTTTGACCAAAGACCAAATGTTTTTTGTTTGTTTGTTTTACAACCACTTAGTCTGCTAGAATCATTTCCTCAATGTTTTTGTGTGTTCACATTCCAAATGCCATAAAAGTCATCAAGTTTCGTACCATTCTGATTTTCAAAACAGCAATTTCTTTCAGTCAAAAGTGACCGAAGAGCACCATTCAAGCAAGATTATGTTTGTTTAGAATTTGTTAGATTTAGACTCCTGACCATCATCACAATTATTATTCTTGTTTTTTTTAAATCCCATTGGTTACCTCTAGTACAGGGTGATGGCTCTGGGGCTCCTAGTGATCATCCTATACTGTACAGTACATACTATGGGGGCTGGGGCCCTTGGTGATCTGTGAACACTTCATAGGCTGAAGGCCTTGGGGCCCCTTGAATCACCTTCAGTGTAAGTACTGAGGGCCCTGGAACCTCTTTTGAACATGTAAATGCTGAGGGACCTGGTGCCCTAACACTGTATGTGCTGATGGGCCTGGGGCCCCTAGTAATCTTACACTGTATATGCTGAGAGGACTGAAGCCCATTCTGGTCAGCCTAAACTGGAAGTGCTCAGGGTGTCTGGGGCCCCTACTGGTAAGCTTGTATGTTCTGGTACACTGTATGTTCTGGAGCCTGGGGCCCATAGTAATCAACTTACATTGAAGGCTCTAATGGCCATGTGACCTCTAGTGATAATTTTCACTTTAAGCACTGTGTTTCTTTACTCTGTATCAGCTGAGGGGCCTGGAGCCCCTTCTGGTCAGCCTAAACTGTACACTGAAGGTGCTTAGGGTTTTATGAAGTCAGCTCACATCATTTAGCATCTGAGACTTTTGTAAGCCCCCTGACAGTCTACAAGGTGCAATGACCCCACTAGCAAATTTCGAAATCCAGAATTGTCCATATGAATCACACCTGAACCCATCCATTGGAGAAGGATGACATATTATTACTGACACTAAAAGGCTAACTCAAAGTGCTGATGTGCTATGGCCTCCTCCACAACCGACTGGTAGAAATTTAGCACTCTCACTTCCTTTTTCATCAGATCTTGCCAAGTACAGAATTACATTACACTACCCAGAACACCAATACACTAGGGCCTCTGGACTAAAGCATATCATTATGTTTCTTCATTTTAGAAGGATGTCATTCGTATTAAATCTCATAGACATCTGGTGTCTGCAAAACAACAATTTTAACAATCGGACATACATTTTCAAGTACTAAAAATCTAACTGCACACAGCAGATTTAGTGAAATCTTAAAACGTCCTCCATGTTTTGAAATCCCCAAATGGCATATCTTCCTGCTAATCTTTAGGGAGGTAAACAAGACCAATGCCTGCTGTGTTTACATGCACCCAAACAGCAAAGGCAAATAAAAGACAGAAAAAGAGGAATACGAGAGTAGAAAACATCAGAAATCCCCATTGTCTGCAGAGAACTCCTCTCAAAAGACTTATCTCAAAGGACAAAACCAATCTGTATTCAGTTATTCACTCCTGCAAGTATGTATAAATACATTTATAACTGCCTCTGGGCTTTATACTGTACAGTGACTTCTTGTCTCTGTGTGAGACTAACAATGGTATTGTACCGTATCTTGTGATCAGGTTCTTGTGTGTGTCTACAGCATTAAACACATTTCTCCTGAACTTTGCTATTTTATACATAGCCATGTAATAAGCAGGAAATTGTACAGTCAGATGGATTTATTTGCCTAGGGTTTATTTTGAAATAATGATCCACTAATTGTACTGTATTCCTAATTTATGCAGTGCCCAAAACAAGCCTGACAGCACGTAAATAATGACTGAATTTAGCAAAAGCAACAATACCTTTTTTTCTAGTGTCTCCCTATGTCTTCTAATTATCATTAAACTAACCTAGTCAAGGAATTTTTTTTTAGCACCTGACAGAGTTTCCGTGTAATGCTGGTATTATCTTTGTCGGGTCCTGAAAGAAGACATAACTCATGCAATTCAACTCACAAGTAGGCCAAATGTCAGTCAAGCTCCCAGGAGAAACATTGTCGTTCCATTTTAAACTGCACTGGTTCTGCCTGAGAGCCTGTGCTGCATCGCGCCAAGTATCAAATTAATATTTAGCATGTTTACATAATAAAATATCATAGTGTTACAAACATAAACATCCTCCCCTTAATGAGAACAGATAACAGCTTCATTATTGTGACAGATGAACTTTACAGTTTACAGTATGTTGTTGTTTGGGTGTGTCTGGGTAGAAATAGCATTGTTACTAATGTAATAATTAATTCCTGTAATAGTCCCACCCTACAGTATGGGATGTTGAATTGCAATCTGAATAAGAATGAAAGCAATAGGACATGAAAAATAAATGATAACATCATTCATTTATACTTTTGCATATTTATGTCCTGATATACTGTTTAAAACATTTTTCTCAACTGATGCATTTTTCTAAACAAAATGTTTTAATTTTGCTATACAGTATATAAAATGTCCTGAAAGCATTGATTTACGGTTGTTTTATTGTTTTTATAAAAATATAAGTTATGTAGTTAGCATGTGTAATTCAGTGAAAAATAAAATATATTATTAAATACATTATTAAAAACGTCACTTTCTGCCATCTTTCCAGCATGTTCATCAATTCAAATTCAGGAAGTGAATTGGAATTTAACTGGTATTCTCAATTTAATTTCAAATGGTGGGTGAGTTTGATGTTGTACTTTGTCATTTTATATTGAGTGAGGTTAAAAGCTTCAAGACTTGACCGCTATCATTTTTATTTTTTTATTTTTTTCTGAAAGGGAAAGGTTGAACTTTAAAAAAAGCTGAGACCTTCAAGCTAGGAATAAATTGTGCTGACCTTTTAAAGCTGTGATAAGAAAGCACAACTTAGCAAAAAGGCCAGACTAGCGCTGGACCTCTGACAGGGAACTTTCTGTCATATCCTGATTAATTTCTTTTTCAACTTGTCAGTCAGAAAAAGTAGCAAAACTGTTGAATTTTTGCCATTTGCCCAGAAGAATCTTAAATCTCCACTGAGTATTTAAAAAGATCCCACAGATTTTTCTCTCTTTCTTTCAGAGACACGCATACACATTCGAAGATGATTATTTCACACAGAGGTCTCAGGAATCTAAGGAATCTGCTCCCTCCTGCACGCTCACATGACATTTGTTAGCCTCACAATGCCTGCCATTTTTATCAGAAACCCCTGATACCAGAAATGGCCTGATCTTATCATGGCCTTAAAGAGACTTCTTAGCACTCATCTTTATTCATCTGTTGACTTCCTCTATAATGCACATTCATTATGGACATGATAGGGTAATTCACTTCTGCTTGTACAATCAAGTTTCAGTTCAGTTGTAAAGTCCCTATGAGTCTGCTTTTGAGTTAGATACTGTACTGCAGTGGATCATTCTCAGAAATGTTGACCTTCCGACTGATTCACTTTTGCATCCAGCTTTGGTCTTATTAAAGCTTATGGCTTACTTTATGATGCTATTTCACAAATAAAGTAAGCCTTGTAACACTAGTGATAATATAATCACTGAAAATTCTCATAAAGGAAAGAGATGGCTTCAAGAATGTCTCAAAACACACATCATTAGACTAACATCAGTATGTTATACTAATATACGTTCGTTTTAAATAAAATGTTACTACTATAGATATTAAACTGATAGACCTTGCACTGCTTATAAAAACAAAATGAGCAATAAATAACTTAGTATCTGTAAATTTAATCAGTGTTATTCAGTTTTCCCAGATGAAGGCAACTAGGGTTTTTCAGGCACCTTCCAAATAATTTATAATCTGCAAAACACTGTAGTCAATCATTGCATATTATTTTACAGAATGTTAGGTTATATAAAAATGATTGGGTGATATAATTATAATGACTTCTTTATTTAGATTTTTTTTTTCATGGCTGAAAAATTGTGTTGGTCTTTTTTTTATTCTGCATATATTTTAAATCAGCTTTACAGAAATGCATAATGTTAATGTTTATAATACTCTACTACTCTACTATTATTTACTATACTGTAGTCAGCATTTAGCAGGTTTACATATGGAGACCATATAAACAATCAACCCGCTGAAATTCGCTATTAGGCTATCGCTCTATATATTCTTTATTTAAAGACCTAGGTTTAAAAAAAAGGCAAAAAAGAAACAGCTCCCTCCACTGGTGGTATAAGGCGCATCTGATCACCGTTATCTCTTAAAATGTGTATACAGTATATATATATATATATATATATATATATATATATATATATATATATATATATATATATATATTAGTCAATGTCAAAGTATTATGTATATTATATATAAAACATATTATATATATATATATATATATATATATATATATATATATATATATATATATATATATATATCAATACTTAGTCAATGTCAAAGTAATAGCATGCATAGACAAGAAACTAGATGTACATCACAACGTCATTTCTAAGATGCCTATGCAAAATGTATCAATTTGTTTACTATTTCATCAGTGACGCAAACGAAAGATTCCACATAAGATGTGATAAGACGATGCCATTACCGTCTAAAATGAGCAAACGTAGGCTATCTATCAGATTAAAGGCTATTAAAAGTCTTATTAACATGCTTTCGCATTTATGTTGCATTTTAAAGTACAGTAACATTTTAAGGTAAAACCAAATGCAGCATAACATAGCCTAGCCTACTAATGAACTTGTGTAAGATGTTAAAATCGTGGTTAAATAATTATAACAGTGGATTAGAAACATTTGGCGTTGTAGACGGCTGAAACTCTTATCTGACGTCAGAAGGGAAATGGGAACAAAAGAATTTCCCCAAGTCTGTGAAGGAACTCTTTGTTTTATTACAAACCAAAGGTGCCTTGAAAATCTTTTTAGTAAGCTTTTTAGGAAGTTTTGTATTTTACACATACATTTCCCTCACATACTGTAACCTTACACTGGCCAATGGTGAACGGTTAAGAGATAAAAGTGTTGACCCCTTAAACTCCTTTTTGTGGGTGATAGTTTTAAGTCTTGGGACATTTCGATACTGTTCATTCTGTGGAACTGATAGTATCCTTATCTATCCAAGTCTCACCGATGCTGGAGAAACAGTGCATGTACTTACAGTGGCACCAGCCCAGATGACAGCACCAGTGCAGCTTGAAACACTTCCCGTGGCTGTGTGTGGCGCAGATGGATAGTCCATCGCAGGGCAGAAAGTCCGGTCGCCCTGCGCAGCTCCTCGCTAGAGCCTGAGCTTCATCTAACTTCTCACTCTTCTGTCCGCCCGAAGCGGCCATCGCGGACGGATCACGCCGACAAAGCCCTCATCAGCACCGATCGCTCGGGGAAGATCAGATGCGCTCAGCCTCGGCTGTTTTCCACTCCGACAATATAAGAACAAAAGTGGAGATACGCCCAAGACTTCGCCTACCCAAGTTCCACTTCTAACCCTTATACAAAAACATATCGTTTACGCTCGATCTGCCTCTAAAACCGTTACTTTTGCATAAAAAATCGCCGTGCCAAATGTGTCCTATAAACAGCTTCAGATTGGCACCGGGACTGATCTTGATGCTTATTGCCGAAGACTTTTCCGTTTCGCTCCTGCTCCATCGATCCCCGCCTCTCTCTCTCTCTCTCTCTCTCTCTCTCTCTCTCTCTCTCTCTCTCTCTCTCTCTCTCTCTCTCTCTCTCTCTCTCGCTCTGTTACGAATGCCTGCTCGCATTTCCACGCATTGACTGTATAGGTTTGTCAAATAATAAGCTACCGTATCCTACCATTTAAAATAAACATTTTAGAGTTCCTCTGATTCTTTCAGTCTGCTGGGGAATTTGCAAAATAGAACCCATAATTTCCTGCAAGATCTTTAAACAGTAGTGGTTCCTCTAGTAACTCCATGAAAAGGAAAAGCTTTGAGATCTATATCCATCGTTTCTTAAAGTAACGCAATTTGATGCTTTAGGACACCATGAAAAGGGCTTTTGTCCATCAATGAAATATGTTCTAGTATGGTGAAGAATTATGTAATAGTCATCCGTGTTTTGTTCAGGTACTGCTTCATGAATACTGTGCACTCAGGCAAACTACTCATTTGTTTGATTAATTGCTATTGTTACTGTATAATACATGTGAAAGTTTTCATCATCAAACCCAGAGATGAAATGGTCTGTCAGGTAAAGTACTTTTTGTAAAGGCAGGTATTGAAGGTCTTCATTTTCCTTTTATCCAAAAAATTAAGCCCCTAGAATTTGTTCTTTCAAAATCTATAGGAAGAATTGCAGAATGGTTTCAGACATTGGCTGTGGAGATGAAAATATTTCAGCTTTCAAAGTTAACCTAAGAACAGTCATAGAGGGTATCCATCCTCAAAGTGTTCCGTTTTCAAAGCTTCTCTATTGTCAGCAGTTTTCTGGTGCGGCTCACCCAACATTTTCCTTCTTCAAAGCCACTGGTGACAGCACAGTGATGGACTTCACATTAGACCACCTCAAGGAAAAAATGCCTGTGTCTTTGTGAGTCTTTCAGTGGGTTAGTTGGTGTGGAACAGCAATGTCAAGGCCACATTATAGCACTGATAAAAACAAGTTGCTTGCAGTCTTTTATCAAAGGATGAAAGAAAAATTGGTATGAATGAAGAAATTCCGTTCATGCATGAACCATATAGAATATCATCAAAAGAGAGATTGTATTCACATGAATTCTTGAGAAAAAAGAGCCTTTGCTATTAGCACAGGAGTTCTTTTATCAAATTTACAATAACTTGACATTTAGCTGTGTCTGAGCATTCATGAAGAATGTACATGAAGAATGTAAACTGGATCCAACTGTCCTGAAAAAACAGCTATCATAAAAAGATAGCCATAATATACTGTTACAGTACACATATTACATTTCCACATATGCCATATGATGTAAAACAAAAAAAAGTATATATCAAACCTATTAAAAATTGGAAAGATTTCATATATTAACAAATACATAGTCCCTACAAATATGTGTTTTTTTATGTATGTGTAATACGTTTTTACACATGTCATGTACATGATATTATACAAGTACATTTAAAAGATAGATATGTATCTTCATCTACCCAGTGAGTGTACACATGAAAAGTATATATGGCCTCAGAGGTAACATATATGTAAATATATGTCATGTAATAAATTTCTATATAAATTATTCTGCCTTAGAGTAGAATGTTAACGTTTCCATCTAAGCTCCTAAAAGAGGTGCTTCCAGAAGCCATATATCCTCTTCTGACTATTATTAATTCATTATTGTCATTAGGATGTCCCCAACACCTTCAAACTGGCTGTTATCAAGCCTCTTATCAAAAAACCACAACTTGACCCAAAATAAGTAATTACAGACCAATCTTGAATCTCCCTTTTCTGTCCAAGATAATAGAAAAGGTAGTATCCTCACAATTATATTCCTTCTTAGAGAAAAATTATATCTGTGAGGATTTCCAGTCAGGATTTAGACTGTATCATAGTACTGAGACTGCTCTCCTTAGAGTTGGAAATTACATGCTCTTATCATCTAATCATGGTTATCTCTGTCTATTAGTGCTATTGGATCTTAGTACTGCGTTTGACACTATTAACCACAACATTCGTTTGCATAGACTAGAAAACTTTGTAGGCATTAATGGAAGTGTATTAGCATGGTTTAAATCTTACTTATATGACCGCCATCAGTTCATAGCAGTGAATGAAGACGTATCATATCGATCACAGTATGGAGTACCTCAAGGCTCAGTACTAGGGCCATTACACTTCATGCTTTACATGTTACCCTTGGGAGATTTCATCAGGAAACGCGTTGTTAGCTTTCACTGTTATGCTGGTGATACTCTGCTCTATATTTCTTCACGGCCCGGCAAAACATACCAATTTGAAAAACTAGCGCAATGCATAGTCGATATAAAAAACTGGATGACGAGTAATTTCTTACTGCTAAATTCAGAAAAAACAGAGGTGTTAATTATAGGACCTAAAAACTCTGCATGTAATAACCTAGAACACTGTTTAAGACTTGATGGCTGCTCTGTCAATTCTTTGTCATCAGTTAGGAACCTAGGTGTGCTATTTGATAGCAATCTTTCCTTAAAAAGCCACATTTCTAGCATTTGTAAAACTTCATTTTTGCATTTGCAAACTGCATTTTTGCATTTGCAACTGCATGTGAAAATTCCTTCAAGGGTGTTGTCTGTAGGAATTTATTTTAAAAAGTATATTTATTCCAATAAATTGATTCCCTTTTATTTTTTAATTAATTTAAGTTTTACATAAGTAAAAAGTGTGAATGTTTTTGTAACTTATTATTACCTATCAAAAAATGATTTTACTGACCTTCACAATAAATTGCTTCTACAAAACTCTATTTAAGTGTTTATATCCCACGTAAAACGTCACGACCTGCCCACATGCTGCAGCAGAACAACAAGATCGTTGCCCGTTGTCACCTGTACCGGACTAGTTTCGGATTTCTGTGGAGTTTTTGAGGGTCTTACACAACGTGCAACCGATGTAAGTAACTATTTACATTGCATAAAGTTAGGTTTTAGCCAAAAGCGGATATCTTGGAGCGCCTGGCAGAGGCCATGTTTTGCTACACAGCATACCCAAATGATGCCCAGAGGTCTGCAGTAGCACAGGCACTAATAGAAAAGCATCCCTGTTTAAAGGAGCTTGGCTCTTTTAATGGAATTTATGGGTGGCAACAGAGCCTGAAATACAAATGTGGAAACTATCGTACCAAACGTAAAGCATTGGGAAGCCCTGGACTCCTGATAAACTCAATGAAACACAAGATGGGAGATGACAGAAAACCTGCCAAAAACATCAAGAAACCAAAGAGGGCAGAAGTAAATTACCTGCCTCAGCTCCCTTCTGGTGAAACAGACAGCAGCTTGAGAATGTGAGGCTTGACCTAATAGAAGCCAGCAAGAAAAGGGACGTCAAAAGCATAAATGACATGATGGCCAGGTAATATAGCTGGAGAAGAATGGAAGTGGTTGTCCAGTCCCCAGATGTGGCAAAATTTAAAGAAAGATGACCTGCCCTCTTTGAACCATTCCAGGTAAATGATTTATTACTGACATGCTGCTCACTCATTTTTTTTTTTAAAAGGCAAATAAAAGTGAACAAGGTTGTTTATGTGATGCTAGACGCACTTTTTGCTGAACACATACTGAAGACCCACCTAACATATTTTATGGAGTATTGGATTGCATAAAAATTAAAGGTTGCAAATTCTTTACACACCTTGAGTGTTCTAAATAACAGTCAAACAATTCATGTATTACAGATAAATTAAGAATTCCGAAGGTGTGCTGCAGTTCCACTAGAATCAGTGTTTATGTCCCAGCTGGACAAGTACACTCCAAAACTTCTTGACCTGTTTAATGCGAAGGGTGGAGCGGTGTGTCAACGCATCAAGAACTTGTTAATGGAACTAATACAGGTGAGGCAAAAGTGGTAAGAATGTAAAGTATTTATTGTAAAGTAAATATAAGCTCTGTTGTATAGGTTGTAGTACATACCCACACTGATAATCAGTGTTGGGGAGTAACTAGTTACATGTAACGGCGTTACGTAATTTAATTACAAAATTAATGTAACTGTAATTAGTTACAGTTACTAAGAAAAAATGAGTAATTAAATTACAGTTACTTATTAAATTTTTAACGATTACAAAGGGGATTACATTTGAATATTTACACACATCCACATACAGATTTAACTGATTTATTTCCCAAATTGCACTGACTATTATGAGACATACGCCCTAATAATTTCCGGGGTGCGGAAATACAGTCTGGTTCGTAGAATCCAGTCATAAAAACGGAATGCCTAACGCGGACGGAATATCCCACATTTTGGATGACTAAATCAAAAGTAGGTCAGTACACTTGAATCAAAACATGACATCGACTAGTGTCTGTGAATATTAAGCCCCAAAAATGCAATATATGACTCCTGCACGTTCTGCGTGTCTGTGGAAATCAGGCGCGGACTGGACACCGGGAGAACCGGGACAATTCACTGCAGTCAAGCCAGCCGCCAAGTAGAAAAGCACGGTCAATCTAGCCGCCACGTTATTTCTAGGGTTGCGTATAAACTGCGTATTACGGTAATACCGTCAGAGAACTGATCTGAATGCAGTGCTCTTCCAGCGAACGCTACTTTTTTTCCCTCAACACACAGTCCGTTACTGTCTGATGCTGAATACCAAAATAAAAACCCTCTAATACTCATATTACAAAATAAGAACAATAATATATGCTTACATTCGAAAAGCTATAAAAATAAAAGTTCTAGAATGCACAGACTGGTTCCACATCAGACAGGAAGTACAGTGTCAACTGCATGCTGCTACATCTACTTTCAAAAATCTATAAAAATAAAAGTTATAGATTGCACAGGCCACTATCACCTCAGATTGAGAGTACACCTTGCCACAATGTCAGCTGCATCGTTTCAGGACTGTCTGATGTGTAATTACAGAATAAGAGCCCCCCAAATATCATAAATGAGATGCTGCATCTCTACATTCAAAAATCTATAAAAATAAAAGTTATAGATTGCACAGGCCACTTTCACCTCAGATTGAGAGTACACCTTGCCACAATGTCAGCTGCATCTTTTCAGAACAGTCTAATGTGTAATTACAGAATAAGAGCCCCGCAAATATTATAAATAAGCTGCTGCATCTCTACATTCAAAAATCTATAAAAATAAGTTATAGATTGCACAGGCCACTTTAACCTCAGATTGAGAGTACACCTTGCCACAATGTCAGCTGCATCGTTTCAGGACTGTCTGACGTGTAATTACAGAATAAGAGCCCCCCCCCCCAATTATCATAAATGAGATGCTGCATCTCTACATTCAAAAATCTATAAAAATAAAAGTTATTGATTGCACAGGCCACTTTCACCTCAGATTGAGAGTACACCTTGCCACAATGTCAGCTGCATCGTTTCAGAAAAGTCTGATGTGTAATTACAAAATAGGAGCCTCCCAAATCTCAAAAATAAGCTGCTGCATCTCTACTTTCAAAAATGTATATTAAAAAAAGTTATAGATTGCACAGGCCACTTTCACCTCATATTGACAGTACACCTTGCCACAATCTCAGCTGCATCGTTTCAGGACAGTCTGATGTGGAATTACAAAATAAGAGCCTCCCAAATCTCATAAATAAGCTGCTGCATCTCTCCTTTTAAAAATGTATATTTAAAAAAGTTATAGATTGCACAGGCCACTTTAACCTCATATTGACAGTATACCTTGCCACAATCTCAGCTGCATCGTTTCGGGACAGTCTGATGTTGAATTACAAAATAAGAGCCTCCCAAATCTCATAAATAAGCTGCTGCATCTCTCCTTTTAAAAATGTATATTTAAAAAAGTTATAGATTGCACAGACCACTTTCACCTCAGATTGAGAGTACACCTTACCACAATGTCAGCTGCATCGTTTCAGGACTGTCTGATGTGTAATTACAGAATAAGAGCCCCCCAAATATCATAAAATCATGAAGTCAAGATCCAAGATGGCGCCGCACATGGCTGCTTCAGTGCTTGGCTCTCCAGTGTTTGTACTGTTTTTGTTCGTTTTTCCTGTTTTTTGTTTAACAAACACGATCAGTTTCACCAGGGATGAACTGCTGAACATTCGGCAGAACACACCACATGATATTTTTCCGGATTTCTATTATACAGACGTTTTACTGAACATTGTTATCGGAGGAGCAGCGGCGCTGATCAAGCGCTTCAAGACGCGCAGACGGGGAAAGCGAGCGGGAGCGCTCGTCAGACTCAGGAAGCGCGGATTTCGAACGCCGTTGCCTAGCATCCATCTCGCAAATCTCCGCTCTCTACCCAACAAAACGGACGAACTCCTTCTGCTCTCTCGGACAAATAAGGATTTCTCTCACTCTGCTGCTCTGTGTTTCACGGAAACCTGGCTGAATGACGCCATACCGGACAGCGCACTCCATCTGCCGGGCTTTCAGCTGTTTAGAGCGGATCGCGACGCAGAATCAACGGGGAAATCGCGCGGCGGCGGGACATGCTTTTACATCAATGAACGGTGGTGTACAGATGTAACTGTATTAAAGAAGATGTGCTGTCCTGATCTAGAAACGCAGTTTATCAACTGCAAGCCGTTCTATTCGCCGCGGGAGTTTCACTCGTTCATTCTGGTTAGTGTTTACATCCCTCCTCAAGCGCAAGTAAGTCTGGCTTTACAGAAACTCGCTGATCAGATCACAGACACAGAACAACAACACCCGGACTCTGTTTTAATCATTCTTGGGGACTTTAATAAAGCCAATCTCTCCCATGAACTGCCAAAATACAGACAGCATGTTACCTGTCCCACCAGAGACAGTAATATACTGGATCACTGTTACACCACAATAAAGGATGCATATCACTCTGTTCCACGAGCAGCTTTGGGACGTTCTGATCACTGTCTGGTTCATCTTATACCGACCTACAAGCAGAAACTTAAATCTGCTAAACCTGTAGTAAAGACTGTGAAGAGATGGACCAGCGAAACAGAGCAGGATTTACAATCTTGTTTTGACATCACAGACTGGAGCGTTTTTGAAGCTGCTACCACCGATCTGGACGAACTCACAGAGACCGTAACATCCTATATTAGTTTCTGTGAGGATATATGCATTCCTACCAGGACTTATTTAACATTCAACAATGATAAGCCATGGTTTACAGTAAAACTCAGACACCTTTGTCAGGCCAAAGAGGATGCCTACAGAAATGGGGACAGGGTCTTGTACAATCAGGCCAGGAACACACTGAACAAAGAGATTAGAGCGGCTAAAAAGACCTACGCTAAAAAGTTGGAAGACCAGTTTACTTCCAACGACTCTACTTCAGTTTGGAGAGGACTGAGAGCCATCACAAACTACAAGACACCATCCCCTTGCACTGAGGCTAATCAACGACTTGCTAACGACCTGAATGAGTTTTATAGTAGATTTGAAACCCCCAACACCCACTCTGACCATCTCCCTGCACAACCATTAACACCTCCTGCAATCCCCCTCTCCATACCTCCTGCAATTCAAATCTGTGAAGATGATGTGCGCCAGGTCTTCAAGAAAAACAAAAGAAGAAAAGCACCAGGCCCAGATGGCATAACACCAGCCTGTCTGAAAACCTGTGCTGACCAGCTGGCCCCCATCTTTTCACAGATCTTCAACAGATCTCTGGAGTTGTGTGAAGTGCCTTCCTGCTTCAAACGCTCAACCATAATCCCCATTCCAAAGAAACCCAAGATAACAGGACTTAACGACTACAGACCTGTGGCTCTAACGTCTGTCGTCATGAAGTCGTTTGAAAAACTGGTTCTGGCTTATCTGAAGGACATCACTGGACCCTTACTAGACCCCCTGCAGTTTGCGTACCGAGCAAACAGGTCCGTGGATGATGCAATCAACATGGCATTGCACTTCATCCTGCAACATCTGGACAAAACAGGGACTTATGTGAGGATCCTGTTTGTGGACTTTAGTTCGGCTTTCAACACCATCATCCCAACAACCCTCCAGACCAAACTGACCCAGCTCTCTGTTCCTAGCTCTATCTGTCAGTGGATCACCAGCTTTCTGACAGATAGGCAACAGTTAGTGAGACTGGGGAAATTCATGTCAAACAGCTGCTCCACCAACACTGGTGCCCCTCAGGGATGTGTTCTCTCCCCTCTGCTCTTCTCCCTGTACACCAACGACTGCACCTCTAAAGACCCCTCTGTCAAGCTCCTGAAGTTTGCAGACGACACTACAGTCATCGGCCTCATCCAGGACGGTGACGAGTCTGCTTACAGACAGGAGGTTGAGCAGCTGGCTGTCTGGTGCAGTCTTAACAACCTGGAGCTGAACACGCTCAAAACAGTGGAGATGACTGTGGACTTTAGGAGAAACCCCCCTGCACTTTCCCCACTCACCATCATGAACAGCACTGTGACTGCAGTGGAGTCATTCAGATTCCTGGGAACCACCATCTCTCAGGACCTGAAGTGGGACAATCACATTGGCTCCATTGTGAAAAAAGCCCAACAAAGGTTGTACTTCCTTCGCCAGCTGAGGAAGTTTAACCTGCCACAGGAGCTGCTGAAACAGTTCTACTCAGCCGTCATTGAGTCAGTCCTGTGTACTTCAATTACTGTCTGGTTTGGTTCAGCTACAAAATCAGATATCAGAAGACTACAGAGAACTGTTCGGACTGCTGAAAGGATTATTGGTGCTCCCCTGCCCACCCTCCAAGAACTGTACACATCCAGAGTGAGGAAAAGGACTCAGAAAATCACTCTGGATCCCTCACATCCAAGTCACCCCATCTTTGAACTTTTGCCATCTGGCCGGCGCCTCAGAGCCGCAAATACAAGAACAGCAAGGCACAAGAATAGTTTCTTCCCCCAGGCAATCTACCTCATGAACAGTTAAATGTTTCCCACTTAAACTTATGCAAAAATGTGCAATATCCTTATATTTATTTGTTACCCCTCCATCCTAGAACATTCCTGCATCTCACTCAATCCTATTCCATTATCATTTATAGCACAATTGTTTATACACTTATTTATTTGCCAATTTGTAAATCTCCTGTAAATTTTTTTTTTTTTTTTTTTTTTTTTCTTCTTTTTTTTTTTTTGTCTGTGTGTTGTTGTCTCTGTTTACTGGAAGCTTATGTCACTAAAACAAATTCCTTGTATGCGCAAGCATACTTGGCAATAAAGCTCTTTCTGATTCTGATTCTGATTCTGATAAATGAGATGCTGCATCTGTATTCAAAAATCAATAAAAATAAAAGTTATAGATTGCAGACGATTTTCACCTCAAATTGAGAGTACACCTTGCCACAATGTCAGCTGCATCGTTTCAGAACAGTCTGATGCGTAATTACAAAATAGGAGCCTCCCAAATCTAAAAAAAAAAGCTGCTGCATATCTACTTTCTAAAATGTATATTAAAAAAAGTTATAGATTGCACAGGCCACTTTCACCTCATATTGAGAGTACACCTTGCCACAATGTCAGCTGCATCGTTTCAGAACAGTCTGATGTGTAATTACAAAATAGGAGCCTCCCAAATCTAAAAAAAAAAAAAGCTGCTGCATCTCTACTTTAAAAAATATATATTAAAAAAAGTTATAGATTGCACAGGCCACTTTCACCTCAGATTGAGAGTACACCTTGCCACAATGTCAGCTGCTTTGTTTCAGGACAGTCTGATGTGTAATTACAAAATAAATGCCTCCCAAATCTCAAAAATAAGCTGCTGCATCTCTATATTCAAAAAATGTATATTAAAAAAAGTTATAGATTGCACAGACCACTTTCACCTCAGATTGAGAGTACACCTTACCACAGTGTCAGCTGCATCGTTTCAGGACTGTCTGATGTGTAATTACAAAATAAGAGCCCACCAAATCTCATAAATATGCTGCTGCATCTCTACTTTCAAAAATATATAAAAATAAAAGTTATAGATTGCACAGACCACTTTCACCTCAGATTGACAGTACACCTTACACACTTTTAGCTGCATTGTTTCAGTACTGTCTGATATGTAATTACAAAATAAGAGCCTCCCAAATCTCAAAAATAAACTGCTGCATCTCTACTTTCAAAAATGTATATTAAAAAAGTTATAGATTGCGCAGGCCACTTTCACTTCGGATTGAAAGTACACCTTGCCACAGTGTCAGCTGTGTCGTTTTAGGACTGTTTAATGTGGAATTACAAAAAAGAGCCCCCTAACATTTATATACAGGTGCATCTCAATCAATTAGAATGATGTGTGAAAGTTTATCTTTTTTAGTAATTCAACTCAAATTGTGAAACTCAGGTATTAAATGAATTAAATGCACACAGAATGATGTAGTTTACATCTTGTCTTCTTTTAATCGTGATGATTTTAATTGTGATGAACAAAAACACACTGTGACGAATGGGGCAGGGCCAAAGCCATGAGATCGAAGCCGGTGAAGTTAATGAGAATGAGAACACCTGCACCACGTACCGGTCTCGAGTCCCACGGAAGAGCTCCGGACGGATAATTGGAGGAGTACAACATTGAAGGACGAGAGAGGACCAGGCCTGGGTTTTATTTTTTGTTTTGTTTGTGCGAGACAGTCGTTCGTGAGGGCGGTGGGCTGGAGTGAGTTGCCGGGCGGATGGACGAGCTTGCTGCTGGCCGCCTGGGATGTGGAGTGAAGGCTGCTGTCCTTGAGGGAGCGGAGGAGTCGCCATCATTGGCCTGGTGGCAGGAGCCTGCTGCCATCCGCCATGACTGGGGAGGAGCAGGGAACGGGGGAATCCTGCCAGCTACCAGGAGCCGTCATCGTCCACTGGGCTATCCAGTGCCGCCACAAGGCACGGTGAAAGAGTTCACCCAGCTTGTGAAGGGCTGAGCTGCGGTGTGTTTGGGAAACAGAACAATTTATTTATTTTTTCCTCTCTCATTTCTGTCTCTCCTCATCCTTCCGTCTCCTTTTCTCTCACCTCATCTGTCTGTTCTTCCCAATCGGTGGGGGGGGGGGGGGGGGGTGTTTAGGGGACATCAGTCTCGTGAGTACACTTGTGGACTACTGTTGCTCTGTTTTGTTTATTTAATTATTACAGTTTTATTTGAATGTTCACCGGTTTCCGCCTCCTCCTTCCCGACTTACGAATGTTCTTACACCCATCAATTCACTCTGTCAACAAATTATTACACACATTGCCAAAGAAGATGGCTGTTCACATAGTGCTGTATCCAAGCATGTTAACAGAAAGTTGAGGGGAAGGAAAAAAGTGTGGAAGAAAAAAATGCACAACCAACCGAGAGAACCGCAGCCTTATGACGATTGTTAAGCAAAATAGATTCAGAATCAGAATCAGCTTGCTTGCGCATACAAGGAATTTGTTTTAGTGACATAAGCTTCCAGTACACACAGACAAAAAAATAAAAAATAAAATTTGGGAAATAAATAAGTGTATAAACAATTGTGCTATAAATGATAATGGAATAGGATAGAATAAGATGCAGGGATGTACTAGGGTGGAGGGGTAACAAATAAATATAAGGATATTGCACATTTCTATTGCATAAGCATAAGTGGGGAACATTTAACTGTTCATGAGGTAGATTGCGTGGGGGAAGAAACTGTTCTTGTGCCTGACTGTTCTGGTATTTGCGGCTCTGAGGCGCCGGCCAGATGGCAAAAGTTTAATGATGGGGTAACTTGGATGTGAGGGATCCAGAGTGATTTTCTGAGCCCTTTTCCTCACTCTGGATGTATACAGTTCTTGAAGGGTGGGCAGGGGAGCACCAATAATCCTTTCAGCAGTCCGAACTGTTCTCTCTAGTCTTCTGATGTCTGATTTTGTTGCTGAACCAAACCAGACAGTTATTGAAGTACAGCAGCTCCTGTGGCAGGTTAAACTTCCTCAGCTGGCAAAGAAAGTACAACCTTTGTTGGGGCTTTTTCACAATGTGATTGTCCCACTTCAGGTCCTGGGAGATGGTGGTTCCCAGGAATCTGAATGACTCCACTGCAGACACAGTGCTGTTCATGATGGTGAGTGGGGGAAGTGCAGGGGGGTTTCTCCAAAAGTCCACGATCATCTCCACTGTTTAAAACGTGTTCAGCTCCTGGTTGTTAAGACTGCACCAGACAGCCAGCTGCTCAACCTCTTTTCTGAAAGCAGACTCGTCACCGTCCTGGATGAGGCCGATGACTGTAGTGTCGTCTGCAAACTTCAGGAGCTTGACAGAGGGGTCTTTAGAGTTGCAATAGTTGGTGAACAGGGAGAAGAGCAGAGGGGAGAGAACACATCCCTGAGGGGCACCAGTGATCCAATATATTACTGTCTCTGGTGGGACATGTAACATGCTGTCTGTATTTTGGCAGTTCATGGGAGAGATTGGCTTTATTAAAGTCCCCAAGAATGATTAAAACAGAGTCTGGGTGTTGTTGTTCTGTCTCTGTGATCTGATCAGCGAGTTTCTGTAAAGCCAGACCTACGTGCGCTTGTGGAGGGATGTAAACATTCACCAGAATGAACGAGTGAAACTCCCGCGGCGAATAGAATGGCTTGCAGTTGAAAAACTGCATTTCTAGATCTGGACAGCACATCTTCTTTAATACAGTTACATCTGTACACCAGCGTTCATTGATGTAAAAGCATGTCCCGCCGCCGCGCGATTTTCCCGTTGATTCTGCGTCGCCATCCGCTCTAAACAGCTGAAAGTCCGGCAGATGGAGCGCGCTGTCCGGTATGGCGTCATTCAGCCAGGTTTCCGTGAAACACAGAACAGCAGAGTGTGAGGAATCCTTATTTGTCCGAGAGAGCAGAAGGAGTTCGTCTGTTTTGTTGGGTAGAGAGCAGAGATTTGCCAGATGTATGCTAGGCAACGGCGTTCAAAATCCACGTTTCCTGAGTTTGACAAGCACTCCTGCTCGCTTTGATCAGCGCCGCTGCTCCTCCGATAACAATGTTCAGTAAAAAGTCTGAATAATTTAAATCCGGTAACAGATCTTGTGGTGTGTTCTGCCGAATGTTCATCAGTTCATCCCTGATGAAACTGATTGTGTTTGTTAAACAAAAAACAGGAAAAACGAACAAAAACAGTATAAATACTGGAGAGCCAAGCACTGAAGCAGCCGTGTGCGGCACCATCGAGTGACAGACTATGACAAGAATTCAAGAATTTGAGTGAACTTCACAGGGAATGGACTGAGGCTGGGGTCACGGCATCAAGTGCCACCACACACAGACGTGTCAAGGAATTTGCTGAAACACGGACAAAGTCTTAGCCGGGCTAAGGAGAAGATGAAGTGGACTGTTGCCCAGTGGTTAAAAAGTCCTCTTTTCAGATGAGAGCAAGTTTTGTATTTCATTTGGAAACCAAGATCCTAGAGTTTAAAGTAAGGGTGGAGAAGCTTATACCCCAAGGTGATTGAAAACTGCTGGTGTTGATTCATTGTGTTTTTTTTAAAACCAAAGACACTGCACCCATTTACCAAGAAATTTTGGAGCATTTCATGCTTCCTTGTGCTGACCAGCTTTTTGAAGATGCTGATTTCATTTTCCAGCAGGATTTGGCACCTGGCCACACTGCCAAAAGCACCAAATGTTGGTTAAATAGTGTTGGTCAAGTCACTTTTATTTATATAGTGCTTTAAACAAAAAAAGATTGTCAAAGCAACTGAACAACATTACTTAGGAAAACAGTGTGTCAATAATGTAAAAATGACAGTTAAAGGCAGTTCATGATTGAATTCAGTGATGTCATCATTCAGCTCAGTTCAGTTAATTTAGTAAATGAAGTGTCCCCAACTAAGCAAACCAGAGGTGACACCGGCAAGGAACCAAAACTTCATCAGTGACCGAATGGAGAAGAAACCTTGGGAGAACCCAGGCTCAGTCGGGGGGGGGGCAGTTCTCCTCTGACCCGATGAAGCCAGCAGTTCAATTACAGGCTGCAGCAAGTCAGATTGTGCAGAAGAATCATCGGTTTCCTGTGGTCTTGTCCCAGTGGTCGTTGAAGACAAGGTCTTTACAGGGGATCTGTCTCTGTGGCTCATCTAGTTGATCTGGTCTCCGCTGTCTCGCAGGGCTGTAGAGGTCCTTTCTAGGTGCTAATCCTCCATTTGTCTGGATACTGACTGAATGCGGGTGACCCTCTGATCTGGATAAAGACTGGATCTGGTGGCTACGGTGACCTCAGAATAAGGGAGAAACAGACTAATATTAGCGTAGATGCCATTCAAATACTTAGGTGCTAAACCATTCAGAGCTTTATAAGTAATAAGCAAGATTTTAAAATGTATACAATGTTTGATAGGGAGCCAGTGCAGTGTTGACAGAACCGTGCTAATATGGTCATAGTTCCTGGTTCTATTAAGAACTCTAGCTGCTGCATTTAGCATCTAGGACTAGCTGAAGTTTGTTTATTAAGCATGCAGCACAACCACCCTATAAAGCATTACAATAATCTAACCTTGAGGTCATAAACGCATGGAATAACATTTCTGCATTTGATATTGAGAGGATAGGCTGTAATTTAGATATATTTTTGAGATGGAAAAATGCAGATTTACAAATGATAGAAATGGGTTTTTTTAAAGAAAGAATTGCTATCAAATAGCAAACCTACGTTCCTAACGGATGACGAAAAATTTACAGAGCAGCAATCAAGTCTTAGTAAGCGTTATAGGCTATTACATGCAGAGTTTTTAGGTCCTATAATTAACACCACCTTTTTTAAATCGTCTATGCATTCCGTTTTTTTTTTAATTGGTATGTTTCGCCGGGCAGTGAAGAAATATAGAGCTGAGTATCATCAGCATAACAGTTAAAGCTAACACTGTGTTTTCTGATGATATCTTCTAAGGGTAACATGTAAAGCGTTTAGAGTCATGGCCCTAGTACTGAGCCTTGATGTACTCCATACTGCACTTGTTATTCATATGATACCTCTTCATTCAATGCTACGAATTGATGGCGGTCATATAAGTACGATTTAAACCATGCTAATGCACTTCCATTAATGCCAAAAAAGTTTTCTAGTCAATGCAAAAGAATGTTGTGGTCAATAGTGTCTTGCACTAAAATCCAATAGCACAAATAGAGAGATACAACCACAGAGATCGGTCTATAATTAAGTAGTTCTCAACTTTGGGATCAAGTTGTGGTTTTTTGATGAGAGGCTTAATAACAGCCAGTCTAAAGGTTTTGGAGACATACCCTTATGGCAATGAGGAATTAATAATAGTCACAAGAGGATCTATGACTTCTGGAAGCACCTCTTTTAGTAGCTAAGATTGAATAGGGTCTAACATATATGTTGTTGGTTTAGATGATTTAACAAGTTTATACAATTCTTCCTATCCTATAGTAGAGAATGACTGGAACTGTTCCTCAGGGGATCTATAGTGCACTGTCTGATGTGATACTGTAGCTGAAGGCTGCATTGTTACAATTTTATCTCTAATAGAATCGATCTTAGAAGTAAAGTAGTTCATAAAGTCATTACTGCTGTCATGTTGGGAAATGTCAACACAGTGTGCTTGACTTCCCAGCAAACTCACAAGACCTGAACCCCATAGAGAATCAATAGGATATTGCCAAGAGGAAAATGAGAAACCCAAAAAAAAATGCTGCTAAGCTGAGGGCCACTGTCAAAGAAACCTGGGCTTCCATTCCACCTCAGCAGTGCCACAAACTGATCACCTCGATGCCACGCCGAATTAAGGCAGTAATTAAAGCAAAAGGAGCCCCTACCATTTATTGAGTACATGTACAGTAAAGGAAAATTAAGAAGACCAACCATTCACAATTTTTCTTTTTATTGTTCTTAAGTATAATAACTTGTTGAGATTCATCACAATTAAAAGGACCAAAGACTTAAACTACTTCAGTCTGTGTGCATTGAATTTAATTACAATACACAAGTTTAACAATTAGAGTTGAATTACTGAAATAAATGAACTTTACCATGACTCTCAATCTGAGGTTGAGCTAGTCTGTGCAATCTAGAACGTTTATTTTTATTGATTTTTGAAAGTAGAGATGCAGCAGCATATTTATGAGATTTAGGAGGCTCTTATTTCGTAATTCCACATCAGATAGTCCTGAAGCAATGCAGCTGACATTGTGGCAAGGTGTACTCTCAATCTGAGGTGAAAGTGGTCTGTGCAATCTATAACTTTTATTTTTATAGATTTTTGAATGTAGGGATACAGCATCTCATTTATGATATTTGGGGGGCTCTTATTCTGTAATTAAGACATCAGACTGTCCTGAAACGATGCAGCTGACATTGTGGTAAGGTGTACTCTCAATCTGAGGTGAAAGTGGTCTGTGCAATCTATAACTTTTATTTTTATAAATTTTTGAAAGTAAAGATGCAGCAGCTTGGTTATGAGATTTGGAAGGCTCTTATTTTGTAATTCCAAATCAGACTGTCCTGAAACGATGCAGGTGACATTGTGGCAAGGTGTACTCTCAATCTGAGGTGAAAGTGGTCTGTGCAATCTATAACTTTTATTTTTATAGATTTTTGAATGTAGAGATGCAGCACCTTGTTCATGAGATTTCGGAGGTTCTTATTTTGTAATTCCACATCAGACTGTCCTGAAACGATGCAGCTGACATTGTGGCTAGGTGTACTCTCAATCTGTGGTGAAAACATTCTGTGCAATCTATAACTTATTTTTATAGATTTTTGAAAGTCGAGATGCAGCAGCTTGTTTATGAGATTTGGGAGGCTCTTATTTTGTAATTACACATCAGACTGTCCTGAAACGATGCAGCTGACATTGTGGCTAGGTGTACTCTCAATCTGAGGTGGAAGTCGTCTGTGCAATCTATAACTTTTATTTTTATAGTTTTTTGAATGTAGAGATGCAGCATCTCATTTATGATATTTGGGGGGCTCTTATTCTCTATGTACACATCAGACAGTCCTGAAACGATGCAGCTGACATTGTGGCAAGGTGTACTCTCAATCTGAGGTAAAAGTGGTCTGTGCAATCTATAACTTTTATTTTCATAGATTTTTGAAAGTAGAGATGCAGCAGCTTGTTTATGAGATTTGGGAGGCTCTTATTTTGCAATTCCACATCAGACTGTCCTGAAAAGATGCAGCTGACATTGTGGCAATGTGTACTCTCAATCTGAGGTGAAAGTGGTCTGTGCAATCTATAACTTTTATTTTTATAGATTTTTGAAAGTAGAGATGCAGCAGCTTGTTTATGAGATTTGGGAGGCTCTTATTTTGTAATTGCACATCAGACAGTCCTGAAACGATGCAGCTGACATTGTGGTAAGGTGTACTCTCAATCTGAGGTGAAAGTGGTCTGTGCAATCTATAACTTTTATTTTTATAGATTTTTGAATGTAGAGATGCAGCAGCTTATTTATGATATTAGGGAGGCTCTTATTTTGTAATTCCAAATCAGACTGTCCTGAAACGATGCAGCTGACATTGTGGCAAGGTGTACTCTCAATCTGCAGTGAAAGTGGCCTGTGCAATCTATAACTTTTTTAAATATACATTTTTGAATGTAGATTCAGCAGCTTATTTATAAGATTTGGGAGGCTCTTATTTTGTAATTACACATCAGACTGTCCTGAAACGATGCAATTGAGATTGTGGCAAGGTGTACTCTCAATCTGAGGTGAAAGTGGCCTGTGCAATCTATAACTTTTTTTAATATACATTTTTGAAAGCAGATACAGCATCTTATTTTTGAGATTTGGGAGGCTCCTATTTTGTAATTCCACATCAGACTGTTATGAAACGATGCAGCTGACATTGTGGCAAGGTGTACTCTCAATCTGAGGTGAAAGTCGTCTGTGCAACCTATAACTTTTATTTTAAAGATTTTTGAATGTAGAGATGCAGCATCTCATTTATGATATTTGGGGGGGCTCTTATTCTGTAATTACACATCAGATAGTCCTGAAACGACGCAGCTGACATTGTGGTAAGGTGTAGTCTCAATCTGAGGTAAAAGTGGTCTGTGCAATCTATAACTTTTATTTTTATAGATTTTTGAAAGTAGAGATGCAGCAGTTGTTTATTAGATTTGGGAGGCTCTTATTTTGCAATTCCACATCAGACTGTCCTGAAACGATTGTGGAAAGGTGTACTGTCAATCTGAGGTGAAAGTGGCCTGTGTAATCTATAACTTTTTTTAATATACATTTTTGAATGCAGATGCAGCATCTTATTTTTGAGATTTGGGAGGCTCCTATTTTGTAATTCCGCATCAGACTGTTCTGAAACGATGCAGCTGACATTGTGACAAGGTGTACTCTCAATCTGAGGTGGAAGTCATCTGTGCAATCAATAACTTTTATTTTTATAGATTTTTGAAAGT
Source organism: Carassius carassius (assembly GCF_963082965.1). Lineage (NCBI taxonomy): Eukaryota > Metazoa > Chordata > Actinopteri > Cypriniformes > Cyprinidae > Carassius > Carassius carassius. The sequence goes on from NC_081761.1 coordinate 21,127,414, forward strand.
AGAGATGCAGCAGCTTGTTTATGAGATTTGGGAGGTTCTTATTTTGTAATTACACATCAGACAGTTCTGAAATGATGTAGCTGACATTGTGGAAAGGTGTACTCTTAATCTGAGGTGAAAGTGGTCTGTGCAATCTATAACTTTTATTTTTATAGATTTTTGAATGTAGAAATGCAGCATCTCATTTATGATATTTGGGGGGCTCTTATTCTGTAAGTACACATCAGATAGTCCTGAAACAACGCAGCTGACATTGTGGTAAGGTGTACTCTCAATCTGAGGTGAAAGTGGTCTGTGCAATCTATAACTTTTATTTTTAAAGATTTTTGAAAGTAGATATGCAGCAGCTTGTTTATGAGATTTGGGAGGCTCTTATTTTGTAATTCCAAATCAGACTGTCCTGAAACGATGCAGCTGACATTGTGGCAAGGTGTACTCTCAATCTGAGGTGAAAGTGGTCTGTGCAATCTATAACTTTTATTTTTATAGATTTTTGAATGTAGAGATGCAGCAGCTTATTTATGATATTGGGGAGGCTCTTATTTTGTAATTCCAAATCAGACTGTCCTGAAACGATGCAGCTGACATTGTGGCAAGGTGTACTCTCAATCTGCAGTGAAAGTGGCCTGTGCAATCTATAACTTTTTTTAATATACATTTTTGAAAGCAGATGCAGCATCTTATTTTTGAGATTTGGGAGGCTCCTATTTTGTAATTCCGCATCAGACTGTCCTGAAACGATGCAGCTGACATTTTGGCAAGGTGTACTCTCAATCTGAGGTGAAAGTCGTCTGTGCAATCAATAACTTTTATTTTTATAGATTTTTGAAAGTAGAGATGCAGCAGCTTGTTTATGAGATTTGGGAGGCTCTTATTTTGTAATTACACATCAGACAGTTCTGAAACGATGCAGCTGACATTGTGGTAAGGTGTACTCTTAATCTGAGGTGAAAGTGGTCTGTGCAATCTATAACTTTTATTTTTTATAGATTTTTGAATGTAGAGATGCAGCATCTCATTTATGATATTTGGGGGGCTCTTATTCTGTAATTACACATCAGATAGTCCTGAAACGACGCAGCTGACATTGTGGTAAGGTGTACTCTCAATCTGAGGTGAAAGTGGTCTGTGCAATCTATAACTTTTATTTTTATAGATTTTTGAAAGTAGAGATGCAGCAGCTTGTTTATGAGATTTGGCAGGCTCTTATTTTGCAATTCCACATCAGACTGTCCTGAAACGATGCAGCTGACATTGTGGCAAGGTGTACTGTCAATCTGAGGTGAAAGTGGCCTGTGCAATCTATAACTTTTTTTAATATACATTTTTGAAAGCAGAAATGCAGCATCTTATTTTTGAGATTTGGGAGGCTCCTATTTTGTAATTCCGCTTTTGACTGTTCTGAAACGATGCAGCTGACATTGTGGCAAGGTGTACTCTCAATCTGAGGTGAAAGTCCTCTGTGCAATCAATAACTTTTATTTTTATAGATTTTTAAAAGGAGAGATGCAGCATCTCATTTATGATATTTGGGGGGGCTCTTATTCTGTAATTACACATCAGACAGTCCTGAAACTATGCAGCTGACATTGTGGTAAGGTGTACTCTCAATCTGAGGTGAAAGTGGTCTGTGCAATCTATAACTTTTATTTTTATAGATTTTTGAAAGTAGAGATGCAGCAGCTTGTTTATGAGATTTGGGAGGCTCTTATTTTGTAATTCCAAATCAGACTGTCCTGAAACGATGCAGCTGACATTGTGGCAAGGTGTACTCTCAATCTGAGGTGAAAGTGGTCTGTGCAATCTATAACTTTTATTTTTATAGATTTTTGAATGTAGAGATGCAGCAGCTTATTTATGATATTGGGGAGGCTCTTATTTTGTAATTCCAAATCAGACTGTCCTGAAACGATGCAGCTGGCATTGTGGCAAGGTGTACTCTCAATCTGCAGTGAAAGTGGCCTGTGCAATCTATAACTTTTATTTTTATAGATTTTTGAATGTAGAGATGCAGCACCTTGTTCATGAGATTTCGGAGGTTCTTATTTTGTAATTCCACATCAGACTGTCCTGAAACGATGCAGCTGACATTGTGGCTAGGTGTACTCTCAATCTGTGGTGAAAACATTCTGTGCAATCTATAACTTATTTTTATAGATTTTTGAAAGTCGAGATGCAGCAGCTTGTTTATGAGATTTGGGAGGCTCTTATTTTGTAATTACACATCAGACTGTCCTGAAACGATGCAGCTGACATTGTGGCTAGGTGTACTCTCAATCTGAGGTGGAAGTCGTCTGTGCAATCTATAACTTTTATTTTTATAGTTTTTTGAATGTAGAGATGCAGCATCTCATTTATGATATTTGGGGGGCTCTTATTCTCTATGTACACATCAGACAGTCCTGAAACGATGCAGCTGACATTGTGGCAAGGTGTACTCTCAATCTGAGGTAAAAGTGGTCTGTGCAATCTATAACTTTTATTTTCATAGATTTTTGAAAGTAGAGATGCAGCAGCTTGTTTATGAGATTTGGGAGGCTCTTATTTTGCAATTCCACATCAGACTGTCCTGAAAAGATGCAGCTGACATTGTGGCAATGTGTACTCTCAATCTGAGGTGAAAGTGGTCTGTGCAATCTATAACTTTTATTTTTATAGATTTTTGAAAGTAGAGATGCAGCAGCTTGTTTATGAGATTTGGGAGGCTCTTATTTTGTAATTGCACATCAGACAGTCCTGAAACGATGCAGCTGACATTGTGGTAAGGTGTACTCTCAATCTGAGGTGAAAGTGGTCTGTGCAATCTATAACTTTTATTTTTATAGATTTTTGAATGTAGAGATGCAGCAGCTTATTTATGATATTAGGGAGGCTCTTATTTTGTAATTCCAAATCAGACTGTCCTGAAACGATGCAGCTGACATTGTGGCAAGGTGTACTCTCAATCTGCAGTGAAAGTGGCCTGTGCAATCTATAACTTTTTTAAATATACATTTTTGAATGTAGATTCAGCAGCTTATTTATAAGATTTGGGAGGCTCTTATTTTGTAATTACACATCAGACTGTCCTGAAACGATGCAATTGAGATTGTGGCAAGGTGTACTCTCAATCTGAGGTGAAAGTGGCCTGTGCAATCTATAACTTTTTTTAATATACATTTTTGAAAGCAGATACAGCATCTTATTTTTGAGATTTGGGAGGCTCCTATTTTGTAATTCCACATCAGACTGTTATGAAACGATGCAGCTGACATTGTGGCAAGGTGTACTCTCAATCTGAGGTGAAAGTCGTCTGTGCAACCTATAACTTTTATTTTAAAGATTTTTGAATGTAGAGATGCAGCATCTCATTTATGATATTTGGGGGGGCTCTTATTCTGTAATTACACATCAGATAGTCCTGAAACGACGCAGCTGACATTGTGGTAAGGTGTAGTCTCAATCTGAGGTAAAAGTGGTCTGTGCAATCTATAACTTTTATTTTTATAGATTTTTGAAAGTAGAGATGCAGCAGTTGTTTATGAGATTTGGGAGGCTCTTATTTTGCAATTCCACATCAGACTGTCCTGAAACGATTGTGGAAAGGTGTACTGTCAATCTGAGGTGAAAGTGGCCTGTGTAATCTATAACTTTTTTTAATATACATTTTTGAATGCAGATGCAGCATCTTATTTTTGAGATTTGGGAGGCTCCTATTTTGTAATTCCGCATCAGACTGTTCTGAAACGATGCAGCTGACATTGTGACAAGGTGTACTCTCAATCTGAGGTGGAAGTCATCTGTGCAATCAATAACTTTTATTTTTATAGATTTTTGAAAGTAGAGATGCAGCAGCTTGTTTATGAGATTTGGGAGGTTCTTATTTTGTAATTACACATCAGACAGTTCTGAAATGATGTAGCTGACATTGTGGAAAGGTGTACTCTTAATCTGAGGTGAAAGTGGTCTGTGCAATCTATAACTTTTATTTTTATAGATTTTTGAATGTAGAAATGCAGCATCTCATTTATGATATTTGGGGGGCTCTTATTCTGTAAGTACACATCAGATAGTCCTGAAACAACGCAGCTGACATTGTGGTAAGGTGTACTCTCAATCTGAGGTGAAAGTGGTCTGTGCAATCTATAACTTTTATTTTTAAAGATTTTTGAAAGTAGATATGCAGCAGCTTGTTTATGAGATTTGGGAGGCTCTTATTTTGTAATTCCAAATCAGACTGTCCTGAAACGATGCAGCTGACATTGTGGCAAGGTGTACTCTCAATCTGAGGTGAAAGTGGTCTGTGCAATCTATAACTTTTATTTTTATAGATTTTTGAATGTAGAGATGCAGCAGCTTATTTATGATATTGGGGAGGCTCTTATTTTGTAATTCCAAATCAGACTGTCCTGAAACGATGCAGCTGACATTGTGGCAAGGTGTACTCTCAATCTGCAGTGAAAGTGGCCTGTGCAATCTATAACTTTTTTTAATATACATTTTTGAAAGCAGATGCAGCATCTTATTTTTGAGATTTGGGAGGCTCCTATTTTGTAATTCCGCATCAGACTGTCCTGAAACGATGCAGCTGACATTTTGGCAAGGTGTACTCTCAATCTGAGGTGAAAGTCGTCTGTGCAATCAATAACTTTTATTTTTATAGATTTTTGAAAGTAGAGATGCAGCAGCTTGTTTATGAGATTTGGGAGGCTCTTATTTTGTAATTACACATCAGACAGTTCTGAAACGATGCAGCTGACATTGTGGTAAGGTGTACTCTTAATCTGAGGTGAAAGTGGTCTGTGCAATCTATAACTTTTATTTTTTATAGATTTTTGAATGTAGAGATGCAGCATCTCATTTATGATATTTGGGGGGCTCTTATTCTGTAATTACACATCAGATAGTCCTGAAACGACGCAGCTGACATTGTGGTAAGGTGTACTCTCAATCTGAGGTGAAAGTGGTCTGTGCAATCTATAACTTTTATTTTTATAGATTTTTGAAAGTAGAGATGCAGCAGCTTGTTTATGAGATTTGGCAGGCTCTTATTTTGCAATTCCACATCAGACTGTCCTGAAACGATGCAGCTGACATTGTGGCAAGGTGTACTGTCAATCTGAGGTGAAAGTGGCCTGTGCAATCTATAACTTTTTTTAATATACATTTTTGAAAGCAGAAATGCAGCATCTTATTTTTGAGATTTGGGAGGCTCCTATTTTGTAATTCCGCTTTTGACTGTTCTGAAACGATGCAGCTGACATTGTGGCAAGGTGTACTCTCAATATGAGGTGAAAGTCCTCTGTGCAATCAATAACTTTTATTTTTATAGATTTTTAAAAGGAGAGATGCAGCATCTCATTTATGATATTTGGGGGGGCTCTTATTCTGTAATTACACATCAGACAGTCCTGAAACTATGCAGCTGACATTGTGGTAAGGTGTACTCTCAATCTGAGGTGAAAGTGGTCTGTGCAATCTATAACTTTTATTTTTATAGATTTTTGAAAGTAGAGATGCAGCAGCTTGTTTATGAGATTTGGGAGGCTCTTATTTTGTAATTCCAAATCAGACTGTCCTGAAACGATGCAGCTGACATTGTGGCAAGGTGTACTCTCAATCTGAGGTGAAAGTGGTCTGTGCAATCTATAACTTTTATTTTTATAGATTTTTGAATGTAGAGATGCAGCAGCTTATTTATGATATTGGGGAGGCTCTTATTTTGTAATTCCAAATCAGACTGTCCTGAAACGATGCAGCTGGCATTGTGGCAAGGTGTACTCTCAATCTGCAGTGAAAGTGGCCTGTGCAATCTATAACTTTTATTTTTATAGATTTTTGAATGTAGAGATGCAGCACCTTGTTCATGAGATTTCGGAGGTTCTTATTTTGTAATTCCACATCAGACTGTCCTGAAACGATGCAGCTGACATTGTGGCTAGGTGTACTCTCAATCTGTGGTGAAAACATTCTGTGCAATCTATAACTTATTTTTATAGATTTTTGAAAGTCGAGATGCAGCAGCTTGTTTATGAGATTTGGGAGGCTCTTATTTTGTAATTACACATCAGACTGTCCTGAAACGATGCAGCTGACATTGTGGCTAGGTGTACTCTCAATCTGAGGTGGAAGTCGTCTGTGCAATCTATAACTTTTATTTTTATAGTTTTTTGAATGTAGAGATGCAGCATCTCATTTATGATATTTGGGGGGCTCTTATTCTCTATGTACACATCAGACAGTCCTGAAACGATGCAGCTGACATTGTGGCAAGGTGTACTCTCAATCTGAGGTAAAAGTGGTCTGTGCAATCTATAACTTTTATTTTCATAGATTTTTGAAAGTAGAGATGCAGCAGCTTGTTTATGAGATTTGGGAGGCTCTTATTTTGCAATTCCACATCAGACTGTCCTGAAAAGATGCAGCTGACATTGTGGCAATGTGTACTCTCAATCTGAGGTGAAAGTGGTCTGTGCAATCTATAACTTTTATTTTTATAGATTTTTGAAAGTAGAGATGCAGCAGCTTGTTTATGAGATTTGGGAGGCTCTTATTTTGTAATTGCACATCAGACAGTCCTGAAACGATGCAGCTGACATTGTGGTAAGGTGTACTCTCAATCTGAGGTGAAAGTGGTCTGTGCAATCTATAACTTTTATTTTTATAGATTTTTGAATGTAGAGATGCAGCAGCTTATTTATGATATTAGGGAGGCTCTTATTTTGTAATTCCAAATCAGACTGTCCTGAAACGATGCAGCTGACATTGTGGCAAGGTGTACTCTCAATCTGCAGTGAAAGTGGCCTGTGCAATCTATAACTTTTTTAAATATACATTTTTGAATGTAGATTCAGCAGCTTATTTATAAGATTTGGGAGGCTCTTATTTTGTAATTACACATCAGACTGTCCTGAAACGATGCAATTGAGATTGTGGCAAGGTGTACTCTCAATCTGAGGTGAAAGTGGCCTGTGCAATCTATAACTTTTTTTAATATACATTTTTGAAAGCAGATACAGCATCTTATTTTTGAGATTTGGGAGGCTCCTATTTTGTAATTCCACATCAGACTGTTATGAAACGATGCAGCTGACATTGTGGCAAGGTGTACTCTCAATCTGAGGTGAAAGTCGTCTGTGCAACCTATAACTTTTATTTTAAAGATTTTTGAATGTAGAGATGCAGCATCTCATTTATGATATTTGGGGGGGCTCTTATTCTGTAATTACACATCAGATAGTCCTGAAACGACGCAGCTGACATTGTGGTAAGGTGTAGTCTCAATCTGAGGTAAAAGTGGTCTGTGCAATCTATAACTTTTATTTTTATAGATTTTTGAAAGTAGAGATGCAGCAGTTGTTTATGAGATTTGGGAGGCTCTTATTTTGCAATTCCACATCAGACTGTCCTGAAACGATTGTGGAAAGGTGTACTGTCAATCTGAGGTGAAAGTGGCCTGTGTAATCTATAACTTTTTTTAATATACATTTTTGAATGCAGATGCAGCATCTTATTTTTGAGATTTGGGAGGCTCCTATTTTGTAATTCCGCATCAGACTGTTCTGAAACGATGCAGCTGACATTGTGACAAGGTGTACTCTCAATCTGAGGTGGAAGTCATCTGTGCAATCAATAACTTTTATTTTTATAGATTTTTGAAAGTAGAGATGCAGCAGCTTGTTTATGAGATTTGGGAGGTTCTTATTTTGTAATTACACATCAGACAGTTCTGAAATGATGTAGCTGACATTGTGGAAAGGTGTACTCTTAATCTGAGGTGAAAGTGGTCTGTGCAATCTATAACTTTTATTTTTATAGATTTTTGAATGTAGAAATGCAGCATCTCATTTATGATATTTGGGGGGCTCTTATTCTGTAAGTACACATCAGATAGTCCTGAAACAACGCAGCTGACATTGTGGTAAGGTGTACTCTCAATCTGAGGTGAAAGTGGTCTGTGCAATCTATAACTTTTATTTTTAAAGATTTTTGAAAGTAGATATGCAGCAGCTTGTTTATGAGATTTGGGAGGCTCTTATTTTGTAATTCCAAATCAGACTGTCCTGAAACGATGCAGCTGACATTGTGGCAAGGTGTACTCTCAATCTGAGGTGAAAGTGGTCTGTGCAATCTATAACTTTTATTTTTATAGATTTTTGAATGTAGAGATGCAGCAGCTTATTTATGATATTGGGGAGGCTCTTATTTTGTAATTCCAAATCAGACTGTCCTGAAACGATGCAGCTGACATTGTGGCAAGGTGTACTCTCAATCTGCAGTGAAAGTGGCCTGTGCAATCTATAACTTTTTTTAATATACATTTTTGAAAGCAGATGCAGCATCTTATTTTTGAGATTTGGGAGGCTCCTATTTTGTAATTCCGCATCAGACTGTCCTGAAACGATGCAGCTGACATTTTGGCAAGGTGTACTCTCAATCTGAGGTGAAAGTCGTCTGTGCAATCAATAACTTTTATTTTTATAGATTTTTGAAAGTAGAGATGCAGCAGCTTGTTTATGAGATTTGGGAGGCTCTTATTTTGTAATTACACATCAGACAGTTCTGAAACGATGCAGCTGACATTGTGGTAAGGTGTACTCTTAATCTGAGGTGAAAGTGGTCTGTGCAATCTATAACTTTTATTTTTTATAGATTTTTGAATGTAGAGATGCAGCATCTCATTTATGATATTTGGGGGGCTCTTATTCTGTAATTACACATCAGATAGTCCTGAAACGACGCAGCTGACATTGTGGTAAGGTGTACTCTCAATCTGAGGTGAAAGTGGTCTGTGCAATCTATAACTTTTATTTTTATAGATTTTTGAAAGTAGAGATGCAGCAGCTTGTTTATGAGATTTGGCAGGCTCTTATTTTGCAATTCCACATCAGACTGTCCTGAAACGATGCAGCTGACATTGTGGCAAGGTGTACTGTCAATCTGAGGTGAAAGTGGCCTGTGCAATCTATAACTTTTTTTAATATACATTTTTGAAAGCAGAAATGCAGCATCTTATTTTTGAGATTTGGGAGGCTCCTATTTTGTAATTCCGCTTTTGACTGTTCTGAAACGATGCAGCTGACATTGTGGCAAGGTGTACTCTCAATCTGAGGTGAAAGTCCTCTGTGCAATCAATAACTTTTATTTTTATAGATTTTTAAAAGGAGAGATGCAGCATCTCATTTATGATATTTGGGGGGGCTCTTATTCTGTAATTACACATCAGACAGTCCTGAAACTATGCAGCTGACATTGTGGTAAGGTGTACTCTCAATCTGAGGTGAAAGTGGTCTGTGCAATCTATAACTTTTATTTTTATAGATTTTTGAAAGTAGAGATGCAGCAGCTTGTTTATGAGATTTGGGAGGCTCTTATTTTGTAATTCCAAATCAGACTGTCCTGAAACGATGCAGCTGACATTGTGGCAAGGTGTACTCTCAATCTGAGGTGAAAGTGGTCTGTGCAATCTATAACTTTTATTTTTATAGATTTTTGAATGTAGAGATGCAGCAGCTTATTTATGATATTGGGGAGGCTCTTATTTTGTAATTCCAAATCAGACTGTCCTGAAACGATGCAGCTGGCATTGTGGCAAGGTGTACTCTCAATCTGCAGTGAAAGTGGCCTGTGCAATCTATAACTTTTTTTAAAATACATTTTTGAAAGCAGATGCAGCATCTTATTTTTGAGATTTGGGAGGCTCCTATTTTGTAATTCCGCATCAGACTGTCCTGAAACGATGCAGCTGACATTTTGGCAAGGTGTACTCTCAATCTGAGGTGAAAGTCGTCTGTGCAATCAATAACTTTTATTTTTATAGATTTTTGAATGTAGAGATGCAGCAGCTTGTTTATGAGATTTGGGAGGCTCTTATTTTGTAATTACACATCAGACAGTTCTGAAACGATGCAGCTGACATTGTGGTAAGGTGTACTCTTAATCTGAGGTGAAAGTGGTCTGTGCAATCTATAACTTTTATTTTTTATAGATTTTTGAATGTAGAGATGCAGCATCTCATTTATGATATTTGGGGGGCTCTTATTCTGTAATTACACATCAGATAGTCCTGAAACGATGCAGCTGACATTGTGGTAAGGTATACTCTCAATTCGAGGTGAAAGTGGTCTGTGCAATCTATAACTTTTATTTTTATAGATTTTTGAAAGTAGAGATGCAGCAGCTTGTTTATGAGATTTGGGAGGCTCTTATTTTGTAATTCCAAATCAGACTGTCCTGAAACGATGCAGCTGACATTGTGGCAAGGTGTACTCTCAATCTGACGTGAAAGTGGTCTGTGCAATCTATAACTTTTATTTTTATAGATTTTTGAAAGTAGAGATGCAGCAGCTTGTTTATGAGATTTGGGAGGCTCTTATTTTGCAATTCCACATCAGACTGTCCTGAAACGTTGCAGCTGACATTGTGGCAAGGTGTACTGTCAATCTGAGGTGAAAGTGGCCTGTGCAATCTATAACTTTTTTTAATATACATTTTTGAAAGCAGAAATGCAGCATCTTATTTTTGAGATTTGGGAGGCTCCTATTTTGTAATTCCGCTTTAGACTGTTCTGAAACGATGCAGCTGACATTTTGGCAAGGTGCACTCTCAATCTGAGGTGAAAGTCCTCTGTGCAATCAATAACTTTTATTTTTATAGATTTTTAAAAGGAGAGATGCAGCATCTCATTTATGATATTTGGGGGGCTCTTATTCTGTAATTACACATCAGACAGTCCTGAAACGATGCAGCTGACATTGTGGTAAGGTGTACTCTCAATCTGAGGTGAAAGTGGTCTGTGCAATCTATAACTTTTATTTTTATAGATTTTTTAAGGTAGAGATGCAGCAGCTTGTTTATGAGATTTGGGTGGCTCTTATTTTGTAATTACACATCAGACTGTCCTGAAACGATGCAGCTGACATTGTGGCAAGGTGTACTCTCAATCTGAGGTGAAAGTGGTCTGTGCAAACTATAACTTTTATTTTTATAGATTTTTGAAAGTAGAGATGCAGCAGCTTATTTATGAGATTTGGGAGGCTCTTATTTTGTAATTACACATCAGACTGTCCTGAAACGATGCAGCTGAGATTGTGGTAAGGTGTACTCGCAATCTGAGGTGGTCTGTGCAATCTATAACTTTTATTTTTATAGATTTTTGAATGTAGAGATGCAGCAGCATGCAGCTGACACTGTACTTTCTGTCTGAGGTGGAACCAGTCTGTGCATTGTAGAACTTTTATTTTTATAGCTTTTCGAATGGAGAGATACAGCAAGCATATATTATTGTTCTTATTTTGTAATATGAGTATTAGAGGGTTTTTATTTTGGTATTCAGCATCAGACAGTAACGGACTGTGTGTTGGGAAAAAAAAGTAGCGTTCGCTGGAAGAGCACTGCAATCAGATCAGCTCTCTGACGTAATACGCAGTTTATAAGGGACTCTAGAAATAACGTGGCGGCTAGATTGACCGTGCTTTTCTACTTGGCGGCTGGCTTGACCGCAGTGACAATTCCCTGTGGCCTGGCAGCCGATTTTGCCCGCTATTTTAATATCATTATTGTATAATTGCCTGCCGAATGTACTAAAGCGATCATTTGCGAATCCGCCATTTGATAATTAAATCTCTAATAAGTCATGAATTGTTAGTCATGACTCGCGCGCTCTCTGCGCCTCCACCAAACGGTTTGGATCAGACTCAGATTAATCAATGAGAGAGAGAGAGAGAGAGAGAGAGAGAGAGAGAGAGAGAGAGGGAGAGGGAGAGAGAGAGAGAGAGAGAGAGAGAGAGAGAGAGAGAGAGAGGATTGCTGGAGCAGAGAAGCAGAACTACTGTTCAGGGTTCCAGGTCAGTTTCATCTGTAAAGATTCTTTTTTGTCTTTGTTTTTTTATTTAATCAAGCAGCAGCACGTTGCTCATCAGTCATCACTCAAAATACTATATAAAGGACATCGTTATTATCTGTAGTAATGTTACAGTAGTAATTTAGCTGAAAAACAATCACATTTTTTTTTATAGGTTTAGGGGGAGCTACGACAGACAACAACACAACCCTTACGAAAATTAACGTTTTAATATATTTCTATAAATCCAGAGAAAATAGTTACTATTGTTTAACTGTGATAACCAAAAATGTAAAATGATTTTACAAATTGAGTTATTTAAAAATAAACACAAATCCATTTGCAAAAAACAAAACAAAACAAGGTTATTGTATAGGCTAAAAAAAGCATGGTCAATTTTTGTAAGGAAAACATGACTCGTGTACAGTATTAGGATTTTTCTATAAAGATATTGTAGTATTGTAGAGTATTGTATTGTAAAGTATAGTTTTGTTCAATCTTGAGTATTAAAGTCATGAGAGAGATGGATAACAGGGCAAAATAAAGAAACTGAAGAGAAAAATGGAAGTGAAGGTGCAGTTCAGGAGAGAACTTTTAATTATTTAGCATGTCCACAAATTAAAGATTTAAACCTTTTTTTTTATCTCAGGTCCATACAAAAAATAGTTTTGTCCATGAATTTGTTTGCATGAGTTTGAATTTTCCAGTCTGAATTTTTTTCCCAGTCCGCCCCTCCTGTAAATGAATGGCAAAGACATGGTTTCATTTACTACACATAGGCCTACTGAAGCTCGCAGTGTTTTCAACCTCTGCCGCCTCAATATAGGAGTACACGAGCACATAAACATAATTTCTAGAACTGCTTTGTGTCACTTCATGTGCATTTTACTTATTTTGAGAAAACTATCATCATATACAGAGACAGCAGTTTCAAAAAAAAAAACACCAATGTTTCAGGAGTTTATTACACAGAATACGTCACATGCTTATTAGATAACTGTATTTAAGTTGCTGTATATGCTTTTATTTATTATTCTTTAATTTTCAAATTTAGAAAAGTAATCAAAAAGTACTCAAAAGTAATTAGTTACATTACTTTAATAAAGTAATTGAAAAAGTTACACTACTATTACATTTTAAACAGGGTAACTTGTAATCTGTAACCTATTACATTTCCAAAGTAACCTTCCCAACACTGCTGATAATGGCATTGTATATTTGTAGTTATATTGCCTGCAAGATTCAGTTTTTCATTATTCACTTACCAACTATAGGATCCAAGTACCTCTGTGGTGAAGAAGAGAGATGTGACTCTAGGGCTGTGACGGTTGCCATGACAACCGCGTCACCGCGGTGGTCAGTTGCTACCGCGGTTGTCTACTGCCACCGGCGGTAGTGCACGTGACGTCACAAACTCTATAGCAAGCAAAATTCAAAGTTTTATATATAAGTGTAATAACTGGAATAGTTGCAAATTCTAAGTCTATGGCAATTAACAAATTACTTCAAACACAGTGTTTCCTTTAGATTGGCAGATTTGAGCGCAGGAAAATACAGTTTATGCATTCAGCAAATTAATTTAGTATTGGGCGATGGATCATGTTGGGAAAGCAAATACCACATCACCAATCTGGAGTCATCTGCATTCATGTCACCCATCAGCGTTTGCACAAGTTCTCGCAAACGCTGGCTGGTCAGGTTTGGTGAGGCTTTCTCCAAACTGGCCAAATACAAACGAGACCGCGATAAATAAAAGATGGTATCAAGAAAAATGGCAATGATTCCTATTTCAAAGAGAGCGTGTTCAGATGAGGAGTTAATGAGCTTGCTTGGTGGCGGAAAAATAAACCGGACGCAACACAACCGCGTTGCGACAGGTTTAGTCTGTCTAGTGTCTATACAGGACATTTGAACTCTTGGCGCTTTTCCATTACCAGTACCAGCTCGACTCGGCTCGACTCGCCTCGACTCGGCTCGCTTTTCGCTCTGTTTTCCATTGCAGATAGTACCTCCACAATAGTACCTGGTTGTCATAGCGACGCTGCAGGAAACTGCCGTGACGTAATCTTCTACGCGACACACACCCGCTACCCACACACACAGGACAATGGAGGAAATCGAGTGCATGTTGTTTTTGATCCTCGGGATATATTGGATATATCACGCAATCTCTGGCCAAACTTTTTAAAAATGGCGGGGTTATTCTGGATACTATCTGGATACTATTGCTGGCGCGTGTAATGATGACGCAGTGAATAGTGACGATTCTCTCTGACCAATCAGCAGTCTGCTGTGTTTTCACGTCACATTATAGTATCGCCTCAGCTCGCTTGGAACCTCGCCGGAGGTGGTACGAAAAAAAGTACCTGGAAGCCGGTACAGGTACAACTTTTACACAGTGGAAAACCAAACAGAGCCGAGTCGAGGCGAGCCGAGGTGAGCTGGTACTGTGTAGTGGAAAAGCGCCATCTGTGTACCAGTACCTCACAGACTGGATGGGGGATTTATCATGTCGTGTTGTGCTGCATCCAGTGTAGCATCACTGATTATAATGAGTATTTTGTCGCGCTGCGTCGCTCGCGTCTGTTAGACAGGGTGTATTTAACTTTCTTATTTAGGCTATACTTTCTTGTTTAATTGCATTATTTCTTTGATATTTATTTTAGTGTTTTGCAGGCGGCGTTCACTGACAGAAGTGCTCAAATAAACACGAACTGACGAGTTAAATAGGATGTTAGATGAGTGAGACATCTCTGGGATGATTTTATAGACATGTGCATACATATAAATATATCCTGTATATAATATATATAAAATATATTACATGCATGCACAGTTTAAGTCAGCTTTAATCACCTTTTTTGGTAATTCCATTCCACGACACTGCTTGCACATAGTTTATTTCGCAGTTTGACATGAAAGGATACGCACAAAGGAAGCGCGCACAAAGTGAAGTGGGTGTCTGAAACGTCTCCTGTTCAGTTATTCTGCGACTGAATAAATTCACTTCTTGTCATGAGAAAAAGTGACAGAAGCAGCAGTTGTGAGTGGGTGGCCATCCCCGCCCCTACGTTAAATATTTTGAATAATTTCGCCTTCGTTAACGAGCAAATTTTGACACTAATATATTTATACATTAACACACTAACACACACACACACATACACATATATACATATAAATTGTTTTTTGTTTTTTTTTCAACACCACCACCGGTGGTTGTTCGTCCATGACTACCGCGGTGGTAAAAATCAGCCACCGTCACAGCCCTACGTGACTCTGAGATGCCTCATTGAATACATGGGAGAGAGTGGGCAAGAGCTCATCTCTGACTACTATGTAAGTATTGTTTAAAAAGCATAGTTGTTGTTTTTTTTGGGGGGGGGGCACTTATTCCTAAGATATCAATCTTAGGTCTGTCTGAGTTTAGTGCGGAGCTGGAGTTGGGGATTGGTTATCTCGTCTTAGAACATATACTATAATTGGGTGCAGAGGCGTCGTGCCCATTCGAAGTGAGGGGGCACGTGCCCCCTCAGATTTCTGAGCCAAGTGGATTTTAAATGCAGCTTCCAAACGAAACAAAAAAAAATTGCAGAATAATATTTTTTATATATTTGATACAATCACAGCGGTGTGATTAGATCGTTAAGTGCACAGCATCAGCTGCTAAATTCAAATCTGCGTTCGCTGGCTGGCGCTGAGCCAGAGACAGACGCGTTCATACAACGCTTCATGATAACCAATCAGAAACTATTCTGTTGCGCTTATGGATGCAATGGCCAATCAGAGACGTCCAGAAGAGTCATCACTGAAACGCAGTGTTTTGTTTACTTGCTCGCTGACTGAATTATTTAGTGAATTCTCTCATCAGAAACAACAAAAGTGCAGATGTGCGTACGAATGTAAGTAAGATATTCGTTTCATAATGTAAAGTGCTTCAGTGATTTTAATGGGAGTTTTTGAGAGTGCCTGAACTCTGGCTAGAATGAATGAAAATGTTTTTTGATAATGTAAATGTTCTTTACTCTCTGTAAAATGAAAGTGTTAAAATAAGTATCTTACAATATTGTTATTAAAATTTACATTAAATGCAAATTCAGTCGTATTAAAAATATTTTATGGCATGATATGGCACTTAAGTAAAAAGTCAGGTTTTTATGTGTAGTTAATAGATTACACTACATTTCCATATATTGATCAAATAGCAATCTATAAAGGTGCAAAACGCGTGTACCTATACATATTTGAGAAACGAGATATTTCCTGATATATTAAGCATGTTTGGAATTGTTTTGAATAAAAAGTAAAAAAAATAATAAAAAAATAAGCCTATATCAGTTATACAGTGCTTTCGTAGAATGACTTATACCCCCGACACCCCCCCCACCCCCCCACCCCCAAAAAATGTGCCCCCTCAAAAATCATGAATGCATGACGCCCCTGATTGGGTGGAATTGGCTAGTCTGGCTATGTCAAAAGTTCTACAAACACACCTACAAACACCCAAATGTATGTGCAGGAACCAGTGTCCAACATCAACCTTTTGGTCTTCCAGTGGCTAGTAGACTTGATTTAAAAATACTGTCATATTTTTCAACTGCAGCTTCACAGAAGTAAAATCCTTGTTTTACATTAATGCAGGAGTCATAATCATCTGATGATAAAATTGTAAGAGTGGCATTTTCAGATACTTTTACTTAACCACTCCTATGTGTTACCAGCTGAACCCCTCTCCCCTTTAAGGATTTAGGCCTTGGAGGTGACTTGTGTATATGATGTAGTTTAGCAGGTTTGTCGTGTCAAGTGAGACTGTACTGAAAGTTGTACTATGAAGCCAGTTCAACAGGCTAGGCTTTCTGTGCAGGAGCTGGCTCGACCAAACTTAAAACCTTTTGTGAACTTTTAATGTGTGATTTTATTAAAGGCTTTTGAATATCGTTCTCTGTTGCCACTTATTGTTCTGCTTATGACTCAAACAGGGAAAAACAGAGAGCAGTGTCTACGAGGACTTGAAAATGAGCAATATGCAGATATATGTCTGCCGTGAACCAGATGCAGTGGGCATCATCATTGAGGGAATCCCAGTGCTTACTGATCTTGGAAATCTGGCCTGGGCATGTTGCCTGCTTCTGGAGATGACATATGCTCTGAACCTGCAGTATCCATCACAACTTTGCAAAACATTTGAGGTGTTCCAAAGACTTTTTGTGGGACTTGACACACTGCGCCCAAAACCTTCCTCCCGATTCATGACACTAAAAAACAAACTTCTGAGTTAGTTGGTCAAATACCAGCCTCGCACTCATAAATGGCAATCTCATTGTGTTTTTCATAGTTTTTCAGAAGATTGTTATGAATGTTTAATTGTTAATTGGCTGCAGTTCAGAAGTTTTGTTATATAAACCATTTTATGCTAAAATGTTTTAATACATACTAAGAATAACTGTGCACTTACGGATTGAAGCTGAAGTCAGTTATTTTGTGTCAGATGCCGTGATCCGGTTTCCCTGTGTTTTGTTTTAATGTCCTTGCAAGGATATATGCAAGAATTTTTTTTTGTTTTTTATGTTTTCTTTGCTTCACCACTCTTGCTCGGTGGGCAGTTTAACTGAGAGAAATGTGGTAGTCAAGCACAGACTTTTTCAGTTCCTGGATAAGCCTCCAGCTGCTGGGCACTTGAGCCCTTGACTCAGTTCTGTTATGTCAAATGCTGAGGTCAGAGGCCCTTTAATTTATTTTCATTGTCAAATGTTTTAGTAGAATATGGCACAGATTGTACTTAAAACATGTTATTGTATTAGTTTATGTTTTAATACATATGAAAAGGTCCTGTACTGTGCACTAAAGTCAGTCCTTTTATGTAAATCGCTCAGGTCAAGAGTCACTGTATTTTAATGTCAGTGTTAAGAGTACACAGATTGCACTTTGAAGGTGTTCCATGCTACACTTAAAGATGAGGTCAGAAGTTTCTGTAACTTTTAATGTTAAAATGTTTACATTACCATTATTGTGTTACATTAACATTCAAATTGATTACAGAAAATTAGTTCACCCAATTGTTTGTAATAAACGTTGGAATTGGAAACGAATACCTCTTTTCTTACTTATTAAAGTTATGGCAATGCTAACTAATTATTTCAAGTGGATTGAAGAAATAATTTTTCTAAATTAATGAGAGTAAATGAATTAATTAAAATCAAAAAGTTTATTTTTTTATTTTAAATGTTACTTATTTTAACTAAGTATGATTTGGTTAATATGCTGCTCTTTGTAACAATGGTTAAACTCAAATGTTTTGCTTAAGCTTGTAGACTCTACTTGATTTTTTTGCATACAGTAAAATACATAATACTGATTTTTACCAACTCAAAATACCAAGAAGTTCACTAAACTTACAAAAGTAGTTGGAAAATGTTGCCTTAATTTTTTTGAGTTTAATTTAAGTAACAGTTTTTACAGTGTTTTAAAATCTAGCTTATTACCCTGAATGGTTTAGCACCTCAGTATTTGAATGAGCTCTTGTTACATTATAGTCCTCCACATCCGCTGCGTTCTCAAAACTCTGGCAATTTGATAATACCTAGAATATCAAAATCAACTGCAGGCGGCAGATCCTTTTCCTATTTGGCTCCTAAACTCTGGAATAACCTACCAAACATTGTTCGGGAGGCAGACACACTCTTACAGTTTAAATCTAGATTAAAGACCCATCTCTTTAACCTGGTTTAGACATAACATACCAATATGCTTTTAATATCCAAATCCGTTAAAGGATTTTTAGGCTGCATTAATTAGGTAAACTGGAACCGGAACACTTCCCATAACACCCGATGTACTTGCTACATCATTAGAAGAATGGCATCTACGCTAATATTAGTCTGTTTCTCTCTTATTCCGAGGTCACCGTAGCCACCAGATCCAGTCTGTATCCAGATCAGAGGGTCACTGCAGTCACCCGGATCCTGTACGTATCCAGACCAGATGTTGGATCAGCACCTATAAAGGACCTCTACATCCCTGAAAGACAGCGGAGACCAGGACAACTAGAGCCCCAGATACAGATCCCCTGTAAAGACCTTGTCTCAGAGGAGCACCAGGACAAGACCACAGGAATTCTTCTGCACAATCTGACTTTGCTGCAGCCTGGAATTGAATTACTGGTTTCGTCTGGTCAGAGGAGAACTGGCCCCCCAACTGAGCCTGGTTTCTCCCAAGGTTTTTTCTCTGTTCTGTCACCGATGGAGTTTTGGTTCCCTGATGCTGTTGCCTCTGGCTTGCTTAGATGGGGACACTTCATTTACAGCGATATTGTTGACTTGATTGCAAATGATATTATTCAAACTGAACTGAGCTGGATGATGACATCACTGAATTCAATGATGAACTGCCTTTAACTGTTGTTTTGCATTATTGACACAATGTTTTCTTAATTAATGTTGTTCATTTGCTTTGACACAATCTGTTTTGTTTAAAGTGCTATATAAATAAAGGTGCCTTGACTAGAAAAATTAAATTAAATTATTAGACTATTAAAACAGAAGGGAGAGAGGATTGTGCATACTTACAGTGAAATACTGCAAGAAAATGGCAGGATAAATGTATCCATCAATAAGATGGATGGATGTGCTAGGCCTCGAGGAGCAGTATAACTGCACAGTTTTATGCTTGTTCATATGCATTGTTTATGACCTGTTTTTTGACCTCTTCCACTTTAATTACATTTCATTCTCTTTCACCCTTAACTAAAATGTCAATATGCACTGTCTCCAGGGCAACAAAGAAGTTATTCATCATTTAAAGGTTTCATTGGCGTTAACAGTATTTATTTGTTTTTATTGTCCTGTCACCGAGTAAAACCTCCACAATGTTAGTAAAGATTGCTAAAGTCACACGACTACAACCCTTGTTTAAATTTTATTGCCTCTCCAGACACATATTGCTGTCTCTGACTCTCTGTAGAATGGAAAGGGATACACACACAAGCTACCATTAAACTGGCAACATCCATAACCACTTTGTCAGAGGCTGGAGGCAGGCGGCACAGAATGGTAAGCTCATAAATGAGCCATGTTTCACTGGAGCGTGAGTCATGAAGCCAAACGGGTGCTGCCACCACATGTGTCACAATAACTATCCAATCAATGAGGCCACTGTCTGCTGGTCCTAGGGAAAGGATTGATTAAACTTCCCCCAGAGATGGTACTTGGAGCTAGCAAGTCAGGTTTCATGGTGGACATTCTCTCTCTGGGTGTGTGAAGAGTCTGGCAAGGTGGTTTTGGGGTGGGATTATTTTGGTATATATTGCCACCCACAGTGTTTGTATGTGAAAACAGCAAAGCAAAACACAGATATTAAAAACACCTTAGAATGTATTTTTTTTTTTTTTGGATAGAAAGCTGGGAATTAGTCTCTTTCTGTAGGCTTTATTTAACACAGCTCTATAAAGTATGAATATACACCTCTGCCCATTGACACAGTGTTTACTGCCCTTGAAACTGTGACTGTACTAGAAAATTTACATAGAGTTTCTCTGTGCACTGTAATATGTATGATTATGGAAAATACTGTTAGCTCAATCTGTCATCCTCACAGATATGGGTTAAGCCAGAAAGTCCCTTAAACATTTGCCCAAAGGACAATAACTTTTCCATCAGTCTCCCTCTCTATTTCAGAATTCGGTCCAGGCCGCATGCAGTCTCTGTGTTATTGCTTTGGTGCTCTTTGTCAAAGACAGATTCTGCTAGAGGCAGAGATATGGGAAACTTGCCTAAATTCATTTTATTTCCTTTCTGACAAAGTGCCCCATGAGACTGCACCCTTTGGAGTTTTTGCAGAGTAAGAGATTCAAGATCTTTATAAAAATGAAATAATCTTATGGTCTTTTCACACTGCGATTAACCCTGGGTTATCAGCAGTGGTTCACATTTGTAATATTACCACTGCTTTGAACCTTCAAAAAATGCAAAGAACATATATTTCCTAATATATGAATGATTAATATATTAAACGACATAATGGTATATTAGAAATTATACAGAATAATATATTGTGTTAATATATTACAATATATTGAATAAAATGTATAAAGGAATTGCCACTTTTCATATGTTGAAAAATATTTGACAATGTATTTACTTATATATCACAATATATGTCATTTTATATTCAGTAATACACTTTATAATATATAGATGTACATGTGATAAAAAACAGATATCCCACTAAATTAATATTGAGGAAAAACAAATGAAATAACACTTAATTTTAACATTTTTGTTCTCCTTTATTAGTCAGATGTAAAGGATGCTGGGAACTAGAACTCTGCTGTAACTCATTCATGGAGTCGATCAGTCTGTGGCACTGCTGAGGTGTTATGAGAGCCCATGTTGCTCTGATAGTGGCCTTCAGCTCTTCTGCATTCTTGGGTTTGGCATATCACATCTTCCTCTTCCCAATACCCCATAGATTTTCTATGGGGTTAAGGTCAGACGAGTTTGCTGGCCAATTAAGAACAGGGATACCATGGTCCTTAAACCAGGTACTGGTAGTTTTGGCACTGTGTGCAGGTGCCAAGTCCTGTTGGAAAATGAAATCTGCATCTCTATAAAGTTGGTCAGCAGCAGGAAACATGAACCCTGGGACCCTGATTTCCAAAGGTAATGCAAAATTTACTTTCATCAGAGAACATAACTTTGGACCACTCAGCAGTAGTCCAGTCCTTTTTGAAGCGAGACACTTCAGACGTTGTCTGTTGTTCAAAAGTGGCTTGACACAAGGAATGCGACAGCTGAAACCCATGTCTTGCATACGTCTGTGCGTAGTGGTTCTTGAAGCATTGACTCTAGCTGCGGTCCACTCTTTGTGAATCTCCCCCACATTTTTGAATGGGTTTTGTTTCACAATCCTCTCCAGGGTGAGGTTATCCCTATTGCTTGTACACTTTTTTTCTACCACATATTTTCCTTCCCTTCACCTCTCTATTAATGTGCTTGGACACAGAGCTCTGTAAACAGCCAGCCTCTTTTCCAATGACCTTTTGTGTCTTGTCGTCCTTGTGCAAGGTGTCAATGGTCGTCTTTTGGACAACTGTCAAGTCAGTAGTCTTCCCCATGATTGTGTAGCCTACAGAATTAGACTGAGAGACCATTTAAAGGACTTTGCAGGTGTTTTGAGTTAATTAACTGATTAGAGTGTGGCACCAACTGTCTTCAATATTAAACCTTTTCACAATATTCTAATTTTCTGAGATACTGAATTTGGGATTTTTCTTAGTTGTCAGTTATAATCATCAAAATTAAAAGAAATAAACATTTGAAATATATCAGTCTGTGTGTAATGAATGAATATAATATACAAGTTTCACTTTTTGAATGGAATTAGTGAAATAAATCAACTTTTTGATTATATTCCAATTATATGGCCAGCACCTGTATATTGTCAATGCATATACAGTATTGCTGTATATTGAAAAATATAAGCACTAGTTTCCAATAATTGGAAATGTATTATGTAATATATATATATATATATATATATATATATATATATATATATATATATGTATATAATTGTGCAGTATATAACCATATATTTTTGTTTTGTAAGGAAGTGCTGATGTGCTGAAGATGCAGTGTGAAGCAGTTTTTTAGCAACAACCAATCATAAACTGAACAGCTTGCCTAATTAAATATTCATATGTTTTGTACCGTCACAGAGACTTTCACTTGATTTAGCTTTTGAGGGAATGTCAAAATGTCAAATGGTGTGAAAAATAGACTGTTTTATTCTTACATTTATAGTCTGAAAATTCTATTCAGGTTATTATTTTAAGAAGTTACTTTAAGTTATTATCCAATAATTGCCACCACAATGCCACCATAAATAAGCCCATGGTTTACAAATTTGCAGTGTGAAACCTTGAAACCAGAATACCCAAGATTTATTCTGAAACCAGGCTTTAAAGCCTGAAACATGAAACAATGTAGGATTTAGAATAACCTGGCATTAGCTGGATAGGTCCTCCATAAATGAATTCTGTATGACACAAACATACTCTATTCACAACTTTTATTCATTATCACACATATTAAGATTACAGTGACAGACACTTTTAAAAACACTTTTACCACAGTTGATTTGTAGTACATAACCAGCTCCATACATATGGCTTTTCTGGTGTAGTAAACTTGCTCAGTAACTCACCCGGTATTGCATTTCACTTGTGATATGAAACACTCCAGTCCTGTGTAACTCGAATCACAATAAAAGAGCTCAAATACTTGTAGATGCAAACTAAAATAACATGGTTGCTTTAGCAAATGCATTTTTATTTGCTTTTGTTTGCACTATCAGTTTATTGTATGTTATAATTTGTTTTCAAAGATAATTGAGTGTTAACTTTAGTCTTTGGATCACCGGACATGTAATTTACGAACTGCAGCGATACAAACAACAGCCACTGTAATAAGACATCGACATAATCATGTTCATCTGCTTAAAAAATAATAATAATGCTTTTAGCATCCCTTGCTAGAAGTAATAGCATTTAACAGAGATGTTTTCCAATGTTTTTTCCAAGATCCTTGTTGCCAAGTTATTCAAAAATATCTTCTTTGAAATATAATTTTTGGGTTCCAGGGAAGAAAGAAACACTTTGATGTTCAGAACGATGACAGCGATGACATTTTTGTCCGAACTATTTACTCTTTTAAGTTTAATAAGTCCCTCTGAAAGAAAATTCTGTTTCACAGTGAACCATCTTCTGTCAGGAAAGCGTTTGTCATTTTTCCTAATCATCAACTGCATTTACTTAAATGCTTTACAGATGTCAATATAATGTTGATTAACCATTTTGTTGACACTATTTCAATTAAAGTCAAGGTCTTAATGCATGTCTAAGCTGAGAACCCATCTTGTGAGAGTGGGTGTGTGGCTTCTGTTGCAGCTTTGGTTGCCCTTCTGTGTTGAGGTACAGTATAGTGAGAAGGGCAGCATGCCATCTCTGCTGAGCACTGCTGCATATGCTTCTGCCAGAGACAGTCTGCAAACATACAAAATACATCCTGTCATAAACCTCTGCTGCCCCTCTCTTTCTCTGACAGAAAAGACCTGCTGTGTGGTTGTTGTGACATGGTGCTGACTATAGAAATGATAAGGTGTGACAGAGAACAGAGCATGCATATATACACGTCTATTGGCATTCAAGCTTTTGTCCACAAACACTATACTTTGTAGTACAGAATTGCAGGCTTTGTCAGATACTCTCAGGTAGACACATTTAAATTTATGCATTTTAGTAGATGCTTTTATCTAAAGAGGAACAAAGAAATCTGCCAAAGACCCAAAAATAGTCATAATAAATGCAATGATCAGTGTTTGCTATAAAAAAATAAATAAAAAAAAAATTCATCATGAAGGATAACAATTATATTCTTATACAAGAAAAGAGTTCTTTTTCCAGACTATTTTCTTATAGACTTTTCATGCACTTCTTTTGTATCTACTTACATACTTTGACTTGAATATGATTCTGGTGTATGCATATCATTGTTTATTATTGTATATGGTCTGGGAATATCATTAACCACTTATGTCTTTTGCATATCACAATGTAATACATACATGTTTTTGAGGTTTACAGGTTTAGCTACTTGTAAAATTTTTGAGGAAACTCAATGTCTCATGAGCATTCATTGAAAGTTTCTCCTTCTTCATCTCGACAAAAACGCTGCTTATGAAAGTTGTACATTTTATGATGAAGCAACGACTAAGCTTAATCTTTCTTTTGCATATCATGCACTATGCTGTAAAATGAACTAAATATATATATATATTTCAGCCACCCTGAATTCAAACAATAGAACAATATCATACAAAGGCAGTTTATGTTTGTAGAGTTCATCCTCAGGGTTCATGGTGATAATAAATCATGAGATAAACTTGCTCTCTGATGTGTAGAAAATGAAATCACAGAAACTAAGATTAAAATAAGACCAGGATTTGTTATGTAGATGTTGTGTCTGATTGAATATACCCCCCTTGGATGCTCTTTGTGTCTGACATGTGAACTAGAGGGGACGTTTCAATATATAGCTACCAAAGCCTGCAACAATTACTATATCTAGGTTGAAAGCACCCTCCTCCACACAATCACATAGCACACACACACATTTTTAACATCTGAGAAATCCTTCTCACACTCAGACATTAAGCTTTATTGAACAACTTAAATATCAGATTTGCTATCATCCACCAAACAGACACTGCCCGAGGCACTGAGATTGTTATTGGCAGGATGGTGCATCTCTGAATCTGTTTAGTGTGTGTAAGGTTGTCTTCCTTTCTCAGTGTAATGAGATCTGGGCAGAAATTGGACCCTCAGCTTGATGCAGAGTTATATCCATGACCAAAACTGGGTTACACACTTCTATTTCAGCTGTGCAGCATCCCATCTGAGGGAAAACCACATCTAACATGATCCTGCCAATGATTTTACATGCTTGTAACGCATGACTGATCTCTTGCTCTATCCAGAGCCTTTTACCATGACTTATTAATTATTTATTTATTTTATATTTTTTTATATTATTTTTATTTTTTAAATTAAATCTTATTAACGTTGGATTTTGCCTCAGATTAAATTAGTATTAAAATATTTTTTCGTACTGTTATGTTTTTGGAAGGTCACTTCAGGTTCAGTTGCTGATTCTCCAGTAGATCCCCAGCGGACCTGCAAAAGATCTCCTGGGTGTAGATGCACCATCTAATTTATTTAGGTATCCAGTGTGTTGTCCAGATGTTTCAGTAACTACAGGAGTGAACATAAATCATTTGGGGCAGTGCGTAAGTGTGCATATGTTTGTGTTTGAACACGCTAGCAGCACTTCTGTTTGAGGATTAAAAATTCTGGTTTGGATACATCTTTTGAGGGTTCTTTAGAAAAAATGGAGTGATTTCCATAGTAAAGTACTGTACAAACACGATTTAAAAAAAGTTGGGACACTGTACAAACTGTGAGTAAAAAAGGAATGGAATAATTTACAAATCTCATAAATGTATATTTAATTCATAATAGAATATAGATAACATATCAAATGTTGAAAGTAAGACATTTCGAAATGTCATGCCAACTATTGGATCATTTTGGATTTCATGAGAGCTACACATTCCAAAAAAGTTGGGACAGGTAGCAATGAGAGCTAAAAATGTACATATAAGGAACATCTGGAGAACCAATTTGCAACTTATTAGGTCAATTGGCAACATGATTGGGTATAAAAAGAGCCTCTCAGAGTGGCAGTGTCTCTCAGAAGTCAAGATGGGCAGAGGATCACCAATTCTCCCAATGCTGCAGCGAAAAATAGTGGAGCAATATCAGAAAGGAGTTTCTCAGAGAAAAACTGCAAAGAGTTTGAAGTTATCATCATCTACAGTGCATAATATCATCCAAAGATTCAGAGAATCTGGAACAATCTCTGTGGGTAAGGGTCAAGGCCGGTAAACCATACTGGATGCCTGTGATCTTCGGGCCCTTAGATGACACTGCATCACATACAGGAATGATACTTTAATGGAAATCACAACATGGGCTCAGGAATACTTCCAGAAAACATTGTCGGTGAACACAATCCACCGTGCCATTCGCCGTTGCCGGCTAAAACTCTATAGATCAAAAAAGAAGCCATATCTAAACATGATCCAGAAGCGTAGGTGTTTTCTCTGGGCCAAGGCTCATTTAAATTGGACTGTGACAAAGTGGAAAACTGTTCTGTGGTCATACGAATCCAAATTTGAAGTACTTTCAGTAAAACTGGGAGGCCATGTCATCTAGACTAAAGAGAACAAAGGAAAACCCAAGTTGTTATCAGCGCTCAGTTCAGAAGCCTGCATCTCTGATGGTATAGGGTTGCATGAGTGCGTGTGGCATGGGCAGCTTACACATCTGGAAAGGCATCAATGCTGAAAGGTATATCCAAGTTCTAGAACAACATATGCTTCCCTTTCAGGGAAAACCTTGCATTATCTAACATGACAATGCCAGACCACATATTGCATCAATTACAACATCGTGGCTGCGTAAAAGTAGGATCTGGGTACTGAAATGGCCAGCCTGCGCATCATAAAGAGGAAGATGCGACAAAGAAGACCTAAGACAGTTGAGCAATTAGAAGCCTGTATTAGACAAGAATGGGACAACATTCCTATTCCTAAACTTGAGCAACTTGTCTCCTCAGTCCCCAGACATTTGCAGACTGTTATAAAAAGAAGATGGAATATGAAAGAAATACTGCTGCTGCACATATAACAAGAATAACCCCCACAGCATATATGATCACCCAGCTGCAGATCTATACAGGTGGAGCTAGGGAAGGTGGAGGGTTTCTAGAATGTACTGCAAACTGCTACCACAAAGAGTAGCTAAGTACTTTAATGTTGAGCAGCGAGCAATGACTGAGGTTTTCAAGCTTCAAAAAAGTATTATAAAATTGGTCTTATGAAGCAATATGGGCCTAATAGCTTTGTGTATATGAACCAGGAGCAGACAAATTTAAAGGAATAGTATGTGAATGAAAATTCTGTCATCATTTAATTTTGTTCATCTTCAGAATGCACATACAATGCACAGATCACATCAAATATGGTAAATGAAAGCTCAGACATGCTCGTTTGCTGTGCAGCAATCAATGAGTTTCATTTTCATGCATCAAGCAAGTACGTATGAGCTTCCTTTTAACATATGTGTGTGCACTGATCATGTTTACATGTGATTCTGAAGCCTAAAATCTCTTTATCATAGAAAATGGGGACATGGATTAAAATGCTTGATTAATATGTATTACAATGTATTTATGTATTTTTTTGAAGATTGAAAATGTTGGTTGTGTAGACTTTCAATGTTAGACAAAAATGTAAGTGATAAAACATAAAAACTATCTTCATTTGTGTTCCGAAGATGAATGAAAGTTTTTTGGAAATTACATTAGGGAGAGTAAATAATTACAGAATTTCATTTTGGGGTGAACTATGCCTTTACGTTGTTGTCCTAACTGCATTCATCCATGAAGGAATCATTCTTTAAAAGTTTTTTTTTTAACTGCTCAAACACAATTTCAAAAAGCCTTTTTTTAACTTTACACACAAATCCAAGAATGGCACACACAAAATTCTACATGCCTCACTTCTCTTGCAAAATGGAGCACTGCATTCAAAATATCACAAACATTTGCAAACACCTTTTTGTTTCAGAAATTGTGTGACAAGTAAAGATGTTGTGTGTAAGCTGAAAAAAAAATGTAAGTTGGATCTTTAAATCAGTAAATCATATGATTCCGTTCAGAATAGCAGACTGAGTGTCAGTCTGATGATTGATCTGGTTCTGGAGTTCAACTCATTGAAAACTCAATTATCTGAGCACAGTGGTTTACAACCCAGTGGCGGCGAAGGTTATCAGTGAATAATGACTTGAATCTGAGTCTGTTTCACACACAAATTTTTTATGTGACTCTACAAAACATAGAATATAGCATGTTAACTCTATATGTCAAGTCAAGTCACCTTTATTTGTATAGCATTTTATACACATAAGAAAGCTTTAAAGCAGCTTTACAACATTTAACAGGAAAAGAACCAATGATGTTTAAACATTTATGAAGCAAATCCCAAATTCTGCTGCTAAGCAGTTCTAAATAGGCAACAGTTTCATTTCAGCTCAGTATAGACAACAATTTATGGTGCTTTTGCATACATTTTCAAATGTTAACCCATATACGAAATAATGTCTGAAGGTGAATATCATGAAGGTGAGTTAAAAATAACATCATTTTTATTTTTGGATGAACAAATTCTTTAAGATGAGTTATTCAACTGGTCTTTTTTAAAGACTCATTAATAAAAGATCTCTTTTCACATCAAGAATTTATCTTTCTTGTTTCTTCCTTGTCCATATCTATCAGCATTCCCTCTGTCTGTCTGACAGCCTCCTGCATTAGATGTCCTTTTAAAGCTAACTGTGCCCTGTAAAGAGGACAGTCGAAATGAGCTGAGAGTGCACCTATTTCTCTTTAATCGCATCTGAATCCCTTCATCTTCTGCTCTCTCTCTTATCAGTGTGAAAGGCATCGAGCTCGTATCTGAGGCTACATCACATTGGCACAGACTTGGACAAGCAAAAACATCATCACTCTCTTTCCTGGAAAAAGTTGTTGAATAATTCCTTATTCTGAATCATTCCTTCTTCTGAGTGACTCAAACTGCAATCTCACAGTTTTTCTTTTGTGTCACTGATTAATATCAATGGCAAATTTGTGAGTCCACAAAGACAAATCAATAAATCCACTCAAAGTCTGCTGTGTGTGTGTGTCCACCACATGCATTCAAACTACCCATCAATGAACGGGTTCAATTGATTAGAGATGTTCCACATAATACAAATCAGGAGATCCTCAACCAATCGTGAAAACGTGGAAACAAATGTGCCTAATCTCAATCAATCTCTAATTCCCAGTCAGGCATGGCACCTCTGTGGAGAATTTACACAGCAGTCTACAGACAGCAGAATTTTATCAATGAATCTGCCTCTGCAGTATTCTGGGAAGGTTATTTAAATCTTTGATGATGAAATGGCTTTCTCAAGGGGATCATTAATTAAACATATAAACGTCTCTCACTCTCTTTTTTTTCTTGCCTTAGTAGTGCCAAGGTCTTTTTGAATCAACGTAATGCTGTCAAACAAACTAACTTATATTCCTAACATAGTACTTTTCCCTTACCCTAAATGTACCCTAAACAACAATAGCCTGTAAAATTAGAAAGAAATAATTTGTTGATTAGAATCCCTAACTGCAGCTTCTTCATAAAACCTAAAACCTTAAAGAAATATTATTACGCAAGGATCTTGATCCAAGGGCATGTTATACTTGATGAAATCACAGCATAGCTGAGTCAAAATATGTACACTCCCATACTATACAGTAAGCGAAAAACAGTGAAGAGATTAGTATGTCAAAAATTCAGGTATTTATAAAACAGTAGTTGAAAAGTCAAAAAATATTTCTGGTTAGATTCTGAAATGCATATCTGATGGATACTTACTATCCCATGAGGCCACAGGGGAGGATTTGTGAATGAAAGTGAAGCAACACTGTATGTCACATGACAATGACAACATGATGGATGTAGATTGTCCAAATTTAATTCATACTACACACATTCATGCAGTATGCAATTTCTGAAACAGCTCATTTTACTAAGATCACTTTACATATTTCATATCTTTATAACTGAGCAACAGTTTGGGTAAGCTACTTGTCTATTAAACACAATATTATAGATAATAATTACAAATCTTTCCAAAAACCTCCCTGTGTTGACAACTGTTTGGGCTTTTGATAATGAAGGCAACTCTGCCATCATGTGGTAACAAAATAGAATAACCTTTTGTAGTCCTCCACTAAAAGACATGAGAACGAGGTTGTTGCCTCAAGAGTGCAAAACTTTTGAAAATGGTAGAAAAAACTAAGACTGGCATACATTTACAGTATAATGTAATGAAATTTGTCAGTATAAGATCCCTTTTCGCAATTTTCACTTTATCTGAGTAAAACTGGTTCTATGCTATCAAAATTTGTTCTACCCTTTCCCTCTCTTTCTACAGAATACTTGGAACAGATGTTCTTTGCCAATTAACAGTTTATGGAAATTGAGTAAACCCCATTATGTTTCTCATTTACAGTGCTCATTCCACTTTTTAAAATGGCATTATTTTATTAATTGATGTTCTTTACATTATTAGAGTCTCATACTTTTATAATCATAATTTTTTTTAATTTATAGTACTACTATTCCTACTCCTACTATTCCTAATATCTTGTATTTTAATATAGAGAAAATAATTCCCTTTGCATGATCAGATTGTAAAATAAGATTTTTGCACATTTGACTTTAATACTTCATATTATACATTGTTTAGTGCATTATGTGCATACAGTGCCCTCCAATAAGTATTGGAACAGTAAAGACAAAATTGTTCTGTTTGCTGTGTAAAACTGTGAAAATGAACCCTAAAATACATGTCTGTAAAATCACCAACAACCTCCAGAAAGCTGGGGTGATGCTCTGTCAATCTACAGTCCGCAAGAGAATATGACAGAATTACAGAAGCTACACAGCAAGATGCAAACCTCTGATCAGCACAATAGAAAGACAAGATTCTTCACAAATGTGAGCCAGTAGAGTTTTGGAACTGAGTTGATGGGCTGATGAGACAAAAATGAACCTTTATCTAAGTGATTGGAAAGCAAAAGTGTGGAGAAAAAAGTGAACTGCAAATGATCCTGAGCATACAACCTCATTTGTAAACTTGGTGGAGGTGGTGTGATGGCATGGGCATGCATGGGTGTCTCTAGAACAGGACCTCTTCATTTTAATGATGTATGATGGCAGTAGTAGAATGAATTTGGAAGGGTACAAAATCATCTTGCTACCAATATTCAAGAAAATGCCCTCAAACTAATAAGAAAGCACTTCATATTGGATCAAGACAATGACCCAAAACACCCTGCCAGTTCAGTCAAGTACTTTATCAGGGCAAAGAAATGTAAAGTCTTAGATTGCCCAAATCAATCTCCAGATTTAAATCCGATTGACAATTTTATTTCACCAGCTGAAGAGGAGACTTAAGACAGAAACTCCCCAAAACAAGCAAAAGTTGGAATTGGCTGCATTAAAAGCTGGGGAAAAGCATGTCAAAGCATAAGACCAAGAGTCTGCTGATGTCTATGGGTTGCAGACTCACTGCTCTGATTACATGCGAGGGATCTGAAACTAAATATTAGCTTTTAATCTTTTACAGCTGCCTTAAATTCAACTGTTCCAATACTTATGCGCACATCAAATAGTGGGATGAACTCTAAAAGTGCTGTCATTTTTATTTGGTAAAACGTGTATGTGTCGAAAGACCTAATAATAAAATGTGACATTCTGTAGTTTTGTCGCATATTCATCTTTAAATCATATTGCCAAATGTCTTGACTCCACAGCAGAGAAAGCAATTTTGTCTTTACTGTTCCAATATGTACGGAGGGCACTGTATGTGGTGTCTAAATTTTGTTATATTTTTTCTTTCAGTTCTTTCAATAACAAATAGCCTACTAAGCTTTGAACTACACCATCCTGCTCACAAGTAAATATGTGCATTTGACTTTTAAATAAATAAATAAATAAATACTGTGTAAGACAGTGCACTTACTGTTTTCTAGAAGGTAATGACCTGCTCATGCCTTATAAATATAGTGACTTAAAAACCATGGTGCAATTTCATTTTTGGATGCCAGGTATTACTCTGCCGCTCTGAAAACAACGCACTGACAAAACTGATGCAGCCTCTAATAATAATATTTTGTTACATAAGTTACACATACCTTTCCCACAGTTCCCACACCATGGACTCATATTTTTGGGTGTCTCATGTGACATGGGGGTCCACCCTCACGAGGGGCTTCACTGACTCTGACTTGTTGGAATACAGTAGGTCCACGTACTTGCATGGGCTGGAGACGTAACATGTATAAACGGCCCACTGACCGGATCTGCTATTTAACAGGTGTAGCAGCAAGTACAACAGCGTCGTTTTTAGACAGACCTAGTCCGGGACTATGCGCTCAGTCTGGGGTTTAATTGCCTTGGTGGCCGCGGCAAGTTTTTACTTGTATCTGCTGTCTGCGTCCCTGCCGCCGGGTCCGCGTGCCGCCCGTCTTCACGACGCTCAGCCTGAACACACCGCCGATGAACCACGGGAGGAAGAACTCAGGTAGAATCATACCGTCGCTACTTTGTTTTGTTTTGTGAGCAGTTATTCCTACTTGTGTTATTGTTAGTAGCCTAGCAGAATTAATTATCTTTTAACTGTACAATGGTCTGTTAAATATAGCCTAGTGTTTAATTAACACACTAGCTACAAGTAAGCTAAACATCTGAATATGTTATTTTAATAATCTTACATGTGGAAACAACAAATGACGAAATGGGAAATTATTTCACACAATCAAAGCTACACAACATACATAAATGAAATTAAAATTTAAGGTTAAACTTGTTATGAATTTTTATTTTTAATTGGATCTTTTTTATTTATTTATTTTTTACTTAATTGGTTGCACAGGTTTGCATCTACCACTAATATTATTAAGATAAATCGCACTCGAAATATGAACGATCAACGATTCATGAGCGAATCGTTTAGACCGGTTTTGTGAATCACAGGACCTGTCTAAACGATTCGCTCGTGCCGTTTTTTATTTTTTAAGTAATCGTTTATTTTTTACTATTTTTGGACAGGATTTTTTTAATACTAATTACAAATGTACAGTTTAATATTATTATTACAACTATCTTATTAACCATAACCATAGTCTAATCTGAATTATAATCTGTTGCATCTCTTCATTAAAAAATGTAGGCCTATCTGAATTACTTCAGCAAGTTAACCTTGTAAAAGTATCTATTTGATTGGGATTCAGTGACATGATTTTTCTGTCATGTATTCAATTATTTAACTAAACTGTGATTTACATATTTGTCCAGAGGGCTTCTTGTATAGTGGAATTTTTGCTATAACTGAACTCAAAGATGTTTCCAGTTTTTTCCATTAATAATATATTGGATGATGCATAGTCATCGTATTAAACTCATGCATGTTACAGTGAAGCAGTAAGTTCACACTGTTTCTAGGAGAAGCATCTGCAGTGCTGTTTATGCTCCCATTCACCTGTGGAACAATTCCCTCATTCTTTTTTATTAGTTCTCTCTATCTTCATTAATTTCACATTCTTCCATATTTGCCTGCATGTCAATTTGACTCAGTATTGGTTTATTTATTATAATATACACCCTCATCTCATTTCTGAGAAGAAGTAATGGAAGAATAAGAAATAAAATTAGAGAGAATGAGAGAGAGATGGATTTGTACTGTAGAAAGTGAGAAGCTTTGGCAGTTATTCTCTGATGGTGGCAAACATTCAGCTCCTGTTTGCCCTGTGCTCTTTCCTCATCAGCGTTAATTTATTCGATGTGAGCAGCTCTGTGTGGTGGGGGAAATCATAGATCCTTAATGCAGCAAAACTCTTTTTCTTCTTTAATGTTTCATCCGTCCTCTCATGTGTCCTTGGCAGGCACCTAAAGGAACTGATCCTCAGTTCTTATTATGCATCTGATTCTCAGATACTGTCTGCTTTGCATGTTGTGTGACTGTATGCAATGAGTGAATTAAGGAGTCTGAGACCCCCTAGTTCCAGTCACAGTCCTGTAGGTCCTGTAGTCTCTAACAGTAGTGTATGTTTATAGTATATGTGTGGAACAATATTCAGTGTATCAGACTGACTAGAAAATTTTTTTTTCCACTATAAGGAAATATGTGAATATAGTATTGTTTAAAATCTTATTACTTTTGATCAATTTAATACATCCTTGCTTTAAAAAAAAATCCATTTTCCAAACCGCTTGTCTTTTGAAAGAATCCAGGGGACACTGGAGCCTATCATGTAATTTTTTCATATAATTATTTTAATTATTAATTTATTAAATTCTCCATTGATTATTACTTTGTCTGCTCTGAATGCAAATCAACATTAGCAGTCATGTCTCAGAATTGGAGCCTGGCAGAGGGCATGAGGTGACAGTTATAAGATCAGACAACTGCCTTCTGGAGTGTCTTGAAACCCCCTGAATTTGCTGAGATGTGCAATATAGAGGAGGAGGGAAAGAAAGAGATATCTGGAGCATTCATATGTGACATGTTACATATGCATACATAATCCACCGATGGAGTTTTGGTTCATTGCCGCTGTCGCCTATGGCTTGCTTAGTTGGGGACACTTAATATCCAGAAATATCATCAACTTGATTGCACAGATTCTATTTAAACTGAACTGAGCTGGATGATGACATCATTGAATTCACTGAATTGATGAACTTGCCTTTAACTGAATATTGAGTGTTTACTATTCTCCTTTAGCATTATTGGCACTATTTTCCTATTTAATACTGTAAAGCTGCTTTGAAACAATCTGCATTGTTAAAAGTGCTATGTAAATAAAGGTGACTTGACTTGACATGTATGTCTGACATGACAAGCTAAAATAAATTACATGAATAAAAAAAGGAGAGAGGTCTCAAAAGCCATTTGTGCTAACAGTATACTATATGTCACTTTCTGAAGTCATCCAGATATTTATAATAACAAAAATAGTGGAAAGGACACTGAAGTTTCAAATTGGGTAACGGATCTGCTCTGTCTGCCATTAACACATTCCTTCCAAAGATCTGAACTTTCCATAGTGTCTTGTGACCTGTATGTCTTGGTTCATGTCTTGATTAGCTCACTCCTCTGTTCCCTGGAGAATATCTGCTGATGAGGGACATTTTGTGTACATACTTAATACAGTATGTGCATGTATCATGTTTTACAGTGGTATAGCCATAAAATCAGCTGTTTTAAGGAGAACATGTCAGCACTTTTCAAAAAAGTGTTTTGATTAATGTCGGTCTCGTGCACTTAAGGCTCTTATATTGTTGTACTAGTGGGAACATACTCAGTGTGCGCTCAGAATGGAGCATATCACATGTTTATATTCCTCACACTGGGTACGTATGTGAAATTAAAACCTCTGGCACATGGGTGGGGAATACTGCCCCTTTGCGTGCCCAAATTACCCCGGGGATGACATTAAGGAGCTTAGATTACTCACGACTGCGCACGATGTGATTCATCTGCTGGAAAGAGCCCAGTAACCACGACACGAGAAATCCAGTATCTGGTACATCCACATATTTATTGATGATCATGTTAGGTGTGTTTGAAGATGTTTTAAACAGTCTGGTCACTGAGTACAGCCAATCCACACACACACACTAGTGTATTTCCACAGCTGAGAGGCTATTTCTGTCCAGTTGGTGTATCATATTTCATTCCTTCACGCATGCTGAGGGCAGATTTTGGTCTTTCTGTCTCATCTTGCTGACAGGTTAGTGTCTTCAACCATTTTCAAGAATCCTTTCGGTCATTTCAAGTCTGTTGTGTACTTAAAACCAATGCAAACCTAAAGATTTAAGGAACCTGGCTTTAAATCAAAAATGTTATTTAATAATACTGAGCCTAAATACACGGATTTATACGAATTACCAATTATTAATATATTTATACGGTCATGTAAAAGATGTTTATGTAATACATTTTAATATGTAGGGAACAATGAAACATTTAGATTATTAAAAATTCATAATTTACTCACCCCCTCATGTCATCCTAAACCTCCATTGTTTGGTTCTCAGCATTTTTCAAATATCTTTGTTTAACAGATGAAACAAAGTCACGCAGGTTTAAGCAAGCATCAAGGCGAGTAAATTATGATATTTTTGGACAAACTTAGAAAAAAATAAATAAATGAATGAACTGCAGCCATTTAAATATACTTTTCATTTAAGTCAGAAATTGTATTTAATATAACTGAATCAACCTAAACATTATTTAAACAATCATTTAACTTAATGATTTCTAGTTGTGTCCTCTTTTGGAAGTCCAAACAAAGTAGTTTCGATTTCACAACGAAACACAGAGTCTCCCCAACATGGCACCGGTGGCAACAGGGAGAATCAAAGTTACACCTTTCTTTGCGTGAACATTTGGGCAGTGTTATGCAAATCTTCCCACATTGTGACGTAGACATGTTGGGCGTGTTAGAATGAGCTGTTTTAGGTAGGTCGGTAATCTTCTTTATTCACCAAGAGCTTGTAACATTCCAAAGAGAAAGGAAAAATTTTAATAAAATTTAAACAATTCTTAGTATGAAATAAATGTATTAAATACATAACTTAAGCCCACAGTATCCACTCAATATATTGAGTATAATTATCTTCCTCCATCTTATTTCAGTCTCTGCTGGTTTTGGAAGGGAAAGCAATTGGGTTGATAGGAAAAGGACAGCCAACCTGTTAGACATTACAAGATAAAAATGCAAGTTCAGTGCCATTATTTAACTGATCCAACAATGTCTTATATTTTCTCCAGGTTGAAGTTCCCATCTGATCTGGATGAGCTGAGGGAACTAGCTGAGCTGCTGAAGTTCTATAAGACGGAACACACTGGATATGTGTTCATCCTCTTTTGCAGTGCCTACCTCTACAAGCAGTCCTTCGCCATTCCAGGCTCATCCTTTTTGGTTGGTAACAGAGGTCTACTCTGTGAAACTAGTAGTAGACCTGCTTGAAAACACGTCATTAGACTGAAATAAAAGCTTTATAACCAGTTTCTCTAAAAGTATGCTTAATTGAATTGAATGTGCACTTATAGTGTAGTTTTAATTCTTAAAAGTATATAAACTGTACATGCAACTAATAAATTAATGAAAGGTCACAAAATATAAAGAGAGTACACTTTCATGACAGTTTCTTAACAATTAAAAAAACTAAATAATGTACATTTTAATTCATTATGTTTTAATAATGCTTTAAAGTTTACTAATTCTGATGTGCTGACTAGTACATAGTAATAATGGTACTAAATTGCGGCTAGATCATTACTAATATGTAATAAATATATATAACCATATATATATTCCAGTGGTTTAAATATTACCTCTCAGATAGGTCCTTCAAGGTATCTTGGAGAGGTGAGGTGTCCAAGTCCCAACATCTAACTACTGGAGTGCCTCAGGGCTCAGTTCCTGGACCACTTCTCTGTCTACATGGCATTAGATTCTGTCAATCAGGAAGATGCCTTTTCATATCATGCTGATGACACTCATCTCTTCCTCTCATTCCTTTCTAATGATCCAATGATAACCGTTCGCATGTCAACTTGTCTAACAGACATTTCTTGCTGGATTAAGGACCATCACCTTCAACTCAACCTTGCCAAGACAAAACCGCTGGTGGTTTTATCAAACCCATCATTTCATCACAATTTTTCCATCCAGTGTGGCACGTCAACCAAAAATCCTTCAAAAACAGCCAGAAACCTGATTGATGATCAGCTGACTTTCTCAGATGACGTTGCTAAAACTACCCGGTCCTGCAGATTTGCTTTGTTCAACATCAGGAAGATCAGGCCCTTTCTTTTAGAACATGCTTCACAACTCCTTGTTCAAGCTCTTGTTCTTTCCAGACTGGACTATTGCAATGCTCTCTTGGCAGGTCTTCCAGTCAGTTCTATCAAACCTTTACAGTTAATCCAGAACATGGCAGCAAGATGCACGAAAAAAATGCACATCACTCCACTGTTTATCAATTTGCATTGGCTACCAATAGCTGCTCACATAAAATTCAAGCAAATAATGTTTGCCTACAAAACCACCCCTGGCTTTGCACCCCTTTACCTTACAAACTTATGTGATCTCTAGAAGCTTACATTCTGCAGGTGAACATAGCATTATATTGCCATCCCAAAGAGGCACAAAATCATTTTCACAGATTTTTACTTTAACTGTTCCCTCCTGGTGACCTGCCCAACTCAATCCAAGCAGTTGAATCTTTAGCCATCTTCAAGAAATGGCTAAAACACATCTCTTCCATCTTTATTTGACCCTCTAACTCAAGCAATCTCTATTCTAATTCTATTCTTTAAAAAATTTTGAAGACTTTTACTCTTTTTACTTTCAGACTTGCACTCTATTCATTTACTGCTTGTTAAAAAAACACTAGCTTGTTCTATTCCTTTTCTATTCTGTTTTTATTTTTATTTTTTATATAATAAAAAAAAACTTGCTACGTGCACTGCGTTAGGCTAACTGAGACTTTTCATAGTACTTGCATGTCATTGCTCTCTTTTGCATATCATGTCCTTCCATTGTTCTCATTTTTAAGCTGCTTTAAATAAAATAATCTGCTAAATGACTAAATGTACTTCTTTTTCACAAGGGACAATAAATATACAAACAGTACAGTTATTTATATATAATATGACTATGTAGCTGACGACCTAATAAAAAAGCCTTTACTGTCAGTTTTTCTTGTCGTGTCTAGAACATGCTGGCGGGGGCATTATTTGGGCCATGGCATGGACTCCTCATCGCCTGCACTTTGACTACTGTGGGTTCCACCAACTGCTACCTGCTGTCCCGTACATTTGGCAAACGCCACATCGTAAGGCTCTTCCCTGAGAAGGTTGCCATGCTGCAGAGAATGGTGGGTCACCTCTGGGTGTTAAACACATGATAGAGGGATTTTCCATTAATGAATGTTCTTAAAATAGTCAAAACATTTTGCTTGTTTATACTGTGCATTTCAATTCTAAAGAATAGCAGTCTCCACAGCACAACTGTGATTAAATGTATATTTACACTGTAACAAGGAAACCTTAAAATAAAGTGTAACCCAAGTGGAATAGCTAGAGTAAATAGTACATAGGTGGAACTAAACCTGATCTTTTTGGACATCATATAAACAGACATTTGGCTGATTTCATTTATTTCAATGTAAACTATAAAATGTTGAATACACATATATAAATTTGCAGCATAAAAACTTTCTGTTAATTAATTTACTGAGAGAGTATACTTGTACTTTTATAAACTAGTGGGATAGATGTTACTAGTAAACTAGCATTATAACAGAATTTGTTCACTTGTAGTTCACAGTATATTTACGATACAGGAAAAACCTTGTGTACTCAAAGTTTACTTCAATTATGCTTAAAGTACATTAAAGTGTATACATTTATAAACTAAAATGTGGGCCAATTTACATCCAAAGTAGTACTGAAACAGTTCACTTGCAAGTCTGCAAGTCCTACTATATTGATTTTAGTATACATAGTACATGGAATACTGTATAGTACTTCAGTATACTTCATAAAATGATCCCAAAGTATGTATATATTTTGTAAGGGATACTTTTTGATTATAAATATATGTTTAAAAGTATCTCAGTTTGGCAACCTTGATCATAATCATTATTTTCAATATGAGCACATGATGAATCTCTCTCTGTTAGGTGGAAGAGAACAGGAGTAGTTTGTTGTTCTTCTTGCTCTTTCTGCGGTTCTTTCCCATGACACCAAACTGGTTTCTGAATGTCACCTCTCCAATCCTCAACATCCCCATCACCATTTTCTTTTTCTCCATCCTCATTGGTGAGCTTACAGTACATATTCAGTTATACATTCATGGATTTTTTTATGTCATAGGTGTACTTACAATCCACTGCAATTCCTCACTGTTTTTGTTTTTTACTAAATTTTCCTAATGATTCCATTTTGACCTTCTATAGTTTTTAGGTGGCCAGAATCTAAACAATTATTAAGTAAAAATACAGCTTCTGGAGAAAAACAACCCTCATGATCTTAAATGCTTATTTTCTTCCCAGGTCTAATCCCTTATAATTTTATCTGTGTCCGTACGGGTGCCATATTGTCTGAGATCCAGTCTTTGGACGACATCTTTTCTTGGAGGATCCTGTTTCAGCTCTTGTTGATCGCATGTGTGGCTCTGCTTCCTGGAGCTCTGATCCGCCACTATAGTCAGGCCCACCTCAAACTTGATGGCCTGGAACCTAATGGACACCAAAAGGTCCTGAACGATCGCAAGACTAGATGAACCAAAGACACACAGAAGAAGAGACTGCAGCCTGTTGATGTGGGACTGATCATTGGTCTGGAGTCACAGCTGAGGATTTGGTTATGAATGTCTGAATGCAGAGTGGAACCGACATGGACAGAAATAGAGAATATTAATTACCGAATGTCTATAATGAAGAGACTATTAATGTCTTAAAAGAGAACACACTCAGATTGCTGATGTTACATATATAATATTGGACATTGCCTCATTATATAGGAAAAAATTAATCTGACAGCCTAGCCTAGTTTTTTTTATTGAAGCTAAAATATTTACTTGTGTTTTCAAATGATGTTTAGTGACCACGTTTGTTTGAAGTTTGTGTGCATTTATGGTTTTATTCAGTTGTGGAAACTGAAAATAACTGTAAGTTCCATGTGTTTTTGAGTGTTTACACATTTTACCAAAATAGAACTAATGATTAGTTACTTTGTCCTCTAAATGGACACTGATAAAGTAGTAACCTAAAATGATCAAATCTAATTATCTGGTTTTATTCAAGTCAAAACTATTATTTAATATTGCTCAGTTAACCGAAATAAATTAATTTATAAAAAAAAAACTAATTCGGATTAAAACATGTAAATTTAAACTTTCTGCTCAAGACCTGAACATAAAAAAAATTATTATATACATTTATTTTTATTTAAAAGTAGTACTACAGATTTACCTATACTGTATCAAACTTTTTATTCACTTAAAAAGAGATGCAACTATTTGTAACTTGAATGTGCGAGGCATACCATGTCATTATTGTAATATTCATTCAACATAATGTAGTAATTATAGACACTTGTTACTGCATACTGCACTTGTTATTACCTATACAAGCTAATGAATCAGATTAAAAAAAAAACAGCTTACTTCTGCACTGAAAAATAAGGTGCATACCACTAAAGTTATTTTTTAAAGATTATTAGATATTATATTTGTGATCCTCAAGCATCCTAATATCAGGGAGTTCTTTTATTTGCAAGTTAATATAGACTTGTGAACTGATCATATACTAAATCTTTTGGAGTTGCACAATACATTCAGGGCTTGATAACGGACTTGATCATACAGTACATATACAACTTACTTTGTTATATTTGCACATGTCCCACTAATGACTTGTTTTGGACAGTAAGGCAGTATTAGTGCAGTGTATTTAAATTTAAAGCATAAAATGGGATCAGTACACATTTGTACTGATCATTAGTTTGTGGTTAACTGTGCCATGAATGTATCAATTATCAGAATGTCACAGAAACTCTAAATTCTATTGCTGTTAAATCATTTCCACAGCAATTTCATGAATTGCATCTACAGGTGCTACTTTATTAAGTAATGACTGCATGTTTTAAGCTATTTATGGAAAAATAAATCAATGTCTTAATGTGTACATAAGTTAAGGTTTAGTTTTTGCATTAAAAACTGCTGATTGAGTGCTTGAACATTATAATTCTATTATAACCAAGTTATAACTGCTTTTTCACAACTAAGACGTACTTAAAAAGTCAATAATAAAAACATTTGAAACCATTTAACATCTTATTGTAACCTATATGTTAAATTCTGTGGAACGGATGTATGCATGGTAAAATTGCTGAAATGAGTGATATAATCATACAACCCGAATTCCGGAAAAGTTGGGACGTTTTGTAAATTTTAATAAAATGAAAACTAAAGGAATTTCAAATCACATGAGCCAATATTTTATTCACAATAGAACATAGATAACGTAGCAAATGTTTAAACTGAGAAATTTTACACTTTTATCCACTTAATTAGCTCATTTAAAATTTAATGCCTGCTACAGGTCTCAAAAAAGTTGGCAAGGGGGCAACAAATGGCTAAAAAAGCAAGCAGTTTTGAAAAGATTCAGCTGGGAGAACATCTAGTGATTAATTAAGTTAATTGATATCAGGTCTGTAACATGATTAGCTATAAAAGCTTTGTCTTAGAGAAGCAGAGTCTCTCAGAAGTAAAGATGGGCAGAGGCTCTCCAATC
This sequence comes from Carassius carassius, assembly GCF_963082965.1. Lineage (NCBI taxonomy): Eukaryota > Metazoa > Chordata > Actinopteri > Cypriniformes > Cyprinidae > Carassius > Carassius carassius. The sequence goes on from NC_081761.1 coordinate 21,169,832, forward strand.
TGTGAAAACTTTAAAAACAATGTTCCTCAACGTCAAATTGCAAAGGCTTTGCAAATCTCATCATCTACAGTGCATAACATCATCAAAAGATTCAGAGAAACTGGAGAAATCTCTGTGCGTAAGGGACAAGGCCGGAGACCTTTATTGGATGCCCGTGGTCTTCGGGCTCTCAGACGACACTGCATCACTCATCGGCATGATTGTGTCAATGACATTACTAAATGGGCCCAGGAATACTTTCAGAAACCACTGTCGGTAAACACAATCCGCCGTGCCATCAGCAGATGCCAACTAAAGCTCTATCATGCAAAAAGGAAGCCATATGTGAACATGGTCCAGAAGCGCCGTCGTGTCCTGTGGGCCAAGGCTCATTTAAAATGGACTATTTCAAAGTGGAATAGTGTTTTATGGTCAGACGAGTCCAAATTTGACATTCTTGTTGGAAATCACGGGCGCCGTGTCCTCCGGGCTAAAGAGGAGGGAGACCTTCCAGCATGTTATCAGCGTTCAGTTCAAAAGCCAGCATCTCTGATGGTATGGGGGTGCATAAGTGCATACGGTATGGGCAGCTTGCATGTTTTGGAAGGCTCTGTGAATGCTGAAAGGTATATAAAGGTTTTAGAGCAACATATGCTTCCCTCCAAACAATGTCTATTTCAGGGAAGGCCTTGTTTATTTCAGCAGGACAATGCAAAACCACATACTGCAGCTATAACAACAGCATGGCTTCGTCGTAGAAGAGTCCGGGTGCTAACCTGGCCTGCCTGCAGTCCAGATCTTTCACCTATAGAGAACATTTGGTGCATCATTAAACGAAAAATACGTCAAAGACGACCACGAACTCTTCAGCAGCTGGAAATCTATATAAGGCAAGAATGGGACCAAATTCCAACAGCAAAACTCCAGCAACTCATAGCCTCAATGCCCAGACGTCTTCAAACTGTTTTGAAAAGAAAAGGAGATGCTACACCATGGTAAACATGCCCCGTCCCAACTATTTTGAGACCTGTAGCAGAAATCAAAATTGAAATGAGCTCATTTTGTGCAAAAAATTGTTAACTTTCTCAGTTTAAACATTTGCTATGTTATCTATGTTCTATTGTGAATAAAATATTGGCTCATGTGATTTTGAAAGTCTTTTAGTTTTCATTTTATTAAAATTTAAAAAACGTCCCAACTTTTCCGGAATTCGGGTTGTACCATATTGGCACCAGAAAGCAGAATAAAATTAGAGAAACTAATTCTAGAGTTCTGTGGTTGCATATTTTATGCTGATCAATTATATGTAAAAATGCATGCAAGTACAGTATAACTGCAGGATAATATAGTAATATATTCCAATAGAAATGAAGGTTTCACTTTAGCTTTTTCACTCTTATGGAAGTCAGTTTCAATAAAACTTAAGGTAATTGTGACTTTTTATCTCATAGTTCAGACAATGTTTAATGTATATGTATATATATATATATATATATATATATATATATATATATATATATATATATATATATATATATATATATATATATATATATTATAATCTTGGGTAATAAGATATGAATTTGGAGATCAAATTGATCAATAACTTTTTTTTTTTTGTGGCAGAAAGAAGCTTCCACAGAATCTTTACGCTATTGATGACACAAGTAAACTTGATATCTTGATACAAAGATGAAGAAAACATTATTTTTAAAGACTCTTTTTATTGCTCATATCCGTGTGAAGGGTAGTGTGACCCTTCCAGAAAACATAAAAACAGATGTGTATTCATGATTGTTCACTCACACTCATATTGTCCCCGACTCACCCACACTTGGCTAGAGCCAACAGTAATACCAATGGAATATGTCCCCCTTTTGCCCAGATCTAAAATTAGTTTGTTAACTCATTTTTACATTGTGTGACATTACTATAAAAGTGGATCAGATAAGAGACAGGCTTATCAAACACCCAGAAGTATTCACGGTACAAGTGGACAATAAAGACATTTTGAACATGGCAGAATGTGAAGAGAAACAGACTCAGAGACAGCTGCAGAAGTAATACGGCAAAGACTAGGTTTCATGTACATGTTTTCTTTGTACATGATATGAGAAGAGATGGTCTCGAGACCGCTGGACATCCCTCCTATTTGACACAGCAACATTTTACTACAGAAACCCAAACTAGAAGGATCAAATTCAATTGTGTCTAATATTGTTATGCTAACATTCAGCAGTAAACTGGAGATTATTCCTATAATAAAAACACACACATATGCTGTTAAAATAACATTCAAAACTGACTTATCGGCCATCCAATCAGATATGACCTCCAAAACAGAGCAAAATTACAGAGCCCATTTGTAACAGAGTAACATGTAGATAACATTCTAAATACAGGTTGAAGAACACTGCATACGGTTGGATTAAGATGTATTCTTAGACACTATATATACCAGTCAGTTCAAACAAACTGCAAGAAACAAAAGTTTTGTCAACCCAAATGTTCAGCTGCCCAAGAGTTGTATTGACCTCAAGAGCCCATTTGAGTCAAACGGTTCATAAAGCAACAATCAGTTTCTGACACCTCTTTCACAAGAACAAGCAGGCCAAGTTGGTGCCTTGAGCTAACCCTTTTTTTCCTTCTTGTACTTTTATTTAGAAAAATAAAAAATGCTCAAAGTTTGAGAGCTTTACAAGGTATACAAAATATGCAAAAGGGAGAAAAGATCAGATTGAGGTACCTTGTTCTTGAGGTAGAACGGTATATTGTACTGATTCACACAAAGATGCGTGGACTTTCAATATATCATTTTCATGTCTCAATCATGGTTGTATCAGTTGCTTTATATCAATGTTACGCTCTATGACTGTACTGTACTGCAGAGCTGGCTGTTTGCATTTTATCAGTCAAGAAATACTAAAACCAATATTTTCGAGCTGTCACCTATATCCAGCACATTCATTTTTTTTATTCCATTAGCCTTTTGGGAGAAACTTTAAAAGGCTTAATGACGTCATCCCTCACCAATCTTATCACCTTTATATATTACGAAAAAATGGGACGTCTTTACATACAATTAAAAAAAAAAACATTTGTCTTGGCTTTGCTCTTCTCTTTAGTCAAAAATGCATTTATAGACATTTATCCCAGCAAGTGAAATAAGAGGGGGAGGGGAGAAATTAAGTTTGCTACACAGAAAGTACATGTTTGCAGAAGGCATTTGCATCATATACATTCACGAGTGTTAGGAGGTCGCCATGGGCTCCCGTTACACGACCTACAGACAAGGTGCAGATTGCACATGCAATTCAGCTTTCTCATTTGCATACACTACCATTCTAAAGTTCAGGCTTGTAGGATTTTTTTTAATCTTCTGTAATATTCTGCAATATTACTATAATTTAAAATACCCATTTTCTATGTGAATATACTTTAAAAAGTCATTTATTCCTGTGATGCAAAGCTGAATTACTCTAGTCCTCAGTGTCTCGCGATCCCTCAGAAATCCGTCTAATGTCAAGAAACATTTCTTATTATAATCAGTGTTGAAAACAATATTAAGTACTGCTTCATATTTTTAAGGAAACCACAATACTCCTTTTCAGGATTCTTCTTTTAGTTAATACAAGTTAATACATTTTAATATTTTAAAATATAAATCTTTTGCAACATTATAAATGTCTTTACTTTTGATAAATTTAATGCATAATTGCAGAATATAATTTTTTTCTTAAAAAAAAATCACAAACTTTAGAACAGTAGTGTAAGGTGTAATACATGGGGAGTACAGGCTATCAACATTAGATCTACCTCTCCTTAGGGCCTGTACTGACTCGGTTTTTAGTATTTTTTTTTTTTTTTTACAGTTGGCACACAGACAGCTCTTATTCTGTGTGAGGAATAAGTTGGGAACATGGAAACATTTAAGAGAAAGCAATATCATTTTAAAAAAGAGAAAAGAGGACAGGGCAGCAAGCAGAGGAGAAATGCTCAGACTCAGCAATGGAAAAAGAGGAACTGGAAGTGAAATGCTGGCACACAGCAAGCACTCTTTTACATGTACGTTCCTTTGTAACATCATTTAATGCTTTTAGCTACCATGCTGTACTAATTTGTTTCTAGAAAACTCAAAAACAAATCTGATTGCTCACATTAAATAGCCTAAAATGAGTTTCCAAAGAATATTCTGCTGAATAAACTAATATAGAACGGTTTTTAGAATCTTATTAAAATATTAATGTGCAATTTATTATATCTCCTAATAAATTAGTAGATCTAATGCACAACTAGACTCTGCAAGTCCTATAAAATCTACCTGCAGTGTGCATTCACCTCCTCCAGCAGTCTACTTCACAGTGCACAAATCCTCACATCAGCTTAATCAGTAACAAAAAGAGCTCAATATGAAATATCAGGTCCATGGTCATAAAAAGATCTCTGACCTGAAAAATGTTCTCGATCATCCTCATTCATATCATCATGACCAAACGTTTTTGTGCTTTGAGTTCTTTGGTTGTTTTAAACTGCTGGTCCTCTTCATCAGCTTCATCAGTCTCTCTCTGGTTCCTGCTCTGTCTCTCTCTCCCTTTGCCTGTTTCTTGATTTTCGATTTGTCCACTCATGAGCTACATTCATTAGCTGCTGCTTGCTGGCGTCTGCTGATCATTTTGATGGTTGTGAAGGTGTTGGCACTGTTTGCTGCTGTTTCCGCTCTTGCTGTTTGACCTGTTGAACGATCTCCCTTATCTTGCGCTGGGCAGCCTACAAACACACACACCGGAGTTGAAGGTGACTGGGGTGCACACGCAAATACATTATTTACATCAACAGATAATGTTTTAAGAACCTGAACAAATCATATGCAGTCCTGAATAACAAGCCTTTGGACACAGTCTGGCCCAAACCATTCTTTCATACAAGCCAAATTCAAAACTGGTTAATGTTGACAATGAGAGAGTGAGGAACACGAAACGGGAAAGTCAAAAGTACCAGCACTGTAGTAACAAGCTGATACCAAAGTTGAAAGAAAAATTTGAAATTGAATTTATGATTCTTACTTGAATTTATGGCTTAGGACAAATCTCATGAATAATAATATTGATGTTGCTTTGTGACTATCCAGGACTTGCCAATAGTCCTCTGGTGGTTCTATGTGAACTTAGGAGCTACTGGTCACAAAAGCAAAACACAGTGAGTACTACAACCAGTAGTAGTTGTAAAGTAAGCCAGTTTCTACCACACTGCACCCCGGTAAGGGTATAGTTCATTTAATTACTCACCCTCATGTCTCGTGCCTCATGAGTAAATGGTGACATCAAAACTACTTTAAACAGGTATAAATATGTCTTTTTACCTGAAGTAAAAACTGTAACAATTGCAAGGTACCACTTTTTTCAGGGGTGACCTGGCCTGACCCTGGTCTTTTATTCAAATTCTAAATAAAATACAAAGAGTTTAAAGGCTGGGAAAATGTCAAAATCATACCTGACTGGCAAAGAAATGTCCAATTATTTTAACAAGCACTTCATCATTCTCATCTGGTGTCTGGTCTCGTGGTACAATGACCTCAGCACTGGTGAGATTCTGCAACTCATTGACCTGTGGTTGGTAAGAGGTCAGAGGTCACACAAACAGATTCCTCTCTCCTAGATTCCTAAGTGTTGCCCAACAACATAGTACTGAGATTTATTAATTACTAGTGCCCGTCCGATATATCATTTAGCTGCCATTATTAGCCAATATGAGTCTGTCGCCGATATATCGGCATTGATGAATGTCGCCGATATTAATTTTTATTTTTACAGAACATATAACACAGATTAAATGCTTCTGAATGGTGTAAATACTTAGTTTGTCCAGTAGAGCGCGCTCCATTGTTTTCTACTGGTGACCCAGGTCATTGTAGTTTAGAGATGAGCAGTTGAGCTCAAACTTCACCAAAGTCTGCTGCTTCATGGCAGCAGACTTTGGTGTCTGTTCAATGGTGATTTAACGCTACGTTGTCACCTATTTGTAGAAACTCAATGCTCAGCAAATAAACAAAATTCCCCCATCTCTATACTTTTATGTTTGTCACATCATTATAAGTGTTTGATCACCACATTTGAGTTATCATTGCAAAAAAAAAAAACCCAGTTAAAAGTTAGACACACCAATGGGAAGTGTTTTGACTATACTGTACTATAATATAGCCTGCACATAAAAAATATTGTCTGATATATCGGTATCAGTCTTTTTTATACTCCCTAATATCAGTATCGGCCACCCAAAAAACCCATATCGGTCGGGCTCTTCTAATTACTTAAATGTAGTCAATGTAAGGGACTAAAATGACATTTTATTTAACCCGTTTGTGGCAACACTAAAATTTGGAAGCATTTGAAAGCAATGTCTCGGACTTTGTGTGTTTCTTTTTACTTTTTCTGCATATTTTCTACACAAAGTAACATAATCAGTGACAGTTAATTGAAAATCTGATCTCAAGTGTTGTGTTACTACCAGGTGTAAATAACAATCTGCCTCAGTTGACTTGTGTTCTTACACAAGGTTTTAACGTGTCTTTGGTGATTCAATGACATGTACACAAAGCACACATACCGTTTTGCCACCCTTCCCGATGACTCGTCCGGCGGCAGACGAAGGCACTTTTATATGTGCCCCCAACTTCACTTCTTCCTTAGCAGTGAAAAAATTATCCTCTTTCAGCTTCCCATATATCCTCCCCTGTGCCTACAGCCACACACATACACAAAGAGCAAAGGAGAAATAAGGGATGAATGTAGATATTAGGGCTCGGAAAATAAATCAATGAATTGCGAATCAAGAAATTAATCGGCAACGATTCTGAGATTTTCTCAATGCATCGCACTTCTTTCTTGAGTCGAAAACCTAAAATAATCATTTAAAAATTTTAGAAAAAGGTTGAAGCGAATTACAAGGGTGTTCACAGTGGGCTGTGCATCATAATCTTGCTTCATAAAAGCGAAATTAAAGTTACATGACTCAGCTGAACGCATAAGCGCTCTTTAGCACTCTTCTTCATGAGCATTTGAGAGTGCGGATAAAACTAGATTAGATCTGCTGTTAAAATCAAAATTTTTAGAATCAGAATAATTTCCAGAAGAATCACGTTGCATTCTGAAAATCTCAGAATTTATCCACAAATCAATTATGCATCGATTTATTGTCCCAGCCCTAATAGATATCGGTGTAAAACACCCTAGGTCCTGCCTAAAGGTATTTGTACCCAGAATATAAGGAGCCTAAATGAATGAATGATGGCTTTTACCTTGTACTGAGCCTCTGGTGGTCCAGTGATAATGACCATCCTCTCAGGATCATCAGGATTGTCCGGTGCAGCAATCTGCAGTGACACAAAACACCACTTTTTTGGCTTTGTTCTGTCTTGATTTGAGTACAAAAGACCACTTAAACTGTCACAAGTGTGCAGTGATACCTTAATACACAGAAAATAATGGAAACCTAAAAATTTATCTAAAAATCTAAATGAATTGGTTTTATTCAAGACAAAAATATTATTTAATATCAATGAACCATACTATATACATTAATATATAGCAGCAAAACTACATTTTACAGGTTAATGCCAGTTAGAAATAGCTCTTTAAGGTGACAATTGCAGGTCAACACTTTTTTTTTTTACAGCATGTACAGCTCAAGTTTACATTATACAACACACTTTTGCTGGAAAACAAATGTACACAATTCTAAATATTACTGATTGTTTTCCACTTACTTTTTTCTAATCACAAGTCAAAATTTATACGAAACCACAGCTGTTAATCAGCTAAATAACGTTCAAAACACAAACACATTTACATTTATTTAGAGACAATGCAGCACTGAAACTAGCACTTCAGCCCAAAACAGTAGAAAACATCACGGTTTTCTTAGGCCAGTATAACAAGCAATACAAAACAATCTAGTCCAAACCATTCTTTCATTCAAGCTTCATTCAGAAACTGGTTAATTTTCCCAAAAAGAGAGATTGAACTGCAGTGGTGTGCCTCAAGAGTCTTAAAGTGTCTCACTTTTATTGAAGCTCCAGCGTAGTGTGCCAGCTCTTTAATGTGTTGCCCTTTCTTCCCGATGAGAGCTCCTACTGCTGGAGTGGGGATAAAGAGGTAAACCACTTCCTGTTCAGCAGTCTGAAACACACACAGACAGCCTTGACTCCTGCTAGTCGAGTTTAGACAGACAGACAGATAAATAGACAGATGATAGATAGATTTTGATTCTCCATTACATGACTCTTTATTAATATCATTCACTGATTCTGGCAATATGCCATGATTGTGTCAACATATTTATTCAAAAGACATGCAGAAAAATATAACGTATTATTAAAAACCACATTTACAACATTTATATGTTTTTTTTTAACATTTCATTTTTATTCTACATAATTTAAAATTCGAATTATCGTTTCATTATGCAGTTTCGTATCGAATCTGCATCTGTTTGAAACCACAGTTCAAACTTTATTATTTAAAGGACTTTTTTTTTATATCCTGAAGCTCTGAATGATGAATGTGGCATATGAATGTGCTACAAAATGATTTATAATACATGTAACTGAAAAGGTTCTTATGAGCTTAAGATTGTCATGACATACAGCAGTGTGCAGACTTATGGAAATTATGAGAGATGTATACTGACATAAACATAATAACAAGTACTCACTGCCTGCTGAAGAGATAATGCTCCAGAGGGGGGAACCCCATACAGACCACCCAATACTGATGGAGGGCCCTGCAGTGGCAAACATATACATTGAGGATGTGGTGAGACCAATGTAATCCACAATTTTAAAGCAAACAGTTGGTTATTTAAGAGATAAACGCACTAAGATGAAAGACAACTATCTCTCACACTCCGTTTACGGTTTACACATTCTTTTCTCAAATCATTGGCAGCTTTAAGTCCTGATATACACATGCACATCCTGATGCTCACCAGCAGGGGGCTGTAGTTGGCTGGGGCAGAAAGAGATCCACGCAGACCAGGGGCTGGAGGGAAAGCAGACATGCCAGAGGAGAAGATCCCCAATGCGCTCAGGTTTAGACCTGGCATCATGTTAGTCTGCTGCTGAAACCAGAGATGGAGAAGGATGTGAATCTGAGAGTACAAGTGAGACTTTATGCAAAGCGTGGAATGAATCAGTCTTGTTCAATTTCACGGGTTTATGTTATTCAAACAGTTACTGAATCAGCAAATTAAATGGATTAAACAAATGCAATTCTACCGAGTTAATGCCAATTCACATCCACATACTGCCTGATAATCACTGTCTGTCCAGGCAAAACAAGTTCTGCTTTACTAAGATTAAAGAAGCAGGATTAAAGCCACTGCCAAATACTGTGTGAGAACAGTTAAAGGATATGTTTGGTGTTTGTCAGTCCATATTACATTGTTCTCTGCTGCTCTGCGATACTTGATTCAGATCAATTGTGAGTTTATACAAGTCTCCTGATTTACATTGACCACTATATGTATATGCCATGTCCATGGTAACATGTCGACATATTCATATCTTGAGTTTAAAAACTCAACTGGCCTTGGAAGACATCAGTCATTTTATAGTAATAAACCTTTCAGTAGATGACTAAAAGTTGACCTATTTTTCCTGATTTAATCCATAAAAATTAGTTCAGTTATAAATTAATTCAAGTATTTAGGTTAATGCATTTAGGTTGATTAAGCAAAATTAAATACAATTTTAGTCTTAAAACCAGATAACTTAGATGTGGCCATTTTTAGGTTAACCCTTTTTCTCACCAGTGTACCTAAATATGTTACTAAGTAGTTCATATAAATTGGAGATTAAAATTTGCAGATTAATAGTAATACATAAACTTATCATAAAAAAGGCACAGAGCTTTAAGATTTACCTTATTTACTTTAACAAGACAACTCTACAAGTAAGATACAATAATCAATTACTCAATAATAATAATCAATAATTCTGTAAACTAATAACTTCAATATTTCATGTACCTAAATTCATTTATCTTGTAAGTTCTAACAAACTCTTGTTGCTGTAGTTCAAGAGTTTGAGATTCTTTTGCAGTACATCACTAAACGCTACTTGTTTAGAGCATCATCTAAAATGGTATGGACGTACATTCAATTAGGGCTGCACAATTAATCAAATTTCTAATTGCGATTACAATTATGGATGCCATAATTATGTTATCGTTCAAAGCGGCAATTAATCGTTCAAAATCCACTTGTTATTCTGTGTGCTTAAGAGTTTTTTTTCCTTTCTATGTGTTATCTTAAGAGTTTTTCCCATTATTTTAGTTTTAGTATAACATTATGATACCATTCATATTTTTACATTTTTATAATTTAAAAAAGAAACCAATCCAATGTTTAGTTGACATTTGTGACTTAACATTATAGAAAAGCACTTAAAGTTTTTCAGTTAGAGTGTTTTCAGTATATAGAGTTCATTATTGAAGATGAATCGCCTTCGATAATAAACTCGATGTAGCGTAACTTACATACTGGCCCTATGTAATTTATTATACAACACTTTTCACAACCCCTGTTGTTTCAAAGTGACTTCACATAAAACAGTTCCTTTCTTTATGAACAAACTACCATCCATCCACCAATAAACCTCAAAAGCTATGATTTACTCACATTAAGTGAAGCCACATCATTCTCATGGGCTTCTCGAAGTTTCTTCATGATCTCCACTTCTGCATTACAGCACTCCTCCACCCCTCCCCTCACCGTGATGGTACGTTCCTGGTTATATATAGTTAGGTCTTGTAATCTACAAAAAAATTAAAATACAAAAAAATTAAATAGGCATTGGATCTTCAGATGAACAATCAATACATACACAATTACACCTCAGTTTCATAACTGGGTCCTCTCCTATGAGACGCTGTTCAATCTTTTATTAACGCCATCTGTTGAAGATGATCTGTACAGAGCAAACTTACGATGAAATCGTGATCTTGGTCCCAGTATCTTGCTCTATCTTCTTCAGGTTCCTGCCCTCCTTCCCTATGAGTCTCCCAACAAGGTTATTGTGGGACAAGATCTTCAGAGGAACCTCTTCCACACTGATATAGAGACAGAGCATACAATATTATTTTCATTTTTTTATTTCTTTTTTATAATAAATCTGAGAACAACATGAGGTTATTTGCTTATTTACACAGTTTTAAATTATTTGTCTTAAAGAATCAATCCTAAAGCAAATGAAGCCTGTAAAACTTTAATGTGCCCCACAGTCTGAAGAGATACTGACATCTTGGTGTCATTGGCCTCTTTTTCCATTATTTCCAGGATCATCCTGCAGGCTTGTGAACAGCCCTCATTAGATGAGTGGATAGTGATGGACTTCTCAGTTGCTCCTGCATTCTCCTTACGATGGATATCTACCCTGAGACAGAGCAAAGAATGACCTTTATCACATTTTTTAATTTAACTATCAAGTGCATAGAGCAAAATGGATATATGCACAACCAGCACATCCGGGAACGTAACGCTCCATTTCGTTACCGCCCCTTTTTAGGGGAAAGTAAACTAGACTTCCCATAGACTTCCATAGAAATTAGCAGCAAAAAGCAATGTCCATACACAGCCGGCAGGCGTGAACATGTCAAGTAATTATATGCCCACCCTGCCTCCCACAGTGTGTGAAAGATTCATCCATAAACTTCATTTGGTCAATTTAAAAACACGTCCCTTCATCCTCCCAGTGTCAAATTGGTTACAACCCCAATAAGTGGCCAGAGTCTTACCCGGACATTTATTCGTACCTCATCGAGTCACCAGGTAAACCAGTGAATGATTTTACTTCGTATTTGAAAGTAAACAGTAAAAGTAAAACAGAAAAGTACAACTAGCCTGGCTTAGCTTTCGATTAGCATCATACGTAATGCATGATATTGCCATAACAGCCAGATATGGATGATTTCAAATTTAGGGTTTTACAATCATTATTGGTGCACAAAGTACACAACTCTTTGGCATGTTGTAAGGTTAGTCCACTTCCTCGATCCAATACTGTATGGCGGTTTGTTTTCCCCTAAAAGTGGGCGTGAATCTGTTCATAGACATTCTATGATGCTGCGCAATATATATATATATTGCAACTTGAAAAAAAAGTAATAAAATAAATGAAATACGTATACCTGATATTTCTATCATTTATATTTCAGCGAGTTGTCAGGGCAATATTTCTCATTTTAATTTAGTTCAACTTACTGTACTAAAGATAAAAGTGAAAGCAGCGTCTTTAACCCTCTGCGTCCCATTTCTCTGATTCACAGAGAAACCTTAAGTAGCCTACTCAGATACAGATAAGACTAAAATCGGTAGAATCTAAAAAGGACCTACTTTTATTTGTGTACACTACCAATAAAAACAAAACATTGTGCTTTTGCAAAATAAACAAAACACACAGGATGCACTTTCTGCCTTCTAGGTCTCTGTGAGCAACTTTATAAATGTCACAAACTCAGCGAGTATTTGACACCGAGACATGAGAAATATGTCTATAGAAAGCTTGTGTCTACTTTTAAATCAAATTCAAATCGAAAATGAACGTGCTCTGATTATGTAATCCATATAAAACTAAAGCTAGGTCCAGTCTTTCCCACATCTGAACTCATTATACGCAGTCACCTGCGCGCGCACACCCTCATCTATACGTATACAAAAATAGATTACAAAAATAATAATAAATATCAAGATTTGTCTTATTTTCATTGCTGAAGTCCTGCTATGAGGAATTTACTTCAGAAGAACAGCACGATCTGATACAGCTTTATTTAGTAGAGAAGATAATTTATGTAATTTATTCTTACCTACATTAGTTAACGTTTTATTTTTACATAAACCTGTATGGATTTTTACTAGTTGGGCTTTTCCTCAACATCTTGACAAACTGAAATGTATTGTTTAACTTTTCTTAAGCTTTTTTGTTATTCAGATTATTTCTATTTGTTAACAAAAGGAGGTTACATTTAAACAGTTGTTTTAAAGCTAAAAGGCTAAACTATTCTGTGTTTGACTCAAATTGAAAGAATAAAGAGTTCATAGGTTTATAGGGATTTGATGCAGCCCAATTAGTGATTTAAATAATTAAGTTACTTAATGAGTAACTAAGTTACTTTTCAGACAGAGTAATAAGTAAAGTAATTTAAAAACAATATTGATGATGTAATTAGTAATCGTAATTAATTACTTTTTGAAAGTAACTTACCCAACACTGGTGGAATTGCACAAACACAGGATATAATTGCGACCAACAAAAGATACTGTGTTCAGCATGTTATATTAAGCACGTCATGCAGCATTTAAGACTTCAATGTCAAGTTTAAAGTAGTCAAACAAGAAAAATACGTCAAGACCCCTACAGGTTTATTCGATCCCTTTGTGCTACAGAATAGCGGTCTTTGAACAAATGAACAAGAATAAACCCTGCCTATAACATTTGTATCAAAGGGTATTCACATACAAATATTGCTGTAGTTTGTAAAACATGCAAATATGCCTGTTTCATTATACTAGTTATATGACATAACTATAAAGTCAACAATGCTTTCAGCTGATGTATACTGCATTTTTTAATTATGATTAGCAGGATGGTCAATATGGATGATATTACACTATTTATTTGTTCATCATCAGCCCAGAAATGTCCTTCTGGTACATCCGTATTTGTGTGATTAAACTATGATAGCTATTACATCTTTCAGTTATAACCTCAATAAAAAAAGCAATTCCAAGAGGGTCCTCACACCATTAGTACTTGGGCCCTAATTAAATTCAACTTATTACTAATTAGACAAATACTTGTTAAAATGTTTAAAATATCAAGACTTACTTGGACTGTGTCTGCTTTGTGATGTTCTTTATAGTGAGTCCCTCTTTTCCAATGATGGCTCCCACAAACTGAGTGGGCACTAGGATTCGTAGAGGCAGCTCTTGCTGACGATGCCTAGGCCCCTGGGGGCCTCCCATGGCCCCTGGCTGACCAAACTCCTGCTCCCGACTTCCTGTCCCCATTTTAGATGCCCCTCGCGGGACCTGGGGTCTTACACCCCCGTCCCTTCCTGCCTCTTCGTCCAGTATGTACGACACACTGAAGGAGTGATTCTCAAAAATGTGGCCAGTCAAATTCTCAACAGCCCTGGAGAAGAATGAGAGCGAAAGAGATCAGTCAATCATTAGATCAATCACTAGATCGTGACATACTTTACACAGAACCCAAACAACACTCGCAACGAGAAACTAAGTATTGGTCAGACTTGGATAATATATACTGTCGTGAATGGACTACAAAAGTGGATGGCTTCCAACATTAAAAATCATTAATAAATGTTTATTTCGCACAATTCACATGACCTGCTACTGTGATAGCCACCTCACTACTAGGGTTGGGCAAATTTTAAGAACTGACGTTCGTTCATGAGGAATTTGAATGGAATTGCTCACACCCTACAGGCTGCCTTGGAACTTGAATTGAAATGAAAAGAAGAAGTTCTGCAATTCAAATAATGTGAACAGTCAAACATACACAAAGCAGAGCAATTTCATTATTGCAACAAAACATATACTAACTGCACAACTCATTGAGACTATTTATGCTTATTTATCTTTTGATGTGTAAAATATACATATCTCTCTAAAGTGTTGAATACTGTCAAATTAACAGAAACAGTAAACCTCCTTAAAACGTCTATCATATTGTGTTTAGATGATATTTATAAAAAAAACTGATTCTATTCACTTAAGCAAATTAAAGAATTCTTATATAACATGTTCCTTCAATATGATGCATACAATTATTTTTAATGTTAGAAATATAATAATCATTTTATGCAATATAATGAAATGAGCTACCATTCAAAGGTTTGGGATGAGTAAGATTTTTCTGTTCACAAGGGCTGCATTTAATTGATATAAAATACAGTAAAAACAGCAAGATTGTGAGATTTTATTGCAATTTAACAAAAGCGACTTTTTAAGTGAAGACATTTTAAAATGTAATTTGTTTCTACTTTAAGGAATGAGTCAGAATTTAATTCACATAAATTCAACTCTGAATGGTGCACAACCCTGCTCACTACAAATGCTGGTACAATTACGGAGCGCCGGTCTGTCGCCCTATGACAGGAAATAGTAAATCAGACAACTCACAGCACACACAAACCCACCCCAATTGGGACAGACCTCCCTCAGATCAAAGCTCCAAAATAAGATCCCTGGAGACAAGAAATCATCCAAACCCCTAAACCCTCCTTCTACCACACACATACATACATATACATTAAACAAGGCACTGCCCAGGAAAACCACTTTTTACAGCTGAGACCTTGCGACTAGTACTGCCATCTGTTAACAGATCTGTTAACCTATTATCTGCATTATCCCGCGGGGAGAAAATCCCCACATTCACTGATCTGGAACCACTTTAGAGATTTAAATTAGTTAACGGGAACATTTGATGATACAGGACAGGAGATCTGTGGTTTAAAGAGATGTTTGAAAGTGTGTGTGTTTGTGTGTTAGCCATATGAGAGAAGTTAAGGGTTAAACACCGGCTGGCTTGGCGTCTGGTCCAACACACACACATTCACAGAGGACTTTTATCAGCTGCTGGGAACACCGTTACTATTGTCTGAAGCCAAGTGTTCAGTCAGGCATGAGTCCCAGAGCAAATATTCTCAGCATCCCTCAGCTGATGTCCATTCATTCACAATTGTAATGCTACAAATGCAACATCAACTATGTGGAGTGTTGTCAAACATTAGCTATATCAGCAAAGTACTGCAGATTAAAATTATCTGCATCTGATTTTGTTTGGTCGATAATCATTGGAAGTAGGACTTTTATATTGACAACATCAGGACTTTTATTTTAACTAGTCATGTGCAACGTTTAAGTAGGAATGCATTGATCCAATACTCGGGATCGGTATCGGCTCCGATCCTGGCATTTTCTGCGGATCGGGTATCAATCAGACGAGACCGATCCAAATCTGATACTGTGCGTATACTATTATGTGTTATTGTTGAGCTCCACGAAAGGCACAAAAATATTATAAAGCACTAAAATGTTTTCAAAAACATATTTCAAGTGTTCTGAAGCTGTTTCATAGTTCAACGTGAGGTACAGATTGATATTGAAGTCATTAAATTCAAGTTCACATAAACTCTTCTCTCTGCTGCGGCTGTCTGTCATCCTCCATTCAGCAATCAAACTGTGTGTTGCGTTCGGTTACAGTCAAAACAATGAAACTCTCTTCAAGAGCACACAGTAACGGAGGTTTATAACGGTTCAAAGAAAAGGCTCATTAAACTAATGCACAGATTTAACAGACTACGTATCAATATCTCTTCCCTTTGTAGTGATGTCTGGTTCGCGAATGAATCATTCGATTTAACCGGTTCTTCTTAGTGAACCAGTTAAACCGGTTCACCAAATAGGACTGAATCGTTTGAACTGTTTCGCGTCTCCGGTAAGCATTAATCCACAATATATTTACTTTAAGGTGGCCAACACTCCCTCGGAGTTAAAATAAACCACGGAGTAATTCATTTACTCATACAGTACACTGACTGAACTGTGGCGCCTTCAGTATTATAATCTTTTCTGTGGAATCAGATTATTAATAGTCTTTCTTGTTCTGTCCTATCTATGATATGCTGCTGCCTCTATTAGCCTACTGTGCTATAGATTTAAAAGAAACATCATTTACATTTCTATATAAATGTATATACTTGTTTTTTTTCAATAATGTATTTTACAACAATACAAGAGCAATGTGTAACATATTACCAGATTTTAGACTTATTCACTTTATTTGTAAATAAGATATTTCAAATTTGACAAAATTACTGTGCTCCCGTGATTCTTTTGCTGCTGAATCTACCAACCTAGTTTATAATAATAGTTTTGTAATCATTTATGATTATATATTTTTTCATTTGTTATTTTTCATTAAAAGGAAGTTGTGTATATGTAGTAGACTGTGATTAACACAAAAGAATGATGATCAGGTCAACACAGAAGTATAGAAATTCTGTATTGAATAAAAAAAAAACTGTGCTGGTATCGGATTGGATTGCATCGGCAGATACTCAGAATTTTCAGTATCGGATCAGTTCTGAAAAAATGGTATCGTTGCATCCCTACGATTAATTGTAATTAATCACATCCAAAATGCATAGCATATATAACGTGTGTGTGTGCACTGAGAATATTAATTATGTAGGCCTACATAAAGACACGCACAGTATATAAAGAAAATATTTACATGAATATATTATATTTACTAATACTAATTTTAATAGCATTGAGAATAAACACACGAGCTTCCTTTCCAAATATGAATTGCATTATAAGTGTTATTTAGACTACTATCTATTAAATAAACATCCAAAATTACATACACCGGCTTTATATCATGCAGCTTTTTAGGATATTACCTTAAGGACATAACACTGCACTGACTCCCTATCAAACATCGTATAGATTTTAAAATCTTGCTAATCACTTATAAAGCCCTGAATGGTTTAGCACCTCAGTATTTGAATGAGCTCTTGTTACATTATAAACCTCCACATCCACTGTGTTCTCAAAACTCTGGCAATTTGATATTACCTAGAATATAAAAATCAACTGTGGTCGGCAGATCCTTTTCTTATTTGGCGCCTAAACTCTGGAATAACCTACCTAACATTGTACGGGAGGCAGACACACTCTTACAGTTTAAATCTAGATAAAAGACCCATCTCTTTAACCTGGCTGACACATAACACACTAATATGCTTCTTATATCCAAATCCGTTAAAGGATTTTTAGGCTGCATTAATTAGGTAAACCAGAACTGGGAACACTTCCCATAACACCCGATGTACTTGATACATCCTTAGAAGAATGGCATCTACGCTAATATTAGTCTGTTTCTCTCTTATTCCGAGGTCACCGTAGCCACCAGATCCAGTCTGTATCCAGATCAGAGGGTCACTGTAGTCACCCGGATCAAGTACGTATCCAGACCAGATGGTGGATCAGCACCTAGAAAGGACCTCTACATCCCTGAAAGACAGCGGAGACCAGGACAACTAGATCCCCAGATACAGATCCCCTGTAAAGACCTTGTCTCAGAGGACCACCATTTAGATATTTATAAGAAACTGAAAAAAGCACAAATGTCAGGGCATGACAAAACTTCCCCAGGCCCCAAAAATACCCTTAGACTCCAGAGGGTTAAACTGCATTAACACATTTCACTACACCAAATACACAAAATAATGTTCTTTTTAGCAACGTCATATGACCCCCTTATTGATTATATTGGCTAGTTACTGAAAACAACATTAAATGGAGTTTTCTCACTGCAGTCAGAAGCACAGAATGAGTAAATACCCGTTTACACAGGAAGCGTTCCTGGATTGCAACAGAGTAGAACAAAATGCACGTATTTCAACACTGTTTTTAAATGTTGAACTATGCTTAATTTAACTTCCCTCTGAAAGCTTAATGCAATGCACCAATAGACCACCCTACAGAATGCAATGCCAACAAGCAACATGTGAGCAGGGGTACATGATACACTACACAGCTGCATGTCTGCAGTCTGAAATACAATACTGCAACGAGCAATAACCTACACCTCCATTTAAAGTCTGGATATTAGGTGAGATTCAATTGGGCCAATAAAGCTATACATTCACAGATCTGTTCAAAGCAGGTGTGTTTGTGCACTGTGCACCAGTCAGATGAACTTAAAGTAGGTCACAGGAATAAACAAGACTCACTATCAATCACCAGTGACTGTAACAGAGTGACATAACATGCTGCACTTGTGGGCCAAATGACATCATCACTAGGCTACATCACCTCCACTAATGAGGTCAGATGAGTGTCAGTTACTATTGTGACATCACAATTTTTTTAGGTCATATCACAGTTCACACTGTAAAGAGTGGTTACATGTAACTTTAAAAGATAACCCTTAAAATTTTAGTTGGTGTAACAAAACATTTACGCAGATTCAGTTACATGACCGTTCAATCAGGTACAACCATAGATATGTATAGGTAGCCTAGATTCCCTATTATTTAGATGGTGGACTGACGAGTCTACGGTACTTGGAGTGGTTGAATGGGAATCTGCATATCTATAGCTAACAAATCTATGAGTACAACAATGTACATGATGTTATTGTTTACACGGTCATCAAGTGTTCGCAGAGCGAATGTGGGCATCCACACCATCGTTTTCAAAAGTCTTCGTTTTGGTCCGTTTACACTGAAACACAACCCTGGAGTTTTCCAAATAAAACTGGGTCTGCAGCTTTTTCGAAAGTCTCCGTTTTCAAGGGTCAAAAATGCCAGGGTAGTGTAAATGATAGCCGTAACCAGGGATCAAACTGAGGGGCGATGACATCCTCCTGGTTGAAAAAAAATTACAAAAATCATCCCATTGGTAAAACCACCATACCCCCTAACCATCCCCTTTAGAATAATGTGTATTATTTAAAACTTACCATGCAAATGAAATGTTAAAATTTTCTAAATTATTTATAATTCACAAACTGAATAGTGGCGATTGAACTCGGTATGGTAACAAGCTGCTCCCAAGCGGAACCAAGTTTTCCGAATTTTTAGCGCAAAATGGTTAAAGTGCAACTTTTGAAGTTCTTTTAAAAGAAGACAACAGAAAAGCCATGATTTTTCCTTGATTGTAATTTAAAGACATTCCCCGACATTATGTTATTGTGCTGTGTGTGTGATGGATTGAGAGCTGATAGTAGAGCTGACATATTGAATCACCGACTGCAAAAAAAAAAAAAAAAAAAAAAATACGCGTCTTGGAGAGCCCAAAAGCATTCACTGCATGATGAAGCCTGTTAGAATACAGTTAGAATGCCCTTATAATTCAAGTAATTGAGGTAAAAAATGTCCATTTATGAGTTTTTACGTTTCTATATTCCTTGCACAAGCAATGTACTTTTCTGAATATCTTCTAATATTTCTAATTTATATATCATATCTTCTAATATTTCATTTTATACAACAGTGCATAGCAACATGGTGTTTCGTTCCTTGAATGACGAATTGAGTGAACAAGTGATTCAACAGTCCATTCAGATGGACTCATTTGTTTGGTTTCTAATTGAATCAGCCATTTTGACAATGGCTGACAAAAATCAATCATCAAAACACCGACCTCAAACTTCTGAACTATATTGTAGATATTTAATTTGTAGGTTAATTGTAGGGCTGGTCTGAATATTCAAGCTTTGGAGGGAGGGGCTGAACATATTCTCTAACACCATTTCTACACCGGACGCGAGCCGCGCAGTGTGACCCGACAAAATAAAATATAACCTACTGTATTATCCTGTCTACACTGGATGAGGCACAGTGCAACAAATCCGTGACAGTAAACTGCTGCTGCATTCTATTTATGATGTACTGATACAAATTTCAAATATTTCAATGGTCGCTTTGTCGCTTCCAGTGTAGACTAGGGCTGTCACTTTTTATTTGATATTCGAATATGCATTTGAACATGACGTGAAATATCCGTAATCGAACTATAAATAAAATATCCGGTTTTTAAAATGCCATGTGAAGCGCATTTTTTATAGTCTATGATTAGACCGTTTGTTTTTTATTTTATTATTTGCCATCTTAAGGGGCAGTTCACATATCGCGCCTAAAAACGCGTGGAAAACGCTAGGCGTGCCGCTTTCTCCTTCTTTCCAAAGCGCTCGGGCAGTTGCGCCCCTGAGGTGTCTGCCATTGCTAAGCAACCATGACCTGCTCTCTCCAAGAAGACGCGGAAATTTCAGCAAAGGATAAATACCGTGCGCCTACATTGGAAATAACGAACTTGAGCGCACAAAAGACGCGATATGTGAGCGTGGGGGGAGTGTGCCCTTATGAAAATTAACCATGGTTTTACTACAAATAAAACCAAAAAACCATGGTTACTATAGTTAAACCATGGTAACCACAAATTAACCATGGTTTTGCTAAATTAACCATGGTATTTGTAGTAAATCTGTGGTTATACAAATGGTAGTCAACACGCCAAAAAAACATGGTTTACTACAGTTTTACTATAATAAAACCATGGTTATATGTTCTCCACCGCGGGGAACATTGTAAATAAAAAGAGAGCCGCACTTAATCCAGATCAAGTTGATAGACTAGTGTTGTAGCTATTCGAATATATTCGAATACATTGCATGATATTCGATATCCGTTCGAATTGGATTTTTCTCATAAGTGACAGCCCTAGTGTAGACAGACTTTAGCTGTTGCAGTGCGGCACGACACAACTGTCACGTCCAGTGCAGACACAGTGTAATACAGGCAGGAATCTCTGTGTATCTGTCTGTTTGCATTTTTTCGAGAACCGTTCATTCAATCAATTTCACACATGGCAGGTGTGTTGCTGTGGACCCAAGTGAGTGCAGTGTCGCATTTTGGTGCAATATGGACACGCAACACGTTCAGAATGAATAAGCTTTTAATAAACTACTAAACAGCGCGAGCCATTGCACGCCTCACGCAGACAGGGCTTATATGCTCCGAGAACGGACACTGCAATAGTGATACAAAACACACAGCTCTGTTAAGAGCAATACTTTTAATATAGAAATTTATTATTAGGCTGGGCTACTGTATGTTTTTGTTTTTTTAGGACTGCCATATTTTCCAAGCATATTAGGCTAAGTGCACATTTTTATCATGTGTGAAATTTATGATTAACAGATAAAAGATAAAAGCAGATTGTTTTTTTACACCAACAATATACTTACTGTAGGTTTACTACTTACAGAACTCAGGTGATTTTTCAAACTTAATGTGCTGTTGTGGTAGACCAGTTTCAAATCCTATATTTGGCACACTGACTTTGTCTTGCCCTCACTCAATTTAAGGTGCTCCCACACAACTGAGGTCTTTGGCATTTTTGTCTTCTCTTCCAGATGAACTGAATCATGACGTTAATGATGTTCACTCATGGCCGATTAATATTCAAGCATGAATGAGAACTGTCTTGCAGGGGATGCCATATGTTTGAAAAACAAACACAAAGAATATCCCAATCTCAGAATTGAAAATCGAATGCCAACCCACTGAACGTATATTCGAATAATCTGGTCTAGCCCTAGTTAATTGACAATGTATTTTTTTTTTACATTTTCAAAGGTCCTCCCTCAATCCGTAATTTTTTTCAAAACATACACATTACAACTGAGACAGGCATGACATTTTGACTGACTACTAACTGTCAGAATATGAATAACTGCAGTAAATGATTTAATTGTTCCTTTAAGGCTGGTTAAACAAACACTGTACAGATTTAAAATGCCATTAATATTAAAATGACAATAATATTAAAAAAAAATCTGAAATGTTTAAAATCCACTTTCGATTCACGTTTTTTTTTTTTTTAAACCATCCAACAAGAATTTTGTATTGTCTATAATTACATAATATTTACTTCTAAACCCGTAATCTGGTTTTTACTATGAACGTTTAAGATATTAAAGATAAAGTAATTTACCTCACTGTATCCACACGTTTGATGGGACTAGTACAAACATTAACTGTGCTAACTGAACACGTTAGCGCTGCCAGAGATCACCTTTGAACTCCAACCTGCTTTTCCAGTTCTGCAGACATGCTCGGACTCCTGTTAAATTCCACTATTTTAAATAGACAACAGCGACACAGCTCCTTACAGAGAAAGGGAGATGATAAGCTCATAGAATGCAACAATGTGACTATCCTGACAGGGCGCAAAAGATACCAATGCGCCATGACAGTTGCTCCACCAGCCACGTCGTTTTGGTGTCACCGATCAATGTTAGTCATGTAATAGTTGTTTCAGGACCAGACAGGTGCCAGGATGGCTCTCCACCCATGTGTTTAGAGATGACAGGAAAACTTGATCTATTATAATAAGTCACAGAGTAAACCTAGCCAGTTTTACAACCATTGTTAAAGCACATCAGGGCGGTGACCAGAGAAATACAGGCAACTATACTGAAACTGTAATGAGCCTGAACATTCGTGTAGAATGTGCACATAACACATTGCTAATGACGTGAGATCTTCAAAACTAATCCAAAAGACATCAAGACAAAAGCTACAAGAAACACCCAGAATCAGCTTTAGTTTTGGTGATTTGAGCCTCAGGCTCTTAATAAACAGCAGGATGGTGAACAGTCTATTATCTCCAAGAAATCTGGAAAAACCTGCATAAAATAAAAGAAAGTCTAAAACCTGCTGAACTCAGTTACTCCTGCAGTAGATGTAGGATAAGTTGAGACCACAGGGACCCTGAAGTGGCAGTGACACCCACCTGCCTAGAGACACACTTCTAAGCTGAATTAACCCGATTTCCCACTTCGTCTCTTAATCACTTAAGCGCATAAGCGTCCTGAAAGTGTGCAAAGAGTCAGACCCAAGAAACAGAGTAAGTGCATTTTCCACTGGGACAAAAGATGTTGTATTATGAGCTTTAGCAAAGGTATATCAGCTGCTTGGAGAATGACAAAAGAAATATGTCTTAATATTGGACTCCTACTGTATAACAACTAAATGGAGATTTTCTACTGAAAGATCTCAACAGACAAGCACTAGGTGTAGTCGCCCTCAGTGCTTTGGTGTGGAGAAAAAGATTTTAGCCTCCTCAGCAACTAATGCCTGCCTCACCTTAATCAGATCTGCAATATCTAGTCATCTATACTAGCAGGATGGCATCTGGAGGTCTACAGCAGCTCGCAACCCCATGAAGTGGACAGGGTTATTTCTGTCCCATTGCCAATCTCAGTCAGAGCTACTGCCAATGGGATCAAAGCTAAGACCCTACTGACCCCTTAATACACTGAGTGATCCATGTGACCCTTCACCTTGGCTCATTAGATGCATCTATACTAGTCGAGTCTGAACTTAAATGTCACTTTGAACTAGTTATGCCACAGTTTCTCAATATAATATTGAACTGCTTGGTACACATCCACGGTTCAATACTTGTGAACTGCTATTTTTCGGATTCGCTTTTTAAATAACTTCCAGGTTTTATTTCACTCTGAATTGCCTCTGTTTGTGTGCACGTGAGTTTACATGCTGACATGAGAAAACGAGAAAATATTCAGCTGTTAGGGCTGCTTGATTAATCGAATGCGATTGTCATGCACATCTTGTCAGTGAAGCCGGTTCTGTGATAAATAGTAAATCTCCATCCCCTGCTTTCAGATGGAGCAGCATTTACTACACAGAGCTATGCAAAAAAAAAAAAAAAAATTAAATAAATAAATAAAATGTATATATATATATATATTCACAGTGAACTATGGCTCTGTGAAGTAAATGCTGCTCCACCTAAAAGCATGTGAAAATACCACATTTAATAACATGTTTTTATTCCAAACCAAACTAACTTCATAACGTCAGTCGAGTGTTTGAAATAAATCCTTCTGTTAGATGATCTGGTTTCTTACACAGAATAAGGCGTGCAACATATTTCATAGTATTCTAAGCAGGAATAAAGATTATGTCAATTAGCACTGCATTATAGATAAACCTTCTGCGGGGAATATTTGGAGTTTCAGCACGAGAGAGCTGTTTGGCCTTCGGATGGAGATTCACTACTGATCACAGAACCGTGTTTCACTAAAAGATACGCATGACAAATCACAGGTTCTGCCTAATCACGATTTGGATTTCATTTCGATTTGTCGTGCAGCCATATCTGCTGTAATGTCTTGCAATGAGAAGCGTTTCTACATGTGTTGTCCAACAGGAGAGAACATTGTAACATGGTTTTACTCTACAGCATTGTCGAATGTTTGAAATAACTCAGTTTTTTAACCATGGTTAAAACTACATAAGAGCATGAGGAGTTATGTATTGAACCTAACTGTATTGTTGTAGCCCTATTAGCCTAGCTTGATAGACTCCAGAAGATTTGCTTTAGACACCAAGAAATTATGTGATAATGTTACATGATTAAAGCTAAAAACCTACTGAGCTGGACATAGAAACATTTTAAAGTCAGCATGAAATGTCATCCTAATCTATTTTCTAAAAGTCTGATATTCGGGGTTTGAAACTAACACCCACCAAATGTAGGTGAAAATTTCGGTAATACATATCAACATAATAGCTAAATTGGTCTCTTAGCAGTTGTCAATATTAGCTAAAAATAAAAATAAAAAAAAATTTAAAAAAAGGAAAAGTGCCACATATTTTTAATTATTTTTAAGTATTTTTGAGTATTGTAGCTTCATATGAAATTAATATAAAATTCATATGAATTGACAAAATTATAATATAGATAATTTCTCTTTCCGTTTGCACTAAGAAACAACTTAATTTAACTTAATTTTGACATTTTTCTTTATTCCTAAAATAAAATTTTGCCAGTACAGTGATTACATTCACTGTTTTGGACTACCATCTAAAGCTTTAGACGCTGCCAGCAACATTTCAAATTAACAATGAAAGAAAAGCTGTTTTGTAAGGGAAGTCACACAGAGTTTTGTATTGATCTCTATTATTTTATTTCAAACAATGACTGGACGTCATAAAACCATTCAGTGATCCAGAATTAGACTTCAATAATTGTTGAGTTTCAATAATTGAAAATCTGGTTGATTTTTTAAATGTAATTTTTGTTTTGGCTAAAAGAAGATTGAATGGCTGGTAGCTTAATTTTAGTAGTGAGTGAAAAAGTACATTTTTAAAACCTGATATTATTGATTCTATTGTAAATAAAACTTGGACCTGAAATAATAAATCTCAATATCCAATCAACAACTCTCAGACAGAATCAACCCACACCTGACATTTTTTTGTTCTTTTTTGATAACCTGTTACAATTTGATGTACTGTACGTCAAAATATAACAAGTCACTACTTCTTTGCTGCTTTAAGTTATCATACATGCACTTCCAAAGCAAACTAAATCTTAAATAAAGTTTTAATTTCATTCAATAGAATTAAAAATGGATTATTTAGGTGCACCACTAGTTCAGCAACAAGGTAGCTACAATTTGAACTGAATTTGATTTCAGTCTCCACTTTTCTAAAGTGCTGTTTCTAAGAAGAGCATTCCAGAAAAGTCCTTAAAATTTCATGATGGTAACGATGCTTTATTATTAAAAAAAAAACCTGCTCAGATTGACTTAAGATTTTACCAATGTCTGCATGTGTCCTGTAGATTGGTTTTCTGAAATTGTTGCTCTTAAACCAGCAATTACTGTAAACATGGTTTTAATTCTGAAGCCCCTGATGTTGTTTCTTTATTGAATACGAAAGTGCCAGAAATCGAATCAGTGCCTCTCTTCACATTGCAGAGGTACACCTGGACATCGCTTGCCACATTAACATTCAACATGCACGGTTTTACCACAGCAGAATCCTGCTGCCCCCAGTGCCTAACCCATTAGCATTCTGCATAGCTCAGTCAATTATTTAGGAGTTGTGCTTTGTTTATTAGCATTCTGATGCCCTCTACAGCACAAATTAATGTTTAAGAGTAAACAGCATTAATTAGCATACTTGACAAAGTGACTACATGCAATGCATTAGCGATTTGTAAAATACAACACAGCAGGATTTTTGGCTACCTGAGACAGAGAAACAGCAGGTTTTGCTAATTCAGTTCTACATTTTGCGTTCCACAGAAGAAAGTCATTGATTTTTAGAATGATTTGAGGGTGATTAAATTATGCAGATTTTTTCCTCCAAACAAACACCAACATTTCAAAGGATTGATTTTGGATTTAAAGTTTGGAAAACACAACGGTCATTATCACACTGCCCCATCAAACACTATCAGGCTTATCACACTAACCAGGTTTGTTAGGAACCATGAGTATGTTTGTGAACCATAGGAATAGATACAGGGATGGTGCATCTATCGACTTTCAGCTAAGTCACAAAACAAAGGAGTGGTCATTGTAACCTAAAGAACCTGTTTTACACTTTCACTTAGAAGTAAATAAGAAATCTCAGCATTCCCATTTGATCCGAGAGTGAAAAGAAAAAACCTATTGCATTCCTCCCAACCCTACAGAGGATAATTGACTGGAATAATGGATGCATGGATGGTTCCTGGAGCTCAAACAGTAAAAATGCGTTTGATTCCCAGGTAATGCATGAACAGATAAAATGTATACCTTGAATGCAAAAGAGTTTTTGATAAAAAATGTCTGCAAAATGCATGTAAATATCCTGCATTGAACTGACCTTATCTGTGTATACATGAGTAGTGCATGTGTGAGTATAGACTTATGTCAGTCTTAGTTTGTGTAAACACTGTTAATAATGAATGACTATTTCTGCGTAACATTATGCAGTTTTTAGGAGAAAATCAATAAGACTTGACATATCAATAAGGGCATGTAACAGAGAAGAATATTTAAACATTAATGAATCAGCAAACCCTGTGAGACTTGAATAGAGATAGAGAACCAACTGTGAGAGAAAGGAGTAACAACAAAGGCTCTAATCACTGCCCGCTGCCGGAAAAAACAAGATCTTTAAATCAGTACTCGACCAATAAAAGTGTCATGACTAATATATGTATCATACCGTAGATGAAGACAAAAAACTAAATTAAAGATAACACAAATCCTTCTACGGCTTTTCCTACGGGGCAGAGACCTCCTTGCAGGCACTTTAAATGTCATATGTGCCTCCCCCCACGGATGCCCTGCCAATTATATCTCGCTTGGAATGCACTGAAGATGTATGTGATGCAAATGAGATTTAAGGACTCACATCCATATTTCAATGTGTGAGAGGCATACTTGCTGTATAAATATACTAGACAAGGCTGATTTGCATATGTATGAGTTTCCCCACCCTCACTGTCTCATAACAAGAAGAGAGAGAAACTCGAAAAACACACATGACTCTCAGTAGGACAAAGGAGAAGAACTACTGATACCTGAACTACCGGTCAAAATTTGAAATCATTACCATTTTTTAATGTTTCTAAAAGTCTCTTATGTTCACCAAGGCTGTATTTAGTGAAAAGTGAAAAAGTGAAAGTGAAGTGACATTCAGCCAAGTATGGTGACCCATACTCAGAATTTGTGCTCTGCATTTAACCCATCCAAAATGCACACACACAGAGCAGTGAACACACACACACACACTGTGAGCACACACCCGGAGCAGTGGGCAGCCATTTATGCTGCGGCACCCGGGGAGCAGTTGGGGGTTCGATGCCTTGCTCAAGGGCACCTGAGTCGTGGTATTGAGGGTGGAGAGAGAACTGTACATGCACTCCCCCCACCCACAATTCCTGCCAGCCCGGGACTCGAACTCACAACCTTTCGATTGGGAGTCCGACTCTCTAACCATTAGGCCACGACTTCCCATCAAATATCTGATCTGATCAAAATCACAGCAAAAATGGTAATATTGTCTTATATCTCAATTAAAACGATCTATTTTAAAGTAAATTCCCACAATGCAAAGCTGAATTTTCAGTAACATTACTCCAGTCTTTTCAGTGTCACATGATCCTTCAGAAATCACTCTATTATGCTGATTTGCTGCTCAAGAAAAACTTCTCATTAACCATGCTGAAAACAGTTGTGCTACTTCATAATTTTGTGGAAACTGTTAAACATTTTTTTCCAGGATTCTTTCATGAATAGAAAGTTCAGAAGAACAGCATGTATCCATGCTTTATTAAAAGGAAGTTTATTTTCTCTTACTTACCCAAAACATTTAAATGGTATACTGCAATGTTTCTTGAGCAGCAAATCAGCATATTAGAATGATTTCTGAAGAAAAATGTGACACTGAAGACTGAAGTAATGATGCTGAAAATTCAGCTTTGCATCCCAGCATGAAATTACATTTTAAACCATAAAAAAAAAAAAAAAATTAAAAGATCATGATTTCAAACTTTTGATTTGTATTGAATGATACCTTTGCCCAATTTGGCGCGGATGTTCCAGTGATCATGAAGACTGACGGGACAAAATAGTTTTAGAAAGTGTGAGAGTTCTAGATCGTCATTGCTACAGGTATCACAGGTCTACACCAAGATTCCTCCTTAGACGTAAAAAAAAAAAAAAAAAACAAAGGTTCCAAAAATTGTGACATCAACGCTCTGTGTTCCAGACACTTGCTTTGTGAAACCCCACCTATAGAAGTAATTCATGCATGGTGTATTCCCTCACCAGGACACAACTGGAGTCTGAGCCAAGCAGCGCTCTACCAGACACGTCATCCTTTAATCTGAGGGGATTGGGATTATTAGACACAGGCGAGGCCTTTATTAAGTGTGGTTACACCCACTGCCCCCAAACATGCACACATACTCGGCTCACTCCAATCCTCCTGAAGGGGTTAAAAAGAGACAATCCAGCATGTACACTATCCATAGACATTGTCACATTTATAATACTTGTTCATGTTTTATGCAGCAAAAAATTCTATGATGTGTATGTGTGTCAGTTTACCGTAATGGAAGCAGTTACAGACTAATTAACAATCCACTGCCATGTGCTTTAATAATATATGTCAAACAGATCTAACCTGGCCATCAGATCACTGACTATCACGTGATTCACAAGAGGCTGAAGAAGCATTATCTTCATCACAACCTGATCCTCATCCTCTGACCCAGTGTGTGTGTATCCATATCCTGTAGCTCAGCATCTAAAGAGCTGACCTAGTGTGTTTAGAAATATGTTACTATATTTCTTAAAGACACTTGTTTCTGCAAACATTACTATGGTAATATATTTGATGTTTTATTTAAGTTTCGTTTTGAGGTCAGATGAACAACAACTAATCAGTGATGGTGTGTGGGTTTTTTTTTTTTTTTGAAGAAAGATTGATTGAAGGAAGATTTATGAACCGTTTTGCTTAATTGGAAAGAGTGACTTGAAGCAAAACTTAAGACTATGTAAGAGATTCAGACATTAATTCATTTTCAATATTTATCTGTTTTAATGAGTTAGGTTAGTGAATGATTCCTGATTTTTTGAGCAAATAATAAGTCATAAGCTTTTGTTTCAAAATACAAAAATACAATACAATAGAAAGATGCGTTTTTCCATGGTACACTGTATTTTTATCACATAAAAAAATAAAAGTAACATTTTCTGATACAATTTCTTTTCTCATGCCATTGTAGATTCAGAATGCCAGAGTAAAATGAGTGACGCTTCTAATATGATTGCGTCACACTCTCATACTGCAACAGAACAGGTTACAAGCAGACACTTTGCATTCCAGAATATCATACAAATGCACATGCACGCAAATACATTTGGTAAGACTGGCTCAATTTACAAAACCACAATGCAGAGATGAGGTAGCTGGGAATGGTGAACTGGTTCTTGTTAAGAAAATACCGAAAATTGTTAGAAATACTAGAAGAAATGCTGGAATTCTTCAGTCAATGCAAACAGAAGGCTAAAATACTTGTATACGGAAATAGTTTTCTGCACTGCTCTTCAGCAGTAGTGCAGTGTCACTATACTGCACCTTCAGTTCAGGATCGAAGAAAGAATAATGTCCTGCATGCAAAAAAACAAACAAACAAAAAAAAAAACCTACAATCTGTGCAGCCTGATTTCTGAACAGTAACTGTGGGACAACCACAAAACATAGTACAGCAATGATGCTTACACTTTATGCACAGTACCTGTATTATGACAATAAAGGAACAGTTCACCTCAAAAATGAAAATTCTGTCATAATTTACTCACCCTTGTGTTGTTCCAAACCTGTATTACCAGTATTCTTCAAAATATCTTCTTTTGTGTTCAACATAAGAAAGAAACGTATACAAGGTTTGGAATGAGGTGAACTATATAGCAGGAAACTTTAAATCCACTATTAAAAAAAAATCAATAAATAAATACTCTCCCACGCAGCGAAGCAAAGTTATCCAGCACTGACATCACTGTTCTCACTTCTGGGAGTGGTAAATATAACTAAAGCATAGCTTCCACCTTTCTAATGTCAACTCTGAAGTACTGGCAGGCAGTGAACCTTTTACTCAGTATCCTTGTCACAGGGCAACTGATCAGTGGGTGACTGACCTGCAAGTTCACATCTCCATTCACAGGTGGATTTGAGAAAATAAAACATTGCAAATTGCAATTAAATGAATGCCTTGAAGAGCTAAGATTTAATGTTAATGGCTGTTCTTGACTACTTTATGACGTGCAAGTCATCATTTGTCACTCAACGGTAATTGTGTAATGTGTACTTAAGGCTTGTCAGTCAGTGTAAATAATGACTGGTTGTTGTTCATATAACAAGTGCAGATAATACACGCAATATGCAATATGTATGTGAGTTTTTGGTTTGAATTTAAAAAAACCTGTCTCTCACACTCACACATTTTATTGAAAACATCCTATTAAACGCTCACCCATTCACAGTGATCAAACATGTTTGTTTGTTCTTTTTTTAACTGACTGACAGCCAATCTGATTAATCAATGCTGAATCTGCCATTTTTTGTCTGACAAACAAACCAGACCGAAGAATAGATTAACGTTGTTGAACTTGAACCTGAAAATATTGTGTATTAACATCGTTCCAAGGTTAAAACAAGATACCTTCTACTGTTCATTCATGCTTATTTCACGCTGTAACTAGTAAAGTGGAAAAGATGACCAGTACATGTGCCGCTTGAAGAGACGCTACAGTGATCTTTCATGACACAATATTGAGCCACAATACGGTATTGTTTGAATTTGTTAAATAAAAAGTTAAACTGCTAACAGTTATTCAGAAAAGCCCTCCAGGTCCTGCACATTCTTTGGTTTTCCAGCATCTTCTGCATATCTGAGCCATTTTTGAAGAGTGACTGTATTATTTTGACATCCATCTTTTCACACTGAGGCTACAAACATTCATTCACTCACACACACACACACACCCACACGCACAGGAAGAACACAATTCATTAGAGTAAACTTTCTGAACAGGATGATGTGTATTTTTTATTTTACATTAGTAGTTTTAGTAGTTTTCTTGGATATAGGTATAAATTCATACTCAACTCATCTTTGCGTATCTTAAACATGCTACCTAACCTGTTGAACAGTCGACACCCATCAGCAAACAGGGAGTGTTCCTCTCACTCTGCTTTCACAGCACGTTATTATTTCTGCTTCCCAACCTTTCTCACAGTACTTATAGATCACAATTTTCCCAGTAAATTCCCTCTTTTGTGTGCTGGTCTCAGTGGGCTATTGTGTTGCTCTAGACTCACACACTCCATCCATAACAAAAGCCCAGCCGACCTGCCTATACCTCCACACTCTCCAGCTATGGGGTTACCATGGCAACTCCTGCACCATTCCCAAGTCATCAGCATTGACTCAGCTTGGTAAAGTATGGGGCAAAAGCATTGAATGTGATCAAGTCATTGCGTGTGAGTCTGTGCGTGTTTAAAGAGAAAGACAGATGGATACAGAAACAAACCGCAAACACCTCATGGACTATAACTGCCATGCAAAATATCCAGAAACAGCCATGAGAGGTGTTAATGGATGTGGGCAATGAGAAGAAAAGAGTCAGAGAAAAGATGAATGGAGATGGGTTTTTATCTGCGTAATCTCTTAATACCGTCTGTACCCCCTCTACTGGTGTACTGAGTTATGATCAGACACTATACTCTTTGTCCAGGCATAGCATATCAGTCAATGCGAAAACACAAGTTACCTTCAATTTCCATTTAACTTTCATATTCTGAAATTTTCAAATTACACAGGATAGAAAAAATTAATTTCATAAAATCACTTTCCTGAAAAAACTTTTGTACACAGTATATTACATATCTTATGTAATCTGATATATATACAGCGAGAGAGAGATTTTTTTTCTTCATTTTTTCATGTTTCCATGTTCAAATGTGAGTACCAAATATCAATGTATTGCACTGTATTATATGATTTTAAAACTACAGTTTTGATCATAAAACTAGACATTTAAATCATCTTACTAAGACAATTTTGGGAGATAAAGAGTGACAACTGATATATTTGATATAATTTTATGTTATATGGTTATAAAAATCTAACTGATTTGCATTACATGCCATCACAGTTTCATTTTACTTTTGGCAATATGAATAGCATCTGCAAAAAACATTTTTTGCTTCGTTTTTATAATATATCATACTATGAGCAATAAATGTCTTATGTATCAAATATGATGCTCAAAAGGACTTTTTTATTTTTATTTTTTAGATTTTCTTTTATATTTTAATTAACAGGATTGTGACAATTGGGTTTTACATACTGTACCAGAATGGAGCTAAACTGCTATTAGTTGACATCAGCAGCAGGGCTAAATACAGATTTGAAACGAATTCACAAGAACTCGATGAGCTTTTGTTCTTTTTTGGAGGGTGGTTATATTTCTGTAGTAATGACCATTTTGCCTACATAATATAAAGGAAATTCCCTTTTCTACTAATGCTGAAAATTAAACAGTGAAGTGTTTCAAACTAGTACGAACTGGTAAATCATCTCAAGAGTCTTCCGTCAGGCTTTCATCACATTTTTGATTCACAAAAAATAAGCTATTATAGAAAAGCATACAGATTCAGCATCACCACAATGAACCAAGTGGAAAACAGGGAATCTTTGTTCTAGTTTGTACATTACAAAAAATCATTTGAAAATTTAAAAGCAAGTTTCAAACTAAGCAGCAGAGTGAGTCAGTTTAGCAAAACGCAGTGAAATCTGCAGGACGGGAAGTGCTGCACGCACACTTTTCACACGGCAACTGAAAGCCGTCAAGAGTAAAATATCAATCTTGGGATTCAGAGAATCCTGAGGAGTGCTCACATGAATATCACAGATACTCTGAAAATAGATATTTTTACCCAGCCCTAATTAAGAGAAAAAAGACAAATTATTATTACAAGTTATTACATGTAAGTAAAAAAATATATATACACATATATATATATATATATATACACACACATATACATACATATACATATATATACATACATATAGCTATATACAGTATTACATTTTATATTTTAACCTGCTATAAAAAAAAAATACATTTTCTTACTCTCTAGGCCTATTTCGGTTCTAATCATGATACCTAAAGGTACTTTTAACATGTGTTCTGTGACAGGATTCCTGTGCATCAGATGACACAGGGTGACAGAACCGAAGTCCTGTTCATAGTGTGGCATCTGATCTGCTGGGCTCTGGTTACACACACACACACACACACACACACACACACACACACACACACACACACACGCCGGTTTACTTGGGCCACTTCCACTAACTGCAGTAGCACTGTCTTTGTACTACCGTATCTCTCCATGCAGTTTCAATAAAAAGAAATGTAAAAAAAAGCACTTGAGCACAAACATATACAAAAAACAACGACCCTCCTCAGAAACACCTATTTTTTTCTGCCACTTTGAAAAGCAGTTATTCTTTATGAAATCAATGATATCATTTTCATTTTACATTTCAGCTTTCAAAAAGTTTAGAAAGAAGTTTAGAAAGAACTGGTCACAGTTTTTCTCAACTTGGTCCAAACAACAATCAAAATGTAAAAGAATGTGATGCACAAATAAACACATCTGTTTAATTACATTATTCAAATCGTATTTTAAAAGAATTAAAGAACTAGAACCTCCAAGAATTTTGAGACCTATAATAAACCTTTTAAACAATCATAAACAGCTTCACAATAATAATTAAAATAATACCTTAAGATACACATTTCTTTATCAAATTCTTTGAGGGCCACTATATCTTTGTGAAGCTGTAAATTATCATTTAAATTGCATTTTAATTCTCTCTTCCCTTATATCCTTCTGTTCTCCTTATCTTTTCCCCTAAATTTAATTTAACAATATTTGTTAACATATCATAAACCTACAAACAAAAATCTTTTCTCTAGATTTCAATCTTAAAGTTTCAACACAACTCCAATAAGAAACACAAAAACCCTTTTAGTGCAGAAAACTTTGCCTTTTTAAATGTAGTATTTGTGTTACATGTGAACATTCAGACAGATAACAGTATGAACAACGAATAAATTACTTCTAAATCAACAGCTGATATAACATCAGACACAAGGACCGGTTTTGTAAATTTCTTTGTAATGCTGAGCACAGTTGTATAAATGTTTCCCAATCATTAAAGATTGCAATCATTACAAAAAGTGATGATCTGCAATTGTTATCAGCTATTTCTACTTGATTTAACCTGAACTTTTTCATTTTGTTGCTATAAATTAATGTAGCCAATTGAGGTTGATTCAGTGATGATAAATATGATTTTTGTCTTGAATAAAATCAGTTAATAGAGATGATACCAATTTTAGGTTTACCATGTTTTCCGTGTATTGATCTAGTTTTTTGTTATCTGAATCTGACACCTGATCTGTTTTCCTTTAAGGTCAATTGGAATATTTAAATAATGATTTCAGAGCAGTTATCTTCTTTAAGTACTCACATCGTAAACAAAGTATTTTTTTTTTGAATATTTAAGAACATATAATTATCAAATACATAAACCTGATAATGTTTGAAATTAAACACAAAAGAAACAAAAACAAAACTTTTATATAGTTTATTAATAATGTGATAATTATCACTTGAAAAGCTGAGTGGCTCCTAAGTGAATAAACCAATACTGACCACTTTTTTTAAGTTTTGATTTGTTTGATTTTATTCTCAAAGCACTGACCATTTTTAGGAAATCGCAATCATTTGCCACAAACCACAGTGGTAGATGTTATGCACCGTGTCTAGGTATAATAAGCTTATAAAGTGCCTAATACATAGCAAAAGTAACAAACTAATTCAAAAATCATTTAAAAACAGCTACTGCAACTAAAAGTGGACCACACTATGTACAACAATGCATATAGAAATTACTCAACTGTGTATAGTTTGTGCTTTGTTACATAGTGGGTTTTGATAACTGGGTTATTTGCTCCACATCCCACCTCGAATGGTGGTATTTATTAATACAGGCTAATGCTTACATGATGTGTTCTTCACTCCTTACGAACATGTGAATCTAATATTTCCTTCTTACACTGATGGAATGCTTTAATCTAGAACTTGTCCAATTTCATCTGAATGTTCTCAAAATGTTTTGTATTTACATATAATTAGTTACAAAAACCTTTTAATTAGCTTGTCTATTTGAGTTCTGCACTTAAGACTGACACTAAAAACTCAACTACCACAATATTCATTGTGAATCGTGAATATTCATTCATGTTTTTTTAAGATTGTTAAATTTGTGATTTTGTCCCCACCAATCATGAATATGTACACTGAAACAAATAGAAACATCTATATCAGATGGTTTTATTTAGTCAAAAAATATTTACCATGAACCAACTCACATTCATTTATAACAACAAAACACATTTTTGTGGGTTTCTATTTTCTATCAGGAGGTAGAAGTGGCTCTTTAAGACAACAACTGCAAGTCATATCCTTGATAAAAAGCTTTTCTGTAAAAAAACAAAATAAGAATTATATATGTCTGTGTAGAAACATGTGTGCTATAAACTAGAGGATGGCTGCATAGGAGTAAAGTAAACCTGATCACGTGGTTGTGCTCACATGTAGTTAACTATGTAGTGACCTCTAAATGTTATTCAAGCACTTCTGCATGTGTTTAAATTTGTGTTTGAATATATATATAATCGGATTTACATTAGCTGTAATCTAAAAAAACATTTCTTTTTTAATTCACTGTGATACTCTTTTAAAAAGAGTATTGTCCTAAATTTCTATATTCCGAGGCCTACACAAAGAGGTTCAAGTCAATATATTTGGATTATTATGGATTTTTCAATAAACTCGTTCTCCTATAATAACAGCAGACAGCCATCAATCAACAAAATACTCCACCTATTACAAATCATAATACGAATGATTAAAATAACAATTAAAACAACTTTAAAAATCTATTGCGACGTAACGTTTAAAGCTAACTTAGCAGATATCCAACTAAACTGAAGAATCCCAAAAAGAAGAAAGTTACAGACATAAACACGTAAATACAAACTGACAGAGATTTGGTGACTTTATGCTAAGTGTGCTACAGAAACATAATACGCACAACGTGGTATTATTATTCCTTCGCGTTTTTGTGTGTGTGTGTGTGTGTGTGTGTGTGTGTGCTGACACAATGGACAAAAGCACTCGACCTAAACAGGAAGTTTGACTGTGGCATTTTAACAACCTTTTTCAAGCCCTGTGTTATTAAAAGAAAACACAGCTTAGCCTGTAGATGTTATGTCTACGGTATTGCAATGCTAATTCGTTAAGGCCGATTATTATTTTTTTAACTAAATTGAAAGGGGAAAAAATATTTCTTGTTTGGTCGACTGAGCAAAACAACATTTCCCGTTACATAATAACAACTTTGGATATAAACAAGTGCGAGGCCCACGCGAGCATTCAAACAACTCTAAAATCACAGTGGGACCTACAAGCAAGCAATTAACCAGTCAAATATGAAAGCAGAAAAATGTACCTTAAGTTTCTGGGAAGCCCTGAACACCTTCCTGTGCAATTCCCTGAGAAATCAGGAGAACAGAATAAACATTCATATAAATATATATTATTTCTCAACGTCGAAATGTCAGCGTGGTTTAAAATATTCCATACACGTCTAGATCAAATGATACAAATATATGAACGTTTTCTGTTCACAAAAATTGTTACAAAAGCCACCATCTCCAATATGCTACTTGATTGTATAATTCTGGAAAACAGGCGCAAAATAAACAAGGGTGCCAGCCTAAACAAAACTGTTCCCTCCCACTTAAACTAACTCATCTGGACGTCTTTACATTAAAGTGGACTTTAAACGGTGGTTGCTTATTAAAGTGACTTGACAGCCTGTTGATCTGCGACATTAAATTGAATGTATTCTTGTATCAAGGCTGCGTTAACTGAAAGGATCCATGCAATCACACACCCCTCACCCCGAACTATATTATCATCTCTTTTCTTCAACCCCACTGACCCTAATCACAATCCACCTCGTAGAAACATACTCTGATGTTGCACCAACTTGGTAAACGCAAAAACATACCGTTTCGTCTTGTGAAGTCTTTCAAATAAATTCACCAAGATATTACAGAAAATTTATTCTGCGGGAAATCCGCGAAATGCACCACCCGGCGGAAATAGCCAAACTTCATCGTATGATCAAAATAACTCCATTCCTCGTGGATGTAGATCACCGAAAAGCTAGAAAAGAACTTGTTCGCTTATATATACACGTGGTTAATAAGATTTTCGCGTCGTTTCGCGGTAGGAGAGGAGTGGCTGTGTTCCCGATGGTACATGGACCCTGTCCAATCAGAACTATTGTCCTTCTTCACCCGTGCTTTACTTCACAGCGCCTCCCCATTTTACGATATTATAGATGAAACTGAAACTCTTAGCTAGAGCAATGGAATCAGTCAGAAGTGTTTTTATTGAACCTTTTTTAAATGAAACTCTTATTATTATTATTATTATTTGAGTATTTGTATTTAAGAAAAATCCACCTTGTGACACAATGCCAAAATATTTATTTATCTGCTGTCAAACAACTGTGCCATAAAATATAATATCAGCACTTAATGACAATGGCTTCCTTTTTTTTTATGCATACAAATAGTTACATAAATTAAACTTTGTGACTGTTTTATGTTAAAATAGCGTAAAATTACAGCATTCATTTTGTTCCAAACATTAAATGTTTTAGTGATTCCAAATATTGAATGGAGGTGTGCACTTAAGTTTGCTGATCACTCAGAGTAGGCTAATTAATGGAAGTTATTTATAGCGTGGTTTTCTTTCTTTCTTTCTTATTATTCTAACCATGTTGCATAACAGGGTAACCATTTTGCATTCTCCATCATTAACATCTTGAGTTGAATTAATGTGTTTGAGCAGATTTCGCTTGAATTTTGCAACAGAAACTAAACAAACTGTGCATGACTGTACAAACTGTACAAGTCCCAATGGAACGGTGGAAAACCTGAAGCATTGGTGTGTGGAAACTGCCAAATGTGCTGAAGTTCGACTATGCTTTTGTTCATTTCCCTGACCACAAATGGGTTTAGCAGCCATTGAAACACCATACAAACTATTCATACAGTATGAATTTACAGTATATTAGTGGCTACTCTCATACATTCACAGTGACTTTTAAAGCAAAAGGTTCTTGTACTTTATTAGAATTATATTACAGGTGTTTACTGTTGAGTCACAGTGAACAGGAACAGGACATGGATGTAATATTCTGGAGTGTGGTTTAAGAGCACAGTGATTAGCTGTCTGTGTATTATATTAATCTCTTGTATAACAGATTGAAGAACTGGTGCTTACATTCCCATCATGTAACAGTTAAGGGAGTAGTGCTTTTGTATAATTTTCTGTTTTACTGTGCTGTAGTTGTAAGACAGAAAATGACCTAATCAATTACAATAAACAAATAAATCTGAATCCAGTCTTGTATTGTAAGATGGAATATGAAATCTTGAACAATTTTGGAAATATTTTACAGTGCAGGTAGGACTATTTAAATTGACTAATTTAGACTGAAACTTCTCCTGAGAGAATAAAATATTAATGAAAAAAATATTCATAAAATATTCACATCAGCCTGTATTAAAAACTCAGCCTGATAGTACATGCAATGTCTGACAAAGTTCTTGTAATATTTGTAATTATGAATTAAATAAATCTGCAAGAGTATCCAGCAAAAAGTTTTGTAATCATCCCATAACAATAGTAAGTTAAATTTCATTACATCGGTTGGTGTTTTCTCGAACCTATTGCCCCCTAGTGTTATTTAACCGTACTGTATATAGTCTAGATTTAAGAAATATTTGTACATTCAGAATAATTCATGCTTTACTGAATGGTTGTGCAAACATTTGTATACCATTTATGTTTAAAAATTGTCTACCTAAAATGCATCTGGTATGTTTACACATGATTAACAAATTAAAAATAAGAGATCAGCAAGTTGGACAAGGAATTAAATACATAAATGAATGCTCATCAAGTATAGTAGTAATATACTATACTGTAGTAGTAGGGTTTACTTTGAATCTACTATCAAATTTCACTATTTTTTTTTCTTTTTGCAAAAGACAGATACAACATTGAATTAAATATAAAAGTAAAATGACTAAAATAGTATTTTCTTGTGTCTCTGTGTGTAAACAGTATAAATATATAAAAATTGAACAAATGTTGAATATCTAATTTTGCTTAAAATTGTGTTTCCATCAATATAATCTTGCTATATATTTACAAAACAAACTAGTCAAGTTTATATATATATATATATATATATATATATATATATATATATATATATATATATATATATATATATATATATATATATAGATAGATAGATAGATAGATAGATAGATAGATAGATATTCGAATGTTGTGCATGAAAAGCACAATACCAAAACAGATATTTGGCTATTGTTATATCATTCTGAATAAATCATTCAAAAAACATGAGCATAGGACTCAAGGCAGGCAACATACTACATGTTTTCTCTCCAATACAATAGGAAGAATTGTTAGGATACATTTCATGAACTATAATGTTAAAAAACAATTTTGTCAGTTAACTCTGCAACAGCTTTATGACATGGTATTGTGTCCAAATGCTTATTTCTTCTGCTACACACTCAAAAGTATAAAATTTTTCTTCTCAAAAAGAGTGCATGCTTGTAGAATTATAGGCTAATAGTAGGCTATATGAGCAGGTTATCAGTGATGCAGCATATGCATTTCCAAACTTAATACAATGGTGAACAGGTGGTTCCTTAAACCTCAACTACCGAAATTTCCACAAGCCTTATATCTGACAAACATATTCCCTCCTGGCAGGAATCCTGGTGGTTGACAAGAGTAAGAGGATGTGGGGTCATGCGACATCGAAAGGTTCAGATAGTGAAGGGATACTATAAGGCCAGCAGGTGGTGCCAATCCTTCAACTTCCTGAGCAGTT
Source organism: Carassius carassius (assembly GCF_963082965.1). NCBI lineage: Eukaryota > Metazoa > Chordata > Actinopteri > Cypriniformes > Cyprinidae > Carassius > Carassius carassius. Next base: position 21,210,881 of record NC_081761.1, read on the forward strand.
CACACTTGAAGAAAATAAGTCATCAGTGTTAGACTGGCTGGTTCCACGATGGATGAAGTTTGCTGCTTCGGTATTTGTTGATTATTTCCCCAAGTTTCTATGGTATATTGAAAAATAATAATAAGCATATCATACATTTTAAAGGCTTTTATTGCCAAAAAAAAAAAAAAAATTATATATATATATATATATATATATGAGTCGGTATTTACAGTGATGACCCTTGTTCTTCATAACCTCTGCAGTTCGCTCTGGCATGCTGAATATTAGCTTCTGGGCCAAATCCTGACTGATGGCAATCCATTCTTGTTTTATTAGTTCTCAGAGCTGATCACAATTTGTGGGCTTCTGCTTGTCTACTCGCCTTTTAAGGACTGACCACAGGTTCTCTACGGGATTGAGGTCCGGGGAGTTGCTCGGCCATGGATCCAAAATTTCAATGTAATGATTTTCAAGCTACTTCTTTATCACTTCTCTTGCTTTGTGACATGGAGCTCCATCATGCTGGGAAATGCAGGGATCATCACCAAATTGCTCATGGACCGTTTGAAGAAGTCGCTCTTGCAGGACATTTTGATGCCATACTTTATTCATGGCAGTGTTTTGGGACAGAATTATGAGAGCGCCCACTCCCTTGGTTGAAAAGCGACACCACACATGAATGGTCTCGGGATGCTTCACTGTTGGCACAACACACGACTCTTGGTAGTGTTCACCTCTTCTTCCCCATACAATCGATTTTCCACATGTCCCAAACAGTCAGAAGGGAGCTTGCTGTCCAATACTTGTAAATCCTTGTACTTCCTGCAGAATTTCAGTCTGTCCTTAATGTTTTTTCTTGGAGAGAAGTGGCTTTTTTGCTGCCCTTCTTGACACCAGGCCACTGTCTAAAAGTCTTGGCCTCACTGTGTGTGCAGATGCTCTCACACCAACCTGCTGCCATTCCTGAGCAAGCTCTGCACTGCTGGAGACACGATTCTGTAGCTGACTTCTCAGGAGGGAGATGGTCATGGCGCTTGCTGTACACTCTGGGACGTCCTGAAGACTTCCTCACTGCAGTCAAACCTCTCTCTTTGAAGTTCTTGATGAATCAGGTAATGGTCTATCAGGTGCAATATTCTTTGTAGCAATTTCCTTGCATATGAGGCTATTTTGATGCAAAGCGAGGATGACTGCACAAGTTTCTTTGGAGATAACCATTGCTAGCAAGAACACAATGATTGGAAGCACTTCTTCCCTGCATTTATAGCAAACAGTCTGCTCTTATTAATTAGTATGATATTCAAACACACTTTCACGTGTGGTGCTGATAGAATTAGTCAGTTAATGTTATCTGGTGGTCATTTTGTGTCAGCATCAAAAAACTGTCAAATTAGTTTTTTGGTGAAAAGTAGATTTTTTTGGCCAATGAAGCTTTTAGCAATTATTTGAAATGCATCTTTTCACTCTAAACAATAATCTGGAAACAATGTGAACGAACAACACAACAGTTTCAGCAGTAAACTTTGCAAAACACAAAATTGATGTCACTGCCAAAATTCTTGGCCATGACTGTACATCCACAGGAATAGTAAAGGTCTATGTGGAAATGGAACGAAAACAAATGGAAAATGGAAAGAAACTGCAGTCTGACTGCTTTACTATAAACATTCCTTTACTCTACGTTCATTCCACCAAATCGGAACATGTACCTTTATGTAATCTGTGTGCTTTAGGAAGTTACAAAATGTATTATACTTATTAAAACTTATGCCACAGAGTAATTTATGAAATCAACTGGTAGAAATGTGTTGATGAAATGAAACAATCTTAAAAGCAAAAGATTCACAAGATTCTGATATTGTAGAAATGCCTTTAACTTCAGACCCCTTGCTTTAAGCTGCCTTTCTGGTGTTAATTCTCCAAAAGTTCCTGGCTACTTCACAGAGTCATTTCACAAATCCCATTACATTTACTGAAGCATGACATTAACCTTTCAGTTCTGACCACTGAATCCGAGAAAGTCCTTAAAGGTCAGGACTGACAGATCTGTAATCAAAAGCTTTACTGTCTGTTATGACTACTTCACCAGAGTAAAAAACTGGCGCAGATATCACTTACCCAAAGTTCAACACTAAACTTTAGTAGCATTGCTATAGCTTTAGTTAAAAATAATAAAGCTATTGAATGAAAAAAAAAAGTAGTAAATGTTTTTGAGGTATGTTTTTCCTGTTGACTTTGGATTGGGGTTTTGTAAGGCAGAACGCTGATTTGGAAAGTATTGTCATAAACAATATACAGGTACAATTAATTGAGTCAAATTAAAGCGGCACCTTTTATTTATTTTTGTTTAAACATTCATATCTGGTTTTTACAGTGTCATTTATCCACATGTACACTTTGTTTTTCATTAATATTATTTTCTAATTTCTTATTTCTGATTTATATAGCTCAAATCATACTAAATAACACACTATCAAAAAACTAAATAAAAACAGGTTATGTCTTTATATGTGGCTCTTTTAATCAAAACGGTTACAAGTTGAATCATTTTCCTAATAAAATTTGTGCCTTGGGCTCAGTGCTGTACAGTATAAGTGAAACACTGCCATCTATTGCTTGACATGGTTATACTGTACATTTCAAAGAGGCTTATTTTTTCCTGCATTGTGCACAAATATTAAAGATGCAAAGTTACATGACATGATCAGTGTTTAATTGCTTTTACTGTTGAAGTTGGACATTTATCCATTATTGAAGAGTAGCTACAACATGTTTAAAGTTTTTGTGACATAGACAGCACAACAGATTTCAAAGAGGTAGATTTTAGTAAAGGAACAGATGTGTGTTCAGGGTCACTGTACATTGTATTCTGTTGAAAGAATGGAGTGAGCTTTAGATACCAAACCTAACCACACACTTCAGACTTCTCTACTGGGTTGAGTGACTGTTCGAATCTAGTCTGGTGATTTAATGTTGAATTTCAGCCTCCATCTCAATCTGTAAAACTGGTGAAATGCATTTTTCCCAAGATGAAGAGTCGAGAGCAACCAAAAATGATTATTATTACTGTTATTATCAAAAGATTATTTTAAAGGATTGACTCACCCAGTGTAGACCACAATGAGTGTTCAACACAGAACCTTAAGAGTGACAGGAGCGCTTAGCATTTGAGCGGACCAGTGCTTTTCTGGCAGTCAGAACATCAATTATAAACTTTTCACTTTTTTAAAATTGAAATACCACTTGATGAGACACAAAATCAAACAGTTTTGCATAATAAACAAGAAAACATTCACATAAACAAAGTCATAAACATTAGCATAACATCATAATCATTTTATAATTTATATTTAAATGGCTATGCTCTTTAAAGACATAATTTTAATGCCAGTTATGGGTATAAACACTGTTTAAACAATATTTCATCTTATCTTTTTGTACCACAAATAAATCATGCTGTTAGAAAAAGTTTTGTCCAACTTTTTGATAAACAAAGATGCTTTGAATATTATCCATTTTCAATGTGCAGAAAAAGTTTCATGGCATCATAAAATAACACCAATATTTCCAAATGGATGACTATGGCATGAAAGTTCCACTTGTTTCCTCGTCAGATTACCACTATTAAAGTCATGGTACTTTTGTAGGCTTTTCAGACAGCAAAGTCACAATAACAATGACAAAATGTGTATTTCTGCTTAATTTAAAATAATAATAATAAAAAAAACACTGAGGGTTTGACAAAATATGACTTTTCGTGCTTTCTGATTCCCAAACATTCATTCGTTTTCATTCTGAATTAAATGGCGTGTCAGTGGCCTCTTCAAGAATCCACCAGATCCAAGTGTACTTTAAATACACTGCCGTACAACTAGCCCTTTTAAGATTTGACCCCCCCCCTCCCCCCAAAAAAAACATTTGACCCCAAATTATTTTTGTCATCATCTACTCACCCTCATGTCATTCCAAAACCCCTATGACTTTATTTCTCTTGTGAACACAAACATACTGTGACCATAAGGGATACTTTAAAGAATGTTCAGGCTGCTCTTTTCCAAACAACAAATTGTTGTCTATCAAAAATATAAAGCATCAAAAGCGAGTCTTCTGAAGTCATATGAGAGCTTTTGCATGAGGAACAAACAGAAATAAAAATTTGGCCTCTGCCACAGATCTCATATCCTGTTTATGAGATTCAAGAACCTGTCAAGCTACAGTACTTTGAATGGTTAAGCAGAAAACAGAGGGACTGATTCTGACTCGCTTATAGTAACCACAAACCCCATACGGACTACTTTTATAGTATCTTATAGTCCTTTATTTTGGCGCTTGCCAGCTACTTGTCAAGCTCTAGCTTTATCATATGGAAAAGATCAGTTAGAGCATTCGGTTAAACATCCTCATTTGTGTTCCATGGAAGACTGAAAAACCACATATCTAAGGAACAACATGAGAACAATGCGTACATTTTTGGACGAACTATTCCATTAAGACTTCTATTCAGTTTACTTATAGCAAAACAACACATGGTTTAATAATTTAGCAATATATTATAGAATTCGTTATTATAAGACGATGTATGTTCAAGGACGATGCCAAATGGCACAAGCCCTGAGACACAATGTATAAGTGTCCACCATGTTGGCTCTGTGGATCAGAGAGGGTGGCAATTGCAATTGAACTCATTGTAGAACTGCAAGACAGCAGCAGGAGCGCCACATGGTCTAGTCAGAAAGGAAGTGACATCATCAGCTCCTGTGAGCTGTGTATCAGCGCTCTTAACCTCTTCCAGAAGCTGCAGTTATGACACCAGTTTTGCGTCTTAAGTACTTTCAACTTAGTGATCTTATAGAAGTAAAAAAAAAAAAAAACGAATTCTCCTTGTCCTCCCAGTCATCTTCGATTTATTTTAATCTTAGTGCTGAAGCAAGAAGTTTGTTGCAATGTTAATGTCATTATTAGATGCTCTGAGAGCTTCTTGGGCATCCATCCTTGAGAAACCCATCTCCATTAATCTTGCAACCTGGTGATAACAGCAATGTATCATAACAAAGTTAGTATATGGCAAAAAAAAACAGTTTTCAGTCTAGCAACCCATGATGCCGAACAAATAGGAGGAGGAACTGAATAAATAGTTCACACAAAAATGAAAATGTACACACTCACACAGACCATCCAAGCTGTAGCTGAGTTTGTTTCTTCATCACAACAGATTTAAAGAAACTTAGCATTACATCACTGCCTTACAAATCAACCCTGGGTGCCGTGGACTAATGCGTTGTTTGGTGAGCAGGTGATGTAATGCTAAATCTCTCCTCTTCTTTCTAATGAAGAAACAAGCTCATCTGTATCTTGGATGAATGACCTGCACAAGTGTACATTTTTGGCTTAAAGGGTCACTCCACCCATTTGCATTAAGAGGTCCATTGTTAGAAAACCAGTCATACTATTGAATGGTTGTGCAACATCCTCTCATTTTCCCCTGAGACGAGAGAAATCCACTATTTACCTTTTTCACTTCCTCCTACAATGATGCAAAAATCGTCATTTGACGTCATTGTAGGAGGAAGTGCAAAAAGGGTGGATTTCTGTAAAGACTACAAGCACAAGTAGTCTGCCCATAGGGGGTTGTACCTAATGCGCTAACAGACCTATCACAGATCAGTGCCCGTGCGTTTGATTTCACCGGGAGAAACTTGGAGGAAAATACTGATTTTTCAGACGGATGCATTGGGGAGGATTTTGATTTAGACGAAGTTATGTTAGAAACGGATGTTCGTAGCTACCTTTATGAGCCACAGTACAGCGACGAGGAGCTAGAAAAACATGAAAAGCGTCAAACTAACACAGTAAAACATGGTTGATTTACATCGATAATAGCAAACTTATATACAACCCGAATTCCGGAAAAGTTGGGACGTTTTTTAAATTTTAATAAAATGAAAACTAAAAGACTTTCAAATCACATGAGCCAATATTTTATTCACAATAGAACATAGATAACATAGCAAATGTTTAAACTGAGAAAGTTTACAATTTTATGCACAAAATGAGCTCATTTCAATTTTGATTTCTGCTACAGGTCTCAAAATAGTTGGGACGGGGCATGTTTACCATGGTGTAGCATCTCCTTTTCTTTTCAAAACAGTTTGAAGACGTCTGGGCATTGAGGCTATGAGTTGCTGGAGTTTTGCTGTTGGAATTTGGTCCCATTCTTGCCTTATATAGATTTCCAGCTGCTGAAGAGTTCGTATTTTTTGTTTAATGATGCGCCAAATGTTCTCTATAGGTGAAAGATCTGGACTGCAGGCAGGCCAGGTTAGCACCCGGGCTCTTCTACGACGAAGCCATGCTGTTGTTATAGCTGCAGTATGTGGTTTTGCATTGTCCTGCTGAAATAAACAAGGCCTTCCCTGAAATAGACGTTGTTTGGAGGGAAGCATATGTTGCTCTAAAACCTTTATATACCTTTCAGCATTCACAGAGCCTTCCAAAACATGCAAGCTGCCCATACCGTATGCACTTATGCACCCCCATACCATCAGAGATGCTGGCTTTTGAACTGAACGCTGATAACATGCTGGAAGGTCTCCCTCCTCTTTAGCCCGGAGGACACGGCGTCCGTGATTTCCAACAAGAATGTCAAATTTGGACTCGTCTGACCATAAAACACTATTCCACTTTGAAATAGTCCATTTTAAATGAGCCTTGGCCCACAGGACACGACGGCGCTTCTGGACCATGTTCACATATGGCTTCCTTTTTGCATGATAGAGCTTTAGTTGGCATCTGCTGATGGCACGGCGGATTGTGTTTATCGACAGTGGTTTCTGAAAGTATTCCTGGGCCCATTTAGTAATGTCATTGACACAATCATGCCGATGAGTGATGCAGTGTCGTCTGAGAGCCCGAAGACCACGGGCATCCAATAAAGGTCTCCGGCCTTGTCCCTTACGCACAGAGATTTCTCCAGTTTCTCTGAATCTTTTGATGATGTTATGCACTGTAGATGATGAGATTTGCAAAGCCTTTGCAATTTGACGTTGAGGAACATTGTTTTTAAAGTTTTCCACAATTTTTTTACTCAGTCTTTCACAGATTGGAGAGCCTCTGCCCATCTTTACTTCTGAGAGACTCTGCTTCTCTAAGACAAAGCTTTTATAGCTAATCATGTTACAGACCTGATATCAATTAACTTAATTAATCACTAGATGTTCTCCCAGCTGAATCTTTTCAAAACTGCTTGATTTTTTAGCCATTTGTTGCCCCCGTGCCAACTTTTTTGAGACCTGTAGCAGGCATTAAATTTTAAATGAGCTAATTAAGTGGATAAAAGTGTAAAATTTCTCAGTTTAAACATTTGCTACGTTATCTATGTTCTATTGTGAATAAAATATTGGCTCATGTGATTTGAAATTCCTTTAGTTTTCATTTTATTAAAATTTAAAAAACGTCCCAACCTTTACCGGAATTCGGGTTGTATAACTTTTAGCTAAGTGTCTAACGTTACATTATTACGTTACATACTAACTTTACTTACTCATTTCTTGACAAGTGTAACGTTAGTTACTGAGGCAGACACATTAAAACAACAAGCGAGCAAAACAAGTACAAATACAATATATTTAGTTCGTAAACAGAAAAATCATAGGAGATGTGTTTCTTTACAGCAGACGACTATGTCAGTGTGTGTTCTCAGTAGCCACTAGCTGCTAATAGAGTCTAGTCAGAAATAACATTACCTCCAGGCAAATGCGTTTAGTGCTGCTAGAGCTGGTGGTTCCCGACGTTCCTGGCTTTTCGTCGTCGTCGTCTGGCAAGGAAAATACTGAAGGAATTGCGTTTTTCAAAAGCGCGGGTCTCTTCAATCCTAGGGGGTTAGGCGCATAATCTTCGGGCTTGAAATGTAAACTGCACACCGTCTGATTTTTTAGTGCTTCAAGTGTTGTGTCCTCACCGAACTTAGGGTTATTGATAACGTTAGCCCGTAGCCACTTTTTGCACAAGTCCGTATCTTTCGGGAATCTGTGAATACTTTTCCTTGTTCTTGAACAACATCCCGGTACTATGCAAGTGCACACCATTTTGTCACAAAAACATTAATTGGGTCGCAAAATAACTCTTCACAACAAATTGTGCCAAATAATTTACAATCGGTAGCGTAGAGGAGAGCTCAACTAATCCACATTGATGGGCGGAGTAGTGGGAGTGGCCTGCGGAGCTGAGTATTGCAATGCACTATGGGGATTGTTGTCTACAGTCCACAAGCTCTAAAAAGTTATTTTCTACATATATGACCCACTTTCAATACACATTCATGTCTCCACGGGTGGAATGACCCTTTAATAAACTGAGATAAAGACCAAAATATGTAATCTGATCTTACCTGCTCCTCAGCCACAGCGGTGTTATCCGGCGGGTGCATATAGGGGGGCTGCTGCGGCTGGGGACCCTCACGCTCCCGGTTCTGTCCTCTGTGCCTTAGAGTCGGGAAGAATCTGTTCCAATTCAGGAGACCTGTCTGCTGAATTAATGACAGGAATTCTTTTTAAAGTCATCATGGAATATAAACGGACAATTCCTATTTTTATGGAACACTGCATTGTTTATCATCAATAATCACCAATTTTATTTTAAATGTGCACATCATTATTTATTTTTTATTTCACATTGCGACAAAGTCCCACCCTTCACTTTTTTTCCCTCTCATTTGAAAAGCCAGTTCATATAATCAGATATACAATAAAGAAGAAAAGCGTAATGCAATTTCTACTTCATATAACTTTAAAGACAGTTTGTATTACTCTGTATTTCTAGATCTCATCTTGCTGTAGTCCAGCAGAGGTAGCTTTTTTCTAACTGTGGGGATTTCTGTCTCTCTCTTTCCTATAAAAGAAAACTGAACAACTGGCAAGCATTATCGCTTCATATTCATAATCCTACAACAGGTTTATCAACTACACCGCTGACATACTCTAGGCCTAATTCACAGCTACACATAGGACTTAAAACATGAGAGAAAACAAGAAAGTTCTATGCTAATTATCCATATCATTTCCAGAAAATAACAGCTTTTCTCATTTTCAGTTAACATTTCTAGCAAGGACAAAATGATCTGTGCTTTTATCAGGTATCCGTGATGAAACCATGTGGCTGTCTGTGTTTGCTCACAGGAAACCATTAACTTCCTCTTGTTCGGAAACATTGAGAGGAAATTAAAAAAAAAAAAAAAAAAAAAAAAAGACGAAAAACAAAGACATATCACTGAACATCTTGTCCAAACAGCGTGACAGTAATACAGAAATGGAGCTAGCTGACTCATTGCAGTTTTGATGTCCACACCCCATCTCTGGAAACGTAAGCAGACCTCCAGCACTGTTTTCCCCACAAACAGCATGGCTTGTGATCCAATACTATTTGAACATACCCTATCAAGAAAATACTTGAAAACTTTGAAATGGAAACTTCTTCCAACCCATTTAGAATATATATATATATATATATATATATATATATATATATATATATATATATATATATATGTGTGTGTGTGTGTGTGTGTGTGTGTGTGAGTATATTATATCAATAATCTAATTTCACAATAATTTCATAAACTTAGATCACAACTAAGGTGAGTGTATAATATCTGAACAGGTAAGCTTATATAAAGCACAAGAAAAACCCCTACAAGACCAATTATAGCACAAATAGTAAATTGCATAAGCCGAAAACACAGGACATAGCACAGGAACTCGAATCAGTAAATCATAATTTTGACACCAATTTGTGAACTAATACAGTTGGACATTTATTACAGGGACAATCCCGGTAATAAAAGTTCAGCAATAAAAGTCAGACCTCTGAAAGATGTAGTTGGGATAGTGGCACAGGGTATATACATGAATCATGGAGTTAAATTTAATACCCTTTAAGACCTTTTTTAAAACTCTTTCCATTCACTTTAAGAGCTCATCGCAACTGAGAGTTTTAACCAGTTACACAGGCGGACACTTTAATTTACATTAACTATATATTGATTGTAAGATAGGATAGCACAGCTAAACAGACTTACTTTGTTATAACTCCTTATCAATACAACATAATTCAGAAAGGAGGAATGAAGCACAAGATAATTAATTGAGTGACTAACCAATGCAACCCAAGAAACAAGAATTAGACCAATAAACAAAACAACTGTGTGACGAGTGGGGCAGGGCCGAGGGATGTGGGAACACGAGTGAGGCCGGTGGAGTGATTGGGAAATCCGCTACACCTGCGACCCACCACCGGTCTTGAGTCCCACAGAGGAGATGGAAGGATATAAAACTGGAGCGACGACAGTGAAGGACGAGAGAGGACCAGGCCTGGGCTTTTAGTTGTGTTTTGGTTTTATTTTGTGCGCATCAGTCGTCCCTGAGGGGCTGGTGCGCTGTTTTGTGTTTATTTTTGAATTATTAAATGTTGTTTGATTGTCCGCCGGTTCCCGCCTCCTTCTTCCGGATAAATATGAAGGTTTATATCATTACAGTGGTGCCGAAGCCCGGGAGAAGGGCTTAATTAAATCTTTAATTAAGAATCTATTCTAAATAAACTACAAACATAAAATTATATACATTTATTTTGTCCTTACATTCTTTCTTCAACTCCTCCCTCTCAGTGGCACAGATGACTGAGAGGCTCATTATGCAGCTCATTATGCGGGTCTTTGTCTTCTCAGGTGTAAATCACAATGATATTCATGATAGTTGACGCCTACTCGCATATGACTTTTACCAACAAAAAGTGTCTTAGAAAATTTAAATCAATATATTGTGTTCTGTAAGTGAGTAAACAAGATGATTTTCATATAATTTAGAAAGAAAAATTCCAGGCTACAAGCTCCAGTTCTCAAAAATCCCGGGAACCAATGTTCTGTATGTGTTTTATTGCCTTATTCAAGTGATTTAACATTTTTAGTTTTTCACTAACCACGCATAACATTTTTTTTCTCAAAAACACAATCATGTACATACATGCTGCACACATATTATTATAGCCAAGTATGTGCTGATTACAGTGATATTAGACTTTACCCATTTAGGTATTTATAAGAAACTGAAAAAAGTACAAATGTCAGGGCATGACAAAACTTCTCCAGGCCCCAAAAATACCCTTAGACTCCAGAGGGTTAAACAGGTTCTCCGCACTCAGTGATGCACCCACTGAGAAACCTGATGAAAGTGCTCTAGTTATTGGCGATTCTATTGTACGGAACGTGAATATAGAGACATAAGCCACCATAGTCAAATGTTTACCGGGAGCCAGAGCGCCTGACATCTTGGCAAATTTAAAAGTGCTGGCTAATGCTAAACGTAAATACAGTAAGATTGTTATTCATGCCAGCGCTAATGATGTTCGACTTCGCCAGTCGGAGATCACTAAAAATAACATTAAAGAGGTGTGTGAACTTGCAAGCACGATGTCAGACACTGTAATATGCTCTGGTCCCCTCCCTGCTTACCGTGGTGACGAGATGCATAGTAGATTGTCATTACTCAATGGCTGGATCTCTAAGTGGTGCCCACAGAATAACATAGGTTTCATAGACAATTGGATGAGCTTTTGTGGCAGACCTGACCTGTTGAAAAGAGTTCTTTTGTACCAGGAACTTTTTTTCCCAGGAACTTTTTCCCCCCCAGACCTGTTGCTTTCTGCGTTTCCACCGCTGTCTAAAGTACCGGGAAGATTAGGCAAATAGACTGGTCTGCGTAGGTCTGCGCACGTTTCTCAATACAAAAGTGCGCTGATTTTGGACGTGCATCCTCAGTAGTTCAGACTTTGTGCATTCGACTTGGGAGTGTGATGTCCCCGACGACGCAAATCTTGTAATTCTGCAAACAGCAGCGTACTTGATAACATCAGTCAGCTCGCCTTGACTACTGCAATTTTCATATCTGTATATTTACAATAAAACAAATTTTAATTTCAAATACCACTGCCTCCTTTCGCTTTCATTTAAACACAATAACAGCTGCTGAAATTTACTTCGTTCAGGGAAATGTGTATACTGTATATAGGCTACAGCCATTACAATAAAACGAAATATTATATCAATTTGCCTTTTTTATTTTCATTTTAACATATAGATAAATTGAATACAGACCAAAGATTACCTGTGAGATTTACCCAAAACAAATTATATTTTATGTTTAACCACTAAAGAGACATCAGAGCCAGCAGCACATATCAGAAGGTCTAGCCGAGGTGAGGCTGCTCTCGGCGGATACATAAGCACTGAGCTCTCGCTGATCGCGTGGAGCTGACCATCTCCGAAATCGGCGAAATGCATTTTTAAATAATAAAATAAACCACAGATTTGAGTATAAACAACTACATTCTCACCTGAAATACTTTTAAAATTACATTTCATGACACAGTAACATTAATATTTTGAAAATTATCCGAATAAATGGTGGTTAAAATCACAACACTGTGTGAACTCAACCAATCAGGATGTTTAGCGCCCAAGTCCCGCCCCCGAAAGTTCCAGAAAAAGTACTACCTCGCCAGCAGGGACTTTCTGAGGGGCAATTTTTTACCTGGAACTTTATTTAGTTCCTGGTTCCTGCAGTGGAAACACACCGACTACCAGCCCAAAGTCCCTTGCTCCTGGGTAAAGTTCCTGCGGTGGAAACGCGGCTTAACTGGGGTCCAGGTCAGGAATCAGACAGACTGGCTAAACCGACCGTCTGCTAGCTGCCTCACGTCACAAAGGTCAGTTAATTCTGAGCACATAGAGACTCTTTCACCTAGATATCACACAGTACACATAAAAGCAGTACACATAAAAAACGTGAATATTAGAAACGCTGTACATACCAGATCCGTCGTAATAACGAGTCATAAACACATCCACAGCTGTAAATCCCGGTTTAGTTAGAAAGGTAAGGGTCCACTGAACGACATCTCATGAAGCACGTTTAGTCCAATGAAGCAATAATGTTGTAATATGGATCATAATTCCTTTGTTTACGTTTCAGTTCTTCAGCGACAGAACTGTTTGCGTCGGTTATGGAATAACTCACAGTCGGAAACTGCGTCTAGGTAGGAAAAAAAACGGCATGGTTTTGCAGCGTACAGTGTCACAAACAGAATGAGACAATCCGCCAGAAAAAAGAATGAATGAAAGATAGGCGAAAGATAGTATATTTGAATTTTGGCGCTCCTTCGTGACGTGCTCTGACGCACCTGTCAAGCTGATGGAGGCGGAACTTATAGCGATCGCCTTTTTCTTTGTTTGTTTTATTTTTCAACAGTTTTTATATATGTGAGAGTGTGTTTTATGTTGAATGTGAAAGTATCTGCATGATTACCATCTGTTTGAGTGCAAATCAGCCCAAATCAGCTCGCTATTACTGTATGATCACGGCTATCAAAGTGAACCCGTCTATATGAATAGAGAGAGTGGATTATTTACTTTATGGCACATTTGTGTTATTACCATCCGTATAAGTGGCCATCAGCACATCAGCACTTATTTGCATCGTAATTCATTGTAAATACTGGATTTCTAGCAGTCTCAGGGTGTTCTGTAATTGGCAAACAAAGTTAAATCTTAAATTATTTTTATTATTTTATTTTTATTATTATTATTATATTATTATTTATTTTTTATAACTGAAAAAAACTATGCAGTGGTATGTTTACTGACTAAATAGTTTGTAGAAGCCTACAATACTATTGGGAAATATATTTTATTATATTTGGTGGGTGGAGGGTCTAGACATAGTCTCAGAAAAATATTTGCAGGAGTCCCATTTTTCATGATATCTTATTCAGATTTGAAATAGAAACTCATGAGAGATGTGGCTTTCAACCCATTACTTTTCTAGATTGCTCCAGGACTCATTTCATGTATTTTTATATCAAATAAAAAAATATTTAAGTGTGGTAAAAAAAATTCAAGGCACTTCAGTGTCTATAACTTTTAATATTTTTGAGCATTACCAGATCTGGTTGATAAAAAGTAAAGCCCAAAGGCTTTACCTTCACCTGAAGTGGAGGATGTCGAGGTGTCTGTGGCCTGAGCCATATTAATTCGAACCGCTGGCTCAAACTGTGGTCTTAACTCCCGCACCGCGTCGCTTTTCAGCTCGAGCTGCGTGGAGAAGCCCATTTCCACCTCCATTGCGTTGGAGAAGCAATCCCGCGTAAAATGCAGTTTGCACACTGTAGCTCTAGGCAGTAACTCGCGGTCTTCCAGCGCCTAATTTTCAAGTCTGCTGGAAAACTATGCGGTCCATGCTGTTGCAACCAGCACGTACCATCCTGACCACTGTAAATAAATCTACGCTAACTTGAAGCTATCCTAACTGATGCAATACTATGCTACTAACTATGCTTCTAACAATACATTACACTAACAACTATGCTAATTAACTACATAGGCTACACAAAATAATATAAATAACTATTTAAATGGTATGCTAAATAGATGCTATAATACTCTATCCTGGTCGTTTTCAATACTCGCAATTCCAACTCCTGACTCACTACAGTAATTTTGACGGAACAAGATGGTTTTATACTGCCAAGGGCGTGGTAGCTCGTACCAAGGGGCGTGGTGAGCTGGAAACTGCTTACGTCACCTGCCACCGCAAAATCCAATAGGAAAAATCAACTGCAGTAGCCACCGTTCAACCTGAAGAGGGCAGCACTCAGACGTTTTTACACCATATATTATAGAAATAAAACACTTCATACTAGGGATGGGCGTTTTCCACAAATATCACATTTGAATATTTGAGCTCACAAAAAACGAATATTCGAATATTCGTTTATTTAAATTAAGTTTAATGAGTCAGACGTTATTTTTCAGCAACATTTGTTTTCATCATTTTGAACAAGCTTACAATAAGCTTGAACATTACACATCGTGTTTTGTAGCTGAAAACCTTTAACAATGCGTGCAAACAAACAAAAGTACAGATTAAAAGCAAAAAAAAAAAAAAGTGAACAAAGAAAAAACGTAAAGCAGCCTGCAGCAATTAGGCTATTGTACAGAATGTAGCTCTCACTTAACTTTTAAACTGTCAGCAAATCTTTTTTGCTTTTTTTCTATTGTTTCAAATGTTCTTGTTAAGAAATACGGGCATGTAAACATGATTGGGGGAAAGTCGGCTCCTTAGTCTGTTAACAATAAGGCCGGCCGTGGAGAAAACGCGCTCTGATGGCACAGACGTTGTCGGGACTCACAAATAACGGTGTGCTAAGCTAATCAGTTTTGTGAAGCGCTTCGTGTTTTCGTTTACCACTGAATGGGATCCTCATCTGGTGGAATACATGGCTCCAGCAAGAACTGTTCCCACTCGTCTCGGCTGGACTCTCTGTAATCATCGCTGGAGAACTGGCTCAGCCTTTTCCGACGAGTGGGCATTGCATATTCTTCATCGTGGCGACTGCATCCGCACCACTCGCATCAAGGAAAATGTTCTGATAATGTTCAAAAAAGTTTTTTTTTCTTACTTCTCTCATGTTTTCATCGAGAAACCTGAGATGTTTGTGCCGAGGGTCTAGGGCAGACGCGAGAAGAGGAGTTTTCACTGCATTCTCCAAGTTAGCGGTGTTCATTCGTTGCTTGAGAGATGCTGCAACAATGTTCTTGGATCACTTTCTGTGATTCTCCACGGCATATTTGAAGTACTGTAGAAGACCAGACCGGTGCTTAGAGAATCGGGCAGCAGTCGAAGGCGGGGGCCTCGACAGCCCGATCCCTGGACACGGAAACTAGCTCTAGGGACGTGGAATGTCACCTCACTGGCGGGAAAGGAGCCTGAGATTGTGCGTGAGGTTGAGAGGTTCCGACTAGCGATAGTCGGGCTCACCTCTACGCACAGCTTGGGCTCTGGAACCACACTCCTCGAGAGAGGATGGACTCTTCACCACTCTGGAGTTGCCCATGATGAGAGGCGGCAGGCTGGTGTGGGTCTGCTTATAGCCCCCCAGCTCAGCTGCCATGTGTTGGAGTTTACCCCGGTGAACGAGAGGGTCGCTTCCCTGCGCCTTCGGGTCGGGGATAGGTCTCTCACTGTCGTTTGTGCCTACGGGCCGAACGGCAGTGCAGAGTACCCGGCCTTCTTGGAGTCTCTGGGAGGGGTGCTGGAAAGTGCTCCGACTGGGGACTCCGTCGTTTTACTGGGGGACTTCAACGCCCACGTGGGCAACGACAGTGACACCTGGAGGGGCGTGATTGGGAGGAACGGCCCCCCTGATCTGAACCCGAGTGGTGTTCAGTTATTGGACTTCTGTGCTAGTTACAGCTTGTCCATAACGAACACCATGTTCAAGCATAAGGGTGTCCATCAGTACACGTGGCACCAGGACACCCTAGGCCGTAGGTCGATGATCGACTTTGTGGTCGTTTCATCCGACCTCCGGCCGTATGTCTTGGACACTCGGGTGAAGAGAGGGGCGGAGCTGTCAACTGATCACCACCTGGTGGTGAGTTGGATCCGATGGCGGGGGAGGAAGCTGGAAAGACTCGGCAGACCCAAACGTACTGTGAGGGTCTGCTGGGAACGTTTGGCCGAGCCTCCTGTCAGAGAGATCTTCAACTCCCACCTCCGGCAGAGCTTCGACCGGATCCCGAGGGAGGCTGGAGATATTGAGTCCGAGTGGACCATGTTCTCCATCTCCATTGTCGAAGCGGCCGCTCGGAGCTGTGGCCGTAAGGTCTCCGGTGCCTGTCGAGGCGGCAATCCCCGAACCCGGTGGTGGACACCGGAAGTAAGGGATGCCGTCAAGCTGAAGAAGGAGTCCTATTGGGCCTGGTTGGCTTGTGGGACTCCTGAGGCAGCTGACAGGTACCGGCAGGCCAAGTGGACTGCAGCCCGGGTGGTTGTGGAGGCAAAAACTCGGGCCTGGGAGGAGTTCGAGAGGCCATGGAGAAGGACTATCGGTCGGCCTCGAAGAGATTCTGGCAAACCGTCCGGCGCCTCAGGAGAGGGAAGCAGTGCCCTACCAACGCTGTTTACAGTAGAGGTGGGGAGCTGTTGACCTCAACTGGGGATATCGTTGGACGGTGGAAGGAATACTTCGAGGATCTCCTCAATCCCGCTGTCATGTCTTCCATTGAGGAAGCAGAGGCTGAGGGCTCAGATGTGGACTCGTCCATCACCCAAGCTGAAGTCACCGAGGTAGTCAAGAAACTCCCTAGGTGGCAAGGCACCGGGGGTGGATGAGATCCGCCCTGAGTACCTCAAGTCTCTGGATGTTGTGGGGCTGTCTTGGCTGACATGCCTCTGCAGCATCGCGTGGCAGTCGGGGACAGTGCCTCCGGGATGGCAGACCGGGGTGGTGGTCCCTCTTTTTAAGAAGGGGGACCGGAGGGTGTGTTCCAACTACAGGGGGATCACACTTCTCAGCCTCCCTGGGAAAGTCTATGCCAGGGTACTGGAGAGGAGAATCCGGCCGATAGTAGAACCTCAGATTCAGGAGGAACAGTGTGGTTTTCGTCCAGGCCGTGGAACACTGGACCAGCTCTATACCCTCTACAGGGTGCTGGAGGGTTCATGGGAGTTTGCCCAACCAGTCCACATGTGCTTTGTGGATTTGGAGAAGGCATTCGACTGTGTCCCTCGCGGCGGCCTGTGGAGGGTGCTCCGGGAGTATGGGGTCCGGGGCCCTTTGCTAAGGGCTATCCGGTCCCTGTACGACCGGAGCAGGAGCTTGGTTCGTATTGCCAGCAGTAAGAAAGAGTTGTTCCCGGTGCGTGTTGGACTCCGGCAGGGCTGCCCTTTGTCGCCGGTTCTGTTCATGATTTTTATGGACAGAATTTCTAGGCGCAGCCAGGGGCCGGAGGGGGTCAGGTTTGGTGACAACACGATTTCGTCTCTGCTCTTTGCGGATGATGTTGTCGTGTTGGCTTCATCAAGCCAGGACCTTCAGCATGCACTGGGACGGTTTGCAGCCGAGTGTGAAGCAGCTGGGATGAGAATCAGCACCTCCAAATCCGAGGCCATGGTCCTCAGTCGGAAAAGGGTGGCTTGCCCACTTCAGGTTGGTGGAGAGTTCCTGCCTCAAGTGGAGGAGTTTAAGTATCTTGGGGTCTTGTTCACGAGTGAGGGAAGGATGGAACGGGAGATTGACAGACGGATCGGTGCAGCTTCTGCAGTAATGCGGTCGATGTACCGGTCTGTCGTGGTGAAGAAAGAGCAGAGCCGCAAGGCGAAGCTCTCGATTTACCGGTCAATCTACGTTCCTACTCTCACCCATGGTCATGAGCTTTGGGTCATGACCGAAAGGACAAGATCCCGGATACAGGCGGCCGAAATGAGCTTTCTCCGCAGGGTGGCTGGGCGATCCCTTAGAGATAGGGTGAGAAGCTCAGTCACCCGGGAGGAGCTCAGAGTAGAGCCGCTGCTCCTCCACATCGAGAGGGGTCAGCTGAGGTGGCTCGGGCATCTGTTCCGGATGCCTCCTGGACGCCTTCCCGAGAAGGTGTTCCGGGCACGTCCCACTGAAGACCTAGGACACGCTGGAGAGACTATGTCTCCCGGCTGGCCTGGGAACGCCTCGGTGTCCCCACAGAAGAGCTGGAGGAAGTGTCTAGGGAGAGGGAAGTCTGGGGTTCTCTGCTTAGACTGCTGCCCCCGCGACCCGGCCCCGGCCCCGGATAAGCGGAAGAAGATGGATGGATGGATAAAAGACCAGAGTTCTTTTAGGGGGCGTTCACATATCGCGTCTTTTGCATGCTCAAGTTCGTTATTTCCAATAACGGTGCGACGCGGTCCCGTTTTTTCCAGGCACGTCCGCACAGCATCGAGTTAAAAACATCTCAACTTTCAGAATGCTACAAGCGCACCGCAGGTCATGTGACAAGAACTAAACATTCAGCTTCATCCTTTCCCGTAACAATGTTGAAAGCTCAGCCAAGATGAAGGAACAGCTGATCATAGCTGTATATGGATTGCCATTTTGAAATAAATTTAGTAGCAGAGCTACTGAAAGCGATTTTTTTTGTGCTGCAAATCCATTTATCCTTTGCTGAAATTTCCGTCTTCATTGAGAGAACGCGTCACCTCAGGAGCGCTTCTGCCCGAGCGCTTTGGAAAGAAGGAGAAAGCGGCGCGCATAGCCTTTTCCACGCCTTATTAGGCGCGATATGTGAATGGCCCCTTATTCATTCAATAATTATTTTTTGCTTGCATACACCTTCAAATATGCCGTGGAGAATCACAGAAAGTGACCAAATTAGGTTTTATTTTGAATTTTTTTATTATTTTTTTTGCGAAATTCGAATATCATTTTTATTTATCGAATAATTAGAGCTGAACGAATATTCGAATGTTCGACTATCTGTGCACATCCCTACTTCATACTCAAATGTCAAAAAAGTTACTCGAATCAATGAACAGCACTAATAAAGCCCCATTCTTACAGATCATTAACTAAAAAAAGGGTTTAGGGTTTAGTTACTCTTTAAGTGATTTTAAAGGGAGCCTTATTTATTTGCTTTTAAAGTTAGGCAATAGCATATGGCCTAAAAAAAATCCCAGTTTTTCTTTTTTTTTAGAAAAAAAAATTGATTTATGATTTAAACCGATTTTTAAATCAATATTCAAATGACTTAGAAATTTTACAAAAGTTTTAATATACTTTTATCATTCATTTAGCAGTCAAATTTATAACTGCAAAAAGATAATTAATAAAACAGTAATGTTATTACCTTAATGCTGGAAAGACCTTTATTTTTATTTATTTATTTAATACTAGCCCATCATGCATCTAACCATCCACTCACCGTTAAGAGCTGTTAAGAGTAAAACTGGCAGCTCAGCAGTGAGTCAGTGTCATGGACGGAGGACCTGTAAATATATTTTCTAGCTGGTTTAGTTTTTTTTTTTTTCTTATATAACTTATTTGTAAATAGAGCAGTCACTGTCTGTGTCTACACCGGACGCGAGGGTTGTCATCCGTGCCCCACTGCACTAAAAGTGTGTATAAAACTTGATGACATCACTCTAGTGTCAAATCATCTGAACGCAGTATCAGTACATTTCGTCATAAACAGAACGAGCATCAGTTCACTGATGGGGATCGTGTCCAGTGTATCCATCACTGGGGTCTGTTGTCTTTTGTTGGATCGCTCCACTTGTGTCCGGTGTAGACCTGGCGTGCGTTTTTTATTGTTTTATGTTACAGCCCTGCTTGTTTTAATGTTTTTATTAAATATCTGTATTGACTGCATGGTCATATTATCGTATTATATCTGCCATGCGACCTACAAAAGTAAAGCCTGGCGAGTCGATCAACGAACATTGCTGCAGGTTGATTTTTGGCGGATGTACTGTGCTTGTGCTGCTGCGGTCGTATTTATTTCGTCGGGTGAAACATCTCTCTCAGAGCAGCAACAACTTCCCCTCAGCGTGCACTGATACCAGAAACACGCTCCGCCTTCACTCCGTGGATAAAGTATTTCAGTATGTTTGAAATGTTATGTTCATAACATAGCCTATAAAATAATAATAATAAAAAAAAATAACAGGAGAGTTTCAAAGTGTCTTAGGCTATTGTGTGTAAACTTTTTTCCCTATATCACATGCCAAACTAATAACATTGTAAGCATTACATCTTTAATTGCTGCTTTCTGCTGCTTTTTTTTGTTTGTGATGAAAATAACAGTACATTTTTGTCAGTTATTTTATCTAAACAGATCGATTAACTTCAAGTTTTCAAAATCAGATAGCATACTGATAATGTAGTAGCACTGTAAGATTACATTTGTTTGAATGCATTATTGCGAAAGCGATTGCGTGTGAATGTGCTGTATGTGTTTAAATCATGCTTTAACCCGAAAATAATCAGTAAAAGAAACAGACAAACTCCTATAGCCTGTAACATCCTGCTCGACTATTGCAGTCATTGTAACCGTCTGATCAAGCTATTGCTAAATATGTTTAACATGAATTCTTGCTGAATATGCAGTTATATTATGGGCTGTTGGCATGAATTGTACTTGTGATGGAGCGCTCTTGGAGTGAGTGAAAACCACGACGTTCATATTCAAGTGTTTGTGCAAAAATTATTAATGTGCATTAATGACAGGGAGGCGCCGTCTCATCACTTTCATTTTTTCCTTATAATGAATTTATAATTTTTTAATTAACATAATATCGTGGTGTCTCACATACATTAAAATATATCTACAGAAAGCTTGAAAGGTTTTTTAAACGAAAACGAATTGTGTAATCTGTGAATGTTGCATTTCTATCGTCGGAGAGAGCCAGCACTGTGAATTTCATCTTGCAGCCGACAAGAAAACATTTGTTTATTAATAAATAATTAAAATGTCAAATTTTTCACAATTATTAGGCTACTTCTGCATGTGATTTGTTGCAAACTTAATGCATGTGCTTGAGCGCGGAATATATTAAGATTTGATTATGTAAATTTAATATAAACCTCTGATTAGTTGAATATAACAAACGACTAGAACTAGAAAAATCTTACGTGGGGGCAGACCATTTTTTAGTCTATAACCCAAACAACAGTCCTATATAAACCAGTTCAGCAAGTGAAAGCCTCATAAGACACTGTCCATATAAAAGAGCAAGAGATTCACATCTTTATCTCGACCCCCACAAGCCATACATAACTACCCCCCAAAAATCTAACCCCCTCCAGCTGAACTGAATTCGGTCTGTTTTTTGGCTGTGAAGAACGATGTGTTTTCATGTTACTGAGTTGAAACTTGCCTGCAATCAGCAGCACTACTCTTTGTATTCATTATTTTCTCGCAGCCCATATTATTATTTTCACAAGACCATAATGATAATAACAAATAATCAATTGATAATGAATCATTATTTTACAAAAATCATTGTTATTTGGGAACATAGCGTTTGCGGAAGGCTTTAAGACCAAGCGGAATCCTCTGTTCCCGCCTCACAGCCCGCGGGACTCCGCTCAGCGAGGCAGTTTCACCGTCTGGGGTTTGACTTTACTAAGTCAGATTGAAGCGAATACAACTTATTGATCATGAGACCAACATTTAGCAAGGCAGGAAAACATTCATTCTAACGGAAGGAAGACGTATTTCATTGAGCTAATGCTGTTAAATAGAGAGAGAGAGAGAGAGAGAGAGAGAGAGAGAGAGAGAGAGAGAGAGAGAGAGAGAGAGAACTAGTCTAGGGCTATTCTTAAACTTGGAGCTCATTATATTGAAGTACAAATCCAAACACCAGAAACGTTATGCATTTTATGAATGATTAAATGTTATGAAAAGTATTCATTTTATTTATCCACATGCTGTATGATTGAAATTATATTTTAGTTCACAACTTTAAGTTCCGTTGTTTAAAAAAAAGCTTTATTGGCTAACGTTTCATAAACCTTCAGTTATTATGCTGTAAAATCCATGACATTTGTAATTTCACAGTATTTTGACCTCCTAAATCACTAACCTTTAAAGTCACAATTCTATAATGGTCAAAATTACTCAGGCCAATGGTATTTTTTTATGACATTATTTTATTATTATTTATTTTTTATTATTATTATTATTATTTATTATAATTGTAACCTACATAAATAGGTGAAGCAAAACAAATATTCAGATCGTCCCTTATTTTTTCCCTAATTTTCTTAAAGAATAAACAGGTATTTTCTACAAGAATAAACATGATAACATATTATTAATTAACAAAAATAATTTAAGCAATTAAAACCTTTTTTTTTTTACTTTAATTTTTAAATACTATTAAACTAACTTTAAATTCTCAAGGACTTTATAAGTAAAAAATGGTAAAATGTCAGTGCATGTTAAATAGCCTAAATGAACTTGTGTTAACAATATAATTAGAACTAACAATATAATTAGATTTTTTTTAAATGAACAATTCCTGTATAAAATGGGACAGCAACCTTTATATCATATACATAACATTTTTAAATCGTCCACACCTGTGCATCGCGGGAGGCTGATCTGTGCCAGAGTGCGTGAAGTGAATGTGATGCACAAAGTCATTTTCAGATGCAATGAGAAAAAAAAAAAAAAACCTGGATAGCCTAGGCTCTGTTCTGAAGTATAAAATAATTATAATTACTGTTAACCCAGAGTAACAAATTTTAACAGATTAATCGCCTATTTTCTTTTGCTGCATGTTTTCTTTATTTAATTTTTTTTAAACATGCTAAAAAATAAATTACGTTTGTCAGAGGAAAAAAAATATAAGTCGTGTATAGCTTGCATTTTAATGGATTCATCACCTATTTTCTGTTTGCTGCATGTTTTTTTTTTAAACATGCTAAAAAATAAATCAGAGATTGTGAGAGGAAAAAATATAAGTCATGTATAAGTTGCATTATATTACATTTAGAAATAATAACGGCTGGCCTAATAATGTTATAATGTACCAACAGGATATTTTTAGTTCCCTTCACTTTACAACAAATCCTTTAAATTTAACAAATTTATCAGAACAAAACAAGAATTAAAAATATATAATTCTAATGGATAAATATAATTGCAGTATATAATAATATAGGCTTAGTTATAAAAAATAAATAAATAATAATAAATATAGCTGCAAGCAGCGATGGCGGGCTCAAGCCATCAGTGCAACAACACCCCGGTGGCATCAGGTAAACTGTGCCCAGCGGGCACATGCATTCACAATAGCCTTCTGGCAGTCAGGTTTTAAGGGATACGGCAGTTAAAGGGTTAATCCGAATCATCTAGACTTTGAAATCACATTCAAAGAACAATATATATAACTTTAGTAACACATTTTTAGTCTGAGTTAAACCTCTTTTTTTGGCTCATTTTATCAGTAAAGGAAAAAATGCCTAATAATTCTGCACACCTGAATATAAGGAGTTTTGTTTTTCTCTTCCAGCCTTCATGGTCAACTACATATATATCACAATCGTTGCCTTCTCTAGTGCAGCTCAACCAAAGTCTTATCCCATTTGTCCATATTTGTGATATCACAAATCCCGGACAATATTTGTTGTAGTCCAAACAATTTGTTCATTATAGTTTTTAAAAAGTGTTTTTTGTTAAATAAAATATCTCCTTTTGAATTGGACTTTCAGCTTAGTAACTTTGCAGAACTTTTTTATGCTGAAACAGCAACATTACAGTATAAAGTTGAAAAAGTGAAAAATAATAATAGCACTCCTGTAATAGGCATTATTAAGCAGTTCATAAATACACTTATAAATGTTTTGTTCTTGAGCTATAAAGTACAATCATTGTATTTTCATACTTTAAGTATAATTACGTTATTTTCAAACCAGTTATTAAGGAGTTGTCAGTGGTTCATGAGATCATTAAGAAAGTGAAATTAAATGATTAATAAACTATTTTAGTGTAAATATATAAATCTTATTTAGACATGATAATAGTTGGTCAGTGTGTTAATAACTGCTTTATTAACATATATTCCTGCTGTAATTCAGAATCAGAATCAGAATGAGCTTTATTGCCAGGTATGTTCACACATACGAGGAATTTGTTTTCGTGACAGAGCTCCGCAGTGCAACATAACAGCGACAGAACAAAAAACACAATAAGGAATAAAAAATACAAAAAAATACAAATAGGTGGGTAAGGATTGACAATATACAAATTGACAATGTATGGCAGGTAAATTAAAAAGAGCATTTATGTATGTACATGTATATTATGTGGAAAAATTGTAACTGTACGCTAAGTATGTGTGTTTGGATAAATAAGTGTATGTGTATATAAATATAAATATAAGTAGTATAGTGTGTTCCATGTATGTACATGTATATTATGTGCAAAAGATTTACGTGTACGCTAAGTATGTGTGTTGGATAAAAAGTGTAGTGTATATAAATATAAATAGTGTAGTGTGTCCCACAGTTATTATCAGCTGTTCATAAGATGGATTGCCTGAGGGAAGAAACTGTTCCTGTGTCTGGTCGTTCTGGTGCTCAGTGCTCTGTAGCGTCGACCAGATGGCAACAGTTCAAAGAGGGAGTGTGCTGGATGTGAGGGGTCCAGGGTGATTTTAACAGCCCTTTTGCTAACTCTGGATAAGTACAGTTCTTGAATAGATGGGAGGGTTGTACCGATAATTCACTCAGCAGTCCGGACTACCCTCTGTAGTCTTCTGAGGTCCGATTTAGAAGCTGAGCTGAACCAGACAGTTACTGAAGTGCAGAGGATGGATTCGATGATGGTGGAGTAGAACTGTTTCAGCAGATCCTGTGGCAGGTTAAACTTCCTCAGCTGGCGAAGGAAGTACAACCTCTGCTGGGCCTTTTTCACAATGGAGTCAATGTGAATGTCCCACTTCAGGTCCTGAGAGATAGTGGTGCCCAGGAACCTGAATGACTCCACTGCAGTCACAGTGCTGTTCATGATGGTGAGTGGGGGGAGTGCAGGGGGGTTTCTCCTGAAGTCCACAATCATCTCCACTGTTTTGAGCGTGTTAAGCTCCAGGTTGTTGAGACTGCACCAGACAGCCAGCTCTTTAACCTCCTGTCTGTAAGCAGACTCGTCACCGTCCTGAATGAGGCCGATGAGTGTGGTGTCATCTGCAAACTTCAGGAGCTTGACAGAGGGGTCCTTAGATGTGCAGTCATTAGTGTACAGGGAGAAGAGCAGTGGGGAGAGAACACAGCCCTGGGGAGCTCCGGTGCTGATTGTACGGGTGCTGGATGTGTATTTTCCCAGCCTCACTAGCTGCTGCCTGTCTGTCAGGAAGCTGTTGATCCACTGACAGACGGAGGTGGGCACGGAGAGCTGAGTTAGTTTGGGCAGGAGGAGGTTTGGGATGATCGTGTTGAAGGCAGAGCTGAAGTCCACAAACAGGATCCTCACATAGGTCCCCGGTCTGTCTAGGTGTTGCAGAACATAATGCAGTCCGATGTTTACTGCATCGTCCACAGACCTGTTTGCTCTGTAGGCAAACTGAAGAGGATCCAGCAAGGGTCCAGTGATGTCCTTCAGGTGGGCCAGCACCAGTTTTTCAAATGACTTCATGACTACAGACGTTAGAGCCACAGGCCTGTAGTCATTTAGTCCTGTAATTTTGGATTTCTTTGGGATGGGGATGATGGTGGAGCGTTTGAAGCATGAAGGGACTTCGCACAGCTCCAGCGATCTGTTGAAGATCTTTGTGAAGATGGGGGCCAGCTGGTCAGCACAGGATTTCAGACAGGCTGGTGTAACACAATCTGGGCCTGGTGCTTTTTTCCTTTTCTGCTTCCGGAAGACCTGGCGCACCGCATCCTCGCTGATCTGTATTGCAGGTGTGGGGGAGAGGGGGGATGCAGGAGGTGTGAATGGTGAGAGCGCTTGATTGGAGAGGTGATCAGGATGGGTTGCAGGAGTTGTGAATGGTGAGAGTGGTTGATTGGAGAGGTGATCAGGATGGGTTGCAGGAGCTGTTAATGGTGTGAACGGTTGTGTGGAGAGGCATTCAGGGTTGGTTGCAGGAGCTGTGAATGGTGTGAACGTTTGTTTGGAGAGGCATTCAGGGTTGGTTGCAGGAGTTGTTATTGGTGTGAACGGTTGTGTGGAGAGGTGTTCAGGGCAGGTGATGGGTGTTCTTTCAAACCTGCAGTAAAACTCGTTCAGATCGTCTGCCAGTCGTTGATTCTCCACAGTGCTGGGGGGTGGTGTCTTGTAATTGGTGATCTTCTTTAGGCTTTTCCACACTGATGCGGAGTCGTTCGAAGTGAACTGAGTCCTTATTTTTTCAGAATAATTCCTCTTTGCCACTTTGATCTCCTTTTCCAGTGTGTATTTAGCCTGTTTATACAAGACATTGTCCCCCTTCACGTAAGCATCTTCTTTGGCCTGACGGAGCTGTCTGAGTTTTGCAGTGAACCACGGTTTGTCATTGTTGTAATTTAGTTGAGTCTTGGTAGGAATACACATATCCTCACAGAAACTGATATATTATGTTACGGTCTCTGTGAGTTCGTCCAGATCGGTGGCAGCAGCTTCAAAAACACTCCAATCAGTGAGGTCAAAACAAGATTGTAAATCCTGCTCTGCTTCATTAGTCCATCTTTTTACAGTCCTTAATACAGGTTTAGCTGATTTTAGTTTCTGCCTGTAGGTCGGTATAAGATGAACCAGAAGGTGATCAGAATGTCCCAAAGCTGCTCGTGGAACAGAGTGAAATGCATCCTTTATTGTTGTGTAACAGTGATCCAATATATTACTGTCTCTTGTGGGACAAGTAACATGCTGTCTGTATTTTGGCAGTTCACGGGAGAGATTGGCTTTATTAAAGTCCCCAAGAATGATTAAAACAGAGTCTGGGTGTTGTTGTTCTGTCTCTGTGATCTGCTCAGCGAGTTTCTGTAAAGCTGAGCTCACGTGCGCTTGAGGAGGGATGTAAACACTAACCAGAATGAACGAATGAAACTCCCGCGGCGAATAGAACGGCTTGCAGTTAATGAAGAGCGTTTCGAGATTTAAGCAGCACGTCTTCTTTAACACAGTTCCATCTGTACACCACCGTTCATTGATGTAAAAGCATGTCCCGCCGCCGCGCGATTTCCCCGTTGATTCTGCGTCGCGATCCGCTCTAAACAGCTGAAAGTCCGGCAGATGGAGCGCGCTGTCCGGTATGGTGTCATTCAGCCAAGTTTCCGTGAAACACAGAGCAGCAGAGTGGGAGAAATCTTTATTTGTCCGAGAGAGCAGAAGCAGTTCGTCCGTTTTGTTGGGTAGAGAGCGGAGATTTGCCAGATGGATGCTAGGCAACGGCGTTCGAAATCCGCGTTTTCTGAGTCTCACGAGCGCTCCCGCTCGCTTTCCCCGCCTGCGCGTCCTCTTGAAGCGTGTGATCAGGGCAGCCGCTCCGCCGACAAGAATGTCCAGCAAAACATCAGAATAGTCGAAAACCGGTGAAATATCGGGAGATGTGTGTTGCCGAATATCCAGCAATTCGTCCCTGGTGAAACTGATTGCAGGAATATAACTAAAGACAGGACAAACTAACAAAAACACAAAAACAACTGCAGAGCACGTCACGGAGGCAGCCATCCTGTATCGGCGCCACTCTGAGAGACACCGAGAGACACTTTATTCATGATAAAGTCAGGTTTTTATAAAACATTTAATAGTTTCCAGCTATCTATTTTTGTGAACTCATCTAAAGTGAGGACTATTTATACATTTAAAGCATTCACAAAGGAGATTTAAAGGACATTCATCTACCAAACAAGTTAAACACAACACAGAGGGATTCAGAGCACAGAAATATTTCTGTACAGCTGTACACTTGATAAATATATATATATATATATATATATATATATATATATATATATATATATATATATATATATGTGTGTGTGTGTGTGTGTGTGTGTACTGGCTTTCCAATGCCGTTGATAATAGGAGTAAGCAAGTTTAAAACACGCACAGAGTCCATGCAGACGGATGTAGATGCATAACAAATGTATTTCTTTATTACTTGCGCTCCATTAAACATGATCTCAAACTTCTCGTGGTTTCTCCTTGTTCACATGTACACACAAAGTCATACCTTATGGACCGCATACAACTAGAATCCTCCTTGCGAGTTACTCTGCAGTGCACTAGGCAGCCGCAAATATTTAATTTTCACACAAACAGTTAAAAAACATCTGAATTCAGCTCTTGATGTGTTCTAATTGGTGGATTGTGTGATAAAAGCTATAAAACATGAATAAATTCATTTTTTGTGAGCTCGTCATTCCACACACTCTTGCTCAGAGCGGTGATTCATCTCTCGTATTTCTCACGTATCACTGACCACACATCAATTATCAATGAGCCCTGACCCGGTAATAATCAAATATGTTGGTTTAGCTTGTCAGTGTGAATTAAATCTAAGTATTTATTTGTATTTTTAACCGATTTAAAAGTGAAACTAAAAGAGAGTCTCCTCCCTTTTTTAGTCCGGGAATTGCACCTGTAGGGGCGCTATTTCTCTCAGACAATGGAAGTCTAAGCACATATACTCAAACAGAAGGACAGAGTGAGATGAGATGTCTGACAGTTTTTTTTAATTTTCTGTTATCCATACAGTGTTGTAAAGTCATGAAACTATGCATATTTCCACAAAATGACTTTTTCATCTGTATGAAAAAATTCTTTGACTTGTTTGGAAGCTGCAATTTAAAAATACAATACAATTAATGATTCCCTTTTTACGGTCATTTCAAAAAATCACCACGGCAAAACCATTCAAGCTATCCAAAACCAATTCACAATTTAAGTTCCTCAATGTTTTTTCAACATGTAGACAAAGTTTGGTGTGTCAAGTGTACTTCTCCTCTGAGCACTATGCAATAATTCACAGCAGAATTTCCCCAAAAATCCATATTCAATTCAAAATAGCCAACTTCCTGTTGGTCGTAGCTGATGACTGTAAATTAGAAAGTTGTCCATCTTGATAAGATCAATATATGTACTGAGTTTGGTGTCTGTAGCTAAAACTAACCCCCCCACTTTTGACAAAAGGTGGCGCTATAGAGTGCCTCCTTCACACGCTTTTAAAAGCTTTTGCCATTGTCTAACTGTCACTAATACTGATATGTGTTCTGAAAAATCACCTGAAAAGTATTCCAGTTTTACATGTTGCCACGGCAACAATATTTTTAGATATTGTTAGATATTGTATAAAGCCTATATAAATCTGCCCAGCAGATTTATATAGGCTTTGTTTTAACATTATTCTGATGAAGTTTGAAGCAAATTGAGTAAAAATAAGATGCTGAATTCAAAGCATTTTGAAAATGACACACTTCCTGCTGCCAGTTGGTGGCGCTATAACTTTGACTCCTAATAGTCACATATATGCGATCGACATCATACAACGAATAATCTGATGAAGTTTGATTAAAATCAGGTAGTGTATGTGGATGCTATTAGACACGTCCTGTTTCTCATTTCTCGCCATAATTTCAACACCTCGCCACGAGCAAACCGTTCGAGATATCAAAAATCCCCTGGCAATTTTTCATCCCCAATGTCTTGAGATCATGTTGACCGAGTTTGGTGGCAATCGGGTAAAAAACCTATGACAAGTATATCCAATTCCAGAGCATGCGCTTTTTACATAACTCTAAATAGCTGACTTCCTGTTGGGCGGAGCCTATGACATGCAATACGAAAGTTGTTCGGCACGATGAGATCTATATGTGTACTGAGTTTCATATGAATATGTGCAAGTATGTGTGAGCTATACATAACCATATCTGACTGTGATCCAGGGGGCGCCATAGAGCCCAGCCCGGGTCCCAGCCTCTGCAGGCTCCTAAAGGCCACAGAATCCAAAGTGTGCACAAATTTTCAAGAGTTTTTGAGTATGTTAAGGACTGTTTTACCAACCCGTTATTAGATGCTGTGGCTTTGCCCCTTCATAGGCGTGCAAAAACTTGATTTCAAAACAGTATCATAGCTATTAAACTTTCTTGTTGTGTTTTTAAATATGTATTTAATCTCAGAACAATCCCCAAGCAAATCTGATTTTGTGATGGTTGTGCTTTAAAATGAAATGATCACAATCCTAATTTAAGTGATGAAGGATTTTTAAAAGTCTGACAGTCATTAGCTGTTGAGTACTCTACTGTTAACCCCCGGCCTGTTTACATGTTTCAAAAGATTAATGGTTGAAGCATAACATACTTAAAGTCTTAAAACATGTAAGCAAATGTTATCAGTTACAGTACTTTTTAAAGAAATTGAAATAGTTACACTACCTTTTAGATTTTAAATAGGGTAATTTGTGATCTATAACCTATTACAAGATCATAGTAACATACCCAAAACTATGCATAAAATAATTCCACCAAGGACTCAGCTACAGCTAAATGTTAAAACAAAACTTAAGGTCCTTGATGGTAGTTTGTGAGGAGTGTGTGTGAAAGCTGCGTGGTTTGAAAGAAAAATGTTTTAGCTTATATATGTGATTTTACTACAAATTATAAGTATTCTAACTAAGAAAACATAATATGTTTTTATTTATTTTTTAATTTCCAACCAAACCAGTTGTTCGCAGTTAAAAAGTCATAAGAATGTTTATTGTGTTTTGAAAAGAAAAGTAAGTTATGATATATAAATAAGTCTTTTTTTTATTGTTTAACATCAGCCACCATGCGTTTATGAGGTTATGTATTTCTTCTGCTTCATGTACTTATCGGTTACTGTATACATATTCAAGAGAAATGCACAAACTCAATTGTTTTAAACGATCTAAAGCATTTAGTCTTCAAAGAAAACTTCCATCCATCCATCCATCTTCTTCCGCTTATCCGGGGCCGGGTCGCGGGGGCAGCAGTCTAAGCAGAGAACCCCAGACTTCCCTCTCCCTAGACACTTCCTCCAGCTCTTCTGGGGGGACACCGAGGCGTTCCCAGGCCAGCCGGGAGACATAGTCTCTCCAGCGTGTCCTAGGTCTTCCCCGGGGTCTCGTCCCCGTGGGACGCGCCCGGAACACCTTCTCGGGAAGGCGTCCAGGAGGCATCCGGAACAGATGCCCGAGCCACCTCAGCTGACCCCTCTCGATGTGGAGGAGCAGCGGCTCTACTCTGAGCTCCTCCCGGGTGACTGAGCTTCTCACCCTATCTCTAAGGGATCGCCCAGCCACCCTGCGGAGAAAGCTCATTTCGGCCGCCTGTATCCGGGATCTTGTCCTTTCGGTCATGACCCAAAGCTCATGACCATAGGTGAGAGTAGGAACGTAGATTGACCGGTAAATCGAGAGCTTCGCCTTGCGGCTCAGCTCTTTCTTCACCACGACAGACCGGTACATCGACCGCATTACTGCAGAAGCTGCACCGATCCGTCTGTCAATCTCCCGTTCCATCCTTCCCTCACTCGTGAACAAGACCCCAAGATACTTAAACTCCTCCACTTGAGGCAGGAACTCTCCACCAACCTGAAGTGGGCAAGCCACCCTTTTCCGACTGAGGACCATGGCCTCGGATTTGGAGGTGCTGATTCTCATCCCAGCCGCTTCACACTCGGCTGCAGATTTTAAATAGTGTCTTGGACACTCGGGTGAAGAGAGGGGCGGAGCTGTCAACCGATCACCACCTGGTGGTGAGTTGGATCCGATGGCGGGGGAGAAAGCTGGACAGACTCGGCAGACCCAAACGTACTGTGAGGGTCTGCTGGGAACGTTTGGCCGAGTCTCCTGTCAGAGAGATCTTCAACTCCCACCTCCGGCAGAGCTTCAACCGGATCCCGAGGGAGGCTGGAGATATTGAGTCCGAGTGGACCATGTTCTCCACCTCCATTGTCGAAGCGGCCGCTCGGAGCTGTGGCCGTAAGGTTTCCGGTGCCTGTCGAGGTGGCAATCCCCGAACCCGGTGGTGGACACCGGAAGTAAGGGATGCCGTCAAGCTGAAGAAGGAGTCCTATCGGGCCTGGTTGGCTTGTGGGACTCCTGAGGCAGCTGACAGGTACCGGCAGGCCAAGCGGACTACAGCCCGGGTGGTTGTGGAGGCAAAAACTCGGGCCTGGGAGGAGTTCGGTGAGGCCATGGAGAAGGACTATCGGTCAGCCTCGAAGAGATTCTGGCAAACCGTCCGGCGCCTCAGGAGAGGGAAGCAGTGCCCTACCAACGCTGTTTACAGTAAAGGTGGGGAGCTGTTGACCTCAACTGGGGATGTCGTTGGACGGTGGAAGGAATACTTCGAGGATCTCCTCAATCCCGCTGTCACGTCTTCCATTGAGGAAGCAGAGGCTGAGGGCTCAGATGTGGACTCGTCCATCACCCAAGCTGAAGTCACCGAGGTAGTCAAGAAACTCCTCGGTGGCAAGGCACCGGGGGTGGATGAGATCCGCCCTGAGTACCTCAAGTCTCTGGATGTTGTGGGGCTGTCTTGGCTGACACGCCTCTGCAGCATCGCGTGGCAGTCGGGGACGGTGCCTCTGGGATGGCAGACCGGGGTGGTGGTCCCTCTTTTTAAGAAGGGGGACCGGAGGGTGTGTTCCAACTACAGGGGGATCACACTTCTCAGCCTCCCTGGGAAAGTCTATGCCAGGGTACTGGAGAGGAGAATCCGGCCGATAGTAGAACCTCGGATTCAGGAGGAACAGTGTGGTTTTCGTCCAGGCCGTGGAACACTGGACCAGCTCTATACCCTCTACAGGGTGCTGGAGGGTTCATGGGAGTTTGCCCAACCAGTCCACATGTGCTTTGTGGATTTGGAGAAGGCATTCGACTGTGTCCCTCGCGGCGGCCTGTGGAGGGTGCTCCGGGAGTATGGGGTCCGGGGCCCTTTGCTAAGGGCTATCCGGTCCCTGTACGACCGGAGCAGGAGCTTGGTTCGTATTGCCAGCAGTAAGTCAGACTTGTTCCCGGTGCGTGTTGGACTCCGGCAGGGCTGCCCTTTGTCGCCGGTTCTGTTCATGATTTTTATGGACAGAATTTCTAGGCGCAGCCAGGGGCCAGAGGGGGTCAGGTTTGGTGACAACACGATTTCGTCTCTGCTCTTTGCGGATGATGTTGTCGTGTTGGCCTCATCAAGCCAGGACCTTCAGCATGCACTGGGACGGTTTGCAGCCGAGTGTGAAGCGGCTGGGATGAGAATCAGCACCTCCAAATCCGAGGCCATGGTCCTCAGTCGGAAAAGGGTGGCTTGCCATAAGTTTCATAAGTTTTCAAAGAAAACTTATGACAACTAATTTTCAATTTAATATAAGTATTTTCGTGTTTGTGACCTATTTTGTTTGTTAGTGTATTTATGTACTTGTTTGAGTATATATTTGTATTTATTTTGCTTGCATGTTCATGTTTTCTCTATGTTTATGTTTGTGTGAGGTGGAGTGTGTGTGTGTGTGAGTGTGTGTGTGTGTGTGTGTGTGTTTGTTTGTGTACTTGTTTGCATTCTCAGTACTTTTATGTTGAGGTTAAAAGATCTAGGGGTTTAATAAAAATTATACATGTAACTTATAAATTTAACTAAAATAAACTAAATTAACTCAAATTAAACAACATTTCCCTATATACCATGGTCTGACTTGTTAAAAGATCTCACATCCTTTTGACCAGGAAATGAACTTTCAGCTAACCTCACACTCACAAGCCCATGTCATAAAGTTGAAATTGTCACCCTCTAATCGCTGAACACAAAATTTTGAACTTTAGCTGACCTGCAGCACCACCATTTACAATGTCAGAACCCCTCAAAACGAATCAGTTTACAAAACCATTAGATGTTTTACAATCTTCGCTGACATGGTCGTAACAGTAAACACAAAGACGTCAGATGCCAGACACCAGACGCGTTTCTATGCACTACTTGAGATGAAATATTTAACCTTACATGTAATGTTGTAAAAGTTTCTTTGGCAAGAAAATACCATCTTGACTTACCACATTCATTCCTGTTTAATATTTGTATGCGTCTACAGGGTTTAAACTGATATAGCAATGCCAGAAGTTAACTCCTTACCAGTCACCCCCCATTTTTTGGCATGGAGACAGAAATGACATACCCAAAATAAAAAAGTTTCTGCTCATGATTCTTTCTGACTAGATACATAATCAACATTTGTTCACAAAGCTGACACTTCAAAGTTTACTGTTCAGGAATCAGAATCACTCAGACTGTTATGATAATAGATATATATAAGCTCAAACATAAAAACAAAAATAAAAATATTAAAAACATTTTTTAAATGTATAAAAAAATTGTTGATGTAAGATATGAGTTTAGAAATACAGTATAGCGGCTTCCGGTCGAGCACGCAACGTGATGGCTGTATAAAAACTGCAGCTCTCGGCATTTTTAGCTAAAAAGCCCAGAAAACTCGAAAATCTTCATATAATTTTGCTAAACAAGGAGGTATAAGACGGGGCGATGGTAAGAGACAGGCAGACTAAATCGAAATCAAAGAAACAGACCGAAATAACGAACGAGGTAACTGAAGCTAACGAAGACAGCGACCTAGCTAGCGCTAGTACTGGAGTGGAAAACGAGGGCAATATTGACCTACGAGCGATTCTCATGGAAATTAAAGACTTCAGAAAAGACAATACCCAACAACTCCAGGAAATAAAGGGGGAAATAAAT
Organism: Carassius carassius; assembly: GCF_963082965.1. NCBI lineage: Eukaryota > Metazoa > Chordata > Actinopteri > Cypriniformes > Cyprinidae > Carassius > Carassius carassius. Next base: position 21,245,906 of record NC_081761.1, read on the forward strand.
GCTACCAATGCAAGACTCGTGGTGGAAGATCGGTGGAAGATATCGTGACAGAGCTGTTTAAAATTCAGTCCAGACTCGAGACGCAACTAACTGACCAAGAAGGGAGATCGAGGCGAAATAACATAAGGATCTACTCCATTCCTGAAGGTGAGGAAAAAAATGCCTCCTCAATGATAGACTTTATCGAAAACCTGCTAAAAGAAAATCTGCAGCTCCCCACAACCTTGAACCTCCAGATAGAACGGGCACACCGCGCGCTCGCCCCAGCCCCACCCGACGGAGCCCCGCCACGGTCCATCGTTGCCCGCTTTCTGAGCTACAGGACTAAAGAAGAGGTCCTTAGAAAAGCGTGGCAGAAGAAAGGGTTTATTTGGAAAGGTAAACAAATAAACTTGGATAATGACTACGCACCCAACGTACTTAGACAAAGACAGTCATACGCGGAGGCTAAGAAGATACTGAAAGAAAGAGGGATACGGTTTCAGACGCCATTCCCAGCGAAACTGCGGGTGTTTTACTCGGATGGAACACGAGTTTATACCACAGTCGAGGAAGCAACGAAAGACATGTCTGAGAAGGGTCTACCCGTCACAGTTATAAAACCACCTGCGACGATGATGGAGCAGTTAAAGAGACTGACGTGGTCCGTGAGTGACCGGAACCGGAGAAAGCAGCAACGAGATGGAGAGCGCACAACACGAGCAAGACCGTCGACTAAAGAAAGACTGGAGCAGTTTCGAAGGGAGCCAGTCTAAAGTGACAGTGGAGTATGAAGGAAATATACTAAAAGCTTCAGGTACTCTTAAGTGCTTTAGTGCAATTTTGTTCTAGTATGTCGGTTAGACACGAAATTATCAAAGAGCAGACGATTTTTGCATACAAATAATGCCTGCGTATTTTGATTTGACGCCGGGAAACGACAGTTTTTATTTTTATTTTATTGTATTATTATTTCATTTGTTTGTTTCTCCACACAAAGAATGTGGGAACTGAGCAACAAGGACGCTTCAGCAGAGGGCCCACCCCTAACTGGGGGGCTTACCCTCCGAAAGACTTTACATCAGGTCTTATTACAGGGTTATATAATGATAACCCCACTAATGGGAGCTTTTTCATTTTGGATGTTTTCAAGTATATGTTATTTTAGTTTTTCATCTATATGTTTTTGGTTCGCTGCCGTTCTATGCAGCTTGAAATCTGTTTTTGGGACAAGTGGAAATACTGGCTCTGAAAATATGTCTTACCTAAATAATAATGACAGATACTAATCAATTATTGAATATCCTCTCCTTCAATGTAAATGGGGTGGTAAATCCACAAAAGAGAACCAAAATATTGGCTAAATTAAAAAAGGAAAAGGCTCATGTAGCCTTGCTCCAGGAGACACACTTATCGGACGAGGAGCACAAAAAATTAAAGAGAGGCCCATATAAGCATGTTTTCTCATCATCTTACAAGTCAGGACATCGAAGGGGGGTGGCAATCCTAATTTCCCAACAAACCTGTTATGAGCATTTATCTGAAAAGAAAGATAAAGAAGGTCGATACATTTTGGTCAAGGGGAGAATTGATGGCTTTCTTAACATATATGCACCACCTGGGAGCGACTGGCTATTTTATAAACATTTATTTGAAATGATGATATCAGAAACTCAGGGAATGTTGATATGTGGAGGTGATATGAATATAAGACTATCTAAACTAGATAGTTCATATACAAACTTACCACAACAAAAATTACTCACCAGAAAGATAAACTGTATCATGACCGAAACTGGAATTATTGATATCTGGAGAGAGACTTACCCCTCTGGACGAGACTACACGCATTATTCTGCACCCCACTCTACGTATTCTAGGATAGATTACTTTTTTACCTTTAGTAAAGATAGACACAGAATTAAAACATGCAACATTGGCACAATTGATTTATCGGACCACTCTCCTGTACTTTTATCCATCTACACTAATAATAAACCTAAATCAACAATCTGGAGACTCAATTCAAGTATATTAAATGATCCTAAAATTAAAGAACAACTACGAACTGAAATTGATTTATATTTTAAGGAAAATGACAATGGAGAAGTTACTCCATCCATTCTGTGGGATGCATATAAAGCAGTAATAAGGGGGAAGATAATTGCCTACTCCACCTTGTTAAAAAAACAAAGAAAAGAGACTTGAAAACTTGAAAAATTACAAACCAATCTTAAGGAGTTACAAAGGCAGCACAAAAGCTCATGAGACAATAATACAAAATTGGAAATAAAAAGATTACAAAACGAAATTGACATAATTTATACTGAAGAAACTCAGAAAAGGTTGTTATATATAAAGCAAGGATATTATGAGATAGGGGGTAGATCTACAAAATGGCTGGCATATAAATTAAGAAAACAACAAGCTGATAGCGCAGTTTATAAGATTAAACATCCAAAAACCGGATTAATACACCATGATGTGGAAAAAATACAACAGAGCTTTGAAACTTATTATAAAGACCTATACTGCCAGCCAAAGTTGGATAATGACAATTTGGTGGGAAAATTCTTAGACTCACTGAACCTACCAAAAGTGACTGAACAGGAAAATAGCAATTTATTAAAGGAAATTACAGATAGTGAAATTAACGCAGCAATAAGTAGGCTAAAAGCTCATAAGAGCCCAGGCACAGACGGCTTTACATCCGAATATTATAAGACGTTTAGAGAACAACTAACTCCAAGGCTACGAGCGGTCTGTGACTGGGCCCTCAAAGGGGGAGAGACCCCCCCCTCATGGAAAGAAGCAACAATTACGGTCATACCAAAAGAAGGCAAAGACAAAACAGATTGTGGTCAATACAGACTGATCTCTGTCCTAAATTTAGACTACAAAATTTACACTTCAATAATAGCTAAACGACTCGGCAACATTATGCCCAATCTTATAAAAACAGACCAGACAGGGTTTATTCGACAGAGGCAGACCCAGGACAGTATTAGACGGACTCTGCATGTCATACAACACATCCAAATTAATAACATAGAAGCAATGTTGATAGGATTGGACGCAGAGAAAGCTTTTGACTCCGTGAGGTGGTCATTTCTTTATCAAGTTTTAGCTAAGTTTGGTTTTCATGAAACCATTATCAAGGCAACCCAATCAATTTACAATAAATCAACAGCTAGGATTAAAACAAATGGCAGCTTGTCAAAGCCATTTACATTAGAAAGATCCTGCAGACAGGGGTGTCCTCTCTCCCCAACCTTATTTGCTCTGTTTATAGAACCTCTCGCCCAGTGTATAAGACAAGATGATCTAATTAAAGGAATAAATATGCAAGGAGGGGACCAAAAACTATCTCTATTTGCAGATGATATCTTGATTTATTTAGGCCAGCCAAAGGAATCGATACAGAGGCTGATGTCAACACTTGAAGAATTTGGGCTATTCTCAGGATATAAATTAAATATTCAAAAAACTCAGGTTTTGACTTTCAACTTTGAACCTCCTAGAGAATTACAAAACAAATATAATCTTAAATTGGGCCAGAATTCTATTAAATATCTTGGGGTAATTTTATGTAGAGACACTACAACACTATTCAAACTAAACTATGAACCATTAAATTCAAAAATTAAGTCAGATCTATCAAGATGGAGTCTTATCCCTTCTCTAGGGCTAACAAACAGAATTGAATCAGTAAAGATTGGCATTTTGCCACGTCTCTTGTACCTTTTCCAAACCCTCCCTATTGAAGTTACTAAACAACAATTTGCTGAATGGGATAAAATAATATCTCGCTTTATATGGCAGGGGAAAAAGCCAAGGATAAAATACAACACGTTACAAATCACAAAAGATGGGGGAGGCCTGGCACTGCCATGTCTAAGAGATTATTATTACGCTGCTCAGTTAAGACCCCTTGTATGCCTATGTAACCCAACTTTTACAGCAAGGTGGAAAGACATAGAGGAGGCTACCACAAATGGCCCCCCAATACAAGCCATGGTAGCAGATAAGAGATTACTCCCTCACCTGACAAATAAAGATAATCCATGGATAAAACTAACTTTTAAGATCTGGCATCAAGTTTGTAAAAATAATAAACTAACCAAGGGAGTTGCGATGTTAAGATGGTGTGCATATGACACAGATTTTACACCCAATAAACATGATAAAAGATTCAGAGAATGGACAGAGAAAGGCCTCACCTCTTACTTCACATTTACACATAAAGGACAACTAATAGACTTTCAAACTCTCAAGGGAAAACATGGCCTAGTAAATCGGGACTTCTATCGGTATTTGCAAATGAGAAATAGATATGAGGAAATTACAAAGAGAATCACAGACAGAAGGGACAACATCATTCTGAATATATTTCGGTTAGCTTATAATGTGAATACCATTACAAAAATCATATCAAGGCTGTACCAAGGTCTCCAAGCAAGCAAACCAATAAACACGCAATACGTCAAAAGGAAATGGGAAAATGAAATTGGCACAGCAATAGATGAGAATGACTGGGAAGTAATGTGTAAAATACAGTGGAAGACAACTTGTTCGTTAACTTGGAGAGAATTTGGATGGAAAAACATAATGAGATTTTTTATTACCCCCGCCCAGAAATCTCACCAAAACATAGGAACAGGATGCTGGAGACTGTGTGGCGTCAATGACACTAATCATTATCATATATTCTGGGCCTGCCCAAAGGCTGTACCCTTTTGGCAAGAGGTACATAGATGCTTGGAGAATATTTTTCAAATTAATATTCCTTTTGATTTCTTACATATGTACCTAGGTATGGAAACCCCAAATCTGACTTTGGCTGCAGATAAGTACCTGCTTAGGATTCTTTTACTGTCAGCCAGGAAGGCAGTGACAAGAAAATGGCTTCAACCAGACCTACCAGGTTCTGATGAATGGTACAACATTATAAACCAAATATATATAATGGAGAGACTCACTATGACCTTAAGATTAGAAAAGGAGAAATTTATAGGTTTATGGTCTAAGTGGATTGCATATATAAGTGCAATAAGACTGGATCTTGTCTGAGGTCTGAGCAGCGAGGGCAGACGACACAGGGTTGGGAAGGGGGTGGTCAACAGGAGAGAGAGGATTGAAATAAACTGTAGTTCTGTTAGGTAGTCTGTTTGTAGTTTTGTGTAAATGAAACAAAACCTTATCCACTTGCACCTTTTGTATATAGTTTTTTTTTTTTTTTTTTACGTTTTGGTTTACATGTAATCACAAAAAGGTCAATATATATATGTGAGGCAATTATAATCTTTTGTTTTCGAACCAAATGTCTCATTTGGAAAAGTGCATAACTAATAATATAAGTATAATTCACTTTTTTTTTTTTTTGCCTCCAATGTAAACTGTGAAATGTGAAAGATCCTTATAATGAAAAGAAAGTAAAAAAAAAAAAAAGAAATACAGTATAGCTAAAGCCACAAGTCTTTCAAAACTTTATTAGAAATTTCACAATCTAATCTGTAAAACTGTGAATTTTATGAAATATTTTCTAAGGCCATGTCATGTGTGTTTTTAGAGAAGGCTAATCTGATTGATTTATGGCACTCGTCATCTCTATAAGATCTCACATGTAAACACTCCTGTGTGCTTTGTCTGTGTGTTTGGCTTTGAAAACTCCCCGATTCGTGATTCTTTTGTTTTCACCAAACGAGTCTTTCACACATCTGCCAGGTATGACACATTAACCGCATTATTCTTTTATCATTATTCTTTTGTTTTTATTCCACCTTTATCAGCATTTTTTTGTGGTATTTTAATGTTTACAAAGCAACAAAGCAACGATCTCACTTCAGTCTCTGTATGCATTTAGCCCTTATTTATCAAAAGTCTTACTATAAAAATACAACAAAACATTTTCTTACGACCTTACGTGAATTATTGTGACAGAAATGCATTATGAAGAAGAAATGCACCTAGTAGCATTAGAGCTAATGTCAGCATTAAGCTACATCAGACAATTTATTAAATTATTAGTACACTTTTACTCAAAACTCATTTTGCGATCACGGGTGGAATTTGGACGTTTACTCTTGTAAACATATGCTATTTGTAGCCTTTTTCATCACTGTACAAGTTAGCATTTCCGATGTAAATTTTTCATATTTTTTATAAAAATGCCCCAGATCTCAAGAAAATCTCATACCAAGCTTTTCTACCGTACTCGCAGGTTTATTATTCAGATATTTCGTTTGTACAGAGGTGTTTCAGTGTTGTTGTGAGCAGATATGAATCAAGAAGTGTTCATGAACCATGTGACACGATCTGACGCTGTCCGGTTTTGGACTGTCAGATCGTCAAGCCGAACGTCCAATTAGAGTCTGATTGGGTCACAGCTCGACTACACGGAAGCAAACACACAGAGACAGCGCTGGGAAAGGCTATTTATCATCAGATCGCATAAATCAGTGGAAAATGAATAGAAATTATGATTCTGTCTAAAGAAATATGAAGCGAACATTAGTAAATATATCCATATATCTCATATATGGATATATTTACATACATATATTCAATTGATGCACAGTTTGTCCAGATCAAGTAAGAGAGTGATGTTTAAACGTGGTGTGAAAGTGAAATAATAAACTGGGGCCGTCCACAGAGCTTGCACGTAAAGGGGTTAATATCGACAACATAAAATACATATTAAAGGATTAAGGCTACTAAAGTATGTGTGAGTGACTTATTAAAATAAAATAAAACAACACTAAAGAAAAAAAAAATATATATATAAAGATAAAGAAAAAGTAGGGGGGTAACAGATTTTCACATTAAGAAACCAAAGTCCTCTAATAAAGAATACAAAAATCTTGCTTTGGGACTTTTCATTCCTTTTAACGTCTCCAAATACATCACAAATTCCTCTTTAAATGCCACTAAATGTGGGGGAGTTTTGAAAAACATACATTTATGAATGTAGATTTCATGCGAGAATTTAATATTGACAAAATAAAAGACATATTCAAGGATTTAGGCAAGTAAAGTAAGTGTGAGTGGCTTATTAAAATAAAATAAAACAACACTTTTTTCCCACAAGGAGTTTTGTTGAGATGAAAAATACAATCGTATAGGTTAACCTAATTTTAAAGTAAAAACATTGGTTGCTTTGAACATAAACACAGAAAGGCATACATTACTGGTAGATTTACAAATACGGTCTGAGATTACACTCAATTTTCGTTCACACTCTGTACATCATAAAACAAAATAAATGTAAAATAAATAAATAAAACAACACTTAAGAAAAAAAAAAAGATAAAGAAAAAGTAGGGGAGTTACAGATTTTCACATTAAGAAAACAAAGTCCTCTAATGAAGAATACAGAAATCTTGCTTTGGGACTTTTCATTCCTTTTAACGTCTCCAAATACATCACAAATTCCTCTTTAAATGCCATTAAACATGGGGGAGTATCAGAGGTGTCAAGTAACGAAGTACAAATACTTCGTTACATTACTTAAGTAGAAATTTGGGGTATCTATACTTTACTTGAGTAATTATTTTTCAGCCGACTTTTTACTTCTACTCCTTCACGCAAGTATCTGTACTTTCTACTCCTTACATTTTAAAAATAGCTTCGTTACTGCTATTTCATTTCGGCTTGTTTTCATTCCGGCTTGTCATCATTCAAAAAAAAAAAAAACCTTTCCAGGTAAATCGCGCCATCCGGATGGAGTGAATTTGATTGTGGTTGGATGAGAAGTATAAACATATACCATTCCGACACCCTATTGGTTTGTACGTGATCCATCACACCTGCACATGACACAAATCACATCACACTCCAGCAAGGACATAGCCAGTGTTGGGCTCGTTTATCAAAAAATATATTTATTAAAAGTAGGGTTGGGTATGGAACCGGTATCCGATCGCCTCAGAGTCAGTCCCCTTAAATTTCAAATGAAACCGGCGTCAGACCGGTCTCCTCCCGTCTTTCAGCGCGCTCTTCATTCTGCAGGCCGCGAGCGGACTCATACATAGACAGAGGACACAAGGTATGTGTTTATCGATAGATTGTTAGAATATCCGTATCTGTGCAGTTGTCATAAATACAGTTTACAAAAGGTCACGAGGGAGCAGTCAGTTTCTCATCTAGCTAACTTACTGTAAAGTTATCGCTTGTCACACCACAGGTGTTTCCTCCAGCGAAAATCTAGCCCTTAACACATATGAACGAACACATACTTTAATTACACTTATTTAAATATACTTAATCTAACCATACATACTTTATACATACACATACTACTGTGCAAAAGTCTTAGACACGTTAGTATTTTCACCCAAAAGAATGGTGTTCGGCCAGTTATTTATATATTTTTTCTGTAGTGTGTCAGTATAAAATAACAGTTTACATTTCCAAACATTCATTGTGCCGTTGTCAGACTGCTTGTGCATTCAATATCGCACTAGATTATTATTAAAATTAATGGCAAACTGATATTTCCTTCTGACACACTACAGCAAAAGATATAAATAAATGGCTTAAAACCCTTTTTTGGGGTGAAAATACTAATGTGCCTAAGATTTTTGCACAGTACTGTACTTTACAAACGACATTGTTGCTACTTTATAAAGAATGACCATACAGTAATTCACAGAACTTAACTAAAGACAGTGAAAGACAGCACTCATTTTAACTAAATATCAGAGAGATTGACTGGGATACAGTAGAAACATTATGTGTGGTTTTGTATTAAATAGATTAATTAGATTAAGGGAAGCATAACTTGAGAAATGAGAGCATCCAAGGAGCGTGGGAAAGTTATGGATTTATTTTTAATATTTCTAATGTTCTTTAATGTTATCCATAGTTTTTTTTTTTGTGGTTCTTTTTTTTAAGTATCGGTTCAGGCACCGTTTAGGTGCCGGTACCATTATAAAAGTATCGAATTTTTACCAAATGGGTGCTTTCTCTTCATCCTCCACAAATTAAGCTACTGTAGGTAGTTTGATAGCGAGACGTTTTAAGAAATTATTGTTTGCGATTGATGATACGATTGACAATGTTGTGATATCTATGCTATACCAACTTTGTAACTCGTTACCCCCCACACTGGACAGACGTATGTAGCAAATACAGGAAGCTATCAATCAAGAAGGTATCAGGATTATGAGTTATTTTTCATTTTTTATTAAACACTTGGATTAATCATTCATTTTGACAGCACTATAACGTTTATTGTAAATAGGCAACCATTCAAGAGTAATTGTTACTAAGCCTGCACCAATGTTCTTGTCCATTGCCCTCTGACATGCCTCTGAAGTTTGACTTTTTGCACCATTACAATACTTATAGGCAACTAGCCATCATATCTCTAGTCCTTTAATGTATTTGCATTGTACTAAAGTGCATTCATTTTCAATGGGCATAAATGCGGCTGAAACAGGTAGCCTAGTGCATCCCAAATTTTTCAGCATGAACATTTTAATATAACATTATAGTCATTATGGCCTATGACCTTTAGAAAAATGTTTTTTTTTTTAGGAGGTGGGGTAGTGCACAATAGGCCCCTGTGGCGCGGCCTAAGCTTTTGTTCTTAATGGAATTTTTTGTCCTTACATTACTTTTATACTTTAACTAGTTTTTAAACCAGTACTTTTACACTTTTACTTGAGTAAAAACCTTGAGTTGATACTTCAACTTCTACAAAAGTCTTTTTAAACCCTTAGTATCTATACTTCTACTTGAGTAATGAATGCCAATACTTATGACACCACTGGGGAGTATTGAAAAACATACATTTATGAATGTAGAATTTCATGCCAGAAGATAAAATTGACAAAATAAAAGACATATTCAAGGATTTAGGCTAGTAAAGTAAGCGTGAGTGGCTTATTAAAATAAAACAAAACAACAAGGACTTTTGTTTAGATGAAAAATAAAAATCATATAGGCTAACCTAGTTTTAAAGTAACTCATATACACAGCTGTATTTAAAGATCCTGAAACAGGACACACATGTTCCAAGGGTTAGGTATAGAATAGCAAAAATAACATCTAATCATCTGACAGTTTATACTAAAGAAATGACTGCCATATTTTTGGCTCTTCAGTGGTTTTAACACATTAATATACCTAAAGTAGTCATATGTTCAGACTAATTTTCAGCACTATCAAGTTTAAAGAGTGGTGTGGATCAGATAAAAACTTTAAAATGTCAGACATAGAATTTAATACTCCAATGAGTATACGTGGCAAATTAAATGGGGAGGTGAGAATAAAAGACAGCATTTATATAATATTCAAATAACAGTTGGAAATGAAAGGAGATTTTTGGGAATAACAAAGGAAGACAGCATAATATCTCGCCATAGAATTGGACACATTGCACTTAATCAATCATTATTTATAAGAGGAAAACATGTTTCTGGACTTTGTGTTAAATGTGATCTTCCTGAAACAGTTGGACCTATTTTAATAAAATGTAAAAGATATGACAACAAAAGGTTACAACTTACAGAAGCACTTAATATAGAAATATATCAGATCTCATTTTAGAAATTGTTAAATAAAGATGTGACTATAGAAATGTTTCACAGATTAAGTATCTCAAAGAGTTGATAAACAGGATTTAAAGAATCACTACTAAGTTTATTATTATTATTATTCGTTTTATTTTTGTATTTCTTTTATCTCTTATGTTTGAGTTAGTTTTCATTAACGTCAATGCTCCACACTCTTGCCCTGTAGGTGGCGGTAAATGCACCTAAAGCTTTGCATCAAAGTAGAAGAAGAAGTGGTTTGAGTGGGACCGGACGTAAGAATTCTGACTGTGTCAGCAGTGCTGTGAGGTCGATCCACCGGAGACGACGCAAACTCTGCTGGGGGATCTTTTTTTTCTTTTGTTTAACTCTCTGTCAGTAACGGTCTCGATTTTTAAAATTGTAGTTCTAGAGTACAGCATAGATTTGAAAAGTATCTTGTCTGATGCATTTTATTTTAGATCCGCGTTAATGCATGCCATCTTTTTTCTTTTGTTTTAACTTTTTCTAACATTGTGACAAACGCAAACTTTTGGTTTGTATTGTTGCTTTACATTTTTCCCTCTTTTTTTAGTTTGAGGTAAGTTACAAATGCTATAAACTCTGTAACCTAGTTTTCTTTTCTAGCTGGAAACAAAACACCTTTTTAAATTGCAATGCTACAAGCTCTATGGAGTGACTGGTTCACGCCTCTGTTTGCGCGAACGACCAATGAACGTCTGCGATCTTAAGCGGGAAAAAGTTCCTTTGTCTCTGGGGAAACACCCCCTCACGTGAGTTATAACTGACAGAATTGAGCATTTTTCTTAAGAAAGATTGTATTTCTGAAACGATGCATCTTTTTGTAATTTGCCGTCGACATTCGACACAGTCGGATTTTTACAATTATAAAGACACCATAAATGACATATATAACTGATAGAAACATGACGTTACATTCATATGCAGAATTACACACATTTAAAGTTTGATTAACACACGATAAAACTGCAGATACTCCAATTTATATGGGGAAACATCTACTGCACAAAGAGGCAATACTCAATACATTTAGAATACATTGAGAAAATAAAAGGGTACTATTCTCTTTTCTAAGAGTTAGCTTAACTGTCCTGTTTTCCAAGTGGGATCATAAAGTTTTATGAGCTGGTCAGGAGTAGGGTTACAAATCATGATTCTATGTGAGAACATTCATTCCAAAAACATTTCCCATTTACAAGTCAGCAACTTATAATCCTCGCATAACATAACTATTTTATGCAACACACAAACTTATTCAAAATACATATTATTAAGGACTTACATAAAAAGCGTAAATTGTGTGTGTGCTTATGTGTGTGTGTGTGTTGTGGAATGTGTTTTGTTTCTCCTTTGAGGCTGCTCACGTGACTGTGGAATTTCTAGTCCAGTGTTGTAAATAATTTAATTCCAGCCAGGCTGGCGCCAGGCATTTAGTTTAGAGAGAGTTGGTTTTATAAGCCTGAATTCAAAATCTACAAGCTTTGGGTTTGCATTGTTTTAGATTCAACGAACCGTGATTCATTAGTTCAGAACCCATGAATCGATGAACTGCATATACGTTACAGAACGTATCTGATAGTTTTTGACTTTAGTTGTTTTAGATGAATAACCAGTAACCTAGTTTTCTTTTTATTTAATTTGTAACAACTTTAACACCGTTTTTACACTTTTCCAAGTACAAAAAAAAAAAAAAAACGATCATTACATTGTTTCTATTTCGTCTATGTTCATAACCTTTTGCTTGAAATGCACGGAGTATTTAAAACCTAAATAAAAACTTCCCTTATATCATTTTCACATTTTAAAGTTACATTAAAAAAGCACATAGTTCCCACACTCACACAAAACACTTTTCCCTCCGCCGAAATTCCTTCTCAGGTTCATTTTGAGGTCACACACGTAAGGTCACACATGGGCTGTACAGGGAGGGGAGGGGGGTTCCAAACAAGTGTCCAGAACAGATGGCTTTTATGACCCTCATCAATCAAATTTTTGGAGACAAGGCACCCAGGACTCACTCTAACATGAGCCGCATCTAAAAGGCAAAGGGGGAGATGTTGCTTAAATTTGTAACACCGTTTTCAGGATTTCTCAGAGGGCAGGCTTCAAGTATAACTTGTTTGAAGTAATGGTGCTTCATATAACATTATCCAGAGAAACAAATGTTAATGATAAATCCCCTGTGATGTTTGTGGCTACTGTACACAGGCCACCAGGGCACCATACAGACTTTATTAAGGAGTTTGGTGATTTTACATACGAGTTAGTTCTGGCTGCAGATAAAGTTTTACTAGTTGGTGATTTTAATATCCATGTTGATAATGAAAAAGATGCATTGGGATCAGCATTTATAGACATTCTGAACTCTGGTTCGGGCACCATAATACATCTAAAAAATGCATTAAAACCGCTCGACACCGCTTTAACCAGGCACGAAGTTCTGGAAAAACTGTGCCCAGATCTTTTCCCATTCCTTCTCTCATCTAGTCTAAAACTTCGAAAATCTATTGCACGAATGACTTGGACCAACCAACACAAGTTTCGAAAACAAAAATAGGAAATTGATTTTAATGGCCTTTTCTCGGAGCGCGTCCAGGTTTTTTTATTTTTTTGGAACACGTGTCACACATCAACAGCTTCGGACACATGCACAACAGCAAATAATACTTCTGCACAGTGTTTCTCTATTTACAACAGAAATGTGAATTCTGCTGGTATTCAGACAGTCTCATGCATACAGATACAGATTCGGGCTAGAATCACCTACGTATACGATTTTTTTGTTGTTTCTGACATTTCTAATCATAAACACAGCCATGTTGAAGCCTGCAGTAAATGTTTTGCATTATGGCAGTCCACTCTGCTTATTGTTTTTCGAGAATGTTGCACTCCTGTTTGTCATTGTGCATGTAACTTCACGCCAATAAATAATCAGAAATATTGGTCTTTACCAATATATTGAATCTTTACATTTGTCCTGCCTGTTGTCCATAGATTTACCTATATTTGGTGTTATTTGTCGTATAAAACTTAAATTTTACAATCGATTCAATTAACACATCACTCAAACCAAACAGGATTTTTTTCAAAGTGACAACCCAAGAAAGCAAAGTAAATGGTCTCTCATTTGTAGGTTGCACTGACACCTAGCGTTGGATGCAAGTAAAACAGTATAACAGTACCTCTTTTTTTTCTTCTCACCTGAAATTCATGCAATAAACATGTTTTTGACAAAGATTTCAATTTTTTTGTGGTCTATGTAGCCTGCTTCAAAATAAGGTTCGCAATGATGCACCCGAAGGCACGATATGCTAATTTGCTAATTTGTTTAAAATCATACCTACGTAATCACCATCACCAAAATTTTACTTTTTTACATTGAAACTTGAAAAAAAACAAATATATAGACCTACTACCTACCCATTTTTTTTTTTTTTTTTTTTTTACTGTTACTGCAAACCAAACTATTTTTAGGGAATGTCCCTACAGTGATATCACTGACTTGATTATAAATAAATGCACAGACACTATTTAAACTGAACAGAGATGACATCACTGAATTCAATGAACTGCCTTTAACTGTCATTTTGCATTATTGACACACTGTTTTCCTAATTAATGTTGTTCAGTTGCTTTGACGCAATGTATTTTGTTTAAAGCGCTATATAAAGGTGACTTGACTTGACATAACACAGCTCAAATGCTTCCTACTAGTGTGGCCCAAAACATTTAGCACATTTAGTTTTAGTTATATTAAAGATGTTTACTTTTACATTTTGTTTACTTAAATGGGGTGTCATCTCATTTATCATCAGTAAAATATGGAGTGCCACAAGGATCCGTCCTAGGTCCCCTTCTATTTTCAATATACATGTTGCCCCTTGGTAATATTATTAGAAAATACGGAATTAGCTTCCACTGTTATGCTGATGATACTCAGCTATATATTTCAACGAGACCAGATGAAACTTCCCAATTATCTAAGCTAACAGAGTGTGTTAAAAATGTAAAAGATTGGATGACAAATAATTTTCTCCAATTAAATTCGGATAAGACAGAGATATTAATTATTGGACCAAAAAACACCACACAGAATCTTGTAGATTACAATCTGCAACTAGACGGATGTACTGTTACTTCCTCTACAGTCAGAAATCTGGGTGTTATATTGGACAGCAATTTGTCTTTTGAAAATCATATTTCCAATGTTACAAAAACCGCATTCTTCCATCTTAGAAACATTGCCAAGCTACGAAACATGTTATCTGTTTCTGATGCAGAAAAGCTAGTTCATGCTTTCATGACCTCTAGACTGGACTATTGTAATGGACTTCTAGGTGGTTGTCCTGCTTCGTCAATAAACAAGCTACAGGTAGTCCAAAATGCAGCAGCTAGAGTCCTTACCAGGTCAAGAAAATATGATCATATTACCCCAATTTTACAGTCTCTGCACTGGCTACCTATTAAGTTCCGTATCAGTTACAAATTATCATTACTTACCTATAAGGCCCTAAATGGTTTAGCTCCTGCGTACCTAACTAGCCTTCTACCACGCTACAACCCATCACGCACCCTAAGGTCACAAAACGCTGGACTTTTGGTAGTTCCTAGGATAGCAAAGTCCACTAAAGGAGGTAGAGCTTTTTCACATTTGGCTCCCAAACTCTGGAATAGCCTTCCTGATAATGTTCGGGGTTCAGACACACTCTCTCTGTTTAAATCTAGATTAAAAACGCATCTCTTTCGCCAAGCATTCGAATAATGTATCTCTTAAATTGTGAGTGTAGTTGCATCTGCATTTTTATTCTTTAGCTTGGGTTAAACTAATTTTACTTTGTTGGATCAGCAGCTATGCTAATGATGTCTCTATTTTGTTTCTATGTTTTGCCACGGGATTTACATCCCGTGGTAACTAGGATTTACACAAGCTCCAGTCTGGATCCAGAACACCCGAGAAGAGAAGATGCTGACCCTCAGAGGACCCCAGATGATGCTAACCTTGAATCAACAAACAGAACTAACAATTATTGCTACATGTGTGACTGCATCCTATAATTACTATTAATTAATAATATTGATAGTTCATCATCTAGCTGACTACGTCTTGTATTATTATTATTATTATTTTTATTTTTCTAAAATCCTGTCAAACGTGCACAAACTACTAGCTACTACTAAATATTGTAGAAACATAATTTTCTGTAAAGTTGCTTTGTAACGATTTGTATTGTAAAAAGCGCTATACAAATAAACTTGAATTGAATTGAATTGAATTGTTGATGCTTAGTCCCATCCCATGCAAGAGTGGTTCAAACTGTCCCATATTAAACCAATAAGTAATTTTTTGAACTACTACTTAACATATTGCTTTGGAAAATGAACGAAAACAAAGTGAAAGTAAAGTCTGTCGTGAGTGAATGAATACAAACACACAATAACACATTTGCATGAGAAAACTCTCCGAAAAAGCACAAAAAACACTCAACAGAGTACTTTGACATAAAACAAATCAAAAACAAGGATGAAACAGTGGTACATATCTGATAAAGCACTGGAATTTATGTCTTGGGTCGCTAGGCGATGTCCCGGTAAAATCGATTCTGACACAGATCACAGCCAACGAATCGATCATTTATATTATGTATTAGGGGTGTAACGGTACGCAAAAATCACGGTTCAGTACATACCTCGGTTTTAAAGTCACGGTTCAGTTCATTTTCGGTACAGTAAGGGAAAGAAATGCAAACATTAAACTGCAGGTTGTTTATTACTATAAACTTTTTTTAACAATTTGTTTACACTTTTTTTAAATACTTTTTAATAAAATATATATAAAATAAAAAAAGAATAAGAAATAAAATACTGCTGCAAAGTTCTCCACTAAATAAAATACTCTCAGTCTCAAACCAATATCATATAATAAAATATAATGAAAAATAAATAAATAAATAACTATGATTACAGTGCAGCATTACCAATCCCAGCTTGTAGGCCTGCTCATATTTAAAAAAAAATATATATAACTTTTCCAAAGTGTAAAGTGCAGCATGAACAGTTTCAGTTTTTAGACCTGCTCAGATTTCGTTATTGCGTTGGACCGATCAGAATTAAAAGCAAAGGTCTGTTTAAATGCCGACGGGAGCTGCGTTTGAATTACAATCGTTTTTTTCCTAGTTGTAGTGATGTTCACACTCGCGTGATGCCTTTTGAAAACCTCAGGCCGGTGATACACTGGCATATTGCACCTGTCAAACATAGTCTATTTTGCCGTCAATACTGTTGACGGTGTCCTTTATCAGTAGGCTTTATATTTATGCTCAACATGAAGTATAGATATTGTTGTCGTGAAGACAAGATCCTGGTCTGTCAGCGCCTCGGCGGTTTCCCTCTATGTCACCTACAGTAGCAGCAGCTCGTCAGGCACGATTCTGGTGTGTAAAGACACAGAAAACGTGAAGCAGCCGTCACGCAACTGACAAACAGCAGAAACGCCACGCTCACGCCACGCAGCCAGTGTGTCACCGGCCTTAGAATCAGCTGCAGGGCGGGATTTGCGCTGAACGCGAAGACTTCCGCCACTTAATATGTTCGTTTGGAAACACGAAAATGTATATGTTCCGCAAACAAAATATTGCATTCGGTCATTCGGTACACACATGCACCGTACCGAAAGCCCTGTACCGAAACGGTCCGGTATGAATACACGTACCGTTACACCCCTATTATGTATATTATGTATACTAAGTAAATCATTATATAATCATACAGTTTATAAAGATAGTTGCACTATTTTTTTTCTGTTGCACTCTGAATATTTCTCACTCATTTTGTGTGTAGTTTGTGAATCATTTGCACTGTTTTTGCACTGTATTGTTGAAGACAATTTGTGCAATTGTTTTTACTATATGCTGCATAGTTTGTGTTTATTGCTCATACTCAGATTGAAAATATATTTCTCAGAAAAAGAAAAATGAAATGCAATTTATCTTTAAAAGAAAATCTAAATGAATGTTTTATGCCTTCATTTGATAAAGATACAGAATTTCTGAGGGGAAAAAACATTTCATAAGGCTATTTTAAGAAAATGTTTATAAATTAAGTTGTTTTATGCATTTAAATAATTACACATGCTAAAAAAAAACATATGACGAAGAAAAAATAAAACATTTCATTGGGCCCTAAACATGTATGTAATGAATTAACCCTTTGTAATCGTCGGGAAGAAGGAGGCGGGAACCGGCGGACAATCAAAACGAAACTTTAATAATTCAAAATAAACACAAAACAGCGCACCAGCCCCTCACGGACGACTGGTGCGCACAAATAAAAACCAAAACACAACTAAAAGCCCAGGCCTGGTCCTCTCTCGTCCTTCACTGTCGTCGCTCCAGGTTTATATCCTTCCATCTCCTCTGTGGGACTCAAGACCGGTGGTGGGTCGCAGGTGTAGCGGATTTCCCAATCACTCCACCGGCCTCACTCGTGTTCCCACATCCCTCGGCCCCGCCCCACTCGTCACATACCCCCATCGCCCCTCGCAGGCTGGGGGGGTACCCTCGAGACTGCGCTCTACTCCCCCCTCCCCCTCCCTCCGGGGGGGACCGCTCACGGGGACCTGCGGGAACCTGGGGGTAGGACAGACGAGGCGAGAGAAACGGAGATGGAAGGAGGAGCGACAGAGACGAGAGAGGGGAGAAAAAAAATAAAAATAAAAAAAATAAAAAAAATTCCGGTTCCCAGACGCACTGCTGCTCGGCCCTCCACCGGCTGGGTGATCTCCTCCGCGGTGCCTGGCGGTGGCACTGGACTGCCCTCAGCGGGCGGCACGACACTCCTCCGCCGCCCGGTGGACGGCGACGGCTCCTCCGGTTTTGGGCAGCCGGCAGGAGTCCCCCGTTCCCTGCTCCTCCGGATTCCTTCACGGAGGCAGCAGGCTCTGGCCCCCTGGCGAATGGCGCCGACTCCTCTGCTCCCTCACAGATGGCAGCCGTCCCTCCATATCGTGGGCGGTCGGCAGCGAGCTCGCCCGTCCCCGGCAACTCGCTCCAGTCCACCGCCTCGAGCGTCCATGGCGGCATCCTCCTCGCCAGCTCGATGGCACCGCAGATTCACCACAGCGGCGAGGGATCTTCAGCAGCGCGTCCCTCCTTCTCCCGGCTTCGGCACCACTGTAATGATTTAAAACTCCATAATCATCGGGAAGAAGGAGGCGGGAACCGGCGGACACTCAAATAACATTTTAATACAAAATAAACACAAAACAGCGCACCAGCCCCTCACGGACGACTGGTGCGCTCAAATAAAAACCAAAACACAACTAAAAGCCCAGGCCTGGTCCTCTCTCGTCCTTCACTGTCGTCGCTCCAGTTTTATATCCTTCCATCTCCTCTGTGGGACTCAAGACCGATGGTGGGTCGCAGGTGTAGCGGATTTCCCAATCACTCCACCGGCCTCACTCGTGTTCCCACATCCCTCGGCCCCGCCCCACTCGTCACAATGTAATTTTTGTTAAACTTTTAATAAATTGCTGTGAAAATTTATAAGTGTTATGATTTAAATTAATTAGACATGCTTTTTGATGAATACAATTACATTTAACCATTAAAAAGGAGTTGAGAAAAAATAAAACAGATTTTATAGGGCCCTAAAAATAGGGAAAGTAAAGTAATAAGTAGTGAAGTTACTTATCAAATGCAGTAAATAGTTTAGTAATCTCATTACAATTTACAGAAGTAACTATTAACTAATAACATTTTTTGAGTAACTACCCCAACACTGAATATTATAATGTTTTCTCTAAATTGATTTATCAACTTTTAATACTTTTTAAGATGCCGCGGACACCAGGTAGCATCTCTACGTACTCAGTCGCTTGCCAACACTGAATAACAAGCACTGGTGAATAAAAGAGATTTAGATCTTGATAATAACACACTGCTACTTCACAATGCTGAGATATTCTCAACCAGAGGTTCTCAGCAAGGGAGCTGGGAGCAACTAGGAGGGCCCAACAAACTTCCAAGGGGCTGCAGGACTTGATGACTTAAAATTACTCTAATAGATTTTTATGAATACAACTAATACTCCCATGATTCATATTTTTAGTCGATTAAAATAAGTAAGGGATAATGTACATCCAGCTGGTTGTTATCTAAGAATATACCCCGTGAAGGAAAAATATTGCCTCATTAGTGCTGGACAACGGGGTTTTTGACTTAAAAACTTAACGACTGTTCCAAACCTTGGCTATAAGTGATATTAGGGCTGCACAATAAATCACATGCAATATTTAATGAGCATCTTGTCAGTAAAGCCGGTTCTGTAATCAGGGGTAAATCGTTGTCATTTGCGCGCTTTCACATTGAGCAGCATTTACTACAAAGATCTGTTGTTTACTGACTAGCTGCGCAAAACCACGATCATATTTTGCTCGTTTTGGGCAGCTTGTCATAGACTTTAACCAGCTTTACTGACAAGATCCGCATTAGATATCCCAAACAATTTATTATGCTGCCCTAAGTGAGATGTTCATCTGACCTTTGGAAGGAGTAAGCTGTATGCCATTCATGGCAAGGCTAGTTCTTCTGTGCCATGTGAAGGGGTTGTAGATTAACCCAATGGTTAAAAGTCTAGACTAATAACTAAAATGCTAAGACAGTCACCCCAGTTAGTTCAGAACAAAAGTATAGTAGGAGTACCTGAGCTTGTTGTTGCTGTGCATTTCTCCTGAGGTGTGCCAGCTGAGACAGGAGCAGCTGCTGGTCCAGCATATCCATCCTCTGCTGTCTCTGGATGTCTAAAGTAGCACCCATTCCCAGCGGAGCTTCTGCAGTGGGCTCAGAATCGGAGAAGACCGGCTCTAGGAGGACAGCACCACATCTGGCTGCCCATCCTGGAACACGTATGAACTTCTGGACTGCCAACTTATTACTATAATACAACATGCCTGCGATCTGGAACAGAGTGATTGTAACAATAGAGGTTTACCATAAAAAACATGACAGTAGCACAAGTGTTTTTAGAAATACCATGTAAGCATTTCAAGACAAATCTACAAGGAGCCAGAATAAATAGTCTATCAAATCAAAAGATCTTTGTTGCTTTTAGACCATGTTTATAATCTTTGAAGCCATCTACAGTATATGTAAGTTTACTTCGAAAAGCTGACACAAAGTTTCCCCTCATCCATGAAAATGGAATAAATGCAATGTTCTTTAAAATGAGAACTTTCCTTCGGATGCCACAAATCGAACTAGCACACCATGTATTTTTGTGACAAGATTAAAACAAAACTACAGTATTCATTTAAAAAAATAGAAATGTCTTCTGACCCAATTTCCTGTTTTAAAAAGAAAACCTTCGAAAACTGTGTCAAAGACTGTACATTACCCAATAGAGTTAGCTTCTATTGCTATGAATGGGAGGAACTAGAACATGCAATATGGCACTCTAGAAACAGTTGTTGTTGTTTCACTGTGAGTTTAGCCAGCAGCTTTCAGGAGTTGGTATTTCCCCATTTAAGTAGACAGGAGTTGGTCATGCATGCTGTAAATAGGCACCTGCCTGAACCAACATTCACTGAAATATACTTCAGTAGACATTAATGAAACAAATTGCTGGGGCCAAAAGTTATTTTGGGTTGTTATTTTTCAAACAACACATTTAATTATGTTTAACATAATCATAAAGTGTGACCAATCTGAGAAGTTGTGATAACAATGGAAATGGAAATTGGAGCAATCTCTTTAGTGGTAGCAGAGACTATCTAGTTAAAGGAACTAGGTATTTAAAGTTACAATAAAGATTTTTTACCATTAGAGCATACAACTTTTTTTCTGAGAAGTTTAAAAGACACCAAAACAAAAACAAAATATAGCTGCAAGCAGCAATTACGGGGCCAAGTACTCCACCAGCAAATTTAGGAGCTAAGAACGGCATGGAGCATCACACCAAATGCAACAATGAGCAATTAAACCAATTTTAGGATGATTGTAATTGAAATGGCTGAAAAATCATAAATACAACCACTAGTAATAAGATTAAATGGTCTATCATTTTTGACCAACAGGTGGCGCTGTAATCAAATCATTTTGGTGTGTTCTGTGTGAGATGACAATAACACACAAAAAGTTTAGTGTCAATATGCTAAAGCATTGCAGAGATACAGCCTGAAGTGTCATTTTGGCATGATGCCTCAAATTCGTCGCGGTGGTATGGGAAAACGATTTTGTGTATCGATCCAAAATCCATAACATTTTGTCAGCACAGTCTAAAGATTATATGAATCAATTTTGGTGAAAATCGGACTAACGGTTGAAGAGGAGTTCGAAAAAGTAGGTTTACAACATAAGTCAAAATGGCGGACAGGAAGTTTGGTTTACTCTGGCATATTAGGTATCTATGTTGTCGGCATAAGCCAGGGAATATTTTGAGACCAGTTTCATTGCAATAAGCTAATGCATTAAAAAGTTATTAGCATTTTTATAAGTGTAATTAATCATGGTTAATGAATGGTTTATTACTCTTGACCAATAGGTGGCACTGTTTCCAAACTTATGTGGGATGGTCAGTGTGAGGTGACGATGACACATACAAAGTTTGGTGCAAATATGTCAAAGCTTTGCAGAGATACAGCCTCAAATGCAAATGCAACGGTCTAGGAGGAGTTCGAAAAAGTAGGTTTTCAACATTAATCAAAATGGCGGATAGCAAGTATATGGCATATTTGGTATCAATGTTCTTGGCATGACCAAAAGAATATAGGGAGACCATTTTAATATCAATAGTCTAATATATTCAAAAGCTATTAGCATTTTTGTGATCTCATTATAACTTTTGACCACAAGGTGGCGCTGCCAACAAACGTTTTGAGTACCTTCAGGGCATGGAGCCGAAGATTTCTGTAATTTTTTTGTAACAATACGATGCTGCGTTCAAAAAATACAGCATTATAAAACATAATTCAAAATGGCCGACGCCTAAATCATTCGACTCAACATGACTCACTGAATCTAAAGAGACCAGTTGTGTGATTTTTGGCCAAACCATTCAGAAGTTATAAGCCAAAATATGCATTTTTCATATCTCCTGACCACTAGGTGGCGCTGCATCGAAACACGGCAGGTAGTCTCAGGTCATGCTTGTTATAACAGACACCAAGTTTGGTCTCAATATGCCAAATCGTTGCAGAGATATAGCCTCACATTCATCCTTGCGTGCTTTACGTCAAATTTGTTCACATGTCACTCGAGAACGGTTGGACAAATCAACTTGAATTCCATAACTTTTTGCTAGCATTGTCTGAAGATGATCTGAGCCAATTTTCGTGAAAATCAGACTACCTGTCTATGACGAGTTCGAAAAAGTACGTTTTTCGAAAAATTTAAAATAGCGAAAAAACTAAGCCTTGCGTGAGCCAAGGATTCAGAGGAAAAAGGAATTTCCATTTTCTGGCTTACGGTTCAAAAGTTATTAGCATAAAAATATTGAAACTTTGGACAAGTGGTGGCGCTAGAGAGTTGGAGTTAGAGACTTCAAATTTGCTATAGTTAATGTTGGGACTGTCCTCTATCAGAATGTCAAACCATTACAACTTTCCCGCAATCGGTTCTATGGGCTGCCATAGACTTGCGGCGGAAGAAAAAATTACGCTAACGGATACAAACAGGTGCCTTGCACCTTCGGTGCTTGCCCCCTAATTGCGGTTCTCTATGTGATGACTGGATTAAAGGGATATTTCACCTAAAATGAAAACACTTGTTCCAAGCCTGTTTGACATTTTTCATTCGAGAAACACACACACACAAAAGATAAATATAGCTGCAAGCAGCAATAACGGGGCCAAGCACTACAGAAGCAAGCTTCAGACGAACGGCAGGAATGAGTAATTAAGACAGTTTTAAGATTATTTTAGGCAAAATGGCTTGAAAACAATAAACACAACAAGTAGTAATAGGATTTATTGGCTTATCACGTGAAACCAATAGGTGGCGCTGTTACCAAATTAGTGTGGAATGGTCAGTGTGAGGTGACAATGACAAATACAATGTTTGGTGCAAAAATGTCAAAGCTTTGCTGAGATACAGCCTCAAATGCATGGTGGCATCCTTCCAGCAAATTCGTTGATGCGCTAAATGAGAACCGTTTCATATATCGACACGAAATCCATTTCTTTTAGTTGTCTCATTCTGAAGATGATATGATTCGATTTTGGTGAAAATAGGACAAACGGTCTAGGAGGAGTTTGAAAAAGTAGGGTTTGATTGAAAATCAAGATGGTGGACAGGAAGTTCAGCCAAATAAGGAAAACTTTGTATCTATGTTCTCGGCTTGACCCAAGGAATCTATTAAGACCAGCGGCATTTCATTAGCCAGATTTATTCAAAAGTTATTAGCCTTTATGTAAATTGAGTTATAACTTTTGACCACTATGTGGCGCTGTTTTGAAATATTTTGAGTAACTTCAGGGGATGGTATTGTTGGCACATTCTGAGTTTCGTAATATTACACCAATGCATTTGTTTAGTATAGCATTTTATTTCACAAAACTGTATTGAACTCAATGGGAATTACATGTTTTGTTCTATTATAGCGCCACCAAGAGGCTAAGTCCCACCATTTTTTATGTGTCATCAGAGTGTGCCCATACATATGTGTGTCAATTTTGGTGAAAATATCTCAATTCACTTCAGAGTTATAGACATTTATATGAAAAAACATGTAAAAAATGACTAACTCTTGACTTTGATTGAATTTTACTACCCCTTACTATCAATATTTTCGCATTTGGGCATTGGCATATTGCTATCGACCTATGTTTCCGAACTTCTGACGGTGGTTTCGTCTCGATCAGACAAGCGGTTTCGAAGATATAGCCAAATGGTTTTTAAGTGCTAAATCACAACGCTACACAAACCGTAAGGCGAAACCTAGCATGTTTGGTATCGTAGGACTCGGTAAGGTTTCAGGAGTGTAATTTGATGAGTCTCGTGAAAATAAGTCGACCACACCCAAAGTTATAAGCATTTTAAAAAAAAGAAACTTTTTTGAAACTTCTCACACTCCTTCAGGACATTGTGCTGATGACCCATACCATGTTTCGTAACAATCCGTTGATGGGTTCTTAAAATACAGCATTTTAGCACAAAATTCAAAATGGCCGAAATGGTAAAATTGGATATCAGTCGACTCGGTATGTTGCCCTGAATGTAACATTTTTTTAATGATTTTTGGACAAACTGTTTAGAAGTTATAAGCAAAAAGAGCAATTTTTTATATCTCCGGACCAGTAGGTGGCGCTGCGCTGAAACGCAGCAAGTAGCCTCAGGTCATGCTTGTTATGACATGTACCAAGTTTGGTCTGAATACGATAAATCGTTGCAGAGATACAGCCTTACGACTGTTTTCGTAAGCGCTACGTAAAAATGGTTTGAGCGTTTATCGAAAATGGTTTGACGAATCAATTTGAGTTGCATAACTTTTGGTCAGCACTGACTGAAGATGATCTGGTTCAATTTTCGTGTGAATCGGACAAACCGTCTAGGACGAGTTCGAAAAAGTAAGTTTTTCAAAAAATTCAAAATGGCGGCCATATTTCTATGACGGAAAATGACTTCATAGGGTGCAATCGAATCGGCATAAGCTCAGAAATCAGAAGAAAAAATTTTGTTGATTGGCCTTACGGTTAAAAAGTTAATAAAAAAAATTGAAGTGAAACTTTGGACAGTTGGTGGCGCTAGAGGGAATGTCTTAAACACATCAAAATTGGTGTACAGTCGTGGCCAAAAGTTTTGAGAATTACATAAATATTTGTTTAAAAAAAAAAATTGCTGCTAAACTGCTTTTAGATCTTTGTTTCAGTTGTTTCTGTGATGTACTGAAATATAATTACAAGCACTTCATACGTTTCAAAGGCTTTTATCGACAATTACTTGACATTTATGCAAAGAGTCAGTATTTGCAGTGTTGGCCCTTCTTTTTCAGGACCTCTGCAATACGACTGGGCATGCTCTCAATCAACTTCTGGGCCAAATCCTGACTGATAGCAACCCATTCTTTCATAATCACTCCTTGGAGTTTGTCAGAATTATTGGGTTTTTGTTTGTCCACCCGCCTCTTGAGGATTGACCACAAGTTCTCAATAGGGTTAAGATCTGGGGAGTTTCCAGGCCATGGACCCAAAATTTCAACATTCTGGTCCCCGAGACACTTAGTTATCACTTTTGCCTTAGGCCTAAAAAAAAAATTTGTTTGGTTCCGGTTTCCGACCGACCCTGTCAATTTATGTGCGACCCAAATTTATTTTATGAGACTGGGGAAGAACGGTCTTTCACACATCGTTAATTAAATTACAGTTTCCTTTAAATGCTGTTTTACACTTAAGTAATCCGTTAAAAACCATTAAGTATTGCATCAAAACCCTTTAACTGTCAATTCCTAAAGTGAGCTATAACTTAAGGTTTGGAAATCGTAACATTAAGAGAAACACGGGGGGAGGGGGGAGTCAACAATATATCGCGGAACAGAGAGGGCACTGACAACATGCTGACAGACAGGACATTAACATTACCAGCTTACTTTTAATATGAAACAAAGTCTCATTTGGTTATTTCACCTTTCAAATGTGGTCATTTTTTAAAGAAATGTAAACAATAAATACCGTTTTGTGGCTCTTGAATGTGTCGAACAGATCGCTGTAAGTTAGATCATCAGTTAAAACTAACTGATCGTCTCTTGCTTCTAGTTAATTTATAGCATCAAAATCAAATAAACCACATAAATGAACATAACAAAGAATGTTGTTTGACTACAAAAAGATGTCTGTACACTCCGTTTTTCAAGTTCAAATCCTCCATGTTAATCTACTATGAGATCGCCTGTCAAACTCCCGCGAAGGCTTTTTGTGTGTGTGCGTTTTGCGTGTCTATGGCAACAACAGACTTTAAACGGGAATACAGAATCACTGTCATAAAAGTACCGGTGCACACATTTAAAATCAGCGCGCGCGTGCGTGCGTGTGTGTGTGTGTGTGTGTGTAAAACTGCCACTGGAGAAAAAAATAAATAAATTAAAAAAAAAAAAAAAATCCCTACCGACCAATGACCTCAACTGACAACCAACCGGAACCAAACTTTTTTTTTTTTAGGCCTTATGGCACGGTGCTCCATCGTGCTGGAAAATGCATTGTTCTTCACCAAACTGTTGTTGGATTGTTGGAAGAAGTTGCTGTTGGAGGGTGTTTTGGTACCATTCTTTATTCATGGCTGTGTTTTTGGGCAGAATTGTGAGTGAGCCCACTCTCTTGGATGAGAAGCAACCCCACACATGAATGGTGTCAGGATGCTTTACTGTTGGCATGACATAGGACTGATGGTAGCGCTCACCTTTTCTTCTCCGGACAAGCCTTTTTCCAGATGCCCCAAACATTCGGAAAGGGGCTTCATCTGAGAATATGACTTTGCCCCAGTCCTCAGCAGTCCATTCACTATAGTTTCTGCAGAAGATCAATCTGTCCCTGATGTTTTTTTTGGAGAGAAGTGGCTTCTTGCTGCCCTTCTTGACACCAGGCCATCTTCCAAAAGTCTTCGCCTCACTGTGCGTGCAGATGCGCTCACACCTGCCTGCTGCCATTCCTGAGCAAGCTCTGCAGTGGTGGCACTCCGATCCCTCAGCTGAATCCTCTTTAGGAGACGATCCTGGCGCTTGCTGGACTTTCTTGGACGCCCTGAAGCCTTCTTTACAAGAATTGAACCTCTTTCCTTGAAGTTCTTGATGATCCTATAAATTGTTGATTTAGGTGCAATCTTAGTAGCCACAATATCCTTGCTTGTGAAGCCATTTTTATGCAACGCAATGATGGCTGCATGCGTTTCTTTGCAGGTCACCATGGTTAACAATGGAAGAACAATGATTTCAAGCATCACCCTCCTTTTAACTTGTCAAGTCTGCCATTCTAACCCAATCAGTCTGACATAATGATCTCCAGCCTTGTGTTCGTCAACATTCTCACCTGAGTTAACAAGACGATTACTGAAATGATCTCAGCAGGTCCTTTAATGACAGCAATGAAATGCAGTGGAAAGGTTTTTTTGGGATTAAGTTAATTTTCATGGCAAAGAAGGACTATGCAATTCATCTTCATAACATTCTGGAGTATATGCAAATTGCTATTATAAAAACTTAAGCAGCAACTTTTCCAATTTCCAATATTTATGCAATTCTCAACTTTTGGCCACGACTGTACTTAATGTTGGCACTGTCCTCTATCAGAATGTCAAACCATTACAACTTTCCCGCAATCAGTTCTATGGGCTGCCTTGTAAGAAATAAAAGTAAACTGAGTACATTCTTTCTAAATAAATAAATTTTAAATAAATGTGCAAAACCAGCAGTTATCAATATCAAAATCAGTTTGCTAAAAACAAACAACAATTTTTTTTATAATTTTCCATGCATAGTGTTTAAACTTTTGCATTGTTTAACTTGTTAAAGGTTGCAGATTTGGCTTTTTTAAGTAGTGCATCAGTGAAAGTCTCTTTGTAACAAATGCTGCCTTTGGAGGCAATCATGGCTTTTCTTGTCACCAAAGAACATCTCTGTGCTCATATTAGATTATTATTAATGTTGAAAAGAGCGGAGAATATATATATATATATTTTTTCAGGTTTTTTCGGGAGGATACATTGAAAGAACAGCATTGTTTGTTACATTTGCTACAATTACATTTATTTGTTACATTTATATTATTTACATCAAGCTTTTGAAAGGTATAGTATTGTATATTGTTATTGAAACTTCATAATGTTTCACTTGATTATACATTTAGTCAGGAATTATAGTTTGGAAAAGTCTAACTAGTAAAAATGTTTACACAATGAGAAAACTAGTACAAGTATATAAATAAATAAAAAGAGACTGACTCATGTTTATTATCTCTGCTGAATATAGTGCTTCATTCTTTTTTTCTGAGAAAATCCAAATCTCAAATACTCAACCAAATCACATTTTGGGGTGAATTATATCTTATTCCTTTCATCTTGAAGCAAGCAGTAAAATAAAAATAAAAACTTTATTTAACATTAGAATCTGAATAGCGCGTTCAGCTCGGGGGCGTGGTCGAATTAGAAGATATAATGAAGAGAGATGTGAAAAACGGACATTGCGTTGTTTTCATATGGATTACTTTATCACAGAATATCTGACGCGGCAATTTCGGCGGCACTTGTTTAGTTTAAAAGTAGACATGTCAAGCTTTCTATAGATATCTCTCTCATGTCTCTTCGTTGATTATTCACGGAGTTACAGTTCATTTTAATGACGTGTTTGTAAATGAAGATCAGCGCAGACGAAGCCTGCAGACAACACACCTTGTTTGTTATCTTTATTTTATAAGTGCACAAAGTTTTGTTGTTGTTATGTCTGTATACAAATAAAAGTAGACCCTTTACAGATTCGACTGATGTATTGCTCTTATCTGTACGATCAAAACTGAAAGTGTAATTTAAGTTCTTTTCGGGGTTATCAGGAGAAAATGACTCATAACGCGTATCCGCGTTAATAGACTTCAGAGGGTTGAACAGAACAATTCAAAACGAAAGAAAACGGACTGCTCTCTGTTTATGTAACGTTAATCCGTATGAAATGTGCATTTCTGACACGTTCACTACTGCGAAGATCGCGAGACAGCATCGTCAACTTTATCTTTGCAGTCAACACGACATTGATACAAAAAACACTTGTTTATTAAGAATTATATTCATAAAATATTCATAATCATTACTTTTGCCGGTTCTTTGTGACAGCTTTTAGGTGCGTTATTGGCAGCGCACCCCTTACATGTTAGCCTACATGAACGCGTGAACTGAACTGAGCTCGTCACAGCTGGACTGCTTGTTATGATGTCAAGGTAATTTTTAATGTTCCTAAATTCAATTAGGCTAAACATAGCCTATCGGTTACCGTTATCTTACGTTAATCAGCACCTGGCATGTCTAAAACCTTCTAGATGTCAAGCCATTCCACCACTTTTCTGCCAACTAAGCTTGTGGATAGGAGGGGCAGGTGGGCGGCAGGTTAACATGCACCGCTCTGATTGGCTGAAAGCTTTTCACTCCACTTACACGCTGTGGATCAGCGGCAGAATCAGCGTCATAGATTGCGTAGAAACTAAAATCGGCGAAATGCGAGAAGCAACAAAATGCGTACCTAGAGAGCAGCGAATCGTACAAGCGTACTTATGGGTCAAAATGCTTGCAGAGTACGAAAAATGCGTACATGTTGGCAGGTCTGATAATAAGAAGAACCGGAACAAAAACAATAGGTGCCTACACACCTTCGGTGCTTGGCCCCTAATTAGGGGCCGAGCACCGAAGGTGCGTAGGCACCTATTGTATCCGTTAGGATTCTTATTATTATTCTGCTTCTTCTTCCGCCGCAAGTCTATGGCAGCCCATAGAACCACTTGCGGGAAAGTTGTGCAATTTGGCACACTCATAGAGGGAAATATCAACATTAACCACATCACGTTTAGAGACTCTGACTCCAACTCTCTAGCGCCACCACTTGTCCAAAGATTAAATGTTTCTATAATAATAACTTTTGAACCGTAAGCCACAAAAGTAAAATTATTTTTCCTCTGAATCCTTGGCTCATGCCAAGTCAAATGAACACCAAAATTCAAAAATCGCAAGGTTTAGTTTTTTTGCTATATCTTATTGTTCGTAAAACCTTCTTTTTCGAACTCGTCCTAGACGGTTAGTCCGATTTTCACGAAAATTGGCTCAGATCATCTTCAGACCATGCTGGCAAAAAGTTATGGAGTTCAAGTTGATTCATCTAACCGTTCTCGAATGACACGTGAACAAATTTGACGAAAAGCACGCAAGAATGCATGCAAGGCTATATCTCGGCAACGGTTTGGCATATTGAGACCGAACTTGGTGTGTGTTATAATAACCATGACCTGAGACTACCTGCCGTGTTTCGATGCAGCACCACCTAGTGGTCAGGAGATATGAAAAAAATCATATTTTTGCTTATAACTTCTGAATGGTTTGGCCAAAATTCACACAACTGGTCTCTGTAGATTCAGTGAGTCATGTCGAGTCGAATGATATCCATTTTTTCCGTGTCGGCCATTTTAGGCGTCGGCCATTTTGAATTATGTTTTAAAATGCTGTGTTTTTTGAACGCAGCATTGTATCGTTACAAAAATAATTACCAAAAATATTCGGCTCCATGCCCTGAAGGTAGTCAAAAAGTTTGTTGTCAGCGCCACCTTGTGGTCAAGAGTTATAATGAAATATATCTAAAATGCTAATAACTTTTGAATAAATTAGACTATTGAAATGAAAATAGTCTCGCTATATTCTTTGGGTCATGCCGAGAACATTGATACCAATTATGCCAAAATTGGCCATACTTCCTGTCCGCCATTTTGATAAATGTTGAAAATATACTTTTTCGAACTCCTCCTAGAACGTTAGTCCGATTTTCACCAAATTTGACTCACATCATCTTCAGACCAAGCTGGCTAAAAGTTATGGATATCGTGGCTAAACGAATTTGCTGGAAGGGTGCCAAAATGCATTTGAGGCTGTATCTCTGCAAAGCTTTGACATATTTGCACCAAACTTTGCATGTGTCATCGACACCTCACACTGACCATGCCACAAATTTGGTAACAGCACCACCTATTGGTCAAGAGTAATAAACCATTCATTAACGGTTAATAATTAGACTTATTAAAATGCTAATAACTTTTTATTGCATTAGCCTTTTGCAATGAAACTGGTCTCAAAATATTCCCTGGCTTATGCCGATAACATAGATACCTAATATGCCAGAGTAAGCTGAACTTCCTTTCCGCCATTTTGATTTATGTTGAAAACCTACTTTTGCGAACGCCTCATCAACCGTTTGTCCGATTTTCACCAAACTTTAATCAGATTATCTTTAGTCTGTGCTGACAAAATGTTATGGATTTTGTGTCGATAGACAAAACCAGTTTCGTACACCACCACGACGAATTTGAGGCATCATGCCAAAATGACACTTCAGCCTATATCGCTGCAATGCTTTGGCATATTGACACCAAACTTTGTGTGTGCCATTGTCATCTCTCCCAGAACATGCCAAAATGATTTGATAACAGCGACACCTCTTGGTCAAAAGTGATAAGCCATTTAATCATATTACTTGTGGTTGTATTTATGATTTTTCAGCCATTTCAATTACAATCATCCTAAAATTGCTGTAATTGCTAACTGTTGCATTTGGTCTGGTCCATCATGCCATGCTTAGCTCGTAAATTTGCCGGTGGAGTGCTTGGCCCCGTGATTGCTGCTTGCAGCTATATTTTTAATTATTATTATTTTTTTGTAAGTCAGTGGGGTCAAATTTATTTCAGACCCCATAAGCTAAACCTTGTGCTGACTAAAGCAGTTATTTCTTCAAAATATCTTCTTTTGTGTTCCCAGGAGAAAGTAAGTTTGGAAAAACAAGGGGTGAAAATTATGACAGTATTTTAATTTTATTTATCTTTTCCTACTAGAAACCACCATCACTGAATGCTCTAATGGTAAATATTTAACCTAGTGATAGTAATAGTAGCTTCAACCTAGTAAACATCCTAAAAAAAAAAAAACGATTAATTTCCATAGGTACAGCAACTTCTCAGGTCTTGTGGGTTGTATTGAATTTCACCATATACATTTTATCATCATACTTACTAAAGACCATTACAGATGCAAAAAAGGAAACAAAGAAGCATGATGCAATTTTAATTGAGCAACTTTATACTTACTAGTCCACTGCAAGCAACCACCCACATATAGGCACTTGAGGTCAGGAGCTGATGACAAGATAACAGAACAACAGAAAAACAAAAGAAATTCAGAACTAAGTGAAGAAAGCACTTTCAAATCCACAAAGTATATCTGAAGGATTACAAACCAGTAAAGATAACTCACTAAATCATCCATAAACAAGTGTTTGATATAAATAAACATCTTATTTAATGCAAGAGTGGAACAAAAAATATGAACATTAATTTAATGAAACCCAAATGAATTTTCTACTATTACAATATTAAATTACATTGGTTAGTATAAATCGGTATGTTTTGAATGCATGACTGAAAAAGACTGTAAAAGACTGTAAGACTGTTGCCCTTGTCTGTTTTTCTAAGAAGTATGCAACTTAATCTGTTACCACTGATATCTCAAATCAGATCAAAACCCGACCAGAGCAAGAGACCACAACGAATAGGTTCTCAGGTGCCAGAGTTTCTCATAACTTGTCTCGGTTATCCTATATACATTTTATCAGTGGTTTCTACTCTTGCAACAAATATCAAATATCTAGAAAAAAAAACCCTGCACCTTTTTAGCCGTTTGAACCTTGTGTTTTGTCTTCCCCTGTTTGTCAAAATATGAATGTCACTTACTATCCTAAAATCTCGAGCAGCAATGACTTTTACTTTTGTGTGTAGCTTCTTAGATAAACTAGCAAAGTGGGAAGTCTTAAAAATATACAGAAAGCTAATGAGAAGATGATTTGTGAAGGCAGTCTGAGCTCACCTGTGCACCCACAATGTACGTCAGAGATTTGTTTGTGATTGAGATGTGGCCGAGAAGCTGAGTGACCTGAACACGTGGGATGGAGCTGTAGAAAGGCACAAAGAGAGCAAAGACTGGGCCCAGTCTGAGAAAGAGAGAGAAAATTAAGAGTTAGAAACAGAAGGAAGTCAAGTGAATCCTCAACCTTGTTGTCAGATGACAATACAGGATGAAAATGTGCAAATCAATCATGTAATAGTGCCTGCCCATGATGAAGAAAAGTGGAATTCTCTTTAAAATCTAGTTTAAAACTTCCTTTTAAGAAGAACATAACATTTTCTTTACTTTCCTTGATTATTAATTTTCAATGTAGACTAAAACATTGTACAATGCATTGGTCAACAGTCACTTGTTTTTCTAGTTAAAATTAAATTAAATTAATGCATTTAGCAGACGCGTTTATCCAAAGCGACTTACAGTGCATTCAGGCTAATATTTTTTACCTAACATGTGTTCCCTGGGAATCGAACCCACAACCTTTTGCGCTGCTAACACAATGCCCTACCACTGAGCCACAGGAACACAAGCTACTTTAGTTACCTTGTTAACACTTCATATAGTATTATATACATAACAGAGCAAAATAAAAAGGGTACTAAGTAGTACGGTAGGATGTTTTATTGACAATTTATCGGTTTAAAGTGCCCCTATTATGGATTTTTGAAAATCACCTTTCCTGCAAAGTCTTAAATCTGAAAGTGCACTGTGTATAAAGTTATTGTCTCTCAAAAGAAAGAGTCAACTCCTTCGAATCGAAGAATCAAATCATTGAAACGAGTTGTTTTTAAATTGAATGATGTTGACATCAACATGAAACATTAGCATATCGGCTGCCACTTGTTGGTCTTTTCGCGTTGGTCTGAATGAAAATGCAAATTCATTCTTTGCCACTAGGTACTGCTTTTAGAGCAGTTAATGTTTTCCCCAGTAATCCTGTACACAAAACAGCACTGCACTCACAAACTCTACTTTATCTTGCATTACAGGCATGATGAAATGAAACTGAAACCAATCACCACAGATTAGCATCATGCAAAGTAGGAGTTTGGAAAAATTTATCATTGAGCAAATCGTCTGGGACTCATTAAGCATGTAAGGTAAAAAATACCTAAACCAATACCTTTCATAATCCATAATGTAATGGAATTTATCTATTGACAAAGGTGATAGATAGCAAGGTCTCTGTTAAAGGGATAGTACACCCAAAAATGAAAATTTGATGTTTATCTGCTTACCCCCAGGGCCTCAAGATGTAGATGATTTTTTGATTCTACTGAATTGATTCTTCAGTAGAACACAAAACAAGATTTTTAACTCAAACCGTTGCAGAAGGCCTACACGATAATGGTTAAACTGATAATTACAATTATTTTGATTAAAATTATAAATCACGATTATTAATAACTATTATTATATCCTGCTGAGAAAAAAAAAACCTGCTAAAACCAGCCTAAACTTAGCTGGTTTAAGCTGGTCTCCAAGCTTGGTCAAGCTGGTTTTAGCTGGTTGTTCCAGCTGGTCTCCCAGCCTGACCAGCTAAGGAAGTGGTCAAAACACCTCTAAAACTAGCCTTCTGACCAGCTTTGATCAGCAAAGACTGGGTTGGATGACAAACTAAAATCAGTCAACCAGCTTAGGCTGGTTTTATGTTTTTGTTTTTTTTTCAGCAGGGAAATTCAAGAATGTTTCTTTTTTACCAACCTCCACTGACTATACACTGACATTATTTAACCAACTATGATAATACAAACCTCATGGTTTTGGTTAGTGTTCTGTCATCTGTATTCACATTACATTTTCTAAGTGACAATTTGTTCACAAATGGGAAGAAGCCACTCAGAGCAGTAAATTTGTTCAAAGATCATTAATACACACTGAAAGCTAACATTGCCATGCCATTTTCAACACGAAAACTGGTAAAAACTTTAGAAACTCTTAATATAAATTCCAATTTATGCACATTTTTCCCCATTGTATTGTCACCGGTAGGAAAAGCGCATTTATTCCTCAAACATAATAGGACCATTATTGAAACTCAGTGAAAGTTTGATCAAATGGTTTGTAAATAAAAATGTCTATTAAAAGGTCTATAAAAATTTCACACATTGTCTATATGACACTTTCATGTAAGCAGAATTTTGCTGTGGAGAGATCACTAAACTCGTGGTTGCCAGATTGCACAAATTACATAAAACACCGGGCAGAAATGAGCGGCAACCTCCCGCTCTCTTTCGTGAAGCCAACAAGGAAGTGACTAAAACTGTAATTCATCGACTGGGTGCTTGAGGCTGGCTGCAAAGGGGAGTCAGGCCCATAGACTCCCCATGTTGAAATGCCCAACTTTACAGCAGAAAAAAAAACATGTTTACAGCCTTATTCAAAAAATTATTTTGGTCTATATAGCTAATTTTTCCCTTCATGACAACTGTGAGGGGGGTTAATTTTTTTTAAAGCTCTACAGGCTGGTCCTGCGACTTATAGTCAGGTGCAACCTATTTATCAAAATTAATTTGACATGAACCAAGAGAAAACATTACCGTCTCCAGCCGCAAGAGGGCGCTCTATGCTGCTCAGTGCTCCTGTAGCATACACTTAAAACATAGACCGCCCTCTCGTGGCTGTAGACGGTATTGTTTTCTCTTGGTTATTGGTTCTAAATAAATACAACTTATAGTCCAGTGCAACTTATATGTTTTTTTCCTCATCATGACGTATTTTTGGACTGATGCGGCTTATACTTAGGTGCGACTTATAGTCCGAAAAATATGGCATATTGTATTTTAGCTCTGATTTATACACAATGTCCGAACTGTTAGAACTCTCTTGAGTCTCTCGCGTCCTGTTGTGCGCATTCAAAGCAGCAGACACGTGAGGCGTTGTCTTCTTCTTCTTGCTTTATGGTAGATCACAGACTTGAAGGTCTGCAATCCACCATAAAGCAAGAAGAAGAATACAACGCCTCATGTGCTTGCTTCTAAGAATGTGTTCAGGAGAGTTCTAACAGTTTGGACATTGTGTGAGTAAAATACAATTGAGGTAAAATACAATAAATAAATAAAAAACCTGTTTCTTGCACAGACTGATCGTTTTTTTTGTCTTTGCACATTAATGTATCATCACAAGCCACAGGTTTCAATTTGGTTTTATGTATGTTTTTTTTTTATTATTATAATTTTTTTATGTTTTAGCCGTGATTCCCATCCACTTACATTATACAACTGATAGACTGCAACGATTTAAAAATTAAACAAAGTTAAAAATCTTGGTTTGTGTTCTGTTGAAGAAACAAAGTCAGCTACATCTTGGATGCCCTGAGGGTTAACACATAAACATCAACTATCCCTTTAAGCAGTTTTTTAGATAAACATCAAATTCTCATTACGACATACGTTGTCGCAACAATCATTACAAGAAAATATAGGACTTGTGCAATAACTACGTACCTTACTACGTCTCAAACTAGGTCTTTGTGATGAAAGAAACTAAACATGTTTCTAAATGCAGATTCAGTCCAGATTAATTGTAACTATGTCTGACGTACATACATATATAGATGTTTCGTTGAAAGTCACAAGATAATTTCACTTCTCCATCCAGAGTTAAAGAGACCGTTCACCCCAAAAATGAATAATCTGTCAATTTCCTCACGCTGTTTTAAACCTGTATGAATTTCTTTCTTGTGTTGAACAAAAGAACTGAACAGTTGCTGGTAGTCATTGATTTCCATATTTATATTTTTTTCCATACTGTGGAAGTGAATGGTTAACATCAGTCTTCAAAATATCTTCTCTTACTTTAAACAGAAAAAAATTACATTTGAATTATTACAAGCTACAACAACCTGTGGTAAACGCTGACGGAATATTCATTTTTGGGTGAACTATCTCTTTAATCAGACTCACCACGCTGCTAGAAAGAGAGAGAGAGATAAGAGAAAAGAGAGGAACAGAGTAACAGACAGTGAGAGAGAGGCAGGAAGAGATGCTGAACTCTTGGTTTTGCTGCATTTCACGCTGCTTTAAAAGTGTGATATAGAGATTTAGAGTAGCACCAATGTCTGAGTGAAAATCTGCTCTCACTTATCTGGTAAGTAAATCATTTCATTGAATATATATATATATATATATATATATATATATATATATATATAAGCAGAAAAAATTAAGATATATCTGTGTTTTGGAAAATTGTGTAATTAAAAGTGTGAAATTAAGCCCAAACATTTAAAAAATATATATCATTTTATGGCGACCATGTGTGAAGTTAATTTATTTTATTCTTCAATGCCCAATAGCCTACAACAAAATCTTAAAATTTCCGAAAACTTTTTTAAAAGCTTATGAGTCACTAGATTTGTATATATTTGATTAAATGACAATACTGTCCTTTTATTAAAGTATTTATTAATCTTTGTTAACATTAGTTATTAATAAAATACAACTGTTCATTGTTAGTTTGTGTTATCTCAGGTCAATTAAATAATGTTAACAGATACAAAAATAACATTTTATTTGAATAATCTATTCATTATAATTTTACTAATTTCACTAAGATTAATGGTTTACTGTTTTTCACTGTTAGCTCATATGAACTTATTTACTTATGTTAACAACTTGGAACTTTATTGTAAAGTGTTACTGATTATATTTCATTTCAAATGTGTGTGAATGTCATTTTTTCCAATGTAAAAACAAAAAACTAAATCAGAAACGTAAAGAGAAACAAAGCAACAAACGTGGAAGAGAAACAAGCCTTGCATGAAAAAAGGGAAACAGCTTAAAACTTACAGAAGTCTACACATACTTACTACAATCAACAAAACTGAGAGCAGAATCACTATTCATAGTAAAACCATACGCTACCATTCAAAGACCTGAGGTCAGTGAGAAATGTTATATTAATTATTACTTCAATCAAGGACAAATCAAATTAATAAAAAGTGACAGTGTCTTTACTTTACTGTTTTATAATAATGTTTATAAAAGATTTCATTTTCAAAGAATCCTAGAAAAAAAATTAAGGTTTGCACAAAGAAATACTAGGCAAATATAAATGAATATTAACGGTTTTCAGCATAGATAATAAAATGAAATGTTACTTTTGCATCAAACCAGCATATTATATAATGATTTATGAAGGATCATGTAACACTGAAGACAGGAGTGATGGCAGCTTTGCCATAAATTACATATTAATATATATTAAAACAGATCATAGTTATTGTAAATTGTAATGTTATTTCACAATATTGCGGTTTTTACTGCATTTTTGATCAAATAAATGCATTAAAATAATCCTTTGCCTTTCTCTGCAGTGCTTTCTTCTGTATATAACTAAGATGGACACTGATTTAGACCAAAACTACTCTTGCACCAAGTTGTATGACCATCGCCCAGTGGCCCGGGTTCTCATTCCTCTGGCCTATTCCATCATATGTCCAGTGGGACTTTTAGGCAACGCCCTGGCTCTTCATGTGATCTTCCTCAACATCACCAAACTCAATTCCATCACGCTTTATTCTGCCAACCTGGCAGTGTCTGATATCCTGTTCTGCCTGTCGCTTCCCCTTCGAGCGGTTTACTACGGCCTTGGCTTCCACTGGCCCATGGGGGAAGGACTCTGTAAAGCCATAACACTGCTCTTCTATGTGAACTGCTATGCTGGAGTGAACTTCATGACTTGTCTGGCAATCGATCGTTTTGTGGCACTGGTGTTTCCTCTGAAGCTAACCAAATGGAGAAAAGTGAAAAATGCCCGACTGGTGTGTATGGCCATATGGCTACTGGTGCTGGCCCAGACGCTGCCTCTCCTGACCATCAAATTGACCAAAAAGGAGCATGACAATAACATCACCTGTATGGAATACCCTAATTTTGAGGGCCTTTTCAAAGGGCTGCCCTCCTTGCTGATTATTGGGGTAGGTATAGGCTTTGTAGTCCCACTGGTGACAATCATCGCCTGCTACTCTATATTGACCCGTAAACTACGTCTAGCAGCAAAGTCAAACCGACTGACACAACGTTCTGGAAGAACCAAAAAAGCAAGAGGAGTGATCGCAGGAGTGGTATTTGTGTTCATGGTGTGTTTCGGCCCATACCATCTAGACCTTCTG
Organism: Carassius carassius; assembly: GCF_963082965.1. Lineage (NCBI taxonomy): Eukaryota > Metazoa > Chordata > Actinopteri > Cypriniformes > Cyprinidae > Carassius > Carassius carassius. The sequence continues at coordinate 21,285,169 of NC_081761.1, forward strand.
CAATACATGATCCGAAAACTTATCTATGATCCGGACTGCAAGGAGCTACAGTCCTTTCAGATATCCCTGCATATTACAGTGTGCCTTATGAACTTAAATTCATGCCTGGATCCCTTTGTTTACTTTTTTGCATGTAAAGGCTACAAGCAGAAGCTGATGAGAATGATGAAGTGGCAGGTTGGCACCCACTTCTCTAGTGTTGGAAGAACCTCACATGAAAGTTCAGGCACAGGCGATATGCGCGGTACACGCCGCAACACAGGAATAACAATGAACAATGTTAGAGAAGCTCAGTAAAACAACTGGCAAAAAAAGCCTACGTAAGGTGATAAAAAGAGGTAACAAACACATACAGTATGTGGGGCTGAACTTAAAGCCAAGAACAAGGCAAAAAATGTCCCAGACAACTCGTCTTTCCAGATTTTAAACAGCACACACTTCATAAAACAGATGGACGCTAGACAAGCACTGCCATCAAAGTTGAGAAAGAAAAAATACTTGCTGCAAAAAGACTATAGTCTATTATAGACTATTTTCCGTTCAAAACATAACTGTGAAAGGGTCAGTTCACCAAACATGAATATTCGGTCAATATTTACTCACTTGTTGTAAAACTGTATGTCTTCCTTTCTTTTATTAAACTTTTATTTTTTTTATTTACAATGGAAGTCAAAAGTCACCAAAATGGTTTGATTAGCAACATTCTTTAAAATATTTTCTTTTGTGAACTATTAATTTACACATAAATACATGAATCATTCCTAAGTTTGAAAAATTGCAAAATAAAGCTACTGAACGATCAAAATGTCGCTTTGATTGTGGAAAAGTTTCAAAGATGAGGACACTTCATCAAACTTTTAACACATTTTTTTTTAAGTTCTTGGATATCCATTTTTCTCATTAAAAAAGGAACCCAGTCTCTTGTTAAGAAGAGTAGCTCAAAGGAAATAACTTGAAATAAGAGGGGAACATACTTTCACAAGACCTTGCCATTTCAACACGTATTGCTTTTATACGTCTGTGAGATGTTGTTTTGATTCCAGTAAAAATAATTTCATAGCAATACAATGACACAAGAAAGTTAACCTTAAAGACAATGTCAAAAAGGGAAGTTGACGTTTGTTTCACAGAACAGAGCTGCACTTTCACATACATAAAGAGATGCAGGAATTCATACATGTTGTCCTTACAGCATACAGTTAATGCTTGTGGCAATACTGTTGAAAACGGTTTGTAAAGACCAACTGTTAAAATGGTGTAGAAACTCGTGTCACTCACAGTCCAGCTGGAAGAACATCTACTTTTAGTTCAAACATGAAGTGAAGAGCCTCTATAAGCAGCAAGTCCACAAGAGCAGAGAGGATCCATGCTCCAAAGAGGAAGGACTAAACATCATAATCAAAAATATGACAATGTTTTAGTTTTATACAGTACAACTTTTTTTCAAGAACATTATGAGATTTTATCAAAAGGGAGGGGGGACGAGTTAGGAGGGTTAATGTCATCAGTATGTGAAAGTAGAGTAGGCAAACATCTTAAAGAAAAATGCTTGGTAGCATATGGAAGGGCTTTTGACATCATTCAAAATTTGACTTGTTTAGTTTATAGCATTTTAACAAAACGCATATCTTAAATAGTAGGCTGAAGAGCAAATCCCACGCCCTTAAACCTCTTTCAAAATTAGTCAACTGATTGATAGATAAGATGAAGGTGTTCAAAGTTTCCGTGTGACGTTCAGGCACAGGTCAGGGTTAGTATACAGAACCATATTGTCATTTTTGAATATCAAATTTATCCAGAAATTATTTACCATTATTAATTTATTTATGATACTATACAATTTTATGTTGTGAATGTTTTTTTTTTTTAAATATGGCTGCAAATCTTAAATGTCTGTGGTATAACAAAGCAGAAGCATGTTGTGTCAGTACTTCACAGTGTTTTGAAAATGTCACTTGTCAAGTAGAAAAAAAAAGAAAAAAAAGACACACAACAGTGCTGCTATTCACACTTACAGCAAATTTGTGGCTGCCAAACCTTCTCTCAAAAATACGAAAGTTGTAGATCAGCAAACTGCTGCAGAAAGTGTCTTTCAGGTCCAAGCAGATGAGCCGTCCACACACCAGCCTCCAGAACTACAAGTGAGCCATGAAACACACATAGGATAATTGTGTTCCCAAATACTAGAAACATCTCAAAATATGCGATTACTTAAAAACAACAGTCCAGTAAAATGATTGTTTACATCTAAAAACTGTCCAGAATGCTTGGCCTATAGAATAATGCTCTTTGATGACCAATATGATACAGTTTATTTTTAAGCATCTAATCACCAATATACAGAAACCATTTTTTATGCCACAATAGCTCAATATTATTACTAACCACAGTAATATAAAAAAAATTATAAAAGGGCAAACATTCTAAAGCGATATCCATTGTTAAAATGCATGCATTATTATATAGTGCACAGAATTCTTTAGGTCGGCTGGTTTAATATCTCACCTGCTTGCCCTGGCTGACAGCCTGGAGGTTGTATATGAACAGATCCTGGTACTGTGGCAGAAGCACAGTCAGCAGCACAGTGAGGACTGGAGGAAGCAGCAGTAAGCTCTTGGACAGGGGTGCTTTATCTGTAAGACACAGCACAGATGTTGTACTGTTAAATGTGTCATCGAGGAAATGATAAACATTTATAACATTTGTCATGTCAGTGGATGAAAGTAAATATTTCAGATTGACCTATGGGTCAATTGGGTGATTATGTAGACCAAGTTCAGTCAGACACACTGGTTTGTCACCATGGAGCTTGTTTATTTTGGTGATTTTAAACATGTTTCTCAGAAATCACTTAATGCACCTTTAAGGCGTTTCACTGACGTTTTAAGAACCCCTCCTCCAGTTTTTTTAGAATTTTAGTTTTGGCTTGTAAAAAGTTTAAAGTTTGAGTTTAAATAATCTTTCATATGGATTTGTTTCTTAAAAGCGCATATTTTGACTTCACAAGATGTTAATGGATGGACTGGAGTTGTGCGAATGTCTTGTGTGTTATCGTGATGTTTTTATCAACTGTCGACATTCTGACGGCACCCATTCACTGCAGAGCATCCAATGGTGAGCGAGTAATGTAAAGTTTCTCCAAATCTGTTCCCATGAGAAAACAAACTCACTTATATCTCGGAAACTATGGTTACTACGGTTATTTTTCTAGGACAACTGTCATTTAAAAATTTACACTTTTAAAACTTAAAGAAAATTTATTTTTTTTATTTTATTTTTATTTTATTCCACAGAATAAATAAAGTCATACAGACTTGAAACATCATACGGATATGTAAAGAATTATCATTATTACATCAATAACAATGAGTCAGTGTTGAACTGATGCTCTTTGGTGGTGTTTATGGGGATTTCAAGAAAAGTTAACGCAGACTCTCACGTTATTTGGTTATCTGTGTGTCATGTCGCATTTCCTCAGGAGCGCGCGATTTCACGCCCTCAGCTTTATAAACGACATCAACACTTCCTGTCTGAAATTATGAGCCAAGGCGAAATGTGTGAAGTGCGATAAAACTCGGATAAAGGTCATGCTAATGTCTAGGCTTTAATCTGAATGAATGACAGCAGGATCTGATCTACTGTACACGACATGATGATTTTAAGATGTACTTACACAATCCCCTCGAACCGGTGGACGTGAACATCGTGCCTATTACACGCAGATTATAACTAAGAAGAATAACGAGATGACGAACCAAAAAAGGCACTGGATTTAAAACGTAAAAACAGTAAAAGTTAAAGGGAAATCTCGCTAGGAGAGAGGGAAAGGGGAATGGGTCCTGCGCGGATGGCGACTCGCAAGAGACAAACTTCATCCGCGTCACTCCTACGAAATTAGCGTTTTCTTTTACTGTAGCCACTAGAGGACGTAAGTTAGCTTTACTAGGACAGGTAAAGGTTTAAAAATTTTGCATGTCAAAAATTCAAATTGTTGTCATAATTATGATTTAACAAAACACTATTTTGTTAAAAATAGCATAGCTGCTTAGCTAAGAACTATGTTTTAAAAATATAACCCGGATCACTGTTATGCTTGTTACACCACACTAGCATAGTATTTAGAGTAATAGCCGTATTTAGAACTAGACAGTTGTTTCTGTTGTAATGTAATAAAGTAATTTTCTTTAGAACACACTTTAACATAGAGCAACACCTCTTGCTAAGATTAAGTTTTTAGTTTCAAACAAAGCATTGTTTTTAGCCTGTTTGAATATTTGTTCTAAAAAACTAAATTGTATTATTTTTCTTATTTTTATTTCTTTAATAACATTTTATTTTGAAACATATTTTGTCTACATTTTTTATTGTACATTATGTACGTTTTTTGATTAAAATACAAAAAATGTGTTAATGGGGGATGCCACAAAATATATATTACTATATTTATTACTATACATTCATGCACAAAATTAAAAGTCTTTACTTGAAATGAATGTACCCAGTTTAGGGTTCCTAAACCCTAAATATCCCATGCCCATATGGAGGCTCCGTCATCATGCAAAGTATCTGTGCAAAGAATCATGGGGCCCAAAGTGTCCATCACTTTGAAGTGGCCAGTTTTGAGCACTTCTATTTGGAACAACCCTTTAATATGGTGGCCATGATTTTTTTCACTCCGAAGTGTATCGGAGGACGATATATCCCGTTTGAAATGCACCATCAATGTTAGATTTAAAACAGATAGGCTATTTGATGCTTTGTAAAAAAAAAAAAAAAAAGGAAAAAAAAAGCCTACTTTTTTTAAATTGTCCTAGACCATTTTCAGGTGGCCCTTCTTGAAATAAATTTGACAAAGAGTTCAACAAAGTGGATATGGCAATATACCTTCTCAACACTTTGTCATATTCAGGTGTTTTAAAATCCTCACCTGAACCACCAGAATTTCAGCACAGTGTCACCTATTGCTAAAGAGATACAAAAACTGTTTGGCCAAAAATGACATGAAGTATAAAGTATACAAAAAGTATTGGTCAAACGTACCAGATAATTAAATATTATTATTGTTTGTATTTATGATTTTCAGTCTTTTGGGGTCAAATCATCTTTAAATGTCTCTAACTGCTTAAGGTCTTATCCAGTTGCTGCTTGAAGCTATATTTATTATTATTCATCTTTGTTTATTTTCACTTTCCGATGCATATTATGTAATGAGATTAAATATGAAGTGGAAAACTGTCTCTCAGGGGGGAAAAAATGTGAAATTAACCTATCAACATTTGTTCAAACACTGAAAATATGTTATTGGTCATAGACAAAGTTCTATTCTCAACATAGATTCTAAACTACTGCACTATGGTTTTATGACCACACGGTGGCAGCACAGACAACGATTTCAAGAACCCCGAGCAATATGCGTTACTAGTCAAGTAAAAAAAAAAAAATACAATATCAATAGAGGTTGAGGTTATTTGTCACGTACAAAGAATAGCCTATTGTCTGTCCATAAAGTAGGCTACGCGCACATACACATATCCTAGCTGTGAACTTTTAAGCTCTGTGATTTGAAATAAATGAATGTAGAAGAATAAAGCAGTAGCAACCGAATTATGCAAGAAATAGAGCCTCTATGCCTTTAAATAGTTTCCGATCATGAAACAGGCCGTTTGGCTTTTGATAAATGATCATTGCTATCGTCTGACTTCAATTTCACAAACAAGAGCTTTCTCTGCTGGAGAAATAATTAAAACACGCCAGACATCTTTCATTTGAGCCGGTTTGAAAGCTCAGCTGCAAGTCAACGTCAAGCTGCTACATTAAGTAAAATACTTTTGTTTGTTCCCCACTGCTGGCTTTGAGATAAATGAGCTTGTTTGTGTAATGACCATCTGTTGGGTGTTTAGACGTGTTGCGCGGGCTGGCGGTGGCAACGCTTATGGGGAGTTGCTGGTTTTCATAAGATAATCATGAAATAGGACACAGCAGTCTTGACTAATAGAGATGATAGAAGACATCCAGCTTCTGTGTCCCAACTATCGCCAAGCGATGGAGGTTCCTGGGGTGCTCCAGACTGGCTCAAAATGCATGGTCCCTGATAAAGATGAGCTATTTCCTACAATGTTCAGACAACTGGAGCTCCAGTTGTCTGAACATTGTAGGAAATAGCTCATCTTTAGCTAACAAGTAAAATGAATTCATGTAATTGAGAACAACTTCAAAATGGAGAGTTTTTTTTTTCAGAAAACTTTCTGTCAGCTAAACAATTGCTATGTTGTTAAAGGGGTCATATGATGTGACTTCAAGTTTTCTTTTATCTTTGGAGTGTTATAAGCTCTTGGTGCATAAAGAAGATCTGTAAAGTTGCAAAGACTAAAGTCTCAAACCCAAAGAGATATTCTTATAAAAGTTAAGTCAACCACACCCCCTTAAAATAGCTGGTTCTAACACGCCCCCACATGTCTACATCACAATGTGGGAAGATTTCCATAACACCGCCCAAATGTTCAGCAAAGAAAGTTGTAATCTTTGATTCTTGCTGTTGCCGCCAGTGCCGTGTTGTGGAGACGCTGTTTCGTTGTGAAGGCAAAAATACTATGTTTGGTCGTCCAAAAGAGGACACAACTAGAAATCCACATTACAACCAAGGGTGGAGCGGGAGGGTGGCTTCTGGGGCTCCGGCCCCAAATGTTTTATCAAAAGCCCCAAATCTTTTGGGTTTTTTTAATAGTTTTGTCAAGAATATTTTTTTTCAACAAATAGTAGGGTATTCGGAAATATTTAAAACGGTTCAATACTGTTTTCTTTCCTGCAGGATCGATAAAACGGTATCAGCAGTTTTCTCCTCTCTGACAGCGAGCTCTCCTCACACACCGAAGTCCTTCATAGCCACGCCTCCTGTCAATCACTCAGCACGTCACTCGTCTCATCTCATTCACTTTGAGCATTTTTACTTGAATTTATTTAATCTTTTTAATGATATTATTCATTTTTATGTTTACATACGTCTATAAATGGTGCTTTGCATGTAATGTTACCTCTTTGTACACAATATTGACATTCTTTGTTCTTTTTTTTGGGACCTTAGCATTAATAAAAGAAATTAAAAAATAAAATAAAATAAAAAGAGCATTTTTACTTTATTACTGTTACTCGCACTAAATTCTGATTTAAGTCAGTTTGCTGAATATTCTGAGGAGAATGTTGGGTCGCTATTACTGTGATTAACTACACACTTGTCCACCCACAAATGTGTGATAGGGATAGTCAAAACTATAAAAGACGGCTGATAATTATCAGCTCCAGTGGCATAGAAGGTGAATAATTTTTTAGGAAGGGCTTATTTATTGTCCCAATAAGGTGGCATCCATTTTGTATTTTGAATTAAAATTGTAATTTACACTCAATATGTTATTACTGCATACTGTTTTACAATGTACTATAAAACTGAGGTGCGGATATATGCCACTATTTCCAATTAGTAGTATAAATAGCAGAAAATTCAGCTATTTTAACAGTGTAAATAGCATATTGTTAAACATACTGCTCTTTTTTATCTATCTAGCATTGTTTTTGGCGGGGCCAGTGAAAATGTTGGCACAATTGAGGGCAAGTAAACTGAATGTAGAGTGCTAAGATGCATGAACACTGTCAAAGAACTTAAGCTGACATACATTGCATGTAATATTAGCTGATGTTAGCTTTTTTTGACCTTTATGGACAGTAAATAGAAAAATTGGAACAAACCCTTACTAATTGAAAATGTACATTTTTATCATAAAGACAGCCAGCTTCAGGAGAGGGAGTTAAATGATGTTACTTAATGCAGATTTTAGATGTGGAAGAGGGAAGAAAATGAGTGAAAGAGGAAGTGAGGAAAATAATGAGGGAAAGAATATGAGAGGTATCAGGAGCATATTTTTATTACAGGATACAATATGCATTTTGCATTTTAAGTTTATGAACATACATCTTTATACTTGTTTTTCGTCCTTATTTATTTAGTATTTTTGCATGATTCAACTTGAGTACATTTGTTAGCTAAACATTAAAGGGTTAGTTCACCCATAATTAAAATTGGCATCATTAATCATGTTGTTTAAAACCTGCATGAGTTTCTTTCTTCTACTGAACAAAAAAGAAGATATTTTGAAGAGTGTTGGTAATCAGCCAGTTGACTTCACTATTTGACTTCCATATTAGGATAAATACTTTGGAAGACGATGGCTATATTCACCCGTTTGGTTACCAAGATTCTTCAAACTATACTCACCCTAATGTCTGACAAAATTTCCAATTTGTGTGAATTTGGGTTAATTCTATGAACTTTTCTGCAGCATGGAATAACAAAATTGGTTTTAAGATTAGTTAAGTTGTTTATGTTTATGTTAAACATGAGTTTTGAACAGTGTAGAGTAGCGTTTGTTGTTTGTCATTTCTCCGATCACAAATTCAGACATGGCTTTGTTTACACGATGCAACGCGTAAAAACACAGTATAAGTCATTATAATCCATAATTATGTCCCCACTGGATGCAACAAATAGCTAGTTCGTAATGAGTTTTATTATTTTTGTTTTGTGGCATTTTGTCTTGTGGCAGGACATGCATCACAGTACGGGCCTAACATTTCCGTCACACGCTTGAGGTATTCGGCCAATCACAAAGCACTAGATAGCTGGCCAATCAGAGCACACCTTGCTTTTCAGAACGATGAGCCTTTGTAAAATTTGAAGCATTACAGAAAGGCGGGGGCATTGAGGAGAAACAATAATGTACAGTATGTGGAAAATAATGTTTTTTGAACCTTAAACTGCATAAACACTTTTCATTACACCAAATACACAAAATAATGTTCTTTTTAGCAACATCATATGACCCCTTTAAACAACAGTACAATTCTGTCAAAAATGGTGCCACTTTCAATAAGGTCAAGGTCATTAATTCTGCTGGAATAGGGCCTACACAACAGGCAACAGTAAAATTAAAACATGCATTCTTTCCCAGTTACTGCTTTAGCATCATTTTAATCATGTCATTATCCTTTACAGGACTGTATCATTTTGAGAGGATTTAACCCATAATGAGTTGATGGGAAACCAATTGCAGATGCCTTAAATTAAAGTGGGTAAGTCTAATTAGTTTTAATGACCAGCCTGAATTACATGGGTCTGTCATGCAAGGACTTTCCAGAAGTACAAACTGCTCTTTGATCGCAATCTCAGAGCAGTGAAATCTCACATGTGCATGGAAGAAATGGAAAATTGATCCCAGAGCCGTCTTGAATTCATCTGCTAACACCTTAATTCCCATGCATCATTTTAGTATTAAAATGTTTGCTAATGGGAAGATAAACAATAGTCCTATTGAAATTATTCCTTTCCTTTTTGTTTCATTCCTTTTTTTTGTCCTATCGAATTTCTGATGTTCGCGATTAACTGCTAATGCTAAATGAAACTATTTTAACTTTTCCATGGCTGTATTCATAGGCTTTACAATATGAAATTTAGACATGAAATATGGCTTTTACAGCCAGTGGTGATAGGGCCAACAGATTAATGAAGAGAAATGCTGACGAGAGTCATAAAGAGGTGAAACAGCCCCGATCTTTCACTAGAAGTAGCTTATTGTATATAACGTCAAATTCAGATTCACTGAATGTGAAACGTATTAACTTAACAAAGACAGTCATTATTTTTCTGATGTATTTCATTACATATTTTATTAAACAACTTTTTGAATAGTGTGCTCATGTAACATGCATGGAAGCTAAATAGAAACCAACCAACATTTTGCCTGAAAGCCAGACAGATAATGACCAAATCACACTTGTTTCCATAAAAAAAGAACCGAAGAATGGAGGGTAAAAGACCTGAATAGAAGAAAAAGTAGCAATGTTTCTGTCTTTGTCAGTCTCCACAAATTAGAGCGTTTCTTCATGTAATAAAGAAAATCCAGATTTGTCGGCAGCACTGACTCCTGCTGTTTGCTCTGTCCATTAAAAGGAAATGAGCAGATGGCAGTTGGCCTCTTCTCGTCCTTTTTCTCTTCTCCCTATCTCAATGTCTCTCCCTTTCTGCCATCCTCATTGTCCATTAATCTCTCTCTTCACAATCTGCCTGAGTATAGAGCTGACAGCGAAGCCCCCAGGGAGAGGGAGGGAAAACAAGCCAATCCAGCTGTCAGAAGTCCAGCGAAGGGACATAAGTCCTCTCAAGCACCCAGTGCCCCTGTCAAGCAGCTTGAGTGAAAACACACACACACACACACACTCGCACATATCTAGTGACAAGGCAATGGCAAAAAACAGACCAAACAAACAAAACAAACATTCTCATTATACACAAATCCTTACAGCAAAAAGTAATGTGAGAAATGAGTGTGTTGTTGTCCAGGTTTCATCTTGACCAACAACTGATTATATGTTTTTTTTGAGGCCCACACTTATTGCATTTTTCCCTGCGAAACCACACAAAAACAATCTTGTAATTCTTATTTGACATACTGCAATTGTGCGTTTAAGGGATATTCACAAAAAGATCATTCTGTCATCATTTACTTACCTTCATATTATTCCAAACCTGAAACCAAAACTAAGATCATAACTTCAGCCTTTCATTTTTTACAACATTGTAAACTGACTTAACAAAATCATCTTTCTGCAGATATTTAATTGTGAGATACAATGTCCAAATATCAGAAAACTGTCATAAACCTAAGAAATACTATAGCAGTTGTGAGAATTATAGTCGCATTCACAAGAACAAAAATGTGTTTAACATTCACAACAACATCAACAACATCAGAGCTGTCTATAATGATTTTAGAAGCCACTATTTATGCTGAGGAGGTTCCTGGACTGGGATGAATAGCATTTCTCATTTCCTTATTTATTTCACATTGTGGCAACAGTCACTGGCACACGTTTAGGTTTGCCTGTCGATATCAGTTTGTGTGTCGGGTGAATACAGGTCTCTGAGCTCAAGGCCCTGGGGCCTCTGACCACTTTGTTGTTGGCCATTGTTTAAAATGCATCAAACTTTTGAATGTTAGGGTACTGAATGTTTTGTTCTCAGCCTTTTTGACTCCAAGGCTCCGACACTAAATTCAGTTGCAGGATTCCAGATATTTTAAGAGCTGAATGTTCTTCACAGTTCCCACTCTTTATAACCAGCTAATATACATGAATTGTCTAGTATTTGTCAGGTTTAAGATTTTATGAATTTTCATTGACTTTTTTCAGGTCTAGAAATCACTTAAAATGTATTAGTTTTCCTCATATATCCTGGTGTTTCAATGTATTTTCAAGTGAATGAGTTCATTCACTGAATGAATGAATGAATGAATGAGTGAATGGGGGGGGGGGGTGAATTAATATTCATATTGTTGGCATGTATGATTTCAGGTTATATGTGTACTTATGTACAGGTCTCAGATGTGTAGTTTAAATGATACCTTAGATCTTTCAGCCGCCAAAATTATTTTTGGACCTATTTTATTGTATATGACACAAAAAAATCAAATCAAGTGTCATCTGCTAGAATCTTTCTCTGTACTTTCTGTGCCATTTTTGCCACTACCAGTAACAATGAAGGTTTTTTTTTACATTTATTAATGGATCATCAGTATCACGATCTAAAAATTAACAAAGTAATTTTTTTGTGCATTTATAATGTTCATTAAAAATGTATTGTGTTAAAAGATAATTTAGAAGATGTTTAATTCACCTAAATTGAAAAGATAAATTAAGTAGTTTAAAGATGACTTAATTTGTCAATTTAAAATAGATTTATTTCCATTTTTATAAAAGTTAAATTTATGTTTGATTTATGCATTCATAATAAATTAATTAATGATCATTTTGCTTTCACTGTTAAAACTGTTATATAGAAATGAGCATTAATCAAGATTAATGCTCTAAAAGTATTGTTCAATGTTAGTTCATGATGTTAATAAATCGAAACTCACTGTAAAATGACCTTTCAGCAGCCAGTCCCAAGGTCAGTTTTAGTAGATGAATGAAGTCATTTATCTTCAGGTTCACACAGATGTTAGCAGAGGAACCACAGGTGCAGTTCTTCACATTAACCAGGAACATGCACTGACATTTTACAAAGTGTCCTAATAATTTGAACAATGTGTCTTTAATAGTTTGTATCTGAACACTTCAGTGGTTTCCTTCAATTGTTTGTACTATATTTCTGGTTTGGTATTTTGATAATGCAAAGTCATTCATACAATTTTAAGTGCTTTTTAATTGTCCAGATGCTTTTGGGGGGTGCTGTACATTTTGCCTGTTAACTTCGTTTCTTCTTTCTCTGTCAAGAAAAAGCCAAACTAAATAAACAGTCCCCTTTTTTTGTCAGGATCACTAAATGCACCATCATTTCCTCGAAAGGCAGTTTAAAATCAGAAGTTGATCTCCTCTCCCTTTCCTCCTCTTGAGAATGAGTCAATTTCACGGCACATTATCCCGCACCATTCTCCCTTTCCCCCAACTCTCTCTCATTAGGAGCGAGAAGGAGCAACATGAATTAGTAATGACAGTGAAAGGTTTGAAAAGCTGAGCGCTACTCTCTTGCCCTTTCATTACACGTCCACGGCCTGACTCTCATCCCGCTCTAAGGCTCATTTGGATAACTTGTCCTGCACCTCTACCGCAGTCTGTGCTAATGGATAATAGGCACTCTCTGATTAGATTACATTTACGCTACTCCGTCGTGGCTGGATCTATTACAGACTGTGCCGAACCATTCAACAGGCCCTGGATATGTCTTGTTTAGAGTCATTGGGGTTCTTAACAGACCCATAAATTAATCTGAGATTCATAGAAATAGATACAAGTGATAACCTTAGGGGCAAACAACTAGTATTGATTGCATATCACTACAATTATGTGCAAATTCAAACTTGCCAGACTCAATTTTAAGAATCACCAGATGTTGATAATGCATTTTTAGTTCTAGTGTAGTTTCAATTTTAGTATATGGATAGTAGATCTAGTATTTTCTGGAGTCTCTGGACAGAACTGTACACTAACTCTGAGTGCATCAACTTGATACACGAGCTAGCCGATGAAAAATGCCTCTCCCTTTCAAGGTTGATTGAAACTTTAACCTCATATTCAATATGCCAGAGAGACCTGGAATGTGCCAGAGACTGGGCTTTTTTCCACAATAGGGGCCTGAATAATGCAACAATCAGTCAATTATTCATCTCTCTTGGCTTCTTATTATGTTCAGAGTGAGAAAGAGAGAGAGTATACCTCTAAACACTACAGCTTGAGTGATTGGCTAAATGCTGCATCAACACATTTTGTACATGCACTCTTGAGAAAAGAGAAAGTGTCTGTCCGTATGGCTTTCTGTCTGGGAAGTTACATAAAATAAAAGTAAAAATAAAATTAAATGAAAAAGCACAGCAAACTTTTACAAAAGCACAAGAACAAGAGTATCTTTCTGTTTTGAAAGTAAAAATAAAAAATAAATGTCAGGTCAAATAAAATAAATGGCTTTCAAGTTAAATAAAGCAGCACTGCAATTTTTTTTTTACCATTGTTGAGTGTCTTTCTGTCTTGCAAGTAAAATAAGAATAAAACAAAAATAATAAAATACAGTAAAATTACAAAACAAAGTAATATGTCTTTATGCCTTGGAAGTAAAAAACATTTATACATTGATAAAAGGGAACAAGAGTGTCTTTCTGTGCATGTTGCAAAATAAACTAATATAAAATAATAATAAAATACAGTAAAATTACAAAACAAAGAAATATGTCACTGTGTCTTGGAAGTAAAAAAAAAAAGAAGAGTGGCAGGGTATTTGTGTTTGATGACTTCACAAATACATCCCACATAACAAGTATCAGTCAATATCTCCCTTGTAAAGCATGTGGGAAAAACTTTATTGTATTCCAGATGGACAGGACAGAAGTAACGACATGCCAGCATGCTCTCCATGTCGAGCAAGATAATAAAAGGCAACTGAACAAAAAATAACTTAGATACAAGAAATCTTATTAAAAATGTTTGTATTGATTTCCTAGGTCTACAGCATACAATGCACAGTAGCATATCTACACTTTTACATACATATTTGATGAATTTTGAGACAAATCTGCTATGATCCCAAATACAACAATGACAAAAAAAATTAAATCTGGCCAGCTATACCTTCTTTTTCCAAAATAACAGACAGATACACAATACGTATTTAAATGCAGTGTCTATATTTGATAAATAACTAAATAAATTCAAATCTCTCTTCAGACACCTCCCTTCATGAAATGATGTTTTGAAATTGACGTAAAATGGGCAATAAAAGGGCATAAAATGGCAAAGTCTATTTGAATATTTAATCTGTCAGTGTAGTCAGGCAGATTGAAATGCTTTATAAAATGCTTTTAATTTCTCAGTGTTGCGAAAAGTCTCCTGGAAACCTGGTTATTCATCCAGGTGTGTGTTGTGATAGCATTTTCTTCTCGGCCATCTCATGAGGATAGGTGACTCACGCTTCATTCTACTGAATGCTGACTTTCAGTGGCCATAATAATCTTGTCAAGTCCTTGTGCTGCAACACACTGACATCAGCCTATGAAATTGCTTCATTGTCTTCCATCAGTCCTCCAGCAGAATTGCAGATGTTATTTACCAGGCAATTGACTACAGTCTCCTCTATACAGTATGAATGCATTTACTCTTCGTCTTCATTCTTCAGTACATCATTGTAGACTTTAGAAAGAGTCTTCCATCTGTGGAGAAAAATAAATGGTATGAATGAAGCTTGACTGATGTCACAAGCAGCGTATAATGAACGGACAAATCCATAATGTTCTAACGTGTGTGGAGATGGAGAAGATGCAGTATTTTAATAAATGTCAAAGACACAAAACGAGCCCTATCCTTTCTTTCCTCTCAACCAAGACGAAAAGAGAAAGCAAGCTCTTTGAAAGATTAATTACTACTTGTAGATTATGTAAATTATGCCCATGCAAATATTTCATGAGGACAATTAAGGGACCCATTAATTACTGTTCCCCTTTTTTGTCTTTATCCTTTCTTTCCTTCTTTTTTTTAATTTTGCATCAGTGTCATTTCATTTAATTTCACTCTCAATGTTTTTAAATGTTTAATATTCTAGCAAAGGCTTGTGGTACATCATCAGGGCTCTGTTTACATTATCATATACATTGTCAAACATAAGAAAATAATAGATACCATAATGGACACCATAGATAGGATAGATTGTATTCATTATGGTATCCATCTGCGATCATTTCTTTCAAGACTTTGAAGGTTACAGGGGAAAACATATTTAAATATAGATCCGTGAAGAAACAATACGACACAATATGAAAAGATTAAATATCCATTTAGACATCAGTACCTTGTATTGTTCTGTCAGTGTCAGTTTTGCTGCTGTTATGGTTTGTCTCAATTTCCTGTTGAGGAGGGTCTGTTAACATGAAAAGAGTTATCAGTAAGGTTATGGATTATTTGTTGCTTTGACTTTATTCATGTGTCTGTCTTCAAATACCAATAAGACACATTTTAAAGTGTATAATACTGGTATCTATTTAACAAAATGGTAACCATACATCACATGGCTTTCCTTATAACTTTTGTGCCGTTTATGTAATTTATAATTATTTTTTCATATTTATCTACAAATTTAAGTTGTTTTGAAATCTGCAACTTATCCCTGAGCTGTCCTCTGTTTTACAAACTACTCCATTACTGGTTTGAGTCACACTAATAGAAAATTTATAAAAAATATTTGTTTACATTTTGTACATCAATTTATTATGTTCATCAAATTGAACTGAAATCATTTTTAATACAATCCTTATACCAGCCTAAATAAGTTTAAAGGGTTAGTTCACCCAAAAATGAAACTTAGCCTGTGTTTTACTCACCCTCAAGCAGAGGTGTGTAGTAACGAGTTACATCAACTTCGTTACATTTAATTGAGTAAATGTTTTGGGTAACTAATACTTTTGGAGTATATTTAAAGATGGGTACTTTTACTTTAGTAAATTTCTGGGGAAAAATCTGTACTTTTACTTCTTTACTGTGGGCGACGCTCCTCTCATTACTTTATCTTAATGCAATAAAAGTTATAAATGGTTAAATTTATTGCAAACGCGCCATCTACTATTCTCTGGGCGATGCCCATTTGCGAATGATTCATTATTTTGAGTCAATTCTGTTCAAA
The DNA here is from genome assembly GCF_963082965.1 of Carassius carassius. Classification (NCBI taxonomy): domain Eukaryota; kingdom Metazoa; phylum Chordata; class Actinopteri; order Cypriniformes; family Cyprinidae; genus Carassius; species Carassius carassius. The sequence goes on from NC_081761.1 coordinate 21,301,373, forward strand.
GGCTTGATCAAACCAGTTGGCAAACCAATGAATTGGTTTGTTAATCAATCAAAGGTGTTTCCGATGAGTCATAGCTGAAATGCCGGTGCTTCAATCACTTGCTCGCTGACTGAATACCGCTTTCTGGTGAATCCTCTCATCAGAAACAACAAAGTGCAGATGTGTGTACGAATCTGTAAATAAGATATTGATTTCACAGTGTTCAGTGATTCTAATGGGAGTTTTTGAGAGTGATTGAACTGTCAGTGAAAATGTTCTTTGATAATGTAAATGTTATTTGCTCTTTTTCTGTACAATGAAAGATTAGTAGCTGTTTTTATATAACATGTTAAATTCACATTTAATATAAAGTCAGTCGTATTAAAAATATGTTATGGCATGACACCCATATTTACTACTTAAGTAAACAGACAGGTTTTTATGCATAGTTAATAGATTACATTATTAGGCTACTTTGACCAACGCATATTTTCTAGCATAATCTATGAAGGGGAGATGTCTTATGAGGAGTTTTCACTCTTCTCTGTGTCAGAGGTTATTTATACATATATAATACATACTTTAAGATATAATTTATTTCAGTGATGCAAATCAGATTTTTCATCAGCTGTTACTCCAGTTTTCAGTGTCATGATCCTTCAAAAAATAATTCTAATATATTGATTTATTACCAGTGCTGGAAACAGTTAAGCGCTTAATATTTTTTTGGAACCTGTGACATTTTGTTTAGGATTATTTGATGAATGAAAAGCTGAAAAGAACATCATTGATATTAGATCAACATATTGGAATGATTTCTGAAGGATTATGTGACACTGAAGACTGGAGTAAAGGCTGATGACATATATATTTATATACACATAAATTACATACATTTTATCTATATATCTAAATACAAATAGACTACAGATATACAGTATACGATCCAGAGTAACTAGTAACTACCTGAGTAGTTTTTTTTATCCAATACTTTTTTACTCTTACTCAAGTAACTATTCAGAATAGTACTTTTACTTTTACTCGAGTAAATATTTCTGTAAGTACTTTTACTTTTACTTGAGTAAAGTTTTTGGGTACTCTACCCAATAGGTGTATATGACTTTCTTCTTTCAGACAAATCCAACAGAAGTTATTATAAAAATGATCCTTGCTTTTTTAAGCTCTATCACAGCAGTAGGGGGATGCTTTTTTTTCAACAGTCCACAAGACGTCAAATAAAGTGCGCACATCCATATAAAGACGTGCCTCACACAGATCCGGGGCATGAATAAAGGCCTCCTGTAGCAAATTTATGTGTTTTTGTAAGAAAAATATCCATATTTCAAATGTAATAAACACTTTTTTTCCTCACTTCTGGTGACTGACATACATGCAAGCAGTTTTGGCAGATGATGCAGGACGTATGTGTCGCTTGTGCACCTCTTAGATATTCTAGTCTCACGAGTTTGTTGACAACAAAAGCAAAGAAGCAAAGTTTCCTTACTTTAGCAAAGGAAACCAGTCTCCTTTTGGCTTATATTTGTTACGGATCACCCGGGAGGCTGAGGAGTAACAGACAGAGGCTGAGGAGTAACAGACAGAATGGTTTATTGAACAGACACAAGCAGAGGAGCAGGTAGTGTAGGGTGGAGTGAGGGATGGATCTGTGCAGGCTGGGTGAAGACGTCAGAGGAGGAAGGTGAACCACACACACGCACACTGGGGATCTGGATCTTTGGAGAACCGCTGGAGAGAGGTAAGTAGAAGAAGAGTTAGTCCTTAGAGTTAGCATAAAGGTAAGGCCTTGTCGCGAACGAGACCGGATATCGATTGAGTGCATGTGTGTGGTTTTTATGGTGCTGAGGTGATTGGGTGGTGATGAGGATCAGGTGGATGTGCTTAGTATTCCGGTGAGGGCGTGCGTAGTGATTGCGTGGAGGTGGAACCTGGCATGTTTGTAACAGTACCCCCCTCCCCAAGGCCCGCTCCTGAGGGCCGAGGACCCCGACGACGTGGTGGACGCCCTCTTCTGGTCGGTCAGGATGATTGGAGTGGAAGGTGTCGAGTAAGTTAGGATCCAGGATGTCGTTGCGTGGGACCCAGGAACGTTCCTCTGGACCGTATCCTTCCCAGTCCTCTAGATATTTCAGTTGTCCACCACGCCGCCGGGAGTCCAGGATGTCACTCACTGCATAGACTGCGCCGTCGTCTAGGAGGAGTGGAGGGGGGGCTTCCGTTTCGCCAGGTTCTGTGGAGGGAGAGACAGAAGGATGGTGAGGTTTAAGGAGAGACACATGGAATGTGAGGTGAATCCGGTATTCAGGGGGTAACTGGAGTTTGTACGTGACCGGATTGATCTGCTGGATGATGATGAATGGGCCAATGAATCTGGGACTTAGCTTGCGGCAGGGCAGACGCAGGCGGATGTCCCGGGTTGACAGCCAGACCTTCTGACCAGGTTGGTACGTTGGGGTCTCTGATCGGCGAAGGTCGGCTGTCGTTCTACGTCTGCGTAAAGCCGCTGGAGTTGGTGGTGTGCCGCGTCCCAGACCCCTCTCCCGGAACCAGTAGTCGATGGCGGGGACATCCGAGGGTTCACCTGACCAGGGGAATAGAGGTGGCTGGTAGCTGACCCACCCAAGGAACTGGTTCCAGGAGTTCTGGTGGCCGTGACAGAAGGTACGGAGGAAGCATCCAATCTCCTGAACCTTCCTCTCCGTCTGCCCGGGGATGGTACCCGGAGGACAGGCTGATGGCCACACCTAGGAGTGAGTGGAAAGCCTTCCATACCCGGGAGATGAACTGGGGGCCTCGGTCCGAGACGATATCCTCTGGGATGCCGAAGTACCTGAAGACATGATTAAATAACAGTTCAGCCATTTCCATGGCCGTGGGCAGACCCTTCAAAGGAAGAAGACGACAGGATTTAGAAAATCTATCCACTATGACAAGAATGCAGGTTTTGTTATCTGAAGGAGGAAGATCGGTTATGAAGTCCAACCCTAGGTGTGACCACGGGCGATTGGGAACGGGCAGAGGATGGAGCTTGCCTGATGGAAGATGGCGAGGGCTTTTGGATATGGCACAGCTTGTACATCCATTCACGTACCTCCTGACATCCGAGGCCATATTGGGCCACCAGAAGCATTCCTTCAGCAACGAGAGGGTTTCATTGCCAAGCGATGTGTGAGCGGAGTGTATGAGTGGAGTGCGCCGTGTCCTGGGAATATACTGAAGTTCCGGTGGGCAACCCGGCAGGGGTGTTGGTGGTAGGCTTGGTAGGAGGAAGGGTCTCAGCGGACCAGGTAATAGGAGAGACGATGACTCTTTCTGGAAGAATGGTTTCCGGAGTTTCGGGATTCTCGCGATTCTGTTGGCCAGTTTGTTGGCCAACAGTTCCGATATCATAGTTGACCTCCGCCGGGTTGAGTTTCCGGGAGAAGAAGGCGCATGGGTGGAGGCAACTAGGATTCCCCTGCTGCTGAGACCCACTACAGTTGTCAAGGCGTCGAATTCCACGACGAAGGGTCGGTCGGGATTGGGATGGACCAGGAGTGGGGCGGTCGTAAAGGCCTCCTTAAGGATGTGGAAGGCCTCTGCAGGAGTCCAGGAGAGAGATTTGGGTTTGTTACGGAGGAGACTGGTGAGAGGGCTGGTAATGGTACTGAAGTTTTGTATAAACCGTCTATAGAAGTTGGCAAAGCCAAGGAACTGCTGTAACTACTTGATGGTGGTTGGAGTGGGCCAATCTCTGACGGCATTTACCTTCCCCTCGTCCATCCGGATGCCACTGCTGCTGATGTTGTATCCAAGGAACTGCACTGAGGGCTGATGGAAAGAGCACTTTTCGGCCTTGAGATACAGTTGGTAGGCCCTCAGGCGTTGCAGGACCTCCGCAACGTGGTGTTGATGTTCTGCCAGGCTCCGGGAGTAGGTGAGGATATCATCAATGTAGACTAGGACGAACTTATGGAGGAACTCCCGGAGCACCTTGTGGATGAAGTCCTGGAATACTGAGGGGGCGTTAACAAGTCCATACGGCATCACGCAGTATTCATAGTGGCCTGTAGGGGTTATGAAGGCGGTCTTCCACTCGTCCCCCTCTCGTATCCGGATGAGGTTGTAGGCGCTGCGGAGGTCCAACTTGGTGAACACAGTGGCACCACTGAGATGTTCCAAGGCAGCTGGGACGAGGGGAAGTGGGTACCTGAACTTCACCGTTATATTGTTGAGAGCCCGATAATCAATGCATGTTCTTAAACCTTCATCGTTTTTCTCCACAAAGAAGAAACTCGAAGCAGCAGGGGAGGTCGATGGACGAATATAACCCTGAGCCAGCGCCTCCTTGATGTACTCCTCCATGGCCTTCTGCTCAGGAATGGATAGGGGGTATATCCTTCCTTTAGGCACTGGTTCACCCGGCAGCAGATCGATTGCACAGTCCCACGACCGGTGTGGAGGCAGCTTGGAGGCCCGTTTGGGGCAGAAGACGTCACTGAAGGGGGTGTAGCAGTGAGGGATGGCGATGGATTGGTTTTCCACTGGGCTCTCTATTGATGTGGAACAGACTGGAAGAGGTTCAGGGGAAGGTGTGGCTGGAACTGGATAACCTGAGATGCAGCTCTTGAAACAGGCGTCACCCCACTTCAGGACTTTGCCCGTCTTCCAGGAGATTACGGGGTTGTGCTGCTCTAACCACGGGCGCCCTAGAATCACGTCAGCGGTGGATTCCTCCATAGCCATAGAGAGATGATAGGAGTCTAGTAGCATGGGTTCACTGGCTGGTTCTGGGGAGCTGACGGCCTCTGGTGGGTAGAGTGGCGTAGAGGAATACGCCTGGCCCTGGTGCTCTTCGAGGCACGACTGCATACGAGTGGCGAAGCGGATGGACAGCTGGATGAATCATTCTAGCCCGATGGTGTCCTCGTATGCAGCGAGATGCAACCGCACTCGAAGTTCCAATCCCTGACGGTAGGTAGTCAGTAAAGCCTGTTCATTCCATCCACTGGAGGCCGCTAGAGTCCTAAACTGAAGGGCATATTCATTGACGGACATTTTCCTCTGTTTGAGATTATACAGCTTCTCACCAATGGAAGAGTCCCAAGCTGGTCTGCCGAAAACTTCACGGAAATGGTCGATGAAGCTGGAATAAGACTGGATAACTGGGTTATTTTCAGTCCATATTGAATCTGCCCACAGTAGTGCTTTACCTTGCAGTTGAGAAATTACAAAGGCTACCTTAGATCTCTCAGTGGGGTACAAGTGTGAGCATTGTAGGAGGAAACAACTGCATTCCTCCGCCGCACCAGAGTAGGGCGCTGGCCGGGCCATTGGACTGGCGTGAACGGAAGGTGAGGAAGTGCTGGCATCGTTGACGGAAGTGCTCGATGGTGTTGGGGATGCAGTTGTAGCCGTGAGTGTCCCTCGGAGTGCATTAACCTGATCTTGAAAGGGGTCCGTGAGGCTCATGCTTGTGCCTGGCGGTGTTGGTCCGGTCTTCTGTATCGAATATTGAAATCCTCCGACATTTTTCTTTACAAATCCTCATTTTTTGTTTCGAATTCATGACCGGCATTTTGTTTTGTTCTCTCTCTGCATTTGTCACTAATCATGAAACGCCGATGTCCTACGTCATCCACCAGAATGGCTTGCACATATGACAATATGGATATTTAAATATGGATAGATATTTATATTTGCGTATAATTTATATTTGTCAAATATGTATATTTTTGTTAAAAAAATGTATGGATTCGCTACAGGAAGCCTTTATTCACCCCCCGGAGCGGTGTAAAGGCACTTTTCATTACAGATGTGTGCACTTTATTTGACATCCTGTGGACTGTTGAAAAATATTACCCACCGACTGCAATGATAGAGCTTAGAAGAGCAAGAATAATTTTTTTTAAATAACTCTGATTGGATTCGTCTGAAGAAAGAAAGTCATATACACCTAAGATGTCTCGAGCGTGAGTAAAACACCCTAGAGACAGGCTAATTTTCATTTTTGGGTGAATCAAAAATTTTAGAAAATAAAAATAAAAACAGCAAAAAGAATACAGCAAACAAATTTGAAAAATTATTAAACAAATATATATAACATTTGACTAATCACTGTTGTAGTCCGATAGAAATAAAAAATAGTGTTAAAAGTTGTTCAGCCAAAATTTTTCTCACTTTTTTAACTATTAGGTAAAGGTTTCGAGTAGATTTAATATATCAGTTTAATCAAAAAAAATCTACTGATTCAGTACCAGTTGTCATTGAACAACCATTAATCTGGCTACATATCCAATAATAACCCAGATGCTTTTAAATCCTTTATTTTTCTAGACACACACTTACAGTTGAGGGTGGTGGTCATGTGATGTGCTTTCTAACCGTTTTGAGTGGGTGATCTCTCACTACAGGCCGTCCGCTGCAGGTTTTGCTCGGCCTTGTCTCTTCTCTTGGACTCGACCTCCAGAGCCTCCTGCAGTTTCCTCTTGGTCTTCTTCTCTTTCTTCAGCCGCTTCTGGATGAGTGCTGAGAAAAGCAAATATGGAAAAAATAAATAAGAACATTAACTAATAGGAATGTACACTACTGTTAAAAAATTTGGAAATGGTTTTTAAAAGATTTTTAAAATGTTTTTAAAGAAGTATCTTAAGAAAAGGCTGCATTTATTTGACCAGAAATACAGTAAAAATTTGAAATATTATGACAGTTTTGTAATATGCTGTGTTATGTTCTTTATTCCTGTGATGCAAAACTGCCATCATTCCAGTCATAAATGTAACATGATCCTTCAGAAATCAGTCTAATATTGTTGTGACACATGAAAAGGGGTTAGATCCATTTGCAGCTTTATTGAGAGTAGTCAGACAATACAGGGTCAAATACCGGCAAGGCAGGAAAATGAAGATCAGGCAGAGACAGAATCATAAACTAGGCAAGAGATCAGGGCAAGTAGTTTACAAGCAGAGTCCAAGAGAACAATTCAAGTCGGGGCAGGCAGAGAACAATCAGAGAATCGAGAAACAGACCAGGGTCAGAAACACAAGAAACAAAACACGGCTATAACACCTCGAAAATGATAGCCAGGGCAAATCAAGACTTTTACTCCAAGGAGTCTGTGCAGTGGTGTGACTTATGTGAGTCAGTAAATGAGGTGCAGGTGCAGGTGCAGATGCGTGATCAGGCGGGAGTTATACTCAGGCGTTGTAGTTTAACCAGTCCCAGGTAGGAGGGATGATAGGAAATGGTGTCAGAACGAGAGATTGCTAATATTCAGGGGACAGTTCCCTCTGGTGGTGCGGAGGAGACGGGAGCTTCTTCTGTAACAGAGCCCTCCCCCTGCAAGCGGCTCCTGATGCGAGGAAGCAGGCGACGCCGGAGTCTTCCACAAGGTTGGGGGGCCGGTTCTCTGGATGCATCAAGGTCAAGGCAGTGTTGGAGTGGCCACAACCTCAGACAGTGAAAGAGTTACAACATTTTCTGGGGTTTCTACCGGCAGTTTATCAGGAACTTCAGTTCGATCGCCGCCGATCGCAGAATCTTTACGACAACGACTGCTCTCTCAAGTACATTTTGCTGGATCTATCTGCTACTTTTGACACTGTCAATCATCAGATCTTTCTGACTGCCCTCTCATCACTGGGCATCACAGGGATTCCACTTCGCTGGTTTGAATCATATCTTACTGATAGGTCTTTCAGGGTGGCTTGGGGAAGGGAGGTATCCAAAGCACATCAACTTGTCACTGGAGTTCCTCAGGGATCAGTTCTTGGACCCCTCCTATTCTCCATATACACAAAATCACAGGGTCCCATCATACATATGTCGGCAGCCATATCACCCTGGAGCCCAAGACCGGTTTCCCACTGAAGCTAAGCAGGGTTGAGCCTGGTCAGTACCTGGATGGGAGTACTCCTGAGAAAACTAGGTTGCTGCTGGAAGAGGTGCTAGTGAGGCCGGCAGGGGGTGCTCACCCTGTGGTCTGTGTGGGTCCTAGTGCCCCAGTGTAGTGAAGGGGACACTATAGTGTCAACAAGCACCGTCCTTCGGATGAGACGTTAAACCGAGATCCTGAGTCTCTATGGTCAGTAAAAATCCCAGGATGTCTTTCGAAAAGAGTAGAGGTGTGACCTCGGCATCCTGGCTAAATTCGCCCATTGGCCTCGGACCATCATGGCCTCCTTAACAATCCCCATATCCACTGATTGGCTTCATCACTCTGTCTCCTCTCCACCAGTAAGCTGGTGTGTGGTGGGCGTTCTGGCGCACTATGGCTGCCGTCGCATCATCCAGGTGGATGCTGCACACTGGTGGTGGATGAGGAGATACCCCCTGACAATGTAAGCGCTTTGAGTGCCTAGAAAAGCGCTATATAAATGTAATGAATTATTATTATTATTATTATACAGGCACATGGATTCTCATACCATTGCTATGCTGATGACACATAGCTCTATCTTTCATTTTAACCTAAAATATCTTGACCCCAAATGTTTAAACAGTAGTGTGTTTCATAGTATTATATCTATATCATATTGCATTAAACTTTGAATAATTACTTTTTGCTACTGTATAACTGAAATATTATTACATTAAATCCAACATTGCAGCAAAAAGTAATTATAGCAAACTATGAAATGCTGTCCCACATGCCTTTATTCAGCCTTTCACTAAATACTGTGTCTGATATACCGCTCTTCTAATGTGAATCTAGCCTGGAGCCCAGTGGAACATGTTAATTTTCCAGTTTGCAGTAAGAGCTTAATTCAGATGGCACAGTCAGCAAAAAAAAAAAAAAAAAAAAAAAAAACGCTTTCTGTCTGATAGAGTCTTTCCTCTGTGAGTGATCTAGGACAAACCACCTTTTTCTTCGTAATCTTTTCTCTAACCACTGGGTATAAAACACAGAAACCGATTCGAATCAGTTGGCTGGAGTATAAAGACATCTCTCACTAATGGAAGAGCCAATTGATTTGATGAATTATGCAGGAGATTCATTATCCTCATCAAATGTGATGCAGCGAATATTAACACGGCAATTCTGTTTATGCTGATAATAAATCATTCACACTAATATCATAATATGTACTTGTAATTACAAAGGGCAGTTCTCAGTGTCTGTGTATGTGTGTGTGGCTGAAGGAAAGTGCTGAATTTGCAGTAACATGACTATCTGGAGCACAATGCGGGCGACAGGAGAATATGAGATGAGGGGCTCTCTAATTAAACAACATTTATTAATGATGCATGTTGCCCTGTCACCTTCTTTAATGATTCCGCCGTTTTATGACGGCTGTCTTGGAGGTTTCTGATTTATGTAGACTATGATTGTATATACATTCTGGAGAACAGAAGATTAAGAGATTAAATTGAGTGTAAATTTATTTGTTTGTAAACGTGATGTAAAAGCTCAAGTGATGGACAGTTAGATGTGAGAACCTGTTTTACTTGTTTTTGTGATGTGGGCCCAAAACATTACATGTAACTGAAGATGAGCTCTTCTTTCAATGCAGATACAGTTTCAAATGTGAAAGCACAGACCTACTTTTCTTGTTAAATCATTAATTTGAGTGGAATCACTAAATTTGCAACAGCTTATCTTGCAGATATCTGTCAATCATCATTCATGCATAGTGAAAGTGAAAACTTGCTGATAGCACATATATGTTGCCAAGGCATTGTGTTCTGTTTTGCACAAACATCTAGCAAACACTGAAAAAAAAAAAGAATGTCCATGATAAGAAAAGTTTAGGTTTTTAGAAATGCATTGAAAAGAAATGCAAGAAATGCAAATTTTGTTTCAAGTTTCATGTGGATTGGAAAGCATTTATACCATTTTGAAGAAAAGTTTATTCTGTATTTTTGTGGATATATGGTGTTAAAAAATAATTTGCCTTACACTGAATACATGTGAATGCTCACTGAATCTTAATCATTGAATCATTTACATTTGAAATATATTTTTCAAGGTACAAAAAAAAAAACAATACTTTTTTATTAAATTATCATGAATAATTAGTTAATATTTCTGGGAAGTTGCACCACAGGACATGCTGAACTAATGCATGACAACTTGAACTAACTTCGCATTGTCATAAAAAGGTCAAATGATCTGATTTATTATAGGAAACATATGGACCTTGACACATAGTCATGTTCTTCTCTATTTCCTGTTGTATTTATTTTTTTCAGCATTTTTGTGAAAGACAAATTTTATGCAAACTTTTTTCCATGTATGAATTGTATCCTTCATTTAAATGAATTAATACTAATTCATTTTTACTAAATAAATTAAAAACGGGAACATGTCACTGATTTACCTACATCCTAAATGTTAAAGGAACAATAAAACAGTAAAAGCTCAGTTAATTATTTATGTATCCTCATGTTACACATATGCCGTTAAAACACAGAAGTAAAACACAGTAAAAACATTTTAGGTGAACTATTCCTTTAAACATCAAAAAAAATTCAAATGTCCAACTGACTTATGAAATGGGATATGCAACAATGTATACACAGAATATACATCTTGGTGTCAAACAAACACTTTATTTTAGGGACCAGTTCTCACTATCAACTACTGCAGTTGCTTATTAGCGTTCATATCACTAGCATAGTGGTTGTTTATTTGTACTTATAAAGCACATATTAACGCCTTTTCTGCATGACCATATTTTACTGTAGATCACATACCTAAACTTAACAACTACCTTAACTATCTATTAATAAGCAGCGAATTAGGAGTTTATTGAGGGGAAAATATGTATTGCCTAATCTAAAGTATTTCTAGATTTTTTTATGTTTTTGAAAGATGTCTTTACTCCAGTCCTCAGTGTCACATGAACCATGATAAATTAATTCAGGTTAATTCATATTAGTTCAGCATTTTTTTATATAAACACAAAATACAAAAGAACAGCATTTATTAGAGAAATACTTAACTGTCACTTATGATCAAATGAATGCATATTTGCTGAATTAAAGTCTTAATTGCTTGAAAAGAAAAAAGGCACATGTGCTCACTGGGACACTTAGATCTGACCTGATCAGGGGTCTGCAGAGAAGCCCACTTCTTAAGCAAAGCATTGTGTGCGGACTGGTCTCAGATTAGCTAATAATCACCTCTGTTTTTCTGCTCGACGCAGAGCTGTCTCTCCAGCGTCTCTCGCAGCTCTCTCTCTCTGTACAGCTCCATCTTCAGCTCTGTGCGCTCCAGCTGGACCTGCTTCTCTTGTGCCCGTGCATTATCAATAGCCACCTTTAACAGACCCTGGAAAAGAGGAAATGGGCTTCAGATTTGCAGTGTGAATCTTTATGCTAAATATTTTGAATTATTTGATATACCTGTATATTGGTAAGAAGGGTTTCTATGGAGGACAGGCCCTCAGGAAAGAGCAGTGGAGCAGGGAATCCTGGGGGTAATGTTGGCCCAGAATGAGACACTCGCTCATAGCTGTTTCGAGATGTTGGTGTGCACAAGACATTTTCTTCTGCCATAATAAAAAAAGAAAGAAAAAAAAACAGAACATTAATAACCTTTAAATAACTTTAAAAAATTCAATAAACAAAAAAAGAAATTGCATAACTTCTCACAATTTTGGGGTTAGTAAGATTTTTGCAAATATTTTAGTATAGAGACCAATTCTAAGTACTAACTTGTTGCTTATTAGCAATTGAACCTTAAAATAAAGTATGACCAGAAATGTAATATCACTTCCCATTTGAGTACTTTTTATACTTTTATTAAGCGAGGACGAAATTAATTGATCATTACATATATTTTTATTCTACATAAAGGCTGTTTCTTTTAACTTTCTATTTTTCAAAGAATCTTGAACATAAATTGTCATGATTTTCAAAATTGACAATAATAATAATGATTGTTTCTTGAGCAGAAAATCAGCATATTAAATCAGCAATTATTATATATTATATATATAAATGCAGCTTTGAGTGAAAACACTTATTTTTATTCACAAATATTCACAAATGTGTGAATATTTTGGATACTGTGATTTTTCCAAACATGTTTACAAGTTCTCCATATTCAAGCATGTTTTAGTTCTTCTCTGAAATCACATCCTCAGTCTTTTATCCATGAGTCTTGAGAGCAGAACACTAGCATCATAATGATTCAAGGTCATTACACATCAACGCTAATTTTGTTTGTAGTGCACTTTTTTTTAAATATCAGTCCATTCACCTGTGGAGAATCAGCAATGTCTCCGGTTTAATCAATTCGATGAAGGCTTAAAACTAAGAAAACCCTGAGAGCACTGACCAAAGCACTTGAAGCTCAGGAAGAGGCTGAGATACAGAGCACTAAGAAATGTTGTTTTTGATCAGGCTGAAGCCTTGATCTTGTCATTGTCACTCACTTCAAAGAGTTTGCTAATGTATGGTTCCTACTATCCAGAACTAACAGCAACACTAGAGTCTGTCTCAATAGGGCAATTTCATTTTACTCCTCCTCTCATCTCTCATCTCTGCCACTTTACCAATATGATCTTAATCTTTAATTAGCCTTGGTCTAATCCTTATGAATCGCACATCATTTCTTCTTTTAATTTGTCATTTTTATCTAAATTTGGTGGAAAATTACAGTCTGATATTCAGTACTGAATCAATTATGCACTGTGCTGTTTTATTTCCGGCAGTGTATTTAAGAAATCAAACAGGCAACCATAGCTGTTTTTACTAACTTTGCCTATCAATGCTAATATATATATATTCGATTCCCCGGGAACACATGATAGGTAAAAAATGATAGCCTGAATGCAATGTAAGTCGCTTTGGATAAAGGCATCTGCTAAATGCATACATTTAATTTAATATATATATTTATTTATTTTTATTTTTTTACTTCAGTTAAAATAGCATATTCTATTTATACATCAGTTAAAAATTTGAGATCAGTGGGATTCTCAGTGAGAAGTCTGCACATGAAGGTTGCATTAATTTGATTAAAAATAGCATTGATTTGATTGTATTGAAATTGTATTTACTGTCACTTTTGATCAGTTGATCCTTGACAAATAAAAATGATTAATTTCTTTAAAAATGGTAAAGTATTCACACTTTATCTAAACAAGATGCTATTTGTTGCTATTTATACTTTATGTGGACAGTGTTTACACTGTTAACACTATTTACATGTTTTTACACCTAATATAAATAGCTGCTATTTATGAAATTTGAAATCATGACAAGTTGACAGCAGAATTCTGTTTGATTTCACAAATAATGGACTGAAATTCTTTATCTTAAGGCCAATTCACAGCACACACACAACACTTTTGTAGTATTTTTTTATCTTCAGTGCTGTAAATATACAAGCTGGCCAAGATTTAGTTTTTTTTATACCTACACCTATGTAGGGTTTCTCCAGCAAAAAAATTCAAAATATTAGACTATTTCTTTAGCCTAGGGCTCCACTATTGCACGTATCAAAGCTGTTTTAATACATTTGCACAGTGAGACCAGATGGGCTCTGTTCGTTTTGTAAGGCTGTATTAAAGCATGGGGTTTACGCAGGTATCCATAGTTCTGTAGTGGAATAACCAGCCCTGTGTATGCTAATAAAAATGTCAGCAGGGAAGCAAGAGAAAGGTGACTTTCTGTTCTAACACAGCTGATCTATTAGCATAATACAGTACAGCCATATGGTGTTGGCATTACAATTAGATACTGTAGGGTAGGGGGGCATGCAAGTTCAAAATTATTGAACTGCTATAACAAGTCTGCACCAAAAGAAAAACTTCAAAATCCTTAGGGTTGTTAAACTACGTCCAGAGATTGACTACATTTAGACATTTTCCACTGCAGTGATAAAAGTTTCTGTTTATATATTTGTTATATAAGGTTGTAAATAGTGTTCAAACTCAGGTTTGACAGGAAGCAAGGCATGTTCTCACAATTGTTCACTTTAGCAAAGCACTTAACTGCAGGCTTCTTCAGAGGGATTGTCCCTTTAATTATTTCACTGCACCATTTATAACATTATAAAGTAAACCGACTGTGTGGGCCTGATTATGTTACAGTAAAAAGCAATTCCAGTATTTTTTCCCCGAAACAGCATTCACAAGCATAACATGACACCTTTTTTTTAAAGACTATTTTTAACGGATTTTATTTGCTGTTTAATTAATTGGTTTTCATCAAAAATTCATTTTGTTCAGCATGCTTTCATTTGCATTCATTCAAAACAAAATATCACAAAGTATCCCTTTCACAACACAAAATGAGTTTAATCTATGTAAACATTTAATTCACAAAAAGTATAATGAATTATTGTTGCAGTATAAGCAATGCAAATAGAAAGAAAGAGAGAGATAGAGAGAGAGAGAGAGAGAGAGAGAGAGAGAGAGAGAGAACATAAAGCATAGAGTAAGATAGAGTACAAGAGAGATGAATTTTCCATTACAGTATGCCATGTGCGACTGTAAACAGAGGCCATGGTAGAGAATGGCAAATTACTGTTAGTCACCCTGAAAGGGTGTATAGATTCATATGATACAGTGGCAACATTTACTCTATTGGCAGTAAATTCTGTTTTAGCATGTAACCTCATGGTAGTGTCATATCATATCTTTTGATGACACACTATGGATTTTATGTCAGTTACATAAGTTAGGTTTGTAAAGGATTGACTAGCTGTAGATTTACAAGTTTGATCAGTTTGGATTATTGCAGGAGTTTTGAAAATTCATGTGAAGACTGCAGCAAAACATAGTGGTTTTCAAACTGGGGTATTGGCATTCATTTAATTCTACCCAAACCTAAAGTAACATAAAACCAAACATGTATTTCTGACAAACCAAAATGTCATTTCTAATGTAAAAATAGGAAAATGGGAATGCCATAAACTGTAAAATACATGATATCCAATCATTTTACCTCATCTTATGCGGTCAAAACTGACTGGATCCACACAAGCAGCGAGCCAAATATGCTGTTTTAGCAAATCGCGCTGCTGTTTAATGTATCTTTAAAGTAGATCTTCACCTACTGTAAATATTGACACGGACTAACTCTCTTCGATACAGACAGATGTGCATGTTATTGTTTTCATGTTTAAGATGCGAGCAAGAATGCAAATTTCCCTGAATATCCAAACGATGGCAAATATGCCATTACTTTTTACAACAGTTCAACCAAAAAGGTAATATTAAGTGATCATTTTAAATAATACATAAAATAATAATAGTTCCAACGAAATCTATATCATCTGGTGTACGTCTCCAAGCAACATAGAGTTTCATTAGTGAACAAATCTGCAAAGATTTGAAGAGTCAGTGATTAATAACCTTTGAATGGTTTGGAGAGCCAGTGATTGATAACCCATTCATAACTACAGCACTTTGCTTCGTTACTAAATGAATGAATGAATGAATGAATGACACAACGCCTGGCTAATTAAGACAGTTACTTTCCACCACCTACTGGTGGTTTTATTTTTAAATACACAAGTATTACTTAGATTTGCCATAATTTATTGCTTTATTTATTATACACAGTAAAAAACGTTGTTTTTTTTTTTTAACCCAACCGTTGGGTTACACATATATCCCTTTAGTCCGTTTGTTTCCCCCAGAGAGGAATCCTATTCCTGTTTGTTCGCCAGCATTAATACATTAAAAGATTAGCTGCAAAACATTTTAGACAAGTATTGCTTAAAGTTGATAAAAATGTCTGGTGAAATGTGAAAGTTCGACGAAATCATTAGAATTAAGCTAGAAAAGCCTAATTAATTGTACAGTAATAGTGTTTTTATGGTTTATTCATATTGAATATTGTTGCAATGTCAAACACACTGTCTCCTCCTTAAAAACTTTGTATTTTGTAATCAGTAAAAAACTTTATTATTTTATTGATCATCAGTAGGTCCAGCAGCTGGTATATTTTTATTATTATTACTTGATTTTATGATTATTTTTTGTTTTATTATTATATGTTAGGTTCATTTTATTTGAAAGTCGTAATATTTGCCAAGTATGGTAACCCATATTCGGAATTGGTGCTCTGCATTTAACCCATCCAAGTGCACACACACAGCAGTGAGAAGTGAACACACACCCGGAGCAGTGGGCAGCCATATCCAGCGCCCAGGGAGCAACTGGGGGTTCAGTGCCTTGCTCAAGTGCACTTCAGCCATGGGTATTGAGGGTGTAAGAGAGCGCTGTTCATTCACTCCCTCCCACCTACAACTCCTGCCAGCACAGAGACTCGAACCGGCGACCTTTGGGTTACAGGTCCAACTCTCTAAACATTAGGCCACAGGTGTGACCTGTATTTGCACGTTTGTGTGTTTTGATATGAATTTGAATTGAAACATTTGTACATCTTGAAAATGTCAGTTGTATTTTTAGACATTCTTGTACATTTAAATAAAATATTTTAAAATATATTTGTAAATGTGTAATTTGCATATTAAAATAAAATCTGTAATTTACAACAAAGTCGTTTCAAAATATGGTTGTATTAAGTCATTTTTATTTGTTAGGTAACATTTAACCCAACAGGATTTTAACCCAATGGGTTGGGTTGAAATAACCCACAGATGGGATGGTGCTATACCAACCCATAGTTGGATTATTTTTAACCCAACATTTTTTAGTGTGTATTAATAATATTGTGACGAGTGGGGCGGGGCCGAGAGCCGTGGGAACGGGGCAAGGCCGGTGGAGTGATTGAGAAATGAGCGACACTTGCTCGACCCACCGGTCTCGAGTCCCACGGAGGAGATGGAAGGATATAAATATATAGCAACGACAGTAAAGGATGAGAGAGGACCAGGCCTGGATTTAAGTTGTGTTTGGTTTTTGTTTGTGTTTTGTGCTGTTTTTTGGTTTTTTTTATTATTAATTCTTATTTGATTGTCCGCCGGTTCCCGTCTCCTTCTTCCCGATGAGTTTGAAGTTTGTACATTGTTACAAATATACTTAATGGAATATTAAGAATATGACATAAAACATGACATATAATTAATAAGGGTAGAAAATATCTTCCTCTATAAAACGTAAAAAATGCACCTGTAAATCAATTTAAGGGGCAAATATTGTTCTTTAATAGAAAAGGTGTGGCTGCAGATTAAGTGGAAGAGCCCTCTCCTGCAGAAGAATGTAAAATGCCCCAGGGATTTGCTGCTGTAAAAAGTTTGAGAACCACAATGATATATTCACATTTTAGTTCAATTGTGGCCATGATTTAAATAAATTAAAATGATTGAAACAAATGAGTGCAATGTGGCCACAATTTAACTAAATTAATAAATAGCCATAAGAACAAATTATTCATTTATGGCCATTATATTTTTCCTGCGTGTCTTGTGTTTTGAGGTGCAGAACAATTTAAAATTTGGTCTGTTCACTACTCAAAGTTAGTGTTTGGATTCCATGCTTTAAAAATGCTTCCATGCTTCTCACCCAAGCTACATTTAATACTTGTGACACTGAAAGTGTCTGAAAGTGTAGGTCACAGGTTTGGAATGACATGGGGCAGGGTATTATTAAAAGATGATACAATTTTCATTTTTGGGGTGCTGAGATCATACACAGTCAGTCTGTAGATGATGTCACAGGTAAACTAAGGAGCCTTACAGAAGTTTATAAATCATTCCCAGTCTTTCAGTCAGTCTATTGTTCTGTCTATACCTATTTCTTTCTGTACATCCCATTTCCTTATACACATCCTCATCATTTAACCCCAAGCATCCCTTGTATTTTTGTTCTTGAATGTCCTTCGCTTTAAAACTGCATTAGCCCAGCTCTTTGCCCATACTGTATTTAAAGTATATATATATATATTTACCTCAGGATCCATCTAGTTAAACAAGTAGGTGCTCAAAATCTCACCTTCCTTGTGCCTGATAAGCTCTGATTAGATTTACTCACCCCTCCCTTATCTCTGCAGATTCACTTAGCTGACCAAAGCATCTTAATCTCACACTATCTGATCTTCACATCTTGGCAGATGAGAGATGCCTCTGTCACATTCAAGGTGTTTCAAAGAGGAAAGCAATCGGTCTCCCACTTCGGCCGGCTCTCGCTCACCGTCGACTCCCCTCACTGCCGATCTCGCTCTTTCTCACCTCCCTCCCTCTCCTCTAGGGTTCCTAAAAGCATGGTGTCTGCCGGAATGTGATTAGTGTTGGCCACCGGAGCACTCAGTGGGAGGAAGCTTGCGCCGTGCCGCTGAACTACGGTGCCCCGGAGGGACAATCAGTGCTGAGTTAGCACTACTCTCTTTTCTCTTCTCCATCTCTCCCTGTGCCTTCAAATCTGATTGTTCCTCCATTGAATTATTAAGGTGTGTGCACTTGCTTTCCAGCAAAAAATACTGGCAGCCTGTTAGATCATAGTGTATCTCCTCAACCAAGGTCAATTTTCCCCTCTTGTTTTGGATTCCCTGGGCTAATGAACTTCTGCGTCCAACAGTAAAGCCCTCCACAGTCAGCATAACAGAGCAAGCAGAGAATGAATGAAAGTTGAAAAGCTCCGAGGCAGATAAAGGACTTGTCTTTGAACTTCTCAGTTTTTGACAAGCCATAAAGAAGAGATACAACTTCTGATCTTCACACTTTCAGCGCTGCCCCTAAAGATTAATTTCAGGAACATGAAGGTGGAAGTTATCCTTCAGTCTAGCGACTGGTAAAGGTGTCCTGGCAATGACTGAGAGTCTAGAATGATGTTCTACAAAGGGAGAGCCATTGATTTTTGAAGTTTCATCAAATCAGCATGCATAAAATTCGAGACGAAACTTCACAAGAGCTCAGCAGGCCTGGAATTGTGCCAAGGGGCCAACTTCAAAATCAAAACTAGTTAAAGGACAGGACATAGTTTTTATGACAGTGAGCTTAACTGTTCAAATTTATGCAGCCTTTTGTGAAATGTATTTTTAATCAAAAATAAAGAATATCGTTTTCAAGAAAGCATTTGGCTTGATGGACTGCATGATTTCCACACTCGAATTTAACATCATGACGCCATTTCTATGTAGTCCATTCCTCTAATAGTAAGAGCAAACCATCATTATGCTTTCTGACTGAACCTAATGTGTTAATGTTAAAAAAAGAGTAAACCCTGCTGGTTGATGCCAAAACTAAACCATTTGGTTCTAAAAATGCATCTTTCTGCATTGATAGACTTTGTGAAGTAGCTATGAATTCAGACTAAACAAAAGTCCTGCATCATTCAATCGACAGCCACTGAATTCTTTAATGAACAGAAAGTTCAAAAGAACAGTATTTATTTGAAATAGAAATCTTTTGTAACATTATCTATTGACCCATGTCATTCCAAACCTGTTTTAGCACCTGTGTGAGCTCCACGATTTCACCAAATCCCGAAAGGCTGTGCTCAGTCACACAAACGCCCTCCTTTCACTGTCTGCTCTCTACAGCACAAAGAGGAAATTGTGCTGACTGCTCGTCCTTGCAAAGTCCTCATTAGCCTAATGAATGCCTTCAAACGCAAAAACCAAACAAGGGTTCTGGGAGGTTATTAGGAAAATTACACCTCCAGGAGGGCCAGGGTAAAGAAGTTGGTTGGGTGGGGGGGTTCTTGTTCATTACTTCTCGCTCTGCAAATCGCTAACTAATTTAGCCCCACTGCCATGCCATTTCTACTTCTATGGATAATTTTCAAAGAACTGTGAGTGAGAGTACTCACTGATTTCTCAGAATACGCATGATGTATGAATAGAAATGAAATATACTGAGTATTAGATGACACACCAGCGAAATCTGCAATCCTTTTCTGCAGTCAATCTAAACCACTGCTGATAAATGATCTGCTAAGCTAAAGGAAAAATATCAGACACAATTTTAAATCTGTTTCGGAAAATTGCTTGCATTTTCCATGACGGTTTTTTTTTTTTCCAGTTGTGTAATTTTAAACGTGTTTTTATAACATAGAAGAACACTAAAAGTGCAGTCACTGCTAAATGTTTTGACCTTGGTGAACTGTAATGTAATAAGCACTTTTGTACTGTTTAAACTGTAATCTGGGTTGTTCACCAGTAATAATGTTTGTAAACTGTGAAATCTCATAATGCTATTTAATAAAAGTTATAAAAGAT
This sequence comes from Carassius carassius, assembly GCF_963082965.1. NCBI lineage: Eukaryota > Metazoa > Chordata > Actinopteri > Cypriniformes > Cyprinidae > Carassius > Carassius carassius. The sequence goes on from NC_081761.1 coordinate 21,321,428, forward strand.
TATTTAATAGGATATATTTGTAATAATATAATTGGATATATTTATATTTGCAAATTCTATTCAACACAGAATGCAATATTACTGGCATCATACCTTTTTCTGTAGAAGCCCTCTTTGTTTCATGGCCTGTGTCATGGGTTGCCAGATCCCCCTCTTTTGGGCCTGGTGGTGCACTTGGAGACAGGCCTAACAAGGCATGGCCAAAAGAAAGACCATTCTGATGTAAATCTAAAGGAAAAGGAGGGACATATAAACAGATTTTGCAAACAAAAGACACAGATACAAAAGCCTCACCCGTGAAGCCCAATCCTCCATTCTAGTAGGTGTAAAATTTGTTCTATACAGCTTTGAATTTACTGTATATGTTTTTGTGTAAATGTTCATTACCATTTAAGTTTTTTTTATAATATTTAACTCAGCAAGGATGCATTACATTAAACAACAGTGAAAGAAAATACTTTTATAACGTTATAAAAGATTTCCACAAAAATATTAATTTGTTTTTAACTTAAGGAACGTTTCTTGAGCAGCAAATCAGCATATTACAAAGATTTCTGAAGGATCATGAGACAGTGAAGATTGAAAATTCAGCTTTGCATCATAAACTTCAATATATTCAAATACAGTAGAAAAGAGTTTAAATTATAACAATATTTCACAATAGTATTGTTGTCAATACTAATGACGATCAAATAAATAGAGCCTTGGCATGCATGTAACTTCTTTCAGAAACTTTTAAAAAATCATACCGATCCCAAACTATTGAATGGTAGAGTGTGATGTTTTAATTCAATAATGAAAGGCTCACTCATATCTTGTACTGAACAAGCTTAAAACAAAATACAAGTAGATAATATTATCTCAAAAAGCCTAAAAAGGATTACAAGATTTAAACTTAAGTTTTGTCAAAAATAGGATTTAAAACACATACTGCTTCCAAATGATATCATACCACCGCCATCCGATATCATGGGGAAGATTTATAATGTGTCTGATAATAGACTGAAAAAAGTAGAAGGCATTATCTGTAATTGCATAGTTTTAGTTCCGGTTAAAGCAATGCACATGAACTGCTCTGATGGCTTTGCTTTTAGTAGATTCTGTGATATCACCTTTTTCTTAATTCTAAAAGCACATTTGTAAGGTTATATGTGTAGTTTCACATTATCGTGAGAGCGTAGTGTTAAGTGCTCAGGGACCAAACTCTGCTGAAACAGTAAGTTTGGTTTTAGTCATATAAGAGGATACAGACAGAAATGAAAATGTAGAAGTATACATATTATTACAGCTAACATGACTCCAATGACAACTAAAATCTTGACGTTATATGCAGCGTAGTATTTGTGATAAGACATCGAGGCTTAAGACATTTATTAGTCAAGCAGACGTACGTGGTCGGTCAGAAGAGCTCTCTGTGTGGGCAGGAGAGCTGGACACGCTGCTGCTCTGTCTGGAGGATAAGTGGCTCCCGGACCTGCGGCCATCATCCAGAGACGGGACAGGTGACGGGCTGTCTGGGACTCGCTCCTGATAGTGAACACAAACGTAATCGGTCATACATTTTAGATTAAACTCTAATAAACTCTAAATAATTGCAGAAGAACTTTCTCTGCTGTGGAATTTAAATACTGTTCTAAATAGTACACTGTGTGAAGAATAATTATATTAAGAAAAACTTCACTCAAAACATGAACAGATCTGGGTAACATATAACATGTTAAAAAAATTACATTAGTTAACAAACTAACAGTGAAAAATCTTAATGTTGACCGAGCCCAACATTTACTCTAACATTATTCAAATCAAAAGTTGTATCTAATAAAGTTATTTAATTGGACCTGAGCTAACATGGACTAACAGTTGTATATTTATTAACTACAATTAACAAAGATGAATAAATATACTTTAACAAATGTATTGCTAATTCTTAGTTAATGTTAATAAATGTATTAAATATAGTAAAAAAAAATTGAACTTTATTTTTGAAGTGTTAACAAAATCATTCATCATTCAGTGTGAAGCATGAAGTAGAAACATATACGGAACCCATTAGAAACTGAAACATTTCCATATATATATATGTACTCTATAGAGCCAGTAAATATGCATGTTTATGTTATGTTTAATGCATTATAGGACATATTTGTCATGTACATGTATACACATCTAAAACCCCTTAATACATGTTGATATCATATAACTAAAGACAAACCTATATAAACCTATATATTCACCCAGAGAACATACATATGTGAAAATTATATATGGCCTTATAGGTAACATATAACACGCTTGATATAGGGCAATACATTATATATCGCATTTCCATATAAGTGAAGGAACAGAAATCTCTGTTTCATGAAAATACCTTCATTTCTCTATCAAAGATGAACAAAAGTTTTATGGGTTTGGAACAACATGAAACTAAATAGCGTAACTGATAACAGAATGTTCATTTTTGGGCTAAAATTTCCCTTTACATTTCTTAAGAACTGTATGTACAGTTTGCATCCTTGTACCTTTATAACTGACGTCACCATTCTGGACGGGACACTCTGGACCTGAGCAGCGGCTGCCATATTGGCAAAAGTGCTGAGATGGTTCATCTGGTTCATCGCCATGGCGACCGAGGCAGGAGGCAGACTGACTGGAATCAAGGGATGTGACATCATCATGAACGGAAGTTCCAAACCTGTACAGAAACACAAATAATTATACCTTAATTAATCATCCATAACTATAACCTAATATGTATTTTTGCATAAACACTTTATTGCACGGCAGGAAACCCTGAAAAAAATGTAGCATTGCAAACTCAAACTCATTAAAATAACACATGCTGCACCATCAGTTTGAGGATATTAACAAACACTCAACACACTGTAAGGAAAAACAGCTTGTAAATAGTTCCAAATTATGATGCTTCACTTTATGAAATTTCATCACTTTCTGCTTTGTTAGAGCTCTCTTTAAAGATGTGCCATTATGGCACAGCATGTCTACAAATATAACAAGAGCTGCTGGAGTCTGTACCTCAAACCAATTAGCTGCTTCTCAGACTGCTGCAAACGTCTTCATACATAACAACCCCGTGATAAATTAGACCACACACTCTATTTGTAGCACAACAAGCTACGTGACAGCAAGACTGCAGTACATACGCCTGCTGTGTGACCGGTGTTTTGCTTGTTTTAGTGTGCTGATCCAATCCCTCGCAGCACTCTAACAGTGTTATGCTTTATAGGAATGTGAGAGGATACTCTCAAGAGAGGAATAACGGCAGAAAAAGGAAATAGATCCTCTCACAACTGAACAGGTCAGGGCGTAAGGTTACATTCAGCCACGCTGCGGCCGCCCGTACACCGCCGCCACTTTGAAAGCGAAGGATGAAAGAGAGACACAGAGAGAGAGGACATTTCGGCAGTTTCTCTCTCACAGACTTTTTCATTTCCCATCAGTCGTTTTAAGAGAAGCTCCTGAACTGTGTCGGCCTTGTGCTAATGGATTCACTAGGGTTGATACTCGCGGCGGATGATGAGAAGGAAGGCCAGGAGATGATGAGCCCTTTGGAGGTGATAGTTTTCAAGACCTTCCATCTCCCTCTGCTTTTCAACCAAATACCAGGCAGCTCGGGGGGTCAGAGGTCTTCTCTCTGCCACAGAGACTTGAAGGGCCACTTACAAATGAAAGTTCTCCTTACTTTCATCATGACATTTCAAGTCAGAGACGGAGAGAGAAAGAAAGCCCCTGATTTTCATGAAACGGATGACGCGCAGGTTAGTCACAGTGATCGGGCGACAGAAAGGAAGTGAAAGCAAGATCAAAGAAAGCCATTGAGTGCTGAGGAGACTGATGTATGGATGGAAAAGGGATCTGAGCCAAGCACAAGTACATGCCAAGAACATGCTCCGTCTTCTTCGCTAAGTGTCACTAATATTCTTAAAGTCAAAATTCGCCTTTTCAAGTGGAATTGAAACTGCCATATTACGCTAGAAAATGCTGATAGGAGCATTATCTGGCCTTCTAAGCACATTCGGGAAAGGGCCAAAGTGGCAAGGAAACACTAAACCCCCTCCCTATCCAAAAAGACACTATTGAATGAGACTGGAACTCAGCCAAATGCATCAACATTCGTCACCCTTAATCCGTATCTCAAGGGGCCTATGTCTCAGCTCCTGCTGCAAAAAGAATAACAATGCGATCCGCGGGCGTCTGTTAACGCCGCAGTACCACTGATGCCTGTTTCTCAAACACATGGTGGCCAATATCACTCACGACGAGCTTTCAATCTATATTTACCTAAAACAAAAGAGCCCAGGGCTAAAAGAAATTGGAGGCACGCCATTTTAAAATATTCCCCCGCAGCAGTTGCCATTGTACGCTTGAGCCCGAGCTATTGTGGAAGTGTAAATGATTTTGACAGGAAGTTGCAAATTGTATAAATATTTAGCGTTTAATAAAAAAGGAGAAACAAAACAAGTGAACGCTGAGGAAAGGAAACAAAAGAAGACTAATGACAGGGCTGGGAAGGAGCCAAGTACTCGGCTGGATAAATCCAAACACAACAGGGATCTTGGTACAAAACTGGGCACAAACTGTTGCGTAAAATGACGTGGAGAACAACAGAACAACACAACACCTGGAAAGGATTCAAACGAGAAACAGCAACAAAAAATGTACAATGTAGCCACAAATCTGACACTGCATTGTAATAAAATGATTTTTAAATGTTAAAAAATAAATAAACAAATAAATAAATAGTTATACTTGCAACCTTGTTACTCATTCTGCCTTATTTTATACCCTATTCTTGGAATGTGACAAATTATGCCAAATTAAGGCATTTTGATATTTCAGTAGAATTACTGTTTGCTATAAATCCTCTCCTTTTATTTAAACATCTACATTTTTTGTGGGTTTGCCTATGCAATGTATTAAATAATAAAAACAAAAAACTTCAAAAGTTAGATTAATTATACACAGATATGAGGCTTCCAATTTTCATAGTGCTACTGGAAACCCTTTCCTTTATATTGCTACTTTAATCACAGTCATAAAAGTTCCTGCTCATGTGCTGTAACCCCTGCAGGTACCGCAGAAGCTCTCTTTTCCTCAGGCCAACCTCCCCTGAGACAGAGACCACCAGCAGGTGTGTGAGAAAGGAAGAGACTCACACATCTGAGAAGCAGTTGCTGGCCTGACAGCACTGATCCCACCTCTATTTCTCACACACTACAATATCTTCGATTAATTATTAACCTACGATAAGACTATTTGTTTTCTCAATTTCCCCATTAAAGGTATATAACGTGTTCCAGCCTGACAGCCGTATATAAAACAGTAGCGATAGACAAGCTTTATTTCCCAGACAAAGGTGTGGTTGCCAGTAAGCAGCTGTGGTCTAGGTGTTCAGTCTGTGCGTTTAGGTCTGGTCTTTGTAGTGGTTAGACACCATGGAGTAATTTCCACATTCCCGTCAGCAGGGAGTGGGGAAGGGGGTTATGGAAAACCGGAAGTCTCGTTTCTCCTTTAGATGAAATTAATGATGCCTTCATGTGCTTTCTGTCGAGTTACTTCCCTTATGGAAATAATCACAAAACAAGCAACAACAACCGCAGTGGGGACGAGAGAGGAATAAAAAAGAGAGATGGAAAAATGGCTTATGTGGTGAGGCCCTTGAAGGGTTTTGGGGCCTCGTTCGTGGAAAGTTAATGACTGCGCAGATATTTCGATACATAGATGAAAAGAACTTTTCATTCTTTGGCTGTGAGAGAAGAGATGAGATGATCTATGGCTGAGAAAATAAATAAATTAAGTTCAAAATTCATTCTTAACACAGAATATAAGATTTGCTCAGGGCAACATTGGAGAAGGAAGTCTTAACAGGCAGCGTGCTGAACTACAGTGCTCTCCCACACTCCCACTGTTTGTCTGGTCAGAGGAACACACAGCAGAATGATTGAGTGCTCAAGACAGAGAACATCACACATACACACACTTTTGCCACACAGAGACTCGGAGAGGCAGTCGTCTCGACCAGCTGCTTGTGATTACTTGTGTTTACAATGAGCATCAGGCATCTGCTGCGTGTAATCCAAAACACACACACAACAGAGAGAGAGAGTCTGTGGAAAAAACATGTGCACAAAAACACATACACATTACTAAAGCACAAAAATACAAACAAAATCTGTGTATGGTCATTTTACTGAAAATACACTCATAGTAGGGAGACATGTTAATGTGAGTCAGTATTATTATTTTAAACTTAATTAACTAAGACAAATATTTCATTTGTGTATTTTTATTTACACCTGATAATGTCTTTAAATCTTTAAATATTAAGTGCTAGAAAGTGCTCAAGTATGGAGGATGACTTCTATTCAAGTAACAACACACATATCACAGGCGTTTTCATTTGTAATAATAAAAAATTATACTTGAGCACCAAATCAGCATATTAGAATGGGTTCTGAAGGAACATGTGACACTGAAGACTGGAGTAATGATGCTGAAAATTCAACTTCGCGATCACAGGAATAATTTACAATATCTTCTTTTTTCATTTAAATACTTAAATAAAAAAAAGAGTAAAGTATAGATACCAAACATTTGATTGCCATTGTATTTGTGGGTGTGAAGGAATATGGTCACACACAAAAAATCTTACAGGGATTTGCTAACCAGCCAAACAGTGATCTCTTGGTCTTGAACCTAACAACATAGGGTCAAGTAGAATCACTTGTACCTCTCGTAGTGCAGAAATGACACTTTCCTTTTTGTTCCAGTTGGCTGCAACTAGGGATGGGACGATAACCGGTTTTATTGATAACCGTGATAAAATGTGCTGAAGGTTAGTAATATCGTTTAAAAATGAATTATCATTAAAACCGTGTTTGATTATCGCGGTTTTAATAACTCACTATTAAATCATGTCCAGCCAGCAACAGTCTGGCGCAAGCGCAGCGCACAATGTTTTTTTTTGTTTTTTTTCGAGAAGGAATGGCGAAAGTCAGTGACTTTTCTATGCTTTTCTATGCTTCTACACTTTTCATTGTAAGGAAGGAAATGCCACAGAATTTAATCTTTCTTTAAATTAAGTGCATAGAGTTGCTTGTTTTATTAGTTGTTTGTTGATTATTAAATATAAAACTTGCTGAAATGTTTTCAGTGTGAGCATCAACTATTTTTGAACACTTTCATCTCATTTCAACAAAACCGTGATAATATTGATAATCGTGATAATTTTAGTCACTATAATCGTGATATTAAATTTTCATACCGTCCCATCCCTAGCTGCAACCAAACATATTGCTTCTTATCAAATCTCTCATCTTTCTTCACGGTTGTGCAAGAGTTCACAACCACATTTCAGCTCAATTCAACTCAACAAATTCTCCCTTTGCTTTCACACCAATCTCTATGTCTAATTATAAAAAGCGCAGACTCAGTGTAGCAGAGTCTTCTCACATTTTGTCTGTCTCATGTTTCAGTCCTTTTTCCTAAAGGTCACTGTATTCCATACGACGTTAATGGAAAGAAAACCTAAATTCAACCCCAAGTGCTCAAAATAAAGGGAAAAAAGTTTTATTTATGATAACACTACATCCCTATTCACCTATGAGTCAAGACTACAACTAATTATGCATTTTGCTGTAATGGATGAAACTTTTGTGACACAAATGCAGTAAAATGCACCATTATTTTATCTCTACAGCTCAGTCTTTGTCTAAATCTGGGCTTTTGTCTTATAAGAATGTACTAAGTTAATAGAGAATCAAGGGAAAAATCTGTCATCATTTAGTCACTCTCTCCAACCGACCCTTGATTGCTTTATATTTACAGATTTAATTTCTGTTTTATTTTGAGAGTGTATAGAAAATATAAACGGAAGATCACATGGGCATATCTGAAGCTAAAACATGTGAGAAACAGAGTTTTTGAGGAAAGTCAGGGATGTCATCTTTTGTTCGGTGACTCCTCTGAAAACTTTCTTTATTCATGTTTCATTTCTATGCTGATTCTAAAATGATGTTATAGGAATTAAAAGGAAAAAGGGGGGAAATGTTTCACTTCATTAACTGTTCTTCTTTTATCATCCAATTATTCCTTATTATGTTCTGCAGGAATCCCATCTCTTTTCTATTACAATTTTTGGCGAAGTTTGGCTTATCTGTCAGCTCAATCCCATGAGAGTGAGAGACAGGCTCTAATGGACATGTGGATGTGCTCGAGGAACTGCAGCCCTGGAGACCACAACATACAGTATTTCTTGACTTCACATCCTCCATCTTTACCTCTTCTCTTCTCTTCTCTTCTCTTCTCTTTTCATTATATTATATTATATTATACATGGCACAAAACTGTGGGATGGGCTAGGATACACAAGTGGTTTAAAAATGGATGGATATTATAGATCTAACTTTAATGTGGGCGAAGACACTTTTGTGTTAATGTCAAAAGACATGTGTCCTATCGCACTCAATGGCATTTTGGAATTACTTTGGAATTTTAGTTTGTTCTTTAAAATAAATAAATAAATAAATGACATGACTGCATTTAATTATTAGCTAATGAAAAAAATACTCTCAAGAGGCCAAATACTCATTTATGAAGACAAGCTTCTTGAGTTTTCATGGTAATGTTAATAAATTACCCTTAATAAAAGAACATGAATAAATATTGGTATTTTAAATACATTAATAAATTTCAATGTTGATTTTGAGAACATTTTTCCTTTTTCGTTTTGGCTAACCACTCAATTTCCAATGTAAAATAAATTTTATGGAGTAAAACCTATTGAGAATCTTATGTCTAAAAAAGCCCTATGTGTACAATACACATAGCTTGATGCTGTCTTTTACCAACTCAACTTCAACAAGACACATCCTCTCTAAATTCCTCTTTGACAGGACGGTGTGACTATATCCAGAGCCCTCCACTTCCTGCTCAGGGGCACAGCTGTTATAAGAACCTCTATTTAACCAGAGATGAGCTCATATCCTGGTAATCATGGCAGAGGGGGAGCTGCTAAAAACAGTGTCCCAATCACCAAATGGATCAGAGCCACTGGAGTTCCACTCTAACACTGCCGTATCTGTCTAGCCAGCCTCATACATGCCACACATCCCTACAGATCTGTTCACTCTTCAGGGTTTAGATGTATCACATTTCTTAGAGTACTATTCTGGGAACAGTTGTGTTTGTCAAATGTAAATATTTATATGACCAGTGGATGAGGGTTCATGTTCAAAACACAGGCATGAGAGACTGACATTTTCAGATCTGTTCACCAGACAAAGCTGTCATTGTGTCAGAATTAAAATTACACACCACCGAACCTGAGAGATGGAAAGAGACAGACATTTTGAGGATGGATGTAACGATGAAGGAAAGAAAGTTGAAAAGAGCTGTTCTGCACCACTCAGCTCTCTTCAGCTGTATTAATATTCCACACCAAGAGTCCACACTCAAGGTTATTCTCACTCTAAATTGCTGAAGATAAAAAAACTCCTTCTTATTAGCATTTGTGGGTAAAACCTTGCTAATCTTATTCACACTTATCCCTCTCGCTGTGACATCCTGGCCTCTGTTTTCACTTTTTCTCCACTGAAAGGTCACAACCTCATTTTCATGGTATTTTCTTGCTTAAATCTGCTTACAATGCACAGTTTCTGAAAAATAAGCACCGCATCAAGTGACAGTTTCTGGAAAATAAGCACTGCGTCATAGAATAGTGACAATTTCTCTCTTTTATTAAAGCTGCAGTGTGTAATTTTTTACTTTAAAATGATTTTTTATTTTATTTTAAATGATTCATACTTGGTTTTTAAAAAAGTAAATACTGTATAGCAAACTGTATGTTTAAGTGTCCTAATGTGACACCCCTGGCAGAACCGATGACATTGAGTTTGGCGCATGACTTCTTGTAGTACTAACCAGTGACAGACAGGGGAGTGTTTGCTGTTATTGTAAAGGCGGGAATTCATGATTTTTGCGCCAAACTACAGTCCAGAGACGTCGCCAATAGTTGCCAAAAGTCAAAGCCAGTCTGCAGATTTGAGTTGTCAGGTTTCATAGAAAATCGTGTAGTGTAAACAGACCCAGATTGTTTAGCGTCAAACTGGATTCCATCCAGTCGGAGAATATCAAACATGTTTGATATTTTTGGCCAATTGTAGAACACATTGTTTTCAGCCTTAAGGATAGTGTGCATCGTGTTTAATTTCTTATCCAAACACTGTTTGCAGAAGTGAAAACAATTTTCTTTTTTGCAATTTTGGGTCCTTCATACGTCACAATCTTAAAATAACCTAGTTATCTAGTGGGCTGTAAACCATTTAGATTAGATCATTAAAGTGTTAGTTCAACCAAAAATGTATATATAATGCTGTCAAATGATTAATCGCAATGAACTGCAACCAAAATAAAAGTTTTTGTTTACATAATATATGTATGTGTGCTGTGTATATTATTATGTATTAACAGAAAATCAAATGAAACAGGGGATAAAGGTGGCCAAAGGGGAAGAGTGTCCAAAACAACAGGGAATCTGGTGTCCTCGTCGTGCTGCAGGTTTCAAGTGGGTCGGGCCGTGTTCATAGAGGAAGGGTCCAGGTAAGGGGCGGAGTCTGGCGGCCGCACACGCTCACCTCTTCGGTCAGGGGCGCGAGGGGCGGCAGCTTCCTCTAGCGGCCGCATCACTCTCATTGGCCGCGGTGCTGGCAGGGGATGGACGGCACGGCATCCTGGCCCGTCGGCCGTGAAAACGGGTGCGGTTCTCATCCGGATCGCGGGTCCGGCAGCTCACGTCTCTGGTGGCACAGGAGTCCCTAAACGCACCCTTCCTGGACCCACGAGGACACCAGTGTGCATGCACGGGGAAGAGACCGGTCTCCCGAGGAGAGGCGCATTAGGCTCTCAAACAGCGGCGGTGATGAGGCTCCATTTCCTTCAGATGTGCCCCATCACACGCCGCCAGCCCTGACTCGTCCAGAGCCCCTCCTCTCACAAACCCACTCCAGTCGGGAGCCTGGTGAAGGGCAGCGATTTAGGACGGGGTGCCAATGATAATCAGGGAGGAGGCAGCTGACTCATCACAATAAATACACACACATGGATGTACTGAATATATTTAAGAAATATATTTTATGTTAATATATATATTTAAATATATATATATATATATATATATATATATATATATATATAATATAAATTATATGAATATAAATATAAACATAAATACATGTAAATATTTTCACAATATATACTGAGTGTGTCTGTGTTTGCATGTACTTAATAAATATACACAGTACACACACATAAATTATGTAAACAAAAACGTTTATTTTGGATACGATTAATCACGATTAATCGTTTGACAGCACTAATATATATGAATAGTGTTGGACCAGGTTTCATAGGTCTGAGCATTTACGTTAGTTTGACATCTGAGCTTCAGTTTAAGAGATGAACTGACACTTACCCATGCTGGAGGTGATGTCACCATTCTCAGAATCTGTGCCGTGGTTATTATTGCCATGGTAACTATTCATCACCTCCAATTTGATCTTCTTCTTCATGGCTTCAGCAAGTGTGGCAGCTGTTAGGCCTATCAGAGTATTAAAGAGAGAGGGAGAGAGAGAAAGAAAAGGTGTTAATTCATAATCATTACGTTTTCTTTGCCTTTTCCAAAACAATTCTATCATTTCAGCTGCCTAAATCTCATGAGTATATGTGAATATAAATAACTGTTAACAGATTCACCTCACTGCTTTTCCAAAATGTGCCTCATTCAAATGCTTTTGTGAAAGTAATTATGAATATTTCACAGCCCATAACTGAATTTGACAGAAGAGCACACTGACACTGTAACATTAGATGATAACAACAGGTCTATTATTACTCACAGCGTCATCCCAAAGCTACAGTCTGGCTTACATTACTGTTCTGCAGTCAGTCCATTTACTAATACCTGCGTCTATCTACCATGAGACACCAGCTCTGAAGAGCAGGCCCTGGATCAGCTAAACGAGGTGACTCTGTAATTTGAGACCTGCTCCCCCTGTCTTATGCTGATAACTAAGGCTGCTGGCACCTGCCCATTGTCGCAAGTCTCCAATAATCCTTGTTAACTGTGTGCATGTGTGTATGTGTGTGTACCCCAAGTGCACACATATTATAATTCAATTAAAATTCAATTAGCTTCCCTTCATTGCACAGAGAGCTGCTTCTAGCCACGCAACTATATTGCATGCTACTCTCTTTCTTCAAAAATGAAGGTTGTTTTGTTAAAGTTGATTTCTAGGCTGAGATCATTCTAACATAGCCCCCTGGGGAACAGTGAAAATGTTTTTGAGATGTACCTTTTTTTTTTGTTATTTACTTGTTGGAGAATGAGAAAACAAAAAAAGTAACTGAAAAAGAAATGTATATATTTATTAAATAATAATTTTGTAATTTACACAACTTGAGATGTTAAAATTATTTATTTATTTATTATAAATAAATTATTATAATCTTATGTTGAAATTAACTAAGCTTAATAAATGCTGTAAAAGAATTAGAATGTTCAAATAAGTTTACAGAACTCCATAATACATTTCTAACTACAATATATAATTGAATGTTTACAAACATGTTTTTGTTGTTGTTTTTTTTGTATCCACACTAGTGCACACATCAATTACCTGAGCCTGCACTGAATAGGCAGTTCATCTAAATTTGTGTTTTTAGCACATTTTTTTATGAATTCCACTCATCATACATGCACACAACCCAAGATATAAAGTTTTCAACATAACTCTTACTTTTAGATTTTTTTTTTACACAATTTGTGAAAACATGAGTAGTGTTCCTAATCTTATAAATTTTGGATATACAGTTTTGGGCCAGTTTGCAATACAACAAATATTGTAATAACAAGTGTATTAACTGTCATTTATTAAATTAAGCATGTGCAATCCTAACTTCCCATTCAGTGGCGTGACAACAACCAAAATGCTGCTCCTTTAAACATGGTTGGATAAAGTAAGTCAGGTGAACAATGCCTTATTTTGACTAATTTATTAAATAACATTGCATCAACTTTGGTTTGACTTATTTTTTTCATACAGACAAACAAAATTTCTGAAAGTATCCATCCAGTTCCGATGTGTTTAAGATCTATCCTTTTAAAGACTGCACTCTAGTCTGAGCAAACTGCTCTCAAATGTTGTTCTAGAGCTTTCGTACGCTGGCATTTGCCTGCAATTCACAACAGTTATGTGCAAATATGAGGCAAGCTCTGGCAGTGAGCTTTAGGAGCGGGGTGTTTTTTTTCTCACTCTCTCAGTTGCTCTCCAAATGCTTTCACTAAATGTCAAGATCAGAGCATGAAAGCCAAGGTCCCTATTCAGCCTGTGAAGAGGACAATATCAAAGCATTCCCCACTCTCAGTCTGCAATCCACTCAAAGAGGGAAAAAAACTGTCCTCTCTCTCTTTCTCTCTATCTCCCTAGTGGCCTTTGAGTTCCCATCTCTGTGGCTGACACTGATAGTGTGACCTCTGCTGAAGATAAAAGAGGCCTGTGCTATTGAGCATTTTCTTTCTCCCTCTCAGTCTTTCTCTCTCCATCACCTGCTCTTTCTAAACGAGTATAAATGTAGCCCTTTTTGGGCTCTCTTTGAGAAGTCATAACGAGCAGACCATGCACGCACATACACAAAGAGAAGGGCAGCTTAGAAGTTGGTGCATTTAGCTTCAGGATGCAGGATGGACAGAAGTTGTGATGCTTTAACCAACCGTCTTTTGAGCAAGAGGAGAGCTGACACCACAGAGGCTGAGGTGAACATATCTCCAGGCAAAATCTAATAGGTTTTAAACATAATATCACAACACAATTAAGGGCAAATAAGAGTTGGCAAGACGGGGCAAACCTGCATTGTGAGTGTGGAAACAATAGCTGTGTTTTGTTGGCTTTGGACTTTTCCACAGCACAGCATGAGTCAGATTGTTTATTATCACTTCAGATAAGTGCTGTTTAAAGTGACTGACACAGAAATATAACAGGCTTTAACTGGTCTGTAAAAATAAGCACTGAATCTCAAGAAACTGAATTAAAAAGATAAAGAAAACTGAACTGAAGTTAGTTTTATATTAAAGCATTCGTAGGCTGAACACCCCCCCCCCCTTGGCTCTGTAAAGCTCAAAATTGGGAAACCTATTTGAAAACAGTCATTTTTCTCATTATTATTATTTCAGTTGCATTTTAAAATACATTTCTGCTATGAATCTTACATAAATCACCATATTTCCTGTTTCAGCCTAAAGATGCTTGTAACTCCATTACCTAAACAAAACCACTCATTGTCACAATAAGCAAGACAGCCACAATGGTGATAAAGATTTACTTTTATTTAAAATGTTCCTTTTTTTTTACGGAAAGTAAGCCATAATAAAAGCGACAATGGATAATTTACCTCAGATATAAAAAATTACTTAAAGGAAACAATTAAGTTCAAACAATATGAGAACAAATGAGTGTATTCCATGACAAATATTGTGAGATTAGGGCTGGACGATTAATCGAAAAATAAATTCATAACCTCTAACCGACATAATTTCCCATGTCGGTTATCTCGGTTTTTAATCCTGTTAACACTTCCCCCTTAAAAGCATACTAGCACATGTGTAGCCACATGACTCTGCTCTCTAGTCAGTGGCATAAAAGAAAAACACGGAGGTGAACGCCGGTTCAACACATAGTGATGGCGCATGAGCGGTGAGCCTTGCGTCTTCACTAAACTTTGTCAGTTGTATTTGTTTTATGGTTTGGCCATTCAAGCGATTAGATGAACAGATGTGTATTATTATATCGAGCTACCATTTCGCGCAGCTGCATTGTGGCACGAACACTCATATAAACAGTAGATGTGAAGATCGCGCGCACAGAGGAAAACACAAAAACTAGTTGTCAGCACTGTCCTGTGATTTATCACTAAAGTAGCTTAGAATCTCAAACGTATTATTGCATGTTTGTGTGCAGCGCACATGAAGCACAAGCGCGTGCACAGAGAGCAGCGGTCGGCGGTCGCGCTGGGTTCCTGGTTTGTGTCCGTTCTCGGACTGTTCTGTGTATTTTAACTGTAGAAAAGGTTGCTCCGAGTCTAAACTATGATACAGAAAACTATGCAGTGTTTTTAAAGTTTTAATTACAGTTTCTGTACCTGAAATTTAGTTTAGTTGTATTTATTTATGATATTGCTTATTGATTTGTTGTTCCTTTCTTATTACTGACCTATCTTATTACTTGTCTTTAACACTTTAATATTTGAAATTTATATTAATCTAGTTGTTTTTGCTATGGTATTTTTTTTTTTAATCACAGGCAAAATTCCTCTTGCAGTGTTTTGTAGGATGCTTATTTTTGCTCATGTTATTCAGCTGCAACAGAATGCTTTGTAAAAATGTTTGACATCTAAATGTTTGACTTATTTTTTTTTTATATTGGATTTTTTTTATCTTATTGGAATCGAAACTAGGAATTGATAAGAATCGGAATTGATAAAATTCAAACGATACCCAACCCTAGTAAGAAATGTTAAGAACATGGATAAAATAACTGCTGATAGTCAATCATATTTACAGTACAAACCTTGTCAGTGAACTAGGAGGGCAAAAAAAAAAAAAACCACTAAACAAAATAATCGATCATTAATCGTAATCAAGGTAAAATGTTCAATTAATCGAGGTTTTGATTTTAGGTCAAAATCGTCCAGCCCTATGTGTGATGCTGCATCACAGTTCGTATACTATCCGTCATAAATATTATTAAAAAATTTATAACCGGATGGTTTACGACTTATCGTAGAAATTCAAAGTGCAGACTAATGCAAACTCTAACGGCTAATATTGGCCACAACAAATTGCGCAGGGGATGAGGATTCGATTTGAGCTACAAACATGCATAAAAAGTGTTAAAAAAAACTACAAACATGGCAGATATGCAACACCGAGGGACTGGAAGAGAAAGGGGTTGGAGTGATAAATAAAAACAATATATATATATATATGTATTTAATCCAATATGTAATAATTAAATCAAACAAAATATGTATAATGTTAACTTTGACAATTTGATTGAAAGGGCAGTTTAAATGGTGACAGGATGCACGTAACTAAGCAACAGTGTGTTTATTAAAGACACAGTTATGACGAAGCTTGCTTAAAGGATTAGTTAACCCAAAAACTAAAATTCTGTCATTAATTAATCACCCTCATGTTGTTTCAAACCCATAAGACCTTCGTTCATCTTTGCAACACAAATTAAGATATTTTTGATGGAATCTGAGAGCTCTCTGTCCCTCCATAGACTGCAAAGCAACTTAAATGTTCCCAAGTCCAGAAACGTAGCAAGGAGATCTATAAAATAATCCATGTGACATCAGTGGCTAATCCGCAATTATACAAAGCTACAAGAATACTTTTGAGCTTAAGAAAAAGAAAAACAATAACGACTTTATTCAACAGTTCATCTCCTCCGCATCACCCTGGTGCCATTTTGGAGAATATCCGTAAATATATGCTGTTATGTGTCAGCTGTGTCATGATGTTTCCGTTCAGATCAAATCACAACAACGTAGGAAACGGATCCGGCGTGACGCAGCTGACACAGTACAGCATACGTCCAGAGGATATTCTCTAAAATGGCAACAGGGTGATGCGGATGAGACTAATTGTTAAATGAAGTATTCACAAAAAGTATTCTTGTAGCTTTGTATAATTGAGGATGAGCCACTGATGTCACATGGATTATTTTACAGATCTCCTTGCTACGTTTCTGGACTTGGGAACATTTCAGTTGCGTTGCTGTCTATTCAGGGTCAGACAGATGTCAGATTCCATCAAAAATATCTTAATTTGTGTTCCGAAGATGAACTAAGGTCCTACAGGTTTGAAACGACATGAAGGTGAGTAATTAATTACAGGATTTTCATTTTTGGGTGAACTAACCCTTTAATGCTTACTATTTTGTTACATGTACAAAGTATGTACTTTTTCTTCACAAAAAGATAAACTATATTGTATCATGTCTGGTTAGGACACAGTGTAATTCTTAATTTAAAACATTATCTGACTACTAACTTTGCCTATTATCCTTTTATTTTTAATTATAAATTACAAATAAATTATAAATAATTTGTTCTGGCAGTAACAGTGAGGTAGGAGCATTTCCTCATTTTCTTACCAGTGTGAGACATCATTCCTGAGGACATGAGTCCGGAGACAGAGTGGGGCAGGACGTGAGGGCTCTCGGGTGATGTCATGCTCTGGGTTCGTTTAGGAGGTCTGCCAGGTCTGGAGCTGAAAGATGGACACCAAATGTCAGACAGCTTTTTCTATTTGGTTACATGTAACAACCCATCTAGAAGCCAGTGCACATCTTGCACATTAGAAGTTGCAGTGTAGACATCTTGGTTAATTATAATGGGAATGTTGTATTTTTGCTGCATCATGTCATTCACCTGAAGTGTAGACAAGGTACAGAATGATTAGAAACTACCAAGTAGGCCTGAGGTTAGTTGTCAAATGTTCACTGCAGTAAAATGTGTGACAACTAGTCCCATTCTCCCACATTTTTTTTAAAAAATCAAGGCATGTCTAGCACACACCCAAACACACACATTTCTGTTCAGAGTTGGACTAATCTACTATGCATACTAGCATGCGTCAGTAAATACTCTCAAGGACAGTCTTTTCTGCCATCTCCAATACTCCCTCCCTTATCCTTTTCTTTCTCTCTAATTAGATCACACAGTAGACTCATCTCCCTTTTCCATAATCAGCCGATTTTTTGCTCATGTATAATGCATGCTGCACACCTTGTTACCTGCTCCTGCGCATTCATGTGCAATTTAAATTTATTGAGTTTACATGTGCTAAAATCAGCCATGGCTCTCAGAAAAACACAAATAACATCTGCATTAACTCAAGGTTATGGTCCATTTTCACCTGTTTGACTCAACATGGTCCACCTCTGATTGTTTTGATTCTTGTGTATCTTTATGTGCAACTGAATAGGTGTCAGGTATTAAGAAAACCTTTAATGGAAAGCATTTACTTTTTAAAAAAATGTCTTCATCATTTTGCTGAGCATTCCAGAAATAAAGTTCTCTATTTCATGCAGATCCTCCGCTCACACCTCCCCCGTTGCTTGTGAGCGCCAATCATCCTTCATAAAATATTAAACTCCCCGCCGTTTGCCCTTTTAAAATCTCCCTCTCTCAATTCCCTAATTGTAGTGTTTCTTTATCTGTCCACTGCAGAGAGTAAATAAATGAACAAAATAGCTATTTTATCACAGCGCCTGACCTTTGAAACGGGAGAGGATTATCACAGGTTTATTTCTCTCCCCCACCCACACACACACAAAATAAGAGTAAGAGGGTGTGTGTTTGTGTTTGTCTTTGACAGAGATGACTGCTGTTTTACATGGATGCAAATTTTTGACTGGATCTATTTATTTATTTAAAAAATAGGATAAAATTAAATCCATACATACATTGACTTTTGAAATTTTTGACATTCCTAAATTGTATTTTTATATATATATATATATATATATATATATATATATATATATATATATATATATATATATATATATATATATATATATATATATATATATATATATATATATATATATATATTTTTTTTTTTTTTTTTTTTTTTTTTTTTTACTGTCCTACTGTTCTGATATCATAACTTAAATTCTTGAAAAGGAAAACCTTTGGTAAAAGAAGTTTACCATAAACAAATACTGTATTAAAACAGCTTTGTAAAATAATATATATATACACATAGGTGCATCTCAGTAATTTAAAATGTCTTGGAAAAGTTCATATATTTCAGTAACTCAAATTTTGAAACTCGTATATTAAATAAATTCAGTGCACACAGACTGAAGTAGTTTAAGTCTTTGGTTCTTTTAATTGTGATGATTTTGGCTCACATTTAACAAAAACCCACCAATTCACTATCTCAACAAATTAGAATATGGTGACATGCCAATCAGCTAATCAACTCAAAACACCGGCAAAGGTTTCCTGAGCCTTCAAAATGGTCTCTCAGTTTGGTACACAAGGCTACACAATCATGGGGGAAGACTGCTGATCTGACAGTTGTCCAGAAGAAAATCATTGACATTCTTCACAAGGAGGGTAAGCTACAAACATTAATTGCCAAAGAAGCTGGCTGTTCACAGAGTGCTGTATCGAAGCATATTAACAGAAAGTTGAGTGGAAGAAAAAAAAGGGCACAACCAACCGAGAGAACCGCAGCCATATGAGGATTGTCAAATAAAATGGATTCAAGAATTTGAGTGAACTTCACAAGGAATGGACTGAGGCTGGGGTCAAGGCACCAAGAGCCTCCACACACAGACATGTCAAGGAATTTGCTGAACCACAGACAACATCAGAGGCGTCTTACCTGGGCTAAGGAGAAGAAGAACTGGACTGTTGCATAGTGGTCCAAAGTCAATGTCATCTGCTGGTGTTGGTCCATTGTGTTTTTTGAAAACCAAAGTCACTGCACCCATTTACCAAGAAACTTTGGAGCACTTCTGCTGACCAGCTTTGTGAAGATGCTGATTTCATTTTCATTTGGCACCTGCCTACACTGCCAAAAGCACCAAAAGTTGGTTAAATGACCATGGTGTTGGTGTGCTTGACTGGCCAGCAAACTCACCAGACCTAAACCCCATACAGAATCTATGGGTTATTGTCAAGAGGAAAATGAGAAACAAGAGACCAAACAATGCAGATGAGCTGAAGGCCGCTGTCAACGAAACCTGGGCTTCCATATCACCTCAGCAGTGCCACAAACTGATCAACTCCATGCCACGCCAAAGTGAGGCAATAACTAAAGCAAAAGGAGCCCCTACCAAGTGTTGCGTACATGTACAGTAAATGAACATACTTTCCAGAAGGCCAACAATTAACTAGAAATGTATTTTATTGGTCTTATGAAGTATTCTAATTTGTTGCGATAGTGAATTGGTGGGTTTTTGTTAAATGTGAGCCAAAATCATCACGATTAAAAGAACCAAAGACTTGAAATACTTTAGTCTGTGTGCATAGAATTTATTTAATACACAAGTTTCACAATTTGAATTGAATTACTGAAATAAATTAACTTTTCCACAACATTTGTTTAAGGTAAACTATATATATATATATATATATATATATATATATATATATATATGATTTAAAAATAAAAATCACAACCGTATGAAATTAATATGAATAGAAAGAGTGCTTTTTTAAGAATCTTGCACATTTCTAAACCTAGATTCTTTAAGGACTTATGAACAGAATTTTATTTCAACTCATCCTAATACACGTCTTTTCATGAACTCTCTCTCTCACACACACACACACACACACCCACACACACACACACTCATCTGTGTTTCCAGATATGAGATCCAGGTGGATTTCATTCTGTGGTCTTTCCATCTCAGCTTTACCACCAACCAGTTAAAACCCGTGAGGTTTTGTGTTTTATATCCACACAAACATGATCATCTTCTGTCCGGCATTGCTGCCATGATTCAGTTCACAATAACAGCAAACTTTGAGAGACGTGCTCGAACTCTAGTGCTAATGATGCAGCTCTGATGAAGGACTGTCTTCTCTCTTCCTACAGCCATGCTGAATGCCTAACAGGCTGACATTTTTAATAATTCCTAATGGGGTGATATTTTAATTAAACTGATACTGATGGAATCAGATTAAATGTGGTTAAGCCATGCAGTGGAAATGACTCAAGAAATTCAAAGAGAGATCAGCAGATAAGACTCCATTTTAACTCTCTCTCTCTCTCTCCCTGTATGATTCATTAACTATGACCCCCTTCTGTTCACAAAATGAAGAGTTTTTTTTATCACTGCAATTTTTCTAGATACTTCATTTGAGAGGACAGATGTGCACAGGAAACAAGACTTAAGATTAACATGGTAGTCTATGAAAATGTGAGTCGGAGGGGGAGAGAGAGAGAGAACAAAAATGCAATGTACAACTCAGGGTGCCTTTGAGGACATTTAATTAAAATCTAATCCTGCATTCATTAAGGCTCACATAAATTAAGCTGTCATTCATAAGATTTATGGATTCTCATTTGCATACCACATACAATTCATCAATTACTGGGGTATGAAAGGGGCACAACCCCCTCTGGGCTGCCCACTGCCACAAACAAAAGAGGGGGGGGGAGGCAGAAAGAATTAGAGGATGAAGGGGGGGGGGGGGGGGGGCGTCTAATTATGCTCTATTCCACTGACAAACATTCAGATGTACTTTTCAATTATTATGTCTGATGCAAGCAGTAAATAGGGACTCATTTAAATCTGGGTCCACAGCACAAAGAGATAAGAGAGGGCAGTCAGAGCAGGACGTACTGTATTTCACAGAGGAAACTGATTACTTTAGAATACACAAACAGAAAAAGGAACTAAGAGAGATAGATACCTCAGTCCCTTATCTTTATAATAACTACCTGTTTCACTGTAAAGCTGTCATTCTGGATAAGCTGGAGAAAACAAACAAATCAGAAAAGAACGAGAAGCCGAGATGACCATATTAATATTCAGGGTTAATGAAGCGAAGAATAAGAGAGTGTAGTGTGTTTGTGTGTGTGTGTGTGTGTGTGTGTATGTGTTTGTCTACCCATTAGCAGAGACTCTTTCTGACAGGTGAATTTCATCATAAATAGTGAATTTGTCCACTCCTTTTGCAGTATGGAGGGTGTTTTGCTAGTTTTTGTAAGTGTCATCTTGGACTTGCTCAATTGGGGTTTAAAATACAATAAATATTCAGTAATATTATCGATTTGATGGCACTTATGCTATCTGATGAGAACAAAACTTGAACTGAATTGAGCTGAGTAATGACACTACTGTCTTTTGTAGAGCCGACTTTGAAGATGTTTCATAACTGATGACATTGCACTTCCACAAAGCATCACGACTTACCTTCGGCTCGATTACCCGCAGTTCCTGTGCCATCCTCTCCTGCTGCCTTCTCACCGTCACCATCCGGATTCCTCACTGCCGTCTTGGACTGTCATCTTCCCAGCATCGTGTTGTACCCTTGTCTGTCTGTTTCATATTCATTAAACTTTTTAACTTGCACTTGTTTCCAGCTACTCCTTCACCCAGCCGTCACAGAACATTCTCACCATCATGGAAGCAGCGAGCACCAACACTCTAACAGACTTTATGCACCACAGTGTCAAATGCATGGATCAGCAGCAGGGAAATATCTCTAACACCGGACGCGCTATCCAAGCACTGGTGGCACAGGTGTCCGAGCTCACCCAGCAGATCCATCAGCTCACTTCTCCCACTGCGCCTGCACCGCCCGTCCCCCGGGAGACCCCCCAGGACCACTTCCGGCCTGAGCCGCGACTTCCGGCGCCAGAAAACTACTCCGGTGAGCCAGCTATCTGCAGAACTTTTCCAAATAAATGTTCCATGCACTTTGCCTTGCAGCCCCGCACCTTCGCCACCGAGGAATCTAAAGTGGCGTTCACGCTCACTCTACTGTCGGGCAAGGCCGCCCGCGGTGGTTTGGGAAAATCAACATCCATGTTGCGCCTCGTTCCACTCCCTCTCGGAGGAAATGAGGAGGGTATTCAACGAGCCGTGGCTGGCAGGGAAGCTGCTCACCAGCTCTCAGACTTACATCAGGGAACCTCTTCAGTCACGGATTACTCCATTCAGTTCCGCACCCTGGCAGCCGCGTGCCAGTGGAACGAGGCGGCGCAGTGGGATTGATTCCTGCATGGGCTGGCCGACCGTGTTCAAAAGGAGATCTACCTCCTCGAGCTGCCCCCCACACTCAACGGTCTTATTGACTTAGCCTTACGAGTTGATGCCCGGATTAATCGCCTGGGTCGTCAGACCAGTCCTAAGCGCCATACCATCTCTCTAGACAGGGGGCACTCGAGTCGAGAGAACGCGGTCGGTCCCGTCGACGACCACGAACCCATGCAGGTGGGTAGAGCTCGGCTGTCCCGGAGGGAGAGAGAACGGCGGAGGTCCCAAGGACTATGCCTGAACTGTGGAGGCTCAGGACATACCATCTTCACCTGCCCGGTAAAAGAGCCAGCCCGGTAGTAAACTTGAGGCTACTATCGGGTGGGATCTCCACTGGGAAGTCCTCAACAACATCATCGACTCTCCTTCCGGTGAAACTGCGGTGGGAGAATCCCACTCATGACTGTCACGCCCTTCTGGACTCCGGAGCCGAAGGTAATTTCATCGACTCACTCCTTGCACATCACCTGAACATTCCTGTCCGGCCTGGGTCTCTTCCCATCCATGTCACCGCACTCAACGGCCAGGAACTGCCTCACGTCACACACTACACAGAACCCATCACTCTGCTCACCTCTGGCAATCATTGTGAAACCATATCCTTTTTCCTCATGGACTCCCCTGTAGCTCCTATTGTGTTAGGTCACCCCTGGTTAATAAAACATAATCCAGGAGTGGAGTGGGGTTCCAACACAGTCACATTGTGGAGTGAAAGTTGTCATGAGTCTTGTCTGGTTTCTATTTGTCCTGTTGTCCCTGTTTCTGTCTTTCAGAAGGAGAACATGGTTTTGCCAAACATGCCCACAGAGTATCTGGACCTGAAGGAGGTGTTCAGTAAGTCCCGTGCTGCTTCTCTTCCTCCGCATCGTCCCTACGACTGTGCCATAGATTTAGTGCCAGGTAAGTCTCCGCCTAAAGGCAAGTTATACTCTCTTTCTATTCCTGAGAGGGAGGCCATGGAGAAATACATTTCTGATTCCTTAGCATCTGGGTTCATCCGTCCTTCCTCTTCTCCAGCGGGGGCGGGATTCTTTTTTGTGGGTAAGAAGGATGGTTCTCTGCGACCTTGTATTGATTACCGAGAGCTGAACAACATTACGATAAAGAACACTTATCCGTTACCACTCATATCTTCAGCTTTCGAGAGGTTACAGGGAGCATCCGTATTCACAAAATTGGATTTACGTAATGCTTATCATTTGGTCCGCATCAGGAAGGGGGATGAATGGAAAACCGCCTTTAATACCCCTAGAGGGCACTTTGAATACTTGGTGATGCCGTTCGGGCTCTCCAACTCACCAGGGGTTTTCCAAGCACTCGTTAATGACGTGTTGAGAGATATGGTAGATCAGTTTATATATGTTTACCTGGATGACATACTGATTTTTTCTTCATCTCTCCAGGAACACGTTCAACACGTCAGACGAGTGCTCCAGAGGTTACTTGAGAATGGGCTTTTTGTCAAGGCGGAGAAATGCGTATTCCATGCACAGTCTGTTCCCTTCCTAGGGTATATCGTCTCGTCCGAGGGAATACTTATGGACCCTGAGAAAGTTAAGGCTGTGATAGATTGGCCATCTCCAGATTCCCGTAAGGCCCTACAGCGGTTTTCTGGGGTTCGCCAATTTCTATCTGCGTTTCATTCGCAATTTCAGCCAACTAGCCTCACCTCTGACAGCCTTGACCTCTCCCAGTACTCCGTTCAGGTGGTCGGACGCAGCTGAGACTGCGTTCACTAACCTCAAAAGCCGCTTCGTTTTGTCTCCCATCCTTGTGGCCCCTGATCCCACACGGCAGTTCGTGGTGGAGGTCGATGCGTCAGAGGTTGGGGTAGGAGCAGTGTTGTCCCAACGTGCTGTCTCGGACGATAAGGTACATCCTTGCAGGTTTTTTCCCATCGATTATCTCCTGCTGAACGCAATTATGACATTGGTAACAGAGAGTTGTTGGCAGTCAAATTAGCTTTAGAGGAGTGGCGTCACTGGCTGGAAGGCTCAGGGGTACCTTTCATTGTTTGGACCGATCATAAGAATTTAGAATACATTAGAACTGCCAAAAGACTCAATTCCAGGCAGGCTTGGTGGGCACTTTTTTTCGGTCGCTTTGATTTTTTTTTGATCGTACCGCCCGGGTTCCTTAAATGTCAAACCTGATTCTTTATCACGTCTTTTTGATCCCTCCACCCGCCCGGTGACTCCCGAAGTGTATTTTACCTGAGAAATTAGTGGTCTCAGCACTCGTATGGGAGGTCGAGTCAAAGGTCAAGACGGCCTTACAAGGGGTAATGCCTCTGCCCGGTTGTCCACCGAACCGTTTATTTGTGCCGGAGAGGTTAAGGTCCGAAGTCGTCCAGCGGGGTCACTGCTCAAACGTGGCTTGTCACCCAGGGATAAGTCAAACTAATGGGTTGGTGAAACAACGATTCTGGTGGCCACGTATGGCTCGTGACGTCCGTGATTTTGTTTTGGCTTGCTCAGTTTGCGCCAGTGGGAAGTCATCTAACCAACCTCCTGATGGGCTCCTTCAACCGCTGTCTGTCCCTTCGAGACCCTGGTCCCACATCGCACTAGATTTTGTTACCGCCCTCCGGCCCTCTAATGGCATGACGGTCGTTTTGGCCATAGTGGACCGGTTCTCGAAGGCGGCACATTTCATTCCCTTGCCCAAATTACCGACAGCCAAGGAAACAGCGGTCACTGTCCTAGATCACGTCTTTCGGCTTCATGGCCTCCCGGTAGACGTGGTTTCTGACAGGGGATCTCAATTTATATCCAAATTTTGGAAAGAGTTTTGTAAATTGCTAGGAGCGTCAGTTAGCTTGTCTTCGGGTTATCATCCCCAAAGTAACGGACAGTCTGAGCGAGCCAACCAAGATTTTGAGAGGACGTTGCAGTGTTTGGTCTCCAAGAATCCTTCTTCCTGGAGTCAACAACTCTCTATGGTGGATTACGCTCACAATTCGTTACCAGTGTCAGCTACGGGCCTTTCTCCGTTCTAGTGCAGTTTAGGTTACCAGCCACCAGTTTTTCCCAGTCTGGAATCTGAAGTCGCGGTCCCCTCCGCTCACACGTTTGTCCAGAGGTGCCACCGCACTTGGACCAGAGCCCGCGAGACTCTGCTCCGGATGAGGGAGCGCACTAAGGCCAAGGCCGATCGCCACCGGTCAAAGCCTCCCGTTTACGTCATGGGTCAAAAGGTGTGCTTTCTACCAGTAACATTCCTCTGCGTTCCGTATCTAATAAATTAGCTCCCAAATGTATTGGCTCGTTTACTATCACCAAGATCATTAGTCCGGTGACAGTCCACCTCAAACTACCTCCAGCGTACAGGAGGATACACCCCACCTTTCATGCGTCCAAAATTAAACCCGTGTTTTATGCACGTATTAATCCACCTACTCCGGTTCCCCCGCCGCCGCATCTTGTAGATGGGGAACCGCCTTATTCGGTTAATCGTATTCTGGACTCAAGACGGAGGGGATGACGATTCCAGTACCTGGTGGACTGGGAAGGTTACGGTCCGGAGGAGAGGAGTTGGGTACCTGCTAGGGACATATTGGATCACTCCCTTATTGATGATTACAATCAGCAGGTAGGCCTTCTGGGAACTCCAAGAGGAGTTCTTAGAGGGGGGGTTACTGTCACGGTTGGTAAACCGTGATCTCTGGGTTTTGCACTTTGTGGTGAAGTCTGTGTGTTTCGCGTCTGCACTGATTAGTTTGTGGGCGTCTCCGTTAATTGTCATCAGCAGCACTGTCACTCATTACACACTCCCTATATATTGGCTTGTCTCACGTCTTGTGTTTGTGAGAACGTTGTTTCATGTCTGATCTCTGTCTCTTGCTTCTGTGTTGTTTGCGTTGGATGTCCGTGTCTTCCCCCAGAACCTCATCCACTCTCCGCACTTCCACAAAGCATCACGACTTACCTTCGGCTCGATTACCCGCAGTTCCTGTGCCATCCTCTCCTGCTGCCTTCTCACCGCCACCATCCGGATTCCTCACCGCCTCACCACCGTCTTGGATTGTCGTCTTCCCAGCATTGTGTTGTACCCTTGTTTGTCTGTTTCATATTCATTAAACTGTTTAACTCGCACTTGTTTCCAGCTCCTCCTTCACACAGCCGTCACAATTAAACATGAAATTATGAATTCATATTTGCTTGTAAAATTACTGCAGTCATCTTTTGCTTTATTTACAGCTTCAAAAAATCATGTTTTACAATGGGCTTAATCGAAGTTGTTTCTATTGCACAGTAAGTTAGATGTTACCATTTGTATCATGTCTTCTGTAAAGCTGTTTTACAGTTGAAATTGTATTTGTTTCATAATGAATCAGTTTTGCTAAACAAATACTGTTTATTACTGTAATCTGTATTGTATAAAGTGCTATAGAAATAAATGTGACTTGACTTGTCTCCAAAAATCTTACTTTTGAAAACTTTTTTGCATTACCTTACATTTAATATGAATTGAAGACAGCTTGAAACAAATGGAAAAACATTAAGACTGAACTGCTCTTTGATGAAAAAAGCCCAGCTGAGAGGATAAGAGCAAACATCCTTTATTCTGGGCTCAAACAGGAAGTTCCTTCATGATGGGGCGTAATCAGAGCTCTTATCGCAGTGAAAGACTAAACCCAAACAGTCCACTGTTTGTGTTTCAATCTGCGGCTCTATGTGATGAATGAAATGTAAATAAGTGTTGTGGCCCCCACAGGGGAACGAAGAAAGAAGGGGAGAGAAAAAGACAGACAGAGACTTAACATCTGTCCCAAACACACACACACACATTTTAACATTCTTGTTCCCAAAGCATACAAGCACACACACAAATATCCACATGCACAGGAAATAACAGCAATGGAAAAAAGCAGTACTGTAAACATTTCACAAACAGACTGCTTCCTCAAACAGACGTACACATTCACACACAAACAGCCACACCAATAAACTTCAACAAGATCAGTCAGTGAGTCAGTCAGGATTCTGTGTGTTACTGTAATATTTTATTTTCATACATACTTCAGCCAGCCAGCTGGCCTTAACAAGACTGTTGACATCAGAAACAAAAACTCATATTATACTAATAACAGATTATACACAATTACAAATAAAAACAACTGATGAAATTACATTTCATTTACCGTGCATTGCTCCAGAGCTTCAGGAACTATGAGAATCCATTATTTTATATCAAATATTAATCAGAGAACCATGAAAATACTCTCAAATGTGTTGATGGGAAAGAACAAAAAAGACAGTCTGAAAAATCGAATAAATGTTTTAAGCTGAACTGCAGCATGTAAGCAGGCGGAAATGAACGATGAGCAAAGGATGAGTGTAACAGAGTCATTTAGTAGTTGTTGACTTGTCTTGTATGTTAGTAAATATGTACCATATGAAGTGAACCATTACACCATCTTGTCTTGCTTTTGTTTAAGATATTATACGGTCGTTTAAAAACATGTCAGGGTAAGCTGAAGTTCAACTAGTTTTGAGAGACTTCCAAATGATTGCCATCTTTTGGCTAAATAGGGTTATCGGGTTCGACATGCACATTTACAAACAGTTTGAAGTGAAATGTGTGTTGGCAGTGTGTGTACAAAACCATACTATAATTATAAAAATTAACCCAGTTTTTTTTTTTTGTTAAATAATTTCCCCTTTCTCAAATCGAGCCGATCTCAGATGTCTGTCTGTGTGACGTCACAAAAACAGGCCCCTCTTATTTAGCTCAAATTCTGTCGGTCAGTAAAATTTGGCACCAAATTTTGGTTTGCGTTTACTGATGAAGAATTCCCATTAAGGACAGAAAATTAAACACATTTATTTATTAGATCATTTGTAAATAATTTATGTAATGGGGAAAATGGAAACATATTGTTTACTTAGAAAGAATCCAAATGAAGACAGGCCTGCTATGTGGGTGTCACAAGTTTAGGGAACACTAAATTGGTTTAGTAAACAGGGAAAATGTAAATGCTTTAGGTAGTTAGAGGAACATATCACTCCCATCCTTGTTTCGTTGAATTGGCTACCTGTAAAATACAGAATTGAGTTCAAAATGCTGGTCATGGTATTTAAGGTCCAAAATCTGTGCAATAAGCTGCCACTAGCTATCAGAACGGCACCGACTCACAATATCTTAAGATCAAAATTAAAAATTAATTTACCCTCTATGGCATTTTAAAATCAGTGTTGCTTTAGGACTGTATTATTCTGTAACATTATTTTTAACTGTACTATTCTTTTAATGTTGATGATGCTATTTTCTATGTGTACCTTGTCAAGCACTTTGGGCAAAATTTGTTGTATTTAGATATATAAATAAAATTAAAAAATGCTATATAAATACGAAAAAAGAAGAAGAATTAGCCATTTTAAGTTTGATAACTAACAGTAATTTTGGCAACAGTGAATTGAATATCAGTTAAACAATATGGGCCAGTTCTACTAACAACTTACGTCAGCGCAAAAAAGTGAAAGTGAAAGTGACATTCAGCCAAGTATGTTGACCCATACTCAGAATTCGTGCTCTGCATTTAACCCATCCAAAGTGCACACACAAGAGCAGTGAACAAACACAAACCGTGAACACACACCCAGAGCAGTGGGCAGCCATTTATGCTGCAGCACCTGGGGAGCAGTTGGGGGTTCAATGCCTTGCTCAAGGGCACCTAAGTCGTGGTATTGCCGACCCGAGATACAAACCCACAACCCTAAGGTTAGGAGTCAAACTCTCTAACCACAAACCATCTTTTTGGCACTAAAATTGTACTGTCAAGTTTCACTAAAGACCTGCAGAGATTAAATAGCACTGAAAAGGCATGGACACAGTTATTTTTGCGCTTGACCTTATTGAATATGAACATTTGCGCTCGTCAAATCACTGGCATTTGCGCTATTATTTAACAGCCAAAAAAAGCATGTGTACATACACCAGGAAAGTCCGCTAATTTGCTTACTTTGGTCCAGACCAAATACAATGTTGCTTTTTTTCTTTTGGTGCAGTTTGCTTTCACACTTCCCTTTTTGCAAGTGAACCAGAAATTGTAAACAAAACAACACGTGTGCTAAGGACATCCATTCATTGGACAGAAATTCTTAAGCAGGGAAAAGCAGGAGGTTCGAAACCGGGCTAATCATGGAGATTTTTCGTAGTGCAATCGTTATTATTTTACTGATTTTCTTTTATCAGCTACAAACGCAATATGAAGACACTTATGACCATCAAATGAGACAATGTCATCCGATGTTGTAACAACGATTTTGCGAAGACTAAGAAGTGATGCAAGACAGTTCCGGCGGAGAGAGCATGCTCTTATGTGCGTCTACCATGGCATACTGACAATGGCACTGCACAGAAGATGGATTAGGTATATAGAAAGCGAAAGTGAAACTTAAAAAAACACTCTGCATAGGAAAGCAATTTCGGGCTTTCGCAAGTGTCCACTAACTGCGCGACCGCCCATAAACACATTATACAAACATACTGTTTATCAAGCCATGTTATTTTTTATTTGCTTCCGGGAATAGAAAACGACTTGGAACCCTCTAGGGGTCACGCAATACCAAGTCTATCAAAGCTTCTAGCAAACCTTAATTTCTTGGCCTAAGGTTTTTTTCAAGGTACTGTGGCTTCTTTATTTCTTTATTGTTTATTTGCAACTACACTAATTTTGCATTGGTCATATGTAAATGAGATGTTGCGTCTGTTTTTTTATTTGCTCATTGTTAGTAAATCACCCACAGACATTTCCCTGGATCAGATCAAATTTTCTGTGTTTTCGCATCCGTAGCATGCATTTTGATAGGAAAGGATAACGAATATGCATATGATAAGAAATGCATATGATAAAAAAAATTGTTGCCGTTCATATGATACGCAGGTTTCGTGTACTGTACATATGATACGCATCTACCCCACAACATATGCACGCCAAAGTCCATTTTTGTGTATCAGTACCACAAGTTTTCATTTTTATTTGGCATACTATTTATATGCCCTTTCATAAGATCGGGTTAGACCCTAATGATATAAAAGTACATCATATTTGTGGAAGGAGGCAAGTAACAAAACAAAGCTTGGGAAAAGAGAGAAGGCAAGTATTTTATTAACAAAACAATAAAATGTACATCTTATGAACCAAATGAATAATTAAACTACTTTTTTCTCTATTTGAAAAACTGCAATGCATTGCATCAGTTCAGTTCTGTAAGTTCACAGGTCAGTTTGATCATACTGTAACCAGGGAACAATTCAATCTCATCTCTGGCAGATGTTAAAAGGTTAATTGTAAAAGTCTATTTCTCCCGTTCAGGTTCTTGCAGCTCTTTAATTTGCTGTTATTATTGTCTCTCATTACAGAAGAAGCCAACAGGGACCTGACAGGTGACATCCTATCATCCGAGGGAGGGTTATAAAGCTGCTACTCTGGATTACTAGAGGAATTTTAAGACCTATATAAGCCAGTATTTCCTTCATGTTAATGCTTAAAGAACTTTAGGATTTACCAAGCAGAGATAAAAGAGCATATTTCCAAAAAAATAAAAAAAGATAGCAGAGAGGCCAAATATTCATTTGAATGAACACGCTAAGTTCCTTCTCTCTCAAAAGTTACACGGAACAATTAGTAGAAAGCTATTTTTAAAAAAGCAAATATGAAGAAATTGTAATTTCAGTCATGTATAACACTGAAAAGCAAGAACCATAGCACTAGATTAGCATAATACATTTATTGGAGTTCTGAATGAGTGTTTTTCCATCACAGAACAACATTGTGGTCTGGAACAAGAGTAATAAAAGCCAGTAACACCTGCCATTTATAGGGACAATAGCTCAGCTGTGTACTCACCTCTATATAGGACATAATCTAAGTCGTGTCTTGTGCATGTGTAGGTCATTTAACATCCCACTTCCTCTCCTCTCCTCCTTTTGTCCTTCATACAATAAAAGTCCACAACAAAAATATTTATTTTCACATGCTGGCATATAAATCACTTGCTTTTCTCTCTCTCTGTAGCTTTTGGCAGATATGGGCCGCGTGTGTCAGTGTGTGTGTTAACTTTACCTTCTCACGGGGACTGTTTAAAAGCACTGCCACTTTCTTTTGACCCACAGTAAGAAGAGTTGTGTAAAAAGATGAGGTGAAATCGACACAACCATTACACAGGTTAATCTTTTCCTCGTTCCTTAGTATCCATTCTGTCTCTTTTTTTTTAGCAATGTGTTGCACTGTGATCTCTCTATCTCTATTTTCGTCTGTTCTCCACATTTTCGGGAGATGCAAAACTTCCTCCTCTGTCCTCTCTACACTAATCAGGTCACAGGCGTGAAGAAAGCTTTAGGCAAAACCCCTTATGTGTTACTGCTGCATTATCCTGTTCTAGTTAAAGAAGCGCTACCTCTAAGAAGACAGAAAAAGTGAGCGAGAAGAGAGAGAAAAAAGTTTATGGCATCATAGTGGTGTTCACTTTCTTTTTGCATTCCCATGCACTTTGTTTACACATGGCTTGTTAAACGGAGTTTTCCCACAAATGGATACTTCCTTTTTGCCAGCACAGAATATTCTGAGTTCAGTACAAGTTAAGCTCATTCAACAGCATTTGTGGCATAAAGCTGATTCCCACAAAAAATATAAAGACTTTTCTTCGGTTACAAATATGCATGCACTTCAGTGTAAGTAAACACAGCAAATAATTATCTTATAAAATGTTGATCTTATTATTTTATTATTTTAAATTGTCATGGCAAAGAAGATTTAGTGTTGGGTTGGTATCACTGAGATTTTTTTTAATATGTTCCATTTTCATTTCAATTTTAGTAAAAATTTTAGTAATTTAGATGTTTTTATTATTTTAATTCTTACAATTTGTCTGTATTGTTTTTATTCATTATATTTCAGTTCCAGTTCATGCATTGTCCATCTTATTTCCTTCTCTCTGACTTGTCCCCTCTCTCTCCTGGACACCTAACCCATTGAGTTTAATACAATGAGTCTACTTCCCACCAATGCACTTCACAAACATCTGCATTCTACACACCACGTTTCCCAGATACATCACAAACAAAATGCGTTGCTTCTTGATTTTTGATTGGTTCTAAACATAGCAGTGATTGTCAAACCTAGATACAGCAATATAGGTCTGGACATCTCAATTAGTTTTTGACATTTTTGACTGAAGAATCTCATTAGTTTCAAAGCCAGAGGGGTGAAACTGCTTAATCGTGAAGCTTTGTAACACTTTTCAGACTCTCACTTCTTACAGTAGATCTATAGCAAAGAATGACAATTTCTTTGATAACATTGAGATTAACCATGGAAATGTCATCTAATGTTGTTGTTGTTGTTTTTAATATATATTTAATGACAGTCTGATGCTGGTAGGAAAAAAGTAAAGCATTTACAACTTCTAACTACAAATCAGCTAGAGCTGTTAACATGTTTTTATTAAATTCATTTTATTTGCTGCTGTTCTAAAATGGCATTTAACCCAGTAATGAAAATTCTATTATAATTTACTGAGCCTCATGTCATTCTACACTCATAAGACTTCTGTTCATTTTTGGAACACAAATAAGATATTTTTAATAGTCTCTTTTTATTTTTCTCCATCCATTAAAAATCCACTAAACCAAAGCTATCACACATCAAAAAGCAAACTGAATCATTTATAATCATATACAGTATAATATAATAATCATACATAATATAATCCAGTTGGTGTTCTGATGTGTCAAACACTGTGTTTACCATATTTAATGCTCTCAACACATGTGGCTTGATGAATGCTTTTGAAAATGTTATGACTTGCGAAAAAACACTTGACTCATATAGTTTATTTATTTTTTTGTCATTTTTAATGCATGAACATTTTAGTTGCATGGGTTTTCAAATGATAGACAAAAATAACAAGAACATAAAAATATCTTAATGTGTGTTCCCAAAGATAAATGTAAGACTTGTGGATAAGCTCTGGCGTATTTCATGTCATGTTGTATTTATAAACAAAGGGGAATCAGTATTTTGACCAACTCTATAATCATGATCATCGCTTTAATGTCACTTTAAAAAATCAATGTGAGAATCTCATGTGGAGAATAAAAGTTTGGCAAGTGTTTCCAGAGGCTGAACTAATACGACATGTGTGGGCTTTTCATACTAATTGTTAACACACTGTTAATACTTTAACCTGGGTTAGTAATTAATCCTTGGGGTAACCATGAGATTTCACACTGTAGATTCGAAATCAGTGGAGAAATACAGTATGCCTGAAGCATGCAACTTTTTTTAATACGTGCTTGTCCAGCAGTGGAAAGGTCCCTACCGTGAATCTGCTCTAATTTGATCTTTTCTGAAACATACTAGAATAATAATAATGTTTCTTCATTATTAAAGAGATCACTCACCAAAAAATAAAAAAATAATTTTTACGATTTACATGTCATTCCAAACCCGTAGGACTTTGCTTAAATTTCAAAACACAAATTAAGGTATTTTTCATAAAAACCTAAGAGGTATCTCTCCCTGTCCCTTCTGTTTCTGTCACATGTGCGTCACATGCTAGGATAAACCTTGCTTGTTCTTGTGCCTTTTCTTATCTCCTCACAAGACTTGGATCAATCCACTTGATTCATTTTTTTTTTAGTTACCTGGACTTGGAGGGACAATGGAAGGACAGAAACCTGCAGAGTTTCCATTATACTTATGTCACATGTTGAGTATTGAACTACTGAATATCAGAGACTACCTCATTAAAACGTATATGTATATTTAATGAGCTAAATGCAGAGACAGTTTATAGTTGGCTGTCTGTTGTGGCAGAACTTCCTGTAACATTCTAGCAACATAAGTAACATTTTGGCTTTTCCTTTTTCTCACTTTTTCTGTGTTCTTGGGACCATGTTATCTCTCCACTTAGTATGTTTGTTTTTTATTCAAAAATGTGTAAGCGTAATATATTTCTATAAGGAGAATTGAGAATTTTGTTCTCGAACTGTTTGAAAAATCGACACTAAACCCTACTTTAAATCCAACCGATAGTGTTTCCAAAAGCAAACATGAGATGAAAAAGAATATGTCGAATCAACTGTGCCATTTTAGTTTGCTTCTACTAGTCTGAGCTCTTTTATTGTGACTCGTGTTACACGGGACTTGCTTTACACATCACTATTGCAATGCTGTACCAGGTGAGCTACCGAGCAAGTTTACTACATCAGAAAAGCCAAATATATGGAGATTGTTGTAAAAGTGTTTTAAGATCATAACACATACTGTAGCACACTGGTGGTGGATGAGGAGATACCCCCTTACAATGTAAAGTGCTTTGAGTGCTTAGAAAAGCGCTATATAAATGTAAGGAATTATTATTATTAACATAGTGTTGTGCAAGAAAATAAGCCTTTATTAAATTATAATCTACCCCTGTAATATTAAATTGTGTAAAAGGAAATATAAAAAAAGTTGTGGTTTTACTGCCACGAGTGTTTATTTTTAAGTAGGGGAAATTGCAATGAATTGCATATACACATAGGTATGTTTTTGTTTTGTTATATTGGTTTTACAAGAATGCAGGCAGAGGCACATTATTAACAATGAGCCTATCCTGATTAAATATGAAGAAAAAGTAGAGCAGCATTCTAAAGAATAAACTGAAGCTCACAGTGTTTCTATCACTTCCTGTTATTCCGTATCCAGGTGTTTTTCAGCATTAAATCATCCTAAACCTCCTGTAATTCAATGTTTAAAATGTCCCATTATGAAGCAATCACAGGAAACTAACGAACCATTTCTGTCCTGTCCATCATCCTCTCTCATCAACGAGATCATCCACCATGTGTGTCTGTGTGTGAGACTTCATGATCAAACAGCCAGAACAGTGTGTTAATAATCAGACCGAGTCAAAACATCACGGTGGCCACGTACAAACAGAAACACACACACACACACACACTTTAGATTTCCATGTGCTTCAGAGGGAGCCGGAAGAGAGACTCCCTGAGGTGGAATTAATGAAAAACCCTTTCATGGAAAACTCATCAAGCTGAGAGAGAGAGAGAGGAGACTGCTAGCGTGTGTATAAGAGAGAGAGAAACGGAGAAAGTATGAAAGAGATAGCATGTCCTTGTGTGTGTAGTGAGTGGAGGGGGGGTCAGAGCGCGTGACCTCTCATTTCATACTTTAATTAAAATCTCCCCCTGACGTCCTCCTCTCTTCCATGCTGGCTCGCCTTCCCACAGAGGCCGCCAGTGCCAGTGCGCACACACACACACACACACACACACACACACACACACACATACACATTCTTTCCTCTGCCCTCCACGCCCGTACACAAACACACACTCCATTTGAAAAGACATGTTTACTCTATCTCTAATGTCCCCCTGTGTTTCATTAGCTCTGTAACATTCTGTAAACACCAGGGGAACTTTCAGAGCATTGCTTACACCACCATTACACTGAGTACACCAGAGAACTATCAGATGCTAAAACACATCATATGCAAACAGCTAATGGATCCAAAAAACTGTCTTTTTGAGCACCGAATGAGAATTTTGTCAATTAAGGATAAACCCCTTGGTACAATTTGTGTACAAACGGCTTTACTTACGATTTACACAGAGATCTGTTCTGCTTGTGTTTTATGATTAAGGCCCCTTGCATCCACAGACATCATATTTAACTTGTGCGCAACATTGTGAGAACAGCTGTTATCAGAGTAATCCATTCGTTTTACAGTGTGTTTCACCAGCTCAGCAAAAAGAGAGAGAGAAAAAAAACAAGAACTAAGCAACGTTATGTCCTAAAGACCAACATGAATGGGTGCACACCTACTCTATGAAGTCTGTGTGTGTGTGTGTGTGTGTGTGTGTGTGTGTGTGTGTGTGTGTGTGTGTGTGTGTGTGTGTGTGATAAACAGCAGCTGGAGTTTCCCACAGATCAAACAGATCAAGAACAATAATGAACAAAGTGCTGAAACCCCATGATGAACTTTATGCCCAATAAAGAGGTGCTTTATGCTGATATGAATGTAACTCATCCATTCAATACCAGACCACAACCACTTCAAGATAAACTCTAAACCTCAGTTCAACATAAAAGAGATATCCAGACTGTTAGATTTAATCATCATCTCTTTAGATCTCAAATATGTATCGCATATAAGATTGTCTGTGGATGAAATAAAGTGAAAAGTTATTTTTCAAAAATTATGCCTCTTATACCTCTTCACATTTTACATATCTTCTGTGATGAACATATTTTTGACTTTATTTATTTTTATTAATATCAAATTAATATTGAAAAAAACATGTTTAATTAGTCTGGCATGTTATTATAATTAATAATATTAATAATTATTATTATATTATTGGTTAATAAATAGCTATAAGTAAATGTTCGATTACTAAATAATAATAACTTACATAGAGGGAGAGAGATAATTTTTTTCTTTTTTTTCTTCTTTTTTTCACTTCACTGCTTGTTTATCTCTGAAAAACGTTTATGTCAAATCAAAGTCATGTGAAATGACCAACAAATATCATGTATGTATATATATAATGTCCATGGAAAATATGTTCATTTATTTCTATTCACTTTATTAATTTTTAATTTTAATAAATTAATTATAATTTTTTAATTGGTATAATAAGAACACATTTGTTGACACATGTAAACAAAATCTTTAGATTTAAAGGTTTATATTATCTATATTATCTTTATAGCTCTCTTATATATATATATATATATATATATATATATATATATATATATATATATATATATATATAAATGTTAACATAAATGTAAAAAAAAAAAAAAAAAAAAAAAAATATATATATATATATATATATATATATATATATATATATATATATATATATATATATATATATATATATATATTATTTTTATTTTTTATTTTTTTTACATTTATGTCCTTGGCAAATGTTATCTAAGCGATTTACTTTGTGACCAATTCTTAGAAGTACACAATGTGCATTTCAATAAACATGTAATTAGCCATGTTCTGTTTGACTGCATCTCTAAACAAACACCACACACACAAAGGAACCCACACACTGCATGTAAGGTGATATTTTCCAAACTCTCATCAATCCACCTCATCTCCGAGTACACACAGTTACACTTGCACCCACAACAGCAGATGGACACTTGCAAACACAATAGCCCCATAAAGACATCAACAGTATTTTAAGCCCTAGTTCGCTAACACATTTCTTTTATGATACGCAGCATGCCACTACAAAGCTATCAGCTGTCTGAGCAGCTGCATCGGCGGTTTCCAATAGAGTCACTAAAGCTTTGAGAGATCTGAACACACACACACACACACACACAAAGGGTATCTATTTCAACCACACATGTACAGCAGCCGACCATAAACTCCACAGATGTATGTAATGATTGATATTAGAGGATTAAAAATATACTGCAGCCTTGAAAGCGTGACAATTGAAACCTTTCGTGATAATACGAGAGCAAAAAAAAATAGTGTGGATGAATTACAGATCTGGTTCTGTGTCACACATTCACACACTCTTCTATTTTCCTTCCACTAATCCCTCACTCCTACTTGACACACTGTGGAAGGGCCGAATCAAACCTTGCTGACTGATAGAGGCTCGTATTACTGCTGCAAAGGACCTGAAGGTCAAGGGAAGACAGAGACGTCTGTTTGAGGTAAGTGCATTTGTGTACAGTACGTGTGCAGGAGACAGAAGGAAAAACAGCGGGCAAGTACAAGATAAGGGGAATTTTTAAATGAAAGCAATCACACTGACATCAATTAATTGTCTGTTTATAATTTGCTGTCTAGGGTGCCGGCACTTCTGCTATGGGTATTTGTTTCGAGCTTTAATCCGTGGCCTTTAAAATGTCTCCCATTTGGAGATCAGAGAAAGAGAACACACACTGACACAATCCTCTCACACCGAGCATTCACACAACTTGAACTCTGAGACAGGAAAAAGACACAAATACATTTTTGCAGAGTATTCGCAAAAGGTTTGCACTAAGCTACGACTGTCATCTCACTTTCTCACAAACGCACACACTGATGAACACACAGGCTTCAATAAGCTCCACTTCACAGATGGAGAGTTTCTGAGAGAAAGGTTACAACACAAAGGATACATCACGTCCATTTAAGACTTTCTGGAAGTGAATGTAATTCTATGAAAATAAATAATTCAGTAAATAAAGGCTGACTAAGTGCAGGCTAACTGTAAGAGAAGACATAGGCTTTTTTTTTTTACTCTTACGAGCAAAAACAAAAACACGCCGAGCCAGATGCCTTTTATGGACATTCAAAACTTCCATGCTAGTGAATCAGCCTTTAAATAATGGAAAACATTGTGTGCAACAGAAACCGATTACAAAGTCTGTTGAGCATTGTGAAGTGCTGCAGTAAATCAACAATTATTTTTTATGCTGATCCAAGATGCGTTTTGTTGCTTCAAAACATTTACCGTTAGAATTTAGTCATAAAAGGAAATGCTCGGAGTGATGAATGACTCTGTAAAACAGACAGACCAAGTCAGCACCTATAGGGCATTTTTTTCTGTCTGCCAGAAAAAGCTCATGGATTAGATGACGGTCAGAGAAGACATATCTTTTCAGCAAAGACGAGCGCTGAGGAAGTAGACTGATTTGATGAATAACAGCAACGTAGCTCAAGAAAGGACACAGAAAGTTATTTGTGTCTCACAGCATGGGGTGGATGGGTGGTTTTGCTGTTTATTTTCTTCTACTGTTAACTTGTGTTGTTTTATAAAACCTATTTAAAGAAACAATAACGTGCCAGTTGATCAGAATCTCTTTATCCGGTCATGATGAGTCAAAGTGCCAAACTTTGACTCAGTATGAATCATTTCTGAGCCACCCTTTGCACTCAGGCCAAGAAAATCTATGACAAAACTATTTCACGAGGTGGCAATTTCATATGATTAAAAAAATAATGATGAAGTAAACAGTAAAAAAAAATAATATATGAATGAAATTAGCCACCAATTCGGGTAAAGTATTGCATTGGCCTCAGTCTCTCAGTTTAACCTTCTCAGTTATGTCTTTAGAGAACTCAAGGGACAGAGGTCCAAGAGTTTAGCCCACGCTGTCTGCCCTTGCTATCTGATCTCCATTCAGCTCTGCCAAATTAAAAACATTAGGATGCCAGACATCAATTAAATAGTCATTATACAGAAATAGAAACATTTAAGTTTGGCGGTTTTGAGCTAGAGTTGGTCAGATGCATTTTCACGACCAGTGAGAAACAAATAGCAAATTATAGGCCAGGAGTGATACAAATTTCAAAACACATTTGTAAATTTCCTGATTAATCCTGAGGCATTAAAAGTATTAATACGATTAGGATATAATTCAAAGTGGAGGCAAAAAGGGCGGGAGGACTGTTAGAGAGCACCCTTTTAAATCTGCTGCTCTGGGCAATATGAAAAATTAATTAATTTCTGCAGAGAATCAATTTCTATATTAGACACCGCCGGGGAGCGAGCGCTCAGGCAGGAATCAGATTCTAATCTCGTTCCAGTAACTTGTGTCACAAGCGCTTAACATCTCCTCGCCAGTGCCAATGGCTGCCGAAATGTGCTCTTTAATAAGCAAGCAGCTATGAGCTGGGGTCATAAATTTGTTAACAGACACCAAGGTTTAGATAAGCGAAGCTGTACTGTTCTTTCAAACAAGGCTCACTTAGTTCTCTTTAACTGATAAACAAGTGTAGCCTACGAAAAAACTGTGAAATAACAATCTAATGGATCCATATTATTTTTTATTTATTTATTTTTTGTTCTCTGATAAACATTGCTCTGGGCTGCATTTCCAAAAAGCATCATAAACTTAAGCTGATCACAATGGCAATTATGATATGATACTTAGCAGAATTTGCTTGTATTTGGATGAGCAGGAAAATAGTTCTATTCCAGTTATCCCCTAACATAGTCTATTTGTCCAATTCAATACATATTATAGGCCTACGCATTACATTTCTAGTTAAACGGTAAACAAAATCAGTGAAAAAAGGCTGAGTAACTGTATTTTTTTATTTGAGTATCGATACTTCTATCCCTACTCTTTAAGTGCACTCACGCACAGATGCATCAGTATGTTTTCCATCACTCTAAATGTCAGATAAATTTGCTTTATTAATAGGCTAATAAAGGTTGTTGTTTTCTAAGCGCACAAACTTTGATAGCAACAATGTCAGCAGAAAACTATAGGCAACAGTGACAGCTCAACAGAATGTAGAGCTTTTATAACCAGTAATCTGAACTGATAATAACATTCAGTAACTACATGTGCTTACATACACACGTGATCAGAATTCTTGGTACCCTTGATAAACATAATCAAAGAAGGATATGGAATTAAATCTGCATTGTTGTGCTCAGTGAACCATTTTTGTGTTGTTTTTAAGGTTTGTATTTAGATTATTGTCCGGTTGGAAGATCCAAACATGGCCCATTATAAGATTTCTAACAGAGTCAGTAACTTTTAGATTTTTTTTACCTGTTAATCTGTATTTGATAGAATCAATGATGCCATGTATCTAAACAAGATGTCCAGGACCTCCAGCATAAAAATAGGGCGACAACATTAAAAATATAGCAATATATTTTATTGTACACATGGGGTACTTTTTATCCCTGTGTTCACCAAACCCATCTTGAGTGTTTGCTGCTAAAAAAGCATTTTTTTGTTACATCTAACCATAGAAGCCAGTCCCAGTCTGGCTTGAAGTTCCATTCGTGTCTGACTACTAATGTGCTGGAGATAGTTTTTTGGTTAAAGCATTTTATTTTCTTTATTTCTTTTCTTGAAGCCCTCCCAAACAACATGTGGTGATGTAGGCGCTGTTTGCTAATTTTTAAAATGGTTTTCTGACCCTGAAACTCAACAACTTTCTGCAATTCTCCAGCTGTGATCCTTGAAGACGACTCTCTCTCTCTCAAACTCTCCTCCTCAACGTGCATTAGGACGATATAGACACACGTCCTCTTCCAGGCAGATTTATAACATTTTCTGTTGATTGGAAATTTTTAATTATTGCCCTGGTGGTGGAAATGGGAATTTTCACTGCTCTAGCTCTTTTCTTTAAGCCACTTTCTAATTTGTGAAGCTCAATTTTCTTTTGCTGCACATCAGAAATATATTTTTGTTTTTTCTAATTGTGATGGGTGATTAATTTGGAATTTGGCCTTTGTTTTCCCTCCTACTTATACTTCCTGTGAAACAGAAAGCCATGGCTGGATAATTTCATGTTCATAATCATCCTGGTCTGCTCAAATTTGTGAATATGAATGGTAGCCGCATGTATCAAATTCAAGGTACTGATGCTTGCCTACAACACGACTACTGGCGCTGCACCTATACCTAAACTAACTAGTTCAAACTTATGAGCCCTCCAGAAACTTGCATTCTGCAAGTAAATGGTGCCTTGTGGTGCCATCCCAAAGGGGTTCAAAATCACTCTCATGGACCTTTTCCTGGACTGTGCCTATCTGATGGAGTGACCTTCCAATCTCAATTCTAACAGCTGAGTCTTTACTCATTTTCAAAAAAAAAAAAATCTAAAGACACATTTTTTCACCAGCACTTGGCCAACTAATACTAGCACTTACCTTTTCCTTTCTATTCTATTCTATTCTTTAAAAAAAACTATTTGTACTGC
Source organism: Carassius carassius (assembly GCF_963082965.1). Classification (NCBI taxonomy): domain Eukaryota; kingdom Metazoa; phylum Chordata; class Actinopteri; order Cypriniformes; family Cyprinidae; genus Carassius; species Carassius carassius. The sequence continues at coordinate 21,364,005 of NC_081761.1, forward strand.
GCTAGACTAACTGAGACTTGGCACTTGTACACTGTTGTTGTTCTTTCGTTGGTCCGATTGCTTCTATTGTTTTCATTTGTAAGTCGCTTTGGATAAAAGTGTCTGCTAAATGATTAAATGTAAATGTAAATGGGAATATATTTCACATATATTTTACTCATAAGAATTTATATTGGTTTCCAGTAATTGTGGCCAATGTGTATTCGAGAAAACAACATTTAATTCATAATGATATTTTCCCCCATTTTAAATTCTTATTCTCCAATGAAAGGTTAGATTTTTTTTTGTGATTTTTTTTTTTTTAAATAAAAGATCAAAGGGATTAACAGTTCTGACCACGTGTATAATTATGCCCCGTTGTGAGTCACTGCAAATTCATTCTAGTATTCAAATGAAAACTGCATGCGTCATAAAAAAACGAAAGACATTATATGACTCCTAGAAGTGATACTTGAGGTGCATCTGATATGAGACAACTGCCGATTAACCTGTGAGTTGACATTAGTAACAAAAGAGGACTAGTCCCATTAAATATTTATATAATAAACTGATAAGATCTCTCTCCCTCTCACTTTTCCATATTTATCTCCAAAAGTTTTTGTTCTCACCTGATATGTTTTAGAAAGAATCAAACAGCTACATTCAGTCCAATTCTGACTGCCTGACTGATGGTGAAAGACACCTGTTCTGCCCAAAAGGTAAGTGTGATGTAGCCTACTGTATATTCAACACATTTCAGCATAAAAGTAACCTGATATGTGCACGATTATCAAAGGTCAAACTGTTCAAACTGGATCATAAGCAGATAAATGTGCAGTGCTCAGCAAAGAATAAACAGTTTGTCTGCGCAAAATACAGTGCTGATTGGAGCTCAATAAAGCTGCATAGTGCAGTGTGCCAAGCACTTAAACTATTTTTACTTTAGTGCAACTTTTAAAAACTTTTCAGAGTATGTTTACAGTATAGAAAAGATGCCAACTCATCCCGCGTAGCTCTGAGAAGGCTATATTTACCTTGCATTGGTACAGTCGATATACAGAGCCTCGAAGTCTTTTCTCGATATAAGTTTGCAGCGATTGACTCCGGGCTGAATCGCGCCGAGTCCACGGAGGACGCGAACCTGCTCCACGTTGCACACCACAGGCGTTATCTCCAGACGTTTGAGTTTAGTGTACACGGTGTGCAGTCCACCGACCAGGTGCTTGAGAAACAGGTCAAACGCCTGCGGGAGGCAGATGAGCTCGTTGCCGTTGACAGTGAAAGACGCGAGCTTTGCGCCTCGGACCTCGACCATCTTACACTCGTTGTTTTGAGGGGTGTTTTCCACCGGAGAAGGAGTGGAATACACGGGTTTGTGCGGGAGACTTCCGATGGGGATGCCCGGGCTCGCGGAGGAGAGCAGTTCCGATCTGAAGAGGCTCGGTCCGGATGGGGTGACGGACAGTGAGGGCGAGAGGGTCGCCGGGGTCGAGGAGTTGACTGCCGCGGGGACCGACATCGGAGGCGCGTGGGCCATTGGTGTCGCGGGCAGCAGAGCAGCCGGTGTGGCCATGTTCAGCACTAAATAAATGTCTTGAAAGTGTTCGGACAAAAGTAACGGATCACGGGAGAATTAAGAAAACAACGACAAAAACAACTCGCTAAGTAAAATCAGCCTGGCACGGGGGGGAACGAGATGCTGTCTGTGCGTCACGACATCGATCAAAGCGTGATAGTGACAGTGGGAATAAGTGAGGAGCTGCGCTCGGGCTCGGACAAGTGGAATCTGTCACATTGTGGTCCGGAGGAGGAGCCAAGAAACAAAAGAGTTTGGAAGAGCGCGCACGTGCGTTCCTTTCTTTCAGAGCAGGTAGATCTGAAACATCAACTTCACAAGAACTCATGCTATGTTGAGCAAGGTTTACAAGGTACCCTTTATAATATTCACAGTAAAGATAAACAAATAGAACAACAGACTACACGGTGAGCGTGTTTTTTAAGCCGTTGTCTGTTATGTTGGTTATGTTATGCAACTTGGAAAGGTTACAAAGTTTATGGCAGGACAGCCATATATTGTATGAATCCATGCTTGAAATGAAATGAACAATAACAGCACTTCAATAGTTAATAGCGCTTTTTACATGCACATGGGCAAGTGATTAATTCGCCGCGTGAGAAATTCTGATGAAACAATATTGAAAGCAATTTAAATAAAGCTCATTTAAATGTCAATTCTCATGGTTGGGGCTTTAATATAATTGGCTATTTAATTAAAACAATTTTCACGGTCATTAATACAGCCAGAGCGTTGTAGTGCACTGACATATTTTAATTACATGGTATTAACAAAATTGATATGCCTTAGAAAGCACGGTGAAAATTTGAATAAGAAATGATTAAAGCGATTATACATCATCCCCTTATGGACATTACGAGTATATGACTGGTCAACACTGAGAAAGAGAATAAACCAACTTACTGTGCGTTTGCAACACTTTTTTAAGTAATGGGGTGAAGAAGAAAAACAGGTTACTTGCTGCTTAATGAAGAAGAATTTTCCACTTTTTTTGTTATATTATGAGGTAGAGCATTCAAAGAGACAGTATATAAAGCTTATACTGCCATCTATTGTGAAGGATTTAGGAAGTGAAAATAATTAAACTGAAATGTCAACGACTATTTGTTATTTGCAAATACCCAAAAGTGCTCATGACTTCAGGTCCTATGGTTGGTAAGGGTTCTCAACATTTACAACCGCTAATCTCAGAATAAACACTTATGGTGTCTCTTGAGGCACAGAGACATTCATCTCAATTATCAAAATGCACTTCTCAGAGGCATCATGATATCCCTGTTACAGCAGGAGCCACTTACGTACCCGATTTCATTGAGACTTACAGCCTGCCACTTGGGCTTAGTGACATTTCAAAACACATTTCACAAGAAGTGTAGTCCTCCGGTCAGTCAGACAATCCTATAGTAGCCTATACACACAGTGTTATCTGCCAATATTTTAACAATTATTTTACAATAACATTTTTAAAGGGCCACTCTAAATGATTTCATATATGCATGGTTTAAGAGTTCACTTCTGCTTTTAATGCTGATGGTGATTTCTCACATTTGCTGAAAACTGTCAGACAATCATTGGCTGTTCTCTTTTCTCGTGTTACAACTTTGCATTTACCAACATATCTCCACAATAAAACTGTTGCTGTTGAATGAATGGCTCCGTTAAAAGTAATTTCATGCATTTCAAGAGGAATTTAACACTGATGTTTTCTAGTTACTTTTAAGTAATTGGCAGTAATTGCCTGCTTCCCTCAGTTCCACATTCCTTTATTGAATTCACTACAGTGATTACAGCAGTTCCTCATTGACTTCTCTATTAGAGCTGCGGCCAGAGTCCATTCCCTGACCTTCTGTTCATCGATCGTGCACATTTGTCACTCCTCTATTATAATGCAAAGAGAACATTTGTTATAATGTACATCCGATGCCTTTGCACAACTCCAATCAATATGTTCAACTAAAGACTGTACTGTATAGAGAGAGACAACAATGTGTATGTAATTTAAAATCATATATCATCATATGCTTATAAGCCCTCATGGACATGATTCTACCTATCTACATACCTATCCACTCAAATTCATGTTTTACTTTCTCTTATCCCCTGTGTCACCCTTAACACCAATGTACAGGACGTAGAGTGGGAGGGAGTCAATGCCTCAATTCACACACCAGCAGCCTATTAAGACCATGGACATCCATCAGCTAAAGCTGCCATGCTTTCAAATGTACTGTGCTGGGATGGTCCCTGCAACAGCCCTGTAATTTAATTCCCCCTGCCATGCATACACCTTGCATAGCCACGTCCCCTGATGGATTAATCATGCCATTTCCACGAAGGTCCTTCAGAAGAGAATGAAATTTGATGCAGCCACTGACGCTTGGTGTCATAACTCAAGCTACGCAAAAACACCAGTTTCCTGTTTTCCTGAAGATGGATGTGGGTTTCGGGGAATTGCTTTGAATGTGTTCTTCGTTAGATTAGAATGTATGGATTTATTCCCAGCTTCAAGGATAAAGGGGAACAATCTGACTGTATAAATTTGCCACACTGCAAAAATCCTATTCTTCACCTTAGTTACACGTTTCCTCCGCGGTGCGCTGAGGCTGAGACCTCCAGTACGATCCCGTGTTCCCCCCTGGGATTTGGTTGTGGTTCTAGAGGCTCTTTGTAAAGCTCCATTCGAGCCAATACAAGATATCTCAGATAGACATCTGACACTTAAAACTGCCCTGTTACTGGCAATCACCTCACTAAAGAGAGTTGGAGATCTTCAGGCCCTTTCGGTGGCCCCTACCTACTTAGACTTTGCCCCTGGTATGGCCAAAGCATTCTTATACCCTCGAGCGGGTTACGTTCCGAAGGTTCCCTCTGTTACACCACAACCTATCGTACTGCAGGCCTTCTGTCCTCCTCCCTTTCGGGAGCCAGACCAAGAGAAGCTAAACTGTATGTGTCCAGTGCGAGCACTGGACGCATACGTCCACAGAGCTGCCCTGTGGAGAAAATCAGACCAATTGCTTGTTTGCTACGGTCCTTCTAACAAGGGTTCTCCTGCCACCAAGCAGACCCTTAGTCGTTGGATAGTCGAGGCTATCAACGTCTCCTATGAGTCCTCTGGTCTTCCCCCTCCTTTGGGGGCCAAGGCTCACTCTACTCGGAGTATGGCGGCCTCCAAGGCCTTCTCAGCAGGTGTGTCCCTCTTGGACATCTGCAACGCTGCGGGGTGGTCCACGCCCTCCACATTTGTCCGATTTTACAATCTTGACATGCGAGCCACGCCGGGCTCTTCTGTTCTCTCGTCTTAGCTGTGCTCTTTTGACTACACACTAGGCAGGGATTTGGAAGTCTGGCAGCGTGGGCACATCGTTCCCCAAAAGCGTTTCGACGCAGCTCGAGTTCCTGAGAAGGAACGTCTCAAGGTTACGTATGTAACCCTAGTTCCTTGAAGGAACGAGACGCTGCGTCGCAGAGCCATACTCCCGGCACCCCTGCCGGCGCTTGCTTCCCTACTCGAAGCTGAAGCCAGCTGCACGGCACGTGCTTTTATAGCTTCCTGGTCGCTACGTCACCCCGCCCGTGACGTCACGCCTTTCCGATGGACTGATTGCACACGATATTTAGAGTCGGTCTCGTCAGGGACGTTCCCCAAAAGCGTTTCGACGCAGCGTCTCGTTCCTTCAAGGAACTAGGGTTACATACGTAACCTTGAGACGTTTTTTTCTCACCCAGATTTCCAGTTAAAGAATACTTTTAAAGGTCTTATTAAATCATTAGTGTTGTTAAATATGTGAAAAAAAGTGATAAGTGAGTAATTTGTTATTAAAAGTAATCTAAATCATAGTTCTCATCCAGAGGGCCTCAGTAAAATTCCAAGGAAGCCAAAGGATGAGTTTAAAATAAAATATTTTTTATTAATATACTACCTTAGTTACATTATTATTAACATATTAATTGATCTCTAACTTCAAATGCGATAGTTTTATTTGAATTTTCCAGATTGTTTTTTACTTTGTTGAATGAATGAATGAATGAATGAATGAAAATATCAATAAAAAAGCTTGAAACCAAGCAGATTTGTCATATTTACAGCAGAAATATTGTAGTGTAAATGGGGGGGGGGGGGGGGGGTCTTTGAATATTCTGTTGGACAATGTGGGGCCTAGATTGATAACAACCAATCTAAATTATATCTAAAAATATGGGATATGAGCATGCACTGCCCAAAGCTGTGTGTGTCAAATGTCAACCGATACCAAAACAATACAATTTATTGTTAAATAAAAATAAATGAGAAAATAAAATAAATACAAATATTGGTATAAAGCTGATATGGTGCAGATATACTGTGCTGCCTTGTTGCATAAAATAATACTTTTTTTTTGTTCCTTTAGAAGACTTGAAAATTATTCTACAATTAATTTTATACTTTTTTGTTCCAACAGCAGTTTTCTTGTTTTACAGCAACCTTTGACATGTTGAAAGATGGGAATAAAATCTAAGCAAGCTGAATCATGCTAATCAATTATTGTAGGTACTAAACTTGTCCATCAATAAACTCAATTTCTTTTTCACTTTATAAAAGATCCTATTTGATGAAATTATATGCTTGCGTTTTGAATGACGTCACATAGCTTCAAATCTACTGCAGCAGGCATCTATTCAATCAATCAAAGACTATGACCTGGCCTCACTGTGGGTGTGACGTAACATTCGAGACGTCTATTCTTCCGTGAGACCTTGTTGTGGACAGCGACATGTTTTAAGATAGAATATATTTATGTGAAGGCTTGCACATGAAATTAAAGCTAAGACTTCCAGCCTAGTTCAATTTGGGGGTGGGGGTTGGTGGGTTTGCACCCAGTTTTATTTAGGTATGCTAAAAAGATGCCCACCTCACATTGGAATTCACTCCAGCTTCTTCTAAAACATCACTTCCATGATCAAAGTCAGGGAGGGGAAAATATCTCTAGAGTGCCAGTCATGGAGATGAGATAGAGTAGAAAAATGCCTGACAGCACTCCTCTGTCAGCGCTTAAACACTTTTTTTCTGTTTTCTAACAAGTTTTTTTTTTTTTTTTTTTTACAGACAAAATTAATTGTGGGGATGTGAGATGCCTGATTTACATTCATTAAAAGTCATCTCCAGAAGTCAAGTTCAGTTCCAATCAAATTTGGGTAATTATGCAGAACAAGATATTCCCTGAAGAGTGGAAAACTCAACTTTTTTGAACATGTCACTCTCAATGAACAAGTTTAATTTTAAATATACTGTACGTGAGGAAAGGGTGAAAAGGTTATTCTAAAAAAAAAAAACTCAAAACAACAGATTTGGACATACTACTCATTTCACTGTTTTTCACATACAATGTTAGGGCATATTCAGACAAAAGTACTGCTTTCCCTGCTTAAGAAGTAAATAAATAAATAACAGACTTAACAGAGCCTAAGCTAGTCTTAGATGGATTAAGCTGGTCTTTCAGATTACCCAGCTTTAGGCTGGTTAAAGATGTTTTATCAGGATTTATACAACGACTCAATAAAAAATAAGTTATGTACTGTATTACATTAACTGCATTTTAGATACAACACTGCCATAAACTTTCTCTATTTTCACAATAAAAATAGTTTTTATGAATGAATCACTTGACTGAATGATTCATTGGCTCACTCATAACAAGTCATCACCTATACTGGCGTCAATAAGAGAATTACTGAAAAAAACCCACTTTATTTAATTAATAGATTTTTAATTTAAGCTTTTATATAAGTATTCATCAACACATATGTTGCATAGAGCATGTCAAATATAACATAGCCTTCTAAATCTCATCGGTTTTTGCAAGCAAGCACATTTTAGATTCTATTTACCACATATTCTCAGTGTGTTGCAGTATGTGTTGATTAATGTTTACGTGCATGTGAATAAACACCAACATCAAATCTGTAAATCAAGCAATTATGGCTCTTCAGAAGACTTTACGATCTCTTTATCAATTTTTTGAACCATCAGTTTGGGTAAAATGACTTTCAGTAGAGGGACAGAAATCTCTCAGGTTTCTTCTTATGTTTCAAATTAAAAATGAACTAAAGTCTTATGGTTTTGGAACGACAAGAGGGTGAGTAAATGATTTTCATTTTTTGGTAAACTTTAAAATAAATCAGCTTCATAAAATAAGTCAAACAGTTATTTAATTTATATAATGCCATTTACAAAACATTGCTTTAAAGCTCTTGGACAGTAAATGTGGACACATATAACATAAAATCTTCGCTGTAGAGTTAGGAATGCTCAGATTTGTCCTGTGATTTTTCATTCTTCTATTTCCTGAGGTTTATCTCCTCTTTACCATCCATTCCAGAGGTCTGTAACCTGTTGTGAGGAAGAACGCTTCCTTTAAAACGCATGGAACTGAACTTTTCCACAAACAACTTCTGTGACCTCAAAGGCAGTGTGATTTTTTTTATCCTTTCCTCTTGAGGCAGAGAGAGGGCGAGGGTTATTCATTCGTGCATAGCTGTGTGTTGAGTTTGATGGATAAGCCTCATAAGCATTGATGCTAACACTCAGGTGCACACTCTCATTCTCTCTCGCTCTGGTTCTTCACAGATCATAGAGCATCCTTTTTCTTACACTCACTTGCTCTCTCTCTCACACACACACACACATTCTGCCCCTTAGACCCCTAGCTGTGTTCACTTTCAACGACATCCATCAAACCTAAACAAGAGGGGTCATTCAGCTGGCAAATAACCTTCACTCAGCTACAGCAGTGAGCAAGCTGCGGTTAAAAGACTCAGTTGCCTTGAGAAGAAGTTCTCTTTTGTAGTGATGCAGGACCAGCTTCTGAAAAAAAAGAGACATACACAGCACTGATTGCCGCTACGTGTTTTGAAATACAAAACAATAACAACAACAAAATAACACAAACCATTATATTAACCAATACAAACTGTAATTTAAATGGTGTAAAATATAATATTAAAAATATATATGACAACTTGCTTCAGTTACAAAAATATGATTATACTGGTAATTTAGTTTGGAGGACAACTCACAAACTTCATTCTAATTTTGAGGAGCCCGAGGCGGAGATGGAGAGCTGAAGAGCCAGGTGAAGCCAGAGCGACAGAGGACTGAGGTGGAGCCGAGGGGATGAAGGAGCCTGACGGAGGAATGAGGCTAAGCCAGAGGAGTGGAGGTGCAAGAGGGTCGACACCAGACCAAGGCGGAGCTGGAGGGACGAGGAAGCCAGGTGAAGTTTGTGGACTGCCGGACCACGAAGGAGAGGAGGAAGCTAGGAGCCATGATGGAGCTGATGGGTCAACAGACCGAGGCAGAGTCCAGGCCTCGGAGGCTGGAGGCTGAGGTGAGGTACACTCAGATCATGGCGACACTGAAGGATGGAAGTCCCACGGGGCTCACACTGCAATGATGGTGGGCTGAGGGCAAGCAGAGGGGCTGCCAGACGACAGTGGTGGAGGAGGCTGGAGTGGGTGGGAAGGCGAACATTTTCAAGGAGCGGCCATTGGAGGGCAAATTCTAAGAGTAGGCACTGGAGGACACATTCTAGCAGCGGGCACTGGAGGATTGGAAGCCCCCTCAGGGCTGGACGAGGAAACCAAGGATGAAAGAGGGCTGGATGGAACCAGTGAAGATGATGGAGAGAGGAGGTGGGGCAGTTCGATGGTACTGGCGATTAATCCCTGGGAACTGGCAGGGAACGGAGATTCATTTCTCACCAATGTCCACTCTATGAAGGCAAATTCCTCCCGAGGACCATCTTCGGACGACAGTATTATTAATATTCAATTCAATTCAAGTTTATTTGTATAGCGCTTTTTACAATACAAATCGTTACAAAGCAACTTTACAGAAAATTATGTTTCTACAATATTTAGTAATAGCTTATAAGTGGTGACTGTCAGTTTGTGCACGTATGACAGGATTTGTAGAAAAATTTATACAAGTCGTAGTCAGCCAGATGATGAACATTATTAATATTGTTAATAATTAATAATTAATATATGATGCAGTCACACTTGTAGCAATATTTGTTAGTTCTGTTGTTGATTCAGGGTAAGCATCATCTGGGGTCCTCTGAGGGTCAGCATCATCTCTTCTCAGGTGTTCTGGATCCAGACTGGAGCTTGTGTAAATCCTAGTTACATCCCGTGGCAAAACATAGAAACAAATAGAGACATCATTAGCATAGCTGCTGTTCCAACAGAGTAAAATTAATTCATTTAACCCAAGCTAAAGAATAAGAATTCACATTTGATCAGATACAACTATACTCACAATTTAAGATACATTATTCAAATGCTTGGCGGAAGAGATGTGTTTTTAATCTAGATTTAAACAGAGAGAGTGTGTCTAAACCCCGAACATTATCAGGAAGGCTATTCCAGAGTTTGGGAGCCAAATGTGAAAAAGCTCTACCTCCTTTAGTGGACTTTGCTATTCTAGGAACTACCAAAAGTCCAGCGTTTTGTGACCTTAGGGAGCGTGATGGATTGTAGCGTGGTAGAATGGTAGCGTATCCAGACCAGATGGTGGATCAGCACCTAGAAAGGACCTCTACTGCCCTGAAAGACAGCCGAGACCAGGACAACTAGAGCCCCAGATACTGATCCCCTGTAAAGACCTTGTCTCAGACGACCACCAGGACAAGACCACAGGAAACAGATGATTCTTCTGCACAATCTGACTTTGCTGCAGCCTGGAATTGAACTACTGGTTTCGTCTGGTCAGAGGAGAACTGGCCCCCCAACTGAGCCTGGTTTCTCCCAAGATTTTTTTTCTCCATTCTGTCACAGATGGAGTTTCGGTTCCTTGCCGCTGTCGCCTCTGGCTTGCTTAGTTGGGGTCACTTCATCTACAGCGATATCGTTGACTTGATTGCAAATAAATGCACAGACAATATTTAACTGAACAGAGATGACATCACTGAATTCAATGATGAACTGCCTTTAACTATCATTTTGGATTATTGACACACTGTTTTCCTAATGAATGTTGTTCAGTTGCTTTGACGCAATGTATTTTGTTTAAAGCGCTATATAAATAAAGGTGACTTGACTTGACTAGAAGGCTAGTTAGGTACGCAGGAGCTAAACCATTTAGGGCATGGGAAATATGATTTTCAAAAGACAAGATGCTGTCTAATATAACACCAAGATTTTTGACTGTAGAAGAAGTAACAGTACATCCGTCTAGTTGCAGATTGTAATCTACAAGATTCTGTGTAGTGTTTTTTTGGTCCAATAATTAATATCTCTGTCTTATTCGAATTTAATTGGAGAAAATTATTGGTCATCCAATCTTTTACATTTTTAACACACTCTGTTAGCTTAGATAATTTAGAGGTTTCATCTGGTCTCGTTGAGATATATAGCTGAGTATCATCAGCATAACAGTGTGCTAATTCCGTATTTTCTAATAATATTACCAAGGGGCAACATGTATATTGAAAATAGAATGGGACCTAGGACGGATCCTTGTGGCACTCCATATTTTACTGATGATAAATGAGATGACTCCCCATTTAAGTAAACAAAATGTTAGCAATCGGACAGGTAGGATCTAAACCATCTTAGAGCATGCCCTTGAATACCTGTATAGTTTTGTAATCGATCTATGAGTATGTCATGATCTATGGTGTCGAACGCAGCACTAAGATCAAGTAAAACTAGAAATGAGATGCAGCCTTGATCTGACGCAAGAAGCAGGTCATTTGTAATTTTAGTGCAGTTTCTGTGCTATGGTGGGGCCTGAAACCTGACTGAAATTCTTAATACAGATCATTTTTGTGCAGGAAGGTGCTCAATTGAGCAGACACAACTTTTTCTACAATTTTAGACATAAATGGAAGATTTGAAATGGGCCTATAATTTGCCAGTTTAATAGGATCTAGTTTTGATTTCTTAATAAGAGGCTTAATAACCGCCAACTTGAATGGTTTTTGGATGTGACCTAAAGATAACGACGAGTTAATAATATTGAGAAGCGGTTCTTCGGCTACAGGTAACAACTCTTTCAGTAATTTAGTGTGTACAGGATCTAATAAACATATTGTTGGTTTAGATACAGTGATAAGTTTATTTAGCTCTTCCTGTCCTATATTTGTAAAGCACTGCAGTTTATCTTTGGGTGCGATGGATGAAACTGAAGTGTTAGACGCTGTTGAATCTACATTCGCTATTGTATTTCTAATGGTATCTATTTTATCAGTGAAGAAATTCATAAAGTCATTAATATTTAACGTTGGTGGAATATTTGAATCAGGTGGCGTCTGGTAATTTGTTAATTTAGCCACTGTGCTAAATAAAAACCTTGGATTGTTTTGGTTATTTTCTATGAGTTTGTGGATATGCTCTGCCCTAGCAGTTTTTAGAGCCTGTCTATAGCTGGACATACTGTGTTTCCATGCAATTCTAAAAACTTCCAAGTTAGTTTTTCTCCATTTGCGTTCAAGACTACAAGTTACTTTCTTGAGAGATTGAGTATTACTGTTATACCATGGCACAGTACGTTTTTCTCTAACCTTTTTCAATTTGATGGGGGCAACAGCTTCTAATGTATTAGAGAAAATAGTGCCCATGTTGTCAGTCATTTCGTCTAATTCATGTGTATTTATGGGTACAAATAGCAGTTGAGATAGATCAGGCAGGTTATTTGCAAATCTGTCTTTGGTGACTGGAACAATAGTTCTGCCCAGACGGTAACACTGATACATATAGTTAAATATCAGTGATATGCAGCATGCACGATACAAGGAAATGGTCTGTAATATCATCACATTGAGGTACGATATCTATAGCAGTAAGATCAATTCCATGCGATATAATTAAATCTAGTGTATGATTAAAACGATGAGTGGGCCTGGTGACATTTTGCTCGACTCCAAAAGAGTTTATTAGGTCAGTAAACGCAAGTCCTAATGCATCATTTGTATTATCAACGTGAATATTAAAATCTCCCATGATTAGCGCCTTATCAACTGTAACTAGAAGGTCTGAGAGGAAATCTGCAAATTCTTTTAGGAATTTTGTATACGGCCCTGGTGGTCTATACACAGTAGCCAGAGCAAGAGATACATTAGATTTCTTTTGCATGTCTGACAGTGTAACATTAAGCAGAAGTATTTCGAATAGGTTAAACCTGTATCCTGTTTTCTGGGTAACATTGAGAATATCACTATATATTGTTCCAACAACTCCGCCACGACCAGTCTGATGGGGCTCATGCTTATAACAGTAGTTTGGTGGAGTCGACTCATTTAGACCAAAATAATCATTTGGTTTTAGCCAGGATTCAGTCAAGCAGAGTACATCAAAACTATTATCTGTGATCATTTCATTTACAATAACTGCTTTGGGTGTGAGTGATCTAATATTTATGAGCCCAAACTTTAAAGAATGTTTTTGTTCATTTACTTTACATGTTTCTGGTTTAATCACAATAAGATTTTTTCTAGATCCTACATTAAATGTATATTTTGACCTCACTATTCGGGGAACAGACACAGTCTTAATAGATTGTACAGTGCAAGTACTTTTATCATTTAAGCGGGTGGAACAAAAGTCATCATAATGGTTATTTGAGAATTGTCTTACTAGTCACATGGAGCGAAGTGTCCTGGAGATGTTGTAAGAGAGCAGCTCCGCTCCAACTCTGCTGGGGTGCAAGCCATCAGCGCGAAACAGCCTAGGACGCTACCAGAAAAGATTCCAGTTATTAACAAATAGCAGTATCTGTTCTTTACACCATGATAACAACCATTCATTTAAAGCAAAAAGTCTACTGAACTTTTCGTGTCCTCGTCAATACGTGAGCAGTGGTCCTGACACGATGATCGTCGCCGTGGGCGTCGTGCTGCGAACCGTCTCGATCAGGCTGCTGAAGTCCTCCGCTGTGGATGCATCCAGGGTCCGTGGTGTCCCGGCGCCGGAGTGAAGGACATCTGGGAAGATCACATCCTGGTTGCACCGGGCCTGTGCAGAGAAACACACACAGTAGACGTGGTGGGACTGTTAACAGCACGCTGTATACTTACCCCGGACTTGTGAGTGTCAGCCCGGGATGTTTCCTGGGCCTGCCTCACCTCCAGGTCGCGAATCTGCTTCCCCACGGCCTCGAGCTCGAGCTGCGAATGTGTCCTCGCCTGCAATCAAAGGTAGACATTCATCCGCCATTAAAGCAAGTAACAGTGAGTACAGCAGTGGTAATGTGTGTGAATAGAGTATTAGCAATGTAAGCGCAGTTAGCAGCAACCACGCCGCTGATGCTAATGGGCTATAAGCTAATAGCGGACCCAGGAGATCAAAATAAAACTAGTGATAACGAGGCGCTCTGTTTCTGATTGTTAAGTGATGACTTAAAGATAAGTTGCTATGGAGGACACCAACCAGACTTTTTACTTGAGAAGATGGAAAAAGAATTGACTGGTCAATAGTCATAAAAAATTATCGGATTTTACCAGATTAGACTTCATACTGTCACGATCATCAGCTGGAGTGCCCATGAACTCCTATAGAGGGCACTCCACTCAGGACTCTGGCATCTTGTAATTCCATTCCGAACTCCAATTCCCATCCTGCCTCATACCTAGGACTGAATGCGCACACACACACACACCTTCATCTAATTACACACACACCTGCAGCTAATACACACACACACACACATAAGCAGCACACTCATACCAACTGTTTGCGAAGTCTTGTTTAGTTCTGCCTGGCATTTACAAGCGTTATCCTAGTGTTTGTTCCTTCCGTGTTCGACTTTGGATTGTTTATACCGACTGTGATTCTCTGCTGCCTGCCCCGACCTCTGCTTGTTACTGTTTCTGATTTTGGATATACCTTGACACTATTGATGCTGTTACCTGAATTCTGCCTGTCTGACCATTCTTATTAAACATACTGCATATGGATCTGAACGTCTCTGACTCCATGTTACACATACTTACAAGATGAATTTCAGTTTTGTCACTATTAAGTTTAAGGAAATTAGATGAAAACCAGTTTTTTATTTCAGCTAAACAGCTTTACAGAGAATTAATAAAATAAGAAAAAATAATTAGGCATTAAAGATAAGTAAAAATTTGTCAGCATAGCAATGGAAATGAATTCCAATCTTTCTGAAAATTTGTACAAGAAGCAGTAAATAAATAATGAATAGGCCCCAAGACTGAGCCTTGGGGAACACCAGCAGTAACATGCAATAGTGATTTTAGGACTCATTCCTGCAGCATATGAATTGCTTATATACTGAATATATGGATTCACAGGAAACTTCAGAGCGTATAGTTGTAACTTCTTTAAAAATGTGTAACATTCCATTTACATGTAATAGGGTCTGAACTCAACCATGTGACATCTGAAACGCTCTCAATATATGGGAAATTTTACGCTGCCAACACATTTCTGTCAGCACCACATCCTTTCAGCTGTAGCCTAATATGCCCCAAGGTAATGTATTGTTGTTGGCTGCACTTTACAGGCCACATGGATCTTGTCACATAAAAATAATTTAAATATAGTCATGTGTTATCTAAAGCTCTGTTTGCAGTACAGCGAACTGGGCCTGATAGAAAATGACAGGTTGCTTCTGGTCTTGTCGACAATAATATATGACCCACTCAAGCCTGCAGAGAAAGAGTTCGGTAGCAGATCAAATTCATGAGGCCTAAATATCATTCCATCCACTCTAATTAGACAAATAACTATGTATTAAATGCTAAAGCCCAATTGAGAAATCCCTTGAGGGAGCAGGTCAGTGAGTCACAGCATTGGGAAGAGCACACCAAACATCATCAACATCATCATCATATTTCCTGTCTAAAGCAGTATACTTGAAGATGTCTTTTCCTTTAGCAGAGCCTGTGATTCAAATGAGCAAGAGGGCAGAGAGCATTGTATGATTATTAATGGGAAAAGATTATGCGTACGGGGTTGAGGGATTAGTTTAGCGACCTTCACAACACTAATTGAAACAAGTACGAAAAAACTCGGCGGCACTGTAATCAACTAAAACACGGCATCATTAATCATTATAAATAGCGCTGTCACAACACGAGCATTAGTATTATCAACCCATTTTTGTTTGTCTATTGGGAAGCTCGGGCCGGACGCTCGGAGAATCGAAGTGGCATTTAAACGGCGCCGCTGATCAAACGGGCATTGAGGTGACGCGCCTCGCGTACGTTCATTTGCAGCTAATGGGAATTGATGCACTTCTGATGAAGTTAGTTACAGGCTTAACATCCGGAAGAGTTCAAGTCTGCCGGACGTAGAGTTATTTGTGACCACATGAGAGGGTATTAGCCTATTAAGAGTGAAAGAAAAGTACTCTCATAGAGGTCTTTTGACAGGTGTTCGTGAGGAGGCTGTGCAAAGATTAATCGACGCCAAAAGAAACGTAACGTGTGTTGTGAGACAAATCACAGCGATTGTCACGTTGAACCACGTTTCATACAATATGATTTACATCTTAAAAAACAACAACACAAAGTTTTTGGGTTATAGGCTTGAGTTTAAAAAATAGATAGATAGATAGATAGATAGATAGATAGATAGATAGATAGATAGATAGATAGATAGATAGAGAGATAGAGAGATAGATAGATAGATAGATAGATAGATAGATAGATAGATAGATAGATAGATAGATAGATAGATCAAGATATCCTATACCACCTGCTATGCCATGCAGCACTTTATAACCACTTTAGATGTGCTTTTGTGCCACCTTTACAGTGTAAATTTAGTTGATAGATATCAAATAAATGCTGTTCTTTTGAACCTCTGAACATTAAAGAATCCTGGGGGAGAAATGTAGACCTTTCCACAAATATATGAAAAAAATATGAAACAGCACAACTGTTTTCAATATTGATAAAATTTTAAGTTTCTTGAGCAGCAAATCAGCATATGAAAATTATTTCTAAGGATTATGTGACACTGAAGACTGGAGTAATGGCGGTTGAAAATTCAGTTTTACATCAGAGGAATCAATTAGATTTTAAAATGTATTTACATAGTAAACAGTTAATTATAATAATAGCCTATTTATAATTATCTTTCACAGTGCAATGTTTTTTACTTGATTTGAGATCAATGCATAATGAACACAAAAGGCTTCTTACAAAAACAATTTTTTTTACACTGTAAAAAGGGGTAATCTGCAATTGAGCTATTTCCTGATTTAATCCATAAAACTTTGTTTGGATATTGATAGTTGGTTCAGTGATATTAAATAATATTTTGAACCTTTGAAGTTACCTTTTTTTTCAGTGCTCCAACCCCAAACCTTTAAACAATATATGGTATGTTTAAGCTAGACACTTGTCTAAAGAAGTTGTATTGTGCTTAGTTGTTTTAAAATATGCTATTGGAATTTTAGGTTTCTGCAGAGAATGAACGTCCAACTCCAAGAAGGGTCCAAGGGCCATAATATTTGCTGAAAGAAAATATTTCAACAACGGTCATCAGACCCATTCTTTTTAAAGGAATTGTTTAGAAAAATAATGGGATTATAACCTACAATTATACATTTTAAACTTTCAATTAACCTTGCACAAGGGTATTGTCACTTCCACCAGCTTTAGATTAATACCAGCTGTTTATCACATAGCTGTGAACAAAGAACCCTGTTGCATTGCATGCATCACTTAAAAGGTTAAAACACAATTATTCAATTTACAGCTAAACTATTGATAATTACATACCTGAACACACAGAATTCCCATTTAATAACAAACATTTCATTAACCTACACCGAACACAAGGGAATTTACATAAACAGTTACTGAAGGTGGATGCTATTACAGAGCTAAGCATTGTTTTTTAAATTGCTTTGCTAATTAAAGCAATTAATGCATGAATTAGAGGATGGGAATGTGATAATTACACATCAACCTCAGAATACTTAATTGTGTTATTTGGTTTCATCCGTTTTAGAGGTTCAATTAACCAAAGCCAGTGTAGGCTCACTTGCAAACTCTTTATTGTGTTCATCTTGAATAAAATCGATTATAAAACTGACCACGAACGACATTCAAATGCTGTAGGAGTCAGATGCATATTGTTTGGAGACTGATGGGTCATTCAAATGTAGCCTGTAAAAAGGTTTCGCTGGTACTGATGAGTGATGTCACTGTCACTGTGGCAACCTTTATGATACTAATTCACAGTGAGGAATAAACTACCCCATCGTTGTGCATCATTAGCCGGCCTCATGAAGAGACACGCCTGGTCCGCTTTAGTTGATAACACCTGTCATTCCAACAAGCGGTCGCAATCTTTCTACACATGCTGCTGCTGCTTGTGTCTTTCTTAAAAGGTGACTCAGTGGAGAGGCCTGAAGATGGTGCACCCTTGACCCATACTCAAACTATGAGTATAGCCTTATTTAGTGGATTCAAGCATAAAAATAAAAGGCCAAGTATGGTGACCCATACTCAGAATTCATGCTCTGCATTTAACCCATCCAAAGTGGGCACATGCACCAGTGGGCAGCCATTTATGCTGTGGCACCCAGGAAGCAGTTGGGGGTTCAGTAACTTGCTCAAGGGCACCTCAGTCATGGTATTGCTGGCCTGAGACTCAAACCCACAACTTTTGCATTAGAAGTCAAACTCTCTAACCACTAGGCCACAACTTCCACACAAACTCTATCAGAACCCTTTTTGAAACCCGATCCATTGGTGAGAAAGAGATGTATTACTTTTTGGGTTAATTATTTCTTTAAACTATAGCACATTCTGCCGAAAACGTCTGTTTGAGAAACGACTGGACTCGGGGTTAATATTTAGCAATAAGAGCAGACATAAGGTTGAGGTGATTAGACACATAAAGGAGTTCTCGCTGCAGGAGTGAAACATTATGCCTCCTGTCTGCAGGAACCAAGGACACAGCCACCTCTCCCTCTCAGCACGGCTGGGTGTTAATGAAGCTCTCGCCAGGTATGATGTCTTTTTGGCTGATCTAAGATCCACAGTGCTTCTACCAAGCGTGACCTTTATCGTTCCCAGAGACTGATGTCAGATCTGTGCAAAAAAGCACCTGTGAGTTGGAGAACATCTGATCCAACCTTTATTGTGTAATATGCATGGCCATGACATTTACCGTAAATGATTAAAAGAAATAAATGGTAAAGGACTGCAATTATAATGTTATGACAACACAAAGCAGAAGTAATTAACTATAAATGCACTGCTATCGCCATCACGTGGTTAAAAGACGTAAACGCACATAAAGGTACAGATGAAGTGTTTTAATGATCAGAGGTACACATAAAAACAACACAGTTAGGGTAAAAAAAAAATAAAAAAAAAAACCTTCACACACCCTTTTTACTGACTTAAACGGAGGCAAAAAGGATTCCACATAGTAATGTCTATTTTGAGGATGTTTTTCCTTTTAGCAAACAATATTTAAATAACACACAAAAAGGAAAAACAGGACACTTTTAATAGTCCAATTGTACATCCTGAGGCACTTGAAAGTAGGTCAAACACAAGGCAAAACAACTGCTTTAACAAATTAATCCTATGTACATGTTTATATACACAATGCATTGTGCAGTTTTCTTTCGTCTCAAACAGGGACCACTCCATCATCAATGACATTTTGATAGGTCATCCTTGACTAGTGCTGATTTCAGAAGCCTAAAGGATCAATAAAAGATGAAAGTTAAAGAAATGACAAAATAAAACAACAAATACACATTTGATTAAAAAATAAAAGTAAATGGTATATTTAAGGCATATAAGCTACATCTGCATTCACGGTTTTTATTTAAATAGTTTAGTAGTGACAAATGAATGCTGAAAAGTGGAAAAATCCCCACCAAGCCTAATATTATCTGCTTGCATTAAAATAGAGTACTTGCTTCAAATTATTCCTCTGGCAGAAATTGAACAGGTTATTTCTAATCAGCCAAAAACATACATTGCTTAGTAATCATTTTACAGAAACTTCAATGTTTTCTACCAGGTAAACAAACTGAGTATACAATATGTGAACTGCATGGTATGCATGGATTTGCACTTTGAAATTTTTACTTATCAGACATTACCTAATTTTATTAGGTTACTGAATATATGCATAGATACAGGGGTTAAAGCAAAAAAAAAATCCTGCGCATGAACTTTTTCCGGGGGTGGGGCGGGGCAGCACATGCAAAGCATGCAATGACTGTGATAACTTTAACATTTGAAAGGATACTATGGCAAAGTTATTGCTTTCTTTATTCAAACTGATTTTCTTTTTCATAAATATATGATTGACCTGCAGAATGAAAGCTGTATCATACACTTGGAAAATTATGAGCTATATCATTGCTTATCGACACTAGGGGTGAAACAATACACTTAGCTAATGAGATGAGACAAAGTACAGATACTTGGTTCACTAGAATGTGACAATATTTTAATACTGTTTTTAAGAAGTTTTCACTAAAAAAAGTTGGTCTTTTTATTACAAAAAGTAAAACAATGCAGTTGTATTTAGAAATATTTAACTAATCTAGGGCTGTAACTAATGATTATTTCGGGAATCAATTAATCTACTAATTATTTTGACAACTGAGTAATCCAAATTTTTTTGTTGTTGTTGTAACAAACAGACTTAAGTGAAAACCAGGCTTTAGTATGACTATTTATATATAAACTAACAATGAGGCAATAATAATTGGCTCAAATAAAACATCAAAACCATGAAATTACAAGATTCTATTGAACAACACTGTTAAAATACATAATGTAATATGCCTATATATATAACATTAACATAACTTAAGTACATTATGTATTACAACAAAAACCTGCAGAGGGCGCCAACGGCCTGGTTACGTTTAACTTTACAGCTTGATTAAACAATGTTTAAATCCATTCAATTTTAATATTTGGCCTCGTGCAGAAACATTTATTTTGAAATCGCTATGTACAATACAATGGCATATTTAGACGTAGGTCGATATATCTGCTGTGTTGGCAAAGGCTTATAAATGATTTACGTTACAAATCTAATGAGATAATGCACACATTTTTTCCAGATTACGTTAAGCAAATAAAATTCACAAGCGTATACAGAGGAAGAGTTTAGCCCCTTTCACACATACTGTCTTTACTGGTAAAGTTACCATTAATAGATCATGTGTGAACAGGACCTTTTCAGAAATCCCGGTAAATATGTTTTGGCAATCATATCATTCTTATGGAGATGACATGATTACTCTGAGCTGTTTACAAAGCTCCACTGCTTTATAATGAGCTTCTCTATGTAAATACGTGCTACGTGCTAGATGGATATATTTGACCATTTCGCCTCACAGCTTTTTGTCGCGCTTCTCCATTCATCAGAGCTGCGACTCTGCAGTTGAATACTATTATGCGCGTATCATGTTTATAAAAGCAAAACATTCTGACTGGCTACTGTTACTGTCGGAAATCCGGCTTGGTGTCGGAAAACTTTAAGCCCTGTAGTTATGCAAGATTTTGCATCAAAGCAAAATAAGGCAGAGTGGATAAAACCAATGAGTGAAGATTAAATAAGGCTGTCACTGCAAATACATACACTGACGTTACCTTTAATGCGTCCGATGCTCTTCGGAGCTCTTTGATAACTGATGACAGAGCTTCGGGATTGATCCCCTGCTCACAGAGACGGACACATATCGACAGAGACTCCATGTCCAATCCTGTGTTCAACAACCTGGATATCTCCAGGAGAGCTGGACATGTAAGAACAAAACACAGAGATACATGAGCCACATAACTGCTCCACTGAATTAACAGTGCGATTTATGAGAATGAATCATGTAGTGTGCAAACCAGTGTGTAACAATACAGATTTCAATTATGTTTCGAAAAAACAGCATTTTTAAAAAGAGTATTTCTTTTTTGTAAACATTTTAATCATACCATCCATAGTCTCCCGGACAGCGTTCATGTTCGCGCTCGCGGGACTGGCCATGATGCTACGTGCTAAAGCTATTTAAATAATTAACGACAATAACAAAGCACTAGCATTCGTTCAGAAGACCTAAAACGTCTACTCCTGTTAATCTCTGATGTCTTCCAACAATTTGCTAATTAAAAAACGGGCAGCGTCTCAAATCTCTCATCACACAGTCTCCAATCCATAAACGAACTAACTGAAAGCAGTTCTGTTCAGACCTCGCGGTGTTTGTTGCGGCAATCCTATCAATAAAGTTGTAGATGTTCAAAAGGAAGTTAACGTTACGTCCGGACTGCTGAATTGTGATTGGCTAGCACCTCTTGAGCGAAAATTAAATCAGACGTTAGAGCCATTCAGCGATCACTGTTTGGCTTGTTTGAGTTTCGTTGCGTTGTGAGTATTATTAATTAATAACATTTCTTACCCGTTTTTGTCTATTTAAACACATGTGATTTTAAGACTGCAGACTAAAAAAAGGTAAAAAAAAAAAAAAAAGAATCCGATCAATAATCGTTTGATCATCACAATCGAGATGCAATGATATAACGCAGTTAATCAAACTGCATGACCGATATAACGTAACGTTATATATTGATATTCTGAAGGATTCTCCAGTCTTGCACTCATTTCTGTGTTGTTAAAACGTAGCCTGGTTGGCAGGACGCCGTTTCTAAGATGGGGGATACAGCAGAGATTCATATAACACCCGAGACTCCTGGAAGACCCGCTATCCGGAACCCGTTTGAGAGCCCTAACGACTATCACCGTCTGCACGAGCCCCTGATGCCCAGCCCGTCCGTCTTCAAGAGCTCCACGAGCTCCTCCGCGGTGAGTGCGTGACTCTGCATGTGAGGGGAAATCATCATCAAGGATAGAAATGTCAATGTGTGTGTGGTGTTTGTTGTAGACACCAGCCAAGTTCAAATGGTCGATTGATGAGATGGCAAATTTACTTCCTGTGGAAATAGACCCAGAGGACATTCACCGCCAGGCTGTGTTTTTTAGCCAGTCCAGGTATGTATTGCTGTTAGTATGTTTATTTGAAGTGTTTTAAAATAATATTTATTTATTTTTGTAAATATTTGTTAATATTCTCATGATGTTAACTCAGTTGTGTTTTAACACATCAAGGGCAGATGCTGAGATCGAGGAAAAACGGCAACATGCTATTGAACAGGTAATACTGCTTTACTTCTTATAACACAATGCCTGTTCATAAAAATGTTTTATTTTAACTAGAGAGAAAGCTGTGTTATTATTTTTGTTTGTTCAGTTTTTCACTAAAGGTGCAATTGTTCCCTCTCCATGGGGACCACCAGCGGCTAAACCAGTAAAAATGCCACATCCTAACAGTAAGTCATGGAACATAAAACAAGAGATGTTCTCATGCTACTTTATTACAACCAATGTAGTTTTTCATAGATATTAACTAAATTGGTCTCATTAGGTTCTTTGTCCCCACTGGTAACAGAGACGCTTCAGTCATCAAAGAAAATAAATGGTTTGTTAAGCAGCTCTAAGACAGTTTATAAGTGATCAAGACTGTAAATATAGAAATGTATCTGTTTGGATTTAGAGTAACTGGTCTTTACTTTTTTTGTGTTTTAGCCATCTGTCAGACGGTCTTGTCTCTACCTGTGGACTTCAATCTTGAAAAAGTTCTGGGTAACCTTTTTTTTAATTATTACTTTATTTTAAAATGAAGGCAAACATGTAGTTTATAATAAAATGCTGTTCAAAAGTATAGGATCGATAGGTTTTGACCATTTTAATAATCCAAAAAATGTACAAAGGTTTGGACAAAAATACAGAACTGTTTTAAACATATATAATAAGCAATATATACTGAGCAGCAAATTAACATATTAGAACATTTTCTGATCATGACACTGAAGACTGGAGTAATGATGCTGAAAATTCACCTTTGTATTAGAGGAATAATTGATATTTTTAAATATATTAACATAGAATTTTTTTATTTATTGTAATTAGGGCTGTGCAAAAAATCGAAGGCGATTTCACGCGCATCTAGTCAGTAAAGGCACTCCTAGTATATCTCCAGCACGTGCATTCAGATCAGGATTGCCAGGTTTAAAAAACAAAACCCTTTCCAATTGATCTCAAAACTAGCCCAATCGCGTTTTGTTCCGGGCGATAAAATACACTTTTTTTTTTTTGGTGGGTTTCCCTTGGTAAAATTCGTATTTTAGGGGCTTAACATCACTTTACTGGGATCTTTAAATTGTTCCATAGTGTGACATTCTGTATTCCTTCTGAAATTATTTTTAATCACCATTTAGCTTTTCTTAATAATATTTGAATGCATGGTCATATGACTTAATTAACTGAGAAATAAGATTCAACATTTGTCCTTTAAAAAACTTATACGAGTGGAATTAAAAAATCTTACTTGGTTGCCATTTTATTCATATTAAAACATGTCTACAAGCTATTTATGCAATGACTACTTATATCTCTAACACCCTTCACAAAATCCTGAAAGTGCTTTTGACAGAGTACAATATAAGGTCAAGTGCAAATAGGTTGTTAACAGTCTAACCTCATTGCACTTCTTAAATTTTGGGGTGTCAGGTCTTGTCTATTTATTATTTAAATGTGGCAAATATTTGCATGATTTTCTTTGCTTGGATACATTTTGATATTAACTTGAGCATTTCCTTTCTGTTGCACCAGGTGATTACTACAAGACAGAAGAGCTAACCGAACAGGTGCAGGAGAGCCTTAGCTCCTCTTCTTTGCGGCGGAAGCTGTTTCTTGATGGCCATGACAGTGGCTCTGAGTCCTCTACCCCTTCCAGCCCAGACAGATATTCCCATAATGTTCCTCCCAGCAGTCGAGAGACGGTGTCTTCTGTTATTGTCTCTCCACTTCAGTGTGGCATTCCAACTGGGACGCCCTTGTCTGTATGTACCAGATCATAGATGATGACACTACAAGGGTGAAACTACACCCTTGTACTTAGAACAATAAAATGTGGTTCAAGGGTACTTGATATCTGAGATCTTTCAAATGTAATATTGTATTTGATCCGTAATCTTCAGGGCCAGTTTTCATCCAGTCCCATCCAAGGCCAGGGTCGAGCATACAGTCTGGGCAGTGATGCAAGTCCCATGTTTTCAGAAAGATCGTCGTCTGCTTTCAAGTCTCCTATTCTGTCGCCCATCAGACTTCAGCATGCTGTGACGCCTGTATCAGGTGAGAAATCTATGATGGTGCCAGGTTTTTTTTTTATGTTGTATGCATGCCTATATATGTAGTGCAGGGGTTCCTTGAACCCTTTTTTTTGTCAGCTGAACCCCGTAGACATAAAAATGTTTTACTTAAAGTAGCCCCTGAGAAGGTAACATTAATACAGAGGTTAAAGGTTTAGTTCACCCGAGAATGAAAATTCATCCATGTTCTATTCACCCTCGAAGCGTCCTAGGTGTGTGTGACTTTCTTCTTTCAGAATAATCCAATCGGAGTTATATTAAAAATTGGCCTTGCTTTTCCAAGCCTTTCAGTGGGGTAAGCGGTAGGGGTGCATGATAAAGATTATCCGATCATTAATGTGCATCTTGTCAGTAATGCCGGTTCTCTAATCAGCGGTAAATTCCATCAGGTGCGTGATTTCACATAGAGCAGCTGTTACTACACAGAGCCGTTGTTAACTGACTAGCTGCGCAAATAAATGCTGATAATGAACGTGTATTTGCGCAGCTAGTCAGTTAACAACGGCTCTGTGTAGTAACAGCTGCTCTCTGTGATCCAGATTTTTCTAACATCTGCTGACTGTGGGATGCGGAAGACATGCAGGCGTAAGATGGAAGACATATGGGTTGCACGCGCGCCTCTGTGTGTACGGGCAAAGATGGAAACTTGGTTTCCTTACCTTAGCAAAGGAAAACTAGTCTCCTCTTGGCTTATTTCAAAATCCTCCGACATTTTTCTTTAAATATATTGTGATATCCGATAATACATTAAATGTTACAATGCATATGCACAATACAATGCATGTGTGTGATGCTGCTGACACAGGAGCCAGCATTGTAACGTAGAACCCAGATGCACTGGGGCTTGTTTACAAGCAGAAGATGCACACTGTACATAAAACAGTCTTCCTAAAAATGTCTGAAGATCTTAACAGAGATGATGGCTTGCAATTTTCTGCCCAGCCACACTAATTTGAACCAGAATATACAGATGATGAACTGATGTTCTATGTCAGAATGCAAGTTTCCACATTGAAGACTGACACAGAAGAGAAGAAAATGTTGAATTAAAACCTTATTTTTGTTTTCTTTGCGTACAAAAAGTAGCTTCATAACATTACATTTGAACCACTGTAACGTGGACTATTTAAAGGATGTCCTTACTACCTTTCTGGGCCTTGAACGTGTCAGTACCCTTGCTGTCTATGCAGGATCAGAAAGCTCTCGGATTTCATCAAAATATCTTAATTTGTGTTCTAAATGGGTATAAAACAACACAAGGGTGAGTAATTATTGAACTATCCCTTTAACAACACATTTGCATGTGTATGGTTCTCTGTTGTTGGGTAATGGTCAGGTGACCAGCAAGTAAATGGCTAAAATATTTAATAATTTTTGTAATGAATCATTTGCAATATAATTTAATTATAATTATTATCTCTTCACCAAGTCATAAACCCCCGCTTAGACTTTGGATAAATGTGAAGTCACATAAAACTTTGTCTTTATAGGTGAGAGGAAAAGGCTGTCGTTTTTGTCCCCTGATGGCATTCCTACGGGCGGCTCAGTCATGGACATGAACCGATGTGGAGAAAGCCCATTGGTGGAGGGCTGTTCCCCTATTCGAAGCTGCTCCCCCTTTCAATCCCGACCCAGAAACAGAGCCTGTATGTGGACCTCTCCTTCTCACATTTCCCCTATCCTTCACCCAATCCTCCAGGACAAGGAGAACATCCATCCCAGTGAACCTTTACCACCCATGGACCTGGACGCTAACTCGACAGAACCTCATGTCCAGCGAGATGGACACCGATCTGGGGAAAGTGAGTCAGAGGCCTCCGTGGCTGTTTCTGAGCAGATGGATCAAGACGAGCCATTTGTGAAGGGCAGTGGAGGAAACAATGAGTCTGACAGAAGGGAAGATGAGAATGAGGTCATCAGCAGGAGCAGAGAGGAATCCTGTGGTTGGGTTCCTGAAGAGGACACTGCATCACCAGCTAGACTGTCCAGCTCTCAAACAGGCAGTTTGCCTAACGCTGAGAGTACGCACATGTTCGCGGAAGGAAGCATTACACCATACGACATTAGCATGCAGGTTAGTATGCATGCTGTCAGATGACCAGAATGCCAGCTGCTTCCAAGTAGCCTCCAAACACTAGACAACTAAATAAAGAGCCATTTCATTAGTAGCCCAGCAGGTGTAGTTGACATAAAACCACTGCAAAACTGTCTGGAAGCAGCTGCTGCTGTACTGAATCTCTTTTGCTCTAAGAAACGTAGTTATGTTTTATTATAGTAGCACTATTTAATGAGACTAAAATGTAGTAGTCATTATTGTTACTATGACTAAGTTTATGCTTTATTAATGATTTTTGCTAGCTTTTAATGATGGAATTGTGGACTATGGTCTTTAAGTAATTGTTAGGCTTAATGTGTCCCTCATGTTCTCTGCAGGTGGATAGCGGTTATAACACTCACTCAGTGTGCACTACCAGCTTAATGGACACCCTCAGTTCAGACAGCCACAGTAAGGACATGCTGGACACACACACTGCTGAAGAGGGTGTACCTTTCACTAGACACACTAAACCAAAGGTAAAGTCTCACACACTCACAAAAAAAAAAAACATTCACTCTTGTCACATTTTAATACTTCATTCAGCTGTTTCGTTGCTTTAGTTTTGTACACTCAAGATCCACTGTATTCACTTTATTATACTTGATGGTAGAATACACTGTGCATAGCCACACTAAGAAATGTTTTGTTCTGCAGTTGCTCACCCTGCCGCACTGAGCATGAGGGACAGAACAGGCACTTTACACTCTCTTACCCCCAAAGCTGAGGAGGACATGCGCGGCACATTAAGCTGTATGGTGCTCATGTCATCTCATATGAATGCTGAATACCGTGGTTGGTTTTACTGTCTGAGCCTTGTGAAAGTTTTTGTACTGACTAATCTACAGTATTTATTCTTGCTCCAAAAAAGAGATGACTTTTATACTGAGAAAACTTGAATTAGTTTTAAGATTATGTATGGGTTTTATTGATTGTGAAATGTAGCTTTCATTACTTGTGATTTGTTAGAAGAGGGTGGCAGGTGTTTAACCATTTCCTCTAGCTGTTTTTATAGGGCCTTTTTTTCTACAGTCTTAAAATTATTTATGAATTAATCATTCACTAATAAACATGGAGATACTACTAGGAATACATATTATGGTGACTTGCATCTAAATTGTAATAAAATGTCTAGATAAATATGGTGATCGTTTTATCTGCTTGCAATTTCTTCTTACAGATGATGATATCAGACTTCATCTTTGTCATCTAATATATTAACAAAACGGCATCACAGTAGAATGTACCATTGTTTTAGTACAACCCCAATTCCGGAAAAGTTGGGACGTTTTTTTTAAATTTTAATAAAATGAAAACTAAAGGAATTTCAAATCACATGAGCCAATATTTTATTCACAATAGAACATAAATAACGTAGCAAATGTTTAAACTGAGAAATTTTACACTTTTATCCACTTAATTAGCTCATTTAAAATTTAATGGCTGCTACAGGTCTCAAAAAAGTTGGCACGGGGGCAACAAATGGCTAAAAAAGCAAGCAGTTTTGAAAAGATTCAGCTGGGAGAACATCTAGTGATTAATTAAGTTAATTGATATCAGGTCTGTAACATGATTAGCTATAAAAGCTTTGTCTTAGAGAAGCAGAGTCTCTCAGAAGTAAAGATCGGCAGAGGCTCTCCAATCTGTGAAAGACTGCGTAAAAAAATTGTGGAAAACTTTAAAAACAATGTTCCTCAACGTCAAATTGCAAAGGCTTTGCAAATCTCATCATCTACAGTGCATAACATCATCAAAACATTCAGAGAAACTGGAGAAATCTCTGTGCGTAAGGGACAAGGCCGGAGACCTTTATTGGATGCCCGTGGTCTTCAGGCTCTCAGACGACACTGCATCACTCATCGGCATGATTGTGTCAATGACATTACTAAATGGGCCCAGGAATACTTTCAGAAACCACTGTCGGTAAACACAATCCGCCGTGCCATCAGCAGATGCCAACTAAAGCTCTATCATGCAAAAAGGAAGCCATATGTGAACATGGTCCAGAAGCGCCGTCGTGTCCTGTGGGCCAAGGCTCATTTAAAATGGACTATTTCAAAGTGGAATAGTGTTTTATGGTCAGACGAGTCCAAATTTGACATTCTTGTTGGAAATCACGGGCGCCGTGTCCTCCGGGCTAAAGATGAGGGAGACCTTCCAGCATGTTATCAGCGTTCAGTTCAAAAGCCAGCATCTCTGATGGTATGGGGGTGCATAAGTGCATACGGTATGGGCAGTTTTGGAAGGCTCTGTGAATGCTGAAAGGTATATAAAGGTGTGTAGAGAAAAGAAATCTCCGATGGCCGAGGCACTCCTTAATTAAAATGTCTTTAATGAAAAAATGACATGTCCTAAATCCTTAATTAAAATGTCTTTAATGAAAAAATGACATGTCCTAAATGGACCATTTAGGACATGTCATTTTTTCATTAAAGACATTTTAATTAAGGAGTGCCTCGGCCATCAGAGATTTCTTTTCTCTACACGCCCTTTTTAAATGTTCTACCTTGGACCGAAGAGCACCCAAATCAAACCTAAAAGGAATTGAGCATGCCATTCATCTTGAATCGAAACAGGTATATAAAGGTTTTAGAGCAACATATGCTTCCCTCCAAACAACGTCTATTTCAGGGAAGGCCTTGTTTATTTCAGCAGGACAATGCAAAACCACATACTGCAGCTATAACAACAGCATGGCTTCGTCGTAGAAGAGTCCGGGTGCTAACCTGGCCTGCCTGCAGTCCAGATCTTTCACCTATAGAGAACATTTGGTGCATCATTAAACGAAAAATACGTCAAAGACGACCACGAACTCTTCAGCAGCTGGAAATCTATATAAGGCAAGAATGGGACCAAATTCCAACAGCAAAACTCCAGCAACTCATAGCCTCAATGCCCAGACGTCTTCAAACTGTTTTGAAAAGAAAAGGAGATGCTACACCATGGTAAACATGCCCCGTCCCAACTATTTTGAGACCTGTAGCAGAAATCAAAATTGAAATGAGCTCATTTTGTGCATAAAATTGTAAACTTTCTCAGTTTAAACATTTGCTATGTTATCTATGTTCTATTGTGAATAAAATATTGGCTCATGTGATTTGAAAGTCTTTTAGTTTTCATTTTATTAAAATTTAAAAAACGTCCCAACTTTTCCGGAATTCGGGTTGTACATAGCTGAGTTCAATTAGTAAAGTCACTTGTACTGACAGCTGTGTGCTTTGCTGTTCTCAAAGGGAGCAAATATAACATTTATAACTAAAGCACAGGTTTTTCTTTTTGGAATGCTACACAACACAATATTAAGGGTTCCTTTGTCATGGAAAAGCAAATAATTTAAAATGATGATTTCCAGGCCTGAAAAAGTTATGAAATAAGTCAATATAATTTTCAGTTATGGAAAAACCATGGATTATTTTGTTACCCTGCTTTATCCTAAAATAAAATAACATTTTCAGGCTAATCATGTGGTCCTGTAACTGTACACAGTGCATCCAGAAAGTATTCACAGTACTTCACTTTTTTCACATTTTTTTTGTTACAGCCTTAATTCATTATTTTCTTCCAAGTTCTCTAAACAATATCCCATAATAACAACGTGGAAGAAGTTTGTTTGAAGTCTTTGCAAATTTTTATATAATAAAATAAAAATCACATGTACTCAACTCAAAATTGAGCTCAGGTGCATCCTGTTTCCACCGATCATTCATGAGATGTTTCTACAACTTGTTTGTCCACCTGTGGTAAATTCATTGAACATGATTTGGAAAGGCACACAGCTGTTTATATAAGGACCCACAGTTAACAGTGCATGTTAAGAGAACTAAAAGGCTTTAGTTAAGAGTGGTGACCAAGAAGCTGATGAGCCTGAGCTTGAACCCAATCAAATGTTTCTGGAAAAAGAGCATCTGCCCCCATCCAACCTGGCAGAGCTTGAGAGGTGTAGAGATGAGGAGAAGAATGGCAGATAATTCCCAAATGATGATGAGCAAAGCTTGTAGCATCATACCCAAAAAGACTTGAGGCTGGGTGTTCATGTGGATTGTATTAAAAATAGTTTTTAGCCAAATGTTTTTTGAACATCAACGAAGTTAAAATCACACTGGTGTCAACTTCAAAAATGTTGTGGTTTGGCATCTTAGTTTTAAGTAATGGAAATTCATTGATAAGAGTGAGTGACAACCCTGAATATAACAATATAATCTCTGTGAAAGCCCATTTCAAATGGCTGTATTCAAATGACAAAACAGGTAACTGAAAACCAGAATTTCAATCATTTTAATATGCTGTTTTCTATTGCTCAAATGGAATGTATAATAATTCCACCGTTTGTCTAAGACTATAAAAACCAGTACATTATCAAGTTAAAATGGAGACAAAAGCAAAAACAATACAGGTGTAAATTGATAAAAAACCACAACAAAACAACACTCCTTTCATGTCAATATTTTCCACTTATGCGTTCACACAAGTTTCCCGTGTAGATGAACCGAAGGCTTTTCCTGTGATTTTTGGTGCTCAGGTGTCAGCAGTCAAGCTTGGGTTTTTTGGCCACTGGTTCTGACTCGGGTACAGGTACACTAACCCCAGGGATCTGGAAAAAAACAAAATTATACTTTAGTGGTAAATTTTTTTTATTTTTATTTCTATATAGTTTCAACTGTTTGATCCTGATGATCTAACGTGTGTCTAGAGTTGTAGCTAATAACAATAAACACGTTTTGAAACTAAGGGGAGATATCACCACAAGCAATAAACTATAAGGATATAAAGGATAAATGAAAATGTACACTAATGGTTACTGTAAAAAAAAACAAATTTATTTTTGTGCATTTATTATACTTATTGGCAAGATGTTGTGTAATAAATCCCTTAATTATCGTAAATGATGCTCATCAAGAGGATATAAAACACCTTCATTTCAGAGTCCTGATCAGCCTAGAGATTTATTTTGTTAATTAAACAGCTTTTTATCTTGTAAATCATACAAACTAGTTCAAAATATTTTGCTGTAAGAAACGTGAATGGATTCAAGAGACTTGCACAGCGTTGGAGACGCTAATCATAATTTAGAAGTTAGAAAACAAAAACATACCACAGGTTCAATGAGAGCCATTCTGATCCTTTGATGCTGGATGTTGGAAGCGTCCAGGCTGATCGTTACTTTAACTTTGTCAAACATGTGGAACGTGTGTTCCTCCACTTCGAGTGTAGGACCCTGAGGAGAAAAAAAAATGGTTCTATTATGTATACATAAGCATGCAACATCTTATGAACGTGACCTGTAAGGCTAATAACTCCTGGCCCCACACACTGATATCACTGATATTTATCCATACCTCAGAATCAAATTTGAGATGAGGGCTGGGTTTGTCCTTGTTTTCAAAGAACACAGTGCCTTCCATTCCAAACTTAGGGATGAGGATGATAATGGCATTTTTTCTTACAAAAAGAATGAAGCCTTCCTCATTTATGATTCCCTTGTTCTTGAAGAATAGCTAAAGGGTAAAGATTAAAGACAACATATATATATATATATATATATATATATATATATATTTTTTTTTTTTTTCTGTTAACTGCGACAGTTATTCCAAAAACCATTAAAGTCAGGATTTTTTGGTTTGCACTTTACCTGAGTGTGGAACGCCACTGAGGCTCTCTGTGCATACTGGGCCATTTTGTGTCTGTAGTTGAGGTTGTTGCATAAGGATGACTGCTTATGCTTGTCCATCAATTCTGGGTATGTACTGTCTGCATTAATAGCCACTGCTAACAGACGGTGAACGATGATATCAGCATATCTACAAAATAAAAAACATTATTTGACACATTGGAATGATCTCTCTACAATGTCGGACAAGTAACGGTTGTTAGGTTGATTTTCCACAATTTCAAAACACCAGATAAACAATGTTAAAAACCTTTAACTGACTCTTTAAACTAACTATTAACAATTGCTTCACAAAACTGCCATATGCAACCCTCTTATGAATGCACATTCAACAGTATCTCGAGAAGTAACGCCTTGTATTTCACAAATAGGTTTTTTAATATTAGTATTTTTTCCCTCTTTTTCATCCACTAGGGTCGTATGGATTCCCGTCACAATGGCAGTGTGGCTTTTAGGAGCATCAATGTTTGGGCGCCTATTTAGTTAGCATTATATGGACTCAGAGTATTGTTCTATAAACCTTTGTTTGTGTTCATCTCAAGAAAGGCATACACATGTGGGTTGGCATGAGAAGCAAATCATGAGAAAAGGTTCATGTTAAGGTCAACGGTTCCTTTAAATCGACTCCAGTGGTCCAGTGCGTCTCACCTCCTGATGGGGGATGTGAAGTGTGTGTAAATGGGTGATGCCAGGCCATAATGGTGGAAATCACTGTCCATGCCAGAGCAGAAATACACAGCCTGCATCATGCAGCGGGTGGCCAGAATCCTCAGCAGGGTGTTGAAGTACAGAAAGTTCTTAACTGTCGCATTGCTCAGGGAATCAGCCAGAGCTTTGGCTGAATCTGTGTGGATGTCAAGGTCCTGGAAAAAAGGGAATAAGGCAAAAATCAAAGGAAAAGAACTCACAATAGAAAAGACACTCACTGCTCGCCACCTACTGGTGTAAAAGCCCTGATTCACTCAAGGTGAAGTCTCGTTTGAAATAGGTGTGAAACGGTATCAATCATTCTGACACTACCCATGATGCTGAGAGTGGCGTTTAATTGTGTATATGAATTTACTCCAGAACCTGCCCAAAAATCCCTTTATAAATCCCAGTCAGGGGAAGATTGTGCGTAAGTGCATCTCCATCTCGTCTCCTCCCCGAAATCATGAAGTTCTCAGATAAATATTTTAGAATATAGATAGTAGTTAAATTGTTTTAAACAATTAATATCAAACTTAAGTTATGCAGTTTTGCTGGTAAGGATAGCCAAAATTAATTGCAGTGTAAATAGAATTGTCTGACTCGGCGAGTCACTGACAAAGTAGCCTATTTTAAAAAGAAAACATGCACATTTTTTCAAGTTGTATCCTTCAAATACAGTAGCATTTTTCATTATGTTGTAGAGATGACTTCACACGACATCAACACCTCCGTGCAGCTGCGGTTGTACAGTAAGCTATTATCATTGGACCTATTCAAACCGAACAATGGACCGTTGGATCACTGAATCCAGCAGTGTCCCCCATAATATCGAAGTAAGTGTACATCATTGATCACTGTTCTCACTAAAATATTTTCGCATAGATTGAGATCTGCAGTTTAGATTAAAGATCTATAGCACTCCTCGCTGTCGTCAAAGCAGCGTGCAACAGGAAAAGTGATCAAGCGCAAAATTCTTATGCCACGTTTATTTTTTATAAATCCCTTTATGTGGGTACAAAATTGTGTGTGCAATTTCTATGCCTATTTTGTGTATACGCAACGTTTATAAATGTTTGTGCTGTGGACGTCAGTCAAAACCCTTCAGGAATCTGTTCAGTGTAGTGTTCAGCATCATAAGACACAGCCCCTTTGGTGTGGGTTATATAAAAATGAAACTTCCACCCACCCTTGATTTTGCAGCCTTAATGAGGATGTCGTAGTTTGATGGCGGTGGTGAGGGGTGTTTCCTCAGTAGGGCACATTCGGAGAACTCATCATAGATCTTCTGTGCTACAGAGATGTTCGCCAGCAACATGAACTCCTCCACCATAGAATTTGTCTCCCTGAAGAAAAATGTTTGTCAAAGTTTGAACTTCCAGAGTCCAGACACAGACAGTTTGGGAACAATATTATATTTCGCCATACAATCGAGTAAAATCATGAACATTTTAACACCTCTGTCAGAAAGATGCATATAGCACTCACTTGAGTTCTTTGGCCTGCAGATCTATAGGATCATGCGTCTCACTGTCTATATGGAAACGCACTTCAGGAGAGGAGAGGGTCAGTGCTCTGAAAATGAGTAAAATAAGCAACTCTTACAAACTGGATCAACTGCTTCATGTATAAAGCTATGTTTAAAAATATATATTTTATTCAAATGGAAATACCCTTTTTCAGTCCTCCGACCCTTTAAGATCTTGGCCAGTCTGTTAAGGCCCCGCAGGCTCTTCGTGATGTCATCATTCATGGTGGTGTCATCGATCTTCATCTGAGCTTCGGCGTATGTAAGGGAGGCCTTACGTGAAAAAACAACACCAGTTCCTTACAGTGCACATTCCAATCATAACCCATCATTTTTAAATCCATTTTTGAAAATTAGACGCAGCAAACCTTGGAGTTAATGACGCTCTTTGTGAAGCGAGTTTTGATGATTTCAGCATTGTGGTTCATCTCCCAAATACAAGAGAATGCTAACCTGAGGGAGGAAGTGTTCATCAGACAGTGAAGGTTTTAAATTATGTTTACTATGTAAATATATAATAAGAAGAGTATACATAAGGTATCCACTTGAGTACTGGTAGTTATGCTAGAAAGCACACCTCTCAACATTGGATCGCAGAGAACACAAGTTGGAACTCAGAAGTTCCGGAACCATGTCAATTCTCTGTGAAAAGAAATGATTCTATTTACCAATTAAAAGAAAATGCGCAATATATCTGCTTAAATAAATACATAAAATTGCATTTTCATTTTCCTCCTGAAAATCTTTAGAACTACACTAATAGATTTTTTTCTTTTTTTTTTTCTTTTATTTAACGGTTCATTTTCATTTGTCAGTTTTGAGTGCATTTCTATTTGTTAATACAGCCCATTATTATTCCATACGTACCTTTCCACAGAGGTAGACTGTAGTGCCTCTGCTTGCTGCCTCTTGATCTAGAGCATTTCCTGGCCGAATAAAATGGCTGACATCTGCAATGTGAACACCAACCTAAAACAAAAGCATACCACCCTCAATACAAAAACCCGATGGATTTACCACTTGTGATCATTTACACAAGCTGCTATACCTCCAAGTTTCCATTCTCTAGTTCCCGACAATGAAGAGCATCATCAATATCCGTACAGCCAGGAGGATCCACACTACACACGCAGAGGTGTCTGAGATCTGCTCTGACCTTCATATCCTGCAGGAAAGCACAGATAAAGATCAAGCTTTGAGCATTTGAACTGTTTTCATGAAACATTCTGACACGCAGGACTACACTACCTCCTCAGTGATACTCCAGGGCATCTTGGGTAGGAAGCTCAGAACAGCCGGAGAGAAGGGCAGGTGAGGAACATCATGCTCCAGGAGAAGCACCTCTGTCTCAGTCTCTTTATCTCCAGCAGAGCCAAGGTTTTTCACAAAGTGACCCTGAGAGACATAAAGAAAAGAAATATAATCTCAGCATTCAGGCCTCCACACGAAGGCTAAATAAAAATTCAGAAAAGGTGGCTATTAATACACAATAAGCATTATTAATAATCCTCAATGCAAGTTTGCATCATGCCTTTCAAGGGACTCGAGAACCAAATTAGCATATGCTATACTCTATGTACAACGCATATTTTTCTGGCTAAAATATAAACCTATATATACACAAACCAATAAAATTAAAAATAACCTACTGTAAAAAAAAAGCATCTCTGAGGAAGTCTGTGGCTTAAAACTGGTCATCATTTGTATAAAATGAGACCGTAAATCACGAACACCTACGTTTGGGTATCTGGAGTTTTTAGGCCAGCCATCGATAGCAACCATAATCCTCTGTCCAGCCAGATTGGCGGCTTGTCTGGTCTCAATACGAATCCGTGGGATTCGTCGGTCTGCTGGGGTGAAGAGGTGCCTTGTTGCCTGGTGTGAAATTCAAAAGTTAATTGACGCAATGCATCAGATTTGTCAAGAAACATAGATTCTTAAAATGACTTAACAGTCATCAAAATACAGTGGTTATATTAACAAAAACTGAATTTTATTATTATATAATTTGTTGATCTTGGTCTTTTATGCTTATTTGATAAAACCGTTGATATACACTGCCTGGCCAAAAAAAAAAAAAAAAAAAAAAACCCATTTGGATAGAATTGGATTATTACTGCAGTGATTAACATTCTGACATGTTACATGTTTGGCAACAATTCTTTTAACCCTAAATGAAGCAGTATGTAGTCATTTTCTTTTAAGAACTGGCCGCCGCTGTGCTGAATAAAAGTTTCTTTTTCTTTAAGAAATTAATAATAAAAGTAATATGACGTAATAATAAATAAATGAATAATCTTACTGAGCCCAGACTTCTAAATAAATAAACACCTATACAATCACCATGTATAACAATCACCCTTTGCACAATTTGTTTTATTTTTAATGTACTAAGGGCAAAGTTCAA
Source organism: Carassius carassius (assembly GCF_963082965.1). Classification (NCBI taxonomy): domain Eukaryota; kingdom Metazoa; phylum Chordata; class Actinopteri; order Cypriniformes; family Cyprinidae; genus Carassius; species Carassius carassius. Next base: position 21,401,146 of record NC_081761.1, read on the forward strand.
ATCAGCTCTAAGCAGGACAAATTCACCATCAAGAAATTTTAAGCAAGTTGAGAGTTGTCTTTAAAATCGACTGAACTCAGTGACTGAAAATTGGCTAGTGGGAATGCAGATATCCCAGCTCTACAAATAAAACTGGTTTATATTATTGTATAGTGGTAAAGCACTGTTACCTCTTTGATCATTGACTGTGAGAGCATTCCACAGTAAGGCCTCCAGTTCCTCTTTATAACACCCACCACTCGTCCCGTGGGCTTGAGAACGCTAGAGTTTGGTGGCACACCCTTCAGCTACAACACAACATACAGGTCATAAAGATATTCCAACATTCAGTACATTGTAATAGTTATGGGTTCTACACTACACAGCTTCCAAAAGAGAACCTTTGGGATTCAACTACACGGTGACCTTTGAGCAATTCTTTTAAAGTCAAACGACTTATTCAACCTTATTTTCAGTTTCATCTTCCTCAGCATCTTCATCATTTGGACTATCATCCTGCAGCACAACAGACGATGGAGCAACCCAGCGTTCTTTGGGAAACAGTTCTACAGCCACTACATCCTGATGAACGGCCCGGTTTAAATTCTGAAGGCCTTGAAGTAGAACCTGCCAGAACACGTGATGTTAAAAGATTTTCCTGCTCAAAAATGTTTTTAAAGGAATAGTTCACCCAAAAAAATGATCATTCGCTAAAAATCTACTCAGGCCATCTAAGGCATAGATGAGTTTCATGAGAACAGATTTGGGGAAATTTAGCTTTACATCTCTTCCTCATCCTTTCTACATGATAGCCTCCTTACCTCATTGATATCCTCCCCCTCTCTATTTATAAAGACCGTGCCCTCCAGATAGTTATCTCTGTTGGCATGGAACGTGCCTTGAAGCAGTACTCCGTTCTTAATGCCACTCTGAATCCTGGATAAGGGCAGATGTTCTGGAAACAGCAACTTACTGCCAATGATTTCGTTCTATAATGAATCATAAAAGACAAATCATATCATAATGTAATATAACATAAAACAATAAAAACAAGCTTTCTTGATCATCCATCACAGTGTACGCACTTGGTCATCAGGTTTCAATGCGAGTCTGTCCACAAGCTCAGGGTTGCCAATCAAGCTCTTGATATACTCCTCACCTACACGAGAAAAGAACATACAAAACCGCCATTAATATTAAAAATTAAATAATAATTATGCCATATATGAAGATTAGGGCTGTCAAGAAAAATTACTACGGTAATAATAAGTTATTATTTGGTAAGATTGGTTTGGTAAGATTTTTTTTTATGTCTTAAGAAGTCTCTTTTGAGGCTGCATTTAACTGATTGTGGAACAATTATACTGTAAAATATTACAATTTAAAATAACTATAAATATACAGTATATATACATATGCACGCACGCACGCACGCACGCACGCACATATGAGTGTGTGTGTACTCTTTTCTTTTTTAGTAACATTATAAATCTATTAAGTGTTGCTTTAGACTGAATTAAAGTATGTATTAGTTTGAAGAGGAAAATAACATCCTCAAGTTTTGAATGGAAGAATATAAAGAAAAAACAACAGAATTATATCAGAGAACAACAAAAAAAAGAACAAAAATAAGTGTCTCTTACATCTATACACAGTCAGACCATACTGCTCTGCCTTCTCTTTATTGGCCCGATCATCAGTCAGCAGAACCACCTTCAGTGAACCACCATTGGTGTTTTTAGCGAGGTGATCTGCGTACCATTTAGCAGCGACACGGATGGCTCGATCATTACGATCATTAGCACTTTCCCCTGGCTCTCGTTCAATGAATGTCTCCCTTAAAACAAAAATAAAAATGAGACACTGACATGCACAGCCCTAACATCAAGCACTGTCTGTGAACCTGTATTCAAGCCAAATCCAAAACTAGTGTTAGGAGGAATCCAGCCTCTTAGAATGTGTTACCGGTGATGCTCATTAGTGAACGTGTAGAAGTGCTTTTCCTTCTCATGAATAGCATCCTTGATTCTTTTGTAGACTGGGGCACTCCTGTGTCTGACCTCTTGTAAAACTGTCTGAAGAATGATGACGTTCCTGATCAGAGTGTGCTCAAGAATGTCAATCTGCCAGAATAGAATACCAAATCAGTTTAGGCTCATTCAAAGCAAGACTATTGTGCTATGCATGCACTGGACTGGTCAATTATGAAATTTGGCTTTTCAGACCAGTGAAAAGAAAACATCCTAAATACACATTTAAGCCTATATTTTTTTTACACTTTATTTGCGACTCTATATTGTAATTCAATATTTGTGACCCTGGACCATAAAACCATATGTCATGTGTAGCACGGGTATATGTGTAGCAATAGCCAACAATAGGTCAAATGGGTCAAAATTATAGATTTTTCTTTTGTCAAAAATCATTAGGATATTAAGTAAAGATCATGTTCCATGAAGATAATGTTAATTTTTTACCTTAAATATATCCAAACCTAATTTTTGATTAGTAATATGCATTGCTAAGGACTTTGTTTGGATAACTTTCATTGCAATTTTCTCAATATTTTGATTTATAATTGGTTTTATAATTTTTTGCACCCTCAGATTCTAGATTTTCAAATAGATGCATCTTGGCCAATTATTGTCCTATCCTAACTAACCATAAATCTCTTATTCCTAAAAATATGGTTATAATTTATTCATTTATTTTGTCTTATTTATGAGTGATAAAAAGGAAAATGTTAAATTCCATGTAATAACCTTTAACACCAACAATACAACAAAATAATTTCTGTTCTGTAATATACAGAGGTGGGTAGTAACGAGTTACATTTACTTCATTACATTTACTCGAGTAAATTATTTGGGTAACTAATACTTTTTTGAGTATATTTAAAGAGGGGTACTTTTACTTGAGTATCTTTTTTGGAAAAAATCTTCGTTACTGTGGGCGGCGCTCCTCTCGTTACTTTATCTTAATGCAATAAATGTTATAAATGCTTCAGTTTATTCCAAACGCGCTGTCTACTTTTCTCTGGGCAATGAGGGATGCTCATTCGCGAATGATTCATTATTTTGAGTCAATTCTGTTCAAAGGCTTGATCAAACCAGTTGGCAAACGAGTGAATAGGTTCATGAATCAGTTTGAATGATTCGTTCAGTTCCATGCAGCGTGCGCTGAGGGTCTGAAGCGGTTCACTCAGAGTTGTATCGTTTAACATCAGATGCGTTGAAAACGTGGCTATGGAACTGCACTGAATAGAAAGCAAATCTGCAAAGGCTATTATTTGCTAGCGATGAAGATCTTTATTAGATGAACACTGCGTGTGCTGTCTACTGTTTAACAGGTAATAACTTGGGCTACTATCGATTACAGTACACGATACCTGTGACATTAGTTTGTTGTACGTGTGACTTATAACAGAAGGGAACCAAGTTGAATGCAGCTTCCAAAAGACAAAAAAATAGCCGATTAAGATTTTATTAATATTAATATAATCACACCGGCGTGAGAACGTTCAGCGAGTCATATGATCAGCTGCTAAATTCAGATCTGTGTTCGCTGGCTGGCGCTGACCCAGACGGGTTTTTACAGCGCTGTGCATTTTAACCAATCACACACGATTCTGTTGAGCTTATGAATGCAATGGCCAATCAGAGGTGTTCAGATGAGTCATCGCTGAAATGCTGGTGCTTCCTTCACTCGCTCACTGACTGAAAACCTCTTTCTGGTAAATTCTCTCGTCAGAAACAACAAAGTGCAGATGTGTGTACGAATCGGCAAATAAGATATTGATTTCACAGTGTTAACAGTTTCAGTGATTTTAATGGGAGTTTCTGAGAGTGGTTGAACTCTAGACTGTCAGTGAAAATGATTTTTGATAATGTAAATGTTGCTCTCTCTATGAACAATGAAAGATTAGTAGCAGTTTTTATATCACATTGACTTTCAATGTTAAATTCACATTTAATATAAAGTCAGTCGTATTAAAAATATGTTATGGCATGACACCTATATCGGTTAAGTAAACAGACAGATGTTCTGTAACTTAACGGTCATGTGAGGAGTTTTCTCTCTTCTCTGTGTCAAGGTTATTTATATATAATATATACTTTAAAATATAATTTATTTCGTGATGCAAATCCGAATTTTCATCAGCCGTTACTCCAGTTTTCAGAGTTATGATCCTTAAATATATAATTCTAATATAATTCTAAGTTTTGCTGCTTAATATTTTTTTGGAACCTGTGATTTTGTTTAGGATTATGATAAAAAGAACATCATTGATAGAAAATCAACATATTGGAATGATTTTTGAAGGATTATGTGACATTGAAGACTTGAGTAAAGGCTGATGAAATATATATATTTATACACACACACATACATTTGATCTATATATCTAAATAAAAATAGGCTCAGTATATATGACCCAAAGTAACTAGTAACTAACTACTTGAGTAGATTTTTTATCTGATACTTTTTTACTCTTACTCAAGTAACTATTCAGACTAGTACTTTTACTTGAGTAAATATTTCTATAAGTACTTTTACTTGAGTACAGTTTTTGGGTACTCTACCCACCTCTGGTAATATATGCAAATTGGCGCATATTTCATTATGAAATGTCTATTTTGCATATTAAGAACATTTGAAATGCCACAAATTGTGTTACTGTTGACATGTAACAGTTTTTATGATAAAGAATGAATTATGACGAAGTAAATTGTGTTCTAAGATTCGCGCTTTTGGGCCACCCACTTAGAAATGAAACCTTTAACGCCGAACGAATGAATGAATGTTATATAAAATCACCGGAAACCCTGCCTCTTTTATGTGTAATAGATTTATTTGGTGTGTAGTTTAGCTATATAACGTTACATTGACTAAATAAGACTTCCTCAAATTCTTACACAAATACTTTGATGACAGTTAATTGTTTACAAAAGTTGTTCAGAACAAATACGCTTATTTTAATAAGATTATATTAATAAAAAAGAAATAATGAACTAAATAAAAAGTAGATACCTGATGTAAAAGTACATTGGTGTCTGGGATTAGATAGTGCGGATATGAGCACAGGTTGCTCTCTATGCACGCGTCCTCCTGCAGCACAGGCGCTTCATCTTTACACTCCTTACAAACTTCACTTCCGCACCAGATGTCATCTCTCAGGTAATGTTCGCGCACTATTTTCAACACACCACCAGCGCGGGTCTTCTTCACAAATGTCTTGGATTTCAGCATGGTCCAAATAACCGGATCGACGGTGATTTTCGAGGAGATTTTCCACCAAAACACACTACGCAGTTAACCCACGTGTGTACCGGTGCGCCAACTAAATATGATTCCGGAGTGAGTCAGAGACGGAGAGGTTCTGTATCGTATTTTGAACATCAAACTACAGGTAAAACGCACCTATAAAATGACACACCGTGTATTTGATTGAATTATAAACTATCGGGATGCTCCAAACAGCCACAGTATATTCTGTTAGTAAACTAGCTGGTCCCTTACTGTTCTAAACACTTCGAATGCTATTGACTGGCCATTTTGATGTTTAATGGGGAGGGGCTAAAACTGAGTTGGTTTACTTTCTGACACCGCTAGAGAGCAACAGAGCCCTTATTATCCGAGATGAGGCACGTCACTGTGTGTGGAAAGTGCTGCAAAGCTAATGTCATTTTAATTATCTAAATGTATATATGGGTATATATTTATGTTAATTCTCTCAGGTTCAATTTACAATTTATTTACAATTTAGTTCTTAGAAGGCCTTAATTTGCAATGGAGCACTGCTGAAAGCTTTTTGTGATGCCTACTAAAAACGTGAAACAATATTTAATGGAATTTAAATTATGTATTGATATATAATGTGTTTAAAATACATTTTAGTTTTTGTTTATTTTATTACCATTTCAATTCCTTATAATCCTAACATGTTTTAGGATATCAAGGATATCATAATATCCTTTATTTCATTTATAGATGTAGAAAATGCACAATATTTCCAAGCTTCCCCTGGCACCTGCTTAATACCCCTTTAAATACAAAAGCTTTTTATCTCAGATAAATGTTGTGCATAATGTTAATAACAGCCACTGGTGTGTTAATTCAAATTAAAATCTGTTCATGAACAATCTGAGACCTTGTTTATGTATACCAATTCAGAATTTAAATAAATATGATTACTTTTTATAAATGTAAAAATTCATGCTAATGCAATATTGGATTTATAAACATTTCCCATATATAAGAGCTTTTATAGTGCATTTCAGTCCTTAGATATTTTTTTTCAGAGCAGCGCAACTTGAATGTGACTGGCAATGTTAAAAGTTTAAGAGCTTAGTTTTAAAGTTGTAACGAGTTCACATCATCAGCATTCATATAATTATATTCTGATATACACATGAGTCAGAGCCCTAGATCAGAGGGCAGAATACATTCCTAAATGATGAACCAAAAGACTCAAACACAAATACCTAATAACCAAAATATCAGTAATCATTCGTATGAATGTCACTTGGCTGAAGCTTAGCTGTAGTAATGCAATGTTTCAATTCAAAAGTTGCAGTAAGTGTGAGTGAAAATGTGTGAGGGTGTGCTTGGTGTGTTTCCTCAGATCCCAGACAGATAGGTCAGAAATTACAGTCTTGCGCATACAGTCTTACCTAGCCAGTTCCAAAACTGTTTTCCTCTAACAACTCAGCAGAGCAAACAACTGCACCGCTGCCTTTATTCATGACTCACACAAAAGCCATACTTTGAAATATGAAGAGTGCTTTACAGTGAACCACATGCTATGAGAAGAAGAGGAATTATTATGCTACTTTTCACTGTGCAATCATACAGCACTAGAAAATATGCCGGCAATTCAATTCGTTTAAGTGATTAGGAAAATACATTTTACAGGAATAGGAAATGACCCATTATCTATGTAACTTGTGATTTTTAGCATGCAATCCTATATTGAAATATATTGCCTAATGGCAATAGTGATATTGCCATATATTTTAGCTATAAAGCTTTAATTTTAATACATGTACATTCTGGGAGATGAAGATTTAAGTGTAAAATTAGTAAAATTTGTATTTGTACATTAGTAATTAATATCTATGTGATGATTTTTTTTATTTGGTATAATATGTATCAACCACATATGTCAACAAAATATATTTTATTTATAAATCCAACTTAAAACAATATACATACAAAAACCTATATGTTTAATATACATTTTTGTGGATATGGGTGGATATATACAGTATTTGTATGGGCTAGATATTTATATTAATATTTAAAATGGTTAACATTTCTAATAGCTTCAATTCAATTCAAGTGTATTTGTAAAACGCTTTTTATGATACAAATCATTACAAAGCAACTTTACAGAAAATTGTGATTCTACAATATTTAGTAGTAGCTTATAAGTGGTGACTGTCAGTTTGTGTGCATATGACAGGATTTTTCAGAAAGATTAATACAAGACGTAGTCAGCCAGACGATAACATTATTAACAACAATTATTATATGATGCAGTCACACTTGTAGCAATATTTGTTAGTTCTGTTGTTGATTCAGGGTTAGCATCATCCGAGGTCCTCTGAGGGTCAGCATCATCTCTTCTCAGGTGTTCTGGATCCAGACTGGAGCTTGTGTAAATCCTAGTTACCATGGGATGTAAATCCCGTGACAAAACAGAGAAACAAATAGAGACTTCATTAACATAGCTGCTGTTCCAACAAGGTAAAATTAATTAGTTTAACCCAAGCAAGAATAAGAATGCACATTAATCAGATGCAACTGCAGTCACAATTTAAGAGATGCATTATTCAAATGCATTTTTAATTTAGATTTAAACAGAGAGAGTGTGTCTGAACCCCGAACATTATCAGGAAGGCTTTTCCAGAGTTTGGGAGCCAAAAAAAAGCTGAAAAAAAGCTTTACGTCTTTTAGTGGACTTTGCTATCCTAGGAACTAGGAACTAAGGTTTTGTGACCTTAGGGAGCGTGATGGATTGTAGCGTGGTAGAAGGTTAGTTAGGCACGCAGGAGCTAAACCATTTAGGGCCTTATAGGTAAGTAATAATATTTTGTAACTGATACGGAACTTAATTGGTAGCCAGTGCAGAGACTGTAAAATTGGGGTAATATGATCATATTTTCTTGACCTGGTAAGGACTCTAGCTGCTGCATTTTGGACTACCTGTAGCTTGTTTATTGAAGAAGCAGGACAACCACCTAGAAGTCCATTACAATAGTCCAGTCTAGAGGTCATGAATGCATGAACTAGCTTTTCTGCATCAGAAACAGGTAACATGTTTCGTAGCTTTGCAATGTTTCTCAAATGGAAGAATGCAGTTTTTGTAACATGGGAAATATGGTTTTCAAAAGACAAGTTGCTGTCTAATATAACACCCAGATTTTTGACTGTAGAGGAAGAAACAGTACATCCGTCTAGCTGCAAATTGTAATCTACAAGATTCTGTGTACTGTTTTTTGGTCCAATAATTAATATCTCTGTCTTATCCAAATTTTATAGGAGAAAATTATTGGTCATCCAATATTTTACATTTTTAACACACTCTGTTAGCTTAGATCATTTAGAGTTTTCATCTGGTCTCATTGAGATATATAGCTGAGTATCATCCGCATAACAGTGGAAGCTAATTCCGTATTTTCTAATAATATTACCAGGGGGCAACATGTATATTGAAAATAGAAGGTGACCTAGGATGGATCCTTGTGGCACTCCATATTTTACTGATGATAAATGAGATGACTTCCCATTTAAATAAACAAAATGGTAGCGATCGGACAGGTAGGATCTAAACCATCTTAGAGCCTGCCCTTGAATACCTGTATAGTTTTGTAATCGATCTATGAGTATGTCATGATCTATGGTGTCGAACACAGCACATGTATTGTTACATGTTGTGAAGTGTATTGTCTATTTGGTGTTTGTAATGTATGATGATGTAGAGCTTAAACATACTGTACCGAAAACAAATTCCACCGGCATTGTCGTGTGGCTAAATAAACAATCTATCTATCTATCTAAGATCAAGTAAACTAGAAATGAGATGCAGCTTTGATCTGACGCAAGAAGCAGGTCATTTGTAATTTTAAGAAAATGCAGTTTCTGTGCTATGGTGGGGCCTGAAATTCTTCATACAGATCATTTTTGTGCAAGAAGGTGCTCAATTGTTTTTGACATAACTGGCATATAAATTGCAAGTTCACTAGGATCTAGTTTTGGTTTCTTAATAAGAGGTTTATTAACTGCCAGCTTGAATGGTTTTGGGACGTGACCTAAAGATAACGACGAGTTAATGATATTGAGAAGTGGTTCTTCAGCTACAGGTAACAACTCTTTCAGTAATTTAGTGGGTACAGGATCTAATAAACATATTGTTGGTTTAGATACAGTGATAAGTTTATTTAGCTCTTCCTGTCCTATAGTTGTGAAGCACTGCAGTTTATCTTTTGGTGCGATGGATGAAACCGAAGTATTAAACTCTGTAGAATCTACATTCGTTATTGTATTTCTAATGTTATCTATTTTATCAGTGAAGAAATTCATGAAGTCACTACTATTAAACGTTTATGGAATATTAGAATCAGGTGGCGTCTGGTTATTTGTTAATCTAGCCACTGTGCTAAATAAAAACCTTGGATTGTTTTAGTTATTTTCAATGAGTTTGTGGATATGCTCAGTCCTGGCAGTTTTTAGAGTCTGTCACAATTCTGAACACAATTCTAATTTTCTCCATTTGCGTTCAAGACTACGAGTTACTTTCTTGAGAGAGTGAGTATTACTGTTATACCATGGCACAGTACGTTTTTCTCTAACCCTTTTAAATTTGATGGGGTCAACAGCTTCTAATGTATTAGAGAAAATAGTGCCCATGTTGTCAGTCATTTCGTCTCATTCATGTGTATATTTCACTACAAATAGCAGTTGAGCTTCACATATGGAAACATGTTGAAATGAACTTACTCTTACTGATTTAAAGTTTAAAAACAGGACAGATTTTACAGTATATTGCATTATCATATCATTCAGAGTGAGATTCCTTATAGTTAATTTTTAGCTGGGAAAATATCATGCAACCATGACATTATGTAATCACAAATGTCCTTCTGTCTGCTGAATTCCAAAAACGACCATTATGTTTGGGCTCAGTCTCTGCAGAAGAGCTGGTCGGAGGTCTGGGGGGTCTTTGCCACCAGCAGGTGCAGAGCTGCCTTGACCTCACACCCCTCATTTATGTTTCCTGGCCTTGGAAAATCAGATCCCCTTTGTCTCTTTGACTCTTTTCAATCAGCCTATACACAATGTACAAGCTCTCCAGATAAAATGGAGGGTCATTATGTATGGAAATAAGGCAAAAATGCCTGATGCCTAATACCTTTGTTAATGCTCAGTACTATTGGATTGTGTTTACTGCAACATTATATGTGGCTTTCTTTAAAATAAATAAATCAATATTTCACCTAAATATAGAGATTTTCCATACCTGTTTTTTTTAAAGATAATTTGATTAGACAGCAGGCATAATGCACACAGATATTTAGAAGAAGTCAATACAAATGCACTGCCTAAATAAATAAACAAAGAAATAAATGCCTTTAGTGCGTTGCATTTTGAAGAATGTTTCAATTAATCAAAATCAGTTTTATTGGCAAAAGAATCAGCACTTCTTTTTATTACAACGGACATATAAACTGAAAGAAAAGGAAAAATAAATCACAAATAGGTAGGTTGAACTGTAAGTTCTGTACGATAATTAGGCTAGGTAAAATGTAAAATAATAAAATTAAATTAAGTAAATAATTATATGAGTGACGTAATTTTCTAGCATTTATGGGCACAATTAACTTTTTTTTGTTTGTTTGCCAAGCCCACGCTAGAGTTTTACATTGAAGTCAGTTTTGGATCAATAATAGTAAAATCTCTTCAGTTTAACCATAGACTGTATAAAAACAGGTTTCAACTAAAACACTCGCGATTGTTTGTTTGGAAGAGCACGTGACTCTCCTCTGCGGAAATCATGGCTGCGCCCTGTGCCGCTCAATGCTTTTACAGAACAGGTATGTTTACAGTTTACTTCAGGAACAGTTAGACTTATTTACATTGTAGAGCATAAAGACTCAGACCGTGGCAAACCAGTGACCCAAACGAGACAGCATTCGCTCATATCTAATTCTTAATAATCGCATAACTGCAGTCTTCCGTGAATATCAAGCTATATGAAATCCAAACCTTCCAGCCAAAATAAGAGCTGGTTTTCAAGCTGTGCGTTACTCGGTGACAGGGTCGCTATGTATCAATGTAACGTTAGACAGAGCCGAGCTCAGACAGAATTAACGTTACTTTCAACTTCAAACCCTTTTCACGGATAACGTTACAAACAATAAAACACTTGATAGAAATTTACATAACCATTTGTCTTAATGATTCGACACGAACACACTTCTTTAATGATATTTCACATATTACTGTTTTTATTTACGATCAAATCAAGCATTTGTGAAGAGAATAGATAGATACTAGATATATTAACTTTTGTTTAGACTTCTCCAATTTTGACCATTTGCACTGTGTCCCAATTCGTCTACCTTTTTATGTACTCTATTGTGGAGTTTTGTAGAGGACATGAAGGAGACTGCAGGGAGGCTGGACTCCTGGCACTGTCTTGGAGTTCTTTATTGTTTGCTGGTTTGGCAGAGTCTTTGTGGCTCCAGTAGAAGTAAATAGAGAAAGAAGCATACAACTTTCCCCTCTGCTCAACCACTTTTGTTTCTTTTACATTTAAGTGAATTATAACCCAAAAGTGAAATGTAGAGTCTCCTGACACCGAGTCAGTCCTATTTCAGTAATATAGCTTAATAAATAAGAACAGGCAAATATATTTAGGCCCGCTTCATATTTCAGTTTTTTTTTTAGTTAATTTGACTTAATCATGTTAACACCTTTCTTTCATGGATTTCAAATACTTTTTTTAAAGATTATTTTCAAGGAACATTTTAGGACAAACAGGAGAATCATAATAAACAATACAGTAGATGCACAAAAATTGATACCTAGTTGACATATCAATGGTTATTTATGAACCGAAAATGGTTTAGCTGGTTTAACATTTAATAAACCAATTAGGTAAACTCAAACAAAGATGCATTATAGATTTACTGCATTATTAATTACACTTTTATAATGTTTACATTAAGAAACAATGAAGCTATTTTTTTACACAGCAATAATGCACTCTTAAAAATAAAGATGCTTCACAATGCCATAGAAGAACCTTTTTTTTCTAAATGGTTTCATAAATAATCTTTAACATCTGAAGAAACTTTCTGTGTCACAAAAGCTTCTTTGTGGTGAAAGAAGATTCTCCAGATTATAAAAAGGTAAGAAAGAGATGGTTCTTTAAAGAACCTTTAACTGATTGGTTCTTTGTGGAACCAAAAATGGTTCTTCTATTGCATCAGTGTGAAGAACCTTTTAAGCACTTTTATTTTTAAGAGTGTAATAATGAACCAAATAAAACAACTTTTAAGAGCATACTCTTTTCAGCATACTGTGAGGTGGAGCACACAGATTCCAATCTCATATATTGTTTAGGATAAATAATATATGATCTGGGAATGTTGTCTTTGGGGATATTGAGCAATTAATAATAATGAACTGATATTAAGGTTGACACATGTGATGTACTGCAGTCCTGAAGTAAGGAGTATATATAACAGCTAAAGTACAAGACTAAGTCTAAAGTCGACCACACACATACGCACAAAGGGAATTCAGTTCAGTCCACATCCTTGGCCACATCCTTTGCTCTCTACCACCCAAATTGTTGTCACTACACACAGCCGCTACCCCACCCTGGGTTAACCCATACTGTCTTTATTCTAACCCCCCAGCCACCCCCTCGCTGCTTCTGAGCTACTCCCTTCATCACTGCTATTTTCATCTTTGTAACTTAAGCCCTCTCTTGTGTATAAATGCACTTATTTTGGGGCTTTTGACCACTGTTTTTTTTTTTTTTTTTTTTTTTTTAACAAAAAACTCTGCAGTCCTCGTTGGCTTGAGTTACAACATGGTTGTTGATGTGTGTGGTGGTGGATCTCGGATTATTTTTAATTTGTGGCTCAGATTCAAAATGAAGCATATTATATGAGCATCACTGCATTGTGTAATTGTATGCACTATTTGTTTACAATGTAGCTGTGTTATTCTTATGGGAGAAGGAATGAGTTTTTGGCACATGATTCACAGGGTCTGAGAATAGATGTTTACTTGACAATATCTGATTCAAAAGCCCTGCAGCAGCATGAAACACAGACATTTGAGTTATGCAAGTGTAGTTTAGAATATAATGATGTGTTTTTTTAGGATAACTTATTTAAATGTAAATATTATGTTCCTATACATATTTATAGGGTAATTAATCTAATTCATCAATATGGATTTTATGGATTTATATTAGTGCTACAAAAGAATCTGTTCAAAATTATCCAATTAACTGAACAAGTTCCTTGATGTGACCAAATAACTTAAACATGCCTGACATTGTAATTATGACATACCAACTCATTAATACGAACTTCCCTGCATCAAGGATTTGAATGAACCAGTATTTATAAGTTAAGAAGTCAGAATTATGATGTCAAGTGTGTTAAGGTCACTTTGGTTTGATTTTTTTTTTTTACCTCTGCTTCTACAGCATGATTAATGAAAGAATGTTCATTAAGTGGGTTTTTATTCAGTTTATGGTGCTGTAAAATAAAACACATATTCTATTGTAGTTGTACAAAAATATTGTATTTTGTACATACAACTTTATTATTGAAAATGGAAAAAAATGATTGAATGAATTTAAACAAATTTACAGTCAATATGGATGCTGAATTTTCAGCAGCCAGCCATTACTCCAGTGTCTCACAATCCTCCAGATATCATTATAATATGCCGATTTGCTGTTCAAGAAACATTTGTTATTATTATCATTTTTACTTTTATTATTATCATCAATATTTAAAACGGTTGAATATATTTTTTTCAAGATTCTTTGATGAATAGAAACATCCAAACATTAACTGCAGTTATCTGAAATAAAAAACTTTTGGAATATTATACTTAAATATATAAAAATATATTTTTTAGGTAAGCCATTATAGAAATTAATACTTTTATTTATCGAGGATGCTTAAAATTCATCAAAAGTGATAATAAAGATTTTTATTTCAGATAAATGCTGTTCTATTCATCAAAGAAACCTGAAAAAAAAAATTTATACTCTTATACTTTATATGCTGTTTAAAACATAATAATAAAAAAATGTTTGTTTGTTTTTTTTCAGCAGCAAATCAGAATATTAGAATGATTTCTGAAGGATCATGTGACTAGAGTAACGATGCTAAAAATTCAGCTTTGAAATCGCAGGAATAAATTACATTTTAAAATGTATTCATATAGAAAACTGTTATTTTAAATAGAAATTTTATTGATTGTTACTTTACTTTGGATCAAATAAATGCAGGCTTGGTGAGCAAAAGAGACTTGCTTAAAAACATTAAAAGTCGTACTTTTGACTGGTAGTGAACATTCACCATGTTTTCACTGTCATGTGACCTACAGCATCAGAAATAGCCCTGATGCCAACATGGTGTTAAAACTGAACAAACTTCATACACCTCTGAGAAATCCACTTCGCAGTGCATAATCACATGATTTGTTCATCTCTTTGACTGTGTATAGGTGGTTCAAGGCTGCTACAGAGAGTAGCACAGCTGCCCAGCTGCCATAGAAGCTTATTTGCTGCCCTCCAATACCCACCTCACCGAAGTTTCTTCTGGAAGAAATCAAACAGTTCTCACAGTGTGGTCCGGCCCGCTGTAGTGCGCCCCTCTTATGCTGTACCCAAGGTAATTACAGCCTCAACAAGTGACATTAACAATTTAATGTTGATTACATTAGAAAAAGTATAGATTTTTGAGCTTTATGCATCACAAATGTTCTTTATATATACCGTATTTTCCGGACTATAAGTCACACTTTTTTTCATAGTTTGGCTGGTCCTGCGACTTATAGTCAGGTGCGACTTATTTATCAAAATTAATTTGACATGAACCAAGAGAAAACATTACCGTCTCCAACGGCGAGAGGGCGCTCTGTGCTGCTCCGTGCTCCTGTAGCCTACTACTGAAAACATAGAGCGCCCTCTCGCGGCTGTAGATTGTAATGTTTTCTCTTGGTCTTTGGTTCTAAATAAATGCGATTTATAGTCCAGTTTTTTTCCTCATCATGATGTATTTTTGGACTGATGCGACTTATACTCCGGTGCGACTTATATTCCGAAAAATACAGTACTCTCTTCTCTCAGCACATCCAGAAGCCGGACTATGTGTCATCCAGCAAGGTGCCTGAGTGGCCAGATTACATCGAGATTAAAGATGAGGAGCAGATCCAGGGATTGAAACGAGCTTGTCAACTAGCCAGACACATACTGCTCCTGGCAGGAAAGAGCTTGAAGGTACAGTATACTCTACACTTACCTGAAATTTGAGAACGTAACGGTGAATAAACTTGTGACACATCCTTGAATTGTTTTTTGCAGACGCTGTCACTATATTGTTTGTTTTCTAGGTTGGTATGACGACAGATGAAATAGACTTTATAGTCCATCGGGAAGCCGTTCGTCACAATGCCTACCCGTCTCCTTTACATTACGGGGGCTTTCCGAAGTCAGTCTGTACCTCTGTTAACAATGTAGTATGCCATGGCATTCCAGACAGGTAACTCAGTGCTATCAAACACAAGTGCTTTGTTATGACTGCATGTCTATACTTTTGTTTGTTAGTATATGTGTCAATGGCATGAAACAGTCCAACATCCTGCAGAGTTTAGCTCCAACCTGCTCCAACACACATGCCTAGATGTTTCCAGCAGATATTGTCTTATTACTGGTAGATACCAACCTCTGTGGTTACCACTTGAGAGAGCGAGAAAGCATGCTGAATTTCTGTCATTGTGTGACAGTCAATCACTTGTTTCAGATTCCATGGAAATGAATGAGAAGTGTCTTACCTGATTCCTACCTCTTTCAAAATTGTCTGTGACTTCTCTCATAAAACAGTTTTTTCTCAAAATATTTTCCACCGCAAAATAAATGTTTAATGGCAAACAGGTTGAAGATTAGTGGACCGGTTGTCGGTTCATTAATTGATAAGCTGCTTTCTCAAAAAAGCATATCGTTCAGCGTATTGAAGCCTCTCCATTGACATCCATTCTTTTAGTGTGCTGCTGCATTACACAATTTTCTGTTAACTTTAGAGACTTGATTTAAGTCTGCTATGTTTCTACAACTTAAGACCTTGGTTAATTAGAATAGGTGTGTTTAGGGTTGGAGCTAAACTTTTCAGGATATTTGCCGTCTAGTAGCAGGATTGTAATGTACTCTTTGTATTTGTGCTGTATTCATTGTTTAAAAACTTTTATACCATTTTCAAGAAAGGTCCGAATTCATTGACTCAAAAAGTCAAAAGGGTTAACCAAGTAGACATAATAACATATTTAGCTTGAATAGATGTGAGTTATTGTAATAAATAAATATATTTGTCAAGATGAAAATATAATCTTTAATTTATAACTTATCACAACATCATGGTTTTTTTCTGGATGTTTTAGTTGCACCACATGATTTTAATGGTTGCACCTCATGACTACAATTTTTTTTTTCTTCAAATATTAAAGATTTTAAACAAGAAAATACCAGCTACTTAATTTTTCAAAATTTAAATTGTATTCTGCTCTATTGAGGCTTCTTTTCTTATAGAGTCAGAACACTGCATTTCATACTTTATGCACCCCAAAATATATAGAGGTTAATTTTAATTCAAAAGTTAAAAGCATGTATGTATGAATTGCATTTTTATTTTTTGTGTTTATGTCTTTTTAAAACCTTACATGCTGTCAGTATTGTATTTTGTTTTCTAGTCGGCCATTGCAGGATGGAGATATCATCAATATAGATGTCACAGTGAGTCCTCTGTTTAAATTCTAAGCTAATAAATTGCTGGCTTTTTATTATTTTCATTTATTCTAAGAAAATAAAAACTTTGCTATGTATAATGTGTTAGACTAACTGGGACAACACACATATTGTTACTCTTCTGTTGTTTTGATACCCTCATTTGTAGGTCACTTTGGATAAAAGCGTCTGCTAAATCATAAAATGTGAATGTAAATAGTGGATGCTATATGTGTTCTGTAGGTTTATTTAGAAGGTTACCACGGAGACACCTCAGAAACATTTCTGATTGGCTCAGTGAATGAACAGGGCAGAAAGTTAGTGGATGTGGCTCGACGGTGCAGAGATCAGGCCATCGCCGCCTGTGGACCAGGTCAACCTCTGTGCATCATTGGCAACACTATCAGGTGTGTGTTCATTCCTACCATCATCCCAGATTGCATCACAGGCTGAATTCCTGACAGCATCTTGCACCTTCAAGGGTGATGTCTGTGGGAAATGTTCTTTTATTCATTGCGTTTTCCAACTTGCTCTTGTTAAAAATAGCACAACTAACCCCTAAACCTCTTGTGTGCAAAAGTCGAAAAAAGACTGCAATCTTGCCTCGTCAGTCCTTATTTGATAGTGTAGAGTCTGAAGAAGGACTGCACAGAGTTAATGTATTTCTCAGTGAGCTCCGAGCAAGCAATTACCCAGAGTGCAATGGGTTTTTTTCCTGCAATGGGGTGTAAATTACAGGTTAGTTTGTCTTGTTGGATGTGTGCATGTGTGCAAGTATCCGTGTGTGTGTGTGTGTGTGAGGGGGAGAGAGAGAGCGATGTAAATTACAGGCTTGCTCCTGCTGTCTTTGAGAATCGTAGACTCTGCCAGGGTGGATTCAGCTCCCCACAGAGACACCAAAAGATCTGCAGGAGCCTTTTCACAGAGAGAGGACATACTCAATCACTCACACACAGTACAGAAACATCTTTAACAACATCCTATTGAACTTCCACTTCTAATACAAAGAGTTAAATGTGCACAAAATCAATTGTGAAGATGCTGAAATGGGTTCAAGGTCAAAACGTGTAGCTAAAAAAGTGTGAATATTAGATTTTTACTTTCATGATATAAATGTGTATTTTACTTGTGTCTTTAAAATAATTCAATTAAGTGATTAAATAAGCTTTTTGTGCATTTTGTGCAGTGTAGCAATAGAATTTTCTTTGTGTCTGAGGAAGCAATGCTTTTGTTTCTCTCTCTCTCTCTCTCTCTCTCTCTTTCTCTCTCCCTGCGTAGGATTCTGGGCTTCTGCAGGGACATACACTGTTATTATATACACACAGAGGGAACAATTACCTCTCCTCAGGAAAAGCACTTAGACCTCTCTTTCACTCCTTCTCTCCATCTCTTGCTTTTATTTTTATTTTTTTATCATGCTGGCACCCTAGCATCCTCTCTGCTGCTCTCTCTTTGCAATTCTTTGTCTTTGTCTTTTATTATTTCTCTTTCATCTTTTTCTTTTTGTCTGTTGTACACCTTTGTCCTCTACCTTTTCCCTCCGGGAATACAAAAAACAACTATGCGAGAACATTTCAAGCATGCCTTATTCACAGTGAAAATGTTTTTTATACATGTAGGCAACATGGTTAAATTTGACATCTCATAGGCAATGCCCTAATTGGGTGTAGGCTTGTGGGTAAAACATAAAATTTTATTTCACACTTCTAATCATTTATCAGAGGAAAGTATACAAGCAAATTATCATACATCAACCACAATAAACCTGTCCTAAACATAAATTTGAGTATTTCTGTTTTCTTTCTGAATTACAGCAAAGTAGCAAATTCAAATGGATTCTGTGTGTGTCCATATTTTATCGGTCATGGGATCGGAACATATTTCCATGGTTATCCAGAGATATGGCATCATGGTGAGTCTATAGATCATTATTTGATGTATTATTAATTTATTTCACTTAATATTGTATCTCAGTTAGCCGTGGTTGACTAATAATTTATACTTCACTCAACTATGAAAGTTCTGCATTATTTACTCCTTTTTTTATTTTTTTATGTAAAAAAAACCTGTATAACTGAATTTCTTCTGTGGAACAAAAAAGAAGACATTTAGAAAAATGTCACAGGGGTTTTGTTGTTGTTTTTGTTTGTCATTACAATGAAAATAAATAATCTAATTTCATTGTCATTACAAAGAAAGTCAAATATCTTATATAGTTTGGACTAATATCTTCTTTAGTGCAGGTTTAGATTAATATGAAGGTAAATTGTCATAATTTTTAGTTAGGGGTGAATTAACATTAATTTATTTGAATTTTTATGAATACATATATTTATGAATACAGTTCATTAATGTGATCATCTGTTATGTTTTACTATTAATTAGAGACCAGGGTCCAATGGTGGTTCATGCTTCCTTTCTCTTTTACAGCCAATGACAATGACCTACAGATGGAAGAGGGCATGTCCTTCACTATAGGTCTGTATCATTGTTTTAGATGACCGACCGATTGAATGTTATTAAGAACATAAGCGGACGCATGAATTTGTACGCTTTCAGGAAGTTAAACTCTCCGTCCATTTTTCCAGAACCCATTCTTATGGAAGGATCCTCAGAATTCAAGATCCTGAAGGACAAGTGGACTGCTGTATCTGTCGATGACAAAAGGTGCATGTTGTGTTCAGTTTCTCCTCCCACACTTCTAATGAGAGCCCAGTGCAGCCAGTTAAATGTAGCCTATATTAATTATATCGTTCATTACTTCAAGCAAGAATAAGTGGCCAATTTCTATTGAGATTCTTCAAGAATTTTATTTCGATTGGCTGTTGACATTTAACTTTGAAAGACTAAGTACCCTCAGAATTTGAAGCACATACAGAGATAAGTGCTCTGGGATAAACTTTCCTTTAACTGCATATATTTCACTGGAGAGCTCTTCAGTGTTAATTGCGAATGAGCTGATTGCCCTGTTGGCAGGTGAGAGCAGAGAGTTATATTTGGTCAGTGGTTGATTAGAGCTCTGATTTTTAAGGTTGACTGGAATATGCAATATAAGAAAATGGATAAATGGATTCCTTATTTTAATTCTACTTCCAATGCAGTTGTTCTCAACTGTTTGACTCCAAGGCCCTGGAAAAGGAAAAACTGATTTAAAAAAATAATAATAATCATTTTTACCTGACAAAATACTTTAGAGCTTGGTATAACTAGATAATTCGTCACCTTGGAATTATAAGGTTCTATCTGACATTGTTTTGTCAAAATTGAGTTATTCACATATTCATATTCTGTGACATTTACATGATGTGATGTTTCTTTTTTAAAGTTATTATTGTATATACATATATAAAAATGCTAAAGATGTAAGATCTTTTTATTATTATTAATTTTTCTGAAATTCTCCAGGTATAGAAATCACACATTTATATCTTTTAGTTGTTAATACTTGTTTCGTCTTATTTTAAACTACTTTGTCATCTTGCGGCACCCATAAAAATTTGCTGAGGCCCTTGTAGGCCCCGGTTGAAAACCACTGATTTTAGATAAATGACTAAATCTCAGCATGTTCACCTGTGTGTTTGTGTTTTCTTGTGTGTTAATACTCAGATCGGCCCAGTTTGAACACACGGTTGTAATCACCAGCGATGGTGTAGAGATTCTGACAAAACTACCAGATGAAGATTGACCAGACAAGAATTATGGGACATCTTGAAGTGTGACCTGTGAGATGGATCTGCGTTTTTAAAATAACAGAATCTGTTATTTAAATAAACGTTTCTTAACATTTAGCCAGTGTTTCATCTTATTTTGTCAGCCTGACCAAATGGCTTCCTGAAACAGCTGTGCAGCTCCAGCCCTATTAATAGGGATAATTGTTTAATGCATGTAGATTATTATGTAATGAGTTTCAAAAATCTCTTCACTATTCCAAACTCTTTGGTTTCTGATGTCATCTCTGACTGAGCTCATTGAAAGCACAGGGAATGAAATGTCATTACGTCTTATTATTATGGCGGGGTTTCTCCGTACATCATAATATTACTCCGCAGTAATGTAGTTAGCGCTGTGCATCTCTCGAGAGGTGATTATATTTATGGGCCATGGGTTTCCGTATGAGCCATGTGTAGCGTATCAAGAAAACCCTATAATCATATCTGTTTCCCGGCGTCATTGGCAAACTGCTTATGCTGTCTGACATTTGACAGAGTTTGAATTCTGCTGTCTGAAATGCGCATGTAGCCTATTTGGAATAGCATTATGTTCATAGCTTTCAGTCTTACAATTGACGTTTTGAAGTGAGTGGATGAAAAAAAAAAAGTCTGATTTTGCAAATATTAAATCACTAAAAACACACACTGAATGAAATAGCCTACGTCAAATGAGTGATCAGAAAGTGCACTTACATGAGCACGAGCTCTCTCCACAAACCGGCTTCAGTTCTGCATCTGTTTAATGGCTGTGCCTCTGAGATGTGTACAATTAAAGTTAATTACACTGTGACCCTTACTAGTTAATCCGTAGCTTTCGGTGGCTGCCATCTGGAAAGTTTCCTTCTGCTTTTGCTCGAAACAGTCCGTAAGCTCTAGCTATATTTAGACTAAAGAAACGCGCACAAATTCACGTTTGTATGTTTGTTTGTTTTTAACTAAGAATCGAAAGCCTATTGAAAAGAACGTATAAAGCAAATGATGCGTAGGCTGTACACGACACCACATAACATTTAACCGCACATTGTTTATTTTATTATTTTTAATCCTAAAGAACTAAAGTCCTTAGATTATGAAGATGATGGACTATGTAAATACCAATGAATTGTGTCTATACATTATTATCATTAAGCCCAAAAGGAATAGTTTATACAATATGAATATTATTATTAAGCATATAATCTGTTTGGGCCTATTTAATAGGTCTAGTTTATGTGATTTGTTTGCAATTTCTGACCGCACGGTGACTGTCTTTCTAAGCTGTGCTCATTAAATCGAAACATAATTGCAGCCATTCGGTTTTTGTGCATCCTCACGCATTTTCATCTGTCTGTCGCAATTACGAGCAATTTCTGGCTCGTCGGGAATCTTTTCAGTCGGACAAAAGAAAAAGGCTTAGGCAGGGAATCAATAGGCGTTTTTCTCATTTAGGCTATAGCGCTGAACCGTTTGCAGGTGCTGGATTCTGTCATGAAGGATGTTCCTGGTCATTATATTGACTTGAAACTAATTGATTTTAAACTTAAAATCTCGCATTTTCGCTCACTTTTCGTTGCATCTTTCCATATTTATTTTGCGTTTTTTTTTTCGGCTGCGACATTTCGTGATCTGTTCCTATATGAAGTGGCTATAGGCTAGTTTTTTATTGTGTTGTTTCTTTTCATTTGGGCTTTGGTTTGGCTGCGTGAATGCTCGAGCATTTGTTCTCTCCCTAATCGTACAATGCATCTGTCGTCATAGCAAAGAAAGAAAGAGAGAGAGAGAAAAATATTCACGAGATCCAGTAAATATTGGTTATGCAGGTTAACTTTTGACAGGACAGTCCACCTCTGCGCAGAAACTTTTTTTCTGCAGTAGCCTAAGCTATTCCCGAAATTTACCCAAGAACTATTTTCAAGGAAAAACGTTTCAGGGGCTGTTGTTACTAATCGTTTATCTTATATGATTTGTTTCTTTTGAGGTTTATTCGAGCTTCCGCGGTTTTTCTAAATTGTGGTTGGGGCCCGGATCCTTTGATTCTTATTGAAAAAGACGTCTATTTTTATTCTGAGTTTGGGAATCTGATTCTCAAACCCACCAGGTCACCGTGGCATATCTTTGCAGGTACAGCAAATGCTACTATGATTGTAGCACATTTTACCTTTCTGCTTCATTCCTTACATCAACATTCCCAGCTGGCAGTAATTGAAATGCCGGGGCTTATTTGCAACCGCACCACCACGAGCCCAAATGACTGCTTCCGTTTGGAATCAAAGCTACTTCTGCATGAAGCAGAGCAGAGGGTCTCTCTAATATATAGGCTATAGAATAGAAAAGAAATGATACATTTTGCAGTTTAATCTGCAATAATATTTTGTAGTGAACTGGCATTAACCTACTATTGATTCTGTTATGATGCTGTTTTTTTTTATTTTTATTTGCTGCTCTTTGTTTGTTTGTTCGGCCAGGCTGAATGATTTGATATATTTTGTTCCTTTCTCCCCTTTTAATATTGCCTACAATTGAATATGTTAAGGTAGAACAATTGTTTTATTGTTTATTTTAGCGATTATTAATCATTCAAGAAATGTATACAAAAATATTCACACGATTTGAGGGCCTAATAAAGCAAATGTGCAATCCATGTGTAATATGGATTTGCCTTAATTACAGTTAGGTAAAGCAACTTTTAATCCCAGTTATACAATGACAAATAAACATACATGGACTAGATTACAGGTGCTGTATAATATGAAACATGAGCAAAAGCCTCATATTAATTTGTAAAATTGGTGCAAGTGATATTTTGCCCTTATGGGTCTCCCACCTATTCCACTAAATATTTTAGTTCCAGAAATTTTGTCCTTGACCCTGTAAAGACCTGAGGCAATTAAGCTATGAGAAACTGCGTGTCCCCGTGCAAGAATAGCTCAAGGCTGTGCTGGAGCTGGAAGCGAGGACTCGAGGAGAATGTTTCCAGGGCGGTCTGCTTGAGGCGGTTTTATGTATTTTTTCTCTGGTTGAGTGGCGTTCATAAAACGTCTGGAAGAGGAGCGAGCTGACTCCAGAGAGTCTGGAGTGGGAAGAGCCCTCGCCGCACGCGGAACGCCCTCGCATCTCCTTCTGCGCATGCCAAGACGCGTCCGAGTGCCAGGCGTCCCCCTCATGCCCTGAGGTGCAGGATACCTCCTCACCAACAACATTTACAAAGGATTAAATAGGATCGGATTCGTTCTACCGAATAATCACACATGCATTACGTGTGCAAAAGAAACGGAGATATGCACAGGAAAAGTCTGCATGGGTATACAGGCTTAGATGAAAAACCAAAAACAACTTGAAACGACAATCAAAGAACCAAACGTTAAACTCATAGTAAAACGCACATTTAATTATGACTGCAGGTTATAAGCATTTTAACATTTTTTTTGTTTACACTAAATCTAATATATTCTGTACAAAACGTAAAAAGCTACCCGTTTGTTCTTAGAATGTGAAATAAACATCTGATTCCCCCTTTCATTTTGACTATAACGAAAACAAATAAATAAATAGAAAAATAATTTAATGTGCATTGCCTGCGCGCATTAGTGGCGCCAAAGAAATCCACGGCAAACATCTTTAGCAAACCCAGCCTGAAAATAGATTTTAGAGTTAATGTTTTCCTAAGACACAAGTCCAGTGACAGAATAGGCCTATATCCTCCTACAACAGGTGTATTCGGCCATTTGAGTCTCTGTTAGAATATGGTCCCAGCACTCATGGCAGAGCTGTGATGGGGCTGTATTAAGGTACTGGGCTGTAGATGTGTGACCGTATTCGTGGATGAGTACCATGAATAGTTTGTCAAAAACGATGGTGCGGTGGGGTTTGGTGGCCCGGTGGGCTGCTCTGAAATGGTGTCCCCGTCGCTCGGTGTCTGGTTCGGTGGGAAATCCCAACCTGCCTGTGGTGGAGGACTGCTAGAGGGAGAGTCACCGGCGGCAACCTGCTGGTCTGGCGGAATCTCGCCGTTTTTCCACAACTTTTTGAATTTTGAGCGTCGGTTCTGAAACCATATCTTTACCTGTGGCGCAAAACAAAGCGCGTCTAAGTTAAACATGAAACAACACAACTCTGCGTTAAAATAAATAAAACCACAGCTTTAAACTTAAAGACACAGCCTACGGTAAAAGAGCCGCGTTTGACCTGGGTCTGTGTGAGGCCCAAAGACGCCGCCAGCTCGGCGCGTTCTGGGAGCGCGAGGTACTGGGTCTTCTGGAATCGGCGCTGGAGAGCCGCCAGCTGGAAACTGGAGTAGATGGTTCGCGGTTTCCGGACTTTCTTTGGCTTTCCATTCACCATACGCACCTCTGGCTCACTCTCTTCTTTCTCTATCAAAATTAACCACAAAAGTTGTCATTGTAAAATATAACAAACCGACCATAGGCAACAGGAAACGACGTTTGGGAATACTGGGGGGGTCTTACCTGGTTCGGTTGGAGTTGGTGAAGAACTGGGTCCATACGTTCCATAAGCGCCATAGGACGAAGCGTAGCCTAAATCGTAAGCCTTTGGGCTGTAGTGAACATTACCCACTGTACCAGGATGATAGGAATAAGATGCCAGTTGTGCGTACGCTGTCCCCGCACAGTGACCCGTCTGTGAACTGCTGTAGAAGCTGCTGTCTGTCACACTGGACACCGGCAATGTTGGGGAATCCTGCGACTTGTGAACGGTACTGAAGCTGCTCGAGGTAATATGGTTTGAATGCATATCCGAGCCAAGGCTATCCAGAACAGCGGTCATTTTGCGAGAAAAAAAAAAACAGTGAATTGAATTTACTTCTACCGTGACCACTTAAAACAGCCTATTCAGAATCTGCACCTCTAACAAATAACCGGTGATACAAAAATCACACAACTTCTGGAGGTAGTTTGATTCGCCTTAAGTTACATATCCATAGTTGATAGAGGGTTTGAGCTCCGCGGCGGTCTCTGGCTTGGAGATGCTGACGGGCGGGCCATATACTGGGCGTCATGTGCTAAAGAGAACCAATCGGTTAGCAGGCAGTCCTGGGAAGTCCTGCCAGCTGAAGGAAGACCTCTGACAGGTCGAAATAACAAAATATCTCGCAGCCTTGGTCTTAAGGGATTTAGCCGTTCTTTACAAAGGGTTGAAAAATATAGCCATTCACTTTATATATTAAAATAGCAGAATTTGAAAAAGAATTTAGATTTAGATTAATTATTAGACACAGGACTATTTTTTTTCCCGATGGAAAATAGCCAGAGAGAATGAAATAGGCCTATATTATATAAAGGAGCATTGTTTGTGTGTGTGTGTGTGTGTGTGTGTGTGTGTAGTAGGAACATTCTTTTTGTGCATCTAATTGAATTATATGTAATTCTTGTTTAGATGAACCCTGAACCAAATTGAGCAGTACGCAGGTAAATGACTAGATCCTACATTTAGACCAACTAATAGTCTAAAACTATCAAATGAAGCTTACAGTCTTGATGAAAGGGATATATTTCCTTATTGTTGAGAAGCACGGTTTAACTGGAATGCCATCTATCGCTGAAATGTTGTCAGTGTATTTTACGGAAGCAGTCTGCATTCCTCTGACTAATCACAGACGGCGCCAGTCTCCTCACACCCACAGGTGCGCAAAACAGCAATTATTCCCCGGTAAACAGCAGGATAAAGCGCGGAACCAGCCCTATATGATGCTCTGTCGCGCCAAACGCCTCGTGCACAGACCTACATAGAAAACTACCTCAGTCACGAGAACTGCCAATTTACTAAATATTCTGTCAACTCAACAAACTTTGTGGCCTGAGCTCTGCCAGCTGTAATCCCTGCATGGTGACTTGTCTCTGCAGAGCGATTTCAATTACAATGTTGTTGTTTTATAAAATAAATAAATATATCGAATTAAAATATGTGCTATTATGTGATCCTTATTTAAAGTCACAATAAAATTAATATTGTTAGTGTTGATAGTCGATTGGGTTAGTTGGAAGGATGAATTGGATCAAAACATGGTTGGTCATTATTAGGCTACAGTATGCACAAAGTTACTATACAGTTATATAGATGTACAGTACAGACCAAAAGTTTGGAAACATTACTATTTTTAATGTTTTGGAAAGAAGTTTCTTCTGCTCATCAAGTCTGCATTTATTTGATCAAAAATACAGAAAAAAAATGTAATATTGTGATATAATATTACAATTTAAAATAATTGTTTTTAAATGTATTATACTATATCATTTATTTCTGTGATGCAAAGCTGAATTTTTAGGATCATTATCACATGATCCTTTAGAAATCATTCTAATATGATGATTCATTATCAAAGTTGGAAACTGTTCTGCTGCTTAATATTTTTTCAGAACATGTGATGCTTTTTTAGGATACTTTGATGAATAAAAAGTAAAAAAAAAAAAAAACTATGTTTTTAAAATATAAATATTTTGTAATAGCAATATACACTACTGATCAGTAATTTGGGGTCAGTAATATTTTTTTTTTTTTTTTTTTTAATAAAATCAATACTTTTATTCAGCAAGGATGTGTTAAATTGATAAAAAGTGATAGTAAAGAAAATATATTATTATAATTTTATTTTTATTTTGAATAAATGCAGTTCTATTTAACCTTTTATTCATCAGATATATTAGACAGCAGAACTCTTTCCAACACTCATAATAAATCAGAATATTAGAATGATTTCTAAATGGTCATGTGATAGACTGGATGTTACATGTGACACTGAAGGCTGGAGTAATGATGCTGAAAATTCAGCTTTGCATCACAGGAATAAATTTTTTTTTTTAAGTATATTCAAATAGAAAACTATTATTTTAAGTTGTAATAATATTTCACAATATTACTGTTTTTCTGTATTTTTGATCAAATAAATGCAGACTTGATGAGCAGAAGAAACTTCTTTCAAAAACATTAAAAATAGTAATGTTTCCAAACTTTTGGTCTGTACTGTAGCCTATTCAAAGTTGAAGTGGGTCTGGCTCCTTTTCTGCTCAGGTCAGGTGTTCAGGAGACAAGTCTTCGAGAGGACCTCTGGCGCCCTCCTGCGTCCACTAATATAAAACTACCTTTTTTGTCTTAACCCAATGCACTCCAAATTCACCCACCTGCAGCTACACCGATTCAGATTTGTTTGGTGGGTTATTACATTCTATTTAACAATATACAATTAAAATCAAATAATATTTCTGCAAAATAATAAAATAATAAAAATCTTAATAATAATAATAACATTTCCGTATTTATTTATTTATTTATATTTTACTAGCATATAAGCCACCAAACAAATCTGTGTTATGCAAGTTGCTCTTGCACCGCTGAACTACAGTACATTAGTAAACACGAGATGGCACTGTTTGCTTAAATACCAATTCAGGCTATTTTGTGTGCGTCAGACTCGGAGCAAGGAGGCCATTTAAGGGTAGCTGTAAAAAGGATTGCTTTAGATTTATGCACACATTAAATACAGATATTAACTCTATACTATTATATCACAACAAATATTTTTGTTTTTAGTTTTAGTAAAATCCTAATTATTCCTATAATGGCAAAGTTGAATTTTTAAACAGCCTTTAATTCAGTCTTCAGTGTCACATGATTCTCCAGATATCATTCAATGAGTATGCTGATTTGCTGCTTATGAAGCATTTATTCTTATTATTATGAAAGTATAAAATCAGTTGTGCTGCTTAATATTTTTCACTAGGACTAATATAAACTAAATGCATGTTGTTTTTGCCGAATCAAATGCAGAACAGAATTATTTTTAACAGGTATCATAAAGGTCACTTGAAAACCGGAGGTCACTTGAAAACGAAAAGCAAACATAAAATCTATCTTTGTTCCAATAATAGATACACCTAGCTTTCATCAACTTAAATATCTGCTTTCTTTATAGAGAAGACCACATCAGCAGTAGAAAAATATGTACATGTACAAGAAAACAAGTTTTTAGGCGAACAAGGCTTCTTTTGATACAGTTTTCTTTGTTGGTTTATACTTTTACTGTTTTCTTACTGTAATGTTTAGATTTAGGTGAAATTAGTTTGGTGTACTTTTCTCTAAAATCAGTTTATGATTCATAACATCCAGTTACATGCAAAATATTAAATGCAGTGCCCTACATACATCATATATTACAAGAATATGACACATAAACCCTAAACTATCAAAAAGACTTTTTTAAATGGGTTGCTACTTAATCATGAATTTGTTGTGCTGCCCTAGGTGACTGATTCTTAGTAATCATCTTCTCTCATATTGTTCAGAGAAGAGTGAACTTCCTGTAGGTGTGTACTTTGTAATCTGAGGAAAGATGCATCAGCCACACTTGACAAATTAATTTGTTGATTCATAATCCAGATTTCCGGTGCTTGCTGGCCCAGAGGAGATTTTTTTCTGCAGCAAATAAGAAAAGAATGTGTTGTGCCAAAGGGCATAATATAAACACACAAACAAGGCGAGTAGGATTTGCCTCTGATGGAAACATTCCAGTATTCTTTCTCCCCCCCCACCCCCACCCCAATCCCTTTATTCCGTGATGTGACCTGCACACCTGTCAGTTGTGCTTTTGTGAATATCACTTCCAGATGAAGTTGATAGATCTGCTCCTCTCATGTTCTCAAAGAATAGAATTTCAAGGTTATAGAGGTCTCTGTCTGTCTTAGGTGTGCTTGAGGTTGATTTACGAATGTCATTAATATTAATCTCAGTCAGTGTTTGTTTAGCACACACACAAACACATTAATACTGTTGAATCAGTAAATATGAGTGCACATTTTCAAGGCACTGAGGACCTTTTGTTATGGCACAGCATGTTCAGCCGTTTTTTGAAAATCATTGGTAAGCAGCCAAAGTTTCAATCATAAGTCGGTTGCGTAAAATGTTCACTGTTTTTGCTGATCCTTCATCAGCAGCTCAAATGCATTCTGAGAACAGGACGACCTGCAGGAACATGTAAAAAACTGAGCTGGAGGGCTGGGAGGTGAGGTGTGTTTGAAAGTGTGCAGGGGCTGGGTGGGGCAGCCACGTGTGTGTGAGTGTGTGTGTGTGTGTGTGTGTGTGTGTGTGTGTGTGTGTGTGCGTGTGAGCTGTTACCATCACTGTGATTTGTGAATTTCCTCACAATCTTGAGAAAACCATAACATTGTTTGCAGTACTGTTTAAAAGTTCGGGGGGCATTAGATTTATTTTCTTTTCTTTTTTTTCTTTTTTTAAATGATACTTTGATCAAAAGTGACAGTGGACTTTCTATTAATCAAAGAATACTGAAAACTCTCACACACAAAAATATTAAGCAGCACAATTGTTTTTATAATTTCATAATAATACTTTCATAAGCAGCACATCAGCATACTCATTGAACGATATCTGAAGAATCATGTGACACTGAAGACTGAATTAAAGGCTGTTTAAAAATTCAACTTTGCCATTATAGGAATAATTAAGATTTTACTAAAACTAAAACCATTTAAAATAGTTACTTGACATAAAGATAAACTTAAAAAAAGTTATTAAAAAATAACGAATAAAAACATTTCACAATATTACTGTTTTTATCAAATAAATGCAGCCATGGTGAGCATAAGATACTTCTTGTAAAGAACATTAATAATAATAATAATAAAACAAACCTTACCATCCCTGACAGCTGCATTGTGTACATTGTGGGAGACTTTTCTCTTTTACGGTTAGCTACGGTTACTATTTAGCGTTATAGAGCACATATGGGCTAATATAAGCTAGGGTGACCAAATGAGCCATTTTCCCAGGACGCGTCCTTGCCAGGATTTAGCAAGTAGTTTGAACAATAACATGCAGGTATGGTATATAATCAATAAATCGTGGCATGTGAGAAGGTGAGATCTACAGAGAACGATCAAAGCAATGCAAATACATATAAATGGACTGCATTTATATAGCGCTTTCAACAGACCCCATGGCCATCCAAAGTGCTTTACAAGTTGCCTCACATTCACCCATTCACACACTCATTCATACACCGACGGCGACGTGTCAGCCATGCAAGGCGCCATCCAGCTCGTCGGGAGCAGCTGGGGTTAGGTGTCTTGCTCAAGGACACCTCGACACTTGGTCAGGTGGAGCCGGGGATTGAACCACCAACCTTCCGGTTTGTAGACAACCTACATGTTAGGTGTTTGTTCGTTCATTCAACTTGAAGCGTTGCTGCGCACTGATCATTGTATGACACCAAAGTACCAAGAGAGTTATTTGAATGCATAAGGAGCCATCTGCTCTGCTCTCTATTGCTCTTATGAATGTCATACAATGATCAATCTGCACAGCACAAAATATTTAGGCAATATAAAAATCCTGGCAAGGACACGTCCTGGGAAAATGGCTCATATGGTCACCCTAAATATAACAAGAAACTATCACTTTATCAGCAAGTACCAAAATTACTTGACTTACTTAGAAAATTGTAGAGATAGTCTTAAGAACCTTTGGGCCTTCCTTGATGAAACCACACTTTTAACCACACTTTTGGCTTTCTTTAGCACAAAGATGACCTCAAAAAATGCACACACACAACAGAAAACCCTTTAAAACCTAATTGAAAAATAAAGGAATTTAATTGAAAAAACAACAACAACAAAAACACATTAAACAACATATAATTTACTCTCCTTACAGTATCTGAAGCGAAGCATGCTGTGAAACTCGTTCAGTTTGAGTTCTGCTTATTTTAATCAGTTATTGTGTTCAATAATAACTATAAGTCCAATGAACATTAACTAATTAATTAAATTTTACGTTATGTTTTACAGTGTGCAACAAGGAGCAGAGACGTTACTACTACAGATTCTGTTTCAGTTTGAGAATCTTAACATCAAGAGATTTGCTCAGGAAATACCTCTGTTCACATTGCTTTCAGATGAATTCTGAATTATGAGAAAATATTTGGGGCTCAGAAAAAGAATTTCTTAGAAATACAACATCACAGCATATTTTGCAGTGATTTAAATTGGAAGGTTTCCACAATCCAGGAAGCATGCTGTGCTTGATCTCCTTTTCTGAAAATATGTTTATGACTTATCTTCGAACATTTTCTTTACACTTGCAAGCTCACATAAATTTGAAGAGAAATGCTGAAAATGAAAACCTGGTGTGCAACACAAATTAATATGCCTCACTCTTTTGTAAGGAGTGCCACATACACATCTTGCCATGTACAATCAGCCAAAAAGCCTTTGGAGGGTTTTACAACATTATTTGAGGGAAGATATCTCAATTCCACACTAAATAAATACTGTATGCAATACATGCATTGCATTTTTGCAGCTGTAATTTCTGGAGCTTCCACACTTGTACCAACCAAAAAAGGAAGCTCTGCCACTGCTGCAGAAAAAAGTACACAATGCAGACTCAACACAAGAAAACGTTTTATGGTGTATTCTACTCAGTGCATGCTAATTTACTCTAATTTTCTCATCTATCAGTCATTAAAGTATTAGTAGACTGTCTGCTTATATCTGTTTATATACTTTATTATGACTGTTCCCCAACAGACATACTGACTATAAGTTACTTGCCAGTTAAGCAATTGGCTGTTTTTTTAAGATTTATATGTAGGAAAGAATCCCATAGGCTTCAACCATATAGCACTCTTGTATCTGACTGAGAAGGAGTGAGGCGGTGAGATAAGCCAAAGCCCCAAAAATTTGGTATTTTTTTTAATTGAGAGAAACAGCAAATATAAAAATGTGCCCTTGATATAAATATTTAGTCGCACACTGACTTAAATGTTAGATAATAAAACTTTAAATACATTACAACTACAGTAAAGGTCTTTTAAGGTAACCTTTGTGGTCTTGTCACTACAGGTTCAATGATAAACCTTAGTGAGTGTTCATGGATGAAAGCTGGTAGTCATGTAAGAAGTAATATCCTCAAGCAGATTTCACTTTTTCACATCTTTAGGGAGTAGGGAAAAACAGAAAATATCATTCTCCCTTTAAAATCTACAAATTTCTGGTTGAAAGGAGGAAAAGGAGGACAGGGGTAACTGCAATAATATGTTACATGAGAAATGAAATATGTTTTAAATAAAGAAGATTAATTGTGTCCTGTTAAGATGCAATGAGACGTGGGATGATAAAAAGCAGCTGTTTAATTAATGTGTGGGTTTTTAAATAGGTCTGAAGGTGATTATTCGGTAAATCGCAATATATTATTTGTCTAACATCAGGGTAACATCAGAAACTACAAACAATCGTAACATAAGATAGGCTAAATAATGCATTTTTAAATATTACTGTACAAAGAGTTTACACAGTACTTGATTCCATAACACACAATGAATTATAAAAAGAGCCGGTTCAAACAGGTTATGGCTTTAAAACATGTTTCACCTTTCCAGGAGATGTAATGGACTGATTCTATCAGTCGGCAAGAGCTCGTGATTGGTTTAGAACTCTCTTCTCCTCACTGCTGTCGATGAGGATGTGTGTGTACATGTGTCTTTCGTAACTGTGGGTGTGTTATATTCTCCATGGGAACAAAGCAATTTAATTACAAATAAAATACCATCTTTCACCTTCTTCCTCGCTGGAGGTCAAACACTCATGCAATGAAGTGTGTTACACAGTGAGTAAGGTGTGAATCAGTGTGTGTATGTCCTAATCATCTCCCTCATCCTCTTCCTCATCTCCTCTCCCTCCCCATTCCTTTATCACAGTGGTTTTTAAAGCCTCTGGGTGTGGTTCAGGCATTCGGAGCTCAGACAGTAAAAGTTTGTCAGCGCATCTGTTTAAGATTATAGAGCCTTGGTGAGTTTTAATTTGCATATCCACACAGGAAAGTAAATAGGCTATGTAGCAAACTTTCATAAACATCAGGTGACTTTCCTTCTTCAGTACAACAAAGCTGATTCAGCTGAACCTTGGTGATTCATGTTGTGTTGAGCAAGTAATGATCCAACGCTATCTCACGACCAATTTGGACGTATTTTACAAGGTGGCTAATTTGTACGAATCCGTACGACCTCACTCGTACGATTTTGTACGATTGTCTAGACTCCAGTGACGGGGTTTAGGGGCGGGGTTAGGTGTAGGTCATTCGTACAAATTCATACGAATTGTGCAACTCGTTAAATACGTACGACTTAGCATAAATCGTATTAATTTGTACGAATGCGGTCATAAAAAATCATTCCGAATTAGCCACCTCATGAAATATGTATGAATTGCTGGGAGATCAGGTTGAATGATCAGTTTCTTGCAAAAATGGATTGTTTGCCTTCATAATTTTCAAGTTTGAAAAATTAAACAATATTCAAGCGACACCTGAAAACTCATCTCTTCCGGCATCATTTGACTTCATCTGAAAAAACAAAACACTTTGCTTTCTCTTTCCTTAACCTCTTCCTGTCTAGATGCATTATTCAGAACATTGACTGAAATTTTGTATTGCAAGTTCTTCCTGTGTTTATTTTTCCTCTTTATGATGAACTGCTTATTGTATTCCTCAATTGTAAGTCACTTTGGATAAAAAGCGTCAGCTAAATGAATAAATGTAAACATAAATGTAAATGTCATAAGACCTCTCTATCGTCAGGAGCTGTGGGTATTCATTTTGTGTTTCCCGTACCTTTGTTTTTAACTCTCAAAGTGATGGCACCCATTGACTTGCATATTTTGAATCACCATGGTTTCAGCTAAAAAGAGTCTTTAGCGTTCTACTGAAGAAATAAAGTAACTTATATCTTGAGTGGCCTGAGTGTGAGTAAATGAACAACAAATCTACACTTTTGGGTGAATGATTTCTTTAAAGATTAAAAAGTCTTTTGCATCATTTTATAAAGTCACTGAAAACATGTGGGCTAATGTCTGAGCAGTGAAATAAATAGTAAAATAAATATTAATTTCTTCCGCCCCTTTATTATCTTTAGAACATATAGTTGGCAGACAAAGTTATGGATCTTCTTTTACAGTGAGTTTGGACCAATGATGATCAATCAACAAATCAGCGTTGTCATGTTGTCATCTTCCTGTTGTTCCAAAGTTATTATTCACATGGCATTTATGACTCAGACAATTGGCTGTAAATATAATTATGACCATAGGAAAAGGTGTCAGATGTCAAATTATGTTCCACCACTTAATGGGTCCTGCACCAGCCAAGCAACTGCCATTAAGATGAATGGAAATGTTAATAGTTACAGTAGCTTTCTCCAGGTAGACCTGCTTAGTTACAAACCA
Source organism: Carassius carassius (assembly GCF_963082965.1). Classification (NCBI taxonomy): domain Eukaryota; kingdom Metazoa; phylum Chordata; class Actinopteri; order Cypriniformes; family Cyprinidae; genus Carassius; species Carassius carassius. The sequence goes on from NC_081761.1 coordinate 21,436,101, forward strand.
TCATAAAGAGAAAGAAATCATGGTTTTTAAATAACTACAGAAAAGGAATTGGGCACTGTAGTAAAACATCTAAATGCTAGCAATAAAGGATACTGTAAGACCAAAAGATTATTTCATCGGAATACACAGCTCATTTTAAATGGCTGTCAGCGGAAAATGTCTATATCTGTGTTGTTAAATGCTTGTAAATTAGATTATAATTTGTAAGTGTGATACAAATGTTTTAAATATATATATTTTTGTCTAGAAAATGACTTTTAGACCGTGAACTTGGTGAAGGTCTTCAGATTCTCACAGTAAATCAGTCTGTAGTGGTATCACATGATCATTAATTATGGCTAACCCACGAGAATGCATTACATATCACCTGACCCTGAAAACAGTGTGAAAGATGAAAAGAAAGAAGGGTGATAAAGTAAAACTGTCTGAAAGTTTGTTGGTCTCCCTCTTCTTTTTAAAAGCCCGGTCCTTAACACCCAAAATAGTGAGAACTTTCTGAGTTTATTAGCTGTAACTCTGGAACAAACGTCCCCCTTTGTACTGTTAATGTTAATGTGACACCAAAGCTTCTACCCAGCAGGCACAGGACTTTAATATAACCTTAGGTTGATGTTGGCTAATTGACGTCAGTATTTGATTCCGATTTAATGATGACTTTACATTGGATTTTGGTCATACAACCTAAAAATAACAAATATCAACATCAGCTGACATCGATATTGGACATCAAACTAACATTGACATTAGACGTTGAACTGACATTGAATTTTGGTCACCTGACATCGCAACTGAAATTTTACCAAATATCAATGTCTTATGATGTTGTGTGCCTGCTGGGTTAGTGGTTGAGTTTAGGAGAGGCTGAAAATAAGCATAAAATTAAATCGGCAGGTTTGTGATAGAGACACAAAACAAGTGAGGGTTAAAGTCACTCAGAAATGTATAAATCAATAACAATCTAAGTTTAACTTTTAAAAGATATCAGACTATCACATCTTGAGGGCACCAGCCATGGAGTTCAATTATTTTGTCTCTGGCGGGATGTCTGCCTAAATGAAATTATGTTCTTCTTAAGGTAAAATTACTTAATTATTTAAAACTTAATAAAATTCCCTTCATGAGTCCAGGTTAGTGAAGCTGACCTGTATCTGAACTTTTTCTTCAAATGTTCATTGGTGAAGAGCTGCCACATAAACAAAAATACAATTCTGTTATGTCACTCACCATATATATAAAAAAGGAAAAATGCTAATATATCTAAGAAATGTCAGTACAAACACTGTAAGAAAAAAAATATATATATTTTTGAAAATAATTTTGCTGCTATAACCAAATTTAAGTATGTTAAACAAGATTTTTTACGTAAACGTTTTTACGTGTTAAGGTTAACAGTTTTTCAGAGTGACATTTTTAGCTGAAGATTTAAGGTCTTTTGCCTTGAGAAAACTGATCTGTTTCCTCAGTATTGCATCAAATGTAGCTGTCCTTTGGATTTTAAAGAGGGAAAAATAAGTGGCTTTGTATATGCGAGTGTCTGTGTGAGATGCAACAGATACAATCTGCTTGTACTTGCTCTTAAAGGACAAGGCTGAACACTGGCATGTTTGCCCTGAGGGTGCTTTTTGCGTGTGTGTGTGTGCGTGCGTGAATGTATTGAATCTTTTTTTTTTCTCAGCATTGGAGAAAACTGGTTCAACAGTTTCACTCTTAAAGATGCCTGTGGGGCCTATTTTCCTTCCACCTGAAAAGGAGGTAGAATGAATGACATAGTTCACACACAAACGCATGGTTTTAAAAAAGTGCAAGGAAGAACTGACAGAGCTACATTATTGTTTTATTTCTCTTTTCCCCTCTTCCTCCCTATCTATCCCCCTCTCTTCTCCACACCCAACATGAACATAAAGAATGCACTGTGAAATTAGCATGGAGAAAATGAATAGAGTACAGTATGAGCAGACAGTAACAGATAGTATGGAACAACATACAAAACAGCATCCATTTGCACATTTGATTCAGATTTATAACAGTGTGTTAGTAACAAATTCCAGAGTATATAATGACAGAGCAGATCTAGACCCACCCAGTAGCTGCAGTTGAACTTTTCAGTGTGAAACCATTGACACAGATGGCTGTTTCTGCTCTGACTACCAGTCATGTTTCCCAGCCTAAAGTTTTATTTTTATCAACAATGGCTTAATGGCTGTTGGACTTAACAAAAACTACTGGAAGGAAGTCTTGAGCAGAGGGAAGAGGACAGAGAATAGCTGAGGAGGAAAGCAAAGAGAATGTCAAGACATCGGAAAAGAACAGACACATGTATAAATATGCACTAACACAGTCACATTTACTACAAAGCCTTGGGATTCTCACACACCAACCTCTTTACACTGTCAAAAATAAGTCTACGGTAAATGCCACAGGCCAATGTTACAAAATCAGCTTTTTTTCATGTTCTCCACTAGGAATGGGACATAGTTTTCCACTTGACTTGCTTCGTTGTAACATTTTGCAACTATAAGCTCTCCATCTGCCAAACCGTTGTGATCACGAGGAGATGTTTAATGAGTTTTGTGTGCAATAATTCTGCACATTAAGACTTAACGAAGTTATACTTTCAAAATCTTGTTTGAAATGGCTCCTAAAAATATCCAGAGTTCCAGAGTGCACTGGGCTCAGTCACACTGTAATAAAAAGGCATAGTAATCTTATTCACACACCAAATATGCATTCTGGGTACACGTTCTTACAGTATTGTTTCCTGTTGCCATGGCATTACTCTGTTTTCCACCTCACTCCCTCTGTGTGTGTGTGTGTGTGCGTGTGTGTTTAGCCATGACTCCCAACAGGATTTAGTTTGCTTTTGTTTGCTCATGCAGAAACAGCCACAAATCTGTGGTGTACAGTACAAATACTTATTATAGCATTTACTGTTTTTCTCTTAATTTCTATTTTTCCTTCCCTCAGACATGCCCATCTGTCAGTCCCATAGTTTTGGAGACATCAGGTTTAACAAGCTTAGTAACTGCATATGTACAAAAGAACATAATCTATATAATGCTTTACTGTTTGCTTTACAGAGGTCAAATCCCCCTAAATTGCCTTAACTTAAAGAAACTCCTTAAGTCTTTAAATAAACTCAGTGTGAATACATTTGAGTTTTTGAAAAGTTGTACACAAAATATTTATATTATACATGCAAGGCATGTAGCTGGCAATGTGACTTTGTAAAAAAACACTACTTACCTGAGCACATCCTAAACACATAATCTGTATGCGCATGATGCCACTGTTTTCATAAAATCACGTTTTTGTATTTTCCACAGAGGTGATAGCAGTATTGATTTTAAAAGACTTGCATTTTGAAATCAGTTTTTAAAAGTTAGCATTTTCAGTCCCCCAAAACACATAAAAAGTTATGCAGTGTAGCAAAAGTTCATGATATCCCCCAAAAGAAACAACTTAGTAAAACTTGTGGTAACACATATACTGGATACTGTTAAATTTAACAGGATGTCAGTCTTTTATGCCAATATCATGTTGGACCCCAATCAATCAGACTTAACATGGTCATCCTACTGAAACTGTTTTACTTGCCATTACACGATACAAGACAAGGAATAAGGGTCTTATCTAGCTAAATGATGTCATTTCCAAAAAAAAAAACAGAAATGCTCACCTTGCACTGCTCTGCGATGCACGTCCACAACTTCACGTAATACGTAATTATGTTGAAAAGGTCACGTGTGATGTTGGCGGAAGTACCGACTCAGTGTTTACATGTCGAACATGTCAAATGGCATTTGCAAAAAATTTTTTATTTGTTATTGAACATACAACAACTTTTAAACAGTGTTCCTTCTCCACATTTGTAAACACTGACTTAGTCAGTACTTCCGCCTACGTCACGTGTGACCTTTTCAGCCTAATTACATGTTACATGAGGTCATGGATGTGCATCGCAGAGCAGCGCAAGGCAAGCATTTCTGTTTATAAAGCATATATATAGATAAGACCCTTATTCCTCATCTGGTATCATGTAGAGCCCTTTGAAGCGGCACTGAAACAGTAATTTTGACCTTCAAACATTTGGTAGCCATTGAAGTCCACTATAAGAAGAATAATCCTGGAATGTTTTAATCAAAAACCTTAATTTCTTTTCGACTGAAGAAAGAAAGACATACAAATCTTGGATGACATGGGTTTGTTTATTTTTTATTTTTTATATTTTAATTGGAAAGACTGCTCTGATTGCAGTAAGAGAGTGACTGACAGGGGTTATTGAGGGATTTGAGGCTACTTGAGGGATTACTCATTCTAATTGGTCTCTACTTGTTGAGCCCTGTGTTGAGAAGAAAGAGGGAGTTAACATAGAATGAGCATGTGAATGAATAGACAGTGTATATAAAGACATGTTATGCCTGTCTGTAATGATATAGAATACACATTTGGCTACTGGCTGTGTTCCTGGCTGAGTCACTACAGCACAATTGTAAGATTTGAAATGATTTAATTCTTAAAATCAGCAGACAGTGACAAAAGGGTAGATAATCTGGTGTTTTTTTAATGCTGTTTATATTTAGGTTATGTTCAATAAATTGTGTACAATTAACAGATTTCGCCTTCTCTCGTTGCAGTGTCTCTCACGCACAGACACAGGGAACCTGAGTATTGGCCTCTCACCCTCCCGGGCAAGTAAAATTTGATGGATTATCCCACCTGGCTGAGAGGAAAGAGGAGCTTACAGCAGAAGGGCCCAAGAGAGAGAACGGAGGTCATGAGGAATTTTATCTAGAATTGTAAAGAGGAAATCAGTCCCTGGTCAATAATCAATAGAGAGGAAAGAGCAATGAGATTCAAATCAATACCAATGTGCCTACACACATGTAGACTGTATATATTCCTAATCAGTAAGGACCTAAAAGTCTGCATATTTAATATACATAAATATTGAAATGCTTGTAATCATCCACAATACTTGTAATGTGTTTCTGCACTCTTGTCACCTACTATTGAAAGCTAGAGGTCTCTCTTTCTTAGCAAACTGATGCTGACAAATTTTAATTTGCGATGTGGTTAAATCTTGTCATGGAATCAGCAAGAAGTGGATGCTTTGCGTGACAGTAGACTGAAATATGTCATGTTTTGTCCCTAAATTAGTCATGTGTGTTTAATATAGGGTGAAAAAGATCAATACTGTCAATGCACAGGAGGGATGTGCTCCTGTCAGAATTAAACAGAGAACTCCTTTGAGGTTTCAGTTCCAAATCTGTGAAAATTAAGTGAGGCAGAAAAATAGAATGCATACTGTTTATTTAGGTAAGAAGTATTAACAATAATGATGCAGTTACTTATGTTTTGGGTGAAGGGCTTCTGAGTGACTGTGAATAACAATACAAATACATTTTATTTCCTGTCATTTTAATTTATAACATCTTGTGGCCAATTCCTGTCAAATTCACACCAAATATATAAAAGACAGCCAATTCTTAAATTTAGATATATATATTTTCTTTTTTATAAAATTTCAATGAATAAAACAACATTATGTTAAACACTTCACAATGCTGAATGTGACTTCTGTTATGAATTATAATGCATTAATAACCAACATCCATGCCGTTATTGATTCAAATAATTAAAAAAAAACTGAGTTCTTACCAAACAGGGAAAGGCAGTGCAGGCAACTTAAGATATCACTTACACCCTTGGACATGACAAAACCTGAGTCTGTCAACATATTTCTCCATTAGGAGCCCCACCCCAACCCCTGAAGACAGTAGCTGACAAAATCCTCTCTCTCTGGCCAGACTGCAATCTCCCAGAGCTGTCTTTAAAGCACTACATCTATGAATCTGTTTACAAACCGTCAGAGAAATCCAGAACAGTGTACACAAGAAAACAAAACATCTAAAGGTACAGAATAAAGGGGACATTAATATGATTTAAAGCAACCATAGTGAAACTGGAACAGCAGATTTACAAGAGATGGGATAAACAGAGATTTACGGCTCTGGGATCATTCTGCTCTCCATACAGAATTTTTTGCTGCTGCTGTGTGGAAACACCGACCACCAATGTCACTGAGAAAAAAGAGGAGGAGGAGGGAGTGAGAGGGAGTGCACTAAGTGATTGGAGTGCTTGTGTTTGAGGGAAGCGGGACGTGGGTGGAAAGAGAAAGGGAGAAAGGTATGGAGGTAAAGGCGGTGTTGGGAGAGGAGATGAGGGGTCTGATTGAAGACTTTGATCCAGGAACGCCCAAGTGTTTCTGAACACTCCCCGCCTCAGGCATTGCATTTCAACACTACCAACATCAGAACAGCAAAGTTCACCTGGGTAAAGACCAGAGAGAGATGCTGTGTGCTCTTTCAAAGGGTGTTGGCTGTAAGGCAATTCCAGATCAATGAATCAGACAATTTTGTGTGCCCATTTGTTATCGCAATGTCTCACCCTAGAGATTTTCTGTGGTAGCCACAATGACTGGCATGGCAAAATATTCTTATGAATAACCGATCTCATGAATGTGCATTTCAATGGCACAATTTTCTGTTTCTATTTGGCACACTATTATACGCAAAAATGGACTTTAACGTGCATATCATACCCAGCTGGTAGGTTCAAGGGTGTGAGGTCGATGTGTATTATATGTACGTCAAAATGCGTATTATATGCACACCAACAAAGTGTATCATATGCACACAAAAACTGTGTATTATATACACATCAAACAAGTAGCACATAAAATACAAAAAAATAAATAAATAAAATTGTGCTGTGGATTTTCATGAGACTGGACTCAAAGCAACTGACTTTTCTCTGTTGTCTTTTTCCCTTGCACAAAAAGGGAATAAATATTCGCAAAAAAGAATACATATTTATGAGTGGCTAAGTTCACTCAAAATTTTTATATCTATCATCACTTACTCACTAGATAATCTTAATGTATGTTTCAACTGTTTTTGTCCGTACAGTGAAAGTCAGTGGGGTCCAAAACCTCAACTTACTGGACTTTACTGATTTTTAGTGCATTAATGAAAAATTAAAAGAATTACATACAGGTGAGTAAATGGTCAAATAAATTTGGGGTTATTTATTTATTTATTTTACATTTTGGGTGAGTCTTCCACATGAAAATTGGCTTCATACATTACGATCCCAGATGTAGTTTACTAGGCTATAAAAAATAATCAGAAGGGCCTGACTTGCGCTGGCTGTGCTTTTTAAGCCAATAATGATATTATTATAGCTGAAATATATCAAATAGGACTAAATGACTGTCTTGGCATTTTTACACATTTTTGTGAGAGGAGAGTACTAAGAGGTTAAAGTTCATCTAACTTGATCTTTTAGTGGTCATTCTCAATAAAGTTCATGTGACTGTTCTTTTTGTCCAACTCACCTCAATTGAGTTAAACTTAATTGTTCTAATGCATATGATCTGTTCTATTTCTGAAGTTCTTAAGTTTTTATTTCAGGATTATGGTGGCATTTTGATGAAGTGATGTTCTGATAACATGTGTGATAGTAATGACAGTATTAACAGGTCAATGGGTGACCAGCTATTTGTCTCTATTTCAGATGTCAATTTTGTTTATTAGGCTATTTAACCTTTGCCTTTCATTCCTTTTGTGTACTTCCCCACCCCCACATCCACGTCCCCAATCCCCTTGGTAGCATTAAACAAGCTCATAGTTTTTAGTCTTATGGTTAGATACAATGCTTATATTGTCTCAATGTCCCAATTGTCTAAAACCAGATCTGGAACAGTATATCGGCTTTTATCGTGTACAACTCAGAAGGGCTAATAAACCAGAGATACGAGGCTGTGATGTCTGTGTTCATTTGCACATCTGAGAATACATGCTTATAGACAAAGAGATGAAGGTGTAATGTTTGTGTGGTTCACTGTTAACAACAACTTCCTGAATATTGCTGTGCGTGGTGAAAGGGAAGTGATTTAAGACAGGATGAGTTGTAAAACCAGTCAAACCAATTAGAAATGAGCTACACTGTTTACAAGAGATGACAGCAAATCTCTGTGTAAAAAAAAAAAAATTTACTGGACAAAAACATTATGAGAGAATGAGCATAAAATCTGAAAGAAAATAATGTCCTGCAACAATGTTTATCTTAGCTGATAAATTAGTGTATAGGCACTAAAGTATAATAAATATTTAATTAAACTAAATTAAAATAGTAAGGTAAATTTTTGCACAGTATAGGCTCAATTAACAATACCACGTGACACAATCTTCACAAGTTTAGGGCTGTAAATTTATAAACGGGTCAATTAGAAAAAGTATAATCAAATAAATATAGGATGTGTTAGGCTACTCCCTGGTCTATAAATACAGTTTCATCCACAACCCAACTGGTCAGCTTATCATGAGTTGTGTGATTAATTAATGAGAAAAAAAACCCTCTATAGGCCTACGACGTTAAAATACGCTCGGAAAACTACAAGAAAGCAGAATAACGAGGGAAACTGAAGCCCGGAGCTGCATTAGCAGGTAGGGGCACGGCTGAGGGTGGGGACGGGTGGAGGAGGAGGAGGAGGAGGAGGAGAGGAGGGACGGAAGACAGATTTCTCCTTTATAGACATCCACAATCCCAGCAGAAGCGGGCTGCAGTCTCATCTCTCAAGCAAGAACCCGACACGAACTCAACCCAACATCGCTATGGGATCTCACAGGACTTTAACTTTAGCGCTTCTCAGTTTGTTGGGATGGACTCTGATCTCTGCCTTCAACCTGGACACAGACAATGTTATCAGGAAAACGGGAGATGCCAACAGCTTGTTCGGTTTCTCCCTTGCCATGCACCGACAACTCAGACCAGCTGATAAAAGAATGTAAGCATTTATTTGATCCTCTTTGGAGTCCAAGTATCGTGGCTTTCGTGTTGAGTTCATTCCACATAGGCTACAACTGGTTGAATCTGGTCGTAGAGCATTTTTGGTTTTTGAACACACTGATTGTAGAATATATTTGTAACAGGCTACAAACTACATTTAATAATATGTAGCTGTGTTTTCTTTTTGGCAGTATACACCTATGTACATATTTATGCTGTTCACATAGGAAATCCACACCTGACCTTAAGCCTCAAGACATATGCGCTCCCATGCATTGGACTTCATTTCAAAGTGCATTAGATAATGTGACCCAAACAATTATGTAAGTTCATCCAAAAATGAAAACTCTGTCATCATTTAGCTACTCGGCCTCATGTCGTTTTAAACCCATATCTTATCTTTCTGCAGAAAACAAAAGAAGAATTTTCAAAGAATGACTTTTCCATGCAATTACAATGTCTACTAAAGATATCAAATTATAATAATAATGATAAATTCATAGCTTCAGCATTCACAAAATATACTCGCAAAACTGTGAACTATATCGCGCGCTATATTCCAAGCAGTACAGTCATTATGTAAACACCCTCAACTCGTTCACGAGGAGTAGCAATGTCCGACTCGTGAATAATTAATGATTCACATGAGTCGGATGTTATAACAGAGCCTGTAGATCTAGTTCGGGGTCTGAATGATTCGAACCAATTTGTTTTTTCGGAATTTGCTATAATATGGTGAAAAATAATAGCAAATAAAGATATTATTTTTAAGTTTATTTCCTAAACAAAGCTGTATTACATGGAATATAGCACAAAATAGTTGTGTAGCCACTTTTAAAGTCTGGTCATCTTTATGTGTTTTTGAAGGTTGACACTAATGGAAAATGGGAAAGGTAATGTTATACGGATTTGGAACAGTAGGGAGAGTGATGACGCTCTGGAGATGTCTGGTCTTCTTCATCCTTTAATTTTAAACCTCTTTGACCTCAAGCACTTCAAGGATTAGAGTGTAGGTGGGATCCTTAGTACTTGAAGTTATTTGAGAGTTGCAAACTTTAGTTTTTCTAGAACATATTTTATGGTTTTCCCAGTAATGACAATTTGATATTGTTTTGGTGGTTCACTAAAAAACACACCCGTGTTGCCTTGGCAGCATCAGACATGCATTGTAAGTTTCAAGTCTAACACGCAAGCGAAAGAATGTGTGCAGAAGCCTGTAACTCATTCCTGAACCTCTCTACTGCCATCAACCCTGGCAGCACAGGAGAGAGGCTGCCAGGACTGACCTCATGTTTGTCCTGCAGAGAGTGAGTTTACCAGTTATACAACAGTTTTGATGTGTTAAATTTACATTTGCGTTTAGTTATTTAGCACATTCTTTTATACAAAGCAACAAATGTAGAACACCACATGCTGTTGATCATACAAGAGCCTACAATACTCGAATTAGCACAAAGCCAAGTTTAATGAGTAAGCAAGAATACTACATAAACAAGACCACAGAAAGCAGGAAAAAGAGGGAACACGAAGATTACGAGAACATCCCCTGGTTATATGTCCAGTAAAATTCAAACAACATACCTTTGGTTATCAGAATAACAATTTAAGGAAGATAAACTGTTGCTTTGTAGCAAACCTTATATCACCCTCGTTTTGCAACCTTTGTATTGTGCAATCATATAGCAGCATCTTATTTGTATGGATTTATGATGTATTTCAAATATTGTAAACCACACCCAGTGTATGAAAGTCATATTTGAGTGTGTGTGTGTGTGTGTGTGTGCTCTGACTCATATCCTCAGTGTGTATCTGATGGGCTTGGCAACACTGGCTGGCTGTGTTGGAACACAACAAATGTTCTAGTCAGTAACACATGCCCTGCAGGTGTGTGTATGTGTGGAGGTGATTCACGTTACTGCAGGCCAAGGCAGGGCAGGGTGTGTGTGTTGGGTGGAGTGTAGCATTGATGTAGAATTCCTTGGCTTGTCATAGCTGGCAGGATGGAGCCACTATTTGGTAATGTAGGCAGTGTGTGTGTTTGTCTGGCACCTTAACATTTCTCTTGGGACAGTCAAACACAAGTTGGAAATGAAGAGCATAAAACCTGAAAAGTGATTCCACTCTTATTCTGTGTGTGCTCACTACTAAACTGCACAATGCTGCTAATTAAAGGGGACTTGGAACACAGGCTCAAACATACACAGATACAAACAGACAATGGCTCCTTTGTTAGTGGACACAAATGCAGAAATAGAGTAAGACACCTTGATGTCAAGTGTGTTATACTGTTTTTCATATCTATTATATAAGTATTAATTATCAGTGCATTTTGTCCTAATGTCTCAGTCAGTGGTATGGAATATTAACATGTAATTGTGGTCAGCATAACATAGGGAGGTATTGTCAGTACCCTGGAGTCTCATTTATTCTGTTTTACTCTTTGTAAGATGATCCTATTGTAACACAATACCTGTAAGAATAATGGGACACACTATTCAGCAAGTGTGCCCATACTTTAACTCAGGAGGCAGAACTTGGCAGAAAGTATTTTAAGATCTAAGCACTCAATGAACCTGAGCCCTCATCTTGGCACCAGTATTTGATTGGTTTTGACTTACCAGTACTTCACTGAAGCAGTCTGGGCTGATGGTGCTTTCATTATGGCAGTTGTTTCATAAGTACGCTGCAGCACTTTCTTTTCTTTTTGTTTTAAAAGATTTAGTAAATAGTGAAATGAGTTCTGAGCAAGAGCTAAGCACCATCTAGTCAGCTGTCAATGAACCACTGTGGTAAAGGTTTTAAACAACTCTGCAGAAATTAAAGTAAATAAACATCCAAATGAAACATTCTGACAAGCCCATACATATACATGCAGAAGGCTTCAAAAAAAAATGCAGTAACCTGAGTGCATGTAATGCATGACAGTGAGCAATCAACCTGTAATGTTGAGTTGAAATTTTAGATTGTTTGTCTTATTATTTATTTTTTTACTTTGTTTGCATTTTATTCACCTGCAGTAACAATCATGATAGTGTCTAGTCACAAAATCATGTATTGTTGAAATCTGAGACCCTCCTTTTGAAATCTGATCACAAGTGGTCACTGGAGACATTTTTGAGTTGCACGACCTGGTGCAAACAGAATCTGAGTGTCTGTGGGGGTAGGGGTGTCTGTGTTTTCCAACTTTCTCAGTTATCTTTGCAGTGTGATAATGATATATTTTGAAGGTTTCTTAGTGTTTCCTCAACACGTGCTTGAACAATAATTATCATACTTTAACACATTTGGCCCATATTCCAGAGTGCAGTGGGTCCAGTCTGCATGGAAATGGACTACTGCTTCCTTCCTGTGATTCTCTTAGCTTCCTGTGAGGGCATAGACATAAAGATTGGGCTGAATTTATCAGTAAGATCAGGCAGGTATTGTTCTTTATTTCATTTGTTACTTTCTATTGCATTGGCCAGTCTAAAGTATTATTAAACCATTGTCATTTCCCAATCCCATAGTCTCTCTACTTTCTCATTTCTTAAATCTCAAATATAATAATGGCAAAAAGCCCATAGATTAAGAAATTTAGTTTGAGTAGATACATTGTTTTTTATTGTTTTTTTTATCACCTTTACAGTGATAGTGCCCCTGAAAAATGAAAATTCATCATTCATCAGTAGTCATATCCTTATGTCAAACAGCTTGATTGTTTCATTTGAGGATCAGATTGAATTTACCAAGATTTACAAATACATATCTGAACAATGCACATTAAATATGGTCAATGGCAGCATTATAGTAATTGCTTGATGCACCGGAACAAACTCCATTGGTTCTTGTATATCAAGCAAGTATTTGAGGTTTTGTTTACCATATTTGATGGACTTCATGCATGTGCACTGTAGCCTCCAGTTTAGACCCTGTGATAAGGTCTTGAGTAGTATATCCTACTGAGCCATAATGAAAGATCAAAACTAGGCCCTTTGAATGTTAGCGATGAACTTGGCTCTATTCAACACATAATTTGTGAATCCTGACCCCTAGACCTGTAGCTGAATGTATCATTGCCTAAAGGGAGTTAGAGAAAAGTCTTGTTCTCATAGTAGTTCAGGTAATATTAGTTTGTAATCTGTATCTTTAAGCCTGGAGTCTTTGAAATCTTTGAAGCACATCTGGAGCCGTATTTCAGCTCCTGTCAGATCGTAATGTGAACCATGACACTCCAAACCTCCTCAGCAGGCCCAACTCTTGCACTATAGCAACAGCCTCCTCTGTAGATTCCTCAAAACATCAATGCCTTGCATTCCATGCAAAATTAAGAGAGCGTGTTTAAAAAATGGTTTGGCCTACTAAAATATAACCACGATTTACTGCTTTTCAAATAATAGCATGCTTTTAGCCATATCGGTGCCCTTACGAAAAAGTTTATTTTACTAAGTATACTTAAGTAAAGTTCAAGTATATTTTTAAGTATACTTTATGTAGCAATTATACAAATATCAGTGTTCTAGTAGTATACTTTTAAGTGTACTGTTTCAATACTCCTTGTGACTAAATTGGCCCACTTTCCAGTATATAAAAGTATACTAGATATTATAACAGTAGCAAACTTTGACTACACAACTAGTTTACCTCTATGTTTGTAGATTGTACTGCAATCATACTAAAAGTGAACTTATAGGTATACTGATAGTTTACTAATTAAATACTTTGTACACTTTGAAGTATAGTCTCAGTAAACTACTAGTCTAGTAATTTTATACTGCAAGTATACTCATAAGTGAACTTTACATCATACTTTAAGTATACTACTATGTCCTTATTAAGGTTTTATACATGAATATCTGAACATACAAAACCTCCAAAGAAAGAACAGAGTATCTGCTTGTAAACAAAAACAATTTATCATAGCTTCATGCATTAATTATTTAAACACTTTAATGTGTTTCATAAAAAATAAAGAAATAACATTTTGAATTGGATTAAGAATGATAATCAAACTGTAGATGGAGTCGATCAACACCCCAAAGCTTGACTGTAATTATTACAGTTCCTCTTCATCCGTTATTTTATTCCATAACGTTACAGTTTTGATGCTGTTTCATATCAGATGACCGTGTTACATGTGTTCGTATCTGTTTTTTCTTCTTTACTAGTGTTATTTTGGAAATTCTGTGCATAAGATACTAGTGTGTACTAGCGCCCTCTACCGTATAATAATGAAAACACGGATTCTAGGAGTGTAGCTCAAATAGATTTAGAATTTTTGTATGTATAAGTCAAGTATACTTAAATGTCATTTCAAGTATATTAATGAGTACATACTTCTGAGAAGTAAATAAAAATTAAACTTAAAGCATACTTTCCTATTTTAGTTTAAAAGAAGTATACTAATAGCACACTTGAATAAACTTCTTTTTCATAAGGGTATAAACAAGTGTGACTTAAAAAGTTTTGAATTAAAGACACAGTGTCCATGCCATATTGGAAATATCACAGTTAGCTACAAGATTATCTTTCTCTAAGTTTCAGAAATAATTGTTTCTACGGCAGTTTGAAATAATCAATTTGGTCAAACATCTCAACACATGAGTGGCTAGTGCAAGAGTAAAACATCTTGGGAATACTTTACAAGATCAGAGTAACGGTTTTCAATTTCTGCTTTCCTATATGAAATGCTTTAGAAGTCAAGACCATTCACTCACTAGAATGAGTAATTATTTAATTGCTTCTTACTGAGTATGTTGAGAGCCTGACATTTTTAATAGATGAGACATATTTCTCTGTGTCTGCATCACTCTGTGCATAATTGAATGCCAGTGTCAGACTCTGGCCTCAGGACTCTAGAGAAAAGCTAGAGTAGGCCTACTTGTCCTCTCAGTTCTTACCACCTCCATCTCCACCTCTCTCCTTCTTTCCTTCTATCACTTAATCCCTCTCACTTTCTGAATCTTTCATCTTCTCCTCTCTGCTGTTGTGTAGATTTTTTTAAAGTTACCAAAGATTTGTAACAAAAATATGCAATGTTTGTTCCTAATGTAATCTTTTTCTTCTTCTTGGAATTTGGGCTTGTTAGTCCTGTAATGGAGCAAACCATCTCAATAGTGGTAGTGAGGCGTATCCTTGTTGTGCTATTCATTACATCTTTCTGGGGAGTGATTAATGGAGGCACATTACATTACCCATAAATCAGTTATGGGGTTGTCAGAATGGAATGATGCTGTTCAGCAGCTGATTGTGATCCAGATTATTGCAATTTCCTGAAATGTGTTAACATAAGAGATGCTGGGCCAATAACAAAGCTTTTAATAAAATGAAGGGGTCTTGTCTGCATTCATTATTGGAAATATTGTGGCTCCAGATTATAAATCAACCTGACCATGAGAAAATGTAATTATTTTCTCAGGCGTAAGAAGACCGTATTAAAATGTATATAAGAGATTGAATTTCAAATACAAAGTTGAAGTTTGCAAAACATAAAACAGTTATGAATTGCTGTGACTGTGTGGATGAAGATATTCTTATAAATATGTTTGTCAGTAATATCTTTTATTGTTCTTTCAGAAAAACTGTGCTTTCTCTGTTTGGAAAATGTGACTCTAAAGCTATTCTCTCTTTTTTTGTGATCCAGACATCTTGGTTTATATGGTTGTTCACTCACAGAAGGATTTTTGAAATTATCTGTAGATTAAAGCATGAAATGAAGGGAATTCCTACCGCTAAATGCCTCACCCAGAATTCTGCACTATATTTTAGGCCCAGGGATAAACAAACACATATTCAGCTTAGACCTTTATTGAGTTATCCAAAAACAACAAAAATCTTTGACATCTTTGGTCATCTGAATGCTTAAGTAATAAAGGTTATAATGACTGAATAGTTTCACACATTTGAAATGGACCACACTTGAACTGCACTTCCCAGATGACACTGAAATTGGAAATCCAATTTTTGTCATCGTCCTCGTATGTCCCAGGTCTTTCAGTATTAACATGCTAAACAAAAGTAAGAGGCTTGTGCTCTCTTAGAAGAAAATGTGCAAAAATTATAGTTTTAAGGCCGCATTAAAATTAACAGATGCTTTTATCCAAAGCAACTTACAGTGCATTCAGGCTATATATTGTTTTATTTGTTTTGTTTTTTTAACCAGTATCTGTGTTCCCTGGTAATTGAACCCACAACCTTTTGCGCTGCTAACGCAATGCTCTACCACTGAGCCACAGGAATACATATTACTACGCTAATGCATGAATATGGACCTTTTAAGGGGTAGATAAGGTGAAAAGTAAATTATAAAGTCCCATGTCAAGCTGCTGTATGCTGTATCTAAAGAGTTCTAGGACATTGCCAGGTGCTTTTACTCTTCCTTCAACTTTTTGGGGAGGGTATTGTGGGAAATGTAGGCTTTTCTTCAGTCAGACCCTTTTTGTCTATGCCCACAAAGAGAGCTTGTGTAGCTAAAATCTGTGAAGTGTTGGGTTGAATGTTATCGCTGAACCAGTCAACCCAAAGAAGAGAAAAGAGGCTTTCACTGGCATAAATGAAGTGAAACCAGAGATGCAGCCTTTTGTGGTGAATATCCTAGGTGTTCTGTGGACTAAATTTCCTTTATGCAGAAGAGAAAAGATATTCAATGGGGAGTGTTTCAGTTGAAAGAATAGAAAGAGTGTAGAGAAGAATTTCCTCCACTCTCTAAAACACAGTGTCCAAGTAATGTGTCCAGACAATGGCTCATTTACTGTGTGGGCTGTTGAATCTGCATTGTTTCCACTGAAGATCCTATTGAAGACCAATGTGGGGAGAAATAGAAGATAATAATGAAACACTAGAGGTGCTTAAGTTGTATGTATGTAATGAACAAATATCCATATATGCTGTAGAGTTTGAAATATTGCTCCAAACATTCTTAAGTCACCTTTAAGTGGTTTGTTGTGTGTGCAACTGATGACTAAATCAGTGTTAAGAGATTTGCTATTTTTTGAACTATTATGACCACCATCCTGACCCCATTGTTGACCATGTTTCTCAAAAATGCAATTTTTTCTCACTTAAAACTCCATTTACACATGATGCTTTTTTGTTATTTGGAGCTGCATTGGCATAAGAGGGGGAGTCAAAGCACATAGCAGATTTGTAACATGAAATTCAGTATATTGCAAATCTATTAATACAATTTCTGTTGGTTTACAGGTTGCTTGTTGGTGCACCAAAAGCTAAAGCATTGTCCGGGCAGAAGTCTAAAATCACTGGAGGCATGTACAACTGTGACATCGATTCTCCCAGTCAGTCATGCGAACGAGTGATGTTTGACAATGAAGGTAAACTCAAACAAATGAAAGCAAAGCACATTATAAGGAGTAACTGCATATGTTAAGTGAGCATTTTTATTGTTCATGTAGAAAACCTGGACAGTGAAAATAAGCAAAACCAGTGGATGGGAGTTACTGTACAGAGCCAGGGACCTGGAGGAAAGATATTGGTAAGAGAGAGAGAGTGTGTGAATATTAAAATTATACACTATTTCATCTAAATGACGAAGAATAGTGCTGTCAAATCGATTAATCGTGATTAATCGCATCCAAAATAAAAGTCTGTGTTTACATAATATATGTGCGTTTACTGTGTATATTTATATGTATATATAAATACGCACACATAGGCTACATGTATGTATTTCAAAAATATATACAGGTATATGTACATACATACGATTGATCAAAAGTTACAGAAGCTTTTTTATTTAAAATAAATGATGTTCTTTCGCTATTTAGTCAACTTAAATGCATTTTAAAAGGATTATATTACAGTAGAATAATGTTATTTTAGACTGTATTGAGCTATTTTTTTAATACTAGATGATGTTCTTTCGATATTTACGTAGTAAACTTAAATACATTTGAGAATTATTATATTACAGTATAATTATGTTATTTTAGACTGTAATGATGTTTCACAATATTTTTACTCTATTTTTGATCAAATAAATGCAGCCTTGGTAAAGAAAGAGTTGCAACCCCTCTTAACCAACCCCAAATGTTTTTTTTGTTGTTGTTGTTATTATTTTGAGGAGTATGTAAGGGTGTACCAGTGCAAAAAAGTTTTTATTTATAATTATTTTTTATTATGTACTATGATTATTTCTTTAGTTTATTTATTTATGCATTACAGTTTTATGCTGTTTATTTCACTGATTTAAACTGAACTCCCGCTGTCTCTCTCCCAGGTCTGTGCACATCGCTACCAGCGACGCATGTTTGTGGGTTCAAAGCAGGAGCTGCGTGACATTACGGGTCGTTGCTACGTACTAAGTGAGGACCTAACGATTAGTGATGCCTCATTAGAAGATGGAGGGGAATGGATGTTCTGTAACGGGAGAAACAGAGGACACGAGCGCTTTGGATCATGCCAGCAGGGGCTCTCTGCCACATTCACAAAGGACTACCACTATCTGGTGTTTGGAGCACCGGGTGCTTACAACTGGAAAGGTATTGGAGGACAAGTTGGATTAAAGTGCTTGGATGTATGTTTGTGTTAAAGTATAATATTTGATGTTAGGTGAAAACCCAGTTGTTATGGGAAGGTCAAGCAATGGCCACTGTCAAACAAGACCCATAATTCCCCACCTTCACAACATGCTCATTTTCTTGGTTGGTTCATTGCATCTGACATATTGTATTTTATCCCCCCTTTTTAAACTTCTTTTCTGACATCCCTGCTTCATCTCTTCACTCATTCATTTTTTTCATCCTCAACCCTTCACCCTTTTCCTTTCCTTTTCACTCGCTCCTCCGCTGGGTGGATGTCAGGATTGGTGCGGATGGAGCAGAAGAACAGCTCTCTGTGGGACAAAAATATCTTTGATGACGGCCCATATGAAGTTGGAGACGAGGGGCGACTTGATGCAGACCTGGTGCCTGTCCCTGCTAACAGTTATTTAGGTGAGTCCATCATCACATGCCATTCCATTCATCATCCATATCACTCGATCCTTGCTATCTATCATGTGTGATACATTTCTAGCACAGTTAGGATGCAAGGCATAGATATAGATTGCATTTCTTACCCTTTGTTTGGTTCTACTCCATTTTAGGTCTGCTTGGTTGTTTGTGCTTTATTTGGTGCAAGTCTTGTTTGTGTAAATGTAGGTGTGCTGTTCATGACTAGCATATCCTTTAGCCACTCTGATCAGCTTGTGTATCAGTCACCTCCCCTTCAAGTGGCCAAGGAGAACCTTTACGATGTGGCCTCCAATAGCTATTTAGGTTTGTGAGATTTGCTGGACGCCAGCTCGATCAATTAATTGCGTTCAACCTCTCATCATTCTGGTCTTTACATTGTGTCCTTTTTTGTGAACACACGTGAATGTTTCAAAGCTGTCTTTGTGTTGACATCCACATTGCATGAGCAAAAATATAACATACCGTGAGTGTCCAAGTCAGTGGGAATCATGCATGTTGGCGTTGACGTTGTTCATAGGTTTTATCACTGCATGTTCCATCATCGCTGAATGGTTTGCAATATTCTTTTGGTTAA
Source organism: Carassius carassius (assembly GCF_963082965.1). Classification (NCBI taxonomy): domain Eukaryota; kingdom Metazoa; phylum Chordata; class Actinopteri; order Cypriniformes; family Cyprinidae; genus Carassius; species Carassius carassius. Next base: position 21,455,472 of record NC_081761.1, read on the forward strand.
CTAATCTTTATCAAATGCTGTAATTGGTTGGATCTGTCGCAGGTTTCTCTCTGGACTCTGGAAAAATGCTGACCAAGAGAGGTCAGTTGACTATAGTTGCTGGGGCTCCAAGAGCCAATCACAGTGGGGCAGTTGTGCTGTTAAAGAAAGACGACGTTAAATCATCCATGTTGACAGCTGAATACATCCTGGAGGGTGCCGGACTTGCCTCTTCCTTTGGTTATGATCTTGCAGTGCTTGACATTAATGGTGATGGGTAAGATTAAATAAAACAGCATATTATATTATATTATATTATATTATATTATATTATATTATATTATATTATATTATATTATATTATATTATATTATATTATATTATATTATATTATATTATATTATATTATGTTATATTATATTATATTATATTATATTATATTATATTATATTATCATTAAGTTATGTTTTGCATGTGTTTTATTAGTTGTAGATCAGTGTTACTTTAGTATAGAATTTCTGTTGTTATTATAATTTTTAAATTGATTTTTAATATGTCTATTTAGCAAAATTTTAAGTTTTTTATCTAAGGTTTATTTTATTTTATTTTACTATTCTATTGTTTGTGTTATTTTATTTTTTTATTGTATTATTCCAGCTTTATTTCAATTTTTATATATATATATATATATATATATATATATATATATATATATATATATATATACAGTACAGACCAAAAGTTTGGACACACCTTCTCATTCAAAGAGTTTTCTTTATTTTCATGACTATGAAAATTGTAGATTCACACTGAAGGCATCAAAACTATGAATTAACACATGTGGAATTATATATGGAATTATATACATAACAAAAAAGTGTGAAACAACTGAAAATATGTCATATTCTAGGTTCTTCAAAGTAGCCACCTTTTGCTTTGATTACTGCTTTGCACACTCTTGGCATTCTCTTGATGAGCTTCAAGAGGAAGTCACCTGAAATGGTCTTCCAACAGTCTTGAAGGAGTTCCCCGAGAGATGCTTAGCACTTGTTGGCCCTTTTGCCTTCTGTCTGCGGTCCAGCTCAACCCTAAACCATCTCGATTGGGTTCAGGTCTGGTGACTGTGGAGGCCAGGTCATCTGGCGCAGCACCCCATCACTCTCCTTCTTGGTCAAATAGCCCTTGATGCCTTCAGTGTGACTCCAATTTTCATAGTCATGAAAATAAAGAAAACTCTTTGAATGAGAAGGTGTGTCCAAACTTTTGGTCTGTACTGTGTATATATATATATATATATATATATATATTAACTTTAATAGTTTAGGGTTTATTTATTAATCGCAACACTAGATGTATAATTATTCTGCACTGATTATTAAAACAGGTGGCAGGACATTGTAGTCGGAGCACCTCAGTACTTTATCAAGGACGGTGATATCGGTGGGGCCATCTATGTTTATCTTAACGAGGAAGGGGCTTGGGACAAGATCATCCCCAAGAGAATTGAGGGAGCTGCTTATTCCATGTTTGGTTTGGCTGTGGAAAACATGGGAGATGTGAATCTGGATGGTTATCATGGTATGTGTTTAGTATAAAGTCTCCTCTATGAATACAGCTAATGCAAAACATCCAGAACCAACAGGTTCAAGTTAAGATATATAGAGATGAAAAGATGGTGTATTATACATCAATTAACATTAAAACAATTCTATGTTAATGGTGATAACCACAATAATAATTGGATGAAATATGTTACTAATGTTATGTAACTGCTGTTTTTCAGATGTTGCAGTTGGTGCACCATATGACAGTAAGGGAGCTGGAAACGTATACATCTTCCATGGTTCACCTAAAGGTCTTAAAAAAGCTCAGGTATAGTCATATATTCACTTTTCTTTACTTGCAGTTTTCCTTCAGTATTCACTCATTGATTTTTCAATAATAAATTCTATAATTTCAGGTTCTTGGAGGACAAGATCACAATGTGAAACTCTTTGGATACTCTCTTGCTGGGAACATGGATTTAGACAGAAATAATTACCCTGATCTGGCTATCGGCTCTCTCTCTGATTCAGTGTTTGTGTACAGGTATGATCATACGGATAGACAACCTGTAATGATTTTTAAGGATTTTTAATAAACAATTTCATTTCATTTCATTTCTACTAACATGCATTTTCATATCTCATCAATTTTATTATCATTTATTTATTATCAATTCTGGGTCTTACACTATAGGGCACGGTCAGTTATCAGCATTGAAAAGACTGTCACCACCACTCCAAAAGAGCTAGACCTCACTCAGAAAAACTGTGGAGATGCTGTATGGTGAGAAAACTATAATAAAAAAAGCAAACCTTATTATATTCGCAAATAGCCAGTAACCCCCATCTAAAAGCAAGGTTTTATTGTCTTTTAGCCTTGATGTTAAAGCCTGCTTCAAATTTTCAGTCAAACCCATAACCTACAATCCTACTCTGAGTAAGTACATGTTTCTAGTTCACCTTCACAGGTAAATTACTACTCAGTAATTGTTCATCTCTCTTGTGCAGAATCTTATCATCACTGTAAACAAATGGCTACATTTTATTATTGCTTCGTTTGACCGTGTCTTTTTTCTCTTCTTTAGGGGTGAAATACACTATGAAGGTTGAATCTGAAAGGAAGAAACTTAATCTTCCTTCTAGAGTCATATTCAACCCGCGCTCAGCCAATGAGTATGAAAGCACAGGAGAAGTAGAGCTCAAGGGGCAGGGCGCAGAGAGCTGCGTTAACAGAGGCCTCAGACTGCAGGTACAGCAGATCCCATTCAGACAGGAAAACTACTACTGACTAACAACTTTAGATTGAGGACTTCAGAATAACCTTACAGAGGTGAACTGTTACAATAAATCAACATGGATAGGTTGTGAGGAATGGCTTTGCCTTGATGCAGTAAAAAGGAAGTATTGCCATCTAGTGGTGATTGTTTTTACTTCTGGATTAAGGGCACGTTTGAAAGTTTAGTTATGATATGGCATTATGCTGCAAACAAGTTAAAAGTTAATGTCTTTTAATAATACGAGTATATTATGTACAAAGGAAACCCTAAGAGACAAAATGAGAGGTATCCCGATTGAAGTCTCTGTGGAGATCCTGAACCCATCCACACGCAGGAAAAGACAGAGCGATCTCCCGAACCTGCTGCCCATCCTGGACGCTAACCAGGACGCCACCAGTTTTACCAAGGTACCATCATCTTCTTAAGCAATCGTTGCATTTTCAGTGACCTGCCATGATCTTATTTAGAATACATTCAAGTCATTCAAAAGTTTGGGATTGGTAAGATTTTGTTATGTTTTTTGAAAGAAAACTCTTATTCTCACCTAATGCCGAAATGATTTGATCAGGCATACAGTAAAAACAATAATATTGTGAAATATTTTTACATGTGCACGTGAATTTGTTCAGCAGCAAAAAATGTTGTAACAGTGCAAAAGTGATCTATAATATTTCTTTTGTTCAATCTAATGCTTCCTGCTTAATACTTAAATTCTTTTTAACAATTCTTGTTGACCCAAAACATTGAATTTATTATCATAATTTAATTGAAATATTATCAAAGTATGCAGGGGCCCCCTGAATAGCATGTTAACTTGCGCTCCCCTCTGTTGTCAGGCCCTTAGAATCGTGCTTGTCCTAGATCTCATTCAGTATTAAATGTTATTCTGAAGTTCAATTTCAAGTTGAGCTTTATTGTCATTCTGCTACATGTGTGGACACACAGTGGAAAGAAATGTGCCTCACAGGACCACAGTGATACATGAATACAGACTACAACAATGAACTTAAACAGTATAAACCTATACACAAACTAACCTACTGACAGATTTTGACTATAAATATAATATATATATAAATGTTCACCTATACATAGACCGAAAAATACAAATATATAGACTATACGAGTGCTTCACATAATTTCTGATTCATATTTGCTTTCAGGTTGAATTTATCAAGGAAGGATGTGGCACTGATCATGTCTGTACGAGTGACCTGCGACTACAGTATAAATTCTGCTCCAAGGAACCAAACAGAAACATCTTTCATCCATTACCTGAGTGAGTTTTTATTTATTTATCATTTTATTATTATGTGTTTATCTTTTATATGTCCGAATTTTGGAAAGCATCCTTCTTGTCTTTTTTTAAAATGCCATCATTTGTGTTCAAATGAATGAGCAAACAACCTTCGAAAACAAATGGCCAAATAAAGTGTGATGAAGAAGAACCTCTTTGTTTTCCTCCCAGGGAAAAAGGAGTTCCCGTCCTGTCTCTTAGTGATCAGAAGTACATTGCCTTGGAGATCAAGGTGCAGAACAAGGGTGAAGATGCTTATGAAGTGCAGCTGTCTTCCTCGTTCCCCAAATCCCTCTCGTATTCTACCGTTCACACTGAATCTGTGGTACGTAATTCAGCTGCTAGATGTCTAACTTATGACCAAAGTATTTATTTTTTCAATATTTTCATTATCTTTAATATTTGTATTGTACTGTCAAATGATTATTCGTGATTAATCGCATCCAAAATAAAAGTCTTTGTTTACATAACAAATATATACACAGTACACATTCATATTTTATGTATAACACATACAGCATATTTTTTAACTAATATTTACATGTATATACATTTACATATTTTTATTCTTAGATGTGATATAATATATAAATATATATATATAATAAATATACACAGTATACACACATATTTTATGTAAACAAAAACTTTGGATGTGATTAATCGCGATTAATCGTTTGACAGCACAATTTTGTTTTTTTTTAATGAAGAATTCTGTTTTAAGTGCTCCTAAATGTTTACAGGATAAACCAGTCAGCTGTTTAGCCAATCCGAATGGGTCACAAGCCGAGTGTGAAATTGGAAATCCATTCAAAAAAGATGCTGAGGTGAGTTTTTGAACTATATTAGACAATATAATATATATATATATATATTTTATGTTATTATAATAGAAAAGCTCTATTTTTTTTTTTTTTTGCTAACATTTTCAGACTACTTTTTACATCATTCTGAACACTGGAGGAATTTCTTTGGATACAAGTGAAATTGAAATTGACCTTAAACTCCTAACGTGAGTAGGAACATAACTCTTGCCAAACGCACAGTATTAAAACTAGTTTTGTACTTTCTTTTGTTTTTAGAATGGATTCATATTTGCATTTATCTTTTTGCTAATTGCAGGACAAGTAATCAGACGCAGTTACCGTTGTTCAAAGCCAAAGCCCTTGTTAAGATCCAGCTCCTGTTGTCCCTCTCAGGGTAGGTTATCATTTCTCATCTTCTGATGATTATAATATCAGTGTCCTTTATTTTTATCTTCATGTACTGTCATCATGTACCATCTCCAGCATTGCTAAGCCATCTCAGGTCTACTTTACTGGAGAAGTTAAAGGAGAGAGCGCAATGAAGTTGACAACTGATGTCGGCAGTCCAATTGACTATGAATTCAGGGTGACTATTAGATTTCCTTACTAAAACATAACATTTTGCATATAAAGCATACATTTTGAACATTTACAATACCTCCTTTGGTTTGTTTATAAAATATTTCTTTTTTTGCATACAAACTATCTTACATGTCAAGGTATTTAGAGGCACTTTTTATTTGAAAAATGTAAAATATATATATACATTAATTTACAGGTTACAAATTTGGGCAAACCCCTTAAATCCTTCGGCACGGCCTCTATGATTATCCAATGGCCTAAGCATAACTCTCAGGGCAAGTGGCTGCTGTACCTCATGAAGATGACCCCAACTGGTTTAGACAGCTTCAGCTGCACCAATCAAAATGAGGTCAACAAACTCGGTTTGAAGGTAGTTCTAATATCTTAATTACAGTCTAAATTTTTGTTATTAAAATGTTGCATTCATGTTGAAATGAATTGATTATTTGTTCTGTCTTACGGTTATCTAGGAGCCTTCAGTGCCACGAACTAAACGTGAAATTGAGGAAACTCCTGCAAAAGAGGGAAAAACCTCTTTTTTTACTGACAAGAGGAAAAACACAGTTTTGGTAAAGTCAACCAAACATGAATAATACAATGCTTTCAGACAAATATAATTTTTTTTTTTTTTTTTTTACATCACTCTACACCAAATACCCCAAAATGAGTTATAACTTAGCAAATTAATAAAATAAACCTGAAATGTCACATTGACAGAAGTTTTCAGACCCTCAAAACAATAATTAAAAGCATTTGAGCTTAAGGCTACAAAAATGAAGTATTTCTGAATGCCTTGTATGTGCTGATAGATGCATCCTGTGTCTAATCGCTTCTTCTTGTGTTTTTAGTCGTGTGAGGATGGGGCGCAGTGCGTCACATTCATATGTTCTCTAACGGGAATGGACAGCAATGCTGTCATCAGCCTGAGAGCCTACCTTTGGAACTCTACCTTCCTGGAGGTGAGTGACACAGTTCTTTTTTACTTTAAATGGCATAATTTTAAATGTATTTTAAATAATACATTTTTATTAAATAAAAATAAAACTGCTTGAAACTGTGTTTTAACAAAACTGCTTATTGTGTATTAATATAAGAAAAAAAAGGTAGTGTGTCAAGGCAAACATGTCAAGTGGTAGGATTAATAGTTCACGAAAAACTTTTTACTTTACAAACTATATTTAAAAACCTTTTAATCATCAAATGAGATGTGTTCTCTCCATTTGTATTTTTTGTTATGTTATATGTTATATATTTTTTTTGTATTTCTTGATGGTTACATATGAGGCAGTACATTTTTCTTGTAAATGACAACATATGAAACCAACATCAATACAGATAGAATAAGAGGTTAGTTTTTCTTTTTGATAACATGAACACTATATGCTATTAAACTATCAATTAACTATTTCTTACAGGAATATGAAAAATTTAACTACATTGATATTATTGTCAAGGCGTCACTGGATTTCAAGAGCTCAGCTACAAATATAGATCTGAAAAATGAACCAGCACTGGTGAGGACATTCTCGGCATTTATCCATACGTACTTCTCCTTCCATGTTTTGATCAATTTCTCTTTTCTATCAAACTGACTTTAAATGCAGGTCTGAAATCTCATCTTGAGGTGATAAATGCAATTTGAAAGACAATTTGTCCTATTACAGGTACGCGTTACCGTGTTTCCAGAGCGCAAAGTTGCGCAGTACGGCGGTATGCCCTGGTGGGTCATTCTGGTGGCCATTTTACTCGGACTTCTTTTGCTGGGCATTTTGGTCTTCTTGCTTTGGAAGGTAAGATGATATGACTAACCTCACAAACCGACTCATTTAGGACTACCAAAGCCTGTTTTTACAATTTGTAAAACAGATTTTCAACATTTTATACTATTCACTTGACATCAAGTACTTAAAAAACAAACCTTTACCCCTTTTAGTGTGGTTTTTTCGGCAAAAGCGACAAAGAACCTGAAAAAGAGAGGCTGACTTCAGATGCGTAAACAGAGAAACAGAGAACGAGAACCTCTCTCTCAGGGTAAAAGATCTCACAGATCAAGTTGACCTGTGTGCTCAGAGCTAGCATGAAGAGTTAGCCCATGCTAACCCACTTTAGCCTGAAGCACGTGCTGCTTGTCAGTTTCTAGATGTGGGGTTACAGTGGAACTTTTCATGGCTTTCATTGCTCAGACATAAGCGAAATGCTATGAGGAATGCAAACTAATCATGCGTGAAGTTGTTGGAAAAGGGTTTAAACATGTTTGCATTGACTCAGCTTCAGGTGCGTGTGACTGGGTATGACTGAATGTCTGAATAAGCTCTTTTAAGCCTTTAGATGTGGCTTGATTTGGGAACTTGCGCATTTCTCTGGCCTGCTTGGGATGTTTACCAGAGCATCACTCTCGCTTTCAGCGCGTACGGTTCTTTCTACAGCTAGATTCTTGCTTATTTCTTCTTTAAAACATTGAATGTTTGGTTCTTTTCTCGTGCTAGGCATGCTGCACACATTGCAAACATCACTACATCTTTGTTTTTTACACATTTTCCTAAAGGTGGTCTTTAGCATTGTTAGCATTATCTTGCGCTAATTGTTTTTTTTTTCTGAACAGTGTGGATTTTTCAAACGTTCCAAGTATGATGAGAGAGTCCCCAGTTATAATGCTGTGCGGATAAAGAGGGAAGAGAGGGGAAAAGAGCCGGGGAAAGAGGAAATGGATCCTCCGGAGAAGAAACAATGGATGACTTCATGGAATGAAAATGAGAGCTACTCATAGCTAAATGCTAATCTGATTGATATCAAACCCAAGACTCCCTTCTTAAGGCCTTTAATGCTTACTTTTGCACACACTGAACTTTTCATACTTGAGTTTTGTTTAATATTCAAATTTGCTTCCACGTTCCACCCCATTTGCATATCATAGTTCACTTCTCATTCATACAGTAATGTATATACATTTAATGTATTTATTCTCAGCAGTGCTTTAAGCTGTACAAAGGCCAAAGATTTGTAATTTTTGTTTTGTTTTATGAATGGCTTGTGTGAGTCAGGACTGCTTGGTTCATATTTTTTCTAATTGTGTTTTCCAGCTAAAACAACCTGGATGAATGTAAATATTTGTGTCTTTGGACTTTTTCTGTTCCTTAGTTGTTAAAACCGGTCAGGTACATATCTTATTTTCACAGGTGTTTTTTTTTCTACTGTACTTTAACTACTACAACTGGGACTGATTTTTATTAAGAACTACTTTGTTATGAACAGTTTGGTATATTATCGGTTGACTGCCACAATCCATTGTAAGACCAGATTCTAAAGGTTTCTTTTAGGTTTTGAAGGTCATTTGAAAATATCTTTGTATAAATGTGAAGTTGCTTTTATTTTAATTTTTTAAACAGCACCTTTTGGCAATGCAGGTGCTCAAATAACGAAAAGTATTAATTCTGTATTCATTTGTAAAGTGACTTGTTGAATGGAGAGTGATGATGTCTGAATTTTCGCCACTTAACAAATGTATCAGTTCACACAAAATTGACACTGAAGAGATGAAACTGATTATTAGATATTTGTTATTATTTTTTTTTAAATAAAAGATTTGCTGGACCTAAATTGATATAAGAGGAGCAGTTTTTTTTAAACAAATTGTTTTGGTGGATTTGTCAGCTGTAAATCTGAGATGGTGCTGCGGACAGAAACAAAAGACATGGATAGAGGTTGACAACATAATCAGACTAATTGATGGAATATAGAGATGCATCATGGGTCTGATAGAATAGATACCTGAACAGAAGGTATACAGACAACTCAAGATAGAGCTCCACAGCAGACAGTGGCTCTAATACTTAGGCTGGAGACATGAGCGCAGGGTTATTGTTTGGCGTGACTGGCACAGGTGTAGTGTTGATGAACAGGCACAGACTTGTGTGCTAGACAGGCACAGAAACCGATGCAGTTGACGCAGGCCAATACTCATACTGAGACATTCATCCAGACTTAGTGAATGCCCTTCAGTCTCTGTTTTACCAAGTCACCAATAATACAAACTCAAGCTAGTGAAATATTCTGCTTTTATCAGAAACTCAACCTTTTAATGTTTTTTCATAAAATAGTGACTCTATTAAAAGAAAATGTTGCGTTTTGTGTCTATAAGTGTATAAACGTATAAGAGACAAGTAATATGCTATAGTTTATGTAAATGCACTACAGGCTATTACACAACACACACACAGAGGTTTTCCTTTCATAATGGTGGCATTCTATAGACATAATCATTTTTTATACTGTACAAACTGTATTTTCTATCCCTTTAGTCTAACTCTAAACCTACACCTCACACAAAACTACAGGTATTTTCACATTTCAAAACACTTCATTCTGTATGATTTAGAAGCTTATTTCCTCATGGGAACCAAAAAGCAAGCCCCCACGAAGCCAATATTTAGTGGTATTACTGTACTCGTGGGGACATTTGATCCCCCTAACATAGGCAATACCAGTAAACACACACGATTTAGATTTTTTTTTGCACCCTCAGATTCCAGATTTTCAAATTTCAATTTGCAAATATTGTCCAATCCTAATAAACCATAAATAAATGGAAAGCTTATTTATTCAGCTTTCAAAGATTGACCATTATGACCAGTTTTGTGGTCCAGAGTCACATATATACATGTATGTATGTTTGTGTGTGTATCCATTCAAAAATGTAAGTTGTGAATATGTTATTGGAATGCATTTTACAAGAAAATAATATTTCAGTCTTTTTACTTAAAAATTTGACATGCAATTGTGTAATTAATTCTAATGTAATTAATGCACTTAACTGTAATAAGTAGTGAAATTATTTAGTCTTTTTCATTACATTTAAAACATTTTATCATACTGTGGCAAATCAATTTAGCTACAAACATGTCATCTTCAAAGTTTGTGGGTTGAAACCTGGCTTATTATAATACGCCAAATAATAATACAGCTATTAAACCAATAAAGAATTTTCACAAGTCAGTATGAAATCACACATAAAATGTAGGTAGATTGCTAAGATGACAGTGATGCAGTATGTTGGATGCATCATCAGAATAAATGCAAAATCAATTTGTCAGGTGAACTTTGAAAGATCATTTAATTGACAGTTCATGAGATATCTTAGAAGCTACATGTGTCATGAGGTACAAACAAATGTCCTAAAATTAAACAAATTCATTAAAAAAATACATAAAAATATGTAGTTGTAAAACATTTATTAAGACATGTAAAATCATTATAATTTGTGACAGAAGACAATGAATTGCTCTCCTCTTTGCAGTAAAATGTACATCACTAAGAGTTATGTACAGTAGACATAAAAAAAAAAAAAAAAAAAAAAAAAAAAAAAAACACGGATAATTCTTTCCAAAAAAGAAAAGAATCTGTTTAGGGTGGTGAAGTGCTCACTTAAAAGTGCACACTAGAAGAGGGAGCCGAAGCTTACCTCTGTTGCCCCTGGAATTGTGTGTGCATCACTTTGAGAGATTCAAACGTGTTAGTTAACTTTCAGCTAAAGTGCAGAGTGTGCACCAGCAGCTCGGTTCATGATAATTTGGCATTAATTCTAAAAAAAAGCAATTGACGATATCAACATCTTTACTGACTGCTAGATATTTAACCTCAGCGCCCTCTGGTGAACAGCCGTAAAATCGTTTTTAGTACCATGTACAGCATCCCAAAACATTCAACACTCACAACACTCAAGCAAATCAGTTAAAGGCAATGCACATCCTTTCTGGATACTTAGATTAAGTTCCCATATTCTCAAAGTGCCATTATGCATGTTGAATGTCAGTGTGATGGACAGGAATCGATTCTTTAGCTCCTGGGTTGTATCAAAAAGAGACATTAATAACAAGCTTATTAAAGACAGTTACAGTAAAAATATATGTTCTGTCAGGCTTTACTGGCAGAAAAACTCTGTGATCAGCCATGCTGTTTCTTTCTCAACTGTCTACAAATCATCTGTGTGTGAGACAGTCTACTCCATTTCTATCAGCACACATTATCATTACTTGGGACGGTGAGCATGCGTGTTCGCGGTCCTGGACTTTGTTACTAACTCAGCAGGCAGATTCTAGGTTTGTTGGTTGGCTGCTTTTATTCTTGCCCTCTTTTTCTCTCCCCCTTTCTTTTTCTTTTTTTACTTGCTGCTTTTCAAGTTTTTCCTGAGCCTTCTTCATTTCTTTTAGTCTCCTTTTAATGGTGGAACGGTCTCTTTGACTAGAAATGCCAAGCTCCTGAAAGACAACACATATTTCAGTGGAATATTATTTCAATTTATACTGCAATCAGAAAATAATCAAAATACACAAGGACCAACCTTAAGTTTACTGCTGTCCATGCATAAGAGATGTTGACCATCAACACCCTTCGCTGTAAACTCAGCTATATACTGTTCCATATTCATGCCCATCAGCCAGTGACAGACCTGCTGATTGGTCCACTCGGCAAGTGGGCGGTTCTGCCACATGTATTGCTTCACCACTGGAAGAGGGCCATCATCAAGAGTCTGAAAATAAGAGAATTATATACAGTATTTATGTTTGACCTAGAAACACGAGAAGAGTCATAAGGTGTGGAAGACTGCAATACACCATTCTGATATGAAAAAAATAATGCTAACCTATATATGTTTGGCATATTTCAAGCAAACGTTCTGTTCATTTAGTGTGCCTGAATTAAAAGTGTCTGTTTACTGATCAACAGACTCCTACCAGGGCAGACAGAATCTAGAGCACACTTCTGAAATCAGGTCAGAAGCAGTGGAACTGGACTGAAGACTGAAATGAGATGTTCTGAAATATTGTGTTGTAGCTCTTTTCAATAAAATGTAGTGACCAGGGACTCAAAAAATGCACTACTGATCAATCATAATCTTCTGAAATTATCAGTACATCAAGTGAAAGTACAGTTATAAAAGTACAAGTATCTGACCAAAAACATACTTGAGTAAAAGTAAAAAAGTACAACTTTAAATTGTACTTGACTTGAACACACACACACACGCATCGTAGTACTCTCCTGAAAGCTCGGTGAAGACTGACAGGGAAGAGAATAAATTGTTGTATAAATTTTATTTTAACAATTTTATTCAACAATTTATTCTCTTCCCTGTCAGTCTTCACCGAGCTTTCAGGAGAGTACTACGATGCATGTGTGTGTGTGTTCAAGTCAAGTCACCTTTATTTATATAGCGCTTTTAACAATACAGATTCAAAGCAGCTTTACAGTATTAAACAGGAAAAATAGTGCGTAGTAATACAAAAGGACAACAGTAAACCCTATTTTAGATCAAGTCAGTTCATCATTAATTCAGTGATATCATCTTCCAGCTCATTTAAAAATATTCCTTTGCTCATTCCTCTGCTTGTAAACAAGGCAAAGTGCATGTGTGTTTTCTATGTCAGAAAGCCTGCTCCTGCATCAGCAGCACCACACGCATACATCATGGTACTCTCTTGAATGACAGCGAAGACTGACAGAAGAGACAAAATTGTTGAATAAAGTCATTATTTTTGCTTTGATTGAACCACTGATGTCACATGGACCATTTTAACGAAGTCCTTACTACCTTTCTGGGCCATGAGTGTGACAGTTGCTTTGCTGTCTATGCAGGGTCAGAAAGCTCTCGGATTGCATCAAAAATATCTTCATTTGGTGTTCTGAAGATGAACAAAGTTCTTATGGGTTTGGAACGACATGAGGGTGAATAATTAATGAGAGAATTTACATTTTTGTCTGAACTATCCCTTTAAGATTGATGGATTTAGCAGATCCTTTTCGCCAAATTGACTTATAATAGAGGAACATTTCATTTATTCATTACTTCTCATCTCATTTACGTTTTGTTGAGATTTAATTTGCAAGTTGATGTAATTTCATATATAGTGGGTTTTAAACATTTGAATTATATATATTAGAAATCGTAAGTGGTGATAAAATTGGGTATTTACCAGCCACTATTTCTGGAAGGTGAGAAATGATGTTTCTCACATAAAACTACAGTATTGTATGGCTTCAGAAGGCTTGTAATATAGTATGTGGGTCATAAACAGAGGTGTAAAAAGTACTCAGAAATATAACTCAAGTGAAAGTACAGTTATAAAAGTACAAGTATCTGACCAAAAACATACTTGAGTAAAAGTAAAAAAGTACAACTTTAAATTGTAATCAAGTATTTTAAAAAAAGTAGAAGTACTTTTTTTTCTGAGAGACATACAGAAGTTTGATTATAGGGAGGAAGAAAAAATAAATAAAAATAAATGCAATGCCACAGGTCAAACACATATCTAGTGCAACAACAAAAGCGAATACAGTGCAGCACAGTTGAACACACAAAAACAAAAAAATACAGGGAATGGGATTAAAAGGAATCTTCATTTATCAGATGAACATAAACAAAGAGTTTTAGAAAAAAAAAATACTCTCTTTGTATAATGCAAGTGTATGGGACGTCCAAAAATGACACTTCAAAAACTACACAAAGTGAATATGACAGTAACTCATGCGACCCCTGTTGATGAATCAGTGTCTTCTTAAACAAAACAATAGACGTGTGTAAGAAAAAAATACTAATACTAATATTTTAAACTTGAATGTCTTATTACACATTGTTTGGTTTCTTAAGTATACTAGCTTTTGTATACTAGAAAAGGTGGTATCCTCACAATTATATTCCTTCTTAGAGAAAAATGGTATATGTGAGGATTTCCAGTCAGGATTTAGACCGTATCATAGTACTGAGACTGCTCTCCTTAGAGTTACAAATGATCTGCTCTTATCATCTGATCATGGGTGTATCTCTCTTTTAGTTTTATTGGATCTTAGTGCTGCATTTGACACAATTGACCACAACATTCCTTTGCAAAGATTGAACACTTTGTTGGCATTAATGGAAGTGCATTAGCATGGTTTAAATCGTACTTATATGACCGCCATCAGTTCGTAGCAGTGAATGAAGATGTATCCTATCGATCACAAGTGCAGGATGGAGTACCTCAAGGCTCAGTACTAGGGCCGCTACTCTTCACGCTTTATATGTTACCCTTGGGAGATATCATCAGGAAACATGGTGTTAGCTTTCACTGTTATGCTGATGATACTCAGCTCTATATTTCTTCATGGCCCGGTGAAACACACCAATTTGAAAAACTAATGGAATGCATAGTCGATATAAAAAACTGGATGACGAGTAATTTCTTACTGCTAAATTCTGAAAAAACAGAGGTGTTAATTATAGGACTTAAAAACTCTGCATGTAATGACCTAGAACACTGTCTAAGACTTGATGGTTGTTCTGTCAATTCTTCGTCATCTGTTAAGAACCTAGGTGTGCTATTCGATCGCAATCTTTCCTTAGAAAGCCACGTTTCTAGCATTTGTAAAACTGCATTTTCCATCTCAAAAATATATATCTAAATTACGGCCTATGCTCTCAATGTCAAATGCAGAAATGTTAATCCATGCATTTATGACCTCAAGGTTAGATTATTGCAATGCTTTATTGGTTGGTTGTTCTGCACACTTAGCAAACAAACTACAGCTAGTCCAAAATGCAGCAGCAAGAGTTCTTACTAAAACCAGGAAGTATGACCATATTAGCCCGGTCCTGTCAACACTGCACTGGCTCCCTATCAAACATTGTATAGATTTAAAAATATTGCTTATTACTTAAAGCCCTGAATGGTTTAGCACCTCAGTATTTGAATGAGCTCCTTTTACATTATAATCCTCTACATCCACTACGTTCTCAAAACTCAGGCAATTTGATAATACCTAGAATATCAAAATCAACTGTGGGCGGCAGATCCTTTTCCTATTTGGCGCCTAAACTCTGGAATAACCTACCTAACATTGTTCAGGAGGCAGACACACTCTTGCAGTTTAAATCTAGATTAAAGACCCATCTCTTTAACCTGGCTTAGACATAACATACCAATATGCTTTTAATATCCAAATCCGTTAAAGGATTTTTAGGCTGCATTAATTAGGTAAACTGGAACCGGAACACTTCCCATAACACCCGATGTACTTGCTACATCATAAGAAGAATGGCATCTACGCTAATATTAGTCTGTTTCTCTCTTGTTCCGAGGTCACCGTGGCCACCAGATCCAGTCTGTATCCAGATCAGAGGGTCACTGCAGTCACCCGGATCCAGTACGTATCCAGACCAGATGCTGGATCAGCACCTAGAAAGGACCTCTACATCCCTGAAAGACAGCGGAGACCAGGACAACTAGAGCCCCAGATACTGATCCCCTGTAAAGACCTTGTCTCAGACGACCACCAGGACAAGACCACAGGAAACAGATGATTCTTCTGCACAATCTGACTTTGCTGCAGCCTGGAATTGAACTGCTGGTTTCGTCTGGTCAGAGGAGAACTGGCCCCCCAACTGAGCCTGGTTTCTCCCAAGGTTTCTTTCTCCATTCTGTCACCGATGGAGTTTCGGTTCCTTGCCGCTGTCGCCTCTGGCTTGCTTAGTTGGGGTCACTTCATCTACAGCGATATCGTTGACTTGATTGCAAATAAATGCACAGACACTATTTAACTGAACAGAGATGACATCACTGAATTCAATGATGAACTGCCTTTAACTATCATTTTGCATTATTGACACTGTTTTCCTAATGAATGTTGTTCAGTTGCTTTGACGCAATGTATTTTGTTTAAAGCGCTATATAAATAAAGGTGACTTTGACTTGACTTGAAGTGGTCCTGTCCCCTTGCATTATATAGACTAAAAATCTTTGCTTGTGTTCATCCGAAGAAAGAGTTAATGATGAGAGAATTTTTATTTTTGGGTGAACTATCACTATGAAGAGCAAGACATGATGCAGAGGCTAGAAACATATTCCAGACAGAATACACAAATGTGTTGAATTAATAAGGAAAGTCATGGAATTAAAACATACAACATTAATGTTTTGAAAGGCCTATGTTGTCTATTTAATGTCATTGTCTAAAAGGATAATTAAACTGTAATTGACTTTTATAAACTGTATTTCTTAGCAAATATTGAGAAGTAATTATTTGCAAATAATTATACTACTCAATGAGCAAATCATGTAATTATTATTATCATTGGCAGTCCTAATTGCTATTCAATGTGTCATATAATGACATATTACAAATAGAATTTATCCACTACCTGGATATGACTGGATACATGAATTACAATTAATTTAACATACAAAGTTCATTTAAACACTTTTTTGGAGATTGGTTAAATTTAAAATAATAATAATAATAAAAAATAAAAACTTGTAACAGCTAATAGCTCTATCAAACCAGCAAGAGAATAATGAATAAACTTTTTTGGTTTATTTTTTGCTAGCTCAATATGCTTCCTCAGATTTGATGGTGAACTTTTGAAGCCAGACATTACCTGATGAAAGTCATAACTGAAGTAGAAATGTGTGTGCTTGATGATCATTGGTTCTCACGTCAAGCATGCATGTTTGAGCTTCTGTTTACCATATTAAATGTGCATAAGATAAAAAAGAAATCTAATGTAATTTTCAAGATGAAATAAAATTGTAAGGAGTAAAAAGTACTGTTTTTTTCTTCAGAAATGTAATCAAGTAAAAGTACAAGCAGTCAGTTTAAACTGTACTTAAATAAAGTACAAATCCCCCAAAATAATACTCCAGTACAGTAATCAAGTAAAATTACTTAAATATTTTACACCCCTGGTCATAAACTACTTTTATGAGACTTTCATTGTGCTTTTTTAACCATTTCGGAGTTGGACATTTCATAAAATGCTTTCATTTTATAGAAAAGAGCAGTGTGACCATTTTTCAGAACACTTCCTTTTGTGTTCCCCTGAAGAATGTACAGTATGTCATACAGGTTTGGCCACTGACACACCCAACACAACTTGTAAAATAATGTTACCTGTGGCAACATCTTACCAACAGGGTGTAGAAAGACTGTTGCAATCATTTGGGAAATTCCACATACCGTGCACATAAAAATGAACCTGGAGAGCTGCTTCACTCACAACAACACCCACACACTCCACATGGATAACAGAATTTACTGCGGAAAGATCCTAACCATAGGCAAGGAGCACAGAGTGCATTAAGAGGAGAGAAACCTGCTATCCTGTACCTTACTATACACAGGAGCCTAGAAGTCACATTTACTGTTGCCTGATGAAATTTCACAAGTGAAATCCAGTCATTTCAATAGAAATCCATGCGAAAAATTCAAATATATTCTGCACACTGACCAACAGAAAGCTGTTTGGTTTGAAAGTGACTCACTGAAATTTTACTATTGTGAATGCACCTGTATACTGCAGGCCTGAGCCATGCTGTAATATTGAAACACTACGACATGCATGGTGAGCTATCACCTCTCTTTCTCAAACCTATGAGAATAATCTCATTCTTTCCATTCCTCCCTCATGATGCACACATTCCACCGGCGATACTTGCCCTCCTCTTCAAAACACCTCACAAACTAAATGTTCAAGTTCAGGGCTGATCAAATATACACATATGACAATTGCTAACCATTAACTACAGGAAAAGCTAATGCAGTGGTGACCCGCTGGCCTCTCACCTCGCAGGAAGAGAAGGTATGTGTGTGCGAGCGCCTGAGGAGACGGGGCTCTCTGAGTAACCCCGCCAACACAGAGCGAGGACTACCTGCGATCGAATCATCCATAACAGACAAGCTCTGAAATAAGCAGGACACGGGGACATACACATGTAAACAGACAAAGAAAAAATTACTCACAAACAGTTTCCACATATACTGTATTTACAGGATGGGATGCTAATAAGCACGCACTTTTAAAGCAGATAATGCTAATGGTTTGAGAGGTCACTAAATGTGTCACATCAATACAAATATCTAACCAGCTCCTCAACGTTCATGCTAAAAAAAACTTTTAGGACAAGACAAGAGTTTCAGTGTAATTGGGAAACTAACAAACAAGCTAATTAAAACAATAAAAAAAAAAATAAAAAAATAACAGGCTTATGCGGAAAGATCACATAAATATATGTATATAAATTTAAATGACATCAATGTTGTAAAAAGCAAAAAAAATATATATTTTGAATACATTGAGTGTACACATCATAATAATTAAAAAAAAGTTTTGACAAATGTCATTTCAGAAATTATAATAAATGCATAGATTCGATTTTTGATTAATAAATGTATATGTATAGTGCTGTCAAACAATTAATTGCATCCAAAATTAACGTTTTTGTTTACACAATATGCACAGTACACACACATATATTATGTAAGCAAAAACATTATTTTGGATGCAATTAATCATTTTACAGCACATAGAAAGAAAGAAAGTCATCGACTCAATTTCTAAATTACCCTAAGCACTTTTATTTACTGTATCTGGCGCTTTAATTGATTCCTTTTTTTCCCTCCTGAATGTTTGTTTGAACTAAATGTGGTGAAATGGACTGGTGACAGTGGTGATATTACCCTCCGAGTCTGGAAACCTGTACCAGTGGAGAACAATTCCAGAAACCAAAACCAGTAGAAACACAAAACTACATTGCATTACTTGTATGAGCTGGCAATGGAGCGTTATCACACACTACAACTACTATCATGCATCCCTATTATGTGTTAGTGAAACTAACGAATGTCTAAACCTGAATTAAATCAAGTTTTTAAAGTATGTCAGCCATCAAAACTATGATTCTTTAGGGTATGTTCTCAGACACAAAACTAAGTCTAGTCACTAAATGAACACAGTTCATGGCAATGCTCCATATTGAAACATGATTGGATTTATCAGTGTGGGCCAAAGGGTATATTGTGAAAGAGTGCATTTACTACAGTGGAGCATTTCATCTTTCAACAAAGCCACACTGAAAACTTGTCCACTAAGGTTAGTAGCAACTGCTATAAACCGAGTGTATTACTGTCCTCACATAAAAGATACATTGGCAGGAGTACCAACTGAATACTGTACCAAATCTAAGGAGTGAGAGAGAAGAGATGGCCAGGAGAGGTTGGTCTGTTTTAAAGGAGATTTCACAAACACACATACACACATAGAGTCCAATGTGCATGATCATGCAAAATCCATATTCAAAGAGTAGTAAGAACATCTGACCTTTTGAACAAATGAGTTGTAATGACAATAGTATAAACATTTCCTATTCATTCGTTTTTAGCACATTCCTTAACACAGTTTACTGCATCTTAAAATGAGATTTTAAATAACAGATATTCAGTATAGCTTCCAACTTTTTTTTTTTTTTCAAAACAAAAATAGTACAGTACAGCCTTCAGAATATGTCTTATTACAAAACTTGACTTCCTGTTGGGATCAAAGACTGAACACAATGAGACAGCTTAAATATTAACTTAAAATGACTCCCAGGAATGCAACTGACTGCAACCTTGCAAACTGAATTCAATTATAAATGGCTTCAGTCTAATGCATGCATTAAATCACTGACAACATAAATTGTTAATTTATCTTATTTAAGACAGTTATGAAAATAAAACATCTGAACCCTACTCACCTTGTTCGCACGATCCTCTATGTATGCCTCTGAAGGGGTACGAGGCAGACTGCCACTGGATGCAGATCGCTCTTTTTCTCGCTCTCTCTCTTTTTCCTTCTCTCTGTCCCCAAACCAGGAAAATGGCATGCAGGAAGGGATGGAAGAGATGGAGCCAGAGGGGGAAACATTGCTGCTGGACTCATCCAGTAACTCTCCTGATCCCCTGAATTTGGACGACAAAGAATTCCTGCTAACTGCTCTATATCAGAGAAGACATGCACATTTTAAAATGATTTGAAACCATTTAACTTCAGCTAATCTAGTGGGTTAATATTAGGAGATTTGATAATCCCACCTGCTCCCAACAGATCCTCTCAGTGTGATGCTCTCCCGTTTTTTGCCTTTGCCTCCAGATCTGCGGATACCACTACAGGGAAAAAAAAGTGGAATAACAGTTTAAATTTCAGGCCTCATCTACTTGATTGGGGAAAGACAGATATCTGTCTGTCAAGATTACATTTTAATAATACATTCTAAATTATATCATGTTTTAAAGTAAACAACACCCAGGAATAAAAAGTGGGATCATTTAAGTTCTCCCTGTGTCCTTCCAAACTATGATGTTTTTCTTTATTTTATGAAAAAAAATTTTTTTTTTCCATATTCTGAAAGTCAATGGGGTCCAAAGCTTTCAGACTCCAAAAAAAAAGGACATAGAAGTAGAGGTAAATTAATCTATACAAAGTTTGCTGAAAAGACGACAGACAGTGTCACTTTGTATAATGAACATATCAAAAAGCCTTTCAATTTGAAATCAAAACTGTTATCAAAGCATCAAAATGCCTCAAATATGATAACACAAAGCTTAAATTTCAACAAAAGGCCAATTCTCAACGGACCGACAAATGCCAACAGACACTTTGTCAGGTTTTGTCTGATCAGACCCCTGTTGGCATCTGTTGAACATCTTGATTTTGCTGACTGAACATGCTAAATTGAGTCTAGTCCAGTCGTGGAATGTCTAAGTATCGTACTGCAGTCTGATTTTATGATCTCTTAATTTACCATTCAAGTCATATGGATTTAATTATTTCTAGCCTTTGGAGAGCCTGAAATTAAGTCTCATAATAATGGATAAAAATATCTGCAACTTTCTTTAAAATATCTTCTACAGAAGAAAGAAAGCCATACACATTTGAAATGACATGAGGGTGAATAAATGGTGAAAAAACTGGGTGAACTATTCCTTTAACTGAAAGGTGGGACTTTCTGCAGTTTTGTGATTAGTCCCATAATTTTTTTTTTCTTTTCTACAAGTCGTTCATCTCCTCATATTGTTTTGTCCTAATTTTGGCACACAAGAGTAAGGTTGCTGGCCAGGCCATACCTGAAATCTGGGAATCGTCTTTTGGTCTTTCGTGTTGGTGAACCATCACTCTCTTCATCTGAAAAACAAAAGAACAATTCAAAATCTTTTACATTTCCTCATAGTCTTCAGACTGATATTGAAGAGACTCCGTAGAAAACCAGTGGAAGCAGCAGATATATATAAAAAAATACTCAGTTGTACCTCTGCTTGCTCTGCTCTTGCTGCGCTCCTTGCCTTTGCTCCTCCTGTTTCTCAGGTTGAGGAACATACTAGAGGAGGACTGTGAGGAGGATGGGGACTGGGGAATGGAGGAGTCTTTAGGTGGAGACAGGCTGGCTTGTGTGCTGCTGCTTCCGTGGGGTGTTTGGCTCTGCATAAATACATCACCTCTGCCTTCACTTCTTGGTTCACATGTTTGGTCATCACCTAACTGTATGGATGGAACAGGTATGGCTAGGCTCTCGAGGTAAGACCACCTTCTTTCACTATTTGTTCTGTCCTTTTTGTTGTCTTGTATGCACACAGATTCCTAAAAATGAGATCAAATTAAACTTTGATTTCTTCAATCCAAATTTTGAGAGAAAACATACAGGATGAAGGTCAACATATTAAACAGATATTTATATTTATTTTGTTAGCACACATATATGCTGACATCTTTTTTTTGTCTTGGTAATCGTTAATCAAAATCTGATCATTTGCTTTGGCAAAACAGAAAAGTCTGATGCATTAGCATGTCAAGGTAGTATGAGACTTTCTGAGTGAGACTCTATATTAATAGCAAGAAATAGGCAGAGATTCTTCAGGAGTGCCTAGTTTAAACTGACAATGTCCTGCAGTGAAACTCTGTGAGGTACTTTTGAATGTTTGTGGTTCAGTGCACCTGTGATTGGCTTGGTGCCTGTGAGCCTTTCGCTGACTCTCTGAGTTTACTTCGGGAGGGCCGCTTGCGTTGAGATCCCTGTGCCAGCTTGGCTTTGGCTCTGTATACACTGCAGTCAAGGCGAGTCGTCTGAGGAACATCTCCCCAGTCTGCATCTGAGGACAAACCAACATTTACATTTATGCATTTAGCAGATGCTTTTATCCAAAGTAGGGATATGCCGGTATTACATTTTCATGTTGCGATTAAATGCTCATGCTTTTATCACGGTATACGGTATTATCACAATATTGCAATTTAGTTTTAAAAAGTGGTCAGAATATAGTGTAACAGGTTTAATAAAATTTTTGAACATTTAAATACAATAAAAAATATATACATTTAAGTTTTACACAGATTAAAGTGCAAAATAACTATAAAGACTAATAGGTATCACTTTACAATAAGACCTCATTGGTTAACCTTAGTCATTTGCCACATAATTTATTAATCTTTGTTAAAAAATACAAGTCTTAGTTCATGTTAGCTCATTAAATAACACAGTTGCAACTTTTGATTGTTATTAAATATTGGAATACCTAAGATTAATAAATTTTTCATTGGCAGTTTATGAATTAACTATTGTTAACTAATGAAGCCTTAATGTAAAGTGTGAACGAACAAGAAAGAATCAAAATACTTTCAAACAATATCTAGTGCATGTTGTAGTCCAGATTAAAATGTTAATAAAGTTTTAAAATAAATAGTCTATTAAGTCTACATATTTAAGTATTTGGGGCTGTGATGAATACCATAGCAAATTCACAAATCTGAATGGCTATTTAAATCTATTTAAATACGTTTTAGAAAGTAGTGCAGTTATTTATGGGGTCATCATCTGCTGTCAGAGAGTGAATGTGCTTTCATTCAGCTCGTCTCTCACGCATTCCCCCATGTGCTTCTCATACGTGCTTGTTTACATCAGAACGCACATGCTTCTTTCAAGCAGCATACAGCGGTGTTATGTACTTTGACCAGCTGATGGGAAATTTAATTTTTTTATAATATATACTTATTCAGTATTTAGAAGCACACGATAACAATATTGTGCATATTCATTACCATGATATATCGAATTACCGAATACCGGCACAAAGCGAATTACTTAAAAATAATTTACTTGCTTTATTCAGGCTACACTATTTAATATATATATATATATTTTTTTTTTTACCAGTGTCTTTTCCCTGTAAATTGAACCCACAACCTTTTTGCGCTGCAAACGCAATGCTCTACCACTGAGCCACTAGAGTTGTAACGGTATGAGATTTTCACGGTATGATAATCGTCTCAGAAAATACCACGGTTATACTGTTTCACGGTATACGGTATTAAACAATCAAAACGTTTTTTTTTTTTTTTTGGGGGGGGGGGGGGGTGGAAAAAATGTTTGAAAGCATATATACAAATATACTATCAAAAATGGTGGTAATGAAAATGCATACAAATTTAATTTTTTGACAGTGGTTTTCTCAAATAAAATGATGAAATTATTATTAATTGTTCTCTCCGTGAGGCTCGCAGTGTTTGTGTTCATGTCCTTAGATAGTGAGATAGCAGGCACTGTTAAACCTGGCACTTTAAGCCAGGCTGGTGCATACTTGAGTATGTAGTACATGACAACGCCACTCATTCACAGAGATACATTGCATAACAAAAAGATTAGCCTATATATTTATATAGCAGTGATTTTGTCATTTTTTTACAGCTTTGTTTTTTATTTATTCATCAATCCATCAAATTGCACATTTAATGTGACATCTGCAGAGTAGCTATCAATTGTAAATTCATTGTCAAGACTGGATTCTGTGCTTCACTCCGCATCACAGAAATCATAATGCATTAACCTTAAATTATAAATGGGACATAGCTGTATCTGCACAGGATGATGATGTTCTGAATAGGTAAACATGTTCGATTTGTTTCCTTGTTTTGCAGCCGCTTTCCGACCACAGTTTTTGCAAACTGTGTCTACCTTCAAGGACAAAAAAGGATTCGTCTTTTCTATACAAAAAATATTCCCATACTAGTGTCCATTTTAACTCATATTTTGACGTTGGATAGAGATTAGAGATGAGGGCCTCTGTCTCCGATGTTGTCTCCGCTGTACGTGTGAGTGGAACAAGAGAACAGTTAGGGGCCGTTCACATATCACATCTTTTTTGCGCTCAAGTTCGTTATTTCAAATGTAGGCGTGCGGTATGCGCGCTCATAATGGAAGCGACGCGCTTGTTTTTTCCAGGCGCGTCCGAACTACATCGAGCTAAAAACATCTCAACTTTTCAGAATGCTGCAAGCGCACCGCAGGTCATGTAACTTCCTCACCTTTTCTGTAACAACGTTGAAAGCTCAGCCAAGATGAAGGAACAGCTGATCATAGCTGTATATGGATTGCCATTTTGAAATCAATTTAGTAGCAGAGCTACTGCAAGCAATTTTTAGTGCTGCAAATCCATTTATCCATTGCTGAAATTTTCCATTTATCCATTGCTAACATTTTCGTGTATTCATGGAGAGAGCAGTTCATGGTTGCTTAGCAACGTCAGATGCCTCAGGAGCACAAGTGCCCGAAGGCTTTTGGAAAAAATCAGAAAGCGGCTTGCCTAACGTCTTAAACGCATTTTTAGGCACGATATGTGAAAGGCCCCTTAGGTGGAAAGTTGTTGCCTAGGCGCAGGTGAGATTCTGTGTCTGTTATTTTCTCTCAATACCGTAGATAAGCAAATGTACACGGTATGATAATCGTACATATTTATATCATGGTATATCGTCGTACCGGTATATCGTTACAACCTATGAGCCACAGGAACATACACCAATATCTCAAAAACAGAAGAGCCTACTTTAACAGATTAGACTGTTTCTGAACAAAATAATTATTAATAAAAGGCGTTACAATCTGGCCAAACAAACAAGGGTAAGACATTACAGATAAACTATACATTTTATAAATCAAACTATATATTTGAGCAGTTTTTATACAGAATAAATCATTGGCTGAGCTCTTCTGTACCAGAGTGAAGGTCATCTGTAGATAGTCCATTTCTTTCAGAGGAACCAGAGGTTGGACTGCTAGGTTGACTCTCTCCTGCGGGGCTACAAGACTCTTCTGGCTGGTCTGATCCAGTATGGCCCTCCAGACAAGCTATCTAAGAAATGTAGAGAGGTATTATGTGTATATAGAGTCACAATACTCTATCCTGTTATTTGTTATTCTCCTGTTAGTTTCTATGATGACTAAATGTTATGTATTTGGCAGATGCATGGATAACTAATATATGTTCAAATAATCTGTTTAATAGCTTAATCACTACATGTAACACCAACTCTAAAAGTCACAACAAATTAATCATCAAGATGAAAGTTTAGAGTGAAAATTCAGTGTGATAAATATGCAGCTGCTGATTTTTGGTGTTCTAATATCTGCGAATAAAGCTGCCCAACCAATAACATCAACGCTTTTGGTCATAAAACTAGAGCTGCTGCTTTATTTTGTTAAGCAAAATTGAGCTTGTCCCAATACCCACCCTTGCAGTCTCACACAACAGAAAGTAAGAGCACAAGACTGTCCCAGGTCTGAAAAATGACAAAGCTCGGCACACATTAAATCCACACAATCTCTAATACAAGGATAGAACCAGTCAATAGCAGAGGAAGAATCCAAAATCGGCTCTCTGCAACTTTGCAACTTACAAAGAATTCTGGGTTCTTTTGTGTTCTGATGTTCTTTTCGGTTTCAGATGACATGTATCAGTCTCCACTTTAGGCTGGAATCTTTTGATGATAGATTTATGAACGGGAAATATTTTAATGTGCCTTTCTGTAGGTTTTGATTGTTAAACTTTGTGTCTAACCTAATCACCAACATTATTATTTATAATTGATATTATTTTTATTTATATTATTGCTACTGTAGTCTCTTTATCTATGTATTTATTATTTTGAATATGTTTATGCATGTATGCTTTTTTTTTTGCTTTGGAGGTGTTTTTGTAGTTTATTTGAAGCCAAACCAGTGTCACAATACTTTGAAAATCTTCTGTTACGGTATTTCTATTTCCCCCGGGAAGACACATTGTATATTGTACATGCTAACACTGAATAAACATGTAAAAAAAAAAAAAAATCAGCTCTCTTGCCTCTGTACTCTTATAATTGGTGTTGTGGGCCAAACACCAGCGGAATTACAAAAATATAAAATGCTGTTTGAAAACATATAAATACTTTTTTACTTAATGACAAGTGGGTGTAAGAAACAGAGGGCCCTATTTTAACGATCTAAATGCAAAGTGTAAAGCGCACGGCGCAGGTGCACTCAGTGTGTGTCCAAATCCAATTTTGCTATTTTAACGATGGAAAAACGGTTGGCGCACCCGGGCACATGGTCTAAACGGGTTGTCCCTATTCTCTTAATAAGTAATGGGTGTTTTTTGGGCGTAACGTGCAATAAACCAATCAGAGTCTCATCTTCCATTCCCTTTAAGAGCCAGTTGCGCTCGTGCCATGATGGATTTGCTATTTATACGGCGGAATTTGGCAAGCGCAAAGACAGAACGCATCTCCGAGATGAAATGGAGATGTTCGTGTGCGAGCAAATAGCCTAATTCTGATACATGTGATGACTATCCATTATGACATGTAGGCATATATATTATATATATATATATATATTTAGCCTACAAAAAAGATCTTATGCATTGCAATCCTTTAATTTTTTATATTTGGCATGTTTGTGTGCTGCTGTGCGTCCCTGTGTTTAATAAGCAGCGTGTACGCTCTTTAAATAAAGAAAAAACATTGCACCAGACTTTAGACCAGGTTTGAGCTGGTCTATGGTGCAGTCTATTTTCAGCTCCTTAAAATAGCATTGCGCTAGCAATGTGCCTGAGCACACCTGTTTTTAGACCAGCACACCCATGGGCGCAAAAATGAGCACAAATGCATTTGCTAATTAAATGACGTGGCGCTGGATGAGAAAATGCGAACAGCGCCGGACTGAAACTAGCAAACACACTTGCGCTGCGCCTTGCTTCACATTTCGCCAGTTGTATTATAGGGCCCAGAAAGTTGCATAGAGTTTAGCGATGCACCGATTGCAATTTTCTTGGCCGATTCCGGATTTTTTGTTAGTGTGATCTGCTGATCCTGATTTTTGCTGATTCCAATTTCTTTTTCCCCTAAGAACTATAACTGACATCATATATAAACAAATCTAATTGTCTTCAATGCAAGGTTTTATTTTCACAAAAAAACCACAAGTAAAAGTCAGTAATGAAATAAGAACAAATAAAAAAAATGGCAAACAATAGCACAAATAAATGCAATAGAATGAAGAGAGCTATTAAACTAAGTTTTTCAGGTTAAGTTTCTATTCAGGTATGAAATTTTACAGAAATACTACAGAAATGTAAGTTTGTGTAAGGGTAAATTAAAATTTCTGTAGTCTCCCTTGTAAAAATTAAATACAAAATAATGCTTTCCATTAAAGTTAAGACATTCACTTATTCAGTCAAGAGCAGAAAGTGATTTTCTTTGTCCTTTGTTCTTTTATTAACTTTACTGACAGCAGCAGGAATATTGGGTCAGCGGTACCTTTAAGAGTTAATCCATGGACCAATTTACTGTTAAACATGCGTTCTATTTAACTATTTAACATTCCAAAACTGACTGTTTAACTGGATATTCGCCAAGACAGGAATTTTGACATAATTTAGTATGTATTTGAACGTTTTAGCGCAGTTAGCCACTCATTTAGGTATTTGCGGCTTACAAACTGTTTGAGACTGAGCGTGGCTTGTGCACTCCACTGTGCATTGTGCACTAATATAGATCAGTGGTGGTGCGCGCGCTTTTGGTGTAAGCACGAAACCTGTAGGAATGATCAAAAAAAGTACAAGCACTATTTAACCGGTCAAATGAGACGTGCTTGGGAGAGAAGGGGTCGTCTGAGAGAAGAGAGCGAGAATTTGCGGCTGATGTTTTTGTCTGTGCCGCTGGTAACAAAACGGATTGGCTCGAAATCGAAAAGAAGTGAGACTAATTGATCTGGATCTCACTAATCTGGGCCAATCATGACTGGCCGTAAAAACGGCCGATTCTGATCCATGGCCCATCGATCGGTGCATCTCTAATAGAGTTCTGTGTAGTAACCAGTGTATTTCTGCTTTTTTAAAAGTGCCATCTAATGTCTAAAAAGACAAATCACATGTGAAAATCTGCCCCAATTTTGTGCAGACCACTCAGAACAGGTAAATAAAACATGTAGAACATTCACTCATTCACCCAGTGAAGCCACATCGCAAAACATTAACAAGACCAGAAAGATGTTTAGAATTGTAATCTGACTTCGTTATAAATGAGAGATTAACACAAACAGGCTGCAGTTTTACCTTATGTTGTAATTGCCTCACAGTGCTCTTGTATTCTCTCTCCCTTTGCTCCAGTTTTCTCATCAGCTCCGCCTCTTTCCTTGCATATTCAGCTTTCCTACAGGTCAAGAACAGCCCCACCATTAACAAAACATGACAATTTACTTCTCTTCTTTTTCTCAATTCTCTGGTCTCATGTATTTCTCTACGGAACATTAGAATTTCTAATAATCCACTTTGATACAGGTTTTCACAAATCAGTACATTTCCAAGAACGCCTGACCAAACTTCCTAGAAAGATTCTGCTATGACAACACATTACATGCTCTAGGGTTAGGCGATAAATCGATTTTATCAATTAACTCGAATGTGTAGTTTACATTGATTTGTTTGAATGAAAATCGGGTTTCTTTTTAACATCTGCCGACGCTCCACTCAGGGCTTCCCTTAATTCTGATTGGGTTCAACCCTCCCTCGCGCATTTGCCATAGAGACATGCTGCCGAGTGAGAGAGAGGTTTCACCCTACGAAATGAACAAGACCACGTCAGCACAAGCACACTCGCCAAAAAGCAACCTACAGCAGTGTTACTCGTTGCGCGACTCATGAAGCTTTACTTTTGTTGCTCGCATGGCAGTAATTAATATGATGATATGATCATCCAGTCAATACAGATATTTCATAAAAACATTTAAACAAGCAGGGCTATAACATAAACCATTAAAAAATGTACACCATGTCTACACCAGACACGAATGGCGCGATCCAGCAAAAAACAATAGAACCCAGTGACGTTGTCTACACTGGATGCAGTGTGGAAGCGACACAATCCCCGTCAGTAAAATGATGCCTCGTTCTATTTATCACGAAATGTTCTGACACTACCTTCAGATGATTTGCAACTGTAGTGTGGTGTCATCAAGTTTGGACAGACTTAGCGCAGCGGGACGCGGCACAACCTGTCTCGCATCCGGTGTAGACACAGTTAGACAGTGTCAGCTCTATTTACAAATAATGTATATTTAAAAATGAAAAAAAAATAAAAAACTAAACCAGCGGCATTACAAGATGGAAGTATAGACTAGAAAATATATATATTTACACTTGTTCTGTCCTACGTCCATGACACTGACTCAATGCGGAGCTGCCAGTTTTATTATTAACGCAGAGTGTGCACTTGGATAGTTAGATGCATGATGGGCTAGTATATATATATATATATATATATATATATATATATATATATATATATATATATATATATATATATATATAGTACAGACCAAAAGTTTGGACACATTACTATTTTTAATGTTTTTGAAAGAAGTTTCTTCTGCTCATCAAGCCTGCATTTATTTGATCAAAAATACAGAAAACACAGTAATATTGTGAAATATTATTACAACTTAAAATAATAGTTTTCTATTTGAATATACTTTAAAAAAAAGATTTATTTCCTGTGATGCAAAGCTGAATTTTCAGCATCATTACTCCAGCCTTCAGTGTCACATGTAACATCCAGTCTATCACATGATCATTTAGAAATCATTCTAATATTCTGATTTATTATGAGTGTTGGAAACAGTTCTGCTGTCTAATATATTTGATGAATAAAAGGTTAAAAAGAACTGCATTTATAAAAAAAATAAAAAAAAAATTCTAATAATATATATTCTAATAATATATTTTCTTTACTATCACTTTTTATCAAATTAACACATCCTTGCTGAATAAAAGTATTGATTTTATTTAAAAAGAAGAAAAAAAATTACTGACCCCAAATTACTGACCAGTAGTGTATATTGTTATTACAAAATATTTATATTTAAAAAAGATAGCTTCTTTTTTTTCCTTTCTTTTTTTTTTTTTTTTTACTTTTTATTCATCAAAGTATCCTAAACAAGTATCACATATTCTGAAAAAATATTAAGCAGCAGAACTGTTTCCAACTTTGATAATGAATCATCATATTAGAATGATTTCTAAAGGATCATGTGATAATGATCCTAAAAATTCAGCTTTGCATCACAGAAATAAATGATAATTTAAAGTATAATAAATTTAAAAACAATTTTTTGATCAAATAAATGCAGGCTTGATGAGTAGAAGAAACTTCTTTCAAAAACATTAAAAATAGTAATGTTTCCAAACTTTTGGTCTGTACTTTATATATATATATATATATATATATTAGGGGTGTAACGATACGCGTATTCTTATTGAACCGTTCGGTACGAGGCTTTCGGTTCGGTACGCGGTACACATTATGGACCGAACGGTTCGTTGGACTAATTAATTATATTTGGAAAATAAAAAAAATTGTGAAATATAATGATATGCGTTCAACAAGGTAGCCCAATAACCCAAACGACGTAACAGGCAACGCCCCTGACACCCCCGAAGAAGAAAAAAACACCAACTTATGTTTATGTTAGGCTACTCAGTCAGACGCTCGCTCACTCAGTAATACACGCTGAAGGCTCGTTGCAAAATGGCCAATGCGTTTAACAGACCAGCAATAGAAGATCCTCCAATAACCAACCAATGTCTGGTGTTTGGGTGCACTTTGGATTCCCTGTAAGCTATAATGGTGATGGCAAGAGAGTGGTGGATAAAAAACAACAACGATATGTCGCATCTAGGGTAC
Organism: Carassius carassius; assembly: GCF_963082965.1. NCBI lineage: Eukaryota > Metazoa > Chordata > Actinopteri > Cypriniformes > Cyprinidae > Carassius > Carassius carassius. Next base: position 21,486,785 of record NC_081761.1, read on the forward strand.
ACCAGCGGGAATACAAAAAAAAAAAAAAAAACACCAGCGGGAATACTTGAAACATGTCAACTCATTTACGCCGACATCACCTTAGTGTGTCAGTATCTGGGAAAAGACGGAAAAAAGGAGAAACATACACGCATGAAAACTATCCCCGCAGCAACGGATTCAAACGGATTCAACGGATTCAAACAGGGCAAAAGACATCACCACGGCGATTGGTAGGCTACATTTACGTTATAGCCGCGGATATGAGACCTTACTATTTACCATTCATTCTATCATCACCATTATAGCTTACAGGGAATCCAAAGTGCACCCAAACACCAGACCTGTTGGTTATTGGAGGATCTTCTATTTCTGGTCTGTTAAACGCATTAGCCATTTTGCAACGAGCCTTCAGCGCGTACTGAGTGAGCGAGCGCCTTACTCTGTAGTGGAAAACGTAGGTTTTAAGAACATGCTTAATGTAATTGAGCCCCGTTACAATATTCCTTCACGAGCCCATTTCAGACAGACCGTAATTCCTGCTTTGTTCCAAAAAACATAAGCCCTATAGAGAACCAATTGAGTAAAAACACACTCAATATAAAGAGTTAGAGTTCCATATAAAAAGTTACATCTTTGTATTTGTTCATAACTAATATAACATTTTCATTTTTTTTTTTATAAGGAGCTGTTTTTGTTTTATACAGTATGCTGCTAAGAAAACACCATAGAAGATGGGTAAAGAATAGCTCCATCATTGTTCAATGTAAAAAAAAAAACATACTTTGTTAGTTTTAATAAAACATTTTTTAAAAATCAAGGAAATTTATCTGCCAATTTTTTCTTTTTGCTGTATCTAAAACGTACCCAACCGAACCGTGACACCAGTGTATTGTATCGAACCGAACCGTGAATTTTGTGAACCGTTACACCCCTAATATACATATATACATATATATATACACAGTACAGAACAAAGGTTTGGACACACCTTCTCATTCAAAGAGTTTTCTTTATTTTCATGACTATGAAAATTGGAGTCACACTGAAGGCATCAAGGGCTATTTGACCAAGAAGGAGAGTGATGGGGTGCTGCGCCAGATGACCTGGCCTCCACAGTCACCGGACCTGAACCCAGTCGAGATGGTTTAGGGGTGAGCTGGACCGCAGACAGAAGGCAAAAGGGCCAACAAGTGCTAAGCATCTCTCGGGGAACTCCTTCAAGACTGTTGGAAGACCATTTCAGGTGACTACCTCTTGAAGCTCATCAAGAGAATGCCAAGAGTGTGCAAAGCAGTAATCAAAGCAAAAGGTGGCTACTTTGAAGAACCTAGAATATGACATATTTTCAGTTGTTTCACACTTTTTTTTAATGTATATAATTCCATATATAATTCCACATGGGTTAATTCATAGTTTTGATGCCTTCAGTGTGACTACAATTTTCATAGTCATGAAAATAAAGAAAACTCTTTGAATGAGAAGGTGTGTTCAAACTTTTGGTCTGTACTGTGTGTATATATAGGTGTGTATATATAGGTCTTGCCAGCATTAAGGTATTACTGCTTTTTATTCCTATTTTATATATTTAGTTATAAATTTGACTGGTAAATGATAAAGAATGATAGCCTTTTGTATTGCATTGCATATCAAGGATGACAAATGAATAAAAAAAACATGCTGTTTGTGACTAGATGTCACTTTTGATACTTTGCGGTAAGAGTGGCTCTCTAATTGATTCTGCACTATCAGTGCAGCTCCCATGGAAAAAAAATAGTGAAGACCTCTGACAGCCTTACAAAGTGTATCCAGTATGATAAGACTGTTATGTTAGATTTTATGTTATGTAACGTTTTCACTGAGCCTGCCATCTTGTCTTTTTGGCTTGTTGTTTCTGATTGCACTTTAACCCCAAGGGGGAAATCCAGATCAAATCCCAGAAGGTAAAATCTAAACAAAATAAAGTTTAAACTTTTGAACAATTTCTTTGTCATCTGAATATTGATTTTAAGTAGGGGGAAAAAATCGATTTAAATCATAAATCTGATTTTTTTGTGAAAAAAAAATCGGGATTTTTTTTTTTTAAGCCATGTTGTCGAGCCTTAACATGCTCAAACATACCTCTGTTCATGCTCTTGTAGAAGCATCATGCTCTTATTGTATTTGAGCTTTAGGGAATCATGTTGAGTCTGGGCTTCATTAAAACGCTGGTTGATTGCTTTGCAGAGGGCCTGAGCATCAAGCCAGTATTTTTCCAACTTTTCAATGCGCTCCTTGCTCTCTTCCACACTCCTTTCAAGAGCTGCACCTCGAGTCTCCCAAGACTTACGTTCGGCTTCGCTCACTTGCAGCTTTAAAATTGCAAACACACAAAAAGTTAAATAACTCAGCAGGTAAGACAATATACTAAATAAGAAATGATCATTTTATAAGCATCCTACCTTCTCTCTCAACTGATTGAGTTCTGCTACTGTGTCACTGTGTTTTATCTGCAGCTATAAAAGAGAATTAAAGTGAGAAAGAGAAAGCATTTCACAATGATGAATAAGTTACAGTATGTGAAAATTCACATTATACCTCTTTGAATTTTTTTCTTAGCTCAGCAGGATCGATGTCTTCAGGTAGATCAACGCCTTGGCTTCTCAGTTGTGAAAACACTTCTTGTGCCAAGTCATTTGATGCATCCTCCGCCCCTTGCTTCTTTTCGGTCTCTCTCTGTTTATCCTGTATCAGTCATAATATGGGCCCAACAATGATTAGTGACTCATTTATTCATACATCAAGCTTATCTTTACATGTGCACATACCTGTTGCACAACACTCTTTTCAGCCGGTGGTTCAATTTCCTGTTGATCATGATTTTGCTCAGGGATTTGAGAAATCGGTTTTTCATCCTGTGGCTGATGATTTTTTGGTTTATAGTGGTCTTCATCTTTTGGCTCCTGGTTTCCAGGGCTTGTCTCATGTTGTAAAGTCTCACTGATCAGACGGCCCACTTCGCTCTCCACTCCTGGTTTCTCCCGGCCAATGAGAAACCTGCATTGGAGGACATAAAATTCCTTCACGTGGTTCTAGGACTATGACCGTTGCTGGTATTATACTGACTATGAGATTAGATTTGCCCCTGGTGGATCATTACCAGACATTTCCTCCTTAATATGTGATGCATGTTCATAACTTACATCATACACGGAAAACCCCTTTAGAGCAACGTGGAGTGAGCTGCTTTGATCAAGGATGGTGTGAGCTCACAGTTTTATCCTGGGGGGGCTTGGACCCACAACCTTAGTGAACTTTAGCTAAAACTGCAAACAGGTCACTTTATGTTCAGCTTTGTGTGTCGATACTCACTTGACCAGACCTTTGGTGTTCTTCAATGTAGTCGCAGCAAAGAGTTGAGTGACACCAACCAGACTGATTCCATCTACCTCCACAATCTGATCATTTACCCGAATTCTGATAAGACAAAACACCAATGCTTGTTTTATTTGAAAGCAGAATAACCATAATCTGTTACTCCTATTGTTCGCTATCACACAAAGACTGTTTTATTCTGGATTTAATAAGTCCAAGTCAAAAGACAAGTTCTTACCGTCCATCCCGGTGAGCTGCACCTCCTTCGGTGATGGTCTTAACAAAAATTCCCAGCTTCTCCAGTCCTTGATCTGCCCCAACTCCCATACCAATTATACTGATTCCCAGGCCATCATTTCCTACATAACAAAACAGCCATCTCAAATATAATACTTTTACAGTTAATTCATTTTCTACGGAATTTCAAACCAAGGGAAATACATTTTGTGATAGAAACCTTTCTGAATATCGATTGGTAAAACATCCATCTTTTCCACCCTCTTTTCCAGCTCGTACTCAGCAGATGCAGACACAGGGTCCACATCATCATTTCTGCGATCATAATCCTCATTAGAGAAGGTAAAGTACACCTGGAGAAGAGGAAATACATGAAATAACACACCTGTGAACACCCACGCAGAGGTCATCACCTTGCATAGCTGAATCTGTGATTTATTGATTTCACAATTAATTTTGATGTAAAATAATGTTCTGATAATACAAAGTCCACCCATATCATTTCTGAAATAAATGAGTCATTCAGACTCATTGAAATCTTCCTGTTTATGACTGCCCACATTTACATGTTAATACTCGGTATTTTACTTGACACATCCTGATGAATAAGCACTCAGGCATTCAAGCTCAAAACACACATTAATAGAAGTTGTCTATATGACTTCCAGCTGTATTACAAGTCTTCTGAAGAGATACAATCGCTTTGCGTGAGGAACAGACAGAAATTTAAGTTATATACGTAGACTACTTTTATGATGTTTTTTGCAACCCTTTTCAAGCTTGAAAGAGCCAGTATCTATTCTTTGAATCACAAGAAAAAAGAGTGACCAATACAATTCTTCATTCCACACATAATGTTACAAAAGTGAAAATTATTAATTTGCAGTATTAAAACATACTTGTGAAATTTTACAGGAAAAGAAAGTCCATTGTCAATATCAATGAAGCACAGTTTTATATTGGCTAAAATAGTGAATTTGCATGTTCAAAGGTTAACTTATAGGCCTTGGTTTCTGAGGCAGATATGTATTGGGATGCTGCATTTCACCTGCAGAATTTTGCCGTACAAAGGTAAGAGTAACCGCACCCTATTGAAGGTGCTAGCTAAATTACATGCCCACAGCATTTTTTCATTGGCTTACTTAGGCTGACACAGGCAGTTAAAAAGCAGATCAGTCAATAGTATACATTCCTAATACTGGCACCAGACTTGGACTGAGTACAGCATTAGAATTAAACAGAAGGAAAACACTACCTCAAAATCAATTAGACATGGCAGAGTAACAGCATTTCCTTTCTGTTTGTCTTATACCATTTTACTTTTGCTTTCTCCCTCCATACATTTTCCTCCACAACATTTCTATTTTTCCTTCCCTTTATTTATTCTCTCCCCACTTTCTTTTGTCTAGCGACTCTAGTTGTCATGGAGTAAGCGTGCACCTCTGAACAATGTCCTTTTCTTCCCAAACATGCTCAAGCACAGTGTCTCTTTCTATTTCGCTCCCTCCCTCTCTCACTCTTTTAAGCCATGGCTTTTTAGCAAGAACACAGGACTGTTTCTTCCTGGGATGAGAGAGTCCGTCAGTGACTTACAATAAGGAAAACACAAAATGTCATAGCGTTCAGGTCGAGCGTCAAACCTGAATCCCACATTTGGAATTGCATAAAAGCACCATGACCAAGAAATATTAAAATAATGAAATACTAAACCATTCCAAAAAAAGAAATATCCTTTGGCAGCATTAAAACAAACTTAGTTGTTAACAAGGTACAATAAGAACAAGTCAAGCAAAAATAATTGATAAATCCTGCCCTTTAATAATTTAATGGGATTTAAAATGTAAAACTTTTAATGTAATTTATGGAAACCAACAGGTGACCATTGAGTTCTTCTGTATGGACAAAAAAAAAAAAAAGAGTTCTCAAAATATCATATTTTGTGTTCCACAGAATACAGTAACTCATACAGGTTTGGAATGATCTTTTTTGAAGGGTGATTTAAAAAAAAAAGATGGATTTTTAAGACACTATATTTTGTCTAGAAGACAAAAAACACTTAATGAGCTAATAGTTAAAGCCCGTTGTCTCATCACAGATCAAAAGATGTCCAACACACACATCTGTTGAAAGGAAATCCTCATTCAAAACATATATGAGACAGGCAACTCACTTCCTGCTGATCCTATATATCGAAAACAGGATGAGTAAACACAAGAGCTCCACAAATACAGAAACAGGCACATCCTAAAGGGTTGAGTAAACAAAAATGTCAAAACCAAACATGTAGGAAACCTATTATATGTTTACAAAGGGAGACCCAAGCTTCCAGATTTAGGGAGAAAATGCATCATAGCATAAGACAAATGTTAGTTACCACCCACTCATCCCATTTCTATAAATACACAGCAAACAAACTGACACTGACCTACTCTACACGCTCGAGGAGGACATAACAAGGAGGAAGGGATGATGGGAAGAGTGACACATTAAACACTGAGCTATGGTATTCTGATTTGGTGTGTGTTCTGACCCAGACTATAAATCCAAGGCATCTTCAGTCTGCTGTGCTCTAAAGAAATACATGACCTGGTTTCCAAACTTAAGAGATCTTTTAAGAGTGCTAAGAACAACTGCAATGTCCAGGGGGAATGTAACCCTTACACACAAACACATACAGCCTCTAGTTATTGACTGGGCAGTCAAAACAGTGGACTTTTGCCACCTACTGGAACACATTTAATAAGTCTTTCTTGAATTAATTTGATCAATGGTTTAGTATATTAGATTTATATTCTCAATAATATGCAAATGCAAGAACTTCCACAGCATTGAATTGGTACAGACAGATGATGAGATGATTTTTATCCATTTCCAATCACACAAAGACAGAACACCTTTCCTTCCCTTAACAGGATCCTTTTAAAACACTCCACATTTGAAAGGTCCCAAAGTCAGACACATGAATAACAGCACAATGCACTTTCTGTGTGATACAACCCAGTGCCTGGTCTCTGACAGATATCAAAGAGTTGTGTTTTGCTTTGATCTGTTATACAGTATGACTAAAATGTGAAAATCTGTATTGAATAGCAGTAGTCTCCTGTAGCCAAAGACAAGTAGGGGTAAAAAAAGACACATGAGAAAACACTAATGACTTTGTGACTTTTTGTTGTCAATTCAACAGGCAAAACTGATAAGGGCCAAGAATTAAGCTTGGCAAGGACACCAGGGTTCCATTCATGCACTTTACGTAAGTATTTTTTCTAGTCTATTGGCTGCTATTTTTCCTCATTTTAACCATAAACTCATTTAACATTGACACATTTTTTTTTTTTTATCTTTATCTTACATTATTTGGGTTTTCAAGTAAACATCTCTTGATTTACGAATGTTTAACTATTTGTACTGGAAAACAAGACAAAAAATACTGACGTGCCAGAGATTTCATACCAATAACCTGGTAAACCTGGGCAAATCCAGTGATTGGTTTATTAGTTCTAAAAAGTGGTCATTGTATCAAGCAATGAATTAGGTTAGAAACCAGTTTTTTTGTAAATTTGCGAGTCTGCATTCTGACACTGAACTCCATATTATAGTTAGTTGTATGCTAATCGATTAAATTGACGCAACAGTAACTTTCTATAAACAGTTTTAGTGAGACTTGAGTGATCGCTTTAACATAAATTTTCTATTTGAGAAAATCTTGTTTATTTGTTACATGAAATTTCAAAGTGTGAGAGTCATATCAGCTGAGACCAGAGGTGAAGCCCTGAGATATGGAACTAAATGACACATTGCTCTGTAAACAAAACAAAAAAACCTGTCAGAACATGAGACAGAGGATATTACATGCCTGAAGTAATGCAAGCTCAGACAGCACCTTGGTTGAGAGCTGTTATCTTAAATGTTCTGGGTAGAAAGTATTTTAAACTGTAGCATGAACCCTGACTAAGTCACATCAATAAAATAAATAAAATATCAATAAAACCAATAAAATAGTGAAACAAGTATAATGTTTTTCTCAAACTAAAAGTAAAGTTTGTTTGTGTTTTGGCGCAGAACAAGGGTGCCAAATACCTTAAAGCAAGTAGGATCTTGTCATATAATTATGAATAATAGTGGTGATAGTACATGCTTTGTGACAGTAAGAACTGAGGTGCTGACCGAATTGAGCCACGGGCATCTGCTAAAGGTGCAAACACAGCTTTGGGTCACTGTCGGCAGGCTAATTCCTTCAGGCTCTAACAAAAACCTTCTAAACCATTTCAGAGGGACCAACAAATAAATTTTGAAGCTAAATGAAAAAAAAAAAACATAAATATAGAGTTTCTTGTAAACAAAGTAATATTGGGTGAGACATACCTTGATTGGTGCTGTAGAGAACTTGATCTTTCTCTTTGGAGTGAGGTCTTCCTCATCAGAGAGTCCTGGAAGTTCCTCAGATTCCTGGAATTCCTCCTTCCCTTGACATTCCAAATCTGTCCTGTTGTCCTTGTCATCCACAAAAGCAGCATTCTCAATTCCACAAATTAAAGATCTCTTCCCAATTGATCCTTGGTCATCTTGCTGTTGCCTCTCTTTTCCTGTTAAGACATCTTCCATCTCTTGTTCATCATCGTCCTCCTCTTCAACAGCTTCCTCTACTCCCTCATCTTCTTCCTCATCCTCTCCTTCTCTTTGTTCATCCTGCTGTTCCTTATCGTCAACATTGCTAGTTCTCTGCTCACTCTCCCTCATAACAGTCTTCAGTTCTGCCTCCTCTTCAGTTCGGTCTGTCTTTAGTTCTACTTCCTTGTTGTCTTTTTTCTCCTCCTCCTCGTCTTCCTTATCCATTATGTTCTCCTCAAGAAACTTCCCCTCCCCTCTATGGTCTTTTTCTCTTACAGTCTGTACAGATTCCTCACACGCCCTCCATTCCTCCTCATGTTCCCTAATGCTCTGTTTTGATTCCTTCCCAAGGAATGTTAATTGGAGCTCCTCGCTGCTGGTCAACACCCTTTCAGAATTGCAATTTGGGGATTGGTTCTCGTTGCCAGCCTCTTCAAAAACATCATCCTCAACATGTTCCTCCTCATTGCCCTCGCTTTCCGATGATTCGGTCTTCACCACCACCAGCTCAGCTCTGACCGTGGACAAACCAGGAACCTTCTCACTATTCTTGCCTTCACCTTGCTGCTCTTGAAGTGCAGGATCAGCTACAGATGCTTGACTAGTGGTACTCCTTGCAGACAAGTGGTGGACCTTTCCACATGTATACACAAGAGTGGGTTCTGATGAGATTGTATCTTCTGAGGACTTAATATGTTTTTCAGCTGTGGAACTAGTGTTATGTAATGTCTTCGAACAGACTCCATTCAAAGGGGCACCATGTGAATCTGAACCATTTAACTTGGGCAAACATATTTCAGCAGGAGAATCAGCCCATGGTGAATAAGAGGTAGGGGAACTACAGCTGTCTGGTGATGAAGGGGGATCTGAATGGTCGCTAGCAGCAGAGGGTGACTGGGAATGACTAATGGGACTATGGGATTCTGTGGAAGGAGCTGCTGACAGGGACTCACTATCACTGTCCAACATAAAACTCTCCAGACGTCTGGATATTGGTCCGGCATTCATTGACACACTCAGCTTATGTGGTGGTGTCTCACATTCGCTTCTTCCCTTTTCCTTGTCCTCCCTTTCTTTTGCCTGTTTCTCTAGCTCTTTAGGCTTGTCATTTCCCTCTCCAGTAACTGATGCTTTCCTGTCTTGTCTTTCCACTAGCTGAGGCCAGATAACTTTTGGAGAGCCAGATCTCTCTGTTGGAGACTGCTCTTTAAGGCCACTCTCAAACATCTTCCTGGTCATTGAGAACTTCTCAGCCAGTGCTGCCTTGTCAATGGAAGCATCCTCTGTTTTCCATGCCTCAAAGGAGGCTGAATCTAGACTGGTAACACTACTCAGACTGGACCTGTAAGGGGTAGAATCCAGTGGAAAAATGGGTGACGTGGGTTTGCTGATGTTAGGACTGTCTTGACTCTGCTTTTCATCCATTTGCAAGAATATATTTTTTATTTTGTTCACTTTGTTGCCCGACGGTCTGCCTCGGGAGTCAGTGCCTCCATTGGAGAAGGGTGAATGCGAGCTGACTGGTACACTTCCATCAAATGAGCATTTGATGGAATGGAAGTCTGATTTATAAGCATTCCTGTGTGGAGATGCACTTCTCAGTGCCCGTTCACTTTTGTTTTCACTTTTAATCATGATCACAGGTGAATACAACAGATATGAAGGTCTCAGTAAGTAAAATAGATAAAACTGGGACTAAAAAAGCAGCGTATATCCAGGAGCATGGTACGTCCTCATTCACACTTGTTGAGATTGCAGATACAGACAGTGCCAAATGACTGACGAAGTGCAAACCGCTCTTACCTACAGGAAAGAGAAATGAAGACACCTGTCAATCTGAAGTTCACAGCAACTATTTATCCCTCAACACTCTTTTGCACTGTAATTGCACACATTTTAACAATCTACTTAAGTCCACTTAAAAGAAGTAACTTACAAGGACATAAATATTATAGATGCAGTTAAATACATGTACAAGATCATGGACCAGTGGCATACAGCAGGTCTTAAAAAATATTAAGCATAACACTCAGTTCTTATGGGTATAAATAACAGCGTCTTCTCCATATATGACGGCTGCCTATAATAGCAGACAGTGCACAATACTTTGGCCCTAATTCTGGGCATCCCAAGTTGTTGAAGCCCTCTTACAACCAACCTGTGTGTATCCTAACTTATCAAATATAAAAACAAGTAATCGGCCTTGATAACCTATTTCTGAAATGGTATTTAGGAGTGATTGATATTTAATGATTTTAGTCATGAAAGCTTCCTCCATACTAGAGTCAAAGGTGCATGCAACCTCCAAAACAAACACCTCTCTGGACTCCTCATTAATCACAATAACATCTGGTTGTGTTAGCAGACAGATGAGAAAAGATTTCAGAGTTACTGTTAAGATACTGAAACATGAATGAATTTACACAAGAATGTTTGAATATTCTTACTAAAGATGGTAAATAGTTTGATATGTCTTTCACTATCAAGTCCACTCTTCTGTCGTGGCGTGCTGTATTCATTCCTCTGTAAGCATGACAGCCATTCAGGATATGTGGCTATGTTTCTGTGATCTATTCTGCAGTTTGATGCAGACAGTGAGGAACCTGAGCTCAGTGTCCTCAATGTCCTCGCTAAGTGCTGTATTCTTGAGAAATCACAGAGTGTTCAGCAGAGGGAAGACAGCAAGCATGTTTTGCCTGAAGGTTCAATCCTGTCCAGTGTTGTTTTTGCTGATACTGATGTAAATCCATGAGAGCTTGCCAGGCACCTGTAGATGTTAGTAGGGGGCTATATCCACCAAATGCAGCTGTAGCTCTGACATAGATCAGGGGGTCAGTAATGATATCCTCTGAGACCCTCACCGTCCCAGAGTCAGACCGAGCCCACTCCAGTGATACTCTAGTTCTTACACACTAGAGTATCACTGGAGGTCATTCAGGTCCGGCCAGTCTGACCAGACACCAAAACCACCTGAGTGAGTGTCCAGTTTCCCGCTGGGTTTTCTTTTAAGGCCAAGGAAGTGGGGCTCTGAGTCCTTGGCTAATGGCACCCTGCATCTCCTGAGGTCCAGGAATAGGGAGGATCGAGCCAACTACAACATCAATATTCAGATTGTTCAGAAGGTGGGAAATCGGCATGCTGCGATAAACCCATACCACGTTTGGCACCCCCCTTCCCATTGGGGATGAAAAATTATGTCACACAGATATCCCATTATTAATAATCAAATAAAATATTTGTTATTTGAAAATGTAATGACAGCACACATGGAAAATGCATTGCATGCAAGGCCTCTCCAGCAATTTTGCCCTTTAATAACAGGACAGAGGACACTGTTATCCACATTAACACCACCAGGGTAAACATAACCTCACAATAATATTAACATTGGATAAATTATATGAAATATAACAGAAACACACTATGTAATATGACAATAAGAAAGAAAGAAATAATATATTTTAAAATAAAATCCAAACAAACGTATGGTTCATGCAAAGGATTATTGATAATTCCTTATTCCTCATAAATTATCAATTTTCAAACATTTGCTTAAACTTTAAAAATATTTCGGTGTAAATATTCATCCTTAAATTGTGCATACTGCTTTTTATTATATAAGTATGTAATATTTGCCTTACCATTAACCAATTGACAGGTCTATACAGTAGCATAGCCCTACATTACTTTTTAAATTAGCATTTTTACAGGTAGCAGGTGCTCAAGTACATCGTATGTCCACATTTACACCTTCTTTTTGACAGTAGGTATTTTCCCATTGACCGCTGTAACCGACTTCACCTCTAATGAAGCCTGACTAGTTGAAGTTTCTGTGAGGAAGTTTATCTTTCCAATTTCGAAAACAACACGGCCGGATAAACGAGTTTAAACCTACCTGAACTTCATTCATTTTGACTTAAGGAAGATGCGAGAAACCATGACCAAACAATCACAAACTTCTTAGACAATTCGTCGTCATTCCTTTCTCCGATGTCTACACGTCTTTCTCTTTGAATGTAACCAGCTCAACAAACCTTATCCCCCACATGCGCGCTCCTCCTTCAGCGTCATACCCGCTGCTTCTTTCCGGAGCTCGCGAGTAAGGCAAGCGCGCGCACAAAGGGGCAGAGAGAGAGAGAGAGAGAGAGAGAGGGGGGGAAAAAAAGAAAGAAAGAAAAAAGACTTGGACAACCGTGGGAAAGCCAGTAATCTCTTCCATAAAGTAACAGCTAAATTCAGAGAAGGGCTGGGGCTAATGTAGCCTATTATAGACATTACATATGCCTGTTTGAATAATGACAAAAATAGGCTACATTTCCCAAATTATGTGATTCAAATGTATGAAAGAATATTATCCCCAAAGCTTTCCCAAGTAAAGAAAGATGTTTTAAAACATTTTAATCATTTGAAGGTAGAGTCTAAACACAGTTATACCTGTTTAGTTTTTTTTTTTTTTTGGGGGTTTTTTTTGGGGGGGGGGGGGGGGGTGAAACGATGAAACAGTTACAATGTTCCACACACCAGCTCTTTGGGCCACAGAGATGCCATATCTGAGTTTAATCTCCCTGACAATTACAAGTAGGTCACCATCTTAGTGCTTCTGAGATGAGTCGAGTGGAGCACAGGACAAAAGAAAAGTAAAGGAGCAATGCGTGCAGATAAATGTCATTAAAACATAAATCTGAGAATAATGTAAGAGAAAGGAGATCAAGGCACAAGCACTGTTCACTACTGACACTGTAAACTGCCAATATCATAAAGATTTATGGTAAACCAGACATTTTGTCTCCTTCTGTTTGTCTTAGTGTCGACTGTGTTCCATTGTAAATTTCAGTGTAATGTGTGACCATATGAAGCTTCTAACAGATGGCATTTTGCAGCTCCATATTGAAAGTAGATTATCTCTGCTGAGCCGCTATTCAGAGTGACATATTAGCATAACCGAAGCATGCAGTTCCATTTAAAACTGATTGACTGATGCATAATAATAATAAAAAAATATTCCAGCCACTGAAGGGTGTACTTCTGTATTTCACTAAGCAATATAAATCGGAATTAAATGCTCTGTGAGATTGTGCTGCAGGTCTGAATATATTGCACTGTTTTTGCCATGCTACTAAGAAATTTACAGTTTTCTAATTAGTGTCACGAGGTTCATTCTAAGAGATCTTTTGTGCCACTTATAATCGGCATCAGTGAGAAAACTATCCAAGCCCACAGTTATGTAAAATGCATGTCCAAAATGCATTCCTTTAAAAAAAAAGAACGAGTTTTAGCAAGTATAAAAAGCAGAAACACTTACCCTATCTTTAATATTCCTTTTCCAATAAAAAAAATAAAAAATAAAAAGCTTAACATGTAAATCCAGATTTGATGAATGATACAGCCTGTGCTGCTCAAGCTGCTAGTTTCACTATGTCATGTGTTTTGTTTCTGTTTGGTGAAAGTTGTGATATGACGCATCATTGTCGAAGTCCTTTTTGCTCGGCCCGGGTTTGTTACATGGCCTGAATTTGGTGCTGTTTTCCCCAGGTGGCCTCAGGACCTAGATTTATAAAAATATCACCCAATCATAGAGGCAGCAAGGATGAGAGAATAAGAGAGAGATTCAAGAAAATTAGCCTGAAGTGGAATAAAATATAGTTCACACATTTAAATAGAAATGATTAACTGTTGCATGTGTATTCACAATAAAAGAATCTTGTTTGAAGCAAATTAGAGATGGTAAAAAAAAAACACTCATGCACAGAGCCAGAGTAATTTAGTTTAATTCAGGGAGACTTTATGTTTTGGTGAAAATAAGATTTAAACATTTCTGGGGGGAAAAGACATTTAAACACTCATTAAAACATAAATTTGTTCTTTTATTTATTGATTTTCAACAGTGAAGTGTTGATTATTGTACTTGCGAGCATATGTCAGTGGCTGTAAGAGTTTCTCTGACCTCATTATGGATATAAATAAACCCTGGTCTTGGACTGAAGTTTCAGCAGGAATTCTTTTATAAACCTTCCCGGTCTAACTCTAGGCTTTATCTCTGTACAGAAAACCAGCCCACACAATGAAATCTCAAAATATTTATTGAGACAATTATTTGCAATAGATATGCTATGGGGGCGTTTGATAATGAATACATTGAGATATCATTTATAATTAACCATGGAATCTCACATTTCCATACTCTCAGCTCCATGGATCAGATATATATGAAGGACTTTATATAGCATACAGAGATCTGAGGGGTGATGGCTCTACAGAGACACAGATGGTGATCTATTTACAACTCTTTATTTAGAACTTAAAGATTCCCACGTGTTTTGGACTGCTACACTTTGTTCATAATTGATCATGCACATAACACTGATAACAATGAAGACTCCTACTTAAACCTACATTTTGTCTTTAATTTATAAAACTCTTACTTATAGAATGATATATTTTCTTCTATTTTTGAATTCTTTAGAAAGCTAAGACAAAACATCAGGAATGAGACCAGGGTTGCTCAGCCAAAACATAAATGAGTTAAATGTAGGGGAAAATGTGTACATTTTATTTATACATATGATACAGTTTTAACATACTGTATGTGTTTACAAATTGACTTGTGTTGTAAAAGCTCTTTGACTCAGAAAAGCACATTGGAAATCTCCATTTATATTGTAAAGTTGATCTGAGCTTACTGCTTTTGACCCCTGTCAAATTTTTAAGGCACAAGCCAGAGGCATGTTCACAGATGAAGGCTTGCTAAAAGAGTTTTTCATCTCAGGTTGACATACAGGGCTCTTGGAAAGTTACTGGCAGGTACAGTGGGATTCCATTTGTGAATTATATTATTTACTGGCTCAAGTCACCTCATGTAATAACAACTGAGAAGATGATTAAACAGGCTGTAATAATGATAACCGCACCATCACCCATCAAACCTATTTACATAGTTACCACCGCAGGCTTTGGTTTATAGTTGTCTTTATTGCAAGCCAGGGCAACTGTAGGCCTTATGGGTTCAGGCCCTTGTGAATATGGTTTTGCAACTCAGAGGAATGTGTTTTGCTTTAAGATTGTGAGTTTAAAACTGACATGATTATTAAGGCCCGAGCACCAATGGTGCGAGGACCCTCTTGTATCTTCTCCATCTCTTCTTCTTCTTCTTCTTCTCCTTCTTCTTCTCCCAAATGAATCGCATTTTTGAGGGCTTAAACATGCTCAAAAAGTCATGAAACTTTGCACACGCATCAAACCTGGTGAAAATTTGATCTGATATAGGATTCAGAAGAGGGTGTGGCAAAATGGCTCGACAGCGCCACCTATACAAAAGGGCGTGTCCATGGCGCCGTAACGAATTTCGATATGGAAACAATAATTTCCATAGTTATAGGGATAGTCAGGGTCATCCCAAGCTGACGAGGGGCCTGGTGCGAGGTCTGTTCGTGATCACTTTCTATTTAAAAAATATATAAATTCCCACAAATACCCCCCCCCCCCCCCAAAAAAAGTTTGTCTTTATAAACTCTCAAGCTGTTCCAAAATGAGTTGGTATTGAGCACAAAAAGATATGAACCCTTGAGAGTGAGTAAATAAGGACATCATTTTCATTTCTCTTTAAAAGACATTCTGAAACAAAACATATATGACGGAGACCTGGTAAAACGTTCTAAAACAATTTTAATATGACCTGAAAAATTAAAGAAACACCGCATAGGCTACAGAACTCATCACACACCTTAAAGTCAAATACCCCAGATATGGTTCTGTAGGTTACATTTCTTATTCGACATCTCCCTCTAGAGGAACAGATAGAAACATCCTCGACACGACGACATCAGGGAGGCAGCAGTGTCTGATACAACCGAGAAGCGTCGCGACTTTTGCTCCTGCTGCCCTGGACAACCGGCGCCTCTCTCCAAGGTTGGACACCTGAAAATCACACCCTCTCTGAGTTGTATGTGTATAATATTGCTTTTTAATCACTTAACGTTGGTGCTAAGCCGTCGGATGTTTATTAGGTATTGAGAATGCATGATGACTTTTATTTCCAATAAGGATATAATAAAGAACATGGTGCTAATGAAACTGATAGGCTCTGTTGTGGAAACAACATCCATGTCCTTTTTGTCCAGTGCCATCTGTGCTCTTGTCCAGAAGACAGTCACGCTTTGCTAACATGCAGCACGCGCTTTTCATGATGTGGCCAACATGCATGACATTATTAAATGACCATATTTGTTCAGAATGATGTAAATATCGGAATGATTGTGGATTATTATTGAAATGGAGATCATATAACAAAAAATACTGAAATATAATAGTATGTCGTTTAATTTAGGCTATAGACAAGTTTTGCCTTATAAGGCAGGTGGCCGTGGGAAAAAAAATAAAATAAACATGGACAGGCTTTCAAGGATACTGTGTCATTAGCAGATTTATCGCCTTAATTTAAATAATTTAGACCAATAAGTAGCCTCAGATTTTTTTTTAAATATTAATCAAAATGAGCGATTTTGTCATTTATATTTTGTAAATTATTTTAGAGGTCTTTGTTGTAGGCTACTAACAATACTAGATTCCTTTAGATGACAAATGACTCATTTATATAACAATCATAATTTTGAACCACATCCATGATAACCTGAACAGAGATTTATTATCTGCTGATATGATATGATATGAGTACATGTATGTTTACTTTTAGCATGACACTGACATAACAAAAGTATTACTTTCATCAAAATTGATTTGACATATTGTATATAAATTAAGAGGAACTGAAAATTATAAAGTATACTGAGCTATTGGTTGTCACCGTACATCTGAGCGCAATTAGACAATAAATAACTTATTTGTGTGATGAATTATTTAGTCTCCGTTTTCCTGTTGTAGGCTGACTGTAACCCAATGAGAGCCCAGTGATGGGTAAGGAGAAGCTCCATATCAACATTGTGGTCATTGGCCATGTGGATTCAGGGAAGTCCACCACCACATTTACAAGTGCGGAGGCATCGACAAGAGGACCGTTGAAAAGTTTGAGAAGGAAGCTGCAGAGGTATAGCAGGATAAATATTCGAGACCAAATAAATTTAGCTACAATTTGTCTCACTGTTATTAATAATGCATAAAAATGTTTCAGAGAAGCCCACTGTATGTAAGATGACCTACTTAGGAAATATCAAACAAGCAAGAGTTCTGAGCTACTAAATATCAGCACAAATCACAGATTGTCAGTTCAATTTATAAATGATTCCATAAAGTATGTTAATAACATAAAGCAATTGTTCACCCAAAAATATTCTGAGAACGTACTGACCCTCAGGCCATTCTCATTCTGCCGGCACCCATTCACTTTATGGGATCCATTGGTGAGCAAGTAATGTAATGCTAAATTTCTGAAGAAACAAATTCATATATTAGATACTTTATTTATTAGATTGCCTGAAGGTGAGTACATTTTGTTTTGGACAAACTGTTCCTTTTAAGTTCACCCAAAAATGTATATTTTGTCATCATTTAAAATCATTTGAAATTGCTCATTTATTTTGCCCGATTAGTGTTATATTTCTATATACAGTACATTATATACTGTATATGTTGCGCATGTATTTTTTATTCTTACATTTTCAGGCATATACCATAAATACCAGTAAAGTGATACATTGTCATGGTGCGTGTGGAGAGATGAGCTGAGGACTCAAGTTGCTGGAAGCATGGCTATCTTTTTAATAATAAAATGAAACAAAAAAGAACAAAAACCACCCCAAGGGGGGAAAAAACATCCAGGCAGGCAGGCAGACATAACACACACAACAAAAAACAACTGAAGAAAACAACCGATCAGCACAGGACTGCAGACACCAGGGGCACGTTTCACTAAGAAGGTTCAACCATCTCGGAGTTTAAACCTGAACTCTGAGTTGACTTACCCTGAGATGGGAAACTCTGAGTTTTCGGTTACAGAACAGCTGAAATGAGTTGGTTTAATGAACTCTAAATTGCTTGACTCTGAGTTAAGCGCATGCACCACAACTATAAAAAGCCATTATCAATGGAGCGCAGATATTACGATTCACCATGGCAACAGCTCCTGCCAAAAAGCCGTCTGCATACTTCAGACTCAATACAAAAATAATTCTTCTCAGTGTTATAATATAACAGGTGATAACTGGCAGAACGTTAGATTAATGAACTAATAGCTAATCATTTTATTGTATCTCATGGGCAAAAAATATATAAAAAATAATAATATTAATAATATTTAAAGTTCATTTTTCTTATTTTACAAATGATCTGCCAATAGAGTATGAAAAATACGGCAATGGACATTTACACTAAGTGGAATTAACATACTTTCTTAACGATAGGTCCTATTTACAGTATGCTAAGTGCAAGTAGCTCTAGATGCTATTTACAGAAAAAATGTACTCTGAAAATCATGATATATTCTATTTACCATGTAAAAGTAGCAGTTCTTTGCAACAGGCTAAGTGTAAAGAATAATTAGATGCTAGTTATGCTTTATACTGGCAGATACATTTGCACCTCAGTATTGTTATACATTAACAGGATGCAATAATAACAGATTGTAAATGATTATATTTATTACAATTATAAATAGTTGCATCATTATTAAACACTCGTTAGGCACTTTACTTTTTTTTTTTTTCATTTTGTTCATTTTTATTGAAAATAAATTCTAATGTGACATGTGATGGGAAAAGTGAGAAGAGTTTTCTGTGCCCAAAACATTACTGCCTACACCATTAAAGCCGTTATTCACATCTGTCATATTTAACCTTATGTGTCGATGGAGGGCGGAGCTACAGTTCCCATTTGCATTAAGATTATTTTTATTACCACACTGGCATATAATTTTACTTAAGTAAAATTCACTTAATTTAGATCCCCCCCCAGGAAACAAGACTAAGTATTTTATATAATTTTCTTATATAGAAAATCAATTTTATTTTATAATTTTTTATATATTTGTACTTGGGGGGAAAAAAAGAAGAAGAAAAAACACTTAGTAAGAAAAGCATTTTTTCAGCTTGCATCAATGAAGTGTTTAAAAAGGGGGAGGAGACCAAAAGAAACTCTGGGTTTATCAAAGAAAACCTGCTCCTGACCAGGTTAGGTTCATACAGTAAGTTAACTGACTCAGTATAAGTTACGTCTCTTTCAGAAACGGGCTTGACTTACCCTGCTTTCTCGGGTTCAACAAACCTCCCATCCTGAAACAGAAAACCTAGAGTTTCCCTCATTTCAGGGTTAACATACTCAGAGTTTTCACTTAACCTCCTTTGTGAAACTGGCCCCAGGAGAATAAATAGGGAAACAAATAATGAGGGTACCGAGGGAGACACAGGTTGAGCAACTAAAACAATAATGAGGTAACAATATGGGCAGGGTAAGACAATAGACAGGAGAGAGCACATGGCACCACACAATCACAACACAAGCCATGTGCTCACAGAAAACCACAGTGCCATCTGGTGGCCTTCCTTGGAACACCAGCTGAAGACTGTGACATACATACAATGACAAGACTGTGCTGTAACACTAAATATCAATATTGTTGGAACACTGCTTGGCCGGTCAAATTTGTGGACTGAAAATAAAAGTTGCATCTTTTGTGACAGAGAACATTTGTTTACGAAATTCAGTTGCAGACTTTTCTCTAAACAGATGTAAGTTCTTTACCCTTCATAGATGGGAAAAGGCTCTTTTAAGTACGCTTGGGTCCTTGACAAGCTAAAAGCTGAGAGAGAGCGAGGCATCACCATCGATATCTCCCTGTGGAAGTTTGAGACCAGCAAGTACTATGTCACCATCATTGATGCTCCAGGACACAGAGACTTTATTAAGAACATGATCACTCGGACCTCACAGGTTTGTATGTAATCACATAACAACAGCAATAAGAAAGTTGCTCTTTACTCATTAAAGTGTTTTCCTAATCTTAAACATTTAATTTCTTTTGATACAGGCAGACTGTGCTGTGTTGATTGTGGCAGCTGGCGTTGGAGAATTTGAGGCTGACATCTCAAAGAATGGCCAAACACGAGAGCACGCTTTGCTGGCATACACCCTGGGTGTCAAACAGCTGATCGTGGGTGTCAACAAGATGGACTCTACGGAACCCAATTACAGCTGAAGCGCTATGAAGAGATTGTGAAGGAAGTCAGCACTTACATCAAGAAAATTGGCTACAACCCTGATACAGTGGCATTCGTTCCAATCTCTGGATGGAATGGAGATAACATGCTGGAGGCCAGCCCAAACGTTAGTGTCATGTTGACTACATTTTTATATATTTTAGATTATTAATAGACTCAATAGTTCTAGATATTTAAAGAGCATAATTTAGCTTTTTACAAGCCAAACTATTATTCATTAATTTTATGTTTGCTTTGCGTTCAATACTTTATATATATATATATATGAATGTAAATGTATTTAATGTAATTTATTCCAGTGATACAAAGCTACATTTTCACCAGCCATTACTGCAGTTCTTAATTTCAAATGATCCTTCAGAAATCATTTTAATATGCTGATGCGCTGCTCAAGTCAAGAAATATTTCTTATTATTACCATTCAGCCTCCAACCCGCCCCACTGACAAACCCCTTCGCCTCCCACTGCAGGACGTTTACAAGATTGGAGGTAAGAAGACATCCAAACTGAAAGGGTGTTAATAAGAATTCCACTTGTTCTCTTACGAGAGCTCTCTCGTACTGCTTCTTAGCTAAGACGCTACGGGGAAAAGTCTCTTTTCACGAAATACTGAAGCAAAAAAATCCTTAATTTTGTATTTTTGTAAAGCGCATTTGCAGCAGTACACAGCCATAGGCGAGACGGCTCGTTCGCTCATTGGCTTGTTCTGTGGCAACTGCACAGGCTATCGAGCGCAGGCTGATGCAACATCAGACCAATAAGGGCGCTTCGCGCCCTTCTTGCCACTTCCCGCCGAAACGGGTGTGGCTCAACCTATAAAAGGAGCTCGAAAAGGCTGACTCACCTGATTTTTCATCTCTTCAGCGAAGCTCACGCATCGCTGTCTGGAAGAGCATATCAGCAGGACGAGCCATCCTGAAGCCGCTGGCACCGCCGCCTTCCACTGCCGTTCCTGCTGCGCTATCCGGCGCCCATATCCTTTACAATCCTTGTTCTGTAATATCCTGTGTGTGTGTTCGCCCTGCGACGCACATTCACAATAGAGCTGCGTCTTTTTAAAGATGCCTTCGTGCGGCTCGTGCAGAACCCCGCTCAGCGAAGGAGATCGTCACGTCATCTGCGTCTCCTGTCTGGGTGAGGACCATGCAGCGCTCGCGCTCGCTGATGGCGGATGCCCTCATTGCGAGTTGATGCCTATGGTGACTCTGAGGACTCGCCTGGCATCCTTCTCGAAGCCTGCATCATCCGCTGCGCCGCAGCGCCGTAAGAAGCGCCGCTCGCAGCGCCTACCAGAACCGCCTCCAGCTCGGCCGAGCTCGCCGGTTCCCTCCGCTTCGCCGGTCTCCCCTGCATCGCTTCCCGATGCTCAGCGTCCGCTGCTTGCCGACGCGTCATCTGAGGAAGTGGATCTCAGGCCCGCGTCGGAGGAAGAAGACACGTGCTCTCTGCTTGCTTCGGGCAGTGAGGGTTGGGCGAGCTCCGTGGATCTCGCGCCCGCTGCTCAGAGGCCCAGCAGACGGGGGGATATCGATAAGGAGCTGATGCGTGTACTCTCGTTGGCCGCGGCGAGCCTCGGCCTCGAGTGGTCTGCACCAGCGCCCCCTTCACGTTCCCGGCTGGATGGTAGCTATCTTCCGGATGAGCGCTCTTCCTCAAGCTCAAAGCACGCCCCTCTCTTCCTGAGCTTCACGAAGAAGTGGCGAAGGCTTGGGACGCTCCATTCTCGGCGAGAATCCGCTCATCTGTTTCGCCAGCATTCTCCACACTGGACGGTGCTAAGAACAGAGGCTACCTGTCACTTCCGCCGGTGGAACAGGCTATAGCAGCGCACCTTTGCCCGCCCTCTGCTGGAAGGCGGACTAAGGCGGCGTTGCCATCCAAAGCCTGCCGCATGACGTCATCGCTGCTCACACGGATATTCTCTGCTGCTGGGCAGGCTGCTTCTGCGTTGCACACCATGGCGACGCTACAGATTTTCCAGGGCGATCTTCTCCGCAAGCTGGATGAGATGGGACCTGAAGCGATCTGTCTCGCGGATCTGAGGAGTGCTTTGGATCTCTCCCTCCGCGCTACTAAGTCCGCTGCACAGGCCATGGGACGGGTTATGGCTTCCGCTACGGTGGCTGAGAGGCATTTGTGGCTGACGCTTTTTGACATCAAGGAGTCTGAGCGCGCTGCGTTCCTTGACGCTCCGCTAACTCCTGCCGGCCTCTTTGGATCTTCCGTCAACGAGTTTGTGGAGAGATTCGCCGAGGACCAGAAAGCTTCACAGGCGTTCAAGCACTTCTTGCCGAAGCGCTCCAGTTCTGCAGCTAGCCGCTCTAGACCGGCCCCACAGAGCTCTCAGTCACGCCCACCGCCTCCTGCTGCGTCATCGCGACAGCGTCAGCAACGCAGCTCGGGACCCCGTTCTCGCTCTTCGAGCCGTCGCCCCGCGCCGCGGGAGCCGCGGCAGAGGATTGCGGTGAAGCCAGAAGCCCCGAAAGCATCCTAGCACTGCTGGGAAAGCGCCGGTGTTCAAGTTCCGCTGCGGCCGAGCTCTCACCCAAGCGCGCCGCTGTTGCAGTTCCAAGAGTTGTGACTGCCTCAGTGTATTCTGCAATGCGCAAGCCTGCACGAGTGCCCGCTTGCCTGCACACAAAAGCCGTTATCACGGCTACCCAGATGTTTCACAAAAAGAGTGTTTTTTCTGGTGTTCCTGCCACGGCCGATGGTGCTATAAATGTTGTGACGATGCCCACTCCTCAGTGCCCATCTCCACATGTAAGCACAGCCCTGCACACAGGGCCTGCGCCCATAATGTCGACTCAAGTCGGTCGCGCACACTACATAGTAAACGTGCCCACCCCTCAGTGCCCACAATTACTATGTCACAAGCGTCATGTGGTTTCTGTAAAAACGAAACCCGTGTACGTTCGTCCGGCCACGGCCGATGGTGCTTTAAATGCAGTGACGATGCCCACTACCCAGTGCCCATCCCCACATGTAAGCACAGCCCTGCACACAGGGCTAGCGCACATAAGATCGACACAGATCGGTCGAGCGCGCCGCATAGTAAACGTGCCCACTTCCCAGTGCCCACATACACTATGTCACATACGGCGCGGGGCTTCTGTAAAAACGAGGCCCGTGCACGTACATTCTGCACAGGCAGACGGCGAGTTGAAAGTGGTAAAAGTGCACACATGCAGCCCACAGTTACTCGCAGATATATCGAGTCCCACGGGACCCGCTCAGCCTCCCTCCAGTCGGTTAAGCGCCGGAACGGGGTCGAGGAAGAGCGATCTGCCCGCTGTGATCAGCGCGCTCCCCGCCTCAGATGCGCAGCACACTCGAGCGCCGCCGTTGCCCAGTCAACAGAGCGCGTTTCGCATCCAGCCCTTAGCCATTCATGCAGATGCATGGTCAGCGCTTCCAGGGGTTTCGGATTGGGTGCTAGGCATTATAAAGAGAGGCTACTCGCTACAGTTTTCTCGACGCCCACCGCGCTTTTCAGCGCGCGTCGAAAACTACGGTCAAATCAGAAGTAGCACACATACTTCGGGCCGAAATAGCAAAACTGTTGAGCAAAGGGGCTGTAGAGCCTGTGTCTCAAGCTCAAAGCGAGGGGGGGCTGTACAGCAGATACTTTCTGGTGCCCAAGAGAGACGGGGGTCTCAGGCCCATACTGGATCTAAGACAGCTGAACAAGGCATTGATGAAACGCAGTTTCAAAATGCTCACGACCAGGAAGCTCCTCGCGCAGATTCGCAGAGGGGACTGGTTCATGTCAATAGATCTGAAGGATGCGTATTTTCAAATACAGATAGCGTCAAACCACAGGCGGTTTTTGAGATTCGCCTTCGAGGGCCAGGCATACCAGTTTGCAGTCCTGCCATTCGGCTTGTCCGTAGCTCCTCGTACGTTTACGAGGTGCATGGATGCAGCGCTCGCTCCTCTCAGACTCAGAGGCATACGAGTGCTGAATTATTTGGACGACTGGCTGGTTCTGGCCCGATCATGAGCGGAGCTCGTGGACCACAGGGCCGTTTTACTCGATCACCTCGAGAAGCTCGGCCTCAGTGTCAATTGGGCGAAGAGTTGCTGAACCCCAGTCAGACGATCCTGTTTCTGGGTATAGTTCTGAACTCGTGTTCCATGACGGCGTGGCTGTCACCACAGCGCGCGATGGGCATTCAGCGCGCAGCGAGTTCTTTCCGTTGCGGCGCGACCGTGTCGCTCAAACACTGTCAAAAGATGCTGGGTCTCATGGCCTCAGCATCTCCGGTTCTGCGGCTGGGCCTGCTCCGCATGCGCCCCCTGCAGTTCTGGCTGAAGGCTCGGGTGCCGCGCAGAGCGTG
Source organism: Carassius carassius (assembly GCF_963082965.1). Lineage (NCBI taxonomy): Eukaryota > Metazoa > Chordata > Actinopteri > Cypriniformes > Cyprinidae > Carassius > Carassius carassius. Next base: position 21,511,467 of record NC_081761.1, read on the forward strand.
GGCGTCTGGCCGGCTGCATTTCAAGGTCGATCAGAGCTGTGTGGCGGCTCTAGCACCTTGGACAGCGAACGGCTGGTACCGATCAGGTGTAAGCCTGGGGACTTCCCCGAGTGTGAAAATGGTGTCGACGGACGCCTCCACTTCGGGATGGGGAGCGCTGCTCGAAGGCAGACCGTCCTTTGGCCTATGGTCAGAACGGGAAAAGCTCCATCATATCAACTGCCTGGAAATGCTGGCAGTGGAGAACGCGCTGACGCGCTTTTGTCCCCATATCAAGGATCACCACGTCGTAGTCCGTTCGGACAACATGTCCGTGGTGTCCTACATAAATCGCCAGGGCGGTCTCGGTTCCCGAAACCTGTGCAGGCTGACGGAACGCCTCCTGATTTGGGCTCAACGCAACGTGCGCTCGCTGAGAGCAGTGCATGTGCCTGGACTGCAGAATCTGGGTCCAGACAGGCTGTCCAGAGGCAATGTCCCTACGGGCGAATGGTCTCTACACCCGCAAACAGTCCGGCTGTTGTGGGAGAGATTTGGCATGGCGGAGGTGGACCTCTTTGCGTCCCACGAAAACGCTCACTGCCCCGCGTTCTTTTCCAAGAACGAAAGCGCGCTGTCACGGAAATGGCCGTGCTGCCCGCTTTATGCGTTCCCTCCCGTCTCCCTCCTTCCGCAGGTGATAGAACGGGTGAGAGAAACGAGATGTTCAATACTGCTTGTGGCACCTCTTTGGAAGAACCAACCATGGTTCCCAGATTTGATGCAGTTAGCAGGGGCTCGATTTGGCACCCTCAACCGGAGTTGTGGTCCCTCCATGTATGGGCACTCAACGGTTACCCGCTGATCTCGCAGTGGGAGTGCTAAATACCATCACTCAGGCTAGAGCTCCGTCGACACGACGTCTGTATGCCTCGAAGTGGTCGGTGTTCTCCAGCTGGTGCACAGCTCGAGGTTATTCACCCCTTAGTTGTGAGGTGACGGAGGTCCTCTCCTTCCTTCAGGAGCTGTTGGATAAGGGCAGAGCCCCGTCCACGCTCAAAGTTTATGTGGCGGCCATCGCGGCGTTTTCTGAAACGGCGTCCGGCCAGTCAATAGGAAGGAGTGATTTAGTCATCCGGTTCCTCAGAGGAGCTAGGAGGCTGAATCCTCCCAGACCTCCGTCAGTCCCTATGTGGGACCTCGCGGCGGTTTTGGAGGCCTTGAAGGGTCCCCCTTTCGAGCCTATCCATTCGATTAGCCTTCAGCATCTGTCGTTCAAGACAGTATTCTTGTTGGCTCTCGCTTCTGTGAAGCGTGTGGGTGATTTGCCATGGCTCTCGGTGAGCCAGTCGTGCTTGGAGTTTGGGCCCAATGACTCAAGAGTCATACTCAAACCTAGGCACGGTTATGTGCCGAAGTCCCTTAACACACCGTTTCGGGCTCAGGTTATTGCCCTGTCTGCCCTACCGGTGTCAGGGGAGGATGGAGACTCGAGTCTTCTTTGCCCTGTCAGGGTTTTAAGAGCTTATGTGTCTCGTTCTGCTGCCTTTCAGCAGACGGAGCAGTTATTTGTCTCGTTCGGTGGACGTTCCAAGGGAATGGCTGTTTCGAGACAGACTCTATCCAGATGGATAGTTGACGCCATAGCGTTAGCTTACGCTTCCAGGGGCCTTCAGTGCCCGTTGGGCGTCAGAGCACACTCCACAAGAGGCGTCGCCTCGTCGTGGGCGTGGTCTACTGGGATCTCCTTGCAGGATATATGTATGGCGGCGGGTTGGGCCTCGCCGTCTACATTTATCAGGTTCTATAACCTGGAGGTTCCCGCCTTGCAAGCAAGGCTGCTGTCGGTATAGACGAATCAGCCCTGAGGGGAATTCTGAGTTCATGAGCGCTATGCGCTGCCGACTGTTATATGGGCAGTATTGCGTAAGACCCGCATTGCCACATTGGTCAGGCCTTGCCTCGGCTGTGTGATGTCATATTGCCGCATCTACGGATGCTGCTAGATATGGGACGGAGGGCTTTCCCCCTTTTCTGTCCCTGACTCTCTGTGAGTCCCTCAGGTGACTGTGAACTGTAATTCCTGGGCGTTGCTTCAGGTTTATTTGTGTGTGATCCCTGCGCGCACGGCGTTTTACATCGGGTTCCCGTAGCGTCTTAGGTAAGACGCAGTACGAGAGAGCTCTCGTAAGAGAATGTAGGTGAGTCAGCCTTTTCGAGCTCCTTTTATAGGTTGAGCCACACCCGTTTCGGCGGGAAGTGGCAAGAAGGGCGCGAAGCCTGCGCTCGATAGGCTGTGCAGTTGCCGCAGAACAAGCCAATGAGCGAACAAGCCGTCTCGCCTATGGCTGTGTACTGCTGCAAATGCGCTTTACAAAAATACAAAATTAAGGATAATTTTTTGCTTCAGTATTTCGTGAAAAGAGACTTTTCCCCGTAGCGTCTTAGCTAAGACGCAGTACTCGTTCGCTCTTCTAGAGAGAACCGAGGTTACGTTTAGTAACCGAGTACGTTTTCATTTCTTTTAAAGTTGTCTTTGGTAGTTTAAGAGATAAAATAGCCGAGATTGCATCTGATATTTAGTAAGTTATATATTTAGTAAAATGTCACTCTTTTAGCATTGTGCTCTTTTTGTTGCTATTTAGGAATTGGTGCTGTGCCTGTGGGACGGGTTGAAACAGGCATTCTGAAACCTGGCCTAGTTGTGACATTTGCCCCTGTGAATGTGACCACTGAGGTGAAATCTGTGGAGATGCATCGTGAGGCCCTATCTGAAGCTCTTCCGGGTGGTAATGTGGGATTTAATATGACGAATGTCTAAGTCAAAAATATCCGACGTGGGAATGTTGCAGGTGACAGCAAGAATGATCCTCCAACATTTAATAAAAGAATGACCACTTTTTACAGTGTAAAAAATAGGATTTCTTTTAAAATGTCTGATTTTGACATTACAAACTATTCACTGATCCGCTTTCTGCTCTGGTCAGGTGATCATTCTGAACCACCCAGGTCAGATCAGCACTGGTTATGCCCCCGTGTTGGACTGCCACACTGCTCACATTGCTTGTAAATTTGCCGAGTTGAAGGAAAAGATAGACCGTCGCTCTGGAAAGAAGCTGGAAGACAATCCCAAGTCCCTGAAGTCTGGGGATGCTGCTATTGTAGATATGATACCAGGCAAACCCATGTGTGTGGAGAGTTTCTCTGAGTATCCTCCTCTTGGTAAGGGTCATATCTTAATTTGGATTTAAAGTTATGGATTCCTCTGGTATCTTTATTATAAAATGCCTGAATTTATTACCAAATTCACTCCCGCTGTAAACATGCCTCCATGTTTCAGTGGAGGGGACTTTCTATGGTGGGCATAAATGATAATAATGAATAATATTTGTTTAAAGTTTTCTTTTTGAGCATCTTGGATTGTATTTGTCTGCAGAGTTTGAGGTAAAACACTAAGTGATAAGAGAGAAGAGAGGGAAAAACAGGAAAAGACTTTGAGCCAAGATGCAATCCTGGTTCATCCAAATAATCCATAAACTGAAAAAAATGTTAATAGGTCTAAAACAGTGAATATTCATGGAAGAAATTTAGTCATATCAATATGAATCCATCTGGTCATATTCTATAGTGGGAAATCTTTCGCCCTCAAGTGAAGTTTCCAACTGTCAAAAACATGATGGCGAAAGATTTCCCACTATAGTTTTCTCAGAATCTGAACACAAGGATTGAATGGAAATTACTGAATTTCACCCATGAAAATTAACTGGACATTGATAACTGTAACTGCGCCTTAAAATGTAAAATTAAAATGGAATGTGAAAGTATATGTATATGTACGTAAAAATACATTAAGGTGTATATAAATTAAATAATATGGTAGTAAATCTATATTTAATAATGGAATTAAAAAGTAACAATCAATTTTATGCCAGGGAGTTTCTTGTTCTCTCTTTCTCCACCATCTCTGTTTCTGAACCTGCCAGGTTTCCACAACAAAACCCGCCCAATTGTTACGCAAAACTAGCCCAAAACTAGCACAATCGCCTTTCAAGGGGGGGCTCCCCTTAAAAAAAAGCGTTACAGGGGTAAAATGCAAGTTTTTTGGTGGTGTTCCCCTGGTAAAATATCACGTTATCAGGGTGGCTTTAAGCCGTGGACATGAAAAACAATCTGCGGCAACAGTGATAAAGTAGCCCAATTCCACAAGAAAACCATGGTTGACCCTTATTTATAATAATAATGAAATTTATTTTTAATAATAACTTTTTTCACAATTTCACTTCATTTCCCAGGTCGCTTTGCAGTGCACGACATGCGTCAAACCATAGCAGTGGGCGTCATCAAAGGGGTTGAGAAGAAAACCCCGACCTCTGGGAAGGTCACTAAATCTGCCCAAAAGGCCCAGAAGAACAAATGAATGTTGTGCTGGGCTGCGAACACTCGGGTCAGCCACACCATCCCTCCTCATCTCAACTTCATAAACAAAGCTTGGTTAATTATCACAATGCATCGCAAAAGCAGAAGGAAAAGTACTGTAAAACTTATGCCTGCTTGACAAAGATTACAGTAGTGATAAGTATATTTATGTTCAATCATATGTTCTGTTTGAATTATCAGTTTTCATTGTGGTATTTGTTCTATTTTTTAATTATTCGAAGCACTTTAAGCAGATCTGCCTCTGGTGGGAGTGTAGAGTAAGCTTTGTTATCCTGTAGCTTGTGTGCAATATCAAAACCCTCTTGCTAACATTGCTTGTGTAACCTGCTTGCAATAGAAACTGTTCCAGCTTGTCCAAAAGCTATGAGATTTTATCGTAGTCTCTTAAGTTAGTTTGATGTGTTGTGACATAGCTTTATAATTGAAGTTCAGTGTCTTTTTCTGTTTGCATGAAGCGAAAGTAGCTAGCGCACTTTACTGTCTAACCTGACAGCGCTCTGAACAAGCATGAGCCATCTTGTTTGCACTTGCACTCATGTACCTTAAGGGGAATATGATTCTCCATTATCTAATGTATTTCGGTTCATAACCAACATTAAAATACATTTGAACTCAGATGCCTGCTTCTAAATTACTGGACAAAGAAATAACAAGAAGACATTTTCACAGACATCTTTGATGGGGCTTTTGTATTTTAATCAGACATTTGAGAGCTCTGACAACAATGTTCAGTGCTGGTGCACATGCAAACAATTTTTTTTGTAAATATCATTATACAATAATTATTTATAATGTATATTGTATAATGATGTATATTTACAAAACAAACTAGATTTTAAGGTGGACTGTGTGAATTGTGTTTGCGGTGTGATCAGAGCTAAAAAAAAAAAAAATACCAACTGATGTAGAAAGGAAACTATGAGGTGCTCTTCTCATCATTTAATATGCTTTATCAAAACTGTACAATTTTTAGCAGCATCAGTTTCTTACAACATGTCTGGCACTTTTTTTGTTTTTACATAAGAAAAGTAAATGACCTTTTAATACAATATAATCAATTCAGAAAGTGTGACATATTTCTACTTATGTCTTATGTTCTGACACCTTTTTCTATTTTTGTCATATTTTGAATATTGGGTTGATGAGCCATTCTGTAATGAGACTGGAGACATGCAGTGTTCATGCAGTCCAATGAATATAGCCATATCTGATTTTGATCATTTCAGGAGTTTGATTATTAATCTACCACATTCTATTCGATTTTTAAAAAAAAATGTTACAGTACATTTGAAAAAGAACAATGCATGCAATTATATGTCATGTACAGTGGCCTATATGAAATAATTTCTTTCAAATAAACCAAAATAATAGAACATGTATAAAAAATGATCTAAATTAGCGTTGGCCTCATAAAAATACAAAACAATCCAAAATAACTCTCGTATCAAATTTTCATTCCATCCGAGATGGTTTCTAAGAGTTCGTGACACATTAGTAATGTTGTTATTTTAGTCGAACATGTGGCATGTTCATAGTCTCATTGCTGCCTGTATTGGGAGTATGTCCACTTTCTAGGTTTTGACTAGCACCACCCGTATTACTTGTCCTAAGCAGCTCAGAGGAGAAGGATGCATCATTGGGGGTCTGGGAAAGAAAGTTGAACCCTTGAGTATGTGTCTTAGTTGAGATCTCAAGGTCTCTATCGCTGATGAAGAGATCAGCTTCTCCCCAGGCCCCTACTCCCATCTCAATGCCCCCAGCTGAAGAGTCCTGGCTGCTGCTAACGCTGGTGGAGAAACTCGCCTGACTAGAATGCGTGTCCACACTGAGACCTTCCAGAACAGGCTCCATGAAGTCTTGTACAGAGAGGGATTTCCCTAGTCCTCTGCCTTCACTGCATTGGCCTTGAATTGGGGCAAGAGGAGAGACTGGAGCAAGAGGGTCCATCTCTGCATCCATGCTTGTATGTCTCCTCCAAGAACTGTCCTCTTTAGCACTGGGTCTGCTTTTTTGCTGAAGCTTGCAGCTAATACTAGAGTTAAGCCCAAAGTCCATCCCGACTCCTCTGAAGCAGGATTTGGAGTAGTCGGTAGGGTCCGACCTACAGGGTCCCATGCTGCGAACATGACCAGCTTGTGGAGGAACAGAAGAAAGTTGCTTTGAAGAGGCTTGGGATGGAAGAGGAGGAGGTGGTTGACTGACACATGGAAAGTGGCCTACAGAAGAGTGAAAACTGTTGGAGCTGAGGATTTGAGAAGGACTCCCTTGTGCTGATGGACACTCCATGGATGGGGTTGAAGGAACCTGAAAGGTTGATGGGTTAAAAGGTGAGGCAGAGGCTGGATGGAGCCCAGGAGATGATGCTGTGGAGTTGTTCTGGTTGTGGTTGAGTTCATTGGGGGCTAATATTAGTTGGAGTGCTCTGGGGTGATTACCACAGATGGACTGGCTGACCTGGGAGGAGCAAGAGAGATCCTTACTGAGGATGGTGCTCGGATAGTCTAAAGTCTCCTCCAACCCAAAAGGAGGAAGAGGGGAGAGCGTGAGGGCAGAGGAAGAACTCTTCTGCAGAACCTGACGGTAGATGTCCAGCAAGGAGTCCAGCTTAGCTTCAATAGACTGCACCTATAGAGACGAAACATAGACATACTGTTTGTTGAAATACATGTGTTATGTTCAATACAGTGGTTCTACATTAAAAACAGTTACAGGGAAAATAAATATCTTGATTTTTGTGTGTATTTTTTTTTTTTTTGCATTTACATTTTTTTTGGATTAGAATTTGCTAAGGCCCACTGGTTTAGTATTATGTTTAATATAATAGTATTATGTTTAATATGATAGATAAACTTTGAAACATGAGACATTAGAAAAACAACAATCTCAAGGTAAATATAATTTTTGAACAGGATGTTATATTGTGAGTAATTTCCCTTCAAACATGTAAAAATCGAATATATTTTTTGTAGCTTGTATCCTAAATATTTTTTGTATTTAGGATACAAGCTATGAAAACAGCCTTATCGTTGGCCATTTTTATTTCAATAATGTTAAACAAATCCATCACCACCAGTTTCACCCCAAAATGTTATTAAACACAATTCCTCTTTAGAAATTGAAATGACACTGCTTTACAAAACTTTAAAAAAATTCAATAAAAAGAATGTTATAGCTGGTCCATAAACTAGTGAGAGTAAGACAAGTGTGTTTTAACAGACTTTATTTTCTAGAAGTCCACAACGCTAAAACTGGCCATAGTTGAAGAAACAAACACCTAAAACCCAGTGCAGCATTTAAAGATTCAATGAAATATGAGATTAATTGATTCAGTGTGTCATACTGTATGGGGCATGTGAGTACGTAAAAAGGCTGTTTAACTGAGTGTCTCTAAACTCACCTGTCTTTCTACCTTACACACCCTTCCCAGCATGCTCACGTCTTCCAGAATGTCTGAGTCAGATAACAGCTTTTCTCTGACCTTCTTATCCATAGGCATCTGGCCCCTACCAAGAATCTGATCCACCCTAAAAGTGAGAGACAGATGTTAGCAAAAAGACAGGATTGAAATGTGTTTAAAGAAATAAAAATCTGAAAAACACTTTTGAAATTGCTACTACTAGCAAACCAGATTCAAGATTTATATTTTTCTTGTACATTGAAATTTGATTAATTAAAAATTATATAGACTTTAGGTTAATATGTTGTTCATTTAGACTAGGGGTGTCAAACTCAATTCCTGGAGGGCCAGAGCCCTGCAGAGTTTAGATTCAACCCTAATTTAACACACCTGATCCAACTAATCAAGTCCTTCAGTCTTATTTGAAAACTACATGCTATGTATGTTGGAGCAGGGTTGGATCAAAAGTCTGCAGGGCTCTGGTCCTCCGGGAACAGTTCACACCACTGATTTAGACTATGAAGTAAGTCAGGAACTGTGATGTTCTGTTTTGGTCACATGGTGGCACTGGTCTTGCTTAATTATAAACATTGGTCATTGGACTCCATAGGCTTCAGTAATAAAATAGAAACATATTTAAAGTGACAAGAAGACCTGCCATGGTTATAAAGAGAAAAAAGTCTTGAAAAGAAAAAAGTCTTGGCATACAACGGTCTGCTTATTTTTTTACTTTTTATATTAGACTACATATCATTTCCCAAGTTTTTATGAAATAAGGCAATGTTAATTTAGTACATACTTCAGAACCTCAGCGTTTGCATCAGTGTCTTCCGAATATTCTAACTGATTGTGAACACAGAGTAATTAGACATTCTACACATTTGACATTTTCCCCATATGTAGCAAGGCAGTACACATATTCAAAGGTTTTTTTGAGTCAAAATGTACTGTACATTTCATATTATACTGCAATAATGATATACAGCTTCTCAAATATGCCACATCACATTGTCTGGCAGAACCCCAGGGTTTGACCACCACCCAGTGACCCATATATGACCAAGGAGAAGCACGGCCTCAGGGGCATCAGAACAGATGTGACATGATGAGATTAATGTGAAGGCAACATACCAGTGCAGATATGATACAGAGGTCATGAATGCGGTGGCTAATTATCTTTAAATGTCATTGTTGAGTAAATGTTTTAATTCACATATTATGCAAGACAGACAGATGTTACACAAGATGAATGTGCTTGATGTATCGAATTCTTGATTGGCTGCGCCATTATTAACCTCTGTTGATTGGGCTGCATGTTTAGAAATGCTTGTTGCTGTTCTTTTTAAATATATGAGCATTGATTGTTAGGTGTAAGTGTTTATTTATAAGTGAGTATGCTGCAATGTGTGTTGATTGGCTGTGTATCAGGAATGACTTTTGTTCCTAATGTGCTATTAGCTGTAATTTATATGTAAAGAGAGAATGCCTAGTGATTAGTACACAAACATGCTTTATTTTGCGCACATGTTGGTGGTGCGATGCAAGTTCAAACCCTTCCTTTTCTTATCTTTTTAAGTGGCAAAAAGTACCTGCTGTACTTGTGGATCTGCTGTAAATCAGCTGTAAAATACAACTGATGTCATTATTTAGTTCAAGAGTGTTAATCGATCAAGTATAGGTAGTTTGAGAATAGGTAGCAATGTTGTTATTCAACTCCAAGCAGTTAAGTTCAAAATCAGTTGAGTTGATATTGCAAGATGCGATTCAGCTGTAAAGTAGCTCTACAGAAAACAATAGTTTCAAGTTTTGCTCTCATCTGATGGTGTCATTCAGTGTGCTTGTATGGATACATTTCTGAAAGCTATAAGCATCTTTCAGACCCCAACTAAGCAAGCAAGAAGATGACAGTGGCAAGGAACCCAAACTTCATCAGGTGTCACAAATGAAGACAAAAACTTTAGAAGAAACCAGGCTCAGTCTGTGGACCAGTTCTCCTCTGGCTTATATTGCATATATTTACACATACAGTATTTACAGATTAAGTTTAAATGTGCTGTATGTAAGTTTTTGATTCTACTAAAGCATAGAAATATCATAATATGTTTGCAGATATTTAAGAAACATGTTAACATACTTGTTTATCTAAGAAACAATGCTACAGTTAGTTATTCTCCTTGAAAATGTGGGTTCCGGGCAGGAAAGTCTGTCTTTGTTTTGTGAATCTGCCCACTACCAGCTTACCCAATTGTATTTCGGCACCCTGGGTTGTCAGTTGGCGGAAAACACAGCATATTTCATTTAATTCATTGTCAAGTGCACTTGTGTGCCTAAAGTCTGAGGAGGAGGGGCCGGGTGAAAAAAAACTCCAATATTTTGAATTTGGACTGCAATACCTAGTTCAACCACTCATTGTCAATCCTACATATACAGCACATTTAAGAACAAATGATAATAGGTTTTGTAAATGAGGACAAGCCACTCACCATTCGCCACACTAGTGGACATTTGTTATTTGTGGTCATTAACAGCAATTTGGTTTCTTACAGTCCACTTGTTTCAGTTCATCAAAAGTTTCATGTACTGAAGTCTACATGTGTGTATGCTATAATTCAAAGATTTCTTTGGGTTTGGTAAGAAGTCTCTTCTGCTCACCAAGGCTGCATTTATTTGCTCAAATACAGAATAAACAGTGATACTGTAAAATACGGCTGCAACAGCATTTTTTTCTTTATTTTAATATATTTTAAAATGTAGGCTAATTTATTCCTCTAATGGCAAAGCTAAATTTTCTTTCTACCATTAGAAAAAAAACAAAACATGTTTGGACAATTGTTGGGTTGTCCTACCTGGTTTGCAGACTTTTAATTCGGCAGAGCATGTCCAGATGACCGGCTGAATATTGCTCTATTACATCCTTTACATCATATGGTCGCAGAGTTTCCTTAAACTTCTTCTTCGCCACATGGAATTTCATGATCCTACAAAACAGAAAAATCATGACCCAATATATTACAAATCTAATTATTTGCAGTTTACATTTAGGGTGACTCAGAATAACCACAGCAATGTTTCTAAAAGGTGATCAAACAACAACATAGACAAATCCAACACCCTGAGAAAGTCTGAGCTTGGGGTCACACGGACGACAGTCCAACCGAACCCCAGCTGAAAGCTACAGCGTTACCCCAGCGTTTCGCCTACAGCCGGGAATATTCAGTGAAGCAGGACAGCCTAAAGAAGACTGAGTTCATTTTTCATTCCTCATAATAAAAGCGAAAGTGAGAGGCTGGAAAAGATGAGCACATACTGTCAATCTAGCACTCAGCTTTTCACTGACCCACACATGCTAGACAAAACAAAATGAAGAGCGTAGTTGATGTGTGTGATGTGTGAACAGTATGACAGTATTCTATCGTGATAGTGAAATTAGATAATGAGACACTGATTCATCTCATGCTCTCAGTGGCTGCGAGTATAATTAAATAAGACTGACAAGCAGACAGTGCCATTTTCATTAAAGACGATTGAGCATTTTTGTGTGTTTATGCTAGGCTATAGAGGTTAAGTAAACCTTTTGTAGTTTGATTTCTCAAAAAATTGTAAACACTGCAGATCTGTTGTGGTGTCAAACATTGCACTCTTTGCTTGAGGCCTGTACCACAAAGTAGGTTTAAGCGAGCGAGGCAAGTTCGAGTTTAGTTGTTTAGTTTAGTTGTTTAGTTTTGTAAGAATCAGTGGCAAAATCTGAAGTGACAAAATTTGAAGGAATAGTTCACTCAAAAAATTAAAGCGTGTGCCCAATATTTACCCAGGAGTAGTTGTAAATGGTGAGCCAGTGATGTTTGCTTCAAAACATTTTCGTGTGCACACACTTGTGGACTAATCACAAATTTAGGACCAAACCCTGATGAAATTATAAAGAACACTGTGGTATGCTTAGCCAGGTTATATTTGTTTGGGTTTAAAACTAAAAGCAATTACATAACCTTGAGTTTGTTCAACTTGTTTTGTGACATACTGTACAAACAGCAGTCCAACAAAGCAACACTGGCTCGACCATTTATATTGTATGTGCCACAAAAAAAAGAAAAAAAAAAGAAAAGGTTTTGTGCCGAACCCTTTAATGATTTTATGTCAATTAGCACTGAGAGCTCATCAAGTGCTGACCTTCATTTATAATGTTTTGGAGTTCTGAAATACTTCAGCATTGTGAACTGAAGTGAAATATTGCTGCTCTTACCTCACTGCTCTGATGACGGTCTTCAGCGCGGGCGGCAGGTCCTCTGCTGACATGTCACAATGACACCCTTTCTCATCAAAAGCCTCATCAGCACCAACATTAGCCTCACCTATGACACACACAATGTGTCACAAAATAAATAAAAAAAGTCAAAATTTCATATTTCAAAGAAAGTAGGGGTGCACGATAAATATCGGAACTGATAACCAGATGTGCATTAATTATCGGCCGATATTTTTCATGCAACCCTAAAAGAAAGGAGAACTTATGTGAAAACCATCACCAAATGAAAAGAATTGGGGGAAAACTGAGTGATAAGTTTTTTTTTTACACTCTGTGTAAAAAAAGAGGTGAATGTAGACTCAAGTGCATTTCTGCAGCTACTTATAAAAGGTTATCTATGGCTACAGCTAAAGCAGAGACTGGAAAGAAAGTGGTGTGTTGGATGCACACAGGATTAATCATGCCCTATGCTCCTTCAAGGATTCTCACAACCTGACTAGAGAGGCTGCAATCGATCAGTCTAGTGAAAGAGGAAGATATTTACAGCCATCAGTGAGGAAGGAATATATGCTTCTGGCTAAAATCAGAAGGTTTTCAGTATGCGATTTGAGGGAAAAGGATTCTTGACTGTAGATTTATGCTACTTCTTAAAAAGTTCAATTATTTATAAGATTTTATGAGTTTCCACACTCACTAGATGCTCACGGACCCCTAATAAGGCCCCCCAGAAATTCAGTGATGCAACACTCTTTAAACAAATAATCCAGTGATTAAAATATGTTTGCTAACTGAGATAATGAAATAATAAAGGAATAATAAAGGAATAAGTCACTAAAAAATGAAAATGTGCTGAACTCACCCTCAGGCCATCCAAGATGTAGATGAATTTGTTTCTTCTCAACAGATTTGGAGAAATGAGGCATTACATCAATTGCTCACCAAATGTCCATCCCCTGTTGTTCTCACATCAAAATCCACCCACATATTCGTTTAGAGCTGTTTCGGCCTGTTTTATCTTGTGCATGATCTGTATATTTCAATGAGTTTTTCACTGAAGAAAGAAATATTATGGATTATGGACTGGTATTTTAGTCAGCTTTTCACTTTAACTGATAAACTGGAGTTATGTGGATTATTGTGATGTTTTTATCAGCTGTTTGGACTTTCATTCTGACGGCACCCATTCATTGCAGAGGATCCATTGGTGAGCAAGTGTAGTAATGCAAAATTTCTCCAAATCTGTTCCCATGAAAAATAAAAACCTTATCTTGTTCCTGACCCAAGGGTGAGTAAATTTTCAGATTCTGAGGTTTAATATTCCTTTGAAACAAAATAAATAAATAAATGAATAAAAATAGTGGCTGAAAAATCTAAATAAAATAAGAAAACTCAAATGATTATAATACAATTAGAATTTAATACAAAATAAAAACAATATTTTTTGTTGTCATTGAGTACTCATATGGTGAATAAATTGACCTTTGTGTCTGAGTGGGAGAAGACATCCCACCTGCAGATGGCGATATGACGTAAGATGCAAGTAATATTACTCACACATACTGTACAAAGACAGGCACAAAAGGAATTGAATGATTGGTTATATTTATGTATAAACCTTGTTATATTTTGTTACTTTGTTATGTGCATGTTTGTTTTATTCATATATGATCATGAAGCAGGAATGAAACTTCTGAAGATGTTGCTGGGAATCAGAGAAGGGGATTCTCAATCATATTAGACTGTAGTACATGTAAATACATTGTGGATCTCCTGCTTGTTTCCTGAAAGTGCTTCACGTCTTAGACACAGTAGTATATTAAAGGGGGGGGGGGGTACAATTGTGTTTCATGTATTCAGAGTTGTTCACAGTGTTAAAGAGATGGATTCTCATGTTAAACATGGCCAATGTTTTAAAAAATAATTTTGAAGAATGACTGGGAATTTCTGTGCCGAAAATCTTACTTCCGGGTTGGTACAAGTTTCAGCTGTTTTTTTTCGATCGTGGATCTAATGACGTAGACGAGAGTGGAACTCCTTATATGAGCATTTCTCTCGGAAAAGCGTGCCGCACACACATTGATCAGAGGAGACCAGAGGTTGCACATCAGCATGCTTCAGAATCGTCAGCAGCGCTGCATAGGATTTGTTCGAGAATGCCTCCAAATAAGTGCATTGTTCAGCTTCCCAAAGAACCCAGTGTTACATGACCAGTGGATACAGTTTGTTTTTCCGGGGCAGCAATGGAGTGTATCAAGTGCGTTTGTGTGTTCTGGTCGTTTGAGTGACGAATGTTTTATAAACAAGGCCCAAGTCGACGCTGGATTTGCACATTGTTTGCTATTAAAACATGGAGCCGTCCCTGTGATAAAAGACCACATTCATGTAAGTACAATTGCATCAGATTTCTGGATTTTGTTGGAAATCAGCACATAAGTGAATATATGTTAATGGAAACAACACGAAACATCAGTATTATAGCTCCGCCCACGGCACCCCTCCAGGAGCTCTGCTTTTTCCAGAAAGAAACGGAAAGCTGTATTTTTCTTTTATAAATATCATAAAACAAAAGACTTTTTGGATATATGAAGGATCCAGTACTACTCAAGATTAACATGAGATTAGGTGAAACTGTGTATGTTATGTACCCTTTAAGGGTGCTTTCACACTAGCACTTTTGGTGCGCACATGGGTTCGATTGATGTCAGAGTTCGGTTCGTTTGGATGATGTGAACGCTGTCTTCCGTACTCGGATGCGCACCCGCGAACCGTACCCGAGTCCGCTTAAAAACGGTGGTCTGGGGTATGCTTAATGTGAACTCTGGTACTGCTTATGTGAACGCAATCGTACCAAATTGCGGAAGTGAACCACTTTTAATGACCAATTATTTGATGAAAATGTGTGTTTGTGTGTGTGTTTCACTCACTTTCCTGATGAGCGTGACTGACGCGCTGCAAGCAGAGAGCTGTACATCTCATTTATGTTCACCTTCAACGTTCTTTAGAGCATTTTCAGTACATTCGTAAGACAGACACAAGTGCCGTTATGTACATAAGTTTTATAAACAAAACGAACAGTTCAAAAATGTAATACATAAAAGTGCAGAGAGTAATGTTATGCATTTGCCGCCTTCTCCTGCGCTGTCGTTACCAAGCAATGGGGTAAACAGCTGCTGGCTTGATGACGCAAGCGAATCGTGGTTCGGACTCAAATATTATAATATGAACACAGTCCAGCGGGGGCAGGGGGAGGGGGGAGCAACCGAACTCGGGTTCGGACCAGGCAAGTGAAAGCACCCTAAGACACTTAAAGTTGGGAAATAATTTTTAATTAACCATTTGATTAAATGCTTCTGATTTTATAATGTAGCCTATATGATATCTACTGCCTTATAGCTTTCCCAGGGGATAAAGACTAAGTATTTACATTAGTGAATCACAGACAAAATAACTGCCAATATTGTGTCTTAAATTCAGCTCCACACTGACTTCTTTTATTACTGAACTTTTGTATAAAAAACAATATCACATTTGCAGGCCTCTGGTGCCCTCCTGCCATTGGTTCAATAAATAGAAATTTATTAAACCCAATTCTAATCATATCACCACATGGCATGCTTACACACTGATGATCTGCTATAAACAAAGAAAAAAAAGGAAAGATAGAAAAGGGGAAGAAGGATTGAGGAAAGAAATGGAACCTAGTTTAGTCAATGGCCTTTGGGACCTAATCAGGAAAATATGGACTCACAATGATCCCAATCAGATGGACGAACTATTCTTACCAAAATTACCAAAAAATATGATGATTACAATCATAATCATCATAATCATGACAATTATCATTAGCTCGCTAATGTGTCACCATGGCTGGCCATAATTATATTGGTATTTCTATAAATGGTATTTCTCATGAAGTTCTGAGATTTTGGAATTTTAAACTGGAGCAGTCAAAATGTTATTTATTTGAAGGAAGAAAAAAAGATTTTCCAGTTTATGTTCAGATTTTGAATTTCATTATGTCTTAGTTCAATATGAATTTCATTATATCTCTTCACTACATAGTCAGTGTAGAATAAAAATGTTTTGAGCTAAATTCTCAATTTAATACAATTAAATCACAGCGGTTCAAAGTAATTCTCCAATCAGAGTGTTGTTCACCTTCAGTAGTGGATCGTGATTGGCTCTTGAGACGGAGGGAGGGTCTGAATCGGGTGCGGTCATTAAAACTCCAACTCTTCTGGACCTTGGTAGGACTCGATCCATCAGTGCTGATCTCAGCTCCAGGTGAACGTCTGTCTATAACAGATGTCTGCCTGCTTTTAATGCTCTGTCCACGTGGGCTTGCCATTCTTACCCGGTCCTTAAAACTCAGTTTCTGACTGAGAGGGGGGAAAAAGAGAGAGAATAAGAGAGTGGAAGAAATAACAGCACTTTCCTTTCTGCCATGAGCCATGGCAATGATCATCAAAGAGCAGCATGAAGTACAAAAATTGCAGAGGCCAAGTCATTTTTTATGAGTTCTGCATTGCTTGCTTAGACCTCCATAGTATTAGAAGTGCAGTCAAACAAACACTCTAAACAATCATTATCAAAGAGCCCTTCAGGTACAATATGCCAATGTAAGATGAAAGACTCTAGAGGAGCATCAAGAAAAGAGGGATACAAATCCTTTAGATGTTCCTATAATTTCCCATGATCTATCTATCTATCTATCTATCTATCTATCTATCTATCTATCTATCTATCTATCTATCTATCTATCTATCTATCTATCTATCTATCTATCTATCTATCTATCTACTATGTACATTGATTTACTTCAATGTGGCTTGAAAGAAAGTATTTTCACTTGATTACAAATATGTTGAGATAATTATTCAGAATGAGATTAATTGTTCTCTTATTGCATGAAATGTGAGTAATGAAATGCATTTTTCATGCATGGCTATTAACATGGCACATGGACAATGCTGTAGATCATCTTCTTGGCTAATTTCAGTTATTAAAATCTCTAATGATGAATATTATTTAGTCACATATGAATTTAGAGATATTCACAGTTCACTGATGCAGAGGCCAGATCAAGTCTTTAAAGGTCAAGTTTAAGTCAAATATCATTTATGGTGAATTTTTGCAGGCAAAAAACGTGACTTATCTCTAATAACTCTCAGACTAAACAGCTTTCTGTTTGTCTATCCGATGAAATTGCGTGGCCAACTTAAACTCGATGTGAAATCCACGAGTGGAAATTTTGTAGCCTTCAATTGGAAACTTGCTAATGTGCAGATTTCTAATGAAATGACTGAACGCTGCATCGAGCAACAGTAAAAGTGACCATACTTTGTTGGTCAGAATTTACTAACAGAGTGCACCAGCGCAAACACATGAGAGTTCTATAGAACACTCATCAGAAATCATTATCTGTATTGAGTTTAAGAGAAAATACACTGCAGTCCTCTCAATTTCAGAGAAAACAATAGAACAGACAGCTGAACATGAGTCAGAGAAAAGAGCAGCGGCCACTCAAAAATGGAGCACTGCAGTGAGTCATCCACTTCTGCTCAATAATGTCACATTAGCAACCATACTAATTATGGTATCGTTGTCATTGATGAGTACTGCATCATAAATGAGTGGATGAATGGTCGTTTCACACAAACAACTGGTCAGAACCCACAGACACACCATTTCCAAACACGCTTTGAAATGTTCACTCTCAGACAATTGTTACAGACAAACAGATGAATTTAATTGATTTGTTCTGCACTTAATAGATAAATAACGATGTGGAAATGATTTCGTCTGGCCTTGTTCATACTGGCCACACTAATACGGCTCAATTTGAAGTTTTATCTTAGTAATTATGCAAATAAGACCACTAGCTCTTTCTTATATCTGGACTGATGAGACTGTACATTAGTAGCTGCTGTGTAATGCAGTCATTCAAACAGCCTGACTTGAGTTTTCTCATTATCTCTCTCTCTCTAATTGAAGTCAAGGCCCCCAATAATCACATTTGTCTGGTAAGTGACAAAACATGAAAACATGAATCCATCTAAATTATTTGCTATTCCATTACATCTGTTTAATGTATACATGGCCAATGAAAAATAGAGTGCACTTCATAACAGATGGCAGTAAACAGTCTCAGACATCAGAGGGAAGATGATTTTGTGTTAGCCGAGCTATCAAACATAGAAGCCTGTTTCCTTCTCAAAAGAAAACATAAAAAAGTAATCGTGAGATGAAGCTTCAAAAAATAAACCAAGTCTTAATTGTGATCAAATCACAACTTGAGATATAAAGTTGCAATTGCAAGAAACAAAGCCATAAGTGGAAGTTACCTGCATAAAGTCAATCTGCAAGATATAGTCACAATTTCACAAAATTTAAGTCACAGTTAAATGGAATGAAGTCACAGTTGTGAAATATTAAGTCACACTGCAAATTATGATGTCACATTTTGAGATTTAAAGTCCCAGTGAAAAATAAACTCACAAATATTAGAAATATCGTTGGAGTTACAATAAATAAATCTTTGTTTTATGATGAACGTACCATTGTGAGACAAAGCCCCAATTACTTTTTTATTTTTAATTCCAAGGAAGAAACAGGCTTCCATAGTCAAATGAGGTTTAACACAAGCATAACAACAGCAATGTTTCAAATTCGGTCTCAGCTGTAAATTATTTATAGTGTACAGTATATAAGATATACAGTATATAAGATATGGAAAAATACAAACCTTGTAGATGACTCTCCTTGATCCTTCCTTTGCGTGGTGTAGAAAGAGAAATACATAAAAGGGAGATGTTTTCAATGAATCTTCAGTAGAGAATAAACTACACATGAAACAGTTTCAGATTCACTGGATCCAGTTTATCATCGAATACTTCATGCATACTAATGCATCAAAAGCAACAGCCAGTTCAAATCATAATGCATGGATAAATGCAACCATTAGCATATACATGCATATCACAACATGCAGTATTGCATGACATTAATAAGCTCAAGCAAACAAATGTGCCATATTTGAAGCCCTACCAAATTTGTTCATTCTTTGTGTATTTATAGTTATGCTTTTTAACAGGTCTATTTACATTTCATGGTGCTGTGTGATATATGTGCACATACTGTATGAATGACAAGCAAAAGGCGCTGAAGTCTTTATCTTAATCTCAATTTGACTGCTGCTAATACTATTTACCAAGACAGAGGACTGCTCATGCACTTCATCTATAATTGGGCCATTATAACAGAATGTGGGCATAAACGCGAAATGGAGAGAAACATTACAGTCCATTCACATCGTTTTTTCCCTTTCACTTTGAGAGAAAGACTGCAATCAGGTGATTTCATGGACAGCTAGCCCTACATTAGACCTGTTATTGTCTGTAACAATGGATCCTGGTTTATACTGATTTTTGTGGATGACTATAAACATATGAGATAAATCCGTAATGGACAATGTACTTTTTTGAATGTTATAATGAAGAGGACGTGAAAACAAGAGGGGAACATGTGGGAGGCAGGCATAATTATGTTACACTGAGGAATCAAACAAATAGAGGGAAAGTGGAAAGTTTTCTTCTGTGGAAATATAATGAATGAAGCCAGGGATAGACAGGAGATGCTGCCAGGGGTTTGTACCTACTTTGTAGGACTGCAGGTATGCAACGCCTTCAAATGAGGTTTCCAGGTAGCAACGGAAACCGAGTTCTCATCAGCCGCATAGCTACGCCACACACACTACATGCAAAAATATATAAAACCAAAAGAATAAAGGATAAAGGCAGAAGAGGAAAAAAGACAAGAAGAACAAGCCCATAGAAGAGAAAGAGAAGAAAAAACAAAACAAAAAGGAAAAAAAGTAGATTATTAAAAAAAAAACTACACAGGTTTTTTTCGGTCAGAGCAGGCATCCATACATGCCTCGGGACAGGGACTGTAGACTCATAATGACGCCAAGTGGCCTCAAGGTAAGGACGACTACCATCGGTGGAGTAATATCGCCACGCAGCCTTATTCAGGGTTAGGGAGAGTAAAACATGGTAAGCTGAAATATAAAGCGCACACAAACACACACATTCTCTCACTGGTATTCCTATCATTATGGGGAAATTTTAAAAATTACAAACTATTTTCTTGCCCGTTACCCTAACCCTAAACCTACACCTCACACAAGCTATTTTAAATTTCCAAAAGACTTCATTCTAAATGATTTATAAGCTGTTTTCCTCATGGGGACATCTGGCCCTCATAATGTAGGGAGTACCAGGTACACACACACACACACACGCACACACACATACACACATTCTTGCATATGTGGTTTACAGCGACTCTCCATAGGCGTAACACATGAGGACAACTCCCTAATGTATTTTACAACAAACTCTTAATTGCTGGTATCCAAACCAAATCTGTCCATATTAAACCAGTATGTCCAAGCAAATAAAGTCTCTTTGCTGTGAAGTGAACCATGTTTGTCTGTTAGGTAAGACTATCTGCAGTCTCAGCCATTACATAAAAGATTTATCAGGCAACTGTGGTGCATTCAGACACAAATAACAGTTATATACAAATATATGAGACCATTAGAAAACAGTATACAGTATAAAAATGACACTATAAACCAAATTATATTGTATAGAATTGTGTAATATCCCCAAATGTGAGGGCAGATGTAATGACTCTGGTGTCTGACCTGTATGAGGCAGGCAGCAGGGTTCCTTCTCTTCTCAAAGTGCTTCTGTCTGTGCTGTTCTTGAACCTTCAGGGCAAAACCCGAACCCAAAATACCCTGCAATGCAAGTAAAGTAGAACCATGTCACTAATGCTAGGGTTTTAAATTAGACAACAGAACACACACTAGGAAACACACACTAGATGCTAGCAGCTCTTTGTAAAAGCACCTTCCACTACCAACAAGCAATAGTATTATATGTCCACTTAACATACAAATATTTCTTAACATGTTATGTCAAACTGAATTCTTACAAAGTTTGTTTTATTACTACAATTTAAGAAGTACTACTAGGGATAGTTCACACAAAAATTCTGTCACTAATTAAATAAATATAAATATTAATAATAAATATTAATTACTAGTTAAACTGTTATTTTTTTCAATGTATGTTAGTATATTCCAATATATATATATATATATATATATATATATATATATATATATATATATATATATAGTAGCACTTTAGATTTTATACTGCACAATCATCCAACTGACTGTAATTTGAAATATTAAGTTACTAACTCAGTAGTTTTTGGCTTTGATTATGAATAGTATAACATTTAAAACCACCAAATGCTCTGGGAACAATGTCAAGTACCATGAAGCTTGCAGGCAGGAATATATAGCTTTAATTAAACTAAGACGAGGGGTCAAACTCAGCTCCCTCAACGTTTTATCATTTCAAGTCCAAAAGGGTTAGCTGTTTAATTCGAAATTAGAACATCCATTTCCACTATTTCCATCAACTAATTTAGGCTGATTTGTAAATTTGGCTGAAAACCTTGTTGCGCTGACAGGGTAAACAGCCAAACTGCCTTTGCAATTCACAAAGACACCTAATAAAATTCTGCATTAGGAAAATTTAGCAGCCAGGAATAAGATTTCACTGTGTACTGAAGGCTGAAAACCAAGAAGAACATTAGCGACTCAACTATGCAAATGATTTTCTTTTTAATGGTGTTGCTTCTGGAGAAGTGAAAAGACAAACAAACACTGGATTAATACTGTAGATAGTGTAAGGAAACGAGGCTTGATAATGTTTTTTGCTGTAATTAAGGTTTACCGCAGGCAAAGTGAAGAAAGAGATCCCAAGCAGGGCGAAGCCAGCAGATAGCATCCGTCCAGTCCAGGTTTTAGGAGTCTTATCTCCATAACCTATAGTAGTGAGGGTGATCTAATAAAAGAAAAAAACAAACACAGAGAGGGTCATTAGGGGACTTTCCAGTTTGTATATGTGAACTACATAACTTATATATTGCAAAGATAAAAGACTTATAATTTTGAATAAAGGGTATTATAATAATTTATGGCAGAATGTCCTTTAGGACTCAGATGTAAAATTGTTTACAATATTGCAAACAACATTTTATTTTATATATATTTTTTAACTGTTTTGTATTTTCATTTTTATATTTGATTCTAATACATTTATTAATATTACCACAAACTGCATAGGCCTAACATTAGTTAACATTATTAATATGACATAAACTGAACAAAAAACAATTGGTTTCTGAATGGCTCTTTAAAAATTGTGCATTATTAACTGCATATCATGGTCGATATAAACCATGTTTATCTTCACTGCAAGTGAGTTGTGTTTAGTGTAGTTTAGGTTATTTTTCTTTTTATCTTGTGAAATTTTGTTGATGGGTTTTGAGGATGATATCAAGCAACTTGCCCAGTTGGCATCTGGCTAAATTGGCAAGATTTTATCTATTGACAGACTGAATTTGCGTGACCTCACCATGACTTCATCAGAACAGATGTGCTAGATCATTTTTTGTACTTCTGAATGTGTTTATCTCTGTACTTATGCATATAAATATATATTTGTCTTTTTCGTTTGGGTTGAAACAGTCTGAATGAGCCTGAAATCTATTCTCTGAACCATTTTTGTCTTTTTTGCCATCATGATCACTTTCTATCTCAATGGAAATGGAATCTAATGATCCTTCGTATAACCTTTATGAAAAAGGTTTCAATTTCCCAAACAAGGTGCAAGGAAATGATCAAAAGGCTGAAAACTGTGAGCCTGAAATTATTACTGAAATTTGTTATCAATGATCATATTAAACTGAAACCAGTATGTCTTGCAGTTTTCCAGTAATGTTGGACACTACAGCCAAAATTACCCAGGTATAAATGCATTAGATTCACACGTATCTGGCACCACAAGAACTTCTTTTGTAAAGCTCTGTATAGGTGAGAATAATGCTCGGACTCTGGTGAAATGCACCATTGTGAAGAGACTCACCGTGCCCCACCACAATGCATCCGCATAGGTGGCAAAGTCTTTATTGAACTCCTTTTCCACCAGATAAACCAGGAAAGAGGAAAAGATGAGCACGAGGAACCCAATGTACCAGGCGGTGACCAATTCCTGTTAGACAGAGAAGCATTTTGAGGACATTTCGAGGACACCAGGATGATCCTTACAAAAGTACAGAAAGTACTTTAGAATATGATACAGAAGTTTTTGCTCATAAAGCAATGCATGCATTTAAATTGTTAGTACGTAACTCAAAAACAAATAATTCTAGATGGTTACTTGTCAATGCAATAAACGTACCTTGCTGTGTGCATAAACTACAGATCCCAGAAGCTTCCAAGTTCCTCCACGGCGGTCCATGCGTACCATTCGCAGGATCTGTAAGAACCGTAAGCTTCGCAGTGCAGATGTTGCAAAAATGTTGCTTTGACTTCCAGCCGAAACCACCGCAAAAGAGGCAATAAGCACTATAATATCTGACGGTTGGGTAAAAGAACAGAAAAAATGATGTCAGAAAACATTTTATATGCGTAGCATATCACAGGAGATATAATTCGCCAAATGTGTTTTAACAGCATATCAGATTCTAAAATATTCATTTAGTTAGTTACCAGGTCCTCTGAAACAGTTTAATTCTCTATTACAAGGTGATCTGTCCTTGTAATATATTATTGTATACTGTAAATCCCACTGGACAAAAGGATCTAATAATTAATAAATCTCAACTTAAATGCCACATACTATATTTCATCCAGCATTTCATCTGCAATTATATGATATTTTAGTAACAAAAACATTTTTTTTTAATTGTCAATGTAGTTTTAAATGACTATGACATCTCCTCAGCTCAAACTAGACAATTTACTTCTCAAATGAGAGCTCACAGTCAGAGGAACATGAACATGTAAATGATTGAAAAGAGTGATTTCCAAACTGTTATTTTGCCCATATTCTGTGGGAAATGAGGATTGAGGGAGGAGAAAAGAAAGAAAGAGACAGAAAGAACAAGCGAAAGGACATGGGAAGTTCACACAGAAACCACATCCACTTGGAGAAGCGACATCAAACCCTCAAAAAGCACAAACAACTCAAAGGAACTACTCAACTGCAATAATATTTTCTTTCTCTTTCTGATCCTCCCTCTAATTTCTCATATACTTTGTAGTCGACGAACTCAAACTTTCTAGAGAAAAGGCCACTCTACTGCTCTGTCGTTATAAGTCAAATCAACACATTGCATGTGTTCTTAAAGTCTTTGGGGAGTCTCGAGCTGGGAGAGAAAATGCTTATTTAGGTGTAGAAGTGCACTCTGGATCTATAAATTATGACTCCGTTATCCAGCACAGCAGAGATGACTCATGTACTCAATGAAAAATACATCAGGCCTTCACATGAAACAGACCACCAACACATCAGCCCAATTGAAAAAAAAAAGTGAAAGAATTTTGTTCCACTATCTTTTAAAAATGACAATTAGAAAAGTATTATGGCGTTTCGGGTCCAAAAGCCTGAAACCTCTAGTGACAATGCTTTTATTGGTCATTTTTCTACTAATAATCCATCTTACATAAAATATATAACAATTTCAAATTCCTAATTTTTATGTTTATGCCAGATTTAAAGGACCGCAATTTGGATAGAGAACTCATATTTTAGCCAGAAGCAAAGGTTTGACAAACTCATCTACATCTAGGATGGCTTGAGGGTGTTTATTTTATCTAACTACTCCTTTAAAACAGATTTTGAATGCCAGATTATTAGTAATGTCAATGTCAATTATTTCAAACCACTTGAATGAGAGATATAGTTATACAATGCAGTATAAAAATGTAACAGTTTTGGCTTAAAACGAGTGACAGAATATGTTGACTGTTCCTTGAAGTAAATTTATGCAAGCAAAACAAATCTACAATGTTTTTTCTTTGTGCAGTAACTAACTTTAAGAAAAGCCAGGGATAACCATTCTTGGTGTTGCTTTTAACTGCTGGAGGGTACAACAAAATCCCATACATCATCATCTGAACACCATTCTTTCTTTGACAGGGTTCATTCGTCAGTATAACACACAAATATCATCTAATGGCAGCTAATTACTTGTTGAATCAATTAGTAAACATGCACTCACTTTAAATGTAACAAAGCAAAATAAACCCTGTTTATTCTGGAGACAGCTTCCCAACCCATCTGTTAAAAAAAACAAAAAAAAAACAAAACTTGAAACTACTTAAAACTTTCCAGCAACAATCATAGTATATGATGCATGAATGCAGTATTTCCTTAAACATGTTGCTGCTACTCGATGCGATGTTCACAACAGTATTTACCCTCAGGTTCTGTAGGACCTCTGGGCACATAAACATTTCCTCATAATGAGTTTTAATGATCTAAAATCAATCACCTGTTATTAATTCTTAGTGCATTCTGTTTCCATTAAAACCATATTGATGAAATGGGGCTGTAAATGTGCATGTGTGTGGTATAAAGTGACTTCAGCCAGTAAGAAAATGACATACAGTAATTCTATGTTCACATGGTATAAAACCAGCTTCACAATGTTCAGAAGTATCTTAAACATTTCTACTTTCAAATTTGTTTCAAGAAGTAGTATAATGGTTATATGTTGAGCTTTCACATGGATATGGATATTGAATGCCTAAAGACCAACCATTAATCAAATTGTTATCAGCACATTATTTGATGGGTATTTTTCAGGTTTTAACATTTCAGTTGCTCCCTAGTTCAGTTCTAGGCGCACTAGCAAGAGAGTCAAAATCATTCCAGCATTGAGACATTTGCTCCATATAAATTCCCAGAATGCCTGTCTATAACAAACTCTGAAAAATATTCAATCCGAATGGTCAAGGATGAGCACAAGTGTGAATGTATGAAATAAGTATGAATCGTATTTTCTGTTGTGAAAAGAGATTACGATTTTAATGAACTCTAATCCCTCGTGTGCATGAAGCTGCACCGATTTCATAATGGCACTGTACGGCTGAAAATAGCTATGCTCTAATGTGCAACCTTGTACAGTAATTGAGTCATCAGTGTCTCTGATGTTTGGGATCAAGACCTTTGCTAGTGCCTGGGTTTGTGTTCACAATATACAAAGGGGAATAGTGATCAGATTGAGGCATGGTTTAATAGAATCTCAAAGGACATTTGGTCTGCCCAAATGTCTATTATTGATGACGTTCATTATCTCCATTTAGATCGATAAGGCCAGGGCTAAGTGTTATCACTTAAAAACAGACACCACAAGCACCTACACACACTTAAAACAAAGTAAGACATTATTAATAACAAAGCAAGTATTAATGAGCTCACACAGTGTAACAGCAGTCTGGAGAACATTATAGACAGGTTGAGGGGTCACTGAATGAGAGGTGTTTGCTGAAGTGGATTTGGTAGTTTTTTGGCGGCCACAACTGGAGGATGCCGGATAAAAGGTTTGGGGTCAATGGGTAAGTGCAGTTACTGTAGGTTATTTTAGAGGCAATAAGGCACTTCCTTAATGGTGATCTAGTTATGAGGCTGTTGCCTTGGTTATACAGGAATAAACATAATTTGTGTCATCATGGAATGATGAAAGCTGACTTGAGCAATTAATTTGTGAGGGAAGACAGTATTAGTGTTACTAATAGCTGCCAAAGCACATGACTAGCAAGACTGTGTGAACTGGGACGAGGAATATACACCTAGCATAGATCAGATATGTGTACTGGACCTTCCAAAGTTTGGGGTAAGATTTTGAAAGAAATCTCTGATGTTCACCAAGTCTGTATTTACAACCCGAATTCCGGAAAAGTTGGGACGTTTTTTAAATTTTAATAAAATGAAAACTAAAGGAATTTCAAATCACATGAGCCAATATTTTATTCACAATAGAACATAGATAACGTAGCAAATGTTTAAACTGAGAAATTTTACACTTTTATCCACTTAATTAGCTCATTTAAAATTTAATGCCTGCTACAGGTCTCAAAAAAGTTGGCACGGGGGCAACAAATGGCTAAAAAAGCAAGCAGTTTTGAAAAGATTCAGCTGGGAGAACATCTAGTGATTAATTAAGTTAATTGATATCAGGTCTGTAACATGATTAGCTATAAAAGCTTTGTCTTAGAGAAGCAGAGTCTCTCAGAAGTAAAGATGGGCAGAGGCTCTGCAATCTGTGAAAGACTGCGTAAAAAAATTGTGGAAAACTTTAAAAACAATGTTCCTCAACGTCAAATTGCAAAGGCTTTGCAAATCTCATCATCTACAGTGCATAACATCATCAAAACATTCAGAGAAACTGGAGAAATCTCTGTGCGTAAGGGACAAGGCCGGAGACCTTTATTGGATGCCCGTGGTCTTCGGGCTCTCAGACGACACTGCATCACTCATCGGCATGATTGTGTCAATGACATTACTAAATGGGCCCAGGAATACTTTCAGAAACCACTGTCGGTAAACACAATCCGCCGTGCCATCAGCAGATGCCAACTAAAGCTCTATCATGCAAAAAGGAAGCCATATGTGAACATGGTCCAGAAGCGCCGTCGTGTCCTGTGGGCCAAGGCTCATTTAAAATGGACTATTTCAAAGTGGAATAGTGTTTTATGGTTTGACATTCTTGTTGGAAATCACGGAAGCCGTGTCCTCCGGGCTAAAGAGGATGGAGACCTTCCAGCATGTTATCAGCGTTCAGTTCAAAAGCCAGCATCTCTGATGGTATGGGGGTGCATAAGTGCATACGGTATGGGCAGCTTGCATGTTTTGGAAGGCTCTGTGAATGCTGAAAGGTATATAAAGGTTTTAGAGCAACATATGCTTCCCTCCAAACAACGTCTATTTCAGGGAAGGCCTTGTTTATTTCAGCAGGACAATGCAAAACCACATACTGCAGCTATAACAACAGCATGGCTTCGTCGTAGAAGAGTCCGGGTGCTAACCTGGCCTGCCTGCAGTCCAGATCTTTCACCTATAGAGAACATTTGGCGCATCATTAAACGAAAAATACGTCAAAGACGACCACGAACTCTTCAGCAGCTGGAAATCTATATAAGGCAAGAATGGGACCAAATTCCAACAGCAAAACTCCAGCAACTCATAGCCTCAATGCCCAGACGTCTTCAAACTGTTTTGAAAAGAAAAGGAGATGCTACACCATGGTAAACATGCCCCGTCCCAACTATTTTGAGACCTGTAGCAGAAATCAAAATTGAAATGAGCTCATTTTGTGCATAAAATTGTAAACTTTCTCAGTTTAAACATTTGCTATGTAAGCTATGTTCTATTGTGAATAAAATATTGGCTCATGTGATTTTGAAAATCTTTTAGTTTTCATTTTATTAAAATTTAAAAAATGTCCCAACTTTTCCGGAATTCGGGTTGTATTTAAAAGCAATTTCTTTCAAATCTACTGCTGTGAGTGAAATGCTGGCCTGTGTTTATGTTTTTGGTTTTTAATGTATTTTTAAAATAATGATATTTACAGTTTCATGGAGGTAAGAAATGTTTATGGCTAGTAAATCTGATCAAATCTCTATTCAAATTACAGTTAAATTACAGTGAACCCCTTTTCTAATATGGATCTCACTCTTATCACCTCGTTTAGTCTGGTTAAATAAGAAAAGTCTGGAAAATCCTGAACTTAAACAATGAAAGCTTAAAGATTCTCATTTCATGGAGAGAAACTCTGCACATTGATTGAAGGCTCACCTATAACACAGAACGGCTTCCTTGCAAAGCGAAGACGTCCCTGCCATCCTCTGTACCGGCAACAACAACCAGCAGACCAGATTCGAATGATGAACTCAAGCCCAAACACCACAATCATCACAAACTCCTACAAAGACAAAGAAAGACATTTTCAAGTTTATTTGTGTGGGTGTGCACTGGTATCATCTGTGGTTGTGAAAATGATAACACTACTAACCAGCTACATTACACACATCACTGCTGGAATTACACAGTGAGATAAGTACCGTACATTGTGTAGATCAGCACTTTTTAAAAAAGAAACGCAGGTGGAGGTGTCCTTGCCTGTCAAATATAATCTGTGGGTCAGCTATTTCTTGAAACAAGTGGAACATAACCGGATTATGGATCCATTAGTGAGCTCCGTTTTAGTCATATAATGTAAATTTAGTGCTACTTAGAATCCTTAGTTAGGCGAGCTACAAGATACTTTAATTTAAAGAACTCAACTACAGAAGTCTAAATGTTTTCAAAAATGATTTACTCAGAGCATACTTTATCTGGTCAAAAAAACTGTAATTCAAATAAATACACAGTGGAAAAACACAGAGATGAATAGCAACATTCACTGTAAATATACCACATTGGAAGAAAAACATCAGCACAAATACAGAACTTTTCTGCCAGGATATTATTTTGAAATATATTTTAATATATATAAGAAATATTAAAAAATGGCCAAAAACATATATTTGCTAACATAATGCTTTATGCTGGACAAGGAAGAAATGTGGAGTCTTCTGCATTTGTATTCACTCCCTTTTCTTCTTAGTTTCTTTCATTTTCTTTTTTTTGTGAAAAGATGAACATATATTATACAAATTACATAAATATATTTTTGGCAATTTTTATATATATTTTAAATGTATATAAATATATATTCTTAAAATATTAAAAAATATATATATTTGACCTCTATATTTCAGTCCAAGAAAATGCATTTTCTTGCCGTGAAATACATTAAAAAATATATTTTGGTATATGAAGGTTGAAATTAAATATGTTCTATTTCAAAAACATATTTCATTGAGTTTTACTGTTTGCAAAATATATTTGGCATGTATTTCAAATATAATTTAGCCACATAATATATATATTTTTGCCATTTAGGCTTTACAGATATTTCCTTTAACCCTAAAACCCAAAGCAATGTAATTTATAGTACAAAATACATGTAGACCTTGTACAAATTAAGTGGTTGTGTTTGATTAATACTTAATTTTTCCCACTATAAAGCATTTTGCCTATTATAAAGCATATACAAACACATACACATATACAAACATGTGCCAACACAATAGGCTAATGCACACATACAGCAGCAGATGTTGACTGGTAACCTTATATGGAGTTTCTGACTCAATTCACAGAGGTAAAAGCCATTTTAAAAGGACTTCTATTTTGTTGACTTACCTCCTGTCTTTGCATTATCAATTAAAGGGGCAGCAGTATGACTGAATGAAAGAGTCAATAAAACAAATCAAGTTCATTTGTATGGCCATCATTACCAGTACACAAACCAGCAGGCTTCCAGTAACAGAAAAGCGGCATAACATGAGCCTTTGATCCAGTCTTCATATCTCTCACCTGTAGCTGGCTTTTGTCAGGGCTTTGTAATCAAATAACTATTGACAATATTCCATCATTCTGCATTAAAGGGATCAAGTAAACCACAAGATCTGAAAGTGGGGCATATTTGGTTGTGTTTATATTGTGATTTACTGATTTGGTTAGCTTGACGTGTGTTGTACAGTACTATTAAAACTTCACCATATTTGTCTTTTTTAAATATGTGTGATACCCATCATAAGACAGATAGCAGCTGAATTTGGTGGAGAGCATTTTACTTTAGAGAAGTAGAGAATATTATATCTCCACTTATATATCTCCAGTGCCAGGATCTGACTTTTAATTACAGTAAAAGTGAAAATCATAAGCTTATAAGCATATGCTATTTAACATTATTTAATAAATGCAGGACGTAGCATTACATAGCGTTTAAGACATACAACTAGCTATGGTATTAGAGTACAGTTAACACAGAGTTCATGTAATTTAAAAACAAACTTCTTAGCATGAGACTGTTCTCATGCTTTATCCTGTTTGGATTTTGTTTTGACACTGTAGTTCAGCTCTTACCAAGATCAGGAGACGTTGAGAGGCCATTTCCTGGTGATCTGGAATGGTTGAGAAGACAGACAGCACCAAGCAGCCAAACACCAGGACAAACCTGTCAAAAGAAACAACAACAACAGGGGGAACAAAAATTACATAATTGAAAGATTTTGTCATGCACAATTTTATTTTATTTTTTTAATGCTTGTATTTATGGTTCAACGTCAAACTCAACTGATGTTAATAGAACAAGTCTCTAATAAAAAAAACTTTCCTTCAAATATTTCAAACTCTTAAGTACCATAACGTTAATTTCCCATCAACAATATGAAGTATGGCATGAGGGAAACCGCTGTTCAGAGTACAACTGTATCTGAAGATTTGCATTATTGACCCCTTCAAATAAGGGGTGGGAGACATCTGTATTTGATCATTGGTCTTCTGCGTCAGCCGCCTGATCTCTCTCTTCCTCTCTTCCATTAGCTTTATCCCTCTTGCTCCATCTAGTCTGGTTCCCACTGTTTCTTTTTCTCAACTACTTCATCCATTTCCCTGCAAATTCTCATGCCTCCATTCTTCTCTTTCCTTCTTTCTGTCTTGCTGCTATATTCCCCCACATACTGTAGAAAGGTGAAGAGACACTGAGGACATTTATGAACAAAAATAAAACATAATAATAATAAAATAAAATAACTATTTTGTCAGGCTACATTCGCAGTAATAGATGATAGGACACATCAATGTGGACACTGCTTTAAAATGTTCAGTAGCTTGAAATCACACTTACCTGTATATAACCTAAATACCTATATACTAGAAGTGTCAATAAGACAAATCACTCAAACTTTGGTAAAACCCATCTTCTAAAGCCAGGTTACATTGCACTGCTGAACTCTAGCATAGAGCTTCACAGCCCAAAGGCCCATGAAACTCATTCCTATGACCTAATGCAAGTGGACAGAACTGAATAGATCAGCGAAAATACAACCTTGACTGACCCTTTGACTTGATGATGAACAGTCTTTGCTGCAGTGTGCAGTTATCAAAGAGCTTTGCACCCAAGAGCATTGATGCAAAAATCATTAATTTTACAAATATGTACTGCCCTCTTTCCATGTTCTATAACCCTCTGAGGTCTAAGGGTATTTGTGCTTTTTTCAGTTTCTTATAAACATCTAAATGGCTAAAGTCTAATCTCACTGTAATCAGCACAAACTGGGCTATAATAATATGTGAGCAGCATGTATGTACATGATTGTGTTTTTGAGAAAAAAAAAAGTTATGCGTGGTTAGTGAAAAACTAAAAATTTTAAATCACTTGAATAAGGCCATAAAACGCATACAGCTTGTAGCCTGGAATTTTTCTTTCTAAATTATGTGAAAATCATCTTGTTTACTCACTTACAGAACACAATATATTGATTTAAATTTTCTAAGACACTTTTTGTTTGTAAAAGTCATATGCGAGTAGGCATCAACTATCATGAATATTATTGTGATTTACACCTGAGAAGACAAAGACCCGCATAATGAGCTGCATAATGAGCCTTTCAGTCAGGTTTGTGACTGAGAGGGGAAGAGTTACAAGAACTCTTGTAACTCTTACGCTTTTGTATATGTCTGTATACAACGAACAGATTCAATTGATGTATTGCTCTTATCTGTACGATCAAAACTGAAAGTGTAATTTAAGTTATTTTTGGGGTTATCAGGAGAAAATGAAGCATAACGCGTATACGCGTTAATTGACTCCAGAGGGATAAAAATTATAATTAAAATGATCTTCATAAAAAATGTTTACAAAATTTTTCCCAGTGTTCGACTAAAAATTGAAGCTCTTGAGACTCCTTTCAAGAGGCGCCATGTGGTTGAGCTGGACTCTGTTTAAACTGACCCGAGTAAACTAGAAGAGGCTGTAATTTAAACCTGTATGAGAAGGGCTTATAAAACAGAGGCTAAAGGCTTCATTCAGTGTTGGTGCAGCGTTTCTGTGAAAGCAGTGGGCGTAATGGGGCGCTTCACCCTTTGACCTGCCCTCCACTCGGAAACAGCGGCCGAGCTCCTCTACAGAGAACAAAGGGCAGAGGGCAGGGGCAGTGTTTTCCATAGGCTGTCAGATGGCAATGTCACTGCTGAATGTCTGCATTTGCTCATAATTCCAGTCCTTTCCAAACAATGTAAATACAAAATATTGCATGTGCTGTAATTTGGCCGTAGGCATGAGGCTGGAACTAATCACAGACATGCTTAAAGTTCGAATCCGGGACCTTTCCTGATCCCGGGCCCCTCTCCTTCCCACATCGCCTTCTGTAACTACCCCCGTCTTATCAAAATAAAGGCAAAAATGTAAGAAATAAAGAAAATTATAGAAATAAAATAAAATATAAACATCAGAAGAAAAACGTTTGAGTGAATTATTCAATGTTATATAAACACATATGAAGACATTCACTTGTTTCATTCCTGAACAGAAAGAGTTTTTGGAATAAATCAGCTTTGATTCAGTGCCTCTACTGAAGGAGTCATTGAAAAATCCCCACTTTCATTACACAGATTGATAGTTTGTCTGGAACTCACCAACACAGAAGCAGAGTGATACAAGCATTTAAAAGTCCCAGTGCTGTTCAACTCAACCAGTCAAGTATAATTGAGTATAGCAACTAACTTTTGTATAATTCCCAATAAAACCTTGAGAGTGGAAACTAAATAAATAAAGAAAATAAAAATTACCGGGTGACATTTGCAACAACCACCTATACTGGATGGATGGTTGAAATGAAGTAGCCGAGAAAGTAGACTGCAATAGACAGTACAATTATCTGTCAAGCAGCCAGTGCCTGTCTGTTCTTTAGGGCTGTAGCATATAAAGAGAGCTCTTCTACTCTCCTGCCTCTTGTCAGCTCACTCAGACAGGACTATTTCAGTGCAGCGCCCAGAGCTAAAACCCTCTTTTTTCCAGAGGAAAAAGGAAAAAGAATAAGTGCACAGAACTGTAGTAGCTCCCCTCATCAATCATCTGTTAGACCTAGCTAATTACACAACCCTGCTCTCCTACCTTGTTCTTTTGTACCTGCGTGTCATTTCCTGCCCTGGTGGGTGGCAGTTGGTGTCTGTGGAGTGTCACGGCCTTTGATGTTGAAAGAGAGGATCTTAACATTTACATGCAGACCACAGTAAACACACACACTTTGGCACTGAAGTGGCACTTAATAGGCATCGTTTTGCATAATCAAATTGATTTGTTTTGAAGGTGAGTGCCAGGGACGAGTGACTAATGAACCAAATCTCCCTCTCTCACACAGATATGTATCACGCCATATCATTATTTCTTATTTGATGTTAAAAACAGCAGATGGAAGCCTGAAATTATATTTCTCCCAATCCCTGTCACTGTAATTTATATAACTAAACATAGTATTATACACAGTTAATAACCAAGTCTCCTACAAACGATCATGTCTATGCAAATAGCAATGTACTAGTGAACTCACAGCAAGGTGCTGTAAAAAGTGTCTAAGGGTGTATTCACACCTGTCTTGTATGATTCGACTGAATCAAACTCAAGCTCGTTTTCCCCTCTTGGTGTGGATCTTTTGGGCAGGTGTGAATACAGCAATCGCACTCGGGTGCGGACCAAACAACCGAACCGACCCATGCTGAAGAGGTGGTCTCGGTCCTCTTCCAAACTAACTCTGGTACGGTTGAATGGATGATCCAATGAATGGAAGACCTTTAGCACATGTGTGGTTTTGTTTACAGTTTCTGGTTCACTCGAAAAAAGGGCAGTGTGAAAGCGAACCGCATTGAACATTGTATTTGGTCCGGACCAAAGCAAGTGCTGCAAATTCCTGCTGTGAATACACCCTAAATGTCTTACAGTCACATAGAATTAAATGCAAAGCGGGGGAAAAGGAGACAAATCTGCTGTGTGTGCATAAAACCTTTTTTCTTCACTGCCAAGTGGTCGCTCTAAGCGCATGTGTGAGCCACGGCAACAGAAAAGACTCCTGATGTGTGAGCTGTCCGTGGTCCTGCACGCAATTATAAAAACTGCACAGAAGGTCTGTAACGAATCTTGATTCACAAAATAATAATGATCACCAAAATCCTCTCAAAGGTGTACTGGACCCAAGAAAGTTAAAGAGCATGTATGACTCTCACCCCAAAAAGAAAAACTTGGTAAGTAGTTGCCAATAAACAACAAAATCTCTGACTTGAATGTAAAACAAAACATGTTTTCATCAGATCTTCTAAACATGGAGTTTGGGGCCCATTAGGGGTCTCAGCAAACTTAGAAATAATGCCCTTAAGATGATTTAAAATAGAATAAGACAAAACACGCACAGACTGAATATCTGAATAAAATATATGGAAGACCTGAATATAGAAAATGAGAATCATATTTGTGAATTGTAAGTGATTTGTACATCTATGAACAATTGTATAATGAATAAACTTGAACTATATTTTATACCACACATTTGAAATATTTTAACCTTTATATTTTATTTTCAATAATTTTTAGGTAGAAATAAAATATCTTAAAAAATTCTGGAATCCTGAATTTAAAATTATTTTAGTTATAATTAATTGCAATTATTTTAATTACTTATCTATGTTGAATTAGATGCTGACTGTAAATATACAAGTGTTACCTACAGGACCTTCAAGGAACAAAGTCTCCCAACTTGTCCAAATGCTATACAATTTATGTTTAGATGCAAGCTACTTTTACATGTAAACTTGCAACCTTACAACCTTCCCAAACAAACAATTCTTCAGACTAGACCGATTAACAAAATATGTTTAGAAGCATGCATTCTGTCCATGTGTCAGAGACAGAAGGACTCTCCTCTAACATAAACAAGATAAAGAATGAGTGCATTGGGGAGGGATTGTATATTATGCTTTTAAAAACCACAAATATACAGCAATGCCAGCTGTCCATTAAAGCAAGTGCAGCATCTGTTTGTACAATAATGACATTATTCTAAACCACAAGGCTTAATTTCCAAGCAACAAAACAAACAGTCACCACATAACCCATCAATTAGTCTATATACAGTCTCTCTTTAATTTCATATGCCTACTATTAGCTTTTCAACCATGTCATTACTTCAGTCTATATCTGACTTCTGTTAGCAGTAACAGGCTGTCGTCAGCCCGTCTCATCATGTGAAGAACACTGCTGCAGTGTCATTGGCTCCTTGTCAGTGTTGCATCTACTGCTGTGCTATGGTTTTCTCCTACTGAGAGAATGGTTCTTTTTCTCTCTTGATATTATTTAAGAAGTAATTTATTTCCAAACTGATACATTTTTGTCGCATTTGAAGACAATGCCATCAGGGATTTTAACCAATGCAGTGAATGTCTGATCTTGCATCCAGCCCAACCAGGACTTAATCCCACAAGAAATATGCTCAAAGCATTCATTTGTCAGTATTGCATAACCAGAAGTTCATCCACCTAAAAAATATTAAGAAATACTAAAAATACTAAAATGTTGATATATGATTTTCACATGTACATAAAATATAACAATACTCTAAATTTTATGTTAATATAAATGCTTTTGTAATAAATGACTATCTTTTATATTTACTTACTATACTATAATATCAAAATTTATTGACAGGCTTTTGACAAATGAAATGGTTCCAGTTTCTAATAGGTTTCATATATGTTTTACTTCATATGACAATGTATTTCATACATGGAAAATGTAATATGTACAGTACATACATTTGTGTATGAAAGAAGTAAAAGCATTAACATTTTGCATGTTTGATCTTTCCTCTCTTAACTCTGAGACCATGTCACTGCACTATAAACATTTTGTTTTTGTTGTTTGTACTGAAAAAGACTGTACAAATGCTGCAGTAAAAGCCTACTAATTGGTTTTACAATAACCTTCCTTACATATATGGTGAAAATTGCATTTATGTAATTCTACTGTATAATAATGTCGAATTGATGATTTCTGAAAGTACAACCTATGAATCAACATATAATTTAACAGTATATTATTTGTAAATCAGTAAAAGTCTCTGCATGACACATCACATACAGTATAAAACATATATGTAATGTTTCACATATAAATATTGATAATAAAGTTTCTTCTCATTTTTTAATCAGTAATGCACACTAGGTGTTTTGTGTTAATTGTTATATCATTTACTGTAGGTAATTTTTATTGTATTTCTTTGATGCCATGTGTGTTACCCTGTTGGTGTTTTGTGTATATGACCCTGTGCACAGTCTATGTGAGCACTAGCCACAATTTTATGCACAGACTACTACAGTTTCATCATAAATGTGCTCTTCACCAGTATTACTAAGTGTACAGTTATAATGAAAATGACAGAAAGTGAGAAAGTCAAAGACTGTTACTAAAACCAGCACTGATAACCCTCAAATGTACTGTATGTATTGTACAGTCTTCCATGAGAGCCTGCTGGTGGGATGTCTGGTCTTTCTGCGTCAACTGATGTGTGAAAAAAGTGAAGGAATGAAAGAGTTGTCTTCCCTTTGATGACAACAGCTCCAGACAAAATTGCTTTTTAGCATATAACACTAGCATAAGTAACTTATAGTAAACTGCACATGCAAATGCACTTACATCATAATAGAAGGATGGTTTAGCAGGATTTTAGTGTTTAGCGGGACACTGAGATACTGTGCCAAAAGCTAATCTTCACAGTGTCAAAGCACTATGCTTTGTCTTAGCACACCGACTCGAAGTGACTGTTGGTTTACCAGGCAGATGCTTGCAGTGAAGAGAGTATCAATGTACACAGTTTTGATCAGTTTGGTTGGAAGGCAACATTCTGATATGTTGCTAAGCAAGAAATTATAAATGTCCACATGACTTTTGCTATTATTCACAGTCTGGAGGAGTCACTGCTAGCTGCTAAAAGTCAGAGCCAATCTACAGATTTTGGCTAGTTGAAGTTAAAAGATTTCACTGAAAATTCTGAGGCTTTCAAACATTTCAAAGCATGACTTTGTTGTGTCTGGAATAGGGGTGTAACGGTACGTGTATTCGTACCGGACCGTTTCGGTAC
The DNA here is from genome assembly GCF_963082965.1 of Carassius carassius. Classification (NCBI taxonomy): domain Eukaryota; kingdom Metazoa; phylum Chordata; class Actinopteri; order Cypriniformes; family Cyprinidae; genus Carassius; species Carassius carassius. The sequence continues at coordinate 21,549,474 of NC_081761.1, forward strand.
AGGGCTGCAAATCCCGCCCTGCAGCAAGGCCGGCGACACACTGGATGCGTGGCGCAAGCGTGTCAGCTGCGTGGCGTGTCTGTTTTTAATTCGGCTCCCATGTTAGAGCTTGCAGACTGCCTGCGTGAGACCCGCGTCTCAGGCGCGGCTCGAGCCGCGCGGAACACGCGTGCATGCTAGAAATAGAACCGACGCCTATTTTTCACGCGACACGCAAGCATGTTGGAAGCGTTTCCAGGCAAAATAGAATAGGAAAATATGTTTATATGTCATTTTGTACACAAATACATATTAATTCATGACACTTTGATGTTTAGGTATATTCAGATATAAATGTAATTTAAAAAATAAATTAATAATTATCGATTTTCAAATATTGCACCTGTCAAACATAGTCTATTTTGCCGTCAATACTTTTGACAGGTGCAATATGCCAGTGTGTCACCGGCCTAAGGTTTTCAAAAGGCATCACGCGAGTGTGAACATCACTACAACTAGGAAAAAAACGATTGTAATTCAAACGCAGCTCCCGTCGGCATTTAAACAGACCTTTGCTTTTAATTCTGATCGGTCCAACGCAATAACGAAATCTGAGCAGGTCTAAAAACTGAAACTGTTCATGCTGCACTTTACACTTTGGAAAAGTTAAATAATATATTATATATATATTTTTTAAATATGAGCAGGCCTATAAGCTGGGATTGGTAATGCTGCACTGTAATCATAGTTATTTATTTTTATTTTTCATTATATTTTGATATATGATATTGGTTTGAGACTGAGAGTATATTATTTAGTGTAGAACTTTGCAGCAGTATTTTATTTCTTATTCTTTTTTTATTTTATATATATTTTATTAAAAAGTATTTTAAAAAAGTGTAAACAAATTGTTAAAAAAAAGTTTATAGTAATAAACAACCTGCAGTTTAATGTTTGCATTTCTTTCCCTTACTGTACCGAAAATGAACCGAACCGTGACTTTAAAACCGAGGTACGTACCGAACCGTGATTTTTGCGTACCGTTACACCCCTAGTCTGGAATGATTTGAATGTCTGGTAGTGTGTGATCCTCAATCATATGTATGAAGCCCATATTTTCTCTATAACCATTTACCAAGTCATTCAAAATCTGTTCAGATAATAGTTGTGTAGTGCATTTCAGCCTTTAGTCAATGCTAGTGTGCTTACAACTGTGGGCAAATGGTTTTTGATAATTTAATATTAAAATATGTAATAACACAAGCCTGCATGTTTAATAGTAAAAACTATGCCAGATGTGTGTTATACAAACAAATATGTACTTTATTAATCCCAAAATGACAATTGAAGATTTATGTGATGGCTTATATAAAACTCAAGTCTTACCTGACTGCAGGGTTAAAGTCCTGAAGGGGCTATGCAGCTATAGAGTTAGCGTTTAATCCAAACTAATGATGAATGCTGAGCGAAATGTAGCTCAAGAACTGTGCTTAATGCAGCACCACCTGAAATGTGCTTCTAAAGAGGAGGAAATTAACTCAAAGAAAGTTCATGTAGAAAGTTATGCATGGTTGCACACATTGTTTAAAAATGCTTAAACATTCAACTTTTTTTAAAACCCAGACTCTTTGAACATTAGGAATTGAAGTTTTACAGGACTGCAAGAGACTTTCCAAAGTGTTAAAATATATATAACAAAAAAGCACATACATCAGATTCAAACATAAAACCCCCTCCTGCTGCCTGGCTTCTCTTTCATCTTAATATAAACAGTTTTTCTGTGCTTCTTAGGAGAAACTGTGATTGTTTAGCCATGTTGAGAGAACAGCAGTCCCTGCAGAATCTGTGCCTGAAATAAAGCCCTGGCATAGTAATTGAGGAACTGCAGGGGTCCAGATGCTGATAGGCCTAGAGGATTACTGTAGTGCTTCTTCCACTTCTAAACCAGCTGCTTCAGAATTTAACAACTCAATCTGTACAAATTGGTTAGTATGTGCTAAATAAAATCTTCCAAACAGTTTAAGGATGTTTATGTTTCCAAATGACTGAATGCCCTACAGGATATAATTATGTCACAGCAGAGTCCCTTTAAACATTAAAATCTTCTTTATTAATTTTTTTTTGTTCACATTAAATTCCCCCCACATCCCTTGTCTTGCCTTTGCATTGCAACACCTAACTAGCATTACCGATCAAGCTCCCACCATCTTTCCTTGTATCCCTCCAGCATGATACCTCAGACAAACCACAATTAAAGAATAACAGATGGATTGCATGCGTCAAGCGTCTAATGATATTTAGCAAGGCAGAACACTTGGAGTGAGAGGAACAGCTGGGAACACTAAATAACATTATAATCCTACTAAGTGTGTAGAATAACTTCTGTAAATGCTCTGTCATGACAGTTTGCTCACAGACTATTGAGAGCAAAGTAATCTAGTTAACAGCAAAAATAAACATGAGACAAGTATGTTTAATTCCTTTTTTAAACATACAAGATCGCATCTGTGTGTTTGATAAAACTGCTGAAACTGTGATATGAAATGATGCAATTATGCCATATTAAACACATTTTACAAGAACCACATCTTCTTTGATAGCTTTAGAAGGCGATGATCGTTCTTGCCCTTTTGGCTAATGGACACATATAGCCAGACTCACAGATAAAACTGAGGAGCAACTTATTATATAAGGATATTGCTGATATACGAGCCAATATATGAGGTCGCACAATAGTCTATTATCACTTCTAATGTTTGATGAACTGTTTCAAGAAAATCAATAAGTAATATAAATGTCCCACATCCATCAAACACTTTAATACACTAAACTGAAAACAGACTTGATTGCAATAGAACGATTTTAGAAGGTTATGGATAAAATCCCAGTGCCCAATTTCACACTTAATTATATAAGATAGGTAGGGTGGGCTTATTATGTGTCAATAAGTTATGAAAAAATGCCATAGTCACAACATTTTCACAACATTTATCTATCTATCTATCTATCTATCTATCTATCTATCTATCTATCTATCTATCTATCTATCTATCTATCTATCTATCTATCTATCTCTAATTCAGTATATTATAATTATCTGTAAATCGCACTTATTACAGGCCAAAGCAACATCTTGGTCAATGGTGTCAAGGTCTCTTAAACGGTTGCCATAGTTAATACAGTACACAGGCTATAGTACTCAACGTGTCTAATTTTATGAACATAAATTTATTGAAATGGCAGGAAATTGGTTGAAATGCTAGTATTAGATATTAAGCAAATACATATGCTCACGCAGACTTGAAACTCTGAAAAAAATACTGGACTGGATTCTACAGCCATCTGGCAGTAAAGGCACAGACACATGCAAACTGTGTTAAGTCTGTCGCCCCACTTTAAACGGCAACCATTCATCAGACCTGTTTATATGTGAAGCTAAATTTCATCTGATTGATCGTGGCCTTCTCTTTCTGCCTCTCAACAAACGGGTATTAATGACAGAGGGTCACACGGTAATGAGACACCCAGACACCTTCTTCTACTCTCATAATGATGTTGGTTCCTCTCTCAGAGGACAGGGTCTGTGTTGTTCTCTCTGCAGGCTTGTATCCAGAGAAAGACATTTTTACGGGCCGCACAGCCTTAGTGAAAGATGATAATGGCTTTTAAAATTCCTGACATTTACCACAGTTGTCAATTATAAATCTTTTATCTGCTTCAGTGACATAATAGTGTCTGTAAGGATGAAAAAAATGGAAAGACTTTTTTAAAACTGAGTTTACACATTTAAGAAGTTCTTAGTAATGTACCTTTTGTATTCGTGTTTTGCCATATTTTTACATAATTTTCAAGAAAATTTTAATTGAAAACAGTTTAAGTTTAAAATCCAAAAATATTGTGTGTAACCATCCAAACACTCTCAAAAAATGTTTCCAACAACTTTAAGTAAATAAAAAGTACTAAAATATTTCTTTACACACTGAATACATGTGAATGTAAATTGTTTTATAAACATTTTTCTAAAATAAATGTATTATTATTATTACAGTTTTCCTCAGTCACTTTGGTGCATTTCTCAAATCAGAAATGAAATTCTCAAAACTGCTTGTACAACCTCCACATCATCTAGTCATTTATACACATCATAAAAGCAGTTTCTCATTCTTTTGAACAAGTTGCGATTGCTTTTGTACATTCATGCAATTGATTATGCACATTTATCGGCGGTTTCCTACATTATCATTTGCTAATGTCATGTCGCTCAAAATGTATTATATAGTTTTCTGTGCAATAGTCTTAGCTCCAAAACATCTAGTTTTTAGTTGATCTTTTAAGTCATTACAGTTTTTCTCAGTACCCATGGGGAGATATTTGGCAGTAGCTTCCACGCTGCCAGTTACACTTTTACTAGTGGTCTGACCCAAAAAATTATAAAAAACCTTTGCAATGTCATTGTGATACAGAAAAGGAAAAAGAAATATGGGCACAAAGATGAAAATATGTAAATTGTCAGAATTTCTGTTTTTGAGTCAAGTCTGCATGTTTGGGAAAAAAAAATTATTTGGAAGACCAACGTTTTTCAAATATTATTAAACTGTGAAGCAATGATTATTAAATATATATATTAGCCTATGCCAAACTATAACAAGGTTTTCTTTTCAGCTTTTTAGTAAGTAATAATTGCAGTTATATATTGTCATGTTATTGACCCATCTATGAAGTTAACACACTATCTCAAACTTGTGACATTTTTAAGGTAATGTAAAAAATATTTAAATAAATTATAAAAGCTGATACCATACCGCAATTCAATACAATATACAAACACTATACTTTCAATTTGCATTATTGATTAACATTGCCATTGGTCAGCTGGATAGTGTAAAACAAAAAAACAGAAAAGGGTCTTTTTGTAACCATGACACAGTTGCTAGAACACAAGGACTGAAGGAGTTTGTTTTCTAGATTGTGAATATACTAGGTTTAAGATGGAGATGATATTCCTGTACGTCATCCAGATATGGATGGGGAGTTAAAGTTCCTGTGAGACATGTAGGGTCATCAATGAGGTCTGCAACTTCACATATTCAGTCTAACACTACACTACTGTCTAAAATGCAAATCTGTTTGTGTTTATCTTTGTTTATGTGTGTCAGTGGGAGTTATAAAACCATGACCTGCGTGGGATCAGGATTCTAGTGAGATTTTGTATATATATGTGTAGAATTAGCCCACAAGTGCACACTTCCTTCTCTGTTATAACAGTTTTATGCATTACATGCTCTTAACCTCGAGAAAGCCACCTGGGTGCTTGTTTAGAGTAATGTTCAGTCACAATATTTGATCAAACCAATGCCAAATGAGAGTGGAATCAATCCAGAAAAGGAAAGCGCCTGCAGCCAACAATCTCTCTGAGAACAGAGGCAACACTGCAACAAAACACAGATCAGATTCAAAAAGAAAACATTTTAGCTGTAATGCCCTTGTATATTGTATTGTTATTGTGCGGCTCTCTGCCCATCAGCTTCTATTCTATTCTATTCTATTCTATTCTATTCTATTCTATTCTATTCTATTCTATTCATAAAGACATAGTTAATTAATAAGGATAGTCTGATGGACCAAAGAAAGCAACCATTTACCAGCCCTGCTTTATCATCTTATGTTGTTGTTCATTGCATGTTTTTTTGCAAAAGTATTTTTATGAATTTGCAGCTGCTTTTTCCCCTTTTTTTCTTTTCTTTTCTTTTTTGTTTGTTGTTGTAGAATAAATGAATAGCAAAAATTGTTTAAAAAAAAAAGAAAAGAAAAGTAGTGGCTGCTAAACATTCAGCTTTGCCTCACAGGAATAACATTTCATTTTCATATTTATTAAAACAGAAATTTTAAATTATATTAACTGAATAATTAAATAATATTAATTAATATTAAATATTAAATAATATTTCACAATATTACTGTTTTTACTGTGTTTTTACACATAAGAGACTAAAAAATATTCTGAGCATAATGTTTTGAACAATAGTTCGTATGTTACTAAAACTGTATCATATTTCAGGGCAGGATCAGCCAAAAATAAAAATATGTTGAACCATGAAAGGAGATGGAGGATGTATTAATCTGGGCTTTACCTCTATACAGTCTGTATCTTCTCTCTTGTGTAAATCTTGATGATTTATCTCCCATCATTATGAAGTGCTTCGAGCAACTGGTCCTAGCACACCTCAAAGACTGCCTCCCGCCCACACTGGACCCACACCAATTTGCCTACCGTAGGAATAGGTGCACAGAGGATGCAGTATGCACAGTGCTGCACTCTGCACTCACACACCTGGACCATAACAACACACATGTTAGGATGTTGTTTGTTGACTTCAGTTCAGCATTTAACACCATCATTCCCTCCAAGCTGACCACAAAACTTGGAGACCTGGACATTAACACCTCCCTCTGCAACTGGATTATGGACTTTCTGACCAACAGGCCTCAGCATGTTCGGTCAGGCCACACCCACTCCATCACCATCACACTTAACACTGGCGTACCACAGGGCTGTGTGCTGAGCCCATTCCTTTACTCCCTTTACACCCACGACTGCAAGCCTGTGCATGGATCCAACTCCATCATTAAGTTTGCAGACGACACCACGGTGATTGGCCTCATCACAGACAACGATGAGACTGCCTACAGGGAGGAGGTACAGCACCTGGCCACATGATGCGCTGGCAATAACATGCTCCTTAACACCAATAAGACTAAGGAGCTCATTGTGGACTTAAGGAAGAAGAAAGGAAGCACGCATGACCCCATCCACATTAACGGGATGGTTGTTGAACGTGTCTCCAGCTTCATATTCCTGGGAGCCACCATCTAGGAGGAACTGTCCTGGGCCACAAACACCTCCAGCCTGGTCAAGAAGGCTCACCAGCACCTTTTCTTCCTCAGGACACTGAAGAAGAACCAGCTGTCTTCATCCATCCTGGTGAACTTTTACCGGTGTGCGATCGAGAGCATCCTGACCAGTTGCATCACAGTCTGGTATGGGAACTGCTCAGTGGCTGACCGCAAGGCACTGCAAAGGGTGGTGAAAACTGCCCAACGCATCACAGGGACACCACTTCCTGCTCTTGAGGACATCCAGAGGAAACGCTGTCTATGGCGAGCTCGCAGCATTCTCAAGGACTCCTCTCACCCTGACCATGGACTTTAACCTCCTGCCCTCTGGGAGGCGCTTCAGGAGCCCACGGACAAGGACCACAAGACTCAGGAACAGCTTTTTCCCTAAAGCTGTCTCCTTGCTGAATTCTGCCCTCTGACACCCCTTAACACCCCCCACACCACACACACAGACTCCTCCCCCTCTTCAACACTACATCTGACTGATTTATTTATTTATTTACAACAAGCAAAAAAACAGTAACTTGTTATTACTTGAACTACTGTCTGTTCATCCAGGAACACTGAATAATCCATTTGCACACTGAAATATTTTCTATGCACTTTACTGTCCATTGCAATAGTGTAATTATTAGGGCTGTGAATCTTTGGGAAGGCAGCGATTCGATTCGATTACGATTCATAGGTTTTCGATTCGATTCAATAACGATTTTTGCAAATTTAGAACGATTCAATTCCATTCGATTCACAATTAAATTCGATTCGATTTGATTCGATTCTGCATTCTTTAAGTGCATTCACGGGATTATTTAAATGCTTCTACTAAATTATTTAAATGGTCAGGGGGCAAATTACAGTAGCATTTATGGTTAGAGAACCATAGGTTAGAAAAAAAAAAAAAACTTTTGTCCATTGTTAAAATGCTAGTTTAATAATGCGACATGGCATACGTAAAAATGTATGTAAGCCAAGTTTTTAAAAAAGAGCTTAAAGAGTATTATGTATAAGCTAACATTTTGTCACACCAGGAGCGTAGCCATAATTTCAGAAGTGACAGAAATGTCAAATACAATCATTTTATGTATGTAGCCTATATAATAATAATAATAATAATAATTATAATTATTATTATTATTTTTTTTACAAGGAATTATCTTCTTTTTTAATTACTTTTAATTAGCTGTAATAAATCAAATACACTGCTGGACAATAATCAATCATTTGTAATATATATTATTTCCTAATGGCAATTTTATGATGGTTTTATATACTAGGCTACATTTAATTAGCAATTATTTAAATTTTCTGCACAGAATAAGGTAGAAAATATACTTTATAGTTTCTGTACTGTAATAAATGTCAATTAGCACTGCATCATTCATAAATTGTTTGTGGTTTTTTTTTAGTTTCATCAGTTCATTCTGCTTTTATTCAGTTTAGCTGCAAATATAGCCTGGCACGTCTATGAGAGCGAGATCGCTTCTCTTTCAGTGTGAAAACGTCTTCATCTCTATTTAACTTTTCCTCTCCATCAGCGAATGATTCTGAGAGAAAACGTGCCAGATGTCTGTTTGCTAATGAAACAAACGCTACTTTCATGCATATTATCAGATAAATCTCGCGCTCTTATTTCAAGGTCGTTGTTAATGCTGTGGTTAATTTTAAAAGTTTCCTTCGTATATTCGGTTCATCCGCATTGTTTAAAAACATTTATCATTCAATGGATCTGTGCGTATGATTTAGACACTTACATTTTTGCTCCGTCCATGCAATAAATAGGCCTACAGCTGTCAACGGCTCCGGTAACTCCGTCGGTAAGATGCAGAGAGCCATTGACAAACTACAGAAAAGTAAAACTACTTCACGTTAGCATTACTGGACACGAGTCCTATTGATCACACGTCAGCTGCGTCAGAGACGAACGGAGCGCGAGCGCAATCCTGTGACAGTCTCAAGCCGCTTGTCCACCAGCGTCGGATCAATTTTTGTTCCGACGCGACGCCTGTGACGTTTTCGCTGCTTGGGGGCGGAATTTGTGGGCTGGACATTGTACGGACATCATTTGTGAAGCTTTGGAGGGAAAAATACTTTTTTATCATGTATTTATCATTTTGCAATGGATCGACGACGAAGACTCGCTATCAGGAACCGGGTGATCAGCATTGCGGTGTTGTACCTGCGTTGGAAGAGGGGGAGACGGCAGTTCTGGGTCCATCCCATCCTGCTTGGCGTTTCTATATATGTCCAGGCTGGAATCATATATAACCGGAAAGTTAGAGACCGCAATAATTAATTTTTCCTCCATTTTCGCGCCTGGAACTTTAAATATGAAACCATAGCAACGGCCATACACAAATTCTCGCCGCCGAGTTTCCATTGGCTGCTGCCCCGCGTTTTGACGCTCTCATTTGCATAAAGTATCCACCGAGATACTTTTTTGACGCGCTGCTGTTGACCAAATCGACGCGACGCGACCCATCATGCTTTGCGGGGCGTTTTTGCTGCCTGACGTAGTTCCATAGGAAATGAATGGGCTTTGACGTCGCGTCAGAAATCGAGACGCTGGTGGACAAGCGGCTTCAAGCGGTAAACAGTGGAGCGCGTGAAGGACAGATAAGAGGCACGATTCACGAACATTCTTCAAGGTCTCCATTAATTCATGCGTGTAGTAATTTAATGTGTATACATTTTGAAAGCATTGAATCGCTATAGAAATCTCGATTCATTCGATTCTGAGCATTTTGAATCGATTGCTGTCCAAGATCGGCGATTCACGATTCAAAAATCATGTTTCAAGATCGATGCATATGATTCGACAGGGTTTGTAATCGATGCATCGAGAAAACGAGTGAATCGTTACACCCCTAGTAATTATGTTCATATGTTCATAGTTCTGCCTATAGTGTACATACACTTTTACATAATACACCTGTATAGTATGTTCATAGCACACCTATCTGTATATCATGCTAATAGTATTTAAAATCTGTAAATTATGTTCATAATACTTATCTGCAGTGTTTGGAATAACGGCGTTTAAAAGAACGGCGTTAGGTAACGACGTTATTTTTTCAGTAACGGGGTAATCTAACAAATTACTTTTCCCGTCGTTACAACACCGTTAACGTTACTGAACGTTAAATGCGGTGCGTTACTATGCATTGGTTTAATATGCAATTCGAACGCACCCCTGGCTCACACAGCGAGTGAGCAGGTGGGTTAATAACGAGATAAGCGATTATGATTGGCTAAGGCAGAGTCATGTGTTTCATGGTAGCCAATCAGAGCCACTGTTTTTACACACACGCGCCAGCGGCGCCAAACACACACAGTCACACACACGCAACAGCTACACAGAGATTCGCAGCAGCAGCAGCAGCAGAGATGGCGAGTCAGGAGCAATGCGATGAAAAGTTGGCATTTTCAAGGTGGAGATATAAGCACTACTTCAAATTCATTGTAGTCAAAGGCAAGAACGTGCATGTAATGTGTACATGTAATGTGTGACACACGCATCTACAAAGCTAGTGGCCAAAAACACTTTTCTTACAAAGAGTGCAGGATAAAACCCTTGCTGTCTGTTGACGTGCAATACATCTCGAAAGTTATGTACGAACACCTGTCTGTTCTACTCATTTCAACTGACTTGTGAAAACTGCTAAAAAAAAAAAAAATTCTTTGACATATAGCAACTTTTTTTTTTTTTTTTTTTTTTTTACAGTAACGCAAATAGTTACTTTCCGTGGTAACGAGTTACTTTTATTATAGAGTAATTTAGTTACTAACTCAGTTACTTTTTGGAACAAGTAGTGAGTACCTATAACTAATTACTTTTTTAAAGTAACGTTCCCAACAGTGCTTATCTGTACAGATATTGTAGACTTTGTATATTCTGTACTTACTGCTTATTGCACTTCTGGTTAGATGCTCACTGCATTTCGTTGCCTTGTACCTTACATGTGCAGTGACAATAAAGTTGAATCTAATCTAATCTAATCTAATCTAATGATGATGAAGAAAAACGTGTCTAAAGGCACAGCTTCGTATAGAACGTCTACTCTTTCATGAATTAATCAAAAACAGAGATTTTGAAATGGCTTCTCAGTTAAACAGAGCTCTTTCATTCTGGCTCAGTTACTGCATCTCAGAAGCAAGATCAGAAGCAGTGTGGAGTTTAGACAAACTGACTGAGGAGGACCCTTAATGGAAGTCCACAATAAAACTTTTTCATTTTTTTTTCTTCAGTACTTTTTGGAAATGTGTTTTAATTATATAGTTCAAAATAACATAGTATGTATTTATTTATTATTGTTATAATTATATTATATTTATATGTTGTATTTAAGTTTTAAAAGTAAATAAAGTATTATACCAACTTGTGTAAATAAATGAGACATATACACTGTCTGACTATGCAGAACAAATTCACTTGTGTGGAAAGTCAGTCTTAATGTCTGGAAATGAGAGAAATGTGAACAATGCTATGACCAGCATTCAGTTTACTGTATAGGGATGTCAATCATTCCTTTTGTTTTTCTCATTTAATGAACGATCAGTGTAGTACTTCACTCTCTGAATGCTGATGATCTGATCTCTGCACCAAACAAACCACTGAAGTGTTTAAACTGGGAGCCTGAACAGTCCTATTCATACTAATCTCCTTTTGCTCCAAGATATGTTTATTTAGCAAGAGTAAACACAATTTTATGAAACACATGCACATACACACACTTAAGTAGAGCAGTCAGCAGTTCTCAGGGGAGCAAGCTGGAGCACAGCCAGACGCAAAGAAGTCAGTAAACACAAAGAAATTAAATACTGTAATATAGGTGAGAAACCTGATTCAGTACAGAAAAAGAATGCAGGTGGTAAGTGAAATATCATTACATTTTATATTGATTATGGAAGCAGCTATTCTTCAAATGAAGATCAAATAATAGAGAACAACTATTAATTCATATATATATATATATATATATATATATATATATATATATATATATATATATATATATATATATATATATATATATATATATATATATAATTAATATTTTTATACATGTTAATAATATCTATATGATGATTTTTATGTGGTATTATATGTAGCAAAGATGTATTACAGATACATAAACATAAAACATTGTATAGATATATATGTTAATATATGTAACTGTTCCATGTCTAATAGGTTTCATATATGTTTTTACACCATATGGCAATGTTTCATATATGGATATATATTTTATTTTCATATGGGATATTATAAAGTCCCTTTGTAGACATTCAGTTTTGTAAATTTTGACTCCCAAAATGCATTTAGCACACATATTGTAAGTGTGTTCGTGCCATTATCTAATTTGAATCAGATGCTAAATAACAGACGCAGAGGGTGCAAATACATGGCACAGTTTATTCCAAGTAAACATTTCACTCAACACTTTTTGTGTATTCTATACAGCTGAAAGTATTTTGTCTACAAGTCTTCAATAAATAAGTACATTACCTAAAATAGATCGCCATCAGTGCTGTATGATATAACAGACCTCCTCAGTCCAGAGCTATTTAGCCTAGGCACGACAGCATGAGATGATGGATGGTCTATTGGTCTATGATAAATGAACTTTTCAGACCCTCTGAGGATTCATAGAAAAGGCAGTACTTTCTGTGTGAGTCATACACACTCATCCAGTACAGTTGCTTATGGACTCTCATCTATTTTATGATTGATCATGGCAGCAGACAGCAAATGACGCCAGATTAAGGATCAATAAAGCTCCTGACACTGATCAATTTCACAAAGATTTCAAAGCAGCTTTTAATCTCCCTGGTTGCCAACAAACAGCTAAACATTGTGATGGAGACACATAATAATAAACATGAGAAGGAATGAACTGTGAAAGGTTATTTATAATTAGAAGGCTCCCATAATGAACGGATACTTCTAATAGCCTGTCTTGTTGCAATTTGTGAATATTCCATTTGACGTCAATGTTTGAAAAGGTAACATATCTACGGAAAGAATAAAACTGAATCACATATTTGTCATACAAACAACATTCTTTTAGCTGTCCTTCCTGTAATGTCACATCACTGTTTGACACGTTCATTAAAGCTAATGAATGGTACTATTAGCACATCATTGGGAGCCTTGCAGTTTTAAACATTACAATTTAAATATTTCAGCACTGAGATTAAATTATTCATTTGAACAACATAAGAGATAATTAAATAATAAGAGAAAAGAAATTAGCAGCACCATAAACATAAAAATGAGCTCGTTTACCATTAAACTTCCTTCTTGTACAAGGAAGGAGATGAGCTAAAGGAAGTAAAGCATATTATAGAGCCAAACTTGCACTGATATGAAATTATTTAATAACTCTTTCCCCGCCGGAATTTTTGAAAAAAGGTGCCAGCCACTGCCAGTGGTCTCCAGTATATTTTGCTGTATGAATATTTGAAATTGTAATACACCAAAAAAAAGATCAGAGCCTCTACTTAAAAAAAAAAAAAAAAAAAAAAAAAAAAAAAAAAACCTTTTAGCATTCTTGTTTTTATCAACACTTGAATATAGGTAGGTTTTACAAAAATGCATAATTTTGAGCAAAACGTTGAGAAGATCGCAAAAAAATCGCTTCCATCAATACCTTCAAAGCTTGCACAGATATATATATATATATATATAGCACTTCCTAGATCAACATTTTACTCCGTAACATTATGCAGTTTTCATTTATATGCTGTATATTGCTGATGATAGCATTATTTTTCATATGCATCTCTTTACATAAGAGTTTCTCCGTCCTGTTCACATGTGTTTTTGTTCGGGAGGTTTTGTACTCGTTCAGAAGATGTGTAATAGCGCCCCCTAGTGTATAACAATGAAAATACAAAAAGACGTAAAAACTCGTCAATGTCAGGGAAAGAGTTATCTTATCGATTAGGCTCGTCAAAAGAATGTGAGAAACACTGAAAAAGCAAAACTCCATTTACTCCAAGAGTAAATTATTAGGGTTTTAATGATTCCACTAGCACTTCAAAGGACCTACAATTGTTACCATAAAGAGTTAACTCTACCTGATTGAACCAATACGATTTTGTTGGTATATATTAATGCATTTAAGTTGATTCAATTATGTTAAATAATATTTTTTGGTTCTTCAATTTTGGATTTTAAAATATTGCATTCAAAGAAATACAAATACAACTGAATAAAACGGGAAACTTGACAAAAACATGAACTTGAATTCTTGGGTCAATTCAATGAACATTTGAGCCTTCGTGAAGTTTGTTGTTGAAAACTGGGCCAAGATGACTGGAAGTATTTTCCTTGTGCAGTTAGAAGAGTGGAAAGGTTTTATAGAAGGTATGCTGGAAGATTCTTGATGGTCTCACATAACCCTTGACAAATCAATGTTTGTCTTTAATACAGCTACTTAAGGTTCTTGCCAACACTTGCACTATGGCAGCTGTCTTTTTAAGAGACTAAACTAGTTTTTATATTGGACTGCGGAAAACTTCTTAGATGTGAAAGATTATTTCAAGCTAGACAAACAAAAACAAAAATTTTTCCCTTAAAATGATAACTGAAGTGAAATATTGGATATTTCATAATTATCATAAGGACAGGTAAAAATTCTAAAGCGGTTTGCCTACTTCAATTATGAGTTATTAATATTACTAATGTCATTAATAATACATTAATAATTAGTAGTAATTTCTATCAGTGAATTATCAGCGAAAAGAAAAAAATTGATATGTGCCATGCCAGAGTAAACCTATTCATCCCAAAGTAGTCTTGTGTTTATTTTACAATAACAATAGAAATGAGACTTTATGAATTCAAAATAGGCCCATTGCTAACAAGAACCAGCCAGAGTCAGGGTGGAAAGATGATATAAATCCTAAAATGAAATTGACTAATCTAGGCGCTTGGTTGGAAGCCCACCGGTCGGAACGTAGTAAAGATATTTTCCATCTCCTGATAGAAGAGCCAGATGTGCGCACATAAGTCATTCCACACATCTTCAGTTCATTTACAAATCTTATCATAATGGAGACAGGCCCAATCATAATTCAAACACACTCAGATCTGCTCAGGGAGGAAAGCAAAACACTCTATCCTGCCAAAATGGTGTGGTCCTAAAAGAGACTGCTAAGCAATACTGAAACGAACAAAAACTGTCCGTATCTTGTGACAGGAAAGAAAATAATGGGGAAAATCTGAAAATAATATCGCAACTATTTCTTATTTTTTCCTCGGTTATAAGGTCTCTAACCTAAAGACGCTGAGATTACAGAGGAACAATAAAAGAATGTCTGAGTGAACATTATGAATGAAGAATGGATGAGCAGACAGACAAAGACGGAGCCAAACAGACAAACATAATAAAATCCAGGAAACTAAAAAGGTACAATTACACCTCAGTCTGAATGAAAAACAGATGTGGCTAGTATTCACCTGATCCTGTACTTTATCCTTAGCTATAGATCAAAATGAAACTACAGAAATCAAATGCAGCAATGGTAGATGAGATATATATTATGATAGGATGTAATTAAAGTGAATGACAAGTTAATTCATCTTGTTCACATTCAGCAGGGTCAGGATTGCAAAGATGGTCATCCCAAAGCTTCTTTCACTAAGAAAAGCTAGTTTCATTGCTAGCTGATTGAGTGTATATTTGTGTATATGTAGGTCAGTTCTATTAGACAGTGCCTTCTAAACTCTGTAAAAAAATTGATTGTGTTGTGATTTTAAGTTAGTATAATATAAAAGACTATGCCAGACTTTCAGAAACTATGCCAGACTTTTATTCACAACATGATAATGAACAAGATAAAACAATGCAAAAGTATGGAAATTAAGTGCTAAAGTTAGCTATTGTTCAGTCAGGGTTTAAAAGTTGGTTTGAGGGAGTTATAACTAACAGGATTGAAAGTAAAAAGGAGGACAGGAAAATGTAATTATCACCAATTCAAATGATTGTAAAACATGTATTTCTATAACTGTGAAGAAAAACAAAAATAAAAACATAATAATAATAATAATAATAATAATAATAATAATAATAAACAGTACAGCTCCCATTTCTCGGCAACATCTGTTCTTCTCAAATTACATTATTAAAAAAATTACTTCACTGTGATATTCACATGCTCACTAAATAGAATAATGCGAAAACTAACTTCAATAATATCCATAAAAGTGACTTTGTCCAATATATTTAGATCACAAATGATGATGATAGCGAAGTGTACTCAATAACAGAAATTAAATATATACTGTCTGCAGGTGAGGCCATTATTTATTGGACATTACTTTTTTTCTGGATGCACATAATTTGCTTTCTGCGACATTAGTATTTAATTTTTCACTTTTCTTAATGTTTTACATTAATGCTATGGAAATGGCACAACTTCACACTGGCATAATATGGATTCAGTTTAGATAAGTGTGACTATAAACAAGCTGAGAGAGACATTCATCCTTGGTAAAACAGATGCAGTGATAGGACTTTTCACAAGCCCATATACCACTAAAACATTTATAGAACATAATGGGGTATGGTATGAAACAAGCACGCTGTCTTCCAGCAGAAATGAATGGATGTCCTTTGATAGTGTTTTAGCAGCTGTCTAAGCCTTTTCACATTCTCTCTCACTTTGACTTTCTCCTTCTCCTCCCTGTTTTCTCTCTTTAATCTCTAACTGTTCCCCTTTCTCTAATCTTTCAGATAGGCTGTGTTATATACTTTTATAAATATCGATAGATCATGCTTTGTTAGAATCCTTTGTTGAATGTGTGTAGTTTCTGCAGAACTCAAACAAAACTGACTGTTTAACACACACTCTTTGTGTGTTGTGAATTTTGAATCTTAATCTATATGTACAGTTAGGCTGTAAATATTATCAGACCACCGTTGTTTACACACTGCACGACTATTTGGGGTAGAATTCACATGCTGCTGTGTTCACATTGCATGATGGATCTGCGACAGGAGGTTACACACTGCATGACTTTACAATAGGAAAATCACAGACAACTCTGTTTGGTCCTCAAGTTATTAAAAATGGTAACGTTTTTACTAAACGTTCCTCCCTTTCTTTGGTCCAAATAGACCAAGAAGGAGTCTTTCTCGGAACCAAAGCCATGCTTGCTGATATTGTGGTCTTGACTCCTCCCTGACCTTCCCACTGCCCTGTATCTTGCTCTCATTGGCTGTAGGTCATCGCCGATGTATTTTTCAGTCAGAACTCATTTCAGACAGCAGGATTTTGAATCGCCGACAGGTCCAGATATTTGGCATGGCAAATATTTCATGGGCATTGGTGACGAGCAGGCAATTATCTCAGATTGTGTCTTTGATAATTCACACTGCGTGATTTTCACTAACGTGAATGAGGACCAATTTGCATTTGTTGGCAATTTTGCAAAACCTGTCAGTGAGTGAAAATCGGGGCTAAAATCGTGCAGTGTGAACTCGGCATAACTCTTTCAAGTATTCAGTATCATAATGTTTTTTAAGTTAGTATAATACAAACCCGATTCCAAAAAAGTTGGGACACTGTACAAATTGTGAGTAAAAAAGGAATGGAATAATTTACAAATATCATAAACTTATATTTTATTTACAATATAATACAGATAACATATTAAATGTTGAAAGTGAGACATTTTGAAATGTCATACTAAATATTGATTTTCTAGACACGTAAAAACTACACAAAATCTCGAGTGAGGTATTACTGCTGTATTTTAAAATGTGAAAATACCTTGAGCTCTTGTTAAACACAGGCCTTATTTCAAACATTTAACCAAAACACATTCAAAAAGTCTATTGATTTCAACACAGTGGAACCAGAAATCCAAAACTCCTACCATGTTTCTAGGTTTTAGTTTAGTTTGACTCTATTGACTCTGATCCAATATTGTCAAGCTGTTCTGGATGTTCAAACCAACAGAGTGATAAAGGCACAAAGCCACAGAGAGGTAGGGGAGTTCTGGGAAGAAATGTAAAGTTACAACAATTCTAAAAACAACAAACAAGATTTAATTTGCACAGAAATACAAATTATATTAGGTTTAGCAGGTATGAATAAAGAATAAATGTGTGTTTGTGTGCATTTGTCAAACATCTGTCTCCAACCATGCTGTTTCTGTAAGATCCAAAGGTAGAGCTGCTGTAAAGTGTCTGTGGATGCATCTGGAAGATTTCATTGTCAAATTAGCCAGCTGAATACATATTACACGTTCTCTTGTTGTTCTTGAGCTCTAATCCTGTTAACCCTCCTGTTGTGTTGGGGTCAATTCAACCCAAACCTGATTTTCTAGCTGCTCAAAATATTGGTTAAACTATTTATTCCAGTTAAGGTCATAAATGTGTGTGCATAGAAGTTTTTTGTCTGTTGTTCTTTTGTTTTTTAAGGCAGTACAGCTTTAGCTATGACTTAGAATTGTTTCTTTATGTAGTTGAGTTTCTCCGAAAATGTCAAAGGATGTTTTTGGTTGTTAGCTTTTTGGATCTGAATTACTAGACAGAAAAGAAGTATGAGAAACCCATTACCCTCTCACAAAAAAAGGCAAGGAGGAAGTACAGCTAGCAATAAAAAGACCTACTACTTACCCCATATAGTGTCAAATTTTGGCAATTAGCATGAAAACAAAAAGTAGGTCTATTTGACCCCCAACACAATAGCTATACTCACTTTTTGAAGACAACAGGTGGGTTAACCTAAACTGAGGCCCACCTTACTCATCTCTGTATAAACTCTCACTGACATATCTATTCTGAAATGATTAAAGTGACTAAAAGTCAGTGCTATGATGACACTGGTAGTTTTAATCTTTAATACACATGATGGATGGTTTGGTGAAAAACTTTGTAACGCTACAAGACAGAAAGGCAGTTTCTCAGGAGTCTCAAGCTAAGAACGAATACTCACCCGTCTGTTCATGCTTCATCAATTATTTATCAGGGGAAATTGAAAAAGGCTGTCTTTAAATATTACAGCAAATCTGAGACACATCATACTACATAGGCTTCCAGTGTGTTTGTAGTATGCATAGAGTCATGCTTTTCTAGGATCACTTTTGTGTCAGGGTTTAAATGGACTTATTAATGGTTTACTATCATTTCCACATTTCTACATTAAACACTGAGAAGATGGTGTAGTGGTGCTCAAAAATACTCAGATCTGCAATGTAGCAGATGCTGGGCTTTCTGTTGCCATGGAGAACCTTGCAGTTTAAGCTCTGCTGTATAATGTGTATCCACCAGACCTGATGTAAAGAGGTGAGCAGCACACACATACACACATGAGACACTGTTATATTGCATTGTGAGTCCTATCCTTGTTCAGTTTTTGAAAATCATAATGTTATAGGACTAGTTCATCCAGTATTGAAAATTATGTGATGATTTTTTTACCCTCATATTTTTTCAAACCTGTATGAAAAATAGAGAAACTTTAAGGAATGTAGTGGTAGTGGTACTGCACTCTTAAGAAATGTTTCTTGGGCATCAAATAAGCACATTAGACTAATTTCTGAAGCATCATGTGACACTGAAAACTGGAGTAATAGCTGCTGAAAATGTAGCTTTGCACCAGGAATAAATTATATTTTGAAATGTTTTCATGTAGAAAACAGTTATTTGCAATTGTAATCATTTCACAATATTAAGGTTTTGATCTAATTAATGCTGCCATGATGAGTATAAAGAGACTCTCAAAAACATCTTACAGACCCCTAAATTTTGATTGGTATAATGAATGCACTTGAAATGAATGAGGATTGGCGCTTCTGAGCTTCAAAATGGACACAAAAGCATAAACATACCCTTTCCAAGGGTTCTGAAGTAATAGAATAGTTTTGGATGGTCCACAAAACAGGTCCAATTGATACATTTAGAAATGCTATATATATATATATATATATATATATATATATATATTCACCCATTCACACACTCATTCACACACCGACTATATATATATATATATATATATATATATATATATATATATATATATAGGAAAATAAGTAACCTAAAAATGATAACATCTACTGTTAAGTTAACTGGTTTTATTCAAGTCAACAATATTATTTAATTTCACTGAATCAACCTAAATACATCAATTTATACCAACAAAGGGTTTACAGGTTAAATCAGGTAGAAATATAAGGTAACGATTGCACAACCTACATTAACAATTAATTTTGGCAGATTAAACAAAGCAATTAATAGTACACATAAATGGCATGCCATTTGTAATAGTACAAATGGCATGCTCTTCTAAGAGCTACAAAAGAACTAAAAAGTATTTGCTATCAATGTGATCCCAGGTGTGAAGGATTACCACATGTATGTGTATGTGTACAGTAAGTGTGTGTATTTAGGGGATTATTTTAGAGGAGGTTAGCTGCTATTGAGTGAGTCCACCCCATTTGAACTCCCGCAGAGACTCTTAACACAGATGTAAAGGTCACAATGGGGTCTACGAAAACCTGAACTCTGCCCATCTGTTACAGACACTCTCTAGCTTTCATCTTTTTCTCCACTTCTTTTTCCTCTTTCCTCTGTCTGTCACAATCATTATCTCCCTGCTTCCACTTTTTAATTGTTCCTCTATTTAAAGAACCCCTTGTTCGCATCTGTTCTCCTGTGGTGCAGTTCTAGCCCTTAGATCTGTTTTACCAGGACTCAAATTATGCAAAAAAGAAAAAGAAGGAAAATCCAAAATCCAACACAAAATCTACACTGAAAAACAATCATGGCATTTATGCAAAGTGCATTTTTATATTTATCTAATTGAAAATCAGGATTTCCGCAAATTATACTCCACATGGGAAAGAAAATAAAGAAATAAACCAAAGAGAAGAAAATGGTTTAAATATTATTCTGCCTGACACCGAGTGATGATTACTGTTTTTTATAAAAAACATGCTTTTTTATTATTTTTTATTAAAAACATTTAAAAAAAATTTAGTAGTAATGCATGGCAGAAAATATGATATTTTAATAAGACATCACAATAAAAATAAATATTATGGTCTTTGAAAGGTGTCTTAACACAGTGTAATTCAGCTGTAATAAACATTGACTAACAAAGTATTTTTAGTTTTGTCTTAACATATTTACACATTTCAGCTTATTTTGTTTACGTCAAATTAAGTTTTTAAAAAGCCAAAAAAATAAATAAATAATTATATATTGACCAACAATAAGTAACATTTTGGCTTTAAAGAAAATATATTATTTCAGTATGGTATATGGACTTAATAAACAAAAAATAATCTTTGTATGAATGCTTTTGTTAAAAAATTAAAAAAATAAATATTTTTAATTGAAATTAATTGGCCTAGTGGTTAGAGAGTTTGACTTCTAACCCTAAGGTTGTGGGTTTGAGTCTTGGGCCGTCAATACCAAAACTGAGATGCCCTTGAGCAAGCTGCTCCGTGTGTGTGTTCATGGTGTGTGTGTTCACTGCTGTGTGTGTGCACTTTGGAAGGGTTAAATGCAGAGCATGAATTCTGAGTATGTCACCATACTTGGCAGTGTGTCACATCACTTTAGGTTTTCACCACACCATAAACATAATTAGAAGAAAACTAATAAATTTGGCTTTAACAAATTAGAGTATTTTTTTTAAGTTGATACAAAGTATCTTTATTCAGTTTATGGTAAATGCATGGTAAACAAAAACAAAAAATGAAACAAGAAGAGTTACACAAGTCAGCCAGAGGGATCAACATCTCTGTGAAAATATGGCCTGGGAGAGATGCGACAAGACATCTGTTCCTTCTTCCTCTCACACATGCATGCTCTCGGCTTCCTATTTTCCTGCACACCTCTCTTCCTTTTACAAATTTCTCATTCCTCCTGTTCTTCCTCTCGGGCAACTGGCTGGTGTTCTCAGAATTTCAATATGAAGATATGACCTCTCAATGTCCCAAAAATAATATACCCTGATTCTACTTGTGTGTGTATGCACTAAAAATGTTACCTAAAAATGGTGAGATCTAAACAAACATGTCTAATTAAAAAATATTATTTAACATCAATGAACCAACATTGAGTATGTACATAAATCTATACCGACAAAACAAGTCAATTGCAGGTCATAACTTTTAACAGTGATGGACTTTTTGTTGTTTTGAAATCCTTGTCAGTTGTAAAAGAAGTGATCTGCAGTATAAGACCTACAGTGTTACCCCTTTTACAAATAATCTTAGTTCAGGGGTAGAAAAATCTCTCATAATTTACTTAAACTCTATTTGTTTTAAACCTGTACGAGTTTCTTTCTTCCACCGAACACAAAAGAGGATATTCTGTGGAAGTCAATGGCTACTGTCAACTGTTTTGTTGCCAACATTCTTCAAAATATTTTCTCATTTCAACAGCGGAAAGAAAGAAACAGGTCTGGAACACCTTGAGGGTGAGTAAATAACAGGTTTTTCATTTTTGGGTGAACAATCTCTTTAAAGGGAATGAGTCAACTTCATCATCAGTCTGGACTGGATAATTGTGAGTGCATTTTGCAAGAAATGTTCCCTATCTGTCAGTCACTACAAGGTCACTTGGGAGCCCCAATCATCTCTGACTTTAAGAATTAACACCAATGAAATTTGGCTAGTGGATTTTGCATACCTGAACCACACCACATGCATACATATAAATAGGCGACAGGTGCATCCACTTTTCAGATTTTTGCTTCGGAGATGAGTGGATGAACGTGTTGATCTCCACAAAGCCATTCATCATCTGTCTGGAAGCTGTTCTGGTTGGCGTGATTGTGCGAACAGCGTTGTCCCTGTCTGTAGCGATTCCCCTGGGCACTTCAACTAAAAGAGCAGATTTCCTAAAAGAGCCGTTCCGTCCATGTCCTTTTGGTTGAAGTTGTTACCTGTCTTCTGAGGATGGACACAATCATTGTTTTCAGTGTCTGGGCATCCAACATGCTGAAGCATTTTGAAGCATATGAGCATGGCTTTGCTGCGATCTCGCCTTTCTTTTGTAAAAAGAGTGGCACCCTCTGCAGCTACCTGTTCTGGTCTCTCTGGCTTGAGCAGAGAACCACGGCTGGTGATCTGGGAGGTCTGAGGGTTACAGTAAAAGCTTCTCTGCCAGCTCCCCACTGACCTCTTACTCCTCATGCAGCAAAGATCCCTTTTGGTTCCAGAGTTGATGGCCATGCTTGCCTTAGCAGCGATGAGCATCAGCTGCATGCTTTGTGTTATGTGACACTGTCGAAGGCTTTGCCCAGCAGTTCTGACCAGCGCCATGGGCATTATCCTGTGCCCTCCAGAGCCGCTCCACCCTGAGCTGAATCGACACCTAGGCCGGCACGTCAAGCCTCTCGAAGGAGTGCAGCGCCCCCCACATCCAAGCCAGCCCCTAAGTCGTCTAGGAAGATGACAAAGCGGCCCTGTCGTGGGCAACCCAGAGATGTGAGAATCTGCTCTTTTCAAGGAGACGGCGAGGATAGCACCGCTCCCTCTCCTGGAGGAGGCCCGGGTGGAGAATCTTTTGTTTCATTTTGTTTCTGTTCCGCCGTTGGCTCACTTAGGGAGTTCTGTGAAGATGAGTCAGAATGTAACATCCAGCTCTAGTCCCCGTGTGTACCTTGATTGTTCCTTGGGTGCCACTTGTATATGGCTTGCTCATCTCGCTTTTTCGCACATGTTTGAGCTCCCATTCAAGATGCAGATGCAGAAGCACATTATCAGATGCATCCAACCCCAGGATTGGTTTAGGGTAGGGTTAGGTGATGTCAACAGAATAGGCATTGGACGATGTCTACAGTGAAACATCATGATGGATGATGACATCTGAGGTGGGGGTGTGTGGTAGGGTTGGGGGTTTTAGTGGGTGTGCCTGAAGTGTAAATCCGTATTCAGAAAGGCATGGAAAACAACAATTGGTAATGGTTGCCTGTTACATTACAGTACATAAAATTCTCCAAAAAGGACCTCCTTTCTCAGGGGCTTGGCACCATATGACACCCGTTTCTAGATCTGTGGAACCTCCATGTGTGGCTCCTGGATGGGACATGGCGGACTTGAGTTGGTGGACACCATCACTCAGGCTAGAATTCCCTTGACAAGGCTAGCCTATGCACTGAAGTAGAATCTGTTCACAAACTGGTGTTCTTATACCCAAAAAGACCATTGGAGATGCACGATTAGAGTAGTGCTTTCTTTCCTGCAAGAAAGGTTGGGATTAGTTTGTGGGCGTCTCTGTTAATTGTCATCAGCAACAGCTGTCACTCGTTACTCATCCCTATATATTGGCTTGTCTAGCGTCTTGTGTTCGTGAGAGCGTTGTTTCATGTTTGTAACCTATGCCTTGCTTTCTTGTGTGTTCCACTCTACACAACCCACCACCAAGCAACACCACTTACCTTTGGCCCGCTTCCCCGCAGTTCCTGTGTCACCCTCTCCTGCTGCCACCTCACCTCCGCCTTCCGGATTCGTCATTCCTCACCACCATCTTGGACTGTGCATTCCTCCCAGCGTTATTTGTGTCTCAGTTTTGTATTGTCTCATTGTCTTCATTAAATCTCATTAATCTCGCACTTGCTTCCTGCCACTCCTTCACCCAGTCATTACAGAACGCTCTCACCCACCATGGAAGCAGCAAGCACCACTTCACTGTCTGAATACATTCACCACAGCGTCAATCGCATGGATCAGCAGCAGGAGAGCATAGTGAACACCGGACGCGCGATCCAAGCGCTGGTGACACAGGTGTCCGAGTTCACCCAGCAGATTCATCAACTCACCTCTCCCACTGCGCCCACCGCACCGCCTGCGCTGCCCGTCCCCCGGGAGACCTCCCATGAACACTTCCGGCCCGAGCCGCGACTTCCGGCGCCAGAGAGTTACTCCGGTGAGCCAAACTTTTGCAAGACTTTCCTTAACAAATGTTCCATGCATTTTGCATTGCAGCCCTGCACCTTCTCGACAGAGGAGTCCAAGGTTGCGTTTGCTCTTACCCTACTCTCTGGAAGGGCCGCCTTATGGGGGACGGCGGTGTGGGAGAATCAACATCCGTGTTGCGCCTCGTGCCACTCCCTCTCCGAAGAGATGAAACGGGTCTTCGATCGAGCCGCGGCCGGCAGGTAGGCTGCTCCTCAGCTCTCGGACCTGAAACAAGGAAAATCATCAGTGGCGGACTATTCCATTCAGTTCCGCACCCTGGTGGCCGCATGCCAGTGGAACGAGGCGGCGCAGTGGGATTGATTCCTGCATGGGCTGGCCGACCGTGTTCAGAAGGAGATCTACCTCCTCAAGCTGCCCCCAATGCTCAACGGCCTAATCGACCTGGCCCTTCGGGTGGACGCTCGGATTAACTGCCTGGGTAGACAAGTCAGTCCTACACGCCATTACGTCTCTCCGGAAAGGGGCCGCTCGAGTCGAGAGAACATGGTTGGTCCCGTCTACGATCACGAACCCATGCAGGTGGGTAGAGCTCGGCTTTCCTGGAGGGAGAGAGAGCGGAGGAGGTCCCAAGGACTGTGTTTATATTGCGGTGGCTCGGGGGATTCCATCCATTCCTGCCCAGTAAAAAGCGCCAGCCCGGTAGTAAGTTTGAGACTACTATCGGGTGGGATCTCCACCGGGAAGTCCTCAACCACATCATCGACTCTCCTTCCGGTGAAACTGCGGTGGGAGAACCACTCTCACGACTGTCATGCCCTTCTGGACTCTGGGGCCGAAGGTAATTTCATTGACTCTCTCCTTGCACGTCACTTGAACCTTCCTGTGTCTCATCCCATCCAAGTCACCGCACTCAATGGCCAGGAACTGCCACACGTCACCCACTACACTGAACCGATCACTCTGCTCACCTCAGGCAACCACAGTGAAACCATATCCTTTTACCTCATGGACTCCCCTGTAGCTCCCATTGTTTTAGGTCACCCCTGGTTAATCAAACATAACCACGAGTGGATTGGGGTTCCAACACTGTCACCTTGTGGAGTGAAAGTTGTCATGAGTCTTGTCTGGTTTCTGCTTGTCCTGTTGTGCCTGTTTCTGTCTTTCAGAAAGAGACCATGGTGTTATAAAACGTGCCCGTAGAGTACTTGGATCTGAAGGAGGTGTTCAGTAAGTCCCGTGCTGCTTCTCTTCCTCCGCATCGTCCCTACAACTGTGCTATAGATTTAGTGCCGGGTAAGTCTCCACCTAAAGGCAAACTTTACTCTCTTTCTATTCCGGAGAGGGAGGCCATGGAGAAATAAATTTCTGATTCCTTGGCATTGAGGTTCATTCGCCCTTCCTCTTCTCCAGCGGGGGCGGGATTCTTTTTTGTGGGTAAGAAGGATGGTTCTCTGCGACCTTGTATTGACTACCGAGAGCTGAACAACATCACAATAAAGAACACCTATCCATTACTGTTGATGTCTTCAGCTTTCGAGAGGTTACAGGGAGCATCCGTATTCACAAAATTGGATTTACGTAACGCTTATCATTTGGTCCGCATCAGGAAGGGGGATGAATGGAAAACCACCTTTAACACCCCTAGAGGGCACTTTGAATATTTGGTGATGCCGTTCGGGCTCTCCAACTCGCCAGGGGTTTTCCAAGCACTCGTTAATGACGTGTTGAGAGACATGGTAGATCAGTTTATATATGTTTACCTGGATGACATACTGATTTTTTCTTCATCTCTCCAGGAACATGTTCAACTTGTCAGACGAGTGCTCCAGAGATTACTCGAGAATGGGCTTTTTGTCAAAGCGGAGAAATGCGTATTCTATGCACAGTCTGTTCCCTTCCTAGGGTATATCGTCTCATCCGAGGGAATACGTATGGATCCTGACAAAGTTAAGGCTGTGATAGATTGGCCATCTCCAGATTCCCGTAAGGCCCTACAGCGGTTTCTGGGGTTCGCCAATTTCTATCGGCGTTTCATTCGTAATTTCAGCCAACTAGTCTCACCCCTGACGGCCTTGACCTCCCCCAGTACTCCGTTCGGGTGGTCGGATGCAGCCGAAACTGCATTTACCAACCTCAAGAGCCGCTTCCTTTCGGCTCCCATCCTTGTAGCCCCTGATCCCACACGGCAGTTCGTGGTGGAGGTCGACGCATCAGAGGTGGGGGTAGGAGCAGTTCTTTCCCAACGTGCTGCTTCGGACGATAAAATGCATCCCTGCGCATTTTTCTCTCATCGGTTATCTCCTGCTGAACGCAATTATGACATTGGTAACAGAGAATTGTTGGCCGTCAAATTAGCTTTAGAGGAGTGGCATCACTGGTTGGAAGGTTCAGGGGTACCTTTCATTGTTTGGACCGATCACAAGAATTTAGAGTACATTATAACTGCCAAAAGACTCAATTCCAGGCAGGCTCGGTGGGCACTTTTTTCCGGTCATTTTGATTTTACTCTGTCGTACCGCCCCGGGTTCGAAAAATGTCAAACCCGATTCTTTGTCATGTCTTTTTGATCCCTCCGCCCGCTCGGTGACTCCCGAGTGTATTTTTCCTGAGAAAATTGTCGTCTCAGCACTCGTATGGGAGGTCGAATCGAAGGTCAAGACGGCCTTTGAAGAGGTAACGCCTCCGCCCGGTTGCCCACCGAATCATTTAATTGTGCCGGAAGAGTTACGGTCCGAAGTTATTCAGTGGGGTCACTGATCTAACGTTGCTTGTCATCCAGGGATAAGCCGAACCAAGGGGTTAGTTAAACAACGATTCTGGTGGCCACTTATGGCTTGTGACGTCCAAGATTTTGTTTTGGCTTGCTCAGTTTGCACCAGTGGCAGGTCGTCTAACCAGCATCCTGATGGGCTTCTTCAACCGCTGTCTGTCCCTACGAGACCCTGGTCACATATCGAAAGAGTTTTGTAAGTTGCTAGGAGAGATGGTTAGCCTGTCTTCGGGTTATCATCCCCAGAGTAACGGGCAGTCTGAGCGAGCTAACCAAGATTTAGAGAGAACATTGCGATGTTTGATCTCCAAGAATCCTTCTTCCTGGAGCCAACAACTCTCTATGGTGGAGTACACTCACAATTCGTTACCAGTGTCAGCCACGGGCCTCTCTCCGTTTCAGTGCAGCTTACCAGCCACCAGCTTTTCCTAGTCTGGAATCTGAAGTCGCGGTCCCCTCCCCTACCCCACGCATTTGTCCAGAGGTGCCACCACACCTGGACCACAGCCCGCGAGACTCTGCTCCGGATGAGGGAGCGCACTAAGGCCAAGGCCGATCGCCACCGGTCAAAGCCTCCCGTTTACGTCGTGGGTCAAAAGGTGTGGCTTTCTACGAACAATATTCCTCTCCGTTCCGTTTCTAACAAATTAGCTCCCAAATTCATTGGCCTGTTTACTATCACCAAGATCATTAGTCCGGTGACAGTCCGCCTCAAACTACCTCCAGCGTACAGGAGGATACATCCCACCTTCCATGTGTCCAAAATTAAACCCGTGTTTTATTCACGTATTAATCCGCCTACCCCGGTTCCCCCGCCGCCACGTCTCGTAGATGGGGAACCGACCTATTCGGTTAATCGTATTCTGGACTTGAGACGAAGGGGATGAGGATTCCAGTACTTGGTGGACTGGGAAGGTTACGGTCCTGAGGAGAGGAGTTGGGTACCTGCTAGGGACATACTGGATGGGCATACTCCCTTATTGATGATTACAATCAGCAGGTAGGCCCTTCTGGGAACTCCAGGAGGCGTTTGGGGGGGGGGGGGGGTACTGTCACGCTTGGTAAACTGTGATCTCTGGGTTTTGCACTTTGTGGGTGAAGTCTGTGTGTTACGTGTCAGCACTGATTAGTTTGTGGGCATCTCCATTAATTGTCATCAGCAACAGCTGTCACTCATTACTCATTCCTATATATTGGCTTGTCTAGCGTCTTGTGTTCGTGAGAGCGTTGTTTCATGTTTGTAACCTATGCCTTGCATCCTTTTGTGTTTCTGCATTGGATGTCCGTGTCTCCCCGGAACCCCGTTCACTCTACGCAACCCACCACCAAGCAACACCACTTACCTTCGGCCCGCTTCCCCGAAATTCCTGTGTCACCCTTTCCTGCTGCCAACTCACCTCCGCCTTCCGGATTCGCCATTCCTCACCACTATCTTGGACTGTGCATTCCTACCAGCGTTATTTGTGTCTTAGTTTTGTATTGTCTCATTGTCTTCATTAAATCTCATTAATCTCGCACTTGCTTCCTGCCACTCCTTCACCCAGTTGTTACACTTTGATTTTACTTTGTGTTAGCAAATAAATAGAGCAATATTGGTTATTTATTTCTTTTTTCTGTATGAAATCTGTTACCAAGTAAATCAGTGTCAATACTGCCAATATCACTTCCTCTCTTATTATTATTATTGTTAATAATAATAATAATAATAATATTTTACATTTATTAAGATAAAATGGTAATGGGTCTTTTAAATCTCATAAGGCATTATTACTGTTAAATAAATGAACAAGAGCTGTTTTCAATGTGTAAAATGTTTTAACATTGAACACTTTCTATCTACTTTTTATTCTTGATGTAATTTATTATAAAATAACTAAAAAACTAAAAGAATAATTTGCTACTTGAGTTTCTTGTTCTCAAAACTCTTTAACAACAAAGAAAATTTAAAGGGAAAGGAGAGGCAACAGTTTTTGGAGTCAATAGCCATGCAGAAGCAGAACCCCAACAACTGACAAAAGAACCAGTCAAAGAGTTCCAGATCCACCATTCAACGTAGGGCTGGGCGATATATTGAATATTAGCGATAATATCGGAATAATTTTGACGACGATGTACAATTTGAATATATCGGGAATATCGAATATTTCAAATTCAAGCATACTTTCCCAAAAGAACGCGCCGAATGTCCAAAAAAGGAACCTGTAACTGCTGACTGCTCTACGCCCCTCTACTACGAGAGCTTTAATGATAGCGGTTGCCAGATAACAAGAGTTTAAATCTCAGAATCAGAGCTCACTGTTACAAGGATACATTTTCTGCCCGGTGTTTGCTTATTTTAAACAATCTGGCAACCATGTGCACGTGCTCACTCCTCATTGCGGAAGAGCCGCCGACGATAATCTAAAAAAAACTAACAAGCTGGAATTGAGCGATCTAATGAAAGCGTCGGTCAGCCGGTCTGTGTTCTGTCGTGAGATCTCAACTGTATTGTTTGCATTTGTGAGCGCAAAATAAATGCACTTACTCGACCGCTGATGTTTGAATAGAGAAACATAGGCTATGGCCATTTGGAATTACTATTGGGGAATTGTTTACCAGTTTCCATAATATAGACAAAGAGAATGCAAAAGTCTTTGGTATTCATTTATATATATTTATATATAAGAAATAGCTATGTGCTTCAGCAACTAGCTCCCCATCTAAGAGGGTTTTTAGTGTCAGTAGGAACATAGTTTCATGCAACAGAGCTTCTCTTAAAACCACAGACAGT
The DNA here is from genome assembly GCF_963082965.1 of Carassius carassius. Taxonomy (NCBI): domain Eukaryota; kingdom Metazoa; phylum Chordata; class Actinopteri; order Cypriniformes; family Cyprinidae; genus Carassius; species Carassius carassius. Next base: position 21,579,780 of record NC_081761.1, read on the forward strand.
TGACAGACTTGTGTTCTTAGCTTAAAAACTTGTTAAAAAAATTAAAATAAAATACTTATCCCAGTTGCATAGTTTAAATTGTGAATTGCATGCACTAAAAATGACAGAATGCACTTTCTGTAACTGTTACTTAATTTGCACTGCTTCAGTTACATATAGGCCTACATGTATTCATTTAATAAAAAGCAGTAAGTGATCTCTTGGTCTAGATTTTTTAACTGCTTAAATTAGCTGTTTAATCTAAATTGTTTTTTTTGTTTTTTAATGGGCAAAAGAAAATCATGTTTTATTTTTTATTATTTAAATGCAAATGCAAACATATCAAGATATATATCGAATATCGTAAAAATTTTGACAATATCGAGATATCATTGTTTTTTTATATATCGCCCAGCCCTAATTCAACGAGTAATCTTCACAGACATTATGTACCCTTCTCAGTCTGTTTGTAAGGCATTTCAAACCCCTTACATACCAATGCTGTGTTGTTTGAGAAATAAACAAATTTCATCTGAAATGAATCAGTCAAGTGTTTTCTTAACTCACACTTTTAAGAGGGTGAAAGATAAAATACAGTAGTTACATCCAAGACTAAAGTGGATAACAACATCTGAAACTCCAATAACATGGAGACATTGTTTAATTTCTGTAATCCAAGACTGCTTAACAAACAGACTTAAAGAATTAAACAAAATACTCCCAGAATGAAACCTGTTTTCTTTCAAACCATACACAGAAAGTACATTAAAATAGGCTGGGAAGGATTATAGTGTTTGCTAATAGAACAATGTTTAATGTGAATAATTTATTTTGTGACTGTATGATCCAAGAAAAAAAAATCAGATTTACAAGACCGTCTACATTTAGATGATAACAAAGCACACATAGTTTTGCCTAAAAGTATATATAAGATTAGCATTAGCAACAGTCTTGCACAGAACATTAATATATTTAATGTAAACTTTCATGGAAATTAAATCCAAATAAAGCACTTAATTTCCTCCTGATGCTGATCAGAGCAAAATGAGCACAGATGTTCATTCACTGCAGTGGTAATTTGTGCCAAAGCTTTGTCCCTCTCATCTGTTTCAGACATATATATACTGTTTACTAGGTCACTGTGTGTGTGTGTAAGGGTATAGACGCAGTAGCATTGCTAAAAAGTGACGGTCCATAAAGGCTTTGGAAAACCTAACCCCCTTCAAAATTTTCCATTAATAAAATTCCTTGACTCAGAATTAAGGAGGGGAAATAAATCCAGAATGTCCAAGTCTGCAAAAGCACTTTTTTCCTTTTTTAAACATAATGTGATCAGCAAAGCGTAAAGGGAAAAGACTTTCATTATGTTCCTTTTTCCTCATTTAATCTAAAAAAGAAAAGAAAAAAGAAAGAAAAGGAAAATTAAATGCAAAGCAGTAATGAAAGCCAAAATTAAAATCCTGAGTGCTGTGGAAAAGACCATATGTTGTCCTTCTAATTAAATTTCTTTAGAAGATTTTGTGTATGGCACTGAAAAATAACACTTTCTACTAAACATTCCACAAAAAGAATGAATGGAATGAATAATTCCAATGAATAATTGTAGCTGCTACATAAAACTGTATTTTTTTGTGTAAATGAACAAGGAATATTTATAATGTGTGCTTCAAAACTCCATTTTAGTTTCTACATTGAATCTAGTTTATTTTTAATTTTTGTATTTTTTTATAGTTTCCTACAGAAAGAACATAAGTGCACATGACCTTTGACGTCTTAATCACTCGACAACATACTATTTAATAATAAAAATGTAACTTAAAATTCCAAAGTTGTCAGTCATTGGAAAGGTACTGTTAAAGGTGCAAATCAACTAAAATTACAAATTAAACCAACAAATTGATATTAAATTCAGAAAAAGAAAGAAAAGCCATTACATATTATGGCAAGTGTACTGCATGCAAATATAAGAATTTCCCTAATTAAATGAATGGGGATGAGAGACTTTTAATTACAAGTTTCATTCAGCAGCTTCTGTAATTAATCAACCAGTACAATACCTTCCTCTATACATCAGTTTTGTGGAGACACACACTCACACTCACTCACAAACAGACATTTTCATAAATGTCTGTTGCCTGGAATGAATGTCTACTGCAGGTGTTAATTGTAATAGGAAATACAACCTATACCCAACCACCTTCAAAAAACACACACTCACTGCCATGCATTCTTGGGCATGAAAAGACTTCACTCAGATCACTCTGGGAGAAATACAATAACACAGGCATGTGCTAAAGAAAATATGATCACAGAATTTTGTGCCTTAACATTTCCTCTCCTTTATCTCTCACGTCACCGCATGGAATGAAGTGGCCATTCTGAACTGCTTGTGTATTAGTTTGAAGAGCTGTTCCTGTACTGCCTGGGGACAGCAGCTGTTGGTCCCAGCACACATGGACTAACAGTGGAGAGCTGTGAGCATGTGTGAGTGTGTGTGTGTGTGTGTACAGCATTTGTCAGGTCGGCTTTGTCTGTGAACAATTGGTATGTGCCATTCCTTGTCCTCATGCTAACCCAGCACTAATTGGGATTAACATGCGTCTACACTGAAATACCAGAGGACATAAACACAGGCATAAAACACACTCTCACAAGCCGAGTCAGACAAATACAGTAAGCAAATGCATGTTACGATGGCAAATTATTTGGATATCTTGTGAAGAAATCGTCTTTGCTCAACCAGAAAACATCTCAGAAGGATCAAGATCACATATTTTGCCCTCCAGTCAGCACTTAAACATGAATGAACTCTCTCTTTATTTTGATATTTTATTTTACTTTATTTTGATCACTAATCAAAATGAATAGAATTTCAGTTGTATACAATATATCCATTATAATCATAAAACATAATGAAAACAGATTATGATTATTAAGATTTTCTCAGGTACTTTCTCAGGTAATTTCTCAGAGACAATCACTCAAATTCTTCTTAAATTCTTAACTCAAAACATCTAATATAGATTTTTTTTTTACTAAATACTACATTATACACACACACACACACACACACACACACACATATAGATATAGTAGGGTTTCAGAGCAAACCAGACAAATTATAGATTCAATCGGGAGCATGGTTGAAACGTGAGGAGCCAAATTCCACAGAAAGGCCGAAGACAAAGGATGTTCGTAAATCAAAACCTCACACCAGCCAGTCTGAAGCAAGCAAACCAACCCTTTCACAGAGCAGCTTTCAACATTAACACAAATGAACACATTAACAATTCTAACTCAGAAAGGAGATTGTTAAATTTGGGGCAAGTAATCAAGATTGATGGTCAAAGAGATGCACAGCATGACCATCACATGTAAATCCATGATAGTAATCATGATCACAAGCTCTTTGGATTGACATCCCCCCACCTAGAGGACAAGAACCAGGCCTTTCAACCTCTGGTCTTCACAGAACATAATCTTACGCCACAGAATGGCACATAAACTGCCTTTCCATGTAAACATGCACCTAAATGACACTAAAATGACTTAATAAAATGAGCTACTAATCATTTATTTCTTTTTGGTCATGGCTTGTAGCTATGCTTTTAGTCATCACTTTCAGCCATGCTTTTTGCCATTACTTTTTGTGTTTTAGGAGTGCCGTTGTCTGCTGCTACTTAGCCACAATGAGAAGAAAAACCTAGTCCCGTCAGACTTTACCTCTATTCTTTTACTTAGTTTCTTTTCTTTTCTGTTGAGTTTCGTGTTTTCGCAAGTTAAGTTTTGTAATTCGGTGTCTCCGAGTCAGACCTTGAGTGCCTGTCTAAAAATTCAACTCAGCGTCTTCAGACAACGCCCAACCATTGGCTTCCCAAGATGTCACTTCATCGACTACTGAACTTCCAGCCAATCAGCAAGCTCGGTAAACCCCTTTTCGGCAAGAACAAGGGAACGCCCTAAACAAGCTACACAAGTACCTATAGATTCTAAACTGGTGCATTTAATATTACTTTTAACCTCATTGAGGAACTCAATTCGAGGGTTAATGGGCTAGGTGCACAAGATGGCGCTGGTGAGCTTCAGCGACGCGAGTGTGTGCATACTTACTTCCGGTCTTGCGACGCTTGCATTGACTTTAAGGGAAACTTACATACGAAGCTTGGCTAGATGTATATAATTAATGATTTTCAAATTTAACAGCCAATAGTGGTATATCAAAAACATGGGGAAACATCCTCCCTACATTTTGCGTACCTCTGCGTACCTTTTCAAACAAAAACCACTCAAATATGCAATACTTTTCTTTTTAGAAGAGCTGGTTTTGTTCTGACTGTTATGTAAGATCAATGTTTCTGACTGTCAAACAAGACGCACAGAGATTTCTGATAAAGCATGTTTTATTAACTTTATTTGATAACATAATTTATAACTAACTGTACAATTAAACATAATATAATTATGGTAGGTTTGCATTAAATAAAAGATCGCTGTTTGCATTCATGTGTGTTTTTATCTATGTTTATTTGTTTTCTGAAAGATCTGCAGCATAAATCATTATCTGTCTATGAGCAGCCATGTATATTGTTATTCTTTTGCATTAATTATCAGATTAAACATATATTAAAATTAGTCATGTATTTTTTACTGTGTAAAATAATAAAATATGTTGTGAAAATAATGATGAAACAGACTGATGTATGTGTACAATTGAGAAATGGATACTTCTGAAGATAAATCGCAGCCCACGTCTCACTAAGAAAATATTTAATAAAAAAAATAAATAATGCAAACATTTTCGAGAAATAAGTAATTTGTACATTCACATATTTGGTAAGATACGGTAGCACTTTATTTTACAGTCCTGTTCCTTATGTACATACTATGTACTTATTATAGTAATTACAATATCTATGTAATAACTAGGTACTTACCCTAAACCTACCCCTAAACCTAACCTTACCACATGTAGTTACCTTGTATTACCAGAACTTTCTTAGATAAGTACGCTATAAGTACACTATAAGTACATGTAGCTGTGTATACACACCATGAGTTCAACTTTCATCTCAAGTTTCAAATCCACTGGCTCAGTTAACATTTATAGTATAGTAATAATAGCAGTGTATATCTTATTTGCATTTGAAGTGATATTATAAATCCTGTAAACATATAGAAGGTAATATTTGGACTTCTCCAGTTCTCTGCACTGACGTTTAGCACAACCGGAAATGTCTACGCACACACTCGCAAGACCGGAAATCCAAGATGGCGGAGATATGCAACTAGCCCATTAAGTGATTGATGGTTGTTCAGGTCTATGCACACATATTGCTATTAACTTGGGATTTCACATTTTCATTCTCTTAAACTCATTCTTTCCTTACTGTCTATCTTTCTGCAACTTGTATGAATGTGTGTTCATGTCTTAGATTAGTTTATATGTCTTAGATTTATCCAATAAGGCTTTATTTATATTTGAAAAGAGAAGTATCTTGTGTTTTGTGCTTACAAGTTAATATCTTAAACTGCCAATCTTGTTACTGTGCTAATTAATAGTATTTTCACTATATTTTCGATTTTAATATCATTGCAGAGTTGATGTTATATGGCTCGTTCAGTAAATCGCTTGCTGACTCAGTGATCAGCCATAAGACAGTGATTATGTTCAAATTCCCTTTAAAATCTTAAATGCTTCCCTTTGAGCTAAATTGACCTGCTGAAAGTTTGATGGGATTGGCACTGATGTTTATTTGTCATCCATGAACTCAACACCATAATCACAAAACAATGCACTAACACACACTTACAATACACTAATAAAAAGAATGACAAACTGAAAAAAAAGAATGAGTGGTTCTCAACTGACTGACAATGACCGAAAAATAGTTTGCATTTGATTCAAGGTTGCAGACAACAGAAAAAATACTGCTAAATGCAAATAAAATATAGCAACTAACAATGTAAGTAATTACATTTAATAAATAAATAAACAGATTTAAAATAGAAATACAAATTTATAAAGCAGGAGTAAATGCTTTCCATGTCTTTTATTGTTGACGTCAAAGGCATCTATGGTACTGTGATGCAAATTCATCTGTCACTTGGTAGAGGCTAGCCAAATTAGCCAGATGCCAATATGGACAGGTTGCATGATATGCCCTCATCCCAGAAAACCACGAACAAAACTATGCAAGTTAAAAAAAAAAACAATATGAGACACACTGTAAAAATACTAAAAATGTCCTTGCAGAAAATTGTCAGTACTTTTCCATTAAGTTTACCAAAATTTTCTTCAACCTTAAAACACAACACAATAACTTAACTCAACATGTAACTCAAAATACAGGTAAAAAGTGAAAAATGAATACTGAAAAAAATCCTTTATATTAAAGTCCACTACATTAAATGTTTAATGTTAGATTTTTTTTTTTTTCATTTAACATATTTTATGTTTGAGAAATGATTGTAGCACTGTGTTGGTTTGTTCTATAGAAAATCTGATTGCTGATGCAAAACTAGTCCCTTGCCACATGCTCATGAATGCAGACAGAACAGACAGAGACACAATGGTAATTTACCTGGGTAAAAATGTGATTATCCTTCTGCTCTATGGAATTTCTGAATGATAATCAGTGTTAATGGTGCTAATGTAAATGAACATTGGGAAGACTTACATAACATGAAAATCACAAACCATATAGTCAACAAATTAAAAATATCCTGACGATGACATTTCGATATTTCCTTTGTTTGGAGCTTTTAAAGGGCAGAAAAAAAGGCGGTGCATAAACTGACTGATTAAAGGAGGAGAAGAAAAAGAGAAACACACACAGAGAGAGAGAGAGCAAAAGAGCAGTACAGACAGTTGTTCTGCCGATTGCGTCATTACAGTTTATTTAGTATCTCCACAGGCGAGAGTGCAGAGAGGAAGGAGAACACATGATCAGTGGGGCTGGGAAATCTGAGGACCACAGTGTGACGGTATGACTTTGTGTTCAATCCAAGTGCAATATAAGCACAGTGGACATGATAAAAGTGAATGAGGCCAATTCATAACATAATGACAGTCACCATTTCAAAAGTAATTACAAGATGTAAGAATGTTAACATGATTTCTGGGTGGGAAAAAAATTTATATGTGTAAAGTTATATCCAATTTTATAGAAAAAACGCAACACCATAAACCTTAAAACCCTAAAGTGACCAAAAAACAATGATTTAAAAACTTAACATTAACTTTTAAAAGAAAAATCAGTGCAAAAAATAAAGCACCCCTTTGTTTCTAAGTTCCTCGCTTTTAGCTGTTTTTACAGAAAAGGAGGGCTAATAAATATTTTTTTGGTAATTGAGCTTGTATTGGACCAGGAATATTTATTTTACCAGCCATAAAGTTTACATCAAAGTGGATGTACTGTTAAGGACACATACCTCTTCACAGATCACATCTGAACAAAGACGGTCAGACACCAGACACTAGTAATCTAAAGACTTAAGACATTAGAAGCAAATTTTGTTAAACAGGGAAGGAAGGAGCCGAGGAAATGAGCGAAATTTCCATGCAAGCCCTAGCTTTCACCCAAACAGAAGGGCCATTAGGAAAAGCTAATGGATAAAGCCAGTACTGGCTCTTCCTGCCTGTTGTTGCACTATTCTATAAGACTGTTATGCAGTAATGGTCAATGGACACATTCATTAGGCACATTCACTATAGCATAATGGTTCCTATGTCTCCGTCCATTTGTCTTGTTTTGAACTTTTAGTCTGTACTCTGTTCCTATTTCCTCTTTCAGGTTTCCCTTACTGTCAGTTCATTGTTTTCACCTGTTTATTGTTAGTCTATTACCCTGTGTGTTGGTGTATCAGTCGTGTGATAAGCTTTTTCCTTATTTTTCTAATTAATTTCATTGGTATTGTTTAATATGGTCTCTTTATTTCTAATGAACAGCTGCTGAATCATAGGATCCTGCTCCCCTTCATGTCTATGTTCGCCTGTGTTGCACATAGTATCATATGGTTATATTTCCTGAATGCTAGCTCTCATAAAATCATATGTATGTATGCTTGGTGGCTCAGTGTGAGTAATATTCTTTATTACATATATGTCGCCAGCCCCATGGAGGGAGTTCTAGAGGAAAAATCTTGATAAACTAGAAGCAATTTGAAAAAAATTGGATGGAAAATTTCCCACTGAAGTAAAGGTTGTTACAGTAGATGGTTAATGATAAGGTTTGAAGATGTGAAAGTTGCAATAGTTATTTAGCTCCAGGAAAACCCCTAACCAGTCTGCTTCTTCAGGGCTTTTTTAAGACTGATCTGACTAGTATTGACATGTCATTCAGACAACCCACCAACTAGTCAATTCTGCAAATATGTCATAATGAGAAATTATACTTAAATGGTTGGTTGAATAAAAAATGAATATTCTTTCATCATTTACTCCCCCTCATGTCATTTCAAAACTGTATGACTGTCTGTCTTCTGTGAAACACAAAAGAAGATAATTATCCCTTTAAGTATGGTTGTCAACATTTTACTTAAAGTATCTAGCTGAAAACATACTGCGAAAGTAAAGTTTTCACATTTTATTATACTTGTGATTTGGACCAATGACCACATTTTTGTAAAATTTCAGATGAAATGAATGTTACTGGCTTTAAAAGTTCAGCCATAAGTGTAAATTAAATTTGGATTTACTGAGATTTTAATGCATCAGCTTATTCAAATGGACAAAAAGAACAAGTCATGATGACCTGCAGAATTATACCTTTTACTCCTTACTTTATCATTTTAGACCTCAAATGTTAGGTACAGTTTTTGGAGGACTAATTGGGCAAAATATTCTGCTTCAGCAGTATTCAAGAAAAGTGCTAAAAAAAACTAAAACAATCCTAATGGAGTGCAATCACTTTACTTTACACTCCAGCCTGCATTGTAATTAGATATTCACTTGAGTAGAGCACGTGTCTTTGATTTGATCTGCACACTTATCAGATAATCCGTAAAGGTAAAACTATTCATTAATAATAAATTTGACTCGGAATGCTTTTGTTATACCCTTGACACTGATCTTACAAAGTTTTCTGAAAAAGTTCCTCATCATCTGTCTGTAGAGAAAACGTTTCTGAAAGGCAGTTCACATTTTATGATAGACATGTTAATGCAATTTCAGAGAGTTTGAGATTAATTTACCATGTAAATATAGTAACACTTGAACGACAACGTCTGAAACCAGTGAGTGTTAAATGCCAATTCAAGAATAAAATGTTTTTTAATGAAAAATAGAAAGGGGATGGGGGGAGGAATCATGTTGGAAAAAGTTCAGAGGGGTTTTATTTAATTACCTAGGAAGAAGAACAGCTGCCTCAGAGCACAGCGACAAGATGACTTTGTGCAACGTTGTAGTTCAATAAAGCTATACAAGATAATACAGCTGTTCACTCTGATGTCCCCAATCCAGAAAATGTATTAGCATTTTCAAGCCATGGTTCAATTAATATATATATATATATATATATATATAATAAATATAAAATGTATAAAAGGTTATGTATAAAAAAGACAAAAAGGAACCTCAAGACTTACATTTACAACCTACAAAATTGTTTGAAGGATTGATTGTGTAATTTATGTTACAGAACAAAATCTGAAAGTCTCTTCAAGTATTGTTAACCATAGACCTTTATTCATAAAATCGAAAACAGCTATTCTAAAAACCCATAGGATATTCTGGAAGCAAACTGTCCTTCCAGATTGGCCTACAAATTGATGCGATGACTGAATAGCTCTGCTACAAAGAATATCATTTAAAAGGAAGTCAGGAATGACATTCATAAAGACACTACAGCGGTAATTTTCCCCCACAGACATCAGGTGTCTAACACATTTGCAACACCAGCATTCAATCAATCCTGAAAAGCGAGCCGAGAGAACTTAAACGTATGCGAGGCAGTTGTGTGTTACTGCACATGTTGTGCATCTCTCCAACCTACTGATTCACTACACGCGCTAATACAGTGGCTAATGAGGGGCCATTACAGCGGCCAAAAATAGGCAGAGGACGCAATACCAGAGCCTACCGTTTAGACTAATAAAAATATATGGACCATACTGAGGCCACATTCAGAGAGAGAGAGACAAAAGGAGAAAGAGAAAAGTGATGGAAATAGAGGCAAATCGAGGATGACAGAGAGAGGCAGTCTGCCTTCTCCTAATCCTATCTAGATGTATTTTCCATAGGAACTGCAAAACTAATAGGATGTATGTGTGTCGTATACATTTCCACTGGACAAAGCTGGTTTGTGTGTGTCTGACAACTTATTTTACTTTTACAGTAAGTAGCTCCATTGGGCCATATACCCTTTCCAAGAGTGATATTTACTCTTGCTCTGCAATTTTTTTTTACATTTCAATTGATATCCATGCAATGGATTTACTCCAGCTGGTTCAAGTTGGTAAAATCTCATTTACCAATCACAATCTGCCTGGTTTGAATTTGACTTCTGTGTAAGTTGTGCTTCATACATTGTTATACTATTGACGACAGACAATAGCAGTTTTTTTTTTTTTGGCAGTGATCGTGCCTTTAAGACTTCTATATGAAATAACTTCTGTTCTAATTGGTCAGTGTTCATCAGAGCAAGACAAGCTGCTAAATATTACTCACTGAATGCTCATATGTTTATTTTCTGATAGGGAAAATGCACAGTCAGCCCATCATTATGGCAAAATTGAAACCTAGGGTTATCTTGTGACATCCTAAAAGGGTTTATTTTCTCATAACAACAGGCGAACTGTCCATTATCCTGCTAATTACATGGCTAGTTAGCAAGTAAATAAATAAAGGGCCATGGAATGTTGATATGAGTTGAAATTATTGTATTATATGAGAAGAAAAAGACCACAAAGTGCTGTGAGAAACTAGTACAGGGTAGAAGATAGGTTGCAAAAGACGATAAGAATCTACAGTAGTACTCCAGTCAGATGTATAAAACATTATAAACATGGAGCATTTTTAGGAATTATCTGTTTTTGCAGCCTAATAATAATAATCAAAAAAATATTTTATTTGAACTAGAAGGAGCTTTGTATATTATTTTATTACACATCATGAATTTTACATTTAAAAAGAATTGAGTTTCCATGATATGTCTCCTTAAAATAAACAACATTTTGTTGGTCACCGCAACATTATGAAAGTCAAGAGTTTCTCAAACAACTGCCTACTGGTCTTGCATAACTTTGGTTGTATAGTCTTAAGATGGCAAGGTGATGCTTATAAGGTTCACATAATAAATATATCTACTTCTGAAACATAAATAGAGCTGCCCAAGTCTAATCTTCAGCAGCGATGATAATACAAACAGCAGACCACAGACACACACTCACACACAGACACGAACACAATTAAGATTCGCTCTGGTCTGAATGACACCTTTATGTACTGAAGGGAAGGTAGGAGTGCAGAGTCACACACAGACTCTATGTCTGGAGTTGATTTATTTCAAGCCATTGCTTTCTAAACAGGACATGCACACACATTGCTGCTTATTATACTTCACTCTGAATGCTCTTGTAGGTGGATCATTCCACAAATTACTGCCTGTTTGTGTTTCACGGCTGAGACAAAACTCTGTTGAGCCGTAAACTTGTTTTATACACTCCATTATTCTGATGTCCATATGATGACACTTGGTCACGCTGATTGATGACATTCGGTGAACTACAATGGGGCTTTTGGCTTACTCGCATCTCCTGCTGCCATTTTTAAATAAGGCTGGAATGATTTTTTTCCCTTCATTTCTTTTTTCTTTTTTTTACAATGGAAAACAAGTGCTACCAAGATTAGCTGCAGTGTGTAGACTTTTATGACCACTCTAAAGCTAACCAAGGTGGAGGGTTACAGCCTGTCGGAGACAATTTTCCACTTACGGACAAGTGGGGGGTGAGAGCATGTGTGTGTAGTTTAATGTGGTAGGGTAATTGTTCAAAGTTATCCTTCTTTGTGAAGTTATGATACAAGAAGAAAAAGAGAAAGGGGGATGGGGAGAAAGAGAAAGGCAATAAAAAGACTAAGTTAGAAAACTGTTTGGCTGATGCATGGAAAAATCCTGGAATTATGTCTGCAGCACATTGGACCTCATTTATGAAACGAACGTACAGTACAACAGAAAAATGGCTGTATAGTCATTTCGCTTCTATGCAAAACTTGGAATTTATTTATATTGACATGAACGGTAGATATAATCAAATCTCACGGGCTGAACTTGAGTGCAGCATAGTAAATCTGGTGGAGAATAGTATAATGATAGCATTTTATTCATTTAGATTATTCTCCTGACTGACAACTGAAGCTCATCATTATGGCAAAATAAAAACCTAGGGGTGATCTTGTGACATCCTAAAAGGGTTTATTTTCTCATGATGACAGGCTAAACATACATTATGCTGCTAATTACATGGCTAGTTAGCAAGTAAATAAATAAAGGGCCATGGAATGTTGATCTGAGTTGAAATTATTGTTTTATGTGAGAAGAAAAAGACCACAAAGTGCTGTGAGAAACTAGTACAGGGTAAAAAAATATTCAAAATAAAATGCAGTCAAACAAACATAAAAGTTTCACTGCTCATCTGAAAAGGTTAGCACCCAATCAAACACTTTTTGCACATGTGAAGGATGATGTTTTTATGGCAATATTGGAACATGAGTGAACTGCAATATTGTTCTTCATTTTTTTACATAATGAAGAACAGTTCAGCAATCAAATTTTACAAATAGGAATATTTGGATTCTTCTAGATGATTTTTATTCTTGTTCTGTTCTAAATAAAATAAACTGTGACTGACTGCTTTACATATTGGTCACATTGCTTTCAAGAAGATAGTGTTTGAACAGAAAAATAAATTGTATGGATCGGAGATTCATCGTTTAATCAGGGGTTTGGCAACATGTGACTAGTAGGTTGCAAAAACATGCAGACACTTCAGACTTAAATTACTCCAATGATAGCAACATTTCTGATTCATTTCTGAAATATAATTACTTGCATAATTTCAACTAATTTTTTTTTAAATAATAGAACAAAAATAATAGATAAAATGTAAAGTTCTAAACAATATTTTGTTAAAAATCAAGATAAAATAAAATTAATAAAAAATTTATAATAAAAAAAAAGTTTTCCAAGACTAAAAAATCTAAATAAATCTTTTTTTTTTTCTTTTGACCTCACACTCTAAAAAAATGCTTGTTTATTTCCTCAAACCAAATGTGTGGGTAAGGAAGCTGGATTGATTTGACCCAAGTTGGTCTGATAATTTGATAATCCTTCATAATCTGTGTTACACACTTCACAGAAGTTTAACCATTCTCTGAGTGAACCACTTTCACTATCAATGTTCACTGCGCTCATGAAAGCAGTAGGCTATGTGTGGAAAATAGAAAAAAAGTAATTGAAGCAGAAAGGGGAGAAAACTATCAAACTGGCTGCAGTGAATGTTTTTCTTTTTGGAGAGTTTTCTCTCACACCAAAATCACTCGGTGACCAAAGATAGTGAGACACTGAAAAAGAAAGAATGGCACATGATAAGAGTGATTAGAAAGTTTAAAACCTGTTTATTTGCCAATTCACAAGGGTGTACCTTGACCATAGTAAATGGAAGAAAAAGAAATGGTCAAATCTGGTCTAAAACAATATTGATTCAACAATGTTCACTGAGCTTTTAAAAAGCCATTTCATTACACTGTATAAGCTGTATAACTGCTATTCTTTCCTGCACTTTTTTCTCACTAATGTGTACATAATACTTTTACTTAATTTACCCACACACACAGATACAAAAAGCATTTTACTTTCTTACAATTGGATTCAAGCTCACATTCACTTGATCTGCCTCCAACAACTGAAGGACAAAAGCAAGACTCCTTCTTTTTCAATAATTAATTCATTCAGATGTAATTCATAACTAGTGATGCTTCAGTGCGATACACAGTATCAGTATTGGCTCCGATCGGGATCGGGTATTGGTCAGATGAGACCAATCCAAATCTGATACTGTGTGTATACTATTCTGTGCTATTGTTGAGCTCCACAAAAGGCACAAAAAAATTATAAAGCATCATAAAGTTTTTGCGCACTATATTTCAAGTGTTCTGAAGGCATTCCATAGTTTAATGTGATGTACAGATGAATATTTAAGTTGTTAAATTCAAGTTGAGGTAAACTCTTCTGTCATCGTCCATTCAGCATTCAAACTTTGTGTTCTCTTAGGTTACGACAGTCAAGATAAGATTTAAAACTGTTAAAAGAAAAAGCTCAATAAACTACTGAACAGATATAATAAACTATATACGAACCAATATCTCTTTCTTTTGTGCTTTGGATTTTTCTATGCAGAGCACAGTGCTATGTCACTCCGTGTGGCCTCATATGCATTATTCTGCACTTGGAGGGTAAGTGTAGTCTTGGCTTTTTTTCCCTTTTTTAAGTTCCTCAGTGCTAAACATGGTGTGCAAAGATACGAAAACTTCACATGCTCACACACAAATAGATGCTCGCATGTGCACACATACACACTTTAGTTAGGCTTAATCTTCAAATATCCCTGAGTGCAGGCAGAATAATACTTCCCTTGCTTTTCCTTTCTGTTAAATCACAGAGAAAAAGGTCACAACATTAATACAGTCATAACAACAGCGCTGACAGCATATTGTTCCACACATACCCGCTAAAGTTATCAGGTTCTTCCAGGGTCCAACATGTCATCTTTAGAAAATGTAATTCATAAGACTCTCGTTGACAGCTATGGGAAATTTGAAGCATCATTATGCACAAACAGCACATAGAGACTCTTTCACCTAGATATCACACTATAGAGACTGTCTGTTCCCCGAACTAGAAAATACAAAAAACGTCCAAACCAAGTTAAGATTAACAATTTAATTGAGGTTCAACAAATAAAAAACAGATGCAATACGGATAAACAAATGATAAAGCTTGGCTTATTGAATATCCTTTCTATGAAAACACTTTTTGTACATAATATGATCACTGATCATAATATAGATGTGCTGTGTTTGACAGAAACCTGGCTAAAACCTGATGATGAAATTATTTTAAACAAGTCCACCCCCAAAGATTGCTGTTATAAACATGAGCCGCGTCTAAAAGGCAAAGGGGGAGGTGTTGCTTCAATTTATGACAACGTTTTCAGGATTTCTCAGAGGGCAGGTTTCAAGTATAACTCGTTTGAAGTAATGGTGCTTCATATAACATTATCCAGAGAAACAAATGTTAATGATAAATCCTCTGTTATGTTTGTACTGGCTACTGTATACAGGCCACCAGGGCACCATACAGACTTTATTAAAGAGTTTGGTGATTTTACATCCGAGTTAGTTCTGGCTGCAGATAAAGTTTTAATAGTTGGTGATTTTAATATCCATGTTGATAATGAAAAAGATGCATTGGGATCAGCATTTATAGACATTCTGAACTCTATTGGGGTAAGACAACACATTTCAGGGCCTACTCATTGTCGAAATCATACTCTAAATGTAATACTGTTACATGGAATTGATGTTGATAGTGTTGAAATTATGCAGCCAAGTGATGATATCTCAGATCATTATTTAACAAACTTCATATAGCCAAAATTGTAAATTCTACTTCTTGTTACAAGTATGGAAGAACCATCACTTCTACCACAAAATACTTTTTAAGTTATCTTCCTGATGTATCCAAATTCCTTAGCATATCCAAAACCTCAGAACAACTTGATGATGTAACAGAAACTATGGACTCTCTCTTTTCTAGCACTTAGGGCACTTGAGGTAGGTTTCCGTAGTGTAGTGGTTATCACGTTCACCTCACACGCGAAAGGTCCCCAGTTCGAGACTGGGTGGGAACAGTGAATCTCTTGGGGAAGTCGTGGCCTAATGGTTAGAGAGTCGGACTCCCAATCGAAAGGTTGTGAGTTCAAGTCCTGGGCCGGCAGGAATTGTGGGTGGGGGGAGTGCATGTACAGTTCTCTCTCCACCTTCAATAACATGACTTAGGTGCCCTTGAGCAAGGCATTGAACCCCCCAACTGCTCCCCGGGCGCTGCAGCATAAATGGCTGCCCACTGCTCCGGGTGTGTGCTCACAGTGTGTGTGTGTGTGTTCACTGCTCTGTGTGTGTGCACTTTGGATGGGTTAAACGCAGAGCACAAATTCCGAGTATGGGTCACCATACTTGGCTGAATGTCACTTCACTTTTTGAATACAGTTGCTCCTTTACGCTTAAGGAAGGTTAAGGAAACCAGTCTGACACCATGGTATAATGAGCATACTTGCACCCTAAAGAGAGCAGCCCGAAAAATGGAGCGCAGCTTGAGGAAAACAAAACTAGAGGTATTTCGTATTGCTTGGCGGGAAAATAAACTATCCTACAGAAAAGCATTAAAAACTGCTAGATCCGATTACTTTTCTTCTCTTTTAGAAGAAAACAAACATAACCCCAGGTATTTATTCAATACAGTGGCTAAATTAATGAAAAATAAAGCCTCAACAAGTGTTGACATTTCCCAACACCACAGCAGTAATGACTTTATGAACTACTTTACTTCTAAAATCGATACTATTAGAGATAAAA
This sequence comes from Carassius carassius, assembly GCF_963082965.1. Taxonomy (NCBI): domain Eukaryota; kingdom Metazoa; phylum Chordata; class Actinopteri; order Cypriniformes; family Cyprinidae; genus Carassius; species Carassius carassius. Next base: position 21,596,389 of record NC_081761.1, read on the forward strand.
TTGCAACCATTCAGCCGTCAGCTACAGTATCGCATCAGACAGTGCACTATAGACCCCCTGAGGAACAGTTCCACTCATTCTCGACTATAGGAAAGGAAGAATTGTATAAACTTGTTAAATCATCTAAACCAACAACATGTATGTTAGACCCTATACCATCTAAGCTCCTTAAAGAGGTGCTTCCAGAAGTCATAGATCCTCTTTTGACTATTATTAATTCCTCATTGTCATTAGGATATGTCCCCAAAACCTTCAAACTGGCTGTTATTAAGCCTCTCATCAAAAAACCACAACTTGACCCCAAAGAACTAGTTAATTATAGACCAATCTCGAATCTCCCTTTTCTGTCCAAGATGCTAGAAAAGGTGGAATCCTTACAATTATATTCCTTCTTAGAGAAAAATGGTATATGTGAGGATTTCCAGTCAGGATTTAGACCGTATCATAGTACTGAGACTGCTCTCCTTAGAGTTACAAATGATCTGCTCTTATCATCTGATCGTGGGTGTATCTCTCTATTAGTTTTATTGGATCTTAGTGCTGCGTTTGACACAATTGACCACAACATTCTTTTGCATAGACTTGAACACTTTGTTGGCATTAATGGAAGTGCATTAGCATGGTTTAAATCGTACTTATATGACAGCCATCAGTTCGTAGCAGTGAATGAAGATGTATCATATCGATCACAAGTGCAGTATGGAGTACCTCAAGGCTCAGTACTAGGGCCGCTACTCTTCACGCTTTATATGTTACCCTTGGGAGATATCATCAGGAAACATGGTGTTAGCTTTCACTGTTATGCTGATGATACTCAGCTCTATATTCCTTCGCGGCCCGGTGAAACACACCAATTTGAAAAACTAATGGAATGCACTGTCGATATAAAAAACTGGATGACGAGTAATTTCTTACAGCTAAATTCTGAAAAAACAGGTGTTAATTATAGGACCTAAAAACTCTGCTTGTAATAACCTAGAACACTGCTTAAGACTTGATGGTTGCTCTGTCAATTCTTCGTCATCAGTTAGGAACCTAGGTGTGCTATTCGATCGCAATCTTTCCTTAGAATGCCACGTTTCTAGCATTTGTAAAACTGCATTTTTCCATCTCAAAAATATATCTAAATTACGGCCTATGCTCTCAATGTCAAATGCAGAAATGTTAATCCATGCATTTATGACTTCAAGGTTAGATTAATGTAATGCTTTATTTACTCTTTAACCTGGCTTACACATAACATACTAATATGCTTTTAATATCCAAATCCGTTAAAGGATTTTTAGGCTGCATTAATTAGGTAAACCGGAACCGGGGACACCTCCCATAACACCCTATGTACTTGCTACATCATTAGAAGAATGGCATCTACGCTAATATTACGGCCTATGCTCTCAATATCAAATGCAGAAATGTTAATCCATGCATTTATGACTTCAAGGTTAGATTAATGTAATGCTTTATTTACTCTTTAACCTGGCTTACACATAACATACTAATATGCTTTTAATATCCAAATCCGTTAAAGGATTTTTAGGCTGCATTAATTAGGTAAACCGGAACCGGGGACACCTCCCATAACACCCTATGTACTTGCTACATCATTAGAAGAATGGCATCTACGCTAATATTTGTCTGTTTCTCTCTTATTCCGAGGTCACCGTAGCCACCAGATCCAGTCTGTATCCAGATCAGAGGGTTACTGCAGTCACCCGGATCCAGTACGTATCCAGACCAGATGGTGGATCAGCACCTAGAAAGGACCTCTACTGCCCTGAAAGACAGCGGAGACCAGAACAACTAGAGCCCCAGACACAGATTCCCTGTAAAGACCTTGAATTGCAAATAAATGCACAGACACTATTTAACTGAACAGAGATGACATCACTGAATTCAATGATGAACTGCCTTTAACTATCATTTTGCATTATTGACACACTGTTTTCCTAAAGAATGTTGTTCAGTTGCTTTGACGCAATGTATTTTGTTTAAAGCGCTATATAAATAAAGGTGACTTGACTTGACTTGACAAACACCAATGAAGAGAGGAGATACCAAGTGGAACGTTTGTCTTCCAGACTGATCCTGGACCAGTGTCTCTGAGCTGCTTACTTGCTTTAAGTGTTTTATGGATTTTTATGGATTAGGATGATGACAAGTCGAAATTGTGTTAAATGAATAGTGTTTTTGTTTTGTCAGCCTAATGTAACTTTGTAAATAAAGGGATATTACAGGAAAAAGGGAGAATGAGAGAGAGAGACAGAAAGCTGGGTGAACTGGCTTTGAAAATACAGTTACAAGCCCAAGGCCACAACGCACACAAAAACCCAAACAAACACACACACAAGACTCAGAGCTCACCTTCAACATAATCATTTCTCACTGTGTATCAGTGTGTGTGAACTGGCATGACAGCACAAACAGAACAAGGGTGGTAGTAGTCTGCCACGGCCCCTCTATGTGCCTGCTGGATGATTTGGGCACCTGCTGTGCCACAACCCTGGCCTGCACAGATGTCCTCTAATATAAGCCCACCTACTGGACCTTCCCCTGATTCCCTAATCACTATGAATTGCACAGGAAGAAATAATGAGCAGTAATATCTGTCAGAAACATTAGCTGATCTAAAAAAAGATGCTATTAACAGAGCTGATTTCCAAAAGTGATCAGAGAAAATAAATTCTGATAGACTCATTTCAACAAGCCAACAGAAACTAGAGCCATGCTTACCATAATGTTAAAATACCTACAGTAGATTCTACATCAGCAATTGTTCCTAATTATCATATGTTTGCACGTTCACCATACTGGAAAGGTCAAAATCCACCCAATAACACATGCAAGTGAACTAACAAATGCAGCCGCACACGGTAACAGCTCACTCTAACCAATTTTCACTCAATTTGGCAAATAATACTGCACAATGCTGATAATAAACATCTAAAATGATCAGAGTACTGCTAAAACATCTTCATTATGCATATTCAACACAACAGTACATAGCGATGGTACAAGTGATCAGAAATAAAACAATGTTATAAACCATAACTCAATGTAACAATTTTTCCCTAAAAGTCATAATATATTTGGTTATTCACAAAACAATTATAAAAGTCAGAACACAAGAAAACTATGTTGAATTATCTTTTTTTTTTTATTTCAAGCCCAGCATTCGAATCATAATATTGTAAAGAGTTTTACTTGCTGACTGATATGTAATATGCATATACTGTACTTACACATGCACACAAAGATACAGCAGATAGAAGGATGAACATTTAACTATGCAAAGTGGCATAAGATAGATAGATAGATAGATAGATAGATAGATAGATAGATAGATAGATCGATAGATAGTGTAATGCCAAGCCAGCAGAGGGAGCCATCACCCGAGTACAGACTGAGCGCTCCCTCTGCTGCTTCTACATTCACTTCCTGTTTGGGACTACTTAAGCTGGAACCATGTGCTTTCTCATCGCAAAGTATTGCCAGTTTACCCTGCCTTACCAAGCGTTTTTCCCTGATATTCTGATTGTCTGCATGTGTATGATTCTGCCTCGTTCTCTGACCATTGAGTCTACGGATTTCCCTTTCTGGATTGTTTGCTTGTGTGGACTGATCTCAAGGTTTGACTTCTCTGCCTGGTTTCTCACTAACGTCTCTTGGATTAACCCTTGGATTGTCGAAAAATCGGACTGCTTTACTGTTATCGACCCTCTGCCTGTTTCCACGTGTTTGTTGTTTGATATTTGCAATAAACTTCCGCATATGGATTCTAATGCTGCATCAGCGTCCTCATTACAGAATACTTCGCCCACCGTGAATCCAGCGGAGGTTTCCAACTTACAAGCCGCATTCGCTTACTAAAGCGAGGTTGTAATGATAAAACCTTCATATTCATCCGGAAGAAGGAGGCGGGAACCGGCGGACAATCAAATGAAACTTTAATAATCACAAAATAAACAAAACAGCGCACCAGCCCCTCACGGACGACTGATGCGCACAAAATAAAAATAAAAACACAACTAAAAGCCCAGGCCTGGTCCTCTCTCGTCCTTCACTGTCGTCGCTCCAGTTTTATATCCTTCCATCTCCTACGTGGGACTCTAGACCGGCAGTGGGTCGCAGGTGCCACTGATTTCCCAATCATTGCCGGTCTCCCTCCTTGTTCCCACGTCCCTCGGCCCCGCCCCACTCGCCACAGAGGTTCTGAAGAATTATCAGGAACAACTTGCAAAGCTACAATCAGTTAACGAACACCTGATGCACTACATACGATCTCTTCCTCCTCCCACGCCTTCAACGGTAAGCTTTGCTCTTCCTAATAAGTTTGATGGCTCGGCTGAACAATGCAAGGGATTCATTCGACAAGTAAAGCTATATTTTGAGTTCCAACAAGATCGATTTGAACCTGTGAAGAGATGTGCATTTCTCATGACTTTGCTCACAGGGAAAGCCCTCAATTGGGCTTCAGCGGTGTGGGATAGCGATATACAACTCAGGAGATCCACTGAGTATTTTTTACTGCAACTTCAAGAAGTTTTTGAATATCCCGCAGGGGGCAGGGATATTTCAACACAACTTATCAATGCAAAACAAGGTAACCGCACCGCAGCTGATTATGCTATTGAGTTTCGCACACTGGCAGCTCAGAGTGGATGGAATGATGTCTCTCTTAAAGCTACCTTTTACAACAGCCTTAACCCTTTCGAGTCGATTAACGCGGATACGCGTTTTGAGTCATTTTCTCCTGATAACCCCGAAAAGACCTTAAATTACACTTTCAGTTTTAATCGTACAGATAAGAGCAATACATCAATCGAATCTGTAAAGGGTCTACTTTTTTTTGGATACAGACATAATAACAACAAAACTTTGTGCACTTATAAAATAAAGATAACAAACAAGGTGTGCTGTCTGCAGCCTTTGTCTGCGCTTATCTTCATTTACAAACAAGTCATTAAAATGAACTGTAACTCCGTGAATACTCAACGAAAATACATGGGGGAGATATCTATAGAAAGCTTGACATGTCTATTTTTAAACTAAACAAGTGTCGCCGAAAACAGATATTCTGTGATAAAGTAATCCATATGAAAACAACGCGATGTCTGTTTTTCAAGTCTCCCTTCATTATATCTAATGTGACCACGCCCCCGCGCTGAACGCGCTATTCAGATTCAAACTGAAGCGCGTGGCTTGAATACGCCCATAACAGAAGAAAAAGCAGCGAGCCTGTTCTTCAAGTGTTTATTTTACTGTTTGCTTCGCGATGAGAGGAATAAGACATAATTCACCCCAAAAAGATGTCATGTGGTTGAGGATTTGAGAAATGGATTTCCTCAGAAAAAAAGAATGCAGCACTTTATTCAGCAGAGATCATAAACATGAGTAAGTCTCTTTTTATTTATTTATATACTTGTACTAGTTTTCACATAACGTGTAAACATTTTACTAGTTAGACTTTTTCCAAATACTTTTTCCAAACTATAATTCCTGACTAAATGTATAGTAATCAAGTGAAACATTATGAAGTTTCAATAACAATATACAATACTATACCATTCAAAAGCTTGATGTAAATAATATAAATGTAACAAATAGATAACTGTCACAAATGTAAAAACATGCTTTTCTTTCAATTTATTCCCCCTAAAAACCCAGAAAAATATTCTCAGCTCTTTTCAACATTAATAATAATGATAATAATAATAACAATAAATGTTTTTTTTGTAGAAAATAAGATTGTTAAAAGGATTCTGAAGGATTGTGTGACTGGAGTAAGGATGCCAAACAATTTGTTTGAAAGTCAGCTTTGATTGTTTCTAATAAACTGTTTAACTGCACCCCCAAGTGGATATTAAATTATGTTGTGGGATAATTAAATATATTCTAAATAAACTACAAACATAAAATTATATAGATTTATTTTGTTCTTGCATTCTTTCTTGTAACTCCTTCCTCTCAGTGGCACAGATGACTGAATGGCTCATTATGCAGCTCATTATGCAGGCCTTTGTCTTCTCAGGTGTAAATCACAATGATATTCATGGTAGTTGACACCTACTCGCATATGACTTTTACCAACAAAAAGTGTCTTAGAAAATTTAAATCAATATATTGTTTTCTGTAAAGTGAGTAAACAAGAGGATTTTCACATCATTTAGAAAGAAAAATTCTAGGCTACAAGCTCCAGTTCTCAAAAATCCCGGGAACCATTGTTCTTTATGTGTTTTTTTGCCTTATTCAAGCGTTTTAACATTTTTAGTTTTTCACTAACCACGCATAATATTTTTTTTCTCAAAAACACAATCATGTACATACATGCATTTCTTATATTATTATAGCCCAGTTTGTGCTGATTACAGTGAGATTAGACTTTACCCATTTAGATATTTATAAGAAACTGAAAAAAGCACAAATGTCAGGGCATGACAAAACTTCTCCAGGCCCCAAAAATACCCTTAGACTCCAGAGGGTTAATGTTGATCTGCAAACTGAACTCGCCTGTCGTAGAGAGGATTTATCATTTTCAGAACTTGTTAATCTCACCATCAAGATCGATAATCTCATGAGACAGACTCCCAAGCAACGTACTAACAGAACAGTTTATAATCATTCCCCTATCAGCCATCTCACAGTTGAAAAATCACCTGTTGAACCCATGCAACTTAACGTTTCTCGATTGACGGAAGAGGAACGAGCAAGACGTTGACAAAATCATCTGTGCTTCTACTGCAGTGAACCTGGCCATCGCAGTATCGGTTGCCCACTCAAAGCCAAGTCTTCAACAGGGGTAAATGTTCACAATTTCTCTGTCCTTAAAAATAAGTCGCTTACACTACCCATCACCATAAGAACTGATACTCTGTCTCTTGATCTCACAGCGCTGATTGACTCTGGAGCAGCTCTGAATACCATCAACAAGGACATAATTCAGAAGTTTAATATTCCTACCCAACCATGCATTCCACACATTCAGATCAAAGCTATCGACGGCACTCTCATCAATCAGGGTATCCAATGTCAAACAAAAACCTTGAAACTTCAAACCGGTTTGTTCCATCAAGAAAACATCACCTTGTATGTCGTTGACTCACCCAAATACGAAGTCATCTTAGGATTTCCTTGGCTCACCATCCACAATCCTTCCATTTCTTGGTTCCAAGGGGAGTTACCTCACTGGTCTCCATTCTGTTTGATGAACTGCCTTTCAATTCAGCCACAACCATGTCTCACCACAAGCATTGAGAGTCCCGAAACCCAGGTAAAAGTATCCATCCCCAATCAATACCAAGATTTGTCTGAAGTTTTCAACAAGACTAAGGCCACACAACTTCCTCCACATCGTCCATGGGATTGCGCCATTGATTTGCTTCCCAATGCCATGCCTCCCAAAAGCAGAGTTTACCCATTGTCCAGGATTGAGGATCAGGCTATGGAGGAATACATTGAGGAGGCTTTAGACTCAGGGTTCATTCGTCCATCCACATCTCCTGCGGCCGCCGGGTTCTTCTTCGTGAGTAAAAAGGATGGTGGTTTAAGACCCTGCATAGATTACCGTGGACTTAACAATGTCACAGTAAAATTCTGCTATCCCTTGCCTTTGGTACCTCCGGCTCTGGAACAACTACGAGAGGCCACCATTTACACCAAACTAGACTTACGAAGCGCATACAATCTCATCAGGATCAAAGAAGGTGATGAATGGAAGACTGCATTTCTCACCACTAGGGGGCACTTCGAGTACCAGGTAATGCCTTATGGGTTAGCCAACTCTCCAGCTGTCTTTCAATCCTTTATAAATGAAATCTTCAAGGACTTCATGAACAAATTTGTTATTGCCTACATCGACGACATTTTGATTTATTCCAAGACAGAGACTGAACATGTTACTCATGTGCGTGCAGTATTATCCCGTCTCCTAGAGAACCAACTCTATGTCAAAACTGAGAAATGTGAGTTCCATGTCCATCAGACATCTTTTCTTGGCTATCAGGTCAGTCACCAAGGAGTGAGGATGGACTCAATCAAAGTTCAAGCAGTCACGGATTGGCCTCAACCTACTACCATTAAGGAGCTTCAGAGGTTTCTAGGCTTTGCCAACTTCTACCACCGTTTCATCCGAAATTACAGCACTATCACCTCTCCTCTCACCTCACTCTTGAAAGACAAACCCAAGAAACTCGGTTGGAATGAAGAAGCAAGCCATGCTTTTGCCACCCTCAAGTCAAGTTTCACCTCAGCTCCCATCCTGAAACATCCTGATCTACCGTTTGTCTTGGAGGTGGATGCATCAAACTGCGGAATAGGAGCTGTTCTCTCCCAACGTCATGGACAACCAGGCAAGCTTCATCCATGTGCATTTTACTCCAGAAAACTCACGAGTGCAGAAAAGAACTACGATGTTGGGAATAAGGAAATATTATCCATGAAAGCAGCCATTGAGGAGTGGAGACATTGGCTAGAAGACGCTGGCTACCCGTTCCAAGTCATCACCGACCACAAGAACCTTGAGTATATAAAGGGAGCAAAAAGACTTAATCCTCGCCAAGCTCGATGGGCCCTCTTCTTCACTCGTTTTGATTTCTTTAGTCTTTAGACTTTAGACTATTTGTCCCCATAGGGCAATTGGTTTTGCAGCATGATAAACACAGAACAGTCACATATGCACAAATACAATACAAAAACACATAAGAAATACTTAATGTAACAGGCCCTTGTTAAAGTAAAATCTGACAATTTCATAGTATAGCAACATTTCCATAACCATCCCCGTTTCAGCAACATCAAAAAAAAGCAATACTATACATATTATAATAATAATAACCCCATCACTATTTAATAGTTATAGTCTGTCTACTCCTCCGGGCTGAATTCATAAACAAGATGGCTCTCGGGACAAATGAATGCTTATATCTGTTATTCTTCACTGGAGGTAATCTGTACCGAGACCCGGAAGGCAATATCTTGAACTCAGAATGAAGGGGGTGGGAGCTATCAGAGATAACTGCGTTGGCCTTCCTAACTACCTGTCTATCATACAGGACAGAAAGGCTACTCTGCTGGACACCTATGATTTTACTACTGACCTTCACTATATTGGAAAGGGCAGTTTTGGCCTTGACAGTGAGACTACCATACCAGCAAATTAATGAAAATGTTAAAACAGACTCAATGTATGATTTATAAATATTTCACCATTACTTATCGACCAGGCAGCAAGAACAGTAAGGCAGACGCACTCTCCCGTAAGCATGACCCTCCTATAGAGGATTTCAAACCCGAAACCATTCTACCACCCACTGTCATTCTGGCTCCAGTCTTATGGGACATCATGGAGGAGATTCAACGCAGACAAGAACAAGATCCCCCACCACCACAATGCCCACCAAACAAACAATACGTACCCCAAGACATGCGTCACCAAGTACTCCAATGGGTTCATACATCCATCAGGACATCCAGGTATATCACGCACCCTCCATCTGTTAAAGAACTCATTTTGGTGGCCTTCAATGACCAAGGACACAACCATCTTCATCAAATCCTGTCAGATCTGTGCTCAATCCAAGACCCCCAAGGAATTACCCTCAGGCCTACTTCAACCATTACCCATCCCACAACGACCATGGTCTCATCTCTCTATTAACTTCATCACTGACCTGCCACCATCTGACGGATTCACAACCATTCTAGTCATCATCGACAGATTCTCAAAGTCATGCCGGTTAATTCCATTAAAGGGATTACCTACAGCCATGGAAACAGCTTTAGCTCTCTTCAACCATGTATTCCGCATCTATGGCTTACCTGAGGACATTGTCAGCGACAGAGGAACACAGTTCACCTCCCAAGTCTGGAAAACGTTCTGCAAACAATTGGATATTAACGTTAGCCTGACGTCTGGGTACCATCCTCAGAGCAACGGCCAGGTGGAGAGACTCAACCAGGAGATTGGCCGTTATCTACGAACCTATTGTAGTAGGGAACAACATAGGTGGTCAGAGTTTCTTCCCTGGGCCGAATATGCCCAGAATTCACTCACTCATGCATCTACAGGCCTCACCCCTTTCCAGTGTGTCCTGGGGTATCAACCCCCTATGTTCCCGTGGTCGGGTGAACCTTCCTCGGTTCCGGCAGTTGACGACTGGATTAAACGTAGTGAAAGAGTGTGGGACAGTGCTCATGTGCGTCTTCAACGGGCTGTAAGGAATCAGGAGATCCAGGCCAACAGACGCCGACGTCCACACCTTCCCTACGAACCTAGACAGCGGGTCTGGCTCTCTACGAGGGACATCAAGCTGCGGCTGCCCAGCAGGAAGCTCAGCCCTAGGTACGTAGGCCCTTTCAAGATTCTCAGACGTATTAATGAAGTAATGTAACAGCTGGAGCTTCCTGCTAACTACCGTATCTCTCCCTCTTTCCATGTGTCCCTTCTCAAACCGGTCCACCCGGAGGCTGACCCCGACCAGATGACCCCAGAACCACCGCCACCCCTGGATGTAGGTGGTATGCCCGCCTACCAGGTAAAGGAGTTACTGGACTCTCGGCGTAGAGGGGGTCAGCTCCAATTTCTAGTGGACTGGGAAGGCTATGGACCTGAGGAGAGGTCATGGGTGGCCGCCAACGACATTCTGGATCCATCGCTCACAGAGGAATTCCATCGAGCCAGACCTGACCGTCCAGCACCCCGACCGCGGGGACGTCCTCGCCGAGCTCCAGGAGTCGCTCCTAGAGGGAGGGGTTCTGTAATGCCAAGCCAGCAGAGGGAGCCATCACCCGAGTACTGACTGAGCGCTCCCTCTGCTGCTTCTACATTCACTTCCTGTTTGGGACTACTTAAGCTGGAACCATGTGCTTTCTCATCGCGAAGTATTGCCAGTTTACCCTGCCTTACCAAGCGTTTTTTCCTGATATTCTGATTGTCTGCATGTGTATGATTCTGCCTCGTTCTCTGACCATTGAGTCTACAGATTTCCCTTTCTGGATTGTTTGCTTGTGTGGACTGATCTCAAGGTTTGACTTCTCTGCCTGGTTTCTCACTAACGTCTCTTGGATTAACCCTTGGATTGTCGAAAGATCGGACTGCTTTACTGTTATCGACCCTCTGCCTGTTTCCACGTGTTTGTTGTTTGATATTTGCAATAAACTTCCGCATATGGATTCTAATGCTGCATCAGCGTCCTCATTACAGATAGATAGATAGATAGATAGATAGATAGATAGATAGATAGATAGATAGATAGATAGATAGATAGATAGATAGATAGATAGATAGATAGATTAAATGATGCATCATCCAAAAGTAAATACAAGGTAGCATAGTTCTATTATAGTAATCTGACAGTAAAATATACTAAAAACAAAAACAGAAATGTTTTCCATTCCAGGAGGGTGGATCTGTTGACATATCTGGAGCAATGAATACCTACATATTACAGTTTTTCCCAATTGCTAAAACACTAAACCCTATTGTCTGAACCAAATGCTCAGTTGCCTGAACCCACTGATTGAATCAATCACTCTTTTGGCAAAACCATAAGCACTTTTCACCTGTTTAGACACAACTTGCCAACACATTTTCATTGTGATGCACCCGTGCTGTATAATGGTGAGCACAGGTGACAAAAGTCAAACACAAATAAAGCACAGATGTCACCATTTGAACACAACAACTCAAAATTGATCACACTTGTGGCTAATGATGTGAGGGAACATATACAGTGAACCAGTTCAGAGAGCACTGGTTGGTGAGGCCCTACAATGGATAGAAATCTGAGAGGAAGAGTTCGTGTGAGAGGAGGTCGAGGTGGTCGAGGTGGTCAGCGAAGACAAAGAACAGTAATATCTGATGAATTCAGAGCTACTGTGATTGACCATGTTCTTGTCCATGGTATGAGCATATGGGAGGCTGGACAAAGGGCACAACCAAACATCAGTAGATTCACGGTGTTCACCATAATCCGAAGATTTAGAGAACAGGTAATTACCTTTTTTTGACATTATAGAACAGTATGTAAATGTTGACAGCAATTACTGTATGACATACTATATATTGTACCACAGTATACTGTAAGTAAATATGTTTCAGTACATCACTGTACCAATATACTGTAATATTGTAATGGAGGGTTGGTCTAACTGTTTGTATGCCTAGTATTCCATGTACATTTTTTGTAACTCCATGTTCTCTTTTTGTAGAATTGAAAGACTGTCACATGGGGGTGGGAGGACAGGTGTGTTCTCCCCACACCAAGAGACCCTAATTGTTGATATGGTCCGTGAGAACAATGCCATTAAACTGAGTGAAATTCAGCAGAAGATCATTGAGCACCATGTACATTTTGAGGGTATCAACAGTGTCAGCCTCTCTGCTGTTGATCGTGTCCTCAATCGCAGCAGACTGCGCATGAAACAGCTATACAGAGTACCCTTTGCCAGGGTTTTTTTCCCCCGTTGCCTGGCCAGACAAAATGTGGCCTGTGATGTGGATGAAGTGCTGTGGCCTGACCCAGTAAGGAGACATGATGCTGTGGCTGAGTAATGCACTTGTTTGTATATTTTTGTACTTTATTTTTACATGGGGTTACTGTACACAAGTGGCAAACGCATAAGATTTCTGTTTTGTCTTTTTGTACAAGTGCTAAATGCACAGGTTTTTTTTGTTTTGCAACATGCGTTTAGCCTACAGTGAACAATAAACATTCATTTCTCCAGCTTCATGTCCTGAGCATTGTGTTTTCTATTTTTCTACGTAGTGTTTAGTGACTGTTCAGTAGTGTCTTTCATTTTGATTGACTCGGGGCACGATTTGACAACATAGTTCAGTTTTGAGCACTTTTGTTTGATTGAACTGTTTTGAGGTGAAAGTTTGGGTTTACAAGAAGAGTCTGAGGTTTTGTGAATGTAGCTTGAAAATTGGGTTTTGTGTTCACAGTTTAGAGAAAAGAAGAGCAGCTTTCAAGAAATGTGTCTTAACAATCGAGAAAAACTGTAATGTGTAATCTATGTATTAGCATCTATGATTCTAATTCCCTGTCTACAGTGAAGAATAAAAGGATGCCATTATAATCCAAAGACCTAAAGTGCTTGCAGTGTAAATTTTGTAGTTTGCAAGCATCACAACACTCACTTGCAGACCCTGTGCAAGGTCTGCGACTGTTAAAAAACATTCTTTACCACAACCACCTGCCTGAAAGGGTAAATGCAGCCCCTGCTGATCTGGCACTAAAACATGAAAGGAATGGGCATCCATTGTACATCTGGTTATTCTGTCAAAGCTATCCTGTTTTTCTCCAAGAGCCTCACATTGTGCTGTTGGTTGTCTGATGCCTCAGTTGGCAGAGTCTGCAGCAAGCCAAGATTAGTAAAGAGCTTATAATTAAATGCACCAAGTATCGCTGTAAACAGCATGTCTCCTACAAGACAAAAAAAGCCACCTTGCACGCCTGTCACGACTGTGCTGTAATGATGTTGACCGACTACAATAGCAACAAGATTCATCATTTACTCAGCTTATGCTATTCCAAACTTATGTGATTTTCTTTTTCACAAAACTCAAAAGTACACATTTTAAGAATGTTTTACATCTTTTTGTCAGTACACTGAAAAAAATGACCTGGCTTTAAATAAAAAATATCCTTTAATATTGCTTAATCAACCTAAATGCATTCATTTATATAAACTACTGAGTATTATTCTAAACCAAAAAAGCAGAAGCATTCTATAGATATCTTTTATTGTGTTCCACACAGGAAGCCAAATTATACAGGTTTGGAATTACATAGAATGAGTATTTGATGAAAGTATATATATGTTTTATAGAAACTACTCCTTTAACCCATTGGAATTTACAGGAATGAAGTTTTTTTGCTAAAATGTTGTCCTGCGTTAAGGTAGACAGAAGGAATAGAGGTCATTTCCACTGTATAATCATTTAAATTGGCAATATCTAATTTAATCCATGCCAGAGCCCCTTTGAGGGAAGCTGGGGATCTTTTAACCGGAATACAATAATTACTGTTGACCATGATCTGCCACAGCTGAAGAAACTTCAAAACTCCTCAGGCCATTTATAACCTTAGATGTGTGCATTTAATGACATCATGCAACAATACAATTGATATTTTGAATAGTTAATTCTCTTAAGCATGGCCACTAGTCTCATATCTTAACTAATTACAGTTTCCTGACATGCTGTGTTCTGCTGCCAGAGTGTGTGAGAATGTGTCAGAGTGTCTGCGTAAGAGTGTGTGTCAGCTGCACCAGCAGCTACTGAGGATTTCCTATTAAAAGACGGATTAAGTTTTCATTCCTGTACATCACAAAACCTCTTACACACACACACACACACCAATTTTCAGTTTGGCACAACAGTCAACTGAACATCCAAAATGTACTAAAACTAACAAAACACTTCATATGTCTCAGATCAACTTCCATAACACAAAACTTTTCACCACCCATTAAGCAAACTCTGTTACTCTTAAAACAGTGACCTAAAAAACACAAACATGTGGCACAATACAATGTTTTCTTAAATGATTCCTTGTAAAATTTCTTTACAACACAAGAATGCTGGCTCGCTAATGTTTAGAATTCAGTACAAGCTGTTATATGGTCTATGTGTTCATTACAGAATGAAATTATTTCCCCTTTTGTATAGATGCTAATGATACTGAAAGACCAAGGGTGTTTTCGCACCTGGCCACTTGTTTCGGAACCTGGCGCGTATCCAACCTGGCTCAGTTTGTTTGGGCATATGTGAACACGGCAATCATGCTCGGATCCTCGCCAAAACAATCGGTCTGAGAACGAAGTGGTCTCAGCTAGATTAAAAATGAATTCTGGAGTGGTTCGGTTGTAGTGAGAAAGCAATCCGATGCAACAGACCGACGAACCAGGCTATATGCAAGGTATGATGGGTAATTACGTAAGTTCTGGGAAAAGCAGTAGACGGTCCAGGCGTCCCAATGTGCATACTATCCACCCTGTCTGACCTATATAGTATTGAAAATTACTAATATCATATAGAAATTAGGATGGATAGTATGCACATTGGGATGCAGGTGATTTTTGTGGGTGAGCACATCTTCGCCATTCAAAATGAAATCATGCCTTAACATTTTATAATGCCGTCTTATTGTTCGTCTTCGTAGTAACAGTAACATTTTAAGCTATGAGCGTAATACTGGAAAATAAACCATGGAACTTTGACCATTGCGAGGACAGTTTACTAGCATGTGACTTGTAGTAACAATTTTGGTCCGTTCAGAAACTTTGCCATGTGAAAGTGGAACGCACCAAGAATAAAAAGCAACATTGTAATAATTTTAATCCCTGTTTCAGAACAAAGAAATCTACAGGTGTGAAAGCACCCTAACACCTGTGTGGATGCTCAGCTACATTTAATAGTAATATATTTTTTAGATATGATATTACTAAAATATTAATTTGAATATTTTTAAATATGATATTACTGTCGAATTACAGAAAATGTTTGTTTTACTCAGGTTTTTGCAAAATTAAACAGTTTTCAAAAATTTGGCCTAGCCCAAAAAAACACAATATATATATAAAAAAAAAAAAAACATATCTCAATAAGCTATTGGTAAGTATGTAGTGATCTGTCTCTGTGAACTGGATTTATTTTCTCTTTATAGCTGTTTGCAGAAGAAGCACAGACAGAGACCACATAAGTCACTTTTTTAATAGCAAGCAGCTTTTACATGACCAACTTAAATCGTTCCCTCAAATGAATTTTTATGTGGACTACTATTGAAATGACTAGATTTTACCCATGAAAAGTAAAAAAAATGCACAATAGCACAGAAGTTAATAGAGAAAAATTTTAATAATTAAAAATTAACTGCTATACAATTTCTTAATGTAATTATTGCAATAGTATGTTCAGGGTCACATATTTAACAAATACTCAGTACGACTAAATTCATGTTTACTAAGATTCAATTTTTAAAATGCAATTTATCTTAGCCCAGCTTTGCTCTCTGTAACTTCCTCCACTTATCTCATCTGACTAAACTTAATTTCTAATCAACTGTAAGTCAGCATAACATCCTTAAACCTCCCTTTACATAACAACTAATTTGTCCGTAGTGATGCTTCACAAAAAATACTAAAGTAAACACAACTGCAAGCATCATGGGTCATGGGATCATTTGATTGAATGCAAAAGCCACTAAAGCACCAAAGAAATGCTTCCTCTATTTGTCCACCACACGGGTGCCTGCGGGGCAGCTGAGCAAACAAACTCTTATTTCATGCTTGAACACATTTAAGCCACTGGACATTGGAAAAGAAATGAGAAAGAAAATAAAGAAAACTGTTTGCTTGTGTGTAAGAGACATCTTAGCATCAGTGGAACTTTTTTTGCATGAGCTAGCAGGAAATTCTTTGAGAACCAGTATGTGTGGGTGAGGAGAGTATAAGGTTCATTCTAAGCTTCACAAGCTCCTGCAAGCTTAAAGACTGTATTTCTCAGCACAAAATCATTTACAATCACCACTGTACAGTCTGTATTACACCAGTACAATATATAATCATTTGTACAGAGAGAAACATATGAAGTCCATATATGGATCTGTGTTGTACTGTATTTATAATTCATTCCAATATATTGTATGCAACTGCATTCTCTTTTTCCACCAAAAATTTTAATGATTTAATTTTATGATTATTTCCCATAATCTTTCTTATACTTAAATAAGCTATTTGAATGTTAGATTAATTCATTTTTTCAGCCTTATTTTAATGAGAAGTATTTTACTGGAAAAGAAACATTGGATTCCGAAAGTTACAGTATACCTTTGTAGTACAATGGATTCTTTTATATGAAAATATCAAGGGAATTTTGATTTCTCATGGTAGGACCCCTTTAAATGCATCATCCAAGGATGACTCTGCATATCTAATTAACATGGCGAATGAAAGACTCCATTCATCCCATCAAAAAAAAAAAAAAAAAACCTCTTTGACTGAACTACTATCATTAATGTTTCAGCTGAAAGACTGCAGCATTCCTTAGGGCATAGTTTACTGTAAACCACAGAAAATGATAAATGAACTATGGTATTACTTGTCATACCAGTAACATTTTGTTATATTCAGTGATTGATGATCATGTGTCTGTCTTTATGTCATGCTTGGAAATGTTTGTGTGTGTGTATAAATACTGTATGAGTCTACACTGTGTGGGCATCTAAGAGGGCTCAAGATGGCCACAGATGTTAATACTGCCTTAGGGTCTCTTGCTCCCTTTGAACCTCCATTCTTAACAGACAGCCACACAGTAGCACAATTAGGGACAGCATATTACCCATTGACACGTGCATACTACAGCACACACATATGATACATGTGTTTCACTGTCATGATGGGGACTTTCCACTATATTCTGATGTTTTCAAATGTGCATAAAATCATTATTATAATAATTGTTATTGTTATATAGTGCCTTTGTCAAATTACTTTACAGGATTATCTTTACAATATATCAGAAAATAACAGACATTAGACACAAAAACAATAAAGGAGGTAGAAAAAAAATATTAGGTGCAACAACTTGAAACTGATTTGAGTATCATGAGCAAAGCTGTAAATTCTAAAGCCATGATGCATGAGGAAGCATTTTTAAAAAGAAGTGGACCCAACACAGAGCCCTGAAGAACACCATGTGAGACAGGGGTAATACAATTGTATATTTCTGTTTAGAAATAAACAAATGACTGCCCTTCAAATATGATGTTAGTCAGTAATATTCAGACAGAGGCAAAAGCAGGGCTGAGATCCAAGAGAAGAAAAATAATGTCAAGTTCACCTCTGTCTGCTCAAGTTATGAGGTCAGTACGTAGGGTTATTAATTTTTTTATTAAGCCATTTGTGTTGTGGGGACTGTTGGCTAAACCCAGATTAGATCCTTATGTAATATGACATAAACATCAGGACTGTGACTGACATGACAATATTCATTGACAGCAAAGATTGTTTATTCAAGGCTATTTGTTTTAAATAATATGGAAAAAAGTATTCAAAACAAATTAAAGTATGGAGGTGATACTAACTTTGTAGGCAAAACTGCATTGTTCCTATTGCTGCCATTTCATGCAGTTATATTCAAGTATACACCTAAATGTTCTCTACATTTGACAGCAAAAGCAATTGCTTTGTAATTGGACTTGTCAGATACACCTCCAGGCACTAAACAAGAGACATGTACTTATGTTTTTTTAGCATTTAGATGATGATACTAAAACTCTGTGACAAATTTAAAGAACACTATAAAGGCAAACAAACACACACACACACACACACACACTGAATCCTGTCATACAAGTCTGCTTATTCAATAAGCCCCAAAACAGACAAACAAGTGCACACACTCATAGTTTTTCACAATGGACTTTTTAAAAAATAAACATTTTCACTTCATATACCATTTGATTAGGCTTGAGGTTCTTTTCACTACTAATAACTAAATTATCAGAGGCGAGTATGTGACATTGAGGCTGTTTTTAACATATACAGTATTCTCTACAGTCTCTCTCTCTCTCTCCTACAGATACAATTTCCCATTTCCCCATTTAAGAGCCACTTTAAATCACATCCCATAATGCATTTACATAACCGCCCATTCAAATGCAATGACAGCCAAAATCTGAGTGACATTTTCAAATGTGTCGCCTCATAGCAAGCAATCACGAATAATAGAGGGTTGCTAAGCACACATACACACACCCACCGACACTCATAGACATAAAACAAATGCTCAAGTATATGCACCAGATGCAATTTTGCATTGATGGACAGGGATAAGAAAAGCCATCATAGACTGATAATAAGGTGTGGTTATGGTCTCATAGTTACCAGATGAGTGAGTCATGTTGAATTTTTTTGGAGGGGAAAACAAAAGACAGTAAAATTATTACAAAATAAACAAATCTTAAGTAAATAAGTGGAAGGGGAAAAATAAAAAATAATTATAAAGAAAATATAAATGGGATGCTTTATCATCTCTCAAAAACAAATTGCATCTTGTTAGTACAAGACCAATGTTTTGAACTGAAGAGCCAATGGAAGGATGCATTAGAGTTAAGGGATCCCCGATTTAAAAAGAAATCAATACAAATGAAAAATATTACATCAGCACAGCTTTGAAGAGAAAAACATACAGTACTATAGTCTTCATAAAATGAATGATTGAAACACGTCTCATACAAAATGTATTTCAATTAATCAATTTTGGTTCCAAGTTATATAAACATATATTTATTATTGCCTGGAGAGTGATCACAAAGATCAAAACAGAAAGTTCAGAACAGAAAGTTCCAATCACACCCAGGGCTGCCGATCCTTGTCTTAACGATCAAAATAATTAAGTTTACAAATAAGCTTTCAATTATGATTATTCACACTCTTAAATTATTATAAATTTCCGTGTTTGCACCTTTCTGCTGAACACTCAAGTTCAAGCAGGTATTTTTTCAGTGTGAAGTCCAGTTCACATCGCCAGTGATTTTGTCGCTCCTTGTTGCCAGTGGTTAAAGTCGTTAGTGGCTACTGGTTGCTAGGAACATTTATAAATTATTTCATGGATGTTATTTCATTGTTGAACTTCTTTTCACTACAAATAAATCTTCTATGGTGAAAACTTTTTATATATTCCATGAATAAATGTATATCTTAAACAACGTGTTATTTGCAACTTGTATACCACCAAAGCACAAACCCTATGATTTCTTTATGTATTTAATGATTTATCCTTTCATTCATGTTTTCATTAATTCCATTCTATCATTCATGTATTCATTAATAGCCAAGCATTTCTCTCTCTGCGCGTGTGTGTGTGTGTGTGTGTGTGTGTGTGTGTGTGTGTGTGTGTGTGTGTGTGTGTGTGTGTGTGTGTGAATGTTTTCATTCAGTGGTAGAGGGAACAGGGTGTCCGTTCAGGTCAGTGCATGATGATTTGTTTTTTAGGACAGTTGCGATTCTCTCTCATCAGGCTCTGCCTGCTGATATAAGCACAATGTAAAGGAACAGATCTAGAACGATCAGCTCATCAGCTCACTAGGGCCGAAAACATGGAAACACATTGAGGAAATTTTCTTCTTCAGTTCAGTTCCTGGTTTCCAATTAAATCAGTTCTCGAGAGACAATCATGAATTCCCTTACACACGTGCACATAAACAAGTGGACACCTGCACACACACACACACACACACACACACACACATCCACATCAGACATTAAAAGTGGATTGCATGACTAAGAGTAATTGTTGTATTTTTATAATGGAAACTTCAGTCAAAATCCTCAGCCACTAAGTCAGATCTCCAAACAAAACAAAAAAACAACCAAAAAAACAAAAAACAAAAAAACAAGTAAGGAGCCACTTGCTCCTATAAGAAAAAAAAACTCATATGCCAAACTCATATTTTTTTTTAGGTGCCACAGAATAAACATGTTTTATTTATTGTATTATTATTATAAAAAAAATATTATTATATAAAAAAATATTAATTATTATTATTAAACATTTTAACATTTCAATCATACTGTCATGTGTTTATGTCTCATCTTTTCTTGACTTTATCAGCATTTTAATCCATCTTGTAGGTGACCTGGGAACTAAGGTTCACTTAAAGTGGGAACTAAATGTATTTTTCAACTTGAAATATAGTCACACATTGTTTATTACACAGAATCTGTACCAATTAGAGGTCAACCGATATATCGGTCGGCCAATATATCGGGCCGATATTTGTCATTTTTTAATATATCGGCATCGGCCGATATCCGTGTTTAGTAGTGCCGATTTAAAGTCAGGCACATCTGCGGGCAGCCCCGTGTTATTGGTGCGGTGGAAAGTGCTGCTGCTGCAGCATGTGAAGCACCCCAAGCCAAAACTTTTGGAAGATTCAACAACAGTCCTGGGAGATAAAGCTAGTCAGAGAATTTCACTCTGTAAATGGGGTGGAGAAGTTGGCAGCTCTAACAAACACTGCAGAGTGACGTTACTCTGACCTCGGAGAGACAGCTGTCCTGGAGCTGCCCAGAACGGTGAATTTTAAAACTGCAATGTTTTCAAATGACACTATAGTAGTGGTGCAACGGATCATCATTGATCAATATCTTCGGTTCGGCACACACGTGACCCCGGGATTGATTTATGAAAAAAAAAAAAAAGTTGCGCATGTTCAGTCCACACTCAGTGGTCATGGCGAGTGGAGGAACGGAGGAGCTTTTTGAGTGCATTTTGGCTTCCCTGTCAGATATAATGATGAAGGAAAGAGGTTAGAGTGAAAAGATTGTGCCAGATCTTTATGAACAGGAGAAGAAAAAAGTTGTGGATGAACTATTCCGAGCATCCTCTGTTGCGCTCACGACAGAAGGATGGACGTCCAGGGGGACGGAGAGCTCTGTGACGATAACTGCTCACTTCATCACAGCAGACTGGAAGATGAGAAGTCGGGCTATTATGTTAAAAAGAAGATATTATGCCATGTGCACTTTAATTTGATTTCATATACTTTATTATAATAATTTAATGTTAATAAAAAAAAGACAAAACCTATGTTTATTTGTTTTGGCCTTTTTTTTTTTTTTTTTTGCTGATCCGAAAAATGATCCAATCCATAGGAGGACGAGCGAGCGCGGGTTTGACTAGATGTATTTGGAGGTTATTGCTCACGTCTCGTTCTGCACATATCCAAATGTTTCCATATTCGCAAAGTATCTGAATGTTAAACTATAATATTTTTTTATTGTAAACTAGACGGAAAAGATCACCCTCTTCACATGAGCAAAAACGTCCTTGGCATAAAAGCAGAGTGGACAGGTATACTACGGTCTATTTAAACTGACCAGTGTAACCTTTTAAATGTTTGGTTGACTGTACTTTATTTTAATAATGAACAGACTGCGATGTAAGTTTGAAATTAGAATGCACTTTAGATGTTCTGTTTCATTTATACCAAACACAAATGTTGCTGGTTGCTAGTGTGTTTGCAGCACTACTGTTATTTATTTTTTATATATTTATTTTTTTATTTTTTTCAGTTCAATTGATTTTTATTTCTAAAATTGTATTTATTTAAATGTATATTTAAGTTTACATTTATGTTCCAACAAACTTGAAATATACTTGATAAATGCTCTAAAACTTTTATGTAAATGATTGAATTATATATATATATATATATATATATAGTAGTAGTAGAAGAACTTTATTGTCCCCGTGGGGCAATTGGGTTTGCGGCGCAATCGCAAGGCATTACATGACAAACATATAACAAAAACAATACGATGCATTACAAAACACTAAATACATACATACAAATAAAAATACCCTTGGGTCTAACCCTGCCAGCTGGACAGATAGCTTATTTTAATTGATTTAACGCCTTAATGGCTTGTGGTACAAAAAAAAAAAAAAAATAAATAAATAAAATATATATATATATATATATATATATATATATATATATATATATATATATATATATTACCTGTTTTATATATTTAATACTTGGTCAGTTTATTGATTTGTTTGGTTAACTTTGGATACATGTTTTATTTTAATACAGTGCAGTGCACAAACTTAAGATTCGAGAGATGGTTCAAGTCAGTGCTCAATAAATGATGATAAGTTTAGAAATGTTGTGCATCTACTTATTATTAGTGTGACATTTCAGCATGCAAATGAAGGGGAAAACTTCAAGATATCGGCCCTAAAAATCGGCAGCACATGTCGGCCATCGCCTGACCCTGACCTCTATACGTCAGCATCGGCTATAGAAAAACCCGTATCGGTCGATCTCTAGTACCATATCATGGACCATAATCATCACTTGGCCAGTGAGAGTAGTTTGGGCTCCTCATCAATGCATCGTGTAAATGCTGTAAAACACTCTCAAAAATAAAGGCCACAATGCCATAGAAGAACCTTGTTTGTCCATAAAGAACCTTTAACATCTGAAGAAGCTTTATGTTTCACAAAAGGTTCTTTTTGGTGAAAGAAAGTTTTTCAGATTATAAAAAGGTCAGAAAGAGATGGTTCTTTAAAGAGCCTTTGACTGAATAGTTCTTTGTGGAACCAAAAATTGTGACCCTGGACAACAAAACCAGTCTTATCATTTCTTTAAATTGAGATTCATAGGCTACATCATCTGAAAGCTGAATAAATAATCTTTCCATTGATGTATGGTTTGTTAGACAATATTTGGATGAGATACAACTATTTGATAATCAGGAATTTGAGGTTGCGAGAAAATCTAAATACTGAGAAAATCGCCTTTGAAGTTGTTCTTAGCCATGTATATTATTAATCAGAAATTAAGTTTTGATATATTTACAGTAGGAAATTTACAAAATATCTTAATGTAACATTACTTTATATCCTAATGATTTTTGGCATTAAAGAAAAATCAATAATTTTGACCCACACAACCCCAGAGACTTAAGACTGCTTTTGTGCTTCAGGGTCACAATGGTTCTGTGAACAACCTTTTATGCACCTTTATTTTTAAGAGTGTATGTCTTTCACACTTTCAGCCTGTTTTTCTTAAGTAGTAAAATGCAGTTTTATAGTAGTTGAATCACAGACAAAAGGTTAAGTAAAAATATTAAAATGCAACAGCGCATAAATATTAATAAATATAAATAAATACAATTCTAGCTGACTTATGAGCTTATGGAAACAAAATTGTTATTGAGGTGAAAATATATTACGTTGCAATGTTTACAAGCTTTACATGTTTTCCACAGTAAAGAGAAAGGTATGATAGGTTCATGTGCTGCTTAAACTGAGGTACTTACTCGAGACCGTGCCTGCCACATTATAGAGCGCCAAAACTGAATAATAATAAGAATAATTTTAAAGCTGACACTTTGTTAATTATAAAGTAACAAAGCACAAATCTTTTTGCAATTACTGAACTGCAAGGGAGCTTCAAATAATGAAGTCCACGCATTAACAGAACACAAGATCTTGTTAAGAAGCCATATTATTAATGATTATAAAAGAGAATTGTTGCTGACAGCTGTAGCTGACGCAGCTGACAGCTTTACCTGTTGTAGTTTGTTCAAGTTGTGCACGAAATAAACGCTGTTTTTCTGCACTCTCTTCAAGTCTCCATCATTTCTCTCTCTCGCGCTGCTCAACTGAGCTGTGTTTATCAGGTGTTCATCAGTTTTTTCCAAAACTTTGATGTGCATCGTTTCAGTTTAATGTGCGAACATAACAAAAGATGTGATGGCAAAACAATCAGGAAAAAATGCATTACATGCACGTTTTAAGTGATAACGTACCTGTAAATCCATAGGCCTAGTCACCAGTGGTGACAAAAGCTAAAACTTCACTAAATATAAATTTTTATGGTCGCAAATGCGACCATTTTAGTTGCAGTTTAGAGCCCCGTAAGTGGTATTTAAATAAATATTAAGCAGCAAAAACTGTTTTCAACATTGATAATAGGAACCATTATTAATAACTGAGCACCATACCTAAGCAACAAATCAGCATATTACAATAATTTCTGAAGGATCATGTGACACTGAGCTTTAATATCACAGGAATAACTAGATTATACTAGAAAACAGTTAATAAAAATTTTAATGTTATGTCAGTATGATTATTTTTTTACTGTATTGGTGAAGAGAAAGGCTTTTAAAAACATTTAAAAATCTTAACTATTCCAAACATTTGACTGGTAGTATATGTACATATAATCAGTATGCAACATTAATATTAACCACTACATTATACCTGTATGGAACTTTTGATATTGATTTCTTTTACAGTATCATTATTGTACTTAGTACTGTAACTGACTATTCTTAATAATACAAACTGAAACGGTGGCAGGCCATCCTCAGAAAGCACATATCACCCTCACTCTCTCTTTTACACTCATACATTATTCACATAAATAATTGTCGTTGTGCTAAATTAGAGCAACACAGAAACTTCAGAAACTGCAAGTAAATGCAAAATAGACTTGAATCAAGAAATAAAAGCAGATAAAGAAAAATAAAGAGGGTGGTAAAGCCACTCTGAGACATATTCAGAAATGTGAAAGAGAAAAGAGAAAATTAACAAAAGATAAAGGGCAAGATAAAAAAAAAACAGTGGAGAAGAAGAGCAGGTATCAGTGTGAGAGCTGTAGAGAGTCCAGCCGTGCTGGAGGTGCCCCTGCAGCTGCTGTCACATGATCACATGTTTGGCCTCCGGCCGATGACGGGGTCAGGAATATTTTTAATCTCTGCCAGTCTCATGCCATCCTCCCAGTCCCCCCCCCCCCCCCTCTCTCTTTTCCTCTAAAACACACTCCGTCTCTGTCTCTCTTGCCCACCGCCCACTCTGGCTGGGTGTCCCTCTGTAATTAGGGCAGTAATGAAAGCTCCTTGTTAACAGTTGCTACTGATTTGCTGTGGCGATCTCTGAATCAGTGCCTTGACACACTAGGACTTTAACAACTGATGGGTCAAAGACAAAGTAACCTAATAATGTAATCTATGCATGCATAAAAACCTGTCTGTTTACTTAACAACAGATACTGTATAGATGTCATGACATTACATATTTTTAAGTTTATATTTAATGTGCATTTAACATTGAAAGTTAAATTGAATAAGAAATTGCAAGTTAGGCTACTACAATTTCATTGTACATAAAGGGAGAAAAGAACATTTACATTATCAAAGAACATTTTCACTGACAGTCTAGTTCAAGCACTCTCAAAAACTCCCATTAAAATCACTGAAACTGTTTACACTATAAAATTCATATCTTACAGATTAGTACACATATTTTGTTTCTGACGAGAGAATTCAGCAGAAAGAGGTATTCAAGCAGCAAGCAAATGAAGAAAACAATGGCATTTTAGCGATGACTCATCTGAACACCTCTGATTGGTCAATGCACTTATAAGCTCAACAGCATTGTTTGTGATTGGTTATAATGCTCAGTGCTGTAAAAACGCATCTGTATCTGGCTCAGCGCCAGCCAGCAAATGCAGATTTGATTTTAGCACCTGATGATATGACACATGCCCACTCACTTTAAATGTGCATGGCGCCTCTGGGCATGTGGTATATGCTAAGGCTGCAACAATTATTTGAGAAAATCAATAATAATAGATAGGGACAACAACTGACAATGATCCTCCACATCTCTTATCAGTTATGCCAGTTAAAAGTAGAAAAGAATAAGCACTTATATTTGTACAGTATAATAACAATTATGTCTACGGAATTTCCCCATAATGATAGGAATACCAGTGTGTGTTTTGAGCGTGCATGCATGTGTGTGTGTGTGTGTGTGTGTGTGTATATGTAGGAGAAAGTAGTAGTGAGGGGTATGTGCAGCCACCAGTGTGAATGCCATTGATGACAAATGTTCTTCAAATGCTGTTCTCCACCCAATCATGAAAAATACAATTACACCCAGCATGTCTGTTGTAACACATCTTATAAAATTATTTTCTCATCTGAAACCAAACTTGGTGAAAAACAAGACTTTAACAACATACAGACTTCAACAAAGGGAGAAAGGGAATTAGAGGACATAAACTATTTTGAAAAACAAAGTACTTAAAATACACAAACTAGTGGGTGTCAATTGTTTGTGTGACAACACAAGTCTAATTTTCTTGTTTGTTTTTTCTTAAAGTAATAGTTTATCCATAAATGAAAATATTCTGAAAAGTTGCTCACCCTCGAGCCACATTGTAGATGAATTTGTTTTTGAATTTGGAGAAATTTAGCATTACATCTAGGGCTGTCACTCGAAAATTGATTGCACAATCAATCGGACCAACCAAAAAGGTTTCGAAAATGAAAATAGGGAATCGATTTTAACCAAATATGTACACTATTAATTTTAAAAGAATTAAACAATCAAAAAAATATAGATGTAACAAAACTCACAAACAAGCAGAAAAAGAACCAAACGCACACCAAACGCGAATAGAGCGTCTTGCGCAAATGATTTCAATGTTAAGTCAATGTAAAGACGCGTTTATGCGTCTGGAGGTCTCGCGACGCGGTAGACGCGAATTCGCCTCATTCGCGCATCTAGTTAAAGGAGATTCTGAGTCATGAAAAGGACCAATGCAAGCTGACAGCGACCGGCTTTTGTGGTGGAAAATTGGCAGTACCCCCACCTTGCGCAGCTGTACCTGTGTCCCTGGGACATCAGTGCGGTCGGAGCGAGCCTTCTCAACAAAAAACGCTCTGCTCTGGACCCCGAAAATGTTGATCGACTTGTTTTCCTGTCCTATAAATTTGTAATGGCCCTAGCCTTTTTGCGCATTTCATTATGCCTGCCTAGTGTCGGTTACGTTCAATAAAAAAACACACATGGCCTGTTCTCAAATCCATTTAAAGTTTCATTTTTTGAACAGTTGTTTGAAATGGATTTAGAGATTTTTTAATTGCCTAAATCATAAATGCAGCCGGATTGAAGCCTGCAGTGATGTTTTTCTTTTGTTATGGCAGCCGTCCCCTCTGCATATATATTTTTTCGAGAATGTTGCACTCCTGTTGCTGTTTGTTATTCTGCACGAAACTTCATGTCAATAAATAAGAAATATTGCTGACTTGTGCGTTTCCAGCGCTCTCTTTACGTTCGTCCGTTATTTGACGTTGAAAAAGGAAATGTCTTTTTTTAGACATGGAAAATAGATTTTACAATCGATTCAATGAACACTTATGTCTTAAAAATCTAAAATGATTTTTCACAAAAGTGACAGCCCTAATTACATCACTTGCTCACCAAAGAATCCTCTGCAGTGAATGGGTGCCGTCAGAATGAGAGTCCAAAGCGCTGCTTAAAACATAACAATAATCCAAACGCAGTCCACATGACTCCAGTCCATCAATGAACATCTTGAGATGTAAAAAGCACTAAGTAATCACTGCTTCCAAATTCTCTATCCAAATACAGCTTTCTCCACTGAAAATTCCATCTCATCAGGAGAGAAATATAATAAGCACTGTTTACAAGTCCAAAACATATGTTCGGGGTTTACTTTTTCACTGCCATTTACTGCAGAGGATCCATTAGTGAGCAAGTGATGTAATGCTAAAGTTCTCCAAATCTGTTCAGGTGAAGAAACAAACTCATCTACATCTTGGATGGCCTGAGGGTGAGTACATTTTCAGTAAATTTTCATTTTTGGAGGGGCTAAACTGTTCATTTAAAGTTTCAGAAATAATCAATCCAGGATATTTTGCTTTGTCGTTTTCAATAATTTACCCAAGAAATTGTATAAGCTGGTCAGAACGGATCTCGTAAAGACAAAAGTCATAAAGCTTCATGAGCGCAGCCGCTAAAAACATTAACATTGCTAACTCTCTGAATTAGCTCTTCCAGAAGATTTTAGGAATGCTAAAGTTGTGTGACTCTGTATTACATCCAAATACAACAGGTGTTGTTTGAAAAAGACAGAGATAGCAAGAGAGAAAGAAAGAGGAAGGGAGAGCATGTTTGAGCGGCCTGGAAAATACTTATAACCCATATGTTTTCATAGTGACATTATTAATGGCCAAACAACTTGTAACTTGTCTAGCAGTACAACAGGCCTTTGAGACCATTTATTTCACATCAAGATCTACAAAGATAAACAAATAAAGTAAAGTGATTCACAAGAGACACCTTAACAACAAGCCAAATGTAGTGAAACAGTTAATGTGTCTCAAATTTAATTACACTGACTCTTTTAGAAACATAATAAAGGACCAATAAAAGTGCAATAAAAGCTGTTTGTGAAACAGCAGAAACTGCCACATTAGGACAGATGAGGCACTGTATGAAAAACACCTTATTTATAGCGGAGTACCAACAGGGTCATACACCTTTATTATCTGAAAGGTCACAAGTGGCTTTTTTTTTGTGTGGCACTTTTGAGTAAACTTTACCAAGGTACACAATGTTGTGTCAATTTTTAGCAGTGTTATCATTTTATATTCTTTTCATTGTTTGTTCGTTGTTTAGCACTTTGAGCAAGTTTTAGGAACAAAGAATCAAGATGACGTGAAACATAGGGTTAATGTTACCCCTACAACAAGCATAATTGCAAAGCATGCTCTGACATGAAATTACATTTTTTTTTTAAACATTGAGAGAACATGCAGAGATTTAAGTAAATAAATATTAATCCAAACAGTGAGGATTAAATCACCTAAAAATAGAGTACAACCATGAGTTTTAAATCTTTTATTATTTTTTTCAGTCAGAATATCTGGGCGAAAAGATGGATGAAACTAATCACTGAATAAAAATACTTATTCTTATCCATTTATGGTAACAAAAGTGCTCTAAACCTACAGACATACCACAGGTGTATGACGCCAGGGTTGTCAAGACACTAAAGCATGGTTGCTTTAAAAGCTATTTCACATGGAAAGACATGGAGTGAGAATATAAAGCATTTTATTCATTAGGCTTCAAACTGCCTCTTGGCTGTTTGTCTGTGATTACACCCTGTTGTCAACAGCTGTTTGGCCACGGATAGCACAAAAAGAAGAGAGAGAGAGAGAGAGAGAGATTTATCTTTTCTGTTGTGCAAGAAAAAAAAATATCTGTGTGAACCTAAAAGTGAAGGACAAAGCCAATTGATGATGTAAAAGAAAATTATTCAAAAGGACACCACTAGTGGAGTTACGAACTAAAAGTCGAACATATCTTGATTTATAAGTCAAGAACATCAGCAACAATTAACTAAACAGTCCAAACAGACTTTGGAGAACTGATTCATTTAAAATTCATTTAAATGAACTGTTTCACTACACTCCCAGAATAAAAAGGCACAGAGTGGTACAAAAGCTAAGATGCTGCCTTATTTTTAATTTCATATTTACCCCTAAAAGGAACATATTAGTACCTTAAATTTATATATTAGTACTTTAAAAGTGGTGCTTTTTGAAAGGGTACCACTACACTTACTGGCTTCTAAGTGTAAAATGTAAGTGTAGAATGACTTTCTGATGCTGAATAAAAGATACTGTATTTTAACGATATTTTAGAAAAGCATACATTTTACCATAACAGATTTAAAAACCAACAAATTAGCATAGTTTCATGCTATATGACACCATTATTTTTTTTTTAAACATAGCTTTTTACTGGAAAGGCTACATTATTTTGTATTGTGCAAGACAGATACTGTATGTCTCTGATTAAATTTGAATGAGTAGCTGCATGTACTTCCTGAAATGAGCAGCTTGACTGGTGTTTCACTCCTCCAGATTCAAAAATACATCAATCGACCCTTTTAGGCTCAGTCTGGAGCCCTGCTGTTTAACTACATTAAATTAGTAGTTTATTTGTCAAATTTAATGTCAAGTCCACCATTTGCAACCCCAAACTATTGTTAATCCTCTTTCCTCAAAAGACTGGCATTCCATTGTTTGATTGAAAGAGCTAAGGTTATATTAACATGTAATGCTGTATAAAAAAATTCCTAAATTTGGAGTGCTAAAGCTCATGGAAGAACTTGCCATGAAGAAGCGGCAGATGACTCTTAGCATACATGTATATGCAGTCCTGAACAAAACATCCTCTTTAGAAAGGCATTACATTTCCATATTCAGGAAGAAATTCTAGCATGCTAGCCAAAACAATGAAACATTAACTTTCTGTAAAGTGATAGAGAATTTTCTGATTTCCCCAGAGGTCTTAACATGAGCTGCAGTGGATTTAGCTGTGGTCTGGAATGAAACTGAAGAAGCCCCTGTTGATGCAGGTGGAACAGAGAGTGTAGAATGATACACTGACTGCTATAAGATTGATTCCTAAGGTTGCTTGCTGCCTTTATCAGTAGGTCTACTGGTGCGGAGACTCTCAGCAAAAACCTGTTTCATATTTGGATACTCTTTTTTTTTTAATTTATTCTGTCATCGATATAGGCCATAATTATAACACAAAAAGGCAAAAGAAAATTTGAACTGCCAACACTGACAAATATTCGTGCAACCAGCTAAACTAGTGAGATAACAGATATCTTTGAGTCTTTTTGATTGATAATTTCTGTATAACAAGTTCAGCTTAATGATACACCACCAGTTAACACATTTCAGTTGTAAGACTGTCAGTTGTTCTTTTTAATTTAATTAAGTCAGATTAATTCATCAAATCATTGAACATTACTTCAGTGAACATAAACCCTACAGTCCACACTTATACTGTACCATTTTACAACTGAGTTTGGCTGTGCCCAGTTAGACCCAGTGCTTGTATTCAGTCTACGGGATTTGGAATTATACGTTTTTCACAGCTACAGGATCATTTTGTGAAACGAGGGCTGCTTTTTAAGATGTAGTGTTGTTTAAAGTAGTTCAACTTTGACATGAGTCTCAAAATTTTGGGGTGTTCCATTCAGTGGTGCTCCATCTTGCCATCTTTGATTACAAATTTGCAGAACTTGCCACACCTAGCTGTTTTTGAACACAATAATACACCTGAATAGCTCTTTACTCATTTCATACTGTGTGTGGTTCAAATTTATTATACACTAATGATGTTTTTTTTTCTTTTTCTTTTTTTTTTAACCCAAATGCTGGTTTCAGCCCATTGGGTCATTTTATTGGGTTGTTTTTAATATTTTTACACAGGTACTGGGTTATTTTTTTGACCCAAATGCTGGGTTCAGCTTGCAGTTGTAATATTGTAAACTATGCTGTAATCACCCAAATAAATTAAATTTGTCCATTTTGTCCCTGTGTTCTTGCTTAATATTAAATGTTAATCTTTTTATTATTGATGTGTGTGTTTAAACTTCCAGTCCATTTTAAGCCAGCAATATAATCATTTGTAAACAACAGATGACTTAAAACAACCCAGCACCCAACCAGCTGGCTCAAAATAACCCAGTACGTGTTCTGTCCAATATTTACCCAGTGCTGGGTTGTTTTTAACCCTGAATGCTTAAAACCCAAAATAATTATAATAATAATAACAATAACAATAATAATTGTTATTGTTATATTACTGTATAGCATTGTATTGTATGTAATTGTTATATTATTATTATTATAAAAAAAAAAACTTTTATTTAATTTCAGCTAGTTGCCAAGGCAACATTTTTCATTTTTAACTTGATGTACTAAAATATCCAAAACTTAAATGAAAATAAAAATAATAAATAAATAATAAAAACACAAACAACTTTAAAATAAAAACAGAGAACATAGAAATAAACACTAATTTAAAATATTATAATAATACAAATATAAAAGTACTAAAATAGCACTGGTGTGTTTTACCGAGGTGCACATTAATGCTTATAATTTATTACAGTAAATAAACTATAATGCACACATATGGACGAACGCACACACAGATATAAACACACTTAAAGGCGGCCTCACTGACAACAATTTCTGTGACTTCATTTCCCAGAGTTTACAAAGAGAATTGGACAGTAAAACACAATGGGGAGGACCTAGACCAATTCCAGCTTGTACTAGCATCTATGAAGGACACTTTATATGACAGTAGTGGGGTAAAAGCCACAATTACTTTTGTAAATGGAGCCACGGCATTTCAGTGGCAATTAAGAGCTCACTCACAACCCAGATCTTTCAGATTGCATGTGTGTGAAGCTTAGGCAGAAGAGTCTGACGCCTGGGACTGTCGCATACCATGACTTATGCTGACTGAGGGTTTGAAGATAATTTACACTGACCTGGGAACAGTCAAGGCTGAGGGGAGAGGGGTACAAGGAGGAACAGCATGGGGGAGGGTGCAGGAAGTGGGGACATTAATGTGGACGAGGAGCTGCCCATGTGGAGATATGGAGAATTTGACATGTGACATGGGAGCAGTAAAAGGACATGGTTTGAAGAAAACACTGAACAAACAAATGTGACTGCTTATTCAGTCACACACAATGCACATTGTTTTATAATACAATTACCAATATGAATTTCCCATAACTGTATTCTTTAATTAAATTCTTTTCCTAAAAAAAGAATGAGAAGAATATCAAACTGAGTTTGGTTTGCTGATTTAAGCAAACATGGCATAGCACCAGGGGATGATGGAGGGCAAACCTTATTTGAGGTTATTTACTATATAAATATAATCTATATATACTATTAATAATTAAATCCATTTTGCTCTTCAAATGTTGGAGAATATTTTCCATTACTTACAACAATCCTTCACAATTCTCTTAGAGCTTACAGCTTATAGACAATTATACTGATATACAGAAATTGTTAATTCATTAACAAAAGATTGTAAGATCTGTCTCTGGGCTTTACCGGTCTATAAAGTCAGAATATTAAACATGGCAGTAATGAAAGACCCACACACAAGTGTCGTCTTCAGTTGTCCAGCACACTAACAGCAGCTGCATGTTGCTCTGTGATCAGGGTCAGATGAACCCTAGAAAACATGCGCACAGACACTTTGTCTTTATAACTGATTTCGCGATAAAGTAACTGAAGTGGTGTGTGGGCATGTTTGTAGGTGTGTGTGTGTGTTTGAGGGAATGTCACTGGAAGTTTATTGCTCATGACAGGCCAGTTGGATCAGAAGGGCGGCTGCTCTACAACCATCACACTGGAGTTTCTAGAGACCTACTAGTCTGGTTTAGGCTAAATACACAAAGACATTGACAGATATTGTCAACTACAAAGAAAAGGAAAATTTGTTTCAATATAGTTTATTTAAAGTTTAAGCCTAAGTCTGCTGTATTAGATTTAAGGCATACATCTGTGTATTATTTCATGTTTTATATTCAGGCTTAAAACACATGGTTCTGTGCCAAGTTCTTAGAAATCTGTTCTATTTGCATTAATCGCATATGATTCAATTTTTTTTAAACCATTTTCAAATAAAGAGATGATAATGTGAAAACCCCACTCAGAATTGGTTTTGGAATTGGTCACTTTGTTACTCTGTCGATTTAAAAATACTGTCATTAATTATTCACCCTCATGTCATGGTATCGTAAATGCATGTCAAAGACTGACACGGAAGAGAAGAAATTGTTGAATAAAGTCATTTTTGTTTTCTTTGCACAAAAAGTATTCTCATAGCTTTTAAAAAATCAAGGTTGAACCACTGATGTCACATGGACTTTTTTAACGATGTCCTTACTATGTTTCTGGGCCATAAAACATTTCAGTTGTGTTACCATCTATGCAGCGCCAGATAAACAAAGGTCTGGAATGACAGAATAACATTTTTTGGGTGAACTATAACCTTTAACAAAAAATACTGACCAATATTACTGACTAATGAATTTGCACATGGATTCTCTTTAAGCAAATTAAAAACACCAATTTTAAAAACTTGATTTTAACTACAAGGGGGTCTTTAATAATAAATATAATTGGGGTTTTGGAAGTGGCACAACATGATATTTTACAACCTAAACTAAGCTTGACTTGTTATAAAACATAAAATGATATGCTATTTTAAGAAGCTCACTGACCTAGACACACAGTCAAGACAGTAAGCAGTAGCCCCTGCATATTACCATCCTGTTTTAATTTTGTCCTGCATGTTTCTGCAAGCAGAGAGCCTTCAGCATACCTCTGCATAGATATAGTGATAGAATAACATATTATAAATTAAATTACACACAACCTTTAAAGGGTTAGTTCACCCCAAAATGAAAATTCTGTTATTAATTAATATTAATATTAATTGTCTTTTCACACCCGTTAGACCTTTGTTCATCTTCGGAACACAAATTAAGATGTTTTTGATGACAGAATGCTGTCAGATTTCCTTCCATTGACTGCCTTTGTAACTACCACTTTGACGATTCAAAAACTTCATAAAGAGATCAGAAAACGAATCCATATGAATCGCGCGGTTTAGTCCAAATATTCTGAAGAGAATCTATAATTTTTATTATGAACAGATTTCATTTAGGTTTTTAATTAATTAATTAATTTAGGATTTAATTGAAGTTTATGAAGTGTCAAAGTGGTAGTTACAAAGGCAGTCTATGGAAGGAAATCTGACAGCATTCTGCCATCAAAAAGATCTTAATTTGTGTTCCAAAGATGAACAAAAGTCTTATGGGTTTGGAACGACCTGAGGGTGTGTAATTAATGACATCATTTTCATATGCACTGCAGTCTAGGAATGGTTAACTCACCCCCTTTTCCATTCAAGCACACACACACGCGACAATACAAGTTAGGACCTCTTCGTGAATTTCCAGGACTTCCAGGAGGACAAATAAGAACAAGTTTTGGTTGGCACATAGTGTAGCACATTACAGAAACATGCTAAGGCCTGTTCTTTCTCACTGGTTAAGAGCAAGAGAAGAGGGCAAAGAAGGATTATATCAGACCTGAGAACAGCTCTGGGAACTGACCTCTAAGACTTCTCCAGTCTCACAGAGAAAGGCCTGCCCTCTGACTACAAACTTCATACTTGCAAATAAATCTAAAGAAAGACAGGAGGTCAACGAAGGCCCACTATTTGGGAACATGGGCATATTTCAGAGACAATTTGAATGAATTTATTAAAGAAACATATGTATGCATATTTCATAAAAATAAAAAACACATTTTGGATTCTAAATCATTATCAAACAAATATTTAAGAAGACATAAACACATAATTAAAAAAAACAATTGCATTAGACATACATTAGAAATATGCCAAGATATTTTTCCTATAATATCTTTATATGTATAGGAGATATTTGGGCCACAAGTAGCATGGGCAGAAATGAAGGTGAATGAAAACAGCGAGTTAACACTGAGTTGTTTATTTTGGAAGGTATCAGGGGTTGGGTTGGAACTAGTGGAAACGACGAGCCAAAGCTGGTAAGAGAGGTTCTTTCATTTGGAAACATGCAAACAAGGCTCTCTCTCTGTCTCTTATTTCACACTCACACCCAATACAAACACACACACAAACACAAACACACACATATACATTAAATAATTTATTCAACTGCATGGTTTAAAACTGAAGGCTAAAATTAAATGATTCTAAAAATAATGTCAGTGGTCAATACATTATATCCTTTAATTTATATATGTATTTTTTTGCCCCTCATAAAATGTTAAAACCCAACAGTGCTTGTGTGTTTGTGTTTGTAAATATGAATTCAATGTCAAAAAAGGGGGAGTCGTGGCCTAGTTGTTAGAGAGTTTAACTGCTAACCCTAAGGTTGTGGGTTCGAGTCTCGGGCCGGCAGTACCACGACTTAGGTGCCCTTGAGCAAGGCACTGAACCCCCAACTGCTCCCTGGGCGCCGCAGCATAAATGGCTGCCCAATGCTCCAGGTGTGTGTTCATGGTGTGTGTGTGTTCACTGCTCTGTGTGTGTGCACTTTGGATGGGTTAAATGCAGAGCACGAATTCTGAGTATGGGTCACCATACTTGGCTGTATGTCACTTTCACTTCACTTTCAAAAATGAAAAATCTAATATGGAATGACACAGTGATATAATTTTTTTAAACAATCATGTGCCATATCTAGCGCACTAGGTGTTATTTAACTTTGGGCTGTTTTGAGCACACAGAAAAACAGGGGACATTTTCACAGAGGGCTCCACCTGGGGACAGTCTGGTCACCCTATCTAATAGGTTTTGACCTCTTAGACCTTTTTTTCTACACAAACTCTATTCCACATGAGAACTGTTTGATTGGATGAGAGTGCCCATTGCTTCTGGGAATTACAAATACTGACCTGCTGTCCTCCTTTTGTTCATCAACTACCATATTGTTTTTTTTCAACAAAGGCTAATTGAAAATTTTTTACCTCTACCTACATTATTTTAAAATTCCAATAACGTACCCACATGCAAACATACAATCCCCTGTAGTTTCCTGCTGAAATGAATTGTAGTTGCAGTAAAACCCCAACAATGTGTATTCCTTTTTATAAAAAAATATGATTACAGTGTCATGTTTTCAGTAACGGGTGCATAATGTAGTTTTGACAGCTAGCGGTTGAAATGGGTATTGCAATCCAAATTAAAAATATTGGAGAACGATGTCTCTCCCGCCTCCTCACTCTTAGACTCGATGCTCATGCGGGTTGCCAGATGCAACAAGGAACAAGCACAAGTGACATGTTAGGTCGAGTAGTCTTACACTCTAAGTTGATGAGTTGATTTATCCACATTTTTTATTTCTCTGATCATAGAGATTTTTAGGTGGATGCGAGGCTTTTAAGTCAAGTAGGATCTGTGATCTCTGCCCCAGTTCATTTGCTGGCTTACATGGCTGCAAAACGCAATATTATCAGGCAACTGGCATCCTGGTGTGTCAAAATACTATTGGTGAAATACTAGGTTGGAAACACACAGACCAAGAAACAAAAACAGACATTCCGACACAGAACTCACATTTCAAAGAAAAACCGGCTGTAGCAATGCTTCTCTGAGAAACAAGTATGTGGACATAGAATGTTTCCTCAATTGCATACCTATTATGTTATTTTTTTTGCTATAGTGGTTAAAAACTACATACAGTAACCTTAATAAAGACTTATTCGCAAGTGGTTCTTGCACAATACTGTTATGACCTCAAAACACATTTACAATATCACATGATTTGTAAATTAATACTTTTTGACATCTCACAATCAGTTTCTTATGCATGACTTTTCTGACAGTATATTTGCTCAATAGCTCACCTGGTACAGCAATATGTTATGATGTGGAGCACTTTGTCCAAGTCCAGTAAAACATGAGTCCTGGTAAAAGAACTTATAGGAGAAAGCTGGCATGGTTGCTTTAGCAAACGAGTTATTATCTTACATTTGCTTTTGTAAACACTATTGGTGAGGTTTAGGGTAGGTGGTATATTATTTTTTAATGTAATCAACCTTATACCAGAACTCACCGGAAATTTAATTTCTAAACTGCTACAATACACACAATGGCCAACATAAAAAATGTTGCCAGAATCACAAACTTGCTTTAAGCACTGCTCATTAGACATTTTACTGTGTTTGCAAGTTTCAAGAACCACATTAGCATTATGATTCATCTGAACTAATTTAAGCTGTTGCTAAAGTATCTGTTTCCAAAATGCTGACTGTTCCTCTTCTCAGCTCAAATACTAGCTACATCTCCAGGTGCTTTAGGGTTTCATTGTGGTTAGTATATTCAACAGTGGGGATAACCCTGTGACTCAGAAAGAACACAGAAAATCCAGAAATCTTCATTTACTAACATCATGATCTTTCTAAACGTAGCAATGACTCAATGTGACTGTGTTTGCCTACTAAGAAAAAGTTCCTCATAAGAAGGAATAGTACAGTTTGAGTTTCATCTGAGTGAATATCAGTAGAGTTGTCTGCTGTGTTCAAGCAGCAAAGAACGGTTTCACAATGTGACCAGTAGCTTCCTGTTTCTGAGGAGTGTACATGGGGCACGTGTCTGTTTGTAAGACACTGTAGAGAATGTCTTCTTAAACCTAAAAGCTTCTAAAATATCTGTCAATGTACAGTAGCTGTTCAATGTGAAACAGGAAGTCTGATGATCAAAATATATTTCATCTTACTAAAACTCTCTATTACTCACAACTCTTTTACAGACTCTCTTTCCTGTATGTTATAAGACAAGAGAACCCACTAAAGATGCATTCACATGTTCTTTTTGGCGACAGAAGAAAAGTGAAAATAAAACCAAGCGTTTAACTTGTACAAACATGTTCCTGTTCTTAGCAATTTGATGCCACTCAGGCAACAAAGGCTTTTGGATAATACATACATTTATACATTTTCCAAACCACAAGGGCTGCTGAAGCCTATCCAGCATCTCGTACCATAGGCAGGAAAACACCCTATGGATGGCCAGTCTATCAAAGCTATTAGATAATATTAACCAATTATCATTTAGGCATTGTTTTAGCAAATTCATATCAATGCTACAACATGCATATTTTTATTTTCCAATCCATTTCTACTCTGCATTAGTTCTCATTGAATACCGTATCACTCTAAAATACGTTATGGATGTAAAACTGATTGTGAATTGCAAATCATGTTGACTTTAAAGAGATAATTATGACACCAATAAATGTGTCTCTAGTCCATAGAATAAATGTCATTGAGGTTTCAGTGTTGTTTTAGACCCAACTGGCTTTCATTGTAAGAACAAAAACATATCTTGGTAACACTTAAATATAGAGAGCAATTCTCACTATTAACTAGTTGCTTATTAACATTCATATCACTAGCCTATTGTCCTTTTATTAGTACTTATAAAGCACATATTCTGCATGACCATATTCTATAACCCTAACCCTCCCAACACCAAAACTTAACAATTGCCTCACTAACTATTAATAAGCAGCAAATTATAAGTTTATTGAGGTAGAAGTCGCAGTTAATAGTTGGTAAATACTGAAAACGGACCTTAAAATAAAATGTTACCCATATATTCTTTTATGTTTGGCATCACAAACGCGGACCCAAAAACGCGTGGCATGCGTCCTGTTATATAAATGTTGTGTTTAGGGAGAAGTATTCTTTAAGTTTTAAGTTTGCATAACTTTACTTAAAAACAGCTGTGCAGAGGAATGGGTGACGCGGTAATCTGCATATGAGTAAATTTGTGGTATATCTGAGTGAGTGTGTGTGGGAAGAGTATGGTAAAATGTTACAACACAGAAAAAAAAGAGCAAAATAGCCACTAAAAGGTGAATGACAACTCTGCTTACAAATGTCAGATATGACAGTGTTAGGTCTCACACTCCAGTGTCTCTTTGACTTAATTCAAATTCTGAAATAGCCTGAAGATCCACTATTGAAAACCAAGAAGGTTAACAGCCTCTAAAACATTTGTCAATGGTCTTCAAACAATGGGAAAATATCACTCCATAAACCAGCCGAATGTAATTTAATCAGCTAATTCGCATAAAAAGGAACTAATTATGATACAAATGAGAACATTTGTATGCAGATCTTTCAATGAGAATGAAATTATAAGCACAATTTTTAATAGCCCCTCAGAGGAAAGGCTCTGCTCTTTGCATGACTGACACAAACAAGGGTAGCATGGCCTGTGTCACTTTCCCTTCAAGTGTCTGCTGACTCTTTCTCCTCCAGCAGCTGTCAATCACATTCAAGTGTCACACTTTTATGAGGCTTCGAGGCCAGCATCTGCTGAAAAGCATCAAGGCAGGGGGAAGTGGAAGTTGACAATGCTGGTGGGAAGCATGGAGTTTTTCAACATTTTTCAACACCAAGTTTCATTTGTGTAACAGAGCTTGTGTAAAAATTTGCAAGAAAGAATTCTAATTTTTCCATTTAAGGTAAAATGAAAACAACAGTGTAGCATTACAATGATATAATTCTGACTAACTGAAATGCACCTTTAAGATTCATTATCCTCAAATTGGCAAATCATTTTTAATTATTTGTAATTCTTTGAGTCAGTTCGGGTTAGGGTTATCATATTCATGATGAAGATCGATATATATCTATATATATCCGTAAACAGCGGTGAACCTTTTTTGGCAAGACTTACCTCTCAGTAAGAGACTCTCATAACACAACAACACTCTACCTTATTACGCTCATTATCTGAAGAACATAGTGTTTGGGTTTGCAAAGAACACTTGGTGAGGAATGAATTGTATTGCCCAATCCTTGTAGAACCTACAACAACAAACTAGAGAAAACATAACCTGTCTCAACTCAGTCTTATAAACAGATAATCTGAGGACAAATAATTCAAGACTAAAAGCATAAAATCTAATGGACCATTTCATGGGAGAATTCATAAGCATAAATGAACAAAGTGTTGAAGTAATGAAAATAAGTCTAAGATATGTGTAAGGTAATATGTGCTAACAAGGTGTTGAAGTCTGTCCTTCTTTCAGCAGGCTATGCATGAACACAAGATTTGCACAAAACCAATGACATAGAAAATGACTTCACATGGATGAGCAGTTTGATTTCTTTACAAGAAGAAATGGTAGATCACATAATTTGACTGACCATGACATTAGCCTGGGTCACTTCACATCTGTTTTTGCCTGACAGAAATGAAGATGCAAAAACCTAACTTGTCCCACACCCTTTAGGGTTTTAAAAGAACAGCTCACACAAAAATGTAGAGAAAAATCATTTATTTACCCTATAGCTCACTTATTGCAAACCTGTTTTGTCCTCACCTTCCAAGTCTTCTGAAGTATGAAAGATTTGTTTTAAGAATGGTCCACAATTTAGGTTGTTATGCATTGATTATTTTCCCCCCTTGGTGGAAGACGTTCAATTATACTTAAAAAAACTACATTTTATTGTGCAAAGACTTGGAATATAAAAACAATACCGCATTCATGATACTGGAAGCTCCAGTCCCAAATTCACTGTAACTGAGTGGAAAAGAGAAACCAGGACAATACTGCAAAACTTCAACATTTTTGCTTTTTGTGTTCGTGGTATACAGTTTGCATATGGTATACAGTATAAATGGTATAAACAAATGAGAAGCACTTAAAGCCCTTCAGGGCTTCCCCATCCTGAGAGCACATCACATCACCTAATCAAACTAGCAATCTTACTATGAATGAATATCATAGTGAGTATCATATCTTCAGGTTATTTCACTTCACAGCAATCCTTGCTTGATTGAAAATTCAAGACCAAATCCCAAAAGAACAATACAACCCTCTTGATGTTGTGATGTTTGTGTGTAGTCTGTCAGCCGAGCATCCAGCTGTTATTGTTACTACCAGAATAAAAATAACAAGTCGAATATGACATAATACAATCTACCATTTCATTCCACATCTATAGATTTTGCATTTATATTAAAAATACAAAGGATTATATATATGGCTTTAAGCGCCAATATTCCACCTCAGTGATGTTTCCATTCATACGTGGCAATAGTACGGACAAATCTTAAAAGCAACAGGTACGTTTTCTAGCTGGAAAACTTTGGAGAAATTGAGCAACGCTTTCAGTGTACACGAGCAGACTATGAGAGTACAAAGGCGGCACTTACACAAAAGCGTGGTAGATAAAAGCCCAGGATCTTGGTCTCTCCAACACGTTGTACAGGTAGTTCTGAATCCTCCGGTAGCGCGCGTTTCTCCGGCCGCTCTGCGCGCCGTACACCA
The DNA here is from genome assembly GCF_963082965.1 of Carassius carassius. Taxonomy (NCBI): domain Eukaryota; kingdom Metazoa; phylum Chordata; class Actinopteri; order Cypriniformes; family Cyprinidae; genus Carassius; species Carassius carassius. The sequence goes on from NC_081761.1 coordinate 21,638,472, forward strand.
GAGGCTTCCCGAGCAGACTCAGCCGAGCGCCCTGCTTCCCCCGCTCTCTTTCCGATGCACCTGTGGCGGCGTGAGATGCGGACAACAGTCCGTCCTCCGGCCGTGAACAATTGTTTTTCATCGTATTACCACATTCCACATTATGCAACCCGTAACTTTCGGCGTGGTGCTCCGGGGAGGTGTTCATCCAGAGGCCGGAGCCGGCCTCATCTCCGCTGTGGTTAAGGGGCATGGCATCACCAACGCGGACCAAAACACGCGTGTCATGCGTCCTGTTATATCTCTGGTAGATGCGACTGGAGAGCCAAGAAACTACCAACGCAAAATGTAAAAAAGACTCAAAATATATAATTTACCTCTGGTCGTGTGACGCGCGAACGCCACTTTCTTCGCTCCTGATATGGACACACTTAAGTAAATGGGAGGCGTATAAAGTCGCTGCAGGCGCTGACCCACGAGAAGAGCCCGTCAAAGTGACTTTATATGACTGCAGTGTGTCTTGCCTGTGTGCAGCTCGTGTTACTCCAGCGCGCGCTTTTGATGTCGCTCCTCTCACACGCTTGGCGTTACACGCGCACAGGAAATATCAAATGTGACACTCTGCGCGCTCATGCTGTAGCCCATGACGTTTCCGTAATATTCATGTAAATGCTCCTAGTCAGCACCCGCTATGAGCCTATAGTCTTACACTTCTGGTAGTACTAATTGAATAAACAGTGATGTAGACATGAGAAGTTCTGTGTCAGTCATGCGCGTGTTTACATAGTAAAATTATTATTTGCATAACAACTCGTTCTTGAAATCGTATTTCCTAAAGTTAAACTGGTACAGTGCGATTCCGCAGTAGCAGACCACGAGGGTTCCTTTCAGGAAAAAAAAAAACGCATTAAGTTTCCATTATTAAGAGGAGCTAGTCAAGGCTTTAAACTCTCACATGATGCCAAATCAAACGGTGTTTTAATGTACTTACATAAAGGACAAAAATTTTCATAAAACATTAATTTTACTGCAAAATACAGCTTCAGAAGAGAAACCGAGTTTGCTTGAGGAGGTAACCATAGCAACAGTGCTAATGTCCCTTTCCGGATTCGCTACACTTGCAAAACAACAACAACAACAATAATAGCCTAATACATATTATAAAAAGCCAGTTAAATATTTGTGCCAGAGTTCAACAAATTGGGGAAATGAATTATCCCTACCAACAAAAATTCGCAGAATGAGTAATTAGCATGAACCCCACTCTGAATAAATTGAAAATTGATTCTAATTTAATCTAATCTAATTTTATCTCTAATGAAAGTTTTAAGTCTAATGAAAGACTCTGCTAACTATTTAGGCACATTTTCCCTTTTATCCAGAGCCTTGTAGTATAACTGTCAGGCAGCCCATGTGTCTAAACCCAAAATAAAATCCACACGAACTCTGTGTTTTCTGTGTGGGCTTGCTCGCCCTCCCCTAGAGTTAAACTCTGAACCCCTGCTGGATCATAACGATCCATCTGTGAGAAGAAGAAATATTGGTCAACATGCTTATTCATCTCTTCTGGAACTCCGACATCTTACTATGCAAAAGACTCAAGAACAATTTAAGTCTATTTGATTGTCAAATGAGATGCTCTTAAGTTTAACGGTCACTGGTGGACCAGACTGCAGTGCGGGCTGAGGCACTTCTTCCATAGGTTTTATTGGCTTCAGTCACACTTTTCTGTCATGAATCCCACACATTAGTAACTGATTGGGAAACTGTGGCTTTTTGTTCTTCCCTTGACCACTGTGCTTTCTTTTTGGTGAGCATTGTGTGCTGTGGCAGTAGCCTAAGCAACATCTTGCGCTGGTCCATATGTCCATATACATAAGTATAACCAGTAAAGATGGTGTATACAAATTAATTTAATCAGATCTGTTTTCCATCATTTTTTTTAAATACAAAAAAACAATTTAACATTGTTTCAGGACTCAGCATCACAATAGCACCTAGGCCTACATTTGTCGAAAAGTGATGATTTACATGTGCCTCATCATGGGCTGCATTCCATTTGCTTCTCAACCTTGTATCCAATGACTCAGAATCCAGCATGTATGTAAACAGTATGTGACGAAGTTCCAATCATCTATATTAGAGGCATAGCCTCACATTCATTGTAGCTCATCAAAGGCTAAGAATAGAAGTAGGACTATACACTTCACCATCTGTGTGCTACTGGTGTTAATGCAATTTACTCTCTTACGCATTTTTATATGGTTAGAAACTTGAGAGAATGATCCAGTAAAGCCCACAATGGAAATTATTTCTGTTTTCCATGAGCTCTTTTGCTGCAACAAACACCATCACTTGCCATCAGTCATGAGTGGAGCACTGGGGTCATTGGCTGAACACAGGGACATGTATCAGGCTAATTGCTGTGACGCGAGCTGGAGAGGCAACGGGGAAGGACATGCAATTATGTGGCTCTTCAATAGACGACAATACAGGTTAAGAAAATTGCATATAGTTACTTTTTTGTTTTAGGTGGAGAGTGTACATTAATATGGTCTGGTTACTTGTAGCCTATCTCTGCATTAGACTGACTTGGACATACTGGTTCTTGATTTTAGAATGAATCAATTGATAGATACATTCTTGCTTTACCAGTTTAATCTAAAACCTGTGGTCTTAAATGATGGCATTAATTGCATAATTCTTCTTTTACTGCAGGTTTACGTCTGAGCATTGCAAAGAAAGCGAGCCATGACGGGATGCTGAGAGTGCTGAGTTCATGATTCTCCACTGTGTGATCACACGAACCGAATCTCTGAAGAAGATCCTAACAATCGTCTGCCCTCTGCTGCTGAGTGTAAGGATAACTCTCACGACGCCGTTCAGTCAGCATTGGGATTGCAATAGAGCAGACCGAGGTAAGTTTTCACAAAGAATATCTAAATATATTTCAGTAACTATAAAAATTATAGTTTGAGAAAATTGCCTCTGAAGCTGTCCAGAAGAATTCCTTAGCAATGCATATTACTAATACTTACGGTAGGAAATTTACAAAATATCTTATTGGTACACAATCATTCCTTAATAGGCTATCCTAATGAATTTTGGCGTAAAAGAAAAATCGATAATTTTGACATACATTGTTGGCTATTGCTACAAGTATAACCGTGCTACTTATGACTGGTTTTGTGGTTCAGGGTCACATTTGGCTCTTTAAATGTGGAACATAATAACATAAGCAAAATTACATACAAAATAACCCAAAAGCGGTGCTATTTACAGTTTACCTTAACGTAATTTATACATATATTTTTTTTTTTTACAAAAAATCCTTTCCACTTTATGTTTACATTTATTAATTATAAACACTGCTTTGTAGAGGAAATAACTTAACCTTTTACTGCCATCTGTTATTCTTCAAGTTATTATTTATTTTGGTTATAAAATATGCTTACATTTTGCATTGCAAAATAAGGTGGATAATATAAAAATGAATGACAGATTCTTAACACCGTGACAACATGTTCCATTATGGGGCAAGATGTGTAATAACTAGCTAGCCTACCACGTGTATAAGCTTCCCATAATGCTGCTGCAAGTTGGATGATGTCATGAATGAGACTTTTCTCTGAAATTTTCTGTACTTTGGTTTTCTTTCCACTCACATAGCCTACACTTATGCGCAAATAGTATTATTGTGAGAAATTATAAATGTTGAATGTTTTTGCTATTGTTGCACTTATGAACCGTGATTGGTGTAAAATGGATGGAAACTTCCTGTGGTCCTCTGAAAGGTCACGAACGGGGTCATATACAAAACAGATTGTATACAGATGTTATTGCTCCTAAACAAAGCCTTAGAGGGTATTGGCCAGAGCCAACATTATAGAAAAGCACTATTAGATGATTAAATATATGGTCAGGAACATGGGCGAGGCTAGCCCCTTTTTAGGGGTGCTGGAGCACCCCAAAAAAGGAGCTCAGCACCCCTAAAACTTGGAGTAAGAAATTTTGTAATTCTACAATTTTTGTTCGTCTTTTACACGGTTAAATATTGTCCAAAACATACTCCGTAGTTTGTGGTTTAAAATGTATGTGTTAAGGAGGAAAATGAAAACATTCCCGCATAGCAAATGGTGTCATCTTCTTCTCTTCTTCTACTTCTGTGTACCTGCACCGCTCAGCACGACCGTCATCCAGCGCGAAACACACGCAGAGTGAGAACCCGTGATGTAGTGTTGTGATCGGTTGTGGTGCAACTAAGTTCCGAAACCATATCGGTGAATACTGGAGTCAGTATCCTGAATCACCATGGTGGTACATCTATAATAAGTGTTTATTTTCAGACTATTTTAGTCCGGCGGGTCGCCGCCGCTGTGGAGTAGCACAGGACCTGGGTGACTCGTCCATAGTCATAAACGGAGTGAAGTAACGCCGGTTACAATGTTCTTCCGCAAGACGCATGCAGTTCTGTTTATTAACTGCTAGAGCGTGAAACAAAAACAGAAGCGCGACAAATAAACTGCGTACCTGTGTACTGCGTACGTGTGTCTCTGTTGTTAAAGTTTATCGTTAATTTAATACTCGGGAGTCATGTAAACATGAAGTCACGTGCGTCTTTTCTCGTCAGTCGTCATGGAAACATGAAGCCCTGGCGTTTTGAGTGAAAACACGTATCACTGAAAACACTCACTGTGGCTTTTTAAAAGAATTGTTATTAATTCCTAGATTTATATCTGTTATTTTTCAGTTGTGGCTGACAATCAAACTAGACAATAAAAGAAAGTTTCATGTTTTTCTTTTGCTGTATTTATTCATTCATCACACACAGGATTTAACCTGAACCAGGCTTAACTCCTGAACTCCTAGCATTACTCTCTCTCTCTCTGTGTGTGTGTGTGTCTGTGGCCTGGCAGTGAGCAATGGACATACGACAATTCTTTAAAAGAAAAAAGACAGATTCAGGTGAGAGACGAGACAGTCCATAATGACCTCTGTCTTGTTTTTTTTTTCTTCTGCTGAAAAGAGTTAAGTTAAAGTAACAGATAATGCAAACCCGCTGCTTTTGTATCAAATTACTTATCTAGGCAATGGTCCCCTGCTTTTATTTTTTATTTATTTATTTCAAACTCACAAGTTTCTCTTGTGAAAGGAATTTGTCATTTAAAAAACGTTTCTAAGCCCAATAATAATACTAATAAAGACATTTAAAATGACTCTTGATATGAAGCTTGTTTTATTATTATTTATAGATGACATATTGGTTTATGAAAGTTCAGACAGGCGTGCATCCAGATATGTTAGAGATGGCCATTTGTAAATAATTTACAGAAGATGAATTACATTTTGTTGTCCAAGTACCTGTTACTTTGTTCAATGACAATAAAGTTGAATCTAATGTAACCAATCTGATGACTGTTGATACAAAAGGAGGCACATGGAGTTAACGGTCAGGAAAACCAGCTGAGTGAAGAAGGTTTTGTGTTTGTTACAGAGGGCTGTCTGTGTGAACTCTCACAATTAAGCTGTTGTTTTGAAAAGGTCTCAAAAAAAATAAAAATAAAACTGGATTTTGGAGTTAGTTGAATCAATGTTAAAATTATAGTTATTTTTCAATAGACATATTTTTTGTTTTCGTGTGAAAAGAGGGTGGGTGGAGGCATTGGGGCTCATTGGGTGCTCAGCACCCCTAAAGCTCTGACCCTAGAATCGCCCCTGGTCAGGAATGTTGGAAGTATAAGTGAAGGTCAAAAGCAGTGATTGCTTTTATTTATTTTCAAACAATCTTAATATATGGGCTTAAGTCTGTTCATCTCATCACTGTTGATAAATAAAACGTTTCATGAACAAGAAATTAACAAACAATGGGTTGAAATTTCTTTCACACACTTTTTTTTATTATTATTTGGAAATAATAAAAATGAACTTTTTCATTTTTTCTTTTTAAATATAAAACATACACATCATATGAGCCACACCTGTATACAAACAGAAATGTTGCAGTGAATACTTTTTCTTTTTCATCATCTCAGTGGAACACATACTAGAAGTTGTAAACAGTCAGCATTGTTTTTCTCCTCTACCCAAGAATACTGATCAAGTAAAAGAAACACCTGTCTCTCATGAAGAAAAACAATCAACATTTTCTGATAGCAGAGGTGAAGAATTTGGCTCGAAAGCACAGAGAAAATGACGATCTGGCTACAGCTTTAGAGCGGAGTGGTTCAGCCCTCTAAAAGTGACAGTGAGAGCTCTAGATTTGGACCCATATGATGAGAAAGGTGTCCGCTCAGCGGTCCCTTGTGTTGGGATGGTTGTTCTCAAAAGTAAGCCTTGGCCCCTTTGCAAATATGGCTTAACCACATGGTCATCTCATATTTACAACACATGCACTAATAAGTCTCTGTGCATCTACATTTATATTGAACATGGATACTTTTATGTATGTATGTATGATATATTTTTGACAGTTCCTGTTTTGATATCGGTATACTCTTGAATAACTTGATGGGATTTATACACATTTTCTAAGTAAATTTCTGTGGTTTTGAGGTAAATTATGATACGGTAAAATCTGTAAAACATGAGGGAGGTTAGTTTTTGTTCAGTGTTACAGTACAGCACATTTCCCCTAAGGGATATAAAAGACGTAAAAGCAATCAAAAACTTGGGAAAAAGATAATTTTGCAACATTCAGCACCCGAATGGAGGACATTAACTAGTTTTTTAGCTGATGTGAAAAGTCTGAGTGAAAGCAAATGGCTTCTTTTCTTGGATTATCTCTTATATTCAAGTACAAGCAAACTGTACAGGTACATGCAACATACAAGCTGGCCTACAGTATGTTGAACTAACACATATCTATTTCTGTTACTTTTTAACATTTGTGTAGTCTGTTTTACAAAAATGTGCATGCAGCTGGGAACTGATCCAAGTCATGCTGCTCCGCCGCACTGGAGAAAGGGACCATTGGCCTGATAGATGATTGGTGTTTATGCTTGTGATGGCAAAATCGGATTGGTCACTTCAACATATAAAGAGACACACAAGAGGAACTTGAATTTGCATGACTCTTTTCTTTGTTTTCTGGCATGTACACAAAGTGGAAATGCAATTAACAAGCTAGTTGGCTTGATTATATTATATATTATATATATATATTAAAATCAAGCTTTTGTGCTTGCATTTTTTATTCAAAACAAAGACGTATGTGCAAGGGATCGGGCCAGTCGTGTTCCCTCAGAGTGGTACAGTATAAGCTGAAAGTGGCTTTTGCTTTTACAGTATACCACATACAGTATATCAAAAAGACAAATGTACGTCTGCACAAACACTTAGCATCAAACAAAGTTAAAAAGTTAGTTTAGAGTCTGAAAAACTCTATGTATAAAGATACTCAACAGATGAAAACATAACTGTATAGATTTCCTTTACCAAACACCCTAAATAGGAAAATGAACAAAGTTCGCAAATATGTTTATCTTGGTACATAGTGTTTTTCATTAACTGAATATCTACTTTTTAATAGCATTGAATGATAAGTGTAAACATCTAAAAATCGAATTCAATTCACTGAATAAGATGATGTATAGCAACGTACTTTAGGATAATGTAATAGTATCAGTTAATAAAAGTAAATAAAAATATGCAAAGAAATGTGTGGATTTCCAGATGCATCATCTTCGGTTTAATTTTTAATGTTTCCTATCTTTTTCACAGTACACTGGACAACGCAAACCTGTTGTTTTTCATTAAAAAAAGAAGCGAAATAAACGACGAGAGCAACCTCCGTTCGCTGTCACATACGTTGAAAACTGTTTTGGAGGAAATGGACCATGGCTTTGGGTCCTCCAGGTTTAGGCACCAAGAAAGGCCCTGCCCTTCCAGACAACCTCCCCAGGGGACGCCCTACATCTTTCAAGTTCCTGACCTTTCGCTTTCTGTACAAACAGGGTTTAGATAGGGCCTCGACTGAGGCCCCACAATCCCTTGGTCAGAGGTCACCTTTGTTTTTGGGTTGATACATTCTGATGCTCTGTTAAAAACTAGCTAACGTATATTTCAATGAAGACTTGACTGAATATCACACTGCTTTCTATGTTTTCCCTAAAGCGGTGCTTCCCGCGTGCTAGTGTAGACAGCCCTAAATCTCACGCGACAAACAGTGAGAGAAATAAACGATTTCATTTAGGACAAACAAATTTTGGCAGAACACGGGCTACCCACGAAGAGGAAAACAAAAACAAAGTCACAGGAGTGATTGTCAGATTTGAACAAAGCTTTGTGTTATTTCATCGCATTTTCTGCCTGGCTCTTATTGTTGTCCTGTTGTCTCACAGACTGTGCTTTATGTTATTAGTCCACTACAATCGAACCCCCGCAGGTGCCGGCGAACTGTCCAGGGATGACTGAGAAGCACGTCGAGTTAGAGAGGCAAGAGTTGGGTCGACTAGGGAAGAAGGCGGGAAAAGTTTATACCAGCCAATCACGTTACTGGAGAGGTCCAGCTCCTCTAGTAGGATTTGTGCAACTCCCATGAAGGATTTGTGGTCCATTCGCCCATAATCTCCCCAGACAATTACCTAATTGGATGAAAATCAACAGATTCATCAGTGGATGGCCCTATCAGGTCACATAATCAAAGTTAATAATATCTAATCTCACAAGTGTGATCCATTTAAACTAGACACACAACCCTTCAAATGATATTTTCTCAGAGAAGACCAGTTTGACTGGCTCATCAGTGGAACGACATGTTGAAAAAAGACGAATAAACCACATGACTCACTTGTAACACTTTACCCTGTGGACTTTCTTCAAACTGCAGCGTTTGCTGGTACAGCGGGTCGAGTGTCTTGCGTGCAATTTTTGTCTTCTTCTTAGCTACATAGGCCCCATTGTGTAGAAGATAGACTTTGACATATGGAGCTATGTAAAGAATGAATCAAATTAGACAGATATGAACAGTGCATACTGACATTAGTGTGACTAGCTCTGATAAATCGGACTGCTTTTTGTATCAGCTAGAACTGCTTGATGAGTTATATTATGGCTGAGTAATGTGAGACACATGGAGTTCAGAATAGAGCAGAAGCGACTCACCGGGGAGTGATTTGGACCCTGGTTTTTGGATGAGACCTCGTGCTCTTATCACCTCCACCTCCAGCTGGCCTTTCTTATTCACCATGCCAATTTGAATGTCACCTGCACATCACAGAATACACAAATAAAATAATTTATTTAATTGGTACATTTGCTAAATGGACTTACTCAAATGATTCATGCAAAAAAGCATTTTCGACATACTGCGGTTTCCATTAGCAGTTATTTTGTACTGAAATAGGTAACTGAATGAGGGCTGTAAATTAAATTGAATGTATTTAGTACAATTATAAGTGCAATGATAATAATAATGCAGCACTGGACTGTGTATTGGGCTTATGTTCAGTGATATGAAATTAAACTCAATTCTAAATTCTTTCTATTTGTCTGTCTCAATAATATAATGTCTTAAATTACATTGGTGCCTTTTCTCAACAAATATTTATACACATTATGCAGATATTGAATATAATGAAACTATTTAAATTAATCACAATCATTTACATCTACAAAAATGTATATAAAAATTGTAAACAACTTGGGATAATGATAGTATGCTACAAGGGTGAAAGTTTAAAGAACAAAAATCTAAAACTTTACAAATAAACAAAACTTACCAATTGCTGGTGTGGCAAGGGTTTGTCGACCAACTAGTTGAGCAGGGCCCAGTCCATCCAGGAAGTCACTGAACTGAGTCTCGACTCGAACTGCTGGGAAGATTGGACTGACCAAGACAAACATTGATATGAAATACTGCAGATGCTGTTCTTTCTGATTTATAGTAGATTCGTTTCAAAATTTAGTAATTGGATCTGAAAGTTTTGGAGATAAAATTCTGTATTTAGTCATGTTTTAATGATCATTGGACCCAAACTATTGTAGGTTTATATGCAGGTATGTTGTTCTTACAAACTGAACAGTTTTTTTTTATTTTATTTTTTTGAGGCATAATGGTAATGCCTGACTGAAGGTTGTCAGGGTAACAGAAACGGCACTTAAGGAGGCTGCTATTTCTAGACAATAATAACCTTGGTTTAAGATGGGGAATTTTAGAAGAGGAAAAAATATGGAAAATGTCAAATTATGCTGGATTGCTGTATTTACAGAAACAGGAAATTGCTCCAACTGACCCATGATTTAGGACAGACATGTACATACAATAACTCGCTATTGGAAGGAAATGATGAGAACAAAAGTTTCCATGCTGTTTTAAAGAATATGTAACAGATGTTTGGAAAAGTGCGCCACCAATGCAGTGCAACATACATTAAAAAACACCATACAAGTCCTACATACATTTAGAATTAGGCAAAAGATGATACAATACTAATAAAGCAGAAGGAAACTTACCTGCCCTCAGAGTTGTAGCTGTTCATGCTTCCGTTGTTAGATTCACGGCTGGGTTGACGACTCATATTCCTCTGCAATTCCACAGCCATTCCCGTCTCCTGACTGCGCTGGATCGTCCCTTGACTGCCCTTTGACTTCTTACTGGATGCCTCTGAAGATGGACAGATTTCACAAACAATCAGAAAAAGAGACTTTTAAGAGAAGTCTGTATCATTCATTTAGAGAAAAAAGACAAATCTGTATCTCTCCTATGTGATTTTCTGTGATTAAGTTTTAAAGAGTTGGATCAGTGTCCTCTCTAAACAATACTGGTCAAGCTGCAGACTATCTCTTTACTATACGACATCCTTTTTGATGTTAAAAGCAGGCAGCGAAATAATTTGACAGTGCTTGTAGCTCCCACTGGGATGGACGCTAACCGTACTGTTAACCACCCCCCTTTATCTCTCTTAAAAACAAGGGCATGTCTCATCATCCCAAATCCCTTTTTTTATCTGCTTACATAAAACAGAGAGAACAAAATACAGTTCCCCCGGAGGTCTTAGACTCCTCCAATGTGCTTTCAAGAATTTTTCTAAAGGAACAAGCTCTGTGGCACTGACATAAGTTTCCCAATTAAAAATCTTATTATATCAAACAAAGCAGAGTGAGTGCTGACATCTCAAAGCAATAAAAAAGGCCACAGGTGCCCCTCTGAAAAGACCCTGCTCATGTTTGATGAGGACAAACCATAGCTTAAGCACGCCATTGAACTCATAGCAGGATCCTAATCAAAACAAATACTGAAATTTGGAACAGCGTGCTATCATACTGCTCTTACTATTTTTACCATACCATTATATGGCAGTAAGAGTAGTATGCTAGTATGCAGTTCTGATTTCAGCATAAGTGAAAAAGGGAAGGTAAGCCTAAAATGCAGTTTCATAAACATCGAGTGCCCTCTTGTGTTAATATAGAAATCTTGAAAATATTTAAATGAACTGTTGTCCAAGTCTCTTGGACAAAACCTATTCTGTCATTTCTGCAAAATAATTTCTTTTGTTGCTTCTGGCACATTTTACAACAATTTCAGAGTGAAATGTGCAATTAAAAGTGGATAAAAAAAAAAAACATGTTTATTTTTTCCAAAACAGATGAGTGTAAATGTGGTAACATTTTATTATGTTGGTTGTTGTATGTTGTACATATTTGAGGCTTAATATTAAGAAACTATGCATTGTGCACAGGTAGTATTCCAAATAAATTTAAATTCTAATTGTTATATCAATAAGTCTCAAGTGATATGTCAGTAAATACTGTATGTTAATAGATTTGAACTAGTTACCCGTTTGACTGATCTGTGAGGTGCTCCGGCTGCGACGGTTTCCCACGATAGCCACGAATCGAGCATTGAGGCTGGAGCGCCGCTTTTTGGCTCCGGTTCCAACTGTTCCCAGGGCAGTGTCAGACTGGCTGCCATCTGTTCGCTCTGACGTGTTGATGTCACCGCTAACACTTGTGCTCTTTAGCATGCTTCGACCAGATGAGGCTCTGACTTGTCGACTGTAAGCAAGAGAAAGCAAGTAAAAGAGAGAGAAACTAAATTAGTAACAAATTAGTTGATACAGTATATAAAGGTAATAGAAACTAACTGACATTAAACAGAGACTGTTGAAAATGATATTCAAAATGCTTTATTCTTTTATGGGTGTATTTACAACACAGCCTTCTAACTATATATCACTGATTCTAACCTTAGCACAAAAAAAAAGCTATTTTTGTCCAATCACATGATTTTGCACAAACCAGTATAGAACATAAAATACATAAAATTCATATTGTCAGCTAGCTTCTCTATATGAAATTAGCCTGAACCATGACTCCTGCAGTAGTCAATACAAGTTAACAGTTAAAGACTCCATGAAATCTGGAGATCATGAAATTTGACAAGCAAAGTTTTATTTAACTTACTAATTGGTTCCTAGCCAGAATAGAGAGGTTCAGGATCTAGAAGTAAAAATCCCACTGATTTTTTCCATTGGGGATTTGCCTTGTTGTGAGCTATGATGTTGTTAATTAATGCTATATGCTTTTGCTGAAGCCATCAAAATGCATTCAAATGATATGATCAATTCTGAATTCCTGGTGAAAAGCTACATTACCCATGATTCTGCAGAGACATCTCCACCAATCAGAGATTTGCAACAATCAGATCCCTCCAAAATAACAGTGGCCGCTTATTCCCATGAAGCACTCATAATCTACGTATATGTTTGTAACACAGTCACTAAAAGCCTTAAAAGTGTAATGATTTTTCATGAGGTCCTAAAGACTTACACATGAGATAACATAATTGTGTTAATTAAACAGCAACATGTTTGGTTTAGTTATTCAAACTGTCTATATTATGACATGGCAGAACACTCTGACAGAGGAACCATGTCCTCTGCTGCCCCCTGGGGGTTCGGAGGAGCCGCCTCGTGTCTGCGCCCACTGATGGAGTCAAGGTACTGCAGGACTGTCCATGTGCACCATCTCCATCATCTCTACACTCTAACCCCCTCTCTGGGGGACACAGGGTGGGGATAGGAAGTAAGAAGGTGGGTCTCTCTTCCACAGGCTGGAGGGTAGTGACAGACAGGGGTCTGGGTTTGGAATCCAGTGCTGGCTCAGTATTCAAGCATGGGAGGTATGAGGTGAGGCATGCAAAGAGGGCTCTAATACACACAGTACAATACACAGGACAAACATTTACACAGACAGAGTGGCATGTGAATGAAGCAGAATACAAACAAATGAATTCAAAAAGCATGCATAATGAACCTCTCAAACTATTTGTAGGGAAAAGGATATTTTTTAAGACAGCAGAGAAGAATATTCCAATGCAGTATGAATAGCTGAAGCCTCTTGAATATGAATTGAAGATAGATAATATATGAATAATTTCTCATTTTTTTCAACATCTATATTTTAGTTCACAACTCACAATGAATGTGTAGGGAAACTGAATATTTTTTACAATAGTACATTTACGTTTTTCACTATTTTTAACCGCATTTTGCCTTCAATGGCTCATTATAAAGATTGTGACAAATAAACTTAGTTATTTCATAGTCAATTTATATATAAAAAAACGTCTTGGTTACGTATGGTAACCCTCGTTCCCTGAAGGAGGGAACGGAGAAGCCACGTCGGTGACCGACGAATATGGGATATCGCTTCGATAGACCAATCTACTTAGAGTGTAAACTAAACGAGCCAATGCACATTGGCATGCAATTATTGCATCCAGCTGCCGCTGATCACTGCGTGAAGAAGGCAGCAGGTGCAATGCATTCCAGTTTTTCGCTGAGGAGCCGAGCCGGGGACCTGGCAGCTCAGCGGCGGTACAGCAACCATGGCGACGGGACGTGTCGTCTCCGTTCCCTCCTTCAGGGAATGAGGGTTACCATACGTAACCGAGACGTTCCCTTTCAGTCGGTCACTCTCGACGCCACGTTGGTGACCGACGAATATGGGATCCCTATCAAAGCGCCATGGGTGCTGCCCCTTCCAGTGCCCTGTGCGAGCCGCCTGCGCCCCTATTAGGTGTAGGACGGGGCTCAGAACAAGTAGCTCCACTCACCGTTGTCAAAGCACTACCTTACTGGGTGAGATTGGATAACACTGGGAAAACGTACCTGGTCCGCTTGGAACCGGGACGCTGCGGAAGCCCCATCCTTCCGGAAGGAGGTCTCGGAGGCAAATACACATATAGCATCCGTTTAGGAGTATACAGAGAAATTAAAATGAGGTGATTAAAAACCCTCTTGGGAAGGCAGAAGTCTGCCGAGGAAACACAGGCTCTAAGGCTATATCGTGGACTATACACATACGAGTACCGCTTAGGTCTTAAAATGGAACCCACCCTTCCATGGTTCTCAAGGATACATCATGAAGGCCTTGCGCTGCACGTTCCGCCACGTCCAGCTGCTTAGGGTGATGGAGGATCTCAACAGGGTCTACAGTACGGACACTCTGGAGCAGTTTAAGCAAGCCGACACTAACCAGGGCCTCTCAGTGCCACTACCCGTTTGAGGTGAGAAAACAGGAGGATACCGGCTCTACACGAAGGCTATAGAACCTAGCGAACGTGTTAGGGGCCTGCCCGCAGCTCTACAAATATCTGTCAGCGAGGTGCCACGAGCCAGTGCAGTAACATTTCTAGTTGAGTGAGCTTGCAACCTGAATGGGCGAGGCACATCCTGAGCCTGATAAGCCAGGGTTATGGCATCCACAATCCAGTGGGCCATCCTCTGCTTAGAGACGGCACTCCCCTTCTAGTGGCCTCCGTAACAGACAAAGAGCTGGTCTGAGGTCCTGAAGCTTTGTGTCCGGTCTACGTAGCACCTTAATGCTCGGACGGGACAAAGCAAAGCCAGGGCTGGGTCTGCCTCCTCCAGGGGCAGCGCTTGCAGGTTCACCACTTGGTCTTTGAAGGGTGTAGTGGGAACCTTGGACACGTAGCCAGGCCGGTGCCTCAGGATTACCTGGGAGTCAGCCAGCCCGAACTCTAGGCACGAATCGTCGACCGAAAATGCATGCAGGTCCCCTACCCTCTTGATGGAGGCCAGTGCAAGCAGGAGCAGAGTTCTCAATGAAAGAAACTTTAGCTCAACTGAATGCAAAGGCTAGAATGGGTCCTGCTGTAGTGATTTAAGCACTAGAGACAGGTCCCAAAAGGGTATACAGGGGGGCCGGGATGGATTTAACCTCCTGGCCCCTCTAAGGAACCTGACGATGAGGTCATGCTTACCCAAAGACTTCCCATTCATGGGGTCATGGTACGCAGCAATAGCAGCAACCTGGACTTTGAGGGTGGAGGGAGACAGCCTTCACTCCAGCCCTTGCTGCAGAAAGGACAGCACGACCGCAATCGGGCATCTTCGGGGGTCTTCTCGGTGAGAAGAATACCACTTGACGAACAGGTTCCACTTCAAGGCGTAAGCGTGTCTCGTAGACGGTGCTCTTGCCGAAGTGATGGTGTTCGCTACCTCTTGGGGTAGGTCATCTAGAACCTCCGCGTCCCGTCCAGGGACCAGACAGGGAGTTTCCAAAGGTCTGGACGCGGGTGCCAAATGATGCCCCATCTCTGAGTCAGTAGATCCTTCGTCAGAGGAATTGGCCAAGGAGGCCAACTCTCCGTGCCCTCCTGGGACCCAGAGAGGGAGAAAACTGCTCTCCTGTTGAGATTTCCAGATTCTCCGCCTGGCCCTCCTCCAGGGGAGGGAGAGGTGCCTTCACCATCCCCCAGAAAGCAGCTACCTCTCTCTGGGTCACCCGTACCAGGGCCTCTTGCTCTTCTGCTCACCGCCAAGTTTGATGGGGGCCAGGACGGGAGGGGCAGCCTGCCTGCGCCCAGCTCTACGGCACCACTTGGAGGCTGCTGCAGATGCGGTGCGTGAGCGGGGGCGGATGCAGGGGGCTGCCCTCGGCGACGACCAGGCTGGGGCACTGCGGCCGGCGGGCGTGTGGAGGCAGCAGCTGCCCGTTGAGGCAGGATGTGTCGGATCGCCTCAGTCTGCTTCTGGGCAGCCGAGACTTACTGGCCAAGTTCTCGACTGCGTCGCCGAAGAGGCCGGTCTGGGACACAGGGGCATTGAGAAACCGGACCTTGTCAGTGTCCCTCATGTCTGCCAGACCCAGCCAGAGATGCCCTCCTGGACCAATAACTTGGACATCGCATGACCCAGCGAACTCGCGGTGACCTTCTGCACTCGAAGCGCAAGGTCAGTGGCGGTTCGGAGTTCTTCCAGAAGCGCTGGATCGTGACCTCCCTCGTGCAGGTCCTTCAGTGCCTTAGCCTGGTGCACCTGCAGTAACGCCATAGCGTGTAAGGCAGAAGCAGCTTCCCCGCAAGCCGCATAGGCACTGCTGGTCAGACCAGACGAGTGCCTACAGGCCCGGGAAGGGAGCACCCCTTTAGTGCTGAGGAGCACAGGGGAATTGGCCACTTGCAACACGACAGGGGTAGTGCAGCCTGAAGTGTGCAATCCACTCGACACAGGAACGACCGCCGCTGAAGCGCCATCTCGCCAACACACGAAGCTTCCGAGAGCGTGCTGAACTTGTAGTTAACAGCAGACACAGTTGAACAGAGCGATACTAATGCTCGGCTCCGAAGCGAAAAGCTGGAATGCATTGCACCTGCTGCCTTCTTATACTCACGCAGTGATCAGTGGCAGCTGGATGCAATAATTGCATGCCAATGTGCATTGGCTCGTTTAGTTTACACTCGAAGTAGATTGGTCTATCGAAGCGATATCCCATATTCGTCGGTCACCGACGTGGCATCGAGAGTGACCGACTGAAAGGGAACTGCATGCAATATAATTGTTAAAGTAGTAGCTTCATAAAATAGTTTTAGACAGTGTTTAGTATGTCGCAATAGCAACTTTATGTTATGCCTATGTTTGATTCAACTAAGCAGACTTCATTCAAATTGATAACTACAGTAGTGTGTGGCTAAAAATTTATCAGAAATATTGAAGATATAATTGGTTAGTAAAGCCAAATATATCAGAAAAGAGAGAGGAAAAGAAAAGATTCTCATAGTGTCCATTTTCTATTTCTATTATAAGGCATTTGATAATACTTATTGGTTGTGGTTAACCACTCTGGGCATACAATTTCTAGTGCCTCTATAGTCAAGTATAGTAATTTTTATTTGTATACAGAACTGTTCACCTTTTATGTGGTTTCATAGCAACTTTAATAAAATCATAATATCTTAAACTCTGGCAAGGACAAAAACATAAAAAAATAAAATAAAAACAGACTCAGCTAGAGGAGCAGATAATAAATAATCTACATATACTAAATATTATTTAGTTACTTAGAATCTGTAATACAAGTTATGTGTTTATTAAATAATTGTAATAATAACCCCCCCCCAAAAAAAGTCAGTTTTAAATTATTATTATTTAATAATTAATATAATAATTAACATCATTCTTTTTCTTTTAATTTTACATTTATATTTATGCAGTTTATCTTTTTTAGCATTATACACTTTTATCTAAAGTGATGAAACTGCATTAAAGGTGTACTTTTTTTTATCAATTCATGCATTCTCTGGGAGTACAACTCCCAAACTTGTCGTTGTTAATGGTATGTTCTACTGTTTATGCTCTAGGAATGCTATTTTTCTTCTTACCATCGTCATTGACTCCTTTCTATGTAAATTAGTATTTTTGTAGAATGTGCCATGTTCACAAAAATAACTGTTATTAAGGTTTCACTATTACCAACCATGGTGTGCATGTGGCAAATGGAATTTCATGCAAGAGAGATGTTGTATACATTTTCTAGTGATCATGGCAGCAGTAATATATCAAATGGTGATCAAATGTCAAAGAAGAACTGGGCATATGTCCAGATGTGTGTTGAGGTTGAGCATGCTTTTGCACTTTTAAGAGCCAACTACAAAGGGATCATACAGTCTCAGTGAAGTATTACAGATTCTGGTAATCTGTTTTCCGGCAAGACGATGAAGTTTGTTGAGCAAATTTCTATGTGCTGTTAGTGGATTTTCAAATTGGTACTAGAAGCTCTTTTTTCCTGATATAAGGTAAGGATAAAATTTTCTTCGGTGGTGGATAAGGTGAAAACATGGGGGGAGCTGGTCCATGTTACCTCACTTCTCCAGCCACCGTATGACGTCTGCGTTTTAGCTCCTCAGAGAAACGTCTCTTTCCTAGACTCCTCCTGTTGTCTGTTCCATTCACCCCCCATGAAATCCTTCTCTCCTTCTTTTCATCTCCTTTACAACTCTCCAACGACTTTGACCTTTGACACCCAATACAATATGCATGCATGCAATAGAGCACAAGCCATAATAGCAAGGAAAGTAAATCATGCAGAAAATAAAAAAAATAACAAGCCATGCACAAGACAGACAGCTATGAGCATGCAAATGTTAAACACATGGCTAATAACAAACAAAGAAATATTACAATCTGATGTGAATTATTAATTGCTGCTTTGTAAATAATCATTTTAAAATGTTACTAGGGAGAACTATTATGATTGTTGTAGAGGA
Source organism: Carassius carassius (assembly GCF_963082965.1). NCBI lineage: Eukaryota > Metazoa > Chordata > Actinopteri > Cypriniformes > Cyprinidae > Carassius > Carassius carassius. Next base: position 21,656,962 of record NC_081761.1, read on the forward strand.
AGATAAATAAGCAAGTGAATGTTTTTCAGAGAAAGGAAAAATAGCAAAGCGCTAAAAAGAAAGAAAGACTAAAAAGTACAAAACTATGTTTCATTTACTTTCATGTCCTATAAACATATATAGATGGGTGCATTCTGACCTACATCTTGTCTTTACAGACCTAGGCTGAATATACCAATTTTGTGTGTAGCGTCCAAAATAAACCCAAATCAATCCACAAATTTTACCCCAACTAGCAATTAAGAGTGAAGCAAAAAAAAATAAAAAAAACACGTTGTAATCTATTACATTACTAATTTTAGATAACTATATTTGATTACTTTTAGATATTGTTTTACCTACTTCTTTTATAACATTGACTTTAATAAGAAAATCTTTTACCATATTTATATTTTACAGAGCCCCGAACATGGCATGCATGAAAAAAAAATAGTAGGCTAAATCGTGTGCAGAATATACTATTTCGTTCCCTCGATTTAAATCGTGCACACAATTTATAAATCAAAGGAACGAATTAGTAAATTGTGCACATAATTTAGCAAATCAAGGGAACAAAATAGTAATTGTGTGCACGTTTTAGTACATCAAGGGAACAAATTAGTAAATCTTGCACATGATTTATAAATCAAGGATGGATAAGTAAACTGTGCACATGATTTAGCAAATAGAGGGAACAAATTAGTAAATTGTGCACATGATTTAGCAAATCGAGTGAATGAAATAGTAATCATGTGCACATATTAGTACATCGACAGAATGAATTAGTAATTTGTGCGCACAATTTATTTATTTTTTCTTTCTTGTTATGTGCGGGGCTCCATAATATTTAAATTCAAAGAGAAAGAAAATGTATTCCATTATTTGTTATCAATAACATGAAGTATATGAAACATTAGATAAAGTCAGGATTTCCCAAATTGGGTGTTGTTAAGGAACTGCAGCAGGTTTGTAATAAATTGATGCTAATAAAGCTAATAATTAATACAATCTTAAAATATCTAATTTAATATATAAAAAGAGAAGAATTGTGGAGAATTTACTGCATTTTCTTTATATTAAGCAATCATGTAATCAATAAAAAAGTAACAGTAATCTGATTATGAGTATTTTAATTTGTAACAATCTAATTACAACTATTTTTTGAACCTGCAAAAAATGTTTAGACATCCTATTTACTTTTTTGTAGGTTAATAAGTCTGATTTGTGTAGCTTAATATCAGAGAGGCTCACACTATAATTTTTACAAACATGTTTTATGTTGCATTTTCTAATAACTTTAACGGACTCTGCCAATATATATTTATCCTAATTTTAAATAGTTTAACACACAGTACGAGTGTTAAAAATGGATCCTGTGTTAATAAGCTAACCTGATTCTACCATGTGGTCTCTCAGACTGGATGGACATGTAGCTGGTGGCACTCAGCCGTGAGGCACTGCTGGCACGGGAGATAGCTGATGCATCGCTCATGTCACTGTCTGATGACCTCGCAGACATGTTATCACTACTCCTCTTCTGTTCCTTATACATCTAAACCATCAAAGACAAGAAAAAAAAAATCTTCAATAGGAATTAAAAACCTGGCATACATAACAGCATTGCCAGTCACATGAGTTGGAGACCTGATAAGGAGTTTAACACTCACATCTCTCTTGTTTTTGAGCTCTGCCTCTGGGTCATGACCAGAGCTGGCAGAAGAGCCTGGCCGATAGGAATGTACTTTCATTTGCAACTGACGAGCTCGCTCTTCCACTGCTAGTGCTACATCAAGACAAAAAGGGGAAAAAAGACAAAAAAGGAACAGGGGACAAAATAATCTCATTTGAAGTAGCACAGAAATAGTGTTAATTAAAAATGAAATAAGGACATTTGGACAACAGTCAACATTTCTGATTGTTAACATTGTTACTTTTGGTGGAAATGAATATTAAATCTTCACTGCTTGAAAATCCAGTTTAAGGTAATACAAAAATATAACTAATAGATTATCACCATACTTCTCAAGTTGATTGATTAAAGTACACTTGTTTTGTATAACAAGTTTTGCGAAATGTTAAAATATGTAAACAGACATTATCTGTTTAAATATGCACTTATTTGCAAATATTCCAGAACAGAAAATCTGAACATTGGATGAAGCCGGCTTCAAGATTCCTTTGTTGAGATATTAAAGGTTTTTACAAAAGTAAAAGAAGTTCTGTATTTATGGCTCCATAAATCTGAAAATACAGTCTACAGCCAGATAAAAAAAAAAACACAAAACTTTTTTTTAGGAATAAAATGATACAGTATATAAATCAGGTGAATGTTATATGAACAAACTCCTCTGTAAAAACCTTCAAAATATACATAGGAATATGTGAATGCAGAAAGAAATGTCAAGTCCTTTCATGAAACTCTAGATAGCGCAGACTGTGGTTAGCACAAACTGATGATATTCACAGCGTTTAATTACTTGGCACAAGCTGAATGGTTCATGTTGCAGCAAATAAGATTTACATTGAAATGGCTGGTAAGCACTCACTAGAGCATTTTGCAGCGCTAACAGAGTTACTCTAAAACCCTCCACCTTCCCCAGCTCCACCTGTATAGATCCGCCACAGGTTATTATATATGCTACATGTGCAGCAGCAGCAATTTTCTACAATAACAGCAATAATCAACAGCAGCAGCAATTCAGCAGCAAGAGGATAGCAGATCTATTCAGCCAAGAACAAATACATTAACATTGTCATATACATTACCATGCTAAAATCTTCTGAGCATTATCATGATAGTACTAATGTTTTTAAATATATGTATTGTAATTGAAATCTACAAATTACAATAGATAATATAATAAACACTTAATTGTATATATTGGCTGTTTTATTTCCACTAGTCTGAAAGAAGATGATGGAAACAAAAAAGCCCAAAATCACAAATTTGACCATAGTTCTGCCTGTAGTGCTTCGATTTCAGCTGATATCTACATTTTGGAACAATGGTAGCTGGTTTCTAACAGGTCCAAGCTGGCAATTAGCTTGTTAACACTGATAAATCATCTTTGACCAGCAACAAACCATCTAAAGATGTTCAGCCAGGCTGGTTGACAAGCACATAACCAGCTTGTGTGAGTTACTACATTATGTTCCAAATATTGATAAGTTTGAACTATCTAAGAAATATAAAGTATACCACTGACTAAAAACATCAATTCTAGGGAAAAATGCAGAGAATGGAATGAGATACCTGACTTAGGTTTCTCCTCAGGTTTACTGTTGACATGGTCTTCATGAAGATGGGTTTGAAGGAATGAGAGATGGCATGAGAAGAGACAGAAAGGAGTAAGGTAGAGAGATCAACAACTTGTTGACCACATGAAAAAAAAGGCTATGGACCAAGGAGTCATGAAATTACCTGGCATTTATAAAGCTAACTGTCACTGGGACAGATTCATGGGTTTGGGGTGTGAATTTGAATGGTAACAGCATTTAGGTTACTGCTGTCTGAGTTTGTGAGTATTTAGAAAGAGAGAGAGAGAGAGCATGAATTGCTTACCTTGCTCTATACTGCTGCTCTTTGCAGGGAGTTGTGGTAGCTGTCTGCCCCTGCGCCCTAATAAAGTGGTCCCTGCCGGGGAATAATGTCCACCATGCCGAGGTTCTCTGAGAAGAGAGAGATTTTGTCCAAAAAAAAAAAAAGAACTGATTACTACTTTCCATCAGATGAACAATTAAAAAATGTGATTAAAAGATATTTCAGTCTACTCCAGTGTTGGGGAGTAACTAGTTACATGTAACAGAATTCTGTAATTTAAATACAAAATTAATGTAACTGTAATCTGTTAAAATGTGTTACTAAATTACAGTTAACGTATAAAAACGCTAACAGTTACAAAGGAGGGTTACATCTGAATATTTTCACACACTTACAGATTTGATTGATTTCTTTCAGAAATTGCAGTGACTGCTCTAAAATAAGTGACACCAATGTTTCAGCAGTTAAGGACACAGAACAGGACACATGGTTCTTTGATAACTCTTTTATTTCCTATTTGGGTTTATGTATATGCTTTATTTTTTAAGATTAACGTGTTTTTTTTCTCCAAGGCATTGTTAGATGCTAGTGTTTCCTGTTGTACCTATACAAGGATTTGATTTGAAAAAAACAGTATCATAACTATTTAACTATATCTTATGATTTTAAATAAGTAAAAATCATTGCTAAAGTCAGATTTTGTGTGGCTGTGCTATAAAATTAAATAATCATCTTAATTCAAGTGATGAAGGATTTCGAAAGTCTGACAGTAATCCATTTTGAGTCCAACTGTAAAGTTAACCCTGCCTTTTCTAAATGTTTCAAAATGATCAGCAGATGAAAACTTTCGTTAGAAATTTAGAAATGTAATAAAAAATTAATAAAATCTAACAGTACATTACTTTAAAAAAGGACCTGAAATAGTTGCACTACTCAGTACAGTACAGTAAATAGGGTAACTTGTAATCTGTAACCTATTACTTTTCTAAAGTAACCTTCCCAACACTAGCTGCATTTCCATCCACCTATTTTATGCGCATATTACTGCCACAGTTTACCATGAGGGGACGGGTTTTATTCTCTTTGACTCTCTTTGGATGAAAACTGTGCTTTATTCGCATATGTTTTATGTGATATTACAGTTTTGCGCATAAGTTTGATTCAAATCTTTGGATGGAAACATAGCTACTGTCCTCTACACTATGTACCGTAGTCACAGAAGTACAAGAAAGCTGATTTGAGATTCGTAGGTGAAATTAGTAATTTTTTGTATTGTTGAATTTATATGATTAAGACATCACAATAAGCAGCAGTGCACAAACTACAGGCAGCTACAGGTACAGCCAAATTCTGAGGGGCTCCCAGCATGCACCTGTCAGCTCGTGGCGAGTTAGGGCAGGAACCCCCTAAGCTGGTCTGGCCAAAGGGCCTGAGGGGAGGCTCTCTCCCCCTCCTGCCACCCCTGAGGATAGAGGTGGGCTGAAGTCTAAACACAGCCACAGCAGAAAAGGGCAAGGGTGAAAAGAAAAAAAGGAAATTATGTAATGAAATTTAAAAGTCAGACAAGCAAAAAAAAAAACTGAAATGGGTAAACCAATAACAAAGAAAGGTAAAAAATAGTAAATAAGCATACGTAAATCAGTGTAGAAAACAAAAACAGACAAGTGATAAAGAGATGTTCAAAGGCTTATTATGAGATCTCACCTGTCGCCATCAATGGTTTTCTTGTTAGCTATCTGACAGCTTGGCCTATCCAAATTACCAGAATGCCTGTGAGATGGAAAATGACTGATCCAGAAAACAGAGTGGGAGAAAAAAAACAAAAACAAAAAAACAAAAGGAGGAATGTAGGAAGCTGAATGGAAAGATATCATGGAGAACAAGGCCAGTATGATGCTTCTCTGATTTAACTGAAACTGTTACAGAAAAAGATGCTAAAAAACACTACTGTTCAAAAGTTTAGAGTTGGTAAGGTTATAAAAAATATATTATTACGCAAATATAACATAAATATTTATTACATAAACAGTATTACTATTTGGAAAAAGAAAATCAGCATTGTAATATATTTTAAAATCTGAATTGTCAGCATCATTATTCCAGTCTTCTTTGATATTTGATTTGCTGCTCAAAATTTTTATTAATTAACAAATAAATAAGTAAATTTATTTATCATTTATTTATTCATGTAAACATATTAACTGTTTGAGCCCAAAGGTATTTTTGAGATATTACACAGACTGCAATTTAAGAATAGTGTACTTGTAGGTACTGATATCCCCCTTGTTTCCTTATACCTTTCTCTTTCAGATGAGTGGAAGTTTGACTCCGGTCTCAAACAAGTTGTACTGGCACTTCTTACTCTGTCTAATGAAGGCTGAAGATCACTGGAAAGAAAGAAAGAAAGAAAGAAAGAACATTATTAACCAATTAATATATAAATTATTAACCATCATTGTACAGTAGGGAAGTGAGTGTAAACAGTTTTTTGTGTCATTATAAAAAAAAGAAATAAACTTTATTACCGATGGGACCATTTTCAAATGGTCTCATCTGTAGTCTTCCTCTACGTAGATAAATATTAAACTGAAAAAAAAATGGTAACCTAAAAATGGCAGCATCAAAATTAGCTGGTTAAAGCTGAATCTATCTAAATATATTATCAAAAACTACTTTATATGAGTTGCATCATGTAGAAATATCTCTTTAAAGTAATCATCTTTTGCATTAAGCTTTATCATTTTTTTTTTAAATTCTCTGGCTATTAGGGCTTGCATTGACTAGTCAAGTAGTCGAGTGATCGAGCGCTTTCAGAAACAATCGACTAGTCAGGTATGCATTAACCAAAATAACGAGTTTGCAAGTACGACATGAATTTTAGGATTACAGAATTGTGTGTAGCTGTTACTTTCTATGACCTGATCTATGTTGCATGTAAAATTAAAATATGTAATGTAATAATTAGGGGTGTGCCTGAAGCCGAATTCCTTAATGGCATGGATTTTAGCAGAATAATTCTGCCTGAATATTCGGCTGAAGCTAGCACAGGCCGGAGTTTGCTAGATAACAGTTGAGTCAGAGGATCAACGCAATATTATACAACAGACCTCTAAAGTCACGAGTGTGAAGTGAATAACGTAAACTTTATGAATGAAAAGAGCGCAAATCAAACAGCATTGCTGTTGTCTCTCCGTGCATCTCTCAGAAATCAGAGCTTTGCAAGAGTAATATCACCTATAATAATACATCATACACGTTGTATTATTTGTATATGTATAAAAGGCAATGATTTAAACCTTAGGCTACGATATGATACGAATGAATGGAATAAGCACAGCACACTCACCAATCAAACAGCCGCGTTGTGCGTCTCAGTCTCTCAAAAACCAAACCAGTTCTAGCAGGCTAATAATCAGCTTAGATACGGATACATTTTCTACTTGTCCTACATGTTTGCATCTTTACCTTTTGCTGGTTTGCGCGGCACACACACATTTGTTTAGTGAAGTTCACTAAACATTAACACTCGCTTAAAGAGTTCTGCGTAATGAAAATGTGCGCATTGAATGATTCAGTCGTGTTCAAATGATCACTAAACATTTGTCATGACATCTCTCTGCTTGCATGATACATGTTATTTTAGAAATTAATAATTATTTTAGTTTAACACGACATACTTGTTCAGTGATAACTATGAAAAAAAAAGATAACCATAACGGTCTTATCAACGTTGTATCCGAATGCAGATAAAAATGTTGTGATTGTAATAGACACAAATACAGATACAAATACTGGCTGTTACATGAAAATTTTAATATGTAATGTCATAATTATAAAGTTTTGACAATTTATATATGTAATTGTTGCATTACGCTATGTATTAATAAGCGTTTATTGATAAAAAAAAAACTATTTAATGTCTTTTCATTTACAGTAGCATGAACCACAATTAGTCGAGTAACTCGAGTATTTTTTAAATAAAAAAATCAACTAGTAGAAATCAGCAGTCGTGCCACCCCTACTGGCTATTAACATAGTAATAAGGGAAGGGTGTGCCCTCAATCTATATATACATGGCATGATATGGCATATTACTATTGTAATAGTTGATTGCTGCTTTGTTTTCTCAGACATACTTGTGCCTTTTGCAGCACAGCACAAAAGATCTGAATTGCTCACTGCTCCATCTCACTTGCTCACTATTGATTTTTATCTGGTTTGGATATTGGCCCCTTACCCAGAGCTGACCTCGTCTGTGAACCTGAGAACACGCTGTGGAATGGCACTAAGAGAGATAACACCATCCCTCTCTGTTCGCCGTGGCGGTTTGTTCTTTAAGCATGCAGGGAGGGTAGAGCTTAGCATGGAAAGAAACAAAGAAATAAACAAAAGCATGCATAACAGACAGAGAAAGAAAGCAAAAATTTACTAGAAATGAAGTAAAAGTAGAAAAGGGGCTTTTTGAATGTGAACATCACAAGAAGGGAAACAACTAATGCTATCAGTTGAATAAATAGATCTAGAAGCCATTTTTGTGATTGGGGTTGCCAAGACAATAAGGGACACCCTTGGGTTCTTTATAGGAAAATACGAGACAACAAAAGGTGTCATGCTGTTGTGTACAAGCATGTCTGCGGCTATGCATGTCTCAAGACTTCGCTCGACTGAAATAAATGCTAAAATTAATCAGCAATATAATCACTTACTGATATACATGCCATGGTTGGAAGAATGTGTGATTTACTGTTATCTGCTGTTTTCCATGAATGTCATGTCATATTTACTTACTGATTGTTTTAGTTCCAAACAAAACAACAAAAGAGTATTTTGTTATTGAATGATTCATTTTTGAACAAATGACCCTCTCATAAAGTGGTCACTTACTTCCTAATGAATGAATCAGCTGGTTTGAATGAATCATTTCAATTAATGATTTACAATAAGGACTTGTTCCGAGTTTTATTTTTAATGTGTTAATTCTTGAAATATGTAAAATAAGTGCATTTTTACTTTGTTATTTCAAGGTAGATAAATTAATATTCCTAAAAAAGTTTCAGCTGTGTCTAGAAAAACAATATACGGTACTATTTTTTATGACAAATAGATACTCAGTATTCATATGTGTTATTGAATGTTTATACGAGTAATTTAATTTAAATTGAATTTATCTCATTTGTGGATAATGAATTTTCAGTATATATGCCAAGTTTATCTTAAACCAGATTAAAGCATACTCTTTATGTAAATATTGTAATTAAGTATCTTACAGTCTAAAACTGTACACTAGGATGGGAATCAGCAGGGACCTGGTGATATAATATTGTATTCATATTTGGGTCATGATAACATAACAGTATGATTCTTCTCTTTAGTGTATAGTTATTCAAAACTGTGATATATTGCATCTTCTGCTTACTGAATTCTCATCTTCACTGAACTGTGTTGTTTTACCTAAATATATATATCGATAGCTTGTTCTGATTTTGAATCGTGGTTAAAAAGTAATAACAGAGTACTTGTTTCTGAACAGAAAGCTACAGCAATTTCACAGATTAGCATTGAATGGTTGGTGGACAATTAATAAATGCACATTATATTATTACAAAATACAACTCATGGTAAACTACAGTACAGAGATACAACACAATGAAAGGGAGGGGAAACTATGTCTGTAATGACTGAAACAGCACACAAATTTGCTGCAAGGGTCTGAAAGGTTTCACTAACAGTATGGGAATCTGCTCAATAGCTTACCTGTAAATATCTTTATGTATACCATTCACTAACAAGGGCATCTTTGGGGGAAGTGTGTTACAGTGCCTAGCTAATTTCCTATATTACAATAGCACAAACAAGCCGGCATAAAAAAAAAGAGCAAAACATAATGAAAACCATTACTCAAGCAAACACAAAAAATCTTTTCAATCTTTTAACATGGCAGGCACAGACAACAGATGAAAAATGACTGTAAAAAAGATTACATGTAAATTCTTAAAAGCAAAATGAAGTTTAAGATGCTTGAATCAGGCAGAAAAAAAAGTCTTGCTCTGAATTCTCTTATTATATTTATGGCATCACCATAAGATTTGGATGCTCTAAAATTGTCAAGAAACAGCGAAAAGCAAGGCATTCTGGGATACAGGTAACTCAAAGTGGCAGCTCTGGATTTTTACCTGTTTGTATGCAGGCACTCAGCACTCCCACCTCGGATTGATCTGTGCATCTCCAGGACCTCACTAAGGTTGCCATGGTGATGGTGACACATTGACAGTTTGACAACCAAACATAAAACAAAAGTAAGAGGATGGTGAGGAAAAAGAAAAGAAAAAAACAGAATATGTGTAGAAAGTGATAGACATGTATTTAGCAATATTTGTACTATTATTAATGGGAATGAACTAAAAACTATGACTGTTAGTCATATTAGTAGTATTAGTATTTAGTAGAGCAACAGCATAAAACATTTTATTGACACAATATGAAAACACGTCAAACTCTTTTCTAAAACATCAAATGTTCCTGATGCTATTTATCAGTCTAGGTGTGAATAAAAACATACAGTTCGATATAGCTAAAGCATACGATTATGAAAAGTGCTACAGTGTTTTTCCACAAACACACACACATTTTTATATATGCATTTTGGAGCATTGAGCACTAGAATAGTGTTACCTGTCCTCTGAATATTCATAGTCAGAATCTCCAGAGCGATGTTCCTGGTGGGAGTCGTGGTAGTGAGAGGGAGAATAGGAATGATGGCGGTTTTTGTGGATCTCATCCAGACTCCTGAGGAGAGGATAAAGAGTGATGAATCGTACATCACACATAAATCATCATCATCACTCCACACAACTATATCAGCTACATCAGCATTACATTGAAACGCGTGCATGAATGAGCTTTATATCTTTGCTGTGTCAGATGAAAGAGTTTTGCATGAACACTGTTAAAATGTTTTCATTATTATTGAAGAGGAGTAGAAATTGTTGAATTTTTTTTCTTTGCACACAAAAGGCATTCTTGTAGCTTTATAAAATTACGGTTGAACAACTGATGTAACATGCACTGTTTTAAAAATCTCTTTACTAACTTTCTGGGCCTTGAACGTGGCAGTTGCATTGTTGTCTATGCAGGGTCAGAAAGCTCGCGGATTTCATCGCAAATTTCTTAATTTGTGTTCTAAAAATAACCAAAGGTTTGGGTTTGGAACGAAATGAGGTTGAGTTATTAAAAACAGAATTTTCTTTTTTAGTAAACTATCCCTTTAAGCTAGTTTTTACCAACATTTGCTCTCTTTATATAGTGAATATTTATTCATGGGTGTGTAAATTAGCTGATTGTTGTGAAGCATCAGCAGAAGCGGGATCCATTTGCAGCTTTATTTGGATAGTCAGACAAGACAGGGTCAATCACCAGTAGATACAATGGAGAAGGCAAGGCTGAGACAGAACCAGATACAGGCACAAGATCAGGGTAGCTGGCAAACAATCACAGGAACAGGTCAATCCGAATCAGGGCAGGCAGAGAACAATCGGTAAACGTTAAACAGTCCAGGTCAAAACAAGAAGGCAGAATAAATGGATACAAACGCTCAGTACTGACAGCCGGGGCAAATCAAGACTTCGCGGTGAGTAGGAGTGAGTGAGCTGCTTATATGTGTGTGTGTATATTATTTGCAGGTGTGTGTGTAATTAGTCCCTGGAATGCGGCAGGATGGGAATTGGAGTTCAATGGGTACAGTCAATATTCAGGTGAGAGTTCCCTCTGGTGGTGGGAAGGAGGCAGCACGGGAGCCTCCTTTGTAACAGAGCCCTCCCCCTGCGATCGGCTCCTGACGCGAGGAAGCAACCGACGCCGGGGTCTACCACGAGGTCGAAAGGCCGGTTTTTCCGCATGCGTCTGATGAAACTTCTCTGTGAGTGTGGGGTCGAGGATATCTCCAGCTCTGACCCAAGAACGCTCCTCCGGTCCGTACCCCTCCAAATCGGCCAGATACTGGAGAGTGCCACCCCAGCGCCTGGAGTCAAGCAACTTGTGCACTCGATACGCCTCCTCGCCGTCCACCAGAATAGGCGGGGGATTCTGCAGTCTGGCTTCCTCCTCCGGTTCTCCTCCCAGACCACCAGCGGGATTTAGAAGTGATACATGAAATGTTGGAGAGATATGATAATTAGTGGGTGGATCTAAACTGAACGAAACTGGAGTTATTTGTCTCAAGATTTTGACCGACTTACCTGGGACTGAGTTTTTTGCATGGTAGTCTGAGGCGTAGATCTTTAGTGGAGAGCCAGACCCACTGTCCTGGGATGTATGCGGGGCTGAAGCGTCGGTGTTGGTTAGCCTGCTGTTCCTGTCTTCTTACTGCATGAAGTAAGTGGGTATGAGCTCGGTCCCAGACCTCCTCACTGCATTGCAACCAATCTGTGACTGAGGGGAGGTAGGTGGGCTCGCCAGCCCAGGGGAACAAGGGTGGTTGGAAACCTAGCACGCATTTAAAGGGGGTCTCCCCCGTGGCTGGTTTCATGAGAGAATTCTGTGCATACTCCGCCCAAAATAAGTACCTGCTCCAGTCCGCCTGTCGTCGTTGGCAATAGGATCGTAGGAACCGAATAATTTCCTGATTCAGGCGTTCAGTCTGTCCAATGGACTGAGGATGGTAGCCAGATGTGAGGCTGATGTTCACATTCAGATGTTTGAAGAAGGCAGTCCATACTCTTGAGGTGAACTGAGGACCCCGGTCCGAGACAATATCCTCCGGTAAACCGTAGAAACGAAATACATAATTGCACATTAGTTCAGCTGTTTCAAAGGAGGTGGGAAGTTTCGGCAGGGGAATTAGATGGCAGGCTTTGGAAAATCGATCGATAATAGTGAGGATAGTAGTATTACCTTGTGAGTTGGGAAGATCAGTGATGAAGTCGATGGCGATGTGAGACCATGGGCGTTGTGGTGTGGGCAGTGGTCGTAACAGTCCTGCTGGTAGTTGTCTGGGGGTTTTAGACATGCTGCAGATGGTGCAGTTCTGGATGAATTTGGTGGTATCAATTAACAGAGTGGGCCACCAGAATTGGTTCTTGAGCAGATGCGCTGTGGCAGTGATTCCAGGGTGACCTAAACTGCGGGGAACATGTACCTGGGTTAATAGGTGTTCTCGTAGGGATTCTGGAACATAGGTGAGATTTGCGGGACATTCAGGAGGTGGCGGGTTCTGACGATTCAGGTTGTTTATTTCAGTCATGATGTCCCACTGCACAGGGGCAATGAGAAGTTTCGCGGGAAGAATAGTGTCATTGGCGATTGAGCAGACCATTTCTTCAGTTTGACGAGAGAGGGCATCAGCATTGGTATTTTTTGAACCAGGTCTATACGTTACAGTAAACTGAAATCTTGTGAAGAATAACGCCCACCTTGCTTGTCTGGGGTTTAGTCGTTTGGCCAAGCGGAGATATTCGAGATTCTTGTGGTCGGTGAGAACTACAAATGGGTGTGAAGCTCCCTCCAGCCAGTGGCGCCATTCCTCTAGTGCTAATTTCATGGCCAGAAGTTCACGATTGCCCACGTCGTAGTTCCGTTCTGCTGCCGTTAATTTGCGAGAAAAGAAGGCACAGGGATATAACTTCGCTGGTGATCCATGGCGTTGAGAAAGTATAGCGCCTGCCCCGGTGTTAGAAGCGTCGACCTCGACAATGAAGGGATGGCCTGGATCCGTATGTCGGAGGATGGGCGCTGAAGTGAAACGAGTCCTTAGTGCATCAAAGGCCTGTTGCGATTCCGAGGACCAGGTTAATTTGGTGGATTGATGTTTAGTCATGGCGGTCAGAGGAGCGGCGATAGAACTAAAGTCTCTAATGAATCGCCGGTAGAAGTTTGCGAATCCTAGGAAGCGCTGCAACTCTTTGACCGTCCGATGGAGCGGCCATTCCAGGACTGCCTTTACCTTTCTCTCATCCATTGCTACCCCCTCCTTGCTGATCACATACCCCAAGAAAGTGGTGCTTGTTTGATGAAACTCACATTTCTCCGCCTTCGCGTAGAGTTGGTACTGAATTAGGCGTTGTAACACCGCTCTGACCTGACGAATGTGTTCCTCGAGGGAATTTGAATACACCAGAATGTCATCGATGTACACGATTACTCCCCTGTTGAGCATGTCCCGAAACATATCATTCATGAAGGATTGAAAGATTGATGGACTGTTAGCTAGGCCGAAGGGCATAACCAAATATTCATAGTGCCCACTAGTGGTTGAGAATGCAGTTTTCCATTCGTCCCCCTCTCGGATGCGAATCAGCATTGCGCAGATCCAATTTAGTGTATTACTTAGCCTGGCGGAGTTGTTCTAGGGCTGCTGGAACCAGTGGCAGGGGATAACGGAATTTAACAGTGATGTCATTAAGGCAGCGGTAATCGATGCACGGCCTCAGTCCTCCATCTTTTTTTTTTACAAAGAAGAACCCGGCCGAGGCAGGAGACGTCGAGGGTCTAATGAATCCTTTGGCCAGTTCTTCTTCGATGTAAGTTTTCATAGCCTCTGATTCTGGTTGCGATAACGGGAAGATCCTCCCCTTAGAAGGAGTGGCGCCGGGCATCAGATCGATGGCGCAATCAACTGATCGGTGAGCTGGGAGCTGTGATGCTTTCCTCGTACTGAAGGCTTCTGCTAGGTCTGCATATTCGGTGGGCAGACTTACTTTCTCCGTGTTCTGAACAGGTAGAGAAGAGTCAGGAAGGGGTGTCCGTGTGATCCGCGCTAGGCAGTGATTCTGACAGGTAGGGTCCCATTGAGTGATTTGCCCCTCCCTCCAGGAGATGTGTGGATTGTGTCTGCGCAGCCAGGGTAGTCCCAGAATGACAGTGTGATTGGGTGAAGGGATGACGTAGAACGTGATGTGCTCCGAATGAAGGGTTCCTATTTGGAGTTTGACCTCCTCTGTGACAGATAAAACTCTCCCCTCTCCGATGGGTCGGCCATCTAGCGCCTCCAATGCCAAAGGAAGATCACAAGGGGTCAGTTTAATTTTATGTTGCAGGGCAAATCCATGTGACACAAAGTTACCAGCTGCCCCAGAATCTAATAGTGCAGTAGTGGGAATAGCATAATCATTAACGGTTATGATAACCGACAACCTAATGCTCGAGGAAGAGGTAGTGACGCGGGTACTGACACTCACCGTTCGGGGTTTAGATGATGGACGAATCGAGCAAGAGGAGATCCTGTGTCCCGCCTGGCCGCAGTAAAGGCATAGTTGGTTCTGCATACGGCGTTCCCTTTCCTCGGGAGTGAGATGAGTATATCCAAGTTGCATCGGCTCTGCTGCCGCGCTGGTGTCCGGCGGGAATAGAGACAGGGCTCGGGAAGGACGTCGTGAGCGGATTAAATTGTCAATTTGGATGGTGAGATCAATGAATTCACTCAGGTTTCTCCCCTCATCTCGGCAAGCCAGCTCTGACTGGAGTTCTGAGTTCAATCCCCTTCGGAACAGAAGTTTCAGTGTGTCCTCTACCCAAACTGTCTGGGCGGCGAGAGTTCGGAACGAGAGAGCATATTCAGCCGCCGTACTCCTTCCTTGTGCCAGTGTTAACAATTGATCCCCCGCACTTTTCCCCTCCGCAGGATGTTCGAAGACCTCCCGAAACTGTTGAAGGAAGGTCGTGAAGGTGGAAAATGAGGAGCCATCCATTCCCCAAACTGCGGTGGCCCAGTCCAGCGCTCTCCCGGTAAGTAGTGAGCACACAAAGGCAATGTGGCTAGAGTCTGTGGGGTATAGTGAGGGTTGCTGATTAACGAACAGTGAGCACTGAAGCAAGAACCCTTTGCATCTGGCAGGATTTAGTTGTGGTGTTAGTTGTAACCCCTGCAGTGCCTTCACTAACTCATCGGTGAGGGTGGTGAGCCGATTTAGTTGGTGATGATGCAGGGCGAGCTGGGTCCCCTGTGCAGATAGCTCAGTGGAGAACTGCATTAATGCTGCTGGATCGCTTTGTGGCGAAGTCTTCTGTTGTGAAGCATCAGCAGAGGCGGGATCCATTTGCAGCTTTATTTGGATAGTCAGACAAGACAGGGTCAATCACCAGTAGATACAATGGAGAAGGCAAGGCTGAGACAGAACCAGATACAGGCACAAGATCAGGGTAGCTAGCAAACAATCACAGGAACAGGCCAATCCGAATCAGGGCAGGCAGAGAACAATCGGTAAACGTTAAACAGTCCAGGTCAAAACAAGAAAGCAGAATAAATGGATACAAACGCTCAGTAGTGACAGCCGGGGCAAATCAAGACTTCGCGGTGAGTAGGAGTGAGTGAGCTGCTTATATGTGTGTGTGTATATTATTTGCAGGTGTGTGTGTAATTAGTCCCTGGAATGCGGCAGGATGGGAATTGGAGTTCAATGGGTACAGTCAATATTCAGGTGAGAGTTCCCTCTGGTGGTGGGAAGGAGGCAGCACGGGAGCCTCCTTTGTAACACTGATAAAAAAAACCTCGGTTACCTATGGTAACCCTCGTTCCCCGAGGAGGGAACGGAGACTTGAGTCAGAAGTGATTCTGACGAATGGGGATCACTTGCGAGAGCCTATTTACTTTGAGTGAAATAAAACGAGCCAATACATATTGACATGCGATAATTGCACCAGCTGCTGTGCATAGCAGCACGAGTATATAACAAGCAGCAGGTGCACTTGCATGCCTGTTTTTCCGCTGAGGAGCCAGACCTGTGACCCGGCCTTATAGCGGAAGCTCAGCAACTGTGGCGACTAGCCTTTACAGCACTCTCCCAAGTGTGGGGCAGAAGTTTGTTTAAGTTTATTATTCACAAATACCAGCAAATTCTATGATGATACAGCGGGGGTACAGAAAATACAAATTAGGTATCGGGAAATGGGTCCCCCAAAGAAGCTAAAAAAGCTTATAAGTGGGGGCCCATAGTTTATGAAAGAAAAAAAATTATAATAATAATAAAAAACAAAAATAAGTGGTACAGACAAAGTACACATTTACCACCTGCAACCAGATGATGGTAAATGAACTGAAAGCATGCGAGAGCATACCAATACAGACATAAAAATACATACACATACAATCATACATCCCAGTAGACCATGAAAAGACAATTATATATTAAATATAGGTTGATAGATAATGTTTTTTTAGTTGGAGATAGAGGGCAACACCTTAAGGCCATCATCAATCCCATTCCAAATCTGCGGCCCCCTACAGACAACGCTCATACTGGCACGAACACGTCTGCGATATTTTCCAGATATGAGTGATTTGGTTCTCGTTTGGTAAGTGTGCTGGGGGCTGGAGATAGGAACAAGGCTACTTAATCTAGAGTTCAGATTATTAACAATTTGAAACATAAAACAGGCATTATGATATTTATTTAGCTCGATTAGTCTTAGTAACTAGCGATAAAATAGAGGGTGAGTAGGAGAATTTATCTTGGACCAGGACAGAGCCTGTATGGCTTTCTTTTGTAATGACGCAAGGTTTTTAAGATGACTTGTGAAGGTGTTGCACCATATCACATTACAGTAATTAAGATGTGGTTCAAAGAGAGTTTTATACAACAAGAGTAGAGCAGATAACGGAAGAACATGTCTAATCTTATAAAACAAGCCAACATACTTTGACAGTTGGTTTACAAGATGCTCAATATGACTTTTAAAGGTTAGATATTCATCAATGATGATCCCCAGGAATTTAATGGAATGCACTCTTTTTATCAATTGTTCATTAATTTTAATCAGGCAATGGTCAGTGTTTTTAGTAATTTTTTCTTGGTCGATTTGAATATAATAAAATTTGTTTTGCTTACATTTAATGACATTTTATTACATTTGAACCAGGAATCAGCTTTTATTAACTCTGAATTGACTATATCTTGTAAAATAATTGGATTACTATGTGTTGTAAACAAATTTGTATCGTCTGCAAAGATGATTTTATGGAATAATGTCGATGAATTTACAAAATCGTTTATGTATAGAATAAATAAGAGTGGCCCTAAAATGGAGCCCTGGGGGACCCCCAAAATTATGGGCATACAAGTAGAGTTATGATCATTGACATGGACATACTGTTCCCTCTCATTTAGATAACTTCTGAACCATGCAAGTGCTAGACCTCTGATACCATAATGTTGTAATTTGTGCAGTAAAATATCAACATCAATGGTGTCAAAGGTGCTTTTGATAGGTCCAAAAAGATACCAATACCACATTTCTCCTCTTCAATACAGTCATTAACTGTTCAATTAAGTCTAATATTGCCATACAGGTTGTGCTCTTTTTTCTATAACCATATTGGGAGGGAACAAGTATATCCAGTTTATCAAGATAGCCACTAAGTCTGTTGTATACTACCTTCTCCATTACTTTAGAAAAAGTGGGTAGAATTGATATGGGCCGGTAATTATTCATATCATTTCTATCACCCGATTTAAAAATTGGAATTATCTTAGCGATTTTTGTCATTTTAGGTACAATACCAGTAAATAAAGAAAGGTTAATACAATGAGCCAGTGGCTCTACAATGATTTTTGCAATGGTCTTCATGATCTTACTAGATATTCCATCTACACCAGCAGTATATGAGCTCCTCAACTCAAAAATAATTTTGAGGAGTTCGGTACTGTCGGTTGCTATCATGAAGAATGAGTGAATGTAACTACCAGTAAGAAAATGCTTAAAAGTGACACCCTTGGGTGGACTTATATTTTTTGACAGATTTAGACCCATTGAGGCAAAATGATTAATAAAACTCTGTGCAAGATCAGCTTTGGCATCACCAAGAAGCTTTTAGAAGTTCAGTATAATGATTTCTTTTGCTTTTTCTTATAATCTACGTTAATTTATTTTTATAGGAAATATATTTCTCTTTATTTAAACTAGAAGGCTTTTTCATGTAGAATTTGTAAAGCCTACTTTTATATTTAATGGATTTTAAAATTCCCTTTGTAATCCAAGGGTTCTGAAGAGTAGTGCTGCATTTGACAGTCTTCTCAGGAATTGTGTCCTTGATGGAGTCTTGAATGATCTTTATCAGATTGTCATATGCAGCATCAGGAGTCACACAGTCATAGACAGAAGTCCACGATTTGGCCTGTAAGTTAGCAGTTAAGTGCTGTAAGGTTTTCTCATTAAGAATTTTAGATTTAATTTTGGAGAGTGGAGGAGAGACCGATTTGCCAGAGCCCAAAAAAATTGCAACTGGAAAATGATCTGTAATGTCAGCCTGCACGACTCCCGTCTCCAGCTTGATGTTTTGGATATTAGTAATGATATTGTCAATAATGGTTTTGGATGAAGGTGTTACTCTTGTATATCTATCAATGGTGGGGAAAAAGAGGAGGAATGCAATGTGTTCATGAAGTCATGTTTTGCCCCATCTTCCTTAGAAATATCAATGTTGTAGTCACCAAGAAGTATGCAGTCTTTTTTTTTTTTTGATTATTCAGTTTATGTAATAGACCTTCCAGTTTACAATAAAAGGTGTCAAGAGCAGAGTCTGGTGGACGATAGATTACATCGACGATAAATGTTTTGACATAATTGTTGATCTCAATGAATAGAGAAGTAGGGGCTCTAAGCAGAGAAGGTCAGTCACCGCTGTTCCGCAAGACCCATGTGACATTGAATAACGTTGGGAAAGTGTACCCTTGGGAAAGGGAATGCTGCGGAAGCCACGTCCTACCCTGGAGAGAGGCACAGTGATGGTTACACATATGGACAAGCCAACAGGGTAGTACAACATATGGCAATCTCAGGGGTGGTTCCAGCCTAGTTACAGGGGGGAAAGAACACCAGCAGAGACGACATAGCAGCTCTGTCGAGGGAAAGACACGGGCTCGACCGCAGAGGAACTGATCATGGAAGAATACACATATGGGGTCGCCGTAGGGACCACTACATATGGATACCCATCCTAACACAGGTTCCACAACGCATACGAGTGTAGGCCTGGTGTCAGATGCTCCACCACGTCTGACTGCTGCAGTAGTGACATAGGAACTCACAGGGTTAGCCATACTGGGGAACACTACTGGAACAATGGACGCATGTATCCGACCCAAGGTGGTGGGAGTGGCGTCTCAAGCCAACACTAAGAACGGGTCACTCGCGCTACTGGCCACTGGGGGTGAGTATACAGGCAGATACCGGCTTTACACGGAGGCTATAGAATCTAGCGAACTTGTTAGGTGTCGCCCAGCCCGCAGCTCTAGATATATCTGTCAGAGAGGCACCTTGCGCCAGTGCCCAGGAGGAAGCAACACTTCTAGATGAGTCTGCTCGGAACCCGAATGGGCAAGGCATACCTTGGACTGCGTAGGCCAAGGTGATGGCATCCACTATCCAGTGGGTCATCCTCTGCTTGGAGACAGCCTTTCCCTTCTGCTGGCCTCTGTAACAGACAAAGAGCTGATCTGAGGTCCTGAAACTTTGCATTCTGTTCACATAGACCCACAAAGAGTGGATGGGACAGAGAAAAGCTAGGGGCTGCGTCTGCCTCCTCCAAAGGCAGTGCTTGCAGGTTCACTACCTGGTCCCTGAAGGGAGTGGTAGGAACCTTGGGCACATATCCAAACCGAGGTCTCAGGACAACTTGACAGTTGGCCGGCCCAAATTCCAGGCAAAAATGCTTGCAGGTCCCCAACCCTCTTGATGGAAGCGAGAGCAGGCAGGAGCACTGTCTTTAGTGACAGGAACTTTAAGTCAGCTGACTGCAACGATTCAAAGGGAGGTCCCTGCAGTGGGACATCGCCCGACCCAGGGAGCGTGCTGTGATTTTTGTCACCCGGAGGGCGAGGACCACACACAGTTCCTGCATAACCCCTGGGTCGAAACTACCCTCGTGCAATTCCTTGAGCGCCTTGGCCTGGTAGACCTGCAGGGGCACCATGGCATGCAGGGCAGAGGCAGCTTCTCCACAGGCTGAGTAGGCCTTGCCCGTGAGAGCGGACGAGAACTTACACGCCTGGGAGGGGAGGCATGGATTTCCACGCGAGGAGGTAGCAGTCTTGGGACACAGCTGCATCGCCACAGACCGCTCCACCGGGGGAATCTCCACATAACCCCTAGCTGCCCCGCCGTCGAGGGTAGTGAGGGAGGAAGAGGCACCAGAATGGTTCCGGGGAAGTCGTGGCCTAGTGGTTAGAGAGTTTGACTCCTAACCCTATGATTGTGGGTTTGAATCTCGGGCCGGCAATAACATGACTGAGGTGCCCTTGAGCAAGGCATGGAACCCCCAACTGCTCCCCGGGCGCCGCAGCATAAATGGCTGCCCACTGCTCCGGTTGTGTGTTCACAGTGTGTGTGTGTGTTCACTGCTCTGTGTGTGTGCACTTTGGATGGGTTAAATGCAGAGCACGAATTCTGAGTATGGGTCACCATACTTGGCTGAATGTCACGTCAATTTTTCACTTTCAAAAAGGTGCAGTCCATGTCCTTGTAACCTCCTCATGCACTTCCGGAAAGAAAGGCACTGGGGCAGGGTGCTGAGAACCGGCACGGGTCGCCCCGAGATACCAATCGTCCACACGCGAAGGTTCAGGACACGGTGGGGGGTTCCACTCGAGCCCGACACTTGCGGCAGCCCGGGAAAGCATAGCCGTGAGGGTCTGACTCGGACAATGCTTGCACACCTGAGGGGGGCAGCGCAGTTGAGTCGTCATCCCAAGAGGACATTAGCTCACCCTCCGATGCAGCGACCGACATCTGATCATCCGGTGGAGCTCCAAAAGAAACGACTGGGACCACCGGGGGCGGCCCAGCGCGCACCCTTGGAGGCTCTGCAGGTAGCGTTACAGAGGAGTGAGGGGGCCGAGGAGACTGGTTTGGTGGGTTACCTCTCACTGGGATCCTCAATTCATCAAGGCTATTAACCGAAGTAGGCTTCTTCAGCTGGGCAGAAGAAGGGCTAGATCGGGGTATAAGTGAAGGGGCTCCACCTCTTTCGAGGTAACGGAGTCTCGATCGTAACGCCGCAATGGGCATGTTCCCGCAATGAGAACATGAGTCATCCATGAGCGCCATCTCAGCGTGCTTATAGCCCAAGCACGTGATACAGCGATCATGCCCGTCAGCTGGAGTCAAACATTGGCCGTATCCAGAAATACACGATCTTAATGACATCTTGAAAAAGAAGTAGACAGATCGTGTCAGCTCTTTTAGAAGCCCTCTGAAGTGCTGAAACGCACAGGGAGATAGCCGCGGCTACACACAGGAAAGTAGTGCAATCCTGTGTGAGCACTCACTCTGAGTGTCACGCCCACTGAACCAACAAAGCTGTGCAAACAGCTGTTTTGCTCAAATTGTTGGCACGGAGAGATCGCGACCGCCACTGCACGCATCGTCACACCAACACCACACAGAGGCTTCCTCGCAGAGACTCGAATCACCGTTCTGTAGAATCTTGCAGGAGACAGGAACAGCATTCACTGTCTGGCTCCGAAGCGAAAGACAGGTATGCGATTGCACCTGCTGCTTGTTATATACTCGCGCTGCGATGCAAAGCAGCTGGTGCAATTATCGTATGCCAATATGCATTGGCTCGTTTTATTTCCCTCGAAGTAGATAGGCTCTCGCAAGCGATCCCCATTCATCAGAATCACTTCTGACTCATGTTGTAGTGATCTGACGAAGGGGAACAGGAATTATTAAAGGGGTGGTTCGGGATTTTTGACATCGGACCTCATTTTTAAGTCAGCCTGGTTGTTATTCATTAGTGGAGACATTATTTTTTTTAAATTATCCAGTCTTTATATTTGGATAGATAGCCGATGCTAGGCTAGCGCGAGTCAATGGGTATATGTTATTAAAAACCGTTTTACCCGCTCCACAGTGCACCAAACGCAAATCAATTATAACACTAGACTATCGATGCAAATGTCCGTTGATAGAATAATGTTAGAAATCAAACTTACCTTTCATCACATTGCATTAGTTATAATTTGTTCCCTGTAATCATAAGCCTTGTCGACAGCAGCAGCGGAGTGATATTGATTACCTAGGCAACCGAGTGAGCCGGTCCACACATGACGCAAGTGTATTTACCTGCCGCTGGCACACTGATTATCACTAACATCACATAAGCAGAGCAAAGTAGAGCCGGAGCAAAGTAAAATTCTGCAGCGGCTGAGAAACTAGTTCCTTTAGGATCATTGAGATGAAAGGTAAGTTTGATTTCTAACATTATTCTCTCAACGGACATTTGCATCGATAGTCTAGTGTTATAATTGATTTGCGTTTGGTGCACTGTGGAGTGGGTAAAACGGTTTTTAATGGCTGGCTAACATATACCCATTGACTCGCGCTAGCCTAGCATCGGCCAACTATCCAAATATAAGGACTGGATAATTTAAAAAAAAAAATGTCTCCACTGATGAATAACAACCAGGCTGACCTAAAAATGAGGTCCGATGTCAAAAATCCTGAACCACCCCTTTAATCAGCAACAGCTTATAAGAAAAAAGTCAGAAACAAACAGTGATTTTCAATGGTAAAATAATAATAATAATGTTTATTATTATTATATGATTTGAATATAACTATACTATAAAATAATAACATAAAAATAAATATTAATAAATGCAACAAATGAAAACAAATACAACAATGACTTTAACAAATTAATAATAATAATAATAATTATTATTATTACTATAAATGCTATTATAACGAATTATAATATACAATAATAATTGACAAATAACAAAGGCCAAAAATCTTTACTGTTAAATAGTTTCTATGATTGGTCAGTTAGGTTGTGGTATCCAGTTGATGTGGCTCACCTCTGCATAGGGACGTGTGCAGGTCGAGAGCGGGCTCTGCATTGGTCTTCTCTGTGTGGGGACACTGACCGCGAGCGATGCTGTATGGCTGCCTGTCTCTCAGGTACGGTCAGTGTGCTTGACCTCTCCCTGTCCCTGGAGTTCCTCTCTGCTGCTTTAATACAAGTACATTCTGTGTCATGGACTTGTTCCAGCCAAAAATAAATAAAATGGGGACATTGGAGAGTGACACATTAACATTCACATTTCTAAAACTACTACAACAATTCATGCCAAGGGATTGTGCTGAAGTACCAGCACAATTGCTACTGTTCTACACATGCTAGAAAGAAAACAAGCAAAAAATAAAGAAAGAAAAACTCTGTATGATTGTACTGTTAAGATTTGTCTGAATTTGTCCCCTTTCATGCAATTATTTGCATGATCAATTGGTGTCATGTTTTACATTTGACTTTTATTTAATTTTCTTGGCAGAACAAATCTAAGAATTAACTGTACATGATGCATGAGTTTAGTAAAAGGTAAGAAAGTCTCTAAAAAGATGGCAAGTCTTGTGTGGCGGTAGAAATCTATAAAGCCTTGAATTGTGTTATGGTAAAAATATGATTTGGATTTATTTATTTTGTAATGCTATCAATGGGAGTTCCCTTCCAATAATTATTTCACCATAACGGCACCATAAAATGGCTTCTTTATATCATCTTTCTATTTTTTTTTTTTTTTTTCGTGGTATTTCTTGACATAGTGATTAAAACTAGTTAAACAGCAAAAACAATGCTTGATGCACATCTGAACAAATATCGAGCAAACAACACCACAAAAGCCATCTGTATCAATGTCAATTTTCTAAAGTACAACTGTAAACCACTACAGATGATACTACATTTGATCAAGGATTTGCTGGTTACAACCACATAATTTAACTAATTCATTAAGCATTTTACAGCATTTGTATCATTTTCAATGAAACGCATACAGTTTCCACTACAATTCACTCATGAAAATGTCTATGAACTATGAAGTGAATGTATTTTAGCACAATTTCGTACTGGAGAAGCACACTGATTTGCAATAGTAAGGAATTGGGGCTTTTTGTAAAATAAATCTGGCTTGCATGCAGTTAACGTTAAAAAGTAGATTTGGGAAGGAAGTGAATCGTCCCCCAATCAATGTTGAAAGGAATTTAAAATGTGCCTAAATTAAGCATTAAACGCTACAGGGTTTCTTAGAATTCATGACTCATGCATCTAATTGAACTTTTTATGATTGTTCATCAAAGCACTAATTTTGAACAAGTGGAAGTTTTCTTAAATTAATAAACAGAATATAAATGGAAAGCACTCCAATATATCCCCCACAACCCCCAATGTTCAAATGAATCCATAAAATATATATATATTTTGAACATAAGAGTACTGCAAGTTGTCAGACCTGCAGTAAACACGAAATACTGTTATGTATCTTGGATATCCAAGATAAAATCTAAGGATTGTTGTCTGGACAATCTGTTTGACTGAAATTGCACATATATATATATATATATATATATATATATATATTGATGCAACTGTATAACAACATATATATATATATATATATATATATATATATTGGTGCAACTGTATAACAACATTTCAGTCAAATAGATTGTCCAGACAACAATCCTTAGATAATATTTTGGATATCCAAGATACATAAGAGTATTTCGTGTTTACTGCAGGTCTGACAACTTGCAGTACTCTTATGTTCAAAATAGTCATGGAATAAAGTATAGAAAACTTGAGATCAGCCACAGCTTATTTATATTTTATGCTCTAAATTCTACAGCAAGCTTTTCTATGCAGACATGCAACAGAGGTAACACCCATTTTCATAAGACCCATATTAATCCTGTTACATGCTGTTATACACTGTTATAATCACTTTATAACCTCTAGCTACTCCAGCTTGACAACAAAATTAAACAGGTCTTATGAAGGTGATAAAAGTGTGTTTTATAGAGCGTGATTGTGGAGTCATTCCTCCACAGTGTCCATGCACAGAATTCATGTGAGGTGTTTCTGTGGTTCTATGGTACACTCGACAGCCCAGCACAGGGGGAGAAAGACTCTGTTCTGTTTTTCTCAAACTAACAGAGCCTTCTTTTGTTATATATTATTATATTCTAAGCATACACTCCCTGTTTGATTTTATGCTTTCATCTTGTTGCCAATTCAGAATAAATGAATTTGTATGCTTGTATGCAACTAAAAGGTTCAAAGGAACAGGAAACAACAACAACAACAACTGTAAACGCTTCAGTAATAATATGTGACATTAGCTTTCTTTCTCACCCTGTGATTGGTTTCTACTGTTCAGAGTAATGTTTGCCCCCACCCACCTGTGGACACTACCGTTATACCATCATCATAATCTGTTTCAATGATGCGATGAGATCCTGAGACACACACACACACACACACACACACACACACACACACACACACACAGCATACAGTTCAACTACTGAACATAAAGTACAACAAATATTATAACTGCAGTGCAACCTGTATTCAAAGCAATTCACTTTTACCTCATTTTTCCTCCACCCTCTTCTCAACACAAACTGGGGTATGAATAATTAACATGGTTGCATTGTTTGATCATTTGCTTGCTTTATTTATACTGTAGCTGTTGATTTTGTTCTCATGTTCAGTAACTTCTATCTTCTGTCTTTGCTCCTCTGCTTTAAATTATCAGTATTACTCTCATCAACAACATTGGTGATGGAAATGTTCATTTACAAAGTCTCTTTTGGCTTTGAAAACAATAAAAACAGTTTATAATATGCGTAAGGATGATATATATATATATATATATATATATATATATATATATATATATATATATATATATATATAATTAAATTAAGATAAATTGTAACTAATATAAGGCAAGATGTACAGTATTTTTCAATGAAGAAAAGTATACAAACTATATGTTTTTTTGTTTAGTTCTTTTTCAAATATGCAATCACTTAATACTAATCATGCACTGGACAATAAACATCAGTAAACTAAAGCTATATAAAGCAATAAAACTACAACATGGAAAATTAATAATGAAGCATAAAGCATTCACAGCACTGCATCACACTAGCGATTCTAATGTTATTTTAGGAGCTCAAGTGTCCATAAATAAACGTTTGAATATTTGGTTTGATTTGATCCTTGTAAACTAAAATATTTTTGTCTTAAATTGAAAATTATCAAACATGAAATGAATTCAAATGATTTTTCTTCAAAAGATAAAAACTATGATTTTTTTTTTTTTTTAAGTACATTTGATTGTAAATAGGACAACAAGTACGTTGCTCTTCATGACATTTACAGTTCTCACAGAAAACATGAAATTAAACACATAGGGCCCTATTTTAATGATCTAAACACAAAGTGTAAAGCACACGGCGCAGGTGCACTCAGGGCGTGTCCAAATCCACTTTTGCTATTTTAACGACGTTAAAACGGTTGGTGCGCCCGGGCGCATGGTCTAAACAGGTTGTCCATATTCTCTTAATAAGTAATGGATGTTTTTTGGGTGTACCGTGTAATAAACCAATCAGAGTCTCATCTTCCATTCCCTTTAAGAGCCAGTTGCGCTCGTGCCATGGTGGATTTGCTATTTACACCGTGGAATTTGCCAAGCGCAAAGACAGAACGCATCTCCGAGATGAAACGGAGCTGTTCTTGTGTGAGCAAATAGCCTATATTCTGCAAATATTCTGATACATGCAATGACTATCCATTATGACATGTAGGCATATATATATATATATATATATATATATATCCTACAAATAAAAATCTTATGCATTGCAATCCTTTCATTTTTAATATTTGGCATGTTTGTGTGCTGCTGTGCGTCCCTGTGTTAAATAAGCAGCGTGTACGCTCTTTAAATAACAAAGAAAAAACATTGCGCCAGACTTTAGACCAGGTTTGAGCTGTGGCGCAGTCTATTTTCAGCTCTTTCAAAAAGCATTGCGCCAGCAATGTGCCTAAACACGCCTCTTTTTTAGACCAGCACACAAATGCGCAAATGCATTTGCTAATTAAATGACGTGGTGCTGGATGGGAAAATCCACTTTTTACAGTGACACACACTGTTAGAACAAATATGCCAGCTTATACTTACTTTGCAGTTTTTTACTTGGACTGTCTCCATGAACATGTCTGCGAGGGAGGCATGGGGACGGCTGGGGCAATGGTAGGGATGACACATCATGGGTCTGCAATTTGTACCAGTGTGGCTGGTCATCCAATAGAGCTGTTTCCAGCTCGATCAGAATCTGGTCAAACCGAAAACCAGAAAAGGGGAATTTGAAACATGAAAGAATAGGACTACCAGATACACTTTACACCTGAGAAACATCAATTGTCTGCTTCAGAGCAACTGCACACCAGGGGGATGTATAAATTAGCATATTAACAAAATGGACTTCAAAGAGAAAATTGCTATGCTCCCACCGGCTTGGATTTATAAATAAATAAATATATACATATACGTACATATATATATATATATATTCTTATGCACACCAGTGGAGTCAAGAAAATGGAACACAAGTACATATTATGTGTTGTTTTGAAGCTAGATATAGATACCTTGACATCTTACTGTCAGGACATACTAATTTAAGCACACACACCTCTCCCAGAAATTCACTCTCTTCCTCCTGGACCCTGGGCTGGTCCCAAACAGTGATCTCCAGCATGCGCTCTCTGAAGTCTCTGCGGTGGATGTGAGAGTACAGGAACGTCTGGTTCCACTTTGGCTCTGCACTCTTCTTCACCGTTTTTGTCCGTCTCTTGCTCTTGTCACTATATAGACGAATGTAGTGTGCTTAAAAGAGTGCATGCAGTCTGCAAATTTTGCAAATTACTCCTAGAAATCAGCACAAATAGTCTGCAGATTCCATTACCACTTGCTTATTATTTAATCTTTTGGCATGGAATGTATTTCAGATGCTCAGCAAAACCCAAAATGGAAAATGCAAGTCAGATATTGCATTAGAGAGCGAGTGCATGGACAAATATATCATCAAAGACAGAAAAAAAAAATTGTTAGAAAAAAATAAAACATTTTGAGGCCATCAGTTTACACTACCATTCAAAAGTTTACAGTCATATAGTTTTAGTGATTTTAAGTCTTAACTCTTCTAAGCAAAAATACACTAAAAACAATAATATTGTGAAATATTTTTGAATTATTATTAATACATTTTAAATATTTTACCTTCTATCAGGAAGAAAATACATTTTGACGTAGGGATTTCTGGGTCGTCCGTCTGGTCGAGGGGGCAGTTCTCGTGCTTGTAGGACATTGACAATAAGCTGATGGCCCACTTTATCATACCATAATTTCACCTTGTTAAAAAAATAAAAAAACAAAAAAAAACATATATATTATAATAATTTAATAATTATAATAATAATAAATAAACATATCAATTTCTCCAAGTTTTAAAGTGTTGGCAATACATTTTTTTATTACTCAGCTAACAGATAAAATACGTCAACCTCCTCACATGCCACATTCATTTTCAGGTGAGAAAATTTGTCTACATATTTTTTTCTGCAAAGTGTTTTCCCCCTCTCCATGCTCACCGACAGCTGGCCTGGCAGTACCAGAGGGAGGTCTCTCAACATCCCAGGACTAGTCGGTGACATTACAGAGATGGATGGACGCTCCATCTTTTGGGATTCATCTATAGAACTCGAACCAGCTGTAAGTTCAAAAAGTTGACATAATAGGTATACAGCTGTGATGTATTGCACACTTGATGGTGAAATGTACTTAATTTAGATTTTTAATCATAGTGTTTGTCATGTCACATTCGATAAAGATGATAGTTTACCCTCATGTTGTTCTAAACCTATATGATTTTCTGTCTTATGTAGAACATAAAAGAATACATCTTGAAGAATGCTGGTAATCAAACAACTGAAGGTCCCATTGACTTCCATAGTATTTCTTTCCCTCCCATTGAAGTCAATGGGAACCAACAACTGTTTGGTTCTTTAAAATATCTTCTTTTGTGTTCAACATACAGGTTTGGAATGACACAAGGGTGAGTAAATGATGACATTTTAATTTTTTGGTGAACTATACCTTTAATGACAGTTTTTGAAAATAATTTTGTTTATGTGATTAACACTGCCCTTGTGTCAAACAATAAAAGTCATTAATGACTCTCGTTTTGATGCATTTTAAGCGCATGGAAAAAAGCTGCTTGGACATTCCGCTAAATATCTCCTTTTGTGCTCTACGTAACAAACAAAGTCATAAAGGTTTGAAATGACACAAGTGTGAGTAAATGATGACAGAATTTTCACTAGAACTATCTTTTTAAACTAGTCACAAAACCTACTTGATTCTAGAGGAGGATGTGATGTTCCTGGAAGTCTTGGAGTATCTCTGCAGGAAACAGACAATTGAAGCACAGGAGAAAAGAATGTCAGTTGACAGATCATTAGCTTCTCTCTCGGTTCGTTTTTCCACACACATACACACAAACTTGACTGCACATTTCCTCTTGAGACATCATAGCAAAACTGTCCAGACACAGGAAAGAATAGGGAACCGAAAGACCGCTCTAATGCAATGGCTGAACAGTTTTAAGGATGAGAGCAGGGTCTGGAGCATGTAAGGTGATAATGGGGACACTGAGAAGACGAACACTCTCAGATACTACTTTACTTACTGATAAGCTCTATAGACCTTTTTCAAGAAGTTTTTGGACAGAATTCGCTGAATACATCTTTAACATGCAACAGGAAGAAAAATCACTGAAGTCACTCATAAATCAAAAAGTTTGTTTTCTTTATTTAATTTCTAAACTAGCTGCTAGTTTTTTGTGGTTTGTTTAGCTTACCCAATTGGTCTGGAAACAACTATTTCCACTTGAGGTGCTGACTGGGACTCCAGAATAATGTTGTACACTTCTTTTTTAGTTGCTCCAGGCAACGCCTTTCCATTCCACTGTAACACCTCATCGCCTGAAATCAAAAAAAGAAACCATTTACCACTTGGCGGCGTCCTGCATAGACAGACTGACTGAATAATGAGCTGTGAAAAATTACACATAGATATGCAACCAAAAATATCAACGGAGATCTAGCAGAAGATATTCATAAGGCTAAGGACAAACTTAAATATTTAAATACTGCAACTTTCTTACAAAATAAGCCAGTCACAGTTTTATAATTATTACCTGCTCGTAAATGGCCTATAATGTCAGCCAAACTTCCTTTCTTTACTTTGGTGATAAAGGCCCCCAGTCTCCCTGCCTCTGTCATTTTTCCACCAACCACCTGGACAGGACAGACGCATCAAGTCAAGTAAAGTCACCTTTATTTTTATAGCCCTTTATACAATAGAGATTGTTTCAAATCAGCTTTATGGTTTTAAACAGGAAAGTAACAGAATCAGTCATACAAATCCAAAATTCTGCCATAAAGCAGCTCTAGCAAGACAAAAGTGTCATTGTTTAGTACAGATGTGTACAGTACAGATTCAGATGAGTTCAGTAATTAAACTAGTTCAATTCAGCGATGAGAAGCTCTACTGAGAACAGCGGTGTCGTTATTCAGCCCGAGTCATTTCAAGTTTTTTCTCATCCCGTAGCATCAGTGCTGTTTAAGCAAGCCAGAAGATGACAGTAGCAACGAACCCAAACTCCATCGGGTGAAAGAAATGGAGAAAAAAAAAAACCTAAGTGAATGAACACGTTGACACAGTGAACCACGTTTACTCACAGTGTGCAATAACAAACTAAGTACTGTTCTTCAGCATCTTTACAGAGACATTTTGTAGAGCATGGTGCTAGCAACACTAAAATATATAATTTGAAAGCACTGCAAGTAACTTTGGATAAAATGTCTATCAAATATATAACTGCAGTAGGGTAAAGAAGCAGCCAATAACTTACTAGGATGACAAAACAAAAAAAAGTACATCTGATTACTAAAGCAAAATACATTTGTTTTATGGTTTTACTTGTTTACTTGTCAAGTTGTGTCATTAAATAAAAGGTGCAGGCTCATGCGTCGTTAATGCAAACTTATAATATTATTCACAGTTAAACTACTTGGCACAAGCTGACTGGTTCATGTTGCATACGCAGCCAATGAGCTTACTGCTTTACATTTAAATGGCTAGTTAGCACTCACTAGAGCATTTTGCAGCATGTTTTCAGAGTTACTCCACCTTCCGCAGCTCCACCTGTATAGGTGTGCTACGTGTTATTATATATACTATTTGTGCAGCAGCAGTATGTCTTAAATACTTACAGCACCATATCGGCATATGTATTGGCCATATCAAGTTACTGTACTTGCTTTGCAGAAGCAGTAATAATCTACAACAACATCAATAACCAAAAGCAGCAGCAGCGTAGCAATTCTATTCTGCCAAGACCAAGACCAAATACATTATCATTTTCATAATCATTCCCATGCCAACATCTTTCAAGAGTTGTCATAATAGAACTATAACAACCCTTGTCATTGTAACCTTTATTATTACCTCCCCATCAGGAGCAGCGCGATTAACCCGGTGATTCAAACTTCACCTCAAGATGTCAGTGGCTCAGTTTGATGCTTTTTCTAGTGATACTAGAACCACATATTAAAAAGAAGACCACCAATTTCTGTGAGCTCAGTGTGCATGGAAGTGGATGAACTTGACAATCGCCATTCTGTATTTTGGCGTTCGCTTGTACGGTGGTTCTGAACTGTCAAAAAACACATCTCAAACTGAAAAAATCAAACCCGATCTGAATTTCTTTTTATGACGGATGAATATTTCGGAGGCAGTGTGTAAACGTGATTGACATAACGTGAGGTCATATTTATTTTTAACGTGCAAAAATTTTTGGATGAAATTTTCGAACTCAGTGTGCAATGACCTTAGTGTTGCAAAATTTAGCAAGTGAAATCCAGTCATTTTAATGGGAATCAGTGCCATAGGCGCCGATACCGTGGGTGCCCCGGGGCTCGAGCACCCACGGAAAATACCGAGCACCCACGGAAAATGAGCACCCACGTGTGCCAGTGCCAGACTGCCAGTAGGCTACATTTATTTAAAATTAAACATTGCAGTTGGCACTATGAAGCGTCTGCCACACTGTGATTGGTTATGTTGTTGTCAGTGACAGTGACATAACCAGTCGCATGCATGTTCCATATCCTATCCACCAATCACAGCGCTTCTGAAAACGTCCCATCCCCCACTATACAGTGCCGTGCGAGTATGTAATCATTTACTGCTTTCCGTAATCACTAATCATTAATCAGACTAAAATGGACAGATTTGTTATAAAAAAGCCACACCTATTAATATTGATATATCGACATCCACCACAAGTGCCCTCTCAGATAATAAGCTATGTGCTTTGATCTTGATGTGTTGTCTATGTTATTCGTTCGCTATGAGACCTTGAGTAACAGCTGGTAGTACAGAGGGAAGAGAACGCAGGTCAGTATATCGCGATATACACTGTACATATTGTATAGACACACTAGGTAAGAAGTGAGCGCCACACATTGTATTTCTGTTTTTGTTAGACAGTTTAGTTAAGGTGCCGGATGCACTGAAGATTTCGGTTTATTTTCTACATTTTGCTTTGGTTAGATTAGGTTTAGATTAAGGATTGTTTTCTTATATTTTGTTCTTTCCTTTGGCGCCGCTTTCGTTCTTTTCCCATTTTATTGTTTGTTTGTTTACATTTTCACCTTGTACATAGCGCACATTATTATTGTTATTTTACTGGATCTAGTGGCTTTGGCTTTTTGTGAATAAACGTCCAGTATTTTTTCTCTTTCAAAGTTTTGTCTGTCATGTTCTTCCACCTCATTTCATACCCAGCAGTACGTTAATATGTAAATGTTACGGTACATTCCCTAGACTCCTTAAAGTTCGTAACAGGGTTTAAATGGGAACATTTTTCTGCTCAAGTATAGGCCTATATACGGTTTAAAAGAGGAAAAACTAATGGACACAAAAGTAGCCTACTTTTGGACAGAATACGAGTTCTTTGTTAAATACATAAAATAAAAAAATATTTTTTTAGCCTATATGAATAATGGATTCGAAACCTCAAAGAAAAGCCATGCCACTATCAAAAGAAACCTCGAAACATAAATGAGGTAGACATTCCCAGAAACTCATTATTTTAGTCGCAACAATCGGTTAATGGAAACGCTGTCCTTTCGCAATAGTTTTTAATCAATATTTACAAAACATTAATTTCCCAAGAAGCTGAACGCATTAGCGGTTACGTGTCAGTTAAACTTTTCATCTCCAATCCTGTTTGTATTTTTGAGAAGTGACGCTGTTGTGTTTGTTTGCATCGGCCGCTGTCCATTAGCCTAAGGTTCTGAAATGCAATATTTTTTGAATAGCCTAGTCTATTTTTTTTATTTATTAAATGACGTGCGCCCTTGAGCACCCACGGAGAAAAACATAAATCGGCGCCTATGATCAGTGCAATGAAGAATTTCACCTGATGGACTTCTGGAGGCAAAGAAATTTCCCTATGCCTATTTCGCTTTAGGTTCAAGTTTTTGAACTTTGACCCAAATTTGCAGCACAGACTGAAAGCAAGCCTCTCTTCAGCAGTGACTTCTGTCTGGGTGGAGATTCATAACTTGGACAAGGTCCTCATTTTTTCTACTGAGCTGGATCTGCATAATATTAAACTTCAATTATAAAGAAAAAAGCTGTAAGGAAAGCTGTTATTTAGGGCTGGTTTGTTTGCTAGCTGGCAGAATAGCTTTAGATGTTTCTTTTATCATTATTTCCATAGTATTAACTATATTTTGTCACATCTGGATGCCTGTAAAATTTCAATACAGTGAACGGGACAAAACCTTCAGTGTAGTACAACCCCTCAAGTACAAGACACGGACAAAGATGTGATTAGCTAGTGTTAACTGCCATTGACAAGCTCACCTTCAGACCCAGCAGGGAACCGGCTTCTCGTGGCATGGTGGAGCGCTTACTTAGAGTGATGCGGCCAATCAAATGATCTCCCTCTTTGGATGGCTGCCAGCTCACTGGATGCTGTGAGGAAGCGAATAATGCTTTTTTAGTCCCATTTATGCTGAACACACATTGCTGCCATGACATGTATCTGTAAACATACAGTTCAATGAGTTCAGCTACAGAAAGGCTGTCATCAAACAACTTCTGTTTCTGCTATTATCCATTGCCACTTATACATGACTGCAATATATGATTGAAATACAATTGAAATACTAACATGCCACACAGTTGGGTCCAGCGGATGACAGTCCCAGTCACCTGCAGAATAAAAATTAAAAGTAATTAATCCAAAATAGAGTTGCAAAAGCCTGATGACACTCATAATGGAGGGCTGTTTTAAAAACTGTGTAGCTTCCAGATGGAAACCAATTTGTGAAAGTGTTATTTAGAAGCACTGATATTTTGATATAGTAATATAGTTTTTGTTAATTTTTTTAATTCGGAATTATAAGGTTCTATCTGAATTCCGAGTAGTTCTGAGATATTGAGTTTTAAAGTTTTTGCATTCCATTCGACTGTGTAGATAGAACCTTATTGTTTTTTTAATAAAAATCCCATAATGTATACAACATAAAAGAAATCTAAAACACAATGTAAATAAGTTGTCATAGAAAAACAATATGGGAATAACTCAATTTTGACAAAAATGTCAGATAGAACCTTATAATTCCAAGGGGACGAATTAGACTTTACTTTTTTTTTATTAGTTAGAGTTATTTAGTTCAAGTTTTACATATCTTGTAAACATGCCTGTGTAGTTTTTATTAAGTTTACTTAGTTTTAGTTAATTAAATTACTTACTTACTTATAGAACATGACAAATGTTGGCAACTAGCTGAAATAAAATAATAAGTCTTTAAAATGTTTATTGATGTTTTTAGTTTTTACTAACATTAATCTATTTTTTTTTGTAATTACCAACTTGTTTTGTAATGAACATGCTAGTGGATTCAGATACTGTTTCAGGGAAATATTCTTTGCAGTTGGTTATGTGAATTACACTTCTAATGTATTTGCATATATAAATACAATGTACAAAGGAGATTTTTATCATTTCAGCCTGTCAATCATTTTGGCCAGTGTCATACAGAATAAATGCTTTAAACGCATTAAGAAAAATGAACTGTGTTTAGCATTTAATAGCATGCGTAATTCTGACAGGCCTAATCAATACATGCCCAGAATTTGACCTTTACCGTACAGGAAGAGGGAATTATCTCTCTTGATATACTGTGTATAAGAATAGTCTCATAGATTTACACTTAAGAAGAAAACTAATGCTGTAAATTAATAGAGAGTTCATTTAACTTAAGGGGAGCATATCACAAAGTATCTTTGCCTTCAGCAACGAAGGTGGGAGATGTTTAAAGTGCCAAAGCCCAAACAAGATAATATATAGCCTGTATAAAATTTACAGTCTCATTTGATCATCTTGATTACATTCATAAAAAAGTCTAATGTATAGTGGCCAAGAAGACCCTGCGAACATACTGAATGAAGCATGAGCTATTCCCTTGGCAATCACTGACATTATAAGCTTCTGTCCAGTATTAGCTTGTCCTAGTCATCAGGAATGAAGTCTCATTAGCTCTGTGATTTTTAACAATGTAACATCTAAACTAAACGATTTTACTTGAGTTTAAAAAAGTTAATTAAAATCAACCTAATTCCATTAATTTATAAAAATAAAACTACTTTACATGAGTTAAATCATGTAGAAAAACTCTTTGAAGTTACAATGCAGGTTACCCCTTATAAAATTATAATTACACATTTTATCAGAATTATTGCACTTTCATGTAACCACATATTAAGAAAATGTCAACTCATGTGAAGCGTCTATTCTACCTCTTCAGCTTTCCTAAATCATTATATTTATCATATAAATGAACACACTCTATACGTTATGAAAACTGGCAAAACTCTCAAGAGTTTATATAGTAAAAATGTGAATATTGAGTTCAACAATTATTTAAAATTATATCAACACTTTTATAAGTATAAATCCTAAATCCTACTCAATTTGTAATAAATACACATGCACAACAAAAATCACAAACAATATGTCAAGATTCATGTTATTCTTGTTTAAGACCTTTTTCAGGATAAATAACCAGCAGACCAATATTGGCATCAAATCAATAAATTCAATCAAAACATTTTATCTCATCTCATTTCTGTCTTTTGCATTTTTAGGACAGTATAGGAGGAGGTGACGGGGTGACGCTAAATATAAATCTCATTTTCACAATTTTAACATAATTTGATAAAATTGGAACTTGATTACAAACGCATAATGCCAGGGACTTTCAAATTCTGCGGTCTGCAGCTGAGAGTAATGGAAAGAGCCAAAGCGTAATCATGCTCAGAGCTGGAATGGGTTACCCAAGGATGAATATGAAAAAGTCCCCAAATGGAACATGCTGCATCCCATGACTGACGAAAGCCAGCCAGTCAGTCACTCAGTGGTTTTATGTGAGAGAGCTGATGACCTAATTCCCAAATCTGGTGCCCTAAAAATGTTCCAAATAAAAAAATGGAGCTTCACTGCATGAATCAGCAGGGTTTGTTTCACAGAACTCAGACTCAAGACTGATCATCATGGTTGAACAGCGTCTATGACGCATGTAAGATGATGCTATGTATGGCTATGATGTGAGAATTATGCAGAAAAAACTATATATATATATATATATATATATATATATATATATATATATATATATATATATATTCATGTAATTATTAAAAACGTATTATAACATTGGGAGCTGACTGGAACTGATCAAAGCTGCAGTGCAAGTGTCGTGCATACACTCGCACATACAGTACATTCACATCACCCTAGCTGACCCTGGATTTCACACTAAATGCAAAACAGAGCTGTTTAAGATGTTAATTATTTGCATTCATCGAAGCCGAACAAGTGAAAGTTGCATTTTTAAGATTAAATCCATAAAGTGTGGGTAGCAGTTTTAATGCTGTATTATTGCATTTAATTAATGCATTAATTAATTTATTAATGCTGATTTGCATTTTCTCTGTGTTTTAATTCACTTTGAGAAATAGTGTGTGTGAGCAGAAGAAAGAGCATAGTTACACTATATGTTTTTTATGTTTTTGAAAGAAATATCTTCAGCTCAACCAAGGTTGCATTCATTTAATCAAAAATACAGTAAAAACTGATATTGTTATATATCCTTAAAAAACTAGCTCAATATACATTAAAATGTAATTTATTCCTGCGATCAAAGTTTAATGTTCATCATCATTAATCCAGTCTTCAGTGTCACATGATCCTTCAGAAATCATTTATGATATGCTGATTTGCTGCTCAAGAAACATTTCTTCTTATTATTATCAGTGTTGAAAACAGTTGTGCTGCTTCATATTTTTGTGGAGGTGATAGGATAGAAATATAGACTAGAAATTTTGTAACATTATAAATGTCTTTACTGTCATTTTTATCCAATATAATAAATTATTGGTGAATGAAAGTACTAGTTCTTTAAAAAAAATAATAATAATAATTCTTACTGACCACTAAATGTATAGTATATATACACTTTATTTGGACTAATACTGAATTAGTTGACTGCACTGTTCATTTGTTTCCAGTATAACATTTAAGAAAATAAACGTTCTTAATCAAAGACAGTTTTTCATTTTAGTTTAAAACACCCTCTACTTTAATTACATTGTGTTTGGGGAAGTCATGGCCTAGTTGTTAGAGAGTTTGACTCGTAACCCTAAGGTTGAGGGTTCGAGTCTCGGGCCGGCAATACCACAACTTAGGTGCCCTTGAGCAAGGCTCCGCACCCCCAACTGCTCCCCGGGCACCGCAGCACAAAAGGCTGCCCACTGCTCCGGGTGTGTGTTCATTGTGTGTGTGTGTGCACTTTGGATGGGTTAAATGCAGAGCACGAATTCTGAGTATGGGTCACCATACTTGGCTATATGTCACGTAACTTAATCACTTAGTATTAAAATGGTGTCAGTGCCCATGGCCCAGTGTCCCACACCAAACACACACCATTAATCTGCTTACACTTACTGCTGCCATGACAAAGGTAATATAATTCTTCCATTCTTTATTAAACCGGGCATTTTTAGCAATTAATTTTTTACATCTGGAATTTTTGTTGTAGAAAAAAATGTAGATGTAGAAAATATTTTAGTTAACTGTTCAGTTGCTAAATTGATATTTCTCTTTACTAAATGTAGCCATGATCACTAAAAAATATACAATTTAAAATAAAAAAATGTTAATTTATCATCAAATTTACCACTGTTTTGTGTATGTAAACAAGAGTGTTCAGTGAATTTGGGACTATTTGACAATAAAATGAGCTACATAAAGATTACATACCTTTTTCACTAACACTTTCAATCTCCACATCCTCACAGCTGGTGTATTCAGGCGTGGAGCCGCCCTCTTCTTCCGAGCTACTGATGGACATCTGCCTTTTGTTGAGGCCTCGTTTGGGTCTATAGGCTCTAGGTGGAGGTGGCCGTAATGACTCAGATTGGTCAGAGCTAAGAGAAGAATCTTTACGCATGATTTCTGCAGCCTTTTCCCGCTTAGCCCTGTGCAGAAAAGCTGCGGACCCAGGTTCCAGATACCCTTTTGGGCCCCAGTCCTTTCCATCCCTGAGGTCTGGGGGCCCAGTAGGGCCCACTTGAGGGCCACCGTGACCCTGTTTAGCGAGGGATCCTTGTCCCCCAATGCCACCCCCCACGGTCCTGTCCACAGAATAAGCTCGATGGTTTTCTAAAAGAGCCTTGCGGTCTTCGTTGTTAGCCACTCGTTGCCTGCTCATTCGATTTCCAGCTGCCTCACCCCCATCTTGCATTAATCCAACTTCGTTGATGGCTTGGTCACTGTGATGACGCTCCTGACGCATTTTGGACACTTTGGCATGCATACGCATTTCCTGTTCCTCCTTTTGCGGTTTGACAGGGTAGCGTGCAAGGTTCGGGTCACTGCGGTACCGAGTCTGATACTCTGCCTCTCGTCTTTGACGCTCTCGCTCTTCCTCTTCCTGTCTCCTTCGCCGCTCGGGATGGGTGGGCTCATCTTC
Organism: Carassius carassius; assembly: GCF_963082965.1. Lineage (NCBI taxonomy): Eukaryota > Metazoa > Chordata > Actinopteri > Cypriniformes > Cyprinidae > Carassius > Carassius carassius. The sequence goes on from NC_081761.1 coordinate 21,696,438, forward strand.
TGGATATTCCTGCGAGTGGACTTTCTCCAATCGCCTGCTGTCACGCTTCTCACCTGGAGCTCGGTCTTCAGAGGCCTGTGATGACAACCGGCCTGGGCCTCGCCTTCTCTCTCCACGTCCCATCACCTTCCCATTCTGCTCGTGCAGGGACACTGGTCTCTTCCTATTATTCAGCAGACAGAAGTTGGAAAGACTGTGAGATACTGTATAGCATTTAGAATTTCCAAGTGCTGCATCCATTTTGCATTTACAACTGCTACAATAGCAGTTATTTACAATAAATAGCACAACTACTGTTTCAAATTGTGGAAATTCAAGTCTAAAAAGGATTTAGTTGAATATGCATCTGATAGGAAGACAAGAAACAGTCATCAACTTATAAAGAGATTATAAGGCAGGAGGTGCAGTTCACGTACTGCCAGTTGAAAACAGGTCAGGATAAACAGATTTTGTTGAAATGTCCAGCTTAAAATAGAACAAATTGTATGTTGACAACAGGGATATGTAACACCACATATTTTGAAAACTGATTACTAGCTGACTATTTGGCCTTAACAAACCCCTCTACAATTTGAACTGCTTTGCATAATCCTGGAACAACTACGAATTTGACATGCCATCTTAAAACATGGCAGTAAGGTCCAATCAACTAACATTAGTTATATTAGGTGGCCTTAACTACTATGTACTTACATTTAAATTAATAATTTGATAGAATGCACTTATTTAGTACATACGTGTTGTACATATATTGTTTAAATACTTGCATGTGATTACATCTGTAATTAATTTCTTTAATTACATTCATAATTAAACTGCTGACCAATCTCTTACATCTTAATACGCCCTTAAACAAACCCATACCACCAAACCTAACCTAACCTTACCTGTATCCCACCTAAATAGTAGCTAAATTGATTTGCAATACAATTTTTTTATTTATTTTTTTGTAAATACTGTACATAGTAGTTAATGCCAACTTATATAAAGTGGGACAACATTAGTTAATGCATTTGTTATGAACTAACAACAAACAACAACAACTGACAATATAACACATTTGAAGCCTTCATTAGTCTGAGCTTATCTTAATAAATATACTATTGTCCATTGTAAATTCATGTTTGTCCATAATGCACTTTAATATAGATTAAGTTATTATTCGCTCTGTGAAATATGAATGAAGGTATTCTTGCTATTTATGGCCATTCATTCAAAGTTACAACTATGCATTCTTCAAAAACAACAATGACATTGTAAAAGTAATCTGTATGAATCTACATAGAAGCTCAAATTTTGGGTGTTGCTTTTGTGTCATGCAAACATGTTTTGAGCTTCTTGTGCATAAAGCAAGAACAGTTAAGCCTGTTTACTGCATTTAATGTGTGATGAATGTGCAATGGTCAGCATATAAATGTTAGCAAAAGCCTTAATTAAATCGATTAATCATATAAAGTAATTATGTTGGTTAAATCTTCATTTGTGTTTCAAAGATAAACAAAACTCCAAAAGGTATGAGATAAACACATATATGTGACTTAAGTCTTAAGTCGCTGGAGTATATTTTTAGCAAAAGCCAAAAAACATTTTATTGGGTCAAAATGATAGATTTTTATTTTAAGCCAGAAATCATTAGGATATTAAGTAAAGATCATGTTCCATGAAGATATTTTGTAAATTTCCTATCGTAAATATATCAAAACTTGATTTATGATTAGTAATATCCATTGCTTAGAATTCATTTGGACAACTTCAAAGGCGATTTTCTCAGTATTTCGATTTTTTTTTTGCACCCTCAGATTGCAGATTTTCAAATAGTTGTATGCCGTCCAAATATTGTCTGTTCCTAATAAACCATACATCAATGGAAAGCCTATTTATTCACCTTTCAAAAAAAGACAAAGGCTGGTTTTGTGGTCCAGGGTCACATAAATCCTAGTTGATCACACCCAAAGGGCAACAAGAAAACCTTTATGACCCATCTTTAGTTGACACAAAATACAAAAGCTTATTTCAGTTGCCACTAATAAATATGTACCCCTGCATTGCATACTTTGCAGGCTTTGAGAAATATAACTTAGGATTGTCGTGTATAAATTGTGTAACGTTTTTTGGCCTACTTGTCTCGTGGTGGTTCACTGCGGGAGCGTGAAGTGGGCATCGTATCTGCTCCCTTGGTGGGGTCACCAGCACCAGTGCTGGGTGGCAGAGTGTTGTTAGCAACCGGAGCCTGTGATCTGGAGCGCAACTTCCTGTCCTTCTCCAACTCAGGGACACTGAGGGGAGCGCCAACACTAAGAGGCCTCCCCCCAGGCCCTGATGAAAACCATTCTCCTGATTTAGTTAGGATTTCTTGCTGTTTTCTGCACAGGTTACATACCCACATCACCTGCACAGACAAATATAAGTGTTTAAGGCAGGTAAAGATTGATGATCATTGTAAATTATCAAGATTACAGAATCGCTAATATATTGGCATTCAGAATACTTGAATTACATTATTTTACAGTATATTAAAAAAATAGGCTTACATTTAAAATAAGACAGAGAGAATGACAGACATATATAAACATAAAATGCATACAATACAGTGCATCCACACAAACATTGTTCATTCGTTAACTATTTTTAGCTAATGTTATTTTAATCTAGCAATTTCTCTGAGCAATAGGCAAGGAATATGAACTGACATTCTTGAGCAGGTATAAATATGAGCTGCAATATTACATAATCAAGTCAACCACTCTAAACCAAGTTCTATAAGGTACAAACGAGGCTATTTTCAAGTCAGTCAATCAACTTCTTTACAGTTTCCTACACCTGCTGGATTGCACTAATTGCTGTTGGCAGCTATATTTTGAAAAGTCATTCAAAGGTTGTAGATCACAGTACAAGCTTTGAAAGCTGGTGGTACCTAAAAACCACATAAATAGATTGAAAAGCACAGTTTTCAACTTAATTCTTATTGAATCAGGAAGTTTACTAACAAACATAATCTTAAAGCTAATAAGCTTGAAAGCTCTGATTTTATTGCATCTTTAATGACCTGAAAGATGTGGAAGATTTTTATTAGTAAGATTTTAATTAAACAAGTATATAATCAATGTGAATCTAGCCATTTTTGTTGCTAGTTATTACTCCATTATAATCTTATAGGTAATAGAAAGCTATGTGCTGGAATGTACAAAACTGAGGAGGAACATATGGTCAGACATACATACAGGGCCTTTGTTTAGAATAAATCAAGCAGGGGGCCTCTCCTCTCTAGGGAGGTATTAAAATTGTAATCATAAGGAAAAGTTTGACTATGTGGAACCGCCCCATATAGTGTATATAAGGAGATACCAAATAACATTCGGGAGATCTCCTTGCAAGGACTCTCTGCTTTATTTTCTGTAAAATAAAGTCTTTTCTTCTGAGAGAAAAATCCCTGACTGAGTGTGATTCTTCGGAGAGCCGGCAGACGACACCACAAAGATTGTGCAATTTAATACTAAATACTAAATACTAAGAGCACAAATGAAGAGAATCAAGAAAAGAAAACTGTCATTATGTCATTTCAAGTCCATAACATAAGACTTCTGTTCATTTTTGGGACACAACTGAAAAGATATTTTTAATATCCTCTCATTTTTTGTATCCACTGAAAGTCCATGCTACCAAAACTTTTATACATTAAAAAGTATTGAGCAACGCTCAAAGCTCTTTAAATATGGCAACCATATTTGCTTGACGTATAAGAACAAATCTAATTGGTTCTTGCAAAATATTTTACATGCTTGCATGACACAAGAATTTCACCTTACATTTACCATATTTGATGTGCTCGATTTATGTGCATTGATTGATCAGTTATATCTGAATGAAGGCTTAAATGAAACATATTCATCATATAAATCAATAGTGATTGATTTATATGATGAACTTACCACTTGATTTATAAGGATTACTCTTACAATCTATTTATGAACTTAATTAAGTGTCAAAATGTTGTTTGTGTGGACTTTCATTGGACAAACAGAAATCTGTCATGTTTCAATAAAAATATCTTAATTCATGTTTCGAAGATGAACAAAAGTCTTATGGGTTTGGTTAGAAAAGAACCTTTAAAAAGGCTTGCATTGAAAAATTACAACAATACATCAGGGTTTGAATAATTTGCTACTAAACTGTTATAGAAGAACTCTTAGAAAAGCTTACATTTGAACATTATAACAATATATCAGGGTTTGAATAATTTTAATAGTGTGTATATTTGAATAGGAAGAAACAGAAACCAGAAACAATAAATTGAACATTATGGTAAAATGTTTCCAAAACTGCAATGCTCCTACACTAGCACAAGGTGCTAAAATATGGAGCAAGGAGTGACACAACAGCCAAAAAGACACATATGGCTGTAGATGGTATCATTACCATGGTTTTACTGTGCATCATATGCTAATTAAACACCACTGCTAGAATACCAATTCTAAACAAATATAAACATAATATAAATATAAATATAAATTGATTTATAATTAAATCAAACGTATATTGTTACAATGGAGGTTAACTATCTTCTCAATAAGAAGTAACCGAAATCAGCCATCCTTTTTCATCTGGCTATATTTTTGCATTGCAAATGCACAAGTTATTATATCATCAGCCTCATATTTGTCAGTCTGCTTCCTCCCATCTCTTTCATTTTCCCCAATGAAGCCCTATTATCGAGCCCTGTAATGGTTCATTCATGAGATGGATGGCTGAGGCTTCCTAAAATACATCAGCCGACACCATATTTCTTCACTTCCTCTACCCATATTTCTCTCACCCTCTCTCTTACACTCTCTCCCTCTCCCTCTCCCTCTCCCTCTCCCTCTCATTTTTTTTTAGCTAGCCAGGCTTGATCTGACATGATTAGCGAGAATGCTAAATCAAATGAACAGCTCTTGCCTTGACAACAAGTTCACGGCTTTAAAAGCACAGAGGTCCAATCTATTGATCTAGAGTTAGGCTCTTAAAGCACCCTTAGAATGACAGTAAATCCACTCCTATTGTAATACACCGAGGCTGTCTTGGCGGCAGGAAACATTTGGTCAAGTAGGACCTTATTTTTTTGACTGATCTCAGTGATTCTTCAAGAAAGCCAAAGGTCTGTGCGATACAGAACTGTATAGATCACATGCACACCCTGCAACCGACACTGCATGTTTTATCGATCGGATGAATGGTGTGAGAACGGAAAAGCAGACATCCCCCGAAAAGCCTTTAACGTTAGTCATCTTTAGCGCCTGATGATCAGTCGCAAATGGATTATGAAAGCGAGATCTTATATGACGCACAAAAGCATATATGATGCTAAAAATGCCTCATAGTTCTGCAATGTTACGACAGATGGTTGATACTTCATACAGGAGTCAAATGATTGACTTCTAATGGTGACAAACTAACTAATTCATGCTACTCACATGGTGGCGTCCTCCTAGATAATGGATCCCCTCTCACAGGGTCAACCTTCAACACCATGAACATCCAGAATCATTTTTTTAAAGAATCGCCAGTGTGAGATATCTTTCCGACAAATGCATCGCATTTCTGTGTTGATCTGATCTTAAAGAGGAGAGAATCAGTTCTAGGACGGGATGGATATGAGGCAGAGTGAGAGAGAAGGGACGAGAGAGCATCATGGCCTGATTGGATCCAGTTGGCACAGCTCCATCATAATCTGAGGTAAATCAGATGTGCAGAGGCCCACAGCTGTCAGCCAGCCAGAGAAACACTCTCAGGAAGGATTAGCAATCCCTGCTAATCCCACAGTGCTATTGCTAGCCCTTCCCATTATTCAGTCCTGTGACGAGATAATGCTGCCCGCACTCTTCCCCTCAGAGCCACTAGGAAACTACAACTGCAACATTGATCTTGAAAAGATGGACCACAGACCTTTAATCTGTCTCAGTGGAAAAATATGACAAGTTTTTATTGATAATCAGAAAGTAATTCACACATATAGGTGAAAACTGGTATTGCTGATCATGTTTAGATGGGTTTGAGTAGGAACTGTGAAAATCAACACCTAATAATTTTCAATATGCATCGTAAAAGATGGCTAGATGGCAAGATTACTCATCACTAATTTTGTGCAGTCGAGGATGAGTAAAATAATCCAAGGCTTTAATCCTTGAATTAGATCAAATTCGAGCCGTATGCACAATGGAGGATTCACTTTCTCTCTGATTCACTTTAATTTTTTTTCTCCAAAGGCCAGTTCACAACAATATCCAGGGCAGCTAAAGCAATTAAAGCTTCTCATCTGGCAAAGGCTTGATTCTAGCGCTCCTCTCCCAACTAGAGAACTGAAGAGAAAAGGGGAAATAAAACATTTCAAAATGTAGGCCACTGAGACCTGGCCATTGTTACGAGACAGAGAGAGATTACATCTGTGAGAGGGCAGGAACAGTGGTTTCACTGTATTCCTGAATAGCATGAATAGGATTTTCTTGTGCAGGGAGATCACTAGTAACTGAGTATCAGAAGACCCCAAAAAATCAGACAGTAAACAAGTTTAATTTAATTTAACTGCAGACCTGAGGTCAGCACATATTGAATGAGAGAGACGGAAGTGGAAAGTTGTGTGTGTCTGTGTTTGTGCGTGCTGTGTGTGTGTGTGTGTGTGTGTGTGTGTGTGTGTGTGTGTGTACATTTATATGGGTGTAAATAGAATCTCTACTGTTCTCTGAGCATAAGTGTGCCAGCCACCCCGTGCTCTGGTGAATACTGTTCTCCATGGTAACCAAATCAGTGAAAGGAGAGGAGATGTACAGAGGACAGTGTGAGTCTCCAATACAGAGAGTCAGGAATATCACAATTATATGCCCTTTTTATTTCCTAATGACTAGTTAGAAACGAGGTACTTTTTATTTAAAAGTCAGTAACATTAACGTTACAGTTGTTTAGTTTTAGTGAATCAGTTCAAACTGTTCATATCAGTGCATGTAAATGTGGGATTTAAAAATATTACAAAATTATGCTATAGTTAAGTTGGATTTATTTACGTGAATTAGTAATGCAGTGAATGAAGTTTGTTTGTGGGATTTTTTCATTTATTAATAAGTAAAAAAAACCTGTCTAATAAAATTTGCAATTATGAGAATTTTTTAAAAGTCTCTTACTTAAGTGTACAAAAGCTCAAATGAAAAAATGTAAAGGTTTTTTCATATATTAAAAGCATTAGTAAAACTATATATAGACAAATATGGCTCATAAAACATGTGATTTGTTGTGAGTTGAGCATGTTAATTTTAATAGTGTGCCTTTTTTAAACATCAGTTAAACATTCTAGCTAAGAATAATGAATTATATTATCCATCAAAAATATTCAATGAAGTCTGTATGCTGCATTTAACATTTTAAATAATAAATAGACAAAAATGGTTAATAAAACTTGGAAGTATGAGCATGTTAAGATATTTTAATGTTCTCTATTATGTAAACACTGTTAAGATTTATTTCTGTAAATCAGCTCTAACTGTGTCAGTTAATTAAAAACTTCATTCAATCCAATGTCTAATTTGCATTATAGTAATAGTAAAAGTTAAAAACATATATAGACAAATCTGGATCATAAAACTTGTGAGCATGTACAGATTGAGATATTTCAATAGCTTCTCTTTAAACTTTAAGTTTGAATTAATTTACGTAAATCAGTGTTTGTGTCAGTGAATTTAGCGATTTTTTTGCATCATTCAAAAATGTTCAAATGTATCCAATATAGATTTTTGTTCTATTGCTCAGCCCTAAAAGTGAGCAAATAAAAACATGAAAACGTAAATACAATGGTACGACTAGCTGTAAAGAACAAAAGCAGTGACATGGGTTTGATACTAAAAAGAAGTGACGACAGGTGGGACAGAGAGGAATTAGGCAGTCGACTGCATCTGCAGAGGTCTGGGAAAAGGACTGGGGCTCAACTGTGCTACTTCAGAAGAAATGGGTTATGAAAAATAACTGCCTTCCTCTCAAAAACTGACAGATCTGCTGACACAGTCTCGATTGCACACCCCAAAGAGAAAACTTGCTCATACATCACACAAACACACACATGCACAGCTTGGATCCAATGAAGCACTCAAGGGAATTTTAATATTAAAGCATACAGACACCTGTGACAGGCTGCTTAGGCTCTCATATCACGAGAGACCAAATTGTTCCTTGATCTTTAGAAAAATATTGTAACACAATTCCCAATATTTACAATGCCCTGTTCTGTTTCAGAAAATATACTATCCTTGCACTAGCTGCCGGCCTGCCACGCATCAATCCACAGAACAGATTCCTAAAGGACTTTTACCTTTGCTTGGCTAGCTCTACTACTGGAGAACTGAAAGGAGGAATAGCATGTGCGTACATCAGCATTTGTGCACGCCGTTTAAACAGAACAGTCCCTAGACTGCTGCTGGTCAGAAGGGAGGAGTAGCACTGGTAAATAATACTCATTCCTTTCCCTAACAACATGGCTAAAGGCTAAGCTAAGCCGTTTTTGCGCTAAAAGGCTTTTAGGAAGAGATTGTTTCTTTATCTTGTTAGCGAGCCACAAGCATGTTTCTCATGAATCATCTTTACATCAGCTTTCCAAAACATTTCTGCTAGCGAGTAATTTTAGCATATGCATGAAGTTTAGGTACAGGCTAAATGCTAAGTCCAATCTGCTCTGTGATTAATCACATCTCGATGATAAGAAAGGGTTTAAGCCCACAGTATACTTTAGTTTTTTTTACACATGCTATGTATACAGTGTGCATGATAAAAATGTATACAAAAATTTGTATGTTTTACAAGAAAATACAATTTTTAGTCTGTCTACCTTAATATGTCATGTTTCTTTAAATTTGTTAATTGAAGTTTCTTTGTAATTATCTATATTTACTAGAACTTTCTGAGTGAAAATTGTTTGGAAGTCAATCCTACACCTTTGTTCAGTGTTGTACGTGCATGTACTTATGTCACATGGATTATTTTAAAGATCTCCTTGCTATGTTTCTGAGCCTTGATTTTGTAAGGATCCTATGGAGCGAATTATGTGCCATAATTAAAAAAACAAAACCAGCTTTTTGCTTTGATAAAACTGTATATGTTCAATTATATTATTGAAGGGCATTATGATTTTGATGTTTAAATGCTGAAAACAGACTCCTGATTTGATGACATTTTTCACTACAGAAGTAACTCCTATTTTCTTTTTCCAGAAATGAAAATTATTTATTTGACATTAACTTTATTTTACAATGTATTCAAATCTATATAGTAAAAATATCAAACAGTTTAAAAAAAAAAAAGGATTTTTTTTTAGGGAATGATACCCTTTAAAATCCAATAAGGGTTTATATTTTAGTTTGATTCAGTCAGGTCCAGTGTTGGGAAGGTTACTTTGGAAATGTAATATTTTACAGATTACAAATTACCTTATTTAAAATGCAATATGTAGTGTAACTGTTTCAGTGACTTTATTAAAGTAATGTAACTGATTACATCTGATAACTTTTTCATTACTTTTCAAAATTTCTATTGTTTTCAAATTTTAATTATTTTAAAACATTTAAAGCAGGCAGGGTTAAAGTTGTAGTGGTACTCAACACTGATTACGGTCAGACTTTCAGAATCCTTCTTCACATGAATTAAGTATATAATAATTATAAATAACAACCTCAAAATAGGACTTTAGCAGCTCTTTTTACTTTGCAATCTTTTTTAGGTTAAATACAGATTTAAAATCATAAGATATAGTTTAATATCTATGATACTGTTTTTGAAATCAAATCTTTGCATAGCTATGAAAAGAAACACTGGCATCTAACAATGCCTTGGAAAAAAGGCAGTTCTTAAAAATAAATAAATAAAGAAATAATCATATACATAAACCAAAATAGGAAATAAAACAGTTATGGAATAAGCATGTGTCATATTCTGTGTCTTCAACTCCTGAAACATTGGTGTATCATATTTTAAATATGTATATGTGTGAAAATATTCAGATGTAACTCCCTTTGTAATCATTAACATTTTCATAAGTAACTGTAATTTAATTATACTTTTTTTTCTCAGTAACAGTAACAGATTACAGTTACATTTATTTTGCAATTAAATTACTTTATTTAGTTACATAGTTACTCAACACTGCCCAACACTGGGGACCGTGATTTCACCAAGTACATCATGTTCCTGGATCAACATCCTTGTTGATCCTGGAACAACATTACAATCAACCAATCAGAATTGAGATATAACTTTTCAGGAAATATCTGTTTTAGGCTTGCAATCAGGGTTAGGTGCTTCTATACTCTTGTCAATCAGCTATCATTTCCCAATGATATGTCTTACTTGGCAAAATCACGGCGACCGCCCAACACTGGTCAGGTCTGAAGATAAAGGACTGGATTTTTCAAGTGTTGAAATGGAAATGGCAGATGAGGGATGAAAGTGACTAGCTAAATAAATCCCCTTGCTTAGCACCATCTACTGTTTTGGAAGAGGAAGTTACTAAACTGCATTTTTGAGAAAATATGCCTGGAAACACATTTGTCAGAAAAACTCCATGGACGCATTTGTGAGAAAATCTGCCTGGACACATTTGTCAGAAAATCTTCCTGGACGCATTTGTCAGAAAATTGAGCCTAGAAATCTCATAAAAAGCCAACTGTCTCACAATCGTAACAGACAGGTATGCATTTGTATGCCCTAGATTTGGTATTTGTTCAAAGGTTACATGCAATTTGTTGGATGGTTTGTATTTATTTGTGAAATATCATTTAGGCTCAAGGATATTCAATTGCCCAGACAGCAAGCAGTTTTGGCCCAGAACCAGCCCACATCTGGCCTGCATGAAATCCATGCAGGCCAGATGTGGGCCGGATCTGGGCCGAAACTGCTTGCTGTCTGGGTGGCTGCCCGCGGGCCAAATGCGGCCCTCCAATCATCTTCATCCAGCCCTGCGAGAAGAGTACGTACAGATCGCATATATGTCTTGAATTGTGTTTGCACAATTTGCAAGTTAGTTTGTCCACAAGGTGGCAAAACTGGCCCTGGCCAGAAAAGGAAGAGACCCAGTGTTGCCAAGTCTGTGGTTTTTCCGCGGAATTGGGCTACTTTAACACTGTTGCCGGAGGTCGTTTTTCATATCCGCGGGTTGAAGAACTATTCCTTTAATTAAATCATAGCTTTGTAATTTGATAATCACATTACACCAGATTTTGGTTTTATTTCTATTAACTAAACTTGCCCATGTGTCAATCATCCGTGTTAGTGTACGCTATCAAATAAAGAATACGCATTTGGTTGTACACATATGATAAATGTACAAGTACAAAACTAACCATACTTTGGGCTTACTGTTGGAAAGACTCTGCCTATATGAAAGCTACAGTGCCCGTAAGGTGACTTGTTCGGTTTACTTAGTTTTGTAGTGGCCACGACATAATAACTCTTGGAAACGTGATAATATGTCGTGGCCACAAGATATTAATTTGTGGGAATGTCATATTAACTCATGGGAACGTCATATGTCGTGGCCACTAGATCATTTTGTCGAGGTAACGACATCCTTATGCCGTGGCCTCGAGATGCTATGTTGAGGGAACAACATCCATTTCTCATGGCCACGACTTCTTATGTTGAGGGAATGACATGATTTTCTCGTGGCCACGAGTTTAATGCGTAAACAAACCTGCATGACCATAGCAACCCGGGATTATCAGAGATGGATTCACTAAATATTTTATTTTGAATTAAGAAATTATTATATAATTTATACATATAAAATTTATGCATTTACATTTTATGCATTTATGACATTTTATGTTAATGTCGAGCATTTACAGTACATTATTATTTACAAAAGTATTCAGAATGTTAATAAAGAGTTTATACGAAATAAAAAAATATAACCAATAATAATAGGCTAATAATAATAATAATAATAATTTACACCTATTACTGGGGAAAGACTATCAGTTAATGGACTTACAAGACTGTAGGCTGGATAAAAAAAAGTTTTTATATTTTATTATGCACTTTATGTAATATTTATATATGAGACACTTAATTTGAATGCTGACAATCACATGTAATACAGCCCGGTAGCCAAAGCATATGGTTAATATAATAATTACTTAATTAAAAATAAAATATTAATGAATCCATCTCTGCTAATCCCGGGATGCTATGGTCACGCAGGTTTGTTTATGCATTAAACTTGAGAAATAGATGTTGTTCCCTCAACATAGCATCTCAAGGCCACGACATAAGGATGTCGTTACCTCGACAAAATGATCTCATGGCCACGACATAATATGAAGTTCCCACGTGTTAATATGACGTTCCCACAAATTAATATCTTGTGGCCACGACATATTATCACATTCCCACAAGTTATTATTTCATGGCCACGACAAAACTAAGTAAACCGTTCACAAGTCACCTTACGGTCACCGTAGAAAGCTAAGCTTTTTAACAAATTGATTAATTACAACCACACACCACATTCAGAGATATATATGCTAAAAAAGCAAGTAAGGAAGTACATTTGCATTTTAGCAGTATAAACTCAACTCCGTTACCAGTCATTCAGAAAGAGACAACAAGCACAAAACACAGCAGTAAACACAGACACCTGACAGGAAACACATCACACACATAAAACGCACAAGTCGCAAGTGCCCACTGGAGTGCAGGGTGAGTGCTTCATCAATACTAAAAAAGTGAATTGTGACTATAACATTATTTTCTAGAACCTTGAATTTTAACCTTGAACTTACACCCCATGGCATGCCTATTGCAGTCCCAGGGCACAAGCAGGTGCAGTGAACATGCACAGATAAGCATTCTCTCATCACTGGTAGCACTTTAAGTGAAAGGGAATCCATTCCATGTTCAGAACATCACTGCTGAAAATCATATAAGTGCAGCTTACATAATGATTAAGTTAAACCCATTTGACTAAAGAGCAACCAGTTGTGAGACATCAATATTCCAACAAATCCAAATACCCTATTCCCCTAACCCCCTTGCTGTGGCAACGACTTCGGTATCCCTGGCAGTATCAACAAGGAAGGGAGGGGGATGGGGTTCAGCCAACGCATGCTAGATTCCTATTAGCTGGCTTTCATGAGGAAAGAATTGGTGTTGCCCATGCAGAATCTACAATACTCAGAATGTCTTACCCTGTCTTTCCCTATGAGACACTTTGCATGAACAGAAGACAAATAATTGGCGCAATATTAGTCAAATTTTGTTTGTGCTCAATATAGCAGAAAAAAATCTACTGAATTTTACAACACAATGCCATGACAGTGCCAGTACACTGTAAATAAAGTTTGAACCAGCTGTAAAAATGTTACAATAAAAACCTTTTAAGCTCAACTTTACATTACCCTACCTTACTGCAAAATATTATCAAATTTAAATTTTTTCAAGTAAGAAGTATGAATTACTGAAAAGGACATCCCAGATGTCAATGCATGACACATCACACATGGTAATATTTTATTTAACCGTCATGCTGTGGTCATTTTGACCTAAGGAGGGATTTTGACCCATCGGAGCATTTTCTTTTTATATGAAAACACTAATGTTATCACATTGGACTACAAATTACTTACTTTGCTCCCACAGGATATGACTTCCAAAAAAAAAAAAATAATAATAATAAAGTTTATATATTTATTTATAGTTAGTATAACTTGTTATACTTGTGGTGTTCCCAGTCAAAAATGGCCAACCTACAAAAAATTGCTTATACTCTCTTGCTACAGTATATTATACTACATTATAAAACGGATAGTTCCGGTCCTTGATTCTGATTGGTTGAGCCGCGTTCGAAGCTGTTGTAAATTACACTACAAACATATTCCTTTGTTTACTGCAGTGTATTGCTCGGCAACCGCTGTGTTGGAAACACAACTGTTTCTGAGGAACTACATTGTTCGGTGAAAGAATTCTCTTTTTATTTATATCATTACACTTTATTTGCTCTGTTTTATTCCGTGAAACTTACTGCGTATATGGAATAACCGTTTTATATTTTGTATTTACTCTGCTTCGCAGAAGTGAGTTTATGTAACTTTGAGTGAAAAGTTTCACTTTTTGAGTGGAAAAAAGTATTATTTGTGGATAATTTTGCAATGCTCACACAAAAACTGATGTGCATAAGAGGGGCCAAGATTTGGTAATAACAATATAGCATAATGAGAAATTTACAAGCTATTTTTTTGTAGACCGGTAAAAAAAAAAAAAAAAAAAACAGTGCAGCACAAAAGTTATCAAAAATGTGTTATCAGTATTGCACATCATGTTATTTTTTTGTTGCATATTCTGTCATTAGGTTAACATTTTTGCATTGTTAGTGTATTATCCTGCTTGTTTTTTGTTTTTGTGTATAACCCTGTGCACTGTCTATAGTCCACTTACGACAAACTCTGAGTCATGATGATTAATCAGGCTTTCTATTGCATAATAACACCTGCATTATTCATTTGGTGGATTTCAGTACATTTTAAGATAGATCAAGTAGCTATATTAATATTATATCACTGTTATAAGTTGTAAAACATACAGTCATCAACTGTAGGCTTTGCAATAGATTCAAATCACTATTTCGCACACATGTACATACACAACTTCTTAAATCAGCAACAGAAATGGAATTAGTCCATTCAATCCAGTGACTGTGCTTATTCAGATGTAACACAGTTTCCTCAGATAACATTAGCAGAGCACACAGCAAAAAGAAAAGAAAAACTCTAACCACTTTATCCTCCTTCATGTCATGCAGTCCAGGAAGCAGAGAGTGAAAGACAAGCAAACAGGGGTAGTGGGGGAAAGGAGGAGGATTGGAGGTGGAAGAGAAAAGTGTGAAATTAAAATTGAAAATAAATGGTGAGAAATGGAAAGAAAGAGTGTGTGAAAAAGAGATGGGGAGAGGGAAGAGTGGGAGGGAAAAGTGTTAGTGAAGCAACCGAGTTTTCTCTTGTGCATCAAAACAGACATATGCATAGAGTGTGACAAGGGCAATCAAAGATGCTTTAATAATTGTAATTTTAATACATGTTTAATTCACGCAATGCTGAAAGCATTCTTCAAAAGTTTGCTCTCCATACATAACAGCAGACATGTCCAACAATGGTCATGCATGGCTCTCTGGTAGAGATGAAATGTAAGAACAGAACTGACACCTCTAGACATGTTCTCCACTCATACCCAAATGAGAGCATCCCAAAACACAGATGAGGGGGTTCAAGCAGCCTCACAGGTTCAACGCTGTGAAGCCTCGCTGAATCTGTGTCTGTGCATCATATTTCTTAGACAAATTGTGTTTGATTTAGGAGGTCTGTACATGACTTTGTCTCTGTAATGCCCCCGACAGGGAAACACAAGAACTACAGCTATGCTCTGTTGCAGCCTTGGCCTTTCAAAGTATTGATTGATCCTGGGTGCTGGCTAGGGGGATTTGACACATTGGACATTTTTGATTTGCATAAAAGTGAGTCTTTATTGATAAAGGATGGGGCAGAAACCCTTGACAGGGTGGTAAGCACATAAAAACACTTACAAATATTCTGTTTCTGTTTATAAAACACAAATATACATTAAAATACAGTGAAATGTAGTTTAAGAATTAATTTTTAATTGGAAAAAGTTATTTAGATTATTAAAATGTTCTTCACACTAAGAAAAGGGAGTTGGCTTAAGAACTAATTACTCAAATGTTCTTTGGGGAACTAAAAAATGGTTCTTCTGCATCATGCCAAAACTGTGTTTTGGAGTTTTGTACATTTAGGAATGTTGATGTACAGTGTACAATATGGAACATAGATAAATTTTCCTTGAAACTTGTTCTGAAAATACTGTTTGAATAGGAAAATCAGTTTTTATAATAACAGAAGGGGAACCTCTGGGATGCTGTTAGATAATTCTTGAAAAAAAAACTGGTTAGTTCAGCTGCTTCAGAGTTATAAATCAAGTTAACATAAAAACATTAATAAAGATTGTTGTACTTTTTCATGAAAATGAACTAATTTTTATGGAAGCACAGGAATCTCTAAAAATACTTTTCAAAAAGGACTTTTAATTTGGGTTTTGAAAATCTAATGGATTTGGAACTACATGAGGGTAAGTAATTAATGACAGAATTCTCATTTTTGGGTGAACTAACCTTATAAAAATTTGCGCTAGATGATGACCTAAATCTTAAAATAGGCAGATACAATTAAACATCTGACATCAGCTTAAAATCACCAATACAGTCCAGTTATTAATATGATACCAATATATTATGCATCCCTAATTTAAACACCATTATAGGGTTGAGCTGCCATAATAATATGCTTTATGTCATATTAACAGTAAATACAGAAAACTAATTTGTAGAGCCCCACTGTTACTATTCCTTATTGAAAACTTTGAAATGGACTAGATGTGACTGTAGGGGACCTCACCCAGCTGGGCAGGACGGAACTGTGGCAGATTGTTCCTCAGCATGCCCAGTGAGATGAGTCCATTCTCAAGTAAGACACTCTAGAAGAGGAGGTGGGGTGTGGGGGGCATCTTTAGGGACAGCAGGCAAGGATGAGATCCTAAAATAGACCCTCGCAGGTTGTACTGCTTGAAACGGTCCCACACATTACTCTGCTGTTTCTTAGCAAAGTCAATGAAGATTTCACTCAAAGAAGAGTCTTTATAAAGCTCAGAGGAGCTGTGGGTGGTTTGGATTCGCAGTCCAAATCTGTAGAGTTGTGCAGATAGGAGAAACTGAGATTAACTGGGCAGATTCTGGATCTGGACTGAATTGCTCTGAATTGTATGGTTTATACAGATTCAGCGAATTCCCCATCAGGGAATCAACCGAACAATGATATGTAGTTACAAACAGAAAAGAACACTCAAGCAAGCATAATAAAACAAATGAAATTTAAAAATGAAATGGAACTGACAACACGGAGGGTGAGTGGAAAAAAGCGATGAAAGTCTCTCAGCGGGTTCTTACGTTATTTGAGCGCAGCGACACTCTTCCCCCACAGCGGGCGCAGAACTTGGTCTGGCAGTAGGAACACAGATGCCCACAGCCATCTGCAAACTTGGTCTTACGGCAGATGCCACAGGTAGGTGCATCATCTTTATGGACAGCCTGCTGCCGTTTGGTTTCTGCCCCAATCTTCCTCACCTGCTCCTTATAACTCTCAAACTGCTGGTGCAGTGTCCTGACAGAAAATGAAAGTGGGAGAAAGAAAGAGAAAAAGGGGAGGCATTTGTCAGTGTGTTTGTATTGTTAGAAAATCTGTTTCCTACAACTAAAACTTTTAACATTGTTATGAAGTATTGCAGACGATCAACTAAAAATGTTATTTTCCATGTTATTTTTCCATTATACATGAATGTATCCTGACAATGTATATGAACTGTAGGGGTGATGGACAGCTTTTAGCACATGTACAACATCATATTATATCTGAAATGTCTCTTATAGTTAGGCATCTTTTCAAAATTCAACTCCACTTTATTTGTCTTCTCCCTTCACTGGAATAAAAATAAACTGTTGATGAATTGCCAATGAGGCACTGCTGTCTGCTTTAAAAAGATGGGGCTTCGTTCCAGAAACATTTCTCAAAGGAACACCACATTAGCATAACAGTTCTCTTATAGCAAGTGGTTAGCAGCTCTAATGACCATGGTAAAGACATAAAGCCATTTAAAATAGATTTCCCTGAAAAAAAAAGACACAGCTCACTGAATTCATTGCACGCATTTCTTTGTAAAAGTTTCCTTCAACAATATAGGCTGACAGGTAACGTTCATCCTCACCTTCTACCCAATATCCCCCAGTTTTGTTCAACCCCATTAAATGTAATTCCGTTACACTGCAGTAAAAAGCAATCTTCAAGAAAACAAAACTGCAAAAACAAGTACAAACCTCTGTTTGTGGCGAACAGCCATGATCTGCAGTTTTCTTTCAAAATCCCAAACCTACATAAAACAGTGACTCCAGAATCCACTGAAACTCTCTAATAAAAGCACACTTCCCACAACTTCTGGTCTCCATGACTGTAAATGCTAGCATTTTCTCTTGCTTGACGACATTTGTAGTTTCCCTTCTGGAGTCAAACAGCAGACTGCAGTCCCAGGTATCTGGATGGAGTTTGTGACATCAGGGAGTCTTGGCCAGTGATGCTATATTACGCAGTCAGGATGAAGCGTTGCGTGGGAAGTCGAAGGCGTGGCGACAAGGATCATTGGCAGATGAATCAAAGAAAAGAAAAGTGACCTCTTAAAGGTTATGAGTGGATGTGCTTAAGGAGATTTATGGACATTTTATGTGCATTTATACACCCATATTAAATCAGGTTTGGCAAACAGTTCTTCCAACGGAGACAAAAATGTGTATGGATTTCCAGAAGAAAGAAGATGAAACATACAGTCATTTTTCATGAAAGTAATACAACCACTTACGGGTAAACTTCGTTAAGTTTACTAGAGTTACATTTGAAGATGCTGACCTCTGAGAATGGTGTTGAAGTGGAGAGAGTTGAGTCTTTTGGGTCAGTGCTCTCAGCTGGGAACAGCTGTCATGGTAGCAAGGGAGCAGGTCTCCAGCCATCATGGAAATACACATAAGCCAGCTCTACACCTCTTAAAGAAACAGTTCACAGAATAATGGAAATTCTGTCATTGTTTACCCTTGTGTCAATCATCTATTGATCTTCCTGTTGAATCAAGAAATCTCTTAAAAAGAACCTGTCTGACAACGTGAAGCATGCTTAAAGAGCAACACATGATGCTGCGCTCTAAAGAAATTCAAGAACATATGAGAAACAAAATAGCTGACATGTATCAGTCTGGAAAGGGTTATAAAGCCATTTCCATTTCAGAACTCAAGCACACTTATGATATGCAGCAGGACAATGATCCTCAAGCAAAACAAAATTAATGTTTGGAGTGGCCAAGTCAAAGTCCGAACTTAAATCTGATTGAGATGCTGTGTCATGACCTAAAACAGTCCATTCATGGTTGAAAACCCTCCAATGTGGCTGAAATAAAACAATTCTGCAAAGATGAATGGGCCAAAATTCCTCCACAGCGATGTGAAAAACTCATTGCCATTTATCACAAACACTTGATTTTTGTTGTTGCTGCAAAATGGTACAACCAGTTATATAAACTACATTTTGTATTTAATCCGGTTATCTTTGTGTAACATTAAAATTAGTTTGATCTGAATCTTTAAATAACAATAATAAAAAAAAGGAAGGGGGCATTTACAGTACATGCTGTATATTTTACGGAAGAAGGTTATAAGGGTTCAAAATGACAGTAACAGAACGGTGAGTAAACAATGACAAAATTTCCATTATTCTGTGAACTGTTTCTTTAAGAGGTGTAGAACTGGCTTACGTGTATTTCCATGATGGCTGGAGACCTGCTCCCTTGCTACCATGACAGCTGTTCCCAGCTGAGAGCACTGACCCAAAAGACTCAACTCTCTCCACTTCAACACCGTTCTCAGAGGTCAGCATCTTCAAATGTAACTCTAGTAAACTTAACGAAGTTTACCCATACGTGGTTATATTACTATCCAGAAAAATGACTTGTATATCACTGCATAACTAAAACTACTTCTCATAGTCAACCTTTGTGTTACAGGAAAGAAAGAAAGTCACAAGTTTTAAATAACATGAGAGTGAGTAACTAATTAAGATGCTCAAGTGTAAACATTAAAGACTGGAACTAAGAGCCATAAATCCTAATATAAATGTACAAACTAATTGCTCAGGTTTAAATTAGATTCTGAATTGTTCTGTGTTTCAAAGTTTAAAGTTCAAAAGGTTTCTGATATATCTTAATCTAGATCCAGTGATTCACCAGTATATATCCATGGCTGGATATTGGACCAAAATAGAAACACCAATACAAGTAGACATTTATAGATTTCTGTTAGAAAAGACTGAAGTTAGCTCTGAGCCTAGAACTGTGGTCTTTCTACATCTTCACAAAAGGCTAAACAAGTACTAAAATAGCTGCTTAAGGCATAGTTCATCCAAAAATGAAAACTCTGTCATTTACTCACCCTCAAGTTGTCCCAAACTTCTATGAGTTTCTTTCTTCTGCTTAACCAAAAAAAAAAAAAAAATAGCCAAGATATTCGGAAGAATGTGCTTAACCAAACAATTGCTGGTCCATTTTCCATATTATGGAAAAAAAGCTATAGAATTTAATGGGTGAAATATGTAAGTGGTGACAGAATTTTCATTTTTGGGTGAACTATCCCTCTCTAAGGCAGCCTCTGATGATATAACTGTGATGTACAAATATAGTTTTGTAACTTGTAACTTCGTTGTGCAAAATCCTAGGAGCGGACCAAAAAAGATGACAAATTTGACACTCCAAAAGACAAGAACACTCTTTTAAGACATTAGGAAACCTTTGAGAACTTTGAGATTTCATTCAACTTTGTTGGGTGACAGAAAATTCAAGAGAACAAAAGGATGACCTCATTCTGCCAAGAAAGTAAGACACAACATAGGGACACCCAAAATCTTGACTGAAATATAGTAAACTGTTTATTGTGTGTATGATGAAATCGGATGTAGAAAATGTATCTTTTAATAATTAGCTAATTAATGTGTTAATAATTATAAAACTTTTAGTTCCAGTGCTCAAATTTGATTCGCCAAGAGTGCTAGGATAAAGTCTAACAGCACTGAGACTTTTCATTGTTTGTATTAATCTACTTCTGTTTTACATGTTCCAAATATGCATTAGTGGGGATTTTTCACTAAACAATTTTGCAGGTAATATTGCTCATTTATTCAGGAGCAAAACTAATTACCATCTTTTCAATGAATCAATCACTAAAAGAAATCATTACTACTAGGGCTGCACAACGAATCAAAATAGAACTTATAAAGATACAGAATAGTGTGATTTTCATGCAAAGGCAGTGATTTGATTACATAAATGCCTATATAATAAATAACCCTACATAAATAAAATAACCCTAAACTTACATATCAATATTATAATTTTTGTAAAAAAAAGCAAAAGAGTAGTATTCTCATCCTAATTTGTCCACAGATTCATTAAGAAACAAATGAATCATTCAGTCAACTCTCTGTCTGTATGTACTGTACATGTGGAAGAATTGACAATAAAGCAGACATGACTTGACTTCAACTTGGAACTCTGATTCATTCAGGAATGGTACTACACTCTTAAAAACTAGAGGCTCCAAAAGGGTTTTTTTGCAATGATGTCATATAATGAACCATTTTTGGATCCACAAAGAACCTTTCGGTGAACAGTTCTTAAACGAACCATTTTGAGGAACATTTTAAACATCTAAAGAACTTTTTCCCGCTATAAAGAACCTTTTGTGAATTTGAAAGGTTCCCTGGATGTTCAAGATTCTTCATGGAACCATCAATACCAATAAAAAAACATGATTTTTAAGAGTGTACTGTATGAACCCTGTGGATTGTTGTACTTGGAACTATGTTTTCTAGTGAATCAAAAATAGACACGCTACAGTAACTGGAATTTTGTGTCTATATAACTTACACATGGCCTGACTAGTAATTACCACCCATTGATTACATCAGAAGAGTAGGTGTGAGCAAGACAGCAAGGATTGATGGACAGATGGAAGAATAAATGGGGAGAGGAAGAGAGACAAAAAGGGCAACACAGAAAAGGGTGGAGAACAGATAAAAAAGGGACTATTTCCATCTCACTTGCTGATTCCCGGCTGCCGCCTTGACTGCGTGTTTCTCTTTCTTTTTTTTTTTCTTTAATTTTTTGCTAATTAATTGAAAGTGTCTAGTTGAATCAGCACTCAGGACGCACCAGAAAAATAACCACACAAACACGGCTCAACCCTCATGCAGAGGACATTTAGACTTCCAGTGAATTTATAAATTACTATAAACATGGAAAATACAGTTTATAGGGTGATCAGTATAGTTACAAAAAAGAAAAAACTAATTTAAAAATACAATCTTAAATTGTAAATATCGTAAGATTCATTATAACGGCCTATGAGTGAAGTTCATTCATAAAAGTAAAATCTATATCTTCACCCACCATTGCATCCATTTGAAACTAGATACAGGGCAGCGGAAAGAAAGAGAAGTATCGATCACTGAATCAGCTCATAGGTTAAAATCTATTCTTATCCTTCATAGGGGAGGCAAAAGAGAGAAAGCAATGTAGAAACAGTGATAATAATGGGAGAGGCTGAAGTCACTGTGGTCAGTGGTTACAGTTTTAATTTTATTTTTAAATTACAAATTTATGGAAATTGGCTCAAGTGAAATTTGAATAGCTCATGAGAAAAATAAAGTAACTGATATTTTATTTATATGTGAGAGCAATCGATTAAAAAATAAATAATCACACAGAACTTTTGTTCTGAAATTAATCGCATTTAATCATGATTAATCCCACCTAACATTAAAGTTTTTACATATACTGTTATATTGCAATAATTTCACATTCAATCATCAAATTAATGTCCAAACAACATAAAGACAGTATATTTTAAATATTTGTTTTATGGCATCTTTTTTTATAATTGAAGGTAAGTGTTACTGATGACCAATATTACTGATGTCTCTAGGAAATTCTTCTTTTTTCCTAAGAGCTATCAATTTTAACATTTGAATTTTAAATCAACTCCTTCACATAAATAAACAATCTTCACAAAAACCCCTTATAATAAATGTCATTGTGCCCTACAGCAAGTTGGAAATATACAGAAATCGAATACATTGAATTATCAAACACTAGGAAATTCTAAATTAAATAAAGATGAATCCTTAAAGCTATAAAAGTTATTGATTTCTTCTTTTTTCTTCCGTTCTTTGGTTAACAGACATGTCACGGTTGGTAAACCATGATCTCTGGGTTTTGCACTTTGTGGTGAAGTCTGTGTGTTTCGCGTCTGCACTGATTAGTTTGTGGGCGTCTCCGTTAATTGTCATCAGCAGCAGCTGTCACTCATTACACACTCCCTATATATTGGCTTGTCTCACGTCTTGTGTTTGTGAGAATGTTGTTTCATGTCTGATCTCTGTCTCTTGCTTCTGTGTTGTTTGCGTTGGATGTCCGTGTCTTCCCCCGGAACCTCATCCACTCTCCGCACTTCCACAAAGCATCACGACTTACCTTCGGCTCGATTCCCCGCAGTTCCTGTGCCATGCTGTCCTGCTGCCTTCTCACCGTCACCATCCGGATTCCTCACCACCTCACCGCCGTCTTGGATTGTCGTCTTCCCAGCATCGTGTTGTACCCTTGTTTGACTGTTTCATATTCATTAAACTGTTTAACTCGCACTTGTTTCCAGCTCCTCCTTCACCCAGTCGTCACAGAACATTCTCATCATCATGGAAGCAGCGAGCACCAACACTCTAACAGACTTTATGCACCACAGTGTCAAACGCATGGATCAGCAGCAGGAGAGCATCTCTAACACCGGACGCGCTATCCAAGCGCTGGTGGCACAGATGTCCGAGCTCACCCAGCAGATCCATCAGCTCACTTCTCCCACACCGCCCGTCCCCCGGGAGACCCCCCAGGACCACTTCCGGCCAGAGCCGCGACTTCTGGCTACTCCGGTGAGCCAGCTTTCTGCAGAACTTTTCTAAATAAATGTTCCATTCACTTTGCCTTGCAGCCCCGCACCTTCGCCACCGAGGAATCTAAAGTGGAAGTCGTGCAAGGCCGCACTATGGGGGACGGCGGTGTGGGAAAATCAACATCCGTGTTGCGCCTCGTTCCACTCCCTCTCGGAGGAAATGAGGAGGCTATTCGATCAAGCCGCGGCCGGCAGGGAAGCCGCTCACCAGCTCTCAGACTTACATCAGGGAACCTCTTCGGTCACGGATTACTCAATTCAGTTCCGCACCCTGGCAGCCGCGTGCCAGTGAAACGAGGCGGCGCAGTGGGATCGATTCCTGCATGGGCTGGCCGACCGTGTTCAAAAGGAAATCTAACCCCTCGAGCTGCCCCCCACACTCAACGGTCTTATTGACTTAGCCTTACGAGTTGATGCCCGGATTAATCGCCTGGGTCGTCGGACCAGTCCTAAGCGCCATACTATCTCTCCGGACAGGAGGCGCTCGAGTCGAGAGAAAGCGGTTGGTCCCGTTCGACGACCACGAACCCATGCAGGTGGGTAGAGCTCGGCTGTCACGGCGGGAGAGAGAACGGCGGAGGTCCCAAGGACTATACCTGTACTGTGGAGGCTCAGACATACCATCTTCACCTGCCCAGTAAAAGAGCCAGCCCGGCAGTAAACTTGAGGCTACTATCGGGTGGGTTCTCCGCTGTGAAGTCCTCAACAACATCATCAACTCTCTTTCCGGTGAAACTGCGGTGGGAGAATCACACTCACGACTGTCACGCCCTTCTGGACTCCGGAGCCGAAGGTAATTTCATCGACTCACTCCTTGCACGTCACCTGAACATTCCTGTCCTGCCTGTCTCTCTTCCCATCCATGTCACCGCACTCAATTGCCAGGAACTGCCTCACGTCACACACTACACAGAACCAATCACTCTGCTCACCTCTGGCAATCATTGTGAAACCATATCCTTTTTCCTCATGGACTCCCCTGTAGCTCCCATTGTGTTAGGTCACCCATGGTTAATAAAACATAATCCACGAGTGGAGTGGGGTTCCAACACAGTCACATTGTGGAGTGAAAGTTGTCATGAGTCTTGTCTGGTTTCTGCTTGTCCTGTTGTCCCTGTTTCTGTCTTTCAGAAGGAGAACATGGTTTTGCCAAACGTGCCCGCAGAGTATCTGGACCTGAAGGAGGTGTTCAGTAAGTCCCATGCTGCTTCTCTTCCTCCGCATCATCCCTACGACTGTGCCATAGATTTAGTGCCAGGTAAGTCTCCGCCTAAAGGCAAGTATACTCTGTTTCTATTCCTGAGAGGGAAGCCATGGAGAAATACATTTCTGATTCCTTAGCATCTGGGTTCATCCGTCCTTCCTCTTCTCCAGAGGGGGTGGGATTCTTTTTTGTGGGTAAGAAAGATGGTTCTCTGCGACCTTGTATTTATTACCGAGAGCTGAACAACATTACGAGAACACTTAACACTTATCCGTTACCACTCATGTCTTCAGCTTTCGAGAGGTTACAGGGAGCATCCGTATTCACAAAATTGGATTTACGTAATGCTTATCATTTGGTCCACATCAGGAAGGGGGATGAATGGAAAACCGCCTTTAATACCCCCAGAGGGCACTTTGAATACTTGGTGATGCCGTTCGGGCTCTCCAACTCGCCAGGGGTTTTCCAAGCACTCGTTAATGACGTGTTGAGAGATATGGTAGATCAGTTTATATATGTTTACCTGGATGACATACTGATTTTTTCTTCATCTCTCCAGGAACACGTTCAACACTCCAGAGGTTACTTGAGAATGGGCTTTTTGTCAAGGCGGAGAAATGCGTATTTCATGCACGGTCTGTTCCCTTCCTACGGTATATTGTCTCGTCCGAGGGAATACGTATTGACCCTGACAAAGTTAAGGCTGTGATAGATTGGCCATCTCCAGATTCCCGAAAGACCCTACAGTGGTTTCTGGGGTTCGCCAATTTCTATCGGCGTTTCATTTGCAATTTCAGCCAACTAGCCTCACCTCTGACAGCCTTGACCTCTCCCAGTACTCTGTTCAGGTGGTCGGACACAGCTGAGACTGCGTTCACTAACCTCAAAAGCCACTTCGTTTCGGCTCCCATCCTTGTGGCCCCTGATCCCACACGGCAGTTCGTGGTGGAGGTCGACGCGTCAGAGGTGGGGGTAGGAGCAGTGTTGTCCCAACGTGCTGTCTCGGATGATAAGGTACATCCTTGCGCGTTTTTTTCCCATCGATTACCTCCTGCTGAACGCAATTATGACATTGGTAACAGAGAGTTGTTGGCAGTCAAATTAGCTTTAGAGGAGTGGCGTCACTGCCTGGAAGGCTCAGGGGTACCTTTTATTATTTGGACCGATCATAAGAATTTAGAATACATTAGAACTGCCAAAAGACTCAATTCCAGGCAGGCTCGGTGGGCACTTTTTTTTTCGGTTGCTTTGATTTTACTTTATCGTACCGCCCGTGGCTTGTCACCCAGGGATAAGTCGAACTAATGGGCTGGTTAAACAATGATTCTCGTGGCCACGTATGGCTCGTGACGTCCGCGATTTTGTTTTGGCTTGCTCAGTTTGCGCCAGTGGGAAGTCATCTAACCGACCTCCTGATGGGCTCCTTCAACCGCTGTCTGTCCCTTCGAGACCCTGGTCCCACATCGCACTAGATTTTGTTACCACCCTCCCACCCTCTAATGGCATGATGGTCGTTTTGACCGTAGTGGACCGGTTCTCAAAGGCGGCACATTTCATTCCCTTGCCCAAATTACCGACAGCCAAGGAAACAGCGGCCACTGTCCTAGATCACGTCTTTCGGCTTCATGGCCTCCCGGTAGACGTGGTTTCTGACAGGGGATCTCAATTTATATCCACATTTTGGAAAGATTTTTGTAAATTGCTAGGAGCGTCAGTTAGCTTGTCTTTGGGTTATCATCCCCAAAGTAACGTACAGTCTGAGCGAGCCAACCAAGATTTAGACAGGACGTTGCGATGTTTGGTCTCCAAGAATCCTTCTTCCTGGAGTCAACAACTCTCTATGGTGGAGTAAGCTCACAATTCTTTACCAGTGTCAGCTACGGGCCTTTCTCCGTTCCAGTGCAGTTTAGGATACCAGCCACCAGTTTTTCCCAGTCTGGAATCTGAAGTCGCGGTCCCCTCCGCTCACGCGTTTGTCCAGAGGTGCCACCGCACCTGGACCAGAGCCCGCGAGACTCTGCTCCGGATGAGGGAGCGCACTAAGGCCAAGGCTGATCGCCACCGGTCAAAGCCTCCCGTTTACGTCGTGGGTCAAAAGGTGTGGCTTTCTACCAGTAACATTCCTCTGCGTTCCGTATCTAATAAATTAGCTCCCAAATTTATTGGCCCGTTTACTATCACCAAGATCATTAGTCCGATGACCGTCCGCCTCAAACTACCTCCAGCGTACAGGAGGATTCCCCCCCGCCTTTCATGTGTCCAAAATTAAACCCGTGTTTTATGCACGTATTAATCCGCCTACTCCGGTTCCCCCGCCGCCGCGTCTCATAGATGGGGAACCGACTTATTCGGTTAATCGTATTCTGGACTCGAGACGGAGGGGACGAGGATTCCAGTCTTCCCAGCATCATGTTGTACCCTTGTTTGTCTGTTTCATATTCATTAAACTGTTTAACTCGCACTTGTTTCCAGCTCCTCCTTCACCCAGTCGTCACAAGACATCACAGCAGCTGGGTTGTTTCTTTCTCACAACTCAGTACATTTTCGGACTTACTTCAAGTCTTAATGTTAGATGTGGTTGCAAAGATGTTCTGCAATTCTTGTCAAGAAAAAAAAAGACAGAAGCAGCAGTTGGGAGAAACCCTTGTTTTTCCTGAGACCCTGAACCCTTTCCAATAATGAATGATGAATTTGAGATCCATCTTTTCACACGGTGGACTCACAAAAGCTGCAAAAATTCATTATTTCTCAGAAGGCAACACAATTCATTTAGAGTCAGCAGTTTTAAGCATGTTCGGGACACTAAACAAAAAAAAAACATTATAAATAAATGTAGGAACACAAATGTATAAAAAGCCTTTAAGTCACATTTAGAACCATATCTAGACATCAGAAAATCACTGGGAGGTTTTTTTTTACTTGGGCCTGCATGCAACCATCCAGAACACCCTAAAATCTTACAAAAAATGTACTAAAAACAACTGAGAATATTTAAAGAAATGCCCTAGAAATTATGCAAATGAAAACAGCTCACGTTTGGTCAGCTGGGTCTGCCGGATTTCATCTGAGGGAACACTCAGAAACCTGATCACAAAGAAAGCCCTGTAATGGGGGTCCACTGATTGTTTGAGAAACAATAATATAATAGTGAATAACTACTTTTAAAACCCTAGCAATCCCATAGCAATGAACAAATGCAATAACCTTTTGCGGAGGCTATTCTCTTTAGAAAATGTGTTGCAAAATAGGAAAATCCTTTAACTACCTCAGAAGCTGTCTAAATTGACAGTAACCCATATGATAAAAATCCACTGTATTCATTGTTGTCTCATGTTATTAATAATTATGCCTACGATGTATGATTCCTTTAGGAAAGGCATGAAATTATCATACGTAATTAAAATCACAACAGACATACTGTCACGGCTTACGCTGCTGGAAGGAACACGAAGCCGAGGGATAAACGAAACAAGGATTTATTAACTCAAACATAGGCAAGGTAAGTAGCAAAATAACAGGTGGCAAGAGGCAAGTGGCAAGTAACAGGTGACAAGTAGACAAGTTGACACGTAGACGAGTAGACGAGTAGACCCGACAAAACAGAACTGAAAGGACAAGGCATTTATACAAAGGATAATTGGGAAAACACAGGTGGATGGCATGACTTAATTAACAGGGACAAAAACACACAAAATGAGTCCAGCTGTGTGACAGTACTCCCCCCTCCCGGTAGGTGCGTCCTCGCACCGCAGAAACAACAAAGGGAGGCGTGGGTGGGAACTTGGGAGGAGGTTCCGGTGGAGGACAGCCTCCCAGGAGGGGGCCAGCAGAAAGGGACCACAGAGGAAGGAGCCAGGGAGGAGATGACGGAGGGAGGAGCCAGGGAGGAGACAGGAAGGATCTGAAGCAGGAGGTACCCAGCAGGACCCAGGCCACAGCCATAACGGCCCAAGGTGGGGCCGACGGAGGAAGGAGCCATGGAGGAGGAATGGTCACCGACTCCAGGGACTCGACCCACGGCAACGGAGCAAGTGGAGGAGGAGCCCGAGGTGGAGACGGAGAGCCGAAGAGCCAGGGTGACGGGGAGGAGCCGGAGGTCCTAGGCGGAACTGATGGCTCTGGTGACTGACGCGGCGATGTGGATCCGGAAGGCCGCGGTGAGGCCAGAGTGACCGAGGACTGAGGTGTAGCCGAGGGGATGAAGGAGCCTGACGGAGCCGGAGGGACGGAGGGATGAGGCGAAGCCAGAGGAGTGGAGTCCCGAGGCATAGGATGGACGACGCCAGACCAAGGCGGAGCCGGAGGGACGAGGGAGCCAGGCAGAGCCTGCGGACTGCCAGGCCACGGCGGAGAGGAAGGAGCTAGGAGCCATGGTGGAGCCGACGGGTCAACGGGCCGAGGCGGAGTCCAGGCCTCAGAGGCTGGAGGCGGAGGTAAGGGAGACGCCGACCAAGGCGTCGCTGGAGGATGGCGGTCCCGCTGAGCTCGCACCACAATGATGGTAGGCTGAGGGCGAGCAGAGGGGCAGCCAGACGACAGCGGAGGAGGAGGCAGGAGTGGGTGGGAGGGTGGGAATTTTGGAGGAGCAGGCATTGGAGTAAGCTCTGGGGCTGGAGCCCTTCCTGGGCTTAACGGAGGATCAGGAGCCCGTCCTGGGCTTAACGGAGGATCAGGAGCCCGTCCTGGGCTTAACGGGGGTTCAGGAGCCCGTCCTCGGCTTAACGGGGGATCAGGAGCCCGTCCTGGGCTTAACGGAAGATCAGGAGCCCTTCCTGGTCTTATCTGAAGATCAGGAGCCCGTCCTGGGCTTAATGGAGGATCAGGAGCCCGTCCTGGGCTTACAGGAGGATCAGGAGCCCGTCCTGGGCTTAACGGGGGAACAGGAGCCCGTCCTGGGCTTAACGGGGAATCAGGAGCCCTTCCTGGGCTTAACAGAGGATCAGGAGCCCGTCCTGGGCTTACAGGAGGATCAGGAGCCCGTCCTGGGCTTAACGGAAGATCAGGAGCCCTTCCTGGGCTTAACGGGGGAACAGGAGCCCGTCCTGGGCTTAACGGGGAATCAGGAGCCCGTCCTGGGCTTAACGGAGGATCAGGAGCCCGTCCTGGGCTTAAAGGAGGATCAGGGGCCCGTCCTGGGCTTAAAGGAGGATCAGGAGCCCGTCCTGGGCTTAACGGGGGAACAGGAGCCCGTCCTGGGCTTAACGGGGGAACAGGAGCCCATCCTGGGCTTAACGGGGAATCAGGAGCCCTTCCTGGGCTTAACAGAGGATCAGGAGCCCGTCCTGGGCTTACAGGAGGATCAGGAGCCCGCCCTGGGCTTAACGGAAGATCAGGAGCCCGTCCTGGGCTTAACGGAGGATCAGGAGCCCGTCATGGGCTTAACGGGGGAACAGGAGCCCGTCCTGGGCTTAACGGGGAATCAGGAGCCCTTCCTGGGCTTAACAGAGGATCAGGAGCCCGACCTGGGCTTACAGGAGGATCAGGAGCCCGTCCTGGGCTTAACGGAAGATCAGGAGCCCTTCCTGGGCTTAACAGAGGATCTGGCATAGGTGAATTGGAAACCCCCTCATTTTGACCCATTTGGCGCTCCACATTTTGCTCCCTCGTGGTGGGCAGTGTCGCCGGCTCTCGCACCTGGTCTGACGGGTTGCTCTCTGGCTCTCCGTCATTGGTGGGCTCGGGCTTATGCCTCGTACCGTGGGGAGATTGTAGGCTGGGCTCTGGGTCCAGAGTGGACCTGGCGAGATCCTCCATTGGGCCGACCGTGAGAGGTGACCCATTTCTCACCAGATTCCACTCTATAAAGGCGGCGAAATCCTCCCGAGGACCATCTTCGGGCGACAACGCTCTGCACCTTTTATCACGCCAGCCTGAACTCCAGGTGCAGAGCGTTGTCGCCCGAAGATGGTCCTCGGGAGGATTTCGCCGCCTTTATAGAGTGGAATCTGGTGAGAAATGGGTCACCTCTCACGGTCGGCCCAATGGAGGATCTCGCCAGGTCCACTCTGGACCCAGAGCCCAGCCTACAATCTCCCCACGGTACGAGGCATAAGCCCGAGCCCACCAATGACGGAGAGCCAGAGAGCAACCCGTCAGACCAGGTGCGAGAGCCGGCGACACTGCCCACCACGAGGGAGCAAAAAGCGCGTGGTCCGGGTAGCTGGTGGCATTAGCTAGGAAGAGAAACCGTCTCGTATGGTCCTCGAGAGACAGTCCCTCCTGCTCCAGCAGGAGGAGGAGGTATTCGGGGCGATAGAGGGGATCCATGACACACTACGGAAAGAAAAAGACTGTGAAAAAACGGAAAACAAAACGGAGGGAAAACACGCAGTTTTTTAAACTTTTTCAGGTCGGGTCTTCTGTCACGGCTTACGCTGCTGGAAGGAACACGAAGCCGAGGGATAAACGAAACAAGGATTTATTAACTCAAACATAGGCAAGGTAAGTAGCAAAATAACAGGTGGCAAGAGGCAAGTGGCAAGTAACAGGTGACAAGTAGACAAGTTCACACGTAGACGAGTAGACGAGTAGACCCGACAAAACAGAACTGAAAGGACAAGGCATTTATACAAAGGATAATTGGGAAAACACAGGTGGATGGCATGACTTAATTAACAGGGACAAAAACACACAAAATGAGTCCAGGTGTGTGACACATACATGTCGCGGGAAATAAAAATGCCCAGCATCTTTTACTTTGCTGTACTTTGTTGATAGTAAAGCTGTTACTGTAGGGAAGTTGTATTTATTTATAGACTAAGTGCCTTTAGTGCTTTTTGTAATGGACCCTATGCCTACTCTCTTGTTCTCTCTCACTAACTCTCCCTTAATTTTTTCGATATTCACTAACAAGACTTCCGGTTTACTTTTCAAAATTTTCTATTTTTTCAAACAAGTTAATTGAAAACTATTCAAATAGTGTATATAGTTATTTAAAAACTATTTAAATAGTATGTGTACTGTCCAATAGTCCTAGGCTACTAGTGTTTTCACCAACAATAAATGGTTATATTTTTTATCTGTTAATATTTTTACACACAGTAGCAAGGTGCTCTTATAGCATATATATATATATATATATATATATATATATATATATATATATATATATATATATATATATATAATTTTTTTTTTTTGTTTTTTTTTTTTTGCGTGTGTGTGACCCATAAGTATGCCAATATATGCATTGCATTCAATGATGCAATGATGTGATGCCATGACGGATTTGATTGCACTGCAAAAAAATATTTTCTTGCTTAGATTTCTTGTCTTGTTTTCAGCCAAAATATATATATATTTTTAATCAATTTTGTAGACCCCATTGGCAGATTATTTTGCTTGTTCTAAGCAAAAACTCACAATTATTTTACTTCTCTAGAAAATCCTTCTTGATTTAACAGTTTGTAGATATTTTGGTTGGAAACAAGACAAAAAATCCATGTAAGAAAAGCATTTTTTTGCATTGTGGTCGACACTGCTCTGGTAAACTGGGGATTTCTGACTAGTCGGTCACACACACACAGATCAAGAATTCCCGGGCAACCCATGCAGAACGCTTGTTTATTAAATTTTCATGTTGTTGAGTGCTAAAAAGGCAACTTTTCTATCACTTTTCCACTCACACTCACATCATGTAAGCGGATGCCCTGTTTCTATAATCCCAGTATTAACAAGAATCTCATGAAAACCTATACTAATACCTTCAAGACCATGAACTACAGCCAATAACATTATACTGAGTCACTTGGTAACTGGTGTCTCAAAGAAGGTCAACTGTTCTTAACTTTTTTGTGCAAACATGAAATGGCTACTGCCTGGTTGTAATTATTAACCCATCAATACAGTGCTTAGTCACAAAAGTTTAGTGTTAGAAGAACAGATGAGTCTATTCACATCTCAAAGTAAATAGGTTCATAATGCTCTGAACCAACTCACACAATTAAATCTAACAATTCATGAGGGAAGGTAAAAAAATAAACAGGTTTAAAATAGACAGGGAACACCAACAGAGGCCCAGGATGAGCTCAATTTTTAAATATTTCAGCAAGGACTTCCAAGTGAGCTATTTTAAGCTTCAATTCATAATTTAATGCTCACGTTTTTTTTTTCTCCCTGAAACCTTGAAACCTTCCTCATGCTAAGAAAAAAGGAGAGGAACAAGAAAAGATGATCCGATGTTTGTCTTTTCAACAAACTGATCTTAGTAAGACACATTATCTTTTTATAAGGACTTTCTTCCGCAGCCAAGCTACTGTTCTGAGGGAGTCTGGCAAGAGGCTGTCCTTAACAACTGAACCAGTTTCATTAGTCTAGAAGGAAACATGGCTGCCATTCTCATACTCTCAGCTTTATTACAGTGGAAAGAAACAACGAGGGCTAGCACATTTTGCTACAATTATGCAAATTAAACATACAGTTTATGTGGAATCTAAAAAAGCATTGACTTGGAATATGCAGGTTTTGTATTGTCAGACTGCTCAAACTGCTCAAGAATAAAATGTGCTCTTCTCTTTACAACCGATTGAATTGTGTATTGTGTGTACATTAGCCCATGTCATATTCATCTCCATCATCATCTTTTATACAAAGTCCTGTTTTTCTCCTTTACCTGTTGCCTGTGTTGTATTGGGTTGATCTGGCCTACTTATGGCCTCTGTTGTGGTCTGTGTGGCTGCAATTTATTCTTCATTGTATCTTGGCTCTGAGGGCCTATCTGATCCTAACCTTTGAATAATCCTAAAGCCTCTTTTTTGGGATTCTCTGAATGGAGCACATGAATGGTGTTATTCCCTTCATTTTGGTTTTGCAGAGCCCACAAACTCAGCTAGTATTAAAGCAAGACACTGTTCTGGACAAGGAGTTCAAAGGAGAAATAATACATATTGTGACAGTTTGTAAATAAATTGTCGTTGGTTGGCGCTAAAAGGTTACTCTTCTATTGAGCTGAAAATAGCATACCACCACCTACACTAAACCTAACCGATACAGTTAACAAAAGCAAATGTAAGATAACTTATTTGCTGAAGCAACTTTTTAGCTTTAGCCCTTTTATCATGACTTATGTTTCACGGGACTCCTAAACACTCCATATCACAAGTGCAGCACTTTACCAGGTGAGCTACTGAGCAAGTTTACTACATCAGAAAAGCCAAACAACCAGAGCTTGTTATGTGATGCAAACATCATAATGTATGCTTATAATTATGCAGTATTCTTTTCAGTCATATCACTTTATTGTGCAAGGAACCATGCAAAAATAAGTATTTTACATTAATCAGTAATCTGCCCTGCAATCTTAATTTCTTAGAAAAAGAATCAGAATTGTTTGTGTTTTACTGCCACTAGTGTTCGTTTCAGCTGAAAACTGCAGTCAATAATATTTATGGAAACATAGTTCTTTGTAGTTTTGCCAAAAACGTTGGTAGATGCACATTTTCCGATGTGCCGAAATGTAAGACATTTTTAGATTCAGTAGGTTCATTTTTTTTAAGGAGGAAATCCCAAGAACATAATCTCTAAAGGAGCTCTGAGGAGGAAGTAGAGGTTTGTCTGTAGAGGTCTGGGTTTTCATTTTAGTTCTGCTTGTGTTTAAGCTTTCAGCATTTTTATCATAACTTTGCATATTCATATACAAATGTGTGTGATCATGTAGCATGTGATGGCACATACTACGTGACTTGAGCAGGTGCTGCATTCCCACATCACCTCTCAATGATTAGCTCTGACCTGTTGTCAAAGCTGCCTGAAACAGTTTGAGCAGCTTGATTACAGCATTTTATCTGTCCCAGCTGGCCTGTTCTCAGCTAAGATTGAGATAACCCGAGTCACCGATCAAAAAATATACCAATATAATATCTCAGACCAGCATTTGATCATATACTAATGCAGACAAACATACAGTTACACAAAAATAACACAAACACACACGGGGGGTCCCTCTGGAGTCAGTAGCCACATTTCTCTACTAAATATCAATGGGCATAATGGGTTTAACTGGTTAAAATTAAGCATAATTTAGAAAATATGTGTGCTCTGTGTCATCTATAAGTGACGCTGTGTCACAAATTGCGTACTGCCGGAGTAGGTGCTACATTTGATGAAAAACATTGAAAAAGAAGATGTACGTGGCCTCTTCATGGCCTCATGGGATAGTAAAGTGTCAATTGAATACACACATCAAAATCTGGGTGCTTTTCTACTGCTTTTTTTTCAATACTATGTATTTGAATATAGTACTCTTTTGCCATACTTTATAGTATAGAACTATATATTTAAATGCAGTGTGACTACTAAGATTTAAATGTAATACAATATGGCCCTGAGGGTGATTTTTCACCTGTATGAACTACTTTAATTTTTAATTTACTTTGGTTTATATTAATCCTAACTATTTAGGCCTAAAACAGGGAACGCACTTTAGAGTACATACTGTTAATTTAACATACTTCTATACATATTTAATATATTTTGATCAGAATTTCAATTTGACGAAAAAGGATAGTTCACCTAAAACTGAACATTGTGTCATCCTTGAGTTATATATATCATACAAACCTGTATGAGTTTCTTTCTTCTGATGAACACAGAGAAAATATTTTGAGGAATATTGGTGAGTTACTGCTAGCCACTGTCATCCATAGAAATTTCCCCCATTCCATAGAAGTGATGGGTTATCAATATTCTTCAAAATATCTTCTTTTGTGTTTAGCAGAAGAAACTCATATAGTTTGGAACAACTTGAGAGTGAGTAAATGATGACAGAATTTTTGGGTGAACTCTACCTTTAATAGTGAAGAGAACACCGCATTTGAGAGTGCATGCAGGATTAATTAAGATTACAGTAAATCTGTATCCATATTTTTCACATCGGTTTGCCATTACTACACTGTGAACTTTAGAGCGAGTAACATATGGACAAACAGATATTGAGACAAACGGTTCATTTTGAACCATGCAGCTCCTGTCAGCACGTTCAGTATTGAAATACCCCACTGCCACACATTTCTAGATGTGGCTGGTGAGTCGTGTTGTAGTGACGCCTGTGACTTAATCACCGCATGGTCAAAGCTATAGATTACCATTTCCGTTGCAGATTAGTCGTCATATGAAAAAATTACATAACCTTGCCTCAATTTTCTATCACGTCATTTCCGTCAGAAGAGTAACTGTGAGGGAATACCATGGAATACACGAAACGCAAGAGCCATCACTAGCGCTCGACATCAGGTCCTTCTTTAAATAATTCATGCCGACGAGAGGGAAAGAGTGCTTGTCACATGAGAAGAAATAGTATTTTAGATCTCAAAACACACGATAGTGGCTACAGTCGCAACTTTTAGTTATATCTTTAAAATACACATTTTTAGTTGGTAGTCGTCCTCACATGGATCGGCTGAGCCACGCGAAACAATCGCGAGCCAGTCATGAACCACACCCCAGTTGTAAAGCGGCGAAAGACTGTAGACTATTTCTTTTCCAGATTGTTGAACTCTTATATTGTCCACGGACATAAAACATACGTTTTGGCTTCCCTGTTGTTCAAACTATGCGTGTTTTCTTTCTTCACACACCAGCGCGCAAGCCTAATACAATAGCCCTTCGCCAAGTTATCATTTACTCTGTGTTTCACCTCATGAAAGAGAGTTAGGGCTCTTGCTTAAGGGTGAAGAGCACCTTGTGTTGCTCCCGGAGGTGCATCGGGTGGAGTGGGGTGTGACACGCAGTTGCGAAGTATGATTCATCCTCGCGCTCTGTCACGCCCCATCTCCCCGTCTGCTTTCCATGGTGCACCTGTAACTCGCCTGACCTCAAATCTAGCTAATTTCTATTTACACGCTGCTGTTAAAACCAAGCTATACAAAGCTCATCTGTTACATAGACTCCTGATTTCTATGCAGTAGTGGCCACTGCAACCTGACGCTTTATCCAGCAAATGACACTTGAAGACGCGCGCGTTCTTAAACTGCAAAAGCACTACGATTTTAGGGAGTCATTAATCACACGTTATGGGTAGTGAAAGGTCATGACTCAGGGGAAAGAGAAAGTGTCGAAAACGTCTGTGGATGCACAAAGGAAATCGTCCAGTCCTTACTTTAGCATGGCTTGTTCCTTCTCTTCTTCCTCCCTTTGCCGAACCATCACTGCCATGATGACTTTCCTTTCCTCCTCCGTGAGGTGACTCAGGTCCGGCATATCGGGCATGGGAGCCGGCACGGTGGGTGGGCGAGGGCCGCTTTGGGCCCCTACCGAGGCGGACATCTTTTGCCCCGCTCCCAGGCGTATCTATTGGCAGTATCCCGAGCGCTGGAGCCACACCTCACGACATGGTCCACGGATAGAGCAATGGTCTTTGAGAATAGTGCAAATCTCGCATGGTTTCAGGAACCCACAACTGTGCTTTTGTTTCTCTTCGTGTTTTTTTTTTCAACCCACCCCTCCTGTTTTCTCGCTACCCCACCCCCCGCCTCTCCCCTCCACCTCCAGTTACGGGAAGCCCATCATCTCTACGCCCGGAGACGACGCAAACAGAGGGACTCCGGCATTAGCTAGCAGATCTGTGATTTCCCCCTTCACTGAACCGGGGGCTCGGTATTGGGCGACGACAAAGGCGGAGTCCGTCTCTTTCCCACTGATCTCTCTCTCTCTCTCTCTCTCTCTCTCTCTCTTTCTCTCTCGCTCTCTCTCTCTCTCTCTCTCTTTCGTCGCTCTCAGATTAAAAAAGAAGAGTCAATGGAAATGCAGATCCGCGAGCGCGTGTACCACTCTCACCCACCGACCGCATGCTTACTCATATGTGAAATGGGCAAAAAAGCATCTGTATCAGAGTCATATGTGTGTGCTCGAACGCGCACACCTTGCTCGCGTCTCTGTATTTTTAGGAGTAGCCTATCTGGTACTAATTCAGTGCGCGCTCTCGTCAGGCTATTTTTAGAATCGCTCCCGCGCACCTCTTAAATACAATCAATTCGTCTGTTTTGTCTGACTGAGGAATGTCTGTAATTAAATTATCCGCGAAAGTCACATGTGTGCATGGCATAAATCATCTCTAGACATCTTTTTTTTTTAAGAAGGCTACTTGAGCCCAGATAGTCTAAGTAACTGTAAAATTGAATGCGTAGTCGAGATGAAACCAGGTTTTTAGAATAAAAAGAAAATCCAATAATAATACAGTTTATATTATGTATTTCGTAAAATGGAGATGATTTACATGTAACGTAAGTGAAAACTGCAGTTGTTTTCAGAACCCTGGACAGCGACACGTGACGCAGAATTTCACTACACTAAAAAAAAGTGTTAGCTTGCAATTAAGTTGTTGTTGTTGTTTTTTTATTAGTATGACTGTTTACTTTTATCTTTTTTACTTCTTTTTGCATCACTGAAACTGTATTTTCCTGTTTTTCATTCTAAAGCTGCTTTGAAACAATCTGAATTGTATAAATAACCTATTTAAAGATGTCGTGACTTTTTTCCATGGACAATGAAAAGACAAATCTTTGTAGAATCTTTATAGCCCTTTATCATACAAAAGAGACGGTTCATAGTTACCACATCTGTCAAGCTCCAAACATCTGGATTGTTCTTCAAATCCCTATTCAGCACGTCAGAGCTTTGGGCGAGGTTTGACATCACAGATGACACGTCACTGATTTTCATATGGTGCGGTAACTGCACATAATGCAGCGGTTTTCATATACAGAATGGAGAATGATATTTGAGAACCGTCATGAAAGAAAAAAAGTTTTTAAAAATAGGACTTTAAAAATAGCGCACACATATGGACATTTCAGGGTGGTAAATTAACTTGCGCCACCTGCCAAGTTCAGGTAGTTTGAGCCTGTCCTCCAACAAAAAACGACCATAGGTCGTTTGTGCAAGCACCTTATTACGACCGAGCAGCAACCTCCCGCTCTCTCTAGTGAAGCCAATAAGGAAGTGACTAAAACTGCAATTCATCGACTGGCCGCTTGAGCCCCACGTTAAAATGGCCAACTTTACAGCAGAAAAAAACATGTTTTCAGCCTGGTGCAAAAAATGATTATGGTCTATATAGCTAATTTTGCCCTTCATGACAACTGTAAGGGGGGTGAATTTTTTTATAACTCATCCGTTTAAATTATATTAAGCCTTAAAGTTCTGCATAATTAAGGGCGTGGTCACTTGAGTGACAGGTGAATTGCCACTGCTGTCACAGCCGTCGCGCTAGGTGGGCGTGGCTTCAGCAACCAGCTCCCGCCCTTTTGCCCAAGATGCCAAGATGGCGACGGCTCGCTCTGCACACTTTAGGCTTCAAAAACTCTCTTCAGGAGTCTACGGGTGACGTCACGGACACTACGTCCACGTTTTTATACAGTCTATGATTACGACCTATATTTAGGTTTTAAAGTTAAGCGCCCTCTAGCGGGCGTAAAAGATAATGACAGTATCGCGTTGCGTCTGTTGTCATGAAATGACGTATAACGTCATTACCAATCAAAACGCATGTTTATTTAAATGCAACGTGTGGGCTTTTTACACCGATCTCACAGTATTTCCTACATATTTTACTAGGCGGTTTATTCGTTCGAATGACCACACCTAACCCCAACCCTAAACCTAACCCTCACAGAAATCATGCTAAATTATGATTTATTGAGCATATACATTTTCGTGCACATCCGTTCCCTTGGGTCGAACCCATGATAGCATGATTACATATCAAGGTATAACGCAATAATCTACCAACTGAGCTACATGAAACGCAAATCAGAGTGCAAATATAAAAGTACAAAACATTAATATGAAAACAACCTTTTGCCGATACGGGCGCAATTGTAGTATACGATGGGTAGTATTTCTGGGATTTGGACAAACGACCTATACAAGCGGTTGGAGGACAGGTTGGGTAGTTTTTTTTTTGTTTTGTTTTTTACATTTTTTATCCAGTGTTTGTTATTTAATTGTTATTATAATGGCAAATTATTTTTCTAGGATTTACCTTTTTATTATATGAATATGTTCCATGAGGTAAATTTATAATGCTAATAAAGCCTCCACACAAAAAAGTCAGTAAACAGCCATGATTGGCCAATATCAGTACTGCGCCCTGTTTAATCCCAAATTTTTCCCAGACATGAAAATCATATATATGTCACGGTTCATGAATGCATTGTTTCCTGCTTGCCTCATGTTTACGTCATGCTGATAGTTTGATGTGGGCGTTACCGCTGATCATTAGTGATCAACGGCAGCTGCATCTAATTCCAATAGCCTACTTAATGCCCTGTCTTTCGCCTCTTGTTTGTCAGATCGTTGTTTGAGGTCCTCGGTGCTGCATGTCTTTCTTCCTCCCATTCAGCGTTCATTCTTGTGGGTCTGTTCTGGTTCCGTGTTTCACTGTGGATTACTTCGTCATCACCTGGACCTTTCATCATCCTCACCATCTCACGTGTCCTGTGCTGTCATCGAGGTCCCTGCGCCACCCGCCATCAGCTGAAGCCTTTCTCATTCATTTCTGTCAATAAACAGTTACTTGCATTTTGCTTCCTGTCTTCAATCCCTGACAATATAATGATGGCCCTCATACATAATGTGTTATTAGTAACCCTTTGAAATAATCAATCATTATCTTTTGATTTATTTTTATTCATTTTATATATTTTTTGGAAGTGTTTTTTTGGAAAATTGTGTTTTATGTTCGGTCACAATTGTAACCGGTGGGATAATGTGTGTAATAACCAGTGTTGGGGAGTAACTAGTTACATGTAACGGCGTTACGTAATTTAATTACAAAATAAATGTAACAGTAATCAGTTACAGTTACTAAGAAAAAATGAGTAATTAAATTACAGTTACTTATGAAAATTGTAACGATTACAAAGAGGATTACATTTGAATATTTACACACATCCACATACAGCTTATTTCTTTCCCAAATTGCACTAAGACATATGACCCATAATCACCGAGACGCGGAAAACACATTCGTAGAATCCAGTCATAAAAATGAAATTCAGCCTATAACGCGGACGCAATATGCCACATTTTGGACGAATAAATCAAAAGTAGGTCAGTACACTTGAATCAAAACCCGATATGGACTGATGTCTGTGAATAGTAATCCGCAAAAAGACTGAATATGAATTCTGCACGTTCTGCGTGTCTGTGGAAATCAGGCGCTGACTGGACATCGGGAGAACCGGGACTATTCCCGGTGGCCTGGCAGACGATTTGGCCTTCTACTTTAATATTGTTATTGTATAATTGCAGGCCGAATATACTAAAGCGATTATTTCCGAATCCGCCATTCGATAATTAAATCTCTAATAAATCATGAATCGGTTAGTCGTGACTGGCAATGGTTGGGCTCGCGCGCTCTCCGCGCCACCGCCGAACGGTTTGGATCAGACTCCGAGTAATCAATGCGAGAGAGAGAGACCGGAGTGAACTGTGTAAGCGCACAGCTGGAGCAGAGAAGCGACACTTCTGTTCAGGGTTTCAGGTGCAGGTCAGTTTCATCTGTAAAGATGCTAATGTAGTTTTGTCTTTGTTTACTTAGTCAAGCAGCAGCAGCACATTGCTCGCAATCACTCAAAATACTGTATAAACGACGTCATTATTATCTTTTGTAATGTTACAGTAGTAAGTTAGCAGACAAATCATCATATTTTATCATAGGTTTAGGGGGAGCTAGTGGATACAAAAACACAACCCTTAGGAAAATTAATGTAGCCTATGGTATGGCACTAACCGTGGTTTAACTATGGAATTTGTAGTAAAAATAAATACAAGTGGTAATTCATTTGCCAAAAAAACAAAATTGCACTTACAAAACATGGTAAAAGTCAAATAAAAACCTTCAGTATTAAAGTCATGAGAGAGATGGATGGATAATGGAAGTGAAGGTGCAGTTCAGGAGAGAACTCTTAATTACGTTGCATGTCCCCGACCTAAGGATTCACATTTTTTCATGTCAGGTCCAAAAAAATAATAATAGGGTTGTCCATGTTTCAGAATGGGTTGTGGGTGTATGAGTGGGAGATTTCCCAGCCTATTTTTTTCCCAGTCCGCCCCTCATGGAAATTAATCTCTAGAAAAGTCACTTCATGAGCATTTTTTACTTGTTTTGAGAAACTATCATCATATCATATACAAAGAGACAGCAGTGTTTCAAAAAGACACCAATGTTTCAGGAGTTTAGTACACAAAATAGGACACATGCTTATTAGATAACCGTACTTGAGTTGATGTATATGCTTTTATCTTTTTATTAACTATTTTTCCCCAAACCATTGTTAGATGCAGTTAGATGCCTGTAGTTATGCAAAGATTTGGTTTAAAAACAGTATCTATAAACTAGTTCTTTTGATTTTAAATCTGCTTTGAACTTCAGATCAATCTCTAAGTAAAAGGCACTACTAAAGTCTGATTGTGTGGTGGATGTGTTCAAATGTGATCATCTTAATTTAAGTGATGAAGGATGGTGAAAGTCTGACAGTATTGAGCACTACTGTAAGGTTAAACCTGCATGGTGTAAAATGGTTGAAGATGATTAACAGTTGCAAATTAACATTCATTAGAAATTTATAAAAGTAATCAAAATGTACTCAAAAGTAATTAGTTACATTACTTTATTAAAGTAATTAAAAAAGTTACACTACTATTACATTTTAAATAGGGTAACTTGTAATCTGTAACCTATTACATTTCCAAAGTAACCTTCCCAACACTGGTAATAACATATATATTATGTTGAAATAACATATTTCTGCAGTCATAAAAATTGTTAGAAATCTTAGCCCAACTGTTTGATGACCACACTCAACAAGACTAAATATATGTGTTTGCATACATGAATACTATACACCCTAAAGATCATGTGTACCAAAAACCTTTGTTAAGACACTTAAGTTGTCAGGATCCTGCCCTGACAGTATTGTCTGTCCTGTCTTTGTTTATTGTTTCTTTGTTTATTTTGTGCCTGAGCACATAGCTGTGTCTTTGCTTGTGTTGGCCATGTGCTCCTCTCGTCCTGCCTCCTCGTTTTCAATCACCACATCCCCTTGTTTAGTCCTTGTTTGTACAGTTGTGTTCACCTGATCCGAGTGCTCTGTTCCCTTTATATTGTGCTCATTTCCCTCTGTTCTTTGCTGGTTTGTTTTGTGTGTGCCTTCTGCTTGCCAGTCTTTTGATCTGTGTCTATCTCTTGTCTCTCATGTTGTCTTGTCTTTGTGTGTGTCTGTGTTGTTCCTGCCCTGCTTCCTGAGTCCTTCCTTGTCGCTGATTCTTCTGACCTGATGGACATATCGGTGCTTCAAGAGTTACTATCCCCAGAATCAAGCCTGTGGTTCCTTGAGTTGCTACCAAGTCTCCTTTTGCCACAGAGTCGGAGCTACCCCTGTCCCCGAACAGCCTGTTCTCCTGTCATGTACCCAGCCCTATTGTGTGGACTGTCTTCCTGCCTCATCTGTTTGTTCTCATTCTTGTTAATAAACTTTGTTCTCCCCGTTCATTCTGCATCTGGGTTCTCCTTTGCCAAATCCTGACAGAACTACCCTTTAGTTTTGGAGCTTTGATCCAGCCATCATCTTCTCAAGGTCCAAACAGGAAGTAAACTGCTCTGGTCATGTGACAATTTGGACTAATCATGTGAAACTGCACATATTTAACCCTCTGGGCTTCTTCGTAAATGGGTTACACTTAGCTTCCTCCGGGTCAAAAAAGACCGAAGCCTTAAAAATGTAACTTTTTTTTTCCCAGGAAAACCAATCAAATATATTTTTGTTCAATAATATTTTTTGTATATTATTTAGAATTTTTAAAGATTTTTATGATACTTTGCATTAATTATATATTTTTTATGAGCAATTTTTTCCATTAGAATTAATATATATATTTTTATTTTATTTTAATTTTAATTTTTTTTCAATAAATGCACCATTGCACATCAAAATAGAGTGCAGGCCTAAAATAAAAAAAAATTCAAGTGAGAAGAGCGCCATCCAGTGGCTTTAAAATATAATAAATGTGTGTAATGTCCTGTAACCGCCTATAGGCTGCCATAGCTTTTTTTTATTTATTTTGTTTATTCCCATTTGGAAAGAAAAAAAATCGAATTACTAAGCAACCACTGAATGGAACAACACAATCTATATATCATTTTAAAGCTTAGGATCTCAGCTTTTTAATGCATCTAATCACATTTATTAACTCTTAACGAGTGCTGAGTAATCCCTCTAAAACCGAGTGTACCGCCAGCAGGCGCCACCTAGCTGCGAAAATAT
This sequence comes from Carassius carassius, assembly GCF_963082965.1. NCBI lineage: Eukaryota > Metazoa > Chordata > Actinopteri > Cypriniformes > Cyprinidae > Carassius > Carassius carassius. Next base: position 21,740,557 of record NC_081761.1, read on the forward strand.
TCATTACCATATTTTTCAAAAATATTGCCTTGATTAACACAAAGTTGATGTCATTTGAAAGCTTAGGGTATGACCTTTACAGTGAATGTATCCACTTTGAAAAAATCTTAAGTATTGCTGAGTTATTTGGTGATAAATACAATTTCTTTTTTTTTCATAATCTATAAAATAATGTACTGCAATGTGTCAAAAACATCATACAGCTCATGAAACATTCACAGATCATTGAAAATGGCACTTCATTTTTTACAGCATATTATTACAATTACAATGAGCCTAAAATTAACATAATCTATTGCTTTTATGACTAGATATTCTTCATGGAGAAACAATTGCCCATGAGGGGGCGTCAAAGACTGTACAAAAAGGCTATCTCTGTTCCAAATGCTGTAACTTTTGATTCCTTTATCCAAATTATTATTATTTTTTATCCAGATGCAGCTAACATGTAGGGGGACTTCACTAAAAAAGAATTTTCCTCCTACCTTATTTCCTTCCTGAGTTATTCCATGACAAATAAGAAAGATATGCAAAATCATAATACAAATTATATATATATTTTGTCTTTTATCCGCAATTTCTCTGCAGGACAATGTCTAAATGTAATCTAATTTATATTTTTGAAAAATTTAAAAAGAGTTCTTTCAAACGATACCTACCTTTTGACTCTCCTTGCTATAGTTTTGGAGTTATTATGATTATATAGTAAAATATAGCAAAATTTGCTGTTTCAGTCTTACCAGTTAATTTCTCTGTGTGTGTGTGTGTTTGTGTGTGTGGGTGTGTGTGTGTGGGGGGGAGGGTGTCTTATTTGCACTCTTGATGTTTTAGAGTGTCACCCCTTCATTGCTGTACACTTTTTTTCTGCACAGTGGCTGATCTGTAGTTTGTACCACCAAAGTTTCTCTGAGTTTTCGGATTTTCTTGTATTTCCCATTCATTTCCTATGTGGGTCATTTTTGACCCGTAGGAAGCTAAGTGTGCAATTTTTTTTTACGACCCTTTAACATATCAGAATCATCTCCTTGATTTTTTTGTGTGTTCACATAGGTAATACAACAAAAGTCACCAAGTTTCATCCCCCTCCGATGAAGCAAAAAAATTTAAAAATTTAAAACGTACATGGTTTCGGTCTTTTTTGACCCGAAGAAGCCCAGAGATCCTTTATTTTTTCCATATTTGCAGGAAGTGCACTAAAACATTAGTCGGTAAGGTTTTAGAGCTTTATAAATGAAAAACTTTTTTATGGTCAGTATTGTGACGAGTGGGATTAAATGGGTTCAGTAAATTATTATTATTATTTTTTTAACGCAAAATTTATGAAACTTAAGATTGGTTTGTGATGTAGCTGCTCTCAGATTCAGAACCATAGATGCTTGCTTCACCTTTCAACAAGTTTCTTTGCATACTCTTCATTACACTGTGCTTCATTTATAATACAATCTGCAGCCAAATTCTCTGAACAAACATCTAATCCTCTAACGTGATGCAGAACTTAGCTGGGTTTTACCTGGAAGTGACGATTATATGATGTATATGTGCCTTTCTGCTGTTGGTTTTAATATTAATGAGGTAAATCCACACTTTGCATGAAGAAGTGTTAGCAAATTCTTGAGCAGCAACAACAGTACCTTATATGCCATTGTTGTGTACAAACCCAATTCCAAAAAAGTTGGGACACTGAACAAACTAAGTAAAAAAAGGAATGGAATAATTTACAAATCTCATAAACTTATATTTTATTCACAATATAATATAGATAACATATCAAATGTTGAAAATGAGACATTTTGAAATGTCATGCCAAATATTGGCTCATTTTGGATTTCATGAGAGCTACACATTCCAAAAAAGTTGGGGCAATAAGAGGCCGGAAAAGTTAAATGTATATATAAGGAACAGCTGGAGGACCAATTTGCAACTTATTAGGTCAATTGGCAACATGATTGGGTAGAAAAAGAGCCTCTCAGACTGGCAGTGTCTCTCAGAAGTGAAGGTGGGCAGATGATCAACAATTCCCCCAATGCTGCGGTGAAAAATAGTGGAGCAATATCAGAAAGGAGTTTCTCAGAGAACAATTGCAAAAAGTTTGAAGTTATCATCATCTACAGTGCATAATATCATCCAAAGATTCAGAAAATCTGGAACAATCTCTGTGCGTAAGGGTCACGGCCGGAAAACCATACTGGATGCCTGTGATCTTCGGGCCCTTAGACGGCACTGGATCACATACAGGTATGATACTGTAATGGAAATCACAACATGGGCTCAGGAATACTTCCAGAAAACATTGTCGGTGAAAACAATCCACCATGCCATTTGCCGTTGCCGGCTAAAACTCTATAGGTCAAAAAAGAAGCCATATCTAAACATGATCCAGAAGCTCAGGCGTTTTCTCTGGGCCAAGACTCATTTAAAATGGACTGTGGCAAAGTGGAAAACTGTTCTGTGGTCAGACGAATCAAAATTTGAAAACTGGGACGCCATGTCATCCGGACTAAAGAGGACAAGGACAACCCAAGTTGTTATCAGCTATCAGTTCAGAATTCTGCATCTCTGATGGTATGGGGTTGCATGAGTGCATGTGGCATGGGCAGCTTACACATCTGGAAAGGCACCATCAATGCTGAAAGGTATATCAAAGTTCTAGAACAACATACGCTCCCATCCAGACGTCATCTCTTTCAGGGAAGACCTTGCATTTTCCAACATGACAATTCCAGACCACATACTGCATCAATTACAACATCATGGCTGTGTAGAAGAAGGATCCGGGTACTGAAATGGCCAGCCTGCAGTCCAGATCTTTCACCCATAGAAAACATTTGGTGCATCATAAAGAGGAAGATGCGACAAAGAAGACCTAAGACAGTTGAGCAACTAGAAGTATTAGACAAGAATGGGACAACATTCCTATTAGTCTAGATGGAAATAGGGGTCCACGCGCACCCCCCGGCTTTTTTTGTGCCACTTGATTTTTTAAAATCCTTAAAGTGTCTATTTTCATAATCTGCCAGGTACCAAGCTGAAATAATGTCCCAAAGGGTTCTTTTTAACCCTTTGCTGCACCCGACCGGAACCCGAAAAATCAAAAAATGATATAGAAAGTGGCATAACATTAGAAGTAAACAACATACAGACACAAATGAACACATTTTCCCATACAATTCTGGCCCCAGGAATTTATTGGAATGGTTATTTTTGATATTTGACAACATATTGACCTTATTTCTAGACAAAAATTGCAAGATATGGACAAAAATGTGTAGAGGATTAACTATTTTTTTGTTTTCTCAAGCGCATAGGGTGATTTATTTTCCACAACCTGTTATTTCTTTATCATTCAAGTGTCTATTTTAAGATTAAATTTGGTACCAAGCTGAAATAATGTCAGAAATGCTTTATTTTTAACCCTTTGCACTGAACCCGAAAAATCTAAATATGATGGCATAACTTTTGATGTAAACATCTCACAGAGACAAATGGACAAACTGTCAAGCTGTCTGGTCTCTGTTTCCCTGGGTGTCCACTAGTGGTCTCACTTCCCCATAGGCACCTCACCGCAGGCACTACAATTCCCACAAAGCCTTGTCCCTTCATCACGGTAATTGCACACCTGTTAATTACACTCAGGTGTCTTCACTTTCATAGTCATTATCCTGCCCATATAATCCGGTCTGTTTCCAATTGTCGTCATGGAGTCCTTACTTTTCGTCACCTAGTTTCCTCGCGTTTCCTAGTCCTTGAGTTCCTGTTCTTGTTCCTGTTTGTTTGTTTGTTTCTGTTTGGATATTGTTGGTTACGACCCCGGCTTGTTTTTGACCCTGATTTGGATTACCCTTAATAAAACCACACTGCACTTGGATCTTCCGTCTCCTGTGTTCCCGTTCGTGACAGAAGGACTCCATCATGCTAAGATCCAGCGGTGTGGGATTTCGTATAAGTTCCCCAGCCACCATAGAGGATCGGATGGGGAGACTTTCTAACCTAACCACTCTCCGTCAAACGGTTCCTGTTTACCCTCCAGTGTCGAGTCAGGTTCCCATTGACCCTCCAGAGTCGAGTCAGGTTCCCTTTGACCCTCCAGAGTCGAGTCAGGTTCCCGTTGACCCTCCAGAGTCAGGTCAAGTCACCGTTGACCCTCCAGAGTCAGGTCAAGTCACCGTTGACACTCCAGGGTCAGGTCAAGTCACCGTTGACCCTCCAGAGTCAGGTCAAGTCACCGTTGACCCTCCAGAGTCAGGTCAAGTCACCGTTGACCCTCCAGGGTCAGGTCAAGTCCCCGTTGACACTCCAGAGTCAGGTCAAGTCCCCGTTGACCCTCCAGAGTCAGGTCAAGTCACCGTTGACACTCCAGAGTCAGGTCAATTCACCGCTGACACTCCAGAGTCAGGTCAAGTCCCTGTTGACACTCCAGAGTCAGGTCAAGTCCCCGTTGACACTCCAGAGTCAGGTCAAGTCACCGTTGACACTCCAGAGTCAGGTCAAGTCACCGTTGACACTCATGAGTTAAGCACTACCACAGTAAGACCTCAGGAGTCAAGTCAAGTCACTGGTGATCTTCAAGGACAGAGTCAAGTCACTGGTGTTCTTCATGGACAGATTCAAGTCACCGGGGTTCTTCATGGACAGATTCAAGTCACCATTGATCTGCATGTGCAAAAGCAAGTCGCCAGTGATCTTCATGGACAAGGTCAAGTCACCAATGATCTTCATGGGCAAAGTCAAGTCACCAATGATCTTCATGGGCAAAGTCAAGTCTCCAATGATCTTCATGGGCAAAGTCAAGTCACCAGTGTTCTTCATGGGCAAGGTCAAGTCACCGACTATCTTCATGGGCAAAGGCAAGTCACCATTGATCTTCATGGGCAAAGTCAAGTCACCAATGATCTTCATGGGCAAAGTCAAGTCACCAGTGTTCTTCATGGGCAAGGTCAAGTCACCGACTATCTTCATGGGCAAAGGCAAGTCACCATTGATCTCCATGAGCAGAGTCAAGTCACCAATGATCTTCATGAGCAGAGTCAAGACACCATTGATTTTCCTGAATCCAGTCTAAACTCTGCGGAACTACCAGAGCTTCTCCACGTCTCTGCTGAACTACCAGAGCCTCTCCACGTCTCAGCCAAACTCTCTGAGCGCTCGACTGATCCTGTCGTGGCCACGGAGGCCACCCTTAACTTGTTCATGTTCTCTGTTTCAGACTTGCCTATCCAGACTTGCTCTCATGTATCATCGATCCCACTGTGGTGGTCCTCGGTGCCGCCCTGGGGGGCTCCTGTCTCTACTGTACGGTTGTGGTGGTCTTCTGCGCCGCCCTGGTTGGCTCCTGTCTCGACCGCATGGCTGTGGTGGTCTTCTGCGCTGCCCTGGTGGGCTTCTGTCTCGACCGCACGGTTGCGGTGGTCTTCTGTACTGCCCTGGTGGGCTTCTGCTTTGACCGCACAGACGTGGTGGTCTTCTGCGCCGCCCTGGTGGGTTTCTGACTCAAGTTCCAGTTCCACCTTGCTCCACCCTGGACTACTGCCCTGTCGGTTTGGCCCTGGGCCACTGAACTTTCTGTCCTTGCTGGACTTGTGTTTTGTTGTTTTGTTATGTTTTGTTTTTTGCCCTTTTCTCTCTGTTTCCCTCTATGGACCTGGCCCTCCGTCCCTCCCCCTGATCCTCCGCCGGTCCACCTCCCTCCTGGGCACCCTGTTTTTGTTTTGCACTTCTTGTCTCTGTTTCCCCATTTTTACCTGGCCCTCCGTCCCTCCCCCTGGTCCTCCGCCGCTCCACCTCCCTCCTGGTCTCTGTGTTCCTTGGTCTCTTCTTGGTTTCGGGTGGAGCATCTGGTAGCTGCTCCATGGAGGAGGGGGTAATGTCACGCTGTCTGGTCTCTGTTTCCCTGAGTCTCCACTAGTGGTCTCACTTCCCCATAGGCACCTCACCACAGGCACTACAATTCCCACAAAGCCTTGTCCCTTCATCACGGTAATTGCACACCTGTTAATTGCACTCAGGTGTCTTCACTTTCATAGTCATTATCCTACCCATATAATCCGGTCAGTTTCCAATTGTCGTCATGGAGTCCTTACTTTCCGTCACCTAGTTTCCTCGTGTTTCCTAGTCCTTGAGTTCCTGTTCTTGTTCCTGTTTGTTTGTTTGTTTGTTTATTTGTTTCTGTTTGGATATTGTTGGTTACGACCCCGGCTTGTTTTTGACCCTGATTTGGATTACCCTTAATAAAACCACACTGCACTTGGATCTTCCGTCTCCTGTGTTCCCGTTCGTGACACAAACAAATTGTTATTTGTCATGTTTTACAACATCTTGACCACCTGTGGTCAAAAAGAGCAAAACAAGTTAATTTGACAGCATTTTTATTATACTTAGCAGCCTGAAATGTTGTTTATTTTAACCGTTTACTTCACCTATCCTGAACCTGAAGATATTTAAAATAGTTTTACTTTTGAAGTAAACAAAACAAAGCAAATTAACTTAACAAATAAAAAAAAATAGAAAATACAGAAAAAAAATCCAAAAAGGTCCAAAAAGTTGACTGGGCATAAACTGCAAGTTTTTGAATTTTGGGGCTTTGCAGTTGACAGTTGGTGGCTGTCAGTTCGTACCTGCAGATCGCCATCTCCCACTGCTCTCTCTTTTGGAAAAATTTCAGTAAGTATTTGAAACTATAATTAAGATACACCTTTGTAGTCATAAATTAAAGTGAGTTTTTACTGTAATCACAGGCTTTTCAGAAATCAAATGTGTATTCTTGACTAGCAGTGTTGGTAGCTTAGTTGGTAGCTACTAGCTAAAGGTTTTTTTTTCATACATGCTTACCATGGGGAAAATTAAACATTGTAACACAGCTGAAGTGCCTCCAAAGAGGATTCGTTCCCTAACATGTATTTTACATGTCTCAACTCTTTCTGTGTATGGTAATTTTACCACACTCAACACATGGGGGGGTAAGCGAAAAGTTATCATATCTACACAGTATACGAGATATGAGACTCTGTGAAGACGTTAGTTCACCATACCACATGAGGGATATTTGTGAATAGATTCCATTGAAATTAGAGGACTTGTGTTTGGATTCAATTGGCTATCACCAATACTGCTATAAAAGGTTTACAGGGAAAATAGATCGTTTACAAGTGTCAAAGGCTTCTACATCTGGTGAATCATTATCATTGAAAAGGGACTCTGCGCCATGTAAAATCACTGTCAGTTCAATCTGAAGGAGCTCCAAGAAGGTATTCCTTCTTGTTTCCCAATCAGTGCATTTACTGCGTTTTCCACAAGGAACTGGAAAGTGATTGAACCTAGGGCACAGGAATTAAAGAAAGAGGCTCTTTATCGCAAGGTGCATGGCAAGGCCCTTTTGCAATGAGTATTATCCATCATGCAGAAACAACTTTAACACAGAGTACCAAACCCATGAGCGTGGAAGGGAGAGAGTAGAAAAGGCAACAGACAACGTTGACAGCCTGCAGGCCCAGAAGATAGCAGCACATAACAAGTCATATTGTGTGGTAAAGGATTACATTCTTAGGAATGTGACTGAGCAAAGAGGTTGTCCCAGCTAAGATCCATGTGCAACTTGTACATGAAGACATTGGAAAATCAAGGTTTAACTAATCCTGAATACCACAGTGAGAAATTGGCAAGACAGTTAAAAGGATACAAAGATATCTCTCATGAACTCACATTCTCCAAGGTGCAACAACATCGGTGTATTAAGTCGAACCTCGTATACAGCTCTAGCATTACTGTAGATGAAGCAGTTGGATGTGCATACAAACATGGAACAGCTGACCAACTTCAAGAAGCAGCATCCACCCTCCATTCTCACATTATAAAGGCATTCAAAGAGTCAAAGGAGCTACCATGGCCCCCGACAGCACAGGAGCTAGATGCTGTGAAGATGGACGTGCTTCTTCCAGAGCATCTTGTACAATTTCCGAGCTCATTGGAGACTGGGACACTGGGACACATAGTCGATATAAAAAACTGGATGACGAGTAATTTCTTACTGCTAAATTCTGAAAAAACAGAGGTGTTAATTATAGGACCTAAAAACTCTGCATTTAATAACCTAGAACACTGTCTAAGACTTGATGGCTGCTCTGTCAATTCTTCGTCATCAGTTAGGAACCTAGGTGTGCTATTTGATAGCAATCTTTCCTTAGAAAGCCACGTTTCTAGCATTTGTAAAACCTTGTAAACCTTTGTAAAGCATTTGCATTTTTCCATCTCAAAAATATATCTAAATTACGGCCAATGCTCTCAATGTCAAATGCAGAAATGTTAATCCATGCATTTATGACCTCAATGTTTTATTGGGTGGTTGTTCTGCACGGTTGGTAAACAAACTCCAGGTAGTCCAAAATGAAGCAGTAAGAGTTTTTACTAGAACCAGGAAGTATGACCATATTAGCCGGGTCCTGTCAACACTGCACTGGCTCCCTATCAAACATCGTATAGATTTAAAAATATTGCTTATTACTTATAAAGCCCTGAATGGTTTAGCACCCCAGTATTTGAATGAGCTCTTGTTACATTATAATCCTCCATGTCCACTACGTTTTCAAATCTCAAGCAATTTGATAATATCTAGAATATCAAAATCAACTGCGGGTGGCAGATCCTTTTCCTATTTGGCGCCTTAATTCTGCAATAACCTACCTAACATTGTTCGGGAGGCAGACACACTTGCAGTTTAAATCTAGATTAAAGACCGTTCTCTTTAACCTGGCTTACACATAACATACTAATATGCTTCTAATATCCAAATCTGTTAAAGGATTTTCAGGCTGCATTAATTAGGTAAACCGGAACCGGGAACACTTCCCATAACACCCGATATCCTTGCTACTTCATTAGAAGAATGCCATCTACGCTAATATTAGCCTGTTTCTCTCTTATTCCGAGGTCACTGTAGCCACCAGATCCAGTCTGTATCCAGACCAGAGGGTCACTGCAGTCACCTGGATCCAGTACGTGTCCAGACCAGATGGTGGATCAGCACCTAGAAAGGACCTCTACATCCCTGAAAGAGAGCAGAGACCAGGACAACTAGAGCTCCAGATACAGATCCCCTTTAAAAACCTTGTCTCAGACGACCACCAGGACAAGACCACATGAAACAGTTGATTCTTCTGCACAATCTGACTTTGCTTCAGCCTGGAACTGAACTGCTGGTTTCGTCTGGTCAGAGGAGAACTGGTCCCCAACTGAGCCTGGTTTCTCCCAAGGTTTTTTCTCCATTCTGTCACCGATGGAGTTTTGGTTCCTTGCCGCTGTCGCCTCTGGCTTGCTTAGTTGGGGTCACTTCATTTATAGCGATATCGTTGACTTGATTGCAAATTAATGCACAGACACTATTTAAACTGAACAGAGATGAATTCAATGATGAACTGCCTTTAACTGTCATTTTACATTATTGACACACTGTTTTCCTAATGAATGTTGTTCAGTTGCTTTGACGCAATGTATTTTGTTTAAGGCGCTATATAAATAAAGGTGATATGACTTAACTTAAGGCTTTTATAGCAGTATTGGTGATAGCCAATTGTATCCAAAGACAAGTCCTCTAATTTCAATGGAATCTGTTCACAAATATCCCTCATGTGGTATGGTGAACTGACGTCTTCACAGAGTCTCGTATACTGTGTAGATATGATAGCTTCTCGCTTGCCCTGGTTTGCTAAGTATAATAAAAACGCTGTCAAATTAACTTGTTTTGCTCTTTTTGACCACAGATGGTCAAGATGTTGTAAAACATGACAAATAACAATTTCTGGGGTCAGAATTGTATTGAAAAAGGTGTCCATTTGTATCTGCACTGTAAAAAGCAATTGGTTGAATTTACTTGGAAAACCTGTGGAAACTGATTACCTCAAATCTCTCAAGCAAATTAGTTAATCAATTTTGAGTTGATGCAACTTATTGCAACTTTGCAAATATAATTTGGGTATTTGTAGTGGTAACTAGAAAACTTGAGTATTCGTAACTCAATCTGACAAGTTGAGCCAACTCACAAGTTCAAGATAATTTTAGTACAATCAAAAGAGTTAACTTAACAAGTCTGCTTGTTCACATTACTAGAAAAAAGTGTGGAAACTGATTACCTTAAATTTCTCAAGTAAGTACTAAAAATTCTAAGTTAAAACAGACAGGCAAAATATCTTTGACAACACTGGGACATTTATTTGTTCCTTAAAACAATGGCATGCCTTCAAATCAACACAACACACTGCAATTTTTCACATACAGCAATTACATACAACAATCAATGCTCCCTTTTTTGACATTTTTACCTTTTCTCACAGTGGTGAAATACAGAATTTTTTTCTAACATTAACACCTTTTCTAAAACCAACCATTTAACCCTGTTAAGCAAATTGCACCTTTTCCTACAGGAAACAAAAGATTCTTCAGTTTTTTTAGTACTGAACTACCTTCCTATTTATTTTAAAGTTCCTTTAAAGACTAAACTCTAATGTCAGCTACTAAACATTGAGCAGACTGCTCATTTTCCAACAGGAAAAAAAAATTACATTCTTCAGTCCTGATTACCATTTTTCTAACTCCGCAATGGTCAATTATGAACAAACTGAAAAATGGTCCATCATGGCACAACAATGTTACAGAAACAGGCGATTTTTCAGGTTTGAGAGACTTGTGCCCGAGTGACAGAATCACACTTCGAAAGAAATCAAACATGTTCTTCAGTACAGCAGGATACTCTACATCCAGAGCATAAATGAGCCCAAAAAGCAGGCACATTGCTTTGGGAAGGTTTCCCAGATCATCCATTACAACTCTACCTTCCAAAATGATTGCAGTGGATTTGGCATCGAGATGCAAACAGTAAGGCACGGTTGCAGAATCCTCAGGTATCACAAACAATAGGCTGATTGAAATGCCGGACATCTCTCCTTTGTCATCACAGTCCTAAAAACATGAGTAGCATATGACAAGAATGAAGTGAAACTAAGTCACATCATACCTTCAGAACATATATTCATGTTAAAAATATGCAAATAAATTAACGTATTATGACGCAAAGTTCTTTTCATAATTGATACAGCAGCAGATGCAGTGGATGATTTTGTTTTCCTGCGATATATTTTGAATTTCCCAATTTTTTTTTTTACTTGTGCTGCCACAAAATCAAATGTATTCTTTTTATTTAAGGTGCAGTCTATAACTTGGTGCTCAGGCGGTTAATAAACAGAACTGCCTGTGTTTTGTATAAGAACGTTGTAGCCGGAGCTACTTTTTATGAATAAAACTAAAAATAAGTCATTTTGTTGTTTTGACACCTCACAAAAATCTACTAATTTAACTAAAATAAAGTTCAGTGTTTATTCAAGACAAGTGAACAGTCAGTAATAAAATAAGAACTAATGAGCAAATCACAAGCAGTAGCACCAAATAAATACACAACAACAAAGCCACAAAATAAACAGGGGTTTGAGTTTTTCGGGCAGTTCTAACAATTCAGCTACAGAAATTGAATAATTAAATGTAAAACAACATTGAATTGTCTTTACTACATAAATTAAATATACATTGTCTGGCCAAAAAAAATAAAAAAAATCTTGCTATCTACATTTAAATAAGCAAATACCAAAGTTTTTGAATCATTACTATGATTATTATATATCTGATGCAGTGTGTAGCTTTTCATTCCTTAAAGGTAGTTCTCGTAGCTTCATAGCATTACGGTTGAACCACTGATGTCACACAAACCATTTTAGCAATGTTCTTACTCTGCTTCTGGGCCTTGATCGTGGTAGGACCCTTGCTGTCTATGGAGGGTCAGAAAGCTCTAGGATTTCATCAAAAATATCTTAATTTGTTTTTCAAAGATGAATTAAGGTCTTACAGTTTTGGAATGATATGAGGCTGAGTAATTCATAAAAGAATTTAAGACTGTTAAGACTTATTAATCACACATAATAATACAATAATAAGTTAAGACATAAGTGTTAGAATTATTGCTGTGATTTATTAAGTATTTCCAAGGATTTTTTTGTTTTTGTTTGGCCAGGCAATGTATATTTCTATGGTAAAGACTTTAGTTTTATTTTAAATTTGATTATTCAGTTTCTGTAGCTGAATACTATTGTTAGAACTACCCAAAAATGTAAACCATGTCCATATATTTCAGGATGACAGTGTCAAGATTCTTTGGACCAAAAGTGTGAGAAAAAAAAACGTTTCAGTGAGCATGAGGAATAATTTTCATTTATGAATTGAATTGATCTTCACCCTACTGAAAGCCTTTAGGACAGGGCTATTCAATTGGCGGCCGCGGGCCACATGCGGCCCGCCAATCATCTCCATGCGGCCCGACGGCACCAACCTCCCTCCTCCTCTTTTCGCTCCGATTGACCTGAGAAACGTTTTACGTGTGAATATTTCAGCAGTTATTATATGTGTCCCGAATTTATGTCGACTGAACCAGCGATAGGCTACCAATCCTTCGTGAATGAATCATTCTTTTGGTTCGATTCTTTCTAAACGCGCTTGCATAACGGTCTAAAACTATTCGGATTCATTCGGACCGCTCCGTAACTGAATCATCTGAAGCGGTTTCTCGTTCAGTACAGTTACAACAAATAGCGATGTTTTCAGTTGTTTCACTAGTTGTTTAAACACGGCCCAGCGCAGAGTTGCGTTTACTCCCGGTCCCGGACACACTAATATTAAACAGCGTTGCGACAACCAGTGGAAGCGTTTCAGTTCGACAGAAACATTTCTGTTACAAACCACAAATCACTCGATGATTTAATTAGTATTAAATCGGATGAAACAGCCTCAACATTCCCAACAAGACTGATGAGGAAAGCAGGAGAAACATTGTGGCATGACCGAAATTAGAAGACTTTAAATCCCCTAATCACCCTTACAAACATTTACCACATTTACTGTAGTAATGTACCATGGTTGGGCAGAAATGTGCAATATTTATATTGAATACTATGTAGTAATAAATAAATATAGTAAATATATACTATAATATTATATAGTTTAATAGTAAATATAGTGATTTATATTGCATTAGTTTTATTAGGTGGGTAGAGGAATATATATTTAATGCTTGTTATGAAATTATGTCAGTTTCTTTGTAAAGGTGCGTATAGTTTTTAACTTGTGTTTAGGCATTTTTTATACAGTGGGAGCCTGTGGTTAACAAGTCTCACTGTCAGAATATTTTCATTTAAGCATAACAATTATAAATAAAATAATTATTATTTCTCACCAACAGCTATAAGTTTGTATAAATAATTTATTTGTTCCAAGGAAAATAGTTGTACACAGCTGTAAATTATCAAGTTTTTATTTATTATGGTTTTATATATTTGCATACTGTTGGGTACCACATTTCCAAGTAAATACCACACTTCTTTAGGGTTACTTTAGCTTATTTATTGAAACTGTTATGTTTCAATAAATAAGATAAACCCCCAAACCAACCCACCGGCCCACCTCAACTTTTCGATTTGATAATGCGGCCCTCGAATGAAACTAATTGAATAGCCCTGCTTTAGGATATGCTGGAGTTGGCTTGACTCTCCCATTGACATTACAAGATCTTGGCCAAAAATTAATGCAACTCTTGATGGAAATAAATGTTTCCTAACATTGTTGAAACAATGTCTCAACGAAAGCACAATATGACGACAGCTATAGCCAGCCCAATGAAAAGTTGAAAAAAAAAATGTAATCTCATCATTGTCATTTCGGGATATGGACAGGAGTACTTATATAAAATATAAAAAGCTACACACTGCATTAGTTAGGGATCAAATAATTATTGTCAAACTACAACATGCAAGAAACATCAATCACCGTAATAATGATTACATTATAAAATATTCAGTATTTGCTTATTAGTGACTTTTTTGACCAGGCAGTGCAGATTAGTTCTTGTTGAAGGGATAGTTCACCCAAAAGTGAGTATTATGTCATTAATTACTCACAGTCACGTTGTTCCAAACCAGTAAGACCTTTGTTCATCTTCAGAACACAAATTAAGATTTGTCTGAAATTAAGATTATTCTGATGAGATACCTCCTCTTTTCTGTTCTCCTTATCGGACTGTTGTCCTTAATTCTACCAACCTTTGTCTAATTTCCTAAACATTATTACCTCTTTTCGTTCTCATGATCTTACTCTCTTATCTAATTAATATTTTTTCTCTTTCATTTTTTCTATTAATTCTTAATTTATCTTTCACTTTTCTGTATCCTAATTTTTTTTCATCTTTCTTAATTACGTTTCCCATCAGGTCGCAAAATTGGTTTAAGAAGTGTTTGCAACACAGTTAAATAGCCAGAATATCACAGACAAAGCTACTTACAAAACATGTCAAAACATGTAAAAACATTGGTCTGCTCCAAGGAGGATTGGAAGGCCAATGAAGAACGGCTTTTCACCTCCCAACGATTTCAGATTTCTGTAAAGTTTTGTAACATTGTAAAAAGTTAATAGCACTCATAGCACAAACACAACACAGAGCAACAGTTATTTGTAACACTGCTAATAAATGAGCACCTAAATTATCAGAAAGACACAAAAAGTAAATTTTAAATTATATTAATTATAAATTAAATGTAGAGTAGACATTACTCTTAAAATTGCAATTTCAGTATGGACACTGCACCATTTCATTATTTTTCAGGTGCTGCCTCTATGGATTATGTGCAGGGCTCCTCAAAACTGCGAAGTAGGCAGTGAAATATCAAAGGGGTATTCTCAAGTGTACTGGCCTGGCTACCATGTACGTATCCTAATGTGAATGATTTTTCGTTAAGTGCACTCTAAGTGAATTAAATGACTTGAACATAGACAATCGGTATAGATACATGGAATTGGAGTACTTCTTGTGAAGCCTCCATGTTTCAATCGGTAACGTAGTGTTTTAGCAGCTGAGCCCTCTTTTCACACACAAAAAAGGTGAATTTACATTTCCACTGCATGAATAAGTCACAAAATTGAAATTGAAGTTAGAAATGACTTAATGAAGCTATCATAACGCATAAGTTGTCTCACGCGGTTCATTTCCATGTGAACAGCATGTTCTAGAAGCGGAGTATAGAGTCTGAGAACGTGACGTCAGCAACGCAATGCATTTTGGGACTTGGGGACACGGACGCTGCTGAATGTACTGTATTGAATTGTTAATAGACGGTTTTGTTTGCTTTGTACAGCTAAAGAATACGATACAATGGTGAAAGCTTGCTGTGTAATTAATTGCCATACTCGCACTCGCGACCGGCATGGAAAAAGAATTTCAAACGGAGTGCGATTTTTCAGCTTTCCCGCCTGTAAACAGCACCTTGGATCTCAGGTCTCCGAGTTAACAAAGCGGCATCGCATGGCTTGGTTAGCAGCAGTAAGAAGGAGAACCATCACCTTCAACAATATTTCCCGAAACACGCTTGTTTGTTCACGCCATTTTCACAAAGGTAAGTTATAAACAAAACACGTTTAACTTTTGTTGTTTTGTTTTTTTTACCACTAGCAATGGAGTTGTTGTTACACCGCAAACTTTATTAGCTAAACTTTATTATTGTCAGGGTTGTCACTTTGGTCTGGTTTATTCTTGGTTATGTGACAGAGCCCTGACACTGGTGTATATTGTTTTTGTGTGAACGTCCGTGCGCTCTCCTCTGTGTGTTGAATTTTCATTTCCTCACCATACGCTCTTGTCTCGTTTTCGTTGGTTGTGTTCTCGTGTCTGCTGTTTTATTTGGGTTTTTTTTGCTTTGCTTTATTATTCAATAAAGCCCTTTGCTTTCTGTCTGAGTCCTTGCCTCATCTTTACCCACAATCTTGACAATCACTGGTAACTGGCTGAATAACTACATAACCAATAAAATAATTGTATCTTTTATTTTCTAGGCAAACCAGCCTATGAAATGCTGGAGTGTGATCCTGACTGGGTGCCATCGTTGCATCTCGGGCACAAAGAAGTTAAAGCAACACACTCTGGGCGGTTTAACCAGAGTACAAGGAGACAGCAAGCTGTCACAGGGGATCATGCTGCACCTGCACCACTACATGTAGCTGTCCAGATGGATGAAGCTGCAACAGCAGATGATGCCTTACAAATGGACGACACAGGCTCAAATAAAAACTTTGCAGAACAGCAGGAATGCCATCTTTATAGCTGTAGGCGTGGTGAAATTAACCGTTTGTTGGGGGAAAACAGGAGAAGGAAGAGCTCGCCCAAAAGAGAATGGATGAGGATTCTTTTAAAGATGATGATGCAAAGGTGAAGTATACTACACTGGGCTTCCATGTTTTGCGCTTCTGATGGGTGTGCTGACACAGCTTTTTCCCTGCCTGCCACAGACTGGCCGAAAACTCTCACCTTTTCAAATGCTCCTTTCAACACTTATGCGCCTCAGGCTGAATCTCCCAATTCAGCACATTGCATACCTCTTCTCTGTGGATCGAAAGACTGTGTCCACCACATTCAGAGATACCATAGGTACAATGTTTAGACATCTCAAACCCTTGGTGCACTGGCCAGAGAGACATTGCTTAAAGGCCACCATGCCACATCAGTTTGTAGAGGCTTTTGGCAATCGAGTAGGAGTTATTGTGGACTGCTTTGAAATTCGCATTGAAAGAGCATCAAATCTCAAAGCTAGAGCTCAGACATTTTCCCACTGCAAACACCAGCACACCCTAAAGTATCTCATTGGCATTACACCACGAGGCTCTATCTCTTTCATTTCCCAAGGTTGGGGAGGTCGTGTCAGTGACAAACATGTGACTGAGAATAGTGGCCTTCTTAATAAACTATTACCTGGAGACTTGGTGTTGGCAGATCATGGATTTGACATCAGAGACAGTGTTGGACTCGTGTGTGCAGAAGTGAAAATACCTGCATTCACAAGAGGATGCAGCCAGCTGGATGCAAAGAGCCGGATAGCTCACCTCAGGGTTCATGTGGAGAGGATGATTGGATGTGTACGCACAAAGTACACCATACTGAATGGAATTGTAACAGTCAGCATGGAACTCCCATGTCAAGGTGAAGACATGACGTTCCTGGACAAGATAGTGACTGTATGCAGTGCCCTGACTAATATGTGCCCCAGCGTTGTCATGAAACCATAAACTATGGCTGTCAAATTATTTGATCACAATTAATCACATCCAAAAAAATCTAAGTTTGTGTTTGTCAATGTTTGTGTCCTGTATATATCTAAGTGTATATATATAAATACACATGCATGTGTGTATAAATAAGAAATATTAATGTGTATATACTGTATACACACACACATGTAAATATGTACACATGCATATCCTGCATTATTAGTGTTATGCATATTGCATACCACCTGTTACAATAATAAACAGAAAAATTTATCAATTTTGTATCGCTTTATTTTGTGCATCGTAACACACTGACGTAAATGTGTACAGTTTACAGTAACACATATAAAACAGGTAAAGAGGCAGTGTAAAACAAAAGATAATTAGGTAAACAAGTATCAAGACCACATGTAAGGCAATAAGTAAAAAATTAAATAGAAAAACAATTATTTAATTTATACATTAAGTGCACTTGTAGCGCTAATACAAAAGGAGTAACGTGTAACAACAGTCTAACCTTCAAGTATCAAGAACAGATAATGCGATAAGTTAAAGTTAAATGGAAAAACAATTAAAGTTAGAAGTTCAGTGTAACTGTTGTGCAAATACAACAGGTGTAACATGTAATAGTATAACCTTTAATTATCAAGAACATAAATAATGCAATAAGTGGAAAAAAAGGTAAACAGACAATTATTAAAACTAATTAATTCAAGACAACTGTAAGAATCAAAACACACTCCAATGTGTCAGTGTGTACAGGAGGTACAAAGCCATGACTCAGTTTCTGAAGGAGTCCCACACAGCTAAGGTGGAACCACTGGACTACACAATTCTCATTGTCACAAGCCACCATGTCACCCAGATCTTCAGGCCCTTTGCAAATGCACCAGAGTCTTTGCATGTTCTCACATGTATGTGTTCTTGTTCTTTTTGTGCGAGATGGCTGTAACTCTGTTGAAACAGGTGTCTTTGTGGAGGCTTGTTGAGTATAGTAACAAGACACAAGCTCAGGTAGAGAAACTTTGTGGAAGAACTCCTGTGCCCTCTTTAGAAGTGTTGTCCAGTAGTCTGCATCTGGTAAGACCTGAACCACAACACAGTCTTTCTCTGTCCACACAACAAAGTCACAAAACTGAGATCCAGTGACAAAGATCTGTGTTTGTACTTGGCTGTAGTACATGTGTGTCTGTTTCAAGTGTAACTTCCCATCAGTTACCTGGAGACAGAAAGTGCTGTCATCTGCACAAGCCTGCAGGATGGAGTTGTTGCGGTGCTTAAATGTGCATTTGATTTCCAGACAGCCTTTCCCACAACATGTGCAGTGAATGAGGGCATCAGGTGATGCCCCAACCTCAGGAAATAATGGATTTATGAAAAATCCACATTGCTCCACTTTTAGGTTTGTGTGGTGAGGTGCTGCCATTGTGACATAGGCCTGCCTTGCTGTTCCTTCATTGTCTATCCCCCATCTGATGGCAGCTTAGGTTGCTGTTTTTTTGGGATAACACACTATTGACACAGTTGATGTGGCTGGTTTCTCAACACTAGTGGACATAACGGCATGCATATTGGAAGCTGTTATTCTTCCTGCTCTTTATGTGTACCAGACAGATAATCAATGTTGCAGTCTCGTCTGAGCTTCAATTGCAGCTGCCTGTGTCTCTGTTACTGCTACCAGGTGTGTGAGGGTGTTGCAATGCTGGAACAGGATGGGTAGATCGCATCCATCCTTTCCTAGGTCCCGAAAAAAAAAAATCTAATGTGATCAAGATGGCGCCGCACATGGCTGCTTCAGTGCTTGGCTCTCCAGTGTTTGTACTGTTTTTGTTCGTTTTTCCTGTTTTTTTTTTGTTTAACAAACACAATCAGTTTCACCAGGGATGAACTGTTGAACATTCGGCAGCACACACCACAAGATCTTTTACCGGATTTAAATTATTCAGACTTAAAAACAATTATTCATTGTTATCGGAGGAGCAGCAGCGCTGATCAAACGCTTCAGGACGCGCAGACGGGGGAAGCGAGCGGGAGCACTCGTCAGACTCAGGAAGCGCGGATTTCGAACGCCGTTGCCTAGCATCCATCTGGCAAATCTCCGCTCTCTACCTAACAAAACAGACGAACTCCTTCTGCTCTCTCGCACAAATAAGGATTTCTCACACTCTTCTGCTCTGTGTTTCACGGAAACCTGGCTGAATGACGCGCTCCATCTGCCGGGCTTTCAGCTGTTTAGAGCTGATCGCGAATCAGAATCAACGGGGAAATCGCGCGGCGGCGGGACATGCTTTTACATCAGTGAACGGTGGTGTACAGATGTAACTGTGTTAAAGAGAATGTGCTGTCCTGATCTAGAAATGAAGTTTGTCAACCGCAAACCGTTCTATTCGCCGCGGGAGTTCCACTCGTTCATTCTGGTGAGTGTTTAGATCCCTCCACAAGCGCATGTGAGCTCAGCTTTACAAAAACTCGCTGATCAGATCACAGAGACAGAACAACAACACCCAGACTCGGTTTTAATCATTCTTGGGGACTTTAATAAAGCCAATCTCTCCCGTGAACTGCCAAAATACAGACAGCATGTTACATGTCCCACCAGAGACAGTAATATACTGGATCACTGTTACACCACAATAAAGGATGCATATCACTCTGTTCCACGAGCAGCTTTGGGACGTTCTGATCACTGTCTGGTTCATCTTATACCATCCTACAAGCAGAAACTTAAATCTGCTAAACCTGTAGTAAGGACTGTGAAGAGATGGACCAGCGAAACAGAGCAGGATTTACAATCTTGTTTTGACATCACTGATTGGAGTGTTTTTGAAGCTGCTACCACTGATCTGGACGAACTCACAGAGACTGTAACATCCTATATTAGTTTCTGTGAGGATATATGCATTCCTACCAGGACTTATTTAACATTCAACAATGATAAGCCATGGTTTACAGTAAAACTCAGACATCTTCGTCAGGCCAAAGAGGATGCCTAAAGAAATGGGGACAGAGTCTTGTACAATCAGGCCAGGAACACACTGAACAAAGAGATTAGAGCGGCTAAAAAGACCTACGCTAAAAAGTTGGAAGACCAGTTTACTTCCAACGACTCAACTTCAGTTTGGAGAGGACTGAAAGCCATCACAAACTACAAGACACCATCCCCTTGCACTGAGGCTAATCAACGACTTGCTAACGACCTGAATGAGTTTTGTTGTAGATTTGAAACCCCCAACACCCATTCTGACCATCTCCCTACACAACCATTAACACCTCCTGCAATCCCCCTCTCCATACCTCCTGCTCTTCAAATCTGTGAAGATGATGTGCGCCAGGTCTTCAGGAAGAACAAAAGAATAAAAGCACCACGCCCAGATGGCGTTACACCAGCCTGTCTGAAAATCTATGCTGACCAGCTGGCCCCCATCTTTCCACAGATCTTCAACAGATCTCTGGAGTTGTGTGAAGTGCCTTCCTGCTTAAACGCTCCACCATAATCCACATTCCAAAGAAACCCAAGATAACAGGACTTAACGACTACAGACCTGTGGCTCTAACGTCTGTCGTCATGAAGTCGTTTGAAAAACTGGTTCTGGCTTATCTGAAGGACATCACTGGACCCTTACTGGACCCCCTGCAGTCTGCTTACCGAGCAAACAGGTCCGTGGATGATGCAATCAACATGGGATTGCACTTCATCCTGCAACATCTGGACAAAACAGGGACTTATGTGAGGATCCTGTTTGTGGACTTTAGTTCGGCTTTCAACACCATCATCCCAACAACCCTCCAGACCAAACTGACCCAGCTCTCTGTTCCTAGCTCTATCTGTCAGTGGATCACCTGCTTTCTGACAGATAGGCAACAGTTAGTGAGACTGGGGAAATTCATGTCAAACAGCTGCTCCACCAACACTGGTGCCCCTCGGGGATGTGTTCTCTACCCCTCTGCTCTTCTCCCTGTACACCAACGACTGCACCCATAAAGACCCCTCTGTCAAGCTCCTGAAGTTTGCAGACGACACTACAGTCATCGGCCTCATCCAGGACGGTGATGAGTCTGCTTACAGACAAGAGGTTTAGCAGCTGGCTGTCTGGTGCAGTCTCAACAACCTGGAGCTTAACACA
This sequence comes from Carassius carassius, assembly GCF_963082965.1. Lineage (NCBI taxonomy): Eukaryota > Metazoa > Chordata > Actinopteri > Cypriniformes > Cyprinidae > Carassius > Carassius carassius. The sequence goes on from NC_081761.1 coordinate 21,761,796, forward strand.
CTCAAAACAGTGGAAATGATCGTTGACTTCAGGAGAAACCCCCCTGCACTCCCTCCACTCACCATCATGAACAGCACTGTGACTGCAGTGGAGTCATTCAGATTCCTGGGAACCACCATCTCTCAGGACCTGAAGTGGGACAATCACATTGACTCCATTGTGAAAAAGGCCCAGCAGAGTTTATACTTCCTTCGCCAGCTGAGGAAGTTTAACCTGCCACAGGAGCTGCTGAGACAGTTCTACTCAGCCGTCATTGAGTCTGTCCTGTGCACTTCAATAACTGTCTGGTTTGGTTCAGCAACAAAATCAGACATCAGAAGACTACAGAGAACTGTTCAGACTGCTGAAAGGATTATTGGTGCTCCCCTGCCCACCCTTCAAGAACTGTATACATCCAGAGTGAGGAAAAGGGCTCAGAAAATCACTCTGGATCCCTCACATCCAAGTCACCCCATCTTTGAATTTTTGCCATCTGGCCGGTGCCTCAGAGCCACAAATACCAGAACAGCAAGGCACAAGAACAGTTTCTTCCCCCAGACAATCTACCTCATGGACAGTTAAATGCTCCCCACTTATGCTTATGCAAAAAATGTGCAATATCCATATATCTATTTTTTACCCCTCCATCCTAGTACATCCCTGCATCTTACTCAATCCTATTCCATTATCATTTATAGCACAATTGTTTATACACTTATTTATTTGCCAGATAATTTTTTTTTGTCTGTGTGTTGTTGTCTCTGTGTACTGGAAGCTTATGTCACTATAACAAATTCCTTGTATGCGGAAGCATACTTGGCAATAAAGCTCTTTCTGATTCTGATTCTGAAGATGCTGTAGGGACTTTGGCACTTTGGCACTATGGTAATACTCCTCCATCCCAGAAAGACAAACGGCCTTGCTGTGAGTGTGCAAAATCTGAAGCAGGGGTGACAGGTTTGAAAGTGTGGGCTCATGTGCACAATGACTCGTGGAGCCTAAACGAGTATGTATGACATTCCCCTCTCTCCACTGATGCACTTGTCAAGTGCCACTCTCTTAGCTGCACCAGTGATGAAGTCGATCTTGTGGCCCACTTCTGCTTGGACCTTATCGACATTAGCGGGCATCATCCAGTAGGCTGGAACATCAATGACAGTCTTGGTCCCCCGTATCCGAACTGCTGCTTCGATTTTAAAAAGGAGAGCCCCAACATGTGTGCAAGACTCTGCTATGCCAGCCATGCATGTGCAGTGTGCACACTCTACTTGGCCACTGGAGCTGAGGATTACCCATGGCTTGAGCGGAGGTTCATTAAGGCGTTGAGAGTGCAAAACCTATGATATATAGAAAATACTAAGGTAAGTACAAAATTAATGATTAACAAGACAAATATCTCAAATCATGTTATATGAATAGGCCTCACACTAGACACACACACACACACACAGTGAACACACCCACCAGTGCTGTGCAATTAATCGCATGCGCATCTCATCAGTAAAGCCGGTTCAATGATTAGTAGTAAATCTTCATTACCTGCTTTCAGAGGGAGCGGCATTTACTACACAGAGCCGCAGTTCCCTGACAATTAGGCATTATTGCGTTCACTACTGCAGATTGATTCGCATGCGATTAATTGCACAGCCCCGTGAACACACACACCCCGTGGGCAGCCAGCCAGCAAATCAAACTCAAGACTAACACGTGCTGCTGATGTTAAGAGTGATAGAAATGTGTGTTTTAACGTACCTTTGTGCGAACAACCGTTTTCTGCTCGTTGACACGGAAAATCTGAAGGTCCTGCAACCATCCATTTGTAAATTGCAGGGGGCCTCGAGAGATTTATAATTTTTAAATTGATCAGATGTGTACGCACTGACACTACAAACAAGGTATGAAAATACAGAAGGTTACGTGCAGCAGCTTGTTAAGATCATCAGACCATTCTTTGTATTCGTACGGCTCGAGTTTGTGTATTGTCTTGATTTTTTCAAAGTACCGCAACTTTGCTTCCTTCTTGAGTTTTTCTTTATATGTAATCTTACACTTGTTCATTGTTCGGTCCATTGTTATTCCTATTTATTATCGCTGTGTACTAATATAATGACGGCTGACGAGTATGTCCCCAAACATGGCCGCTACTACCCAGAATGCAATGCGCAGTGACGTAGTTTCCCAAGCTCTATTGGCCGCACGGTTAGGCCTATGACAAATCAAGATCTTACAACTGATTAAAATCTCTTACAAACTGTATATTCAAAACAATGTTTAGTAAAAATCGGTTTCTGTAATGTAGCAAATAAGAAACTGGTCTCAACTGATTATTAGACTGTAACTTATACTTCGTTTAAACTAAGTTAATAAAATGGACCTTTTGCGCTTACAACACATCGAGCAAAATAAATTATTGTATATAAGTTTTTATGCTCAATACAATGACGACAGCGTACACGGTGAGAACGTAGTTTATAAGTAGGTCACCAACATACCTAGTTGTGTTGCCACACATCTGAAGTTCGTCGTCGTCTTGTCCTCTCGACTCCGAACACCTGCGTCCATTTAACATTGCGCATGCGCAGTGACTGCATCAAGCGAGATGAAAACGAGTTGACGAAATTCTTCCTCTTCTTCTTTTAGTTTTCTGGCGGTTACAGGCCGAGTTGAAGAAATGGCAACAGTTCTAAAACATATATTAATTGTTTCGTCCTATTTTGTAACTTCATTACTAAAAGGCATTAAATATACCAAGCTCTGTGTGATGTATTGGGAAGCAGCAGCAGCTAGTAGACCAGCCAATAAGCTTAAATCTTATTGGTTGTTCATCTATTTTGTTCACCAATGGGGAAAATTAAGAACAATATTTTTTATATTCAAACCATAAACTATTGTACCATAAAAAATGGCTGTATATATATATATATATATATATATATATATATATATATATACATACAGCCATTTTTATGGTACAGTGGTTTATATATATATATATATATATATATATATATATATATATATATATATATATATATATATATATATATATATATATATATATATATATATATATATATATATGTGCTACTGACAATATCTGATCGCATTCACTATGAGATATTCATTATGTTTTTTGTGCCAACCACATTGTTGTGTCAACAGCTTAGTCCAATACACTAGCCCCCGGTTTCACAGACAAGGCTTAAGCCTAGTCCTAGACTAAAATGCAAGTCTGAGTTGTTTCAAATGAAAGAAACTTGTACTGATTGATCTTGAAATATATCAGTGCCTTTGTTTTGTCTCAAGATGCACACCAGTAATGTTTTTTTCTAAGGCATGTTTATAAAAATTACTTAAATGTCCTAATTGAACTATGGCCTAATCCTGGTTTAGGCTAAGCCCTGTCTATGAAACCAGGCCTAGATGTTCTAAAGTTCGGATTACTTAAGATATTTAGTTTAACTACCGCATCTAACTGAAAGTTTATGTAACACAGCCTAATCGAGTAAAACCAACAAATTTTCCAAAATCAGTTGTATTTACAAGCTTTTCTTAAGTAGATTCAGTGATTACTTTTTACAGTTGTTTACATCAAAAGTTATGCCACTTTATATTATATTAAAATTTTTCAGGTTTGGTGCAAAGGGTTCAAAATAAAGCATTTTTGACATTATTTCAGCTTGGTACCCAATTTAATCTTAAAATAGACACTTGGATGATAAAGAAATAACAGGTTGTGGGAAAAACAATCACCCTATGCGCTTGAGAAAACAAAAAAATAGTTGATCCTCTATACATCTTTGGCCATGTTTTGCCATTTTTGTCTAGAAATAAGGTCAATATGTTGTAAATGTCAAAAATAACCATTCCAATAAATTCCTGGGGTTGGAATTGTATGGGAAAATGTGTTCATTTGTTTCTGTATGTTGTTTACTTCTAATGTTATGCCACTTTCTATATCATTTTTTGATTTTTCAGGTTCCGGTCGGGTGCAGCAAAGGGTTAAAAAAGAACCCTTTGGGACATTATTTCAGCTTGGTACCTGGCAGATTATGAAAATAGACACTTTAAGGATTTTAAAAAATCAGGTGGCACAAAAAAGCCGGGGGGTGCACGTAGACCCCTATTTCCATCTAGACTATAGTCCTAAACTTGAGCAACTTGTCTCCTCAGTCCTCAGACGTTTGCAGACTGTTATAAAAAGAAGAGGGAATGCCACACAGTGGTAAACATGGCCTTGTCCCAACTTTTTTGAGATGTGTTGATGCCATACTTAAAGTTGAAACTTGCACATCATTACATTCTGTTTTTATTAACAATTTGTACAGTGTCCCAACTTTTTGGGAATCAGGTTTGTATGTTTGTTCGTGCTTGCCTTTAAAATCAACACGTACTGTACATGTCTACATACCTAACACATTCTCCAGACTTTCAAAGATTCCCCTCAGTGTTAATTTCAACACGAAAACGAGGATAAAAAATATGTTAACAAACATTTTTTATGTGACTAAGAGGAGACGTTGAGAGCTAAAACTAATATCTGATGATAAAAACTATGACAATTTATGCTGTGTCTTTGTTAACAAGATGAGATGGGACTATAATGTTATCTGAGGACTACCAGACATTCAATCCTATAGGCTACTGTCTTGTCCTTCAAAACATGCGTCCCTGTCATTGGATTGCAATTGGATAAGGGCGTTTGCATATCTAGTCTCGATATGGCAGCCGCAGTGGATGGATAGACTATAGAAACGCTAACCATCTATCTGAAACCAGAGCCATATAGAGAGAGAGTTGTGACAACTCCATTGACTCCAATGGAACGCTTTTCTTACAGCAATGGCGGCTCATGGAGCCTCTCAAAAGTTCCCGGAAGTAGCAGCAAACCGATGCCGCGCCGTAGTGATGCAGCAGAACAAACCGTTTGCGACGCACTTTTAAAAGGTAAGACGTTTAAATAATAAGATTGTATATTATCAGTACATCTTAATAACAATTAATTGTAAATTAAAACCTTCTAGTAGATTATTACTCATTAAATGAGTAGATTAAAGGGATGTTATCAGATAACTAACGGATTAGGCTAGGATTGGAGCTGAATAAAGTTAATAACGAACACCCTATTAATTGCAAAATCTGTTCTCTTAATTCAGTTTAACCCATCGTGTTTGGAATTAGAGAAAAGCAGTCTAAACATATTTTTTTGAGTGTGGAAAGTTAGCTAACGTTACATAGCCTATTAGTTCAATACAATGTTTTACCGTGTGAGAGTGGTGAGTGGAAGTGGTAAAAATGAGGTAATAAAGTTTGTTCCTTATTACACGTATAAAATAATTAAATTCCTCAATAATAAAATGCACCATATTGATACACATTTAGAGTGAATTGAGTTTGCAAAAACATGGGTGGAGTGTTTTTAGTCATTGTGATTCATTACCTGTCTATATTATATAATACTACTGTATTACATACTTAAACTTGTTAGTGTATAAAAGTAACATACTGTAACATACTGTGGGTGCTGGTAGGGGGAGGACTACTGGTGCCACAGTGCTAAGGGGACCATTTTTTTGAGAGCTGCATTTTCATTCTTTATTTTTCTTAGTGCTGACTTTGGATTTTTGTATATATTTTCTTGTCTCTTTAATTTTTTTTAATAGACCCAGGTAACTGGCTGATGATTCACTGGAATGCTGACTGACTTGCTGCTGACTGACTGGGTAGTGTCACCTGTCCCTGTCTTTCCTCTCTAGCCATGTCCTCTATTTCTTCACTATCACTTTCCCTTCTCTGAGTGTCCTCATTCTTTTTTTCCTCAACCTTTGAAACTGATAGAGGCAGAATACATGGTATTGCTAATTTTAAATATTGAAAATGTCACATCACTTAAAAATTTGAAATATTACTTCAACTAGTACGAGTTTGTACTAATAATATATGTATCACCTGTAATACTATAGCTGTGATCAGCAGCAATTTGCTGTATGTTTACAGGTCTAGGGGTGCATCGTGGAGCAGGGCCCCCCCTCTTTTTGACTACAGGATGATTCACAAAGATTGTGGGAATAGCATCTGGTCTCAGCCTACTCTTGAATTTTTTTGGTCATGACAAATTGGTTTGCCTCAAAATGTGCCTGCAGAGTGACTTGTTTAGTTTCCACACATAACTTTTTTTTTTTGTCTACCCACATAGTGTACATATCACATGGTGGTTAAATGCATGTTATAGGTAACACTGATGAATCCCTGCAATGTCTCACCATGAATCTCAGCTCCCTGGGTAAGTAATTTTCCATGTAAATAAATTTAAGTATAATTACGTAACACATTTTTGTTGTTGTTGTAATTTTTATTTATATTTAGATTGCTCCTGCTGACTTGAGCCAACCATTATTTTCTCCTCTCCATGTCAGCAGGAAAGCCATACATCTGCACACCTTTCTCTGACCGAGTGGAGCATCCCCATGCAGCACAGCAATCCATGGTGGAGACTATGCAAGGACAACATTAAAGAAAGGACACATACAAAATGCTTGGCATGCTATTAAATTTATTAGGAATGTATTCATTAATTGCTGTATATAGCTAATTGCATTTATTTGAATAAAAATGCAAAGAAAAAGTAATCTTGTAATATATAATTACAATTTAAAATTACCGTTTTCTATTTTAAAATGTAATATACTCCTGTGATGCCAAGCTGAATTTTCAGCATCATTACTTTTGAATGTCAGTGTACTGTACATGTTTATTTATGAGTATGCTTAAGTTGTTTTAAACCTGAATATATTGTGTATATGAATAAGTATTGTAAGAATTATACATTAGATATAATATCTATAATACATAATTATATTACTATATGTAATTGTAAGAAATGTAAACAATAAGCTTCATTTTACATTTCTTTAACATGCTAATTACTGCTGCTAACAGTTGATTGACCCATTGTGCATTGCGAGCTGAAAATCACCTGTCACCAGCCTGTCTCTGTACTACCTGAAAGTCATCAATATGACATTAGTTAACAAGAGATAAGTGAAAAAAAGAACAATATGTAATGTAAAAAGGCAACAGCAACCCGTGTTTATAACGTTAGCCTGAAATAAGTTTTTTAAATAACGGTAATTGAACACTAATCCTCAAAAATGACCTGATTTGATATTTTAAAAACAACATCGCTGTAACTACATACTCATGCTACATACACATGTCGGTGTGTTGTATAAATATATAAAATAAATTGATTTATTGACTCCTTATTACCAGAAATCGCAGTTCTGTCACTCTACTCTATCAGTTTGAAAGGCCGCCAACACACTTCCTGGAACTATCTGAAGTCTACATGAATCACGTGACAACAAAACATTTCGAACTTCCGTTGTCGCAACTCTCTCTCTATATGGCTCTATCTGAAACAATGGCCTCATCACCCAAATGGGTAGGGATAAGGTGACCAGACATCCCGTATTTCCCGGGCAGGGGCGCTGGACTGGGGGTAAAACCAGTACTGATTACCAGGGCCCCAAAGGAAGAGAAGGCCCTTGAAAAGTCTGGAATATATATTTTCAAGGGGAGGGGGGCCCATTAGGACTGCCTATGCATAGGGCCCAGGATCTTGTGCAGCGCCCCTGTTCCCGGGAGTCACAATTTGTTGTCGATTAACTTAAAGGGGTCCTATTATGCTCTTTTACAATGTCTTGAATTTGTTTTGGGGGTGTACTAGAACATGTTTGCACGCTAGGTGAAAAACGCATAATTTACATTATTACAATAACTTTGTTATAAAGTTGTTAGTGTTAGAATGATCTATTTTAGGGGTGGGCGAGTCTAACTTTTATAAAGAATATCTCTTTGGATTTAAGACTTTAGTCTTTGCAACTTTACAGATCTTATTTATTCACCAAGAGCTTGAAACAAAGATATATATATTTTATTTGAAATCGCATCATATGACCCCTTTAATCGTAATGGAGGGAAAACCATACTCAGATGTATGTTATGGTATAAGCTATAACAAAGAGTGCAAGGCTGACAACATTTGCTATACACAGCTACTTTACAGTTGCCAAGTATAGAAGTGTATGTTAGTATATAGAACACAATCGTTTTGTGTCTACTTCTTTATAAGAATGTCAATCTATTTAAACTAACAAGTAGCCTAGGTGTGGGAAATGATGGTTATTAGCTTATTGTTCTTCACAAGGTGTCATTCTCTTCTATGCTGGTCAATGAAATATTGTATCCGAATAGCAAAATAAAAAGATTACATAAATACATCAGTTATATATATTTAAGTGCACTTCTAAATGACCATAAGAACTAGCTGAGTGTAGCACCGGCAGAACAAAAGTAGTTATCTCGCGCCCTCTGTTGATGGGACACTCCAAAGTCAGTTGCTGTGGTTGCCAGGAGATCACCGTGGCAAAAATACAATGACAATGTTATAATTATGAGATGATATTTTGATGACTGTAAATTGTAGTTCCTAGCACAATATGAGAAAAAATGTTACGCTTCAAACACGAAAAAATACTTTTACTGCAGGTGTGTAGAGCCATAGGAATAATTGAAAACAAGCACACTGAAACCAGTTCAGGATGAAAAAGGTCTAGAAAACATTGTCATTTTTTATGCATTATTTCACCTGTTGGATAAGTATAGTTGTAATTTTCTATGGTGGTGAGGGTGTGGGTTTGTAAACCTTTTCGAATCTATTACCCAGGCATTCAACTCATTAGAAGCAGCACCAGAGACCATTAAATGTTTAGGGTTGCTTTATTGAACTCATCACATAAAAAAAAAGAAAATTCAGTTTTTGACATGTACATACATGTATAAAGATAAAAAAAACACCAACACTTTAGAAGACTGACATGCATTCTTAGTTGTGGAGTCACAACTCAAAAATACATCCATTTGCGATGAAATAGCACAATGGCCAAGTTTCATATGAAAATGTAGCAAATTTGAAAAAATTTGAGATGAAATTTTAGATTCCAAAAAAATTTTCCAGACGGATTTTATTGCAATCTTCTGGATGTCGTGTTGCAATACCGTTGCGAAGAAGCATTTCTGTGTATGGTGGCCAGAAAGTGTCATCAGTAATCACATAAGGGTCATGAGGAGTTTCTAATGTTTTATTGGTCAATCTCTGCAATAAAAGATAAATGTGCATGATTAAATGTCTTTATAAATAGGTTTAGTAAAAAAAGCACTTCGTATCAGGAAACTCACTAATTTTCCACTCAATTATTTGCATTTTCTTCCATGTAAGATAATTAAACACAAAGTAACAGATATTTTATTGTGACGGGTATCTTGAACATACCTCGATAATCTCACTCAGTGAAATCAGGTTTATCTCTGCATCATATGCAGCAGCCTGAAAAATCCAAATCCAAAATTCATAAGGAACAACCCAAAGAAAAGAAAAAGTCTAAATCCAGTATTCTCTGATCTAATTCAGAGAGTGAAGGAGACACCTACTCTTTTTTTCTTTGTGCCGTTTCCATGGGGATCAGGAAGTGGGAAGTGCTCAGCTAACATGTCGCTCAGCATTTCCATGAGACTGCTGTGATAGTCCTTCAGATTGTTAATTTTTCTCTTCATATCTTGCAAAACGCTGCAAAACAAATTAATAAATAAAAATAAAATAATGTGGAAAAACAGCATTGGATTAAAAATGTACTACACACTACATATACATACTATGTAGCAAAAATAGTATTGTGTTTCCACCGTGGGGCCAGAAGCTAAAACCTGCACTTCACTAAAACCCGTCCTTTACACACCTCTCAGGAACAACATCACGCAACCCCATCATTTCACCAACAAAGAGAAGTTATCAGAAAACAAATAAGAAATAAGTCACTGGAACTAGCGTAATCACAAAATGAACACAATAAAAGCGGCCGTTTGTTTGCATGCTTTGTTCAATATTTAAATTCAAAAGCATGATGTTTTACTATAAGTGATACATTGATCATGGTGAATTAATTTATCATAATTGAAAATGTCACACAGAAATAAAGCGTAATGAACATAGCCAGCTTATTCAGTTGAGCCCGTTTGTTTATTTGAAGTCACAATACACAATACATCACATTTAGAAATAATGACCATTTCTATATTTTTATAAAAGCTCCCGAACAAAATCATTATTTTATTTTTATGACATAGGCTACGCGGAGCTAAACTCTCAAGATGAGACTTATGACAGATAAAATGTTACTAAATAAATACACGATTGTGATGGAGAATAAGAAGCTGACGTCTTGATTTCTTCAAGCGGTCGTATTTACCATGTTTACTATGGTAATATTAATATTAATCGTGCATAGGCTTTTGCATCGCTTATAAATATTTCTGCCTTGTTTGGTGATTATAATCCAAATCAGATCAAGTTATTTCAAATACTCGCTGCTGACTGAAATTGAGTTTTGAGCTCAACTTATTTTAAAAAGTTTTTAATGCTGGTATTATAGCTGTTAGCTTTATGAAATGATCCGCGGTGCTGACCCTCTCCAGACGCGGAGAAACTTCCCCTTTGTTCATAACCACGCCTCTAGCCTCAGCTGGCCCGCTTTGGCCCAAGGTTTTCGTCGGGCCAAAAACCCCGGACCGTTGGCCCCGAGGAAGCCCCGACGAGGCACGATCAAGCCCCGGAAGTTACAGTGTAAACACGACTGGCCCTGGCACGCACTAGCATGCCCACTTTTGGCCCAACAGTGGAAATGTGGCTACTGTAACCAAATGAATAAACATTCCTAAAAACAATTTTCTTTCTGTATTTCACAGATAATAATGTACAGGTTTGGAATGGCATGATGATGAGTACATAAATGATGAAGAATTTTTAATTCTTGGGTAAACATCCTTTAAAGCAGATGTAAAAACAGATATTAACCCAGGCATAAAACTAACAACCTGTGCTCTGATTTCTCATTTTCACGTTGCAATCTGGTGATTTTCTCACACACTGCATTCAAGGCTTCTTTCTTCTCTGCTTGCCATGTCTGCTCCCTGAAAAACATTTTCAGGGTGATCACATGTAGTTTACACATGTAGTTTATATTATACCTTTTATTTTTTATACCTGAATTTTTTTTTTGTGTGTGTGATATAAATCATGTTTTAATAAGAAAACTTTCATTTAAGCATAACATCTTATGAGTTATTATCATTAGGCCAATTAGGATATATAAAGGGTTAATCAATGTGTTTTTCAAAGAAAAATATCCATATTCAAAATGTAATAATCACTTTAATGTAGCTTGCACCAACAGTTGTACAAAGAAGCAGCTCTGGGAGGATGACATATGAGGTCAACTTTTGCGCATGTGCTGGTGAGTCTCGTGGTAACCAACATTTGTTAACAGAAGCTAAGGAAGCAAAGTTGCCTTACTTTAGCAAAGGAAAATCAGTCTCCTCTTGGCTTATATAGAAATCCTCCAACATTATTCTTTACAAAACTGCGTTTTGTATTTCTAATTAGTGACCGTTGCTTTATTTTTATCTCTCCCCTGTGCTTCTGCGTTCGTCACTTCTGAGAGCCGCATGCACAAAGCCGACCTCCATACGTCATCCGCCATCATCCAATTGATTCGATACAGGAGGCCTTTGTTCAACCCCTCGGTTGAATGGGCACTTTTGATTTAACTTCTTTTGGACTGATGCACTGCAACACCTGCTGAGTGCCATTAAACAGCTTGAAAGATCTAAGACAATTAATTTTCACTCCGAATGGATTCATCTGAAAGAAGGAAATCATATACACCTAGGATGACTTGAGGGTGATTCATTTATAGGCTAATTTTAATTTTTGGGTGAACTAACACTTAGTAATTTTTATAATCGTGTCTTTACTAGACATTACTCTCGTCCATCTTGAGACAAAACAAAGGCACTGATATATTTTAAGATCAACCAGTGCAAGTTTCTTTCAGTTGAAACAGCTCAGACTTAGTCTGGGACTAGGTTTAAGCCTTGTCTGTGAAACCGGGGGTTAAAGTTCTAACAATATTACTATATCAATTATACCAAGAGAAGAAAAAAAAAACATTTAAATGCATCGCACCTTTTCAGAATCTTTATCTGGGCATCCAGCTTTGCTTGTGAGCATGATAGGACCATTTTAAGTTGATTGTTGAGTCTTTGCAACTGTGAGGAAAAATTATATGAAAACTTTTAACTGCATTTACATTTTGATAAACATACTGCCTATTGGGTGTTATTAAAGTGACAACTTACTTCTTCTTTACCAACCGCTAATAAGACTTCAGGACTTGTTGGCAGCACTAGTAGGAGAAAAAAACATAAGCTGTCTTCACAAACTATGCAAATAAAATATGTAATCTTGAATACTGAATAAAAACCTATTTTATTTTATCTTGCCCCTTTCATTAAAATTGAAATGGTACATAAAACAACAGATAATAGCTTACATTTTGGCTCCATTTCTTGCCATTGCTCTAGCTCAGATGTGACTGCAATCAGGCGATTCACTGCCTGCCCACCAAAAAAAAAAAAGATGATTTGAGTAATAATTTGTGAATATTTTTGTCTGAACCGAAAACCAATGTTCATATGCACAGCTAATGTTTTAAATTCAAAAGTAGTGAAAGGAGAAAGACAAACCTCATTTGATTGATCATCATTAGCCTCTGTATCTGTCAGAATGATCTCATTTTGAAGCTGAAAGATATAATAAGTGCTTACTGTATGTTGACATGGCAATGTAATAAAAATGCCCTGGGGGCAAGCAGATAAACATAAAATTTTCTGTTTTGGATGAACTATCCCCTTAAGTGAGGATCTAGCCAAATTTTAATCAATGAGGCTCTTCTAAAAGATTTTTTATTTTTGTTAAAATATCTTCATTGCCTAGAGATATAATTATACAACATTTACTCAAAACACATCTAACAGAACATCATTTTTATAAAATGTTTTACATGTTAAAGTGCTTATTTTTATAATTGAAAATAGAATACAATACAATCTTCAAGATACAGTGCAACCTTCATATTTAGAAATAAATGGTTAGCATCTTAAATCAATCAATATTTTATTATTACTATTTACAGTGAGCGAAAACTGCATTTCTAAGCGATATATGTTAAGTGCAAATAACCATATTCTATTTACACTATGTAAAAACAGCAGTATTTTATATGCAATAAATTCAAACAGTAGTTAGATGCTACTTGTACTTAATTCACAAAGTGGCAGATATCAATACTATTGTATTGTAATACTTTATAAAACAAAAACATATTGAATGAAAGTTATCATATTTATTAAAATTATTAAATGGATGCTGCCCTATTGGGACAATAAATCCCTCACTACACCAATCCCTAACCCTGCCAATAAACACCCTTGAGGCACTTTATTTTCCACTTTTCGAATATTTCCTATTTTTTTTTATTTAAAATAAACACCTTTGCGATCTGATATGTGATGCGAAGAATTAGTTTCGCAAAAGGCGGATTCGCCCTTGGGTCGATCTAGTCAAAAGTTTCTGGTGTTTTCAAATGATTACCTTGCAATTAATCGCATTCAAAATAAAACTTTTTGTTTGCATACTATATGTGTGTGTTCTGTGTATATTTATTATATCTATATAAATACACACACATACAGTATTCTGAAAAATGTACACGCATTTACATGTCTATATTTTTATTCATATAATTTATATCATAATATATGACAAAAAAAATTTTGCAAGATAATATATATATATATATATATATATATATATTTGGCTGAGATTAATCACGATTAATCATTTGACAGCACTAAAAGTTTCCACCTTGCACATAACGTCTTATGCCACTATCTTTTTTTTTAGTATTATGTCTTTTGTACTTATGTTTAAAATCAATGGAAATAGCTTAGGCCAACAGGGAGGGCTTACTGTAGAAAGACGCTTAGTTAATATCAACATTTCTTATTATTTATAAATGATCAGCACTCGGGGGCCCCTTTAAAAAATGCAGGGCCCTAAGCAATTGCCTACCTTGCCTGGCCTATTGCTATGCCAATGAATGTAAGGGTATTTTTTTTTTTTAATTGGCACAAACATGTAGCCTATCTTTCATTATTACATTCAATGATTCCCCCCAGATCATCAGCTTACAAAAATATTTCCTTTAAACACTTTGCTAATGCTCCCATTAAGTTATGAAAACTTTCTTTTTAGGTAGAGTCTATTTGCACTAAGGGTAAATTAGTGACAGATTATATTTACACAATGTTAAAATAACAGGATTTTCTGCTATTATAACTACTTGATGCAAATAGTGTCAATTATCTGCATATCAATATTGTCTGAAAACAAAACGGGCTATTGGCACTTAGTGTAAATAGACACTCTATTTTCTAATATTTGTTTCCTGGTGATACACGATTGTTAAAGGAACATTTAATTTGAGCATTTTGGAAACATTATGGGAATGTTACTTTTAAATGCTCTATGAACATTCTGAAACCAGTAATAACATTCACAAATAAAATGTTAAAACATGTCATGATTTGGATTATGTATAAATAAAGTTTCTGCGCTAAGGTTTTGAGAACATTATTAAAGAGCAGATAACTTTGAGAACCTTGCCAGAGTGTCAGCCAAGAGTCTGAGAACGGCCCGTTAGCTGGGTCTGCGCGCCTTTTGATCTATGAAGAATTGTGCATTTTTATAACAGAATTTGTGTGCTTCATCTGAAAACAAGACCTTGGCACGTTACCTTCTGTAGCAGACCAAACTGCTCCTCGCACTCCTCTAACAACACTGCTTTAGCAGCAGCCTCCGAAGACTTAGAGGACTGGGCTTCCTGCTCCATTTCTCTCTGCTTTGATGGTGCTGGAGTCTACAGATGTGATAAAGCCAAACAAACAATAAGAGCCAAACAGAAGAGCAGAAACAGGTGAAAACTCCAGGCAGATATATACAAACTTGTATTGAAAAGATAAGTGTAACGTACAGAGGACTGACGCGTTAGCCGTGAAGCTAACGTTAGCTTTTTCAAATTACTAATACTAACCAGTATATATGCGACAGTTTTGTAAAGGGCAAAAGCTTACGTATATGTTGTGGCGATAACACACAGTAAACCTAAATTATACGGTCACTATGGTATTTACCATCTATGGATTTTCTTTTAACTGAACGCTACACCCGAATTTGGCACTAAACTCTGTGTATGCCAAACAAAAATACCGCCAGCAACAACGTCATGACGCAATGCTGACGTCGCACGCTGTGGACGTTCAAGTGTTTTGTAACTGCGCTGCTTATGCGCAAATATTTTTTTTTTTGTATTTTCCATTTTATCCTACTTCTCGTTTGTCGCAATAAAATGTTTGCAGTTATTTTCATCTGTATCTGGTCTTTCCCTAAATATTAATAAGTGTGAGCTTATGGCTCTAGGTTCATGTGACTTTACCACAATATGCAATATTCCTGTGAAAGAAGTTGTCAAATATTTAGGTATTAAGATATCAAAAAATAAGGAAGTCAGGAATGAGTTAAACTTTACTCCTATCATTCAATCATTTGAAAAGAAATTGAACTCTTGGCTAATGAGAGATATCTCTTTAACTGGTCGTGTGTTATTGGTTAAAGCTGAAGGTTTATCCAGGTTGGTTTATAATGCTCAAGTGTCAAGTGAGGTACCCCCCTTGCTAATTAAAATGATAGACACTAAACTCTTTAAATTTATTTGGAAGAACAAATCACATTATATTAAAAAAGAAAATATTTGTAGATCAAAAGTTGAAGGAGGATTGAATGTTTTGGATTTTAAGACCTCTAATATGATATTTAAAATAAAATGGCTTCAAAATTATTTAAAATATAAGCAAAGTACAAAATACCTGTTAAACTTGCAAGTTTCCACAAACAAGCATTACTTTCATGGACTCTTATGTATAGTCTTAATTCCCCCCCCCATAAATGTACCATATGGAACAACAGATGTATAAGAGTTAGAAACAAGTCAATATTTTTTGAAAATTGGTTTGAAAAGGGAATTATTTGGGTTAAGCAGTTGATAAAAAATGATGGTGTTTTATACAATTATAATGAGTTTGTTCATATTTATAACTTTTCAGTTGATCCTGTCCAATATTCTTTGGTTTTACATGCAATTCCCAAGGAAATTTTGAGATTATTAGAAGGTCATAATAATTGTTCTCTACAAACAACAGTAGAAGAATTCACCTCTTGTATTAAGTTGCAGGGTAAAGATTTCACAAGTTCTGGATGTAATAATATTTTTTTGCGGTCCCTTCTTCAATCTAAATGTATACTTGCTGTTACTACTCACTGGAATTTTTTATTTAAGAAACATATTGAGTGGAGTAAAGTTTGGATGACACCTCATAAGTATTGCATTACAAACAAAGTAAAAGAGGTTTCATATAAAATTTTCCATCGAATTTACCCAGTTAAGTCACTTGTGGTACAGTGTTTTAAAGTAAACATTGAAGATATTTGTGCTTTTTGTAAAATTACCCCTGAGACTATTAAGCATTTATTTTGGGAGTGTCCCAAGACCCAAATGTTTTGGAAGGAACTTAGTAATTACTTGCAAAGTAAAGTTAGGATTCTTGTTAACTTTGAAGAAATTGATGTTATGTTAAGATGTTTTTCATTTGAGGGTGATAAAAATCTTTTGTTTATATTTGATTTAATTGTTATAATTTCCCGTTACTATATTCATAAGGTCAAATGGAGTGGAAAGATACCAAATTTTGAACATTTTAAAATTGATGTTAAGATATATTTAGAAACTATATCCAAAAGTAAAAACCTGAAAGCTATGAAAACTACACAGCTGTTTGACAAGTACAAGCTTTTTTTGTAAAAAGCCTTTCTAATTTTTTTTATCTTATTTTTATTTTATTTATTTTTTATTTTATTTTTTTTATTTTTTTTATTCTCTACCCCTGACATGTATGGACATGTATGGTTATGTGTACTCTTGTATGTAATATGTTTTGTTATTATTGTATTTCAATAAAAAAAAAAAAATAAAAAAAATACTTCTCGTTTGTCTCCATATTTGACAGAACTTAAATTAACTTGTCGTTAATGTTAAATGAGGCGAGAATTATGTAAGAATTAAAAATAATTATAGCCTAAATATTAAGAGTGCATCAACGACACAAAATCCCTGATCTATATATGACTATTATGATATTATCTCTACTATAGATCAGTGCACAAAATACCTTTTACAATCATAAACAATATGCGGGTTTGAGGTAAGGGCGTTCCCCAATCTTTAACTGCAAAATAAGGTGTAAAGAAAGAACACCAATAAGCACAAGCCCCCAAAATGTTGTCCACAAGAGAGCAGCAGCAGAACAGAACTTGTGCTGAGAGCAGGGGCGATTCTAGGGTCAGAGCTTTAGGGGTGCTGAGCACCCAATGAGCCCCAATGCCTCCACCCACCCTCTTTTCACACGAAAACAAAAAAATATGTCTATTGAAAAATAACTATAATTTTAACATTGATTCAACTAACTCCAAAATCCAGTTTTATTTTTATTTTTTTTGAGACCTTTTCAAAACAACAGCTTAATTGTGAGAGTTCACACAGACAGCCCTCTGTAACAAACACAAAACCTTCTTCACTCAGCTGGTTTTCCTGACCGTTAACTCCATGTGCCTCCTTTTGTATCAACAGTCATCAGATTGGTTACATTAGATTCAACTTTATTGTCATTGAACAAAGTAACAGGTACTTGGACAACAAAATGTAATTCATCTTCTGTAAATTATTTACAAATGGCCATCTCTAACATATCTGGATGCACGCCTGTCTGAACTTTCATAAACCAATATGTCATCAATAAATAATAATAAAACAAGCTTCATATCAAGAGTCATTTTAAATGTCTTTATTAGTATTATTATTGGGCTTAGAAACGTTTTTTAAATGACAAATTCCTTTCACAAGAGAAACTTGTGAGTTTGAAATAAATAAATAAAAAATAAAAGCAGGGGACCATTGCCTAGATAAGTAATTTGATACAAAAGCAGCGGGTTTGCATTATCTGTTACTTTAACTTAACTCTTTTCAGCAGAAGAAAAAAAAAACAAGACAGAGGTCATTATGGACTGTCTCGTCTCTCACCTGAATCTGTCTTTTTTCTTTTAAAGAATTGTCGTATGTCCATTGCTCACTGCCAGGCCACAGACACACACACACACACACACACAGAGAGAGAGAGAGAGAGAGAGTAATGCTAGGAGTTCAGGAGTTAAGCCTGGTTCAGGTTAAATCCTGTGTGTGATGAATGAATAAATACAGCAAAAGAAAAACATGAAACTTTCTTTTATTGTCTAGTTTGATTGTCAGCCACAACTGAAAAATAACAGATATAAATCTAGGAATTAATAACAATTCTTTTAAAAAGCCACAGTGAGTGTTTTCAGTGATACGTGTTTTCACTCAAAACGCCAGGGCTTCATGTTTCCATGACGACTGACGAGAAAAGACGCACGTGACTTCATGTTTACATGACTCCCGAGTATTAAATTAACGATAAACTTTAACAACAGAGACACACGTACGC
The DNA here is from genome assembly GCF_963082965.1 of Carassius carassius. Classification (NCBI taxonomy): domain Eukaryota; kingdom Metazoa; phylum Chordata; class Actinopteri; order Cypriniformes; family Cyprinidae; genus Carassius; species Carassius carassius. The sequence continues at coordinate 21,780,366 of NC_081761.1, forward strand.
AGTACACAGGTACGCAGTTTATTTGTCGCGCTTCTGTTTTTGTTTCACGCTCTAGCAGTTAATAAACAGAACTGCATGCGTCTTGCGGAAGAACATTGTAACCGGCGTTACTTCACTCCGTTTATGACTATGGACGAGTCACCCAGGTCCTGTGCTACTCCACAGCGGCGGCGACCCGCCGGACTAAAATAGTCTGAAAATAAACACTTATTATAGATGTACCACCATGGTGATTCAGGATACTGACTCCAGTATTCACCGATATGGTTTCGGAACTTAGTTGCACCACAACCGATCACAACACTACATCACGGGTTCTCACTCTGCGTGTGTTTCGCGCTGGATGACGGTCGTGCTGAGCGGTGCAGGTACACAGAAGTAGAAGAAGAGAAGAAGATGACACCATTTGCTATGCGGGAATGTTTTCATTTTCCTCCTTAACACATACATTTTAAACCACAAACTACGGAGTATGTTTTGGACAATATTTAACCGTGTAAAAGACGAACAAAAATTTTAGAATTACAAAATTTCTTACTCCAAGTTTTAGGGGTGCTGAGCTCCTTTTTTGGGGTGCTCCAGCACCCCTAAAAAGGGGCTAGCCTCGCCCATGGCTGAGAGAGCGAGCGATCAGAGAGCATGTTCTGTCACGATCTTGTCTAGAAGGCTGATAGTCTTAAACAACTTTATCTTCTGTGATATTCTGATGCGTTTTATTTTTCATTTATGATTCAATGTAGCATGAAAGAATGTAGCTTAGAATAATACATAGATTAAGGCTCTGAGACTATGCTCTGACTATAGGATGTCTTAATTCAGTAGAGCAAAAACTTCCAGTTATGGGCGTTTGGTGAACGTCATTTCACCAAGTAGCCTACAACATGTGCCTGGATCAACATCCTTGCTGATCCTGGAACAACATCAGATTTGAGGGATAACTTTTCAGGAAATATCTGTTTTAGGCTTAGATTGGTTAGATACTTTACATGTTGATAAGCTATTCAAACTGATATTAGGAATAAATTATGGGTTGGGTTGGGTTAGGTTTAGGGGTAGGGATTGGGTTAACTCTATATTTCTGGACCATAATGTTGATCCAGGATCAGCAAAAGATGATGACCCAGGAACATGTCTTAATTGGCAAAATCATGGCCGTTTATAGCCACTTTTGTCCCAGGGGTCTTAAATAAGAAAATTAACTCTCTTAAATGGTAATTGCACTCCCACTATATGTTTACGAACAATTTCCAATATAGGCTATAGTGTTCTACTTATTTATAACAAATAGGCTAGTCTACCTTTTTAGGCTAGTTTACTTTTCTTTTCTTTTTTGTAATGTCATGAACTTTTCATAACATTTTAAATTATTAATTTAAATTGTGTCTTTAATAAGATTTTCTGATGGAAATGACAATGATGAAAATCTTTAAATGTTTGCCTTTTTTATTTTGCCTTGTCACTGATGATAGTATTTTACATATTCGATTTTGGAAATACATCAAAAAATGAGGGAACAAAATCTGTCCACAAGTGATGTTTCCTTACTTTCTTTCTCTTTCTTTTTTCAAGTGCATACTTCAAGGATACACTATCTCTGGGATAATAATAATAATAATAATAATAATAATAATAATAATAATAACAGCTTAAAAAATAAGAAAATTTGTCATTTTTCAAACAATAAATATTCCAATGTTTTTATTTTTAACAAAAATTCTGGGTGATGCTAAAAAAGTAGCATTATAAATTCAATATAAATATTTTTTGTCCATTTAAATGAAATAATAAAATTGTGACCATTTACATTTGCTTATATAGCCACAAAACAGCTAGCCATATATTACCTTGCCTTTACACTTCATCTTCCTCTTTACAAAACGACTAGGTAACCTAACATGTCACTCCAGTTAGCGTTCAAAACGTTGGTCCACTGTTGTTCCTTTTCTACAAAACACACATCTGCTACTGACAGCACACTCAATGCGTCTTGTTTTTTAAAGCTCACACGCTCTTTAGCACATTATCCCGTTTTTTGGCGTTATTAATCTCTTCAAAGTCGAATAGGCTTAAGGTAAGGAGGCAGAAGAATCAAACATTATATACAATAATAAGACCCTTTTAGCAGACCTGACATGAAGGCCCTGGTTTGAACGCTTAACGAGTCCCCTTCTGAACATGAAACTCCAACAAAATGAGGACGTATTCTTTAACTAAAAAGTACCCCCCACACAAGTCTAACAAATCATTTAAAATCACCAAAAGGGGGACTAAAGTCGGTGCCTCACAAAAAGAGAGAGTTTCATTGTAATTCATTGACTTGTTCAAAACGCCAAGAAAAAAAGCGCGGACACTCATGGGTACAGATGCTTTCTCGAGGAGACTCCGATGTATGGCCTTTGTTCGCGCTGCGTTAAACTGTTTAAAAGAGGGGTGAACGCAATCCATCAAATCGTCTGAAATTGTGTGAAAATTTCAGAAACCATATGGCCTCCAAACGTTCGCGTCTTTTTTATGTGGCTGGACACACTTGTTTCAGCATGGTGAACCGCAGGAGTCCAGCCATGCGCCATTGTCGCTTGTCACATCAGGGTGGATGGCTCATTTGTCCTCAGCTTTCATGCTTTACGCTGGAAATTACAGCTTCACCCGTGAACAAAAAAGGGTTATATAGCCCTGTAGAAACTGGACCAAAACTTGGTGTTTTTGTGTCTTTCTTCTCCGTTTTCTCCCCAGCGCCCCAGATTTGTGTTTCTCACATAAATTTCGCCCAGAATGGAAAAACACACGTTGTTGGGTCAAAAGCCAAGTCACGCTATTGCAACGTGAAAACGACAGAGGCTTAAGCCAAAGACTCTCTGTTTTCAAAAACAAAAGGGGCAAGAATGTTTTTCTTCCTGTCTTTTTTTTTTTTTTTTTTTTTTTTGAGAAACGGAATCAAGGCAGATAGCAATTACAAAAAAGTATGAAGCTCTTGGCTGTCGAGCACAAGTTCTCTTTTGTCAAATAATGTTATATATATTATATATATATATATATATATATATATATATATATATATATATATATATATATATATATTATAGGGCTATGCGTAAAAATTTAGTTAAAAAATTGCTGCAGTAACCTAACCTGTATTGCTAAATCACTAACAATTTAGGCAAAATGATAAACAAAACACAATAGCTAGGTGTTGTTGTTAATAATAATACAAATGTTTATCAGAATGGCAATTGGTACAGACACGGCTATAGCATCATCTTTGTAAAGGGTATAAATGTTTTTATTTTCAAACTCAATACATTAAACGGCACATTGGTACAATGGCCTAATTTTGGAAGGCACTACATTGCAAGTAAACTGTACAAAAGCTTTACAAAAAGCAGTCACTGTCGATTGTGTACAAATTATAGGCTATGCAATAAATACACATGTAAAAATAGTTTTTTTTTTCTCGTTAAGAGGTTGTATTGCTCTGTTTGTTGCCCTGATTCGTGAAATATTATCTTATTACACTCATGAAAACAATTACATACAATATATTATATATAAAAACTTAAGCTGCCAGTCCACTCTGAACAAATAAGAGTTAGACTTGCATAGTCTTGCTATAAATTAAACTAATTCAGTTTCAGAAAACACTACAATCATGTAGATGGTTATGTGCATGCGTGTCTTACAATATAAATGTATAAAAGTTAAAATCAATATGCAGTGGTTCGATCAGACATCGACGTCTATTTCCACGTCCTCGTCCTCGGAGTAGTCTTGACTTGTGTGGTCTGAGAGAGACGACATGGGGGACAGACATAATTTGTGCGCACTCTTGTACTCGTGACCCAGCCGTGGCGAGCACTCTGGCCCCGTGTGCCCCGTGGCTCCAACCGCACACCTCTCCAGATCGGCCAGTTTAGCGATTTTATCCAGAGTCACTATAGCTGTGGATCTGACCGACTCCACGTCCGCTTTCATCTCCTCCAACTCACGCTTTAGTTTCGCACGTCGATTCTGGAACCAGGTTATGACCTGCGCATTTGTCAGCCCCAGCTGATGGGCAATTTGGTCTCTGTCTGCGGGTGACAAGTATTTCTGATGAAGAAACCTTTTCTCTAGTTCATATAACTGGTGATTAGTGAAGGCCGTCCTAGATTTTCGGCGCTTTTTGAGACTGTCCCTTTGACCAAACAGAGTCAACCCATCCCTTCCTGTTGATAAAAGAAAGTGATGCAAATTTAGGCGACATCGACAGTTTATGTCGTGATTAAAGTAACAGAGAACAACTTACTAGACTATTATTAATATATAAATAATAATAGGCTAACTAAAAAAACGATTTACTTTATATAACAATTTTAACTTTAACAATGTTTCCTTTTTTTGTATTGAAACGTGGATATGGCAGGCTATAAAATATTAAAATATGTCAAATGAGTCAAGCTACGATCAAAAATAAAGTTAAATTAAATATTTAAATTAAATGTTCTTTATTGGCATCAATGGCTCCATAAAAAACCTTTCACATCCATTGATTCTTTCATTTAGGCAAATATTCTTTACAGTGGCAATGGTTCTTTTCTTTAGGGAACCAAACATGGTTCTTCTTTGGCACTGCTGTAAAAACACTTTACAAAAATTGTGACTTGTAATTGTTTCATATTTAGGTTGATATATATATATATATATATATATTAATATATATATATATATATATTTTTTTTTTTTTTACTTTGAATAAAACCAGTTAAGAGGTTATCATTTTATCCATTATTTGATAATACAATGCAAATTTGATTATTTTTTTCAATCTAAAACTTAATTTACAAACCCTAAACAAATGTTTTATTTCCTTACCTTCTGCTGCTTGGAGTACACCTAATTCGAGACCTTTGAACGTTTTGCTGGCCAGCTCGTGAAGAGCGCACAGAGGCGATGTTTGAGTGATGAGTGATACAGTAATGCTCTTTCGGGGTCTCTCTGATGCTGGAAGCTGGTAAATCCTGGCAGTTCGTTTGACAGTCGGTCTGCAGAGGATGTCTGCGATGCTGAAGGGAGTTAAGGCCTTGTCTGAACTCGCGGGTGGTGGAAGGTGGTCCAGGGGGTGCAGCCCATGGCTCTCCATAGCCTCACAGACTTTGACAACTTTGGTAGTCGTCATCCAAGCCTTTGCAAAGCTGCTTTGGTTATATCACTGGTTCTCACATCACTAGCTAACAGCGAATGAACAGATAGAGCAGCTCTTTACAGCGCTACAGTTCTGTTCAGGATTCTGGAGACTGAGGACTACTAAGTGCATGACGAAAGGCGGAGTCGTGTAAAGTGATGGAGGTGTTTGTTGTTTTCCTGCACAAGAAACAAACAGTCCTAAACGACGGCTGATAGGTTAATTCTCAGTTCTGTTTTGTTGAATTGTAATAACGTCCAAAGTTCTTTAAATGCGAATATACTAAAAATAGATATATATTTTAACGAATAATAAATAAACTTTTGTAATGTCTACACGATTTCATTGTTTTCAAAGCATAATTTAATTAAAATATATTTCCGTAATGCTACTTTTTTAAGGAGCAGCCATGTTATCAAGTGAATTTTTGTTCTCAGTCATCAAGAATCGACATTTTGAGGCATTTTCTTGACAATATAAAAGGAAGAGGTTGGACTGCGTGTAGTATGAATATATTAATTATTCATTAAATGTAAAACATATCATTTGATATTGAATTAGCTGAATACTGATTTTATTTAATTTTTGTATTTATAAAAAAAAATGGCCGTTTAAGATTGGAGTTTATTTGTTAATGATTACAAAAGTTGTCTATTTGTACGATATAATAACTTCCCAAACAGCACGTAATTGTTTCGTTATTAAGTCAAATTATAAAGCGCACCAATACAAAAGATGAAAGCTTTCAAGTCAAGATGCTGCCAAATTGCTACTCAAATTGCAATGCAATCTTGTCAAGGAAACTAAAGTTATTAAAATTTCTGAATTGAATCATAATAATAGCCTTATAATAATAATGGTAAATAATAATAAGTTAATAAAAAGTTATACTAAAAATTCATTTAACAAAAAATACACTAAAAAAGTGGTGGCCAGGTCTTGACTAAAGAGCTATTTCTACTTGACTTAACCCATAAATTGTTTTTTTGTTGGCATAAATGAATGTTATTAGGATGATATATCAGATATATTAACCCTTAAATGCTTACCTCGGGTCTTTAGTGACCCTGGACATCATTCACTACCCTGTCCCTCCTTCATTTTTTAAAGTTAGACATCAACTTTCTTAGTTTCCTCAATCTATTCATTATAAACTATATATATATATATATATATATATATATATATATATATATATATATATATATATATATATATATATATATATATATATATATATATATATATATATAAGAAAGCTTGTTCTCTGATTATTTATATTTATTTTTTTGTAAATGTATAGGGTCGCTAAAGACCCAAGGTATGAAAATGTAGCGTATATTTTACATATCTGACGACTCAATATGTGCAATGCTCAATATGTTCAATCTTTATTCCTCGAGGTGGCACTGTTTGATACACAATGATGACATGATGTTTCACTCATAATTACCACATAAAATAAAAGAATATCATCAGCAAAAATGTTTCAAAAACTGTTTGAATGGCTTTACTGCACAACAATTACTATACGCAATGAAATATAAATGCTTTATTTTATTATTCTGTAATTGTTTAATATATAAATTGATGCTCAACGCAGAGATTAATAGAAGTGCTCCAATATAAATGCAACACAATAGAACAAGAAAAGTCTAGAGGTCTAGAGGAGTCAAAAACAAGCCGGGGTCGTAACCAACATCAATCCAAACAGAAACAAACAAACAAACAGGAACAAGAACAGGAACTCAAGGACTAGGAAACGCGAGGAAACTAGGTGACGGAAAGTAAGGACTCCATAAAGACAATAGGAAACAGACCGGATTATATAGGCAGGGTAATGACTATCAAGTGAAGACACCTGAGTGCAATTAATAGGAGTGCAATTGCTGTGATGAAGGGACAAGGCTTTGTGGGAATTGTAGTGCCTGCGGTGAGGTGCCTATGGGGAAGTGAGACCACTAGTGGACACCCAGGGAAACAGAGACCAGACAGCGTGACATTACCCCCTCCTCCACGGAGCAGCTACCAGATGCTCCACCCGAACCCAAGACGAGACCAAGGAGCACAGAGACCAGGAGGGAGGTGGAGTGGAGGAGGTCCACGGGGAGAGGCTTTGGTAGTTCAGCAGAGACGTGGAGAAGCTCTGGTAGTTCCACAGAGTCTAGACTGGATTCAGGAAGATCAATGGTGACTTGACTCTGCTCATAAAGATCATTGGTGACTTGACTCTGCTCATGAGGATCATTGGTGACCTGACTCTGCTCATGAAGATCATTGGTGACCTGACTCTGCTCATGAAGATCAATGATGACTTGCATTTGCTCATGAAGATCGATGGTGACTTGCCTTTGCCCATGAAGATAGTCGTTGACTTGACCTTGCCCATGAAGAACACTGGTGACTTGACTTTGCCCATGAAGATCATTGGTGACTTGACTCTGTCCTTGAAGATCACCAGTGACTTGACCTGACTCTGGAGTGTCAACGGTGACTTGACCTGACTCCGGAGTGTCAACTTTGACTTGACCTGACTCTGGAGTGTCAACGGTGACTTGACCTGACTCTGGAGTGTCAACGGTGACTTGACCTGACTCTGGAGTGTCCACGGTGACTTGACCTGACTCTGGAGTGTCCTCGGGGACTTGACCTGACTCTGGAGTGTCCACGGTGACTTGACCTGACTCTGGAGTGTCCACGGTGACTTGACCTGACTCTGGAGTGTCCACGGTGACTTGACCTGACTCTGGAGTGTCCTCGGGGACTTGACCTGACTCTGGAGTGTCCACGGTGACTTGACCTGACTCTGGAGTGTCAACGGTGACTTGCCCTGACTCTGGAATGTCAGTGGTGACTTTCCCTGACTCTGGGGGGTCATCGGTGACTTGCCCTGACTCTGGGGGGTCAACGGGAACCTGACTCGACTCTGGGGGGTCAACGGGAACCTGACTCGACTCTGGGGGGTCAACGGGAACTTGACTTGACTCTGGAGGGTCAACGGGAACCTGACTCGACTCTGGAGGGTCAACGGGAACCTGACTCGACTCTGGAGGGTCAACGGGAACCTGACTCGACTCTGGGGGGGTCAACGGGAACCTGACTCGACTCTGGAGCGTCAACTGTGGCTGTCATCCCGTGTAGAGGCGCTGGACAAGCGGCCATCTTGTGCCATGACTCCGGACCAGCGGCCATCCTGGGCAGTGGTGCTGGACCGGCGGCCATCTTGGGCAGTGGCGCTGGGCCGGCGGCCATCTTGGGCAGTGGCGCTGGTCAGGCGGCCACCTTGTGCTGTGGCGCTGGGTCGGCGGCCATCTTGGGCAGTGGCGCTAGACCGGCGGCCATCTTGGGCAGTGGCGCTGGGCCAGCGGCCATCTTAGGCAGTGGCACTGGGCCGGCGGCCATCTTGCACGATGGTGCTGGGCTGGCGACCACCTTGTGCTGTGGCGCTGTGCTGGCTGTCATATTGTGCAGTGGTGCTGGGCTGGCGTTCCTACTGTCTGTAGACCCCAGTCTAGAGTTGGCCATCCCTCCGAGAGAGACGTGTGTGGCTGAGTCATCCCACTGAGATCGATGCTGTAGGTAACTGGTGAACCCCCAAAAGTCCAGTATCTCCAGCCCCTTCATCTCCCACCCAGGTAAAGGGTCATCCAGGCAGTCGTTGAAAAGGTCCTTCAGGGCCTCATCGTTATACCCCATCCCCACTGCCATTGTCCAGAACATTTGCGCCAAGCCCCCCACCTCACTCCCACTTTGACGGAAAGTGGTTAGGTTAGAAAGTCTCCCCATCCGCTCCTCTATAGTGGCTGGGGAACGTATACGAAATCCCACACCGCTGGATCTTAGCATGATGGAGTCCTTCTGTCACGTGCGGGAACACAGGAGACGGAAGATCCAAGTGCAGTGTGGTTTATTAAGGGTAATCCAAATCAGAGTCAAAAACAAGCCGGAGTCGTAACCAACATCAATCCAAACAGAAACAAACAAACAAACAAACAAACACAAACAAGAACAGGAACTCAAGGACTAGGAAACACGAGGAAACTAGGTGACGGAAAGTAAGGACTCCATGACGACAATTGGAAACAGACCAGATTATATGGGCAGGATAAGGACTACCAAGTGAAGACACCTGAGTGCAATTAACAGGAGTGCAATTACTGTGATGAAGGGACAAGGCTTTGTGGGAATTGTAGTGCCTGCGGTGAGGTGCCTATGGGGAAGTGAGACCACTAGTGGACACCCAGGGAAACAGAGACCAGACAGCATGACAACACTGTGCACTTATATTGCAGTAACATGCAGTGTGTGAATGCACACGGAATGGACCAGATTTGGAAGGAAGGAAGAAAGGAAGAAGAAAAAGATTTTGATGAGAGTGTGGAGTGAATTTAAATGTAGCTTGTTATCTACATACAGTATTAAGCTTTTTATATTGTCATATCTTCTTGTGAAATCGTTAAACATGCAGCCCAACTCATGCTTCCACCATTAAAAGTGAGATTTTAAAAAGCGCAAACTTTAAATTTGACAGTATATTTGTCTATTCAATTTTCATAGTCAGTCTCCCAAACTATCCTCTATTGTTTTCGCTTTTTTCTTCAAACATCACACACAGACATACACAGTCTATTCTTGGAGGTTGTGTAGGAAACATGAATTAGCCAAGTCAATGTGGTCTAACTGTTGAGTCAATGGAAGTCTTGACCTCTTGCTGACTTCTTTGTTTAGTGTTTCTCTTTAGGCCAAGTCGTTATGAATTAACTGTGGCAGGGAAGTCTATAATACACCTCTATCAGAAAAAAATACTATTTTAGTGACATCAGATATTAGCGAATTATAGTGTTGTTATAAGAATATATTATTGCAGCCATTTTATTTATTAATATGCCTATAAACTTAAGAAGAAATAACTGGTGTTTCCTTGCATGATTCAGATCAAAGAATAAAAAGTCCAGATTAAACCTAGCAGTAAATATAAGAAAAATAAACACTGTAATATAAATAACAGGCTTTTTTATATCTTAATTTAAAATGTATGATGTTAAATTAACATTTACTAGCTTACACCCCACCAAACACACCACACACACACACACACACACACACACACACACACACACACACACACGTGTCTTACACTTTGTCTTAAACTGAAAAACTAAAAGATTTAGATTTCCTCCCACCTTTTACAAATTTACCCAAGCAATTTACTTTATTATTATCATTATAAACCATTGTCTCCTATTCACCATTCTAAATATTTTCAGCTTATGCAAGAATTTGCATTGTGATGAAAAACTGGTCTAGCACAAAGACAGTAGCCTATAAAAAACAGTTTCATTTAGAACATGCAGAATGTTAATTAAGCTGTTTAAAAACAAATTACAGTGGACTGTGAAACAAGAGAGGTCTCTTGACTCAAAATTAAATGGACATACTCTAGTGCAACATTATGTACTGGCTTCAGGCCTAACAAATAATTCGATTCTAAATCAGTGTAAGAGACTGAGTCACAGAAGAAAAAAAAAACACTCATCAACAGTGGAAAATATATTTTAATACCATTAAATAATGAACTGAAGCAAGGAACATTAATATAATTGTGTGTGTGTGTGTGTGTGTGTGTGTGTGTGTGTGTGTGTGTGTGTGTGTGTGTGTGTGTGTGTGTGTGTGTGAAAACAACAGTCTGAAATATGTGCATGTATGTTTTTTTTTTTTGTTTAGGAGATCGAGACAATTTTTATTTTTTATTTTTTTATTCTAATATTAATTAAATAGGCCTATTATACAAATTTACTGATAATTTCTTATCTTACAAATAAGGTCCAGTTTTTGTATCACACAATTATTTATTAAAATGAGTTTTTAAAGTTATTTTATCTTATAGTTTCCTTTTATACTTCTAAACAAAACCGTTCGTGAAAAGTACAAACAATTTCGTGAGCTTCGGTCGTCTGTCCTGAGGATTCACTAGCCTCAGTCTGCCACCTTCTGGAGACACGAGGAACGTAACGTTGTTACCAATTGTCCATGATGCTTCTCAAACTGACTGATTGCCGTGTAACAACACAAACAAGAACGATAAATATAACAACATAGCGATAGACATACCCCCCCCCCCCCCCTTATTAAAATAATGCTTAGGCCTAATTCGTTCAACATATGAAAAATTCAGACACGTACACTCCAGAAGAACATTTCTTCACCAGATTACTTCAGAATCACAGATGCAACATGTATTTCACTGAACGTGAAGCTGCCTCTTTGTCCCTATGGCAGAACATTTGTTACTCTGTGCTCATGTGGCATTGTGCCTGTCTGCTGGTTAGCCCTGATGCCAGTGTACACAGTCATTCCCCTTGAAAGCTGTCCACACAGCCTGGCATCAAAATACCTCCAGTTGTCCCTGAACAACATGAAAACATCAACTGAAAACTCGTCATTCCAATACTAGTTTAATAAAACATGTCAAACCATATTGCACAAATGCAAATAGTTGAATGTAGTAAAGAAAACAAACAAAATAGTATAGTATATGTATATATAATTGTAAGCATATGTGTGTGTGTGTACATGACTAATGAGAGATTTGGCTTAATGACAGGTCAAAGTGTCAAGTGTTTAATTAACCCCAAAATCAAGATTGTGATAGTGCAGCCCAGTGAGACTTTCCAAGTGTGTGTATGTGCAGGTTTGTGTGATATACAAAGAAGAAAACTTGGTGTACACAGTAAAAATAAAAATAATAATAATAAATAAATACATTTTCTTCGGAAGGAATTTGAAAGATTATGTTTTACAAGAAAATACTATTTCAGTGTTTCTACTTTTAAGAAACCTCTCTTTCCCAATCTTCTTATGTATGCAGACAATATTTTTTTTTTTTTACTTTTCAAACTTCAAAATGTCACATTTATTTCAATGTTTTACTTGCTGTTTCTTTGAAATTACTGGAGAAATGTATTAGTAATTAGTATTAGTTTCAAAGTAAATCCTACACTGAAAAAGGGGCCTACAGACAATTTTCACTTAGAAAGGTTTTATTAACAAAATTCGGGAGGAGCACGATCGGATAATCATTCAATTTGGCACAGGTGCATCTCGTTTAGCTAACCATCTTAACTAGCACAACAAGTGTATATATATTATGCAGCCTTCCTACCTCCTGTCCTACGACAGTTTTTCGGCATCCCTCCTCCACCCCAACTCCTCACTTCTACTCTATTTATATCTCAAAGGGATAGGGGGAGTTCTTTGGGTTCGGGCTATGCTCCGGGCCCGGACCCCTCCTCCAGGACAGCACGCCAAAATATGTGTACTATTCGCTTTCAGATTAGATGTAAGGGTGAACTCGTGAACTGCTAGTAAATTTCATAATTGTTTACAAAGAAATGGCAAGAATAAAGTTCATTGCACTATGAGTCCGAAATTGTCGCATGCGTTTTTTCGTATTCGTGATGCAAAAAATTCGTCACGCACAGAGACCTTGCACACCGATGCGTATAAATGAATGCTTTACAATACAAAACAATACAAAATGTCGTCTTCAAATAGTGAGGATGATTTTTTGTCCTCTCTCTTCTTAAAAAGAGAAAAAGAAAAAGGAAATATTGGGTCCAGAGAGGAAGAAGAGTTCCACCTCCTTATCAAGGAGCTGCGGGATTATCCAGACCGATTCAAAGTTTACTTTAGAATGTAAGTGGCTCAGTTTGATGTTTTGCTAGTGATTCTGGAGCCACATATTAAAAAGACCACCAATTTCCGGTAATCAATTGATCCTGAACAGAGAATGGCAGTATGTCTAAGGTATAGACCCGCGTGCGCACACACACACACACACACGGTTTACATGGACTTGGTGTGCTATAATTATAGCTGTGATATAATAATATTTGTCGTATTTTTTGATACAATAATATTTGTATATATAATTCAATTCAATTCAAGTTTATTTGTATAGCACTTTTTACAATACAAATCATTACAAAGCAACTTTACAGAAAATTACGTGTGTACAATATTTAGTAGTAGCTTATAAGTGGTGACTGTCAGTTAGTGTGCATATGACAGGAATTTTCAGAAAAATTAATACAAGACGTAGTCAACCAGATGACGAACATTATTAACAGCAATTATTATATGATGCAGTCTCACTTGTAGCAATATTTGTTAGTTCTGTTGTTGTTTCAGGGTTAGCATCATCTGAGGTCCTCTGAGGGTCAGCATCATCTCTTCTCGGGTGTTCTGGATCCAGACTGGAGCTTGTGTAAATCCTAGTTACCATGGGATGTAAATCCCGTGGCAAAACAGAGACATAATTAGCATAGCTGCTGTTCCAACAAAGTAAAATTAATTAGTTTAACCAAAGATAAAGAATAACAATGCACATATGGTCAGATACAACTGTACTCACAATAATGAGATGCATTATTCGAATGCTTGGCGAAAGAGATGTATTTTTAATCTAGATTTAAACCGAGAGAGTGTGTCTGAACCCCGAACATTATTAGGAAGGCTATTCCAGAGTTTGGGAGCCAAATGTAAAAAAAAAGTTCTACCTCCTTTAGTTGACTTTGCTATGCTAGGAACTACCAAAAGTCCAGCGTTTTGAGACCTTAGGGAGCATGATGGATTGTAACGAAAACTAAAAAGGGAAAAAAGTCCTTTTCATTTGAAATTGCTCATAATAGATTATCTTAATACAGATATAACTTATATCTGTGTCAGTGTCTGTCAGTAACATGATAGGTAGAATATTGAATCTGAGCAGAACATATTGTGTCACTAAGATGTCATGTGGTCTTCTTGTCAGATCAGTGACTGAACCCAGCTTTACGGATCACAGAGAGACAGAGGGAGGGCTGTGGGGATCTGCTTTTAAGCTTTAACATCAATTACACTCAGTTTGATGAATGGGATAGCGTTAGAGAAAAGGAATGCTCAGCTGCTCTTTGCATGTGTCAGAGTGAGTGTGTCTTTGTTTTCATTTGTGAAGTCACTTAGCAGCATCGAGCTTGGGGTTTGTGTGTGTATACTGTACAAGAGGAGTATCTGTGTGTGTTCAAGAGGCTTTGGTCACCACCCTAGCAGTTTGGCCCAAAATGCTCCCACATTGAGCCTGTCAGACGCTCATCAATCAGAAGGGTTAGTAAAAGCCATTTAGGCAGTTTAACGAGCCAGCCAATCACACAAGAGTGGGATCATTAGCATACTCAATTGCCCTCATTTATGCCAGAGAGGTCTGGCTGCATTGTTGTCAGAGTCTGTGAAGTGCTTTAACTGTCTAAGACTGGGATGAAAGGATGGTGTGAATGAACAATATTTGCAAAAAGAAAAAGGAATAAATAAAGCAACTTTAACTCTGTCATCAATCCAGTTTGCTTTTATCACGTTTATCAGTTTTTGCCTTTTCCATGCTCTTTTTCTCCTTATCAGCCCTCTGTCTATTTGACCTTATTCTGTAATTGTTATTATTTATTGACCTAATTTTCTCTTTATAAAAATTGCCAAATTAGGTTAAAGGGTGTAACAGCCTGGTGTTTGTGGTGGATTGGCTCTACATGAACAGAATAAAAGCATTCTTAAACATCTACTATAATCACTAATGTAACAAACTAACAAATCCACCCACTCTGTATATCTCTGCTCTATACACCTGCTTCCTGACTATAGCTGAGCCGCTGACTTCTCCTCCTCTACACTCCAAACCACACGCTTTTCCACCCAAATGAGACAGTGATGAATCCAAGGGGTTTTGTTGTCTTGTTTTTATGAACTAGGCCTAAATACCCAGTAACTCTATTCTCCCCATACAGCTTTTCTGCCTGCCTGATCTATTGTCCTTAAAGAGACTAGAGCCACAAAGAGAAGCTATACATTAACACAGGCCCTTGTGCTGCTATTGAGTGTAGCAGAGCACAGCTGTCTCACAGGACACTCTACGCTTCTGAAGGGTGAGGGGTTACACTGAGCGGCCCCCTCTGGAGCACACAAGGAAAGGTGTTTAGGAGAAATTGAGAGGAATGGCAAAAAAAAGGCTCTCTATTTCCAGTGATGAAGAGTGTGCTTTGTCACACGCCACGGACAGCTGCAGCGGACCCTTTTTTTGGTTGCTTTGCTAACTTTGATTCTCGGGCCTGCAGGAATTGTAGGTGGGGGGAGTGCATGTACAGCGCTCTCTCTCCACCCTCAATACCACAACTGAGGTGCCCTTGAGCAAGGCACTGAACCCCCAACTGCTCCCCGGGCGCCGCAGCATAAATGGCTGCCCACTGCTCCGGGTGTGTGTTCACGGTGTGTGTGTGTTCACTGCTGTGTGTGTGTGTGCCCTTTGGATGGGTTAAAAGCAGAGCACAAATTCCGAGTATGGGTCACCATACTTGGCTGTATGTCACGTCATTTTTTTCACTAACAGTGTGGCTCAATGAGGCCTCGTGTCTTTGTGATGAGCTGGAATATGTGCATCATGTTTAAGCAGAGTTCAAAGAGCTTTAGCATAGTTGATGTGCGCTTTATATTGAAAGTTGGGTAATTAAAACTTTTTAAAAAGATTTATTTGTAAAGGTGTAATCTGTATATTTTTTATGATGTTTTTGATAATACATAATATATATATATATATATATATATATATATATATATATATATATATATATATATATATATATATATATATATATATATATATATATATATATATATATATATATATATATATACACACATATATAATGTTGTATTTATTAACTGCTGCCACAGCACACTGGAGCTCTTCTTGTCCTTTCTCTTTGTTTTTGCCTCTGCCTCAAACTACACATTTTTGGATTAAATCCCAATATTTTTTTGTGTGGTTGTTGGTCCAGCAGCATGGACTGGAGATCACTGTATGTTCTTGCTGGTTGCTTGAGGTCCCACTTTTTGTCCTTTACATGGCTCTGCAAAGACAGCAAAAAAAAAAAAAATAGAAGTGCTGTTTTGAATAAATCTTAATATAAAAAGCACTGGAAAATTTAATAAAAATTTTTATAATTTAGTTTTTTTTTTTTATAAAAAAGTTTTTTTTTTATTGCTGTTAAAAAGTTATTGTTTCATAAGTTTGACTCTAAAAAACTAAGGGGTTCGATTAGATGTTACTTAATGGAATAATGCACATTAAACACATATTTGTCAATACTAAAATCTAAAATATGTTTTAAACACCCAAAATATTTAAGTATGTTTTAAGATTCTAGACAGCCTACAAACAGAGTTTAAATTTTTCTAAGCAACCCCACCCTACCCCACACCGCCCCATCCCCACAGAAAAAAAATGAAATAAATAATTAAAAAAAACTTTAAAAATTGCTGCTTTTGACATACAGTAGACAGATCTTGCCTAGCATCAAGGGGTGTAGCCTTGGTCTGAATCTTTATAGATTTGGTTTTGACTGCTACTCTACTGATTAAATGTACTGTAATAAAAAAGTCCAGAATTAGAACAGAATTTAGAATTCATTTAATATTTTATGACAACAAGCATTTCCAGCAGCCAGTCACGCTTAGTTTCTCTGTATGACTGAACATCAAATATTAAAATAAATGAATTACAATTATTTTGATGTGTTTCATTATTTTCTTTTAGCAGAGGCAGCACATTGCCTACACATCTGTGTAAATCAGCAGGGCTTTAAAGTTCCCAGTAAAATAAATATGCATATTTGCTTACAAGACAATTACATATCCTTTGTTAAACCAAGAGCCTAGTTAAGTCAGTACAGTCTAATTAAGGAGAGAAGAAGAGAGACAGCATGATTTATCATGCAATGAAAGACAAATTAATAAATAACCACCGGACTCAGCACTGGAGAGCAGCCATTATCAGCCAACAGGAGATTAAATTGCTTAATGGACTGTGATTAAGAACTCATTTAGCATGAGGCCGAGGAGATACAGTCCCATATATGTGTGTTTTATGAATGTAAGTTTATTGTGTCAACAGCAATTGGTAAAGTTCACTGTAGCAGTTATATATAGATATTCATGGATAGTTCTCACATTTTCACACCAATGATGTTTCAAACCTGTAGAAGATACTTTTAAAAATATATATTTTATTGCCCTCTGACCCTAAAGAGCATAAGTGGTTTGGAGAATGGATGAATAGGCCTAATTAATTAGCTTTCACTGTTTGGACAAAACAGTTCACACCATTTTCTAAAGAAATTAATATTGGTTTGGATCAACATGAGGTAGGATAAATTATTATAGTTTTAATTTTGGGGTGAACTTTGGGTGATGCATAGGCCATCTAAGGATTGTCCAGCAGGGGTCAGTAGGAGCTACATTTATCTGAAGTTGCTGCTTTTGCTTGATATTTTTGACAAAGCACCCTCTACAGCTTAAACACAACAAGATTTCAGCTGATCTTCAACAGAAACCCGCAATCAAAAACTTGCTCTAACTTAAGTATATATACTAACTTATATATATATATATATATGAAGTCATAAATCTTTGTCAGCCGATATAACAGTACGTGTCAAAATGTAAATAGGAATATACACCAAATGCATTTAGATAGGCCTACTGTTTGCACCAAGTAGAGAGAAAAAAACGGTGCAAATAGTAAAGTAAACAGAATAAACGTGATATTTGTACTAAAGGTAAAAATATAAGAGCAATGGTGGGTAGAGTTTGCTCTCAATGTAAATAGACACTGCATAAATATTTATATGCCACTAACAGTACAAAATAATCACTTCATTTGTGCACATTGAACTATGAAATATATTTCTGTATAGGGAAAACAGACAAAGCCTGTTCTTTCACACAGTCTCAGATCTGGTAAATATACAGCATAAACAGAAAGAGACACCATTAAGAAAGAAACGGTAAAATGGCCATATAAAATAAAGTCAGAGGTTCTTGAATGAACATGAATAAAAGTATGTAACTGAAACAAATGAAAGTTTGTAAATTTGGAGCAATAGCACAGCCTGCTGACAAACAGATCAATGCTATCATCTTTGCACTTGGCCACTCAGCTTGAACATCTATACACATGTATATATATATATATATATATATATATATGTGTGTGTGTGTGTGTGTGTGTGTGTGACCCTGGATCACCAAACCAATCTTAAGTCACTGGGTATATTTTTATCAATAGCCAAAAATACATTTGTATGGGTCAAAATTACCAATTTTTCTTTTATGCATTAGGATATAAAGTAAAGATCATGTTCCAGGAAGATATTTTGTAAATATCCTACCATAAATATATCAAAATTAAATTTTTGATTAGTAATATGCATTGCTAAGAATTTGATTAATTATAAAAAAAATTTGCTAACTTTTTTAACTTTTAAAGAACAGATCTTTTTGCTCCCTCAGTTTATATAAAAAAGTAATATAGTATATCTTAATAGATATAGTATAACGGCCAAATATTGTCTGATCCTAACAAACCATACATCAGTGAAAAGCTTTTTTATTTAAAAACATTTACCCTTATGACTGTTTTTTTGGTCCAGGGTCATATATATATATATATATATATATATATATATATATATATATATATATATATATATATATATATATATATATATATATATATATATATATACCGCTTGCATAATTATCAGGCACGTTTATATATTTTGATGATATTTTTTTTCCAAGCACATTTTATAAATATACTGTATATGGGCATAACACTAACCAACTAATTCCTGACCCCTGGATGTAACACCTGGGGAATCACAGAATACCTCCTACATGAGTAACACTGTACGTGATTCCAAACATTTGACTGGGGAATTTCCACAGACACTGGTTGTAAACCTTCAATATCATTGAAATTTACAGTGTCATAAATGTATATGTTCCATGCAATGCAGGCTATTGAAATTGTGTTAAAACTTAAGCATAGTGTGTAGTGTAGTAAATTCCTCCACGTGTTCATACCCGATGCAGTCTAACATTTCACTTTACCATTTAGTTTTACAGATACTTATGAATGAGTGACGAGTGTAGAGTAGAAAATAGTGAATAACCTCCTATGTGAGACAATAATTGATTCTTCACAATAAATTGTCTGATGTTATGGACTACATGCTGAGAGGCATATGATCACGAGAACATACTCAGAAAGCACATGTAGATAAGATGGATACCAGGTCTGTCAGCAGACATTACTCTCTGATCTAGAATCAGATTTTCAGAATTATACATTAATTACGTTTTTCACACATCAATCTGCACTCCAAACACCATAATGGCAAAGTAAAAACAGGTGTTTAACATCTTTGCTAAATTAATAAAAAATAAGAAAAACTTAATAATTCCATTGCATAAGTATTTGGGACAGCTGAAATTTAGCTCAGGACCATTCATATTGCTTGTAGATGTTACTACACTTCAAGTGAAGTTAGCCTGTGGTAAATTCAATTGAATGGGTATGATTTGGGAAGCCACACATGTCTTAATAAAAGGTCTAACAGCCGATAATGCATATCAGAGCAAAAACCAAGCCCTGAGGTCAAAATAACTGCCTGTAGAGCTCAAACAGGTTTGTGTCAAGCCACACATCTGGGGGAGGGTTCAGAAAAAAATCTGCTTCATTATAGATTCACAGAATCATGTAACCTTCATTATCCATAGAGGAGGACGTTTGGAACAACTCAAACTCTTCCTAGAGCAGGCATTCGGGCCAAACTGAGCAACTGATAGAGAAAGGCTTAGGTTTGAGTGGTGACCAAGAAGCTCCATGATCATATATGCAGATGGGAGAAACCTACAGGAGGACAAATATCACTGCAACACTCCACCGATCTGGGCTTTATGTCGTTATGACCAGACTCAATCTTTTCATTGAAGACACACAAAAACCCACTTGGAAATAGCAAAAATAAAATAATAATAATAATAATAAATAATAATAAAAAATCACCTAAAGGACCCTTAGATGCTGAGAAACAATCTGATGAACCTCAATTCCCAGCATCATGTTTGAAGGAAACCAGCTCTGCTCATTAACTGTACAGTTCTATTCCAAAAATAAAGTGTGCTGGTAGCAGACTCCTGCTGTGTGGCTTTTTTTCAGCAGCAAGGACTGAGGGACTCATCAGAGTAGAAGAAAAGCACTAAAATATTCAGTGCACTAAAATATTGAAATAGCCTTAATGAAAAAGTGTTCAGTGTCCAACAGGACAATGACCCTAAACACAGCAAGAGTGGGTTATAGACATCCGTGAATGTCCTTTAGTGGCCCAGCTAGAGCCTGAGCTTGAACCCAATCAAATATTTCTGGAAAAAGAGCATCTGCCCCCAGGTGTAGAGATGAGGAGAAGAATGGCAGATAATTCCCAAATGATGATGAGCAAAGCTTTTAGCATCATACCCAAAAAGACTTAATGCTGTAATTGGTGCTTCAGCTAAGTAATAAGTTAAGGGTTTGAATACTTATGCAATGTACTTATTTCAGTTTTTTTTTTTTATTATTACATTAGATTAGAATTAGTATTGTATTACAATTAGAAAGTTGTGACAGTTATCCTCTTGCTTTATCATTATGGAGTGTAGATTGAATTAGTAATTTAATGCAGTTTAACACAAGGCTGCAATACAACAAAATGTGAAATAAATCAATACATTTAGCAAGGCACAGTTTATACATATATATAGTTTTGTGTGGGAGCATCTTCTCATTCTCATGTGAAAAAAAAAACTGGCCAGAGGGAGCTAGTACAGTGCCAAAAGAAAAAACAAACACAGAACTATTATTTAAAAATTTGTAAAAAGTTAGTCACAAGGCTGATCAACTGGAGATTTTTTTTTAACTGAGGGAAAACAAATATGTTTAATTTTTTTTTAGGCAGAGCACATGATAGCATGATAGTTTATGGAGTGACATTGCAAATAAGTCTTCTTTTTAATTGAGTGTATGTGGTACACATTACACTTTGTTCATCTAATATAAATGGAGAATTCACCCCTAAATGGAAATGTTGTCATCATTTACTCACCCTCCTGTCATGCCAAACCTTTTTTCTTCACAAAAGAGGCTTTTCTGAGGAATGTTTGTAACCTAACAGTTTTGATTACAATTGACTTCTATTTTATAAAAAAAGTTGTTATCTTATGTTCCACAGAAGAAAAGAATGGTCGTTCAGATTTTGTCACGGTTCTCAGATAAATGGCGTCATCTTGTTGTCTGTGTGTAGGTTGCGGGGTGTATCACCTGATTGTTCTGTGTGGGCGTTGCCGTTGATTACTGATCAGCGGCAGCTGCGGCTTATTACATCTTGCCTTTCTAAATGCCTTGTCTTTCGTCTCATGTTTGTCAGATCGTTTGTTTGGAGTCCTGGTGTTTGTTCGTGTCTCTCGTGTTGTTTCCTGCTCAGGCGTTCTCGTCACTGTTTCCTGTTGCCTGTCTGTTCCTGTGGAATTATTCCGGATTTCCTCGTTCATCTCGTCAGCCTCAGTTACTTCACGGACTTCACTCACCACGGACACCATCGCCCATCAAGGTCCCTGTGTTGCCATCTCTCCTGCTGCTATATTGTCTTGTCATTGATTGTACATCTGACTTATTCAGCGTTAAGCTCTATTAAAGGAGAATTTAACTTGCAATTGCATCCAGTCTTCTTTGCCGTGACAGAACGATCTGACCGTCATCATGGATGCAGCGAGTTCAGCGGCTCTCACTGATATCATCAACCACAGCATAACTCGAATAGATCCGCAGCAGGAGAGCATCTCTTCCACCGGACGCGCCGTCCAGGCGCTGGTAACACAGGTGTCCGAGCTCTCCCAACAGATGCAACAACTTCGCGCTCCCACTGCGCCAGCCCCGCCGACTGTTTCCCCACCGCCTTCAGAACTACGGGATCTCTCGGAGCCCCGCATCCCCGTGCCACAGACGTATTCCGGTGAGCCTGACTTTTGTAGAGCATTCCTCAACAAGTGTTCTCTTCACTTTACGTTACAGCCCCGTACGTTCGAGAGGGAGGAGTCCAAAGTAGCATTCATGCTCACGCTACTCACGGGGAAGGCGGCGCTGTGGGGAACGGCGGTTTGGGAGAACCGTGATCCTTGGTGCTCCTCGTTCTCAGCACTCGCCGCCGAGATGAGGAGGGTGTTCGACCATGCGGTGGCGGGCAAGGAGGCCGCCCGGAAACTCACCGCACTCAAACAAGGCAACCGCACGGTCGCTGATTACGCCATCGAGTTCCGCATCCTCGCGGTGGAGTGTCGGTGGAACGAGGAGGCGCAGTGGGACGTTTTCCTGCATGGGCTGGCTGATCGCGTCCACCGTGAGATCTACACCCTGGACTTACCTGAGACTTTTAATGGCCTGGTAGAGCTGGCATTATGTGTGGATTCACGCCTTCGGCGAGTGGAGGCTATGGAGGAGTCTGGAGAATGATACAGCGGTCTTCGAGCCAGTCCGGTGGATGCGGTCAGCCCAGCATCCGATCCCGAGCCCATGCAGGTGGGGAGAGCACGGCTTTCCCGGGAGGAGAGGGAATGGCGGAGGTCCCTGGGCCTTTGCCTCTACTGTGGAACGTCTGGTCATCTCGTTAGGAACTGCCCGGTAAAAGACCAGGCTCGATAGTAAACTCGAGGCTACTATCGGGCAGGATCTCTGCCGAGAAGTCCTCACCATCTACCCTCCTTCCGGTAAGACTGAGATGGGCCACCAACGATGTCACCTGCAGTGCACTTCTGGATTCCAGGGCCAAGGGCAGTTTCATGGATTACCACTTCACTCAGCAACATGGCATCTCCACTTACTCCCTCGAGCACCCCATCTCCGTCAGCGCACTCAATGGACAGTCACTACCTACTCTCTCACACATCACGGATTTCATCACACTCATCACCTCTGGTAATCACTCCGAAGAGACTCAGTTCCTTCTTATGGACTCACCTCACGCTCCCATCATCCTAGGCCACCCCTGGCTCAGGAGGCACAATCCCCGCATTAACTGGATTCTGGGTACTGTCACTGAGTGGAGCACTCGTTGTCATAAGTTTTGTCTTTTGTCTGCTTGTACCACGGTGTCTGTTTCTGTTTTGCAGGATGAGACTGTGGATCTGTCTAACGTGCCCAAGGAGTACCTCGACCTGAAGGAGGTGTTCAGTAAGTCCCGGGCTGCTTCTCTCCCTCCACATCGTCCCTACGATTGTGCTATAGACCTAGTGCCGGGTAAGTCTCCGCCTAAGGGCAAATTATACTCTTTGTCTGTTCCCGAGAGGGAGGCCATGGAGAAATACATTTCTGATTCTCTGGCAGCCAAGATCATTCGCCCTTCCTCTTCTCCAGCGGGGGCGGGGTTCTTTTTTGTGGGAAAGAAGGACGGTTCCTTGCGACCTTGTATAGATTACCGGGGGCTGAACAACATCACGGTTAAGAATACCTATCCTTTGCCGTTGATGTCTTCGGCCTTCGAGAGGTTGCAAGGAGCATCCGTCTTCACTAAATTGGACTTGCGTAATGCTTATCATTTGGTCCGCATCAGGGAGGGGGATGAGTGGAAGACCGCTTTTAACACCCCCAGAGGGCACTTTGAATACTTGGTTATGCCCTTCGGGCTTTCCAACGCGCCTGCGGTCTTCCAGGCACTCGTCAATGATGTGTTGAGAGACATGGTTGATCAGTTCATATATGTCTACCTGGATGACATATTGATATTTTCTTCGTCTCTCCAGGAACATGTTCAACACGTCAGACGAGTGCTTCAGCGGCTGTTAGAGAATGGTCTTTTTGTCAATGCGGAGAAATGCGAATTTCATGCACAATCTGTTTCCTTCCTAGGGTACATCGTCTCGTCTGAGGGAATTCGCATAGATTCTGACAAGGTTAAGGCTGTGGTGGATTGGCCAAGTCCAGATTCCCGTAAGGCAATACAGCGGTTTCTGGGGTTCGCCAATTTCTACCGGCATTTTATTCGCAACTTCAGCCAACTAGCCGCGCCTCTGACTGCCTTGACCTCCCCCAGAATGGCTTTCAGGTGGTCAGATGCAGCCGAGACTGCATTTGCTAAACTGAAGAGTCACTTTTTTCGGCTCCCATTCTGATTGCCCCTGATCCATCACGTCAGTTCGTGGTGGAGGTCGATGCGTCAGAGGTGGGGGTAGGAGCAGTTCTTTCCCAGCGGTCTCCCTCAGATAACAAGATGCACCCTTGTGCGTTTTATTCTCACCGTTTATCTCCCGCGGAAAGTAATTATGATATTGGTAACAGGGAGTTGTTGGCGGTCAAATTAGCGTTAGAGGAGTGGCGTCACTGGTTAGAGGGTTCGGGGGTTCCCTTTATCGTCTGGACTGATCACAAGAACTTAGAGTATATACGATCAGCTAAAAGGCTCAATTCCAGGCAGGCTCGGTGGGCACTTTTTTTCAGTCATTTTGATTTTACTCTATCGTACCACCCGGGCTCCAAAAACATCAAGCCCGATGCTCTTTCTCGTATTTTTGGTCCGTCCGAACGCCCGTCTACTCCCGAGTGTATTCTTCCTGAGACATTAGTGGTCTCCACTCTGACATGGGAGGTCGAATCGAAGGTCCTGGCGGCCTTAGAAGGGGTAATGCCTCCGCCCGCATGCCCACCGAACCGTTTATTTGTGCCGGATGAGTTAAAGTCCTGCGTCATTAAGTGGGGTCATTGCTCTAACATTGCTTGCCATCCAGGGGTTAATCGAACCAGGTGTTTGGTCAAGCAAAGATTCTGGTGGCCAGGTATGGCTCGTGACATCCGTGATTTTGTTTTGGCTTGCTCGGTCCTCCAGATGGGTTACTCCAACCGCTGTCTGTCCCTTCGAGACCCTGGTCCCACATCGCGCTAGATTTTTTCACCGCCCTCCCACCCTCCCAAGGGTATACGGTTGTCTTGACCGTTGTGGACCGGTTCTCGAAGGCGACCCATTTCATACCCTTGGCCAAATTACCTTCTGCCAAGGAGACAGTGGTCGCTGTCATTGACCACATCTTCCGGATACATGGCCTCCCGGTGGATGTGGTTTCTGACAGGGGGCCCCAGTTTGTGTCCAAATTTTGGCAGGAGTTTTGTAAGTTGCTGGGGGCAACGGTTAGTCTTTCCTCTGGGTTCCATCCCCAGACCAATGGTCAGACCGAGAGAGCCAACCAGGATTTAGAGCGTATGTTGCGATGTTTGGCGTCTATGAATCCTTCCTCCTGGAGTCAACAACTCTCTATGATTGAGTACGCACATAACTCGTTACCAGTGTCTTCTACGGGCCTCTCCCCGTTTGAATCTAGCTTAGGTTACCAGCCACCTGTTTTTCCCAGTCTGGAATCCGAAGTCGCAGTTCCCTCTGCCCACGCCTTTGTCCAGAGGTGCCGCCGCACCTGGAACAGAGCCCGTGAGACTCTGTTGCAGGTGAGGGCGCGCACCAAGGCTAAGACCGATCGCCACCGGTCAAGGCCACCCGTATACGTTGTTGGTCAAAAAGTGTGGCTTTCTACCAAAAATATTCCGCTCCGCTCCGTTGCTAATAAACTTGCTCCCAAATTCATTGACCCGTTTACTGTCACCAAAATCATTAGTCCGGTGGCAGTCCGCCTCAAATTGCCTCCAGCATACAGGAGGATTCATCCCGCCTTTCATGTTTCCAAAATTAAACCAGTTTTTCATTCACCACTTAATCCGCCTGCCCCGGTTCCTCCACCGCCGCGACTCGTAGACGGGGAACCAACCTATTCGGTTAACCGTATTCTGGACTCGAGGCGGAGGGGACGTGGATTCTAGTACTTGGTGGACTGGGAAGGTTACGGTCCGGAGGAGAGAAGTTGGGTACCTGCCCGGGACATTCTGGATCACTCCCTTATCGATGATTACAATCGACAGGTAAGGGGTGGTGGGAACGCCGAGAGGCGTTCCTAGTAGGGGTACTGTCACGGTTCTCAGATATATGGTGTCATCTTGTTGTCTGTGAGTAGGTTGCGGGGTGTATCACCTGATTGTTCTGTGTGGGCGTTGCCGTTGATTACTGATCAGCGGCAGCTGCGGCTTATTACATCTTGCCTATATTAACGCCTTGTCTTTCGTCTCATGTTTGTCAGATCGTTTGGCCTGGTGTTTGTTCGTGTCTCTCGTGTTGTTTTCTGCTCAGGCTTTCTCGTCGCTGTTTCCTGTTGCCTGTCTGTTCCTGTGGAATTATTACGGATTTCCTCGTTCATCTCGTCAGCCTCAGTTACTTCACGGACTTTACTCACCACGGACACCATCGCCCATCAAGGTCCCTGTGTTGCCATCTCTCCTGCTGCTTTATTTTCTTGTCATTGATTGTACATCTGACTTATTCAGCGTTAAGCTCTATTAAAGGAGAATTTAACTTGCAATTGCATACAGTCTTCTTTGCCGTGACAGATTTGGGATGACATGAGGGTGAGGAAATGATGTTGAACTATCCCTTTAAGCTAAAGCCACCAAACCATAACTAATGTTTTAAGGCTTGCAGTGAAGTTTCACATGAGTGCTTGAATAGCAGTGATAATTTGCACATTAAGACATTTACAAATGTAAAATTTTCCAGTTCAGTTACAGTTGATGTGTAGATTTCAGAGTTAAATTCTGGCAATACATGGGATCAGGAGGTTCAATCACTTTGTCGTCATCATAATGCGTAACCCTTGTATGTGTCATCTGTATATAGAGCATAGACAAAGTAACAGCACAATAAATCCCTGGTTTTCTGTTTTCTAGTTGCACTTAACCTATAGACTAAAAAGACAATAGACTATAATATTAGACTAAATGCACAAACAGTTCACTAAAAGTTTATTTACAATGCAGAAGTATATAGCCTATATATTACCTCAACATCATCATTTTGACATTGCACACACACACACACATATATATATAATATTTTGTGTTACCCATGACAAGCAAGTGTTCACTCACGCAGTGAAAATCCAGTTAATTTGAACAAAGAGTTAAATCACGGGGGTTGTTAACATGTGACAGTGTCAGTCTCACATTTTGACCTTTTAAAATGGTTAGAAATGCTTGTAGGAGGAACTTCATTTGACAGCAAGCAGTGGTTGGTTGAACGTCATACACTCTCCCTCCTCCTTGTTAAAATTTGCAGAATTCAGTCTTTA
The DNA here is from genome assembly GCF_963082965.1 of Carassius carassius. Classification (NCBI taxonomy): domain Eukaryota; kingdom Metazoa; phylum Chordata; class Actinopteri; order Cypriniformes; family Cyprinidae; genus Carassius; species Carassius carassius. The sequence continues at coordinate 21,807,640 of NC_081761.1, forward strand.
TTCAGTCAAAAATAGCCGCACTGGAATGCTGGTGGTATAACGTTTTAAGGAAAAAACAATACCCGCTCTCATTCCAATTTTATCCAGAGAGCCAATTTCTTAGGTGCTCATAGATGGCAGAAGAGGTTTTGATAGATCCTAATGGGAAAAGTAGAGGGGTAAGTAGACCTAATTTATTTAGCATATTAGGATTCTATAATAATAATAATAATATGTGTTTAATGAATTCTTTAATTTCTTACCTAACCAAGAGTTTTTAGTTATGAAACATGATGGTTCCTCTAGATGAAAAGGCTATCTCAATTCATGTCGTGCATATGTTAAATTCTCGTTTACAGGAATAATTTGGCTTTATAATGAAATCATCTCTTTTTTGTTCACAAAATGTCTTTTATGTCTATTTTGTTCTCATAATTTTCTGTAAATCTGCAATTTATCTTGTAATATCTTTAAAAGCACAGCTAATCTAAACTTAATCATTGTATTTATTAAGCTATTTATTTATTGCATATTTCCAAACTAAAAACTGTGTGTGTGTGTGTGTGTGTGTGTGTGTGTGTGTGTGTGTGTGTGTGTGTGTGTGTGTGTGTGTGTGCATGTTTAAGAATGTAAGAATGTCACTATGCAATCAGCATGTAGAATGGCTCATGAACCTGTGTTTTTTCACACTTCTGTGAAGGAAGCCCAGCAACACAGCAATATAACAATGTTTCTTACAGTTTCTATAAATTAGTTTATGATCCTTATATGTTCAAAGGCAGCAGGCCAAAGTGTACTTTTTTTGGTCATTTTCCCATCAGACAAACATTAAATAACATGTTGCATTTTTCATGCTTCTTCAAGCTTTAGGATCATGTTTATAAATGCAAAGCATTTTTAGCAAGCAGCTGTCTAGATATAGGCAACTTTCTTGGGAGACACAGCAAGTGGCAGCAAGATCTTAGAAGATAACAACATGAGTAGCCAGGGGTGTAACACCAAATTTTGGGCCCTGGGAACAAACTATCTTGCTGGGCCCCCGTACCAAATACCATAGTGATACCAATGGGTGGGATATTTTGAAGAAAGTCGGTAGCCAAACGACTGATGGACCCCATTGACTTCCATAGTAGGAAAAAATTACTATGGAAGTCAATGGGGACCAGCAACTGTTTAATTACCACCCTTCTTTAAAATATCTTCTTTTGTGTTTAGCAGAAGAAAGGAAATCATACAGGTTTGGAACAATGTAAATGATGACAGAATTTTCATTTTTGGGTGAACTATCCCTTTAAAGTTTAAATGTGTACAATAACAATGTACCCATTTGCTTATTTTCTCTTAACACTTAATTACTAATTACTAAGTGTTAAAACAGGCAATTCCGCTAAAAGCTCACCTTGTCTTACTGTCACATCCACCTCACTGTCACTGCTTTCACCTGGCCATGATGAGGGGCCTGCTGCAGGGCCTGAAACTGATATGGCTTCAAATGGTTGCTAAAATATCCTTTATTGTCACAATAACTTTTTTAAAGTGTAGGCTAAGTACAAGTTAATTGCTGTTTATTTGTCTGTTTAAAACAAATACAGACTATAGAATCACAGGGTACACTAACCGCCAAACTAGACATTCAGTCTTTGAATTACGTTTTAAAATAAGTCATTTTCAATCATTAAGGTGCATTAAACTGAGAACAATCCTGTACTTAATTTAAGAGCGTGTGCGCTAACGATCTGTGTTTTCGCAGGTGTTAAATTTTGACAGGAGGAAAATATACAGTGTTTTCATGTAAACTTCTGACTCTGGGGAGAACTCCTCCAAGAGTAGATATTTATCTACTACTACGATAGCTCCTGTCCCATTAACTGATTCACCGCACCGCAGGTCCGCAGCAGAAGCACCTGAACTGCGGGTCGTACCATTTACATTGATTCGAGTTTAGTTTTGCACAGTAACTTTTTTTTATTTGTACATAAATGCTATACAAATGTTAGTGCATGTATATGTATAGAAAACTGACTTCTAAGGCCCCCCTGCCTCGGGCCCTTTAAAGGTTTATACTTTACTGCAACTTGTGAACATTTTGTGCCTGTTGCAGAGAAAGCTGTCTTTCTCAGAGCCCTGTGTTCTCTTTTTGTGGTCCCACCCAAAAAATTTGAGTCAATTAAAGATCAGGTCCTGTTTATAGGTTTTTAACTGTAACTTTACTTTTTTTTTTTTTTTTTTTTTACTTTTTTTTTTAAGTAGCTTTTTGAGAATACTTTTGAGAATATTATATCAGTCTACAACTTTGGAATATTAATTCATTGTATAATACGTATAAAAGAAAGTTAAGATGGTTTGTGAAATCTAACAAAGGAATTAATGTTTATTTCTATTTTTGCTCTTTTTACACATTACTTATTCACAATTGAAGTCTCTCCCTTCATACTTTAAGTTTTCCAATTCTTCTCAACTGAGAGGTCTTTTTTTTTTAAACTGCTTTCACTTTTGGCAGGTTATGATAGTGATTTTGTGCATGTGCAGGGTAATTATTGTAACTCAGTTTGCCTGGGCAGTGAACTCTCATGCCAGATCTAGTCATGGTTCACTTGCACACTAATGCAGTCACATGCTGATTGGATCAGTGCCAGAGTCTAATACTTTAGACTCAGTTTACGGTTTATAAACAATATAACATTTGTGCTTAAAGTGTGATTTTGTACTCCAAAGATAAATGTATACTTTATTGTGCATGTTGATTGCAGTGTGTATCGAATCAAATATTTCTGTAATCTACCCATTCTTTCTATACACAGTGGTGTCACTATAGGATTCTGGGCCTTTTGCACAAATTTGTGTCTGATCTTAGCCTGACTTGCCCCAGGACATCAATGCTGGCCCCTCAAAGCTTCTGGGACCTATTCACACAGTTCCCCTTTGCCCCTGATCACGATGTCCCTGTGCCTATATAAGCAGCAGTGTTGAACAGCCAAAGTTGCTTATAAACCTGATTTATGATTAAAGAAAAGTCTGTTCATATCCATATAGTTTTTAAAGCCTAAACAGCTTCCTTATAAAAGCAGCTTTGTGTTAGAAACAATGTAATAATGTGATTTATCTAAGTGCCAGACATACTATGAAAAGTTTACATCCAAAAACAAGGATGTATGTTATTATAAATGGCTTCCTGACTCATGGTTGTCTATCACTTGTTTCTCCAGCATCTAACCTCATCCCTGTTGGCGGTAGCGTTCCTCTCTTCTTTTGGGTGCTCCATGCTGTATGGTTATAACCTGGCTGTTGTTAATTCTCCTGCAGAGGTGAGTGACACCACAAACACAATTTTTCACATAGCTTCACATAACTCTTTTGTTTTTATGCAGCTGGATTGAATCACCAAGTGAGATTCAATCCAGATGATACAAACTCATCTATATATTAGCTAGCCTGAGGGTACGTACATCTTCATTTTGTGGTGAACTATTCCTTTAAGTGTGTTAACTTAGTTAAATATCTTTAGATAATTGATTCTCTTATTGCTGCCTAACATATATTATAACTGTTTAAGCATGGCTGGTAATGTCCATTCATGTCCATTTGTTCTTCACGCAGTACATAAAGGACTTTTATAACCAAACCATTGTGAGGCGGAATGGGTCAGGAGTGGATAAAGAGACTCTTACACTTCTTTATTCCGTCACTGTGTCTATATTTGCCATTGGAGGCCTGGTGGGCTCTCTCACAGTGGGGATGCAAGTTACCAGATTTGGGAGGTACAGTATGCAGCTTATATATGTTTCCCCTCTATTAAACTTAATACAAATAGTTTCTGAAATGCTGACTCAATGAATCAGCTGGGCAAAGTTCAAAAGGTAATTGAATGCTTTGTGCATCTTTCTAATTTGTAGGAGAGGGACACTGGTACACAGCACAGTTCTGGTGTTTATCGCCGGAGTGCTGATGGGCTTCAGCCGATTATGTGGATCTCCAGAGATGATCATCATTGGACGCTTCATTATAGGGATACACTCAGGTTATTCATTTAATATGGAAGGCCATAAATGCCAAAAATGTCTTACCATGTAATTTCCATAGCATTATTTATTTTATTTTGTTTGTGGAACAAAAACAGCGGAATATAGTGTAGTCCTACCTTTCTTAAATATGTACACAGCAATTTGTCTACTCATATTGGATTTTAATTTGATCCTTTTGATTTATTGAGCTGCTGTACTGATGTGCTTCTCTGTTGTGCTTCTGCAGGGATTTCTCTCAGCGTAGTGCCCATGTATCTGGGAGAAATTGCTCCAAAGAATCTCCGGGGCTTCCTAGGACTTGTGCCCAGCATCTTCATCTGCATAGGAGTGTTTATCGCTCAGATTCTGGGACTTCATGAGCTCTTGGGCAAGGTGGTTCCCCTCCATTTTATTTTATAACATTAGATTGTCTTTCTCTGTTATGAACATCGCAGAATAATTGATATCTTTTTTTACAAAATGTTTTAAACAGAGGTGTTTCTTCTTTACTCTTGTTAAGTCTTGTTATCAGTATTATTTGGTTGTTCCACACAGGAAGAGCACTGGCCTCTGTTCCTCTCTCTAGTTGTGGTGCCTACATTCATACAGCTTATGCTGTTGCCATGGTTCCCAGAGAGTCCCAGATATTTGTTGATGGAAAAGCGGAACATGCATGCCACTATCACAGGTAAATACTTATATTTAAAAGAGCAGGTCACCCTAAGATAAATTTTTATTAACCATCATGCCGTTTCAAATCCATATTACAGTCTTTCTTAAGTGGAACACAAAAGCTGATTTTTTTTTTCTAAGAATACCCTAAAGATTATTAGTGAATAACAAAATTTTGCTTCACACAGAGCAATTGCATAACTTCAGAAGACTTATATGCCGTGTATATAAATTGCATGGACCACTGTATATGAACTACTATACTGTTATGCTGCTTTTGTTCTTTGGAAGCCTTTTATTATTCGTTGTAATTGTATGGAAAAGAGTGACCACTGCAGTCTCTGGTGTGTAAACCCTATAAAAAAGTAATATGTTTAAAATACATTTATTTCATACTAAGTATAGTTAAAATCTATGTACATATTTACTGACATATTGCTCAAGACTTACTGATATAAACATTTTAATGAAACGTTATTTGGAGTACCTCTTGTGCACAATGCACAAAATGTGTTTTAATGTCACTATTGACTTAATGATCTTTGAAAAAGCAGGATATTTAAAGTGTATCTGGTGTATACTTGCAATAGTTCCACTTTGGCACAATCAAATAAACTTCAGTTTATCTTTAGTTGGGCTTCAGCACTACTTCTGCACAATTAAAGTGCATTAAGCATAAAATGATTTGCTCCAATTTAATATACCAAAAGTACAATTAGAAAAATATTTTTATAAAGTACATAAATATGTAAATGTATTTGCAATATATTTACCATGAAGTACATGTAACTTCAAATACATTTAGTATATTTATTTTTCTCTAGGGAAGTTTAAAAAAAAAAATCTGTTTCTGTTTTACTACTTAATATCTTCCATGAAAAAAAAAATGAAAAAAAGAAAGACATTGTTTTGAATGCTCACTGCATAAAGGTTGATTGAATTGTGTTGGAGGGATTAGTGGCCAGACCGGCAGACTCTGATAAGCTGTTATTGTTCGTACTTTGATCTCACAAAGGCCCATCGGTCATACAGCAGCTACCAGGCAGGAGAACTCACTGACTGCAGCAAAGAATGTGAGACAGGATTAGAGGAGTGTAGCAGAAACATTAAATCATTTCAATACAGAATCATCACATATTTGTGTGATTTAAATGTAAGCACATGTACTTCTTGAAGGATGGCTAGATGAATGAGATAATTAATTAAACATTTACATATCTCAGATAACTAGCTCAGAGGACTACGGCTCAGAGAACAACCCCAAATCTGTACGCTTACACAAGGACAAGACACACAACACATGAGTGTCAGGATCCTGTCACCAAACTAAGAATAAGATCAATGAAGGTGACAGGACCCTGAAACTGTTGTTCTGCTCTAAAACAATGTGCATTGTGAAAGATACTATATAAATACAATGAACTATTTTTTATTTTGTTATTATTATTTTGTTAATGAGGGTCCTTAAGAAAAAGAAGTACACTTTATCATACATTTAAAATATGTTTATGCATTACATAATATTCTTTAAAAGAATTTACTTGAGTGCGAACAAATGTAATGTTTCAACACTAAATGAAAATGTATTGTAGTTAAAATTTATATAAAATGCAGTAAGCTTGAACTGTGTATTGTAAAGTAGGAATTACATGCATTTTATATGTAATTTCAGAATTACTTTTATTGTCTTTGAAAAATGGTTAAAGTGCACTGCCAAGTTTACTGACAAGCATTTATGGCATTTCTATTTTTTTTTTTTACTTGTATTTAAATATTTGTAATAACACATTTGTCACAATGAAGTTTCAATTTAGTACATTTAAAATACTAACTTTAAATGTAATATTGAATGACACTACATTATAAATTATATCCAAGTACTTCACGTGTGCTTTAGTCTGTTTAAAACATGACCAAAGAATACTAAAACGATCTCAAATGTACTTTTAATTAAAAAGTTATTAAAAAGGGGAACTTCTTACAATTGTAGAGGTACCAGAGTATTCTGCTGTTTTACCGTGATCTGATTGTCACGCTGTCAGTCTCTGTTTTCCTGGGTGTCCACTAGTGAGCTCACTTCCTCTTAGGCACTTCACCATAGGCACTATAATTCCTCTAGTCTGGTCCTGTCTTCACAGTAATTGCACTCCAGTTAATCGCACAGGTGCAGGCAATCTATTATCATTAGTGTCCCTATAAATACCTGTCTTTACTTGTTGTTTGTATGGAGTCCTTACCCTTCGTGTACCTATGTTCTCGTCTCCCGAGACTTCCCCTTACCTTCTCGTTCCTCCGAGTTTCCGTTCCGTTTCATCCGGTTACCTGTTTTGTTTGTCTACTTGGACTGTTTGTTTTGTATTACCTTTTTTGTGCAATAAACATACCAGCAATTGGATCTTCCCCTCTCCTCGTGTATTCCTGATGCACAATCGTCACACTGATATAATCTGATAACATTATACTATGATGTTCAGACTCTGATTCCTCTTTGCAGCACTGAAGTGGTATCGTCCCAAATCTAACATCCAAGCTGAGTTGGAGGAGATGCAGGAAGAGCAGCGCTCTTTGTCCTCAGTAGAGACTGTCTCAGTATTGCAGCTCTTCAGGGATCCGTCTGTTCGCTGGCAGCTTGTTACAGTCCTTGTGGTCAATGCTGGCATGCAGCTGTCTGGAATCGATGCGGTGTGTGTTTGTGTTTTTAGCAGTGAAAACTGGTTATGATGAACATAAAATGGCTATAATGTTATTTGAGATAATAAAATGGTTTTATTTTCTAGATTTGGTTCTACACCAATGCCATCTTTGAGAATGCGGGTATCCCTGCTCAGCAGATTCAGTACACAACCGTGGGCACTGGAGCCATAGAGGTCATCGCTGGACTCATAGGGGTGCGAACACAAAAGGCATACCTTAAATACTGGCAAACCATCTTTCATTGTCTCCTGCAATAGTGATTCTTGTGTGCATACGTTTAGGTTGCTTCTGTGAAGCAGTAAAAACTCAGTATAAACACGCAATATGACTGCAGGTCTATGCTGAGTAAAAATGCTCTAGAATGGCAAATATAGATGTCTCTTAAGTAAAACTGTGAGTAATACATAATCTTTTAATTGTCTGGATGTTGTCCAGTGCTTTACTATTGAGCGTGTGGGTAGGAGGCCTCTGATGATTGGTGGCTTCAGCTTTATGGGTTTGTGCTGCGCTGGAATCACTTTCTCCCTACTATTACAGGTAAATATAAACACCATGTTTTTTTACTAATTATAAACATATTTACTTACTCTAAAACTAATTACATCTTAATAATAGTAATGATAATAATAATTGTTTCTTGAACAACAAATCAACACATTAAAATGATTTCTGAAGGATCATGTGATACTGAAGATATTAGTAATAAAGCTGAAACTAATTTAGCTTTGATCACAGGAATAAATTACATTTTGAAATCTATTAAAATAGAAAGTAGTTGTTTAAATGGTAAAATATTTCACAATGGTACTGCCTTTGCTGTATTTTGAATCAAACAAATGCAGGCTTGTTCTCCTGTCCTGTATGCAACATTTAAGTTTTATTTGTGTGTGTGTGTGTGTGTGTGTGTGTGTGTGTGTGTGTGTGTGTGTTAGCATTCAAAAAGGGTAGTGCTGTCAAGCGATTAATCGCTATTAATCACAACCAAAGTAAAAGTTTTTGTTTACATATGTGTGCGTACTTTGTATATTTATTATGTATATATAAATACACACACACTCATGTAAATATTTAGAAAATATATACATGTATTTCCAGGTATATATGTATATTAATATAATTTATATTATTAATAAATATATTTAATATATAAACATTACAGATTTTTCTTAAATGTATACATGCATGTGTGTGTATTTATATGTACATAATAAATAAACACCCTACACACATTATGTAAACAAAATGTTTATGTTTATTTTTAATGTGATTAATCACGTTTAATCGTTTGACAGCACTAAAAAGGGGGCAGTAAGATTTTCAAGAAATATATTGATCTCTGGTTCTTTTGTCTGTCTGTATTAGGCTCACGTGCCCTTCATGCGGTATGTCAGTGTGGCCTGTGTGGTTGGAATCATCGCAGGATTCTGCATTGGTCCTGGTGAGGATCTCAATGAACAAGAACTTATCTCAGTCATTTTCATACCTTTATCGATATCAGACTCTTTAAGGTTGCCTTTTATATTTGTAACGGCCTGTAACTAAATAGGTCATATTCATGGAATGGTTTTAACTGAATTACACATTCTAAAATGGAACCAATGTTTATTTGAGATACTAGTGCCACCTGCTGGTGAAAGACTATTTTGTATTTTTTATTTGGAAAAGAAAACATCATATAGCAAAATTGCTTTTTAAAATAAATTCGAATACATCATATTAATGTGACTTTAATGCTGTTATATGTTTGTTCCTGGACAGCTGGTGTCCCGTTTCTGATGACAGGAGAGCTCTTTAAACAATCCCATCGATCTTCTGCCTACATTGTAGGAGGATTTTTCAACTGGATATCAAACTTTACTGTGGGATTTGTCTTTCCATTCCTTCAGGTAAGTCTATTTCTAATAATACACCATAGACACCTTTTATAAAATGTCAAAAAAATTACATATTAACTATAATTTTACAAAACAAAAATGACAAAACATAGAATAGAATGTGTGTGTGTGTGTGTGTGTGTATGTATGTATGTATATATATATATATATATATATATATATATATATATATATATATATATATATGCTGCATTTAATACCTCAAAATCATCCTATACTGTAGATATTATTAACAAAGAAAATACAGTATACACATTTTTATGGAGATTTTAGGTTTGTTATAAACTTACATCTTCATCTATGAAAATTATAAATCGCCCTTTAGGTATCATATATGACTATATCACTCTTTATATAGGGCCATATTTGTCATATGTTACATTTCCGTACATGTTTAACTGCAAATGATATTGTCAGCATACTAATTGTTTATTTTCACATTTAATTGGACTTTTAATGTCAGATTTCCATTGGATTTTCAGATGTCAGCCGGTGCATTCTGTTATCTGGTGTTCTGTGGTGTGTGTGTGGGGGTTGCAGCCTACGTTTTCTTCATCATCCCTGAAACAAAGAACAAAACCTTTGTGGAGATCAGTCAGATGTTCGATTTAAGAAATGCTTGTGAAATTGAAAACCAGCCGCTGGGAATCACTGACCAACTCAGGCTCAAAAAAATGAATGGGTATGGTGCACTGGAGCCTGGAGATGTGGACAAAATGGACAAGACCGACAAATAGTGGTGAAGAAAGAGGGCAGTATTGTTAGTATGCTGTGTTCAGGTGCTACAAACCACTCTTCTGTGCACTGCCAGAATGTGATATTTTCTAAATTATCTTGTTTCATTAGATCCTTTACAAAAGCACCATTAAACTAGCCCATATGACAAGTAGCCTGTTATGGAGCTTTTATGTCCAAGTCTTCTGAAGCCATACAATAGTTTGTGTAATGAACAGACTACAAATAGAGCTTATGCATTAGTTGGAAATCAACAAAATCTCATATTATTGCTCAAGTAACCATATTCAAAACTCTCCTGTAAATTTTATAATGTAATTAATTGCATTTTTCTCAAGAAGGATTGCAGCACATTCAAATTGGAACTTCCTGAGAGCTTCAGTTTTGGATTGTTCCTCACACAGAGCTTTCGTAGGCCTTCAGAAGTCTAAGAATATAGAGCACATGTCATAGACTACAGTACAGTTCAAAAATTGGGGGTTGGTAAGATTTTTTATGCTTTTGATAGAGGTTTCTTCTGCTCACCAAGGCTGCATTAACGTGACCTAACATAAAGTAAAAACAGTAATATTTGTTAAATATTATGGCAATTTGAAATAATTGTTTTCTTTTGTAAAGTGTAATTTATGGTGAAAATCTGAATTTTCAGCTAAATTACTGCAGTCTTCAGAGTTACATTATTTTAATATGCTGACTTGATGCTCAAGATTTTATTTTCTTTACTATTATCCTCCATGTTGCTTGATAATTCCGTAACGAATAGTTCAAAAGAACAGCATTTATTTGAAATTGAACTAATTTCTTTTTTTTTTAATTTAAATAAATAAATAACAATAGCTGACTCCAAATATTTGAACAGTACTTTTATAGTATAGAAAATGATAGTCATTTTTATGATAACCTCAGGTTGCATTGCAGGTAAACTGTTCTTGTTTTGCAAATCACTGTAAATAAGAATGCAGCGGCTAAATGACAAATAACCAAAGAACCTGTCAAGTGCTTCTTATATGGTTTATACTCAAAGAGAAAGAGGATTTATATTCCTCCTACCTGTTGAAATCTGTGACCTGAATAACATGGTTAAAAGTATTACTGTTGTTGGTTTTGTTGTTGTTGATGATGATGTTGTTGAAGTTTAGTGAACTGTCCCATCGCTAGTTTTATTTGCAGCCTTATGAAAGTTATAATGTGGTCAAATTATCATAATGGATTGTATTTTCCTTAAGCCATATCGTTTTTACAGTTGTCTCCCTTAATTATGTAAGGGAATATGTTCTTGGCTACATTTGTAGTTTTATTCCAGAACATAAGTTTATTTGCCTTTATGGTGTACACATAATAACAGGAAATTAACTTTAAAAGATTAAGTAAATATGTTAACAAAATAATGATAACCAAACAATGATCAAGCAAATCAAGTATCTGAAAAGTAATGTGTTGTAAATGTGAAGTAAGAGACTTCATTTTATTAATATGCAGTTTGTGTATTGGTCAAAGACATTCACTCTGACACGTGCAGAAAAAAATACAGCAGAGGGCGCAGCAGGACATAAATATGACCAAAAGTTTCTAAAACATTTTCTGGATGATATAGGACAAGGGGTCTTCAATATGATGATCCCCATGTGAAGGACCCCCTTTCAAAAAAAATAAATAAATAAAGGCAGCTGTCATATATATTTCCATGCATTCAGATTCATTTATAATGTATGAGAAAATGTGTCATGCTGTAAATACAGTACAACATGTTGTTTGTAAAATTAAATAATTAGCTCTTATATTTTTCACATTTAATTTGGACTAAAGCCAACTGAAATTATAAAAAATATTATCTGGAAAATATTATGTGAAATATTAAACCCTAGATAAAAATAATTGAGGACAATACAATAAAATTTTCAGTTTTGCTTTTTCACTGGTGATAAGAAAACAGAAATGAAACTGGTTATTTTCTGCCAGGACATTATCCATTTTTCTATGGATTTGAAAAAATATATATATAACGTAGATGTAACGTAGATAAACCTGAAGCTAAACATATACAGTACATTAGTAGTTAGAAAAGTAAAATCTCGTAAATCAGTTTTTATTTATGGTTTTAAAGGGGTCATCTGAAGCCCATTTTCCACAAGTTGATATGATTCTATAGGGTCTTAATGAAAAGTCTGTAACATACTTTGGTAAAAATTTCTCAATGGTAGTGTAAAATAACACAATTTTTAGCCTGTCAAAAACAGCTCTACACACGCAAGACATTTCAGGGCGTGTTCCTTTAAATGCTAATGAGCTCTGCTCACCCCCGTGCCTCTCTTCTGTGGGGTGAGAACGTCTCAGGTTACAAATGTAACCATGGTTCCCTAAGTAGGGAACGAGACACTGCGTCCTCTAGAGGTCACTATGAGGAAAACCTCGTCGTGACCCGTGTCTGAAGCATACATTGAAAAAACACCAACTTGTTGGCCGGCTACAGCCTCTGACGTCACTACCGGCGCAACTATAAACAAGCACTGGGAGAACACGTCATTCACTTCTTCGTCTGAAGCTTGCGTCTGAAGCATGGCAGGGAGCTAGAGGACGCAGTGTCTCGTTTCCTACTCAGGGAACCATGGTTACATTCGTAACCTGAGACGTTCCTTTTGAAGGAAACTTCGAACTGTGTCCTCTAGGGGTCGCTATGGGGAACAGTATACCCATACCACCATGCAGAGGGAAGTGCAGGCCAGAATCATGGTGAGCACTAAGTACCAACTCTACCATTTCCACGGGAGTTGCCCCTGGGACGTTTAGACGGCAAAGCCTTCACTGTATATGATTCTGGAAAGAATGCAGAATACTAGTGTGGGAACTTAGACTTCACGTGCACACTTACCATAGCATGGATTTTTAAATACTAAGGAGGGGATCTCGTGGCACTCTGATAGAGCAGCTCATAGATGGAAAAACAGTATGATTGAGAGTCATCAACTCGATCTATTGAAACAATACTGGAGCACTCTGGGGAAAACAGAGAACTCATTCTCATATGAGAGGAGAACTCCGAGCTCAGAGTAGCACGCTCATAGGCGACCCTTTTTGGGAAAAGGGGGGCACTGCTAAACTACCACGAGAATCACCCAAGTAGCCCCTCATGTTGAGGGAAGTGATGCTTGAGGTGTATAAACAAATACACACGGGCTGAATGGAGCCCAAGGAACCAAGGTCTAATCATCTCAAGAAAGGGAACGAGGTGGAGCGTGTAACCCTTACCGTACAGGATTTCAGAAAGTGCACAGAGTCTTGCGTGTACACTTACCATTTACATGGATTTTAGAAAGGGTGCAAAGTGTTCATGTGCACACTGACCACCATGTGGTTTTGAGAAAGTACACAAAGCTTAGCGTGTGTACCTAAAGGTTCCTAAGCATCGCAGAGGTACTGAATCGCACGGGAGAGGCAAGCTCAATTTTACAAACCACAGGTGAGGGGAGCATCACCTGAGGCAGCAAATACAAGAAGACTTCTGAAACTGCCACCTCCACTTCCCGCTAGAAGCTACAGCACCACTAAGCAGCCAGGAGACCCCTCAGTGCTGTGCCAGGCCAGATGATCAAGGAGGCTCCTGCAGAAGCCTATGATTTTAGCCACCTAATACCGGAACATCAACCCAGATGGCTGGTGCTGGCGAGTGTTTAGTAAACACTGTAATTGAGCACTGCAAAGGAAACTCACAGAGTTTATAAGTAGATACATAACCACCAGTAATTTAATACACATAATTATATACAGAGAGGGTTACATTCTCACCCACCATTCTGCGCTGGAGCCCCGCTCAAGGGGTGCTCCCTTTTAGTTCGGACTATGAGTAAGGTGGTTGCTATGAACATAAAATCAACAAAAAACAATATAGCTCCACCATAGGAGACTGTTATGTGAGAGGTTTCCACCTAACCTCGATCAGGTGGAGAGCTGGTGGTAAAGGGGAATTAGGAAGGGAAGGATAAAAGCAGAAGTTAAAAATCCCAGAAGGGAACGAGTAGATTCCTTGGTATCACTCTGATTCGTACGAGAACACTGCCTCGTCTGGATCACATCCCTTAGCTTTGCTCATTTCCTCATGACCCACAATTCCTCTTACCCCTGCCCGCAGGTGGGGGAGGAGCACGAGTCGCAACACTAGCCTTCTATGTCTGTCTTTGATCCTCAACAGGCCAGGACCTCAGGCCAGGACCCCTATGTTGTTCGGGCTTGGAACTGGACCTTCGTGGAACGAAGGATCTGAAAGCAGCAGAGCGCGCCTTTGTCTCTCTGAACTTCTCGATCACTGTCTTAATGGAAATACCGATATGTTCAGAAGGCGAAACCTGACAATCGAGAAGAAAGCCTTTTCCTTCTTCCCAATGTCTGCCAGTTTCATCCACAGATGTCTCTCTGCTGCCACCATGGCCGCCATAGTCCCGCCCATGGTGGAGGCGGCCTGCTTGGTAGCATGGAGAGAGGTCCGTGGTGCGGCGCAGCTACCTGATCAGGAGAAAGGCCCTTGCCTCCATCCAGGTATCTTAGCAGATCAGCCTTGAAGCACCACCATCATGTGTAACAAATCCAAAGCCTGACCTACTGCTGTGTATGCCTTGCCATTTAAGCCAGATGAATTTCTGAAGGGGCTTTGATGGCAAGGAGGGAGCTTAAGAGAGGATGTCTCCCATGCAGAAAGAATTTTTTTTTACTGTGAATTTGTTTAAAACTACCTGGTCTCATGGCAAAAACGTAAGTTACCTGGTGGCACTTTTTCACGAGACGTGGAATACGTACCAATAAGTACGTTACATCACTGCAGTTTTCAAAATAAATGAACACTAGAGGCACTGAAACTTAGACACCTTTTATTCCTTTTCACACGATTTACAGAGTTTTGATTAATAACGCATAATTTTTGCATAATGACCTACTTAAAGAATAAAATGTTATGTTATGACTTCAAAATGCTGGAAGATTTGAAAACATATGCTTTCGAATGTTAGCATTGCACATATCCAGCTTCATATCTATGAGTTTTCATAGACAGTAGGTTTGTTCGGAAGCTCATGCAGTATGGAGACGGACATCAGAGATAAGGAGCTTTGATTGGAATCCCGTGTAAAAACAGTTCAACAAAACAGTTCGAATCTGCATATTAGGAAGTTCAAATTGCATGGTTGTATCAACAAATATGTTTTTATATCACTTTTTGCATTGGTTAACATTCGGGTTTAGAGGTGGTTTAGAGCTGGGTTTGGTGTAGCACAGGGTTATTTAAATCTTGTCCTGGAGGGCCAATGTGCTGCAGAGTTTAGCTCCAACCTTGATCAAACTCACCTACCTGTGATTTTCTAATGATCATGACGACACTGATTAGCATGGTCAGGTGTGTTTGATCAGGGTTGGAGCTAAACTGTACAGCGCATTGGCCCTCCAGGCCAAGATTCGAAAAACCCTGGTGTAGCGCATATTTTCAACATGATAGAGCCTTAACTTTTAGCAACAGTCCCCGGTTATTTTGATTCTGAACTGCGGCAATATGTACCTGAAGCAACGTAATAAAAACACAGCAATTCGTACTAGGGCTGCACGATTAATCGCATGTGATTGACAGTAAATGTCCATCACCTGCTTTCAAATGGATCGGCACTTAATAGACAGAGCCGTAGTTCACTGACAAGCTACGCAATATCGCGTTCATAATCGCATGCGATTCATCGGCTTTACTAACGAGACTCTCATGACAATCGCATGCGATTAATCATGCAGCCCTAATTTGTACCAATATCAACGTAATAGAAACGTGCCAGGGTTCACGTGCTGAACCCGTGTTTTAGCGCCACTCAGTGGACATTCCTCTTTGAAACTGCAGTGAAACGTGCAGTAAGGTACGTAAAAACATTGTTGTAGAAAAGTACCCATGTATTTATATAAGATCGGGTTGGTTTAAAAACATACACACAACTCAGTCTTCTTATAGGACCTCAGATGACAGTAATGGTAAAAGTTGTCCCCCTGTGGCATCACTGTGAGAGTGGTGTGGAGTATCCAATCACATGGCCTGCTGGACTTTGAGTGACAGAGCGGCAGATACAGAGAGTGTTTGATCGATTGACACTCCTCTCGGTTCCACCAGAGACATGCAAGCACACACTGCCACTGACAGATTGTGTTGAGTGTCCACTGAGGCCTTATCACTTACATCAGTCCATCCACCCTACTAAACATACACACGCACACACACCATCTCCCCAAATCCCCCACCCATCCACTGTCAAGAGTACCAGCACATACCGGTCAGATGCTTTCAACACTCGAAAAACTTGCCATGGAATTCCAGCTCTGTCTTATCTCTCCTGTATGGTACAGCATGTTTTTCATACCTGTCTAAGCTTCCTGTGACTCCAGACATTTCATCCACAGGAAACCCTGGAGAGCCAAGTCTTATTTTTCATACAGTTAGGTATTTTTGCTGGGAAAAAAAAAATCTGATTACTGCACTCAGAATATGTTCTGTTATTTAAGGATTATGCTGTTTCTCTGATAAAGTCAAATGATTATCAGTATTATTATTATACAGTGATTTATATTAGAATTAATACAAATTTATACCAATTGTATAAACATAAATCTTTATATTTGTCACATGAATCAATATAATTCTACAATTATTATTATGATTATTACTTCTTAATCTGTATATCACTGTTATTGTATTTTTAGTGAACCATATTAACAGTGTTTCTCTGTGCGCGTGTGTGTGTATATGCAAGCATTCTTAGGTGATTAACACATCGACAGTCTCAAACTGGTGCTACAGAGCAACTGTGTATGCATACAGATAATGGAGATGATGGACGCCTGAAGAGGGACGAAATGCCCCTGGAATGTGGCAGTCTCATGTTCTAATGTGTCACTCAGAATGTTCTTGAAAGCATTCCAGACTATTATGACCCGACCCAGCAAAAACCAATGTAAATGTAAATGGTGTACATACTGTGGAGGCTGCAGGGTTATGTGCCATTCAGAAATTAATTTGTGAATTACTATTAAATTCTAATTACATGTAAATGGTGTACATACTGTGGAGGCTGCAGGGTTATGTGCCATTCAGAAATTAATTTGTGAATTACTATTAAATTCTAAGCAATTCTTGGATTAAAAAATAAATGTGTAACTGCAATTTGAATTGGATTGGAAGGAAGTAGATTTATAATTTAAAATCTTCAGGTTTAAAGGTTTGTTGGCCTTAAAGTGAAAATGAAAATTATCTCATCATTTACTCATCCTCACGTCATCCCAAGTGTATAGACCAACTGTATAACTTTCTTTGTTCAAATAAACAGATATTTTTAGAAAAATGAAACCATCTTTCTGATTCCATACAGTGTGAGTGGATGAAACCCTCAAAGTTGGCGCTTAAAAAAATGAGAAACAAAACTATTGATTCACTAGAAGGTATTGATTCATTAGCTGGGCTCATATGGACTACTGTTATGTTCATCTGCGTGTTTTTTGCAGTGTCAGCTTTGAAGGACCCATGCACTTACATTATATGGATAGACAAAGCGCTGTTTATTTATTCACTCTTAGTAAAGAGTAAAGATGATTTTTGATCAAGGCATGGTCCTTGCCAATTCAAAATACAAGTCAATTTGTGTATGACCTTTAGGAGATTCATAGTTTTATAGACATTACAAGTGTGGTCTGAAGAATTTAAAGGATGGAGTGAAGTTGGGGTCAGAGGAACAGTTCAGTATTTGTCATCCTCTAACAATCTTGTGGGTGTCCCCCACCCAGAGAGGGTCACAGTGCAAGATGGGGTCACATTTAACCCTCTTGCCACACACACACACTCTCTCTCTCTCACACACACACACACACACACACTCATGTACAGTTTCACCTCTGTGACAGACAGATGATTAGTTCTCCAGGCTGGCTGTGGGAGAGAGGAGTCCTGTTTCCATGATGCAATAGCTGACTTTTACAGTGACTTTTACAATTGTAGAGAGACTGGTGCACCATGGGATATCTGGAGGACTAGGGATGCCAGCAAACTAATGTCATACCAAATACCAACCAAAACCACCAGGTAAGATTTATCATGTCAGATCTCTGCGTATTTCACCCTACAAACATTTCTGTCTGTCTTTAAAAAGAGTGGCTATATATATAAAAATCTCTTTTTCTGAACAATAAAGAATGTTTTCTTCATCTATAAAAGCATAGACTACGAATGAACCATGGCATTCCAAGTATTACTAATGCTAGACTATCAAGGAGTATTTTAGATTTTTTTTTTTTTTAGATGTTTAGTTTTCATGGACACTCTAATATGACGAGGGACCCCCTTTCTAAAATATAAAGGCAGCCTTTATATTCTCAAGCCATTTATATATAAAATCAAATTGTTCTAAATAGAAGCACTTGTAAAATATTATGTGGAAAATAGTCATTGTCTGTTGAGTTGACATCTATTTTCTTCAAAGTACCATTAAAAGAAGTTGAAAATTGGTATGCATCTTCTTTGGTGTATTTGATGGACACATTCATACATTTTTGTATGTGTACCACTTGTTGGGAAAATCAATCAAAACTGTGGTGCTATTTTTGCTACAAACCTGCTGATAGAATGAAAATGATTTCCTTGCTTTAAGCCCTAACAAACACTTTTTCGAACTCCTATATAAGCCACTTGATAGATCTTCACCAGACTTTGCACATAAGCTCTCAACAATGCTGGCAAAATGATATCAAAAGGATGTTGATATATCAAACTGTTTAGCACTCTCAACGTCCACTTTCTGGCAGAATTAAGCTCCAATCTTGATCAAACTCACCTACCTGTAACTTTCTAGTGATCCTGAAGACCTTGAAGTAGCTTGTTCAGGTTTTATTAGGTTTGGAACTAAACTCTGCAGTAAAGTGGACCTCAAGGACCACTGGAGTTGAGAATCCCAAATTTAGCAAATAAATGTTTATTTATTTATTTGGCATGGGCCATTATAACTAATGTCTAGCTATATATTGTGTGCACAAAGTGAAACTTCTGTCAAACGTGCTTAGTTTCATGAATTTCTGATTCTCAGAGGGATAACAGTACATTCTAAACTGTCAGCCAAATCACATGGGAAGATGCAGGGTATAATATTAATGATGGATATAATAAACCCTTTAAACCTCTAGAAAATCTTTTTACGTTTCCTGTCAGTTTTTATCAGTATGAATGATAAATAAATGCTTAAAACCAGTTATGATGCACTGGTAATATAGTTTTACATTATTACCAAGAAATTAAAAAGAAACTTTAAAAGCATTTAATATTATGGTAAGAATATATATAACCTCACTTTGTAGCACCTGCAGCCGGAAAATAATTTGTACATTTAAATGATTATATATTATAACATTAAAATTATGATTATATGATTAAAATCCTTCAGACTAAAATAGCATGCAAGCATAACTCATCAATCAGCTTCGGCTTGTTGACATGTGACATCCTATGATGTGCAACTGTAAGTGTAAATGTATAATGTGAGTCCACATTATTTTTTGAGCACATAAATTTTCCTTTAGAAGTCAGTTTTTTTTTATTTTGACACTATTGTGTTGCTGTAACCGGTTTCATCAAACCCTGCCAGTTTTCAAGACCTGACTTAGGTTCAAGACTGAGGTTTAGAAGATACATTTCAATTGGATTGCTTTTATTATTCATGTTCCTAAATTTCACTGTTTTACAATTATTATTAGTGGTTGTATAATATTAACAGTAATTCTTATTTATTTATTTAAATAGGAATTAAACTTGTGGATATAGACCCTATTTTGAAAACCTTTGTTTTTTTTTAATTTGAGGACAGTAAGGTTCATGCACTGAGGGTGAGGTAAAGGTTGAAGAGACAGAGGCTGCAGCAGGCTAAACCTCAGCATGGTAAAATAATTAGGCCTGGCTTTGATGGGGACTAAACAAACATTACCGCTCTCAACGCTGCCCTTTTTCCCCTCTCCTCCTCTCCGCGATGAGTTCCCTCTGAAACGCTGGCCAGCCGACTCCCTTTCTGCTTTCTCGCTTTGTTTGGCATGCAAGTAAACACTCACACACACACACACACACACACACACACATACATACATACATACATGTTCTTTCTCTCTCTCTTGCTCTTTTGCACTGTAAAATCTCCGGAGATCTGTTGCAACTTTCCTGGAGAAGCAGGTGAGTAAGAACGCATATTTTGCAGCTTCTCTGATCTGTGTTTCAAATTTGGAATTGGCATATGAGATAAAAAGTCAACACTGGATTGCCAGCAAAATAAAACGTACAGGGTTAAAAACCTTTATCATTTCTGATTGCTGCAGTTGAATTTGATCTAATGGGTACCTTAAACCCTCAAGCAAATGTTCTGGGTGTTGTAAACATTACATACAGTCTTTTAGTCTTCAGTTGAATTAGCATTCAGCTATCACTGAGTGTTCATGATCCATTGGAACACAAGCCTACAGAGGTCAGTAGAGCTCTGATCCAAATTTCCTATCAATCACCATATGTCTCTCACCACTAAGAGTATTCTGAATTTTAAAGTCCAAATATAAGGGTCAAAAGCGAACCATTTCATCTTTGGCTTTTCCATCTTTTTTGGGGGGATGAAAGATGATACAGCAGGTAGTGACAGGGTAGCAGTGACCCTCTCCAGAGCGAATTCCATTGTGGGAGGTTACACCCCCATGTAGCTCCTAGGAAGATTTTGGCCCTCTCTCTCCCCCTAACTTTGGATGGATAACAGTTTAGAGAATCCAGGACCTTTTTATACATTTATATTCAGATCATATATATATATATATATATATATATATATATTCCAGGTTTAAGCAAATGGGTTTCCACCGTCATACCCAAACTAAAGAAAGCTCTTTCTGGAGGGGTTTTCAAAGAAGTTCAAAGCTTGGAAACATAATCGCAGTAGAGAGTCAGATCGATGATGCACCTGGGACAAAAATGTTTAGGATTTAAAAAATCATTTCTATCTCATCTTTCAGAGGCCTAAAGCTGTTTTAGGTACAGAGGGAGAGAGAGCGAAAAAGGTTGGAAAAGCAAAGATGGGAGGAGATGAAGAGCAAAAAGTTAAAGGGAGAGGACAAGTGAAATAAGACAGAGGGATAGAAAAGGGGGGATGTGAAGAGAGAAATGGAGAGGAGAGAGCTGGAGAAAGAAGGAAAGAGCAGGAACGAGGCAGAAAAGGAGAGTCCCTGAGGTCCAGTGAATTTCCTCTCTTTCTTCTCGTCCCTTTTTCAAGCCTCTTTCCCTCCCAGGTCTACACAGCTGTATGGACACCAGGGGCCACTTTTCTGCACCCAGATGAAAAAGAGAAAGACTCAAAGCAAACTTGCAGGTAGGCCTGCAAAAGTAATCGCTCTCTCCAGCCCAGAACAGAAAAACAGAAGAAAGGGGGAGCATGAGGCACAAAAGTGTGTGTTTGCTTTAGTGTGTTAGGTGCGTGCATAAGGGAGACCACATGCACGCCCAATACCAGGAATGATATCTGCTTTTATTGACTTTGTTAAACCATTCTCAATGCTACTTCCTATGTGTTTACAAGACAGTAAATCAGATCTCATTCAGAGGAACGGAGCGCCCATGTCAAGGGAAAAATCCCTTGATGGAAAGGAGAGTAAAAGCTGAGGACAGGAGCATCCTCAACTTGAACTATCAACTACCCTGGCCTGACTAAAAGATGCTGCCAACACCTCCCAGTGAGTTTTGGCTTAGTAACAGGTGTATATTAAGATAATGATCGGCTGACTGTACATTATCTGGTTTAGCACACAGCTAATCATCAATTACATAAACATGATGAAAAAAAACATAGACTTGAGATTAAAAGATTTAATGCTTTTATATTATTTTTAAAAGTTATGCAAAAAAAAATATTACAAGGCCAACATTGTGACAGTATTACAGTATGTCTAATGTTAAAGGAATAGTTCTCTTTTAAAAATATATATATATTGCTTAGTGAAAATGTGAAATGGTCATCTTGTCTGAATCAAGAGAGAAATATGCACAGACCAAGCACAAAATATGTTGGTGGATTTTGATGTGAGAGGACAACAGGGGATTGACTTTTTCACTAGAGGAAGTGCCTAAGGCTGAGTAATCTTTCAGCAAATTTTCATTTTTGTGTGATTTATTCCTTTAACTGAAGTTCTCCAATGCCATCTTTAATAGAATCTTTAAATGAGAAGGAAGAAAACAGTTTTTTGCATTTTTTTATTTATGAAACCAGAGTGAGTGTCACGTGAGCAGTGTTGGGGAGTAACTAGTTACATGTAACGGCGTTACGTAATTTAATTACAAAATAAATGTAACAGTAATCAGTTACAGTTACTAAGAAAAAATGAGTAATTAAATTACAGTTACTTATGAAAATTGTAGCGATTACAAAGAGGATTACATTTGAATATTTACACACATCCACATACAGCTTATTTCTTTCCCAAATTGCACTAAGACATATGGCCCATAATCTCCGAGACGCGGAAAACACACATTCGTAGAATCCAGTCATAAAAATGGAATTCAGCCTATAACGCGGACGCAATATGACACATTTTGGACGAATAAATCCAAAGTAGGTCAGTACACTTGAATCAAAACCCGATATGGACTGATGTCTGTGAATATTAAGCCGCAAAAAGACTGAAAATGAATCCTGCACGTTCTGCGTGTCTGTGGAAATCAGGCGCTGACTGGACATCGGGAGAACCGGGACTATTCCCGGTGGCCTGGCAGACGATTTGGACTTCTACTTTAATATTGTTATTGTATAATTGCAGGCCGAATATACTAAAGCGATTATTTCCGAATCCGCCATTCGATAATTAAATCTCTAATAAATCATGAATCGGTTAGTCGTGACTGGCAATGGTTGGGCTCGCGCGCTCTCTGCACCTCCGCCGAACGGTTTGGATCAGACTCCGAGTAATCAATGCGAGAGAGAGAGACCGGAGTGAACTGTGTAAGCGCACAGCTGGAGCAGAGAAGCGACTCTTCTGTTCAGGGTTTCAGGTGCAGGTCAGTTTCATCTGTAAATATGCTAATGTAGTTTTGTCTATTGTAATGTTACAGTTGTAAGTTAGCAGACAAATCATCATATTTTATCATAGGTTTAGGGGGAGCTAGTGCATACAAAAACACAACCCTTAGGAAAATTAATGTAGCCTATGGTATGGCACTAACCGTGGTTTAACTATGGAATTTGTAGTAAAAATAAATTCAAGTGGTAATTCATTTGCCAAAAAACTAGATTGCACTTACAAAACATGGTAAAAGTCAAATAAAAATCTTCAGTATTAAAGTCATGAGAGAGATGGATGGATAATGGAAGTGAAGGTGCTGTTCAGGAGAGAACTCTTAATTACGTTGCAAGTCCCCCAACCTAAGGATTCACATTTTTTCATGTCAGGTCCAAAAAAAAATAGGGTTGTCCATGTTTCAGAATGGGTTGTGGGTGTATGAGTGTGAGATTTCCCAGCCTATTTTTTTCCCAGTCCGCCCCTCATGGAAATCACTTCATGAGCAGGGCCGGCCCGCGGCATAGGCGGTATAGGCAAATGCTAAGGGCGCCACTCATCCATAGGGGCGCCAGAATGAGTGAACGATTGAATTTCTTTTTTTTTTTTTTTTTTATTTAAAAACCATTAATTCGAAATACTACCAAATAAATCAAAAAAAAAAAAAAATTGTCCGGCTCTTCAATCTTCCCCCGCCCATCGAGTACTTGAAGTGCGTCAGAAACAGAGCGCGCGCACGATCAGTTGTTGGTAATTTTTTGTGTAGCGTGCCCGACGCCGCTTCCAATGTAGACAGCACTGCTTTTGTTAACACACAGCTCGTAGAAACGGGCCTGGCAGCTCGCGCCAGTTCTAGACACGGTGAAAGTTTCCTGATTGTGACGGAAGGCCGAATTTACATGACACATTATAAATGAGCATAGATACAGTGCCAAAGAGAAGAGGATAAAGACTGAGGTAAATGTAGTGAATGAACAATTTATTGCATAGGAGTAAGATACTATAATTTTATGGCAGTTATTTTTACCTTAAACTTAATGTTAGCAGTTGTTCTGAGTCATGAGTCCCTAGACTGTGATTTTGTACAATCATGTCAGTTTTAAGACGCATTTTTTATTATCACTTTTTTTATTAATGTTTTACTCTACAGTTGTGCAGTTTTGGGGGGATACAGTACAGGCCAAAAGTTTGGAAACATTACTATTTTTAATGTTTTTGAAAGAAGTTTCTTCTGTTCATCAAGCCTGCATTTATTTGATCAAAAATACAGAAAAAAATGTAATATTGTGATATATTATTACAATTTAAAATAATTTGTTTTCAATTTATTATACTTTAAATTATAATTTATCTCTGTGATGCAAAGCTGAATTTTCAGCATCATTACTCCATTCTTCAGTGTCACATGTGACATCCGGTCTATCACATGATCCTTTAGAAATCATTCTAATATGATGATTTATTATGAGTGTTGGAAACAGTTCTGCTGTAATGTGTGTGTGTGTGTGTGTGTGTGTGTGTGTGTATATATATATATCTATATATATATATGCTAAATCATGAACACAATGACAGGGTGAAATGGGCTGTGATGCATGGGGCGCCTGGTAAAATCTTGCCTAGGGCAGCAAATTGGTCAGGGCCGGCCCTGCTCATGAGCATTTTTTACTTATTTTGAGAAACTATCATCATATCATATACAAATAGACAGCAGTGTTTCAAAAAGACACCAATGTTTCAGGAGTTTAGTACACAAAATAGGACACATGCTTATTAGATAACCTTATTTGAGTTGATGTATATGCTTTTATTTTTTATTAACTTTTTCCCCAAACCATTGTTAGATGCAGTTAGATGCCTGTAGTTATGCAAAGATTTGGTTTCAAAAACAGTATATATAAACTGTTTCTTTTGATTTTAAATCTGCTTTGACCTTCAGATCAATCTCTAAGTAAAAGGCAGTACTAAAGTCTGATTGTGTGGTGGATGTGTTCAAATGTGATCATCTTAATTCAGGTGATGAAGGATGGTGAAAGTCTGACAGTATTGAGCTCTAAACTTGCATGGTGTAAAATGGTTGAAGATGATTAACAGTTGCAAATTAACATTCATTAGAAGTTTATAAAAGTAATCAAAATGTACTCAAAAGTAATTAGTTACATTACTTTATTAAAGTAATTAAAAAAGTTACACTACTATTACATTTTAAATAGGGTAACTTGTAATCTGTAACCTATTACATTTCCAAAGTAACCTTCCCAACACTGCACGTGAGAGACATGAAAGTAACGATGGTTACCCAGAGCGCTGTGGTATGCAGCATTGCACTGGATGACAGTGACTGCTGGGTGGCTTGATCGACCAATCAGAATCAAGTTTTCCAGTAAATTGAGTTTTTGTAATAACAAATGTTAACATCGACATGAAACCTAAACTGCAGTTATGCTTTCTTTATTGCAATATAAATCTGAGTGAAATACCTTCTTAAATGAGAAGTGAAGTAGAGTGAGAGTAAAAGACTGAAAAAATTAGATTTTTGAATCCCAAAACCTGTATTTTAGCAATTCTGGTTTCATGATTCTGAATTCAATGGGTTCCCTTTCGATACTAAACTCATAATGCATCGTAAGCCATTTAGGCTAAAATGCTACGGGAAAAGTAATTTCCTCAGATTTTGGAAGTCTTTTTCAGTCATGCAGTAAAACTGCACGACCATTGATTCGTGGAGTTCAATAGAAACGAGCCTATAGCAAACCCGCCAAAAGGGGCGGGGCATGGGACTATATAAGCAGCCGTCTCACCAAGGGCAGACTGATTCATTCTCATTCAGCGACGACAGATATCTCTTCGCTGGATCCGAGACCTAAAGCAGCCGAGATCACCGCTGACTAGCTCGCCGCTCTGCACAGCAGATCAGCCACTTCTCCCTGCTCTCTGCCCTATAGCAGCTCGCTGCTCCCAAGCAGCACGCCACTTCGAGGAGTCAGCCTGTGAGGAAGAAACAGCGGGCCAGAGGATCCCAGTGCTCGGATGGCATCAAGCTCGCGTTGGCTCAAGGCCCGCGTGCATCGGTCTCTCCTTAGAGAGAGTTTTCGCATCCACTTCTTTCAGCTAGACAAGCACCCTTCTGCTAACGTGAACGACCTGATCTCATTTGGTGGGTCCGAAGATGAGCTGCTAGATGACAGCATGTCAATAGCGGCCTCAGATTCCGAGGATTGGACTCAGGACCCCGCCCCCTTGCTGTCTACCCAGCCAGTCGACACCAGGAATTCTGTGGACACCGAACTGATCCGTGTTCCGTCTAACACTGTCGAGGAGCCCTCACGCAGCCATCTAGATGAGTGGTTCCTGCCGTGATGCCGCCAGGTCCCTCCCCAGAGGGCTGCACCCTTCTTCCCAGAGGTCCAAGAGGAGCTCACTAAGTCATGGTGCACCCCTTACTCTGCCCGCCTCAGAACATCTGCCTCTCATGCTCTCACTGTGGTCAACGGCACGGGGCAGAAGGGCTATGAGAAGATTCCTCCAGTCGACAAAGCCATGGCCATAGACCTGTGCCCACCTGACGCCATTGGATGGAAGTCTAAGGTGATCCTCCCGTCCAAGCCATGCTGGACAACTTCGGCTCTCGCGGGATGAGCATACGCCTCAGTCGGACAGGCTGCTTTAGCACTGCACTCCATGGCGGTGCTTCAGGTGTACCAGGCCAAGCTCCTCCATACCATGTACGAAGTGGAGCTCAACCTGGCCACATTTAAGGAGTTGCGCAGCACTTCGGACCTGGCCCTGCGTGCTACTAAGGCCAACGCTCAGTCTATCAGCGTTCGATGGCCAGTTTGGTGGTGTTGGAACGCCACCTCTGGCTGAATCTGACTGAGATCAAGGATGCGGATAAAACCGTCTTCCTTGACTCGCCTCTCTCCCCCACTGGTCTCTTCGGCCCCGCTGTGGATGGGTTTGCTGAGCACTTCACTACTGCACAAAAGTCGTCTCAGTCTATGCGACACTTTTTGCCCAAGTGCTCATCTTCGTCTGCCTCAAGTCGCCCCAAGCCGGCTCCCAATCAGCAGCCAGGTAAAAATATGCTGCCAGAAAACCAGCTCACACTATGGCCTGAGCCCCGACAGCACTCGCGCTCTGCTAAGTGATGCCCCCTTCTGAAGCAGCAGGGACCCCTGGGTCCAGCACTATCTTGAGGCTCAGATGTCAGCCAGATGCACCAGTCAGGTACGATATGGCACCCCATACCCGAGCTTTGGGCTCTTCATGTATGGCCACTCGATGGGAGTCGGTAGACCTCCCAGAGAACGTCATGAATACCATATTTCAGCCTAAAGCCCTTCGAACCGCTACAGACTGCCGACTTACATTCTCTGTCACTGAAAACCACTCTGCTAGTGGCGCTAGCATCGGTGAAGTGAGTAGGAGACTTACAGGCTCTCTCCGTGAGCCCCTCTTGTCTTGAGTTTGGACCTGGTGACTCCAAGGTCGTCCTGAAGCCAAGGCACAGGTATGTCCCGAAGGTTCTCTCCAATCTATACAGAGACTAGATTGTTGCTCTCTCCGCACTTCCTCCTTCTCAGGATGATCAGGAGTTGTACTTACTCTGCCGCGTCAGGGCCTTAAGAGCCCGGCTTCGCCGTCCACATTTGTCAGGTTCTACAACCTGGATATTGAAATGCAGGTCCTGTCAGCATAAGCCCACTGTCATGGCCGGTTTTTGTTTGTTATTTAGCCCTATGCCCTGCCCCTTTCACGAACCAATGGTTTTGCAGTTTCACTGCTTGATTGAAAAAGGCTTCAGAAATCGGAGAAAAGGACTTTTACCATAGTGTATTAACCTAAACGACTTACGACGGCAGTACTCATTCCGTATCTAAGGGAAATACCAAGGTTACGTCAGTAACCGAGTACGTTTTCTGAATGGGTTTTTGGTTAAATGCTCAAAATAAAGTCTGTGGTGAATATAAACTTATATACATAAACTTAATATATTTTCAAACTGTATTCTGTGGCACAATACATCACTAATACCTTACTTGTGATTTTTTAAAGGCTTTTACTTGTCTTGAAAAATGTGGTTGATAAGTGGTTAAATAGGACTACAGAGCTTGTCGGAGACAATAAACGTTCACACTAAACAGATAAACTCATCTTCCCACTAGTCACTTTAACAATGTTAATAATCGTGCTCTTGAAAAACTAATCTTACTCAAACTATATTTTTAGATAAAGACTGACAGAGTTAAAGTAGTTTGTTTATAGCATTTTTTAAAAGCTTTTTAATTCTGGCAATTGTGTTTAGGCTTCAAAATTCTGAAAAGTTATCATGATGAACAAAACGTGTAACAAACATAAACGTTTATTGGTCACAGAACTTAGATTTGCTTGTGCTAAAACCATTAACACATGTTTGCTATCCAGGCAGCAGCAGTACAATCACAGCTGAATCCAGCATTTAGAACAGTCTCTGACAGCATGTATCATCCACAAGGGTATATAGTGATTGGTATTACTGGATGGCACCTGTGATCTACTGCCAACTTTGTTTCCACTTTCAGGCACATTCCGTTTTATTTTCCTCCATGGTGTCTACCTTTCCACCACTCTCCCTGTCTCACAGTCATGTGTATTTTTGTGCTTGGCGTCAACTGGAGTGAATAATACTTTACTTAATGGAGTGGGCTCATATTAGCTGTTTCAGACATTTACTCATTCCCTTCTTCCTCTAAGAATAACTAGAGATCCCTGTGCCAGAGTTCTTGTTTCACCCTGTCTCTCACTTTTATTTTCCTGCGGCTATTTAGAAGGACAGGGACAATGTTTGGAAGAGCATCAACCACTCAGTGACCAGACGTCAGATGGCAGACCAGGACCAGAACTGGTGTAGCCCTCCCGCCGGGTAGAATCTTATTGCTCACAAGTTAGAAATCTATCTAAGGGATCTTGAATTTACCCACTACCCCGGTAAAGGCACATTCTCTTCAGTCACAGTACAACTATAACCCAGATTGTCAGATTTATGTTTCTTTTTTTCTGAAAATAATAAATTAATAAACCACTACTTTGTTTCCCTTTAGATAAAAAAACTTATTAACAAATAAATTCTTTCCACAGGAAATCACACAAAATTATGGCAGATCAATAAACATGTATTTATTCTTCTCCGGAACTCTTTTTTTTCCCCCTTTTTGTTTCTCTTTGAATTTCCAAATAATTCAATTTACAGAGTCACAACAATGAATCAACATATCCTCAAAAAGAATAAAATAAAATGTCAATGCAATAATCAAAATTTACCCAGCTGGGATTTTCAGTATACAGATGGTGCGCTAGTTGGAGCTCTTTGATGCAAAACCAGAGTACTCACGAATTAGGACAACAAGAATTCCAGTTGTAGAATAGGAACCTCAAATCCTTACTCCTCGCCGAGATGATAACCAGCATTCATGATGACACATCCCACGATGGCGCCTGAGTGGATTTCCATGAACTCCTCCCTCCTCGAACTGGTTAGATGCAGCCGCGAAAATCAATATAGATCTCCCGATTTCGACGATGTGTGATCCTCGGGCTAGATTTCCTTCTCATGCGAAACAGAAAAAAACACATTCTCTCGCCGAACTCTTTCGAAATCTTTGTTTTTCGTGCTGCAAACTGACTCGTGACACTTTCACAGTTCACACCAATCTCTCGTGCAAATGTTCATCACCAAATGGCATTTAAAAAAAAATGTCCGTGAACATTGATTTCTCTCAGCCGAACTGCAGCTCATCCGCCACAGAGAGAGAAGGAAGGTCAACCAAAAAAAAACCCTGAGTTTTCTCTCTCAACCCCTGCACCGCAAACTTTCTCAGAGGTCAAAGTACACAGTTCTCATCGTCAGACTAACACTCTCAGAAAACACAATTAAATGAAACCATTTATGATTTGTTTTCATTTACACACACATATGAACATGAGAGAGAAAAAAACTAGAGTCAATCAACACTTTGTTTGCGTATGAATACCATTTCAAGCCCAAAACAAATAAATAAATTATCTGATTTATAAACAAAATAAATGACAGGTATACATTTAGGAAACCCAAAACATTTTTCCTAGGTCTCTACATTCTCCCCCCACCAAAAATCGTTAGGTCCTCATAACGAGGGAAAACTGAGAATTACACAATTGACATGTCAATATCTTAGCTCTTTTCACAAATTTAGACACATACACTTTTCAAACGAATGAGCAGAATAATATGACAATAGACTCATGTCTAATAAACAAATCACTCAAATTAGTGTCTAGCTCTTAAGTCAACTGAATAGGTACTTAACCTTCTTGCAGGCACATTCATCCACAAAAAGACACTAGAACAGTATCTAACAGGACCTACAGCTTTAGTTTGAGCAATGACTGGCTCAAATTTTGGCTCCCCAAGAGTATCATAGGTAAACCTCTTAGGCATAGTTCTCTCTCTTTGAGACCTCCTCTCCTTTTCAATTTCCTCAGCAGAGATACCTTGATTTATATCACTCTCATTCACATTTGAAAGGTCACTTTTAACATCACCAATGTCTGACAATTGGCTCACACTTTGCAAGTTGTCAGGATCACTTTCTGGTAGCAGTCTTGAAACAGACTCTACAGATTCATCGGTCTCAACTCTCTGAGAAACCTCAACTTGGGCTCCAGATTGCTCAACATTCTCAGAAACAATCTGTTTAACAGTCTCTGAAGCAGCATTATCAAAAACCTCTGCATTATTCTGAGAAGTGTCTCTTCTTCTATGAGTCAAAGGATGATTTTCAGGTATGTGATACCACACTCCATACATTTCATCCTCACTGTCTGAACTCAAGTCAGGATTCTGATCACCTCTGCCTTCTTTTTCTTGTCTTACAGGTGCATTCTCACCTTCCTCTTCCAGACTCTGTGTCTGTCCAGCATTCTTCCTTTTTATCAGAACTCTCTTTCTGGGTTCAGGGACACTGTCAGGAACTTGTCTCTGTCTCATATCTTGTCCAATAGGAAGAATGTGATTCCTATGCAGAATCTTGACAGGTCCAGTTCCACTCTCTGGCTTAAGACGAAACACAGGTAAGTGAGGCATCTGACTCTGGACAATGTAGGGCTCAGTACTCCATTTGTCTGCCAGCTTGTGCTTTCCTTCCAATCCAAGATTCCTGATCAGTACTCTATCTCCAGGAACAAGGTAAGAGTAATGCAGCTTCTGATCATATCTTCTCTTATTTCCTGCATTCTTCTTTCCCGCTTTCTCCTCCGCCAGCTCGTACCCAGACCTCAACTCTTGCTGCATGGTTTTGACGTAACGTTGGTAAGACTTAGTGGAAGTACCACCACTAGACACACCAAAACTGAGGTCTATGGGCAATCTGGCTTCCCTTCCGAACATAAGGAAGTAAGGCAAGTATCCTGTGGTTTCATTCAGACTGCTGTTGTACACGTGTACAAGATGTCCAATGTGACGGCTCCACTGGGGTTTCTGCTTCGGATCCAGGGTTCCCAACATATCCAACAGGGTCCGGTTAAACCATTCGGGTTGAGGATCACCTTGTGGATGGTATGGCGTTGTACGGGATTTCTCCACTCCCAACAGGTCAAACAACTCCTGAATGAGCCTGCTCTCGAAATCCCGTCCCTGGTCCGAGTGCATCCATCTAGGCAGTCCGTAATGAATAAAATACTTCTCCCACAATACTTTTGCAACTGTGGACGCCTTCTGGTCCATAGTTGGAAATGCTTGCGCATACCTTGTGTAGTGGTCAGTGATGACTAAGACATTGCCAATGTTCTTGGAGTCTGGCTCAATAGACAAAAAATCCATACACACAAGATCCAAAGGTCCCTCACTGGATAAATGTGACAATGGCGCAACTCTCTTTGGCAGGGTCTTCCTCTGGACACATCTGGCACATGTTTGGCAGTACTTCTCCACCTCCATCTTCATTCGTGGCCAGTAAAATCTCTCTCTTACCAAGGCATAAGTCTTGTCAAACCCCAGGTGTCCAGAATCATCATGAAGTGACCGGAGAACTACATCATGGAACTGCCGGGGCAAGCACAATTGCTTACGATGGGGTTTGCCTGGGGCTTGAGTGCATTGAAACATCACTCCATTCTCAATTACTAATCTTTCCCACTCTCTCATTATCAAGGGAAGGTCCTTGTGAGATTCCCTGTTGACCCTGGACAAATCTCCTCCTTTAAGAGCCTTCCATATCTCTCCAAGACAAGGATCCTCCTGCTGAGCCCGTGACAGATCTGCAGAACTCAGTTTTGGAATCATAGAAGTATCCAGAGTGGCTAAATTACAGTAAGCTTTGGGGACTGATTTAACAGATCCTCCCAATGACATGACAATCCTACTGGCAGTTGCGAAGCAGATTGACATGTCTTGCACTGGCAGCTTACACAGGGATCTCACTCCAGAGGATGATATATTAGTCCACTCCTGGTCGTTCACTTCCCTATGAGGATGACGAGACAAAGCATCGGCATCAATATTTTGTCTCCCAGGCCTGTACTTGAGACTGAAGTCGTAGGCAGAAAGAGCCGCCAACCACCTATGTCCCACAGCATCCAGTTTGGCTGTGGTCAGAACGTAAGTTAGCGGATTGTTGTCCGTCTGCACTTCAAACTTTGCTCCGTACAGGTAATCATGTAGCTTGTCAACAACAGGCCACTTTAATGCCAAGAACTCAAGTTTGTGGACTGGATAGTTTCTTTCAGAAGGCGTAAAGCTTCTACTGACAAAGGCTACAGGCCTCAACCCCTGTCCTTGGTCCTGATACAGCACCCCGCCCAACCCTTCACAGCAGGCATCAAAATGTAAGATGTACGGAAGCTGAGAATTAGCAAAGACCAATACAGGAGCCTGGGTAAGTCTCAGCTTCAACTCATTGAAAGCAGCTTCACAAGCATCAGTTTATCTACTTCCAAATGGATCCGAGGCTTTTTATACGACTCTGTCTGGGTTGTCTCCAGCCTTGATTTTCTTCAAACTCTTGTTAGGAAGACACCCTTGCAGTAACTGGTTGAGTGGGTAAGATATTTTAGAGTAGTCTTTTACGAATCTTCTGTAGTACCCACAGAAACCCAAGAAAGAACGTAACTCTGTCACGTTCCGGGGTCTGGGCCAAGACTTGACAGCTTCAATTTTGGAGGGATCAGTCGAGACACCGTCTTGAGACACGATGTGACCCACATAGCTGACAGAAGTCTGACAAAAGGTGCACTTGTCCAGGGACAACTTTAACCCTTCACCTTGCAAGCGGTCCAACACCTTAAGCAGTCTCTCCTCATGCTCCTCCATAGTCCGTCCAAAGATAATGAGGTCGTCCAAATAGACCAACACTTCCAACAGGTTCATGTCTCCCACCGTCTTTTCCATCACTCGCTGGAAAGTCGAGGGAGCTCCACATATCCCTTGTGGCATTCGCTGGAATTGGTAAAACCCCACTGGGCAATTGAAAGCTGTCTTTTCTTGGTCCTCTTCACTCAGGGGAATCTGGTAGTATCCACTCCTAAGGTCCAATACGCTGAACCACTGACTCCCATTCAAGCAGGCCAGAGCATCTTCAATGCGTGGAACGGTGTATTGGTCAGAGATTGTGTGACGATTCAACGTTCTGTAGTCCACACACATCCTTATCTGCCCATTCTTTTCCCGGACTATGACGATGATGAAGCATAGGGGCTTCTGGAGTCTGCAATAATTCCAGCCTCTTTCAGCTTCCCCAAGTGCTGTCTAACATCCTCGATGTCAGCTGGTGCAAGCCGCCGTGACCTCTCACGAAAAGGCTTATCCTCTGTCAGTCTAATGTGGTGTTGGGTACTCTTTGAACATCCCACATCAAATTCGTCACAGAAGAAGACATCTTTTCTCTCCAACATCTTTTTGGCCAGCCGCTGTTTCCATTCTTCAGAGACTGGTGTATCGCCAAAATGAAACGAATCCTTGGTCAGTTGGATTTGACCACTACTCTCCCTGGGCTTAGAGACGGTAGGCACAACATCAACCGGAAACACATGGGCGATAGGCATTCCTCTCTTAATCGTCACTGGGCAAGAAGACATTTCTAATAGTGACTCCAATTCTTTTTGAATGTACAGCAGTAGCAGACTGCACCTCAGCTCTCACTAGAAGATCCTCGGGAAAACAGGACTCCTCAGGCTGATCCACTAACAGGGGTTTAGCAGATGTTGTGGTTGGGTATTTCAGGATTCCAGAAACCCTCACACTCTCTCCTGTAGTCAACTTCAACGGCTTAAGGCGGGGAAACCGGACGGTCCCTCTACAATCGTCAACACCACATTTACTAACAGCAATGACCTGTTCATAGCCAGTTCGGATCTCAGGATGAACAGTCAGGGTATGAAGGAAATCACTTCCCATCTTTGTCTCACAATTTCTACCAGCTTCTTTACCACAGCCGTGTTTGTTCCCACCAGAATGTTGACATCTCCTTTCATGATGGTATCGGGACAGACCAACACTAGTGCATCTATGGATTCTGCCACTCCTGCAACAGATCCAGGAAACTCCAGCTTTAAAGACAAACAGCCATCATAGGGGTATCTCTGCGAGCTCAATCCCCATTTCTCCAAATTTTAAATTGGTGTCAGTGGCAGATGCTTCAAGTGTTTCTCATAAAAGGATCTGTACAGCAGCGTTACCTGCGATCCACTATCCAGCAAAGCCTTAATATAGATACCTTCCACCTGGGTGGGAAGGACAGAGCTAGGTCCAACTAACCCGCTCAGAAGATCTACTTGCTTAACTCTTGCTCTATTGCACTTTGTGGAATGTGTCTTCCCCGGAGCGTCAGGCCGTTCCTCTACTGAGCCCCGGAGGCGTTTCCCGATGGCTGCTTCATTTTAATGAGCCGCTGGTTTACTCTCCTGAGATTCTCTTTGTTGGTGCAATCACGTTTCAGATGCCCATCTTCTCCACATCTGTAACAGATGTTAGCCTTGTTCACTGGTCTGGTTGGTGTTTTGCTCTCTGCAACCGCAGCTAGACTGTGAGTAACGGAATGATCATAGGTCACTGGTTCCTTCGCCATAGCTGACAAGTCCCTCTTCAGCATTTCTAATTCTGAATTGGCCAGATTGGTGTTACTGGATGATTAATTCTTTGCAGGGGGTACCCCAGCCACAGCTACATTTGCATACACTGAGCTCCTTTGCTTCAACATACCCTCTTCTTCTCGCACCTCTTTCATTAACTCATTGAAGGAAGGAGGAGCACACAGCTTATGGGTCATCCTCAAACGCATTGCCACCGGGTCACTTGAAAGAGCACCTCTAACTATTTGCTGCATTCGAAGACGATTCATTGCAGGGAACTCAATGCCTCTCTTCCTCAGCATACTGTGTAGCATCCTATCCAACCTCATTATGTAGGCTGAGAGCTTCTCTCCCTCACTCTGGTAAGTGCTCCGAAATTTTAACATCGAGTCTGCAGCATCCTCAGTGGTGACAAACGCTGACTCTAGCGCACTCATGTAATCACTGAAAGTAGCAGATGGGTTACCAGTCTTCTTGAATCTTACAATGTCTGCTGCAGGACCTCTGAGACACTCTACTAGTCTCTGCTTCTTGACATTGTCTGAACACTGCCACTCTTCCAGAATGTGAGTAGTCTGCTCCACCCAGACCTCATACTCATCCTCTCCATGAGGAGTGGGAATGAACTCAGAGAGGGGACGCAGCTTTCTATATCCCACTCTCTCCTCAGCCGAAGCCACATGACATGTTTGGACAAGGGAGTTTATCGCATCAACAAGCTAAGTGTCAAGCACAGGTGTAGAGGAAGCCACACTTGGAATAGCTCAGATAGCGACTTTCCCTCAGCATGCAGAAAAGACATCAGTTTTGTCTGAAACTTGTCTTCCTTTCTGTGTTTAGGTGCTTCAGCTGCGACAGGTACAACCTGCGTGTACCAAGTACCCACTTCAGATCCTCCCAGCTCCGCCGGTATAGACATCTCAGAAACCTTGCTGACTGTCTCAATCAGAAGAAACTGCCGTCGTTTAGTCTTATCAAAGAGGCGATCAATCACTTCGCATTTCCTCATTCCCAGAGCAGCATCCAGCACTTCATAAACTACTCTGTCCTCACAATCTGCAGGTACGTTGCTCAGAATGATAACTCTATCCAGCTCTAAACCTTTCTCACTGCACCAATCAATAATCTCAATAACCTCAATTTTGTTCACTTGTGTCATCAACAATATGTGCTCAGAAAAACAGGTTATAACTGGTAAGCGTCAAAGCTCCATTCACAGAAATCTTAGAGAAACACAATATACAAAGCACACACACAAAAAATAAAAAATAAATAAATAAATATATACAATTTTTTCTTTCTCAGAATCAGAACACAAGATGAATAATCTGACTTAGATCCCGGACGAGCCCCCACAAAATGTAGCCTTCCCCCCGGGTAGAATCTTATGGCTCACAAGTTAGAAGTCTATCTAGGGGATCTTGAATTTACCCACTACCCCGGTAAAGGCACATTCTCTTCAGTCACAGTACAACTATAACCCAGATTGTCAGATTTATGTTTCTGAAAATAATAAATGAATAAACCACTACTGTGTTTCCCTTTAGATAAAAAAAACGTATTAACAAATCAATTCTTTCCACAGGAAATCACACTAAATTATGGCAGATCAATAAACATGTATTTATTCTTCTCCGGAACTCTTTTTTTTCCCCCCTTTTTGTTTCTCTTTGAATTCCCAAATAATTCAATTTACAGAGTCACAACAATGAATCAACATATCCTCAAAAAGAATAAAATAAAATGTCAATGCAATAATCAAAATTTACCCAGCTGGGATTTTCAGTATACAGATGGCGCGCTAGTTGGAGCTCTTTGATGCAAAACCAGAGTACTCACGAATCAGGAGAACAAGAATTCCAGTTGTAGAATAGGAACCTCAAATCCTTACTCCTCGCCGAGATGATAACCAGCATCCATGATGACACATCCCACGACGACGCCTGAGTGGTTTTCTCTCTCAACCCCTGCACCTCGAACTTTCTCAGAGGTCAAAGTACACAGTTCTCATCGTCAGACTGACGCTCTCAGAAAACACAATTAAATGAAACCATTTATGATTTGTTTTCATTTACACACACATATTTGAAAAAAAACTTTTATAAACATGTCTCATATGAAAATGAGAGAGAAAAAAAACTAAAGTCCATCAACACTTTGTTTGCGTATGAATACCATTTCAAGCCCAAATACAAATAATTAAATTATCTTATTTATAAACAAAATAAATGACAGGTATACATTTAGAAAACTCAAAAAAAAATTCCTAGGTCTCTACACTGGTAAAACAAGAGGGGTAATACAACTCTGGATATAAAGAAAGTCTATGGGAAGAAAACAAGTTTGGATTAAAACATGGCTGTTATATTAAAATGCACCCTTGGGTTTCCTCAGACTTGACAAAAGCATGACTCTTGGTTAACCACTGCTGCATTATTTTGGCTGTTTGACCACAAAGAGTTAGAGTGAAGGGGAACAAAAAAGAAAATTAGCTCCTAACCCTGAATGTATAACATTGTTGTAGATGGTTTTTAAAAGATATGGGTCAAATAAAGGACTGTGTTCTGTTATATATATACAAATTATGGATTTAAGTTTAAGAATTAGAAGGAGGCAGTTATGTCCAGTAAAATTGACTAACAATAAAATAAACATACTGTACAGTGTGTAGATAAGAATCATGTGATAAGGTGATAAGAAAACAGAGAATGTTAAAACAATTGTGTATAGTGAATCAAGTCAGCAAATGTACTGCAGAATAAATTTGACTGTGAAAAAAAGTCTTATGAGGTGACTTTTCCCACAATATAACTTTTTTCGTTTTTTTAATAGTATAGTTAATAGTTTTAAATAGTATTTGTAATATGCTGAAGTAGGAAACAAGTGAAAGTAGTGTAGTGCCATTACACACAGCTAATCCAAGTCTTGTCAAATTTTCTTTGTACATGAGGACAATTTTAGTTATAAAATAGCTGGGAAACCAAATTTCTGCTGATTTGCTACATGTGTGTTATGTTGTCAATAACTAATGTAGTCAATGAGACCTTGTTGTAAAATGTTATCAATAAATTCAATGCAAATCAGTCAGGACATTTGTTATTTGATTCATTTTGCTGAGTTCAATGAAGTTAATAAATCTGCACCAAAGAGCTGCTCCAAAAGTTTCTCAAATGAGCACTGTCAGTGCTCATGACCTCAACATATTTTTATTGCAGAAACACATTAAAATCCAAGACACGACCTGAACAAACGTTTCCAACACACAAATCAAGTGTAATATCTGAGAGAGGACCTGACTTACTATTGCACTGAATCATTCCAGGTGGCAAAATCACCCGTGGCCATCTCCCTCTGGATCTAATCAGTCAGGTACATTCTCACCCTCTAAGCCAGCACACAGACTGATATGAGTGATTTACGGGATGGAATTAAACCAATACCGATAATGACACTTTCAATGCTGTTTAGCAGCTGGTTTGTCGCTCCTATGTGTGCTCAAAGGTGTGAATTTTTTCTTTTTTGGGGTTTTGAATCATGCATGGGAATTACAGTCTCAGTTTGAAATTGGTGGTATTTGCAGTGATCCGTGCTGTGGTCATTGCAGCATATTGAAGGCTAGAGAAGAGAATTTGAAGAAAAAATTTCCCACTAGCAGATGAAAACATCTCAATATGCAATTAAGATACACCTTTGGATTCCAGTCCATTGATCCTCCAGCACCTTTAAAGCTTTGTGACAGATCAGTATTGAATTATACATGCCGATTTTATTGCATACAGCTGGTATAATGATATGAAATCGACAGATTACAATATCAAGCAGAAATATACGCTACATGTAATGCATGTATCTGAACAGTCTAGATGCTTTGTATTCTGGTGGATCTAATATATCACAGTTAACTAAGCTGTTAGGAGTATTTGACAGCACATGACTAGCCATTATATGTAAAGAACTCTCGTGGAGCATATATTACTTACACATGCATTGTGTGAAAAAAAAAAAAAAACCTGGGGTCACCACAAAGGCACATTGAGGCAAAATCTTACAGGCAGTCAGGGAATAGTTTAATGTTGCCGCATATGTTCTTGAGTGGATATCAGAATATTAGCAATTTTCCCCTTTTTCTTGGGAGTTTTTTAACAATAATTCCTATTAGGGGTTGGGTTATATATTTATTTGGTTTGGGCTGGTTGAGAGCTGTACTTAAACCAGTACTTGATGAGAATTAAGTCTGTCATGATTTCAGAATGTTATGCAGGTGACACTAACTATATATTGCCAAAAAAATTTAAAAAAAACCCCAATGCATATTTTCAATAATGTAGATTTTTGTTATATTTTTGTAGGTGCTGTGATTCCTTTTTTATTTAACACTTTTAATCACTCTTGAAAAGTTGGATAGCTTTATTTAGCTTGGATAGCTTAATAAAAATAGCTTTGGCTTTTCTAATAAAGTTTCAAAAAAGTAAAAGTATGTTTTATTTCTTGCTTGAATTGTAATGGGAAACAAATGATAATTTAAGTAGCATTAATATTTGTATTATTTTGGAAATATTGAGGGAAAAGTTTCACTTTGTTTCATTTAATACTTTCATTTAATACAGTTTTTAATGTGAATTAATAATTTAATTAAAATTGGGCTCTAGGTTTGATTTCATGATAAGACGAATGAGAAAGAGCAAACTTTATAATAGCCTACGTTAATAATAGACCACTTAGATATATAAATAACATAAAATATGTCTTAAATAGTTGTGTGTGCTGTTTGCATTATGACAAACTTAAAAATGCATCAACTCTTTTCAGACCTTTATTCAAACGTTAAATTCTGTTGGGATTAAACAGTTTAAAAGTTTTATTAAGGTGTAAAATAAAGTTCCATTCTATTGATAGTGGCCTGCATGTGTGTGTGTGTGTGTGTGTGTGTGTGTACAAAAACAGGTAGCCTAAAAGTTTGTTTTATTGTTAAAACCATTGTAACTAAAATAGGGGCTTAATTCAGTCAATTTTTTGAGTGTATCTTTAACTTTATAAGCTTTTCTAGTACTGTTCAGGTAAAACGAAATGTCTTTCACCCTCAGTGAAGGTGTTTAAATGTAGAGGGGATGACGCTTCTGTGGAGGTAACGGGAGTCAGACTGCACGTGAAGAGTGGGTTTGACATTGGGAGTTTGAAAGTGGAGAGAGACACAAGAGAGGCTTTTGCTCTCAGCCTCTCGCCAGGGAAGCATCACAGTCTATCAACCTACATGTGACTTCAGACTCTTCCACTGACATTTACATAAGCGCTGGAGATAGCGTGAGGAAACATAATGCAAAGTCTCTAGACGGGTGTGCGCACGCTGCCGGATGTTCTCTCTGAATGTTTTATTTTTCGTATCTGCGCCTGTAATCGGACATCGATCATGAATTATGTTTGAGAACAGTCACTGTAATGTGCTTGAACTCTAAGGAATAAAAGTTACGTGACGGATTCATTTGACATGGACTCAGCGGATGAATAAATCACTGTTATACCAGTATCCTGTCACTCAGTTTATTGTCATGTTTGCTAAAAGTCCGATGGACCGAACATCTTCACGCAATAATATACACGCACAGAGGAATTAATGAAGAACTTGTTGTTTCGGATAATTATCAGAAAGGGCTTGGAAATCTCACAATGAGGCTGAAATCATCGAGGTTAGGTTACCTGTAAGTACACTCAATATAGACTTGTGCTGAAGAGTTATTTTTATGCTTTAAAAAAATTTAATTCCGTAATAAATGTACGTTGTTTTGTTTTGTTTTTGTATTTCAGATTACTTCAATTTATGACTCTGTGTTTTTACACTCAGGTAAGACTACTGCATTTTGTGTTTGCAAATAAGCATCTTAAGATAACAGGTAAACTGATGGGACTATGTTATGTGTAATGGAGTGTAATATCGGTTTAACCAGAAATGAGTTAAGGGGTGAAATCACCATCATACAGGACAACTAACCCTCTCAGAAGATTGAAGATTTTGTAAGTGTCTCTTAAAAAAAAAAGAGGAAGGATGAAAGAAAGAAAGTCAAATGTTTAGATCTGGTTTATAAATTTAGATAGTGTTAGTGGATGTTAAAAGACAAAACTGATTTAATCTGAACCAGCAGACTGTTTTCTTTAATTATATACAGCCCTGTAACTTCCACAACTTTTTATTTTCATGTCAAAAATATAAATTTCATGTCTGACCAGAGAAGGGGGATTGTGACAAGACTTTTCAGTGTATGAAAATCAACAAAATAGGACAGTGGGGTGATAACTTTAAGAGTGACAAACGCATTTTTTTTTATCCTGACAATAATTTTTAAAGTTTAGGAATAATTTAATAATAATGTATCAAATTTTGTAAATAATTATAGGAATAGTGCAATAAGTAATAATAATAATAGGCCTAATAATAACGTGTTACAACACTACTCAGTCTTCCCATTCAAATATTTTCCAGTCAAATATAAGCAATACACATAGTAAGCAATAAAAATTTTACTCCCATTAATCTTGTGATGTTATATGTGTGCAGTAAATGTGTTATAACCGTGCAAACAACTCATTATTAATAGAGTCATTGGCAAATTGGCAAACATCTTGAAAAGACGTAAACCCCTCACTTTAAAGGTAATGGCTCTAACATGTGGGCACGGCGCATAGCTGACTTACAAAAGAAAATTGTTATGAGAACGGGCCCAAAGAGACGGGGTGAAAGATCAGTGTTGGCCGACCCCTCATTGGCATGTCATTCAGAGTGTGGATGGGGCACTTGCCCTCAGATTGCCAACCATTGCTGCAAAAAAGAATGATTTGAATCTGATAAGAAACAGTATCACCTTTATTTTCCCTAAAAAAGTGTTGTTATACATCACCACACATCTGTATGTTCTTCTATCCCATTTTTATAGATGACGATGCAGTCTGTCTCTGTACCAAATTTTAAGCACCATGTCACGGAGCAGAGTCGCCTGTCGGACAGGACGAGCCGGCGATTAACAAGGACTTATCAGCTCTATAGCCGGACGAGTGGTAAACACGTACAAGTCCTGGGCAATAAGAGGGTCAACGCCAATGGCGAGGATGGAGATATTCATGGCAAGTCTCGGTCTTTGCAAACACACTTTCCTGCATTATTTTACTTTGTCAGCTTGAAACAACAGGAAAAACATTTCAGTTGAAGGTACTGCTTCAGAAAATCCAGTAAATGTCAATGCCAAAAAGTAACCTGCATAGTTTGAAATGGATTCTATATTGTTGAGTTTGGGAATCTCAAGAGAAACCCGTTTTGGTTCTGGAAAACACATCAGTACTCATCTTACCTCGGCCGTCTTAACATTTCCTGAATAGTTCTCCATATAATAAAGAGTTGTAGGACAGAAATATGACATGCAATTTTCTAGCCTTTTCTCTATCATTAGTTTTCATCTTTCATCTCTTCCTAAACAAATATGGTTATTGCAAATGTTCCTATATTACGTGTGAGGCAAGATGATGATCTGAAGTTTCAATCACTTGTCGAGAGCTATTCGCTCCAAGATTACGTGTGCATTTTTTTCTTTGCTAAATGGACGGTTGACATATGATTCATAGTGTGCATTGACGCTGCAAATAGGCAATGAAAAGTCAGTCTTATTTTAATTTGAACTCAATGTAATTTTAAAGCTATACAGTAAGGCACCTGTTAAGTGAGCTGCGGTACTTCTTCTCCAAACAAAACAGTGGTTAGAATCCCATCCGCTGGGAACTAATTCCTGTCACCGAAGTATTTCTGCGTGTCTAGCCATCTTTCCACTCGTGCAGTCCATCCACTTTGCCCACTTTTTTGGAGGGTCATTTTATGAGGAATTTTCATAGCTTTACAACTCAACATATGAGTCAGTTTATGAAGAGAGGTGAGGTCAGCGTCATCGGTTTATACCCTTCTTTGTTACTCTTACTCTTTATACACATCTAGACTAAATATTGGCTTTTTCCGCACAGACTACTTTACAACAATGTAAATCTCAAAACTCTCCAATATGCAATCAAAAGCATCATTCATTTGTACGTATCACATGAAAGTGGAAAATTAACAGACTTTGCAATGGTTTAATAATTCCAGCTAAACTTGTTGTGGAAACCGACACGTTTGGAAGCAGGGTTCGAATCAGAGGTGCGAAAACAGGATACTACATTTGCATGAACAAGAGAGGCAAGCTTATTGGACGGGTGAGTTTAAGTAATTAAACATCTAGTGTGTTTATGTTTAATTATTCTTCAAAATGATGTTGTTGAAATCATACTTTGAGAAATATAGACAACTAAATTGGTTCGAACGGCACTAATGATATCACAGGTAAACCCATCATGCCCTTAGAACAAAATTGAGCCACATAAATCTCTCAGGCTTGAACAGTAGATTTCTGAGTTTGTCATTTCAGTCCTCCGCTGTCTGTCTCTTTTTGTTGCCAGAGGAAGGGCCGTGGAAGGGACTGCATATTCACAGAGATTGTTCTGGAAAATAACTACACGGCTTTGCAGAACGCCAAGTACAAAGGCTGGTACATGGCTTTTACACGCAAGGGTCGACCCAGGAAAGCCACGCAGACCCAGCAGCATCAGCGAGAGGCCCATTTCATGAAACGTCTTCCTCGAGGACACCTGTTAACAGAACAGAAGCCTTTTGATTTAATCCCATATCCCCCAAACAAGAGGACTAAGCACCATCAGCGCACAAGCATGAATTGAGGACAGAATCGTATCTTACACCGGAGTGCTACCTTAATTCGAGTTTAACTATGTGCATCCAGAGTTACTGGACATCATGAAGGAGTCTGTACAGGCTCAGATC
Source organism: Carassius carassius (assembly GCF_963082965.1). Lineage (NCBI taxonomy): Eukaryota > Metazoa > Chordata > Actinopteri > Cypriniformes > Cyprinidae > Carassius > Carassius carassius. Next base: position 21,851,616 of record NC_081761.1, read on the forward strand.
TGAGATGAATCGCAGGACAATTACTGAACTGTTGACTGAACAGAGGACACTGTCAGCCTTGTAATAATGAGCAACACATCTCTGGGAATGAAGCAAGACAACAGAACACACGACACACAAACACTCAGAAAATGTGCAAAAATTCTATCTTCTGGGGTACAACAGCTAGTCACTGGGGCAGAACCCTTAAGACACTACAGGCAAAAACATTGTTTTTTTTATGGGCTGTTTTGCTTCCATAACATGTTTTATTTCAGACTAGTAGTAAAATAAATTAAAAAATCACAAACCATTCACATTTAAGTGTTAATTTTATTACAGTTTATCCATTTGCGTCTGTAGATGTCAATAACAACACATATCTTTAAAGCTGAATTTCTCAAAATGAGTTTTTTCCCACATGCCTCATTTGCATATCTAAAAAAACATTTCTGAAAACCTAACATAACATTAATACAAAACAATTGTCTTTGTGTACTGTGATTAATCAACCGGCAAATGTATGGTGACGATTTAAATTTATATGACATAGCTTAGGGGTACATATTACTGCTCGAAGGCACTAATACGCACCTTTAAAGGTAGGTAAGGTACAAAGTTATCCCTATAAGGATTTCTGCCCCGGTCACAAGCTGTTGTACAATTTTTGCATGCTTTATTCTGAGAGTGAACATGGCAGCTACCTACTGATGATTCCAAGCATATGCAGATACACATTCCTTGATGATTGCATGATGTGTAGTGATATTATCAAAAAGCATCTTTATCGTTTGTACATGACTATATATTTTATATTGGAAGATTGTAAGATACTTCAAAATGAAAATATTTATTTTGAGAGCGTGTATTAAATTCAAGTAAAAGTATTGATCAGCAGGGTCTCGGGATGTGTGATTCATTGACTCCCCAAACACCTTTTGTGGGAACTCGAAATTCGGCCCGTGATTGATTCGACTCCATTGAGATGCGCTTCTACACCAAATTTGCTTTGAAGGAGTCAGCGATCATTAGCTGACAGGTCGAATTCTCCTTCTCTCATAGATCACGCTGTATGTGTGTGGGCGCATCAAGAACACGAGCACGACAAGTGTGGGTTAAAGTCGAAGGCCTCCAGAAACAAGTCGACCAAATTGGGAGCCAGTTTCTTTCAGAGTCAGGCTTATTCAGTTGACAACAACAGCAGCCTGAGAGAAACCTCAAGGGCATGATCGGGTCTATTCAAGAGGTATACTTCCAGGACCGTATAGCTGTTGTTATGTTTTTGGCCCAGCAGTCGAACTCCCAGAAAAAGAGGCCTGAGCCTCAGATAACTGTGAAGCAATATCTGTGACAGGCCGGTCTCGATTGAATGTGCTCAGCAAGTGAGACTGGGCCTTTGAATAGCTTGGGTCTTTCACTTTAGAAGAGATGAGGTCAACCCACCATTGCCGTCCCAAACAAAGGTTACCACCGTGTAGTTGCATTTCTGCGACCCGCACACCGTAACCCTCTGATCAAATGCTCCCTTTGTAGGCGCCGTAGAAAAGAAACATGTCATACAATGGTGGAGCTGAATAATAACACAAGGAGGGGTCAGCAATCAAAAAAGGAAGCCCAGTCACACAGAGGGGGTGAGGGCGGGCGAAAGAGAGAAACCAAGAGCGACTCGGGGGAAGAGAAAACGTTCGGGGGGTGTTATGGGTTGAGATGTGGGCGAGAGGGGCTGAAAGAGGGCAAATGGCTGGGAAGAAGCAAAGAGGGGCACAGACGAATGAAAAGGGCCAAAAAAGAGTGTCTCTCTGTTGAGGCAGTTGAGCATGACCATTGAGGCCTCAGGATGGGGAGGGAGAAAGGGAAGAAGAGACACTGAACAAAAATCACAGCGCTGAGCTCTTCCCCTGTCGCCTTTTTCCCAGGACTTCTGATTTGTCAGTTGGACCTTGGACTGCTTCCACGTGCACGGCCATGTTTCGGGAGAAAGGCATCTAGAAAAGTGTTTGATTGACCTGCTAAAACTCTTTCAATTAGTGCCTTGTTCTGTTCCTGTCAAAAGACCCTGCATCATTCAAGAAATTAGACTTTGTCTTTGTATTTTAAAAGGGTTTTTGTGTCTGAATATTGATCATAAATTTCTAAGGGCTCAAATTGACAGTATCCATGTTTTAAAAATACTACACACACTGGTTTACCTATCATTATAGAGACATTCCATAGACTAATTATTGTTATGCTGTATAAACCTTACCCTAATCCTAAACCTACCCCATATGATTTATGGGCACCAACAATATCCCCACAAAGTCAAAATTTACTGGTATTTCTATAACTGTCCTTGGTCTCCATAACAGAAGCAAACACCTCATTGCTAAGAGATGAACAAGTCCGTGCTCATCATAGTCTACACTTTTCACAATTTTGTTTGAAACTCTGACTTCCCAATATCTGCAGACCGGCTCTGACTTTCAGCAATTAGACTTGACTCATCCCGACTGAAAACTGTTGCAAAATTCTGGGCAAATATTGTGTAGTCAACAGCAGTCAGTCTGACGCATACTGACTGCAAAACAATTTCTAGACCTAGTAAGAGGCAATCTGATTTGCAGATTTCAAACAACTTCCGTTCATGAACAGATGGGTCTGCCTGGTCAAATAAGATATCTTTTAATGGTTATTCTGTTCAGTGCTGTTCTAATTAGAAATGTTTATGATGATGTTTATTATCCTAAACAACCTCTGTAGTCCCAATCAGACAATTGTTTTCAAGACACATAGTATTACTTACGTGTTTTAAGTCATAGAATGAATCGTGAACATATTTTGAGCTTGTGTTAAAAACAAACCTTAGGATAGAAACATTTAGGCATCTAAACCAAAAAAAAACCTTTCAAAAAAACCTACTGACTTTAGGTAATGCTAACTTGTGTCCGGGTTTGAAGGAGTCATTTCTGCAGCACTTTATTTAACTGCACATAATTTAATTTTAACTGTGACTGATCACTCTGCCTTTCTATGTAGGCCTTTCTTTACCAGAGTAAGTCATAATGTGGACCAGACATCCAAACAAAACAATGCAACCACCCAGATTTTAAAAAAAGTATCAGAAATCAAGAGGTCACTGCAAAATGCTAACGGCATTAGCAACAGATCGCTCATTTAGGACCCAATGACCTACAGATAGCATTCAACAAAGCAGTCTGTCTAAAATGCAGTACTTCTAAAAAATATAAAAGAGGACTGGAGGAACTTTAAGAATCCCTCTCGGTAGCAGTTAAGCAATAGACATCTGATTCTTTCCATGTAAGACATTTCTATATCATTTTTTTCACAGACCTCAGGCCAAAAATCTCCCCCAGATATTAGGTTTTGGTTGAATCTGGAATCTCATATTGTTGTGAACTGGAGCGTACCATCTTTGGGAAGTTTGAGAAGGGGTGAAGACAGCGCCAGGACTCTTGCTCTGCTCCTAGGTTTCAATGGTGTGTGCAGATGTTTGGCTCGCAGCACTGCTTGTCAACACATGAGTGTAATGATGCACAATGGCTTCCGTCTCTCTGTGGTCAATACAAGGCCATTACGATGAGAGGTTACCACACTGCAAAGGCTCAGATTCAGGTGAATGGTCATTATGTTTTTAATCATTTTGACAACTCGTATCAAGGGCATATCCTTGCAGTTGCTACCATCAACAGAGCTAGAAGACTGATGCCAGAATTTAGGCTCCAAGATGCATCACGGGATGTTGAATGTCAGAGTTTACTGCTTTAAAAACCTTGAATTTTTACATTTGACAAAATTGCTAGCAAGCCTCTCTGTGCGGGGCTTATATTGAGATGGGAATATAGCATTAAAGCTTATTTTTAGCTATTAATTATGAATATATTTATAATATATATGGGGTGTCCAATCCTGCTCCTGGAGGTCAAATATACAGAGTTTAGCTCCAACCAGCTCCTACACACTTGCCTGGAAGTTTCTACAGGGAGTTTAGGTGAGTTTAATGAGGGTTTGGGCAAAATTCTGTAGGACAGTGGCCCTCCAGGAACAGGTCTGGACACCCCAGAGATATGGGGCTAATATTATTTTAAATAATATTTTATTTTACATTAAAACATCATACATCTTGGAAAAATGACAGACTTTGAATAACCAGCGTTACAAAAGTAAAGCCACAAAACATAAACAATATGCTTTTTTTTTTACTATGACATGTCTAAAATGACCCAGGAAAATGTCAATTTTACTACTTAAATAAAATGCAAGGTTTAATAAAATAATTATTTTTACTTTTAAAGCATGTCTAATCGGGTTTTATTTTTTTTCCACATTTGTCACTCTAAAATATGACGTGTTCCATGTTAAAAACCAGAACAAGAGACTGCAGTGTCAGCCCTGAAAGCTGGCTGGTGAATTCCAGGGCAGAAAACATCCTCCTCGGAGGCTGTTATACACAATAGTGAGAATGACTTGTGGTTTAGTGCCTGTTTTATGCATAGAGTCTCTTGGTTTGGCACAAAAGCTGTGGAGTGGGAACTAGAAGCAAAGAATCACCAGAGTCAGAAACAGTATATTCACTTGGTATTGTTGTCTTTACCTTAAACCAACAAAGAGTTTGTTTGTAGTATTCTATTTAAAGTAGAAACCCAAACAACAGCACTGTGGTCCATGCCAAACATTGTACATAAACATGAGGTGAATACAGATAAAATCAAGGAACCCAGATGAAGGAAATGTTTAATTTTCCCACGATGCACTTCAGGAAAACGGATGAGTCGAGAGGGCAGTGATTACAGCACACTGAGGCTCAAGGTTAGTGACCTTCATCTAATATAAATTTGATGATGAAAATCCAATAATTATGCAACTGTACTACTGCTAAATACATAAGTTGTCATTTTATAAATTTGCTTCAATTGTCTTTAGCTGTACATTCACTGAAAGTACATTTGCTGCATGCTATGGATTGTACTGTATCATTTTATTTTTATATTGTTCTCTTTTGTTTTCTTTTTATGTATTTTTTGCAGATTATTTCCTATGTCTTTCATTTTATTGTTATTTTTTATTTCCTATGCATCTGCTTTAATTATTTTATGATTAAGTCTTTAGATGATTATTTCTTAGGTACTGTATAGTGTGGGAATAGTTGAAATAAAGCAAACTTATAATTTTAATAATAAAAATAATAGTTTTTTTCTTTTCATTTGTATTATTTATTCATTTATTCAAAGAACAATTGTGCAGTAGGAACATCAATCAGCATAACATTTGAAATTTTACATTGAAAAAAAAAAAAAAACACATTGAAAGCGAGTTGGTTGAACACACAAGGCTGACAGAAACATGCCAATATGAGACTCTAAATCTAAATAAACAAGAAGAATAACAGCCAGAAAATTACAACAATGCAAAGGCTCTGGATCTGTAGTAGTTCACTGAGTTTTACAATCAATATCTCCTTCACTTGTCCCCTTCAGTTTCTTCAGTTCCCCAAGCAGCTCCTGTTCCAGTTCTAAAATCTCCTTGGGCTTCTTGTACTACAACAAAAGTGAGAGAAACTCCATATAAAATCCATTGCTGGATGAAATAGCTGAGTACTGGAGCAGACAACAGAGGTGAGAGCAGTTCAGTCCAACCTTCTCTACTTAGGTGAACTAATAAAAAGTGACGGCATAGTTGCCCTTTTGATGATCTGAGACCAGATTTGTGTGCTCTCTTAGTGTGGATTAGGGCTTTGGCAACCGGGTCCCAGATCCACGCAAAAGGGAAAGTTCCTCTACATCGTGTGGAAAAAACTGTGACTACATACCTTACACTACAGAAAGAGCTGAGAGAAAGTGATTAAGTGAGACTAGCGGTGAGAGTTCACTCACGCTGATGATTAAAGTGTTGTTGGCGTGGGTAAAACTCAGAGCTGCGCTCTCCAAAGGCAGCTGGCAACGGTCGAGATCTGGAATACTGAACTTCTTATAGTACCTGAGAAATGAGGAGATGAAGAATGAGAGAATGTTCTTTATGACTGGCCATCTATCTTCCATCAAGCTCAACAGTGCCACCTATAGGGTTACTGTAGGGCTATTATAACTAAACAATTTAATCAATACACGTTTTATTTGGTATGAATGAAAACAAAGACGATTTATAAGCAGATGTTGCCTTTTTAGACTCATTTTACTTCATATGTTTATTGATTTTCTCCAGTTTTAAGAACAATGCATAAACATCTTGTGAAGTAAAAAGCTGTGTGTTTGTATGAAACAAATCTATCATTAAGACGTTTTAACTTTAATCTGTTATGGACAAAAATCCATGATAGAGTCCATAATCCGCAATAACATTTCCTCCAGTGAAAAAGCCCATCCCCTTGTTGTCCTCTCACATCCACCCACAATTTTTGTTTACAACTGTTTTGGACTACTTAGACAGCGACAACAAGATTACTTTTTAACTGGAGGAAGCATTATTATGGATTGTGGACTCATATTTTAGCCAGAAGCAAGTTAAACATGTATTAAAAATGGATTTGTTTCTTATAAACATGCATCTTTTCGCTTCACAAGATGTTAATCTACAGACTGGATTCGTGTGCATTACTTGTATATTATTGTGATGTTTTTATCAGCTGTTTGGACTCTCATTCTGATGGCACCCATTCACTGCAGAGGATCCACTGGTGAGCAAGTGATGTAATGCTTTTTTGTAATGCATTTCTCCAAATCTGTTTCCATGAAGAAACAAGCTCATATACATCTTAGATGGCATTTAACTGCCCCCTTAAAAAAGTGATTCTATGTCCAATTCAACCAGTCAAATTAACAAGTTATTCTAAAACACTCAATGCATAAACCACAATCAACACTAATGGGGTTTTCCAATGCTTTATATCAGTTTTAAATAACTAACTTTTTGTTTGAGGTTCGGATGACACAACATCTCTCTGCTGGCTCTGCTGATACACTGTAGACTTCTACAGGGTAAGAAATATTCCGTATCCTCCACTGGAAACTGGTCTTTGTGTCCTTACGCATGAACAATGGCTGTGTGCATAAAAAGAGACATCATTATAAACAGATTAACCATCTATTGTGTCAGAAAGTAAAAAAAAAAAGTAACCTTACATTTGAACTGCTCTCTTTTATTAAATCGGAGGTAACACCGTTTGGGTTGGTTTCTCCAGCTTCCACTGTCCACTGTCCCTGGCCTCCAAAAGTGCTTTTATGTCGCCACTTTCGCACTGAGTTAAAGAAGCATGAAATAAATTCAAAATACAAAACTGAATTCGCATTTAAGTTACGTTAGGTAAACCTAGAAAAGAGAAATGACTTACAGACAAGTTGATCTGTTTTCAGGTCATACTCCTCAGCCATCTCATCGCCATCTTCAAACAGATAATGAACTTTCCTTTTCCCTAAAGAGAAAGGCAAACGAAAGTGGCTCTCAATTGAAACTTAAGCGTACATCGAACATGATTCAAGCTTTGAGCTAAATAAACAATCCGTTTAACTGGTATCTGATGATGTTTAGCATAGGTCCCGTTGCCATTAGCATGTAGCATACGACATATAAATCCTATTAGCAAGACTATTTACACGACTGCCAGTATAAATACACATACAAATGAACTAATCTAAAAACAACAGAGAAGTTATAAGCGCACCATCAGACAGTAACGCAGTTTTCTTGGCTTTCCTGAGAGTGTCTGCCCAGTGTTGAAGAGCCATGCTCACGCGTTCATTTCCTCAAACAATCCCACGCCAGAGGTTGCCAAGGCAACCGCTATTTCTCAAACAATGTTTCGTATTTTTAATGATTCACCAAGTTTATATACAACAATTATAACAAACAATAACGCATTGAAAATAAGTAAAAAATAATAATGTACAGTTTTAATAGTTTTATTAAAAAAAAAAAAAACTCAGCGACCTTCTGACTATGACCCGGAAGGTGATCCGTTTAAAAACACTCGTGAGTTGTTCATAGAAAAAAAGGTGCTAGAAGAGGTAAGTCTGTTGTGTTTTTAAGTAATCTAAATTGCTATTATAATATAACTTTTAATATAACATTTAAAGATATGTAATGTTGAGTATATGTTGTAATGTAACGATCTGTTCAGTCGCTTCCTTATTTGGAACAGCGCAGGACTTTAGTCTTATGACGCCTTCTGCTGTAGATCTCTGTATTTTTTGTATTCTGTGTCTATGTGAAGCCTAGAGTTGACAGTAATTTTGTTTTTAAAGCTCCTCTCCTTTCCCTGAGCTGAATGGAGGGTCATGGCATCCTGAAAGCCTTCCCTAAAGTAAAGAGAGTCAGGTCTACTGAGCAGAAGGACGCGCCTGCCCTCAAGAAGACGCCTTCTGAACCAGTAACAGGTTCAGACATCTCTAAAACACACTGGAGTAAAACAACAAGGGCTGTTTCAAAGAATAAAGCACCATATTTTAATGCATGCATTATTTTCAGTTAGATCCTCCTGGTGCACTTAATATTGTATTCCTGGTTGAGTGGTGAAGTGTTGTTGCTTTTAAAGGGGTCTTGAACTGCCTTTTTTAAAGTCTGTACTGTTCTCTATGATCCACTTATGTTATCATGGTTTATAATTAATAATCTATTTTGTGTCAATACTGAAATTTACAGCTATTATGTAGTCACTCCTATATTATATGCAAATGGCGTCTATAATCAATGCCTATAATGCTATTGGGAAATGCAGTCCTGTTCAGAAAACACAGTATTCAGATGCTTTCTAATTGTTAAACAATTTATGTGAACAAAAAATTGATTTCTGTGACTGAGGCGCATTTGAAAATGTTAAGCAATATTCTTAATAAAACAAAGCACATTATTACAATATATGTAATAATTTTGATTTGTCATTTTTTTATTATTATTATTTTAATGTGAGGTTTCTAATTTTGTAGAGCTATTATTTAGAAATGTTTTAATTTTGGTACTTTTATGGTTTGTTCATTTGAATGTGATGATCCATCAATAAATTGTATTAATTGGAATTAATTGAAAACATTCTAATATCAGCAACAATTTCAACTGCTGATTCCAATGTAGTTTTATTATTTAAAAAAATGAATTTAAAGAGTATTATTTGTCATATTAGAATTGATCTCCACCGCACAATCTCCTGCATGCAGCCCAACCAATTATGGATAGTATTAGTGGCTGTATTTTAAATGTCTTTGCTTTTTCTTAGGAGCAGTTTTCCAAGGAACCGAAATATACATCGTTCCAGCTGGTATAGGGAAATCCAGGTGTGAGATATTCCATCGGCAGGTCACCCAGAATGGAGGACAGGTAGTTTCCACATTCTCTCCCAGCTGCACACACGTGGTTGTTGATGATTCAGTTGATTGTAAGAGAGCTTTGAGACTCCTGAAAGTGGAAAGACTGCCCTCTGCTGTTCATCTGGTCAAATGCACTTGGTTGAGTGCCTGCATCAGTGAGAAAAGTTTACTAGACCCTGAAGACTACAGCCTTCTTCCTCCTGAGAGGTAACCTGTTAGACTCTTGAATACATTTGTAATTGTTTATTCAATGCAAAAGTGCCCAGATAAAAACTCTAAATGACCATCTCCTCAGTCCCACAGCTGCTCTCGCTGAAGAGTCAAATGAGACGGCCGTCAGCCAAGTTCCAGATGTAGCAGCAGCACAGGATCCTTTGAAAATCCTTGAAAATCTCACAGAGACAGTAAGAAAGGTTGCAATTGGATGTAATTGTCTCCATCTGGAAGATCCATCAGTTGTTTTTCCCCTCATGCAGTGCTTCTAATGTGACTCACAGGTGCCAGAGGTTGAGGAGGAGCACCATGAGGAAGATGGTGTTTCTCAGAATGATCTGGAGGCCTTGATCAGCGGCGTTCACCCATCTGAAAGCAACCCGACTCCGAGTCTGGCAGAGAATCACATTTTGTCTGGGAAGTGGGTCTGTTCCCAACCATCCACAACTAAAGGAGAGAACCATAACAAGCATATTACTGACAAACTGGAGCCGCTGGCCAAAGCCTATACGCACACGGGCGATAAATGGAGAGCTCTGGGCTACTCTAAAGCAATCAACGCCCTCAAGAGCTACCACAAGCCCATCACTTCATATGAGGTCAGTTCAGATACAGATATGAGTCCATAGAGGTTTTGGGGTTCACTGAGGTGCTTGTTTGTAGAACACATATGGTTGTCATTGCATGGCGGTTTGCATATTATGACTAGTTTCAAGCATGCATCAGTGATTTAAAAAAGAAATACTTTAATAACAGACATTACCATTTTTTTTTTATTTAATAAAAAAAAACAGTAAATAGACAAACATGTTTTTTTTTTATTACGCTATCTTTTTATAGGAAGCATGTAAGATCCCAGGCATTGGTAAACGCATGGCAGACAAGATCATGGAAATTATGGAAAGTGGGCACCTGCGTAAACTGGATCACATTGGGGAGGAGGTGCCTGTTCTCGAAATGTTCACTAACATCTGGGGCGCTGGGGCCAGGACTGCTCAGATGTGGTATCAACAAGTAAGACTGTTTAATTTAAAAGATTAATATTGTATGAATAAAGGTTCCACTGTACTGCAGCATGAATTGTTAAACTATACAGAGCCCACACATGAATTGCAGGGGGAAAATAATAGATATTGTGGCCACAAATTAAATGACTAAAACGAGGGAGTTAATTAATACAGTGTGGCCACAATTTATAGAACCAGTGTTAAAATTAATTAAAAGGGGTAAAGGGATAATCCACCCATCATCTTGTTGTTTGAAATATATATATATATATATATAATATGAGAAGATATTTTGAAGAAAGCTGGTAATCAAACAGTTGATGGTCCCCATTGACTTCTATTGGATATCTTTCCCTACTATGGAAATCAATGGGGACCAACACATGTTTGGTTCTTCAAAATATCTTATTTTGTGTTGAACACAAGAAAGAAACTCATACAAATTTGGAACGACATGTGGGTGAGTAAATTATGACAATTTTCACTTTTGGGTGAACCATTTCTTTAACTAAAACGAGATGACAAATTGGCACATTTTGGTCACGACTTGACTAAAATGAGGGAACAATTAATGCACGATGCACACAAATTAAGATAAACACTAAAATAAGTGTCTTGAGAAACAGTTTAGTCTAACAGCTCCTTTTGGCCATTGACTCTGCTACCTGTTTTTCTAAAACACCTCCAAGTTTTCAGAACTAAATACTCAGTAGTGAAATTCATTAGTAGGCTCCGTACGTTCAAACTTATGCAGGTTTCCCTCCCTTTTTTAATAGGGCTGCTCCGATCACGATCAGCCGATCGTTATGCGCATCTCGTCAGTAAAGCCGGTTCTCTAATCAGCGGTAAATTCCATCAGGTGCGTGATTTCACATAGAGTAGCTGTTACTACACAGAGCCGTTGTTAACTGAGAAGAAGTGTTGGCCCTTCTTTTTCAGGACCTCTGCAATTCGACTGGGCATGCTCTCAATCAACTTCTGGGCCAAATCCTGACTGATAGCAACCCATTCTTTCATAATCACTTCTTGGAGATTGTCAGAATTAGTGGGTTTTTGTTTGTCCACCCGCCTCTTGAGGATTGACCACAAGTTCTCAATGGGATTAAGATCTGGGGAGTTTCCAGGCCATGGACCCAAAATTTCAACATTCTGGACCCCGAGTCACTTAGTTATCACTTTTGCCTTATGGCACGGTGCTCCATCGTGCTGGAAAATGCATTGTTCTGATGTTTTTTTGGAGAGAAGTGGCTTCTTTGCTGCCCTTCTTGACACCAGGCCATCTTCCAAAAGTCTTGGCCTCACTGTACGTGTAGATGCGCTCACACCTGCCTGCTGCCATTCCTGAGCAAGCTCTGCACTGGTGGCACTCCGATCCCGCAGCTGAATCCTCTTTAGGAGACGATCCTGGCGCTTGCTGGACTTTCTTGGACGCCCTGAAGCCTTCTTTACAAGAATTGAACCTCTTTCCTTGAAGTTCTTGATGATCCTATAAATTGTTGATTTAGGTGCAATCTTAGTAGCCACAATATCCTTGCCTGTGAAGCCATTTTTATGCAACGCAATGATGGCTGCATGCGTTTCTTTGCAGGTCACCATGGTTAACAATGAAAGAACAATGATTTCAAGCATCACCCTCCTTTTAACATGTCAAGTCTGCCATTCTAACCCAATCAGCCTGACATAATGATCTCCAGCCTTGTGCTCGTCAACATTCTCACCTGAGTTACCAACACAATTACTGAAATGATCTCAGCAGGTCCTTTAATGACAGCAATGAAATGTAGTGGAAAGGTTTTTTTGGGATTAAGTTTAGGACTATGAAGGACTATGCAATTCATCTGATCACTCTTTATAACATTCTGGAGTATATGCAAATTGCTATTATAAAAACTTAAGCAGCTACTTTTCCAATTTCCAATATTTATGTAATTCTCAAAACTTTTGGCCACGACTGTAGTAACAGCTGCTCTATGTGAAATCACGCACCTGAGGGAATTTACCGCTGATGAGAGAACCGGCTTTACTGATTTACTATTTTTTTTTAACCTTCCTTCCAAACTAAGATGGGAAATGTTTGGGAAACTTTCTTTGCAATTATGTTTGGTGCTATTAGTGGGGCAGAACATTTACAGCATGCTTTAAACTTTGTGGAACATATTCAGTAATATTAAGCAACAACCGCAATATTTTACAAGTCTGAACAGATGATTTGATTTCTTTTACTATCAAAGGGATTTCGCACATTGGAGGATATTCGCACTAAGGCGGTTTTGAATCCCACTCTAAGGATTGGACTAAAACACTACGATGACCTCCTTGAGCGGATGTCAAGAAGTGAAGCAAATGCCATCGAGAAAACGGTTTGTACAGACCTTTTATTTATTTATTTTTTTAAATGGCCTGCAGTAAAGAAAATAGCCATAACCAAGCAATTAAACTGAGGGGCTTTCTTTGTTCTTACCATCCATAACAACACCGTCCGGTTGTGAAGAACAAGAATGTATCTACTTTATTTTCACAGCAGTAAATAATAAAACTGAATTTAAAAAAGACAAGCGATCAAAAAAACGAAAATAATTTTGTGTTGGCGGCAGCAAAACTGTCAATCTTCTTTGGTCAGCTGATGGACATAACAGAGATTGTTAGTGAGTCTGTCGTCCCATAGGAAGAGTGGGAGCTCTTGAAAGCTGGCGCTTCATAAGTCAGAAGCTACTGAGCTCCCTTACAGAGTCTTGGGCCCAAGCCAGTTGTTTTCTTGCTATTACTTGGAACGTCCCACTGTTTTCCTCTTAACAGACCTGATAGATGAAAAGGGCAGATGAAGAAGATGAGTGCAACATGTGCTTTCCTAGCTAGACAGGAATGATGTGTAGAGCTTGTAAACTTATTACCTTCAGCATTTCAGCTCTAAATGAATGAAATGCTAAGTATAAATTAGTGTTTAAAAAAAAATCATCTATTTTATTCTGCTATAGTCATAAATGCACCGGTTTTCCAAATAAAGAAGACGCCAGAGAGGTACAAATGTATTAATTTAAAAAAAAATTATATATATATATATATATGTAAGGTAAGTGTTTTTGAAAATGTTGAGTTATGCTCCACAAGGCAGCATTAATTTAGCCAATAAAGAAAATGTTAATTTTATTAACACTTAAAATAAGTTTTCTATGAAACTATATTTTAAAATATGATTTATTCTAGTGATGCAAAGCTGAATTTCCTGCAGTCTTCAAAGTCACATGAGCCTTGTTTGAAATAATTTTACAAATAGTTTTTTTTTTTTTTTTTTATGAATAGAAGTGACTAAATAACACCATTAAACTTGTAACTATTACATTTGGTCAAATTAATGCATCCTTATTATTAAAGTAGTAATTAAACAAATAAAACTAGTGTGTATATAAATGCTATCAATTATAGAAAACCAAAGTAAATTATGTGACTGACAGGTGCAGGAGGCAGTTCACCGTGTGGACACACAGCTGCTGGTCATGGCGTGTGGTTCATACCGCAGGGGCAAGAGCACGTGTGGAGATGTGGACGTCCTTATCACTCACCCTGATGGAGAATCGCACAAGGGTGTTTTCAGCAAAGTGTTGCACCTCCTCCATCAGAGTGGTATGCTGATGCATCACAGAAAAATTTTGAATCATTTGAATTTATGATTGAATAAACCCACAATTAATGTAACTTTTGTTTCTTATTATATTGTGTTCATAATTTTCTCATCCAGGTTTCCTGACAGATGACCTTGTTAGCCATGAGGAGAATGGTGAACAGAAGAAATACATGGGCATCTGCCGGCTTCCAGGCCCTTCACAGCGCCACAGGCGCTTAGACATCATTGTAGTGCCCTATGCTGAATTTGCATGTGCTCTTCTGTACTTCACTGGCTCCGCCCACTTCAACAGATCGATGAGGGCATTGGCCAAGACCAAACACATGAGCCTATCAGAGCACTCGCTGAACTGTGCTGTGGTGCGGCAGCATGGTGTGAAGCTGGTGGCGGGAACTCCTTTACACACACCAACCGAGAAGGATGTCTTCAAACACCTCGGCATACCTTACAGAGAACCACATGAGCGAGACTGGTGACAAGGCTACATTCATATATTATACTGCATGACAACACTTTACAATTTTAGCTAAATGGAATCATGCTGATGTAATCACATTTGTAATGTGGGAGTGCACTATAGAATTATTTTTAATTTGCATCATGTGGCATCAAAGTTTTTGCTGGATGCATTTTAATGAGAGAAATGTCATTACCCCTTGATGTATATTACTGAAAATATGTAAATGATTAAAGCACCTCAAAAGATGTTTATAACCGGTTGTTATCTTCAAAGCTACTTTTCCTTCAATTTAAATATTATAAACTCTTATAAAAGTTTTTTTTTTCACATGCTCATGGAAGAGTTTAATAAAGATCACCACAACTCTGAAGTTTTGTCTGTCGATTGGCATTAACTGTTTTGTTAGTCTTTTTGAACAAATAATTTAAGATATGGAAAAAGAGTGATTCAGTTAAGATTCAAAACACAAACAACATTTGAATGCTTTAGAAGAGAATTTCATTATGATACGATCTTCACTGATGAGTTGGTGTTTCGATTCTGAACAATAGTGGAGACTGAACGAATCTCTTTCATGAACAAATTGAATTAACTTGTTGTTCAGGAATAGACCGAACAAGTCAACTCGTTGCCAAACAAGAAGAACATATATTGCTCGCCAGAATGAGTAAGATGCATTAGTGATGACTTTCTGTCAAATGACTACTTTGTTGGCTTTGTGGGGAAACACTTGTGTTTAAACAGGCTTTATGGAGTCCTTTAGTATAACAGGTTCTGTCGAGACATTTGATTCAGCTTTCATGAATGACTCTAATGAATCATTTGATTTGAATCACTGATTCACTCCTAACACTAACACTCACTTATTTTATTTTTGTTCTAACACTAAACATGTCTGTCTTCAAATTCCAGCATTTGTATTTCTTGTTTTACCACATTTTAAACTTTTATATAAAAGAATGTTCTGTTCTTTGACATTTCTGAAAATACAAAGATCGATACCTTAAAGTTTGTTTGATTGGACAGATACTACATTCATAAAGCAAGATATCTAACACCAAGTTATAAATTACTTAACTTGTATTACATTTACTATTAACATACTTGATGTTGAGAGACCAAGCTCTTTCCATGCTCTTCTCCTCAGACAGGCTGTGTTTGCCTGAGCTGCCTGATATAGAGAAGGTGGTCCCACTTTCAGGGTTTCCACTCAAAGCCAAATGTCATATTCCGTAATTCCTTGACTTTCACTGACTAAAAGGCCGAATTTCCATGACCTATATTGAACAGAAACAGAAAAACAGGTTGCTGTTGTGCTGAGCACTGAGCAGACAAAAACCAGCCACACACAGCATTTTAAATCCATCCATTTATAAGATTTATTTACTTGTTCACAGACATTTTAGTACAAAACTAAGTTAAACACATAGACACTTTTTATTTTTGCTTTTACCTGTTAAATTCACGTTGATCTTTTTCTGTACGTTTTCTAAAGGAATTAATTCATGTTTTTAATGCTGTCAGGGGTTAAAATAGTTTTAAAAACATCCAGCATTTTTAAACAAAGGGAAAAAAAACGTTCTGTCCAGGATTTTATTTTTAAACACACAAAAAATTCTGTATACCCTAGGACCTAGGTCTTGTTCTAATTCTCTGTCATGTTATTGCTGGAGCACTACAACTCTTGCAAATGAGATCCTGGACCAAAAAACCAGTCTTAAGAATATTTGTATGATAAATAATTTGTAAAAAAAATGATAAATCTTTTTTTTTTATGATAAAAATCATAAGGATATTAAGTAAAGATCATCTTCCATTTAGATATTCTGTAAATTTTGTACCGCAAATTTAGCAAAACTTAATTCTTTTCTCATAATATGCATTAAGGACTTTAAGGCCTTTAAATTTGGACTTAATGTGAACAAATTTAAAGGTGATTTTCTCAATATTTAGATTTTTTGGCACCCTCAGATTCCAGAGGCCTGTTGCACAAAAGTAGAATTAAGACATCCGGGATAAATGACTTAGCTGAGCTCAATGAAGCCAAAACATGTGCGTCCAGGCTTAATTGGTTGCACAAAGACCAAGCCAGGATGAGCAGACACGGATTCATTAAGCCAGGTGAAACCAATCCTGGATAGGTGCGCGCTCACGGCTCACTCAAATAGACCCCGCCACAGATCACAGATTAACTGATTTACCATGGCAACTAGAGCCGCGTACTTTTCCCCGTCGGAAGCACAAATCCTCATGGATGCATACGAGGAGGTAAAAGATATAATTAAGAAGAAAGGCAACACCGCCACAGTGATAAAGCAAAGAGAAAAAGCGTGGCAAAGTATTGCAGACCGCCTGAATGCGTAAGTAGTGCACAATTACACACTCACCGCTCCGATGAAACATCACAATTACAATTCAAATATTTAATTCACATCTCCAAAAACGCAGTTGTACTGTAATTATTAAACGGTTAAATTTTTAATTGAAATGCACTGCAGTTATGATTGAAATTGTGTAAAGTAACTCCATCACACTGTATAAAGCTATGATAAATTATTATTAAAGCCTTACATTATTATTTAACGTTACTACGCTGAGTACGGTTTAATCTTAGCCGTTGTATGTTGTCCACCGTTTTTTTTGTTTCTCCTGCTTTTATTAATGTAAAACTGCTTTGAAAGAAATGAAACAATTGTGAAAAGTGCTATATAAATAAAATTTAATTGAATAAATAGATGAGCTTTAATAATAATCACTTTAATTTATATAGCGCCTTTCAAAGGACCCAAGGTCGGTTGCTCACTGCACTGCAAAAATGTCTTTCTTTCTTAGTATTTTTGTCTTGTTTTCAGTAAAAAAAAAATATCTAAAAATCTTAAATATTTTCTTGAGCAAAATTACCTAGGAAAATAAGCAAAAAAATCTGCCAGTGAAACAAGAGAACTTTTCTAAAATTAAGTGTTTATGGAAAAAGTAAACTTATTTCAAGAGAATTTTTCTTATTATATTGACAGATCTTTTATTTATTTTTTGCTTGTTTTAAGCACACATTTACTTAAAGTTTATATTTTTTGTCTAAACTATACTTATTTTGCTAGGTCATTTAGCAAATCAAGAAAATACATCTTTATTTAAGATTTTTTTTTTTTTTTATATTTTTACTGAAAACAAGACAAAAATACCAAGTCATTTTTTTGCAGTGTGACTCCATTAAATGTTCTTGTGATAAAGAGTGTGTGTGTGTGTGTGTGTGTGTGTGTGTGTGCGCGCGTGTGATGTAGATTAAACATGAACGGGCCAAAACGGACATGGCAGCAGGTCAAAATCAAATACAAGAACATTCTGCAGAATGGTATGGTCCCTGACTAATATTTAACAAAGCACAAGCATATATTGTACCCAGAAGGTGCCTGCTCACACATTGTCTGTACTGTTTTAGCAGTGAAAAAGAATACCCACAGACAAGGCACGGGTGGTGGGTCACCAAAGGCTGACCTTACCCCAGCAGAGGACATGGCCTTGGAGCTAAATAAAGGCAGGCCCGTCTTAGAGGGGATCCCTGGGGGGGAAAGAGACTAGCATAGGTTCCTCCCAAGATGCCACCCGCTTCATTCAAGGTATGTCCTTCCATCTCTACATGGGATACAACCACATTCATATTGAATCAATTTGGACTGTCTGACTTTGGTTTACCTATTGCCTTGCAGTGCCTGGCAGCACTGTGTTCCTGTTAGATCCACCAGCACAAGCACCAGACGATGCTGATCCAGTGAGTACTCCATCAAAGGCATACTGTAGGCCTGACATGTCTTGTCTACTAGCTTCAATATGAATCCGATTAAATGTGATCGGGTGAAAGCCCCAGTGCAGCAGCAACAGCACATGATGGAGACGATGATGAGGAGACCATCTCTCTGGATTCCAGAAGGCATGAGGTATCATGTTAAGACTGTGAAAGTACTATTTACTCTACAATGGTGAGGAGTCCTCATCAAAATCAAAACATCTAATTTCTTTTACAGGACCCAGATGCTATACAGTGGGAAAACCAGCCTGGCAACATAGTGCATATTAATAAAAGGACACCACATCCTGCCAAATTCCAGCTGCGCTAATTGTATTGTGTTCACAGAGCTCACAAGCTATCAGAAAGTTGTATGGCAACCACCTACGGCGCCAAATAGAACTGGCAGACATAGACATTCAGTACAAGAAGAAAAAGATGGAAAATCTTGCACTGGAGTCCGAAATGAAAAAGAGGACCATTAGGAGAGGGAGGTGAGATATGCCTTCAATGTACACCGTATGCTAACTGTAACACAAATGTATTAATCATTATTTTTCTTTCCTCCCCCAGCTCCAAGAAGATGACACAGCTCAAAATAAAAATTAGGTGTATTCTCGTAAAGTCAAGTGAGCCATGACATATGAGCTCTTATTGTGAGCACGCAGGACGGTGGCATCTTTCTAAGGTTTTTTTTTATTTTCCCAGCAATCAGTACAACCAAGTCATGGTTATAAGGCACCGGCCTCTTTTGCCCACCCCCCCAGCACCAGGTGTGGCCACTAGCCTATATGAAGGCCCAAAATTGTGTGTTCCTTTCTGCTCTGACAATGGCATGCCCATTCTTGCGAGATGTGGTGGATGAAGAAGCACTTGTGCTGAGGAGAGCCTTCAGGCGAGAAAGGGTCTTCAGGGACCGGTTGGACCCACTGGCCTTCCCTGATGACCATCTATATGAAAGATACAGGTTTTCTGCAGATGGCATCAGGTATCTATGCAGACTACTGGGTCCCAGGATTAAGCACCGCACTGCACGGAGCCATGCACTGAGTGTGGAGCAAATGGTTTGTGTGGCCTTGCGCTTTTTTGCTAGTGGAGCCTTCCTGTACTCAGTGGGGGATGCAGAACAGCTGAACAAGGCCACAATTTGCCGCACAATAAGGAGTGTGTGTCTGGCTATCAAAGCATTAGCAGATGTCTTCAGCTCCTTCCCTGGCCACAGAAGACTCTGTAACATCGAAGAGGAGTTCTATTGGATTGCAGGTAAGAGGATCTACAAATTACAGGACAACTGTTAACACCTAGTAGGATACTCATTACTTTGTGTGACAGGTTTCCCCAATGTCATTGGTGCAGTGGACTGCACACACATAAGGATAAAAGCCCCCTCAGGTGCCCATGAGGCCGATTTTGTGAATAGGAAATCCTTTCACAGCATTAATGTTCAGGTGAACATAACTTTTTGATATTGTCCATTGACGAACACTCTGCATTGCCAGTGATGTGCATTGATTGGTGTAATATTCCTCATCTTATGATTTCAGATGGTCTGCAATGCTGACTGTGTGATCAGCAATGTTGTGGCAAAATGGCCTGGCTCAGTCCATGACTCCAGAATCTTTCGGGCCTCTGAAATCTATCAGTGCCTATCACAAGGTAAGCCACACAACCCCTATTTATAACCATCATGGCTGTGTCAAGAATGTCACTGTGTTTATGAGGTAGTAATGATGAGATTGTGTTGACAGGTGAATTCTCTGGTGTGTTGCTGGGAGACAGGGGGTATGGCTGCCAGCCTTTTCTCCTGACACCTTTCACAGACCCCCAGGAAGCACAGCAGGCCTTCAACCATGCCCATGCCAGGGCCAGAGTTGAAATGACCTTTGGCCTCCTGAAGGCACGCTTTCACTGCCTTCACAAATTAAGGGTCAGCCCTGTTAGGGCATGTGATATTACTGTGGCTTGTGCTGTCCTCCATAATGTGGCCTGCCTGAGGAAGGAGAGGGCCCCCAGAGTGCCACCAGCCATGGACTGGGACAATTCGGCAGTCTTCCCTGATGACGACAGTGGTCGGCTGCTGAGGGACCAATATGTGTTGAATTATTTTAGTTAGTATGTGTGCTTTCAATTTTGGTTAAATATGTCCTGCGGTGGCAGAGTAATTTGGTTTTTTTTGGGTTCGTTTTTTTATGAATTTGGCCTCTTATGATGTTTGTGCGGTATACTGTGTGTAATACAAGGCTGCAGGGAGGCTACTGCATCCATTCATTTGTCTGTTCAGTTGATTGTGTATGGATTTGTCCTGCATTTATTTTAGTGTGCAGACATGCAGGGTGTGTTATATACAGACCTTTGAATGTGTATGTATCATTTTGTATAATCTGCTTTGATTCTGTGCTTTCCATCTTGTAGAGTCACTGTGACTTCAGTTTCGAAAGGAGCTGATGGTTTACCTGCTTTTTGTCCTTGTTCAATAAAGGAACATAATGTTACACATTGTGTTATATTCATATGGAATGTGTATTTGTTTATATGACCGAGTACTAGGGCCACACTGAGGAAAAAGGATAGTCATAAATTTATGAGACTGGTTCTTTCTGCAGAAAAGCTACATATTCTTTTTACAGTTTTGATACTTATGACAATGTGATACTTAATATTCTGGCACATCAGCATGTCTTTGTTTATGAAACCATACTGAAGTACAATTTCACGAAATGCCCCACATCTGTCATTTTAACAACTGTCCTCCTTTAAAACAACTGGTTACAATATTATGACTCGTCTTTTTTTTTCCCCTCTGTGGCCCTAATATTCTATCATTTTATATATAGCCTTATAGTCTATGGGAAACTGTAAATTATCTAATGATAGCAGCATCATCTAAAAATCATTATCCAAAATGATTGAAATTAATGATCACAAACGTTTAAATAATGACAGTGGGTCTAGTTATATGTGATAACAATGTATAGTGAGCAGTGAAATAACTATTGGTTTCCATTTGTGGTGACTGCTGACTGACATTAGGGATGAGATTAAATAGATCCTGGAAGTTAGCCTGGTCTGGAGCAGGCTAGCTCCACAGAATAAATCTCCATGGTAATTTATACCATAACATATCCTCCTGCCCCCTATCCAGCTTTAGTGCAACCGGATTTCGGATCAATTGAGCCAGGATCACCAAGATATCCTGGCTTAATCCCTTATCCTAGTTTTGTGCAACAGGCCCCTGATTTTCAAATATTTCCAAATATTGTCCTATCATGACAAACATACTGTGGAAAGCTTATTTATTCAGATTTATGGTGATGTATAAATCTAGTTTTCTATATTTTTTTTTTACTGGTTTTGTGGTCCGTAGCAAATAAAAATATATAAACAAACCAAACACCTTGTCGCCCCCATGAGCTTCTCAGTAAATGTTTCTTTTTCGTAAACTGATTCAAATGAGTCGAGTCACTGAGTTGATTCAAATCCCCACCGATACTCTGAACGCTAACTCGGTGGGCGGATCGAAGCACAATTTGTCCCATCACACGTTGCGCACATGGCGTATGATGTGACTGCGCCACACCCAACTGAGCCTGAACTACAGATCGTGGGGAGTCGCTTGTGTAATAGTTGGCGGCAACCAGTGGCACGGAGCTCTTGCTGCTGTTCCACTGCTGTGCCTCCCCTCATGTCCCAATAACAGCAGAAGACGGGCGGCGCATGAGCGAGAGCCTTTTACACGTTTGTACGATTAACGAACAATACGTGTATTTACAAAACTTGTGCGCTGTGACCAAAGTCAACACTGAGACATTGTAATGTCCTATTAGCCTGTTTAAAATGGGCTCATTTTTATATATCGCTGGATCTGCTAACCCCACCGAGGCCACCGTGTATGAGGTGAGAAAAGTCTTGTTCAAATGTCTTCAGCCGGTTGTTTGTGTCAAACATTATTTACACTGTTGGGCTTTAAATGCACGCTGCGGGCTCTGCCACTTGTTGATTCGCCGATTTAACATTGTGCATCTTTATATCCCCAGTTTGTAGCGCATGTTAACTAAACAGCGGTCAACTTTCGTTTTATTTCTTTTGCAATGTGATACATCTGTTTGTTACAAGTCTTGCGTGCTAACCAATAGTCTTGCGTCAGATCACGGAAGTGTGGCACTGTGTCTCAAATCGTAGTTGGTTGCTTACTTGACAGCATTTTGGTACGTTACAAGATGCCCAAAATGCTGTCTAGATAGACACATACATTGGTTTTAAGACATTTCCTAAAGTTGCCCAGAAACATTGCACAAAAAAGTTGCCTAGTGTATCATCAACCTAAATCTGGGCCAAGTTCTGTAAACAAAAGTCTACAGTGTTAGCAGTTGCTAACAATTAAACAGTCACACATTTCTAGATTAATGGGCTAAATTTAAACTAGAATAAATTACCAGAAGTTTGTTGTGAATAGAAATGAATCGGTGTGTGTGCAAAATAACAGTTTAAGTTAAATATAACTTGATGAAGTTGAAACCGTCATTAATCTACAGACGTAAATAGTCTACGTCTGTACAAGAATGTATGATGTGTTTCTCCTTGGATTTTTTTCTATGGATTTTGTTATCACTGGTGAAGACCATGTTAATCTCTCTTTCTGTAGTTCAAAGAAGTGAATTCATCAATAAAGTGTGTTTAGTGTTTTTTTCCCCTTCCTGATTAACAATCAGTTAGTACAATGTAGGTTTTTATCTGTGCTTTCTATTACAGAAAACTTAAGCTTGCGTCATACTTGTATTTATTTATTTTTCTACTGGTTCTGAGGTCCAAATTGTAGTTTAATTTAATTTATTGGATGTAAGTGAAGTTCAATAAGAAATATACAATGCTAGGACACTTTTAGTGAAAAAGAAGAGTCATTCCAAAAGGACATGAGAAGGTTAAGATAGTCTTGTAGGCCTATATATCTGTTTAAAGTAGAGCTTTCTGGGGTTTTGTTTTTGTTTTGTCAAGTTTTTTTTTTTATTATTATTATTTTTTTATAATGGGTATCACTTTAGAGTTTGGGTTAGCTTTCAGTCTTGGGGTTTTGTCAGTGCATATACAGTGAATGCTAAGTCAAGTAAAAGTGGCTGGCATGTGTCAGGGTCTGTGCGGGAGAGAAGTACAATACACACACACACAAACTTATTTATTATTAAAGATGCTTCCAAACTGGTTTATAAAGAGGTATAACAAAGTTGGCTTCCACAAAAAAATTGGGTACATGTAAAAAGTCTTTTTTACTCTATAGGAATAGTCAGCATACAGAATTGCTGTAGTTAGGCTATTGACGTTTAATCATTTTGAAATGTGCTATAAAGACATAGACACAAAACCTGTAAATCACTCACAAGATAATGACAATACTGAAGAAGGTTAACTACAGACTGTCTGTACTTTCCATCAGATGACCACACATAGCCTGAAGATAAACCTCACTCCCCAGTTGCTACTTCAACAGAATTGTGCTGTTTTGCTGAATTGTGCTGTTATGAGGAGAGTATTGTGTAATACTCTGTGATTTGTTTCCTCCCTCCAAATAGGTATTATAACCTCATGTTTACCCAAAAGACTCTTGAGTTTTAGGTGACTCTGTGTTAATATTCATCTCTTGTGTTATTTATTAAGATATTTGACATTGCTGAAGAGAATGATAGCTGGGATTAATATAACACACCGGTGGCCAAGTTTATAAACTGCTGTTTAGTGGCCATAGCTAGTTCAGGTACAGGATTATCATATCATATGCTGTCACTGATACTCCACTTCTCACTAAGACTGTGGAAAGCTAGTCAAGTATAATTATTAGACAGGCCAACATTATCTGCCGTTTTCAGCAGCTTCTCATTATAACCTATTAAACTTGAATTAGTTTCTAATATAATGTTTTCTGGCACTTAAACCAGATATGAACAGAGTGTCCACAGCTGCAAAGAATAAGTTAAATTTGCTAAGGTCTTCATGCATCTCTCAAGAGATTAGAGAATTGCAAAATATTTAAATCTCAAAATGTATAGGAATGTTCACAATTTCAATTCACAATTTTGATTTCACGATTCGATTTGGTTTGCTATTTTTATTTTACCAAAATTAGATTTAAGAGAAATTATAAATTAAATATGCCCTTTTATTATTATTCTGTTGTCCTCATTTGTTAGTCGCTTTGGATAAAAGCATCTGCTAAATAATAACATTTTAATAAAATGTAAATGTAAATATCAAAACAAGCCCCAAATCAAATAAATAACACAAATAAAAGAAATCTCTTCATATAAACAAAATAAGGCTTTGTCTGTGCTCTTTCCGTTTAAAATGAGAGGCAACCACTCCATTTTAATAATGATCCAAACAAAGATGCTGCTTACATGCACAGTTTTTAATCTAAATTAATATTGTATAGTTTCTAAATTTGAAGCAAAGAACAGAATGGTTTGACCTTAGTTTTGTGAAACTATTCATAAAAAATATCTGCATGAAACAGAAACAGCAGACGAGCTGAACAAGATAAAAGTGTTTCCTTGGTTTGTGCTGTAAACAAAGGAGCACTGCACTTATGAACTTTAATATGTATTATACAGAGGCAAGATGAAAAAAAAAAATACCATCTAAACTTTTCTTAAAGACAGTAAGTTCCCCTCAGACATACATTCTTATAAACTCCTACCCCTAATTGAATCCTGATTTGTTTAGCATCTCAACCAATTTGAATCGTCACATATTTGAATCGATTTTTAACCGGCTCACGGTAAATCATTGCATCTCTACAATTTATATCTCACAGTTCTGATAAAAAAAGTCAGGATTGCGAGATAAAGTCACAATTACCTTGTTTTAATTTTATTCATTGGTGGAAACAGGCTTTCATACATTTTTCAGGCAAAACCATGTAAAAAAAAAAAAATCAGTTAGCTGGATTTGATTGTTGGTGATTTGGCATGATCTTGGATTGGTTGGTTTTTCGAAGCTCATCCTGGAGTTGCTCTCATAGCAACAGGTCCTTAAGCTCATGTATTTTATTTCATGTAAACAGGATTAGCCTAGATCGCATCTTTGTAAAATGAACTGATAGATACTTAAAATCTGTCCCAGCCACTGCTACTTTATAAATCGAGCACCCTACCAATCCAGGGACAGAAATTTACAACAATAATAATAATAATAATAAAAAAAGAAAAAATATTGTAGTGTTATGTAGTCATCTGTAACACTAGACACAGCCATGTTTACTTGTTGAAACAATTATTTGTGATGAAATAATTACTTTATAATTGAATTGGAGTCTTACACATATGCAATACAGTTAATCTGAGCCATGCATTAATTTGAGCGCTGAACACTATTATGGGAGTGGCTTCATGGAGCGCAGGAGATGCAGATAACATGATCTTAACTCTTAAGAAACTTTAAATAATGCTGTCACATAACAAATCTGCTTCAAAAATAAAATTAAATTAAGTGCTAATTACAACACTGAAATAAAAATGTATAGCATATACAAATACTAGAAATCATGAATATAAATTGGGAATCATGTAAAATGAAATAAAAACAGTGCACATTTTATTTATCTATTATTACATTTATGCCGTTTTTTTTTCACTTGGCCGTTTCCAGAAATGTGTCAAGTTTTTTCGTCAGGTGTCTTTTTTTAATGATATGGTGTCATTACGTTGCTGGCTTGCCACCAGCCAATCGCTGCATTGCTGATCGTGGTCTTGAAAATCTTACTAATTTTATACAACTTAATCCAGATAGTTTAATCAAATCCGCAAATTTGTTTGAAGAACCAAATTAGCTAGAGATCAGTTATCACGATTACTAGATCTGAAATCTTTCAAATCATCTCAGATTTCTTAAGTTAGGTACGAAGAATGGAAGAACGAAAATATGTGTTCATATAGTTATGTGATGAAGCCCAGTCTTAAAATAAATCCTTATTGGCATTCATGGTTCCATAAAGAACCTTTAAATGGAGTCTTATGATGCGATTTCCATTTTTTTCTTTCTCTTTGGAGTGTTACAATCTCTTGGTGCATAAAGAAGATCTGTAAAGTTGCAAAGAATTAAGTCTCAAATCCAAAGAGATATTCTTTATAAAAATTAAGAGTCAACCACTCCTACCAAAAACGGCTTGTTCTAACACGCCCCACATGTCTACATCACAATATTTGCATAAATGTAGTCCAAATTGTCACGCAAAAAAAAAGGAAGGCATAACTTTTATTCTCACTGTAGTATTGTGGTTGCCACCTCTGCCATGTTGTGAAGATAATGTATGTTTCATTGTGAAAGCGAAAATACTTATAGTCTGGTCTTCCAAAAGAGGACGATATCTGCTCAACTTCACGCTGTGGATCGCCTGATCGGCTTTCACAGTGGATGAAGTGTAGTTCAGCCCGGGGTCGTCACATGTGGTTGCCACAAGCCCGCCAGCCGTGCCTTTCTCTGACCCGCCATCGCTCACTCAAGCCGGCTTCCGTGTGGGACGCTGTGTTTCGTTATGAAAGCGAAACTACTTTGTTTGGCCTTCCAAAAGTGGACATGACTAGAAATCAGTGGTTAAGTTGTATTTACAACATTGTTACTGAACAGTTCAACCCAAATATTCAGATCATGTGTGCAGCACATTTAAGGAGGACTGTTTCCTGAACCTGGAAGAGTAGACCACAACCCGCCTGCTCTGACTCACAGACTGTAATATGTTTTTTTATATTTAAAGGATTTGCCACTTATGATTCAAACGCTAGTTTTGAGCAGTGTAGAGTTGCGCTTGTTGTTTGTCATTTCTCCAATCATAAATCCAGTAATAGTTTTATGTTTATGTGGCATGATGCAACGCAATGTGTAAAAAGACAGTATAAGTCATTATAATCAGTAATTATGTCTGCACTGGATGCAACAAATGCCTCGTTTATAATGGGTTTTTAATGTTTTCGGCCTATTTAACAGTATGTGAGGGGTGTAACATTTTCCGTCACATGCTTGACACATTCGGCCAATCACAACGCACCGGATAGCTAGTCAATCACAGCACACCTAGCTTTTCAAACCGATGAGCTTTGTAAAAATTGACACGTTTCAGAAAGGTAGGGCATAGAGGAGAAACAATAATGTACAGTATGTGGAAAATAATGTGTTTTTTGAACCTTAAACTGCATAAACATTTCATTACACCAAATGCACAAAATAATGTTCTTTTTAGCAACATCATATGACCCCTTTAACATCAATGGACTGTTTGCATTGCACAAAAGGTTCTTTTTAGAGGAAAAGGTTCATCTGATTATTAATTTTTATTAATAATTATTTATTTTGAGAATCCAAAAAGGGTTCATCGCTGCAAAACAGCCCTTATGAAAGCTTGTGTTTCAAGAGTGTGTCAGTGTGGTTACTCTGCTAGGACACTTGTGTGAACTTGAGACTTCATACATAGACTTTAAATGACCTTGACAGCACTTTGTTGAGAGTAATTGCAAAAATGAGTCGGGAAAGCAGAATTTGTTCTTAAAAAAAGGTCTTGCATCATTTGTTTGCAGATTGATATTTAGTAATCAGTGGAATGTGATTCATTGTGTTTGGATTAAGTGTCCAAATACTTTTTTGGGTCACTGTGTGCTTAATAATATCCAGAAACAGTATGTCCAGTAGGAGTGGGAATCTCTAGGCACCTCACGCTTTGATTCGATTACGATTCAGAGGGCTGCAATGATAAAACGATTGTCAATGCATCTTTTTTTCTATACAGATTTTCTTTTTTCATTTGACTGATTCCAGGTCGAAAGTAAGGAGAGGTAACTGACAAGATCATACTGGAGGATTTGCTGCTCAACAGATCCTGAGCTCATTGACAAATATCAGACCTTGTAAGATATGCTCCCTTTACAAAGTGTACGTGATCGTGAAAGTGAACTGCAAGCGATCATTCACAAGCGATTTAAATACCCCTCATATTGCTGCACTTCCAGAGTTCCATCTTTTGCATTCTGTCAGTATTACGCTATCATTTAGCATTTAGAAAATACTTTTTTTGACATTTGTGAATCGATTCAGAATCATCCACATCCGCATTGTGATGCATCCAAGAATAACATTTTTCGTGACGTGTAGCTGTATATGCATACGTTTTGTATCGTATAGCCATTTCGTCCACATGGATCTGCCGTTTTGGGAAAGTGAACCCGATATTTTTTGAAACCGGGTCCCAGAGTGGATAAATTTGAAAACGCCGCCCCTGCGTTCTCGTGTGGACCGCGAATCTGTATATTTTCTGAAGTGATGATGTCATCAGTCCTCATCCCGCCCCTAGTCAGACACCACTACGTCACGTAACAGCAACAAAACATGAAAAAATATTGAATGATTGTGTTTTTATTAACACAGATAAATGTAATTAATAAATGTGTTGTTTAATGTTGTTTGTATACCGTGCACAAGGTTTATGCGCATAGTCTAATTCTTCTTCTCCATTTTTAGTGTGCCACATACTGGTCTGGCATGTATACTACAAAATTTTGTGTCAATTTTGTGGTTTCGTGTGGATGGTAATATTTCTTGAGACAAGGGGAAAAAAAGATTGGATAGGGAAAGCTCTGGCTTCTTGTGGATGTAGCCTTAATGTCCTGCCTCTGTCAGCATTGGTTAATTGTTGATATTTGTGGTTGGTGATAAATGATACACACAAAGTGCTGTGACAGTCCTTGAAAAGAAAGTTCTCAAGGATGAGGCACAGGGTCATGAGGCTACACTTGACCAGCTCAGCAGAGTGGAGACATTTCTGGAATTCTGTGTCTGGACTTCTATGACCATGGTTTCTGGTGGACAGCTAATAGCTATGTTGTGTAAACTGTGTGGTAAAAACGGACAGCTGTGGTTGCTAGAAACTCTAGTTTCTGTTTTAAAACAATATATTGGCAATGTTTCGAGCATTATGGGAAGACATTTTGGTGCCTATATATTTTATAGTTAATTTAACATCTTAAATGTACTAATTCTAATGTAGCTACTGACCATACTGATACATCATTATATTATACGATGTAAAATATATGGTCACGCTGATTTTTAAAGTTTATCAAAGATTGTGCTTTCCAAAAATAATGTGAACTTCATTAACCAATATTCTCCATACAGAGGCAAAACATGACATTACTAATTGAACACATAATATGTGACAAAAGACCCTAATTTGCTTCATTTAAAAAATAAAAGTGAACTATATTTACATAATTATTAATGTCTTGTTAAATATATTTCGAAATTATATATGAAAGTAGTTTCACCATAAGTTCTATGGAATTTAATATAGCCAATATTGACATCAGCTAAATCAATAGGCAACGCCTGTATTGATTTTTATGTAAGTTTTAGTTATGTTAGTATATAAACTTAAACTAATTAAAAATGAGAAATGTTGCCTTGGAACCTAGATGAAATTGTTTTTTTTATCATTTATTGTTTCTGTGAACATTTATTTCAACTAACATAGATGTTTGTTTTATTTCTTAGTTCATCCTTATTATTTACTGTATAGCAACACTTTACATTTATTTTCCTTACATTTATAGGCAGACTGAAGTGCAAGAAAAAGCGAAGGAAGTTTAGGCATGTTACAGGATCTATCTTTTTTTTTTTTTTTTTTTTTTTACCTCTTCATGTTATTTTGAGCTGTCTACTCCCGTATTGAGGGAGCATCTTATTATAATGCATTCCTCCTTACACTCCTCTGCTGCATGGAATTTTCCGTAGACCAATCCCTGGCCCTTGAGTGAAGTGTGTGTGTGTTTGTGAGTACCTCTGTTCCTCTCCTGTGTATCATGACTGTTGGGCTGAAAAGACTTTCACAAGGCTGCTGAAGGACTGGAGTATCATGTCTATACTGCAGCAGGAGACAAGAATGGTAGAGAACTGGATAACCTTACTTTCTCATTTCATCATTAACTTCATTCATGAAATGAAACAAACATGCCTTTCTGAAGGTTTCTGCTTGTTTTGTAGTCGTTTTATTCTTGATTGCAACTGGGTGTGTTTAATGTCTAACTGCATTTACTTTAGAAAAGGAAAAGAAAGCCGATTCAAAAGGTTAGGTAATTGTTAGATTTTGCTGTGCACAACATTGCCAATGTGACTCTATCAAATATGAAATGTTCAGGCAGCTTTTGTTCTTTTATGTTTGGATTTGACATGAAAAGTCTTTTTGGATTTTGAAGCCAGTGCTATGTTCACCTGCATGATGCTTTTATATCCCCAGTCCAGATCTAACGAGGTTATTTCAGATCGTAAACATCATGCGTTGCAAAGATATTTGTCAACTATTTTTATTGTATATTGAATAATATATTTTGAAACTGTTATATTTGAAAACCATGTATTTAAGGTGTAAGGAAAATATGTTTTGAAATTGACTCCACATTTCATTTTTCGAGAATGGTATAAAAATGTTCTGATCAGGTTTCATTTAATTTGTGTTCATTTGTGGACATTCTTTGTCACTGACCCACTTTTCTGGTAAAATGTTTGTTTGATTCAAGGTTTTCCCTGACAAATTTGTTGCTTTATTTTACACAGATATGAACACAAATTGCATATGGCATATGGCATTGTGTTTTAGTGTGAACAGGTTTATCCCTAGTTTAGGGAATAGTTAACCCCAAAAATGAAAATTTGCTGATTATTTACATTCCCTCAGGTCATCTAAGATGTGTAAAGAGTTTGTTTCTTCACTGGAACAGATTTGGAGAGATTTAGCTTTACATCACTTGCTCACCAATGGATTATACAGAATTTGTATTTTAGTTGGAAGCATTGGTTTCAGTTAAAAATGTCTCAGTACGTCTCAGACGCAGCTTTTCACTTCTCAAGATGTTAATTGAGAGTTGAGAGGTTTACTTGTGGATCACTGATGTTTTTATCAGCTGTTTTTTGGACTCTCATTCTGATGGCACCCATTCACTGCAGAGGGTCCAACAATGAGCAAGTCATATAATGCTAAATTTCTTTAAATCTGTTCCATGAAGAAACAAATTCATCTACATCTTGAATGGCTTGAGGGTGAGTACATTTTCTACAAATATTACTTTTAGAGTGAACTAGTCGTTTCCCATTTGCCGTTCTAGAGGTAAATGCTATATCCACAAGCCATTTATCTTTTTTTCTATTTCCCCCTCCAGCAGGTTCTTCAGTGTGAGGGAGTGAATAATAAAAGCTATGTGTGTGAGACGGGACACTGTTGTGGAGAGTCCCAGTGCTGCAGCTTCTACTATGAACTCTGGTGTAAGTACATCATTGTGTTTGTTACTGGGTTACAGTGTTTGATAAGAATTCATAATGGCTCGTTCACATTTACGCTAGAATGGCAAAGGGAGGGACTGCTTGATGCAGGAATGATGATTCAATCAACATTTCTTCGACATCGGGAGAATTTCCTGATTGTGCTGATTGAATAAATGAGACCAAGCCTTAAGAGGCTCAGAAG
Source organism: Carassius carassius (assembly GCF_963082965.1). NCBI lineage: Eukaryota > Metazoa > Chordata > Actinopteri > Cypriniformes > Cyprinidae > Carassius > Carassius carassius. Next base: position 21,883,466 of record NC_081761.1, read on the forward strand.
AACTAAACGAGATATATGCCGAAATGAGGAGAAAAGCTCAAGATGCTTGACCTTCTGCAAAGTGTGGAGTAAAAATGAGGAGAAGCACAAATCCGTATGCAGAGGGTCTGACCATGTGCGCATTAGCTGTGCTTTTAGTCTAAGAGGAATTAGTCAGGTTTTAAGTAGCAGTATAGAGTACAAAGACATATTTTAAATATTTAGCTGGTTTGTGTGCGGTATTATTTCTTTGTTTTGTTTTTTTCTTCAGGGTTTTGGCTGGTGTGGGCCATCATCCTTATCCTGAGCTGCTGTTGCGTTTGTCATCATCGTCGCACCAAACACAGACTGCAACAACAGCAGCGACAGCATGAGATCAACCTCATTGCCTACAGAGAGGTTCACAACAACACCTCACTGCCCTTCTACTACAGTAATATCACCCTTCTTATTTCATTTTTCATTAAATTTTTTTGCTACATTTATTTATTTGGCATTTCTTCATTCTTCAGCCCTGGAAAATAGCTAAAAATGATTTTCCGAAGTCATTCCGAAGAAATCCCATTTCTATCATTTGCTAGATAATGTTGATTTTATGAGTGCTTGTGTAGAGTATCAATCAAAGGATTTGTAGAAATTGGGGCTGTCAGTAAAAAACATTTATGATAATTACCGTATTTTCCTCACTATAAGGCGCACTTAAAAGCCTTTAATTTTCTCAAAAAAACGACAGTGCGCCTTATATATGGATCAAGGCACTCAAATGTTGACATTCCCATTATACAAATGCTTCACACAAAAACGCCAATCCAGCAACCAATTTGATTAATATTAAGTTAATTATAATAGTAAAAATAGCATTATAGTCAATAGTCCTTTTACAGCATTAAGCAGACTGAAATCAAACCTTTAGGACTGTGTAGGCAACTACCGGTAATTGCATGATTAATATTGAATAATATCAGTATTCCTGTTCTCTATGAAATTTCTTGTCATTCATGAACTGGCTGTGATAAAAAAAAAAGCAAACAACACAAGTACGCAATGATATTTGTATGACAACCACTAAAATTGATGAATGAATAAATCTAGATAGACACACATTTCAGTACGCTGGACACGGTACAGTACAGACATAGTGTTAATCTGATCACGTCACATGATGAGAACTACATCAGTTGTTATGGAGTTATTTTGCTTTATCATTTTATGACTTTTTATTAGTTAATCTTGAGGTAGTGTCATAAAAATGATTGTTTACAATAGTTTTCAGTACCTGAAACTGAAGCGTACACAGTTAACCTAGCAGAACATTACCTGCCCTATAGAAGAGAGAGAGAGAGAGATACAGTATATTGGTTTCATGTTATTTTTTTCATTTATATGATTTTGGGTGGGTCTAAGAAAGATTTTTACTGTACTAGTGTGAATCTCAGTCGGAACATAAGCCGTGTGATGTTGTAAGATGGATTTTGGTCTGGTGGTTTGCACGGTTGCATTATCAAAGCCTTGTAACTAAGTGGGTTATGTTATTATAAATATAGCAATCCTTCTGAATGAAACAGACTGGAGTGATCCTTAGTAAATTGTATTTATCAGTCTTCAGACAGATTTTAAAAATACAAAAATGGTACATAGTTTGTATTTCATACTTATTGGTACAGCCACCTGACCTCACAGCCATGATGCAATCTTCATTCAGTCTTTGTCGTTTATGTTAATGTTTAACCAAAAACAGAGAGACAGACAACATATATGTTTAATGTAACAATTGTCCTGGTCTCCCCTAATACGCGATTTAAAGCTGTTAGCACAAAACTGAACATTCTGTAATAAAGTTTTCATCATCCAGAGATCAGACAGCTCACAAAATCTGATGAATCACTCTTGATTGTTGATGTAATGAACTGATAAAAACTAATTTTGGTATTTTGGATTTTGTGTATTAACACAGCCTAATACAAATAGTGTATATTAAAAAAGTGCTATATATAGTCTTGATGAGGTGATATTTGACTTCACAGGTTTCACTGATTTTTCACAGAAAATCTGAATGGTGAAAAGTTAAAACTCTTTAAAATATTGTCTTCTGCATAAGGGAGAAAGTGTTGAAGCCCATTTCTGACTCATAAGAAAAATTAAGTCGAAATTGACATCAAATGTTGAAATTATGAAATTCTAAGTCAAAACTGACATAAGATCAAACCTTTGACAAACGTTGAAGTACAGAAAGTAGAAATGAATAAAAAGTCAAAACTATGACATGCTGTCATTATTATGAGTTAAAAATACTAAGTAATATGTACAAATTATGGAATTAAGGAGTTATGTTATGATATAAAAATTATAATTGTGACTTGGAAATGTCAAAACTGAAACTGTCATGACTGAGATACTAAGTTATAAATTGTCGGAACTATGATATACTGTGATAATTATAAAAGTCAGTTGACAGACTCATTTTTTCTTGTCATAATAATGACTTTGACTTTAATCATGTCATCAATTTGACCTGCTTTTTAAATCAAAATTGAAAGTCATGTTTTTTGTCATGATTTTGACTTTTTATTTAATAAATATGCCATAATTATGATTTTACCAAAGCATTTTTTTAATTCTTATATAGCAGAAGTAGGCTTCCATATGAAAGTCCTACAAGTCTGGACAAAACACGAGAGTGTCCATTTATAATAGAAACAACTGTAGCTCTTCAACCAAAACAAAGTCTGGATTTTGAATGCCTCAGATTCTCCCTGCTGTTCTTAGACATTTTCTCACCATTCTTTTCCTTTCAGGATTCCTACCCAACTATCTCCTTCCAGAGTACGAGGAGGTAGTGCATCGGCCTGCTACGCCCCCTCCTCCATATAGTGCCTTAAACGCCAGCCCCCCGACTTGCACCAGCCCTTTAACCACTGACCGGCAGGATGCACACTGCTCGCCCCGACAGACCTCTCCAGACCCCTCTGCATCTGAAACACTCTGTTCCAGACCCAGCCCAGAGGAGATCCACACCTCTAATGGGTACCACCAGAAGGAAGAGTTTGAGCGGGGCAGATCCGCACAGAGTGCTCAGCAGCCCCCCAGGATGGAGAAGCAGAACGAATGCAGGAAGGAGCCGCTCAGGAATGTGGCAATACCTGACGACAAAGAGAGGATTCTGGGAAGACACCGCAGATCCACGGGGGACTCTGGGATTGAGGTGTGTGTTTGTGGACGAGGTTTGGAGAGCCATGAGCCCAAAGAATTCGAGGGGCTTTTGAGCGAGGAGGACTCGGAGGATTTCTGTGAGGAATGTGGCCTTCGTTCCCACGGAGAGGAAAATCAGGGACTTCTGTCCCCAGAAAACAGGGTGGAGCGTGGACCATCGCCAGTGTCCCAATCTCAACCTCATCCGGTCTGCTTCTGTTTGCATACTATTAATGAACAAGAGGGTCCACAGCATAGTAACACCGAATCGTAAAGCTAAATGCATGACATTACTGTAAAAAAAGGTGAGAGGAGGACAAGTGTAATCGCACAATATATACATTTGTTTGTAAGTATGAGATGGAAACAATTTGATGTTCTCTACATCATTGTTTTATGTACAGAGCATCTATTTATGCGGTTAAAAAGCTCAAAGGTGCACAAGGATGGGCTCTACTTGCTCCATTAGACGATACATTGGGTGCTGTAATGAAGTGTTCAGGTATTCCCAGGAGATTCGCATTTACAAGTTGATCCATCGTAATTCTGACATCAGATGCGTTCAGATCACTGTGGTTGGAGAAAGATGGTGAAGTAACTTTTCTCATAAAAAGATTAAATAAAGAATGCACATAACGTTTCTTTTTACTTTTTACAAATATTTCTATTTAATGTGTAAAGGTGCTGTAATTTGAATCGTAGTCTATCGTAATTGTACAATACTCTTGCACATGCAACATAGATAGTTTTATTGTAAATGAAAAAGAAAACAAGTTTCAACAAATTTACTGTCAATCTATCCGGAACGCAGAAACTCTGTATGGAATATCCGTAGTTTCCTGCATCGTAATTACGACTTTGTGGTGGCAGTCGTGTGATTTCAACTTGTAAATAGGATCTTTCTGATGTGACTTGTATGCATCATAAAACATCCTCCAGGTGCGACCACATTTACTCTAAAAATGTTGTAGGTGAATCTCTTTGCAATCTCTCTGAAATGTTACTAATGTGACCAGGCTTAGGTCTGAGGTTTTTAAACATGTAAACACTAGTGTGCTGTACTCTTAGTGTCTCAGGACAGTTAAAGGGCAGTCTTAAAAGCTGACTGAACACCAAAAAAGAGCATGTGCTTTTAATATCCATGTTGACTTTCCCCAATGTGATGGGGCAAATCTTATTGGTGTGAATTTAGGTTTTGTTTTGCACAATCACGTTCTAATGAATCCGTCATATCCATGATAATTCATTTCAAAATACAAAGTATTCACATAGTCTTAATTCACATTTTGTCTGATTATATTGTTGACTTTTTGGCTTCTGTATGCTCTGAGGAATTGTTCATGTGTATTTGGTATTCAGAACAAGTTTGATGCATAAATCTGAGTTTTTTATAGCCAAAGTAGACTACAGATTATGAGATGGGGCAGATGTTTGAATTAGGCTTGGAGTTTATAAGTGCTGCTTTATTACTACTAACCATCAGATTTTGATTGCAAGCAAACACAAAATAATGTATATTCCTTTGAACCTGTAGGGATGAAAGCCTTGGCAAAGGGAGGTGTCTTTAGTACACAAGCATTTACTGTGTAAAGTCATTTCTTCTAGGTGCATAGTCAATGATATAAGCTATACCAAGTAAAAAAAAAAAAAAAAAAAAAAACTTTTTTTTTTTTCCCACCGCTGGAACATATTCAAGTGATCTCCAAAGACAGAAACATGTTTTGTTTTTAAAATGATAAATATGTGTAAAGCATATTTTGTTGAACTTGATGTTAGATGACACATATAGGTACAGAATTGATTAAGCTGTGGTGGTAACATTTTTTCAAGTGCCTTTTATGTCATTTTTGCACTGTTACAACCACTCTGAATACAGTTTCACGTGCCAGTTGTCAAGTATCAACTTGAACATTAGCCTCATAGAATAGTTTTTTACAAAAGCTCTACAAAACAAGCTGTGTCTTGATTTTATATTCAAATGCAAACTAATGACCCATATATGTAATTATAAAATGATTTATTTTTGTATTTCTGCACCAAAGTAGCTTCAGTTTGTTCCTCCATAACCACTGAAGCACTCTTTTTAGGTTCTCCATGTTAACACATTAAATTATTTCACTGTCCTAATGAATGTTAAAGAGATATTCTGCTCTTTCTGGTGTCTCTGTGATGACAATCTATTATTATTAGAGCTAGCTTAGAGTCAGATACCTAATCAATATCTTTCTCTGATATATTAGCAATCTGCTGATTTTCAAAGTCTTAAATGCTCTGATGCATCTCACTTAAGAAATATGTCATAGTCAGCAGCTGTTTTGTCTAACTATGTAATCATATGAGTTCTGACGCAGTTCATATTTTTATCTGTTTATCTTATGAAAAAAAAAACTTATCGTGACACTGTTCATTAAACGCAAATCTAAACAACGTTTAAGTGTTTTGTTACGTGTTTTTTTGTTTTCAAAACAAAGCGGTAGGGATTTTGATTCGTTCCAGTAACTCGAATCTTTGAATCGGTTCACTAACAAGATCCGTTCAGTGGCCCTTTTTGACTTAGTGCAGTGAACGGATCTTTTTAGTAAACTATACAGAAGCAGACAGTAGCGAAGAATTTTACTCCACTTTAAAAGTACTTTTCAAATGTCTTTACTTTAACGCGTGTGTTTCTTTATAAAACTTTACTTCACAACATTCCAAAGCATAATATTGTACTTTTTACTGCACAGTACCTTTATATTAAATATAATGTAATACTTAATTACATTATAAATCTATTACGTTCTTACTTTTACTCAAGTAAAAGTAATTCAAAGATTTATTGAGTTCAAGAAAGTAATTAATGTTCTTAAGTAGGCTATTAAAGGTAAAAACAACAACTTTTATGAAATGAAGTGCAGTAAAAAGTATGACATTATGCTTTGGAATGTAGTGAAGTAAAGTATTCCAAAGAAAAACACTGATAAACTACAGATATTTTTAAATTTACATGAGTAAAATAAAATAAATAAAAATAATAATAATGTTGGTGAGTACAAATAGAAGGGAAAAAAAGTAAAGAGTTAAATTCTTTTTCTACTTCAATATTTTGACAGCATATTTATTTATTTATTTTTAAATCACCGTTTGTACACTTACAATCACCGCACCTCTCGTTCAGTCAGTCAAAGGCCTCGGTTCAAGAAGGATAGGTCACAGTGCATTTAGTTTGTTTATGAACGAAATGTTCTAGTTCACTTTGTTCACAAACGATGTCTCGTTCAGTAAGTGTCGCTTCGTGCCTGCTTCTTATGGGGCGCCGTTTGTAAAGCGGCTCATACTGAAAATAGCAGCAACATTTTGTCACATTTAGCTTCAAACAATGTAAAAAAAACGGTATGAATTTTTGACAGTCACTTTTCAGCACATTTACAACAATATTTGTCAACTTAGATATTTTAAATAGTTAAATATAAATATTAAATGTTAAATCTAAATTCTAAATGATAAATATAAAATGTAAAGGTTAAATATAAATGTTATATATATATATATATAAATATAAATGTTAAATATAAATCTAAATCTAAATGTTAAATATAAATGTTAAATATAAATTTTAAATATAAATATAAATGTTAAATCTAAATGTTAAATATAAATGTTAAATCTAAATCTAAATGTTAAATCTAAATCTAAATGTTGAATCTAAATGTTTCGGGTGAAACTAAATATTCAACTAATATGCAAATTCAAAATGCCGGAAGTGCCAAAATAAAAGCTCGATGAGGTCAGTGTCTGTACATCGTGTCAAATAAGGAACAAATTAAAATCATCTCATCCGAGGAAATTGAATCTTGGACATGGATTACCGTGATAATGACTACCGTATTTTCTGGACTATTCTGGACGCACTTTTTTCATAGTTTGGCCTGCGACTTATTTATCAAAATTAATTTGACATGAACCAAGAGAAAACATGACCATCTACAGCCGTGAGAGGGCTCTCTATGTTGCTCAATGCTCCTGTAGCCTAGAGAAGGGTCTGTCTGCAGACTGCAAGACAGGGGCGTAACTTGAAGCTGTCCAAATCACACTGAACCACACGAGATGTCAAAACGAGATTTTGTCGGGCTGCGTTCGAAGCCGCATACCCTTTAATTAGGTCTTAATTTCAATACGAACTAATTTAACGAGCGATAAAAGAATACATACTCTACAGCCTGAATGCTTATTTGTGTATGAAGCATTAATGCGATTTGGATATCATCATCCGCTATATTGATCATGTAATCTACAAAGTTAAAACAAGCGTAAAAATGTAAAAGATATGAGTGACAGATTTAATGAATGTATTTGTAAGTATTTTGATAATGAAGATTGTAGTATAGCCAATACTGTTAATTAAAGTTTTTATATTTTTAACTGCACTAATGTGATTTTTTTTTTTTTTATAGAATTAGAAAACACAAAATCGTTATCTCTAGAATTTTTTTTAATTATTTTGTGATTTTTTTTTTTTCTTGTATAGGATATGATGAACACGTTAAATTTTTATATACTGTTTTATGGCGTTATGATTGTTATTGTTAAATACAACCGTCTTTCCCTGATCTTTTATGTTATAAGTTTGGCAATAATAATAAAAAAGAGGTACAGGTGCACTACCACTTCACAGCATCACTAACTCAACAGTCCAGTACAATTTCTCTCAGCGACTCTGCAATGTCTGCACATGTCAAACAGCTGCTCGAAGATCTTACCTTTGGAGAAGACTGATGATTTTATACTCTAAAAATGTAAGTATTACTACTCATTACTCAAAAATGAAGATTATTCCATAATGAATTGCATCCTTTGCCCACCCCAACACTTACATGCAATAATAATGATAAATGCCAACCAATAATTATATAAATTTTTTTTCTTTAAAATTACATTTTAGTAAAAGAAGCAAAATGTATTTTCTGTCGTGACATAGCTATACATGAATATACACTAGTGCATTTGATGTGAATGCATCAGTTTTTAGTCAAGCAATTAATACACGAGTAGATAAAATATTTATATTTTATTTACTGACAACAAGAAACATGTTTAAATGATTAAAAGAATGTATAAATGTTAACATCATAATAAATGCATACATGTACAAGTCAACAACACATGAAACAAAGCTTCATTCAAACTTACTGTTCTAACAAACATGTATTTACAGATGGTGAACCCCACATCTTACTATCATCTCAACACAGCTGTTCTGATTCTGCTGCTGAGCTGTGCTTCACAGTCTCACTCTTTCAAACGGAGATGTCGTTGAGCAACAGGATGAGGAAGACCATGATGTCGCCTCTCTGAACCACACAACCTTGAAGCGAGAGCAGAAGAACACGTGCAGGACAATCTGACTGCTGCTGTGTCTGCTCCAAACAATCGTGTGCCTGCTCTCCACGAGCACCACTACCTTTAAAACATTTACACAGAGTTTACAAGTACATGCATTAATTTATTATTTTTGTACTGGGCTAAACCACTGAACTGGTTCAAAACCAGCAGTATGTCTGTGAGCACGGCTCTTTTCTCCAGGTTGAGCAGAGGATTGTAGGCCCCTGTAATAAGAGCACTGTCAATGACTTCAGATAAAAGCTCCATCACATTTTTTGATGATGCTTTTGAAGCTTCTGAAATTCAGCCTTCATTGTATAAACAGAAGCCAGCAGAACAAACTTTACCAAAATCAAATCCTCAGTGTCTTTTGGTCTTTCTCTAGATGCTCTCGCTGCTCTGGGGCCACTGATGATGAAGAGACCACAGCAGCATCTGGTCCTGATGAGACAGTGAGAGCTGGAGTGATGGAGCATCTCATCCATTTATCTGGACCATTTCCGGATGCTGCAGTGGACTTCTCCATCCTCAGTGCACACACCAGTCTGCAGACATTTTCATGACCTACACAAATACAAACACACACACAATTCAAAAAGTCATTACTTTATTCTTTTGTTTCAGGTATTTCCTTTTTTTCCTTGCAGGTCCTGCTCCACCACAAAAAAATCTGCAGCAAATGCACAGAAATCAACAATAAGAAAAGTGCTGTTATAACTCTTTGAAATTACACTAATTAAAATGTTTCATTTATTTTTGTAGTGTACTTACACAAATCCTTTGATGGCAGCATTCCTTCATCATTCACTCTACATTAGATAAACATAATCTGTTCCTGTAACATCCAGACAAGAGTCAGTCTCCTCTGTGATTTATCTGTGATATACTGCATCTGCATGTTGAGTTAGTAAATGATGTAACTCGCTTTTTAACCAACACAAATGTTCCTAAAATTATCAATATTGCAAATGGACAAATAAAATAGATAACCTGTGTTTAGTTACTGTATGTAGATTTGTTTGATTACATGACTTACACTCATCTAAAGCAGTGTTGACAACAATGAGTGAACTCAGATGCCTGTTTCATGTCTGTTAAATCTGCTCACCTGCAATACTTATTAAAGACTATCCTGTCAGATGAAATATATTTAGTAAGAGTTCTCAAGATGTATATATGGTTCATGTAAATCCACTTTTGAGTCATGTACTTAATGGAGCTCCCCTGTTACTTATTCATTATAAAAATTTAATAGATTATTAACTCCAAAATCAATACCACTGTATGAAAATAACTTGAGCTCTTAAATTTAAATAATTATTTCATGAAAAAATATATTCTAACCATTGTAACTCACAGCCATAGACAGTAAAAGAAATGGACACAGCGACCCCATTGGAACTCAATTGAGACAAGTGAAGGCCATTTTTAGCGATTGTTTCTGACACGCAGACTCAAACTAAGCTTGATGACATCAGCAACCTGTCTGACAGATGTAAATCTTCTGGTCCAGTGCAACTTATATGTTTTTTTTTCCTCATCATGACGTATTTTTGGGATGATGCGACTACTCAGGTGCGACTTATAGTCCGAAAAATACGGTACCTAAAATAATAAACACGTTTGGAGAAACTGTATTTGAAGAGTAGGCTAGTGTCACTTTTATGAAAAGTGTGGGGCTTATGATGACCTGTAGCCATAGCCAGCCACGAGGGGTCTCACTTTGACTGAATGTTATGTCCTCACGATAGACTATCACTCATCATGTCATCACTCTCTGTCATGTTCGGATGCTTAAACGGCCGCAAGAGCCTATTTCCCCGCCCGCCCCTGACCAGGTACGGTAACTATTGACGCTACTGTCGTTCAAAATGTCCAACTAATGGGTGTTAGTCGAGAGCATAGGCTCTTGCTGGCATTTAAGCATTCATAAAAGTGACACTAGCCCAGGGTGCGATTTGCCGAGGGGGGGGGGGGGGGGGATGGGGTGCGTGGGATTTCCCCCTTTCTGGTCAATGTATCCCTGCCTCTGCTTATTATTTTTTTATCTCAAAGTGATCAGTGCTACTACACAAGTTTTGTGATCCGTCTTGCCACTAATCATGGATCCGTGGTTTGATTAAAGTCAATTTTATTTTAAAATGCGCTTTGGCTGGCTCTGTATTCACCACTCTGCAGGCTTGCTCAATGTCCCGCCCACGGCGCTATCCGATTGGTTACACCTCAAGAGTAATAGCCTATCAACACTTGCGAAACGGTTGAAGCCGGTCCGCTGGGCAGTGTTGCCAACTTGGCCACTTTGTTGCTAGATTTAGCGATTTTTTTTCCAAACAAGCGACTAGCGACAAATCTAGCCACTTTTTGGACAATCATTATTTCTCTGAGACTCTCTGGTGCTGCCAAATGATAAATGATATTCTGTTGCTTCTAAGTCTATTTTACAAGCAAGTATATCCGACATCAGTCACAGCACAACCACTGACTTTATTGTATGTGTATTTAATTTCATTCGTGCAGATTAATGTTTGAGAGCTGGTTATGTAGTCTTAATGGACCGCGTTTCAGTCATTATACTATATATTATATTATATAATATTCATTTCGTTGTCTGACAACAGAAACATTAAAATAAAGTAATAAAAACAGTTTTATTGAGAATTAAATTAAATGGCTGAATTAAATGCAGTATGTGAGCATAGGGAGGCAATATAGTAATACGACGCACTTCTGTCATAAATATGCTAATTAGCGCAAGATGTCACGAATTAAAATGTTTCAAAACATCCCCTCATCTGTTTTTTTCACAAATCGCAACCTGCACTAGCCTACTCTTCAAATACAGTTTCTCCGAACGTGTTTATTATTTTAGGTAGTCATTATCACGATAATCCATGTCCAAGAGTCAATTTTCTCGGATGAGATGGTTTTTATTCGTTACTTATTTGTCACGATGCTATAAACACACACTGACCTGATCGAGCTTTTATTTTGGCACTGTAATAATAAAAACTCCATAATCATCGGGAAGAAGGAGGCGGGTAAGCGGCGGACAATCAAAATGAAACTTTAATAATCAACATAAACACAAAACAGCGCTTCAGCCCCTCGCAGACGACTGATGCGCACAAATAAAAACCAAAACATAAAATAAAATAAAGCCCAGGCCTGGTCCTCTCTCGTCCTTCACTGTCGTCGCTCCAGTTTTATATCCTTACATTTACATTTACATTTAGCTGACGCTTTTATCCAAAGCGACTTACAATTGCTATATATGTCAGAGGTCGCACGCCTCTGGAGCAACTAGGGGTTAAGTGTCTTGCTCAGGGACACATTGGTGTCTCACAGTGGATTCAAACCCGGGTCTCTCACACCAAAGACGCATGTCTTATCCACTGCGCCAACACCACCCCACATATCCTTCCATCTCCTCCGTGGGACTTGAGACTGGTGGTGGGTCGCAGGTGTCGCTCATTTCCCAATCACTCCACCAGCCTCGCTCGTTCCCACATCCCTCGGCCCCGCCCCACTCGTCACAGGCACTTCCGGCATTTTGAATTAGCATATTAGCTAAATATTTAGTTTTAACCGAAACATTTAGATTCAACATTTAGATTTAGATTTAACATTTAGATTTAACATTTAGATTTAGATTTAGATTTAGATTGAACATTTAGATTGAACATTTAGATTTAGATTTAACATTTAGATTTTACATTTAGATTTAGATTTAACATTTAGATTTTACATTTAGATTTATACTTAACATTTAGATTGAACATTTAGATTTAGATTGAACATTTAGATTTAGATTTAACATTTAGATTTTACATTTAGATTTAAATTTAACATTTAGATTTAGATTTAACATTTAGATTTTACATTTAGATTTAGATTTAACATTTAGATTTTACATTTAGATTTAGATGTAACATTTAGATTGAACATTTTGATTTAGATTTAACATTTAGATTTTACATTTAGATTTAGATTTAACATTTAGATTTAGATTTAACATTTAGATTTTACATTTAGATTTAGATTTAACATTTAGATTGAACATTTAGATTTAGATTTAACATTTAGATTTTACATTTAGATTTAGATTTAACATTTAGATTTAACATTTAAATTTAACATTTAGATTTAGATTTAACATTTAGATTTGACATTTAGATTTAACATTTAGATTTAGATTTAACATTTAGATTTAACATTTAAATTTAACATTTAGATTTAACATTTAGCTTTTACATTTAGATTTAGATTTAACATTTAGATTTAGATTTAACATTTAGATTTAACATTTAGATTGAACATTTAGATTTAGATTTAACATTTAGATTTGACATTTAGATTTAGATTTAACATTTAGATTTTACATTAAGATTTAGATTTAACATTTAGATTTAACATTTAGATTTTACATTTAGATTTAGATTTAACATTTAGATTTTACATTTAGATTTAGATTTAGATTTAACATTTAGATTTTACATTTAGATTTAGATTTAGATTTAACATTTAGATTTTACATTTAGATTTAGATTTAGATTTTACATTTAGATTGAACATTTAGATTTAGATTTAACATTTAGATTTAGATTTAACATTTAGATTTAACATTTAAATTTAACATTTAGATTTAGATTTAACATTTAGATTTGACATTTAGATTTAGATTTAACATTTAGATTTAGATTTAACATTTAGATTTAACATTTAAATTTAACATTTAGATTTTACATTTAGATTTTACATTTAGATTTAGATTTAACATTTAGATTTAGATTTAACATTTAGATTTAACATTTAGATTGAACATTTAGATTGAACATTTAGATTTAGATTTAACATTTAGATTTGACATTTAGATTTAAATTTAATATTTAGATTTAACATTTAGATTTAACATTTAAATTTAACATTTAGATTTAGATTTAACATTTAGATTTGACATTTAGATTTGACATTTAGATTTAGATTTAACATTTAGATTTAACATTTAGATTTAGATTTAACATTTAGATTTAGATTTAACATTTAGATTTAACATTTAAATTTAACATTTAGATTTAGATTTAACATTTAGATTTGACATTTATATTTGACATTTAGATTTAGATTTATATTTAACATTTATATTTAACATTTAGATTTGACATTTATATTTGACATTTAGATTTAGATTTATATTTAACATTTTTATTTAACATTTAGATTTAAATTTATATTTAACATTTAGATTTATATTTAACATTTAGATTTTACATTTACATTTAGATGTAACATTTAGATTTAGGTGTAACATTTAATATTTATATTTAACTATTTAAAATATCTCTAAGTTGACAAATATTGTTGTAAATGTGCTAAAAAGTGACCGTCAAAAATTCATACCAGTTTTTTAAACATTGTTTGAAGCTAAATGTGACAAAATGTTGCTGTTATTTTCAGCGTGAGCGGCTTTACAAAGGGTGCCCTATAGCGTCTCGTCTTCAAACCAAAAGCAGATAATAGTCCTGCAGGGGCTGGCGCTCTCTCTGGCAGCGGCAGGTCGCAGCGCAACTTCCGGTGGCAGCTGCAACCAGTCATTTCTGTTTTATTTTTAAATAAAATATTTGATGATGCATATTATATACCAGCAAGCATATGGGATCAGAATAAGAACTAGTTGCATTCTTATTACTATATTAGCTGTTTATTAGTACTCATAAAGCACATACTAATGCCTTAGTATGTGTGACCATATTCTACATCTTGCCCTATACCTGAACAGTAGGCTAATAAATAGATTAATAATTTAGTGAGGTAAAAGTCAAAAGTTAGTTAATATTGAGAATTCGATCCAAAAAAGTGTGACCATATGTACAGGTGCATCTCAGTAAATTAGAATGTTGTGGAAACAGAGGCGTCGTGCCCATTCGAAGTGAGGGGGCACGTGCCCCCTCAGATTTCTGAGCCAAGTGGATTTTAAATGCAGCTTCCAAACGAAAAAAAAAATGCAGAATAATATTTTTTATATATTTGATACAATCACAGCGGTGTGATTAGATCGTTCAGTGCACAGCATCAGCTGCTAAATTCAAATCTGCGTTCGCTGGCTGGCGCTGAGCCAGAGACAGACGCGTTCGTACAACGCTTCATGATAACCAATCAGAAACTATTCTGTTGCGCTTATGGATGCAATGGCCAATCAGAGACGTCCAGAAGAGTCATCACTGAAACGCGGTGTTTTGTTCACTTGCTCGCTGACTGAATTATTTAGTGAATTCTCTCATCAGAAACAACAAAAAGTGCAGATGTGTGTACGGATGTAAGTAAGATATTCGTTTCATAATGTAAAGTGCTTCAGTGATTTTAATGGGAGTTTTTGAGAGTGCCTGAACTCTGGCTAGACTGAATGCAAATGTTTTTTGATAATGTTCTTTACTCTCTGTAAAATGAAAGTGTTAAAATAAGTATTTTACAATATTGTTATTAAAATTTACATTAAATGCAAATTCAGTCGTATTAAAAATATTTTATGGCATGATATGGCACTTAAGTAAAAAGTCAGGTTTTTATGTGTAGTTAATAGATTACACTACATTTCCATATATTGATCAAATAACAATCTATAAAGGTGCAAAACGAGTTTACCTACACATATTTGAGAAACGAGATATGTCCTGATATATTAAGCATGTTTGGAATTGTTTTGAATAAAAAGGAAAAAAAATAAAAAAAATAAGCCTATATCAGTCATACAGTGCTCTCGTAGAATGATTTATACCCCCGAACCCCCCCCCCCCCCCCCAAATTCAGTGCACACAGACTGAAATAGTTTAAGTTTTTGGTTCTTTTAATTGTGATGATTTTGGCTCAGAATTAACAAAAACATTGGTCCATTTTGTTTTTTGGAAACCAAAGTCACTGCACTCGTTTACCAAGAGATTTTGGAGCACTTCATGCTTCCTTCTGCTGACCAGCTTTCTGAAGATGCTGATTTCATTTTCCAGCAGGATTTGGCACCTGCCCATACTGACAAAAGCACCAAGTTGGTTAGGTGACCATGGTGTTGGTGTACTTGACTGGCCAGCAAACTCACCAGACCTAAACCCCATAGAGAATCTATTGTCAAGAGGAAAATGAGAAACAAGAGACCAAACAATGCAGATGAGCTGAAGGACACTGTCAAAGAAACCTGGGCTTCCATACCACCTTAGCAGTGCCACAAACTGATCAACTCCATGTCACGCCGAATTATTAAAGCAAAAGGAGCTCCTAGTGAGTAAATGAACAGTAAATGAACATACTTTCCAGAAGGCCAACAATTCACTAAAAAAATTATTTATTTTTTATTATTGGTCTAATAAAGTATTTGTTGCGATAGTGAATTGGTGGATTTTTGTTAAATGTGAGCCAAAATCATCAAGATTAAAAGAACCAAAGACTATACTTCAGTCTGTGTGCACTGAATTTATTTAATAAACAAGTTTTGTTGCAAACAATTTTTACTGTTGTTTTATAATGAAAATCAGTATACAGGTGCATCTCAATAAATTTGAATGTCGTGGAAAAGTTCGTTTATTTCAATTCAACTCAAATTGTGAAACTTATGAAAATTACACATGGTTTTGCAACAAATAAAAAAGGTTATTACAGTTAAAATATTTTGCTACACTCACTATAGTTTAAGCATGCTATTTGTAGTAAAACTGTAGTTATACAAATTGTAATAAAAAACATTTCATTTTTCGGTGATCTCACATTTGCCTATTTTCATTTAAATTCTATACTTAATTGAACTGCCCAGTTTCCATTTATCACTTTATTAATTTGTATGCATGAAATGAATGTAAAATAATCTGCCAAAATTTACATAACATCAAAGCTGCAAGGATCATATTTTAAGATGAATAAATATATGCTATTTCTTTGATGTATGGCTTCTGCCATCAGTCGTTGCATGCCATCAGTCAAGGCAAGGGAGGTATGTGTCTCTTTAGAGAAAAAAAAATGGATGAGAAAGTTATCGATATTACAAAAATATACAAAATGTGACATTGAAAAGTGTAAAAGTTTTTATAAAGTACCGGTAATAGCTATGTACTATGTCTATACTATATACTATGTCTATTTTTGAAGCAATTGATAGCAAAATTCTGGAAGACAAAGTGCAGCACCTAAAATCGTCAACCTGCTATCTTGACACACTTCCCACTTTTTAAAAAGTGTGCTTAACTGCTTAGAAGCAGATCTCATAGAAGTGGTGAATGCCTCACTTCTTTCTGGGACATTTCCAAACTCCTTAAAAACTGCAGTTGTTAAGCCCCTCCTGAAAAAGAGCAATCTTGATAACACCATTTTGAGCAATTTTAGACCAATATCTAATCTTCCTTTTATAGGCAAAATTATAGAAAAGGTAGTTTTTAATCAGCTGAACAAATATTTAAACTCAAATGGATACCTGGACAATTTTCAATCTGGTTTTCGACCACATCACAGCACAGAGACAGCACTCATTAAGTGTCATGATATTCGCTTAAATTGTGACTCTAGAAAAACATCGGTGCTGGTATTGCTAGATCTCAGTGCTGCGTTTGACACTGTTGATCATAACATACTACTAGAGAAACTGGAAAACTGGGTCGGGCTTTCTGGGATGGTACTCAAATGGTTCAGGTCATACTTAGAAGGGAGAGGCTATTATGTGAGTATAGGAGAGCATAAGTCTAAGCGGACGTCCATGACATGTGGAGTCCCACAAGGGTCAATTCTTGCACCGCTCTTGTTTAGCCTGTATATGTTCCCACTAAGTCAAATAATGAGAAATAACCAAATTGCCTATCACAGCTATGCTGATGATACCCAGATTTACCTAGCCTTATCTCCAAATGACTACAGCCCCATTGACTCCCTCTGCCAATGCATTGATGAAATTAATAGTTGGATGTGCAAGAACTTTATTCAGTTAAACAAGGAAAAAACTGAAATCATTGCATTTGGAAACAAAGATGAAGTGTTCAAGGTGAATGCATACCTTAACTCTAGGGATCAAACAACTATCAAGTCAGGAATCTTGGTGTGATTCTGGAGACAGACCTTAATTTCAGTAGTCATGTCAAAGCAGTAATTAAATCAGCATACTATAATTTAAAAAGCATTGCAAGAATTAGATGTTTTGTTTCCAGTCAAGACTTGAAGAAACTGATTCATGCTTTTATCACCAGCAGTGGACTATTGTAATGGTCTTCTCACCGGTCTTCCCATGAAGACCATTAGACAGCTGCAGCTCATCCAGAACGCTGCTGCCAGGATTCTGACTTGAACCAGAAAATCTGAGCATATCACACCAGTCCTCAGGTCCTTACACTGGCTTCCAGTTACATTTAGGATTGATTTTAAAGTACTTTTACTCGTATATAAGTCACTAAATGACCTAGGACCGAAATATATTTCAGATATACTCACTGAATATAAACCTAACAGAGCACTCAGATCATTAGGATCGAGTCAGTTAGAAATACCAAGGGTTCACACAAAACAAGGGGAGTCCCCCTCTAGTTATGCCGCCCGCAGTTGGAATCAGCTTCCAGAAGAGATCAGATGTGCTAAAACACTAGTCACATTTAAATCTAGACTCAAAACCCATCTGTTTAGCTGTGCATTTATTGAATGAGCACTGTGCAATTTCCGAGCTGATTGCACTATATTTTCAATGTTTTTTTATTTTATTTTATGTAAAATTATTCTCTGTTTTAAATTCATTTTAAATAAGTACATTTTTTAATAATTTTAAAAGTTTTAAAATGGCTTGTTTTATTCTTGTTATTATTATTTTTCATTATTATTATACTTTCTTTTATGTAAAGCACTTACCATTGTGTACGAAATGTGCTATAATATAAATAAACTTGCCTTGCCTAGCCCAACAGCGACACACGCTGGTAAAGTTAAAAAGAACAGCTGAACATCAGTTGACAAATAAAATATATTGTTTGTATTGTTTCTGTCTTTTGCTATTATTTTAGAATAAATGTAAAAATACGGAAAAACACTACTTTGATTAGATTATTTTTCTGTTTTTATAAACAGAATATTACATAGTGTAAAAATACAAACTATAGTGTACAAAACTACAGTGTAGTTTTTACCGAGCAAACAGCAGAAACGGAGAGAAGGACCTTGGCAGCTGTCACGAACTCTGGCAGCTACCAGAAACGAAAGTGGCAGCCTCCCCATATAGTGAACTTTGGCGAAATCTGGAGATGCCACCGGAAGTGGCGCTGAACTAGACAATACTTTGATCCAGATCGACTTAAAGTTATCAAACTGCAGTATTTTGCAAATTTATTAATTTTGAAACTATGATCCCTTATCTTCGTATAAACAATTATATAATATTTTTTATTGCATTATCGCTCATTTACTGTAATACTTTATGCATAATCAACATGACAGTAGTTCGGTCTGCAGTGTAACATTGCTCTCTGATTGGCTGACCGTGTTACGGAAGTCGCGAGAAAAAACACCTTCTCGTTCAACATTTAATCATGGCAGACGGACGTACAGCAGCCAGGTAAAACTGTTTTTGTTGTATATTTATTGTTACTCAGTATTCTAATATTTTACATTTGATTCGCAATATGATTCAAGCAGACTGAAAGTGACTGGGCTTTCAGTATCTTGCCCACTCTTGGTAATAACAAATAGATTATTACGCTAATTTACGAAGCGACTGGAGTAACTTAGCCCAACAGCTATTCTGTTACACAACAAAGTCAAGCATTCGCAGTACAAAGTCTTATTGTTGTTCACAGTAACACTGCAGTTTCAAGTGTCTACAATGACGTGAAGGTACGTTTTTCCGAACTTGAAAACCAAAACCAAGTTGACTTTTAAGGGCTGTACAACTTAAAGTTGTCTTGTGTGACAAAATGAAAGTAATTTTATCAATGCTATCTTCTACACATAGTCACCATAATAACATTAATATTGTAATGGCTGGATTGTGTTAAACACGTTTAATGCTCAGAATGGTGTACAATTCTGAATCTTTAATACAGGAATACTATGGAAAGACACTGAAGAAGACATCTGATCTGAAAAGCAATGCCTGTGTCCCGTCTGCCAAGCCTGTTCCTGCATACGTGAGAAAAGTCATAGCTGAGATCCATCCAGATGTTGTTGCAAAGTGAGGATTACTTCGATGAATGTTGTGATGATTTAGATCATACATACACATAGAAGATGTATTTGTGACATAATGAAGTGGGAAGTACTGTAATGGCCTCAATAAGCTCATAAACCATATAAGCTCACTTTTAGTTTCAATCTCAAGATTTACTAAAATTATAATTTATTTCCTTGGTATATTTATGTATTTGGGTGAAAAACAGTTTTTTCACCCAAAAAAAAAGAGAAGGGTCTCACGCTCACCAAGACTGATTTAAAAAAAAAAAAAAATACAATAAAAAAACAGATGTATTATTAAAAATGTTCTAATAGTTTACAATAATTATTTTCCTATATATATATATATATATATATATATATATATATATATATATATATATGTATTCCTGTGGTGCAAGGCTGAGCCATTACTCCAGTCTTCAAGGTTTTTTCAGAAGTCATTTTAATTGCTGAAATCTTACAATTGTAATTTTTTTAATGGAAACCATGGTGCATTTTTTTATGGTTTATTTGATCATTAGAAAGTTCAAATAGAAAGTTTATTTGATAGGGAAATCTTTTTGTAACATTATAAATGTCACTTTTGATGAATTTAATGCATCCTTTGTGAATAAATGTGATAATTCTTTCAAAAGGAAAAGTCTTTATATAAATCTATAAAATATAAATACATAAATTCATTTATACATACATATATTGCTATGAATTAAAGCTCTACCTAAACACCTAATCTATTGGAAATCTGCTCTCACTAATAAGGAATAATCATAAATTAATATTCAGATTTCAGTGGGCTTAAAAGAGTCACTTCCCCTGATGATATACTGCATTTAAAATATAAGATATATCAAATCTAAAAATGTAGCCAGTAATTGATATAAGATTATATGAAAATAAGATTGATATGAATTCATGTTATATAGCTTTATTCTGATGATACTCTGCTGATGATTCAGTACTGACCCCTTGTTGGCAGGTACTATGGCTGTGGTCTGGTGGTCCCTGAGTGTCTGGAGTGCTGCAGCGTGCTTGATCTCGGCTGTGGGAGCGGACGGGACTGCTACATGCTCAGCCAGCTTGTAGGAGAGAAGGGACATGTCACAGGCATCGACATGACTGAAGATCAGGTAAATTCACTTCAGGTTTCAGATTACACTGTAATGCAGGCTTTTGCTACAGGTTCATTTATTAGTACACAGTTAGTAAACCTGTACTTCTGCTTTTCAATAAAAAAGCAAACTGATCATTTAAAAAGCATACCCTTTTAAAATATACAGTTGTATTGTTTGTTTGTTTAAAATATGAGATTAGTCATTAAATATCGTAATTGATAGCACTAATAAATATATATTTTTATGTACTATCCTAAATGCATTTGACATAATGGCAAAAACAGTGCATGTGAACTGCTCAGATGTCTTTGTTTTACAGCTTGAGGTGGCTAGGAAATACATTGATTACCACACACAAAGATTTGGTTATAAAAAGCCAAACGTGAACTTTGTTCAAGGCTACATTGAGGCCTTGGCAGAGTCCGGTCTGGAGGAGAAGTCATATGATATCATCATGTAAGCTTTCACAGTTTCAAAATAGTTGCCTATTTGTGAAGATTATTTGCTGATGCGGAACTGTTAGTTAGCAATTTATCAATTTATTTTAATTTATCGGCAGTCTTTGTTCTTGTTTTTCAAAAGCTCAAACTGTGTGGTGAACCTGTCACCAGATAAAGCCAGTGTCCTGAGGGAGGCTTACCGTGTACTGAAGGTATTTCCAGTTTACGCCGAATTCAGTTGAATTCTTTATTTTTTAAATCTGATTTTTTCCAACCCTGACTCTCAGATGCTATAATAATAGCCTAGAACCTTTAAAATAAACATATTACTTTAAATATTTCAAATATGCATATCTTTTGAATAATGGCTACCTTTTGTACCTTTAGCTCATTAATTAATAAACAACAAAGATGTTGATCTGCTTTGTCATTAGGATGGAGGGGAACTGTACTTTAGTGATGTTTATAGTGATGCTGGAATCCCCGAAGACCTCAAGGCCAACAAAGTGTTATGGGGTAGGAAAGAACATTAAAGCTTTTTGTCCAAATTAGCCTGTTTTCTTTCTTTAAAAAGTCTTAAAGAAAGTTCTTACAATATCCCAATCTGCCTTCTACATATCAAGGCTTTAAAGGGATTTAATTTGGAGCAGAAAGTCTTACATTTATTAAGTCACAGTGTTGCATGTATTGTCGAAAAACGAAATGAAATCTTCCTCAGTTGTTTTTTTCTTTTTTTCCTTAAGCTTATTTTCTTGTAAAACAAAGCAGAAATAAATGGAGATCCATTTTAAGTTTGTATTCTAAAATGTATAATACAACAGCTTATACAACTCATTATGCTGCCTAGACATTTACATTTACAAAAGATGATGCATTGTGTTCTCTTAAATTAATTCCTTAGACTTTCTTCACTTGGTCTTAAACGTAAAATCATAAAACCCGCAGAAACCCTGCTTTCTAAACATTGCAAGTTTAACTTTTCTTGTGTTAGATGTCACTGATTGAGTCTTCTTTGCTTTGTATTGATCAGGTGAATGTCTCAGTGGAGCATTATGGTGGGAAGACCTGATACGACTGGCTGAAGAGGTTGGCTTCTGTAAACCCAGACTGGTTACTGCTAGTAGCATCACTGTGAGCAACAAGGAACTAGAGAAACTGCTTGGTGAGATGCTTGTGTTCAAATATGCCACCTTCTTATAGTAAGTTATGATTTTCAGTTCAAGAACACTCTTCCTCAATGGTCTGGAGGAAATTACTGCTCTTATACCACAGTTACCACATATGTACCACATGTGGGTTTTTGTACCTAAACATTTCTTGTGTGTAGAACTATTGAGTTTTCACCACTGGAAAAAAAAAACATCCAAAGCCTCCGTTGCTAATTTGAAAGTGGTTCAAAGTTTAGAATTGTATTAAAACAAATAAAAAAATTAAAACTGATGCCATGATCATTTGAACACTAAGAGGACCCCCCCCCCTATATTATATACATTTTTAAAAGTAATTTAAAAAAGTCTTAATTGTGTTAGTTCATAGTTTTACTTTGAATTGAATTTGTTTAGGTGACCACAAATTTGTGTCAGCCACATACCGGCTCTTCAAATTACCGAAAGGTTCAGAGAAGAAGTCCTGTCTGGTCATGTACAATGGAGAAATGACAGGTGTGGAGGAAAGCTTCGAGTTTGATGCCCAGTATACCTTTAAGGTGAGTAGATACATCCAGATCTGCTTTACTCCTTCAACAGAGCTCAAAATTAATATAAGGTCCAGCACATTGTCCCCTAATTTATCCAAATAGTTAATATTTTTTAATAAATGAACAGTAATGTCAGAATAACATCCAAATGGCTTAGCTGTATTTGAATCATAACTATACCTTCTGGTCTTTTTTTTATTTTTTTTACTTTGTCCGTTGGTCACATGGTTCTATTAAAATGATCTGCATATGTAATAAATGCTGTGCATGTAATTAAGTTAAACGTGTTACATAAACGCCCTAGCACATACTGCTGTTGAAACGTTTGGGGTCAGTAATATTGTTTTTCTAAGAAAAAGGATGCATTCCATTGATCAGAAGTAATAGTAAAGACATTTATAATGTTAAAATGTTAAAAAAAAAAGTTTCTTTTGAACTTCAACGAATTCTGAAAAAGTGTCATGGTTTACACAAAAATATAAAGCAGCTGAATTGTGACACTTATAACACAATTGTAACACAACATGTAAGACTGAAGTCTGGTGTAATGGCTGCTGAAAATTCAGCTGAATTATAAGAATAAATCACATTTTAAAATGCTTTACAATAGAACTGTTTTTTTTATTATTATTTATTATTTATTTATTATTATTTGGACCAGTAAATGAAGACTTGGTAATCAGAAGAGACTTCTTTCAAAAAAACTGACCCCAAACCTTTAAACCGTTGTGTATGTTGTGAACAAGAATGGTCATGACACTGTAGTCTTTCTCTAGGTAGATAAAGAGACATGGGTGGATGATGATGTGGCCAGCATCTTGAGCAACTCCAGATTTTCTGGAGAATTTTCATTTCGGCATCAGGGGCTGAAAACCTCTGGCTCTGGAGAATGCTGGGCTAAACCCAAGGTAAGTGACTCATTTCCTAGCAGTGTGTTAAACATGCCTCATTTTCTTAGTCTTACTATACCATGCCTTTGCATAATGGTCAAATTGAGTTTTTGTTGCAATTTTATACTAATCAGCTTTCAAAATACCTACTTGCATTTAAAATATTTCTCATTGGACCCACTAAGTTGCTTAAGTCTGATCAGTCACAGACACACAAGGTTATCCAGCTGTAGCAACAAGCTTTGGCCGCAGAGGATTGGCCTTCCTTTCGAACAAAGAATGGCATCTTATCAGTGCTTGTGGTGATTCAGTCCCTTCAAACACAAGGAAGGATTATTTTTAGAATTACTTACAACACCAAAGCACAATTTTAGAAATGCTGACTTATAGTTGTATTCCTTGTTTTGATTTATTCTTGATCTAAAAAGATGCCTGACATGCTTCAGCTGATTTTTACCTTTACACAAAAAGCCTGTAAATATAGTCTCATAGCTATATGTATCAGAGGCATAGAAGTGCTGTACTGTATACTTCAATTCTTTTTTTAACATTATAATATAATAAGGAAGCATTGTATCCCGATTGATGCCGTTTGTGTCGTTTTAGACCAGAGTTTTTCAAACTTTTTGATACCCCAGCCTCACAAAATGTGATGGTCCCAGTTAAATGCAGCTATATATCTTCAAGTATTAAAAATCTTATGTATTATTATGAGAAAAATACGTTATTAAAGTATACTCACAATGTATTTATGGAGATCTGGCTGGCCAAAAAAAGTTACCATCGTATTTTAAATAAGCAAATATTGAAAAGTTAAGGATTGGATGATTATTGTAGTGATTAACTTGTTTCTGATGAGTTATATGTTAAGCAACAATTCTTTTAACCCTAGCTAATGCAGTGCATAGATGTTAAACAACCATACTAAAAGACATACTCATGTAATCCAGGACAACAATGCCAGAATTCACCAGGCTTCATTTACGAAATACTTTTTTTTTTTTTTTTTTTTTACTCCAGCACATCCCAGAAACTTTTTTTTATTTTTATTTTTTTAAATAAAAAGCTACAAGCTGCATCAGTTAGTATCAACATACAACATGCAAAAAAATAAAATAATAATAACATAAATATGGTGAACATCCATAATAAATCAGTGTCAGTAAATACCAAAATGATTTCAGTTAGGAATACTGTACTTTGCACCACTGAGAATCTTCCCCTCTCTCTCTCTCTCTCTCCAGGCAGTGTCAGTCAATCCCTTTGAGCTGCTCCAGCAGTTGGGCAGTGCAAGTGTAGCTCCTTCCACTGGGGAGTGCTGTGGAGACCAGCAATCATGCTGCCAGTAAATCCCAGCTCATTTCAATGCAGTATTCTTTGATCTGGACTCGTTTTTGACACATTTGTTGTTAATTGTGACCGTGATTGTGTATACAATTTAATATAACTCTATACAGTAATATAGAATTACTTATAATTTTGTGATAGGCAACACAAAGAAAAACAAGAAGAAATCAATCAATCTTGTAATGTTTTAAATGCATCTGTAATAATACTGATAAATGTATTTCATTGACCAGTACCTCGTACAGGTCTATATTGTTGCATAATCTAAAGCTTTCACCTGGCAGGTTGAATCTTTATTGTAGTTTCTGTTGTGTTGCCAAGTTAACTGAAAACACAAATGTCTTGAATGTCTTCCCAAAATCTTGAACTTTTGTAATCAAATAAATTTTCCCACTGCTGTAATAAGTGTTTTTTAGCTGACTTCCTGGGTATTACTATCAACTGTAGCATTCAGCTGTGATGTACATTTAAATAAATCATTTAATGATACTGACATGCAAATCATTTTTTATAAAATGTAATCTAGCTCTATCCCTCAAGGGTTCACAACAGGACTTTAGGTGGAAGGGGAACTCCTCTACCCTTTGCTCCAATTCTGGGACAGGTGTTCTTTTCTTCTTTTTCTTTTTTGGAAAAAGAACAGAATTTGAGTTATTTATGGAAACTTCTGCAGAGTAACTAAAAAGTGATTTATTTATTCTGTCTAATTTACTGAATGTGAACTTTCACTGCCTGGCAGTGAAGATTATATGATTGTGAAATTTAATTAACGATCAGTCATCTTTCCCACAGTCTGGACTGATCTCTGATCCCTGATAATGATAAAATGTTCACTATATGGAGATCAGACTCCACGATTATTTTTACATCCTTTCATAGGTTTTGCACGTCTTGCATTTCTTAAGATCCCTCTAATCCCTGCCTTATCTATGTAAGGTACATAGTTACAATATAAGTTGTGTAGTCACAATTAATTTATAGCATTGTTAATTTTTTTAGGATTGACTGGGTTTGTATTCAACTATGAGCACTTTTATGTCTCGGGATGATAATTTTTTTTCTTCTAATTGTTACAATATGTGGAGGTCATGTTAACCTTTTGTCATGCCTTTGTCATATTTTTTGTAATAATTTTTCGTTTTTTAATGTAAAGATTTTGTGTTACTCTTGTCACAGACCCAGACATTCAATGTCAAACTATTAAAATCCAAAATAAATATGTCTTCTTGCATGATTTGTGGTGTAGTGGACTATGCACACGCTTTGGACGTGTGTCCCCGAGATGTTGGGGGTGAGGTTCGTTCTTACCCCTTTCCTTTTATTTGTTTATTTTTTTTTTTTTAGCAAAATAAAATATATGATAGGCCTTTCATTTGCACCACAGAGTGCTATCGGACACATTCAGACACAAGAATTATCCTAAGATGCTTATATACACGTTTAAGACCAATTAAACCAGTGAAACCAGTGAAAAGCGTGATTTCATTTGATTTTCCAGAAGTCCACAGGACGTCCCTACGCTGTTGAAGAAACACTCTATAATCTTTTTAGTTGTTTACTACATTTCGTGAGTGTATATTGGCACTATTTAAAGATGTTGTCAGCATAGAACCCTCCCAAAACACCAAAAACAGTCACGAGGAGTTTGAGGAAACTCCTGTTTGCGCTCATTTGCATTAAGTGCCATTATTTACGGAGCTCATTGGCTGTTCCGGCGGCGCAAGCCCCGCCCCCGCCCAGCTGCGCCTCCGGATTGGCTGCTCCGCTCGCCTGTCACCGAGACATCAGCGGAGGCACGAGTTCGCGCTGCTCTCGCTGGAGTGTGATCAGTTTGAGCCGCGTAGCGGGGCTCAGCGAGACCTGATGCACAAGTCAAGGCGACGCGCAGCGGTGATGAAGCCGGATTGGCTCTGATTTTTAAAAGCCCTTTTATTCAAGAGGCTGTCCATTATTAACATGGCAGAACCGTCGGCTCCAGTACCCCCTCGAAAAATGGCGTCACTTAGCCGGGTCCGAGCCTTAACTCTGATTTTCTTAACTGCAAGCAGTTATTTAATTACTCCCACAAGTGGCAAGGAAGGAGGGGGAGAGGAGACGGTCATCATCGGGCTGAGACTGGAGGACACGGACGACATTTCCTTCATGGACAGGGGCTATCTGCGGGTCAGCGAGAGGTCTCGGGTGAGATTGAGGGTGTACGGGCAAAACATCAACAATGAAACGTGGTCCAAAATCGCCTTCACGGAGCACGAGAGGAGTCGAGTGATTGGCACCATCGACAGATCCTCGGGGGACAACAAGAGTCAGGAGGACACGTCGGGCTTGCACCCCTGTGGCATCAGGACCTCGGATATCCTCATCCTGCCCAACATCATTCTGAACCGTAAGACGTCTGGCATCGTGGAGCTCGAGGTCAAGCCTCTGCGAAAGACTGAGAGGAGCAAAGCGTACTACCTGTGCATCGCCACCTCCACACCTGCCGCGGCGGGCGCGCACGACCCGTGGACGGAGAACACGTGGATCTATCACGATGGAGAGGACACCAGAGTGATCGTGGTGGAGGAGAAGAAGTTCCTGCTCCCTTTCTGGCTCCAGGTCTTCTTCATTTCCATGTTGCTCTGCCTCTCGGGCATGTTCAGCGGCTTGAACCTGGGTCTGATGGCGCTGGATCCCATGGAGCTGCAGATCGTCCAGAACTGCGGGACGGAGAAGGAGAAGAACTACGCCAGGAAGATCGAGCCCGTCAGGAGCCAAGGAAACTACCTGCTTTGCTCGCTTCTTCTGGGGAATGTTCTGGTCAACACCACCTTGACCATCCTGCTGGATGATATCGCCGGTTCTGGATTGATAGCTGTAGTAATGTCCACCATCGGCATCGTCATATTTGGAGAGATTGTGCCTCAAGCGATATGTTCACGACACGGTCTTGCTGTGGGAGCGAATACAATCTTCTTGACCAAATTCTTCATGCTGCTCACTTTCCCCGCGTCCTATCCGGTAAGTAAACTGCTCGACTATCTCCTTGGACAGGAGATTGGCACGGTGTACAACCGAGAGAAGCTCTTGGAGATGTTGAGGGTCACGGATCCTTATAATGACTTGGTGAAAGAGGAGCTGAACATCATTCAGGGCGCACTGGAGCTCAGGACTAAGACCGTGGAAGATGTCATGACCCCGTTGCGCGACTGCTTCATGATCGCCGGCGACGCCTCGCTCGATTTCAACAGCATGAGCGAGATCATGGAGAGCGGCTACACGCGCATCCCAGTGTTCGAGGGCGACAGGTCCAACATCGTGGACCTGCTGTTCGTCAAGGACCTTGCGTTTGTGGATCCCGACGACTGCACTCCGCTGAAGACGATCACCAAGTTCTACAGCCATCCCTTACATTTCGTCTTCAACGACACTAAACTCGACGCGATGCTGGAGGAGTTCAAGAAAGGTGAGAGAGAGGCTGACGATGTTGGTCGCATTGAATGTTTTCTTACTAGGCTATATTAAAGTTTTATTGTTATTTGAAAACGAGACTAGTTATGTATCTTGTCATATTCCAAAGCAATTTCGTGTCTTTTACGCACAGGCTATTACGCACGACTAAAAGAGTTAGATTTCATTCATTGTTACAGACGCAACATTGCTTAAATGCTTAAAAAAATGTCTATTCAGATATCTTAACATTGATTTGGCAGGCAATGTGCGTAGTTCATTCTTTCAATTAAGTTAGGAAAGGTACTCTTTTATTTAGATTTATTGATTAAAATAGTAATGTAATACCCTGAGCACATATATGTCCACCATCGTCATGTTCATCCCTTGTGTTTCTTTAAAATATTCTGTCTTCCCAGTTTTTTATCATCTATAAGGATTCAAATTTCCTAAAATTGAGATTAACGTTTAAATGTTGTCTTAACTTTTGAGGAAAATCAGTGGTGCCAAACATACAGTAGCCTACATTTTGCAGTAATATATAAACATTTGCAATTTGTTGTCATTTGAAATAATGTGAACTTTAGACAGGGTCTAGTTTATCCATTTCAGAGTTTGCTAAATACTTCCTCTCCAGACCCATATTGTTTGCTCCTCCTTAAGTGTTCCTACACTATTTAAAACTATTTGGAGCTTTATTTGACCCTCACTTGCTGCCCCCAGGACCCTGCAAACACATTATAATGTGCCTGAGTGCAGGGAAGTGCTTGCACTAAGTGCGGTATCTTGATGTGCCCTCACATAGCTAAGGGTTAATGCTTGTGGCAGAGGTGAGAATGTAGTGATGCAATGGAAATACACTGCAGGTGTACTCACAGTTGCTAAAGGATGACTCAGGGGGGTTATTAGGTGTAATACTTCATAATGCATGAAATAACATGCCACTTCAGCAGTCTGTATTTTGTGTTATGTATCGCGAGAATCTTGATGCAAACTTTCTAAGTATAGTTGAAAAAGAATTACGAATTTCGAAAATAGTTTTAAAAGGTCATTATTTCGGTGTAAAGAAAATAAGGGAAGCTGCATTTAACAGCATGTTCCACCAAACATAGAACATAAGAGTAGATTTGCAGTTTATGGTGCAAATCAGACTCTAATGTACAGACTAAACGTACATTATAATTTTGCCTTATAAGTAAGTGTAATGACAGCATGCCCACCTCTGCAAGTCTGATGTTTTATTTAAAGTTGAACCAGCTTACAAGTATTATCAAAATTAACTATATTAGTGTATTTGATCATATCATTAAAACATGTAATTTTTTTTTTCTGTTCTGGGAAAAGTCATTCATGATTGCTACAAGAATACTTGGAGATTATAAGAATTTTACCAAGCTTGGCTATGACTGTGACTCTTTTGTTCTTGGCTGCTCTCCAGAGGAAACTCACCATTGGCTGTTGGTTTTCTAATGACTGATTAGGGGAGTGGGCACAAAGTTTCACGTCAATCTGGCCGTTGTTCGAGCACTCTCTCAGTTCAAAGTGCTTTGTATTGTAAGTCAGTGTTAATTAATCTAATGCCTCTTGTGGAGCTGCACAGCCATCCAAAGTAGGAACAAAATCCATCACTCCTGCCAAGCACACCTTCAAACTCTAATTTGTTTCTCTTTGATGTTGCTTTTTGAGTGGCGAAAGTTGCTTTTTCATTATTTCTGCTGGTGACTGAGATGATAACTTTGAAACATGAGGCAGATGATACTCAATTCTGACAGAAGAAAACAGACTCTTGTCTTGTAATGGTCAACTCATTGGGGGTCCAAATGAAAACTGCTTCTGACTGCAATCATGACCTTGAAGGTCAGCCTTAAAATTCCTGGAGCTACAGACTAGTTCCTGTATGATTGAAATAATTAGTGTGTCATAAAGGGACCCCTGCCAAACAGCGGTTTTGTGTTTAATGAGAATGGCATTGTTCATCATCTGGGCTTAACCCAAAGCGGTGTAGTTCAGGAGGAACTTTTTTTCTCTCGTAGCATGCTGCGAGTATATGATGTTTATTTGTAGGCATATTTCTTATTATTTGCTGGAAATTGTGATAAAATATTTAAATAAATTAAAGACTATAATGATGGCCTGCTGGCCCAGGATCAATGTCAGACAGTTAACAAAACTTTCCCTTTTGGACCAGTGCTGCTATTAAAAATATTAACATTACTACCAATTATAAAAATGCCTTAAAAAACAACAACAGTATTTTGGGGTGAGGCCACTATTGGCTCAAGTAGCCAACCTAAAAAAAAAAACAGCCCTGTCTATTGGCAATTCATATATATTTAATGAGGTGGCTAATTTGTATGAATTTGTATGACCTCATTCATATGATTTTCTATGTTTTGTAAAAAATCGTACATATTTTACATGGTGGCAAATTTGTAGATATTCGTACAACCCGAATTCCGGAAAAGTTGGGACGTTTTTTAAATTTTAATAAAATAAAAAGTAAAGGAATTTCAATTCACATGAGCCAATATTTTATTCACAATAGAACATAGATAACTTAGCAAATGTTTAAACTGAGAAATTTTACACTTTTATCCACTTAATTAGCTCATTTAAAATTTAATGCCTGCTACAGGTCTCAAAAAAGTTGGCACGGGGGCAACAAATGGCTAAAAAAGCAAGCAGTTTTGAAAAGATTCAGCTGGGAGAACATCTAGTGATTAATTAAGTTAACTGATATCAGGTCTGTAACATGATTAGCTATAAAAGCTTTGTCTTAGAGAAGCAGAGTCTCTCAGAAGTAAAGATGGGCAGAGGCTCTCCAATCTGTGAAAGACTGCGTAAAAAAATTGTGGAAAACTTTAAAAACAATGTTCCTCAACGTCAAATTGCAAAGGCTTTGCAAATCTCATCATCTACAGTGCATAACATCATCAAAACATTCAGAGAAACTGGAGAAATCTCTGTGCGTAAGGGACAAGGCCGGAGACCTTTATTGGATGCCCGTGGTCTTCGGGCTCTCAGACGACACTGCATCACTCATCGGCATGATTGTGTCAATGACATTACTAAATGGGCCCAGGAATACTTTCAGAAACCACTGTCGGTAAACACAATCCGCCGTGCCATCAGCAGATGCCAACTAAAGCTCTATCATGCAAAAAGGAAGCCATATGTGAACATGGTCCAGAAGCGCCGTCGTGTCCTGTGGGCCAAGGCTAATTTAAAATGGACTATTTCAAAGTGGAATAGTGTTTTATGGTCAGACGAGTCCAAATTTGACATTCTTGTTGGAAATCACGGACGCCGTGTCCTCCGGGCTAAAGAGGAGGGAGACTTTCCAGCATGTTATCAGCGTTCAGTTCAAAAGCCAGCATCTCTGATGGTATGGGGGTGCATAAGTGCATATGGTATGGGCAGCTTGCATGTTTTGGAAGGCTCTGTGAATGCTGAAAGGTATATATAGAGCAACATATGCTTCCCTCCAAACAACGTCTATTTCAGGGAAGGCCTTGTTTATTTCAGCAGGACAATACAAAACCACATATTGCAGCTATAACAACAGCATGGCTTCATCGTAGAAGAGTCCGGGTGCTAACCTGGCCTGCCTGCAGTCCAGATCTTTCACCTATAGAGAACATTTGGCGCATCATTAAACGAAAAATACGTCAAAGACGACCACGAACTCTTCAGCAGCTGGAAATCTATATAAGGCAAGAATGGGACCAAATTCCAACAGCAAAACTCCAGCAACTCATAGCCTCAATGCCCAGATGTCTTCAAACTGTTTTGAAAAGAAAAGGAGATGCTACACCATGGTAAACATGCCCCGTCCCAACTATTTTGAGACCTGTAGCAGAAATCAAAATTGAAATGAGCTCATTTTGTGCATAGAATTGTAAACTTTCTCAGTTTAAACATTTGCCATGTTATCTATGTTCTATTGTGAATAAAATATTGGCTCATGTGATTTGAAAGTCTTTTAGTTTTCATTTTATTAAAATTTAAAAAACGTCCCAACTTTTCCGGAATTCGGGTTGTACAAATGATCACCTAACCCCAACCCTAAACCTATCCCTCACAGAAATCATGCAAAATCGTATGAGTGAGGCTGTACGAATTCATGCTAAATTAGCCACCTTGTAAAATACATACGGATCGGTTATGAGATAGCACTGAAAAATGTGTTTTGTTATATTACTTAGAAAGACTTTTTGTCTTAGGGTAACAACTGACTCCCATCGGATTTCACAGCTAAAAAAATTACATTCTGAAAAACACTAAACAGGGAAAGAGGAAAATATTTACTGTAACCAGTCCAACACTAAAATATATAATACATGAGAACTTATAAAAATGTAAGAATCGAAGTTTATTTGAAATTGAGATTCAGAAAGGAAAGGAAAATTTCACTGTTTCTTCTAGCACTTTTGCCTCATCAGATTCCGCTGCATGGGATGTAGAAAGCATTTTCACTGCAGACATACAGGGCAAAGTACATAAAGTCAATGGTCATGAAATTAGAGCCTAATTCTCCTGAACTCACTAACCCTTCAGTGAGACTTAGTTCAGCGCCAGCATCGTTATCACCCGCTTGAGGCGATCAATCAATCCGTTAATTTATGCACGATATGAAGATCTGTTATTTTCTTGAATCACTTGAATAATGCAGATCTTTCTTAGCTCATCCATGCTCATCTGTATCAGCATCTGTTTTGCAATTATGTTTCTGTCATTACGGCTATCTATAATAAAGACTTCATCTTATTTATGTTGTTCTATATTTAAAATATATCACAAATGTCCAGTACTCCATAAAAAGATAATAATCAGCCTGCATATCACTTATTACAGGGCATATTATCAGTAGTGACATCTATGGATGTCATAATCCACTGTAATTCATTTACAGTACAGTAATTGCTGTGTTTTTGTAACGCAGGGCCACTGAAGGTGGTTGGCTTTCACATGAGTTCTTGCACGTATTGAACCAATCCACCTGCTAATGTAGGCCAATCTATGCTTAATTCAGATTCAACAACCTCCTTTCGTCATGGTTTTACCTGGGGAATTCTTATACACTACACTTGGTCTAGTTAAGGCTGCATTATATATCATAATAGAGGACATCCCTGCTTCTTTTGCTATTATACTTAATTCAAGCAACATCCTCTTGAATGATATCAGATTCATTTTTGTGGCATCCTGCATCTTCACGTTTGATAAGCATCTGATAAGCAATCAACCAGTGATTTCTGCTGAGATGCTGGAGCGTATTCTTGGTAAGACTTGCTTCTGCTTGTAGGGATTATGTTGCGTCATATTGGCGGGAACTGTGCTGGATGCAGTGTGTGAGATCCCCCTTTAAACTCTCTATAGTTTCACACTTAGACTCTTAGAGATATACTGTATTACTAGGGGTGTAACAATATGGATTGCAATATATATTGCAATACAGAATATGTGTCATGGTAAGCAACAAAACATAGTGTGCACAGTTCACCCTAGAGTTTTAAGGCAGTTTTAATTCAGCGTAAAATATGGTAGTGGCACATCAAATACAATAAACTCAAAAAGTCACACATTTGAGCTTTCATGTGTATCAGTTATCATCAATAAATTAAATTAAATTACATTTTTAAATATGTGTTGTCAGGGACAGTGCAAGCATTCGTGTCTA
Organism: Carassius carassius; assembly: GCF_963082965.1. NCBI lineage: Eukaryota > Metazoa > Chordata > Actinopteri > Cypriniformes > Cyprinidae > Carassius > Carassius carassius. The sequence continues at coordinate 21,917,764 of NC_081761.1, forward strand.
ATGTAATTCTGTATATTTATCTAAGCAGAATAATTCATCTTTCTATTCTGGTGTCATCATTACCCTGTGCATTAGAGAACAGACCAAATTCACCTCGCTGTAATACAAAAATTAGCATTTAATGAACATAAATTTTTGTTAATAATAAAAAAAAAACAAAAAAAAACATTCTAAATATATTTTGGTTTAACGACGTGAAAAACGGTCAACGTGCCCTACGCATGGACTACAATGGTTGTCCCTATTCTCTAATGAGTAATGGGTGTGTTTTTTCGACATAACCTGCAATAAAACAATCAGAGCCTCATCTCCTATTCCCCTGAAGAGCCAGTTGCACTTACGTTATGGTGGGTTTGCTGTTTATTTAATTTGCAAGATCAAAGACTAAACACATCTCCAGAGAGGAAACGGAGCTGCTCATCCACAAGCAAATAGATAGCCTGATTCATACATCAATGACTGTCCATGATGACATGTAGGTATTTTTACAGTGCAGTTTTAAAATAATGATTTCATTTATTAAGGGAAATAAATTGAATTCATCATTTACAAACTGCATTTTGTATTTACTTGCATTGTCTATGTGTAATATTAAAATTAGTTTGATGATCTAAATCTTTGTTTGACGATCTGAGTGTGACAAATATGCAAAAAAAAAAAACATTAAAATAATAAAAAAACAGGAATGGGGCAAAAACCTTTTCACAACACTAAATTGATGTAGCCTACACAATAATAGTCTTTTACAGTGCAATCCTTTAATTTTTTTTATATTTGACACATTTGTGTGCTGCTACACATCCCTGTGTGTGTAGTAAGCAGAGTTTACGCGCGTTGTGGACCGGCCTATAGGCGCATATTATTAACGCGCCTTTGACTTTAGACCAGGTTTTAGTTGGTCAATGTGTTTCTTTGCACACAAAAGTACTCTCTTAGCTTCATTAATTACGGTTGAACACCTGATGTCACATGCACTGTTTTAACAATGTTGTTACTAACTTTCTGGGCCTTGAATGTTGTAGTCACGTTGCTGTCTATGCAGGGTCAGAAAGCTCTTGAATTTCATCAATAATATCTTAATTTGTGTTCCGATAATGAACAAAGGTCTTACAGGGTTGGAACGACATGAGGGTGAGTAATTAATGACAGAATTTCCATTTTTGGGTAATATCCCTTTAAAGCACCCTTTATGTCATTTGTAGCTTTGATTTATCTTATTTTTACCATAATGTGTGAATTGCTTGTTTATATGCATTTTTAATAACTGTAAGATTTGCTTTTTTTTAAGATAAACTGTTAAAAAACATGTTACATCAATAAAAACTTAATAACATTAGTGTGAAATTAAAATATGTTATATTAAAATATAAAATATGATTTTATTCATATTTGTCAAAAGAAGTCAATCAGCCACACACCACATTATAGGTGTGTGTGTGTGTGTGTGTTTGTAAGTGTAATATATGTATGCGTATTGCATGTTTAACAGGTTTTGATTGCTAAATTCATATAATATGAGTGCTAGAATTAAATAAGAAAAAACTGAAGTGCTGTCATGATGCATTATTTTGATTTTGTCAGGCTATCGGCAGTAGTAGTCTGTTCTGTCAGGGTTAAATGTTAGTGAGCATTGACTCCATTGTCATTCCATGTGTGCAGCGCAAGCTAAGACGTGGCTTTTCAAATGGCCGACATTCCTCAAATTCTGGTACATGAACATGAAATGGCCTTAAAACCGATTAGTAAAACAACTGAGTAGGACAAGTGCAGCCAGAGTACCTCCACAAAGTCTGTCTGATCTAACATTTCTAGCCTCTACGGTGGCTTGCTCATTTCAGCGAAGACAACAAGCTTATATTGATGTTGCACTCAATGCATCAGTGTTTCGAAAGAATTCTTTATTTAGAAGTTTACTGGCAAAATAATTTCTAATAGAGTTAGTTTAAGTCTTTGTCAAATCAAGCACTGAGTGCTGACTGAGTAATGGTCTTTTATGTTTCCTGACTATTATGCAATCAGATTGTTCTCTGATCCAGACATCTGCTTGTATCCTCACTCATTAATCTGTCTCCGCTTGGAAACTGGAAACCCTTCAGAATCAAACAAACAAACACACAAATGGAAACATGTGCTTTCCAGAAATACTATTTAGAGAGTTTGTGATATTTTGGGAGACAAATTGGACAAACTGTTCAAAGTGATAGGGATTTAGGCAATAAGGATAGATGTTTTGAGATTTTCACCAATTTTATTTTAGTTATCATAAGTCTTTGTGAAGATTGATGGAATATTATGTCACTAATGCAGTATTTATTCTTGGAAAGAAAATTTGGATCCAGCTCACCTTTGTTACTGTAGCTAATTAAAGATCAAGCGAATGCACCATAACACTTCTCTTTCAAGCATTAACTCTCGTTCCTCTGCCTTTCTCCCTTTTTCTTTCTACCATCTACTTCAAAACACATTCAGAGCCGCAGAACCCAATTGGGTTTCAAAACTGCCCCCTGGCATTCCCCAGCCTTCTGTGCCATGCCCCCTCCCCCCATATTGTCCTTTTGCCCGTTTCCCTCAATGTCGTAAATTACCAGCTACACAAACCCTTGCCTAATGCTCTGGCATGGATGTCTTCCAACCATAGGAGCTCTGGGCTGGCATCATTAGATTGCAGTAAGCAGTTCACTCTCTTAGTGAGAGGAAAAACAGCCATGCCAAAACGGGTGCTGCCATGGAGGTTTATAAAATACAGCGCTAGTGTCAGCTAAAGACATGACTTAACTTAAATAACTCACATTAAGCAGTTTATCATGTGAGGCCCAAAAATGTCTTTTGCATTTATTATATTTACAGCCAGTTCATGCATGTTGTCGTAAAGGCTGAGGCAAGATCATGAAAATGGCCCCCAACAATAATTGACAATACTAAAACTCTGTAACCATCTCTACTGGTTTACTAATTTCTACTAGTTAATTGTGTCTACTGCTATATTTCGCCCACCCCTAGTTGAGGCTTAAGAAATTATGCTGCACATTTCATTATAGGGGACAGTGACGGTTACACTTACATTTAGCCTACACTTTTGGTTTAGTTTGTCATGCCACAAGGATGTGTCTAATACAGAATAGACATTTGATGAGCAGTTATCAGTTGTATTATCTATGTTAGATTCTTAAGATAAATCTTTAGTGTCATATATAAAACGTATATGATGATGTGAAGATTAAGGTTGGGAACTGGTCCATTATCAGAACCGATTCCAATTGAAAATAAATAAATGCCTAAACTTAATGATATTCATAATTTTTAGTTCTGTTAACTAGTGTCAACATGCAGACTGAACAGTACTCAGGACAGTGTTTCCTGCTCCATATCTTGGCTTCATTGGCAGTGTCCCTACTGAATGTATACCACCACAGCAACATAACAGTTTTAGTAGAGTTGTGAGCTTGCAGTTCAAACTGAATACGATGTGACAAACAAATGACTCTCAGGAGAAATGACTCAAAAATACTTAATTTCTAACATGAGTTATCTGTTTGTACAGTCGTGGAAATATTGGAAATTGGAAAGGTTGCTTTTATAATAGCAATTTGCATATACTCCAGAATGTTATGAAGAGGAATCAGATGAATTGCATAGTCCTTCTTTGCCATGAAAATGAACTTAATCCCAAAAAAACCTTTCCACTGCATTTCATTGCTGTCATTAAAGGACCTGCTGAGATCATTTCAGTAATCGTTTTGTTAACTCAGGTGAGAATGTTGACGAGCACAAGGCTAGAGATCATTATGTCAGGCTGATTGGGTTAGAATGGCAGACTTGACATGTTAAAAGGAGGGTGATGCTTGAAATCATTGTTCTTCCATTGTTAACCATGGTGACCTGCAAAGAAACACGTGCAGCCATCATTGCGTTGCATAAAAGTGGCTTCACAGGCAAGGATATTGTGGCTACTAAGATTGCACCTAAATCAACAATTTATAGGATCATCAAGAACTTCAAGGAAAGAGGTTAAATTCTTGTAAAGAAGTCTTCAGGGTGTCCAAGAAAGTCCAGCAAGTGCCAGGATCGTCTCCTAAAGAGGATTCAGCTGCGGGATCAGAGTGCCACCAGTGCAGAGCTTGCTCAGGAATGGCAGCAGGCAGGTGTGAGCGCATCTGCACGTACAGTGAGGCGAAGACTTTTGGAAGATGGCCTGGTGTCAAGAAGGGCAGCAAAGAAGCCACTTCTCTCCAAAATAAACACCAGGGACAGATTGATCTTCTGCAGAAAGTTTAGTGAATGGACTCCTGAGGACTGGGGCAAAGTCATATTCTCCGATGAAGCCCCTTTCCGATTGTTTGAGGCATCTGGAAAAAGGCTTGTCCGGAGAAGAAAAGGTGAGCGCTACCATCAGTCCTGTGTCATACCAACAGTAAAGCATCCTGACACCATTCATGTGTGGGGTTGCTTCTCATCCAAGGGAGTGGGCTCACTCACAATTCTGCCCAAAAACACAGCCATGAATAAAGAATGGCACCAAAACACCCTCCAACAGCAACTTCTTCCAACAATCCAACAACAGTTTGGTGAAGAACAATGCATTTTCCAGCACGATGGAGCACCGTGCCATAAGGCAAAAGTGATAACTAAGTGGCTCGGGGACCAGAATGTTGAAATTTTGGGTCCATGGCCTGGAAACTCCCCAAATCTTAATTCCATTGAGAACTTGTGGTCAATCCTCAAGAGGCGGGTGGACGAACAAAAACCCACTAATTCTGACAATCTCCAAGAAGTTATTATGAAAGAATGGGTTGCTATCAGTCAGGATTTGGCCCAGAAGTTAATTGAGAGCATGCCCAGTCGAATTGCAGAGGTCCTGAAAAAGAAGGGCCAACACTGCAAATACTGACTCTTTGATTAAATGTCATGTAATTGTCAATAAAAGCCTTTGAAATGTATGAAGTGCTTGTAATTATATTTCAGTACATCACAGAAACAACTGAAACAAAGATCTAAAAGCAGTTTAGCAGGAAACTTTTTGAAAACTAATATTTATGTAATTCTCAAAACTTTTGGCCACGACTATATACTGAAGTTGCACTTACCATGGTTTTATAAATTTATTGTTGAAGCTGGAGAATTGCTTTTTAGCTGAGGAGTGAAAGGGATCCTATGGAGCTTATAATATGACAAAACTATGTGTGAATTGTTTAAATTTGAATTATTGACAAGTGTCATTTAACAAAACTGAATTTTATGTGGCATTCAACATAGTTCTTGTGAATTAGATTTTTTTTACTTGAATATTAAACATTTGAAATGTAACACAATTGATTTATTATGGAAGTTTTATATTCAAACAGTGGATTTTTTGTTCTGTATTGTTAGACTGCAAATATCCAGGTTTTTAAAATACAGCTTCAAGTTTTCAGATGAAGAAGAAATTCAGAACATCAAATTCAGTATTCAAAATTCAATACACATAAATTCAGATCATACAGACTAAGTAGTTCAGAGGTTATCCACAGGGAAGATTAGATGATCTCTGAAAGGTCGAACGAAGCATTTATAGTGACCGGAGTGGACATGTTCGGTTCACTTAGGCTAGTTTTGTCGTGGCCACAACATATTAACTCATGAAAGCGTGATAATATGTCGTGGCCACGAGATCATTTTGTCGAGATAATCGTATGGAGATGATGACATCCTTGAATAGCCATGCGGCTGCTGCTTTCTCTCGTAGTGGTTTGTGCGGTCTCGGGGCAGAGATTGCCATAGTAAATACAGCGTATAGCACTAGTCAGCTGCTGAATTTAAGGGGAATGTCATTTCGAAATTTCTGTGGTCTAATGTGAGATTGTTGTTCATGTTCTTGTTCATGATGAAAATGTATTTTATAGCATTAACAAGATGACCCATTGAATAAATTTTGGGAGCGATGACTGATTGAATGTATTTTTAATCCAGTGCCTGCATATTAGATTAGTATTGTCCAAATTCAGAGGCCATATGTGGATTAACCGTGTTGTGTATTTTCAATATGAAAATTTACTTTTATATTGATTGAATGGATTTATTACATTTTGAAAAAAACATACAAACAAACAAAAAACATTTCATGCATTTATTGCATTTTTGGGAAAAATAATACAACTTTTAAATAAATGTTTGAAAATCAAAATCTGGATTTGAATTTTTTATGTTATTGTACCCTAAAGATGCAATTTGAAAGTTTGAAACAGAAAATAGTGGTTTTCATCTTGCCACTTTCTTGGTAAAGAAAACACATTTTTACTCCAATTAATCAAAAATAGATTTATAGAGTTTTGGAACCAAACCCTTCAAATATACTAAAATATATTTGAAGGAGTGCTGAAGCCCAACTAAAGATTTACTGAAATATTTGATTTTGCTAAAGTGGAACTAGGCTTATTTCAAGTATACTTCAGGAACACTTTAAATATACATTTAAAGACCACTATTATTCAAATATCATTTAGTGACATTTAAACACATTTTAGGCTTAGGAATAAGAAATGTAGTACTCAAAATATATCAGTAAATATGTTAATATATTTGAAATTTACTTTGTAAATAAATGTTTTTTTTAAATATATTAAATATATTATATTATTAATTATTGGGAACCGCATGGAAGTGAAATGACAATGGATGACACAATTTTATTTTCTCTTGTAGTGTCCATGTCCCTTTAAGAAAAGTAATTTTAAGGGTTTCAAGCACACATGTATGCTCAAACGCTGTACGAGGAGTTGTATCTTTCAGTTATTTTGGAATTTTGTCTGCGTGTAAATGCACCACAGCAAAAGAATAACTCACTTATATATATATATATATATATATATATATATATATGAATATATGAATAACTCAAATATTTCTATTATGGTGTTGTTTATCTGTCATTCCTTTGGTTTCAAATTCATATGTTTTATTCTGTCTCTTATTCTGTGTTTATGGTTTGATTTTAATGTACAGCACTTTAGTCAGTCTTGTGACTATTTTTGAAGTTTTTTAATCCACACATCATATTGTGCTGTTTTTTAAGGTAATCCACACAGTATATTAAATAGAGTTTGCAAATATTATTTGTAGCAACTTCTTGCATCATCTTCATTTACTTTGCCAGTTTTATCTGTACCTTCTTATAGTGCATTATTCCAACAGACTGCCATTAGATAAGTGCTCCAAGGACATCTGTTAGGATGTTGCTTCCTGAATTAGCCTATCCAAAGTCCTGCAAATCCTGGGAATGGACTGAGGGAGTCAAACCCATGGTGATAAAAAGTTAAGGGAGTAGTATTGTTTTTTTTTTTTTTTCTTTTTTCTATGTAATGAAATGCACCTGATAAATCCATCCAGTGTTGTTTGAAAATTTTGCTTTGTTAGTGTTATCTCATCTGTAACAATAGTATGGCATTGCCCCATTGTTAATTTTTGTCGATAAATCTGAACATTTTTGAGTAGAAATGTACTGAGTCAAGCATTATCTAAAATATTTTCTGAAAGAAATTTTCTTGGTTAACAATACCAGGGTGGTGTTTAAAATAGTGTAGAGGTCTCGTGACTGTGTCAGTCTGTGCTAAAAATGGCCCCTTAATGATGCTGAATCTGTAAGCAGCATTAACCTGGAGCTCAGGCTCCAGTAACACAATGCTCACAGACAGTTCACTGTTTTTCATTGTGAACTGATACAAAGATGTTGGTTGGTTTAGTTACAGAGAGAATAAATTAGTCATTTTTAACAAAGGTCCTTGGAGGTCAGTGTAGCAAGTTAACTTACTGTTAGTTTTTTTTAATATATATATCAACAAAGCCACGAGATGAAGTTGCTAAATTAGTTTGTTTTTAAGACCATTTGTATTTTCAGGAAGAAAGGAACAAGTTTAGTGACATGTTATATTTAGAAAGCAGGCTGATTTGCAGCAGTGTTATCTGGAGGTTGTTTTGAGTTCATAGTCACTGTGAGGGGGTTTGTACTGGGTCTTTAAAATGACTCAAAAAAGAATTTATAGTAGACTTGACCTAATTTCTTCAGCATTTCTGGGGTTAAAGAGTTTAAGATTTTTTTTTCCGCTATATTTTTTATAGTTGGATTTGGTTTACAGCTTAGTATGTTACTTAAAGGGGTCATTGGATGTCCATTTTCCACAAGTTGATATGATTCTTTAGGGTCTTAATGAAAAGTCTATAACAGGCTTTGGTTCAAATTTATCAATGGTAGTGTAAAACAACCCCCTTTTTACCTGGCCAAAAACAGCTCTGTTCTCAGCAAGCCGTTTTGTTGCATGTCTCTTTAAAATGCTAATGAGCTTTGCTCAACCCCGCCCCTCTGTTCCGTGGGGTGAAGAGCCATTCTCTGAGAGACTTTTAACTTTAGCCGCATTCTTTGTGAAACTTGCTAATTAGCACAATATTAGGAAAGGTGATTTGCAAAGATTCATAAAAAAAAACAACAACCTTGTACTCACTTCTTCTTGACATGAAGCTGGATTACGAATGTTTCCCGCAAACATATATGTATTTATGTCGATCGGGAGGTGCAGTCCTTCAAAAACAAATGTAATCCACTGCATCTTCAGCAGCTCTGATGTTGGAAGTAAATGACGACTGCTATGTTCATTATTGCATCTAACAACAGAACACCACAATCGCTCAGGAGACATTTTTGTTTCCCCCTGCTCCAGTGTCGAAACAATGGCGGACTGTTTACAGATCACTCAGGGCGGGTCTAAGGTAAAGCGCCAATGTCAATCAACAGTCGGGGGCATAGGCGCCGATACCGTGGGTGCTCCGGGGCTCGAGCACCCACGGAAAATACCGAGCACCCATGGAAAATGAGCACCCACGTGTGCCAGTGCCAGACTGCCAGTAGGCTACATTTATTTAAAATTAAACATTGCAGTTGGCGCTATGAAGCGTCTGCCACTCTGTGATTGGTTATGTTGTTGTCAGTGACAGTGACATAACCAGTCGCATGCATGTTCCATATCCTATCCACCAATCACAGCGTTTCTGAAAACATCCCATCCCCCACTATACAGTGCCGTGTGAGTATGTAATCATTTACTGCTTTCCATAATAACTAATCATTAATCAGACTAAAATGGACAGATTTGTTATAAAAAAAGCCAAACCTATTAATATTGATATATCGACATCCACCACAAGTGCCCTCTCAGATAATAAGCTATGTGCTTTGATCTTGATGTGTTGTCTATGTTATTCGTTCGCTATGAGACCTTGAGTAACAGCTGGTAGTAAAGAGGGAAGAGAACGCAGGTCAGTATATCGCAATATACACTGTACATATTGTATAGACACACTAGGTAAGAAGTGAGCGCCACACATTGTATTTCTGTTTTTGTTAGACAGTTTAGTTAAGGTGCCGGATGCACTGAAGATTTCGGTTTATTTTCTACATTTTGCTTTGGTTAGATTAGGTTTAGATTAAGGATTGTTTTCTTATATTTTGTTCTTTCCTTTGGCGCCGCTTTCGTTCTTTTCCCATTTTATTGTTTGTTTGTTTACATTTTCACCTTGTACATAGCGCACATTATTATTGTTATTTTACTGGATCTAGTGGCTTTGGCTTTTTGTGAATAAACGTCCAATATTTTTTCTCTTTCAAAGTTTTGTCTGTCATGTTCTTCCACCTCATTTCATACCCAGCAGTACGTTAATATGTAAATGTTACGGTACATTCCCTAGACTCCTTAAAGTTCGTAACAGGGTTTAAATGGGAACATTTTTCTGCTCAAGTATAGGCCTATATACGGTTTAAAAGAGGAAAAACTAATGGACACAAAAGTAGCCTACTTTTGGACAGAATACGAGTTCTTTGTTAAATACATAAAATAAAAAAATATTTTTTTAGCCTATATGAATAATGGATTCGAAACCTCAAAGAAAAGCCATGCCACTATCAAAAGAAACCTCGAAACATAAATGAGGTAGACATTCCCAGAAACTCATTATTTTAGTCGCAACAATCGGTTAATGGAAACGCTGTCCTTTCGCAATAGTTTTTTAATCAATATTTACAAAACATTAATTTCCCAAGAAGCTGAACGCATTACTTTTGAATTTGAATTTTATTGAAAGGATAGCCCCTTGAGATGTAACATCTCATTTTCAAGGGGGTCCTAAGAACATGAGCAAAATATACAGCACAAATAATAATAATACAACTACTAATAATAATAATACAACACCAAACCAAACAACTTTACAAACAAAACTACAAAAAACAAGACAAGACAAAACAAATGCTCAACCTGCTTCCCGCACCAACAAATCAGTTGGGATACAGTCTAAACATCATACATCATCAACATAAAGCCGAATAGTAATCGAAAATCATCAAATTTATCTCAAGAAAAAATAATAATAATAAATAAATAAATAAAAAAATAAAAAAATAAATAAAACCAAAAAATATAAATATATATATCAAAAATCAAAAACATGAACAAGTTATTTTAACATAAGAAAATAAAGATAACCTAAAGTGATAAAGGGAGGTAATAGATTTCAAAGAATCAGGAAGATTATTCCAATCAAAAGGGGCTTTATACTGAAATGACCTACGTCCGGCTACACTGAAAATTCTAGGAACAAGAAAAAAAGGATATTGTGTATGCCTAAGTGAGTAAGATGATCTATATGGAATCAAAATTTCACTCAAATAAAAAGGACAAACCAAATAAACACATTTAAAAATAAACAGAAACCAATGGAATTGTCTTCTAGATTTAAGATGCAACCAATTAAGCAAATCATACATATGACAATGATGAGTGCGATATGGACACCTTAACACAAATCTGCACAAAGAATTGTAAACAACATTAAGAGGCTTAAGATGAATATCATGGGTATTTTGATAAACAATATCACCATAATCAATAAGAGGTAATATTAACTGAGAAACAATTCTTTTCCTATCCTGAAATGTAAAACAGTTAATTGAACGATAAAGTGAACGTAGGCAATAATGTATTCTATTAACAATAGAATCTATATGGGGCTTAAAAGAAAGTTCAGAATCAATCCAGAGGCCAAGATATTTAAATGAATCAACATTCATAAGAGATAGGCCATCATCAAAAATAATATTCAAATCAAAAGTGTTGAAATGACAACGTTGCGTCCCAAAAATCATGCAACAAGATTTCCTCTTATTTAACATAAGCATATTGTTATGACACCATTTTTGAACCACATTAAAATCAGATTGCAGAGAGTTCTGGATTTGAAACAGATCAGAGTTAGTGGTATAAATTACAGTGTCGTCAGCATAAAGATGTACAGAACAATTTAAGCATAACTGAGATAAATCATTGATAAAGATAGAGAAAAGCAATGGTCCAAGAGTGGAACCTTGTGGAACACCTTTTTCAACAATTACATAATCTGACTGATAACCCTGGAAAACAACACATTGACGTCTATTATGAAGATAAGCATTAAACCAAACAAGAGCATCTCTACCTAAACCAATAGAATACAATTTGTCAAGAAGAAGATAATGATTGACCATATCAAAAGCCTTAGAAAGATCAATGAAAATGGCACCTGTTGCTCGGCCTTTGTCAAAGGATGAAAACACATCATTTGTGAATTTTAAAAGAGCAGTTGTAGTAGAAAAATTAGGTCTGAAGCCTGACTGTACCGGAGATAGAATATTTAATGAATTAATAAATGAGGATAATTGATTAAAAATTAGTTTCTCAAAAATTTTTGCAATAGAGCAAATAATAGAGATTGGACGATAATTATTGACATCAGATGAGTCTCCGCTTTTGAACAAAGGAGTAACTCTCGCACATTTCCATATAGACGGAACAGAGCAAGTAGACAATGACAAATTAAATAAATCTGCAAGAGGATACATTAATACATGAGCAGCAGATTTAATAAATTTAGCTTCTACACCATCAGGACCAGCACTACTATTTGTTTTTAGATTGCATATAACATAGTAGACATCAACAGGCATAATCTTCTTAAAGGAAAATGAACCGTTTGCAGTAATTGGATTCAAATAAGCATCAGTATAGAAATCAGAACACTGAGAGTCGCAAATTGAGGAAAAATGTTGATTAAAAGCTTGAGAAATAAGTGAAGGGTCAGAAATAGTTTCATTATTAAATGTAATATTTTTAATCAAACTTTTTTCAGATTTATTCAAAAGATTATTCAACTGATTCCAAAACTGTTTAGGGTTATGAAAGTCCTGAGGAAAACGGTCTTTATAATAATTGGCTTTTGCATTCCTTGTTTCCAACTTACATAAATTCCTCAAATATCTATAGTTTTCCCAATCGATGGGATCCCTAGATGACCGGTGTTTAGCCCATGCTTTATCCCTTTGCTTAAAAAGTTTAATAAGATTAGAACTGATCCAAAGTAAATATCTGCCTCTGACTCTAACAGTTTTCATCGGAGCATGTTTATTTATTATATTTGTAACCTCAGAATGAAAAAAATTCAGAGCATCCTCAACAAAAGGAATTAACTGAAACCTATCCCAATTTATATCAATTAGGTCTTGAATAAAATGATCAACGTTCATATTTTTGCACTGTCTCAATCTTATGTATTTAGGTGGAGAACTTGGAGTTTTAATTTTCCAGACACAATATATAATCGAGTGATCACTTAAACAGTCTGACAGTACACCAGATTTAATTATCCTTTCAGGATTAGTAACAAATATCCAATCCAGCAAAGATGAAAAATGAGAATCAACTCTGGTGGGCTCATTAATTAACTGACTCAGATTTATACTACCAAACAAATTTCTATCATTAACAGAGGAACGGTCCAACCAGTTTTTATTAAAGTCACCCAAAATAATCAATTCATTGTGTTTCTCAAGAGAATTAATAGTTGACAGAATACACATCGTAGACTCAGACGGAGCAGAGGGTGGCCTATAAATATTACCAATAGTTAATTTTTTGTTAACATGAAAAGTAACTTTCACAAAAAGACACTCAAAATTAACAGGATCAATGTTCGGAATAACACATTCTGAAACTAAGTTTACAGAAACATAAGTTGCCACCCCACCACCTCTAGAGGCTCTATCAGATCTATACAAAACATAATCGTCAATTTTAATCTCATCATCGGAAATATTGCTATGTAACCATGTTTCTGATAAAGTAATAATAGAAGGTTTATAAAGAAAAACCCAGGCTCTAAAGAGATCAAGTTTTTGAGACAAGACTCCTAATATTAAGGTGAATAACCTTTAAACCTTTAACCAATTCAATTGCACCAATAAAAACAATAATTCAGCCAGTCAACTAATGAATTAAAGAAAAAAGGTAAGAGCGGAGAAAAATTTAACAAATTGAGCAAATACACAAACACTACACATTGACTATATACACATAAACAAACAAACCACATAAAAAAAGGGGGGGGGGAAAGTACATTGAAAATCGAAAAAATAAAGCATAGGCACATGCCCGAGATTCAAACTGCAGCGAGAATATTATGAAAGAAGACCAAACATTTTTAAATTCGAATAAACAAATTATACATAATACATCACACCAAATTTAATTTAATTCCATAGATTTTACCATTCTGTAACGAATAATTAGACCAAATAAATAGTCTATTTTTCTAGAAGAAGAAAAAAGAAAAAAGAGATAAAAGAAAAAGAAAAAAAGAAAAAAAAGTTAGCTACTTACAGAGCAGAGAATAGGCTACAATAATCATGAAGATGAGACGGAGAGATCTCGAAAGAAAGTCTCTGCTTCCTCAGAGCAACGGAATATTTTAGGTTTTCCATGTACCATCACCCTCAACGTACAGGGATACAGCAAAGAGTATTTAATGTCCGCAGCACGGAGTATCTTCTTCACAACATCAAACTGCCGACGCTTCTTGATCAGACCAGCACCACTGCATTAGCGGTTACGTGTCAGTTAAACTTTTCATCTCCAATCCTGTTTGTATTTTTGAGAAGTGACGCTGTTGTGTTTGTTTGTATCGGCCGCTGTCCATTAGCCTAAGGTTCTGAAATGCAATATTTTTTGAATAGCCTAGTCTATTTTTTTTATTTTTTAAATGGCGTGCGCCCTTGAGCACCCACGGAGAAAAACATAAATCGGCGCCTATGGTCGGGGGAGGGGCCTGGGTTTGTGTGACGTCACATAGCCAAGAATCAATGGGGATTTAAAAAGAAAAAAAAAACCACCTTAAACCCCGGGTGGATTTTTATCATTATAAGGTGGTTGTGTACACACACTGCCAAGACACATTGCAGTTCAAACAACAAGTAAAAGTGATTACTCCTCCCGTAGCATTCATTTTTGATTAGTAATCAACAGCACATTAGTTTCAGTGTTTTTTATTAGGTTAGCAGATGCTTTTTTTTTTTGTATAGAACAGCAGTATACCAGTTGGAGGACAGTCCCCATTGGAATGGCCAGAGATTAGGAGACTTGTTCCAGGGTGCATTAATAACAGAGAAACTCTAGTTCCTTAGCTGTGGTTTTTCTGAACGTGCAGATGCTAACGATTTCTGTACTAAAGCTATGTTGAACCTTTCTAATGAATCAGTGTTTATTGTGGCCTGTGATCCCTCAATGCACTGTAAAAAAAGAAAAGCTGACAACTTAAAATTACAAGGTAATTTGCTGCACAGCTTTTTTGAGTTTACTCAACATTTAAACGAATTAGTTCAATTAACCCAATTCACTGAGTAAGGTCACATGTCTCCCAACTTAAGATCTTTTGTTCAGCTGATTGAGTTTTTATAGTTAAAAAACTTTTATGTAATTTCAACTTTTAATGTTATTTTCACTTGACTTAATAAAGTCGGACTAAATAAAACTAAATATTGACTAAATAAAAACGTTCAGTTGACTAAAAATGTTTTTAAACAGCATCACAAGGTAAAAAAAACTACTACATACTTGATATTTTGGTCCAGGTTTTATTTCAAACCAGCAGCAACACATTGGTAACATTAGCCGTACTCATTCTTAAAAAAAGTAATTAAATGAGTAGGCAAAAAAAAAAAAAACACATTCAAAGTGCGATCTCATTCAACCGGTCCTAAATACTTTAAATGTTCTATGTTTAACATTTTAAATTGTTAACAAAACACATGTTACAAAACGAGCAATATAAGTGCAAGTTAAAGGAGTTATTGACTTTTTGGGGCTTTAGCTTATTCACCGTATCAACCACAGTTAGGGTGAGGCTCCTTTGTCTGTTCGGTGTTGGCGCGCTTCATTGCACATGCGCTAATTTCATGGTCGTTACAGTGCGCATGCTCCAACCTCCAAACCAACTTGTATGCTTGTTAACTTGAATTTACAAATTGAATTTACAATCAATTCTAGGTTGGTCCAACGATTGTTGAACCAATGTCTTTTCACTAGTTATGCCAACATTTTTGCATTTCATTGTCCAGTTAACTAAAATATAATCATTAGTCTAACTTTTTGTGAGTTGGATTTTTTACAGTGTGTAAATAGATCTAACTCTGGCAATTTAATGCACCCAGTGTGTGTTATAGCATATCTTGTGGGGAAGAAAGGTGTTGATGATAAAGTAATTTATAAAGATTTATAAAGATAAAGATTTCTAAATAATCTTTAGAAAATCTAGTTTGTAAAGTGTGTAATATATATATATATATATATATATATATATATATATATATATATATATATATATATATATATATATATATATATATATATATATATTGACATTCATTTTAGTTTCATATTTTGAAAAACTTTTCTTTTTAAAATTTTAATTACTAAAGTAAAAACCATCAAGTAAAATATAATTTAATTTCCTTTTACTGTATATTAAGTATATGTGTGTACACATCTATATCATATATTGTATTATTTTAAGGTAAAATTATTTTTTTTAACAAAATCATGATTATTAGTTCATAAATATCATGAATATTTGGGGAGTAGCATCACATGTTATTTTACAGTCTGAACTAACCTTACCTTGTCATAAAACTGATATTTTAAGATTATTATTTAACTAATACTATTTATTGACCTTGACTGACAGTATATATATATATATATATATATATATATATATATATATATATATAAATTTATTTTATTAGGATAAACCCCTTGAGATGCATCATCTCGTTTTCAAGGGGGTCCTAAAATACATCACAACCATCACAAAAGAACAGTAATGAAAATAAACAAAAATACAATTATACAAATTGGACAAACAAATACATACAGAACCTCAAACACGCACACAAAAAAAAACAATACTATTAACCGAAATATACCACACTTTACAACCACTAGATCAAATTGGCAGAAAAACATATAATAATAATGTAATAATTCACATTATGTCAATAATAATAATAACAAAAATAATAATTCACATTATGTCAGCATCATACATTACAAGAGCAGTCAATCACAAAGTAAGAAGACAAGGTACGCTTAAACATTAAACACGCCCAAATGAAGTAATGGATCTAATATCGGAAGGTAAGTTATTCCAATCTATAATGGCTTTAAACATAAAAGCTCTTTTGCCAACTGTCTTCTTGGCACGGGGGACAGAAAACTGAACAGAGTGCCTCAAATGATAATTTGAAATAATAGGAACAAAATACTGTTTTAAATAAGATGGGTAATTGAAATGGATACATTTGAATATTAGTTGAAGCCAGTGCATTTGTCTTCTTATAGGGCCAATTCAGTGCATTATACATTGTGCAATGATGCGTGAGAAAAGGGCATCCAAGGACAAATCTGCACAATCTGTTATAGGCTGTTTTGAGACGGGAAAGGTCAGATTTTACAGAGTTTTGGTAAACAACATCACAGTAGTCAAAAATCGGAAGTATAAGTTGAGAGGCGAGTTTCCGGCACACACTATAAGTGAAGCAGTTACGAGATCAATATAAAACATTAATTCCATAATTGACTTTACATAAGATATGAGCAATATGAATTTTGAAAGAAAGCTCAGAATCTAGCCATACACCAAGATATTTAAATTTATCAACTTGAGGCAGAGGAGTACGGTCAGAACAGGTTATTATACAAGAATTGGTTTCAGATTTGAGTTTTTGTCTGGTACCAAAAATCATGAGATATGTTTTAGTTTTGTTGAGCAGTAATTTGTTATGCAAAAGCCAATCTTGTAAAATTTTGAAATCATGCTGAAGACACGCTTGAATTTGAGGAAGATCATGTTTAGATGTATATAAAACGGTGTCATCAGCATAAAGTAGAGCACAACAGTTATTAAGAATTGATGGCAAGTTATTAACGTAAATAGAAAAAAGGAGTGGTCCCAAAGTTGAGCCCTGGGGAACACCTCTTTGCTGAGTTAGCAAATTAGATTTATTTCCATGAAGGATAACACATTGTTCCTTTTCAGGAACTCGAGCTGCGTCGAAACACTTTTGGGGAACGTCCCTGACGAGACCGACTCTGAATATCGTGTGCAATCAGTCCATCGGAAAGGCGTGACGTCACGGGCGGGGTGACGTAGCGACCAGGAAGCTATAAAAGCACGTGCCGTGCAGCTGGCTTCAGCTTCGAATCTGTCAGCAAGCGCTCTGTGTGTGCATGTCAAAGTCTGTCCTGTTGGTCCTATTTATTGTTGTCTGTCCCTTAGCCATTAAAAGATCGCTAAAACAGCTCAATATGCCAAAACAAAAGCAAAAGACCTAACATATGAAGGGCGATTCCAAGCCACGTTATAGATTGTGTGTTCCTCCCTGCCCTCGCTACATTACGAGTGGGGATACACACAGTTTGTGCAGGGCTTGCCTGGGATCGAAGCACGCTGAGTCGGCTCTCGAGGGGGCCGACTGCCCGCATTGTGAACGAATGCCAATGCGGACGCTTCGATCCCGCAGGGCTCTCTTCGAGAAGTGAGCCTTCGCAAGCGTTCCTCGCGATGCCGGTTCCGGTTTCGCCGAGGCGAAGCCGCGCCGGCATTTGTTGGGTTTGCAGATCGATCTGCTGGAAGGTATGGAGTCGGGCACGTCCTTATCTCCTACCGTACCCACCAGATCTGCCTGATTCCGGGGTTTGGAAGCCCGAGCTTCGGCTCTTCCCCCCGAGCGTCGGGCTTGACGCTCTGCCTTTCTTTCTCCGAGGAGATTGACACGGAGGGCGTTGGCGAGCTTGTAGTTGCACAAACAAAGTTGCATAAGCACAGTATAAAACAAACAGTGTCATTATACGGGCAGCGGTAGTGAGCAGCTATTTATTCTTTGAGGGGATTAATATTGTTTGTGTGACTAAGCTATTCGCGCGCTGTCGAGGCAACGCGTGTATTACATCATTTTCAGTTTTGATGTGAATTTTTCCATACCCGACCGCGTGTCTGGTTATTTTAACTCCATTTAATAAGCAGGAGTTGGTTCTATCACTTCAATGTGTACTTTATCACAATCTAGACCGTGTTTACTTGTCTGATTGTTTGATTATTTTTAAATTCTGAGGAATATGACTCTGAGAAGTCAATATATCACTATATGTGTACTTTATCACAATCTAGACCGTGTTTACTTGTCTGATTGTTTGATTTCACTAAATTCTGAGGAATTTGGATTGCATTAGATTCTGAGGAATCTAATGACTGTTATCTAACTTCGAGAAGTTCAATATATCACTTCAATGTGTATTGTATCACAATCCAGACCGTATTTACTTGTCTGATTGTTTGATTTCATTAAATTCTGAGGAATATAATGACAGTTATTTGACTCATGAAGTTAGATGTACTGGAGGGACTGCTGGGCGGGAGCAGCCCCCTCCGCGTACAAACAGTCACGACTACAGAGGGCAGCCCCTACTGGGGTAGAGCGGTGTCCACCTCATTACACGGTGCCGTCTCACCTCAGTGCCCTCGGGAGGTGGGTCTGCCAACCCTGCCGGAGTTTCAGGGTGCAGCGGCCTCCAGCGAGCACTACTCAGTTATTTCCGCCCGTGAGCGTAGCGGAGCTGGGATCCTCGCCTCCCCTTCGGGGGCCTCTTACTCCAGAGATCAGTCTCGAGAGACTGATTCCCTTAGTACATTAGCTAGCAGCGTGGAAACTACTGCCAATGTATCTCAATGGGTCCTGCGCACAGTGGAAAGACAATAGTCGGCCTCCTGCAGGCTCTGGTTATGGAACAAAAAGTGAATACTCTTTTTAGGAAGGAGGCCATCGAGGTGGTCCCTCCTCTAGTCAGGGAGTCCGGGTTTTATAGCCGGTATTTCATAGTTCCAAAGAAGGATGGGGAGTTGCGTTCAATCTTAGACTTATGTCATCTAAACCTCTCAGTAATGCCACTGAAGTTCAAAATGCTCACTGTCAAACAGATTGTAGCTCAAATCAGATCCGAGGACTGGTTTGTCACAATAGATCTCAAAGACGCATACTTCCATATCCATCCTTCCACAACACAGGAAGTTTCTGAGGTTCGCTTTCGGGGGCAAAGCTTATCAATATCGAGTACTTCCCTTTGGCCTCGCACTCTCACCCCGCACGTTCACGAAATGTATGGATGCGGCTCTGGTATCCCTCCGTATGCAGGGCATCCGCATTTTAAATTATATCAACGATTGGTTGATCCTAGCTCAATCAGAGCAGATGGCGGCTCGACATCGAGATGTCGTTCTCGCACACATGGGGGAGCTGGGTTTGAGACTAAACGCCAAGAAGAGTGTACTTTCTCCAGTTCAGAGAACCACCTATCTAGGCGTAGTGTGGAATTCGACCACGATGCAGGCACGCTTGTCTCCTGCTCGGATCGAGTCGATCCTCACATCAGTCGAGAGAGTCAAAGAAGGCCAGTCACTCACTGTCAAACAATTCCAGAGATTGTTAGGGCTGATGGCAGCTGCGTCCAACGTGATACCTTTTGGCCTGCTGTACATGAGACCCCTACAGTGGTGGCTCAAGTCCAAGGGCTTTTCCCCGAGGGGAAATCCACTTCGAGTTATCAAGGTCACGCGGCGGTGCCTTCGTGCCTTAGACATGTGGAAGAAACCTTGGTTCTTGAATCAGGGCCCGGTGCTGGGAGTTCCTTGTCGCCGTGTAACGCTAGCGACAGATGCGTCCCTCACCGGTTGGGGTGCGGTCATGAGTGGCCACCCTGCCCGCGGTCTGTGGAGTGGTCGCCATCTGACATGGCACATCAATTGCCTAGAGATACTAGCAGTCTATCGAGCATTGAAATATTTCCTCCCAGACCTGAGAGGTCACCATGTGTTGGTGCGCACCGACAACACATCAGTGGTCTCTTATATCAATCACCAGGGGGGTCTGCGTTCGCGCCCCTTGTACAAGCTGGCACACCAGATCCTTCTGTGGTCCCAGGGCAAACTCCTCTCGATCAGAGCAGTGTATATTCCTGGGAGATTGAATGTGGGAGCAGACATACTGTCGAGACAGGGGCCGAGGCCCGGGGAATGGATGCTTCACCCCGAGGTGGTGAAGCAGATATGGAGAGTATTTGGCACAGCCCAGGTGGACCTCTTTGCGACTCAGGAGACATCGCAATGTCCCCTCTGGTTCTCTCTAGTTCATCCAGCTCCTCTGGGACTGGACGCTATGGTACAGACCTGGCCGAGGCTTCGTCTGTACGCTTTTCCCCCTATCGCTCTGCTCCCGGGAGTTCTGGCGAGAGTACGCCGGGACGGGGCCCGTCTACTACTAGTAGCCCCGTTCTGGCCGGGCCGAGTATGGTTCTCAGATCTAGTCTCGCTCCTTGACGGCTCTCCGTGGGAGATACCGATCAGGACAGACCTACTCTCACAGGCGCAGGGCACGATAATTCACCCTCGCCCGGAGTTGTGGAAGCTGTGGGTGTGGCCCCTGAGGGGGCACAGCTGTTAGCAGCTGATCTCTCAACCGAGGTTGTTGAGACCCTACTCCAATCCAGAGCTCCCTCTACGAGGAAACTGTACACCCTGAAGTGGAAGCTCTTCACTTCATGGTGCAGAGACCGCCAGCTTGACCCAGCAGACTGCCCAGTTGGTACAGTTCTGGAGTTTTTACAAGCCAGGCTCTCTGCGGGGTTATCCCACTCCACCTTAAAGGTTTACGTGGCGGCCATAGCTGCTTTCCATGTCCCTTTCAATGATCAGTCAGTGGGTAGACACCCCCTAGTTACACGTTTCCTCCGCGGTGCGCTGAGGCTGAGACCTCCAGTACGATCCCGTGTTCCCCCCTGGGATTTGGTTGTGGTTTTAGAGGCTCTTTGTAAAGCTCCATTCGAGCCAATACAAGATATCTCAGATAGACATCTGACACTTAAAACTGCCCTGTTACTGGCAATCACCTCACTAAAGAGAGTTGGAGATCTTCAGGCCCTTTCGGTGGCCCCTACTTATTTAGACTTTGCCCCTGGTATGGCCAAAGCATTCTTATACCCTCGAGCGGGTTATGTTCCGAAGGTTCCCTCTGTTACACCACAACCTATCGTACTGCAGGCCTTCTGTCCTCCTCCCTTTCGGGAGCCAGACCAAGAGAAGCTAAACTGTATGTGTCCAGTGCGAGCACTGGACGCATATGTCCACAGAGCTGCCCTGTGGAGAAAATCAGACCAATTGCTTGTTTGCTACGGTCCTTCTAACAAGGGTTCTCCTGCCACCAAGCAGACCCTTAGTCGTTGGATAGTCGAGGCTATCAACGTCTCCTATGAGTCCTCTGGTCTTCCCCCTCCTTTGGGGGCCAAGGCTCACTCTACTCGGGGTATGGCGGCCTCCAAGGCCTTCTCAGCAGGTGTGTCCCTCTTGGACATCTGCAACGCTGCGGGGTGGTCCACGCCCTCCACATTTGTCCGATTTTACGATCTTGACATGCGAGCCATGCTGGGCTCTTCTGTTCTCTCGTCTTAGCTGTGCTCTTTGACTACACACTAGGCAGGGATTTGGAAGTCTGGCAGCGTGGGCACATCGTTCCCCAAAAGCGTTTCGACGCAGCTCGAGTTCCTGAAAAGGAACGTCCCAAGGTTATGTATGTAACCCTAGTTCCTTGAAGGAACGAGACGCTGCGTCGCAGAGCCATACTCCCGGCACCCCTGCCGGCGCTTGCTTCCCTACTCGAAGCTGAAGCCAGCTGCACTGCACGTGCTTTTATAGCTTCCTGGTCACTACGTCACCCCGCCCGTGACGTCACGCCTTTCCGATGGACTGATTGCACACGATATTCAGAGTCGGTCTCGTCAGGGACGTTCCCCAAAAGCGTTTCGACGCAGCGTCTCGTTCCTTCAAGGAACTAGGGTTACATACGTAACCTTGGGACGTTTTCTATTATGGAGGTATGCACCAAACCACAATACAGCATTTTTAGACAGGCCAGTAGCATAGAGCTAATCTAGAAGAAGATAGTGATCAACAAGGTCAAAGGCTTTAGTCAAGTCAATAAATATAGCACCTGTAAGTTCCCCATTATCTGCAGCAGAAAAGACATCATTGGTGAATTTAAGAAGGGCAGTAGATGTAGAGTGGTTAGATCTAAAGCCAGATTGAAGTGGTGATAATATATTGTTTGCACTAAGAAAGTGTGAGAGTTGATTATAAATTAGTTTTTCAAACACTTTAGCAATAGAACATATAATAGATGTGGGTCTGTAATTGTTAAGATCTAGTACATCTCCTCCTTTGTGTATTGGAGTGATGCGAGCGCACTTCCAGATAGCTGGTAACTCACATGAAGACAAAGAGAGGTTGAATAAATCAGTAAGTGGATACATAAGTACGTGGGATGCTAGTTTAATCAACTTATTATCTAAACCATCCAGTCCAGCACCACTGTTCCCTTTTAGTTCATTTATGGCATTCTGCACTTCATCTGGTTGAATTTTTAATAAAAAGAAACTAAAATAAAATAAAATAAAAAGAACTGTGATTGGGCAAAGTATTATTTAAAAAACCAGTACCCAGATCAGATTCGGTTATTAAGGTCGAACAGACGGAAGAGAAATGATGATTGAATGCTTCAGCAATAGATAGAGAGTCATGTAGAATTGAATTTGAAACTCGTATTTGATTAATACAATGTTTTTCTTATGTATTAGTAATAGTTTTAATTTTTTTCCAGAATTGTTACAGTCAGTGATATCATGCTGGCCTTGACACACACCCGATGATATCGTTCTATTTTTCTGCATATTTGTAGCAGCACGTGACTATGATTTAGCAGACAAAAGCAAATATTAATGGGCATAAAGCAGTTTTGATAATTCTTGTGTTTCTGATTACCACTTTTCTACAAGATGATAAATGATTTTTCAATTTATACCATTAAAAAATATCAAATAACAAATTTTATTCGAGTTAAAAACATCTCAACTTTTCAGAATGCCGCCACAGTAAAACGTTCCAAAGTGTGGTTATACTTCACTAGAGTTGATGCAGACAACGCTGGTTGTCATAAGTGCACCACAATTTTTGCATGTAAGGGCGGAAACACAAGCAATCTGTCAAAGCATCTTTCACAAGTGCATTATGTACCGTTAAGCAGTATCGGTAAGAGTAGTAATACCTTTAAAACCTTAACGATACCCATCCCTACTTGTTCTGTGATGTCCCACTGCTCATTTCCATAGTCCCAGTACTTGTCAGAACTAAAATATTTTCTGAGAAGGCTGATCCCTGTCTGAGACAGTGTTCCTGTTGCCTAACGTGACTATTTATGGTGGGAATTACGCTATGGAAAAATATGACTAACTGCATTCCAAAACATCAACTGGAAATGGTGGAAGAGAGCATACAATAAGTCTCAGAAGAGCTGAGGGGGAGCAGTACACGTTCCCATGAAGGGTTGTGGGGCCATCTCACATTTACTCATTACTGCTGACCTATTATCTGTACCAAATTTTACACAATATATGTGTAACTGTCTTTGTGTAATTGTGAGGATGGAGATGACCTTGATGACGACAGTGCTGAAGATAATGATGAATGTAAACTAATGTAACCATGAATGAAGTAAAAATGTCACTTTAGCATGATGTTGCATTAACCTATATTGATTCACTAATCATATTTGTGCATAAGGTTATCTGCTGCTTAATGTACGGTTAGGATAATATTAATTGAAGATTTTACAGTGCTACACAGTGGGACGCAATGGATAAATTGACGGATACCCTAATAAAATACTACACCAGCAAAAATACTTCAAAGTACCTTATAAGTATTACAAGGAAAAAGTACTGCATCTTAAGAAGCTAAATCAGTGAAGATGCATTGTTTTGGCCAATAATAGCCTACCCTAAACAGATTGTGACACAAATGAAGACGTGTCCACATTCAATCATTTCAGTGGGCTTAAACAGCTTGCTCTTTTTTTTAGATTTAGTTCACAAATAACTGACATGTCATGACCTACGTATGGTGTTCATTTACGGTAATCAATACTAAAATTTAGCATTAGTAACTTAATTTTTGTGGAATCAGATGTATGCACATTCAGGCTCTAACAATATCCCAGAGTTGATGAGTCAAGAACAGCTAATATCAGATCAGTCCAATTCACAAAAGAATCGTTCAGTGTTATTGTGAGCCAGTTCATCAAATACATTTAAAAGAATCAGGCTGTGCACAAATTGGACATCATGTATCACGGTGGCAATTTCTTCAGTTCAAAAAACAAAAAACAATATATGATTTTAAGAAATGTAGTGAAGTAAAAAGTACAATATTATGCTTTGGAATGTAGTGAAGTAAACGTTTCCCAAAATAAAAATAGTCTGATGAAGTATACAATACTTGAACAGTGATAAGGTAAAAATACTCCTTTACTGTCCACCACTGTATACAAAGCACACATAATATTATAAAAGCCTGAATATGAACTTGTAATTGAGATATACATTTGAAATGAAGTCTTTGTATTCTTGATTTCACGCTAGACGCCATGTATTAACTCTTTAAAGAAACAAGATATTAGGTTCTGTATTGCATATGTCTGCTGTAACGCTATGTTTTAAATATGTGACTTTAGAATTAAGGTACAGTCACACTTACCATTGTTCTGTGGATTTTCAGGGGCAAAATAGATTTGAAAGTGACTTCTGTGTGAGCAATGCTTCACAAATCCTTACACTATTAACAAGCGACCTTTATGCCCATGGAATTTTGCTAATGTTATGCACCTTCGGAATGTACAATGTAATAAGTGTCAAAACAATATTAAATCTGCTGTATAATTTCTGCAGCAAAAAAATATGTAATTGGTATCCCATGGAATATACAGCATAATGACTTGTGTCTATGTTTTCCTGTCTTCGATTATTTAAACAATAATTCATCCCCTGCAGTGATTTTATGGAAAGCATATCAATCCTCAGAATTCTAAAAATCATAATATCTACAAATCATTATTTAAGTTTCCTTTTATTCAAGCTGTGACTCCACAAACAATGAAGCCAAATTGTAATCTTGGGATAGAAATAATCCCTGCAGAGAACAGATGAGAAGCTAATATCCTTGTTTCCTTGAAGGGGTGAGATATGGTGTACTCAAGGGAACCTGTGAGGGAAAATACATAAAGTAAACATGTTTTTTTCCACTGTGGCCTGAATAAACCCCTCTTTTTGTGCAGAGATTTAATGCTTGAGCACTTATTTATTTAGTCTTGTGGCTTCTACTACCCCTTGACCCTTGGCCTTACGTTCTCTCTTCAAGGGTGATTCATTTCCACTTGCATACAAAGGGTTTACTGATGTTATTAAAACACTGTCTTGTGGAGTTGTTTTCTGTGGTAACACTGGAAACCCTTGCTATCAAGTATCTTCTTTTTGAGATTTACTTGTTTAAGTTTGTCTGACCTTGAATGAGATTTGTAGATTTAGATTATAGTGTTGTGCAGATGGGTTGTTTGGACAAGAATCTAGATCAGACAAGAGGTTATTGGTTGGAATGCACCAAATTTTTGGCAACCGAAATTATTTGGCTGTAAATAGCAAAAAATAAAAAGAATAAGCAGAAGACTGAATAAACTGTATCGAACAATGACGTGAAATAGAGGTGCGCACTAATGCAGTAAACATGTCAGCGGTGTAGAAGCATTTAAACCGTCCAAGAAAGACGCAAAAATAATTACAAGCACCGATAGCGAGAGACTGTTTAGTACTGTAGGGCTGCACAATTAATAGAATTTCTAATCATGATTACAATTATGGATGCTACAATTACGTAATCGTTCAAAGCAGCAATTAATCGTTCAAAGTCCACTTATGTTATTCTGCGTGCTTAAGATGCGTTTTTTTCTTTCTACATGTTATCTTAAGGGTTTTTCCCCATTATTTTAATTAACATTATAATACCATTCATATTTTACATTTTTTTTATAATTTAAAGAAGAAACCAATCCAATGTATAGTTGACATTTGAGGATTAATACTATAGAAAAGCACTAAAAGAGTGTTTTCAGCTTATTTTCATATAAAAATACAACATGCAGTTGCATTCAATGTAAATGTAAATTGTGACAATCGTAATTAATAATCGCAATTACAATTTAAAGGGAATAATCGACAATTATGATTTTTGTCATAATTGTGCAGCCCTAATCGCATGTCTTAGATGAGAAGAGGAAGGGTGGCTGTTGCTGGTTACTGTATGATGATTGAAATTGTGAAATGGCCTTAAACAATAAGTAAATAAATGGCAGAACATTATGTTTTCTAATACACGCATTAATTGAATTTATTCAAATAATGCTGCACGGGCTCACGGCGTGAGGAAAAACAGTTGAACAGTAACGTTTTTCAAAGGCATGTGACAATGTGATACGTGTGACAAACATCTTTCCAAATTCTTAATGAGAATCATTTAGGGTGGTGTTGGCGCAGTGGATAAGACACACGTCTTTGGTGTGAGAGACCCGGATTCGAATCCACTGTGAGACACCAATGTGTCCCTGAGCAAGACACTTAACCCCTAGTTGCTCCAGAGACGTGCGACCTCTGACATATATAGCAATTGTAAGTCGCTTTGGATAAAAGCGTCAGCTAAATGTAAATGTAAATTTATAAATCTGGTGTTGTCAACAAAATCAACAAAAAGAAGCACTGTGGATTCTTCCTGGGGCTTTCCACCAAAATAAAAGCTCCATCAACATTCATAAATGTTAATATTGTAATTTTACTGTTGTTCTATAAAATAAAATAAAATAAAATAAGATAGTAAAACAATAATAATATATTATATAATAATATATATGATAATAATAATTACAACAGCTATGCCTATATTAACACATTTGTTATAACATTCACACATAGTGTTCAAATCTGTAATAGATTGGTATCTGTGGGATCTGAAATATTTTCTAATGGTTTAAAATAAATTTCTTCTGCTCAGTAAGGCTGCATTTATTTGTACTAGTGTTGTTTTTGGTGGCCTGTTTTAATTTTAGTTTTAGTCTAGTCTTTGTGTGAAGCTGTCATTTGAGTTTTTATTAGTTTTAGTCATGTTCATACTCTTTTTAGTCTAGTCTAGTTTTAGTAGATGAAAACTGATAAGATTTAGTCTAGTTTTAGTCTTTTTTTTTTTTTAGTAATGCCAGTCTTCCAGTCAATATAGTACAAGTACCTAGTAGTATAGACAAAACCAAAATTTTATTTTAATCAAACCAATTTCAAACAAGGTTATCCTATTATATTATTGTTACCTTATAGACTCAAGAATACATCCATTCCAGACACGGAAGACTCTCTGGTTTGAATTTACAACATTTATTTTACCAACCAAACATGTTAGAAGTACACACACATACACTTTAATAAAAACAATAAATAAAATAAATAAAAACAAAATCTGCTAATTTTTCTCCCAAAGACAAACCCCGGCTGACCTCCCATCGGTCCCTTTCTCTGTGTGAAGGCTGATTTATCCTTGACGCGTCTGCAAATTCGCTTGTGTGAGCGCAGAAAATATGATTTCATCGCGTTGTTGCCAGAAGTTCGCTTTGAATGTGCCCAAACTCATTTCGCATGGCGGAGTGCACAGCATTTTTTGTAACTTTATGCATAGCTCTGCATCTGAACATGCACGAATTCAGGGCGGTTCTAACCAAACATGCACGTCTGTGCCTGCGTTTGTGTGAAACAGAAGTAGTTTAATGTTAAAGTTTAAAGTTGCTTTTTGCTTTTTTAATTTTATGCTGTTTGCATAGCTTGTCCAAGGCTTCTTACTTGAAGTATGTTTTATTTTTATTGTATAAAATAGAATAAGAATTAATTTAGATATTAATTATACACTATTTGCTTACAGTTGTCTTGTGTTTGATGCGAAATACAGCCAATAGTTTAAAATTGCTCGCAGTCAGTGGATTCAGGCGAATGTATAAATCCCAATTAACTTTGTTGTCGTCTTCTAAATAATGCTGGGAGTGGGGCTTGAGGAAGTGACGTTGCCTGCGTGTGCGCAGTGCGACCTGATGCAGCCCTTGAAGTGAGACACAGGAAACAGAAATACTGAAAATAGTAGTAACGTGACTAAACAAGACGAAATAACTTTATAACATTTTGTTTCGTCTCATTTTGATCAACGAAAATGAAAATACATTTTAGCAGAGTTTTAATTTGTTTAGTTTCTTTTTTATTTTGTCAACAATATTGCATTATAAATTTAATTCTAGTCATCGTCACATGACCAGCATTTACGTTGCATCTCGTCTCGTTTTCTGCACGTGATAAAGGTTTGTTGATGACAATATTTAGCCATAATTTTCGTTGATGAAAGCAACACTAATTTGTACATTAAAATATACATGCCTGATTCAAAAAGGGGTCTCAAACAATAAAAATAAAAAATCTATCTATCTATCTATCTATCTATCTATCTATCTATATATATATATATATATAGGTGCTGGTCATATAATTAGAATATCATCAAAAAGTTGATTTATTTCACTAATTCCATTCAAAAAGTGAAACTTGTATATTATATTCATTCATTACACACAGACTGATATATTTCAAATGTTTATTTCTTTTAATTTTGATGTTTAGAACTGACAACTAAGGAAAATCCCAAATTTAGTATCTCAGAAAATTAGAAAATTTTATTTCTTTTAATTTTGATGTTTAGAACTGACAACTAAGGAAAATCCCAAATTTAGTATCTCAGAAAATTAGAATATTGTGAAAAGGTTCAATATTGAAGACACCTGGTGCCACACTCTAATCAGCTAATTAACTCAAAACACCTGCCAAGCCTTTAAATGGTCTCTCAGTCTAGTTCTGTAGGCTACACAATCATGGGGAAGACTGCTGACTTGACAGTTGTCCAAAAGACGACCATTGACACCTTGCACAAGGAGGACAAGACACAAAAGGTCATTGGAAAAGAGGCTGGCTGTTTACAGAGCTCTGTGTCCAAGCACATTAACAGAGAGGCGAAGGGAAGGAAAATATGTGGTAGAAAAAAGTGTACAAGCAATAGGGATAACCACACTCTGGAGAGGATTGTGAAACAAAACCCATTCAAAAATGTGGGGGAGATTCACAAAGAGTGGACTGCAGCTGGAGTCAGTGCTTCAAGAACCACTTCGCACAGACGTATGCAAGAAATGGGTTTCAGCTGTCGCATTCCTTGTGTCAAGCCACTCTTGAAGAACAGACAGCGTCAGAAGCGTCTCGCTTCAAAAAGGACTGGACTAATGCTGAGTGGTCCAAAGTTATTTTCTTTGATGAAAGTTAATTTTGCATTTCCTTTGGAAATCAGGGTCCCAGAGTCTGGAGGAAGAGAGGATAGGCACACAATCCACGTTGCTTGAGGTGATGGTTTGCGGTGCCATGTCATCTGCTGTTGTTGGTCCACTGTGTTTTCTGAGGTCCAAGGTCAACACAGCCATATACCAGGAAGTTTTAGAGCACTTCATGCTTCCTGCTGCTGACCAACTTTATGGAGATGCAGATTTCATTTCACAGTGCCAAAGCTACCAGTACCTGGTTTAAGTACCATGGTATCCCTGTTCAAAATTGGCCAACAAACTCGCATGACTTTAACCCCATATAAAATCTATTGGGTATTGGGAAGAGGAAGATGCAATATGCCAGATCCAGTAATGCAGAAGATGCTGAAGGCCACTATCAGAGCAGCCTGGGCTCTCATAACACCTAGTTCCACAGACTGATCGACTCCATGCCACGCCGCATTGCTGCAGTAATTCAGGCAAAAGAAGCCCCAACTAAGTTTTGAGTGCTGTACATGCTCGTACTTTTCATTTTTATACTTTTTAGTTGGCCAGGATTTCTAAAAATCCTTTCTTTGTATTGGTCTTAAGTCTTGGTATACGTTCACTTGTTGAATGGAATTAGTGAAATAAATCAACTTTTTGATGATATTCTAATTATATGACCAGCACCTGTATATATATTACTAGCTTAATGAATTTTATAAATTTTAATTAATACATTTTAATTCATTTTAAGTGCTTTGTTAGTATAATATCTGCTGGAATGTTAAAAAATGTTCAGTGTTAAGTAAATATTTTTTAAATGTTTTTTTTCTTTGAAAAGCAAGACAAAACAGTACAAAGTTAAATTCTGGTAATTTATGCAATGGTGTAAAAAAAATGGCAAAATACATGGAAAAAAACAAACAAGATAAACCTTGTTTTGCCCAGTGTTTCATTTTGTTCGGCTTTGGCTTCGGCCAAGAATTTTCCTTTCGGTGCATCCCTAGTTATTGGTCTAACCTATACACAAATGTAATACATGTGTATTAAATTGAACATAATATTTGAAATATATTTTTATATGAAATAAACACATATAAGAAACTGTTTTATATATTAACATATATGTAGTCCATACAAATATGTATGTTTATGTATTTATTGCCTCATATAATACCATACAAATATCATCATATCGATTTTATTAACATATAGAAATTTAATTTACTAAGGGGTTTTATATATGTTATAAACTTGCATCTTCATCTGAGAATGTGCTGTACTTGTGTGAAAAATATATGTTTTTCTATGGGTATATGCCATATGTTAAATTTCTTTTTGGGATAATAAGACAACAAATTTATTTTTAATAATATCATTAATCCAAACTTTGGTGATAAAAAATATAAGATTGCAAACATAAAGCACACTTTTCCCATGCTACATGCTTTATCTGAAGTCACTGTAGAGGCAAAATAAGGAAAAGAAGATACACACACTCAAGTTAATGCCACACTCCTTAAGCAGAGATTTATGCCCAATCATTGTTTGTGTGTTGTCATGGGGTTTGCCACAAGTGCGTCCCAGGCTTCCTAGTATTTCAGCAAATGGCCATCTGCATGTAAACGACCAGCTCTGAGACAGATCAGATCACCCAGCAGTCGCTTTGGTGAGAATATTGCCCAAGTGGAATGGAAACTTCATTTCAGGGCTAATATTAGCCTGGCTCTCTGGAAAATTCCTTCTAAAAGTTCACAAGCTGAGAAAAGGCAAAGAATTTGTTTGGTGTTTTGAATGACGGTATACACAAAAAGAGTTTGCGCTTTTGTCTTTGGGATGTGTATTAAAGCTTCACCCTTGTCCTTCTACAGGCTTTCAGTGTTTATTTAGTTCAAATAAACACCAATTATCAGAAACAGGAGCATGTTCTATTCTTCTTCAAATGTGTTTTTAAAAAAGCACAAGGCTTATGACATGTTGGTCCACTCCAGTGGATATTTCTCACTACTTTTGCTCAAAGACACAATAGACAATGTTTTGGGACTGAACCCAGTTATTCTAGACCTTTAGACCTTCAATATCAAAGACTAAACACTTCAGTGTTTTGGGGAACAGGGTCAGACTTTTGAACTTAGTAAAGAGAGCGTGGCTCTATGCCATAGACACTATGAGACACTATAGCGTGTTAATTGTACGGAGCGTAATAAAATAACTAGTAAGTGTAGGATTTGTTAAGATTTGGTGCAGAAACCACAGGAGGATTGTTGCTGTTGTCAAACATTTCAAACCTGTTTGATTGACCTTCTTCTGTGGAACACAATAAAATACCTCAGCGTTCTGAAAGGAAATTAGGTCCAGTGTTATTTTGTGTTCTGAACAGAAAATAAAGTCATGCAGGTTTGAAATGACATGAAGTGGGTAAGAGTGATTTAGGATAATTTTTATTTTTGAGTACCTTTAACCATACCTTTTAAGCTTGTTTACATTTCGATACAGTTAGAAAACACATTTCACGTGTGTAAATATAAATTTTTTACCCATACACAACTGTTACATATATTCATACAGTATATGAAATATGTTGTCATATGAAGTAAAAATGTGTAATACATTTTGGACATATATATATATATATATACATGTATATCTTGTACATGCATATCCACCCTAAATGGCAATAAATGTGATCCTGGACCACAAAACCAAAGTCATAAGTGTCAATTGTTTTGTTGTTTTTTTTTTATAAATAAGCTTTCTATTGGTGTAAAAATTTTAATCTGGAATCTGAGGGTGCAAAAACTCAAAATATAAAGAAAATGGTTGACATAAGTTGTCAAATTAAGTTCTTACCAAAGTTTTCCTATATTTACAGTAGGACATTAACAAAATATCTTCATGGATCTTCATTCATTATCTTTACTTAATATCCTAATGAATTTTGGCATAAAAGAAAAATCAATAATTTTGACCCATACAGTGTATTTTTGGCTATTGCAAATTATACAAATATATCCCAGCAATTTAAGACTGGTTTTGTGGTCCATGGTCACATATGTCATGTATGACATTCTGTAAGTGTAAATAAATGTATGTTTTAATTTGTAAACAGTTTACATCTTTAAACCAAGAATGATTTGTGTCTAAAAAAAAACATCTAAACAGCTCTATTACTTCCTAGGTAAATCTCACCTGGCAATAGTCCAGCGGGTTAACAACGAAGGAGAAGGCGACCCGTTTTATGAAGTGCTTGGCATTGTCACCCTAGAGGACGTCATTGAAGAAATCATCAAGTCTGAAATCCTGGATGAGACAGACTTATATAGTATGTGCCATGAAAGTCTTGTGTTTTCTTTACAAAGCAGCTTAAATAGTGCACTGTAAAATGAAACGTCTAATGTCATATGAATGAGTTCTACAATAACTCATGTTCATGTTAAACTACTTCACAGTTTCCCCAGTCTCTTGCTATGGCATGGTTTTAAGTAGTGAAATCTCTTTTAGCTTCCATTTAAAAATTTCACTTAACATTACAGAAACTTTTTTAAAGTATCATTGTAAATATACATTTGCAAATATACGACGAAAGGCGTTTTACACAACTTTCTTCCCGTCTTCCCACTTTTCCAACAGCCGACAACAAAACAAAAAAGAAAATCACCCATCGTGAGAGGAAGCAGGATTTCTCGGCTTTCAAGCACATGGACAATGAAATGAAGGTTAAAATATCACCCCAGCTTCTACTGGCTACTCTACGTTTCCTAGCTACAGGCAAGTGTACTGCATTGCTGCTTGATTTACCCCAGTGTGTCCTGTGACTGTAGTATGGTTAGGCTGCTCACAAAGAGGAGGAGCTTGGGCTCTGGGTTTTGGTAAAAGTTGAAAGTGAAAGCCATGTTGTTGATGTTTTTTTTGGTTTGCATTGTAAGGTTTTGCATTTAGAGGGGGGCAGCTTGTTTGGGTTAGCATATAAAAGATTGCCTTTGAGCAAACAGCTAAGAGAAAGAATGAAAAACATCTTTTGACACTGGCAAGAGAGCTTTCTCTTTCACGTTTCGGTTTCATAATGTGTGTTTCTCTAAGAAAGGAAAAAGATTTTGTGTAGAAGCCACAGTAGGATTGCTGTTATGGTTTTCTGCTGTAAAAGGTTATGTTGCTGTACTGCTTTTACAGATATATTTCTTAAAAACCAGGTTGTGGAATCAATTTGATTAAACATGAAATATCATATTAGATATATAACATATGCTACTGTTCAAAAGTTTAGGACTGGTAAGATTTTGTAATGTTTTGGAAAGAAGTCTCTTCTGCTTACCAAGACTGCATTCATACGGTAAAAACAGTTATACTGAAAAATATTATTACAGTTTCAAAGAATCTATCTATCTATCTATCTATCTATCTATCTATCTATCTATCTATCTATCTATCTATCTATCTATCTATCTATCTATCTATCTATCTATCTATCTATCTATCTATCTATCTATCTGTCTGTCTGTCTGTCTGTCTGTCTGTCTGTCTGTCTGTTTGTCTATCATCTACCTACCTACCTACTTGCCTACCTACAATTAAAAAAAAAACAATTATGCAGCAGAACAACTTTTTTCAACATTGACATGTTTTTACTGTATTTTTGATCAAATAAATGCAGGTTTGAAATTCATAGGTGAAAACTTATGAATGGTAATGTACATTCTATTTTTGTAAAACTGCTGATTCTTGCATTCTTGCATTCTTGCCGAATTGTTGACCTCCTACGAGTCATTTCCCTTTGCTTTACTGTCGATCAAGCCACTGTTAAAAGGTCCCAAGGGTGGTTGTGTATAATGGAGACAAAAAGGGCATGCCAAACATATTCTGACTGGAGTTCCCCTTTAAACCTAATACCAGGATTTGGTGAGAACCTTCCTATTGTGGCTTACACTAATCATTGATTAAATAAATACAATACTATTAACGTTTGCTGGTCAAGGAGGGACTGGCTGCCAGATTACATGGATACAGAACAATGTTACAAAGAGTTATTTAGCAACAGACGACCAACATAATGGACGAAACACTGCATACGTCATTAAATATTCACAGAAACTTTTATGCACACGATTGAAGGCATTAACTAGGATAAAAAAAAAATTTTGGTTCGCATTGTTTTAGAAGACTTAAAACAGTCAGAGAAGATTCACAAGGCAATCTTTTCACAGATGGATAAGCAGTTATTGAAACTTACTATTTGTCCAAAAAATGCTTGAATATCGGTATCCCTAGGTTTACTAATATACCGTGTGATCTTTTGAAACCAGGAAATGCAATTAAATGTAATAATTACCTTTATCCAAGGTTTAAAATGGCCCCGCGTTAACATTTTCAAGTGCAAGCAACCCACAGCAACACAAAGATGATGATCATGTCTGCTTTTGCTTTACAGAAGTAGAAGCATTTAGTCCAAACCAGATGTCTGAGAAGATCCTTCTACGTCTCCTCAAGCACCCCAACGTCATCCAGGAGCTCAAATATAATGAGAAGAATAAGAAGGCCATCGAACATTACCTCTTCCACCGCAACAAGCCTGTGGACCATTTCATCCTTATACTGCAGGTCAGCTTGGCTGTTTGGTTCAGGGCCGCAGAAGGCATAGAGAGAAGGGATTGAGCTTATTAGCCTAGAACAAGCTGGGATTTTCGCAAGTATTTAACACGCCCATTATGAAAAGTTTCAACTAATGTCTCTATGTGAAAGAAGAATATTGTAGTGAGTATTGCGAAAGACAACATTCCTTCTAAAGGGAAAAACTGAAACTAAAAATCTCCATCAGTATTAACAGTATCTACTTGAAGTTGCTTAAAAACAGTTTGTAGATATATTGAACGTCTGGTTTTCAAATGTGATCTGTTCTCTAAGGGGAAGGTGGAGGTGGAGGCAGGGAAGGAGGGAATGAAGTTTGAAGCTGGAGCTTTCTCCTCGTATGGGATGATGGCTCTCACCACGTCTCCAGGTAAGCACAACTAAATCCGAATAGTCCACCCAAAAATGAAAATGTTCTCATCTTCAGGCCATCCGAGATTTAGATGAGTTTGTTTATTATGGACCTAAATGTGGAGAAATTTAGCATACATCACTTGCTCACTAATGGATCCTCTGCAGTGAATGGGTGCCGTCAGAATGTGAGTCCAAACAGCTGAAATAAAAACATCACAATAATCCACAAGTAATGCACATGGAAAGTTGTGTGTTTGAAACAAAACCATAATTAAGAAACTTAAAATCCTTTCGTCCAGTTGAAGTCCTCTATCCATAAAATTGCTTTCTCCAGTAAAAAAAATGTCTTGTTTGAATCTGGAGATACATATGCTCAGATCAAGCACCATTTACAATTCCAAAACAGTTCTAAACAAAGATGTTTGTGTATTTTGATGTGAGAGGACAACAGAGGTTGGACTGGAGGAAGCTCGTATTTTGGCCAGAAGCAATGGTTTGAAGTTAAAACACCTTAATGATTAATTTGTTTCTTACAAACACACAGCTTTTAGCATCTGGACTGGAGTCATGTGGATTACTGTGATGTTTTTATCACCTGTTTGGACTCTCATTTTGATGTCACCCATTCACTGCAGAGGAGATCCATTGGTGAGCAACAAGCTTAACTACGTACATTTTGGATGGGTACATTTTAAGCAAATTTTCATTTTTGGGTGAAATTTTCCTTTAAGAAATAATACCCCAATGCAAATTTATCTGGATACCACATGATACACCCACATACCCTGATAAATTGCAGAAGTTTGTGGGCTGTATTAGTCCAAAAAGTATAAATGGATACATATTTGAAGATCTATGGGAAGCGGAGCCTCATTCTGGCACCTTTGACATAATATTTTCAACCTACTATGCACTAATCCCAGTCAGACATTATTGTATGAAGATTGTGATTCAGACATTCAAAGAAATAATATCATATTTCAGAAGGTCTCATTCCAGAGGTCAAATGGCAAGATAATTTAGGACTGCCATTAGTCTTGTAACTTTTTGTAAAAGTATTGAGACGGTAATCTGTAAGCAGTATGACGAGCAATATGACGTGAATAGTACATCTGTGGCAGAAGAAACCTGTGAAATGATTAAGATTCTATGTTTATTTCACAGTACACATATGTGTGCACCTGTCACCAGCACTACAGAGTAATGTGTCTTTTCTATGCTTTTTAAAAAAAATATGGTGCAACAAGATGAATGGATGGAATTAATCATAATAAACAATGATTTTGCGAATTATTATAGTTTATTAGACACTGTAGTATCAGTATATCAAATGCGGCCCATCTTGTGCATTTTATAATGTTTTTACAGTTTTGAGTCATTTCATAAGCTGATGTTTATGGACTGATGCCAGCATTCTAAAAAAAGTGTGTGTGTGTGTGTTTAAACAAACACAATTATCCAGATTTTCATTTTACATATATATATATAAACCTATGCTTATATACTGGCAAAATATGTTGACATGATATAAATTTAATCCAGTAATCCTGTGTCTGCTGACTTTTTGCAAATATATATCATAGTTATACATAAAATACATGAAAGTCCTTTTGGAGGAGCATCCACTAGCTTTTTTGAAATGATGGTGGAGTGGTTTCAAATTATTATGAACAGTTTTAGATCAGTTGAATCTTCTACCAAAGTATATCCATGTTCTAGTTCAGGGGAATAACCACAGAACATAGGGGACCTCTGGTGGTGACATTACGGGCCTACGGTTATACTAAGATGCCTTGATATGGAGGAATGGAGAATCTTTTCTTATTTTTCCAGATTAAAATAAGTGGGATTTAGTGATTTTCTTTAATCCTTGAAAGGATCTTTCAGTCTTTTTGCCTTCAGTTCTACCTTTTAGTCACCTTGTAGTTTTGTTTCCCACCTTTTTTGATGCTTTCCTCTTCTTTCTACTCTTTATTCTTCTCTGCAGTTCCTCTCTCCCTGTCTCGTATCTTTGTGGTCAGTAGGGCTGAGTCTGTTGCTGGATCTCCAGGTATAGTTAAACTAACATGCTTGTCAAGTCATATCATCCTTGTACGGCTCAACATGCGTATCCTAAATTCAATTGCAATGCTTATTTTCCAGTTGAAGCAATGACCAAATCATTTGTGACTAATCAAACAATGTGAAGGTCAGACATCTGTCTGTGAC
The DNA here is from genome assembly GCF_963082965.1 of Carassius carassius. Classification (NCBI taxonomy): domain Eukaryota; kingdom Metazoa; phylum Chordata; class Actinopteri; order Cypriniformes; family Cyprinidae; genus Carassius; species Carassius carassius. Next base: position 21,955,631 of record NC_081761.1, read on the forward strand.
TCATTGTAAACCTTGCCATATATTACAGTAAACCCACAGAATCCCTCCCACACATTCTTACTTCACAGGCCTCCTGGAGTAAAGGGCGACAGCGGGGCCATACACACACACACCTCCGTACATATTCACCCACACACACATGCACACGCATACTGTTCCGTGTTCTCACATACCTCATGCTGACTACCAGCATGTAGGGTTCATGGTTGGGCCCCTTCAGGCCAGCACTGGAGCCTTGAACTAAAGACGCGGTGGCTACCTCACTCCACTTACATATCCAAACACGGATTACATACATTCCAACCAAATTGTGGCATTTGAAACCAGTGTGTGTATACATGCAAATGTGTGTTTATGTGTAAGAGCAAGAAAGAAAGAATAAATGCATGTACTGAAGTGTGAAAGTGAGCCAAATTAAATGTCTGTTAGCAAGCATTAGTGTGTGCGAGTTAAGAGAATGTTTGTGTGTGTGCACTTGTAAATTTCCCCTCTCTTTATGAAGTGGAAAACATAAGCTGTGTTTAATTAAAAACAAGCCAGTCTTCACTTTGAAAGCTCTTAGGCTTTTTATCATACTCTTGCCAGCGGCAACACTTTACAAACATGAAACACCCCCTTCAGAACTAGCGACGCTATTATTGAGTTCTAAAAAGCTGTTACAAGCTATTATAAAATTATAATATACCATGTGCTACTTAAAGTCTATATAAAGTTAGATTTGAGGGATAATATAGCATAATCCATGAATATCTACAAACATACACTACTGTTTGAATGTATTGGGTAATAGTGGTGATCTTTGAATATTTTTGAAAGAAGTCCATTATGCTCACCAAATGCATTTATCTGATCAAAAATACAAGACTATTGTGAAATATTATTCGATCTATTTTCTATGTGAGTATATTTTAATATGCTGATCTGTCACTTAAGAAGCATTTTATTATTGTCAGTTTTGAAAACAGTTGCGCTGCCATGACAACATTTTTTTCAGGATTCTTCGCCGAATAGACAGTAGAACAGTGTGTGTGTAACATGATAAATGCATTTACTGTTACTTTTGATTAAGTGCATACTTGCCGAATAAAAGTATAATTCAAAGTATTACTTAAAAAAAAGACCCTAAACTTTTGAATGAAATACTTTTAAACAGGTTCGAAAAACACGGCTATAGCTTGTACAAACAGATAGTCCCGCCCCTAACTCAGCGCCATGGGTTGAGCAAGTCATATAATTAATATTCATGAGCAAGGCTGATAAGTTCTGCATTCTGCACCCCTGATTGTATGTATTTGTTTTTTCGTGATGTAATGATGCTTTTCTTTTTCCTGTGCAGAAAACAAATCCCCCCCTCGGTCATTTGGACTGAACCATTCTGACTCGTTAAATCGTAGCGAGCGGATTGAAGCCATCACACCGTCACTGGGCAACAGTAACCATCAGCTCAATGCCTTCCTGCAGATGTATGTGCCGGACTATTCTGTCAGAGCTTTGTCAGACGTACAGTATATTAAGGTAAACAGAATTGCCTAAACACAGCAGCTCACTTTCAGTTTCTGCACATTTTCTTGTCATTACAACCAATATGCCCAAAACAAAAACATGTAATTCTTCAGAAGCCATCAATTGCACATTTTTGATACCATTGTGGCACCCATTGTTTGGCTTGCGGATCAGACTAGGGGCCCTCAATTCTGCAGAGTTTAACTCCAGCCCTAATCAAACACACCTGAGCAAGCGGATCAAAGTTGCAGGTAGGTGTGTTTAATCCAGTTTGAAACTAAACTCTGCAGGAAACTGGATCTTGAGGTCCAGAGTTGAGAACTACTGGTCTAAACTGTGACCCAGTGGCCTTAGTCCATTGGCAGATTGTGGCTATGGCCGAGTGATGAACATGGACTGTGGCTCAGTTACAAACCAATGGCTTTGGCTCAAAGACAAATGTGGATTTGAGTGTTAGCACTGGGATAGATATTTACTTGGGCACTGGGTTGGGACTGTGGCAGATGGAATGAACGTTCCAAAAGAGGGTTTTCACAGCGATTCCATAAAATAAGGCTCCCCAAAGAACCTTTCATTGCAAAATATGTTTGTTTCCTTACTGTGTAAAACATTTGAACAAATCTGAAGAATCCTTCTGTGCTATGGAAAGGTTCCATGGATGTTAAGTTATTCATGGAAACATACTGTAGGCCCTGTTTACACCTGGTATTAAGATGCACTTTGGTGGAATTGGATCACAAGTAGACAAGGGAGACACATACCCATTTACATCTGCTGTTTTAATCCAAACTACTTGCTTAAAATTAAATAAATATCAGTTGTAAGATGATATTTAAATGCTTAATTGGATCAGATGGATGGCATAATCAGTCATGGTAAAGTGGCTTTACAATGCAGGATGTAATTTATCTTTAAAAAGCTTTATAATTTCAGTTTGATATACAGTAAGCACTTTATATGGTTATGAGGGAGTAAAGAAACTACACTGGGCATGTTTCTTTTTGAGGGTAAAAGAGAAGAGTGGACAATGAACAGATCATTTTGAAATTCCAAAATAAAAGACAACAAAACCAATTTCCTATGGACCTATTTCATATTTCCAGGTTCTCAAAAGTGCAAGTCATCATAGTTGGGTAAACTCCTATAGTGGGGAATGGAAACTACAACAGATATCATTTTTGCGTTTCCATTTGTCCCAATAGTAAATTAAAAAAATCAGTGATAGTATGTCTATGATTTTGCAAGAGAGGGAAAAAATGCATTGCGAGAACGGCTACATTGCAGAAATTCACCCTAAGCTTATTAGAATTATCTAGTATTGTTTTAACCCAGTTTTTTTTTGTGTGTGTGTGTTTTTGACAGGTGACGCGCCAGCAGTATCAGAACGCCATCATGGCGTCACGCATGGACAAGACGCCACAGTCCTCAGAGAGTGAGTACACCAAAATCGAATTGACTTTGACAGACCTCCATGATGGAGTGACTGATGAAACCACCACCCTGTTCAACCAGACACAGAACTGTGTGGCCCACAACAAGACGAACCACACAGGCCACAGCGAGGGGGCCATCTAGCCCTCAGTGGGGTGGTAGAGCGAAACCCTGGAGCTGCTCACCACCCCAAACCACTCCACTCTGGTAGCGCAATTCTACTACTGGGAACTGAGCATGGGTTGACCCAAGGCAAAATGGAATACTCCAGAGACCCGGTCCGGTCCCATTCATTCAGATAAACCACGGCGTCTATGTCCCCCAGACCAAAGAGTTTGAAGGATGGACAGTTTTTTCTGCAGCTACACTCGAAATGCCCCGTGATGTTAACAAACACAAAGGAAAAACTCCAGGCAGATGTTGTAATAGGGTTAATCAAAGACTGTTCCAAATACTGCTTTGAAGGAAACCGTGAACCTAGAGGATTCTACTCACATATTTATTTATTTTGTATGCATCTGTACATACGTGCATGTCTGAGGATTTAATTGTGGGCACATGCAAGCACCAGTCTGTAAATTGTGCATGTGTATGTGTGTGCCTCTATGAGTGTCACTGATATCATGCACATGCTCTCTCTCTCTCTCTCTATATATATATATATATATATATATATATAGTTACAAATATGTACCGGTGAGGGTCTTTTACATGTATATTTCAAAAAAGCTTATTTTTATTGTTCTAAATCTGATCTATCCCTTAGTATCTTTTACTCCTTTTTAAAAAATTAATCACTATATTGCCTTTAAAAAAATCTTATTAATTTTTAACAAGTGCAATGAAACACATTTTATTTAAAAGATGATTTATCATGATTACTGTATTGTAAATTATAGTTCTATTTTATGCATGTATTGTATCTCATCTGTATATTTGTTCTGAGATATTTTGGATTCACTTCCAAAGATGAACAGGTCCTATTTGTCTGCTTTAAACGTTTAATTCTATCAAAGGCATAATAACTTCTCATTTAAATCTGAAGGCAGTCTGACAGGACTTTATGCAAGGGAGAATCAACATGCAGCCGTGCGATTCCTAACTGAATCTAGGCTTTAACAAAACGAGTCTTTACCACATCATTAAAACAACTACTACATTAAATTGTTCTACCCATCATGCGTCTGTAAGAAAGGTGCCATGGTGTTTAAATGGCTGTACTTGTGTGTATTACCTTTATGTATATAATGTTGACTATATTTTTTTTATTTATATGAATGCTGGAAACTCCTGCTATGCATATGTGTTTAGTATTGTACACATTTATACACTCAAAATGAAAATGTACTCACTCCAGTGGCCATACAAGGATGTAGGATGTTTGTTTCTTCGTGGAAACAGATTTGAATAAATTTTGCAATGGATCCTCTGCAGTGAATGGGTGCCGTTAGAATGAGATTCCAAAATTTTATTTGTATAATTAATTCTCCAGTGACAAACTGATCTTGGCTGAATCAGGAGAGATATATGCACAGATCAAGCACTGTTTACGTGCAAAAACAGCTCTAAACAAATATGTTCTTGGATTATGATGCAAGAGGAAATGGGAGGTGAATTTTACTGGAGACATCAATATTATGGATTATAAACTAATAACAGACTATGGCCAGAAGCAGTGGTTTAAAGTAAAAAAAAAAAACATCTTAATGGATGTGTTTCTTACAAACACGCAGCACCACCCATGATCAATGTGGATGTGGACATACTTTTTTTATCAGCTGTTTGGACTGTCATTTTGACGGCACCCATTCACTGCAGAAGATCCATTGGTGAGTTATTGACGTAAAGCCACATTTCTCCAAATCTGTATTCATGAAGGGACAAAGTCATCTACATCTTGGATCGCATGAGGGTGAGTACATATTGAGTAAATTTTCATTTTAGGGTGAACTATTCCTTTAATCATGAACCACTTATATTTTCTCTGTTGCCATACTTAGTTTTTTTTTTTTTGACCCGACCGCCAAGATAATCAAACAGCATACAACTTATTCCTATAACTATTCCTATATGTTATTATAGGTGGCAGCTGCATGACCCTGTTCCTACAGTGTCAGACTTTGTGGTAAATCTGATTCAGGCAGCTTTTAAGACATTGCCCTTGATGTTTTCATGTGTCCAAATGCTTATTTGAACCATTCTAGATTAATAACAGTAATGCCTTACTTGCATCATTGATACCTGAGTCAGTACCACAGACAGCCACTGCTTGGCACTATGATCTAACAATTTAGCCTAAACCTTGACAATGTTGTAGTCTTAAAACTGATGCTCTTTATACCAAAGAATATACTTAAAGAGGTGAGATCAGAGTGTTGGGCTTTGTTTAGTAAATTAAAGCCAACTTTGATTTATTTTTTTTCTTCCTAGGCAGATGCTCTTTTTGTGTTTAATACAGGTTCTGGCTTTTTACATGTCTTTTTTTTTCTAATTTGCTTTGTTAATGAATTGTAGCTACTTTGAACTAAAATGTAAACCCTATGGAGAAAAATGGTTCTAGAAAGTGCTATTAAACATTCATCAGTTTCACTGTGGTACTGTATTCTTTGTGCTGTCCTTTCATAAAAATCTACTATTTACATCACTGGCTGTGATCGTTACATTCCAGCATTGTTGCTGTCAGATGATCTGTCAGGAATGGTTAGAAAAGTGTAAGGCTCACATTGATCAAGAAACTGGTTTGTTTGAATGTTTCACATCATGTTCCAACATATTTCTTTTGTGATATACAGAATACATATATGAAGTGGTATTTTAGACCACTGTCACAGGAAATCAGTAATAGAATCTGAATATCATCCTGGTTTAGGCTAGTTAGGATGCCATGTTCTTTATTCTAAAGCAGAAAACCTGCTATGGCAAATAAATGTAGTTAAATGCTAACGTAGTTAGAAGTAAACAAGACAGGAGACCAAAAGTTATGGAAAACTATTTTTATTTAACATTGCAATGCAATTTCCCAACTGTATAAGTTTAGAACTCTATAAATCAGAAGCTATAATAATTCAGGGAACAATGAAATCGGAGTAGTGAAATCACATGCCCAACACAAACAAAAAAAAATTGGATTAATAAACGCCATGTCTATTTTGCTAGATCTCTTTTACAGACAAAACCGTTTTGCACCTTTTCCGTTTACTAAAAGGAAAACTAATAAGTCATTAAATATATAGTTTGTATTAAACATGGAATTAGGAAAAAGGTAAAAAAAAACAGAAAGGAACAAATACTCAGTATATTAGTAAGTTATTGGCACAGTTAACGCTACTACTGTATACTGTGCCAAATATAATTTGAAAACACTGGTTCAAACAGAAATATATGCAATGCTACCTATGACTATACGGAGGACTTCACCTGTTGAAGATGTATCTATGATACACTACTGGGAAAATTGGACGAATACTGTTTAAACTCAATGCACTTTCTATTATTTATATTATAATATAATCTAAGCCAGTTTTCCTTGCATAGACAACTAAAAAGGACCACTGCCAACACTAATGCAAATTAGCCCAGGACTAGTTTTAATCCATGTCCAGGGAGCTGGCCTTATTATATATATATATATACATACATACACACACACACACACACCCACCCACAACACTGAGTTTTTATATAAAAAGCTAATGAAAACAGAGGAAAGAGAGATACTGGATCTTTTTTTAGGACATAAAAAACACTTTCTCTATACTGTGGTCTCTAAAGAACCAAGAACAAGTATATTTTGAAAGAGCTGCCCCGTTTTTGGATGTCCAGTTGTTTAAAAAAAAAAAAAAAAAACCTGACAAAAACAAAATGTCTCTTTAAATGATTCCTTGGAAACCGACTTTTGAAAACCTAGAAACCATTTTTGGGCCTCACCAAAAACCTTTACACTGTAGACCTACTTGGTCTTCCCTTTTAAAAACTCACAGTCAGACCCATGGAAAAAAACAAAAAACAAAACTACACTTTTATAAAATAAAAACAACAACATACAGTTACGATATGCATATGAGTAATACACATTGCACTATGGATTGGGTAGCTTCATTCAATCAGATCCTACATACTTTCTTTGAGTAATGCATATAAAAGTCACACTAGTCATCCTAATCTACATGTTTCATGCACTTGAAACACTTCCCACGGCTAAAACCACTTCCTCTCTAAACCGTGAACCACCATTATACTCGACAATAACGTTTATTTCTTTAAAAACTTCACATACTTGCTGTGGAGACACCTAAAAGTCTCTAATGGGACCATTGAAGCTAAATCGAACATCATTTCTCAACACCGTTTGGTCCACATGAGAGTAAACCATTAACAGAGTTCAACGTTATCCAGGACTGCTTTCAATTCTAAAAAAACATTTACCAAAGCAACAGCACTTTCTTTCTCAACCTATCATCTTCACAATTTCCAGCTGTTTACTTCATTGTACATCTTCTACTGGTGTGTAATAAGCTGCTCAGGCCATAAAACAGTTTTATAACTAGTTTTTGCATATCAAGGTCACTTACTATATTAATGGCACGTAATGTTTGAGTGTTCTGTTTAGCTTATATAAGAGTATAAAAATACAGTATGTCATTGTTCAGTGAGACACTGTTGCCAAAATTAGAGCAGGTACTGATATGATGTCTCTGTGGGTATTCTGACTCTTTTACACGAGGCATTAGCGCTAACCAAAATGTCTGCATTAAAAAAAGTTGAAAACCACGTGGTTAACAACAAACCTCTAAAAAAAAAAACAAAAAAAAAACAGCAGGTGCATGCTGTCGCCAAGTAACTGGATTCTTGTGTTGGCTACACTTCCATACGCACGTCACAATGAACCGTGCTCCGGTTTTCTGTGCTTCATTCAGATTCTCAACACACACAGGACTTCAACACAAACGGCTTGCCAACGTACACAGCTTTAACACACAGATTTTTTGTAAAGGAACAGTCTTTGCAGGAGGTAGTAACCAAGCTAATCTGACTGAATGGACTGGCTACTTGAAAAGTAATGTCTAAACTGATTACAAATATAAAACAATAGAAAAATATGACATGTATCACTAAGGATCCAATAACCGACTTTAACACTTGTCCTAACAGGCTTGGATTTTGTGTAAACTTGCGAGTTTTACCATTAGTTCATAGTAAAGTTTGTATCCCTTCCACTGTGTTTCCATTGGATGTTTATCACATGACATTATGTGCTTTTATAGAGACTTATAAACACATCCAGGTCCTACGGAGCCCCGCGCATGACATGCAAGAAAAAATAAATAAATTGTGCACACGATTTACTAATTCGTTCCCTCAATTTACTAAAACGTGCACACGATTACTATTTCATTCCCTCGATTTACTATTTGGTTCCTTCTATGTGTGCACGATTTAGCAAATTGAGGGAACGAATTAGTAAATCACGTGCACAACTTATAAGTTGAGTGAACGAAATAGTAAATCAAGGGAATGCAATAGTAATCGTTTGCACATTTTAGTACATTGAGGGAATCAATTAGTAAATCGTGCACATGATTTAGCCTTATATTTTTTGCTGCATGTCATGTGCAGGGCTCCGTAGGTCCCAAGGTTTATTTATTTATTTGCTTTAGTTATCTTTATGTCAGTTTGGGTGAAGTCTGATAAGGTTTTTGAGCTTGGTTTGGCAATTATAGTCTACTTCAGACTCCTCACACGATATCCTCATCATTCTATCATCCTCACCCAACAGTTCTTTACCCTAGAATAGGTCAAAAACATCTACTCTTCCTCCTCTTCCTCCTCCTCCTCTTCGTCGTCATCTTCGTCGTGGCAGTGGGTGATTTCCTGCGGCGGCTGAGCGAACAGGTGGGGCGGTTTGATTTCACTGATGGAGCGTGTGAGGTGGTTTCTTTTACAGTCGATGTCCTTGCAGTCCACACAGTGGCGGTTGCGTGTGGCCAGAGGAGACTCAGTATCTGTGTCTACGTGAGTGTGCTCCACTGTGGACTCATGGGGCATCTGGGACAGAGAGAAGAAGAGACAGAAACAAACATGTAAACAGGTATGTTAAATATAGTGCTTGGCACAAAAGAGAAAACCAAGTAAACAGGACAAATGTTGGTGTGTATCTTGTAGGCAGTATTTTGGTATTAATTTCATAAAATCGAACAACACTAGTCTTTTGTTAGTACGGAATACTCGATTCGGCACTTGCAATTATATCTAGTTCAGGGAGTTTCTTGTTTTGTTTTTGTTTTTCAAAGAAGTCTCTTATGCTCACCAGGGCTGCATTTACAGTATGTGATCAAAATACAGTAAAATTTGGTATATTGTAGAATATTATAACAATTTAAAATAACCGTTTAATATGTAAATATATATGTAGAAGTCAGATTTTCAGCAGTCAGTCTTCAGTGTCACATGATCCTTCATAAATTATTCTAATATGCTGATTTCTTGTTCAAGAAACATTTCTTATTACTATCAATGTTGAAAACAGTTGTGCTGCTTAATATTTTTGTGGAAAAGTTTTCTTTTTTTTTTTTAAACAAAATGTTCAAAAGAACAGAAAATTATTGTAATAAGGTAAAAGTCTTTGCTGTCACTGTTTGATGCATCCTTGCTGAATGAAGGAATTAATTTCTTACCAAAAAAAAAAAAAACCTCAAATGCCCTATTCATGGTGAAAAAGCCAAAAGATATTAACATAAACACAGTCGGTCTGTTGAACATAAACATGAATAAAAATGATAGAAAAATCACTACACTGGAAAAATAAATAAATAAATGAATAAATATATAAATAAATACATACTACATACTATTTTTCCCATTAAAATTTAACCTTTTAAACACATTAATTGTTTCTATAGTATTTTTATAATTGGTATCTGCTATTGTGAACTTCCACAGGTATTTGTATCAGTCCAGCCCTGTGTTTATGGGTGGGTGTGTGTCCTCACCAGCACGTGAGCGGCTCTGAACAGGTAGCTGAAGGGGTAGTAGAGCAGGTTGATGAATGAGGCAGCATACAGATCAGCGTAACGCATCACCTGAGAAGCAAACAGAGTCTGCCGAGAGCCACTGCGGAACAGACTTCCCATCATCCCGTAGCACATGTCCATGTCATGGGTCACTTTCTGATGACAGAGAACATCACTAAATCAACATCTCAGTGTTACTTTTTAAAGGTGTTGGTTTTATTTTTATTTTTTGTTGACAATAATAAGCCTGTACCATTTAATACACGGTATAACATGACTCTAGTAACCTATTAATGTTATCTATGGACAACACACGTGTGGCCTGCTGATTCCCATGGAATTCAATTTACAACACTTATAAGCTACCATTACAAGCTTATTTACAGGATTTCTTGAAGGCATGTAACATATGCTGTTCATAAAAACAAAAGAAGCCAGAATATTTCTAAAATGTAAAATTATTTCAAGTTATTGACACTTGGTAAGTCCATACTGCAAACTAAGGTAAAAGTTCAGCCATTTCACATCTAGTGAAATCAGATATAACTGAAATGTTAGAAATGCGAGTGTGTGATTTAGTGTATGTACCTTCATTCTTCTCTGGATGGCACTGATATCTGGCCTCTCATTGCTGCTGCTGTCCAAATGCCTACAGAAAGACAGAATGTGAGTGAGAGAAAAGCGCTTCGATGGGTTTAAAGTGAAAAAGAAGTGAAAGAGGTATGGGACAGACATAAGCTGGAATCAGAGATCGAGAGGTCACTGAGTTAAAGCCTTTGCTTATCAACAGGTGAACTCTCTCGATCTGAGCCCTGTACAGCGAGCTTGTGAAAGCCTTTTATATTCCAATTTAATTCTTAAATTTGAATTGAATTTAAACTGAGGTAGAAAACACACTGCAAAAATGTAATAAAGGGAGCATGAAAATGGAATGAAATCAATACAGCTGCTGTAAGTGTAGGTGCTTGTAATAATAAACGTAACTTGTCACTAATTTCCCATATACATTATCACACACACAACATACAGATTATTTCTAGCCCTTGTGGATTGTTCAAATTCACTACCCTTTGGAGTTGTTCGGGATGAAAACATCCACTCAATTAAACTGCTGTAAAAATGTATCAGATTCATATTTTTTTTCATTTTTTTTTGCATAAATCTGTTAATCAACCTCAGTCCTGATCAAAACTACCAAATGTTTTTAAAAAATCCAAGATTTTAACTCTTTAATTGCCAAGTTCATAAATGATGTCACTGATTTGAGGGAAAAAAACACACAAAATGACTTATTTTCAATATAAAAGTAATTGTGGCTGGATTTTTTTTTTACTTTTTATAACAGTCTTGGGCATGTCAAAGTTTAGTAGCAACATTGGCTTTGATGCATTTTTAGTTTTTGTGCAACATTAGATTTATTTTTTTTCTCCCTAATTAGTTGTTGGTGGCTGTTTTTGCCCCATTGACTTCCATTATAAAGACATTTTTTGATTGCAAAGCCATGACACCATGTAATCATGCATTCTTGATTGTTTGTGGTTTTCCCTTTTGGGAGGAGGTAAAATTTATTAATTTTACAGTTCATCACTAGGTGGGACCATTAACCCTTTAGATAGGCCTGTGCAAAAAAAAGGCTTAGTTTCTGGCTTGTATATGGAGTTATATGGAGTATAACAGCAAATTATAGTGTTTGTGTGTGTGTGAGATTCTTGATTGTTGGTGGTTTTCCCTGTTGGGAAGAGGTAACATTTGTTATTTTTACAGTTGATCACTAGGTGGGACCATTAACCATTTAGATAGGCCTGTGCAAAAAAAGCTTAGTTTCTGACTTGTATATGAAGCTATATGGAGTATAACAGCATATTATATTGAGTGTGTATGTGTGTGTGTGTGTGAGAAAGAGAGAGAGAGTGTGTGTGAGAGAGACCTTTGCGCACTTACCTTAATGTATTTCAGAAAATCACAATGTACACCTCAGCTCTTCGAACTACATGGAGTAAACAAAAGTGTATTTATGCACCTGCTGCCTTTTAATGGTGGTGAAAGTATTCGGTTGTTAAGTGATGACGTAAGAAGCGCTGTTTCCGGTTCCAGGCCTCAACACGCTTCACTTGAGAATATGACCTCAGCAGCCGTTTATGAGCACTGATTATTCATATTGATAATTTAAGTTAAACGCTTTCAAACTTACGATATACACTACAGTCTCCGTGCTCACAGCGTCCCAAACACAAATAATTTTAAGATATTTTTTTTTTATTTATATTTTCATTGTCTGGCTATCTGGTACTTCAGTATGGAGTTAAAGGTTAATGATATAACTTTTTCACTAGTATTCTATCACAGTTTATATTAGCACCTTTTGTTGTTTTCTCGTGGTAACTGATAGAGCGTTTGGACACGGAAGCGCTGCTACGTGACGTCAGACTTAATAAGCGAATAGACTAAACAAAAGCAAAGTACGTGGATTTAAACACTTGCATGCCATCGTGCTGGATATTTAATGGTGAGAAAAGCAGCAAGCAACACGAGAAAGGGCTTGACTTGTACCAAAGTTTATAGAAATGATTATGTAGCGTGACCCCTCCAGCGAGCTGCAGCTTATTTGAAGTTGGTATTGCATTTTGGTTCATAATACATTATGTTCATAAATTTGATGCAAAGTATATTTTTTTTACAGGATTTTAAGGTTTTAAACTGGCTTTACCATCAAGAAAAGAGGAGCATTTCACTTATAGGCCATATGTACTTTTCACCATCAAAAGGAAGCAGGTGCATAAACACACTTCTTTTTTTATTGTTTATTCCATGTAGTTTTGAGAGCATGAGGTGCATATTTTGATTTTTTCAAATACTGTACATCAAGGTAAGTGCACAAAGGTCTCTCTCACACCCTCTCTTTCTCTCTCTCTCTCTATCACACATACACACACACTATAATTTGCTATTATACTCCATATAACCCCATACAAGTCAGAAACTATGCCTTTTTTTGCACAGGCCTATTTAAAGGGTTAATGGTCCCACCTAGTGATCAACTGTAAAAAATAACAAATGTTACCTCTTCCCAACAGGAAAAACCACCAACAATCAAGAATCTCACACACACACACAAACACTATAATTTGCTGTTATACTCCATATAACTCCATATACAAGCCAGAAACTAAGCCTTTTTTTGCACAGGCCTATTTAAAGGGTTAATGGTCCCACCTAGTGATCAACTGTAAAAATACATTTTTTTACCTCTTCCCAAAAGTGAAAACCACAAACAATCAAGAATGCATGATTATATGGTGTCATGGCTTTGCAATCAAAAAATGTCTTTATAATGGAAGTCAATGGGGCAAAAACAGCCACCAACAGCTAATTAGGGAGAAAAAATTTAAATCTAATGCTGCACAAAAACTAACAATGCATCAAAGCCAATCTTGTTACTAATCTTTGACATGCCCAAGACTGTGATAAAAGGTAAAAAAACATCCAGTCCACAATCACTTTTTATATTGAAAATATGTAATTTTGTGTGTTTTTTTCCCCATATCAGTGACATCATTTATGAATTTGGTAATTAAAAAGTTAAAATCTTGGAATTTTTTTTTAAAATTTGGTAGTTTTGATCAGGACTGAGGCTGATTAATAGATTTATGCAAAAAAAATTGAAAAAAATATTTATCTGATACATTTTTCAGCAGTTTAATTTAGTGGATGTTTTCATCCATGAACATCCCGAAAGGGTAGTGAATTTGCCCACAGTGTACCGTTGAGTTTTTGAAAAATTTCAAAGCATTTTCCCAAACTATGGGTCAAAATAAGATTTGTCACCAAAAATCATTCCATTAGCTCAAACACAGAGAAAGTTGTGGCCAAAATAAGACTCAACTTTACCCCCTAGTGGACGAAAACGTCCCCAACAACCCACAAGGGCTAGAAACATGATTATATTAATAATCAGTATATATATATAACACCTAGAAGCTTATAATATTTTTAAATTAAAACCTTTTGTTGTTCATTATGACATAGGACACTTAATTTCCCAGAATCCTCTAATATACTGAATAATATTATGATGTATAATTGCTGTAATTACTAGATGACTCAAAAGTTCTACTCAGAGCTGTTCACGTAGGCTACTCTGACTCAGAATATGAATTTCTGTGTCAACACCAAACACCAATATGAATTGGTGTAATTTAAATAATCAACAAACAGAACCACAATACAACACGTAACAGTCGATATGGAAATACCTTGTTTATATTTTTCTTTTTTTAGTTTATCATGCATTATGCATTAGTTATCCAGCTCTGTGCTAGCTATTTTAAAACTGCATCGTACGTGTTACATTTTCAGATTAGTCCTGCATTATTAAAACATTAGAACTGATAATTAAACAGTCAGACAATCCTAGGAATCAATAAACTGAAATATTATGAGATAACTACTCAATCCCATTCTACTGCTGAACCTTTATTATAGTAATATAGTATATTCAAACTGTGAAGTCAACATTTATTTTTTATAATGTCATCTAAAAACAACATGAGGACATTTTGTGAATGGTTAATATGTGTTGATGGCTGTGTGACTTTTTTTTAATAATTGCAATTCAGTCAAGCCACTTCCTGTCAACAACTAGCAGGCTCCATTTCTAAATTCTGAATGCACACACACACACACACACACACACACACACACACACACACACACACACACACACACACACACACACACACACACACACACACACACACACACACACACACACACACACACACACAGAGAGAGAGAGAGGCAGCTTTACTCACTTGTATAGTTCTGCCAGGAAAATGTCCAAGCCCTGCAGTTCCTCGAACAGAGCTGTGAATGAGAGGGCAGAACCCGGTCATGATTGGGTTTCACATCTCTTTTTCTTAGCCTTTCAAGTGTGACATCTCATCTCACTCGTTCTCTTTCTCTTTCTCTGTGTGAGCATTCCTTTCTATACTGAGATTCTCACAAGAAGGCCTTTTTTTACACCGTACTTTATAAAATGGTTATTGGAATTTCGCCATTCATAATTATTACAATTAAAACAATACAATTGGTGATAATAAAATATATTTTAAATGCAAAAAGGGATTCCATTTACATACAAATGGTAATAAATCTACATGGAAACACAATAAACTGCTATAAAATCCTATGTTGCAATAGATTGCATTGATGAATAGATTTCCATAGAATATCCATTTTTTATCCATATTTTCTGCAGAGTTCAGCACCTACTGACAGTTATGCATCAGCAGTGTGCTTACAGCAACCTGTTATTATGGGCACCCAAAATAAATATGTGCTGCTTACGTGCAGTGTGAAACAGGCCAATGGCTGATTTTACTGATATATGGCAACACTTACAGCTTTTGTCTGTCCAAACATGCAGCTCCTGAGCCAATTCAGGAATCACCAGGAACGTCCGCCAACCCTGACGCTTCTTGGACTTAAGAATATCTCCAAAAATGTGATCGCCAATGTACAAAATATCCTTCCCTTTTGCTCCAAGCAGGTCACACACAATGTCAGAAGAGCCTGGGCGGAGATGAGAACACGTTTGTCAGAAATGAGTAATTTTCACATATACTGTACATAAGGCATACTCAATACTCAGCATAGAAAAAGCATGTTTGTTTGTTAATACAAGCGTGTCATTTTTCATATTTATCCAAGAATTCCCAGTACCTCCAGAGTAAACAATGCCATGTTGTAAAGGTCCAGTGTATGTTCCTATTTTCAGCCGGCCTGTAGTCTGTGACAGAGAACATATTGATTAATATTCAGACTGTCTGAATTTTCATTCCCTGCACTTCAGGTGGTTCTCAACCAGGGGTCCAGGGCCCACTCAACACACTTCCAAGGGGCCCACAAGATGACTTCAAATAGGAAAAACAAGCTTTAAAATAAGTTAAAACATGAAAGGTTGTGCAATTTAAAATAATAACAATAAAAAGTCATGAAAATGTTTCTCTAGATATGCAAAGCTCTAAAATTATTTATTGTGTACAAATATTAAAAGTATCTCTGGTGGCCTTTACATATTTTCTTAAAAGATGAGGGTCTTGGAGTCTAAAAGGTTGAAAAACATCAATATTGTTGCCTATTTTAGTCTGCATAAATAAATAACAACTCACAAAGAATAAATAGTGCCTGTCCGACTCACTAAATTAACCTCGCAAATAAGGGAATGGTTCAAATACACCCACAAAACAAGAACTGCTGGTTTTGCATCTTGTTGTTTAGATGCTGGTTAAAGTGGATTGTGTGGGTTACAGACAGGTTTTTGAACTAAAATATCTTTCTTAGAAGTGGCACAACTGTTCAGTGAACTGTTTAGCTGCTTTATACTGCACACGGATAACAGGAAGGAGAATGTTTCTCTTTCTCTAATTAGTTCTATCATGGTCAGCAGACTTCAGTACAATGCTCAGCGCTGACTGACCTTCTGTGTAATCGTGTTCAGGATAAAATGTTCCAGAATATGCAATAGTGCACCTGCTGACTTTGAGAGTCTGCTTCTGTTTTTGTAATAGTAGAGCTTTTCGTTTGATGTACTCACCGTATCCACCTGTCTTAGAACAGTTCCCTCTCCGAAAAATAAAGGCTTTCTAGCATCCACTAGGATGAGGTCGAAGTAAGACTGCCATGGACGGTGTGGAGTGCCATGCTATGACATAAAAAATTATTATGAGCAACAATATATGACAGGAAACTCTTTTGAAACGTTAAATGACAGACTGAAAAAACAATGTCAATACCTTTGGGCCATAGGGGAAGTCAAACAAGTACGTCATAATTTTCTGTGAAACAAATCAAAATAAAAAGATGATGATTTTTATGTGTCCAAGTTTTTAACAAACAAGTTGCATGTGCAGTTGTCTATTGCTCTGATTTAAAACCTAGTGAGCTGCATAAAAAGGCACAAAGCTGTTCGAAAATCATAGCTTAAATATGCTGCCTACTAAGATTTACATTTATATTTAGCAAATGTATTTAGATTTTAGAATTATTTAAGGTGTAAGTTTACACACACACTGCTTTCCTTATTTTAATCTGCAATTTTTATTTTTATTTTTTAGCTCTCAAGTCTTGGAATCTGGAAATATGAGGGAATTTTGTTTTGTAGATTAGAAAAAATAATAGACACCATTTATTGGATAGGTAAAATGAAAAATAATAAAAAATAATAAAACTGTTAAAAGCTCAAAATAGTAGCGTATATTGCATTTCTTATTTTATTTTGTTCCCAACAAACAACTGTCATATTTATTTCTGAAATATATATGGTAGTACATTTTCTATTAAAATTGCAATTTGTACGTAAAAAGCCAGGAATGTAAAAAAAAAGGTAGTTGAGCATAGCACCATATTTAAAATTTGACAAGAATGAAAACAAGGCTGAAGGGACAGAAGTACAATGTATTTAACAAATCATTTAACAACTGACTGATTATTCAGCTAATGAAATCTTTCCAAAAAAACTTCCAGTAGACCAAAAGAGTTTTGAAAGCTATGCTGTCTACCCTGACTAAGGTCTATTAAAATTGATTATTTTAAAGGGGTCATATGACGTTGCTAAAAAGAACATTATTTTGTGTATTTGGTGTAATGTAATGTGTTTATGTGGTTTAAGGTTCAAAAAACATTATTTCTCATTTCTGAAACGTGTAATTTTTTACAAAGCTATTCATTCTGAAAAGGGAGGTGTCTTCTGATTGGCCAGCTATCTAGTGCGTTGTGATTGGCCGAATGTCACAAGAATCCTTTACATATTTAAATGTTCATGAAACTCTCGGTTTCATGAGTTCGCCTTGCAGATAATAAAGCACGAAGAATAATATGTGTATTTGTCGTGCAGCCCAGGGAGAGGGCTCTGAGCTCGGCATTGGTTTCGAACGCTGAGGGATTGCCCCACAGAATAGAGATGTAATTGGGCCATAAAAGTTAGGCCCGACAGGTTTTGGCCCGAGCCCGACAAGTACATTTTGATTGACAGCCTTTTAAAAGCCCTAACCCGTTTACAGCCCGACATTATTCAAATGTGCGCGCACACACAGCTCCTCTTTTGCCTTTTGTCAAGAATGAGTCATTTATACATGTTTTAACATAATTTATTCATAACTAACGTAGACTAGACCACTAGGAAGTTGAAATAAAGAAATAAATTAAGTCCTCTGTGACATCTTAACATCTCACCATTCTAAATAGACATAGGCTCATTTAACCTATAAATAGACCAACGCACCAATTAAAACGAGTCTTTTTTAACAAATTAAATTAAGATACATTTTTAATTAAGATGGGTATTTGGCAATAACGAAATTCAGATTTCCGCCGGATTTGCTTCACCACTAGCAGCTGTCATTTAATAAAAGAACAATGGCAATATTAGCGTAAATACTCGCTTTATTATGCATTTATGCATTTAAGACTCAATGAATATTTAGTTATCATTTGAAAAACCTTTACTCACAGAGATTAGGCTAAGCCTACATGTTTTTGTGGAGGAATATGACTGAATCCACTGTAGATTTCTTCAGCGATTTCTTCAACTGATGGTGCGTCATTATTCACTCATTATTCTCATTATAAACATGGTCAAAACTTTTCCACATCTCAGACTTTGCTTTAGTTGCTGGTGCAACCAAAACGTAATCGCCAGAGGCAAGCCTCCGTTACACCTACTCAGCATCCATTTTCGCATCTTTCTCGCACCAATCGAAACACATCGCATGACCGCTCGTTTACCTCGCAAACCGGAGCGCAAGCCCGAGCCCGAGCCCGGCCCAAACCCGCGTAAGATGATATAAATTAAGCCCGAACCCGACCGAACCAATGGGACCCGATGGGTTCGGGCAAAGATCTTCAGCTCTACCACAGAATGGGTCGACGGTGAGGAGTCGCTGGTGGAGGGATGCTGAAAGACTAGAGAGAATGAAGGTAATGCTGCTATGATTACTTACAGTGGTTCTCTCTCGTGGTGGTTGGATAGAGGATGTGATTACTGATGGTGAATTGGCCGCGTTGATTATCGGAGCGTGCTCCTCTCGAAATTTCTTAATAAAACATCACATTGTAGGCTACTCTCACAGAAACTGTCCAAATCCTTCGTAAAATATGTTGCACACATATTTAGGTTGAACTGTTCCAAAACACTGTTGTAAATACAACTTATCCACTGATTTCTAGTTGTGTCCTCTTTTGGAAGGCAAACAAAGTAGTTTTGCTTTCACAACGAAACACACAGCAACTCCACAACATGGCGGTAGTGACAACAGTGAGAATAAAATAAAATAAAAATAATGCCTTGTTTCTGTGTGAACATTCGGGCGGCATTATGCAAATCTTCCCACATCATGAAGTAGACATGTGGAGGTGTTAGAATGAGCCGTTTTAGGGGACTTTTGTCTTTGCGACTTTACAGATCTTCTGAAATTGCATCATATGACCCCTTTAACCAACATTTGTGTGTGGCATATTATTAAAGTTTACACAAATCGGCCAGTGTAAAGCGATCCAAATCTCTCATTTGTGAGGTTACCATGTTAGCATGTTCTCAATATGCAGCTAGTTCTGAAACAAATATTATGTATTTGCATCAGTAAACTTACGTCTGTGTATTTGAAGTCACTGTTGGTAGCTAAGAAAACTTTAGCGACTTCATTCATGCGGCTCAGCAGTAATGGCAACTTGGCCTAAATAACAAATAATAATAATAAAAATTATTTATTACATAAATACAACACAAACACAAAAAGGCAAGTCAGTAACATCAGAAAATAAAAGACAAACTTACATCTTTCACAACATACTTCTCCAGGTTTTCCACAGTTTTCTCTTTCAATGTTCCCTGAGAAAATAAATAAAACCTTTAACAACAGAGCAAGTTTATGATAACACATTTAAAATACTTAAATCAAGAATCCCATACCTACCTGTACCATTTACATCCATTTCACAGTAATCATAGCTGCCTGCTATTAATGTACACAGCAATGTTACTTTGGCAGATTACTCTGACACAAAGAGTAACAGAGAATCTCTTTACCTTGAAATGTACCCAGTCTACAGCGTCTCGGACATCTTGGAACATGCTCTTGAAGGACATGAAGAGGTCTCCATCCTTAAAGCCCTTTTCACAGCTAAAGGTTTAAAAAGAACAAAGGGGCAGCAGAGTAAGAGGCTGAGCTCCAGCTCTGACACATTTTATCGACAGTCAGACATGTTTAAATGGGACAGTCTTCCCTTGTTTGAGGTTGTCCGAGCCAAACAGGAAAGCTCTCTCCCCCTAAAAGGACCAACAGGTGTTTCAGAGGACATGCATCCATACCAAAACACAAATCACAGACTTTTATTTAGACTAAATAGGTCTGGCTGTTTTTTTTTTTTTTTAATTTTTTTTTTATTATAGCATGAGTATAATTATTTACATGCTATTTAAAAGTTACAAATGTAAACTTTTTTTATTTGACATGCACTACGATTAGTCATTAGCCAGTTACAGTAAATTGATGATAAATTATGGCATGCACGAACATGAATTCAACCACAGACTACCATCTGCTTGTGTCATCCTGTTTTATAGCATAGTTGTAAATGCTTTATGCTGTTTTAGGATTTTCTTATCAAGATATAACGTGTTTGCTGGTGAGCTGATATAGAGAGCTTCAAATAGCCTCACCCATAGTAAATGATCCTGATTTACTGATACTGAATCAGTGGTATGGTTGTATGCAGTGTCCAAGGCAACAGAGTAATAGAATCATAGTCACTGGAACTCCTACCTTGAATATCGGTCACAGTTTGAGAAGAAGTCAACCAGGCAGGCTAAGAGGTATGTTTCTGTGCAGAGAGAGAGAAAAAATATATATAGAAAGAAGGAGATTGTGAAAGTTGATCTCAGATCCTGTTTATTTTGTATATAATTTAAATTATATACCACTGTTCAAATGTTTGAGGTCAGCAAGAATTATATATTTATTTATTTTTTAAAGACCAAATACAGTAAAAACATTTCCATTTCAAATAAATGCTATTCTTTTGAACTTTCTATTCATCAAAGAATATTCTTAAAAGCAAAACAAAAAGGTTTCTACAAAATCCTTAACCTGCAAAATCTAATTTCTACATAGATAAAAGTATGAAATGTTTCATGAGCAGCAAATCAACATAGTATAATGATTTCTGAAGGATCTTGTGACACTGAAGACTGGAGTAATGGCTGCTGAAAGTTCCAATTTACATTGCAGGAATAAATTACATTTTAAAATATATCCCAAAAGAGGAAAGTTTGTTTAAATTGTCATAGTATTTTCTCAATATTACTGTTTTTAATGTATTTTTGTTTAAATAAATGTAGCCTTGTTGAGCATAAGAGACTTATTTTAGAAACATCTAAAAAAAATCAGAACAGAACAGTAGTGTACATGTTTAAAACTGGCCGCAAAGCATCTTTGAGGAAAGTGCATTTGAAAGTGCAACATTTTTTTTTATTTCTTGAAAACAATTACCTCATTGCATTGATCAGTTAAAAGTGCTAATTAGCTTTCAATGAGAAGTTCTGGTAATATCTACTCACCTAATGTCATTCCAAACACATGACCTTTTTTTTTCAAACAAAATGGCAAAGCTGCCTTTTTTCCGTATGTTTTCATAATGCATAATGATTACAGATCAAGTTCAGTTGGATCTTAGCATAGTTTATTAAAAGCTATGTTTTAAAATATGGATGAAAAAAATGTTTTCTGCTTTAAATACAGAGTTCTGGCATGAAACTAGATGGCGAAGTCTGATAGGTCTAACTCAATCTGACCTAATGACATCATCACTTGGCACAGCGGATTGGTTCTCTCCTGTATCGGTAGCCAATGAGCTCGCTGCTCAACATTCTAATATATGACTAGTGCTTGCCATAGCAGTTGCAGCTTGCTTCAGATACCCTCCACCTTCCCCAGCTCCTCCTGTATTGATCTGCTACGAGGTGATTCATGTATGCTATATGTTTTTTTTTTTTCATGTATGTTATATTTGCAGCAGCAATATTCTTACATGCTCACAGCAGCATGTTGTGGATGTATTGGCAGTAGCAAGTCTCGGTACTTGCTCTGCCGCAGCAGCAGCAGCAGCATAGCAGATGTATTCTGCTAAGACCAAATACATTAACATTGTCATGTACATTACCATGCCAATCCCTCCGAGAGTTGTCATGACAAAAATGTAATTAATGTGTTACAGTTATAACCTTAAATTTCAAATCAAAATGAATCTCTGAATAACCATGAATGATTCATGTCATAACTAACTCTGTTCTACAATATACAAAAACACACAAATAAATTGGAACCTGTTTCTGTTGAATATATACATTTATGTCACTCTCAGGAAGTGACTCAGTAATTTCAAATAAACACGCACTGCTCATACACACATACTATAAGTTAAAAAAGCCACTGTTAATGTTAATGACAACCAGTGACAGGGCTATGTAGGACAGTGATTAAGTGCCTACCTGGAAGGTTAAAGAGTGTGTTGAGGATGTAGAAGCGTTCTGTGTCATCACGCTGGATAAACTTGTTGGGATAGAGCTCTCGGGTGTCAGGGCTGGCAGGGAACACAGGAACATTATGAGCACATACTGCATAGGTTTCATCAGAGATCAGTGACCAAGACCTTAAAGGCAGGGCTTGACGGGGGCCGGGATTACTCACCCTCGCAGGAAGTTAAAGCCATGGACACAGACCAGGATGTTTCCATAAGCATCTACCTTCAGGAGGTTGCCATACATGGTGTCAAACACCAGACCTCTGTATAAAAAAATTAAAATTAAATATATACGGATAAATGTATTATTTATTCTATAAACATAATATAAAATGATAGTCTTGGTACTGACAACGGTCTCAAATATGGTCTGCCAATAAGAGTTCATTACCTTGTAGGGAAAGTGGGGTCATAAACAAATCCGAGTAGTTCCTGTGGGTAGCCAATGGAGACCAGCCGCTCCACAGTCAGATCAAAGCCCAGCGATTCGTATTCAGGAGACTTGTATACTATTGATAAAGAGATATTCAGTAAGATATATTGAATAGAATAGTGGTCGACTGATATTGGTTTTTTGACAGCTGATGCCAATATCTTGGAAAGCAGGGGGGCCGATTCTTTTTTTTATATATAGAAATCTGAAATCATTTGACAATGGATTAAAAAAATAAATGTGTAAAATAAACATACTTATACTTTAGATGACAATGAATTTTTCACAAATAAATAATATATATAAAAAACCTTATTAAAAAGGAAGAAAACATTGTAACCAACAGGACACTTTGGGAAAGTTTGGGAAGTTTGGGTGCATTGGGAATCATATTTTTCAAATAAAGCAAGGTTAACACTCATTTTACATACAGCACACAGCACGTCTTCTGAACTGTTGACTACAAACACCTGCTTACCCCGATTGAAAGGCACGGAAGACAAAGAACTACATTTAACTGAACTCCGATTGGATTATTCTGAAAGAAGAAAGTCACATACACCTAGGATGCTGAGGGTTAGTAGAAGATGGACGAATTTTCATTCTCGGGTGAACTAACCCTTTAACAATGACAGTGAACAAGAGGGAGAATGTGATCTGTATGTGCTCAGGCACTGCCTTTCTCATCGCCATCAAAATAAAAGTCCCACCTCGAACACATTGGCCAAGCAGAAACACGTATCGGCCGATGCAGGACTTGGCGATATATTGGCCAACCACTAGAACAGAACAATTAAAATAAAGACTACTATAAAATTCCATCTGTTAGATCATGTAGAGTCTTGTTAAATTAAGATTTCCCCATTTTAGTTCAGTTGTGGTTACATTGTTCTAATTCGTTCCCTGGTTTTAGCTTCATTGTGTCCCCTTTTTACCAATTAGTTCCTTAGGTTTAATTTACTTCAAATGTGGCTCTTGAATTAGTATAACAGGGAATACATTACTACAACATGGCAATTGTTTAACTTAAACAAGAATCCCCTTTGTGATCCCCCATGTTTCCCTGCATGCCATGTACACTCCTAAAGCACAAAACCTAAAATGTAAATTTTTGTTTACCATTAAATAGTACATATTAGTACTTTAAAGGTGCATATTAGTAACTTTTGAAAAGGTACCCTCCCAGAGAATGTTTTGTACCTTATTTTCCTCCAAGTGTGTGGGACTCTGTATTTTGTTACATGCTAAACTATTAGTGGCCCAAACAGTTCTCCCGTTTACAAACTGTTGGCACAATGCTAAATATTTTTGGCTGAAATTACTGTCAGTTTAAGCTAAGTTTATTCCAAGCTTAGTTTATTCTGGAAGGGATCACAATAACAACTGATCCAAAATAAAATATAAAAAGATGCATACATGGCAGCGTAAGAGCTGTATTTAAAGACACTCTTTGGGAGCGCTCTATAGAACAGCACCTGTGATACGTGTCGACCCCAACCTTGTCCTTTCACAGAGCAAGCAAAGGGTACCAGAATATTCACATTACAAAGGCTTAGCAGGGCCATGTATGCCCTGTGATCTAATCCAATATGAAACCGGACCCATTTGCCCTAAAAGATTTAAACCCAATTAGATCCCAAGCCTCTGCAGAGGGATTTGGGTGGTATTTCAGCAACAAAAGGCATTTCGCAAGACCCTAACCACAAAATCTGTTGTTCCATCCTGACACCCAAATGAAGAAGAAATTAAAATAAGACAGACATGTATAGAACAACGGCTTCACAAAAGATGGGGGTCACTTAACCGTTTACAGACACGCTTAAGCTCATGTTGTTGTGGAAGAGCTGGAAATGTGTTATGCTTGTTGTTGATGAGGTGGCAGGTCAAAAGGCAGAAGTCCAGAAGCATCTCTTGAGAGTATGGAATGAAAAGAATAGGAGTGCCTCAGGGTGAACTCCTAGGTCCACTGCTAATAAAGGCTGATACATGTTTGACCACGACAACCTGCTTGTATTTTTATTTTTATTTTTGCCAGAATGTTTTTCTGTAATAGGTTTGTGTTTGTGCAAGTCTGAACATTGTTTGTCAAGATAAGTCCACTAAAATGACTAGCTTTATTCTGTTAAAAAATTCCTTGATGGTCACGGACAGGTGTGGCACAATTGATATAACAGTAATCAGCAATGGTTCCACATTGTCGAAGAACTTTGTTGACCTTTGACCAAAATGCTGTGTTATTTTGTACAAGCCACAGCAGTGTAAGAGTTTTTCTATTTTTTCCACAGCTACATTTTTTCCAGTTCCATCTTAATGACTTCACAATTTACCAATCTTTATGTTATATGAGACTTATTAGTATGATTGCCTCCAGTGAGTTTACGCTCTGTTCTAGGCTTGTATCTCTACAGATATATAAAAGACAAGGTGTTGGGGGTGGGGGTAGAAATTAATTCCCCACAGAGCCATGGCCAGAAGTACAGGCACATACAGGCAAGCAAATCCCAACAGAGTCACTAACTCAGGCCAGATTCTTCCACCCAGATAGCAGCTGTACACAAACTCAACTGCCCCTTCTCTTTCTGTCGCTCTCTCTCCTCTCCACGATGTTCCACGAAGATACAGCGAAACCTATTTTAAACCTCTTTTTCCCTCTCAGTCACTGTTCCCATCATCACTCTTTGCTTAACTGAATACACCAGTGTTGACCTTGGACAATGTTGGCCTTAAGCTACATACTCCTGCTAGGGTGAAAATAAAATATTTTTGGCAGTTTTACTGAGGCCTGCAGACAGAAAATCTATACCTCATTATATGTGTCCTACATTAGGAATAGGTAAAGGTTTGAGGGGTGAAATTAGTTTACGAATATAATGAAAAAATTCACAGGTAAGCATTGCTGTGAAATACAGGTCAAACTTCAGTTAACATGACCATTAATGTATTTACAGTTCAAGTAACGTAAAGGAGCCTCTTAGATTTTTTGATTTATTCAATGAATCATTCATTAATTAACCTACTGCCAATGAACAAGCACGAAAACACACTCAGAAAAATATTGCTTAATTAGCATTATCAAAAAAAAAAATCCCAATAAATATCAAGATATCATTTTTTGTCAGTATCGCACACACCCCTACTGGGAACCATGCTCTAAACCAAACATGGTTAACTAACCTGGCAAAACTGTTGTTAAAAAAGCTGGTTTATCTAGTCTGTGGCAAAAACATTGCCTGGTAATCAGCTAAGACTAGTAAACTCCCTTTTCAACAGGGATATGTTTTCATGGGCAAGACCGAATCTTCATCATGACCAATTTAAGCTGACGCCAGAGAGTTTTCATCTCCATTATTACTGAAGGCGGTAAGATGACACCAGCTAACTTATGCCTTAGACTTCTGTATACATGACACAAACAAGAGTCCTACCTGTCCACTCCATTACATTGAGGCAAACTGATTATTAGTCGATAGTTTAGAAAAATAATTTTTCACCACTATATTAAACTTTTTCTGCAGCTCCAAACTAGTTTGCATTGTCCTGCGTGTAAGTATAGAGCAACTAAGGCCATGAAGATTCATGTTTCTTCTCCACACACTCCTAAAAAGATTATTACATATGCATACATGTATTCAGAATGAGGGTATGATGTCAGGCTGGAGTTCATAGATCAGGTTACCTTTAGCATGAAAATAAAATTTGTATTATCTTACAAGCTACAGTAAACAAACTCCCCCAACCCCTCAGTCTGTTCATCAAGCTCTTCCTAACTAACATGCTTTAGCTGC
This sequence comes from Carassius carassius, assembly GCF_963082965.1. Taxonomy (NCBI): domain Eukaryota; kingdom Metazoa; phylum Chordata; class Actinopteri; order Cypriniformes; family Cyprinidae; genus Carassius; species Carassius carassius. The sequence continues at coordinate 21,982,369 of NC_081761.1, forward strand.
GTTAAGCCTCTGGTTGACTTTGGATTATGCTCTCAGGTTTTTATACAACAGAATACACCCTTAAAGACTGTGTCTTTAATTTACTAAATTGATTAAAAATCTGAAACATTCTGAAATTGCTCTGCCATTTAAACCTTTTTAATTTTTCTGTCCTGTGAAAAACCATCTGGTCTATACAAAGAATGCAGTGGTGGCGGGTTTCATCTGTGATTTAATGGACAGTCAGGTTGAAGAGCTGTCAACACCAAGCTTAGATGGAGAGTTTGTGCCACAGCTCTGTCCACGTGCAGGGTATTATCTTGCATGCTGGTCCCAAACACAAAGGGGATTTGGTTATGGAATGGACTCAATTAGCAATAGGAAATATTAAGCAGGGTTTGGAAAGTGGTCTTAAAACCCTGTTTGGTTTATTGCTTCTTGATCTCAAAGCCTGGATTTAAGATCAACAATAAATGCTAACATCTATTAATATTCTGAAATTTTTCTAGAGAGGCTAATTAGTATAACATAATTATGGAATAAATTAGTGCAACATTAGCCTGATAGCACTGAAAGCAAACATCCCACCCTCCCTGCGATCGCCGTCCAAATCCACGCCCCCTGAACACATTTATGCTTACAGACCAGAATACCAGAGACAACAGTACTACGATAGGCTACAATATCAGCGGTTCCCAGTTCCAGCCCATGTTCCAAAGTGAAGTAAACCCCTGCTCAGGGAGTAGTGAGCAATGTACACGGTGAAGGGATCATTATCAATCGGAACACAGTTCATTCACGTAGCTCACTTCTAACAAATTGGTAATCTGAATCAGGTGTGTTAACTAAGCGAGACATGCAAAATATTTGTGCGAAGAATAGAATTGGGAACCGCTGGGCTACATCATGTGTCATTTACCAGCGAGAAAATTGTTAAAAGTACTACATTACCAAGAAGGAAGCCCGGGTTGTTGATGTTTGTCTGCCTTTCTCGCTCTGTCTCATGAACAAGCTAATGGCGTATCCTTTCTGCGCGAACAGGGTGCACAGAAGTATGCAGATACATACGTTGACAGGCAGGTAGGAAAGCCATTTAAAATGCTTGGACCGAGCGTTTTGATTGGACTAACATTTCTTGGTCTCAGGTCTTCCACAGAATATATGAATACAGATAAATACATCTAAACCACTTAACTTAAGGATGTGAAGAGACTTTCAACCAGCATAACAAAAAATGTTTCTGAAGACAATCACCTATTGCACCTTTAATATATCTGTGTGTTCTGTGTATATTTATGTCTATATAAATACACACACATACAGTATATATTTTGAAAACATTTACATGTATTTACATGTCTATATTTATATTCATATAATTTATACAATAAATAAATATATTTTTCAACATTGCTAAAAATTTAAAAATTAAAAAAAAAAAAAAAACCTACCTATGCGTTCTATACTATACTAACTGAGACTTGTCATGGCACTTGTACACTGTTGTTGTTCTCTTGTTGACCTGACTGCTTCTATTGTTCTCATTTGTAAGTCGCTTTGGATAAACGCGTCTGCTAAATGATTAAATGTAAATGTAAATAAGAAACGATACAGCTTCGTACTTGTTAACATTTGCACGTGGTTACAGCCAGCTGTAATGTGGAGGATGTCAACAGCTGAGCATGATCATCAAAGGAAGTAGGAAACATCTTACCTGCTAAAGTGTAATCCATGTCAAAGCCGAAGAATTTAATCTTTTCCATGGCCAGACTTCTGTTCACAAACACTCTGGGGAAGAAGGTGAAACAGTCAGAGGTGTGTTTGGTGGCAATAGTCTGCAATTGGCAATTTTGAGGAATTTTTTTTTTTTTAACCTTTTAAAAGGCTCGCTTTCAGAAACAAAAAAATAATGACTACTACAGTATGGCATTCCCAGCAATAAATACACTCCCATCCCTGGGCCAACATGCTAAGAGTGATCTGATTTTATTTTGATTTTATTTTGAACACTGACAGCTCTACGCTTTATTTCACAAGCCATGATATTTAATGCCAGGATATGAACACAAAGGAAATTCTGAATCACTCTCTGTAGATACTGACACAGATAAAGCTGAAACAATAACTGACAGATATTTACACTACTTTAACAAGAGTTTCAAAGTTTATATTGCAGCCAGAAACAATTCCAACAAAATAAAAATATAATTTTTAAACTTTCAAACAGCAGCTGAATGTATGTAAAGTAGTATATTTTTACCACATAAAACAAAGAGAAAAAGTGGAATTGATCATTAGAGACGTCATACCAGTATTAAACGCTTTTGTAACCCTATAAAAATGTACAAAACTATAAAAAGAAAATCACTGCTACCAAAACAGAGTTACTCTGATCAACCCTACCTTGTGGTGGCATAACACTGGACTACATCCCATGATTCACTTTTCCAGGTAGGACCTGCGCACTGCATTCTGAGCGGATGTCACTGCTCTAGCTGGTCTGTCAAGCCCATTTCTCTGTTCACCCTGTTACCCCCACAGCAAACAATGCCCACTCTCTCTGCTTTCTTGTCATTGAGTTTCTGACTTGTTGCAAAAATGCTTGTGCCAGTTCTATAGCATTCTCTGTTGTTTTGCCAGTTGTTGAGTTAGGAGTTGTTTGCTTCCCTTCAAAGACATCTACAACAATCAACAACAGCAGGAAGAACCAGACGGGTGCAGCGGCTCAGACAACAGAGTGTGCATCACTAGTTAGAGACAGCTGGTAAACAGATTACTCTTGTATATCCAGTGGATCCTCATTGTTGCCCTATTCTGTAATAGGCTACTTATACTGTACCAGAGACACTACAAGGGGAGGAGAAAAACCTCTCATATAAAAATGAATGGAAGAAATATGTTGACTGTAGAAACGGGAAGTCCTGCCTTTTAGCTAAAAGAGCCAATTAGAAATACACGAGTTTGGGTTTGTTTACTTAGAAAAACACATCTAAATATGATCAAGTAATATTTGTTTAGTAATGTTTTGTTGAAAATAAGGACTTAAAAACAGACTTTCTTAAATGAAACATGTTTTTTTTTCTGCACAGCAATGAGGGTCACAGATTTTGTGTCATCAGGACCTTATTCTTTTTTTCTGTGTTTTATAGCTTCATCACTATGTTCCACAGAGTTAGCTAATTTTTCATTGTGCATCTCACACACCAGATAACACCACTGCCTTTGGACCTCAGATAGACTGTACAGAGTGTGGAATCCCTGCCATGACGCTCACATTTACTTTTCCTTATCTAAACCCACTTATTTGGGTAATGGAAGAAGGCAGTGAACTTTTGGCTTCGGCACGGAGAAATGTAAAGTCGAAGTTCATGTATAGTAGGAAGAGTAAACTACGCTCTATTTCAGACGTGACCTTTGGCTGGATTAATGTCACAAGCGACGGTGTGTGCTAAAGGGGTAGAATTTTGAGGAGAACCGAAATGAACCCCTCTTATCTACTGAAGATTGCATAATGCCACTGCATGGCAAATTCCATACTTGTGGGGTTGCACAAGCTCCTCTGTATTCCCTAGTCACGTGTTCCATGTGCCCGTTTTCTCTATGTAGTTTGAAACATCGCTGCAGGGTTTTGCCTATAATTAGGTAACTCCATTCTTTATTTTAATTTAAAATCCCAATTTACCAGATGAGCTGCTGTCTAAATAATAGGATCTTTTCTTGACAGAGTTGCTTACATTCTTAACGTGACTCGTAAAATGTAAAATCACGGAGTATGGAATGCTCAGTGAAAAACGATTATCTTCTAAAATGAGTGGATTGCAAACAAATGGCACTTTATCGAAATAGAAAGAATGAAATATAACACAAAACGCAATTTCCTTTTGAGGAGATGATGTCTCTGAATTCTAACTGACAAATCGATCTTTCCAAGCCACCCAAACACAGCCGTTATACAGTAAGTTTATTCTGTACCTATGATAGGCCTCTCTCCTGTATTTCTTCATCGCCAGGCCATCCATGTTCGCTGGGAGATCTGCATAGTCCTGAAGTCGATCGCTCCATGATGTTGTCATCATTAAATCTCTGTAAAAAGTTATTGATTAATGTTTTTTTTAAAGTGGCACCATTAAAGTATGAATGCACTCAGATTTCCTAGATTGGATTAGTAGTTTTCTGCAGATTTGATCACCGACTAAACAAGCCAATACACAACTGCTGCCTGTTTATGTGCTAACTTCTAATCTAATTGAATCAGAATCGAGAAAGACAAACATAACGACTTGATTTGATTATCTCTAGTTTAAACAGATAGTCTTTAAACACTTTGATTGTTTCTCATACAAGAAAAGCCCCCTCAGTCATTGTGAAACCCATTTCGTACTGTTGACTGAAGTGTTTTACAAACATTAAGTCCTCTATTACATTTTCACAACTCCTGGTAAAGATACTACGTGTTCCGAACGAGCTTGCCAACACAAACAACCTCTGTGTTTGAAATGCTTGGTTTTTGGTATGGAAATGGTTCAAGTATGTGAACAAAATGAAGGCAAGCAACCAGAAAACAGACAACCTCTCTTTCTCTTGAAAGAAGTTAAATTACACCTTACAAAAAAAAAAAAAAAAAAACTGAAGCACCATCCAAATGATTGAAGCAAGATGAATGACACGCAGTAGAGAAGCTCGAGTCAGCATACTGGGGCCAGTGGCCTTCACAAAGGCTGACTTGCACAAACAAGCTGGAGACCTTAAGGGCAATGGAAGGAGATTTTCCCACCAGCCGTCTATTTTATGATCGTATGCTAAGAGAAACAGGGATGTGAGTTTGAAAAGAACCTCATGCGGTGCTGACACAATTCTCTTCTGTAATATAGAAATATACAAATATAAAACACTCTTACTCTTTTTCAAATATTCAGACATGCCCCCTAGAAGAAACAACAGGAAAAACAGGCCTCTTTCCACCCCCCAAAAAAAACAAAAAAAAACTTAAAACTCTTTCATTTAATACACAAAAAATACCCCAAGGAGGCAGATTTAATGGCTCAGTGTCCTGTCAGGCTGATTTGCATCTAATTTTTGGGGAAAACCAGAAAGAGAAAGAAGGTTTTTTATTTATTTTGAATGCATTTGGTCCATGAACACCAGATGGACACACACAAAAGAAAAAGTTATTTGTGTTGGAAGGATGTTCAACTGTCATGAGAGAGGAGTTTTGGTAACCTTTCAGCATGTATCTCTATATTTAACAATATTTAACACTATATTCTTAACAAATAGTGTAAATTAGATATCCGCAAATATTCAACCACATTTAGCTTAAAAATGTTACAAGCCATTGCCTCCTCTCAATAATTTAAGACAGCAGCAGGAGAGACTAAACACTGGAGACTAAAACATACTCCTATAAATTGAACTAATATGTTGACTTGCACTATTTAAATGCCTTTTCCAGGTCATAACCACAAAAAGTTACACTCAGCTGCTGAAAAACAAGGACAAAGCCCCCGAAGACGGTTGAGGAGCTGGCTGGTAAGCAGCTACAGAATTTCAGACGAAAATGGCTGAAACAGAGCTTGACAAAATCCAGCATATTTAGACAGTTTTGATATGTAAAGGATGCGTTAACATTAAGCATCCACGGTGTTCATTATAGCGCCTGGTATCCTATTTATTTACGCTAGTGAAAAATATGTTTTCACGGGAGTTCGTCAGAGCCTGTCTACACACAGCGCATTAATAAACATCATTGTGAGCTTCGCGCAAAACATCAAATATTACAGAGCAAGTCAAGCTGAGCACAGGCAAAGAAACGAGCAAACAAACAAACAAACCACTGACACTACAACAACAACAACAACTGTAAGTTCAACCGTATTCGCTCACTTACCTTCCTTCCGTCAATATGCTACAACAAAAGCTCAAGTGCACAGTCAACACTGTAAACACTTCGGGAAATATCAATAAGACAGACAGAATGCACTGCAGTACTCAAGTGAAGCTGCAAGTCTTTACTGTTAATGTGAATCAAAAGCTCGTCTTTTTCATAACCGTGCTGTAAGCTGTTGTTGAGGGGCAGGACGAGGCGGTGCTTGCGGTGTGCCTACATCCAGAGGAGGTGGAGCAAAACCTGTCATCACATCAGGGACGGAGAAATGTGAAGGCGGGACCTACAGTCTATGGGCGGGGCCGCCTCAGCCTCTTGAAGATGATTGGTCTACTGACGGCTCATTGTTTACAGGATTTTTTTTTTGTTATTTTTAGCCAGATTGTTCACCGTTACTGTACTTTGAAATAAGGTATTACAGCATTTGTTAACATTAGTTTATGCAACAGCTAAAATAAACTAACAGTTAGATCAGTGTAGCCTATTTAATATAAAAGTTTAGAGAAAAAACGTGTAAAAAAAGAAAGAAAATAAAAATCTAAGTAGGCTATAACAATAATATTACATTTGAAAATAAAAAAATAAAAAAATTAACAAAATTGTTTAATTAAATAATACATCTAACAGCACAACTCTATTATATTTAGTAGAAATAAACACAATAAACATAATAGAACCTAAATATTTTCATTATAGAAACAAAATATAGTTTGTAATATTTATTAAATAAATGCACCACTTCATTCAAAATATCCCAAACACATCTCAAAAACAAACGTTTGCAAACACCTTTGCCATAATATCAATTCCTGTTAGATATGTGTGTTACATAGAGGATTGTGTTGTGTTTTGCAAATTGCAAATTGTGTCGAAAGGCCGAGAATCAGTTTATGTTTTTGCAGATTTGGTGTGTGGTTCTCGTGTTTGAGTGTCAGCTTTCAGAAATTGTGTGACAAGTAAAGATTTTGTGTAAGTTGAAAAAAATAAAAAATAAAAAACATAATAAAAACACAGCTTTTCATAGACCTACAGTTTTCACAAGCAAGTGGTACATTTTCAAAACTCTTAGTACTAATTTAAGACCATCAAAAATGCACTCTTTTCTATGATTTCAGCATATTTTTGATTATATTAGTGCAAAACACAAAATAATTTTCAGTTAATTTTCACTACAGGTTTTATCTACATAAAACTTTTATTCACAGTAATTGCCTTTCATAATGCTATATCAAACTTTCAATTTGCATCACTTCTCTGTTTTATTTAACCTATGACATGTCAGTGAATCATTGGTACAGCTACAGATTTCTAGATTCATGTAGATTTTATGGAACTTACATTTACATTTACATTTATTCATTTAGCTGACACTTTTATCCAAAGCGACTTACAATTGCTATGTATGTCAGAGGTCGCACGCCTCTGAAGCAACTAGGGGTTAAGTGTCTTGCTCAGGGACACATTGGTGTCTCACAGTGGATTCGAACCTGGGTCTCTCACACCAAAGGCATGTGTCTTAGTTTCTGAAATGGATATAAGGAATTCTCGTTAAAAGCTTAAGCCCTTTTTCTCAGCATGTGTGTGTGTGTGTGTGTGTGCGATAGAAAGAGAGTTAGAGAAAGAAACCATTTGCAGTTTGTGAACATTGAACCAGACAGTGTAAATGAGAAGAAACAATGACTGTGAATCTAAATTGATTAGAGATGCCTGAGTGAAGACCGTCAAATTACCGTAACTCAACCTTCATCTGAGAAGTCAGTATTCAGTCATATTGCACACTGAGAACATCTAATGTATTGTTAGCAAACTCTGTTCTAGTGTTCCATGCCATACTGTACCTTCATCACACCTTTTGATAAATCACTGTATAGATATTGTTTCTCAATCGTCAGTTACAGTTGAATCTGAAGGCAACACAGGACAGGGAAATTGGGCTAAAGTAAACCTGGTTTACTTAAGTAAGTTTAAGTAAGTTTACTTGTTAAAGTAAACAGGTTTACTTTAGCCCAATTTCCCTGTCCTGTTTGCCTGCAATCTGTTCTTATCTCGAAGCGCCCAACAGATGGCAGCACTGTATAACTACAGGCTCCTGTCATATATTTAGTGTGTAGCCCTATCTTACAGGCTTTTTACAGTCTCAAAGTTAACATATTATTATGGCTGTATTGCATTCACTGATTATAGAAAAATAAATCTACGCTAGGCTGTTTGTTATTTTTGTTTGATATGTGAGAATCTAGCCTAAGGCAAGTTAGTTTAGACGCTAAGTTCCTTTTACATTAATAATTCTACAACTCAAACAGACAAAAGTAAGCTATTATTACTATAATCTACACTGTACACATGTTAATAATTTGGTAGTAAATAGGCTAAGTAAAAAAGAACAATTCCACCGTAAAAGACAAATCATAGCTACAAATCATTACTTTATACATTTACAGAAAAATGAGCATTCGCCTAATTCCCTGCACCACTCACCGCAGTTGAACTCATGAACTCGTCATTTCACTTTGGCTATTTGGGATTTCACACAACCAGATTTTATGAACACATCTTAATAGCAAATTTAACATAACTGAATAATATAACTTATTTACTACATGTGCAGAATTGTGAAACATAACTGCCATAGCTACTTAATGCTTGTAACACCATCCCTTTTTTAACAGCCGCCCGTTTTTAAGTTATTTTTTTTATTCTAAATACTGTAACAAAAATACTAATAGTAATAATACAAGTAGGTGATGATGATAATAATAATAATAATTACCTAATAATAATACAAGCAGTATTTTTTTTACAGATGTGACGTGATCGTGTAAGTGTGAGTAAATAATAACAGATATGATATTTTGCTGACATCAGCACTGCGCCAAAAAGGACAGTTCCATCCGCTCGCTGCTGCCGACCTGATCTCCAGTGAAATACAGAACACAACACCTTTCGCGGGCAAAAAAAAAAAAAAAAACACTCTTTGTGCCTTTAAAAGTTCAAATAACCTACAGATCAGCTTATTTATCGTATCTTTCAGGGTCTGTCCATCTGAAATATCTGCAGTAAGTCCTAAGCTTGAATGCAAGGAGCAGCACGGGTAAATTATTGATTGGGACAGTCCTGCTATAAAAGGAGACACCGCCTGGGTTCTGCTCCTTGTCTTCAAAACGCCAAGATGAGCTACGGATCCGACATCTACTCCGCCTCTTCCTACCGGAAGATCTTCGGGGACTCCACCCGCTACTCAGCCTCTCCACCCCGGCTGAGCAGCTCTCGGAGCGGCTTTAAGTCTCAGTCCACGACCCGCTCCAGCATCCCAAGCTCCTACAAGCGCAGCACCCGATCTGCCTTCCCATCTTCATCTTTGACTCTGGAAAGCTTCGACTTCACCCAGAGCACAGCGCTTAATAATGAGTTCAAAATCATCCGCACCAACGAGAAGGAGCAGATGCAAGGGCTCAATGACCGTTTCGCGATGTTCATTGACAAGGTTCGCAATTTGGAGCAGCACAACAAAGTGCTGGAAGCCGAACTCGTGACCCTACGCCAGCGCCAGACAGAACCGTCCCGTCTGGCCGAACTCTACCAGCAAGAGATCCGAGAACTGCGCTCCCAGCTCGAGGAACTTAACGCGGAGAAGAACCAGATGATGTTCGAGCGCGACAACATTGAGGAAGACCTCCAGAAACTACAGGAGAAGTTCGAGGAGGAGATGAGAATGCGCGAGGAGGCTGAGCAAACGCTTAAAGCTTTCAAGAAGGACGTGGACAACGCCACCATGGTGCGCCTAGACCTGGAGAAGAAGGTCGAAGCCCTTCTGGACGAGATCAACTTTATAAGAAAGGTGCACGAGGAGGAGGTGATTGAGCTCATGAACATGATCCAGGCTGCCCAGGTGTCCGTGGAGATGGAAGTGGCCAAACCCGACCTCACCTCCGCCCTCAAGGAGATTCGCGGCCAGTACGAGGCTATGGCGAATAAGAACTTGCATTCCGCTGAAGAGTGGTACAAGTCCAAGTTCACCGACCTCAGCGAACAAGCCAACAAGAGCAACGAGGTCATTCGCGCTAGCAGGGAAGAGCTCAATGAGTTCAGGAGGCAGCTTCAGTCCAAGACCATCGAGATCGAGAGCCTAAGGGGCACCAACGAATCGCTGGAAAGGCAGATTCATGAGATGGAGGACACGCACAATGCAGAGGTCATGGGCTACCAGGTTGGTTTCTTTAATTGTATCTTACACATGGGTGCAACTGAGTTACAAAGTATGGATATCTGTAAAGAGTTTCACTTCTTCAAAATGATCACAAACATTAATAATATTCCCTTTTTCTTAAAACAACCAATCGCTATATGTTTTGTTTAAAAATAGAAAAAGTAGTTTTGAAAACTTGTGCTTCTGTTAACCAGACAGCAGACAAAAGAGCCCCGTGAAATGGGCGTGACCGCAACAAGTGACTGAATGTTACTCTGTCCATGGTGCTAAAATTACTTCAGTCAGTTAGGTTAAATGAAGAGTCCATATTGGATATTTTATTAATACGTTTTTCCAGACCTTTTAATAAATTAGCTAGCATCAAATAATAATGGCAAAGTGTCACTAAATAATAAATAACGAATGAAAGTGCTTTAGCCCATAAAATAAAATCTAATCTGTTTTTTTTTTCACAATAATTTAGGATAAAGTTGCCTACTACAAAGTATTTCTTTCTTTCTTTCTTTCTTTCTTTCTTTCTTTCTTTCTTTCTTTCTTTCTTTCTTCAAAGGGTTTTTGAAGAAAGGTTCTTTATGGGCATCAATGGTTTCATAAAGAACCTTCCATGGAAACGTTCCATTCCACAAAAGATTCTTAATAGTGGGAAAGGGTTCTTTAGATTTTTAAGAGTTTTAGTTCACACACACACACACACACACACACACACACACACACACACACACACACACACACACACACACACACACACACACACACACACACACACACACACACACACATACACACACACACACACACACACACACACACAAAAGGGTTATTGTAAGAATTGTTCACTTAAAGAATGCCGAAGTTTTTTTTAATTATTATAATTATATCATGTAACATCACTCAGGACACTATTGGGCAGTTGGATAATGAGCTGAGGACCACTAAGAGTGAGATGGCCCGTCACCTTAGGGAGTACCAAGACCTGCTGAATGTCAAGATGGCGCTTGACATAGAAATCGCTGCTTACAGGTAATAAAAAGTGTTTTTTATTGATATGTGAAGGTGAATGCAAGTGATTCTGACACAAGTGCATTCTGTCCATTCTTTATCAACATAACTGTGACCTAAAATGAAAATCATAAGAGTTGCTTTAATGGAATTAGCTGATACGATACATAAATGCATTGCACTGATATCTTCTCTCTTCACCTTTTCCACCACACCCTGCCTCGCCACCTCCTCTTTGTTCACGTTTTCATTTTTTATCCATCTCAGGAAACTGTTAGAAGGGGAGGAGACACGTATCAGCACCGGGATCACCTACCCCACCCCCACCTCAGGGTCCAGCTACAGCTACCAGTCCCGTATGTACAGCAGCTCTAGCATTAGCGGAAAGAAGGAGGTCAAGGATGATGATGACAAACATCAGCAGAGCAGCAAACCCGGCAAAGGCTCCTCCCAGTCTGACGACTCCAAGAAGAGTGACAAGATCGACTCTGGAGACGTGAACCCCACCAACCAGAAAAACTAAACATCTCAACCCTCTTTCTTTCTTCCTCTCCTCCCTCTGCCTTATCCATTACCCTCTTTTCCCTTTTCCCAAGCATCTCCTCTCCACACAGGGGGTCTTAGAGAGGAATCTAGCATACTCACTACTCAATACACACTCTTTGATGCATATATTCTCTGTCTCCAGGGCTGCACTGTGAGTCTTATCGTCACTAAACTGCACTTAAACAGGCTTCTTTCAGCACATTGCGTTAAGAAAATGTATCTGTGTTAAGCTTTGGTGAAGGTAGCTTATTGTGCTGCAGTGCAAAGCCAGCATAAAACTTGACTTGCAATAATATTTTCTGTTTTACAATATAAGCTGTGAGAAAACCAGTTATTGTTGTATTTGAACCATGCCAGCACTAATAAAAATGGCATCTGGGGGTATCATTGCATCAGAATTGTATCTCCAGTTAACTTCTTGGCATGCTCATAATGCATTCTTGCCAAAAACAAATAAATAAAGATCTGAAACTAGACATGCATAGTTTCAAAAACACACCTCCCAGCCACATTCCTCTCCAAGACTGCTCTTGGTTCCATTTTTAAACATATTCTACCCACTTGCCCTTTAAAAGCAACAAGGATTTGAGCCTAATAGCAAGTCCTCACTGCATGAGGTGTTTCTGCTGTTTGCATGGTGACTGTATGTGGGTCCAATAGATACTTTCATAGCTGCGTGCCTGCCATTCCTCTCAGTACTTAAGGCTGCATTAGTTCACCAGCCAATGGGCAAGACTGAGAGCAAAATGTTACACAGTACTGCTGAAGCCTTTCACATGCTGCTAAACGCTTGTGATGAATACAATTTCTGACAAATACTTTAAAGCCAATCAAGTCAGTGCACTTAAATGTATGTAAACAGCATCTCCATATAAACATCCATATAAGCTGTCAGAATGAAGGAATATGGGATGCATGGGAGGATATTGTGAAAACATGGTTAATAGTGTGAGTAAGAAATAAGAAATAGAAAGAAAATGCTTGTTTGAACCAGCTTTAATTCAGTTTACCTTGCTGCTTCTGAGTCCAGAATTGGTTGTGTTTGGGCGGTTGATACAAATATATTGAATTTGTTAAGAAAGGTAAAAGTATGTACTTAGAAGTTAGAAAAGGCATTACCATTTCAACATTTTACTTGTATATTCATGGATGCCTGAAGCACATGTACAGTGTGGAAACACAGTCACTAGCACAACTTTTCACAATGCATCTCAAACACCTAAACATCATACTTGAATCTAGTGTACTCTCATACAAAGAAGTCACTGTCACAGTGAACCTCCGTTAACCATGGGTCAACAATGAATCCCTTTGATAAACCTATATTAAAAGGTAACGCTAGTGAAATATCTTCATACCACTTCTGCTACACTGCCAGGTTTTGATACCACTTGCCTCTTTGTCATGGTTTTGTTATGCCTGACTTGCTGCACTCTTTCTATAGACAGTTTGAACAGATGGATAAAGTTAGGCTTGATTGACTTTAAGAACTGTATGATGGGAACCAAATCAGAATTCATTTTTCTGATGAACACTGTGACATCGGCATGCTTGGCTGCAAGGGGATGTCAGGCAAATCTGGAATTTTGTCTTTACATTCTCACAGATGCTCATTAGGCCTGTTATCTTGGTAAATTGGAACATTTTGGGATTGCTCTGTCGGTTTTGGAAGAGCTAAAGATGATTGCAGAAAGCATAGTGACACAATGCTGCAGTTTGAAGAAGGAGAATTTCAAACCTGCACTGCCAAACTTCTGTAATGCATGTGCAATCAACATCCCTCCATAAAAAGGCAACCCGCTTTTACACCAATACAATACAATTCTAAAACATGCTACTGTTTATGTATGAATGCTCTAGGTAAAAAATAAATTAAAATGCCTTAAGCCACCAGCAGCTTTCTGAATCTGGCTGTTATTTCTGCTAAGAATGTGACTTTGTTTGCTATCTAGTGTGTAGGGGCCACTGTGTACTGGATGACTGAAAACTTTAGGAGCTGAATGTAGTTGATGTAATTTCTATTTAGTCATTATCTTACAGCTGTATGGCACATGACCAATAAAGACTTGTCATTATAAAACCCACTTTAATGTGTCTGTCCGATTTCTGGAAGCTCACCCGAAAAGTGAAATCTTTTCTCTATCAAGTGTTATGACAATCCATTTGCTATTGCAGTAGAACTCAAGACATTAAGTGTCGATGTCCAAAATATTTGGAGAGTTTGTGGTTTAAAACTAAACAGCTGATGCATTTGTATTACTCATGTTTCAGGCCATGTAACATCACGCCAAATGCTCATATGTATCAATGCCAAATATGAGCAATAATCAATTTTGCCAACGTTCCAGTCTAACTAAAAGTTGGTGAGATATTACTGTATTATATTTCTTGACCCAAGTGCACTAAAACAAGGTAAACTATAACAATCTTGTTTTAAAACTGGTTTTATTAAAGTCAAAATGTTAATATTACCAAATCGACCTAAATATGTACCTAACATCTAATATAATATAATATAATATAATATAATATAATATAATATAATATAATATAATATAATATAATATAATATAATATAATATAATATAATATAATATAATATATTGATATATATTAGTGTTGTATTAGTACCACTGAGATACTATTATATGTTTCGATTGTTTTTTTTTAAATTTGATTTTCAGTTTTAGTTTTAGTACATCAAGCTAAACTAAATGGTAACACTTTACAATTAACACTGGTTAATCAATTAAGTAACATAAACTAACAATGAGCAATATATTATTAAACTTTGTTGATGTTTGTAAAAATATTCAGGTTCGTGTTAATTAACAGTGCATTAACTAATGATAATAAATACAACTTTTGATCCTAAAAATGTGTTAACAAATGTCTTAAAAATGTTAATCTTAACAATGTGCCCTTATTCAGATAAGACTTTGTGCCTGCTGTGGTCCAGTGGCCCCATAATCCAACATGTTGTAGTTTACGTGAGTCTTTAGGGATCAGGAGTCAAGAGGACAAGGACAATTCCATTGTTGTTGTTTTTTTCTTTCTTAGTGAAAAGCAATGTAGTAATATCTTTCTAAAATAAATGTAAACAATTTGATTGAACAAAGGACACACATAAATAAGCTACATTACTGCTGTATGTGAACACACACAAACACAACCTTTACCTGTACTGAGCTCTCATATGGTGTGTGTGGTATAGGAAACACTCGTGACTGCACCTCTGTGCTGTGTGGGCAACATACACTGCAGTTATACAAAGATTTATATCCCTGCAATGCTGCAAGCAAGCTATAAACCACCCATTGTGACAAATGCACACTAAAAGCCACCACTCACACCTCAAGCCTAAACAGAGACTTTATTTAGCTCATATTTCATTACCATTCTCTGTATCATCTGGTAAATCTGTCTTCACCTCACTAACATCATAAAAGACTGTAATCCTGATGCTATTGATGACTGACTTCATACTACATATGTTATGGGCAGGTATAAAGTTGTTTATCATGTACACAAATCTCTATTTAGTTTTCCTTCCTGTGACAGAGATAAAGTAGAAATGGTCTTACTTGAAGTTACTTGGTTGTATCTACACCTCACTGCACATAGACTCTAAATGATGTTCTTAACTATCCTGTAGAGACCAGGCTGATATGAGCAGTCAGGCATCACAAGATAAATAAGAGACATGCCCTAGAGTAAGAATGATAGACATTGTGTGAATGCATGTGTATGTGTTATAGAGATTTAGATTAACTAGATCACCTAAACGTAATTTGTCTAATGAAAAAGGTTAGTTCTATAAAAAAGGGAATTATGTTATTTTGTTATTCAGCCATTCTGAAATGTTTATATGGCGAATTACAAAGGACAAAATTAATTCTAATTTTTGGAACTATTTATTTCACTTAATTATACTATGTTTAATTATAAAACAAAGCCCCACTCAAGTAAATTGGATAAGACAGCATTTTTATTAACATAGCAACTGCAAACCAACAAATAACTAATTTTCACTATAAAATGTGTAATATAACTGAAATAAAGACAGTATTTATGAAAACTAGCAAGACTTAAATTCATAGTTCACTCAAAATACATCTACATGCACATACAGAACAGTTTAAATGTACTTTTATTTACATTTAGGCATTTAGCATTTATACAGCATTTAAATCTAACACTATTCATAAAAAACTGGGATGAAAATGCATCAGAATATGAATCAAAAATAATGTTGCATCTGTGTACCTGCCATCTTCACTTTCTAATAAAAAAATAATTGCACACCCAAAGCTTCTCCACAAAGACATACTGTATGATGTTGTTGATGTCCAACCTACACCACATATGTAATTTAAATGGTTAGTTCACCCGAGAATGAAAATTTGTCCATCTTCTACTCACCCTTGAAGCACATAGGTGTGTGTGACTTTCCTCTTTCAGAATAATCCAATCAAAGTTATATTAAAAAAGGTCCTTGCTATTCCAAGCCTTTCAATGGGGGTAAGCGGGTGTTTGTTGGCCACTGTTCAGATGACATGAAATAAAGTGTGTGCATCTGTAATAAAACGTCCCTCACACAGCTCCGGTGGGTGAATAAAGGCCCCCTGTAGCGAATCCATGCATTTTTGTAAGATAAATATCCAGATTTCAAATGTAATAAACACTTTTTGTTCTCACTTCTAGAGTGGAATGACAAGGTGAGAACATACTTAAAGTATAAAAATTTTTGAATGACTATCCCTTTAACATTATCAAGCATGCATATGCACACAGAGGCTGCTGAATTATTCATGTTTTTCTCCTGCTGGAAGGGCAATAAATGGATGAGGCAACAGAGAGAAAATCTCAGTAGCGTCCTCATCATGACCTTCTCCTATCAGAGAGCAGTCATCTTGCATACGATCAGAACAATTTTCTCAAACAAAAGAGATTTTATTATCACATGCACATAGCAATCCATTCTTGAAGTTCTTAAGGAAAAAGGCCGCTGATAACAATCCAGCTGATGCTACCTAATCTTATCACAAACTATATCAAAAAAGAGGAACTATTTATATGATAAGACACAATCTAGACATCAGTCATTAAATAAGAGCTGACTTTATCAGCTCTTCAGTCATGCCCACAGGCTCACTGAACCAATCAAATCTGATCAATACAAATGTCCCTCAAAATGACAGAGAGATGAAACAGATGGTCGGTGATGTTACCTGTCGGTGAAGTGTTAACCGTCCTGCTGCAGCAGCTGTTGCCGTGGATACTGTTGCCAAGCCCCAACCCACTGTGCCCTTGCAGCAGTGAGAGATGCTTGTGGGAAGCCACACTCACACTTCACAAGACCACCCTACAGACACTGAGTAATCAACAGAAAATGGATTTATAAAGAGACAGATGAAAGAACAGCCTGAAGTTCTGCACAAGTGAGACTTTCAGTCATCCTCAATAAGTACATCATAGTCACTTAAAGTGCTCCCAGTAATGTGTCCAAGTGTCACCCCTAAAAACTGTTTCAAATGTGGATAGAAATGGATCTTAAAAATAGGACAAGAGAAATAGACATGCTTTAATCCTACAAGCTATTCTCGGTAGACCACAGAGTGTATACTAATGCTACCATTGCACATTAAAGAAACCTTTCCATTTTCAAATGGAGAAAATGAATTCAGCTAGTTTAGACCTTATTATAATCTGAAAATCCTAATTTGGTGTTGCCAGTAAAAAAGTAAATAAAAATAATAATAATAATAAAATAGATTGGCATACAAAATAATTGCTTGTAAATCTTTCATGCTATATATTATTAACAAATCTTGGATTCAATCTTTTTATTAACTTCTTTCAGTTCTTTTCAGTTTCTTTTTGGAACTCATTGGTCATAGACAATACAAAACTTGTGCTAACTGAATGAAAACAAGTAGTCAGAGATTGAATCCCATATTTGGCAATAATATAGCACAACATGAAATTTATTAGCATTTTGTTTTTGTAGGCCAGTCATTTTTGACCAGGGTCCTGTTGCCTAAACATAACCAATAAGAAGTAGTTTGACCAACTAGCAGTAAGCCAAATCTTAATCAGTCTTATTTTACGTATTCATAATAGACCAAGACTAGTCTAAGTAGTATAATGTAGTATAGTATAAACAGTTTATGCAACCAACCCTGGGAACACCAAAAGTGGAACATCTACATTCACATCTATGTGGAACATCTTCTTAATTCGCTGGAATGCCACTCTTTCGTGAATGCACATACGATAGTTAGTGGAAGCTAGAGATTACGGTCTATATAGTTTGAAATATGGATATTTTTCTAACACAAATGCATCACTTCACTACAGAAGCCTTTATTAACACCCCCAAAGACGTTTGGAGCACTTTTTATGATGGATGGATGCACTTTATTGGACTTTAAAATCTCAACCACCATTCACTGGCATTATGAAGCTTGGAAGAGTCAGAAAAAAGAAAGACATATATACCTAGGATGACTTGAGGGTGAGTAAATCATGGGGTAGTTTTCATTTTTGGGTGAACTATCCCTTTAAGTAGCATTGTTGGGGAAAAAATGAAATCCTCTCCAGGTCAAAATGACTGTAACACAAAATGAGGGTTATATAGCATTTCCTTGTTGATGATAAATAATACAGGCCCCATGATGCAGCGGAACTGTGTTCTCATCAGCATTAGTAACCTGCAGGGCTTTCCTTAGGGAAATCACTGGATACAGTGTAATGAGGCTGTACAGAATCTACCATGAGTCATCAGCTTATGGGTATCCTGGGGAGATAGGGAATGAGAGATCTTTGAACAGTATAACATCTGTTGTGTGCAAACACTGAGAAAACTAAGATGATACAAAGCTATAGTTCACTGATAATGGGAGTTATGAAGGAATTGTGTTGTAAATGTGATTCTCTATGCTTTGGATGAATGCACAAGATGATGCTGTCTTTTTTTCTGGATTGGCTTTATGTGTGTGTGAGCCTGAGAGAGAAAGTAGGCTAAAAATAGAACAGTCACAACAGAGTGAGACAGACACAGTCACGGTATACAGAGAGACACTGACACCAGTCTACTTGATGCCTCACAAAACACCGTACACAAACACACACACACACGGTTTTGCTATTTACATGGCGGAATTTGCAAGCGTTAAGACAGAACATGTCTCCAGAAAGGAAACAGAGCTGTTTGTGCAAATCGGTAGCCAAATTCTGGCATCCATGATGTTACTGATGGCTTTGTTCTTGTGCAGTCCCATGATTCCCAAGCACTTGAGGGCCCTGCGTAACGACTGGCCAGCCAAACCTCGGAGCAAACCTCGATTGGGAGGCAGCGGGTCTTCCATCCCCTGTTACGGCATTCGCCTTCCAACTCCTCGTACTTGACCCCACTTCAAGGGCAGAGTGAATTCCAGTAAAACCTGCCTTGATGATTCAGAAAATAGGACTATACCAGGCCTAAGTGTGGTCGTGGTGATGGTTTCTGGGATTTTAAGCTGCCTTTCCATGGTCAACCTTTAGCTGCCAGTCTCAAGCTGTTGCCAGGAGTCGACCCACTAGGTTCCTGCTGGTTTCATTCCAGCCTTAACAAATGAGATTGTGCACTGTGCTGGCTGCTGGTGCTTGCTGAGAGAGATCCCTGTTCTGATAGTTCCAGCGATCACCCTTAGCACCTGATTGTGGCGCCACCGAGAACGCCCCTCTCCCAAGGTCTTAGGGCAGCAGCTCAATATGTGCTCCAGGGATCCTCTTTTTGGTCATAGGAGGCATGCAGGGGTGTCTTTCAGGCTCCAGGAGAAGAGATTGGTTGGACTGGGGAGGACATCGTAGACTGATTGGATAAGTAACTGGATCCGGTGGCACCGCTTTTCACAACTCAGTCCACGAGATCTTTCGGTCTGCTGCTTGTTCCCATCAAATCCACGCCCCTTGTTGTCGCATCTCCACCATCCTACTAATGCGCTTTTCCTCCACCCCTGCTTGGATTTCTTCTTCTTGGACTAGTTGATAGGCCTGTGAATAATAAACATATTTATAAAATGAAACACATTGATCTCATGCCATAATGCCATATATAACTGCATTTGAAATTGAATTTTAGATAATTCCATAACATTTTTTTGTAGAGACATTCACAAAAACTTTGAAGAAGTGCTAAAATTCAGTAATGCATATATATATGTATATATATATATGAAGTGGATCAAAACCTTTCATTAAATTTGTCTTAAAACCAAAACAATACCCATTATTGTCTTAAATCAACTTTGATTCACTTTTTGATTCACTTCAAATGTTGACCACTGTGTGTGTATATATATATATATATATATATATATATATATATATATATATATATATATATATATATATTAGGGGTGTAACGGTACGTGTATTCGTACCGGAGCGTTTCGGTACAGGGCTTTCGGTACGGTGCACGTGTGTACCGAATGACCGAATGCAATATTTTGTTTGCGGGAACATAGGTACATTTTCGTTTTTCCAAACGAACATATTAAGTGGCGGAAGTCTCTGCGTTCAGCGCAAATCCCGCCCTGCAGCTGATTCTAAGGCCGGTGACACACTGGCTGCGTGGCGTGAGCGTGGCGTTTCTGCTGCGTATCAGTTGCGTGATGGCTGCTTCACGTTTTCTGTGTCTTCTTTACACACCAGAATCGTGCCTGACTCGGCGCTGGCGCGCTGCTGCTACTGTAGGTGACATAGAGGGAGGCCGCCGACAGACCAGGATCTTGTCTTCATGACAAAAATATCTATACTTCATGTTGAGCATAAATATAAAGCCTACTGATAAAGGACACCGTCAACAGTATTGATGGCAAAATAGACTATGTTTGACAGGTGCAATATGCCAGTGTGTCACCGGCCTAAGGTTTTCAAAAGGCATCACGCAAGTGTGAACATCACTACAACTAGGAAAAAAACAATTGTATTTCAAACGCAGCTCCCGTCGGCATTTAAACAGACCTTTGCTCTTAATTCCGATCAGTCCAACGCAATAACGAAATCTGAGCAGGTCTAAAAATTTAAACTGTTGATGCTGCACTTTACACTTTGGAAAAGTTATATATATTTTTTAAATATGAGCAGGCCTACAAGCTGGGATTGGTAATGCTGCACTGTAATCATAGTTATTTATTTATATTTTTCATTATATTTTATTATATGATATTGGTTTGAGTATTTTATTTAGTGGAGAACTTTGCAGCAGTATTTTATTTCTTTTTTTATTTTATATATATTTTATTAAAAAATTATTTTAAAAAAGTGTAAACAATTTTTAAAAAAAAGTTTATAGTAATAAACAACCTGCAGTTTAGTGTTTGCATTTCTTTCCCTTACTGTACCGAAAATGAACCGAACCGTGACTTTAAAACCGAGGTACGTACCGAACCGTGATTTTCGCGTACCGTTACACCCCTAATATATATGTATATACAGTACAGACCAAAAGTTTGGACACACCTTCTCATTCAAAGAGTTTTCTTTATTTTCATGACTATGAAAATTGTAGATTCACACTGAAGGCATCAAAACTATGAATTAACACATGTGGAATTAAATATGGAATTATATACATAACAAAAAAGTGTGAAACTACTGAAAATATGTCATATTCTATGTTCTTCAAAAAAGCCACCTTTTGCTTTGATTACTGCTTTGCACACTCTTGGCATTCTCTTGATGAGCTTCAAGAGGTAGTCACCTGAAATGGTCTTCCAACAGTCTTGAAGGAGTTCCCCGAGAGATGCTTAGTACTTGTTGGCCCTTTTCCCTTCTGTCTGCGGTCCAGCTCACCCCTAAACCATCTCGATTGGGTTCAGGTCCAGTGACTGTGGAGGCCAGGTCATCTGGCGCAACACCCCATCACTCTCCTTCTTGGTCAAATAGCCCTTGATGCCTTCAGTGTGAATCTACAATTTTCATAGTCATGAAAATAAAGAAAACTCTTTGAATGAGAAGGTGTGTCCAAACTTTTGGTCTGTACTGTATATATATATATATATATATATATATATATACACACACACACACACACACACACACACATACATACAATGTGTATTACGTATATTATAATTATATAATCATATAATTATATAAGCCATTCACAAAAATGTCAAAGATGCGCCAGTAGGACATTTTGGTGGATAAAACGGGATGTATAGTTTATAGCCGACATTCCTTCCACCAACGTTTTCAACCAACAGATATAGTACTTCACATTCATGCTGCAATTCTCTAGAGGTTTGCAAGTATTTATTTACACTCCAAACTATTCCAGCTTTGCATTTTGTTGAAACAAGCCTTTGTGACAGTTCAGCCTTTTAGATAATGGCTTTCAAAGGTACGTGTCTATTCAGAGGAGGCTCATTATTTTGGTTGCAGTTGCACCAGACAACAAGCTTTTCCTTTGAGACCTCTCCTCAAATGCACAATGGTTGATGGGTGCGTCCTTTAGTGTGAGCATTCACTCACAACAGATGGCCCCTATATCCTCAAGCTGCATATATTTGAAGCTATACAGAGAAGGTTTACACCTTTTCTTCTGCTAATAGCATCTTGTAGGGAGGTGACAATTGAACAACTGCACCAGAGAAAGCTACGGTAACACCTTAATAAAACACCAGAAATGTAGAGTAAAAAAGTGCAGCAAGACACCAACTCAAACTGACATGTCGCACTGCAAAAATCAGGAGTAATTTCTTTGTTTTTCTCAACGGTTGTCTCCAAAACCTAAGGCAGCTGCCTTACTGCATCACTGCACTCAATGACTTTACAGACTGCATTTTAGTCTGAAGGCACTGATAAAGGAAACTAGTCTCAGACAGGCTTCCAAGTCACCATAATTATGTCATGTCTGATGATTCAGAACAAAGTTCAGAACAACGTTTCATGGATGTTAAGCCATCAATGCCAACAAACTACCTTTATTTTTAAGAGTTTATATTCTTCCTCATATCATTAGCAGTTCATAAATTACTTCATAACATCACAATTAAGAGCTTTAATTACCAGTGTTGTGTTGACTTACACCAGTAAAGCAAACTCATTAATCATGTGTTTAAGCATCATGGGATGATTTGAATATTTTATGATGTGTCTGTGTGCCATGTTAAAGAAACAGTTCTCCCAAAAATTTAACATTTCTGAAAATGTGCATGTGAAATCTGTTCCCATGAGGAAACAAACTCATCTACATCTTGGGTGGGCAGAGGGTGAGTACGTTTTCAGAAAATGTTCATGATTGAGTGTAACATACTGCCCACATACATATCTACTGCAGCAAATGAAGTGTGAAGGACTCATGTTGTGTCTATGTTCACCTGCAGTGAAGGGCAGTGCAGCAGTGCTCTCCCCTCCCTCTCCGCTGCGGTATCACATGCATGCATCACGGGTGAAATGTGCTGGTGTGTACTAACCACTCTCTGCCCTGATCCCTTCATGCATCGCTTCACCCCCACCACACACACACATTTCACAGGGTGTGGCACTCCAACACTTTTATCTCCACACTACCATCTTAATCTCTGTTGCTGTCTAGCCTGTGTTATTTTCCCCAACCTTATCTTTGTCTCTGTCTCATTATTTTCTCACCTTATCAGTATTCAGAAATAGTCCTCACATCAAAAAATGTATACAATGCATAGAGCGTATACAAATTGCCCTTCACATCGCATTCACTTATATTAAATGAAAAGCTAAGTACTAGACAGTTTGCTAAATTCTAACGCTCTATTGTGTTAATTTAGTGATTTTTGCTATATTCTTGCCATATTGTTTATGTGTCAAGTTAATAACACTTTAGCCTAATCTCTTAGCTTAGATGATTTCTGACCTGCCTCTTCTGACCTCTGTGTGTGCATGTGTGTGTGTGTGTGTGCATATTCATGAGCTGATTTGTGTGTTATTGTTGATTTAGCATTTTGGTAACATCAGATTGCACAACTACTGCACGGAGCATTGTCACTATATTGTTGTTGGGCGGTTAGAGGATGTGGGGGCAGAGCTGCACCTCCCAAACAACAATCCGGATTGTTTTAAATATAACACTTGTTCAGATACACTGAAAGTTGGTAACCTAAAATGATTGATTCTATATTAAATGGTTTTATTCAAGTCAACATTATTTAACATCACCATAAATCACCATGAATCAACAATAAATACATACATTTATACCAACCAAACGAATTTGTATGTGTTAAATTAAGTAGAAATATCTCCTTAAGGTAACAATATGTTTAAATGGATAATGTGGTGTATAATAAGCTGCCAGTTCTTCTTTGTTATTTTACAGATAGATTTTTTTACAGTATTCAGTATTGCAGTGTAGCGCACATGTGTATGTTACAATCATGGTGGGACTTTATGATTTACACCATTTTTATACTGAGCTAATGACAGTTTCTATACCCCATTTTCAAACTTTCTAGATTTGTATTAAACATTATTTATTATATTTATTAAGCCATTTTTGTTCTTGAGGGAACTGCTGGCATGTCCACATCCTCTGCAAGTGATTACAGGTTTTACTATCCTTGTGGGGACCAAATGTTGGTAAAAACTGAGCCACACACACACACACACACACACACACACACACACACACATGTGATCAGTGGTTCGATCACACTACGTTTCACTCACACACCAGGTCTCCTTCGCCACCAATGCTGATTTGCTGACAGCAGCTAAAGGGCTGCTGGGAAAATTGTGTGTGAACATAAACAGATATTGATTAGCCCAGAAACCACTCTTCACATTTATCTGATCCAGACGTAATTAAATAAGCAATATGCAGCTCTGCCATAAGACTTCTGAGCTCCCCAGAGCAGAGGCTGGTAGGAAACAACCTTTTAATGGCATTGTCAATTACATGCCGGTGGAACTTTGTCTTTAGTTGATTCGTGTATTCAAATGTTCTCTATCATATGAGGAAGTGCTTCTTTTTTAATATTTCTAATATAGTGCATGTTAATTGTATAGAAATTTGTATAAGTGAGGTATCTACTTATGCCCTTTTCCTAGGTCGTATGAAAATTCCACTGAAGTCAGATATTACACTCGGTTCTTCACAGAAGCAGACACGTCTTTCAAGTGGTGAGAAGAACTCTTTCACTATCTCCTCTTTGATTCTTTCCATAGAGACATGATATTTCTATATCTGACCTGGGTTGTGTTTCCTTTAGTGTCGTTAACCAGCTGTGGTCACATGTTCTGTCGTTACCAACACAGTTCAATGATTCTGTGTTTTCGAAGTTTCAAAAAATTCAACAACACCACTTAGTTGTGTAGCTCAACTACAGACTCATCCTGTGTTTAGAGAAATTGTTTCTCATTAGTATGATATGTGGGTTTACACATATTGTTCATATTGTTCTGTTCTTGGGCACAGTAGGCAAGATAACTGGCAGTGCAATCTATATATTAATTCCATTTGAATATGTATACATTTCAATCTCTTTAGTACTGTATGTGAGCAATCGTTGCAATCAATCAATGTTTTAAAAGAGTGTGCATGTGCATATATGCATAAGGAAACCCTAGAGTATGACATACTGTAAGTGGGAAGCAGCGATGAATCAAACAACAAATCAATGAATTAGTAGAAGTTATTACTCAATCATCTACATGTTACATCAATAAAAAGTCCTATATTGTTGAACTAATGTGGTTCAATCGACAATCGTGTGACCATGTTACTATGGTTTCGGGACTAGTTGTGACTAGCTGGTTAGTTTTTCCAACATTGCATCTATAGTAATTAATCAGCGAGTTACATCATTGTAGAGGAAACGCACCCCTGATTGGTTAATGCAAATGACGTCATTGACACTTTCAGTCATTCAAATACATATACTGTATTTCTGATTGAATTCTCAGTTTTTTAAACAGATGGGAAATTATTTTAAAATGTTTGTATTTAACAAACTTGTAAAAAAACATTTCATATTTTCATCTAAGATCTGCAGTCTCTTTGTCAAATAATTGTACATTTATTTCTCTGGTTTCTCTTCACAGGCAAATAAGATTTGTCACAGAGCCAATTGCATTCTTTTATTTAAAGCTTGTGGAAATTTAATTCAAAAGGCAAATACTAATTTCAAATGATGTCAATTTGAAATATTTTGACAGGGAATGAAAAAAAAAGAAGATTTCACGGCATTGTCACAAATCAGACTACATTACAGATAACTGTCACGCTATGCAAATTATGCTAGCAAATTCTATTAAATGACATTTAAAGAGATTTTCATGAATATGTCCATTTAATGTCTCATTGTGATGCATGAATTCCAGCCAGGATTTAAAAACTTGCTATTTGGATGGTTGAATAAAATAAATAAATAAACAAACGAACAAATAAATATATAATTAAGTAAAATTGGTAATGACAGTGTGTTTGTTAATAAATTACTTGCTCAATGTATATTGTAATGTTTAATATTTCCCTAAATTCTAAGATATAGGTCTAAGATAAGATAGATACGATTTAAGAAACAACATGAATTTAAAGACTAAAGATTATGGTTCAGCAACTTATTAATCTATTCTTTCCTGAATGAAGATGTTTTCTCTGGTTGTGCTCCTTTCATTGTTTAAGATGACTCCTGTTATCATAAGCCTACAGAGGTCAGATGGTCTGGCTTTAAGCCACATCTCTGGAGCTTAATGGTGGGGGTGTGATTTGTAGTCATCTTTAAACACACACACACACACACACACACACACACACACACACACACACACACACACACACACACACACACACACACACACACACACACACACACACACACACACACAAAGCTGGATAGAAGCCTGTCTCCAGTCTGAACCACCTGCCCTGTTTTCTTAATGACATGTCAAGGATTTCTAGCATGATTAAATTGCCAGTTTAGTCCATGCACACACACACACACACAAATTTGCTGTGGTCAGGAAAGTCTGAGTCTTTGGTGGTGAGTCAACAGTAGTGACAGACAGCAGTGAGAAAATCAATAGGCTGACTATAATAAATAGTGTATTGGGACATTAGAAGCATGCGGCTGTTTGTTGTGCAAAGCCTCTGACACTTCTGTAGTGTTTTTTCTTCTTAGAACTCAGTGACCCTCTGAGTGCTCATCTGTGCATTTGAGAAAAGCAAATATCTCACTCCTTAGTTTTTCTTTTTCTTTTTCTTTATTTATTGAATTCACGGTCAGGACAAAAGGCCCAAAGCTTAAGCATAAAACATTATCATTAGTTTTTTTGGTCTTTTTTTCCATTTAAATTCCTCAAATAGTGTAGAATGGACAGGAAATGTTATGGAAAAGGAAGGAGGGGGGTAATTTGATCAGGAAATGTCACAAGCCAGATTCATTGCCTACAGTAAATAAGCACACGACTCAAAGCATGTGCGCTACCATAACTGCAATAGATTCACAATCCCTTTTACCCTGAAATATTTACTAGAAGTACTCCCTGAAATTTTAATTGTGTTATTTTGCTTATTTATGTATTTACAATGAATTTATTTTACATTTGAATACATTTTGATTATTAATTATTACTACATCATTAACTCAGTTTAGGCATGAGCCCCAATCTGAAATAAAGGGATAGATCAAAACAAAAATTCAGTCTTTATTTGCCTCGAACTCATCACTAAATTTTGTAAACATGGCTCAGGCGAAGAATATTATATTATCTGAGAAAAGTCTGTAAAAATGAGAAATTTCTGTATTGATTTTTCACAGGTGTTGTATCCACTGCATTGTGCAGGCGTTTAAGGCTTTAAGATTTGTCCATAAATTAAATTACTCTTACAGTACTCTTATTTTTTTCTAGGGATTACATTTTTTTTCCTACAGTGCAGAAAAATGTCTTAAATTACAGACTGTCTCTCATACAAAGCTGTCACGGGATTTCTTAACCACACAAGCACAGTTTTTGTATAGTAGACCTGATAGCCTGTTTTCAGAGCTGTCTGTGACAACAGTCTCAGGGGATTTCCCTGTCACACACCCCAGAGCTCTCTAAACATCTGAGTCCACAGCTGAGCCTTACCCTCACAGTCACAGCAAATCTAATCAAATGGTTAAATGAATTGAAATAGATAAATTAATTCAATGAAATGTATAATAAAGGATAAAATGAGGTCATTACAGATTTATTTAAACCCTAAAGTGCACTGGATGTATAGAGGATGATGTATTTGTAATGCCCTTCAGGAGACCCTGTTGTAGTTGGTTCTGTATCAGATGAAATGTGATGGATCAACGCCAGGCCCGTAAAGTTGCGGTCTGGCAGTCATCCTTGGCAAACTCTCCCTGCAGTAGGTCTTTGCTGACATACAAGTAAAACGACACCCCAAAGAGTTCACTTGCTGCCTTTCACAACATAAATCACCACAGCTACAGCATGTAATTGAGACATTACTGCATAAATTAAACAGATGTGTGTGTTTTTTATTCAGCTATTATTTTCTATTTCTATCTTCGTATATTCTTCAAACAAAGAAGAAACAACACACTGCAAATAGGCAGAGACCACCTTGAAATGTTTAAGAGAACCACAAAGTGACGAACATGGCTGGGACATGTTTATCAATGTTTGCTCTGAAAGGTGAGGTTTTTAACATCGTGACCATATGATTACATAGCTATTTTTATTTTAAAAATTAGTAGACTAAATAAGCTGATTAAATACACAATTACTGTAACTGTGAATGTAAGCTGGTTAACTTTTATAACTTTCTTTACAAAAAATAACCATAGCCTATGGTTTTACTATTAAAACTCATGAATGAATTAATACATTCATTATGTTAAAAATAAATGGTTATAATTAAACCATGGTGACCATGCACAAATGAAGCATGGATTTATTACACTAACCATGGTATTTGTACAACTGTGGTTTTACAAATGGTAATCAAAAAAAAAAAAAAAAAACATGGTTAATTTTCGTTTTGCTGGGGTAATTTTAATGTGGTCTGTGCTACTTGCATGTTTCTGTATTTGGTTGTGTTGTGAGCATGAAACTGATAAAGATGTTTTCTTAATTTGCTGGTGCTTTTTCTATTTGCATGTGTTTTTAGATGTTGCAGCGCATCCAGCTCTCTCTTTTTTTTTTAGAACATTTAATGGTACCATTGTCATAATGTTTGTAAAATTACTAAATAAAATGTTCTCTTAAGCTTTGAAGAAAATGCATTTTTACAAATGTAAAAATTGGGCCTTTTGAATATCACAAATAATGTTTTTCATAACTTAATCAGTGTGTTAGCAAAATGTTCCTAGAACATATTTTTGTTAGATGGGATATTGGCTATAAGCATCCACATATCATTTAGTAAGAAAATACACGTCCCTCACAGGTTGTTAGCTTTATCCCTTCCACTATACACATCAATCTCTCTCTGTCACACTCCTCCTGTCCACTAGTGTGCACATGAACCACATTACTTCTACACCCTAGAAGCTGACTAATGAGACTTAATCATAATTACACCACAAACAAATATAACTAACCTTTTTGGCTCATATTTTTTTTAAACAATGTCAAAATTTTTTACTTATATACAAATGTATTTAGCATCTGAAATCAATGTAAATTGCCATTGCCCCCCCCCCCCATTTTATTTCTGCAATGTGATATATTTCAGAGAAAAAATAGACAGAGCATGGTTTAATTTTATCTGTAAGGCAGTGACTTGATCATGAGAAGTGGGCTGCCGATTGTTTTAAATGATCCAATATTCCACATGAGCTGATGTCAAGTGATGTCCATCAGAACTCATGTTTTTTATTTTTTATTACATGAATTACATTCACATGCAATAGTTAACAAAAGACCAAACAGGTTCATTAAATAAGCAAGGGTCCATTTTGATTCCACGTAGGGTCAATATGTTTTATTTTATTCTATTTTATTTTATTTTATTTTATGATACATAAAATTAACACTTTGGAAAAATATTTAAATGATAAAATATTAAAAAGCGGTTAAAATTGACCTTTAATCTTCAAAATAAATAAATAAAATAAATAAGAAAAAACCATAAACACAAAATTGGCCCAGTTACAAACTTTGACATCTGCAATTTATTATCTGTATATAAAATATGCATGCTAGAAAAAAATGTAACCTAAAAATTGTAACATATAAATTAAATGGTTTTATGTATGTCAAAAATAATTATTTAATATCACTGAACCAACCTAAGTACATTAATTTATACCACTTTAAATTAGATCAAACAGGTAGAAATGGCTCTTTAAAATAATAATTGCAGATTACCACTAGTGCACTGAATACAAAAAACAAAAACAAACAAACAAGAAAAAACATTGGGGTTTGAAAAATGACAAGAATCCGAAGTAAATGCAAGCGAAGAAATATTCTGCACTGTATTGCATATCATGCCATGTGCCTGTAATTCTTCTGGAAGTGCCTGCAAATGTCAGCTGCTGTTGAATTATTCAACAAAACAAAATAAATATAACATCTCAAGGAAAGTATATTTGTTCGTAATAATATGTCAGCAGATGATTATCTTTCACATACTTAGCACATAATACACATTAACACAGTAAATAGTTTTAAAGAACAATAACCATCTCCATCAAATTAAACTGCAGGCTCAATGTCTATAGAAATAAATCTAACAAATGAAACTGATTTAACTGAACTCTATTCACCAGTTGATCAGTTGTGACCTTATCTAGTGTCAGTGTCACACTTTGAAGGTTTTGTAGACGCTTTGATTCAGTTTTACACAGTCATTCTGTCTTCCTCTCTATTCTGGGAAAGAAATGTACCATTGTACTGAGCTTGCGTGGAGCTCTGTGCCGTAATTTCAGAGAGGCCTTGTTCAATAATTCAGACTAAAATTTTCTCAGAGCACAGTGATTCAAGATCCCAGTGTTCCAGCAAGCATCAGCCTGCCATTATTACGCCTCACTGGACTAAAGGTAGCAGCCATCCAACCCCCCAACTCACTAGAGAGAAAGAGTGAGAGGAAGAGGAATAGAGAGATGAAAGTCCACCACCCCCTCAAATAAAACTTCAAATGTGTGTTTGAAGTGGATGTGGGAGTGAAGCAGCACAGAATGAGGTTAATTTTACATTGAGCAGTTTCATCTTAAACCATTTTTGTTCAATGGGTGCGTAGATCCATATACAGTAACATACTGTATTATTCAGAATACGAAGATCTGAACACAAATAATACAATAATACCACTTTTTTGACACTCAGATTTGTTTAAACACACACCTTTTCACTTCACAAGACTTTAATTGGTGATCTGTGATTGTGTGGATTACTTGTGGATTGTTGTGATGTATTTATCAGCTGTTTGGACACTTCCTTCTGACGGCACTGCAGAGGATCCATGGTGGGAAAGTGATGTAATGCTAAATTTGTCTAAAATCTGTTCCCATGAGCAAAAAAATTCAACTACATCTTCATTAAAAAAAAAAACATTTCAATGTAACAATTTGAACTAGCATATTTTAAGTAAATTTTACTGCTGCTGCTCTGTGCAAACTGCTTACTGTTGAACTTAACATTCATATATTAAGTAAATATTACATAATTGTGTCAGGAGAAACGGGCTGGATTCAGTTGCGGGTTACACTAAGCTTTATTGAAAGCAGATAAGACAAGGCAGATGAGTATCGTTCCACAGTTTAGCTAGTTCGACAGCCGAATACCAGAGACATGAGCGCTGGAATCTTCTTGGAGTACTGCATTCGTGAGAACAAGAGCCAGAGCAAAACAGCAAAAGACACTGGAGCCTAAAGACAAGACAAGACAAGGTGAGTACACAGACCAGCTCGAGCTATTGGTAAGAGTTACAACAGTCTGGCAACGAACAGAGAAACACAGGGAATTATAAAGGGAAAAAATTAGAACAGCATTGAACAATTAAGGTTAACAACGGAGAAACAAGGAGGGCGGGGAAAACTCAGATCAAACAGGTAGATGCAGTAAGCTGTCAAACCATCCAAACACACACTCACAACCCCAAAAGCCAGGTGATTAGCCCCGAATCCTGACAGTACCCCCCCTCCCAGGAGCGTCACCTGACGCTCCAGGAAGGGGCCTACCTCTGTGAGTTTGACAAGACAAACAGAAACCTTTAAGGACAGGAAAAAAACAGACAAGATAGCCCATTCAGATGGCTGACAACTAGCAGGAGCATCCTCTGAGGGACTCGTCAGAAGCTGGTCTGGTATGATCTCGTGGTCGCAACCTCTAGCAGGAACAACCTCCACGGGCTTGACAAGGCAAACAGGAACACATCTCCACGGCCATGACCCAACTGGCAAAGACGACCTCGTAACCGGACCGACAGGAACATTTTACATGACCATAACTTGACAGGCAGGAACAACGTCTAAGGCCTTGACCCAACTGACAGGAATGACCTCTGTAGGTCTGACAGGACAGGCAGGAACACTTTACATGGCCCAGATGTGACCGGTAGGATCAACACTTGAGGACATGACAAGACAGGAACAATCTCTATGGCCAAACAGACAAAGTAGGTAGGGGCAACCTCTGAAGGTATGATCTCTGGACACTTGACAACATCTGTGGACATGACAGGAGTGATCTCTGGACACTTGACAACATCCTCTGAACACTTGATAACATCCTCTGGACACTTGACAACATCCTCTGGACATGACAGGAGTGATCTCTGGACACTTGACAACATCCCCTGGACACTTGACAACATCCTCTGGACATGACAGGAGTGATCACTGGACACTTGACAACATCTGTGGACATGACAGGAGAGATCTCTGGACACTTGACAAAATCTTCTGGACACTTGACAACATCGGTGGACATGACAGGAGAGATCTCTGGACACTTGACAACATCTGTGGACAAGACAGGAGAGATCTCTGGACACTTGACAACATCCCCTGTACACTTGACAACATCGGTGGACATGACAGGAGTGATCTCTGGACACTTGACAACATCTGTGGACAAGACAGGAGAGATTTCTGGACACTTGACAACATCTTCTGGACACTTGACAACATCGGTGGACATGACAGGAGAGATCTCTGGACACTTGACAACATCTGTGGACAAGACAGGAGAGATCTCTGGACACTTGACAACATCCTCTGTACACTTGACAACATCTGTGGACATGACGGGAGTGATCTCTGGACACTTGATAACATCTGTGGACATGACAGGAGTGACCTCTGGACACTTGACAACATCAGTGTGGCTCGTCACCTCTCGCTGAAGGCTATCCAACCGTGTGAGGAGTTCGAAGACTCGGGCACTAAGAGCGTCCACATCCTGTGCAATGGTGTTGAGCTGAATGGCATCAAACTCCCTGCTGTATGAGAGCCGAGCGAAGTGGATCAGATCCCGCTGAATCCATAATTGGCCAGACTGTTCTGTCAGGAGAAACGGGCTGGATTCAGTTGCGGGTTACACTGAGCTTTATTGAAAGCAGATAAGACAAGGGGAAAACTCAGATCAAACAGGTAGACGCAGTGAGCTGTCAAACCATCCAAACACACACTCACAACCCCAAAAGGCAGGTGATTAGCCCGAACCCTGACAAATTGTATATACAGGTGCATCTCAATAAATTGGAAAAGTTCATTTCAGTAATTTCACTCAAATTGTGAAACTTGTGTATTAAATAAATTCAATGGACACAGACTGAAGTAGTTTATGAAGTAGTCTTTGTTTATTTTAATTGTGATGATTTTGGCTCACATTTAAAAGACTCAAAACACCTGAAAAGGTTTCCTGAGCCTTCAAAATGGTTTCTCAGTTTGGTTCACTAGGCTACACAATCATGGGGAAGACTGCTGATCTGACAGTTGTCCAGAAGACAATCATTGACACCCTTCACAAGGAGGGTAAGCCACAAACATGCATTGCCAAAGAAGCTGACTGTTCACAGAGTGCTGTATCCAAGCATGTTAACAGAAAGTTGAGTGGAAGGAAAAAGTGTGGAAGAAAAAGATGCACAACCAACCGAGAGATCCACAGCTTTATGAGGATTGTCAAGCGAAATTGATTTAAGAATTTGAATGAACTACACAATGAATGTACTGAGGCTGGGGTCAAGGCATACAGACGTGTCAAGGAACTACAGTTGTTGTATTCCTCTTGTTAAGCCACTCCTGAACCACAG
Organism: Carassius carassius; assembly: GCF_963082965.1. Classification (NCBI taxonomy): domain Eukaryota; kingdom Metazoa; phylum Chordata; class Actinopteri; order Cypriniformes; family Cyprinidae; genus Carassius; species Carassius carassius. The sequence goes on from NC_081761.1 coordinate 22,016,203, forward strand.
ACAACTGCAGAGGCGTCTTACCTGGGCTAAGGGGATGAAGAACTGGACTGCTGCCATTGGTCCAAAGTCCTCTTTTCAGATGAGAGCATGTTTTGTATTTCATTTGGAAACAAAGATCCTAGAGTCTGGAAGGGTGGAGAAGCTCATAGCCCAAGTTGCTTGAAGTCCAGTGTTAAGTTTCCACAGTCTGTGATGATTTGGGGTGCAATGTCATCTGCTGGTGTTTGTTCATTGTGTTTTTTAAAAACCAAAGTCACTGCACCCGTTTACCAATAAATTTTTTAAACACTTAATGCTTCCTTCTGATGACCAGCTTTCTGAAGATGCTGATTTCATTTTCCAGCAGGATTTGGCTCCTGCTCACACTGCCAAAAGCACCAAAAGTTGATTAAATGACCATGGTGTTGGTGTACTTGATTGGCCAGCAAATTCACCAGACCTGAAAGAAAATAAGTACCTTTAGCTTTGCCAATAAAAGTTTTTTTTGAAGTGTTCTACCAATAGTGCCTGAAGTATATTTTAATTTTTACAGTGATGAATATTTGTTGGAGTAACAGATTTAATTTGCCTCATTAGGAACCAGTATAATCAAGAAATTCATTTTGTCTGGTCCTTAACATTGAATAAAAAGGGATTTTTTTTTACCTCCATCTTCTTCAAATCTTGTTTTCACCCTTATTTACTCATTATTTTACACAGTTCTGTTTATCAGACTGGTTATTGTGACTTTATTTATATTTCTTAAGTGCCACATCTAGTTTCTTTCACTAGTGGAACTGTGGTAGACTGTAAAGTTGTTTTTCTCTCTGTAGTTATGCAAAGCTCAATAATTAATGCGTTAGGTTGAACACATGACGCTGAAAACACCTGCAGCAAGAGAAAAGTTTCTTTTATTGTTATTCAAGTTTCCAAACATTCTAAAATGGTTCCTTACACACAAAAAAAGACCTTGCAGGAATTATTCTGCAGGGAAAACACTGAAACATAGGTCTTTTTTAGTAAACTGCACACATTTCAAGACATCTCACACAAAACACAATGTCACCCTTTTTTTGAAAGTTGAAAATCTGCAAAATAATAAATATCAAAAATGATTTCATTTGCTTGCTTTGGTAAATTCTATGTGGCTTGTGGTGCAAGTACAGCATTAGTCTGGTCAGCATAAGATATTGAGTTAATGAACTATGCATACGTGCATGGTTGGAAGTAGGATCTATTTGTCATATCAATTTTGCAAGTTAATTGAATACACACAAACCACAACTCATTCGTAATTTTAGTCGTAATTATGCCTTGCAATTCCTATATAATGCATGTGTGGATCTCGTTGCATAACTTGCATTTTATTATTTGGACACATTTATTTCTGTTAAGATAATATGACATTAATACACAAAAGCTTCCATTTCAGTGGTCAACACCACGCATCTCAGGAACATAAAAAAGAGACACTTACAATTTTGAATGTTAATGCTCTTGACAACCTTAATTTCAGATTTAAATTTCTTTCTCATCCACCCCCCTCTTCCGTCTCGCCTCCCACCATCTCTCTCCTCCTCACTCTCCTCCCCTGAGAAAATATGCAATAGGAAACACCCATTTCATCGAATAAGAAAAGATGGGACACCAACAGAGATATTCTTTACCTTATTGGTTTAATTTCCTAATCCTGCACATCAGAATGCCAATTTATTATTCAAAGCCACAAATGTCTGGTCTGAGACTTTTAATTTTACAGGTTATTTCTTCAAAATCACATTCTGCATCGTAGGGAAGGGCCTGTATTTGATTGTTAGAGAAAGTACTATTGATCTGACAAAAGATTAATGGATGTTCAGACTCACAGTAATCAACCTCTGTCAGCTGCTGTTGCCTTGTAGAAAGTCTTCATTACAAGACATGAGCACGCATACAAACACATTCTAGTTACATAAAAGTGCACGGACACACACACACACACACACACACACAAACAAACACAAAACTCCTGCCTTCCACGTTCCACCTCCTTCCACCAGCAGTCCAGTCTATTTTCACAAATAAAACTGCCACTGAAACAGTTTTAGCACATAAAGAGTCATAAAACGTCCCAGCGCATGTCAGATCACTGGATTGAACGAAGCCACAACACTTCTTCATAATGAAACCACAGGAACAGGATTAAGAGCAGGCTTATCGCTCACAGATTTAAAATGCTTTTTCATCAGAAATGTTAACATCAGCCAATCCATCTGAGCCAACAACATACACATATTCACTACATAAATGTTTAACATTGATTAAGTTAGCTGATGTTTAAAGGGATAATCCACCCAACTGTATGCCTTTCATTCATCTGTGGAATATTAAAGAAGGTATTCTGATAAATAATTCTGTGTTTTTGCAACCAATGGAAGTCTATGGGTCCCAGTGTTGTTTGGTTACCAACATTCTGCAAAATATCTTCTTCTATGTTCTACAAAGGAAAAAAAAGTCATAGGTTTGAAACTACATGAAGGTGAGTAAACGATGACAGAATTTTCCTGAGGGGTGGAGTATAAGTGCCTCACATTATATGTCCCTGCATGTCATGTATAACCTCACAGAATACTAATTTAATTCAGACTTCCATATATTCACTATATTTCCAAGACTTCTGATTTATCAGCCATTATAGGTAAATGACTAAGAATAACAAAGTTATTACTTACAAGTGTCACCCTTGTACTGTTAGTTGTGTTTTCTTTTCCCATGTGCTCTGTGTGACCTAGTTTCTGTCTCCCGTTCATTAAGTCATTTGGTTCAGGTGTGTCCAGTTTAATTATTGTCATTTGACAACCTACTGTACTTAATTTGTGTTCTATTAACTGTTTGCTGTCTGGTCTACTTTAGTGCCTATGTGTTCATCCTGCCTTTCCATCCTGTGTTTGCCCTATTGTGGAATATTAAAGACTATTTGCATTCATCTTCATCTTCTTTGTGTGATTATCTCACCTCTTGCCACCTCTCTCACGCCACTTGCCACCTGTTATTTACTACTTACCTTGTTTATGTTTGATTTAATAAATCCTTGTTTCGTTTATCCCTCGGCTTCGTGTTCCTTCCAGCAGCATAAGCCGTGACAGAAGACCCGACCTAAAAAGTTATAAACTGCGTGTTTTCCCTCCGTTTTGTTTTCCGTTTTTTCACTGTCTTTTTCTTTCCGTAGTGTGTCATGGATCCCCTCTATCGCCCCGAATACCTCCTCCTCCTGCTGGAGCAGGAGGGACTGTCTCTCGAGGACCATACCAGACGGTTTCTCTGGATAGCTAATGCCACCAGCTACCCGGACCACGCGCTCTGCACCTTTTATCACGCCAGCCTGAACTCCAGGTGCAGAGCGTTGTCACCCGAAGATGGTCCTCGGGAGGATTTCGCCGCGTTCATAGAGTGGAATCTGGTGAGAAATGGGTCACCTCTCACGGTCGGCCCAATGGAGGATCTCGCCAGGTCCACTCTGGACCCAGAGCCCAGCCTACAATCTCCCCACGGTACGAGGCATAAGCCCGAGCCCACCGATGACGGAGAGCCAGAGAGCAACCCGTCAGACCAGGTGCGAGAGCCGGCGACACTGCCCGTCACGAGGGAGCAAAATGTGGAGCGCCAAATGGGTCAAAATGAGGGGGTTTCCAGTTCACCTATGCCTGATCCTCCTGTAAGCCCAGGACGGGCTCGTGATCCTCTGTTAAGCCCAGGAAGGGCTCCTGATCTTCCGTTAAGCCCAGGGCGGCTCCTGATCCTCCTGTAAGCCCAGGACGGGCTCCTGTTCCCCCGTTAAGCCCAGGACGGGCTCCTGATCCTCTGTTAAGCCCAGGACGGGCTCCTGATCTTCCGTTAAGCCCAGGACGGGCTCCTGATCTTCCGTTAAGCCCAGGACGGGCTCCTGATTCCCCGTTAAGCCCAGGACGGGCCCCTGATCCCCCGTTAAGCCCAGGACGGGCTCCTGATCCGCCGTTAAGCCCAGGACGGGCTCCTGATCCCCCGTTAAGCCGAGGACGGGCTCCTGAACCCCGTTAAGCCCAGGACGGGCTCCTGAACCCCCGTTAAGCCCAGGACGGGCTCCTGAACCCCCGTTAAGCCCAGGACGGGCTCCTGATCCCCCGTTAAGCCGAGGACGGGCTCCTGAACCCCCGTTAAGCCCAGGAAGGGCTCCAGCCCCAGAGCTTACTCCAATGCCTGCTCCTCCAAAATTCCCACCCTCCCACCCACTCCTGCCTCCTCCTCCGCTGTCGTCTGGCTGCCCCTCTGCTCGCCCTCAGCCTACCATCATTGTGGTGCGAGCTCAGCGGGACCGCCATCCTCCAGCGACGCCTTGGTCGGCGTCTCCCTCACCTCCGCCTCCAGCCTCTGAGGCCTGGACTCCGCCTCGGCCCGTTGACCCGTCGGCTCCACCATGGCTCCTAGCTCCTTCCTTTCCGCCGTGGCCCGGCAGTCCGCAGGCTCTGCCTGGCTCCCTCGTCCCTCCGGCTCCGCCTTGGTCTGGCGTCGTCCATCCTATGCCTCGGGACTCCACTCCTCCGGCTTCGCCTCATCCCTCCGTCCCTCCGGCTCCGTCAGGCTCCTTCATCCCCTCGGCTACACCTCAGTCCTCGGTCACTCTGGCCTCACCGCGGCCTTCCGGATCCACATCGCCGCGTCAGTCACCAGAGCCATCAGTTCCGCCTAGGACCTCCGGCTCCTCCCCGTCACCCTGGCTCTTCGGCTCTCCGTCTCCGCCTCGGGCTCCTCCTCCACTTGCTCCGTTGCCGTGGGTCGAGTCCCTGGAGTCGGTGACTATTCCTCCTCCATGGCTCCTTCCACCGTCGGCCCCACCTTGGGCCGTTATGGCTGTGGCCTGGGTCCTGCTGGGTACCTCCTGCTTCAGATCCTTCCTGTCTCCTCCCTGGCTCCTCCCTCCGTCATCTCCTCCCTGGCTCCTTCCTCTGTAGTCCCTGTCTGCTGGCCCCCTCCTGGGAGGCTGTCCTCCACCGGAACCTCCTCCCAAGTTCCCACCCACGCCTCCCTTTGTTGTTTCTACGGTGCGAGGACGCACCTACCGGGAGGGGGGAGTACTGTCACACACCTGGACTCATTTTGTTTGTTTTTTGCCCCTGTGACCCAGTTTCTGTCTTCCGTGTTCGGTTTGAATAGTTCCCAGGTGTGTCTATTCTATTTCCCCATGTGTTCCATGTCCCGATTAATTTAGTCATGCCATCCACCTGTGTTTTCCCAATTATCGTTTGTACTTAAGCCTTGTCCTTTCTGTTCTGTTTTGTCGGGTCTACTCGTCTACTCGTTACTTGTCAACTTGTCTACTTGTCAACTTGTTACCTGTTACTTGCCACATGCCACTTGCCACCTGTTATTTACTACTTACCTTGTTTATGTTTGATTTAATAAATCCTTGTTTCGTTTATCCCTCGGCTTCGTGTTCCTTCCAGCAGCGTAAGCCGTGACAAATGGAGGAAAATTTGCAGTTTGTCACAGAGCTAACAATATCCGTAATATACAGAGCCATATTTAAAGAACTAAATTAGTAAACGAGCGGTGAGGAAGAGGTGTGTCTTCAGCTGATTCTTGAGATTCTTGAGAGAAAGCCTTTTATTGACAACAACAATAAGTTTATGCAACGACTCAGTATTTGCAGTTGACCTTTCTATTTCAAGACCTCTGCAATTCGCCCTGGCATGCTGCAATCAACTTCTTGGCCACATCCTGACTGATGGCAGCCCATTCTTGCATAATCAATGGTTGGAGTTTGTCAGAATTTGGGGGGGGGGGGGTTTGTTCGTTTACCCCCCTTTTGATGACTGACCACAAGTTCTCAATGGGATTAAGGTCTGGGGATTTTCCTGGCCATGGACCCAAAATTTTGATCTTTTGTTGACACTTGTAGTTCAGTTTCTTTTGTTTATTTCACGAAAAAGGAAAATGATACATTTGGTCCTGGTCTGCTTAGCGTTCACACTGGCGTTTTTGACAGCGAACCTAAAGACAGCGAACCTAAAGGCATAGTGATACGTCCAAAACCTGATTGGTTGGCTTGAATGACATATATCGTGATGGAACTCACCGAACACCCCAAGTGAATTAAACTTAAAAATGCAAACCGCAAACCTATCTGGTTCATCTTGTCATATTTTACCCATTACAATTTGGGACTGGCATTGGAACTTTTGTCCCCTTACAGCAGATCTTTATGTGTACAGAAAAGGATTTCTTTCTGCTGCTTTTACTCCTTTACATATTATGAGCTTTGTGACTTATAAACTGGTAAAAGATACCACCCTAAGTAAACAGATACAACAAATACATTCAGCCCAGCACACAGCAGTGTTTTGAATGTTTGGTAAGACTGCAAAATATGTCACAAAAGCTGTCCAGTCAGGCTGACGTATTCTTATGCCTATTGTTTTATGTGTATATATATATATATATATATATATATATATATATATATATATATATAAATATATATATATATTTCAATAACAATGGGGAAAAGCTTGTTACAGGAAGATTTGTGTGTGTCTGTGGGATATGTTTGCTATGGTGCCTAGCAAAATCATTCAGAGCTGCTGGGAGCCACACCCTGCCAACCCAGCAGGAGGGAGGGAGAGAGAGAGAGAGAGAGAGAGAGAGAGAGAGAGAGAGAGATGTTTGCCCTGACACCCAGAGAGAACACATCAGACTAACCCAGAGAGGTGACAAACAAAAAGGACATAAAAATTACCTAAATGCATATATAAGATGCACAAAATACAGGGATCAAACCTCCCCAACCTATATACACAAACGCAGTACAATACTGCACTGTAACACTAAAAAAAATCATTCTTCAGATCATCATCATCATCACTCCTTTTAATACCAACACTTTCAGATCTGCTTGACAGTGGAACCTTTATAATAATAAAATTATTTTCCAAAACCATGCCTTCCCATTCCATTGTTTCCATGTTTCCACAGTATTTCATTAAAACAAATACAGAGGGCAGTTTGCAGTATTGTAAGGTAGAAATGCTGTACTGATCCCAGGTCAGCAGACAAAAGGCAGAGAATGCTGCCGTGATGATTGCAGACTGCCATTAGCTGTCTCTTCCTTTTAATTGCAATTGATCAAAAAAGCACAATGTAGCAATTGATCCAAAATCAATAACCTAAGGTCTATTGTAAAACTCAATCCCATGAACAGGTCTTAAGGTCTAAGACCCGTTTTCTTTGTGAAAATAATTATATTTTAATTTTTTTCTATTAAGAATAGACTATTATCTGATATATATTTTAAACATATATTGTATTTATATACAGTATAAAATAGGACCAGGACTTTTATATAATACTAACTTTGATCAAATGGATTGTCGAACAATGGAATGTCCTTTTTAAAGGAAGCAGATGAGAGTATCGACACACATGGACTGCATGTGTGGTAAAATCCATGCATGACCACACCCTGATGTCAGACTGCAACGTTTTCCTGCTCTTTCTCCCTCACACTCAGCACTGCAGTTATTATGTAACACACTGCCAGTGACTCTCTAACACATATCTCATATGTGACTTTCATCATTCAGCTCTTGCACCCTTCACTGTTCACAGTCAGCCAACTGTTCTGCCATCATCTCATCAAACTCAGCCTTAAATCAAGCACTGCAACTGACTATATCAGATTTGGGCTGATCATTGTGTCTGTGATACAAGATCAGAACGATGATGTTAATTGCTTAAGTCACGATCAGGGTGAATAGCACAGACTTTGACAAGCATATCTGGATATTCTTTAAATAAATATAAAGGATGCTAAAGAATGAGTTATTCACTCATCTGATGTGATCCATGTTATTTTGGAAATACTAATATGCTCTCATATATTTACAGATTTTTTTTTTCTATATGGTATAGTAAGATATTAATGAGAAACCAGTTAACTATATTATAACTATAATTATATCTTCCACAGCCAATATACCTACCTTTGTCTGTTTATATAATATAATATAATATAATATAATATAATATAATATAATATAATATAATATAATATAATATAATATAATATAATATAATATAATATAATATAATATAATATAATATAATATAATATAATATAATATAATATAATATAATATAATATAATTTGGTTATATATTCTTTTTAAGCTACACACTTTTAATGTCCCAACACGAGCTTTGTCGAATTCAAAGGCATTAATTGAACTACCACGCCACCTTATGGTCAGTTGGAACATGCATTATACAAAATGGTTAAATGATGGCATTTCCCATAAAATGTTTTATAAAAGACTATATTTTCTCCCTTTTCAAAACAAAATAAAACAAAACACAAAAAAGGAAAAAACATACAAAAAAACACTAAACAAAAAACAAAACAAATCTAAACAAAACCTTCTCTTTCGGATGGCAAAAATGGCATACAACATCAGGGATCTAAAGACAATAGGTGGGTGGATCTTGCAAAGCTATCGGGTGCAGCAGTAAACAGGAATGTGAATTATTATTGAGATCACTAACCCAGCTCTGCAATCACTGTGCCCCAGAGCTCTTAACCCCTACTGGATAAACTCAGGTTAGGTGTGGAGGACAGATAACAGTGTATTATTCTAGTACAACCCAGTCATTTACCTGCCTGGATTCATTTAAATTATAATTAAAACAAAAGAACTGAAGTCAATTGCCACAAGATAATGCAAACCGGCTTCTGCTCTAAAACCAGTTCATCCTGGTGAATATTGAGGCTGTTGTCATCATAGTGTCTATAATTGCATGCCTGTGAGAGAATGAGGAAGTGCCAGACTGCAACAAATATGCGATTTATGTTTAATTGAGCTTATGGGTTCTGCTTGGATTTACCAGAGTTTTTTTTAAATTTTTTATTAAAATATATGTCCTAAACAGATAATGTAGGCTACCTGCAGAGCAACTTAAGTAAAAGTAAATACATATTTCCTACATTTAAATGGTCCAGTACAGAAATAGTGAAGTCTTCAGATGTCAGGCCATAACGAGTAAAGACTTTATATTTTTATCTGTTTGCATCACTGTGGTCGGTCTAGATTTAATGAACTAATCATTATGCTTACAGTTTGCACTTCAACAGTAGCATATTGAAAATGAAATTATTTTATTTTATTCAATGAACAGATGATTCGTAACTAGATAATGCTTTGCATATGTGCATTGACTGTAATGACAGAGATGGACAAACTCCTCCAGCTGAATCTGATTCCTTTCAAAGTTTTTTTTTTCATCCACTAACTAAACATCTTGTGGAGTTTTTCCTTGACATAGCTGACTTTGGTTTGCTCTTTGGTTTTAAGGCTTTAGACATTTATTTATGATTTTTGTATAGGTGCACTTAACATGGCTTGTGAAAAGTGCTATTCAAATAAAACTACTTGACTTTGATAACAACAGTCAAATGAAAAAATTAAACATGAACAGGAATGGATTTGAATTTGAGGGACAGAATGCGGGAAGGATACTGAACTAATACCAAATATGAGCCAAATATGAAGAGACCAATGTTAATTTTTGTCTGTAATGTAATGCATATCAATTACTTTGTCTTGGACATTTGAATTCAATGAACTGAAATTGTTTCCTCTCTCTCTTTCTCTCCCTCTCCCTCTCCCTCTCCCTCTCCATCTCTCTCTCTCTCTTTCTCTCTCTCTCTCTCTCTCTCTCTCTCTCTCTCTCTCTGAGCGGATGCTGTGTGAGTGAGTGGGCGGAGTTTGCGGTTAGAGTACTGCTGGTGTGAGAGTGCTGAGTACGGGCCGAGTGTGTTTGGACTCTGTGAGTGTGAGTGAATCTAATTTTCTTTCTTTCTGGCTTTTTTTCTGGTCTTTCTTTTTGTTTGTTGTTTTTGTGTGGTTTGGGGGGTTTGTTGTAGTTGTTTTGGGCCGCGTGCCACCTTACCGGGAGCATGACGGCCCCACACTCACGGTGTTGTTTGGGTTCATTGACCCGGCGTCATGGCGTGAAAGTGGCGTCCGCGGTTAGTGTGGAAAAGTGCTGTCTTGCAGTGGGAGAGGTAGTTGGGCATGAAAACATAATGTCTGCCTCTAGGATGAATAATGCCACTGTGGTATTTCTCAGTACTGTCGAAAAAGCCAATGAATTAGTTGAGGCAGGAATCGTTGTTGACGATCTGTTTAACCCTGTACTTCCGCTTTCTACACCTTCAAAGAAAGTCACGCTATCTAATGTACCGCCGTTTTTAAGTGATGAGATACTAGCTAAGGCTTTGTCTCGGTATGGAAAACTTGTCTCCCCCATTAAAAAGATCCCTATCGGTGGTGGTTCGCCTTTATTGAAGCATGTCGTTTCATTTAGGCGGTTCGTCTACATGGTAGTGAATGATGATGCTGATATGGATCTGTCTTTGCACTTTCGGGCGGATGATTATGATTACATCATTTACGTGACATCGGGAAACATGAGATGTTTTAGTTGTGGCCAAACTAGTCATTTAATTCGTGCTTGTCCCGGGAAAAATGCAAACAATGTGTCAGGTGGTGGTGACGTCAGAAGTGATGTTGTTGTTAGTGCTGAAGCAGGGCCGGTTGACGAGGCTCCGGGTGGGTCAGGGACAGGGTTACACGTCTCGGAGGCTAGAAGTGATGTTGTTCCTGTGGTCGCTGTAGCTGAAGAATCTGCGCTTGAAAGTACAGTTTCTGGTGTTACATTAGTTGTGTCTAATGTTCAGGCGGGGGGAGCCGTTATTGAGACGGAGAAGCATTTAAACGATGCTCTCGATGTTGAGCTACAGCCTACTGTGGAGAACATAGGTGACGTCATTCCAATGGAAACGGTGCAGGCAGATTTTAAAGTCCCGTTAAAGAGGAGGAAGCCTGGTAAAACTGGGATTGATAGACAAGCGAAAAAATCAGATACAAGTGAGTTGTATGATGACACGGAAAGTGATAGTGCATCATCTGATTCAAGTGTTTGTCTTTCTCAGAGTGATTTTTCTGGTCATTATGAGGTTGATGATATTAAACTGTTTCTTAGAGCTACTAAGAATAAGAGGGGTGTGTGCATTAATGATTTTTTTCCTAATACAGAGCAGTTTGTTGAGAATACTAAGGCTTTTATGATGGAGGGATCCTTTACAAATAAAGAGGTCTACAGGTTAAAAAAAATAGTGAGGAAACTTAATTCTGAGTGTAGTAATGAGGATAGGGGGGAAACCTAATTCCATGACTTTTGGTGGGTCTTTTCTATGGGCATTGTTTTTCTTTTTTTTCTTTTCTTTAAGTATGTGTCACGCTAATGTTGCTACTCTGAATCTGAATGGTGCCAGAGATATGTATAAAAGAGCAGCATTATTTGAAGTAATTCATCAGAAAAAAATTGATGTTATGCTGTTACAAGAGACACATACTGATTTTAATAATGCTGCTGATTGGGCAGTGGAATGGAGTGGGGTTGCTGTTCTAAGTCACAATACCACAATTAGTGGTGGAGTCGCTGTTCTCTTCGCTAAGGGTTTCAGCCCACACTCTTATCAGGTTGAAGAGGTTATTAAAGGTAGACTTTTAAAAGTAAGAGCCTCTTTTGAAAATGTTGTCTTTGTTTTTATTTGTGTGTATATACCGACTTCAGCTGTTGAGAGAATGCTTTTTTTAAGTACTTTGTCTTCTGTCTTACAAAATGTTGCTGTTGACGAATATTTAATTTTGGGTGGTGATTTTAATTGTACAGAGTCTAATTTGGACAGAAATCATGTGGAACCTCATGTACCCTCACGTCAGCGTCTTGTTCAGTTAAAAAAAACACATGAATTAATTGATATTTGGAGGCAGCTTAATGGAGAAAAAAGGCAATACACTTGGTCTCATGTTCGTGGTAATACATTTTCTTTAGCAAGACTGGATAAGTTTTATGTTTTTAAACATCATGGCAGTATTGTTGAGAGCTGTTCTATTATTCCATCAGGTCTTTCGGATCATAGTATGGTGCAGTGTGGTATCTGTTTAAATTCTATCAAGCCAAAGAGTGCCTATTGGCACTTAAATACCACTTTATTGGACGACAAGTGTTTTAGGGAAAGTTTTAAATTTTTTTGGAGTATGTTTAAAACTACAAAGAATTCTTTTAGAACACTGCAGCAATGGTGGGACTTTGGGAAAGTCCAGATAAAGCAACTATGTCAGCAATACTCTCAGAACGTCACTAGAGAGGTAACCCTGAGTTTGAGCTCCTTAGAGACTGATATTTTAAAATTGCAAGAATTGGCTCACTTGCCTGAGGTGGAGTCTCTTATAAAAAGTAAGAAGACTCAGTTATCTGACCTTTTAGGGGTTAAAACGCAGGGTGCTCTGGTCAGGTCACGGTTTCTAAGCATAAATGAAATGGATGCACCATCAAGGTTTTTCTTTAGCTTGGAAAGGAAAAATGGGCAGAACAGAGTTATTCATGCCTTACGGTCTGAATCTGGAGCATTGCTGACTGACCCTAAGGACATCCGTAAGAGAGCAGTCAATTTTTATGAGTCTTTATATAAAAATGAACTGGGTCCAGATTATAGGTGTGACAGTGCTTTTTTTGAAAATCTTCCTCAAGTGGCAGAGGAAGTCAACGCAAAGATCTCAGGTGCTGTGACCATGGGGGAACTGGTTAAAGCCCTCCAAGGCATGGCGTTGGGAAAAGCACCAGGGATTGATGGTTTGCCTGTTGACTTTTATAAGTCCCTTTGGTCAGAGATTGGAGAGGACATGCTAGAGGTGCTGAATGACAGTTTAGCCGGAGGGCTTCTGCCGTTGAGCTGCCGCAGAGCGGTCCTGACTCTCCTACCCAAGAAGGGTGATCTGACGGACATCAGGTGCTGGCGGCCGGTCTCCCTCCTGTGCGGCGACTACAAGCTGCTTTCTAAGGTCTTAGCTAATCGATTGGCAGAGGTTATGGACCAGGTAATTCATCCTGACCAGACATACTGCGTCCCCGGGAGGTCAATTTTTGATCATGTTTTTCTGATTCGTGATCTTCTTGATGTCTCTAAGAGGCTAAATTTAGATTATGGCTTAATATCATTAGATCAAGAGAAAGCCTTTGATCGCGTTGAGCACACTTATTTATGGAGAGTTCTGGAAGCCTTTGGTTTTTGCAAAACATTTATAGATCATGTGAAAGTTCTCTATAGTGACGTTCAGAGCATTCTCAAGGTTAACGGTGGTTTGTGTGCTCCCTTTAAAGCCTGCAGAGGTATTAGACAGGGGTGTTCCCTTTCTGGTATGCTCTATTCTTTGGCCATAGAGCCTTTATTACAGCAAATTAGGTTGAAACTTGAAGGTATTTCTTTGCCAACGTGTAATTGCAACTTTTCATTATCAGCGTATGCTGATGATTTAGTAGTTATGATTAGTAAACAAAGTGATGTGCAGGTTTTATTTGAATTGCTTGGAGATTTTAAAATATTGTCTTCTGCTAATGTAAATTGGAATAAGAGTGAAGCCCTTCTGATAGGAAGCTGGGAAAGCGGAAAACCACAACTCCCTTCTGGTTTACAGTGGGGAAAAGAAGGATTTCGATATTTGGGGGTTTTTCTGGGTGAGGAGACAGTAGTACAGAAAAACTGGGAAGGTTTAATCGAAAAAGTCAAAGGACGCCTAGGCAAGTGGAAGTATTTGTCTCCAAAATTGTCATATAGAGGACGCATTTTAATTGTTAAAAACTTGGTGGCGTCTTCCTTATGGCATAGGTTCGCCTGTGTAGATCCTCCTTTGCAATTACTTTTAAAAATTCAGACTCTCATGGTGAACTTTTTTTGGGATAGGTTACATTGGGTTTCACAAAATGTTTTGTTTTTGCCTAAGGAGGAGGGTGGCCAAGGACTAATGCATCTTCAAAGCAGAATTGCAGCCTTTCGGTTGCAGTTTGTGCAAAGATTGCTGGATGGACCTTCAGACTGTAACTGGCGCGCTGTTTCATGCCTGATTCTACGGAGTGTTGCAGGTTTGGGACTGGACAAAGCACTTTTCCTGATGAATCCCCTAAAACTGGACATTTCTAAGTTGCCAATTTTTTATAGGAATACTTTTAAAGTTTGGAGTCTCTTTGTTGTTCAACGTCCAGAAAACTCACCTTCTCTTTTCTGGTTACTGGAGGAGCCTTTAATCTATGGCGCTCGGTTGGATTTAACGGACAGTTCCTTTTTTCCTGGACTCAATAGGGTGCTGGTGGGACATGACGTTATCACTTTGAGTCAGCTACTGAACATTGTAGGACCAGACTTCAAGGATGAAGTAGCTCTAGCTCAACACTTGGGAATCAGGTCTATTCGTCTGGTTACCCAGTTGCTCATGAAATGGAAAGCTGCTCTTGAAACAACTGAAATGGAATTGTTAACGGAATATTGTGAAGGCTCTTGTGTTGCAAATCCTAAAGACTCTTTTCCTTGTTTATCTTTGTCCATAAATGTTGAAGGGATCATTTCCCCTTTTTTTTAAAAATTCTGCATCTCTGTGTAAAGACCTTTTTTTAAGTACTGGTAAATCTTTGTACAGGTCTTGTGTTTTGGTGTTTAGCAAAAATGTTTTAAGTGCAAGAGTTGATACTCCCTGGCGTGCTGTTTTTAAACTGGATGAAGGCGTAAAGCCTGAGTGGAGGTCTTTGTATAAACCACCGTTGACCAAGAGAACAGGTGATTTACAATGGAAGATCATTCATGGCGCTGTTGCGGTTAACGCTTTTGTTTCAGTTTTAAACCCTGAGGTTGACTCTGGATGTCCTTTTTGCTCTACTAGAGAAACCATTTTTCATGTGTTCATGAATTGTTGTAGACTACAACCTTTGTTTGAAGTTGTAAGCGATGTTTTTACGAGGTGCAGCGAGACCTTTTCTCTGGAGACGTTTATTTTGGGGTACAAGTATGTGAGGAAAAAAAGTGTTGTCTGTCAGCTTCTGAATTTTGTTCTAGGCCAAGCAAAACTGGCCATTTATTTAAGTAGGAAAAAGAAAATAGAACAGAATCTAAATCAGAATATGGTTGCCTTGTTTTCTAACTTGGTAAAGTCAAGAGTTATGGTAGATTTTTTATATTATAAGTCTATTGATGATTTTGTTACATTTGAATGTATTTGGTGCTACAAGGAGGCTCTGTGCTCTGTTTTTGAGGGTGAATTGATTTTTGTGCTGTGAGTTTTTATTTATTTTTTATTTTATTTTTTTTATTTATTTTGTACATATATATTTTGGTGTAGAAGTCTATGGTAAATACTAGGCAATGTCTTGTATACTGTATTGTAATAAAAGTTTTGTTAAAAATCAAAATCTCTCTCTCTCTCTCTCTCTCTCTCACACACACACACACACACACACACACACACACACACACACACACACACACACACACACACACACACACACACACAAATTAAATAAAAATAAATGACTAAATAAATAAAATGACTAACTAACAAAATTTTATTAAATCTCAATATTGACGACAGGTCAGTGTCAGTGGTGGTTGTGGTGTGGTTTTTATGTGATTAAACAAGAAAATTTTACATCACAGATAAATTCAGTTAAATGTATTTCATATTTTCTTTCACAGTTTTGTTACAAAATAAAAGCCTAAGGTGTTTATCATGGTGCCATGGTAAATTATTTAAATAAACATTATAAAGTTATTTCCTTCTTTCGTTGTATTTTATGTCTGTAATCACTAATTTCCAAGTGTTTCAACCTCTTATTATAAAACAACAAAACAACACGACATCCATAATCTGTGAATTTGAAACATGAATAAAAATGTTGATTTGGCAAAACTAGTCTGGAAGTTTGTACAAAGGAGATATAGTCCGACATATTTGAGATGGAGATCTTCCCATCTTTTAAATACTTTGTTGTGTGTTTCAGTGCCAGCACTGTTTTCAAATAGAGTTAGTTCTAAATGAAGTCCAGGCTTCACTGTGTCAATGATCTGCAGACTCTATGATCTAAAATGACTTGGGTAAAGGTAACCTTAGACATTATGGTTAATATTGCATCCATTAGTGAGTGTAGATCAAAGTGAAATTAGGATTTCACTCTCATCTAACTTCTCTGACAGTAACTGGTCCTCAACAAAAGACCAAATATACTTCTGTAGTGGCTTTAATGACCAGCAGATGTCAGCAGAGTTATTAAACAAAGACGGCAAGGATTCCCTGTCAGGCCTAATAACCCTTTCTGAGCTGACAGACCTCAAAACGTCTCAATTTAACACAAAAATGAGTTTCTTTGTGCCACTGCCAATATTCCATTTATACTTGATCGGAAAATAAATAAATCAAAATGTCTATAATGAAATCCCTCCCTCATTTATTCCATTTTGATTTTATCCTACTTTTCACTTGGTTTCTCCTGCCAGATGGCGACTAGTTTCATCACTCTAATCAGTTTAAGAAGAAAAGCAGCATTTTCATTATTTACAGAAGAGCAGTGTTAATTTTACACAGATTGTTAGCTCTTTGCTAAACGTGACTCTTTTGTAGACTGACATCAACATGTGTTCTTTTAGTTTTCCCAAAATAACGCAATAAAAGAGTTATTAAGGCGTATTAGCAGGTCGTTTCCTAACGCTGAAGGAAAAAAGGGAAATGACAAGCACAACCTACCTCATGCTCCCCTACTAAGCCTAAATAAACTGTGAGGATCTCCTTGCACTACATATTTACGAGTTGGGCTCCCCAAAGGCCAAGGCATTTCCCTGGAAACAGAAGGGGGGTATGGGAAATACCATTCAGTAAAGGCTGCAGGAGAAAAGAGGACCCCACACCAACACTGCTTTTCATAGGTATGTGTACACACACACACCATCTGCCTATGTAACACACTATCCTGTTGAAGTACACACACTTGTATACACGTAGAAACTCACAGCTGTAAGGAAACCGCAAAGACGTCACAGACGGCTATTTTTATGTGCATAGACTAATGCATAAAGCCATTTTAAGGAGTGACACCTCACCTACTAAAATGTTATGATGTGTGGTTTGACCACCAGGTTCACAAACCTGGCCAAATTAGTTTTCTTTCCATTCAGAGAATATTACAATAAAGTGGGCAAAAAACATTCATAGTATTTATAAAACAGTAGGTAAAAAGTCTTCGGATGACGTATTACTTACAGATGAGGCCATAGGAGAGGATTTTTTGAACGATAGTGAAGTGATGCAGCTGACACTGGTAGGTCACATGACAAAAACAACATGGCGAATGTAGTATGTCCAGATCACGTTCATACTATATAGATGTATTCTTTTTCAAGTAGTCATAAAGTAGGCTAGTTATTCATAAGGATTACCTACTCAGAGAGTATGCAATTTTAGCCACTAGAGAGCATGTGCATGTGACAGGAAGTAAGGTCTGAAAACATCACAGCTCAAAACAATCCCACCATTCATCATGTTCAGGAACTTACCCAGCCAAGGAATATGTTCCAGTGTAAATTAAATGAATTAGATATTCCACATTATTTGGTGTTAAAACACAAAATGTCGCTTGACTGCTTCTTATCATCTGATGAGTAGCACCACTATTAAATTCAGTCCACTGTTATATAGGGAATGCTAAAAAGACATTGAAAAGTTTAAAGTGCAAAGTATTGAAAATCTAAGTGTGTAAATAAAGCACAGTTTATTTGCATTTACAACACTGTGTTGTAAGTGCATCCCATCGCCTAATCAAAAGTTCTACACACACTTGAACACTTTAGCCAAGAACAGGAAAAATTTCATTTAAGTTGACAAGTGGTCAAAGACCTGCAAGTGTGGGTATTGGGACAGAGCCAATGGGAGTTAGGGAAGCAGCAAATTCATGTACA
This sequence comes from Carassius carassius, assembly GCF_963082965.1. Classification (NCBI taxonomy): domain Eukaryota; kingdom Metazoa; phylum Chordata; class Actinopteri; order Cypriniformes; family Cyprinidae; genus Carassius; species Carassius carassius. The sequence continues at coordinate 22,034,029 of NC_081761.1, forward strand.
GTACACAGTGTACTAATTCACTACCTAGGGAGCTAGAGAGCTGATTGTGACACATCCACAGTCTTAAAGCATGAGAGCTGTAATCAGCTGTTGATAATTAACACTAACTTGATTTCAGCTCAGCGTGGTAAAGGAAAACACTGTGATTCACCTGTATAGAAAAATAAAATAAAAATCCCACCTCCAAACTGCTGACAGCACAGCTGCCAGAACACCAGGAAGCTTCGCTACTTCATAAAAACCAGTAGGGAGGAGGACAGGCGTCTCGTTAACACCCTGGGATCTCCTTTGCGAAGCCCAATTCATTACAGCAGCTCGCATGACAGAGTGAAAAAAGGCACATCATTTTGTTGAATATTTCCAACACGTCATATTTGCTCCATTCCTTGGGCGAGGGACCAGTGCCAGAATGTTTTGAGATACCTTGTGGTAAACGTTAGTGGTCGTTTTAAACGCTCCCGCATATAAAACTGTTGTTGTTCTCAGCTACTAGTGAAACCTTTTAATAGTTGTGGGGTTCCCTGGATGCTTCCTGCTTCCCTCCAGATGGGCTCAGGGTTTGGCCCATGATGCTGTGGGGTTTCTATCGGACACACACGTGCACAGCTGCATTTCAACAACACAGATGAGTCTGAGTGGAAAATATGTGCGCTGCATGGCATGTTGGCCATGTTGAGATTGTAGAAGCCCTGGTAAAAAAGGAACCTAGTACTTTGGGTGAGAAAATAAGTAAGGGCAAATAATCTTTCATTCATGATCAAATAAATAAATCATCTGGGCTGTCATATGTGGCCCTGGACCACAAAACCACTCACATAAATAAGCTTTAAAATGATGTATGATTTGTTAGGACAATATTTGGTTGAGATACAACTATTTGAAAATCTGGAATCTGAGGGTGCAAAACTATCATTGAGAAAATCACCTCTAAATTTGTCCAGATGAAATCCTTAGCAATGCATATTACTAATCAAAAATGATGTTTTTATATATTTATGGTTGGAAATTTACAAAATAAATTCACGGAACATGATCTTTACTTAATATCCTAATGATTTGTGGCATAAAATAAAAATCTATCATTCTGACCCATACAATGTATTGTTGGCTATTGCTACAAATATATCTGTGCTGCTTAAGGCTGGTTTTGAGGTCCAGGGTCACATATTTCTTTCTCAAAGAAAGAAATCTTTTTTTCATGGGCTGTTTTGTGGTCTACTTCTGTCACCAAAAGATGGCAGCAGTGCCAAATGTCTAATTAATGCTTATTACTTTGCGATAGAGAAATCCATATTTGAATGGATGAATGAAAGAATGGGTTTCATTGGCTATGTTTTTTTATTTAAGGTGTACTACTTTGTTACCCTCTACATCTGTAATCGTTAAATGTCACATCCAAACAGTTGTGTTGTGTACAGCCACGAAGTGAGCAATCCACTGAGAGCATCGAGCTGTGTACAGTATCTTCACTGAACAGCTGCTGTGTGCGGTCGGTGCACCTGATCCCGCGCGTCTCACGGGCGCATTCCTTGGCCAATGGCAGCGCCCGTCTCTGCGCAGGCCCCGCCCACACGCACTCATTTAACTTTCATTATTTGCATCAAGCGCCCCCACATCCACTTTTACTTTCACGCTCTTCGGCAGACGGTTCAACAGAGCACTTTGTGTTGGTCAAGATGCGCGACGCGCTCGCCGGTTTGAATATTGGGATTATACTGTTATTAAACAGCGGGTTCGTGGTTATGAGGAGGGAGGACTCGTCTTCAGCTCTCGGCAGTATTTTCCGAACGAGGTGCGCCGCCAGGTGCCTGAGCCTCCACAGCACGCGCATCGCTCTCTCTCCAAGACATTTCCAGGTAAGGAAGAAAAAAGTTGAAAAAAGTGAATGTTATTGTATGTTGTGCACATATATGCTATGTACCGAGTAAGACAATCTGATATAAATAAATAAATGCCTCCCACTGCCTCATTTATTACTAATAATCAACTCATATTAACCCCCCCCCCCCACACGACAGATTATGTTTAGCTTTAAGTGACTGTTAATACTGTTTTGATTGATAATACTAGCTAATTGAAATGGATAATAATTGATTGCGCCGATCATTGATATTAGTGATGCTATTGTTTTACTTCTGCTTTTTACACTATAACTAAACCAAATGTATTATAATGCTAAATTGTAGCTATTGTAATTGTATTGTAATACTTAATTTATTATAAAACATTATGTATTGTTATCATTATTAATATTTTTTGTTGTTATGTAATGTGGATTTTGGATTTGAAATGCAAAAAAAAAACCGGTCTAAATTCATGGTCTCAAAATGGTCAGGAGGAAAAGCTAAGATTGAATGGTTGTAAAATATAGAAATTATACAAATAATACATTAAAGATGTTACTTATTTAATACATACATATATATATATATATATATATATATATATATATATACACACAGACACACACAGGGTGAATTTATATGTAAAAACAACGGTTGATCTAATATTACTGACAATTAATGACAAAAAGACTGTTCAGTGGCATGTTATCTCATGATGGTCCATTTACACACAGATTGATTTATCTCCAAGATGTGTGTAAATGGACCATCATTCTACACCTCAGATCAACAAAAGCCGCTTTCTTTAGCTAAATGACAGTTATTTGTAGAGCTCTACCCTTAGTGAACACAAGCAAACTCACTCACCAGCTCATCCATTTGAATTCCTAAGCGTTCACCCAGAGGAGTTCTGTCTATAAACAAACAGATGCGCAGGATTGGAAAACTGGAGGCACAACTGTACAAATCTCTGCCAGCCCCGGTCTCAACGTTGCGGTTGGAGTTTTCATCAGAAGTTTAAAGTTACTTGCTTCTCTGTTTATGTTGGTTATGACAGACCATGGGAGGGTTTGGGTGGGAGTGCAGAAGAGGAGTGTGTTTTAGAGGCTTCCTGTGTGTATATGGGTATGTGTGTGCTCGTGCCTTATATGTTTATGTGTCTGCACATAAGCATGTAGAGGTGGATCTTTGTGCGTGTGTCTGCACTTTTTGTCTGCTGTCAACAAACTCCCTTGTTACTGTGATTATATTCATCCTCATCTCCTTCCTGATCTTTATCATGAGCACCAACATCCAACCCAGAAAAAGACTAGCTAGATATTCAAATTCATTTACAATTCTTTTACTGACATTCTGTTACATTGCAGCTATTTTATTGAGTGTTTAATATATATATATAATGATAGATGACTGAGTGTGTGTCAAACATTATTCAGTATCAAGAGTACTGTTAAAATGGCTAAAATGTATCAGAATAATAACTTCAAAGTGTTTTTGACATACTAAACCTTTAAACATGGTTAACCAATGTCTTTAATTACCCGGACCTTTAAAAGACATCCAATAAAAATCCTCCAGATCTATATATCCATTCAAATGAAATCATCTTCTATCTTCAACTGCCCTGTCAATGTCTTTTTGTTATCTGGGCCAGACATCAGCTCAAAAGGAAGCTATGCATATCAGTCTCTGTTATCAAATGCTTTATTCTACAGCAAGCCGTCCATCTGGAGATGCTATCAAATTAGACACTGGTCTAGAGGCTCCTCATTGTCTTCACTGATACCACAATGCGTTCAAAGCGTTCCAGAGCTCAAACAGCAGCTAATGTTCCTGAACAGCTGCCTTCTTTCTGTTGTCCGAGCAGGGACTCAACCAGAATGAATGCTTTTCATATCTGCTGATCATTGTCTTCGTGTCCACATCCCTAAAGCCCACTTACGCTGTCTCCCGAGGGGGGAAGCCATTTTGGCAATTATCCCCCTTCCTCTAGTATCGAATGGAGACCGGGGTCATGGGTTAATTTGAATGGGCTGCGCTGAATGTCAAGTTGTGCTGTAACATTGAGCTATGAGGAGCTATCACTGATGATTAATGATTACGGGAATTAGAGAGTATTTGATGTGGTTCAGAGAACGTCTGATCTGTCAGCGTTATGCAGAAAGTTACGAGGAAATACACAAATCTTTCAGCTGTCTCAGTATCCTGTTTGACTACCATTGTTTTGTTATTTGATCTTCAGTCCACGCGTCACTCGATCTTAACTTTTTCCCAGTCACCAATAGTTAGTTCTAGAAGTATAATTTTATTACTTCATAATATAGAAGTGTAGTACATAATGATAATGTAAAGAAATTGGGATAGTGGTGTGACATTAATTTTTTGGTTCCTTTCATTTGTTCAGAAATACAATAAAAATGCACTTTGTGCTTACAGTGACTTGAATACACATTTAAGGATGATCATGTCTTTAATTTTTTGGTGTTAGATTTACTAAGGGTGATACAACTTTCCTCATTAAGGACGTTTTTATGAAGAAAACCTTATTACCTGCCAAATCAGAGTCATGTGTCGTGACCAGCACAAGTCTTGTGGCCCAACCAACATAAAGAAAATTAAGAAAAAAATAACTAAGGCAATTAATAAAGTCAATATGTCTCCTAAAATATCAGGTAATTTAATGTTTTTATGATGGTCAGTTCAGGTTGTTATGATATTTATAAATTGATTGTAAATTATATAAATTGAATTCCGTATATATGTTTAAAATACATTTTACCTTAGATAATAAAGTTATGTGTTTGTTTATTTATTTCTTTTTTATTCTTTTTTTATGTGTTCATGTATTCAGTGTGTTAGGAAAATCTATTTGAACATTTTTATTTGATGGTTACACCACATGATCAATAAATAAAGAAATAAACACACACACAGAGATAATAATTTTTGAGAGAAAGATTTTTATTATCATGTATGCTCTTATACGTCATTGACCCAATAACAGTTATTATATGAGAATGTGTTTGTGCAGTTCAGATGTGAGCACATGCATAACGTGCATGTGAACAAATCATGCTTGTGCTGCTGACTAGGCCATTGATCCCACCACAGGCCAAAATGGATTTGTATAGCTCTATTCCCCACAGTGGCATAGTTACAAGATCTAGCAGCAATAATATTGTGATTACTTTAGAGTCCCCACCGTGTGCAATAAAATATACAGTGCATTATATAGGTTTTATCCTTTTTTGTTATTTTGCTATATAATACCCATTATTCTGAACCCAGCACGACTGGCCAGGGCATCCTGCTCTCTGCCAATCAAATATGCTGCATATAAGCTAGTGTTATTCAGATAAGCCAAACTCTTTGACAATTCCTGACACGCTACAGAACATTCCGAGATCTGCTATGCAAACAAGTTTTTGATTCCAGGTGCCGATGAGTGATTTCTGCCGTTTCTGTTGCTCGAGTGCCCTGGCTAGTCTTCTTAATAAGGGAGGGGACCTGTTCTGGTTTATGAGCAATTTTACATTGGCGTAGTCAGGGTGATGCTTTTAAATAAGAGTAATGCCTTCATAATAGGAAATTTCCTTTTTAAAGTCTCTCTGCTCAGCAGGGGCACATTCAAATAACGTGATTCAAATGAGGCTGTCTGATGTGACTGGTGATTACAGCATTCTGACACGCAATTCCATCTGTCTCTTCTGTCCGCAGAGTAATGGATCCCTTGGATGGTGTCAGAGCCATAAACAGTGTGCAAAGGTAATTTCTGTCAAAATTACACAGCATTTCACAGCAGCTTGACATAAAAGCCAACACAGATCTGTCACTGTAAAACATCGGTATGCCTGCGCACCTCCTGTAATGACATCATACATCATCGTAAAAGCTACTGTATTTGTCAGCTATCGCCTTGGACTATTATATCTGTGCTAGCTGGTTGTCGTATACAGAAATGAGATTATGATTCACTAGCAAAGCATGAAGTCACGTCTGTAATGAGACTGATACAAATGGAGTTGAAAGGCTATGTGTTTTGATTTGTGTTATATTATACAGCCGGTGTTATTTTCCTTTTTCACTTCAAGGTGAAATGCTAATTTCAGTAAAGAACTCAACCCACTTTTCTTAATGAGGACATTAACATGCTCTAGCAGCCTAGTCATTAAATAACAATAATATGCCGGTAGCACAGGGGGAATGGAGCTGACATGTTGCCAATGCAGATTTTCCACACATTTCACTGTGGTATTATGTAAAGCTCTCTTTGATGTATTGTTGAAGAGGAGGGCCGCTTTCCTTTCAATGCTCTGCGCTTGCATTCCTTTACATATCAACCAGCTATTGCAGTCGGAACAATGCAGCACAGAAAACCTTCTTGAATGTACATCTGGACGTTTTAAAAAATTTCGAAACAGTTCATGATTGTGCATGTTACGGTTAAGTGCCTAAGCAGACTTTTCGTGGCTTGAGGGGCGGCTTTAAGGATTTGAGATCTTTAATGCATTGATGTATGTGTGCATATGGTTGGAAAGAGTGCAGCACGTTTTTTCATATCACCCTCGGGGTAAGTACACTGGAACAGCCAGGATTCTGACCTCTCTTCTACGATCCATGAAAACATTTGGCCAACTGGTTCATGGATTTTTACTGCGTTCTCCAGAGAGTTTCTTCCGTTGGATTCAAACGAGGACAATGCCTTTTAAACTCTTTCTGCTCATTATACAGGGTCCACAGTCAGTTAGAAGCCCATATGCTTCATGACAGTGTGCTTTTGAAACCCAATGAGTCTCAACTGTGGGTTGTCTGAGTGCACAGCCTTTCAGTAGAGTAACTTATATAACTTGCACTCATATTTTGTTGGATAATGGTTCCTATTATTATCAATGCCAAAAAAACCCACTTAATATTGTTGTGCCAACTATATATACAGTGTATATATATATATATATTAGGACTGTCAATAGATGAAAATATTTAATTATGATTAATCGCTCCCTTTTTGTGTGATTAATCACGATTAATCGCACACTTATCATGAAATTAAGCAATTTTTTCATTATTTACTACAGTATATCCAGCAAAGTTAACCATATATAGTAAGAAGTTAATATAAATTCATATATATATATATGTAAAATCTTTTTTTCAATTTCAATTCATTACTCAATCAAATTTATTTATGTATTTATTTATTTATTTTTAATCTTACCACAAGCTTTTGAATAGTAGTGCATCACTATTTCCAAAAAATATGAAGCAGAGCAACTATTTTCAACATCGATTAACATAATGATTTCTGAAGGATCATGTAACACTGAAGTCTGGATTAATGGCAACTGACAATTAACCTCTGCATTGCAGGAATAAATATATTAAATAAAATACTTTTTAAAAGAAAACTGTTGTAAAATTTCTTCGAATATTTAAATTGAGAATATGCAACTTCTTTTGCGACTTTTAATATGCAGAAAGTAAACTAGCATGTTAAAGCACAAGCACAGCACACAGAGTTTTGTTTCTAATTATAAATGGTTTGCTCTTAGTATAGACTGAAATGTGTGTCGTGTGTAATCTCCCATTAAATTATAGCCCATGGGATTCATTGCTTTAATAAAACTAAACACATTTATGAGTGTCTATGCACGATAAGTTTGAGTTTTTTTGCATAACATCCATGATTTGCTCTGGAATTACAGACCTCAATCATTTCCACTGGCTTTTATACCACATTCAGGTTTATAGGCCTCTAAAAGTGTTGAAATCTCACAACAAAGTGTGCATGTCTGATTAAAGAGCTGTATCATATCACTGCACACAGACACAAAGCAAACTGCAGCTTTTGTTTTCCTGACCTTGTTTCCCGCTTCACTAGCATTTGCATTTGGTCTGTGTACACCATCAAGCATGAGTACTCCCAATAGAGTATTTACAAACTAAAATTGTGCTTCAAAATCCTGCCTCAGACATTAGATGTTCCTGCTCAGAAGCTAGTTCATTAACTTGCTTCTTGCCTAGAATAGACAGTTAACCCAGTGGTCTCCTCTAATCAGCTTTTGAATTATAATATCTATACTCAGACAGCACTTGGCTACCTCTCTGCTGAAGTACTCTTCAAAGCCATTAACATGCTATAACTACATACAACAATTCCTCCATTTCAAATGACAGTGACAGTGACATGACATTCAGCCAAGTATGGTGACCCATACTCAGAATTTGTGCTCTGCATTTAACCCATCCGAAATGCACACACACAGAGCAGTGAACACACACACACACACACACTGTGAGCACACACCCGGAGCAGTGGGCAGCCATTTATGCTGCGGCGCCCGGGGAGCAGTTGGGGGTTCGATGCCTTGCTCAAGGGCACCTAAGTCGTGGTATTGAGGGTGGAGAGAGAACTGTACATGCACTCCCCCCACCCACAATTCCTGCCAGCCCGGGACTCGAACTCACAACCTTTCGATTGGGAGTCCGACTCTCTAACCATTAGGCCACGACTTCCCCGTAAATGTTACAAATGTTAAAGTACACAGACGGCCCTCAAATCGAAGATCTGCTCTTGAAAGGTATTATGCTTCCTGCATCAAGTGGCCTTTAGGCATTTTATATTCAAATGCCACCGAAATAATTAGTGTGCCCTGACAATTCTCTTACCCTCCATTTTTATCGCTGGTTCAAGTATTAATGCTGCAGCCGAGAGTGCAAGCAATTTTCATGACATGGGCAAGATTTAAATTACAGTTGCTCTACATAATTTGCTGAGGCTGGCAAAATGAGCGTCTCAGTGCTAGTTTAAACAAGGACGGGAAACTTCTTTTGTAACTGCAATTTGACCGAATGTTTGCCACAGACATGGCTGTGATTTTCACATTCCATCCTAACATTAAACATCCAAAGCAAGCATCGCCATGTCAGATTTGACCATTTTATTCAAAAGAGACAGGTCTTATTTTTCACCTTATGCTAAAAAGTACAAAAGTTGGTTTAGTTTTTTTCAAGGGCTGCATCTTAGCTGAACTTGAACTCACCCAAGGCTTCTCTTCAGCTCCATCTCTATGTCCGCAGCCCCTTAATAACCTTTATTTTGAAGGGAATGCTAGAATTGAGACTGAAATGGGGCGGAAAACTAACTGGCGCTGGGGTACAATTAAAGACACTGGGAGCGAATGCTTTCATGGAGATTACAGGTGCCTCATGGACAAAAGCATAGTGATTTGGCACAAGCCAAAAGGTGGCTTTAGAAAGGTGAAAGCGATTTAAACCCAGCATTGCAGGATTGGAATACTTTAAGTGATTTATAGCTTAGATCTGTGCTGTGCTTTTTCCACCAACACGCAATGCATTATAAAGGGCCGCTACACAAAGGGAATGAGCCATTGAGTGCTGTATTTGAGAGACTGATAAATGAGACTAGGGTTGTGAATGTGGCGTTCCTCAGAACAAGCTATTGTTTACAGTGGTTTAGGTTTAAGGGTGAGGGTGAATGAGATTGTAGTTTATAAAGAGGCCAATCAATCTACTTGTCATATGAGGAATGTATAATATCTGAACAATTATAAAGTGTGTGGGTTGGAGTGTGTGGGTTGGGGTGGGTCATTTTCCTGCATTGACATCAGCATTGCACAAAAACACATTACCTGCGTATTGTATTTTGTATTGTATTGAGTATTGGGCGAAGAGACGTAGATGTTTATCAAAGACTGCATTATATATTGCATATGGTGCTGCAGAATCAGTGTAATGAATAAGACTCAACAGTTTTATCCGATAGAAGTATAATAAGTTAAAAAATCGTGTTAATAATTTATGTGTGGATCAAATAACATGTCCATGATAAAGAAAAGGGATAATCATCATCATCATCATCATAATTATCTTAGTATTCATGTTGATTTCATATGGTAAAAAAAAGTTAAAACAATTGTAACAAACATTACGCTAATAACACTGAATTAGATGCACACATCCTAAAAGGTTATTTAAAAAAATATTATATATTGTTTTTGGGGAGTCATACTTTATGAAATTTGTCTTGACTAACTTTGCTTCGCAATAAAAAGGTCAAACTATGATATTGATATTTTAAAAAGACCTATTGACATTTACACACAGTTATGAGTTTCTATGTGTATTAATTAATTAATTAATTTTCCTTTATTTATTTTCCTGCATGTTGGTCTTTCAAATATATATTTTTCCTCTAAATATTAATAATAATAAGTTATGCGATACTACTTAATAAGGTTTTCTTTTCAGTAATTTAATTCCTGTAATGAGACAATTTTCTTTATTATTATATTTATTCTTAATTATTATAATATTGGGGAAAATAAATTGGTTGTAATTGCAACTTCAATATCAAGTATAAAGAAGCTTTACAGGAAACAATACAGTGTCATGTTTTGAAATCAGTTTAATTCACTTGTTCTCATTCAATAATATAAATTACAGCTAAATCTAAATGTTTTACTGAGTATTCATTAATTAAATAATAATAATTAAAAAATAAGGGTCACTGATCTCTGTAACTCCAATCATTTCATACTAATTGGCTTGTGTTTTACACTTATTGCAAATGATAAACAAGCAGGAAACGTTAGTGTAAATTAAACTTAAATTATGCAATGCTTGAAATGTCATTGTTTTATTTCATGTGGCATAATGTGGTGTGCACGATGAATTGATGTTTGCACGCATGGGAAACAGAAGCAGGCAAAGCTTGAATTCTCTCAGCTGCACAGGCGACTCTGAGACAGCGTTTCGTGTGTTGGAGCACACAAGCTCCAGGCGATCTCAGCAGGGCTCTGGCCGCTCTGAGCTCCATAAAACTGCCTCCTCTGCCACCTCTAACCGCCCCTGTGCCTCTCCCATTATTCATAGTTTCCGATGACCGCGCCACCCGAACCCGAGCCCTCTTTAAAAGGTGTGCATTTTTACTGCCCTCCCAGATAAATGTGTTTCCCACTCTCATTCTCACTCAGAAACATTGCCCCAGGATAATGTCTGTTCCCTCTGACACAAACACACATATATTAACAATTTACACAGGCACACACACACCTTATCGTTTCCTCCTGATACTAAATCCCTGGATTAACAAGCATTTTAATGTGAAACTCTCTCTAACTGACGTCTGCAAAATTTTTCCCTCTGGAAGGAAGTGTACGTTTTCCCATGGTGGTGGTAAAGGACCATTCATGCTGTTCTGAAAATGTGAGCATCGGAGTAAAGACGGCTACTAGATCAGCATAATGTGTAATGTTCACATCTCGTTCCCAGCATGCTCCTGCAGAGCAATGTTTAGCCGCAGCACCATAGTGACCGCTGTGTCTCATCGTGGCATGAAATTGGAAATGTGAATTCCCCAGAGGCAGCCACGCTCACTCATGCAGGAAGTGGAGTGTCAATTTTAAGGAAAGGAGAATAGAAGATGAGAGAGAGAGTGAAGGAGAAGGAGAGAGAGAGCAAGGGAGAGAGGCAGGTGTGGACATCGAAATGAAAGAATTTTGGCATGTTATTTAAAAGCTGAATGCAAATGTCAGTGATCGAAACACGTTCAGGGATCTCTCTGCTGACACTTCCAAGTTGCTGAGAAGGTAATGACAGATTTCAAACACCTACGAATGATGTATGATCAAAAACAACAAAAAGTGAAATAAGAACCTTTGTGTGAATGATTTGCTGACTGCGAATCACCATAGCTCTTCAGATCAGCGGCAACGAATGTCAGATTTTCACTATACAATCAGCACAGCCAAAAGAGTTCAAGATTACGGTGTTATTGCGATATCTATGGTACTTTTGGGAAAATATCCATTATGCTGTTAGTCAAATTCATCTTTAACTCCCACACTGGCAAGCTAACTTTTGTCAGATGTGTTTTTGTCATCTTTTCCAACATAATTTTGTGTGGCAGTTGTAACTACATATTACATCTATTTCTTATTTCTGAGTGTCAGCCAATTGCAAGGATGGTTTATTTATGGTATTAGTGTGTAATATTACCATGATATCAATGTTTCATTTATCAAATGGTAGCGGTAGGTATATTGCGATGCCCATACACAGAGGAAATGTTTTGGACTTTAACTTATTTGACTGTGATTGTATGAAAAAAAAATAATACCAGAGTGATTCAAAACTGCTTCCTGATACTCAGATCTCTGCTGTCTGTTCACAGTGCCTGGAGCCATGCAAAGACTCCTGGGAGTTGAAAGACGGCCCTTGTCGAGATTTATGTGAGGTACAGACCGCAGCATTCTTAACAGATCTAGTAGTTTCTGGGATGTGCTCTCAACAAGAAAAAAAACTATATAAAAATATCTGATAAAAATGACTGATCTTGGTGTTCTAAATATTAGTCATCCTTTGTTTTTCCTGACAGACTTGGCTACTGTTTAAGTGGTCACCCATTGTTCAACATGAGAACGTTTTGCTCTGATCTTCTTTTTAAACAGTTTTCTCTTTGGTCTTGAGTCCTGTTATTGTGGCGTTTCTCTACAATTTAAAACTCTTGGCTTAGTAACATCTAGCTTTTCCTGTTTCTTTGGCCATGAATGCACTGTTGAGGGCAAATGGGACTTAAAAATGTATATTAGTTCTTTCATTTGCCAGTATTGATCAGGACCTTCATCCATCATTTTAGACTTGTATAAGATTAAGCAACATGAAATCCATTCATTCACAACACATGTAAATCTTGTAATCATCTTGTGTTGAACAAAGTGCCAAAATAGAGAAAATCCATTCCCAAAGCTGAAAAACAATACACCTTATATATAGATTTAAACTGCATGTGAAAGTCTAATTTTTTTTATGTAGAACCAGTCTTAGACCATATTTTTTTCTCTGAAATAAAATTTCAGTAATATAATTTTCAATAATTACATTTCTAATATATGGATAGGCTCCAGAATCTCTACGGCCCTACATAGAACAAGCTGTTTGGAAAATAATTGAATGGATGTATTATATTATATTATATTATATTATATTATATTATATTATATTATATTATATTATATTATATTATATTATATTATATTATATTATATTATATTATATTATATTATATTATATTATTATATTATATTATTATATTATATTATATTATATTATATTATATTATATTATATGCAATAATATAATATAAGTTAAACACAGGTTATATGTAAAAATACATACCTGCATGCATATGGTGTAAATGAATGGAACTCAAACTGTGCAGAATCCAAAACCCATAGACAAATTAATGTCACATAAATTAATTGTTTGGTTGTAAGACTGTGATATACACGTGTTAAAGTTTAGTTCTGTACACTATGACATCTCCTCAGCACGCATTTCCCAAGCGTCATGGCGAGTGTGTGACGAGCTGTGAGTTCCTGCGATCAGTGATGGTGGTGAAACAGGGTGACTGTCCTGCGCCGGAGAGAGCCAGTGGTTTTGCAGCTGCCTGTGTGGAGGGATGTGAGGAAGACGGAGAGTGTTCATCCCAGAAGAAATGCTGCCCAAATGGCTGTGGACACACCTGCCAGTCCCCTAAGAACCTCTACAGGGGTAAGAACTGCTACTGAGCCTGATGATAGATAGCTGACTTAACCCAGTTATCACTTCAATTTTAACCTCAGCTGTGGACGATACCATTAAACTTGTACCTTTTTGCATTTTATCCTGTTATCTGGAGTGAATAGCTGTTACAGGAATAATTCACACAAAAATTTACATTGGCTGAAAATGTAATCACTATTGGGCCATCTAAGATGTAGATTACTTTATTTCTTCCTGGAAACAGATTTGGAGAAATTGCTCATAGAAATAGGTCCTGTGTAGTGAATGGGTGCCGTCAGAATGAAAGTCCAAACATCTGATAAAAGCATCACAATAAACCACAAGTAATCCAAAAGATGTCAAAAATGGAGTCAGAAACTTTCAGAACCATTGATAACTCTTAACATCTTATGTTTCATTGTTCTTACAAATTGAAAAAAAGTGTTGAATGTAAGAAATGTGCTGAAAATAACCATAATCATTTTTTTGGAAAACATGCAGATTGGATTATCATGTGCCATAGATATCTTTCTCAGGTTGAGATTTGCTGTTCTTCTTTACTTTCAGGTGCTCCTCTGAAGCCCAGGAAGGAGCTGGTCTTTGAGGAGCTGGAGTCTGGAGTGTTGGAAGTGCACTGGTCCTCCAAGTTCAATGTGTCAGCGGAGCCGGTGCTAAATGTTCTGCAGAGGAGGTGGAACTACGGCATCCACCCGAGTGAGGATGGAGCAACTGAGTGGGAAGTGGTGGCTAGAGTAAGTGTGTGTGTGAGTTACACGGTCTTCAATAAAGGTTGCTAGGAGGTCCACTATCATACTGCAAGGGATTTGAAAATGTTTCTTTTTGTGAAAAATTAAAAATATGCATTAAACAAAAAATACATCAGATACAATTACAATTAATTTATAACATGTAACTATATATTTAAAATAATTAATAATGCAAATATTTACCATAACAACATATACATACATTAGTAAGCCAAGCATAAAATTTAATTCTAATACTTCCCTTAGGATCCTTGCACTACTTCAGTATATATTCAGTCATCTTTTTAATTGAATTTCCTTCAGTCATTTATATGCTCCCTCCTACACTCACTGATCTGTGTTTCTGTACTGTAGACATCAGAAGAGCGTGTGTGGCTGACGGACATTCGACCCGGTCGCTGGTACCAGTTCCGAGTGGCAGCCGTCAATGTTCATGGGACCAGAGGATACACCACACCCAGCAGACACTTCAGATCCTCTAAAGGTGAGAACAAAAAGACTGTAATCTAATTGCATTCTATTAGGATCTGTTTTAGCATAATAAATAACAAAATTCATTTATATAATGCATGTTATCCTTTCTCATGTTATTTAGATTTGATATTATTATCTGAAATGCCTGCATTGTAACCTTATTTCACCATCTCTCAGATCCTGCCCCTCCCCTGGCACCGTCTGAACTTCATGTCAGTGACATGACCTTTGGTGCAGATCGCTCTGTGTCTGTCCGCCTCAGTTGGATCATGTCTGCAGATTTAGACATCCCTGTTAACCACTACAAACTCTCCTGGAGCTATTCTGACCATACTATGCCATCCAAACTCAAGAGGAGGCAGACTACAAATGGGGTAATTCATCTGCTCTGCCCACACACTCCCTCTCTGGCCATTGGCTTTTTCGCTCGACATTTAATGCTTTCATTTTCTCATATATTGGATTGTTCCCAAAACCCCTCAAGGGTTAAGCTTCCCAGCCCCTTCTTTCAGCAAGCCACAACAAATTAGAAATCTTAGTGCAAATAAGTGCAAGATAAACAACTCAGGATTGGGCCTTTGATCACACCAAGCCCTATTTTCAAGGGTTTCAGACAGCAAACTAGGGTGGTACAGAATTGCATCACCACTCTTGGCACATTTCTGGGCGCCATTTGATATACAGCCAAAAACAGCATATCAATTCTAGTTGTGCTTGAGAAAAGGAAATCTCTCAATAACAGCTGAATTGTTTTTCTTTCAATGAGATCATGTTGAAGAGTTTATTTTTTCCTTCTTTAGGAATCCCAAGAGATGGCAGTTGATTCATATTTGCATTTGAGGGCTCTGTCATTTGAGGGACATGGAAATTTCCTCAGAAAATGAAATTTTTTAAATAGCTGCTGAATGAATACGGACAAATGTAAACCACCCTCCTTTCACTGTTTGGCTCTGCAAGATGATAGATTTGTAATACATTGATTTTAAACAGATTATTGTAGTGAACAATGGTTTTAAGATTACAAGAAATTCTGATAGCTTCACAGTTCTTTTCTGGCGTACTCTATTTCTGATTTATGTGTTTAATAGTATTGTTAATATTAAACTGTAACTCAACTACTGTATTAGATATCATGTTATTGGACTAAAGCAACCCCCCTGTGGGTTGATTTGGAAGATTTTTTTAAATGGCATGAATAGTTTTATTACAAAAGTTGCACATTATACACTAACATTAAAGTATATTTGAGATCAGCATGTTTCTTTTTGGAAAAAATATTCTTATGTTAGAATAATAATAGTTTCCACTGAATACTTACTACATTAATCTGACACATTAATGCTCATTTGATGCTGCCAGAATTTGACTGTGCAGCAGGCCCATAAATTAAAATAAATAAATTATAATTTTTTTTTCTTCAAAGAGCTATTCACTGAAAGGTTCTTTGGATTCTTCTATGGAATCACTGCAACCATTCCTTTTGGAACATTCATTTTTAAGCAGTTTTCTTTTATTTGACCGAACTTTGTGTTTATGGTCAGTTATCCCTGTTGAAAAAAACATCATATGCTGGCTAGGTATGTTTCGAAGCATGGCTTCTGGTTTGAGCTGGTTTAAGCTGGTCCTTAGCTGGTCCTAAGCACATAACCAGCTTGAACCAGCTCATGGCCAACTCATGACCAGCTAAGGACCAAACCTTCTCAAACCATCAACCATGCTTTGAAACATACATAACCAGCATATGCTGGATTTTTCAACAGGGATACTTTCAGATGGCGTATTAAAGCTTCTTAAATTATCCAGACAGACCAATAAGCGATAAGAGGTTTTCTCTTTTCTCTTGTCAGTATATTTATTTGATTAATATTCCCTTATCTCACGTGCAAATGTAGTCCAAAGATCTCTGGTGACTAAAATCATTAAATTGCTCCCAGTGTTTGCCATTAAACCAGGTGAAGTTGATTCTGGATCTGCTCCAGAAGAGCATGTACTTTGCATGCACTTTTTATGATCGGGGTTCACCAAGGATTAACAAATAAAATATTTTTGGCATGGATAAATTGCTGTTCTGTATGGCCCTCCACCTAAAATGAGATTATTGGCTAGTTAAAAATTCTACATGGATTTACCTTCCATTTCCATTCATTCTCTCTTTCTTTTGTTTTGGATTTGGATTGCCGTGACTATACTAATCCCTGCCTGTGGGTTTTGTGTGTGTGTGTCCAGGACTCTACCTATGCTGAGCTTGATGACTTGAGCGAGAACAGGAGTTACACTGTGGAGTTGCAGGCAGTTTCATACTGGGGTCAGGTCCCTCTCAAGAGCTCCAAGGCCATTTTTCAGTTTACTACAAGCCAAAGACAATCTGGTACCAAACTATTTAATTGCTGTACATTTTTTGCTTGATACATAACAGCTCTCATTTGGTTGTTGTGAAATACAGTGAAAACAGCTGTAAATGTTTTCCATTTGTAATGTTATACTTTTTCTTCATATTTGATGTCATACAGATTTGGAACCCACAGACAGCCCGGTCTTTATAAAACCCCAGTCAGATCTATTAGACGTGGGCACTCCCTTCTATCAAGATGGACAGCTTCAGGTTCGGGTCTACTGGAAAAAGAAAGGTACTGTGTGACATACGCAATAGACCACGTCTTTCATCTGTAAATCAGTCCTGTTCCTGTTACTGTCTTCCTTCCTCAAAGCTATGCTATGTAATTATGTAAACATAGTGCTTATTAAAGAGTTTAGAATCAGAATTATATGTAATTAAATGAAGAACAATAGCTCTTTGTTTGTGATAAGAATCAATCTTGAAATAAGCGTGGAGCCGTTTGTGTGCTAACATGAGCAGATGAGGCATGTCTCAACCTAACTTCGCATGCTGCAAATTACATTTAAACAATTTCGTTCTGTCAATGAGTGATGAGATAATCCCACATTAAAACTCACAAATGAAAACTGTCATAGAAACGAAAACATTTTAGTCATAGCAAGCCATGTAAAATGGTTCTTGAAATATTGTCATTGACCTCTGTTTTGAATTTCAATAATTTAAGAGTCACACTGGCCACATGTCAATTCCCTTAATCTCTCTAATGGATGTCCAGCGGATTTATCTCATACCGATCTGTCAGGCACATTATCAAGATTGCTTTGCTATGCATATTTTGCGTTGTTTTGCATATTTTCTGGATGAATAAAAAGCATGGATCTCTACAGGGCGTATCACTGAGCACTGATTACTTACAAGGTTTGAATAGATCATTACTGATGTTTATCAGAGAATATTTAACTGTTCGTTTACTGAAACTGAGATTTAAAAAGAGTTTTATAATGCAATGAATTGATTAATGATTTTCCAAGTTTTAAAATGTTTATCAAAAATGTTCAGATGTTTTGAAGGGGATAGGTCATACAAAAATTAACATTCTATCATCATTTAGGCCTACTCATGTTGTTTCAAACCAAGACTTTCTTTCGTCTGTGGAACACAAAAGAAGATATTTGAATCCATTTTTCACAATTTTTGCACATTGAAAGCCAGTGGGGTCTTAAATATCACTGATGACTTTAAATGTATTGACAAAAAAGACATTAAATTAAATATTTTCTTTGGTGTTCCAAAAAATAAAGAAATACAAATAATTTGGCATGACATGGAAGTGAGTAAATGATGACTTTCTTAAGAAGTGTGAATTAATTTTTTTTGGCAAAATTACAATTTCAAATTGCTAACCCTTACGAAAGGAAAATATATTTACCAATATATTTCTTAAAATGTATTGTTGTTAGGGAAACAGGTCAATTTAGCTCAAAGGGAATCATTTAAGATTTTAAAGGGAATTTGAACAGAATCACTGTTTCACGGCTGATCACTGAGACGCCCTGCGATTCACTGAACGAGCCGTTTAACATCAAATCTGCGCTGGATATTAATATCCAAAGTATAGTGAAAACACTATCAATTAGCACAGTAACAAGATCGGCAGTTTAAGGCATTAACTTGTAAGCACAAAACGCAAGATACTTCTCTTTTCAATATGAATAAGGCTTTATTAGATAAATCTAAGACATATAAACTAATCTAGCACATAAACGCACGCACTCACACATTCAAACAAGTTGCAGGAAGATCGAAAGTTAGGGAAAGATGAGTTTAAGAGAATGGAAATGTGGAATCCCAAGTTTACAGCAATACGTGAAATTGCATAGACATGAACAACCATCAATCACTTAATTAACCCTCGCACTGAGTTCCTCAATGAGGTTAAAATTATATTAGATACACCAGCACAAATGTCTGAAGGTACATTGCCTGTGTAAAGTTGTCGCTGATTGGCTGGAAGTTCAGTAGTCGCTGAAGTGACGTCTTGGGAAGCCCTGGTTGGGCGTTGGCTGAAGACGCAGAGTTGTGTGGCTGGTTGAAGTTGAACGGGCACTCGAGGTCACACACGGCGTTACAAAACTTAACTCAGAACACGAAACTCTAAAACGGAAAAGAAAAGAAGTAAAGTTTGACGAGACTAGGTGGTGTTTCTTCTCATTGTGGCTAAGTAGCAGCAGGCGTGCAGGCCGAAACACGCTGGAACCGCGCTCAAAGAACAGTGATGACTAACAGCATGGCTAAAAGCTAAAGCTAAGAAGCAAAGCTACAAGCTAAAAGCAGGCATGACTAATAGCAGAAGCAAGGCTAAAACTAAAAGCAGGCATGACTAATAGCAGAAGCATAGCTAAAACTAAAAGCAGGCATGACTAATAGCAGAAGCATAGCTAAAAACTAAAAGCTTTTTTTGTCCTAAGTATTTAAACTGACCTGTTGGCCACACCTCAAATGTTGTCTTGACCAATCAGATATGCTCGGGGGTATCATAAATCATATGTTATCTTATCAAGCATGTGGTCCGAATTTTCCCGCTCTTGCAGGGTCTAATTTTGGACATGATTCCTATAACAAGAACATGATACATTTGACAAATAACTGATGGTCATGACTGTTTCAAGCTAACAGATTCGAACATGTACACACTAAACACGAATATGTATCTTTAAGCTATCCAATAGTTATTAAAAAAACATACACAATAAGTGATTAAACATGATAGTCAAATGTGTGGGTTACATATAAATGAATATGGAGCGAAGCGATGGACTAAAATATTCATTTATAAGTCTTTTTGAGTTCATTTTGGTCCATACATATGTAGAAAAGACAGTTTTCTGTGCCATTATCTGACAAAGATTTCTGTGGAGACCAGAGGTTAAAAGGCCCCCCCTTAGGAATTTCAGTCTGGTTCTGCTAGGTGGGGGAAGTGTTTAAGGATACTGTGTATAACTCTCATGGGTTTACATGTGATGTTCAGCGTTGCATTTCAATTACGAACAACAAATTTGACAATCTCTTCTCCGAATTGAAATTGTCAATAATTGTTCTAGTGGTGTTAATGTTGAAAGCTGTTCTGTGAAAGAGTTGGTTGGTTGGTTATCTTGCTTAGGACTTGTGGCACAGAATGTTTTATGACTTCCTGTTGCCTTCCTGAGGAATTCGGCTCATTGTTTCAAACAAAGTCCTGATCGACTCTTTTATTTGTCTGATTCGGGTCAGATCCGCTACATTGTGATATATTGTAATATATTATTTTCCCTTTTAATTTTCTAATATATTATATATTTGAATACATTGAATAATATATTGATGATACATATATTATATAATATATTGCAAAGTATACAAATGATTGCCGCTTTCAATATATTGCAATATATTGGAAAAAATAAATATTAAATCCCATATATAAGAATATATGCCTAATATATTACATGCTATTTTCTAATATACTGCAATATATTTTTGTTTCATAAGGGAATATACAGTAACTTATCAGATCAAATTTGGCCAGCCTATACAGCATTTCTGCCAGTTCATACAGTTGAAAGAGATCCAAACAAGAGCAAAGCATCAGTTTTGCGTTTTACCAACCACCACACAGACTAAAAACTAGTCTGGAACAGCATATGTGAGTGGAGTGGAACAAAAGAAACTTCCCGTCCCCCATTCACAGCCCTCCATAATCACATTCAGAATCTGGCACTTCATATTTTTCCATCTCTCCTTTACAGATCCAACCGTGAATCGTTACCGTGTGCAGTGGTCTCCAGAATTCTGCAGTCACAATGGATCCAGAACACAGGAGAAGCTCATCACCCAGGTAACCCGTCAGGAATATGTCTTCTTTTCTCCCTTCAGGTGCAAGGCCACATTCTGACAGCTCATACATGGGATTCATTTCCAGGGAGAGTGTTCAGTGATCATTCACGGTTCATAACTCTTTTCATTTGGAGGCACATCCAGAGAAAGATTTCTTGAGATTTCTAATTTGCGGAGAAATATGAGAAAATCCTTTAAAATCCTTAGGTTAAAATTTTTATCAGTGTAGTTATGTAATTTACAATGTGAGAGATTGTGTTAAAGTCTTCGACATTGAAAAAGTGGAGCATATCTTTACCAGCATGAAAATAAATCTTTCCTGACATATGCAAAACATGAACTATAGATTTTCCATTTGTGGCCCACAGCTATGCTGGATGTAGTGATAGGTGATCAGTCATCATATTTCTACTTGAATTCTTCTCGGTGGAGTTGGAATAATGTCTCACTTTTTGCTCTCTTCTCATGTCACTGAGCAGGAGAATTTCGCCAGCCTTCCTGGACTTCAGTTCTCTTGCAAGTATCAGGTGATCATCCAGCCCGTAGGATCAAAGGGGAAAGCCCAGGCAGAAAGCACAACCTTCTACACCCCGTCCTGTGCTACCATCCAGAGCAAGAGTCCCAAACCCATCCCTTGCTCCACAGTCTCAGGTAATTCTGAGATTTCATTTCTGAGAACAAGATGACTATCTTGGTGCAATCCTTTAGCGTAATTAACAAAACTGCTTTGTTTATGATCTATGTTGGATAAAATGTGATGGTCAATGACACGTAAAAATTCCTAAAGCTAAGAAACAGAAAAATCTTTTACAAATTAGTTTGTTAAAATTCTTCATCTTCTTGCACTCTTTGTAGGATTCATTGAAAAACAAAACAAAACAAACAAACAAAAACACACACATTATATTTTACACATTTTGCTTATACCTTCAATATTTGAGTGTATACACTAATATAATTTTTATCATTAATTATTGTTTCTGCATGTTGGGAGATAACTTACATTTTGTAGCCAATTTTGTAAAAAATAAAAAATATAAAAATAAAACCTACAAATAATAACTTCTTATTAAAATAGATTATGCCAAAGTTCTCAAGAAATTCTTGTGAAATTTCTTCTCAAGAAATTAACTAAAGTTTGATTCATTTGGATTCAATTCGGTAAAATTTTATTTAGTACAGTTCCATTCAGTTTAGTTCAGTTCAGTTTGATTCAATTCAATTCAATTTTCTTTGTCATTTTGACATCAAGGCGGTAGTGTCATTGTAACATATATATATATATATATATATATATATATATATATATATATATATATATATATATATATATATATATATATATTTATTTATTTAACTCTATGCCAAGAAATCTCAAAATCATTTTTGTATTAATTATTATATATATATATTTCTTTTGCATTTAATATGCATTTAAGCCCTAGATCTATTACTGGTATATGGTTTCACGTGTCTCATATAATTCTTTATTTTCTCTCAGTTCCTCCAAAAGTCCTGGTCAAGGCAGAGAACCTGACAGCAGCGTTCTCCATCTACATGGGGAATGTGACAGGCCTGTTCTCCTGGGTGGTGGCCATGCCTCAACCGCCACAGCAGGTCACAGGATATCAGGTCACATGGGCAGAGGTCATCACAGAGAGCCGCAGAAATAATCTGCCCAACAGCCTCATATCCCAGTCTCAGATCCTGCCTCCAGTAAGTCACATTAATAATGATGGCTGGTACAAGCATACAGTATGTTGTGTTCCCTTTCAGTCGGTCACTCTCGACGCCACGTCGGTGACCGACGAATATGGGATATCGCTTCAATAGACCAATCTACTTTGAGTGTAAACTAAACGAGCCAATGCACATTGGCATGCAATTATTGCATCCAGCTGCCGCTGATCACTGCGTGAGTATAAGAGGGCAGCAGGTGCAATGCATACCAGCTTTTTGCCTCGAAGCCGAGCGACAGTGTCGTTCTGCTTACCTTGAACTGTGTCTAAGGTGAACTGTGAGTTCAGCACGCTCTGGGAAGCTTCCTGTGTTGGCGGGACGGCGCTACAGTGGCAGTCGTTCCAGTATCAAGTGGGTTGCACACTTCAGGCTGCACTATCCCCTGTCGTGTGGCAAGCGGCCATCTCCCCTGTGCGCCTCAGCACTGAAAGAGCATTTCCTAAAAGAGCAAATTTTCTCTAAAAGAGCTTCACGGGTGCGTCTTTTTAAAGACGACGGGTTGTCCTTTTAAGGATGCCGTTTCACCCGTGCGTTTCTGGGTGCGGTCGTTACCTGGCACCGAGTGATGGTCACGATCGCTGCCTCACGTGTCTGGGCGTCAAGCACGCTGAGGTGGCTTTTGTGGATGCGTCATGTTCACCATTTGGCACCCGCGTCCAGACCTTTGGAAACTCCATGTCTGGTTCCTGGACGGGACACAGAGGTTCTAGGTGACCTACCCCAAGAGGTAGTGAACACCATCACTTTGGCAAGAGCACCGTCTACGAGACACGCTTATGCCTTGAAGTGGAACCTGTTCGTTGAGTGGTGTTCTTCTCGCCGAGAAGACCCCCGAAGATGCCCAATTGCGGTCGTGCTATCCTTTCTGCAGCAAGGGTTGGAGCGAAGGCTGTCTCCCTCCACCCTCAAAGTCCAGGTTGCCGCTATTGCTGCGTACCATGACCCCGTGAATGGGAAGTCTCTGGGTAAGCATGACCTCATCGTCAGGTTCCTTAGAGGGGCCAGGAGGTTAAATACTTCCCTGCCCCCCTCTAAACCCCCTTGGGACCTAACTCTAGTGCTTAAATCACTACAGCAGTGCCCATTCGAGCCTTTCCATTCAATTGAGCTAAAGTTTCTTTCATTGAAAACTCTGCTCCTGCTTGCACTGGCCTCCATCAAGAGGGTAGGGGACCTGCATGCATTTTCGGTCGAGGATTCGTGCCTAGAGTTCGGGCCGGCTGACTCCCAGGTAATCCTGAGGCCCCAGCCTGGCTACGTGCCCAAGGTTCCCACTACATCCTTCAACGACCAAGTGGTGAACCTGCAAGCGCTGCCCCTGGAGGAGGCAGACCCAGCCCTGGCTGTGCTTTGTCCCGTCCGAGCATTAAGGTGCTACGTAGACCGGACACAAAGCTTCAGTACCTCAGACCAGCTCTTTGTCTGTTATGGAGGCCAGCAGAAGGGGAGTGCCGTCTCTAAGCAGAGGATGGCCCACTGGATTGTGGATGCCATAACCCTGGCTTATCAGGCTCAGGGTGTGCCCTGCCCGTTCAGGTTACGAGCTCACTCAACTAGAAGTGTTGCATCCTCCTGGGCGCTGGCTCGTGGCGCCTCGCTGGCAGATATTTGTAGAGCTGCGGGTTGGGCGACCCCTAACACGTTCGCTAGGTTCTATAGCCTTCGTGTAGAGCCGGTATCCTCCTGTGTTCGCACCTCAAACGGGTAGTGGCACTGAGAGGCCCCGGTTAGTGTCGGCTTGCTTAAACTGCTCCAGAGTGTCCGTACTGTAGACCCTGTTGAGATCCTCCATCACCCTAAGCAGCTGTACCCGGTGGAACGTCCGCCGCCAGACCTTCATGATGAATCCGTAAGAACCATGGAAGGGTGGGTTCCATATTGAGACCTAAGCGGTACTCATATGTGTATAGTCCACGGTATAGCCTTAGAGCCTGTGTTTCCCCGGCAGACTTCTGCCTTCCCAAGAGGGTTTTAATCACCTCAAATTTCTCTGTATACTCCTAAACGGATGCTATATGTCTATTTGCCTCCGAGACCTCCTTCGGGAAGGATGGGGCTTCTGCAGCGTCCCGGCTCCAAGCGGACCATGTACGTTTTCCCAGTGTTATCCAATCTCACCTAGTGAGGAAGTGCTTTGACAACGGTGAGTGGAGCTACTTGTTCTGAGCACCGGCCGACACCTAATAGGGGCGCAGGCGGCTCGCACATGGCACTGGAAGGGGCAGCACCCATGGCGCTTACAATATAGCTATTTTTATTCTGAAGTTCTTCTACAATATAGACTACTATTCAAAAGTTTGGTTTTAAATATATTAATTATTTTATTCAGTAACGTTGCATTAGTTGATCAAAAGTGACAATACAGACAATTATAATGTTACACAAGATTTTTATTTCAAATAAATGTTATTTTGAACTTTAACATATCAGTTTCTATACTAATATGAAGCAGCACAACATTTTTCAATACTGATAGTATAATAAATGTTTCTTGAGCAGCAAATCAGCATATTAGAGTAAATTATAGTTATTTTGAATTGTAATATTTCACAATATTATTGTTTTTATTGTGTTTTTGATCAAATAAATGCAGCTGGTGAGCATGAGTGAGCACTGAGCATTTAAATCCCAAAACAATATTTTGAACAATAGTGTATTGTATTTTAATTCTTAAGAATCGAGTTTGAATATACTAAAATATCTTCTCTTTCTTCGCAAACAGGAGCATAATATCTTGGTAGTTTCTGGTCTTCAGTTGGCATCTCTCTACAGACTTGAGGTGCAGGTGATCACCGCAGCAGGACAAGGCCCAGTGACCTCCAGAACCTTCCAGACACCAGCTCACAGCAAGCCAGTCCTGCACTACAGTAAGTACTTAAACTTACAAGATGGCATATGCGTACAGTACCCCCACAGCACATACTATTTTGGCATCATCGCTCTTACTTTGTTTCACAATTTACCATTGAACATCTTTTGCGGTTTCTGTACCACACTGACCTCTCCAGAGCAAAGAACTGCAGCCCATTACTTAAATCTTAATAAGGGAGAGCTG
The DNA here is from genome assembly GCF_963082965.1 of Carassius carassius. Classification (NCBI taxonomy): domain Eukaryota; kingdom Metazoa; phylum Chordata; class Actinopteri; order Cypriniformes; family Cyprinidae; genus Carassius; species Carassius carassius. The sequence goes on from NC_081761.1 coordinate 22,059,682, forward strand.
AAAAGTAATTCTTGATTGTCGGAAGGAAAAGGTCAGGGGTTGTATGAGAGGTCAAATGTCATGTGCAAGTGGCCCCAGCTCTTGATGTGCAGGTCAACAAATAAATCATGTAATTGAGATAAATTGCTTTTCCTCTCTTGACTCTAGTGTATATTTACCGTTGCAGAACCCAGGATTAAGAAACACCATCTAAGGTCGGTGATAGAACGGCACTGAAGACCACACTGCAATGAATGATTCTGGACCAGAACTGACTCCTCAGGAACACAGAGAACCAGACGAACCAAAGAACAGTTAATTGCGAATCGAGTTTCAGCCTGAGCCAGTCAGTTGCCTCATAACTCAACATGGGGACCTGCTGTAATCTGAAGATCAAATTTTGATTGACATTACGATATTTAAAGCCCCAGTAATTTCCTGTGGGGGATCAGCTTCCACAAACTAATTAGAATTGAGTATACTACAAAGACTAGGGCTTCAAAAGCAAAAACCATAGGATAAAAACAAAACAAGTGCAAATACAAATACAAAAAAGGATCTGAAACTATAACTTTGTGGTTATTTGCCTAAAAGACATGCTTTGATTTGCACCCTCCCTAAAAAAATGGTTACCCACACCCTAAGCGCTGCAAATTGAGCCTCTTTAATCCAATATTGCATGTGATGACTAATTTGGTTTGACTTGTAAATAAGCCTGTCTGACTCAATACAACTGTTCGTGGTTTTGCATGTGTTCGTTAAGCATGGAAATTTACTGTTTGTATCCCCTTTGTGTCAATAGCAACAAATGAGGAATCAATGAAAAAATATTGCAGCTCTTTAAAAAGAAAATGTCATTCAAGTTTCTAAGGGTTTTGTGTGGTGTGTGCTCAATATGCTGTAGAGATATTTGTTTGGAGTCATGTAATTCCTGTATATACTGTATGTTTTTTATTTATTTATGTATGCAATTCAAATGTGTTCTGTGGATTTGTAACTGTTTGAGTGCATGAATGTGTGTGTGTGTGTGTGTGTGTGTGTTCCCCCGGCATCATTCACAACCTGACAAACCCTTGCAAGGAGATTTTGTATAAATATATTTGTAAATTCCCATAGATAATGAATATTAATGTACATATTTTATATGAATAAAGCTGTTAAACCTTGTTTCCCTTTACCAAGCCGGTTGTGTGTTTTGTAATTGCAAGGCTGAATATAATGAAATGGGAGCGAACTGTTTGTTCTAAATTTATCACACCACCTAAGCAATATTCACTCAAACCATGTATATTTAAAATGCACAAATAAAATCTCTATAAATATACATACATGCATGCTTCCAGAGTGAATATGATTAAACTGTGCGACACAAACCAATATTCAATCGTATATATGTAAAATAAACAAAATCTATACAAATAAATTCCACCAGTATTCATTTTACTACTAAAACACAATTCCATACAAAGCAATCAAGACTAGGAACTTGTCCAGTCCTTAACAACAATAGCATACAGTATACATATATAATTGTGTTTATTTTTCATTTCGATGCAAATGTACACACTACTTTGGAACAAAAAAAGCATCCAGATTGAGAATAATGAGACGTTCTGTTGATACAGCTACATTGTGTTTTGCTTCTATTTCTGTTGTGGTTCAGTGTGTGTGTGCGCAAACAAAGCTTTTATAAAGCCCTAAGCTCAAGGGACAAGTATGTGGTTACTCAAACATACACATATGCATGCAGGCAACTCTACCCTTGTAACTCTGTAGTCACATTCATTAGAATTCAACTCCACATCTGGCCCTCATGTCAAAACGGAAGTGTGTGTGGGTGTGCCTGTTTGTTATATGGAATACTGATGTGCCCTGTTGTCATTACCCCTTAGGATAGCGTCAAAGTAAATAGACAGGAGACACTATGGCCATTCGTTTACAATATTAATTTGTATAGATCCTCAGTCTTTGGACAACAGAGTTGCTTTTTCATTCTTTAATGAATCTGTTTTCAATAAATCGGTTGAGTCAATTCAGTGGCTCTGTCAAATATGTCACTCTAAAGGTGTAGTCACGTTTCATGTTGATCTCCAAAATTGTACGGTTGAATTTCTTTCACTTCAAAAGGAATCTCTGCAATCTGGAGTTTTGTGCAAGGTCGATAAAGTTCCACAAAATCGTCAAAATCTTATCTGTTTAAACTCCCTGAAGGAGTTTCTGAAAAACTATTATTTTGTCCCATTGTTTTATAATGAGGCACATCGGTTTCAACCTCATTGTTTAAAGTAATAATTCTCTAGTCAATGGATGGACTCAGTTAATTAAGGCTGGCCACACAGTAGAGGATTTTAAGGCTCCCGAACGATCAGGAGGTGTGGCCCAATTTGCAGCTTGTTGCAAGCAATTTTTTATTAATAAAATCCTTAATTGTGTGGTGTCATTATGATTATTTAACTACTCTCAATTGAGACAAAGAGTCCCCAAACTTAAATCTCTGATATCAAACATTCTGACGTGATACCCGCGATAGCCAATGAAAGCGAGCAAGTCACGGATGTTGCGGGCTTCTATAGCTGAAACCTGTCGAAAGAAGAGCACGGAGAAAGAACATCACCAGTATTCTTTTTTTATACTTTGTTTTTTCACTTTGAAACATAATGTGTGCCGGGAGAGGATTATAAGACAAAAAAAAAACACTTAGTTGTACATGTCTGTGGTTTCCCGATTTGAAAATCGTCTAATGTGCAGCCAGCTTAAGTAGATCTGATGTGATGTCAGTTCAGACAAAATCAGGTCAAAATGAGTACATTTTACAGAGTAAGTACGTTTTACAGAAAGGGGGGTGTCAGCATGTTCGCTAACATCATATTGCTTAATCTTTCAGATTCCATCATTATGTCAGACGGTCTTGTACATGGCTGTAAGTGTGCTAGGCCACAAGTGCTCATAAAGCATACTAGTTGGGACAGGGCCAGTAAACTAATAATTAAAGACAGCTCATTCCTGTCTGAATAAGTTTTTTTTTTTAACAAGTCTGTGACTAAAGATTTGTAGAAAGAGTCACTGAAAAATTCCCACAAGTGGTCCAGTTAAAAAATTTACTTTAAGAACGCCTTCTGATATTACAATTAAGTTATGAAAACGCTATTTGTGACTGTTATGCAAACATTCACAAAGTCTACTGCATTAAAAAAAAAAAAAAAAAAAAATATATATATATATATATATATATATATATTCGTAATGCAAATGTTAAGAAAACATTCAATTTAATCATTTTGCAAACATTATGGGAACTTTACTTTTGAATATAAGTTGTAGCATGAAAAAAGATATACAAATGTTGATATTTAGAGAGATTTAGACAAAATATATTAACAATGTATTAATTGTGATTTTGAGCTAAAACTTTGAGAACTATTGAAGGCAAGATAACTTTGAACAAACATTCTATTAAAGTTACTCGAAGGACATTAATAACTTTGTTAGGATCTTGCCAGAATCTTAACCAAAGTTCTGAGAGTGTTTCCTTGTTAGCTGGGAAAGCACTGAGTGACAGTCTGTCTGGAACACTGGAAACTCTTAGGGGGTTGTTTACCATAAAAGTATATGGCATAACCAGCTTTACCAGCATACTCCAACATGGAAATTCATATTGGTCTAAGTTGAATTTTTCAGCAGGCATCTATTCTGAGTCAGGCTTGGTGATGGTTATTACATGTGGCTTGTTTGGATGGTTGGGTATGACTTCCATATGTAGTTTCTTGCATGTCATGTGTGTGTGTGTGTGAGTGCCTTGGTTAAGCTGACATTTTTATGATTAGACATTAAATGGTTCTTTATTAGAAAATGAAATATGTAGCTTATCTGTCTGAACTCCCTGAAGGAGTGTCTGAAAAGTCATTGTTTTGTCATGTTGTGTGATAATGAGGCACATCAGTATCAACTTCATTGTTTAAAGTAATCATTCTCTTGTCAATGAGGCCTCAGTGGATTCAGTTAGGTAGAAAATATTGCTAGTTGTTTGAATCCAGGCCGAATGTTAGTATGACTGATATAAAGCCTGTCTGAATAAATCGATGGAGCTCTGCATGTTGCATCTGGAGTGCAGTGAGAACATTATAGAATGTAATTGCCTGGTTGGAAGTGTCTTCTTACTTCCCTGCTAAAGTGTTGAACTGTGCCTCAGGATTTATGAGTGCTTCTGGACTCTGGTGACCCACAGACAGGGATTTAGAAGAAACAGAGAGAAGGAAGGTTGGGGGCTTAGAGAGTTTGTGAAGACTCGATCTGCTTGCAACACATTTATGATGCTCGAGAGATTGGCCGGAGAATGATACAGACTCACAGAGTGTGAGAGAAAGCGAGACTAAAAGGGAAGCAGCATCAGGAAGAAGGAAAACCAGAGGGGAGAGAAGCAAAGGAACCAAAGGGGAGAATAGGCAAAAGAGGGACAGCGAGAGAAGGAGAGAATACGTGACTTCAGAGACCGAAAGTGTGAGCAGATGAAATATGTATCAAAATACTTCACACTTTTTAAGCCAGGGGGAGATATGATATTTCCTCCTCCCACTTTCCCATGAGCCTCCCAGACAAGTTGACTCACAACAGGCCAATCCCATAAGAAACACTTTCAAAAATGATAGCTCTCTGGCCTGTGTTCCCACTTAGAGTACACCATTACAGCTTCAGTGGCTGCATAATTCCTGCATACCACTCTTAATAAAAACTTACTCATATATATATATATATTTTTTTTATTATTTTTTTTATTGTGCCTTGATAGTTTTTGACCTTTATATAGTCCTTCGGGTAATTTAATTTAATTTAATTTAATTTAATTTAATTTAATTTAATTTAATTTAATTTAATTTAATTTAATTTAATTTAATTTAATTTAATTTAATTTAATTTAATGTTATTTTATTTTATTTTATTTTATTAAGAGGTGTATATTAAGACATTATATGTATGAATTGCATGTTTAATGCATTTTGGAATAAATAAATAGATAATATCGAGACTTAGTACTGATATTGCACAATTGTTTCAACATCTTACTTTTTGCAGATCTTAAAATGGCAAAAAGTACAATTTTTTGTTTAACTTTTAACAACCTTTTAGCGTTAAAATTGTTTCAACATTGTTTCAATATTTGTTCCTGACAAATAAAATGCAGATAAGAGCCATGTCATTGGTCCACTTTTTTTTTATTTAGCAGTCTCTCACAAAGTCTACCTTTTTAATGGATCTCCCCGAATTCTTAAATACAGTTTTTATCCTGGGATGACAGACTTATTTGGTGTTTTATTCAATCCATTCTCACTATATTGATTTTAAAACCCCTCAGATGTGTTTCATAATCAGTTCGTGTGAAATCCATGTTCAAATGAATCCATGCTCTGCAGATCGCATAGTGCAGAGGAGGGAGATATTTTATTGCTTGTTTGTTTGCAAAAAGGTGCTTTGATTATTCAATATTTATTACATTTAGAGCGGAAAATCTGGGGGACCCAAAAGAAGAAGAAACACTCATGAAGTTGAATGACAGTCATTTCTCAGCGCGAAAGCTATTTCACATGCTGTATTAAAAAAAAAAAGGCGCATACAGCTCATGGATTAATGGAGTGACTTCCCTCAAGGGATGAGCGTTTAAACCCTGAATGCATGAGAAATGTGGCTGCGCATCACCACAGATAAAACAGAATTGCATTTGGTTTGAACACTTTTGTTTCTGTTTAATTTATTACATTTGACAACATTTCAAAGGTTTTTTTTTAGGTACAACGTGTTCTTCCTAACATCACAATATCATCTTTGCGTATCCCAGAAGATTATAGGCCTTAAGGTGAGGGGTGTCAGAATAAATCATTATTAAAATACAGGGTTCAAAGGATAATACTTTCTCTTCTCAGCATTTGAAATGAAAATGTGTCTTATGCATTCAGTACGCTTTTATAATGACAGGACCTTTGAACTGGACATTTAAATAAGATTTAATATAAATTGCTTGAATGATAATGAATTCAAAGTAATGCGATTGTCCAGGCTAATCTAATAGGATGTGCTCTGGATTGTAAAATGGGTCTTGCAGCACTCCAGGGAGAGACCTTTTGGCCATTACTGCAGGGCTGCTGTTGTCCAGTAATGGGGACCAATGAAAAAGCAGGACAAAGACAAATAAGAAAACATCATAGATAGTGTATGTGTGTCCTACATGGATTTATTACATTGTATGCATATGTTTGCTATGTGTTTTGTGTCCGTCAGAATAGTGAGCAGATGTGCAGTTATTACTCTGAGTTTTATGGCACCTGGCTGATGCAGTTTTCTCCCATCAGCACGCAGTACGGGGGAGCCATTACTTTGGCGCTTTATATTTGATACTGTCCCATATCAGTAAGAGAGGATTTTATTATTAAATGTTCGCTCCATTAAATCAGATCCTATAAAAAGAGGGCGGTGATGTGGCGACGTTAAAGGCAATGTTTAAGGGAAGCCTCCTGAGATAAAGAGATTATAGTCCCACATGGACATCTGGAGGCCTTGATTTCTCCTTTTCCATGCGGATTAGTGTTTTGAAACTTTGTTTTTGTGGAGCGCAATGCTGCATCATGGCTGCTTTTGTTTGTCGGGTTCCTTTGAGGCTTTTTTCCCCATCCAAATCCTGTTTAATATGGATTATGCATGTCGTCTGCACTGGGATTACTGGGGATGAAATCCATAACAAAATAGCAGCAAAACAGGATGTTTTTGTCTCCTGCATTAGGCACTGCATGAAGTCTGTGTCAGTTAAATAGCTGATTTGTGATATAAAAAATGTGGCTGACTGGACTCGTGCTAGTAGAGCTGACAGCATAACACAGCACTGCATAATCTTTTTAACAATACAGTTCTAGCCTTTAGATGGCCTGAAGCAAAAATCCAGCTAAGTGAGTGGATCTGCACACTCATTTAAGAGATCCACTATGACAAAGTACCAGATTAGCGTGTTTTTCTATATTTTTTTGAGGATTATCTCATCACAGCAAATTAACTGGAATGTTTTGATTCACATTTTGAATTATTTATGATCCCAAGACAGTTCCCATGACAACATCTTGTTGTATTCCGTGATACATTAATCACCAACCCAGGCTCATTGCAAATACTTGCCTGTGGCGACATTTCAGCAAAATTATATTATCTTGCTTCTTGTGTGTTTCAATATACTTTTAAAATGAAATGTCCAGAGAGTGGCACTAAAAGCATGTTCAGTTTTATCAGAAACAAATGAGTGTGATCATTGCAATGTTTTAATATGATGGTTGTAGGAGGTGTTGTGGCAGATTGGAAATGAAATGTCAGGTGAGTGGCTCTTAAAGGTTAATGCTGTATTGCGTTTGAAAACTGCATACCACCTACACTAAACCTACCCTAAACCTCACCAGTAGTGCTAACAAAAGCAAATGTGAGATAAAAACACATCTGTTGAAGCAACCATGCTATTTTAGGTCAAATATTTGGGCTTGTTTTTTCACGGAACTATTCCTCCACAGGCTTTCCTCACCACAAGTGTAATGCTGAACCAGGTGTGCTACCGAGCAAGTTTACTGCATAAGAAAGGACACATATATGGAGCTGGTTATGTGATGCAATCGTCAAAATGTGATAGTTTACAAGTATTAACACTGTGGCAAAAGTGTTTTGAGTTCATAGAATAGTTTTCAGTAGGAAACTGCATACAAATTTGCACATAATTTACGTAAAATGCAATAAAAGTTAGCATTTTACTGGCACTAGTGTTCATTTCAGCTGGAAACTGCAGTGAATTGTCTGTGTAGGTACATTTTTGGAGTTTTACAGAAACACACGGATATTTTTGATGATCAAATTAGTAACAATACAACAGTAACCGCAAAAAAATGTGATCAACTTAAGTGTTTTAAGGATTATTGAGTCATTTAAACCGGAATGACAGGGCCATGTTCCTAGATGAGACACTGTTCTGTGCCAGACAGCCATGTTGACAGCAATCAACTCTTTCAGTATGGCCTTGACTCTTTATCCAGACTCTCTGGAATGATTGCTGACCTCGCTCACGGCCAAGAGGGAGATATTTCCTCCGTGGGCATATCTGTGTATGTGTGAGAGCGAAAGTGAACATGCTTGTTTGTGTGTGTGGGTGTTGCTGACAGCCGGAGAGATGGCTGTTCTGCTGATGAGGCACACATCGCCGCTTAATCAAAAGCAGAGGCTGTGGAATCACACTCTGGAGATGGTAGTCATAAATTTACAGTGAAGCACAGAGTGCAGCTTATAATGCAACTCAAGGTGCTGAAAGCACAGCAAAGGGCCCCTTACGACACCTTTAGAGCACTATGAGTACTTTGTGCACTGGAGTGTGGAGTGCACTTTGTAGAACACTTCCTACTTAACTCAGGGAATTAATAAGTGCATCAAAATAATGCACTGTAAATCAGTAGGCCATTAAAGTGAACTGTTTTATACCTTGTTGGCAAGCTATTTAAGCAACTTAAAATATGCCAAGAGCAAAACTCAGAAGGATAGTTCAAGATCCTCAACACCCCACACAAGATTTTACATAATAATGCAAATGATCAGCACACTGGTTTCATAAACAGACATCTGCACTCCGTATGAACAGGCACGATCACATTCCTGAACGCCGAGGCTGAAGTTGTTTTTAAATCATACCAATACAGTTTAATATGACCCAGATTTAGGATCATTTTGTCAAATGCCACTAAACAGATTGACGCAGGCTTTGAAGGGCCATTGACGGGCATGAACCACGACTCTGATTGACAATCGAGATGAGTCTCATTAAAAAGAGCTTGATGTCTGCTGAAAAAAAATCTATATTTAATCAAGGATTCTTTCCACAAGACCACAGACTCATATCTGATGTGTCTTATAAAAAACCCAGTCAATCAATCTTCTCTGTAATGTTTTAATACACAGTGTCAACAATCAGCTGTTTAATGGCTTTAAGTTGGTAAGTATACTGTCACCTGATTTTATTGACCAGAGATTTAATAATGCATTAAGTATATTGTATCTTAGAAAGCAATGATGCGCTGTATGAATGAATGTGTGAAATGTGAGAGTTATCAGCTGATGGAACATGGAGTTTGGACCAACCTTGAGAGCATTGATCCATAGGATAATTTATTTTACAACCAACAAACAAGGCTGCAAATCAATTTTAAAAACAAATGATATGAAGATGAGTATTGATCGGTGGAGGTGTTGGCAGACACAAAGCACAGCATGGGGCATCACATTGTGTGTGTCTGTGTTTCCATGGAAATGGGGCTGGAGTGAGTTATTTTGCTCTGAAGAACTAGAAAAAAATCCCAGGTGCCAGTTATCATTAAGTCGTTGCCAATGGGACATTGACGTTTCATGGCTATATCATGATGTCATAAACATTTTAGAATTTTTTTAAATAATTTCAGGTCTTTACTGTCACTTTTGCTCAATTTAATACATCCTTGCTGATGCTGAAAACAGTTTTGCTGCTTAATAGTTGGAATAAAGTTAGAAAAAAGAACAAATAAAGTTGAAAAGAACAGTATTTATTTGAAATAAAATCTTTTTATTTGTCAGTCAGCTGAATGTGTCCATGCTAAATAAAAGTATTAATTTCTTAATACAAAAAAAGAAAAGAAAAAAAAAGCTGATCCCAGACTTTTGAATGGTAGTGTGCATTATAGATAAGTTCAGATCTACAGATACTGTTTTAAGATTTTACTGTTGCCACAATAGGTTAATACAGGTATGGGGTTTTACACACACACACACACACACACACACACACACACACACACACACACACACACACACACACAATTTTGATCAGGAGCACTGCAGCAGATGGGCTATGAACAAGAAAAGAGTGCCATGAGTTAAAGCAAAGAGTGACGTGCATACACACACATTTCATGAATATTGCGTGCTTTGACTCATCGGAGAGCACTGGCTTCTTTGAAAGAAGTCTCTGACTTTGGCAATCTTCATCCAAACTTCATGGCAAACCCACTGCAAGCACTCCTCTGGGGTGCTTAAGCTCCAGACTCTTCCAGAGAAACTTTGCACTAAGATACTCCCACTGCACATCTGCCCCCAAAGCCCGGGAAAATGAACAGTGCGAACACTAGTTTATGAGACAGCATGTGAGCGTCTCGATTTCTGACACAATGTTGGAAGGCAAACTTCATTATGTTTTACATTTATTTTTAGAAAATGTGAAAAATATTGCTTTTGGCATTAAATATTTAAAAAACTGCTCCTCACAAGGTGCTAACCCTGCTTTTAAATTAAGTATGAAATGTCATTTTCTACCCAGCATTAAATTGGGGTCTTATACAGTGTATGTAAGTGTATATAAAGTGAATAAACAGCTAAGTGTATAAACACATAAATACTCAATGTTCCAGCCTTTCTTCTTTGTGAATAAATCTCAGCCAAAACATCTTTAAAGAGTTTTAGCGCTAAAACTACAGGAAAATAACATTTAAACATTTGTCATTTAAGCCTTATTTTAATTTACGTTTATTTTTGCACTACTGACTATAGCATCATTTATCTCCTCTGAGTCTGCATGGCTGTCAAAATATTGATGTTGTGTACTAAACAAATCATAGTTCACTATGTGACATCCAGACGGTGATGTGGAAAGGGATCAAATTAATCTTGGCTCATCATCAATCATTCTGAACTGCTGCCGCTGTCAGACTCTTTATGATTAATGATTCTTTGATTCTGCTCTTTCTTTCTCTTTCCTGTATGTTAATGATGTGGTTTAATGTCCCAGTTTTATTCAAAGACTTTCTTTTTGAAATCCATCCAAGTTGACCTGATTCCTTTCATCCTGAACTGAAAATGCTGGTTAAACGGGTTAATATTGCCAATCCAGACGAGTTGAGTCAAATCAAGTCAGCTTTATTTATATAGTGCTTTTAACAATACAGATTGTGTCAAAGCAACTTTACAGTATAAAACAGGAAAATAGTGTGTCAATGCAAAAGGATAATAGAAAACATTCAATTTTCAGTTAAAGGCAGTTCATCACTGAATTCACTGATGTCATCGTCCTGCTCAGTTCATTTTAAATAGTATCTGTGCAATCAAGCAGACAAAATTGCTGGAAATGAAGTTTGCCCAACTGAGCAAACCAGAGGCTGCAAGGAACCAAAACTCCATCGGTAAGAAAATTTAGAAAAAATCCTTGAGAGAAACCAGGCTCAGATGGGGGGTCAGTTCTCCTCCGGCCAGACGAACCAGCAGGTTGATCTATGCTGCAGCAAAGTTAGATTGTGCAGAGGACTCATCTGGTTCTGTGGTCTTGTCCTGATGGCCATCTATGAGATGAGGTGTTCACTGAGGATCTGTCTCTGGGACTCATCTAGTTGTCCTGGTCTCCGCTGAAATTCAGGACTGTAGAGGTCGTCTCTAGGTGCTGTTCCATCATCTGGTCTGGGTGCGGACTGGATCTGGCAGCTACGGTGACCTCAGAATAAGAAATTAACAAACTAATATTAGCGTAGATGCCAATACTCTTATGATGTAACAGGTGCATTGTGAGTTATTGGAAGTGTTCCTAGTTCTGTTTGACCAAATTAATGCAGCAACAATCCTTTAATGGGTTTTTGGTAATAGAAATGTGTTAGTGTGATATGTGTAAGCCATGTTAAAGAGATGGGTTTTTAATCTATATTTAAACTGACAGAGTGTTTCTGCCTCCTGAACACCGTTATGCAGATTATTCCAGTGTTTGGGAGCTAAACAGGAAAAGGATCTGCTGCCCGCAGTTGATTTTGATACTCTAGGTATTATCAAATTACCAGAGTTTTGAGAACGCAGCGAATGTGGAGGACTATAATACGATAAGAGCTTGCGCAAGTACTGAGGTGCTATACTATTAAGGCCTTTATAGGTAATTAGCAGGATTTTAAAATCTATACAATATACAGTGCAGTGTTGACTGATATGGCTAATATGGTCATACTTCCTGGTTCTAGTAAGAACTCTAGCTGCTGCATTTTTAACCAGCTAGAGTTTGTTTATTAAGCGTGCAGACCAACCACCCAATAAAGCATTACAATAATCTAACCTTGCGGTCATGAATGCATTAATTAACATTTCTGCATTTTATACTGAAGGGTTTTACTTGTTCATGGTTAACTGAATTATTTTCCATCAACCTGTTACAGAGGAGGGTGTAGATATATATATATATATATATATATACATACACACACACACACGCACACACGCACGCACACACACACACACACACACACACACATATATATTGTGGGAGGGGATAGCGTGCATCTATTAACTTACATAAATTATAAATAAAATACATAAAATAACATGAATAAACCTATATGATCAGCATGCTTTTTTTAAAATTCTGAATTAAAAAATAAATGTTCATATTTTTGGAAAGTAAAAATACATACATAATATCACTGCCCTGACTTTACTTTTTTCAAAAAATAAGAAATAATATAATAATTTACAATACTGCCTCACTTCTTATTAATATTTTGAAAAACCTTTGTCCGCCAAATCAAAGTCAAGTGGTGCTGCCAACATGAAAAGAAAAAGAAATATAAAACAATATTAAATATCATAAAGAGGACTTTTACTATGAACACTATTTGTCATTGACCCTCAAATTGTCCCCTACAGATAAACCATTATCATATCGTATGAGCAAACCTTGTCACGGTTCATGGGTCAGTGCGCTCATCTTGTGTCTCTGTCTGATTGTGTGCGTCTGTTAACTAGCAGCAGCTGCGTTAATGATCACCAGCTGCAACTCATTTGCACTGCCTTTAAGTTTGGCTGGCATTCCTGTTCGTGTTGTTGGTTCGTTGATTCTCATCTGTCTCTCTTGTCCAGTTGTGTTCCTGTCCCTCCAGTTGGTATTCTCTGGACCTTATTCCTCTCCCGCCTGGGATTCCTGTGCTGGGTTTGAGTTACTGCAGCTGAGTGGTCTGGACGTGATTCATCTGGGGTTACGCCATCGTCTTCCTACGTTTCTCATTGCTGGCTATCTGAGTTGCAAATAAACCATTTTTACCTCGCACTTGAATCTCGAGACTCGATCATTGTGACAGAACGAACCAACCAGGATAGATCCAGCGAGCTCGGCAGAACTACGAGACTTTTTAACCAGTAGTAACTCTCGCATGGAACGCCAAGAGGACCAGATGATGTCTACGGGTCGTGCTGTCGAAGCCCTGGTCGCTCAGGTTTCGGAACTCAGTTTCAGCGCTTCAGGTTAGAGACCGTTTCTTCTCAGCAACCACCTGCGTCCAATCCACCAGCTGTCGTGGATCAAAGCACCTGTTCTCCTGAGCCTCGTCTACCACCACCAGCCTTTTATTCCGGGGAGCCCCAGTTGTGTCATTCATATTTGGCTAAATGCTCCCTCTATATTTCTCTTCAACTGTCATCGTTGTCCCACCGAGGAGTCTAAGATAGCATTCATTATATCTCTGTTCACAGGACAAGCGACTCGCTGGGGAACCACTGTGTGGGAACAGAGACTTCCGTGCTGCGCCTCCTTCCAAGTGTTTTCGGAGGAGCTGAAGAAGGTATTTGATCACGCTGCTTATGGCAGAGATGCAGCTTGACTTCTCGCAGAGCTGCGACAAGGGGATCACACTGTAGCCGAATATTCTATTGAATTTAGTACTTTAGCCGCGGAGTGCGGCTGGAATTCTGAGGCACAGTTGGACCTGTTTCTACACGGACTTTCAGACATCATCAAGGACGAGATTTATTCCTCGGATTTACCCGTGGAGGTGGATAAACTCATTGAGCTGGCTATTGGTGTGGATGCCAGAGTAAGGAGGCATGTCCAACAGAAGACACTACAGAGAATCCCTGACGTCACTCATCATAGCAACCTGTCATCAGTCACTGAGGAGAGGGAGTTCCCTTTCCCTGATCCCGAACCCATGCAGATGGGCAGGTCTCGCCTTTCACAGCAGGAGAAGCTGAGACGCAGAGAGAAGGGTTTGTGCTTGTACTGTGGAGCTGCCGGTTACATCGTTCTGCAATGTCCAGTAAAAGATGGTGCCCACCAGTAGGTAAGAGGTTACTAACGGGTGGAGCAACTTTTAATAAATCCTCTCTTTCTATCATTTGGATACCGGTAAGGCTGACACTTCATTCAGTAACTTTTGATTGCGAGGCTTTGGTGGATTCGGGGGTGGAGGGTAATTTTCTAGACATAAATGTGGCTAAAAGACTTAAGATACCCATGGTGGAACTTTCTTAGCCCATATCTGCGGTGGCACTTAATGGTCAGCCGTTACCCACCGTCACACATTCCACAGTCTCCGTTAAACTCATCATCTCTGGACAACACACTGAGAACATTGACTTGCTGATCACTGACACTCCTGTCCTGTGGCTCTCTTCGTCCCTGTATTGACTATCGAGGGTTGAATGACATCACGGTGAAGAATACTTATCATTTGCCGTTGGTCATCGGCTTTCGAGCGTCTGCAGGGGGGGGGGGGGGGGGGGTTGTCATTTTTCACGAAATTGGATCTCCGTAACGCTTATCATTTGGTTCGCATAAGAGAGGGGGATGAATGGAAGACCACTTTTAATACCCCAGGGGACACTTTGAATATCTTGTTCTTCCTTTTGGCCTTTGTAACGCCCCCGCGGTATTCCAAGCACTCGTCAACGATGTGTTGAGAGATATGGTAGATCAGTTCATTTATGTCTACCTGGATGACATACTGATATTTTCTCATTCTCTCCAGGAACATGTTCAACACGTCAGGCGAGTGCTTCAGAGGCTGTTAGAGAATGGGCTTTTTGTCAAGGCGGAGAAATGCGTTTTCCAATGCACAGTCTGTTCCTTTTTTTGGGATACATCATCTCGGCCGAGGGGCTATGCATGGATACTGACAAGATTCAGGCTATGGTAAATTGGCCAACACCAGAGTCTCGTTAGGCCCTGCAGAGACTCCTGGGCTTTGCCAATTTCTACTGGCGGTTTATTCGCAATTTCAGCCAGCTAGCCGCCCCTTTGACTTCCTTAACCTCCATCAAGACTGCCTTCAGGTAGTCTAGTGCAGCGGAAGCTGCATTTGCCAAACTAAAAAGCTGTTTCGTTTCAGCTCCCATCCTTATTACCCCTGATCCTTCCCGGCAGTTCGTGGTGGAGGTAGACGCGTCAGAGGTGGGGGTTGGCGCGGTTCTATCCCAGCGTTCCCTCACGGAAGGTAAGGTGCATCCTTGCGCGTATTTTTCTCACCATTTGTTCCCCGCCAGTTCGTGGTGGAGGTTGACGCGTCAGAGGTGGGGGTTGGCGCGGTTCTATCCCAGTGTTCCCTCACGGAAGGTAAGGTGCATCCTTGCGCGTATTTTTCTCACCATTTGTTCCCCGCCGAGCATAATTATGACATTGGTAACAGAGAGCTGTTGGCAGTCAAGCTTGCTTTGGAAGAGTGGCATCATTGGTTGGTGGTTCAGGGGCTCCTTTCCTTGTTTGGACCGATCTCAAGAATCTTGAATACATCAAGTCCGCTAAAAGATTAAGCAGGCTCGGTGGGCTCTTTTTTTCGGTCGTTTTGATTTTTCTATTTCTTATCGTCCAGGTTCTAAGAACATCAAACCGGATGCGTTACCCCATATTTGTGATGCTTCAGATCGCCCATCTTTTTACGAACCCATTGTACCGCAGAAAGTCTTTATTTCTGCAGTCACGTGGGACATCGAGTTGAAGGTTCGCATAGCCTCGCAAGGGGTAACGCCTCCACCCGGATGCCCACCGGGTCGGTTGTTTGTGCCAGAGGCTTTAAGGTCCGAAGTTATCCGATGGGGTCATTATTCCAAGGTAGCTTGCCATCCTGGGGTTAATCGTACCATGTTTCTTGTTAAACAGCGGTTTTGGTGGCCAGCCATGGCTCGTGACATTCGTCTTTTTGTTTTGGCTTGCTCTGTCTGTGCTGTTTCAAAGTCTTCCAATCGACCCCCTGCTGGACTCCTTCAGCCGTTGTTAGTTCCTTCGAGACCCTGGTCCCACATTTCGCTTGATTTCGTTTCGGGTCTCCCTCCCTCACAGGGAAACACGATGGTGTTGACCGTGGTGGACCGGTTCTCGAATGCAACTCATTTTATTCCTCTGCCTAAATAACCTTCTGCCAGAGAAACAGCGGTTGATGTCATAGATCACGTTTATTGCTTATATGGCCTCCCGATGGACGTGGTCTCTGACAGGGGGCCTCAGTTTGTTTCCAAATTTTGGAGAGAATTTTGTAAATTACTGGGGCGACTGTTAGTCTTTCTTCTGGATTTCATCCTCAGAGTAATGTTCAGGAGGAGAGGGCCTACCAAGATCTAGAACGAGAGTTGCGATGTTTGGTTTCTCAGAACCACTCCTCTTGGAGCCAGCAGCTCTCATGGGTTAAATACGCACATAACTCGTTACCAGTTTCAGCTACGGGCCTATTGCCTTGTCAGTGTAGTTTAGGGTACCAGCCACCACTTTTACCAGAATTGGAATCCGAAGTCGTGGTTCCCTCTGCCCACGCATCTATCCAGAGGTGCCGACGCACCTGGACCAGGGCCAGATTGACCCTGATTGTGTGCGTTTGTTAACTAGCAGCAGCTGCGTTAATGAGCACCAGCTGCAACTCATTTGCTCTGCCTTTAAGTTTGGCTGGCATTCCTGTTAGTGTTGTTGGTTCGTTGATTCTCGTCTGTCTCTCTTGTCCAGTTGTGTTCCTGTCCCTCCAGTTGGTATTCTCTGGACGTTATTCCTCGCACGCCTGGGATTCCTGCGCTGGGTTTGAGTTACTGCAGCTGAGTGGTCTGGACGTGATTCATCTGGGGTTACGCCATCGTCTTCCTGAGTTGCAAATAAACCATTTTTACCTCGCACTTGGATTTTGAGACTCGATCATTGTGACAAACCATGATGAATGAAGATCTCACTGTAGTCATGGGGTCAGTGAACAACCTGGCCATCCTTGACTAGCTTTTTTTTTTTTTTTTTTTACAGTGGTAAGAGGTCAGCAGCATAACAAGAGCCCTTTGTCAAAAAGTGATTATTGTTTTGATTTATATGAAGAGGAGACATAAAAACAACGCTTGCCCTAAAACAATCTTGGAAGGCTGTAAGATGTTAAGATGATTCTCTAGGGTGTGGTTTCTGTTCAAAATCCTCAGAAAACAACAGCCTGACGGTGATGATATTGCGGGGATTACTAAGAATCAACATTAAAATGAAAACAAGTCAAAGCTGCTTGCCAAAGATAGCCTCACAACAAATAACAGATCAGCTTCAACAGAGGAAGAGCTCTTCAAAGACATCAAAGCATATACAGTACACCTGATAGAACTGATGACATGTGCAAGATGTTTAGATAGTGAAGGGCATCTGGTCCTCACCACACCTGTGTGATTGTTTATAGAATTGCTAGACCTGTGAGACAGAGGTTTGAGGTGATGAAAACTTAATGCTAGCACATCAACGAGTGCCAGTCATCCCACAAAACTGGCATTTTCTGTATACTGTCCCAGTTAGCATTGCTGAAGGCAAAAATGTGGTGTAAATGAAAACCGAGAATTCAGCAACTACTTCTTAGAAGATTAGACAAGCCACCTTAAGGGAATGAATCCCAGTGAGGCTTAAACACCTTCAAGTAGAGCAACGAGGGGGGAGAAATTAAATAAGACAATGTATTGTCAACATTATGGCACCATAGAGCAGAGCTCATTTTGCACAAACCATAAATTACAGACTTCAAAGTAATGCGATTTTGAGTGAAATCATTTTTGGGCACTTAATCCCCTCAGACAGCATGTCACTACTTTTCTGAAATGAAGTTTTCTTTTTTCTTCCAAAAATAAATAAATAAATAAATAACATACTTGACAAGTTTCACACCTCAAGCAACACACACTGACAATTACAGAGTATTTATGTAAAACTAACAAAGAGTCCATTGAGCTTAGCAGACCTTGATGGCAGTTTTCTTTGGATTAGTTCACATGTGTTTTTAAGAAACACACATTAAGTTGTCAGTAACAGCTGTACAGTGCAGAGATCCTCTGATCACCTTTGGCTCCGTCACTGCTACAGCAACACTTCTGTTCTTCCTCAGAGAGATGGATGGTGACCAGTTATTAAGATATATATTTCATATCAACATCCACAAAATCCATAAATATATGGAAATAATATATTGATAAACATTTGTGATAATGTTTCCAATGTTTATTTTATTTTTATTTATATATTTATTTTTTTAAATAATAATTTTATGTCCTCATATATTTTGGCCCATTCTTGTTTTGAAATGCATTTTCTTGCCCTGAGAAATACATTTTAGCATTTGAAGGTTTAAACAAAAATATATTTTTAATTAAACTAAAGTTGAATTAAACTAAACCTTCAAATGCTAAAATGTACTTCTAATATACAGTACAGACCAAAAGTTTGGACACACCTTCTCATTCAAAGAATTTTCTTTATTTTCATGACTATGAAAATTGTAGAGTCACACTGAAGTCATCAAGGGCTATTTGACCAAGAAGGAGAGTGATGGGGTGCTGCGCCAGATGACCTGGCCTCCACAGTCACCGGACCTGAACCCAATCGAGATGGTTTAGGGGTGAGCTGGACTGCAGACAGAAGGCAAAAGGGCCAACAAGTGCTAAGCATCTCTCGGGAAACTCCTTCAAGACTGTTGGAAGACCATTTCAGGTGACTACCTCTTGAAGCTCATCAAGAGAATGCCAAGAGTGTGCAAAGCAGTAATCAAAGCAAAAGGTGGCTTTTTTGAAGAACCTAGAATATATATATATATATATATATATATCCTTTGTTATTTAAATTTTGTTTTAAATATATTTGAAAATAAAATTCTATACTGCATTAAAACGTGGGCCAGCTTGATGACAAAAAACATACGCTACCATTTTGAAGGGAGTGTGATTGCTTCCCCAGGCCACATTTTTCTCATAATAAAATAAATAATAGGGACTGTCACTGCCCGCTGTGTTAATGGTCTCCATTTTCTCCAGACTTAGAGTGCTGAGATTGTGGCACGGCCTCTGTGCAGAGGGATCAAACCACTGGTTTTCAAAGGGATGTCCAGGAAATGACTCTTCAAGTTAAGTGGTTCGTTTTGGTTGATGCTGGATGTGTGCAGGACACGGGGCCACATCGACCTTCAGACACGTGCTACGTTTCTAGAGCATTACTGGGCTGTGGGGGACTGACACTCACAGAACACACACATGCAGACATAGCTCAAGGCCACCGCTTTTGTGCTGTGTCTAAACAATATTGTGGATTGTGGGAGGGGGTTGGATGTGGATTCTGCTGTATACCACAATGATCTAATTCCTCAAGACCACACAAGAAGGTACAGTGATGTTTAGTTTATTATACCTGGACTAATTTGACTTGTTAATATAAAGTATCCATTTGTTTCCAATTTCAAGCTGAAACTTTACATGTAGCCCTCAAATACATTTTTTTTAGGTCTTTAAATTTAATTGGCCGATTGGTTTGCCAAGAGGGACTGGGGTGGCTTGAATCCATTTGTCCATGTTTGCATTCCAGACAGGCTCGTAATTCTTATGAGTATTCATTAGAATTACGAGTTGGCAAATTTGTATGAGTTTGTATGACTTGTACTAAAACAGAGGTGTGAGCACAAAAAGGAGAGAGAGAGAATTAGTAACAAATTCATAAAACCATAAAAAATTGTCAACTAATTTGTTCAAACACAATGATTAACTGTTTGGTGCTCGGTAAGGCAAGGCAAGGCAAGGCAAGGCAAGGCAAGGCAAGTTTATTTATATAGCACATTTCGTACACAATGGTAATTCAAAGTGCTTTACATAAAAGAAAGTAAAATAGTAATGAAGAAAAATAATAACAAGAATAAAACAAGCAATTTTAAAACTTTTAAAATTATTAAAACTGTACTTATTTAAAACAGTAAGAAAATGATTTTACACAAAATTAAATTAAAAAAAAACAGTGAAAATATATATTGCAATCAGTTCGGACATTGCACAGTGCTCATTCAATAAATGCACAGCTAAACAGATGAGTTTTAAGTCTAGATTTAAATGTGACTAGTGTTTTAGCACATCTGATCTCTTCTGGAAGTTGATTCCAACTGCGGGCGGCATAGTAACTAAAGGAGGACTCCCCTTGTTTTGTGTGAACCCTTGGCATTTCTAACTGACTCGATCCTAATGATCTGAGGGCTCTGTTAGGTTTATATTCAGTGAACATATCTGCTATATATTTCGGTCCTAGGTCATTTAGTGACTTAAATACGAGTAAAAGTACTTTAAAATCAATCCTAAATGTAACTGGAAGCCAGTGTAAGGACCTGAGGACTGGTGTGATATGTTCATATTTTCTGGTTCTAGTCAGAATCCTGGCAGCAGCATTCTGGATGAGCTGCAGCTGTCTAATGGTCTTTTTGGGAAGGCCGGTGAGGAGCCCATTACAATAGTCCACCCTGCTGGTGGTGAAGGCATGAACACGTTTCTCCAAGTCTTGGCTGGAAACAAAAGATCTAATTCTTGCAATGTTTTTTAACCACTTCAGCTGTTATTTAGATTTTTTGAGAATTAGGCATATGCAATATTGGACCCACCGGTGGGTCCCCAGAGTTGATGTGGTTAAATGATAGTATGCTGATTTAGTTACTGCTTTGACATGACTATTGAAACTAAGGTCTGTCTCCAGAATCACACCAAGATTCCTGACTTGATTTTTAGTTGTTTGACCCCTAGAGTTAAGGTATGCATTCACCTTGAACACTTCATCTTTGTTTCCAAATGCAATGACTTCAGTTTTTTCCTTGTTTAACTGAAGAAAGTTCTGGCACATCCAACTATTAATTTCATCAATGCATTGGCAGAGGGAGTCAATGGGGCTGTAGTCATTTGGAGATAAGGCTAGGTAAATCTGGGTATCATCAGCATAGCTGTGATAGGCAATTTGGTTCTTTCTCATTATTTGACTTAGGGGAAGCATATACAGGCTAAACAAGAGTGGTGCAAGAATGACCCTTGTGGGACTCCGCATGTCATGGACGTCCACTTAGACTTATGCTCTCCTATACTCACATAATAACATCTCCCTTCTAAGTATGACCTGAACCATTTGAGTACCATCTCAGAAAGCCCGACCCAATTTTCCAGTCTCTCTAGTAGTATGTTATGATCGACAGTGTCAAACGCAGCACTGAGATCTAGCAATACCAGCACCGATATTTTGCCAGAGTCACAATTTAAGCGAATATCATTTATTATCTTAATGAGTGCTGTCTCTGTGCTGTGATGCGGTCGAAAACCAGATTGAAAATTGTCCAGGTATCCATTTGAGCGTAAGTATTTGTTCAGCTGATTAAAAACTACCTTTTCTATAATTTTACCTATAAAAGGAAGATTAGATATTGGTCTAAAATTGCTCAAAATGGTGTTATCAAGATTGCTCTTTTTCAGGAGGGGCTTAACAACTGCATTTTTTAAGGAGTTTGGAAATGTCCCAGAAAGAAGTGAGGCGTTCACCACTTCTAAAAGATCTGCTTCTAAGCAGTTAAACAAATTTTTGAAAAAAGATGTGGGAAGTGTGTCAAGATAGCAGGTTGACGATTTTAGGTGCTGCACTATGTCTTCAAGAATTTTGCTATCAATTGCTTAAAAAATCGACATAGTATCTTTTTTATATTGTGGCCTAATCTGTCTGACCTCTGCATTACTTGAGGATGTGCTAATCGCCTTCCTGATATTGATGATCTTCTCAGAAAAGAAGGATGCAAACTCATTGCATTTGCTGTCTGAGAGCATTTCACTGGGAATCTGACTTGGGGGGTTTGTCAGTCTCTCAACAGTGGCAAAAAGAGTACGAGTGTTATTTAAGTTACTGTTTATAAGGTTTGAGAAGAAATTCTGTCTAGCTGTGGCTAGTTTCACATTAAAAGCATGAAGGCTGTCTTTGTAGATGCTGTAGTGAATTTCAAGTTTTGTCTTCCGCCACATCCGCTCTGCTTTTCTGCATTGTCTTTTCATAGTCTGAACTGCTGTTGATCTTCTCCAAACTGATTTCTGTCTGTTTGTTTTCTTTCTGATTATTATTGGAGCAATATCATCAATAACATTCTTAACTTTTGAGTTGAATGAATCAAGGAGAGTATCAACAGAGTCTGCAGAAATGCTTGGTGTTAAAGATATAGCCTCCATAAATAGTACACTTGTGTTCTCGTTAATACATCTCCTTCTGACAGAGACCGATCTAGACTCAGTTGTAGCAGACAACAAAATTTCAAAGAAAATACAGAAATGATCAGATAGTGCTATGTCCTTAATAACAATGGATGAAATGTTTAGACCCCTACTGATGATTAAGTCTAGAGTGTGTCCACCTTTGTGTGTGGGTCCATGCACATGCTGAGTCAAGTCAAAAGTGTTTAGAACCGTTAACATTTCTTTTGTAGTTTTGTTTTCTGAATTATCTATGTGAATATTAAAATCCCCTGCAATAGCAAAACAGTCAAACTCTGAGGAAATCATTGATAACATTTCTGTGACCTCTTCAACAAAGGCTGGAGAGTATTTTGGAGGCCTGTAAATAATAATAAACAGAATGCGTGGAGCACCTTTCAGCACAATCCCTAGATATTCAAAAGACAAGTACTGACCAAATGACACTTGCTTGCATTGATAGACATCTTTAAATATAGCAGCTACACCCCCACCTCTCCTAACAGTCCTGCAGACACTCATGTAAGTGAAGTTAGGAGGGGCTGCTTCATTAAGGACTGTTGCATTGCAGCTGTCTTCAAGCCATGTTTCGTTTAGAAACATAAAATCCAGATTGTTTGTGGTTATAAAGTCATTGATTAGAAATGATTTATTTTTTAGTGAGCGAATGTTTAAAGATGCTAACTTGATGGCTGTGCTTTGTGTCTTTACATCAATTTTAGTTTGATGCATAATAGGCCGCAGATTAGATGAGTTTGCCCTTCGGCTTGAGATGGCCTTAGACTTTCTATCACGTGATAAAACTGAAATAGAGAAAGCTACAGGCAGACTGGGTTCCCGCTTGTTCAGTAGGCATTTGTGAATGTTGCTGTTATAGCGGGGACCCAACACATATCACTGAGAGCTGCTATCAGTTGTTTTTGGTTCACCTTCAGCAGATAGAGGGTTTGGGCCCTGGCGTTGTGGCAGTGGTCGAAGAGCTCTTGCAGGAGCAGGGACCACAGGCTTTGGTGGTTTTGGGGCCTGCCGTTTTTTTTTGTGATATCTGCGGGCTTGCAGCAAATGTAAGCAGTACGAGTAAGTTATTCATGGGGAGATGTGGGTGAGTTTGTTTCTTCATCAAAACAGATTAGTGGAAATTTAGCATTACATCTTTTGCTCATCTGCAGTGATTGGGTGCCAACAAGTAATCCACATGACTCCATCAATTAACAGACTGACCATCAATTAACCATAACTTACTATCTTGTAAAGTAAAAAAGCTGCATGTTTGTAAGAAACAAACTCATCATTTGGATGTTTTAACTATTATATGTTTCTTCTGGCTGAAATACGATTCCTCTATCCATAATATTGCTTTCTTCAGTGGGAAAAAATAGTCTTGTTTGAATCAGGAGAGAAATATGCAGGGATCAAGCATTGTTCATAAGTCAAAACAGTTCAAAATAGTTCTAAACAAATACGTTTGATGTGAGAGGAGGACAAACAGAGGACAAACTGTTATTACGTTAATTTACTGCAACAATATAAAAACTTCAGCCGGCAGGAGTCCCCCGTTCCCTGCTCCTCCGCACCCTCACGAATGGCAGCTGTTCCTCCACATCGCGGACGGCCGGCATTGAGTTCATCCGTCCCCCTGGCAACTCACTCCAGCCCACTGCCTCGAGCATCCACAGCGGCAGACAGCTTTGCCCTGCTCAATGGCAATGTGGATTCACCACAGTGGTGAGGGATCTTTGGCAGTGCATCCCTCCTTCCTCCCAGGTTTCGGTACCAGTGTAACAACATAAAAACTTAATAATAACGGGAAGAAGGAGGCGGGAACCGGCGAACATTCAAATGTAACTTTAATAACCAAATAAACACAAAACAGCGTGACAGCCCCTCACAGACGCACAAACAAAACCAAAACACAAAATAAAACCCAGGCCTGGTCCTCTCTCATCCTTTACTCCTCTTTTGTATCCTTCCGATCTCCTCCATGGGACTCGAGACCGGTGAGTGGCGCAGGTGGCGCAGGTGGCGCTCATTTCCAAATCACTCCACCGGCTTCGCTCCATTCCCATTGCTCTCGGCCCCACGCCACTCATCACATTTACATTTACATTATTATGGACTCATCGGCCAGAAGCAACAATTTAAAATTAAAAACACCTTAATGATGTATTTTCTTCTTACAAACACATAGCTTGTTGCTTCACAAGTCATTAATTGATGGACTGGAGTAGTGTTGATTACTTCTAGATTATTGTGATGTTTTTATCATCTGGTTGGACTCTCATTTCAACAGCACCCATTCATTGAGAGGACCCATTGGTGAGAAAGTGATGAAATGCTAAATTTCTCTAAATATGTTGGAATAAGAAACAAACTCATCTACATCTTGGATGGTCTGAGAGTGAGTAAAATTTTGGCAAATTTTCATTTTTGAGGAAAATATTCCTTTAAATGAAATGAGGTAACTAATTAATAAAATGTGGCCACAAAAGAACAAGTACAATTTCTTTATTTGTGGACACAATATCTTTTATCCCCCTTCCCCTCTTGTCATGTGCAGAGCTCTGTAGCTTGGAACCATTTGTCGATTCAAAATATACAAAAAATGGTAATGTTATATCTAAAACAATAATTTATCTATTATAATTATTAATTATTTATTAAATTATTCATGAAAATGTAATGAATGTAATGAAATGAAAGTCATGACACTCAGTATCATGCTGTTGGTTGGAATATCAATGTTTGCATCAGTAATCAAGTTGTTTGAAACACAACAAAGAGTTAAAAAGAAAATGACAGCTGAAACCCATTTTATAGTCATTGTAAAGCCATACAATATAATCTCAAGGTGACATCACTTCATGTAAATCATTTTACAACTGTAGGCAAACATGAAAATGTACAGTTTGCAATATATTTATACTTATTCTGGTCTCAAAGGAATACAGTGGGGTAATAACATCTACTGAACAAGAAATGAAGAACAACAAGAGATGAAAAGAAAGCAGGAGGGAGAGTTCAACCCAAGCAGAATAAACAAGAAGCGACAAGTGATGACATGACATCTAATAGAGAGAGAAAGGCTGTTCTTGTCAAGACCTTGTTTTTTGTAGAACTGCAGATTGAAGAAAAATTGACTATGCCTGTTGAAAACTTTCTCTGTTATGTTTATAATTTACCTCTGACATTCAGTGACAGTTCTTCAAAGGATTGAAAATCTGATACCAGTGTAGTTAGTTGCATATCATAAAAAAAGACTGCTTGGGCATAGTGTTCTGTGGGCCTAATTGAAGACTTTACGAAGATTAGTCTTAACATAACTCTTTGACTGTCTGGTAAACATTCACAATTTCTGTCTACGTGATTTTAAGCAGTTGGGACTGGTACAACAGCCCTTCCTTACAATAAACCGAGGGCCATTTGCCTTTAATGGTCCATGCTTGCTTTCCCTTTTAATCTGAGCAGAAAAGATGATTACATTTCACCCCTTCGTGAGATTTTTACAAAAACTATAAAAGCTTTTGTTGTGGTTTCTAAACCGCTGGAGAGGTCAGACAGTTTTTGAGTATAAAATAAATAAATAAATACACTCATCGAGTGAATAGGCCATTTTGATATCGTATTTGTTGTTTGAATTTTAAAAGTGTGAAACCACTTATGAGTATTTTCCTGGTCACAGCAGTGGACACAAGCCAGTATTGTGTCTTCCAATGACAAAACCTCATACACGACAAATAGCCTTGATTCCCATGAGAGCCCTTTGAGCCAGAAAGCCATTGCTTCTGCAATTTATTTTAATAGAACAAAATGATCATGCCACAGAAATATGTCCGATGATTATATAGAAAACACGGGCCAAAGTGAGCTTGCCAAACAAAATTTAATCCCATTCTTTTTTATTTATTTCAAAGTTGTCAAGCAGCATTTTGTTGGTACAAATTGTTTTACTGCTGTTTTTCCAGTTAACAGTTTGCTGTCTCAAATTATATTTCCCAAAAGTGACATCAGATGAAACAGAGAAAAAAATTAGGAAATCTGGAAGTTATCTACTCTTAAAAGCATTCTTCTCATAAAGCATTTCAGATTTCATTAAAGAGAACCACCCCACCTAATAAAAACTGTGTTTACATTCGAAATGGGATTTCCTGAGACCATCTTCATCTTTGAGAATACACCAAAGTCATTAAGTAAAGAGAACAAAAAAGAATCAAAGGAAAAATATGGGCTGTTCACATAGAACGTGTTTTTATATTCAAAAACGGAGAAGAAATGCAGCAGAATGGAAAATAAACACAGGGTCACAGGGCCCTTTTTTGTCATAAAAGTTCTTTGAACTCTACATTGGGTCTAATGCTGCCTTCAAGTGCACCTGGGAAACTCATATATCAAACAGGGTAGTAGCATTAAACAAAAACAAAAGAAAACCCAAATAAACCTAAATAACTACATACAAATCTATGTTTTATGATAATTTATACATGGTATCAACAATATTTGTGTTACATGAAGCAAGCTGTGAAAGGTGAGTGATTACACTTGTCAATAACCTGTTCATCAATTATGCCTTAAAAAAACAGTATGGAAAAACAACTGCAAAACCATTCATTAGAGGCTTACTTTTAACTCACTGATCTTTAAACATTATGTATATTACATGTAATAGGTCAGTGTCAGTGGTGTAATCCTAAAGAAAAAGGTGGATTACTATTACCAAGTCACCCCCCCCAACCCACCAAAAATAATTTATATAGTAATTTAGTAATATTAATGCAGTGGACTCAATTGGTTGAAATATAGTAGTCTACAGAATGACTTCCATGTTGTTCCAGGTCTGTTGACCACATTACAGTTCTATATATATAATGTCAAGTTGCTTTGGAGTTTTTTATTTATTGTAAAAAGTGTTTTACAGATAAATCTGAAATGAAAAAAGAAAAGTGGGTAGAAAACAAAAAAACAAAACTTAATATTAAATAAATATTTCCAGATAATATTTTCTTAAATTTGCTTTGGCTTTAG
Organism: Carassius carassius; assembly: GCF_963082965.1. NCBI lineage: Eukaryota > Metazoa > Chordata > Actinopteri > Cypriniformes > Cyprinidae > Carassius > Carassius carassius. The sequence continues at coordinate 22,086,964 of NC_081761.1, forward strand.
CAGAGTGGATATTTAAAAGACAACATTTAATAAAATATAACTAATATTTATACTTATGATATGATGCCTAACATTATTCTCACACAGCATAAGTGGGTCTTTTTGTCACAGAGGCCAGTGAGTAGGTGCTGTGCAGGTAAACCTCAGTCCCCTGATATCAAGAGACGCACTGGTGACTGACGCTAGTGGCCGCAGTCAATTAGCCTCCTTGTTAATGCGTCCGCCTCCAATGCTGGAGACACGGGTGCCGGGGTTCGAGTCCTGCTCGAAACAAGAATGAGTTGTGGTGGTGAGGACTCAGGAGAGAGGGGTTACATTGGTGTCATGACCTGGATGGGAATGAGGTTTAGAGTGGTAAGTGTAATGGAGGCCAGTGAGTAGGTGCTGTGCAGGTAAAACCTCACTCCCCTGATATCAAGAGACGCACTGGCGACTGATCCTAGTGGCTGCAGTCATTTAGCCTCCTTGTTAGTGCGTCTGCCTCCCATAACAGAGACCCGGGCTGAGACCCACTTGGAACGAAAACGAGGTGTGGTGGTGAGGAACCAGGAGAGAGGGGTTACATTTCTACATGTAAAACATATATTTAGGAAGGGAATCATCTCCTGCGAGAGGATTTTCCTGCATGTAGCATGAAAGACAAACAAGTTTTCGAGCTTGCAGAACTAAGCACTGGACAAAAACTCCAGTGTTTTAAGCGTTGAATGGATTCTAACTTTAACGTTTCTGATTGGTCATTGCATTCAATAAATCAACAGGTATGTATGTGATTGGCTTAATTGCTGAATGCTGTAAAAATGTAAACGGAAAGCTGTTACGTTCTCCGGAGAGCAAACACAAATGTGCACTAGATAGTTTGCAAAATCAGTTTATTACAGCTTCAACTGCGGGTGCTCTTGCTTTCTTAAGCTATTGCTTTCACTATTAAAACCAGGCCTGAACTTAGGGCAGGGCCGAACTTGGGCACAATTTCAGGATGGGAGATCTCACACTCATCCATGTCAAAACAAATTCTGAAACCACAGACAATCCTATTATTTGTATGGCCATCAAAAAAAATCCAAACCCTTAGGCTGGAGCCGTGCAAAATTATTAAAAGTTCTTGAACTGCACCTTCACTTCCATTTTCCTTTTCATTTCACCAATATCCCTGTCCATCCCTTGTCTTGTACCTGTCACTACTTCACCAGCAGGTCTACTGTTTTGAACAGAACTGTGTTCACCTGGTTGCAAAACAACAACATCACTGTTTGCACAGAATGTTGTTTTATCTTAAAAATGACTTAAGTACACAAGATTTAACAAACCTATAATTCATACAAATATATTAAAACAAATTTTTGTTTAAAATGCCCTTTTTATAAAACTTAGTACAATACCTTCATTGAAAAATCCTAATAGAGAATTAGAAGTTACATCACAATCTTTTCACTCCGTGTTGCATTTCGGGAAGAAGCCGCCATATTAGCAGGATACTCTACGTTTACCTGATTAGCGTGAAAACAGTGTCGCCCGCTGGACGCTTGCTGCTGCTTCAGCCATCATATGACAGATTATCCACATAAAATTGTGTGTTCAACAAGATGACAGAAGTCAGTCCATTTCTTTGTTGGAAAGTTTTAAATGACAAAGTATAATTTTTACATTAAATATAATTTTTTTCCACAGCCATGGAGGAGAATCAGAGATTGTGGGTCACATTCAGCAAACAATCACAAACAGGTACCAGTGGGCCCTGTTTGAAATTGTTTAATTTGTATGCTCGTTCTATTTATTTGTGCCATTTACACGATGTTTAAGTTATTATTTTATTTTTAAGTCTGTAGGTGTCCAGGTACAGAAACCAAATAATCAAATGTAAAATAGCACTGCATAGTCTTCACTGTAAAATTAAATATACAGACAAACCAACATTTATTCAGACACCTTCAACATTTCTCACATTATCACATTTTTTTGCTATAGTTTAGAAAATAGTAATAAAATATGACAAGAATTAAATCAGATAATTTTGATAGAACGGTATGTAATGGATTACAATCAGCCAAAAATTCAGACAAGCGTTATGACAATATTTACACAACTATCAATACTTTATTGACCAATAACCAATCAATGCTTAATTTAATTCAGTTTGTGGTGTAAAAAGGTCGCATTAGCAATGAAAGAAAAAGCACTTAAGCAAAACATGGTCAGGTCAAAGTGTCCACTGAAGGCAAGCATAGTGAAAACCCATGTGCAGTTTTATTTACAAAATGTGATCCAAACATAATCCAAAATACAAACAAACGAGGAATTGACTAGAAATGACCAGACTAGACTAGACTAGACTAGGCAGGAACAGACTAGACTCACCTACAGCTAAGGATGGCTGAAGCGAAACAGTCGTTCCGAAGCTTTGCGAGATCCCGAAGCGCAGATGTGTCGAAACACTGATCCGAAGCGTGATTCGAAACACCCATGTCACGTGACTATGACCAAACGAAGCCTCGAAGTGTTTCACTAATTGTTTCATCAGGTGTGGTCCGCCGAATCAGCGTTTGATTGGAACGGTCGGGAACAGACCACACAATCGCACATCTGTATAAAAGTGAAATAAACGCATTTTGACCTCGTGGGTTTTTGTGAGAGGAGTTTGACTTTGAGATAGCGGATTTTTGGTGATATAGTGACATAGTGCGACTTGATTAGTTATAGGCAATTTAGACTTACATTTAAATTTACACAACACATTGACTGAGAGGCTAGAGACAGACAGAGTATACATATAGTGACACATTAATAGATACATAGATATAAATATATATAGACAGCTAGATTAATAGATAGATACATATATAGATAGATTACAGATACATATATAAATACATATATTATAGATAGATACATATATAGATAGATCATAGATACATATATAAATACATATATTATAGATAGATACATATATAGATACATAGATTATAGATACATATCTAGATACATAGATCGATTCATATATAGATAGATAGATTTGGATAGATAGATAAAATGGAAGCTCCCCAGAAGAGATGCCGTACCACTGTGGTGTGGGAGCATTTCCATTTAGAAACCCCAAATAAAGTGAGATGTGTGTATTGTGATCGGCAGCTAGCCTACTGCAACAATACATCATCCATGATGCGCCATTTGAGGAGCACTCATCCTGCCATTTTGCAGGGTGCAGAGGATGGCATTCCCCCTGTACCTAGGCCTGCTACTGACACTGCTGGGCCATCTAAGCAAGGTATGCATTGTTTGGGATATAATTATAATTGAAATATAATTACAACCTTTTGGGACACTGTTTATAAAGTTTATAAGTTATATAAAGCACTGATTATAAACACTGGAAGGTTTCCAAATAATGAACCAGTAGGCTATACTTTTAATAGATGTGCACTAATTGAAGCTGTATTTTTCCAATGTATTTGTCTGAAAGTATGTTTTGTCTTCTCTTTTAAAAGTCAGACAGAGGGAATTGGATGAGGCTCTTATAAACATGGTGGTGAAGGATCTGCAGCCCTTCACCATCGTGGACGATGAGGGATTCAGGGCATTTGTGAACAAGCTTGATCCAAGCTATGTCCTCCCATCCCGGAAGGTGCTTAAAATAATGGTCAGCGAAAAGTACAACAAAGCCAAGGAGAAGACAATGGAGGACCTACAAAAGGCCGAATTTGTTAGCCTTACAGCTGACATGTGGTCCTCCATTAATATGGATGGATATCTTGGTGTGACTTGCCATTACATAACACCAGAGGCAAAAATGGCAACTGTTGTACTGGGTGTAAGGAGGTTTTACCAAACCCACACAGCCCAGCATCTCATGGAGGCTAAAGCCTTGCTAATGGCTGAGTGGGGAATAACCTCCAAAGTTCAGTGCATGGTGACTGACAATGCATCTAACATGATCCTAAGTGCCCAGCTACTCCACCTTCGCCATGTCCCATGTTTTGCTCATACTTTAAATTTGATTGTGAAAAAGGCACTAGATCAAACCCCAGTCATCAATGAAATACGCCAGAAGGCCAGAAAGATAGTGGGGTTGTTCAGATCCAGCTGCAAAGCAAAGGACAAGCTTGTGGAGATGCAGAGCTTGATGGGAAGACCAACTCTGAAACTGATACAGGAGGTTGACACGAGATGGAACAGCACATTTGACATGCTACAGCGCTTGTATGACCAACGTGAACCAGTGGCTGCTGCACTTTCCAACTTAAACAATGATACTGCTCCCCTGACAAGTATTGATTATGACATTATTGAACAATCATTGTCAATACTGCAACCATTCAAACTTGCAACAACAGAGATGTCAGAGGAAAAGAGAGTGTCTGCTTCAAAGCTTATACCACTGTACAGGATGTTGCAGCACAAGCTTGCACAGAAAAATATATCACATATCACATATATAAAACATATCACACTGGAGTGTGCTTCACTGATGCGTTCAAACACAAATCCTGGTGAGCAGTTTCAGTCTGTGTTATGTTATGTAATCTGAATCATGTAATATAATATATCCTTCATATATGCCGTCAGTTTAGGATTTGTTACTAATTGCTGTTTTCATTTTTATTCAGACCCAGAAATGTCAACATCACACCCATCATCATCATCATCACCATCACCATCAACATCAACACCAGTAGAAACACAGGACAGTTTATGGGAACTTTTTGATACTCGCATCCATCAAACCAAGATGATACACAATGCTACAGCTGATGCCACAGTGGAAGTGAAAAAATACATCAACGATGCGTATTTGCCCAGAACTCATGATCCACTAACTTACTGGAAAGAGAGAGCAGTAATCTTTCCTCATTTGTATGTCCTTGCAAAAAAATATCTTTGTATGCCAGCAACAAGTGTCCCTTGTGAGAGGATTTTTTCAAAGGCTGGAGAAATTATCTGTAAAAAAAGAAGTAGGCTAAGTCCTTCCACAGCATATAAATTAATATTTTTGAATAAAAATCTCTAAAAAAGTGAGACATTGTGGCTTGATTTCTTTTATTAATATTCATTTTTCATGACCAAAATAACATTATGCACAGTGAGGAGCCTATAGGTTACAAGCTTTACATATTAGAACATTATAATAATAAAAAAACAACACATTTTTTTAATGGCTCGTCAAGGTTGTTTCAGATCAACACCTGCAAGTGACCACTAGGTGTCACCGTTGAGACGGGTGTCGGATTGATTCGAAGCCTCGAAACAATATGGCACATTTGGTTCAACTGTTTCATTGGTTCACGAGGCCTCGATTTTGCCATCACTACCTACAGCAAATTACAACATCGATACAAGACAAAGCGAATGGAAACATGAGGACTATTTGTACCAAACAAGAAGGGCCACATGACACAAACCAACCAATGGACAAACAGAACTGAGAACCACATGACAAGAACATAACCAATAAGCACAAGACACATGACTAAAACAACCAATCAGAACATGACACATGATCCAAAGAACCAATCAGAACATAACACAGAGACAAGGGAATCACATGACAGAACATGACTGATGCTTAACAAAAAAAAAATAAGACATGAAAACAACCAAGAAATAAAACCACTGTATGAAGAATTTTTGTATATAATATGTTAGTTTACTTTATTTTGCTATCCTCACATGCATAAATGAACTATTGTGTCCTGCACTGACTAGTAAAAAAAAATATATATATATTACAAATTATATCTGGTGTCTGAATAATTGCTGGTTTGACTGTGGATTAATTCCTGCTAAAACTACACAGTAATTTGTTCAAGAGGAGTGAGTGATTTTCTTCTTTCACCCTCTAGGGGACATTTTGGGGAATGCTGCCAGCTTGACCGGTGTCTGAAGCAGGTGTAGAACAACTCCAATCTAACTTTTGCGTCTTTGTCTCAGTGTCTATGCACTCATTGTGATGAGTCACAATGATAACGCTCAGCTTGTGCTCATTCCTCACTGTGTTTGTGTCTTGGGCCGTTGCCGCAGCAAGTTCTATCTCAGCTTGTGCCGATTGCTTTGATCTGAGGTGTCTGCATTCCCTTTATACTGGGTTTCCTGATGTTGGGGATAATGCTTTTGCCTTGGATAATGCTCGTGTTGCTAGTATGATGAAGTGTGAGCACTGAATAGTTTTAATCTCAGAGCGTCAAATCTTCTTTCCCAGGGTGTTTCAGTGATTAGGTTCCCCTTTGGACAAGCTCTCTCAGGTAAGACTTATCTTACATTAGGCTACATTGCTTACATTAGGCTTTGATCTTAGGCTAATGGTAATTTAAGTGTTCGCTTTTTAGTGAATCATTCACTATGAACTGGATCTCCCTCTTGCAAGCCTCTAGTCGATATACTGATTCCATCTGGCCTCCTATCACTTAGTAATTCTGCTGAGGCCTTCACTGACCTGGGCTTCAGCTAAACAGTGAAATCAGGTGTTTGGCTGTCTTTGAGAGTGCATTGATGAAATGTCTTTATGTTGAGTAGGTTTGGCCTCCTCTCGCTTAAAGATTAATTCTGCTGGGGCCTCCGCTCACCTGAACAGTGAAATCAGGAGTTCGGCTGTCTTTGAGGCCGCCTTGATGAATTGTCTTTATGTTGAGTAGGTCTGGCCTCCTCTCACTACAAAAGACTTCCTGCTGAGGCTTCCACTCACCTGAGCTCCAGCTAAACAGTGAAATCAGGTGTTCTGCCTTCTTTTAGGCCACCTTGAGAAACTGTATGTATGGTCAAGTTGATTTGGCCTCCTATCGATTAGAGTCATTCTGCAGAGGCCTTTGCTCACCTAAGCAGTGTTCGCTAGCCTTCTGTAGGACTGACAGTGATCGGGGACCTCTTATAGTACAGCTACCTGAGGATGGTTATATTTCAGCAATTGTTATGACTGTAATACTTAAAGCTATCTGAGGCTAGCTGTGTTTTACCTTCCCCTTTCTTACAGCCTAGGTATCTGAATATAGCATTGTGCTTGCTCTGTGATTTCTCCACTACCTAGGGTTTTTAAGTAGCTGTCTCATTGACCCCTTACCTAGACAGTGCTGTCTCCCCTCTTTTGATTGGTAGTAGACAGCCCACTCTGTGGTCTGGGTATTTTCAGTCAGTCAGCCTTCTGGTAGCCATTTCTACATGTACAGTATAGCTATCTGAGGATATCTATGTGCTAGCTCAGTGACTGCTCCCCTTCTTATGGCCTTTTAATAGAAATATCCTTGAGCCATCACCTAGACAGTGCTATCTCCCCTTCTAGGGTTGTAAATAGATAGCCCACTCTTTTGGTCTGGGCAGCCTTATATGAGGTTTACCTGGTTATTTAAGCTTGCTGTGCAGGATGCTTGATGGCTCTGTGATTGCTCCCCTTCTTAGTTAGTTAATCAATGTTTTGTATGTGTTTTATGGCCTTATTCAAGTGATTTAACATTTTTAGTTTTTCACTAACCACGCATGACTTTTTTTTTCTCAAAAACACAGTACATACATGCTGCTCATATATTATTATAGCCCAGTTTGTGCTGTTTACAGTGAAATTAGACTTTAGCCATTCAGATGCTTATAAGCAACTGAAAAAAGCACAAATGTCAGGGCGTGACAAAACTTCTCCAGGCTCCAGAAATACCCTTAGACCTCAGAGGGTTAACTTAGTCAAAGTAGCGTTCTCCTTGAGCCCTTACCTAGATAGTGCGGTCTCCCCTGCTAAGGTATTTAGTAGACAGCCCACTCTTTGTGGTCTGGTTAGTCTCAGTCAGTCCCCTTCTGATACCCTTCCTAGGTACATAGCTATCTGAGGATATCTATGTGCTAGCTCAGTGACTGCTACCCTCTTAGGGTTTTAAGTAGCGGTCTCCCTGAGGCCTTGCCTTGACAGTGCTATTTTCCCTGCTTGAGTCTTAAATAAATAGCCCACTCTCTGTGGTCTGGGCAACTTTGCAGGAAGGTTCTTTTGAGCTTTTTGAAGACCAGTCATGCCGCTGCATTCTGAATCATTTGTAGAGTTTGATTGTACTTTGTAGCTTCTGACTTACAGTCTATAAGTATGTTTTAATTTGTAAAGAATTGGCCACTGATGATTCAAACGTGAGTTTTGAGCAGTATAGAGTAGCACTTGTTGTTTGTTGATACTCTTATCACAAATGCAGACATGGTTTTATGTTTACGCAGCGCGATACGCAATGCAATGCATAAAAAGACAGTACAAGTCATTACAATTAGTAATTATGTCCCCACTGAAAGCAGCAAATGCCTCGTTTATAATGGGTTTTTACTGTTTTTGTCTTGTCTCGCCAGGACACATGGCATCACAATATGGTGAGGGGTGCAACATTTCCGTCACACACTCGAAGTATTCTGGCAATCACAATGCACTGGATAGCTGGCCAATCAGCGAGCACCTCGCTTTTCAGACTGATGAGCTTGTAAAAATCTACGTGTTTCAGAAAGGCGGGGCATAGGGTAGAAACAATAATGTACATTATGTAGAAAATAATGTTTTTTTTTTTTTTTACCTTAAACTGCATAAACAAATTGTATTAAACCAAACAAACAAAATAATACTATTTTTAGCAACGTCATATGATCCTTTTTAGAAGAATTGCTTTATGTACCCCTCAATTTTAAGTCGCTGTGGAAAAAAGCGTCTCCAAAATGACTAAACTACAACAACAGCAAATAACCAGCAGCAGTAATTCAGCAGCAGCAGCAGCAGCAGCGTAGCAGATAGATCTGTTCCGAAAAGACCAAATACATTAACATTGTCACATAAATTTCCATGCTAAAATCTTCTGAGAGCTGTCGTGATAGAACTGGGTTACATTTGGTTGAATTAAAGAGAATTAAACACAGTAAGTCAGACATTGCATGCTCAGCAGATGTAAATACTGAGAAATCTGATATTCATATTACTACTAATCCAATAAAATCTAATAACACATCTAATTACATGGAGGGTTAATCTTATAATTATATTATTTATATTGATATCATTGTACCCTGAGTTTCTATGGACCACATTATTTTTTAAAATAAGGGCACATTACTACAAGGGAAAAAGTATCTGGACACATTTCTAAGGGGTCTTTTCTATGGCTTATGCCAAGAAACGTGATGCTTAGATGCTCCTTTCTCTTTTATCTCCCTTAAGGCATTCACTCATGTTTGACAATTTGTCTTTATTCAGTCATTAGGAGTGTACAATGGTCTGTTCCACCTGGGTGGGCCATTTGTGCTGGAACGCGCCAACATGAGCCAGAGGGGTCTACCTGCTGAGACAGGAGCCTCAGGCTCTTGCTGATAGGAGACCCCCATGTGTTGAGTGACAGTGGCATGACCCTGGTTGGAGAACTGCAAACAATTATCTGCAGATCTGGTCTTTCTGAAAGAGAGAATGGTTGGATCGTATTTCTTAAGAGTGCCATTTAATATGTAAACTGCACTGAGGACAAATTCATCCAAATTCTGAGAATCAGTGTGCCACTGCAGTCTTGGGGTTTGGTGTTTTTTTTTTTTTTTTTTTTTTTTTCAGTCTATTTGTGTAAAATACCCTTAAGGTTAATTTCACTGTGATGCCCAGCAGCTTTTTTAAATAAGCTCTTGTGTTTTGTGCATTCTGTGTGATACTGCATTGCATTCAGTTCTGTTCTGGAGGAAAATATATTGTGATGGCCAACCTTTTGTTTAGTGATCCATAGCCAGCATGTGCTGAATGTCTCAGTTTAATAAATCAGGTATATGGCATACAGGCTTTTTACTTTACCAACATATATACTGTGGGTACTTTTAGTTTAGAGCATACCTTCTATTCCAGTATGATATGGTCATATAATGGTCAGCAGTTACAGGACAAGACTATTTCTGTCCATGTCAGAAAGCTGATACTGCCATCAACTGGTCAACATGTTACATTGACTATATGATGTCTTTTATTGTTCATGTATAAACAATAGTTTTAAACGGTTACTGTGACTCATGTTCTAAATTAATTTCCAGTGCATACAATGTCTGGATATAATATTGAGTGCGTGAAAGTTTATACAATATAAATGTAATATAAATATAAAACCTTATGATAACAAAGGCTGCATTTATTTGAAAAAAAATTGTGATATCAGTAATATTGTGAAATAGTAATACAATTTAAAACATTATTTATGTATACTTCAAAATATAATTTACATTTAATCTAATACATTTAATGCATTCTAGCTGAAAAATCTTTCTCTGTTCAATAAATTTCAAATAAAACACTAAAAGAGATATATAAATATTTTAAATGCAGTTTAAAACATTTATTAAAAAGAGAATCATATTATAGGGCTACTATACAGTATACAAATGGATATTCAGTTTTATTACATTTTTTTTACAGTATTATTAAATCATTTGCATTTTTGAACAATAACTTTATGTGAGCATTAGACAACATCAAGGGTAATCTAAATGTAAAAATAAGGTATATACTATTGATTAAAAAAAGTGTTACCATCATGCGCTCACTAGTCCTTTGATCAGATAAGAACAGCAGGCTTGCTTTTGAAGGGTTCTCCAGTGACTTTGTAAAGTGACACTAGTGAGACTCATCCAAATCTTTCTTCCCGCAGTTTTCAAAAGGGGGATCAGTGTTTGAACATTGTACTCTGTCAATAACTTTCCATCAGCATTTTTACTTGAACAAGACAAATCTTTTGCTTCTGATGCACTTAGGATTTAGTTTATTGTTTTTTTTTTTATTGCACTTCATATGGGAAAGTAATTGACAGTGCATTTTTCCAAATGATACCTGAGAGTCAGTGCCTCAGAGTTGCAAGAGAACATTTGACTGTGAGACGCAGTGATGTAAAACAGTGTAATGTATAATGTCATCACAACTGCTTGTGCACTGATGTGCAGCAGCAAGCCGGGGGAATTGTGTTTCATTAGCCTACACAATTAATCAGGGAATCATGTTAGACAGTAAAGGCAGCTGGCACGTTTATGGCCAGGAGCCAGATTTGCATACAAGCAAAGCAGCAGAACGGCCTGGATGTGTTTACTGCTGTTTAGCATAGTTAGCGTTTTCATTTTTATGTACTTCAATGTGAAGTGTGTTCAGCACCAACTGCTGGCTAGCAGCTCACAGCACAGTCTGAGCGCTTGAGCATGAATATTAGCAAATGACCCCCCGGAAGCCCCAGTGGCCTTAAAGTTTAACAGAAGAGTAATTAAGTTAATAAGGCTAGATGCATCCTGTGAAAATAAATGCTAGGCTGGGAAGTCTGCAAAGAGTGTGGGTGGATCTACTTGACTTGATGGATAAATACTATGAAGATGCAATGGAAATAGAATGGTTGAGAGCAAAATAGAACAGAGAGAAAAAAAAAAGCCAATGGTCTGCCAGATTGAGAGAGAGACAGAAAACAGAAATTAATGAGATTGTTAGGATCAATACATGTTAAAGTAATTGTTCACCCTGAAAAAAAATTGTGTTATAATTTACTCATCCTCATGTTGTCCTAAACCTGCATTATCTTTTTTCTATTGCAGAACACAATGTATTTCGAAGAATGCTGGTTGGTTACTAGACAGAAAATAATAATAATTATAATAATACAGCATATTCATAGTATTTATCCATCAAGTCAACTAGATCTACTCACACTCTTTGCATAATGTATCTCATAACCTCGTACTTAAGTTACATTAAGTTAATTAAATTAATTAAGGGGTAAATGCACATTTTGCTTGGGTTGAACACATCATTTTTTGCTTCACTGGAACAGCAGCTAAACTATTTTTTTTTTTTTTTTCTATTACCTTCTCTGCTCGGTAACTAGGAATTACACAAGCTTCAGTCTGGATCCAGCCCTTACGAAGACCTGAGATGACCAAACACCTGAGAAGAGATGATGCCAACCCTCAGACAACATATAAAACTACCAAATTTTGGCTATAATGGACATCAATATGAAATAGTCACCACTGATAAGCTATTACTAAATATAATGTAGAATCTTACATTTTCTGTAAAGCTGCTTTGAAATGATTTGCATCGTGATGCATCGCTATGCAAATAAACTTGAATTTAATTGAATGATTAATAATAATAGGTCAATAATAAATATCTCCTTTGATGTTCCACAAAAAGAAGTCAGTCATACATGTTTTCTAAAACATGTATGTGGTTGTGTTAATGATACCTAGTATGGCATTATGTTGATTTCTGCAAAAATAAAACTATAGGTACAAAGTTTTTAAACAAAATAATTAAATCATGCCCATTGTTTTCCTATAAATAAATAAATAGCCTACAGAGTAGCACATATAATACAATGAAAGTAAATGGGGCCAATTATTGGATGATTTAAGACCACAACAGTGATGCATACTATATGCATTATATTTTATATAAGAAAAGTATTATTTTGTTAAAGTGTATGTAATATTTACATTGCAAAATTGTTGTTCTTTCTTTCTCCCTCTCTGTTTAAGGAAAAGGTAATTTAATAATTTTAGTTATCATTATGCCACAAGTGCTGCCGATTGCAGAAACCAGACTATTCTTGAGCTAAACAGCGTGAGACTACTGTTGTTTTTATAAAATAAATCTGTGGGATCTGTCACATGCTTAGCCTAATATAAAAGAGAACTAACCAAAACACATTTTCACTGAGGGAGTTCATTTGCCATCAATGCACATGATCCCAGCACAATGAGATAAACCTCAAAAGAGCTAATTTCAGAGCAATTTCTGTCAGGCTCTGATGTGTGAGCTTTTAAAAGTTAAAATTTAAATATTATGTTAATATGCTACGAGATTATCGGTTGCAAACGGTGTTTTGACAAGCTTGTCAGAGCATGATCTCTTGCCTGTCATGAAAACAGTAGAACGCAGAAATTCTGATACAGAGGGTGGAAGATTGGCTTCCTTGTATATTAAAAATGAGCGAGAGGTGGCGCTGTTTCACTAAAAACCTAAAATTGGAATCTCTAAGCGTGTTGCGGAAGACAAATTGTCAAAACACAGGCGAAGGTCTCCCAACAAGTTAGCAGAAGCTGAAACCAAAGACCGTTTCATTGGAGAGAACAGTCTTGAAAATTACTGCTACAGTGCTCTATTCGACATTTCCGGGGTTTTCATGCACATTTTATTTAAGCGCTTCATTTAAATCAAGCTGAAAATGAAAAGCGCTGTCTTGTGGATGGCAAACAGAAGATTAAAGGTCAAAAGTGCTGATTATAAAAACAAATTCCCGCTCTATTAGTTGACCAATCAATATAACATACGTGAAGCATGTGATCTTCTGCACTCACTTCCTTATGTCGTTTGTTTACGCCAAACTGGAATCTGCAGCGATGCTAAAGTTTGTGGCAGCAGTAAGATGATTTCTCTCGTCCTGGATGCAGCAGGTAGGTAGACTGACCGTTTTAGGACAAAATGTATTTAGTCTGTAGGTCAAAACATTGAATAGGTTTCTTTAACATTTCAATAGCCTGTTTAGTAATGCAAAAAATGGATTATAGTCTATAGGTTGCAGAGATAGGATGCACGCTCGGCCATTGCACTCGTAGTGTGAGTTAGATATTTAAGACTCATAATGTTATTGGGTACCATTCAGTAGCTCAAATTAAGTTTTCAGCAGTGCTGTAATTATTTACTGAAACGGTAAGTGTATATAAATGTATAAATATTAAATGAAAAATTTGAAAATAATAATAATACAATAATTAGCTGAAGTACTAAAATACAGTAAAAATAAAAAATATACTTGACGTAAACTTAATAATAATAATAAAAATACCATTTAAATTTGAATATATATTCTAACACACACATAAGGAATATTTGACGAATGGCTATTGAATTATTAGAAAAATAATACGCACACGAGGTGGTGATTACCAGGTGGTCAGCCAATCAGATTCAAGCATTTAACGGCCTCATATGTATACATTATGAAGTTAAACATTTTGAAGTACACAGTGTTATTTGTTTTCAGTTTCTGTTACCTTCCTGCTCTTTCAGGGTATACAATGAAATCCCTTCCATGGATCCATTGGACCCTTGGCCTGTTGCTTCTCTGTACTGCTGATGCAGACAGTGGTAGAAAACCTAATTTTGTCTTTATGATGGTGGACGATTTAGGAATTGGAGACCTTGGATGCTACGGAAACACAACGCTGAGGTTTGTTCATATAATTGAGTTTATTGCTTTTATTCCGAGTTCTTCCAGGAAATCCATACAGACTGTCCGTTTATGGCTTGTGGATTGTTTTAGTTGTTACGTGTATGTACTCTGCATGTGAAATAATATACAGTTAGGCCAGCAGTGTCAGAAGATGCTGTGTAAGAACAATTCAAGATCATTAAATTTGACTTGCATTGGATTTTTTTTTTTTTATTGGTTCATATACAATATGTTTCAAAGATGTATACATTTTGTATGGAAGCTTGTTTCTGCCACGGTATAAAAGATTAAAAGATAATTGCATCCATAAATTTGGAACCCAGGTGAATAGACATCTCTCTCAGAGACATAATGAGACTGTGTTGTATTGTGGTTGTCCTGGCTCGCAGGACGCCTAACATTGACAGACTGGCCCTGGAAGGGGTGAAACTGACCCAACACATAGCTGCTGCGCCACTTTGCACTCCCAGCAGGGCGGCCTTCCTCACAGGCAGATACCCGATTCGGTCAGGTCAGTGCTGGAGTTACTGCACATGGAGTTCTGCTGAAATAAGCAATATGTACTGTTTTTAAAGCATTGCTGAGACTTCGTGTTAACCCTCTCAGGCTCAAATTAAGTTTTAGTAACTTTAGTAACCTTTAGTAAAGTTTTTAGTACTCCAGAAACATAAAATATGTATCTGGAGTAATAAGGTTTTTAGTTTTTAAATGTTGCAAATCAGCAACGCCTGCCTTGAGAGGGTTAACGTGTTAAAAAAACACTATTCTTTGTATACAAGATAGCTGTTAATTAGCAGGACAGGTATTATTATTATTATTATTACAATAATAATGACAATAATGTAATTATAATATCATTAGTAGTACTTCAGTGGATTCATTGTTTATTTAAAAAATTTTCAAGTAATTTATGCAGCACGTTCATAATAAAATGTTCAGTTTGTCTTTTCAACATTGGTTTAGGTTTCTCACTTCATGTGTACATTTGCTTTTTTTTTGGATGTCATAGGTATGGCAGCACATGGACGTATGGGAGTTTTTCTCTTTTCTGCATCGTCAGGAGGCCTTCCACAAGAAGAAATCACCTTTGCCAAGGCTGTCAAAGGGCAGGGCTATTCTACTGCTGTAATTGGTATGTTACTTCCATAACTCTGGTTATACGTTAACAGGGTCCTGTAAAGTATGTCACTGTGGGAAAAGCGTCAGGCATGACCGATGACAATAAATGTGGTGGCTGACCGACAAGTCACGGGAATGACAAGGGTCATCTGTCATTGCGCAATTCTCAACATCTCTTTTTTTGTTCTGACTGAGTGAAGTGTGTCGAGATCACTATTATCAGAGAATGGGAGTTAGCATTTAACCTTAAAATCGTTTAATCTCTCATTAGGAATGCAAACAGCTCCATATTGCAAATAGCACGTTGTTGTTCATGACCTCTTCATAGATTGTATGCATCATTCTATCATTTATTTATAAACTTTGGACTTACTCAGAGCAGTGTAGTATTATACAACCTATAAAATTTCTTGATTGAGTGTAGTGATGTCCAAGCTGATTTGACATTGATATCTTTGGAGTGATATGCACTTAAAGGTTTCCTCCTCCCCAAAATTAAAAAAATTGTCATTAATTGATTAATTAATTTGTCACAGTAGTGCCGATTTGGAGAATATCCATTGAACGCAAAGAGCATATGCTGTTCTGTGTCAGCCGCACCACATGGATACGTCGTTTTCATTAAAATCTAAGGTAAATAAGTGCAGAAAACGTATCTGTTTGGTGCGGCTGACACAGAATAACATACACTGTTTGTGTTCATTGGATACTATACACAATGGTGCTACGGTGATGCAAAGGGAGTCGAATTGTTGAATAAAGTTTTTACCGTACTGGGGCCTTTATTTACTGTACCTGAACTGCAGAAGGTAACAGGCTTTTATTTGAAGCAGGCTTTTATTAGAGGCAGGCCTTTATTTCTAATTCCATCTTTTTGATAAGTAAATTTTTTAAATAACCCGTTTTAAATTAAAAGCGATTGCGTTCCAGTGGACAGAGATCATAACATTAGCACAGAATCAGTTCAGAATAAATCAACAAAAGAATCAGTTCGGTTCAGATGCGCTGTGTGTCAGTCTGCTTCACCCTGAATCACGCATGCGCAGTATCATCAGATCCTCGGTTCTCGAATTGGACGCGTCCGACAGAAACAGTTCTCGGTTCAGTGTACTGGTGATCCAAAAAATGATGCAACCGGTTCTTGACTCGAGAACGAGAACCGCTTCGGCAGTGGGCGTGTACGTTAGTTATCTGACTCTGCTGATTATCCACACAAATTTTTATTTAAGACTGGCCTTTATTTGTCCGTGTTGACGACGCCCCCAGCCACTATCAGAGGTGTTTTTTTGACTACCGGTTTTTATTTGAGGAATTACGGTATTTTAGTTTTCTTTGTGAACAAAAAGTATTCTCGTAGCTTCGTAAAATTACAGTTGAACCTCTGATGTCACATGGATTATTTTACCAATCTCCTTGCTACGTTTCTGGACCTTGATTGTGGTAATTACATTGCTGTCTATGGGAGGGTCAGAGAGCTCTCAGGATGCATCAGAAATATCTTAATTTGTGTCCCGAAGATGAACGGAAATTTTACGGGTTTAGAATGACATGAGCAATTGACAATGACAACATTTTCATTTTAGGGTGGAGTACCCTTTTAAATGGCATCTATGGTGTAGATTGATTGCTTAAGATCTCCCGGGGTGGCAAGCTCACACTATTATAATTTGTATCACTGATTCTTGGGACATGGAACAAAAGATGTCAATTTTCTTTATTATTTAATTTAGAAAGAAGGATTTGAAAATAGCAACATTTCCCCTTTGAAAATAATGCAAGATTAGGAATAGAATATAATCCAAGATTAGGAATAGAATGCTTTTATCACACACACACACACACACACACACACACACACACGCACACACACACACACACACACACACCATTTTATTGTATTATTTTATTAATCAAAATTATTACTAAAAACCTCTGTTCTCAGACTATAATTTATACTTCCTATAGACATATCCTATAGACACATCCTATAGACTAAGATAGTCAAGACCGAAAGAAATATAGCTATGCATTATGTAAATATTTATGAAACATCCTGTTCAAAACTTTTAATATCTTATTTAACTAAGACTGCATTTTACTTGCTCAAAACTACAGTAAAATTGTGAAATACTATTGCAAAATGAAATAACTCAGGGTTCCCACAGGTCCTTGAAATCCTTGAATCGGAAAAATTTTTTTCAAGGCCCTGGAAAGTTTTTTAAAATAAACATACATAGATACAGGTCCTTGAAATGGGTGCTTGAATTTATTTTGTGCCTATGCATTATTTTGGGCCTATGCATAGCTTGCTTGATTTTCATTAGTTACGCGCATTTACATGTTACGTTAAGTGTTTCCCACGTGAGGTACTTTGCCATGACATATACGCTCGCACAAAACTACTATGATTGTACCTCAACGTTTCACAGATGCACCGTGAAATTAATGTTGAATTGCTTTACTTGTTAAGATGTAAACCCGTGAGGCAAGAAAAACATAAAACCATATTCATATATCTTAAAACTTCTGGTTGCATGAGCCTAAGCTCTTTTCAATAAAATCGTACTCGGTTACTAAACGTAACCTCGGTTCTCTCTAGAAGAGCGAACGAGTACTGCGTCTTAGCTTAAGACGCTACGGGAAAAGTCTCTTACGAAATACTGAAGCAAAAAATTATCCTTAATTTTGTATTTTTGTAAAGCGCATTTGCAGCAGTACACAGCCATCGGCGAGACGGCTCGTTCGCTCATTGGCTTGTTCTGCGGCAACTGCACAGCCTATCGAGCGCAGGTTGATGCAACATCAACCTGCGCTTTGCGCCCTTCTTGCCACTTCCCGCCGAAACGGGTGTGGCCCAACCTATAAAAGGAGCTCGAAAAGGCTGACTCACCTGATTTATTTCATCGCCGAAGCGAACCAGAGTGAATCGTACGCACGGCAGAGAACGCAGTACTCGTTCGCTCTTCTAGAGAGAACCGAGGTTACGTTTAGTAACCGAGTACGTTCTCTTACGAGAGCTCTCTCGAACTGCGTCTTAGCTTAAGACGCTACGGGAACCCAATGTAAAACGCCGTGCGTGCAGGGATCACACCAATAAACCTGAAGCAACGCCCAGGATTTACAGTGCACAGTCACCTGAGGGACTCACAGAGAGTCCAGGACAGAAAGGGGGAAAGCCCTCCATCCCATATCTAGCAGCATCCGTAGATGCGGCAATATGACATCACACAGCCGAGGCAAGGCCTGACCAATGTGGCAATGCGGGTCTTATGCAATACTGCCCATATAACAGTCGGCAGCGCATAGCGCTCGTGAACTCAGAATTCCCCTCAGGGCCCTGATTCGACTATACCGACAGCAGCCTTGCTTGCAAGGCGGGAACCTCCAGGTTATAGAACCTGATAAACGTAGACGGCGAGGCCCAACCTGCCGCCATACATATATCCTGCAAGGAGATCCCAGTAGACCACGCCACGACGAGGCGACGCCTCTTGTGGAGTGTGCTCTGACGCCCAACGGGCACTGAAGGCCCCTGGAAGCGTAAGCTAACGCTATGGCGTCAACTATCCATCTGGATAGAGTCTGTCTCGAAACAGCCATTCCCTTGGAACGTCCACCGAACGAGACAAACAGCTGCTCCGTCTGCCGAAAGGCAGCAGAGCGAGACACATAAGCTCTTAAAACCCTGACAGGATAAAGAAGACTCGGGTCTCTATCCTCTCCTGACACCGGCAGGGCAGACAGGGCAATAACCTGAGCTCGAAATGTAATTTTATTAATAAGATTCGGGAGGAGCGCGTCAGATACTTAGCCTAATCAACACAGGTGGACCATAATCAAGTAATCAATCCCATAGTATAAATATCGCTGACTTACCTCTATCCATTGACGGTTTATCAGCATCCCTCCTCCACCCCATCTCCTCACTTCAAGTTCACTTTATAAATAGACGGGGAAGGGGGGGGGGGGTACTCTAGGTTCGGGCCATTCCCGAGCTCGGAGCCCTTCCCCGGACAGCACGCCAAATACGCATTCCATACCTCAGCTAATTATATGTAAGCGTGAACTATTGAAACGGTGTGTTGAGGGATTTCGGCACATAACCGTGCCTAGGTTTGAGTATGACCCTTGAGTCATTGGGCCCAAACTCCAAGCACGACTGGCTCACCAAGAGTGCGTGCAAATCACCCACATGCTTCACCGAAGCGAGAGCCAACAAGAATACTGTCTTGAATGACAGATGCTGAAGGCTAACCGATTGGATAGGCTCAAAAGGGAGCTCTAGCCTGAGTGATGGTATTTAGCACTCTCACTGCGAGATCAGTGGGTAACCGTTGAGCGCCCGATCGATCTGTGTCGATCTTATGTGCGCGAGCCCTGTGTGCAGGGCTGTGCTTACATGTGGAGATGGGCACTGAGGAGTGGGCATCATCACTGCATTTATAGCACCATCGGCCGTGGCCGGACGAGCGTGCACGGGTTTTGTATTTACAGAAACCACATGACGCGTGTGACAGTAATTGTGGGCACTGAGGGGTGGGCACGCTTACTATGCAGTGTGCGCGATCGACTTGAGTCGCTTTTATGGGCGCAGGCCCTGTGTGCAGGGCTGTGCTTACATGTGGAGATGGGCACTGAGGAGTGGGCATCGTCACTACAGTTATAGCACCATCGGCCGTGGCCGGGACACCAGAAATTACACCTTTTTCGGGAAATATCTGGGTAGCCGTGATAACGGTCTTTGTGTGCAGGCAAGCGGGCAACCGTACAGGCTTGCGCATTGCAAAAGACGCTGAAATAGTCACAATCTCTGGAACTGAAACAGCGGCGCGCTTAGGTGAGAGCCCGGCCACAGCGGAACTCGTACACCGGCGCTTCGATGAAGCAGCCATCGTGTGTAGTGCAGACGCAGCGTCATGCAGCATGCATAGATGGCTTTCCTAGGATGGCTTCGGGGCTCCCGGCCTCACCGTAATCCTCTGCCGCGGTCCCCGTGGCGCGGGGCCTCGAGCTGCATTGCTGAAGCTGTTGTGATAACTGCTTTTGTGTGCAGGCAAGCGGGCAACTGTGCAGGCTTGCGCGTTGCAGAAAACGCTGAGACAGTCACAATTTCCTGGAACTGAAACAGCGGCGCGCTTGGGTGAGAGCTTGGCCACAGCGGAACTCGTACACCTGCGCTTCTATGAAGCAGCCAACGCGAGTAGTGCAGCCGCAGCGTCACACAGCAGACTTTAGATGGCAACACCGCTTTTGCCGCCGTCCAGCAGAGGGCAGACAAAGGTGCGTCACTATCGCCTGTTCCACCGGCGGAAGTGACTGGTAGTTCCTGTTTTTTAGCATCATCAGTGTGGAGAATGCTAGTGAGACAGACGAACGAATTCGCTCTGAATATGGAGCGTTCCAAGCCTTCGCCACCTCTTTGTGAAGCTCAGGAAGAAATGAGGCGGGCTTTGAGAAGTACGCTCATCCGAAAGGGAAATACCATCCAGCCGGGAACGAGAGTGCAAACCACTCGCGGCCGAGACTCGTCGCAGCAATGCGAGCATTCGCCCCGGCTCCTTCTCGATGTCAGCTCGTCTGCTGGGCTTCTGAGCAGAAGGCGCAAGATCCTCGGAGCTCGCCCAGCCCTCACTGCCCGAAGCTAGCAGAGAGCGCGTGTCCTCTTCCCCCGACGCGGCCCTGAGATCGACTTCCTCGGACGACGCACCGGCAAACAGCGGGCGCTGCCCACCGGGAAGCGATGCAGGGGGGGCCGGTGAAGCAGGGCGAACCGGCGAGCTCGGTTGAGCTGAAGACGGTTCCGGAATCCGCTGGAAGCGATGGTTTTACGGCGCCTCAGCGCAGCGGAGAATGCAGGCTCAGAGAAAAAGGCCAGGCGAGTCCTCAGAGTCACCATGGCAACAGCTCGCAGTGGGGGCATCCGCCGTCAGCGAGCGCGAGCGCTGCATGATCTTCACCCAGGCAGGAGACACAGATGACGTACCGGTCTCCCTCGCTGAGTGGGGCTCTGACGAGCCGCAGGAAGGCATCTTAAAAAAGACGCGAGCTCTTTTACGAGTGTGTGTCGCAGAGCGAACACACACACACATAAAGAACAGCTGGATATAACAGAATTGAAAGGATATAGGCGCCGGATAGCGCAGCAGGAACGGTAGTGGAAGGCGGCGATGCCAGCAGCTTCAGAATGGCTCGTCCTGCTGATATGCTTTCTCAGACGGCGCTTGCTTCCTCCGTGAACCAGCGATGCGTGAGCTTCGCTGAAGAGATGAAAAATCAGGTGAGTCAGCCTTTTCGAGCTCCTTTTATAGGTTGGGCCACACCCGTTTTGGCGGGAAGTGGCAAGAAGGGCGCGAAGCGCCCTTATTGGTCTGATGTTGCATCAACCTGCGCTCGATAGGCTGTGCAGTTGCCGCAGAACAAGCCAATGAGCGAACGAGCCTTCTCGCCTATGGCTGTGTATTGCTGCAAATGCGCTTTACAAAAATACAAAATTAAGGATAATTTTTTGCTTCAGTATTTCGTGAAAAGAGACTTTTCCCGTAGCGTCTTAAGCTAAGACGCAGTACGAGAGAGCTCTCGTAAGAGAACCATTCAAAATAGGGTTGCCAACCATTCTGTATAATGCAGAATTGTCCCGTATTTAAGGCATCAGAGAAGTGTTCTATATGAAAGCTATACGGAATGCAGTTTGTCCTGTATTCGCAGGCATACGCCGTATGGCCATCTAGACCATACAAGTAACAAATTAATCATTCTTTTTGCACAAATCATTGTTTGAATTGCGAACGTAGCCACTCAAGGAAGGCTTTGAGACCTTGCAGAATCCTCTGGTAACTTCTAGCACATTCCTAAACCTGGACCTCATTAATATTGAAGAACAAATTCAAGCACCTAAAGCAGCCTACACACTCCAAGTTCTCTTTAATTGAGAAATGTTCATTTTCATGAATTCATAGGCTACCTGGTTGAAATAACATTTTAGTTCAAAATTTTTTTATGTCATTGTTAAAAAAAAATGCTTTATTGATTGAATATTCATAGACATTCATTTGTTATACTTTCAAATTTTCTGCCATATATTGTATGTAATTTTAGACTCTATTCACCTCCTAAATTACCACACCACTTGCGCAGTAACAATTCTATAGTGGTAAAATTTACTTGGCCGATGCTTTGTGTATTAACATGCGTGAAATTGTTTGTATGACATTAAACTTTATTTTTAGAATAATCGCACATAGGTTAAGCAAAACAAATGTGATTATTACTATTATTATATCTTTATACACCTTTTATACATATACTTAACTGTAGACACCAAATTGACACTCTATAACAGTGGTTCTCAACCACATTCTTGGAGGACCCCCATCACTGCACATTTTGCATGTCTCCTTAATCAAACACACCTGATTCAGGTCACCTGCTCATTAGTAGAGAATCACAGACCTGAAATGGGTGTGTCAGACAAAGGAGAGATGCAAAATGTGCAGTGATGGGCATCCTGCAGAAATGTGTTTGAGAACCACTGCTCTATAGGATGTACCAAATGTTCTTCAGTTTTATGCAAAACATAAATACGACAAATAGAATATATGATCTCTGTCATATGTCCAAAAAAAAAATAATAAAATAAAATAAAAAAAGGCTTTTTTTGCATGAAAGCTATAACGACGTATGTGGTGGTAACACAATGTAACCTTGCTCTCACTTGAAATGTGTCCCCACATTAAGAATATGAGGGTATTGGACCTGGAAAGCCCTTGAAAGGTCCTTGAGTTTGAAGTCAACCAAGGTTTGGGAACCCTGATAACTGTTTCCTCTTTGAATATATTTTAAAATGTAATTTATTCCTGTGATGCAAAACAGAATTTTCAGCATCCATTACTCCAGTATTCAGCATCACACAAGAAATCAGAAATAATTATAATCTGCGGATTTGCTGCTCAAGTAACATTTCTTTTTATCATCAATGTTGAAAACGGTTGTGCTGCTTCATATTTTGGTGGAACCTTAATTCTGCAATGAATAAAAATGTTAAAAAGACCAGTATTTTATTTATTTTGTAAATTATTAACTGTAACTTTTGGTTAGTGCTTTTTAAAAATATTTGTTTTCATTTATATGATAGTTTTGTCAATATAAAAAAATATTTTAGATATGACATTCATATCTGCTTGTTTATGTTGACAATGACAAGGAAAGCACGTTTTGTGGGAAAAGGGAAAAAAGCAGAAGGTTTCACCTCTGAACATGTTTAACTCAATAATTCCATGATTGATTGTCTAATTGATTGATTGTTTGTTTATTCATTTATGTAGTTGATGTTTTCCTGTGTCTCAGAAATCAGTGATATTGTATGATATACCACTGGATGAAAAGCTAGAAGCTGTACAGATGAGCAAATAAAAAATGACTGGCTCACCTCAGGGAGAAATGTGGATTCGGCTTGATGGACTAAAAAAGGGAAAAAGCGAGAAAATAAAGTACAAAATGCATGCAACTGGTTTAGAGTGATAGAGTATGCAGCTTGCTAACTCACTTTGCAGGAAACGGTATGTGATTTTCATCTTTTGTGGGAAATCACTGGAACTTTAGGTTCAAAAGGGGGCTGAGTGAGTGTGTTCAAAATCTCAGTTAGATCCCAGAATGGGTTTAGTGGCTTTTAGACGTTCTGGGTCCTTCATAAAATGAAAAAATCGTATTTCGGGCACACTTAATTCACCAGTTGATTAGACTTGCATATAATGAATGGAAACGTGCACTCCTCCACTCAGCTGTGACGAGTGGGTGTCCTCCTGCTGATTTATGCATGCCACCGCTGTGGTGTTGTCTGATCTGACCAAAATGCAGTGTTTTCAGTGAAAGTGTGCAGAGTAAGTATAATTGAAGGTAATTTAGGTGTCCTTTTGAAATTATGGGGGCTGTAAGCCCTTTGTTACTCTGCCCTCGAACAAAAATTTGTGTTCATGTTTATCGATTTTTCTCGGTAAAACGGGACCTAATTAGCTAACAGTAAAAAAAATTGTTAGTTAACATTAGTTAATTAACATAAATTAACAATGAAAAATACTTCTAAAGCATTTATTAATGTTAGTAAAAGTTAACTTTACCATTTACTAATGCATTATTAAAATGCATTCGTTTTAACAGAAAACTACAGGGAAACTTTAAAGTTTCTATGTTTACAAAACTTCTGTTCACAAAAAGTTAGAAATTATTTGACTTGGAAAATTAAGTGAACTAGTGTAACGCTGAAAACACTGGATAATAAACTGCATCAGTGTAAATTAACACAGTGCCACGCTTCGTTCTGAAATGCAGAGTACAGACTTATTTATTTTGCAGCATTTTGTGATTTTATAAGCACACTGAGGTTCAGACTGCACTGAACATTTTCCATGGTGATATTGAACAAATGTTAGGAGGACAAACATTCAGTTCTAACCCCCCCCCCCCATTGCAAATCTGGCTCGCAAGGTCCACATTCCTGCAGAGTTAAAGGGTTGGTTCACCCAAAAATGAAAATGATGTCATTAATAACTCACCCTCATGTCGTTCCAAACCAGTAAGACCTCCATTTATCTTTGGAACACAGTTTAAGATATTTTAGATTTAGTCCGAGAGCTCTCAGTCCCTCTATACTATCCAGGTATACTGTCCATGTCCAGAAAGGTAAGAAACCGAACCGGATATGACAAACTGCTTTGTTTTGAACTCTCTCACAACAGACACGGAAGAGAAGACAATGCTGAATAAAGTCGTAGTTTCTGCTATTTTTAGACCAAATGTATTTTCGATGCTTCAAAATATTCGTAACTGACCCTCTGATGTCACATGGACTACTTTGATATGTTTTTCTTACCTTTCTGGACAGGGACAGTATACCGTACACACAGCTTCAATGGAGGGACTGATCCCTGCTTTATTGTAATGGTTTGCCACTCATTAAATCAATTGCTGATTTGTATAAACACGTTTTTTTATTTTTTTTAGGGAAGTGGCACTTGGGTCTCAACTGTGAAGACAGTGTGGACCACTGCCACCATCCTAACTCTCATGGCTTTGACTACTTCTATGGCACCATTATGACACACCTTCGGGACTGCCAGCCTGGACATGGCTCTGTTCTATATTTCGTCCATGGTTACATTCCATACAAGGCCCTTAGTATTGGTCTAGTTTCCCTGGTGTTACTCCATATTAAAGGGATGATAACTGTGACCAGGAGGGTAGTTTTTGGTTTTCTGGTCCTGGTAGGGGTAGTGGTGAGTCTCTTTGGTTTGTTGGTGTACACATTCCCCAATCTAAATTGCTTTGTCATGCGAGGGCCAGATATTGTGGAGCAACCATATACATCAGAAAATCTCACACAAAGGATGACCAGTGAAGCCATAGAGTTTCTGGAAAGGTATGTGTCCACATTTTTACATAATATTAAAGTACGAAAAGCTTTTTTCAGGAACTCACTTTGCTTATTTAGCTTAACAAATGCAGTGACTGAATTAAAGGGGTCATATGACGTTGCTAAAAAGAACATAATTTTGTGTATTTGGTGTGATGCAATGTGTTTATGTGGTTTAAGGTAAAAAAAAAAAAAAACATTATTTTCCACATATTGTACATTATTGTTTCTCCTCTATAACCCTGCTTTCTGAGACGCATCGATTTTTACGAAGCTCATCGGTCTGAAAAGCGAAGTGTGCATTGATTGGTCAGCTGTCCAGTGTTGTGATTGGCTGAATACCTCAAGCGTGTGATGGACATGTTCCGTCCCTTGCTATACTGTGATGCCATGTGTCCCGGCATGACAAGACAAAAACAATTAATCCCATTATATACAAAGATTTTCTTGCATCCAGTGGCGACATAATTATGGATTATAATGATTTATACTTTTTTTTTATGCATTTTGTTGCATATCGCACCGCTTAAACATAAAACCATGATTGCATTTGTGATTGGAGAAACGACAAACAACAAGCGCTACTCTCCACTGCTCAAAACTCGCATTTGAATCAAAGTATAGGTCTCTGCAGGAGAGTAATGGAAGTTAACAGATCAGGGCGTTTTTAAACCATGATACCTGATTGGCTGACATCATAGTGATGTTAGGTTTAGGGGTGGGGTTGGGTAAGGGGGGTCATTTTGATTGCATGGTTTATAAACACCCAGCAGTTTGAAAACACCCACAAGGTGATAAACGCCCACTTTTGCTCTGCAGAGACCTAAGTCTTCAAGAATTGTCAGTGGCAAATTCTTTAAATATGAAAACTAACTTAGAGGCTGTGACTCAGAAGTGCCAGACTTTCCTTGCATTTCCTTGGAATTGCCCCACTTTATAGAAACAGACACCAACATTGTAGGCTACTCTCTCAGGAAACAGTCCTTTTCCTCCATAAAATGTGCTGCATACATCTGAATATTTGGGTTGAACTGTTCCACAGTGTTGTAAATACAACTTAACCACTGATTTCTAGTTGTGTCCTCTTTTGGAAGGCCAAAGAAAGTAGTTTAGCTTTCACAACAAAACACACAGCATCTCCATGACATGGCGGCAGCAACAATACTACAACGAGAATCAACGTTAGGCCTTCTTTTTCTTTGCTGGAACATTTGGGGGGCATTATGCAAATCTTCCCACACAGTGACATAGATGTATGTTAGAATGAACCATATTTAGGTAGGAGTGGTTGACTCTTAACTTTTATAAAGACTATCTCTTTGGATTTGAGACTTTAGTCTTTGCAACATATTTTTTTTACAGACTTTATTCACCAAGAGCTTTTAACACTCCAAAGAGAAAGGAAAAAATGAAATCGCATCATATGACTCCTTTAATATCAAGGGAAATTGTCAATGCATTTTGAAAGGTCTGTATTGAAATGAAGGTCTTGCTTAAGCCCCTCTGCATTATTAATTTGATTAACCCTCAATAGGTAGCGTTGACCCAAAAATGAAATTATGTTCTCCTTTTCATTCCAAACCTGTATTACTCATTTTTTTTCAGTGTAAAAGGAGATTTTGAATAAAGTGCAGATCACTCAAATAAATGCTAGAATCACTAAAAAACTAAAATGGGAACAGAATTTAAAACACTCATACACTTGGAAGTTGTTATAAAACAAACTCTTGCAGAATGTGCACCTGTTTAATAGATTCAGTATTTGTTCTAAATAATCAAAATTTCTGCTTAAATATGTTTGAAATCCTCTGACTGGATGGAATCATAGTCTGCAACTAAAAACACAGTCTGTGCACATTATACACTTTGTGATTTTCTGTGAAATTTGTCAGCTATGACTGACCAATATCGGCAGAGTGGTCGCAGACTCTTCCAAGTTGTAAATCGCCGCAAACATCTAGAGGAAAAAGTTATGTTGTGTATTCCAGCCTTAAGGGTTTCAAGCTTCAAAAAGGACACAAGGGCATAAAAGTGTAATTTTTCTGAATAATGATCTTACTTTATTGCATTGCTTCAGACGATTTTAAATGGATTTCAGCGGAAGAAAGAAAGTCATATGGGATTGAACACATAAGTAAATCATATCAGAATGTTCATTTTTCTGTGAACTCTTACCTGTATTACAGAGAGTCTGTTTATTGGAAAATTTTAGTTTTCAGCTACAGGACTGATAAAAGATTTATTTAGAAATGACTTGTCGTTGATGATATTGTTTTTTTCTGACAGCTGATGCCGATATCTTGGAAAGTTATATATAGTTTTATTATACTTTAGATGACAATGTATTTTTCACAAATAATATTTAATAAAAATACAATTAAAAAGAAAGTAACCACTGTACCCACCAGAGCTCTCAGTAATCTGGGAAGTTTGTGTGCATTGGGAATCATATTTTTTTTTTCAAATAAAGTGAAGGTAACAGTCATTTTACATGCAGCACATAGTGAAAATGTCATCAATTTGACAGAGGGCAAATGGATAAAGCACAGCATAGTTTGAAATCACGAGTTTAAAGTTTGTCGATCGCACATCTCCAGTGAGGTTAAACTCTTCTCCTGTCCATATTAAATTTGCACCGACCAATTGACATGCAGACAACACGTTATCATGCAGGGTAAAAGAAAATGCACACTTGACAAGATCTCACAACTGGATTTGACTAAGTTTGCAAGGTTTGCGAAATTAAATGTTCATTAGTCATTCAAAGAATTGTTTAAATTATAAAAATGCGATTTAAATGATATAATACGACTTATATCGGCCTTTGCGATATATCGGTCGACAACTAGTAATGACCATGTTTAAATTCTCTACTTGCAGTATTATATGGATTGTAAGGCACTGTATAGACATTGCCTTAATGTAAAACAAAGCCTTGTGAAAACTCACATAAAAGCAAATCCCTTACAGCCAGACTCTAATCCTTTGTCTGATGGCATAACACAACCTTGAAATGATGAGCTTTGTGTTTGTTTGTTACCAATGGTAAATAAAGATATATATATTTTTTAAATATACAGGAATTCAGAGAGGCCATTCTTGC
This sequence comes from Carassius carassius, assembly GCF_963082965.1. Taxonomy (NCBI): domain Eukaryota; kingdom Metazoa; phylum Chordata; class Actinopteri; order Cypriniformes; family Cyprinidae; genus Carassius; species Carassius carassius. The sequence continues at coordinate 22,115,762 of NC_081761.1, forward strand.
TCTTCTTCTCATTCCTACAAGTCCACACTGGACTATTTGCTTCTCCTCTCTTCAGGGGGAAAAGTCAGCATGGCCTCTATGGTGATGCTGTCATGGAAGTAGACTGGAGTGTAGGTAGGTACTAAATGACTTTTAACTTGTCACGTCAATAATCTAAAAATGCTGCTAATTAAAATTAGTGCAATAAATGGCCTTTTGGTTTTACAGGGAAAGTCTTGTTAATAAGCCATTATCTCAAACTGTACTACTTGTTTCTGCTGTATTTTGCCTTTAATTAAGGTATACTTATTGTATTTGCTAAATTAATTTTCTGAGGGAGCTGAGCCCAGAAAGAATTCATCATAAACCAATGAGTGTGTCTCTTAAAAGGGCACAATGAATGGTTTCTAAAAATATCTATTAAAAAAATCTAGTCAGAAATGAGTATAGTTACCATATGCAAAAGTGACATTGCTTATAGCACTGAATGCATACTGTCATCAGTGTTTTAAACCGAAGGACAGTTCTCTTAGTCATACTTGAGTGTTCTGGAGAATAAGCAGAAGGAATGAATTGATTTTTCTGTGAGTTGCAAACCGCAAGCTGGTAACCAGGTAATTGGACTGTGCAATTTAAGTTTTGGAGGTAACAAGATATTTTACAGAAATTCATGTCTAGGCACAATTTATCTGTCTTGCGTTAAAACATAAAGAGTTCAAGGTTTTTATTTTTATTTTATTTTTAGAATCACAACTAACAATCAGTCAAGTGCATTGTTTTTTGACACAGGTGAATTGCAGAAACTAATAAGTGTAACATCATAAACTAGATTTGCATTCCCTAAATAGTTCATCCAGAAATGACAATTCTGTCATCATTTACTCATCTTCATTTCATTCCAAACCTGCATGACTTCTGTAGAACATAAAAGCAGATATTATAAGAAATGGCTTAGTTACCAAAATGTGATCTCGTGTTGTGCAGAATAAGGAAACATACAGGTTTGGAATGACATGAGGGTAAATTACGACAGTATTGGCTTTTTGGGGGGTAAACTGTCCTTTTAAATATATATATAAAAAAAAAAAAAATGCAAATTACAATTAAAGAAGAGAATAAGCCACTAGATCAGACAGTCACAACTAAAGGCAATGTATGTACCTTTACCTCAGTTGTAAGTTGATGAGAATTTTGGTAAAAATTCATAAAGTACTGCACTGCACTGGAAGATGTAACTTTTCCAGTAGTTATAGCCAAATGTTGCACCAGGTTGGTTTTAGTATTTTTAATATTGATTGATTGGTCAATTTGACTTCTCACAGTCTTGTTGCCGTTTTTAGGTCAGATCATGCAGACTTTGGAGCACTTAAACTTGAAGGAAAACACACTGGTATACATGACTTCAGATCAGGGGCCTCATCTGGAAGAGATTTCCATTCATGGAGAGATGCATGGGGGTTATAGTGGCATATACAAAGGTATTCTGTCTGAGGATTTGTTCTTAGAATCTGAGAGCTAGTTTACCAAACCTTGTGGACAAATTATCACATTTCAGCATTATTTTTTTTAAATATGAGGTGAACAGTAACAATATGCAGTTTCACATCCATTGCTGTCTCTCGAGCAGCTGGCAAGTCAACTAACTGGGAAGGTGGGATTCGGATACCGGGGATTCTTCATTGGCCAGGTGTCTTACCTGCCGGGAAGGTCATTGATAAGCCCACAAGCAACATGGATATTTTCCCCACAGTGCTGAATTTAGCTGGTGTTTCCAAACCCAGCGACAGGTGAGAACTTGTCGCCTAGCAACAAGATCTGCCAGTCAAAGATTTGGTTACAGAGACGACAGATGCGGATAAAATAGATGCAACTAATCTGGAGGTAGATTGAAATATTGGGATATACAGAAATCAGTAGATTAAAAAAAAAAATTCAGGCACTTTGTAAGATGAATGTATCCCTGGTAGCTTAGTATAGAACAATGATGTTTTGTATCATGGATACTCATACTGCTAAATAGACTCAATAACTAGGCTGATAATTGCTGTGCATTACCACTTGTTTCCATTGCAGAGTCATTGATGGTCATGATCTCTTGCCTCTGTTGCAAGGGCAAGTGGAGCGTTCTGAACATGAATTTATGTTTCATTACTGCAATGCCCAGCTGAATGCTGTCAGATGGCACCCACCTAACAGTGAGTGCTAAATTTAATACACTCTTGTGATGGGTTGTAACTGACAGCTATTTAGTAACAATAAACGTCCTTAGTTAGTTAAAGAAATAGTTCACCCAAAAAGTAATTTTGTGATAATTTACTCTCATGTTATTCCAAACCTGTATGAGTTTCTTTTTGTATGTTGAACATAAAAGAAGATATTTTGAAGTATGCTGGTAATCAAACAGTTGGTGGTCCCCGTCGACTTCTATTGCCTTTCTTTCCATATTCTGGAAGTTAAAACGGGGCCAACAACTGTTTGGTTCTTCAAAATACCTTCTTTCGCATGTGTTTAGGACAAGAAAGAAACATATACAGGTTTGGAACAACATGAGGGTAAGTAAATGATGAAAACATTTTCATCTTTGGGTGAACTATTCCTTAGTTAAAGGTGCTGTATGTAAGTGTTTGACTCTACTAAAGCTTAAGATATTTATGAAACATGCTAAGGTAACATACTTGTTTATCTGAAAACAATGCTACAATCAGTTATTCTCCTTTGAAACTGTGAATTACAGGCCGGAATGTTGGTCTTTGTTTTGGTTTTTGAAACCCGCCCACTGCCAGTTTACCCAGTTGTATTTCGACATCCCACAGCACATTTAATTTCATTCATCGTCAAGTGCACTCGTTCCTGTTGGTGTCATCAATCTGGCAACCTGCGTCCGTGCGTCAAGTCTGAGGAGGTGGTGCCGGGTGAAGAAAACCTTGTGTAATATTTAGAATTTGGACTGCAATACCTAGTTCAACCACTCTGTGTCAATCCTACATACAGCACTTCAAACATTAAAGGGTTAGTTCACAGAAAAATTAAAATTATGTAATTAATGACTCACCCTCATGTCGTTCCAAACTCGTAAGACCTCCGTTCATCAGGAACACAGTTTAAGATATTTTAGATTTAGTCTGAGGGCTTTCTGTCCCTCCATTGAAGACGTATGTACAGTATACTGTCCATGTCCAGAAAGGTAATAAAAACATCTTCAAAGTAGTCCATGTGACATCAGAGGGTCAGTTAGAATTTTTTGAAGCATCGAAAATACATTTTGGTCCAAAATACGACTTTATTCAGCATTGTCTTCTCTTCCAGGTCTGTTGTGAGCGCGTTCAAAACACTGCAGTTTAGTGATATCCGGTTCGCGAACGAATCACTCGATGTAACCGGATCTTCTTGAACCAGTTTACCAAATCAAACTGAATCGTCTGAAACGGTTCGCGTCTCCAATACGCATTAATCCACAAATTACTTAAGCTGTTAACTTTTTTAATGTGGCTGACACTCCCTCTGAGTTCAAACAAACTAATATCCCGAAGTAATTCATGTACTCAAACAGTATACTGACTGGACTGCTGTGAAGAGAGAACTGAAGATGAACACCAAGCCGAGCCAGATAACAAACGAAAGATTGACTCATTTTCGAGTCAAGAACCGTTTCTGTCGGACGCGTCCAATTCGAGAACTGAGGAGCTGATGATACTGCGCATGTGTGATTCAGCGTGAAGCAGACTGACACACAGTGCCTCTGAATCCTAACTGGTTCTTTTGGTGATTGATTCTGAACTGATTCTGTGCTAATGTTATGAGCGCGGGTAAACCGAAGGCTTGAATCAAGGGCAATCATCACCAATTACGTCAAGCACAAAAGAACTGGTGAATCGTTTTCTTCAACCGGTTTATTGAATCGAACTGTCTGAAGAACCAGTTCGCGGAAAAGAACCGAACTTTCCATCACTACCGGTGATCCGAAAACCGATGCAACCGGTTCTTGACTCGAGAACGAGTCAATCTTTTGTTCGTTATCTGGCTCGGCTCGGTGTTCATCTTCAATTTTCTCTTCACAGCAGTTCAGTCAGTGTACTGTGTAACTGTTTTCCGAAGATGAACGGAGGTCTTAGGAGTTTGGAACGACATGAGGATGAGTCATTAATGACAATTTTCATTTTTGGGTGAACTATCCCTTTAAGTAACATAGTTAATGTTAATTTCAACATGTACTTATCAAATCTGGTATCTGTTTAGATTAGTTAATGATCCTGAGCTTGCAGGAACTAACAATGAATAGGTGTTTTTGTTAACTAACAAACAATTAACAAAGATCCATAAATACTGTAACAAATGTATTGTTCAGTGTTATTTAATGCTAGTTAAGGCATTAACTAAGGTTAATTAAGGATATTATTATAACATTTTAACAACTGTTTTGACACTCTTAATTACTGATTTAAGTAGTATATTAGTTGAGTAGTATATGAAGCCCCATTGCGCAGTGTTGCTCTTCAAACATGTTAATTGAAGTCTAGATAATGTTTGTATTGTGCACAAAATAGATAACAACTAAACTGAAAGTTAAAATTGCTTTATGGATAAAGTGCACAGGATAACATTATTTAAACATAAACTTTTTATTTTGGATGCAGGTTAAACAGTTTTACAGCACTAATATAAACACACACACACACACACATTTTAATGGGTAGATAAGGTTAGATAAGATAAGATTTTTCACTGTAAATGATTGAAAAAATTGTTAGATAAAGGTGATGACTGATTGTTTACATTTTGAAAGCTGGATTTCCTTTTTTTCCAGGTAATGCAATCTGGAAGGCCTTTTTATTTACCCCTGACTTCTACCCAGAGAAAAGCTCAGCCTGCTTCCACACTCATATCTGCCTCTGCATCAAGCCATATGTCACGTTCCATGACCCTCCACTGCTTTATGACCTGTCGAAAGACCCGACAGAAAGCACCCCCCTGAGTCCAGACACTGAGCCCCAGTTCTTCTCAGTTCTGGAGGTCATAAGGGCAGCAGTAAGCCGTCATGCAGAGAGTCTGAAGCCTGTCCCAGTACAGGTTTCTCCTCTGCAAATAGTATGGAAGCCTTGGCTTCAGCCCTGCTGCTCCTCTCTCAGTCAGCTGTGCACGTGTGAAAGAGATCATCAGATAGAGAAGCTACGAAAAAGAAAAGAATAGTCAAGTACTCAGAATCATATGGCTTTAATGCACAGGAAGGGCATGTAATACTTAAAAGGATAGTTCATATAAAAAATAAATAAATAAAATAAAAAATAATTTACTCACCCTCATGTCATCCCAAACCTGTATGACTCAATTTCTCTGTAGAACACAAAAGAAGACTGTTAACCAAACAGTTTTTACTACTTCACTGACTGCATTTCTATATCTTCTTTTATGCTAAACAGAAAATAAGAAAGTCATACAGATTTGGATCGAAATAAGGATGAGTAAAAATGACATTTAAAATTTTTGGGTGAACTGTCCCAGAAAACAACATTAGCTTAACTAATCATTTTAAATTGCGGTCACATTAAAGTTGTTCAGATAATTTTGTGGATAAAATGCTGTAATTTCCACAAAATTGGCAATTTTGCAGGGCAAGAAAATGGGTTCACTCATACATCCAGCATGTTTGCCACAAAAGTTGCTTGGTAGCGACTTCTGTGTGAGCTGTGCTACATACATCGCTAATCTATTGACGGCAGTCAATGGTAAATTTTTGCCTTCCAAAATATTACTAAAATTTGGCTGATTTAAATGAATTGTAATGCAATTTCTCTGTAAAAATAAGAATAAAAATAAAGAATCAGAATATCATATATAGGTCTAAAAAAAAGAGAAGAAAATTAAAGGAAAACGAAACATTTTCTACACAAATTTGTACAGGTCATTAAGGTCATTTGCAACAGTGTTTGCAAGCACAGCCAGGTTCTCTGTTCTGAGTTCTGTATTCCTCCTAGTCTGGAGATGCATCATCCTGATTGAACATTGTAAGGTCAGGGATTTTGTGAAGCAGTAATTACTACCTTTATGCTCATAAGCTTTGATCTAGCCTGCAACCGGTAACGACTCAATACCCGTAATGCCTTTTACAGGCTTTGGTGCTCTAAGGGCTTTTTTGGTGGTATTTTTGGTATCCAATCTGTTTTGCTTATTTTTGTGACTAATCAGGCTGCACTGAATGGTTTACAGTTTTTGCCAGCCATAAGAGGCTCTCCACGCTCTCAACATCATGTTCATTACACTAATCTCATCACATTAAAATTTATCTGTATCAGGAATTAAAAAGATGTTTTGCCTAATTTTTTTAAGAGCCAGATGTGATATTTATTGATATTATGCTGTACTTTACGGCTTGATGTATTTATCACTGTTTCTGGAATATTTTATATATTTGCTAATCAGATATTGATAGTCATTTGCATGAGGTACATTTCATATTTAAGAGTGTCAACTCTGAGCTCTTAATCCTTAACTGATCCGTAACTACTATTTGATAGTTTCACACATAATTTCCTCAATAATATAGTTTTCATGATTATCCACAGTCCTGAAAAAAAGAGCTTCTTAAAATTCTTAAAATTATTTCAAGTGGATGTTACTTGACGTATGATCAAGTATCTCTTACTAGCATCTTTCTGAATCGAATTTGAAAACATTTTGACCTTTTTTTTACAGCATATCTGCTAAACTGCTTTACTTTTATGTGAACAGATACTGACTTTTAAAGATAGCTAAAAGAGCAGACGGCAGTTACCCAGGGGAGCCTTGAAAGAGATTGAACCATGGGGCTACTCATACCGAAAAAGATCTAGGATTATGTCAGAATAGACAAGTTCAATCATTCTGATTTTCTGGGCACTTTTGCAGAGGGGAGAGATCAATCAGTTGCATTATGGGAGGTCGGCTTGGCTTAAATGATTAAAGGCACCAAAAGGGAACGTGTGCTTGGCTTAAGGATAGGTTTCTAAAACCTATAGGAACTTTATTTATAATAATTTTTTAGAAGTTGGAGAAACATAAATGTGAAGCTTCTTAAAAAAAAGAAAGAAAGAAAAAAAGAAAGAAAGAAAGGACACCCTGTAGAATTCCATGGTTTTCTGTATTCAGTACAAAATAAAAAAAATCATCTGGGCCTTGGAAGGTCTTAAAATTTGCAAAATAAAACCTAAAAAAACATCACACTGTGTCATTATTTACTTAGCAAAAAAAAAAAAGACAGAAAAAACAATACATAACAATATACAGTTGTGGCCAAAAGTTTTGACAATTACATAAATATTGGAAATTGGAAAAGTTGCTGCATAAGTTTTTATAATAGCAATTTGCATATACACCAGAATGTCATGAGTGATCAGATGAATTGCATAGTCCTTCTTTGCCATGAAAATTAACTTAATTCCAAAAAAACCTTTCCACTGCATTTCATTGCTGTCATTAAAGGACCTGCTGAGATCATTTCAGTAATGATCGTTTTGGTAACTCAGGTGAGAATGTTGACGAGCACAAGGCTGGAGATCATTATGTCAGGCTGATTGGGTTAGAATGGCAGACTTGACATGTTAAAAGGAGGGTAATGCTTGAAATCATTGTTCTTCCATTGTTAACCATGGTGACCTGCAAAGAAACGCGTGCAGCCATCATTGCGTTGCATAAAAATGGCTTCACAGGCAAGGATATTGTGGCTACTAAGATTGCACCGAAATCAACAATTTATAGGATCATCAAGAACTTCAAGGAAAGAGGTTCAATTCTTGTAAAGAAGGCTTCAGGGCATCCAAGAAAGTCCAGCAAGCGCCAGGATCGTCTCCTAAAGAGGATTCAGCTGCGGGATCGGAGTGCCACCAGTGCAGAGCTTGCTCAGGAATGGCAGCAGGCAGGTGTGAGCGCATCTGCACGTACAGTGAGGCGAAGACTTTTGGAAGATGGCCTGGTGTCAAGAAGGGCAGCAAAGAAACCACTTCTCTCCAAAAAAACATCAGGGACAGATTGATCTTCTGCAGAAAGTATAGTGATTGGACTGCTGAGGACTGGGGCAAAGTCATATTCTCCGATGAAGCCCCTTTCCGATTGTTTGGGGCATCTGGAAAAAGGCTTGTCCGGAGAAGAAAAGGTGAGCGCTACCATCAGTCCTGTGTCATGCCAACAGTAAAGCATCCTGACACCATTCATGTGTGGGGTTGCTTCTTATCCAAGGGAGTGGGCTCACTCACAATTCTGCCCAAAAACACAGCCATGAATAAAGAATGGTACCAAAACACCCTCCAACAGCAACTTCTTCCAACAATCCAACAACAGTTTGGTGAAGAACAATGCATTTTCCAGCACGATGTAGCACCGTGCCTTAAGGCAAAAGTGATAACAACTAAGTGGCTCGGGGACCAGAATGTTGAAATTTTGGGTCCATGGCCTGGAAACTCCCCAGATCTTAATCCCATTGAGAACTTGTGGTCAATCCTCAAGAGGCGTGTGGACAAACAAAAACCCACTAATTGTGACAAACTCCAAGAAGTGATTATGAAAGAATGGGTTGCTATCAGTCAGGATTTGGCCCAGAAGTTGATTGAAAGCATGCCCAGTCGAATTGCAGAGGTCCTGAAAAGGGGCCAAAACCTATTCTGCAAATACTGACTCTGCATAAATGTCATGTAATTGTCAATAAAAGCCTTTGAAATGTATGAAGTGCTTGTAAATATATTTCAGTACATCACAGAAAACAACTGAAACAAAGATCTAAAAGCAGTTTAGCAGGAAACTTTTTGAAAATTAATATTTATGTAATTCTCAAAACTTTTGGTCACGACTGTACAAATTGACAATTGTATGTTCACTGCTGTTTATGCACTTTGGGTGGGTTAAATGCGGAGCATGAATTCTGAGTATGGGTCACCCATACTTGGCTTTATGTCACTTCAATTTACTATCTGCAAGGTCTGAAGAGCCAGTTGCGCGACTACTTCCCATCTCCAGATGTTCAGGTTAACTGGATTGAAAATCCGTTTATAAACTTATGTGATGAAGTTGCTGAAAGAGCAGGACAGCCTTATTGACTTATCTTGTGACAGTGCTTTAAAATTATTTTTTCTCAAAAATCTGACAGATTTTTGGATTCATAGTCTTTCCGAGTATTCCTATCTTTCTGACAAAGCTCTGAGGTTTCTGATGCCATTTCCAACAACATATTTCAATACAATTTCAATGTATTTATAAAGCACAACTAAAAACAACTACTGTTGACCAGTGTGCCATACAAAGTAACCAACCACAAACAGAATTAAAAACAAAGACATGGATAACAAATAAAACTGCAAGACACAGGGCAGAGCAATGCAATCCATGAATAATAAGCCAGATCAAATAAAAATGTTTTAACCTGGATTTAAAATTGGATAGTGTAGCGGCAGTTCTGATTTCTGTAGGAAGACTATTTCAAAGTCTCGGAGCAGCTACTGCAAATGGTTAATCACCCCTAGACTTGAGTCTGATTCTAAGAACCACTAAGAGCCTTAAGTTGGCAGACCTGAGAGCTCTTGCCGTGTGGTGGACTTTCAACAGATCCGAGAGGTAAGCTGCTAAACCATTTATAGACTGGTTGGAAAAAACAATAAGAGCACTTTAAAATTAATCCTGTAGTGCACAGGTAACCAGTGCAACGACTGCAGGACAGGGTGATATCCTCACGCTTTCAAACTCCTGTCAGAACTATGGCAGCAGCATTTTGAACCATCTGAAGGCAGTTTAAGGAGGATTGACTGATCCTCAAATAAAGAGAGATACAATAATCAAGCCTTGTGGTGATAAAAGAATGGATTATTCTTTTAAAATTAGCAAAAGAAAGAAAGGACTTAATTTTTACCAGGGTTCACAACGATAGAAGCTTGACTACACAACTTGATTGACTTGTCTATCAAGCTTTAAGGCACTTCCCAACACCACATTGGGCATTTGGTCATTTAGCCATTTATGATTTAGGATTGGGCATTTGGGGATTTAGGATTGGGAATTTGGTATTTAGGATTGGGCATTTAATCATTTAGCCATTTAGGATTGAGGATTGGGGATTTAGGATTGGGCATTTGAAGATTGAGGATTGGGCATTTGAGGACTGAGGAGTATATGCAAATTAGGAGGCGTGGCCCAAATACTGGAGGCTGGGTTTGAAACGGCTGGTGCGCAGAGGCACCTTATGTACAGCAGAGGGAGCTCCCAGTGCTTAGGAGCACACTGTAATGAAAATAATGTAATTCTAATGTAATTCTGTTTCTGTAATGAAACAGAGCGAGTAAGTGGCTTGAGCGAGGACAGTGTGACAACTTCAACTTAATGACAGCTTTGTAACATTTGTGGCCTCAAACACAAAGTCACCAGTGAAAGGAGTGCTATCGGTCTGACGACGAGAAAGCAGCAGACAGTGCAGCAGGTAAGATTATACTAGTTATATAAGCTGATATTGTTAACATGCTTTAGTAGGGTATTATTATATTGGGACATGCTGTTTTGTTTTTTAAACTGTGGTTAACCCCTCTGACATTAGTAGATACACTCCTTTCACATTGCCACTAGATGGTCTTGTTTCTGTTTTTTTTTTTTTTGCTGATGATTAAATGCCCAATCCTAAATACCAAATTCCCAATCCTAAATCCCCAAATGCCCAATCCTTAATCCTAAATGGCTAAATGACCAAATGCCTAACCCTAAATAGAAAATGACCAATCCTAAATACAAAATGCCCTATCCTAAATACCAAATGCCCAATCCTAAATACCAAATTAATTTTCTACTTGGACTTTAAGTTTCAAATTTAGATTTTTAGTTTTGGTTTAAGACTTTTAGTTTATAATCTGACCAAATAATCCCTCCATACTATGATAGTTTATACCATACTTCCCAAAGATAGAACCAAGGGGAAACATATACAAGGAAAATAACATGGGCACTAGACTAGAGCCTTGAGGGGACCCCACAGGTCAAGGTACAGAGAAAGAATGAAATTTGCCAATATTAACCTTCTTCTGTTCGGAAGTTTCTGTTAAGAAACTTCTGTTCATAAGATAAGACTGGGACCAATTTAAAAATATATATATTTATTCGAAGTATTGGTGGCACTCAAGACAACATACCGGAATAAACTAACTTTCTTCACTTCAGCCTGACATACAGCACTTAACAAATGCTAAACAACATCAACCTTTGCATTAGGTGAGTGACAAAGATTGTAGTTTATGAGGCCAGAACTAGTTTATTTTCTTACATGTTATCCATTTAGCTAAGTTTGTTTCATGACTGTTGTTTTCAGATTATTCACAGAATGCAAATTAAAAATGGTCAGGACTAGGGTTTGATTGCTGTTTCTGTTTTTCCCTCATGTCTTTGTTTTTGTTTTTCCCTTCAACGCAGCAGCTGCGTTTTTTTTCTCTTTTGATTTTTTCTCCATATCTGCTCTCAATTTGCGCTTGTCACTCGAGTCTGACTCTAGTCTTGATTTGTCCAGTGCTCCAGTTCTCTTCTGGTTTTGACTGCTCATCTCAGCACTGCTCTATATGTTCCCTCCTGACTGTTTGCTATGCTGAATGTCTACCCGCTGCCAACCTCTGCCTGGATCTGGTTTTCTCGTTTTGCTGAGTGGTGCTAGCCCGAGTTATTTTCTGTTCATTGCCAGTTCATTCAATAAAGACAGTTAACAGTCTAGCTTCTGAGTACTCCATTATCAACCCAAGAAATAGCAGGGTAGATTTTTTTTTGCAGAGGGCCACGCAAACATATGTGTTTGGTTGTGTGGGCCACAAGTTGAAAAATGTTGGGAATCACTGGTTTAGATGTTGCAGAACATAATTCAGTCCCATATTGTCTGCATCGTCCACAGACCTGTTTGCTCTGTAGGCAAACTGAAGAGGATCCTTCAGGAGGACCAGCACCAGTTTTTCAAATGACTTCATGATCACAGACGTTAGAGCCACAGGCCTGTAGTCATATAGTTCTGTAATTTTGGATTTCTTTGGGATGGTGATGTGTTTGTGTTTGAAGCTTGAAGGTACTGCACACAGATCCAGTGATCTATTGAAGATCTGTGTGAAGATGGGGGACAGCTGGTCAGCACAGAATTTTAAACAGACTTTTCTATATCTAAAAATATAGAAATTATTATTCTTTCTAAATGGGATGTATATAGGCTACTGTGACTACAAATAAATGGAAATCTATGATGCTTTTGGATTTAAATATCTAACAAAGAATGCAAACAAACGGCCGCTTTTATCATGTTCATGCTAGTTCCCGTGACTTATTTCATATTAGTTTTATGATAACTTCTCTTTATTGGTTAAATTATGGGGTTGCATAACGTTGTTCCTGAGAGGTGTGTAAAGGGCAGGTTTTAGTGAAGCATAGTGGAGCTTCCGACGGTGGAAACCCAGCGCTATTTTGGCCTCGGTGCTACAGGTCTGAGGCAGTTAGCCCGCCCGGCCCGTTTAAAGAGCTCGCTCGCACTTGCCTGACAGTGGAAAATCGGCTATTCAGATTGTCTGCCAGTTGTTGATTCTCCACAGTGCTGGGGGATAGTGTCTTATAGTCTCTTTCAGACCTTTCCACGCTGTTGCTGAGTTGCTTGACGTGAACTGAGTCCTTAGTTTTACAGAATAATTCCTCTTTGCCAATCTGATCTCTTTTTCCAGTGTGGGTTTGGCCTGTTTATACAAGACATTGCCCCCCTTCCTGTAAGCATCTTCTTTGGCCTGATGAAGCTAAGTTTTACAGTGAACAATGGTTTGTCGTTGTTGTATGTTAGATGAGTCCATGTAGGAATGCACCTGTCTTCACTGAAACTGATATAAGATGTTAAAGTCTCTAAACTTGTCCAGATCGGTGGCAGCAGCTTCAAAAACACTCCGATCAGTTAAGTCAAAACAAGCTTGTAAATCCTGCTCTTCTTCATTAGTCCATCTTTTTACAGTCAACATGCCACAGTCAACAATTCAACATTTTACAGTTAAATATTCAAAAGTTTAATATTTATTATCAGAAATCCTGATGTCAAGGACAAACGCGCGCACGCTCTGGATATTATCACGTGAAACGAAACAATATCCAATCAGAAAGTGAATGATGTTCTGAAAGAGAGATGTAAGATCTGATAACAATTATTTAAGGTTTGTTTAATGCGGCAATTCAAAGAGAATAAGATCTCTTTTCCGAGAGAGAACTGAGATCAAAAATTATATATATATATATATATACATATATATACATATATATAAACATATCTGTGTGATTTTGTGATAATTGCTCACCTCTAGCTCACTCTGTAATTTGTACAGACCATGTTCCCGCCGTCTTCACGACTTCACCCAAACCCTTTTCTTTTTTTTCCCCTTGAATTTTCTGTGCAAATCATTCCAAACACTATCATTGCAATTTCTTCCTGCATATCATCTGCAATGCTTATTCTGAAGTCTTGCGAGATTTTGCAAGATTTCCTTTGTTCACAGTCGAAAATCTGGTTGAAAATCTGTTCGTGTGGTGTGCTGCCTTTGTCACATCATGGCACACCACACACTATAGGATTTTTTTATCCTCATGTTTGTCGTCTATCACATTTTGAAAATCTTATAAGATTTAAAAAATCTTTTGGTTTGTACGCAGCATTACTTTGTTACATTTACTTGGGTACATTTTTTTGGGTAACTAATACTTTTGGAGTATATTTAGATGGATACTTTTACTTAAGTACATTTATAGTGAAAAAAAACTTTTACTGTGGGCCACGCTCCTCTCGTTACTTTATCTTAATGCAATACAAGTTATAAATGATTTAACTTATTCCAAACGCATCGTCTACTTTACTCTGGGCAATGAGCGATGTCGATTCGCAAATGATTCATTCTTTCGAGTCAATTCTGTTCAAAGGCTTGATCAAACCAGTTGGCAAACCAGTGAATTGGTTCGCTAATCAGTTTGAATGATTTGTTCAGTTCCCTGCCGCAGGCGCTGAGCCGTCTGAAGTGGTTCACTCAGAGTTGTAACAGAAAGTTTAAGAACATCAAGAGGGTTGAAGACATGGCTTTGGATCTACACTCAATTGAAAGCAAATCTAGTAAAAAGGTTATTGTTTGCTAGTGATGAAGATCTTTATTATATGAACACAGCATGTGCTGTCTATGGTTCAATAGGTTTGACAGGCTACATTTGATAACAGTACACGATACCACTATGACGTTACTAGTTTGTTTTACGTGTAACTTAAATACAATGTATAATTTTTTTTACATTAAATAAGCTGTCACAGAGTATGAAATGAATAGGCTACCCTCCAAACCCGCGTTAGCTCTGTTCCAAGAGGAATGCCTTCTCCTAGACAGAATATTGATATTCCCACAATCTTTCCACTTGCAGAAATATACATTTGTTTACATTTTGCAGAACAGATGGAAAAAGATCTGTCAGTGCATTTGGTTCGTTATGTTCAGATGTTCGGTAACTTAAGTTTTAACTCTTCTGAGTGTCAGAGGTTATTTATACATATATAATTTAATTCAGTAATGCAAATCAGAATTTTCATCAGCTGTTAAGCCAGTTTTCAGAGTCATATGATCCTTCAAAAAATTATTCTAACATATTGATTTATTACCAGTCCTGGAAACAGTTTTGCTGCTTAATATTTTTTGGAACCTGTGACAGTTTGTTTAGGATTCTTTGATGAATAGAAAGCTAAAATCAACATTATTGATAGTAAATCAACATATTGGAATGATTTTGAAGGATAATGTGACACTGGAGACTGGCATAAATGCTGGGAAATAAATAAAATAAAATATTATACACACACACACATACATTACATAAATTGTATCTATATATATCTAAATAAAAATAGACTATAGATATACAGTATAAGATCCAAAGTAACTAGTTACTAACTACTTTAGTTTTTTTGATACTTTTTTGCTTTTACTCAAGTAACCATTTAAACTATTACTTTTAGTTTTACTTGAGTAAATATTTTTATAAGTACTTTTACCTGAGTACAGTTTTGGGTACTCTACCCACCTTAAAAACTTAAAAACAACTTTGGAGCATGCCACGGAGGCTGCCATCATCAGCGCCATCTTGAAGTGAATCATATAAAACAAGTAACAGAATAAAACAAATGACAAATTTATTACAAAAGTAAAATCCCACACAAAACTGTATACAGCAATTACTCCAGACCAAGTCTTAAAGTGGTCTTATGATGCTACTAAAAAGAACATTATTTTGTGTATTTGGTGTAATGAAATGTTTATGCGGTTTAAGGTTAAAAAAAACATTATTTTCCACATACTGTACATTATTGTTTGTCCTCTATGCCCCGCCTTCTGAAACGCATAGATTTTCACAAGGCTCATCTCTCTGAAAAGCGAGGTGTTCTGTGATTGGCCAGGTATCCAGCGCGTTGTTATTGGCCGAATGCCTCAAGCGTGTTAGAACAAGCCGTTTCGGAGGGGAGGGGAGGGGGGGGGGGGTGAGTGTTAACTTTTATAAAGAGGATCTCTTTGGATTTGAGACTTTAGTCTTTGCAACTTCACAGATCTTCTTTATTCACCAAGAGCTTGTAACACTCCAAAGAGAAAGGAACATTTGAAATTGCATCATATGACCCCTTTAAATAATGAATTAAAATGGCAGATCATATACACAATGGAAAATTATTCCACAGCTATAGGTTACCGGAAACAATCAAGTATTTGATGATCTTAAAGGCCCGTTAGTCTCATGGTACAAGAGGAGATTAAACAGGAAAGATGGTGCTTGATAGGAATTTTATAGGTAGCCAAAGCAAACTAATCAAAACTGGAGTGATACTTTCTCTCTTTCTGGTCTCTGTTAAAAGTCTGGCCACAGCGTTTTGTACCATCTGGAGATGAGATAAACAAGATTGAGTGATCCCTAAATATAATAAATATCATTAGTCCAATCATGCACGAATAACAGTTTCAAGATCCTTAAAAAAAAAGAAAATATTTTATTTTAGCAATCATCCTGAAAAAATCTAATCAAAGCTGAAAATATGCTGATTTAACAACTGAATCTTTCTGTTTATCAGATTTGGGAGCTGGGTCCAAAATTATGCCCAAATATCTAACACAAGTGCCTACAGTTTTAAGATGCAGAGTTTCGGAAAGGATGGCAACATATTCAGGCCATCCAAAAACCAACACTTCAGTATTAAAATCATTTAGCTGTAAAAAAAAAAAAAAATATCCAACATCCTATTTGTAACCTCACTCACACAATAAATCAGAGACTGGAGAAATTTATTCTCATCTGGAAGACAAAGCTGTATATAATCTGCATAAATATGGTATGAGGTCTGATGCTCATGAAAGATCTTAGCTAAAGGCAGATGATAGAGGGAGAACAAAATAGGGCCTAAAATGGAACCCTGGGGTACCACAGGGTTCCATTTTAGGGCCTATTTTGTACATTCAGCATTGACAGAGGTAAAATTATCAATAACTTCAGAAAATATTTCCCCTTAAAATAGGAAGAAAATCAACTTTAAAGGAGTAGTTCACTTCGAGAACAAATTATTATTATTTTTTTCTCGGTTTATGACAGTTAGGGTATATCGAAAAAAACTCCTGTCTCATTTTCTCCTCCAACTTCAAAATCATCCAACATTGTTGTAGACGTACCCCACCCAGTGTTTACAAAGTCAACATGCAAAGGTCAAATGCATTAAAAAAAAAAAAGTTCACACTCAGGAGCAACATAGAAGTTCATTATATAGAGAGAAATCATACTAGCAAAACTGTTTTGCTCAAAAAACATAATTTCTTGAACAAAGAAAGACATGAACATCTAAGATGACAAGAGGGTGAGTACATTATCTGTAATTTTTTTGTTCTGGAAGTGGACTACTCATTTAAAGCTGTTCCTCTAATTCCAACGTACTCCTCCACTTGTCTCAAAAAGATAGAATGATTGATAATATCGAAAGACAAGCTTAGATCCAGAAGAACCAAACCCCACTTTTCAGAATCAGTAGCTGTATTCTGATTCTTTATTAAATTGAGCTCTGATTCCAGACTAAAGCTTGTTCAATATTTCACTGTTCTTTAGGGAGGAGAGTTGATTAATAACAACCTTCTACATTTGAAAAGAAAGGTTTTGATATAGGCCGATAATTAGCTAAAACCTGTGGATCAAGGTTATGATTTTTAAGTATAGCTTGTATCACTGCATGATCAAAACAGGATGAATCATAATCATTATTAAGACAGTTAAAGACACAATTAAAATTAATTAATAACTGAGTATAAGGACCAATGGTATAATATTTCCACAGTTAAAGATGTGGGTATAGGATCTTGGGAGCAGGACGCAGGTTTCATAAGACAAATAATGTCCATGATAGATGAAATAGACAGGCTCAAAACTAGTTTCATGAGAAACTTTTGTCTCTCTTCCATTTTCTCTGCTAAAGAAACAAAGAATGTCAAACCAATTCTGGTGTTAAATGTGTACCCTTGCTATAAGGATAATTTTACCTGTTTCTCCTCATTCAAATCCCTGAGCATATCAGCGGTCCTGTGTGAAAACTACATACCTAGAATGAGCCGTAAAGGTTGCGTGGTGCCAGGTGCAGTGAATAAGGCGACTCTAAAGTCTCGCTAAAGTCTGATTTTCTGTGGGCTGTGCTTTAAAATTAAATCACTTAATTCAAGTGGTTAAGGATTTTCAAACAGTAATCAGGTCAACTGTAAAGATAACCTTGCCTGTTTTAAATGTTTGGAAATTATTAACAGAAATTTAGAGTAATCAAAAAGTAATAAAATGTAATCAGATACATTAATAAATTAATTGAAATAGTTACACTACTTATTACATTTTAAATATGGTAACCTGTAATCTGTAACCTATTACATTTCCAAAGTAACCTTCCCAACACTGCTTTTAATACACTTATTTTTCACAAGGGTAAAGAAGTACCTCCACAGTTTTTGCCCTTTGATTCCTTATTGAAGTGTTTCTGCTATACACTGCCAATGTGCATTACTCAGACAGTCAGATTCACTGTTTATCTGAGTGATCAAGCAGATATAGTCAGCTCTGTCCTCTGCTTTGACGTTAACTGCTGTTAATTTGAGTCGGGCTTTAACACGGGGCTCCTTTGTTTTTATGTGTTTTTCCTGAAACCACTTTCAGCCTCTGGCAGTTTAGCCCAAAATTATCATCAACGCCACGCTGTCTGACAAGGTCCACGTGGACCATAAAGAGTCGCCTTATTCACTGCACCTGGCATCACACAACCTGTACCGCTCATTCTCGGTATGTTGTTGTCATACGGGACCACTGATATTCACACAATAGAGGAATATGAATGAGGAGAAACATGTAAAACTATGCTTATAGCAAGGCGACAGATGTAATACCAGACTTGGTTTGACATTTTGTGTAATGAAGAATAATTTTTTTTTAAAACAGCCAATTTGAAATCTTGTAAGTCCATAGGCTATGTAAATATTCATCAATAGAGAGATGAGGAGAGGGCAGGGTGTCTGGACTCTAAGCTCATTTTAACAATTGGATTTTATGGCAGTTGGCATCTAAGTTGTTTTTGCCTCTGTCCAGCTGTCTGATTTACTCTGATCGTTTCCTCTGGCAGATGTGATTCCAAGAATATTTGAACATAAACTTTGATCTCATTTCCAATCTAAGAACATATTCTCTTTTGCATCCATAAAGCGCCGTCTGTTTCTGCACTGAGACTGCACTGCACTGCACTTTTTTTTTGGGCTCACTGCTGAATGAAAGATGTATTTTGAAATGGCTTATTTTGACAGTCACTACATAATTGAGTTGCAATGTTTTTCTTTTTCTTTTTTTTTCTTTGTAATTAACAATTAAGGCCTGTTCTGCTAGTTCATTTGATTGCAGATTTGTTTTACCTGCAGCTGAATGTTGTGGCAGCGCAATTATACTATATGAATGCAGGTTTCACCTGTGCTTAAAATACTGAAATGATTAATGTTTTTTTTTTTTAATTATTATTATTTTTTTCAAAGTGCAGACGTGCCATTCTTTTGATTTTTCCAAAAAACAAAAAGTATTTAATGGCTGAATTTGCAGTATAGAATATCATAGTATTTATTTAATTATTCCAATGCATATGCATTGTAATCTTAAACACACACACACACACACACACTCCACACACACACACAAAAACATTATTTTCGCTTACACTCACTCCTAAATATAGGTCTGTTCTTTTACGAGGTCGTGTGCATCTCTGCAAGGGATTGGCAATATTCACTTCCCTCCAGCAACCTGTCTCTAACATCAGACCATGTTTCAACATAGAATGCTATGATTTTGACCAAATAGGTTGGTGGTACATGTTGATAAAAAGATGAGTGAGCATTTAAATGTGGAATGGATGTTTTATTTTCCTGCATTTAACATTCAGAAAAAACAACAAATAGTACATTGAAAATTGATTGATTGACTGATGTTGACTTTTACAAGGTTGAATAAATGTCTCTGTCCTATCTGGGTACTCTGTACAGACAGCACTTTTATATTCTATTTTATGTTTTAGTTCTTTAATATTTTAGGTTTGTCCAGCATTTTTACTATTTCTTGTTTGATGTTATCAGAAGGTTGACTTGTCAAAAAAGTCAGATATTTGAATAATATTAATATTCTGTTTCTCGTGTATGCCATTAATGTCAACTATTATAAAAAAAAATAAAAAATTGAGCTTAACAATGCAAATTAATACAGACTTGATTTATCAAAAGGAAATAATTCAAATCCCAGAGTCATGACTTTCTCCTCAGAGGGTCTTTGTGAGAGGTCATATTCACTCTATAACAATGTGAAGACAGATTCTAATTACATTATTAAACCAGCCATTCAAAGACGCATATCTCCGGAGCTTAATTGCACACATTAATTCACACACTTTCACTTGGACAAAGTGGATTGCAATGCCACATTAAGTTATATTATGTAAATTTATTTTATAAAATAACTTGCTTTTTACTTTAATTTAAGCAATCAATCCTTCAGTGGATTTTCTCACACACACACACACATATATATATATATATATATATATATATATCTCCTTACGGTATATCCATTTTAATAAAGAAAAGATAAAAATGTTATTGGTTCTATGCACATTGCTGCAATGCACAAAAACTATGCAGCATATCTGAAAACGTACATTGAACATGACATCACACACTTGAGGTATGAGAATGCTGTCTCTGTGATAACTTCCATAAGATTCGACCTGCTGTTCACAGATCAACCCTACACATACGAATGTGTGCATCATACATTTAAAGATGGATGTAAATGTCCCATGCAGCCGCCAAGTGATGCGCTAAACAATCCATCTTTATCAAGTTAATGTTGCTCAGTTTATAACATTCCTCTTCCTTCTAATGAATACCAATTACAATTGATGTATTTTCACATAAGCAATTCTTATTATCCTTTTATCTTTTGACAACTCTAACTGCTCTAAATCAATACATTTGCTACTTGATAGCAAAAATGTAAGATTTTTTTCCATATGATTGGATAACTCGCAGTTGCGTCAGCCCAGTTTCTCTCTATGCCTCCACATAACACATACCCACAAGCCTTTGCTAATCCTCAAACCTTCCCCAGGGAGACGTTATTCTCACAGACAGAAAAATGATCATAACTCTCTCGTGGAACCAAGTGCAGGTAAAGAGATTGTACTGTGAGGTGAGAAGACTCATGGAGTTCAAACGACCTCTCCTGTGGCTTTACTTCAAAGGCTTGTTCTCCATGGTTGTCCTCAAAGGCCTACAGAAATCTTGCATTGATATGTGAAGCAAATTTTAGCAAAAGGAGATTTGTTGTTCTTGGGATTGACTGAGGTTTAAAGACCATTATAAACAGATTCCAACAAAAGGAGTTTTAGAAATATTTAAAGACTTGATTTAGTCATTTACAAGAAACACTGTGTATTGTAAGTGCCCCGAGAACAGGAGATATTTTAAGGATGTTCAATAGAAAATTACTGTATATGACACTATTATTCAATCTCCTTAAATAAAATACATTATGCATTTTACTGTGCTTTTATGTCTTGAGAATAAAAGTAGACAGTGATTCAAAGCAAGTTTTATTCAGTTGAACTGTGTGTCAATTTAACTGTGGACTGCTAGTAAATGTACAGGTGCATCTCAATAAATTAGAATGTCATGGAAAAGTTAATTTATTTCAGTTTAACTCAAATTGTGAAACTCATGTATTAAATAAATTCAGTGCACACAGACCGAAGTAGTTTAAGTTTTTGGTTCCTTTAATTGTGATGATTTTGGCTCTGATTTAACAAAAATGCACCAATTCACTATTTCAACAAATTAGAATATGGTGACATGCCAATCAGCTAATCAGCTCAAAACACCTGCAAAGGTTTCCCGAGTCTTCAAAATGTTCTCTCAGTTTGGTTCACTAGGCTACACAATCATGGGGAAGACTGCTGATCTGACAGTTGTCCAGAAGACAATCATTGACACCCCTTCACGAGGAGGGTAAGCCACAAACATTCATTGCCAAAGAAGCTGGCTGTTCACAGAGTGCTGTATCCAAGCATGTTAACAAAAAGTTGAGAGGAAGGAAAAAGTGTGGAAGAAAAAAAATGCCCAACCAACCGAGAGATCCACAGCCTTATGAGGATTGTCAAGCAAAATCGATTCAAGAATTTGAGTGGACTTCACAAGGAATGGACTGAGGCTGGGGTCAAGGCATCAAGAGCCACCACACACAGATGTGACAACTGCAGAGGCGTCTTACCTGGGCTAAAGAGAAAAAGAAATGTTCTTGGAGTGTTGCCCAGTTGTCCAAAGTCCTCTTTTCAGATGAGATAAAGTTTTGTATTTCATTTGAAAACCAAGGTCCTAGAACCATAGAAAAGCTCATAGCCCAAGTTGCTTGAAGTCCAGTGTTAAGTTTCCACAGTCTGTGATGATTTGGGGTGCAATGTCATATGCTGGTGTTGGTCCATTGTATTTTTGAAAACCAAAGTCACTGCACCCGTTTACTTGCTTTCCTCTGCTGACCAGCCTTTTGAAGATGCTGATTTCATTTTCCAATAGAATTTGGCAAAAGTTGGTTAAATGACCATGGTGTTGCTGTGTTTGACTGGCCAGCAAACTCACCAGACCTAAACCCCATAGAGAATCTATTGTAAAAGAAATATCCACTGTAAAGGAAACGTACTCGGTTACTAAACGTAACCTCGGTTCTCTCTAGAAGAGCGAACGAGTACTGCGTCTT
Source organism: Carassius carassius (assembly GCF_963082965.1). Taxonomy (NCBI): domain Eukaryota; kingdom Metazoa; phylum Chordata; class Actinopteri; order Cypriniformes; family Cyprinidae; genus Carassius; species Carassius carassius. The sequence goes on from NC_081761.1 coordinate 22,138,058, forward strand.
AGCTAAGACGCTACGGGAAAAGTCTCTTTTCACGAAATACTGAAGCAAAAAATTATCCTTAATTTTGTATTTTTGTAAAGCGCATTTGCAGCAGTACACAGCCATAGGCGAGACGGCTCGTTCGCTCATTGGCTTGTTCTGCGGCAACTGCACAGCCTGTCGTGCGCAGGCTGATGCAACATCAGACCAATAAGGGCGCTTCGCGCCCTTCTTGCCACTTCCCGCCGAAACGGGTTTGGCCCAACCTATAAAAGGAGCTCGAAAAGGCTGACTCACCTGATTTATTTCATCGCCGAAGCGAACCAGAGTGAATCGTACGCACGGCAGAGAACGCAGTACTCGTTCGCTCTTCTAGAGAGAACCGAGGTTACGTTTAGTAACCGAGTACGTTCTCTTAGGAGAGCTCTCTCGTACTGCGTCTTAGCTAAGACGCTACGGGAACCCAATGTAAAACGCCGTGCGCGCAGGGATCACACACCAATAAACCTGAAGCAACGCCCAGGATTTACAGTGCACAGTCACCTGAGGGACTCACAGAGAGTCCAGGACAGAAAGGGGGGAAGCCCTCCGTCCCATATCTAGCAGCATCCGTAGATGCGGCAATATGACATCACACAGCCGAGGCAAGGCCTGACCAATGTGGCAATGCGGGTCTTACGCAATACTGCCCATATAACAGTCGGCAGCGCATAGCGCTCGTGACCTCAGAATTCCCCTCAGGGCCCTGATTCGACTATACCGACAGCAGCCTTGCTTGCAAGGCGGGAACCTCCAGGTTATAGAACCTGATAAATGTAGACGGCGAGGCCCAACCTGCCGCCATACATATATCCTGCAAGGAGATCCCAGTAGACCACGCCCACGACGAGGCGACGCCTCTTGCGGAGTGTGCTCTGACGCCCAACGGGCACTGAAGGCCCCTGGAAGCGTAAGATAACGCTATGGCGTCAACTATCCATCTGGATAGAGTCCGTCTCGAAACAGCCATTCCCTTGGAACGTCCACCGAACGAGACAAACAGCTGCTCCGTCTGCCGAAAGGCAGCAGAGCGAGACACATAAGCTCTTAAAACCCTGACAGGGCAAAGAAGACTCGAGTCTCCATCCTCCCCTGACACCGGCAGGGCAATAACCTGAGCCCGAAACGGTGTGTTGAGGGATTTCGGCACATAACCGTGCCTAGGTTTGAGTATGACTCTTGAGTCATTGGGCCCAAACTCCAAGCACGACTGGCTCACCGAGAGCGCGTGCAAATCACCCACACGCTTCACAGAAGCGAGAGCCAACAAGAATACTGTCTTGAACGACAGATGCTAAAGGCTAACCGATTGGATAGGCTCAAAAGGGGGACCCTTCAAGGCCTCCACATAGGGACTGACGGAGGTCTGGGAGGATTCAGCCGGATGACCAAATCGTTCCTTCCTATTGACTTGACCAGATGCCGTTTCAGAAAAAGCCGCGATGGCCGCCACATAAACTTTGAGCATGGATGGGGCTCTGCCCTTATCCAACAGCTCCTGTAGGAAGGAGAGGACCTCCGTCACCTCACAACTAAGGGGTGAATAACCTCGAGCTGTGCACCAGCTGGAGAACACCGACCACTTCGAGGCATACAGACGTCGTGTCGACGGAGCTCTAGCCTGAGTGATGGTATTTAGCACTCCCACTGCGAGATCAGCGGGTAACCGTTGAGTGCCAACACATGGAGGGACCACAACTCCGGTTGAGGGTGCCAAATCGAGCCCCGGCCTGCGAGAGGAGGTCCCTCCTCAACGGTACCGGCCACGGGGCGACATCTGCTAACTGCATCAAATCAGGGAACCATGGTTGGTTCTTCCAAAGAGGTGCTACAAGCAGTATTGAACATCTCGTTTCTCTCACCCGTTCTATCTCCTGCAGAAGGAGGGAGACGGGAGGGAACGCATAAAGCGGGCAGCACGGCCATCTCCGTGACAGCGCGCTTTCGTTCTTGGAAAAGAACGCGGGGCAGTGAGCGTTTTCATGGGACGCAAAGAGGTCCACTTCCGCCATGCCAAATCTCTCCCACAACAGCCTGACTGTTTGCGGGTGTAGAGACCATTCGCCCGTAGGAACATTGCCTCTGGACAGCCTGTCTGGACCCAGATTCTGCAGTCCAGGCACGTGTACTGCTCTCAGCGAGCGCACGTTGCGCTGAGCCCAAACCAGGAGGCGTTCCGTCAGCCTGCACAGGTTTCGGGACCCGAGACCGCCCTGGCGATTTATGTAGGACACCACGGACATGTTGTCCGAACGGACTACGACGTGGTGATCCTTGATATGGGGACAAAAGCGCATCAGCGCGTTCTCCACTGCCAGCATTTCCAGGCAGTTGATATGATCAATTTAGTTGATATAATAGTTGATATGAGCTTTTCCCGTTCTGACCAAAGGCCAAAGGACGGTCTGCCTTCGAGCAGCGCTCCCCATCCCGAAGTGGAGGCGTCCGTCGATACCATTTTCACACTCGGGGAAGTCCCCAGGCTTACACCTGATCGGTACCAGCCGTTCGCTGTCCAAGGTGCTAGAGCCGCAACACAGCTCTGATCAACCTTGAAATGCAGCCGGCCAGACGCCCACGCTCTGCGCGGCACCCGAGCCTTCAGCCAGAACTGCAGGGGGCGCATGCGGAACAGGCCCAGCCGCAGAACCGGAGATGCTGAGGCCATGAGACCCAGCATCTTTTGACAGTGTTTGAGCAACATGGTCGTGCCGCAGCGGAAAGAACTCGCTGCGTGCTGAATGCCCATCGCGCGCTGTGGTGACAGCCGCGCCGTCATGGAACACGAGTTCAGAACTATACCCAGAAACAGGATCGTCTGACTGGGGTTCAGCGAACTCTTCACCCAATTGACACTGAGGCCGAGCTTCTCGAGGTGATCGAGTAAAACGGCCCTGTGGTCCACGAGCTCCGCTCGTGATCGGGCCAGAACCAGCCAGTCGTCCAAATAATTCAGCACTCGTATGCCTCTGAGTCTGAGAGGAGCGAGCGCTGCATCCATGCACCTCGTAAACGTACGAGGAGCTACGGACAAGCCGAATGGCAGGACTGTAAACTGGTATGCCTGGCCCTCGAAGGCGAATCTCAAATATCGCCTGTGGTTTGACGCTATCTGTATTTGAAAATACGCGTCCTTCAGATCTATTGACATGAACCAGTCCCCTCTGCGAACCTGCGCGAACCTGAAACTGCGTTTCAAAATATTTAGGTCGGTTGGCGTCTGGTTATGTGTTAATCTAGCCACTGTGCTAAATAAAAACCTTGGATTGTTTTGTTTATTTTCTATGAGTTTGCGGATATGCTTGGCCCCGGCAGCTTTTAAAACCTATCTATAGCTGGACATACTGTTTTTCCATGCAATTCTAAAAACTTCCAAGTTAGTTCCCTTTCGATACTTCACTCATACTGCATATGGGGAAAAGCTCCTTTTTTCCTGGATACTGAAGCCTTTTCAATAACGCAGTGCAACTGCACTGCCATTGGTTTAATCTGTAAACTTTTTTAAACCAATGACAGTGCTGCGTAGCTGCGCGAGCCTGTGGCGATGCAGCGCGCCAAAGCCCGCCAAAATGGGCGGGGTGAATGGCTATATAAGCAGGCAATCGCCAGAGGAAATCAGATCTTACTCCTTCAGTGACGACTTCACTTCGCTGGATCTTTGCTGAACGCCTTCGCCTGGAATGAGCTCTCGCCGTCGAAGAGGCACCGCAGCGGACCAGCTGAGACCACCGACCGCCTGCAGTGCCGGTGTTCTTGCAGACCCACCCGCTTCCCGCTTCCGGCCGCTTCTCAGCGATCTATTGCCGCCATCCGGCGATCACAAAAGAGCTTTTTCCAGCGGTTTTCACCACTCTAAATGAGCGTTTCTAACGCCGTTTTAATGGCGGAGGCCATGCCGCGCCACAGCTGTGGCACATGCAGAGCCCCTCTGCATGATGATGACTACCATGGTGAGCAGCATCCCTCGGCTGAAGCGAACGACCTTGTCTCTTTTGGCGGATCGGAGGACGTCAAATCGGATGTCACTCGCAGCTTCTGAAACGGAGGACTGGGCAAGTGATTCTGACCCCGCCCCGCACAGAAGTCGTCCCAGGCCGACACTTCCTGCCCAAGCGCTCCACCTCTGCCCCGAGTCGCCCCAGGACTGCACCGACTCAGCACCAGCGCAAACCTGTCCCTTCTACCCCCCAGGCGGCGCCCCCTAAGGAGCAGCACCCAGCTCGCCCCACTAGGCGCGCTAAAACGCCTAGACGTCAGGGCCACCGGCAAAGGATTGTGCTGGCCCCGACGCCCTCTAAATCCTCCTGATCGTCAGGGAAGAAAGAGGAAGGGGCAAAGCCGAAGCTCTCTCGCCTACCGTTGTTGCGTCCATGCAAAGCGCCATTGTTATTGCGAACACAATAAATATTTCACATTTTCAAAAAGAGAGCAGTTTTCCTCTTCCACACTCGTCAGTGTTTCAGGACCCTAATCAGCGGCCTGCCATCCGACACTATCCAGCCTCTTGTCATGCGGGCCGAGGCCTGGCAGGCCATCCCCAGAGTGTCCAAGTGGGTGTTGGGGATAATAAAACATGGCTATTCACTGCAGTTCGCCCGAAGACCCACCTTGGTAGAGCCGGATGACACTCAGGTCCTCCGCACCGAAGTGATGACGCTGTTAAGTAAGGGAGCCATAGAGATAGTTCCTCCCTCAGAAAGCGGATCGGGGTTCTACAGCCGTTATTTCCTTGTCCCCAAGAAAGATGGCGGTCTCAGACCCATCTTAGACCTCAGACACCTGAACCTCTCCCTCATGAAACGGAAGTTCAGGATGTTGACATTGAAGCAGATCCTCACGCAGATTTGCCCCGAGGACTGGTTCTTCTCGCTGGACCTGAAAGACGCTTACTTTCACATCCAGATAGCCCCCCATCACAGACGATCTTGAGATTCGCGTTCGAGGGTGTGGCTTACCAATATACAGTCCTTCCCTTTGGGCTGTCTCTAGCTCCCCGCACTTTCACGAAGTGCAACTATCTCGATGACTGGCTCATTCTAGCCCAGACACGAACCGAGCTAGACCACAACAGATCCGTGCTCCTGAGCCACTTAGAGTGCCTAGGACTCAGGGTCAATTTTGCCAAGAGCTCACTGCTCCCCAGCCAACGTATTACGTTCCTGGGAGCGGATTTCGACTCAGTCAATATGAGGGTGGTCATATCACCAGAGTGCGCTCTGGTTCTTCAGCAGCTCACGGCCTCCGTCAGGAACAAAGCCTGTTTCCCTCTGAAGTTCTTTCAGAGGGATGCTAGGGCTGATGGCTTCCACCTCCCCAGTTTTACAGCTCGGCCTCCTACGAATGCGGCCCCTGCAATACTGGCTGAAACTCCGGGTCGCACCTCACGCTTGGCGGCACGGCCGCTTTCGCATCAGGGTCAACCAGGCCTGTCTAGCAGCCCTGGAGCCTTGGATGAACCCTGTTTGGTTCAGTCGTGGAGTACTCCTACAGGCGGTTTCCAGAAGGACGGTGCTTTCAACAGATGCGTCCAACCTTGGTTGGGGTGCTCTGTGCGAGGGCAGACCAGCCTTCGGCTCGTGGTCGCACGAGGAAAGCCATCTCCATATCAACTGCCTCGAGATGCTGGCAGTAGAACGAGCCCTTCAATCCTTTCAGGTGCTCCTGGAAGGGCGCCACATCCTAGTCCATTCGGACAGCATGACAGTGGTGTCCTACATAAATCACCAAGGCGGCCTTACGTCCAGCCGCCTCTGCGCACTGGCAAAGCGCCTCTTGGAATGGGCATTACCCAGGTTGCGATCGCTCAAGGCGACACACATACCTGGCAAGACGAATCTGGGAGCAGGCATGCTTTCGCGGAGCAATCCCCAGACAGTTCTCAAAATCTGGGAGATTTCCGGGAAGGCAGCGGTCGACCTCTTCGCCTCAGAAAGCAACTCTCATTGCCCAACTCATTTTTCAAAGGACACAGAACAGCGCTGTTGAATTCATTCCCCATACGCAGTATGAGTGAAGTATCGAAAGGGAACGTACTCGGATATGAACGTAACCTCGGTTCCCTGAGATACGGAACAAGTACTGCGTTATATGCCGTGCCACGAGGCTGCGGCTTCAGTGTCGGCACTTCAGTCGTATGACCTGATTTCCTCTGGTGATTGCCTGCTTATATAGCCATTTGCCTCACCCATTTTGGCGGGCTTTGGTGCGCTGCTTCGCCACAGGCTCGCGCAGCTATGCAGCGCCGTCATTGGTTTAAAAAAGTTTACAGATTAAACCAATGGCAGTGCAGTTGCACTGCATTATTGAAAAGGCTTCAGTATTGAGGAAAAAAGGAGCTTTTCCCCATACGCAGAACTCGTTCCATATCTCAGGGAACCGAGGTTACGTTCGTAACCGAGTACGTTTTTCTCCTGGTTAAACCACGATCAGATTTTTTCTAGAGCCTGGATTAAATTTATATTTTGACCTCATAATTTGGGGAACAGAGATTATTTGAATTACTTTTACTTAAGTAAATGTAAGAAAGTAATAGATTTTAAATGTAATTAAGTATTAAAGGGGTAGTTCATTATGATTTCACTTTTTTAATGTTAGTTTGTAATGTTTCTGTTTGGGCATAAACATTATCTTCAAATCTGCAGCGCTTAAAAGGTGAACGGAAATGGAGATATTGTCTTTTGAAACTCAGGCAGTTTAATGCCTACAAAAATGGCTGGTAAGAGACTACAACAAGCTTCTTCCCAGGTCTGTTACATCATGAACCCAGATAAACCCTGCCCCCGGGAACACACAACAAAGGGGGCGAGGCCATTTTGTGCTGCTTTAGAGAAGAGGAAGATAATAACAGGAAATAAATCGAGGTGCTTGTCTGAGAAGGGACATAAAGGTAAATTATATGAAAAACAATGCGTTTAAAAAAACAAAACAAAGCATGAACACATGTTAGACTGCACCCCATAAACACGATCAAGCCTAGGAAAAAAAAAAACAGTGAACCACCCCTTTAAATTGTATTTATTATGAACCGTAGTGCAGCAAAAAGTTCAATATTATCCTTTGGAATGTTGTGTAGCAATGGTTTTTTTTAAAGAAAAACACTCTGATAAAGTACAGACACTTGAAAAAGTACTTTTACAGCAGAGGTAAAATACTTCTCTGCCTCTACATATGGAGCGTAGCATCCTGAAGATGTTGTCAGACAGGAGTTATTTTCTGTCATCAGCGTGAGGTGGCTCCCAGAAAAGATTCCAGTTGTTAACAAAGAGCAGTTTCTGTGTTTTTTTTTTTTTTTTACGCCATGACAATAGCCATTCATTTAAAAGCAAAAAAATCTACTGAACCCTTTGTGTCCTCGTGAAGTCCCTCTTCAGTGTCTCTGTCTGCTGCAGCTTGGTGTCGTTAACCCCCATGTGAAGCACGACTGCTCCGATGCTCTCATTGCTCTTCAGGATCACGGAAGTCTGTGCAGAAACATTGGAAACATGAGCACCAGGGAAATAGTGAGTGTGAACTTTACCTTCGGCTGACATAGCACGGACATGCCGGATGATGGAGTCTCCAATGATCACAGCGTCGTGTTCTGTCTCGCAGAGGGGAGCGAAGCATTCCGGGTTGAGATCTAGAAGACAGGAGTGGGAGAGGTTGTCGCCCGTTGCCTGACTTGCGTTTTCTTCTGTGGGTGCAACCAGGGTTTTTGGTGTCACAACGGCAGAGTGAAGTACATCTGGGAAGATCGCGTCCAGGGTGAACACACGGAGTAGAGGTGGTGGGAGAGTTAGCGGCATGCATGTATACTAACTGTATACTTAGCGTGGCTCTCCTCTCTCTCAGCTGGGCTTGCTTCTCCACCAGTTCGCGGATTTGCTTCTCCATGCTTTGGGGGCAGGTGAGGACACATTCGAGCTGCATTCGGTGAAAAAAAAAATAGACAAAAAATTATTCACTTGACAGAGCTCAGATTCAAAACACACGCCAGCAACATACAGGAAGCTAAGCATAACCTATATTATAACCTAAAATGATTACACTAAACAGCAAATACTGCACGCCACAGAAGAAAGTGGTGTCAATGTGTCACATTTTAGACATTCAAGGTTAAAACAGCTTGGGTAAGAATTTCAGGCCAGAAAATTCATCCATCTTTCTTTCTTTAAAAAGCCAACAGCATCCTGGTATCCCCTTCTGTTCTAGTGCTGTGAGTCTGGGTAATAAGGGAGGAAACAGAAATTGGTTCATGTGGATGTTGTCTTTGGAGAAATGAGGGTGGAAAACTGATGAAATTTCAAAACATGTCAGGTTATGACATATCAGCAGTTTGGAAGCAGATACTGTATATATTTTAAATGTTTCAATTATTTATATATTAGAAATAAACAAAGGTGGTTTGTTGTGCTATAAAAAAAACAAACAAATAAATTCTATAACGCTCATGTTGGCCAGTCTGAGATGAAGATTACTTATGCCTTTATGAGCTGGAAAAATATCCTGAGGACTGCTAAATGGTGACACTATGATTGTGTGTACCACAGGTAGAACAGGCATTATTAAAATTATTAAATTAAAATTATTCTTATTTTTTAAAATTGTATGTACACTGCCATTCAAAAGTTTGCTGTTGATAAGAGTTTTATATATTTTTTAAATTCTCTTATGTTCATCAAGACATCATTTATTTGACAAAATACAATAATAAAAAGTAATATTGAGAAATATTTTGACAATTTAAAACTGATTTCTATTTTAATATATTGTAAAATGCTATTTATTTCCGTCAAAGCTAAATTTTCAACAAGCATAACTCCAGTGTCACATTATCCTTAAGAAAGCATTCTAGTATACTGATTTGCTGATTAAGAAATATTTCTTATTACTATCAATGTTGAAACAGCTGTGCTGCTTCATATATTTAATGAAAAAAAAACTGCAAAAGAACAGCATTTATTTGAATCAAAATCTTTTGTAACATTATCAATCACTTTATCGGTTTAATGTGGACTTCCTGAATAAAAATTTATTTTTAAAAAACAAGAAAAAAATAATATCTTACTGATCCCAAACTTTTGAAAAGTCGCCTATTTGTCAAAACATTATAAATGTCATTAAAACAAAATCAAATTATTTGCACACGCTTATTAGAAAATTAATAACATACTATATATCAATATTTGCTGAGAAAAGCCCACAAAAGAAAGATAATTTAAGACATTTTTGTCATTTGAGTAAATGGATAGATATTATTTCAAACAGTATTACAAACAGTAGCTGGAATCTGGTATGTACTGCGTTTTCATTCTTCATGTTTTGATGTGTACTGCTTTCACAAATGTAGAAAATAGTCTTTATAAGCTTTCCATTGAAAAACAGCGATCTGTCGTCGATGCTTGAGGCTTAGATCTTTATAATGATAAATAGTTTGTTAAGATTAAATTTGTCCCGTTTAATTTAATCTATTCGTAAATATTGACGTGCCAACACAGTATTTTTATTTTATATGTTTATAAAAATTTGCTGCCTTGGAATTATAAGGTTCTATCTACATGCTGAGCAGTTTTGAGATACTGAGCATCAACATTTTTGCTTTCCATAGACTTCTGACGATAGAACCCTTTTTGTTTTCTAAAAAAGGAAATGTACACAGATTGCAAAATAAACATCACATAATGTTAATAATATGTGAATAACATAATTTTGACAAAAATGTCAGATAGAACCTTATAATTCCAAGGTGACGAATTGTTGCAGGTGACTTAGTTTTAAAGGGCATTTTCTCTGCTGATATACAAATTGCCATTCATCCAACAGAGTTAAATGTGTTTAACACATTTTAAAGCATTCATTTTAACTTAATTAATAGAGAGCATTACACAACATAAATTCTTAACCTCTGTGAGCAAAATATGAATTCTGTCGAGTCTTATAGTCTTCATCCTTTTAAAAAAAATAGAACAACTTGATGTTTTCCCACGACTACATGCTTGAAATTCACCAAATTGCTTTGGCTGAAAATACCACAGCATTTGGCTGCTAATGTAGTTCTCTTACGAGAGCTCTCTCGTACTGCGTCTTAGCTAAGACGCTACGGGAAAAGTCTCTTTTCACGAAATACTGAAGCAAAAAATTATCCTTAATTTTGTATTTTTGTAAAGCGCATTTGCAGCAGTACACAGCCATAGGCGAGACGGCTCGTTCGCTCATTGGCTTGTTCTGCGGCAACTGCACAGCCTATCGAGCGCGGGCTGATGCAACATCAGACCAATAAGGGCGCTTCGCGCCCTTCTTGCCACTTCCCGCCGAAACGGGTGTGGCCCAACCTATAAAAGGAGCTCGAAAAAGCTGACTCACCTGATTTTTCATCTCTTCAGTGAAGCTCACGCATCGCTGGATCACGGAGGAAGCAAGCGCCGTCTGAGAAAGCACATCAGCAGGACGAGCCATTCTGAAGCTGCTGGCATCGCCGCCTTCCATTGCCGTTCCTGCTGCGCTATCCGGCGCCTATATCCTTTCAATCCTGTTATATACAAGCTGTTCTTTATGTGTGTGTGTGTGTTCGCCCTGCGACACACACTCGTAAAAGAGCTCGCGTCTTTTTTAAGATGCCTTCCTGCGGCTCGTCAGAGCCCCACTCAGCGAGGGAGACCGGTACGTCATCTGTGTCTCCTGCCTGGGTGAAGATCATGCAGCGCTCGCTCGCTGACGGCGGATGCCCCCACTGCGAGCTGTTGCCATGGTGACTCTGAGGACTCGCCTGGCCTTTTTCTCTGAGCCTGCATTCTCCGCTGCGCTGAGGCGCCGTAAAAGCATCGCTTCCAGCGGATTCCGGAACCGTCTTCAGCTCAACCGAGCTCGCCGGTTCGCCCTGCTTCACCGGCCCCCCCTGCATCGCTTCCCGGTGGGCAGCGCCCGCTGTTTGCCGGCGCGTCGTCCGAGGAAGTCGATCTCAGGGCCGCGTCGGGGGAAGAGGACACGCGCTCTCTGCTAGCTTCGGGCAGTGAGGGCTGGGCGAGCTCCGAGGATCTCGCGCCTTCTGCTCAGAAGCCCAGCAGACGAGCTGACATCGAGAAGGAGCCGGGGCGAATGATCGTGTTGGCCGCGATGAGTCTCGGCCGCGAGTGGTTTGCACCAGCGCCCCCCCCTCTCGTTCCCGGTTGGATGGTATTTCCCTTTCGGATGAGCGTACTTCTCAAAGCCCGCCTCATTTCTTCCTGAGCTTCACGAAGAGGTGGCGAAGGCTTGGAACGCTCCATATTCAGCACGAACTCGTTCGTCTGTCTCACTAGCATTCTCCACACTGATGATGCTAAAAACAGGAACTACCACTCACTTCCGCCGGTGGAACAGGCGATAGCGACGCACCTTTGTCCGCCCTCTGCTGGACGGCGGCAAAAGCGGTGTTGCCATCTAAAGCCTCCTGTGTGACGCTGCGTCGGCGCTACTAACGATGGCTGCTTCATCGAAGCGCAGGTGTACGAGTTCCGCTGTGGCCGAGCTCTCACCCAAGCGCGCCGCTGTTTCAGTTCCAGGAATTGTGACTGTCTCAGCGTTTTCTGCAATGCGCAAGCCTGCACAGTTGCCCGCTTGCCTGCACACAAAAGCCGTTATCACAACAGCTTCAGCAACGCAGCTCGAGACCCCCGTTCTCGCTCTACTGGCCGTCGCCCCGCGCCGCGGGGACCGCGGCAGAGGATTACGGTGAGGCCGGGAGCCCCGAAGCCATCCTGGGAAAGCCATCTACGCATGCTGCATGACGCTGCGTCGGCACTACACACGATGGCTGCTTCATCGAAGCGCCGGTGTACGAGTTCCGCTGCGGCCGGGCTCTCACCTAAGCGCGCCGCTGTTTCAGTTTCCAGAGATTGTGACTGTTTCAGCGTTGTTTGCAATGCGCAAGCCTGTACGGTTGCCCGCTTGCCTGCACACGAAAACCGTTATCACGGCTACCCAGATATTTCCCGAAAAAGGTGTAATTTCTGGTGTCCCGGCCACGGCCGATGGTGCTATAAATGAAGTGACGATGCCCACTGCTCAGTGCCCATCTCCGCATATAAGCACAGCCCTTCACACAGGGCTCGCGCCTATAAAAGCGACTCAAGTCGATCACGCGCACTACATAGTAGACGTGCCCACTCCTCAGTGCCCACAATCACTATGTCACACGCGTCATGTGGTTTCTGTAAAAACGAAACCCGTGCACGTTCGTCCGGCCACGGCCGATGGTGCTATAAATGTAGTGACGATGCCCACTCCTCAGTGCCCATCTCCACATGTAAGCACAGCCCTGCACACAGGGCCTGCGCCCATAATGTCGACTCAAGTCGGTCGCGCACACTGCATAGTAAACGTGCCCACCCCTCAGTGCCCACTATTACTATGTCACACGCGTCATGTGGTTTCTGTAAAAACGAAACCCGTGCGTGCTCGTCCGGCCACGGCCGATGGTGCTATAAATGCAGTGACGATGCCCACTACCCAGTGCCCATCTCCACATACAAGCACAGCCCTGCACACAGGGCTAGCGCACATAAGATCGACACAGATCGGTCGAGCGTGCCGCATAGTAAACGTGCCCACTTGGTCAGTGCTTCCAGGGGTTTCGGATTGGGTGCTAGGCATTATAAAGAGAGGCTACACGCTACAGTTTTCTCGACGCCCACCGTGCTTTTCAGCGCGCGTCGAAACTACGGTCAAAACAGAAGTAGCACACATACTTTGGGCCGAAATATCAAAACTGTTGAGCAAAGGGGCTGTAGAGCCTGTGTCTCAAAGCGAGGGGGGGCTGTACAGCAGATACTTTCTAGTGCCCAAGAGAGACGGGGGTCTCCGGCCCATACTGGATCTAAGACAGCTGAACAGGCATTGATGAAACGCAGTTTCAAAATGCTCACGACCAGGAAGCTCGATCTCCTCGCGCGATGGGCATTCAGCGTGCAGCGAGTTCTTTCCGCTGTGGCGCGACTGTGTCGCTCAAACACTGTCAAAAGATGCTGGGTTTCATGGCCTCAGCATCTCCGGTTCTGCGGCTGGGCCTGCTCCGCATGCGCCCCCTGCAGTTCTGGCTGAAGGCTCGGGTGCCGCGCAGAGCGTGGGCGTCTGGCCGGCTGCATTTCAAGGTCGATCAGAGCTGTGTTGCGGCTCTAGCACCTTGGACAGCGAACGGCTGGTACCGATCAAGTGTAAGCCTGGGGACTTCCCCGAGTGTGAAAATGGTGTCGACGGACGCCTCCACTTCGGGATGGGGAGCGCTGCTCGAAGGCAGACCGTCCTTTGGCCTATGGTCAGAATGGGAAAAGCTCCATCATATCAACTGCCTGGAAATGCTGGCAGTGGAGAACGCGCTGACGCGCTTTTGTCCCCATATCAAGGATCACCACGTCATAGTCCGTTTGGACAACATGTCCGTGGTGTCCTACATAAATCGCCAGGTCGGTCTCGGGTCCCGAAACCTGTGCAGGCTGACGGAACGCCTCCTGATTTGGGCTCAGCGCAACGTGTGCTCGCTGAGAGCAGTGCATGTGCCTGGACTGCAGAATCTGTGTCCAGACAGGCTGTCCAGAGGCAATGTTCCTACGGGCGAATGGTCTCTACACCCGCAAACAGTCCGGCTGTTGTGGCAGAGATTTGGCATGGCGGAGGTGGACCTCTTTGCGTCCCACGAAGACGCTCACTGCCCCGCGTTCTTTTCCAAGAACGAAAGCGCGCTGTCACGGAGATGGCCGTGCTGCCCGCTTTATGCGTTCCCTCCCGTCTCCCTCCTTCCGCAGGTGATAGAACGGGTGAGAGAAACGAGATGTTCAATACTGCTTGTAGCACCTCTTTGGAAGAACCAACCATGGTTCCCAGATTTGATGCAGTTAGCAGATGTCGCCCCGTGGCCGGTACCATTGAGGAGAGACCTCCTCTCGCAGGCCAGGGGCTCGATTTGGCACCCTCAACCGGAGTTGTGGTCCCTCTATGTATGGGCACTCAATGGTTACCCGCTGATCTCGCAGTGAGAGTGCTAAATACCATCACTCAGGCTAGAGCTCCGTCGACACGACGTCTGTATGCCTCGAAGTGGTCGGTGTTCTCCAGCTGGTGCACAGCTCGAGGTTATTCACCCCTTAGTTGTGAGGTGACGGAGGTCCTCTCCTTCCTTCAGGAGCTGTTGGATAAGGGCAGAGCCCCATCCACGCTCAAAGTTTATGTGGCTGCCATCGCGGCGTTTTCTGAAACGGCGTCCGGTCAGTCAATAGGAAGGAATGATTTAGTCATCCGGTTCCTCAGAGGAGCTAGGAGGCTGAATCCTCCCAGACCTCCGTCAGTCCCTATGTGGGACCTCGCGGCGGTTTTGGAGGCCTTGAAAGGTCCCCCTTTCAAGCCTATCCAATCGATTAGCCTTCAGCATCTGTCGTTCAAGACAGTATTCTTGTTGGCTCTCGCTTCTGTGAAGTGTGTGGGTGATTTGCACGCGCTCTCGGTGAGCCAGTCGTGCTTGGAGTTTGGGCCCAATGACTCAAGAGTCATACTCAAACCTAGGCACGGTTATGTGCCGAAATCCTTCAACACACCGTTTCGGGCTCAGGTTATTGCCCTGTCTGCCCTGCCGGTGTCAGGGGAGGATGGAGACTCGAGTCTTCTTTGCCCTGTCAGGGTTTTAAGAGCTTATGTGTCTCGCTCTGCTGCCTTTCGGCAGACGGAGCAGCTATTTGTCTCGTTCGGTGGGCGTTCCAAGGGAATGGCTGTTTCGAGACAGACTCTATCCAGATGGATAGTTGACGCCATAGCGTTAGCTTACGCTTCCAGGGGCCTTCAGTGCCCGTTGGGCGTCAGAGCACACTCCACAAGAGGCATCGCCTCGTCGTGGGCGTGGTCTACTGGGATCTCCTTGCAGGATATATGTATGGCGGCAGGTTGGGCCTCGCCGTCTACATTTATCAGGTTCTATAACCTGGAGGTTCCCGCCTTGCAAGCCAGGCTGCTGTCGGTATAGGCGAATCAGGGCCCTGAGGGGAATTCTGAGTTCACGAGCGCTATGCGCTGCCGACTGTTATATGGGCAGTATTGCGTAAGACCCGCATTGCCACATTGGTCAGGCCTTGCCTCGGCTGTGTGACGTCATATTGCCGCATCTACGGATGCTGCTAGATATGGGACGGAGGGCTTTTTCCCTTTTCTGTCCTGGACTCTCTGTGAGTCCCTCAGGTGACTGTGCACTGTAAATCCTGGGCGTTGCTTCAGGTTTATTGGTGTGTGATCCCTGCGCGCACGGCGTTTTACACTGGGTTCCCGTAGCGTCTTAGCTAAGACGCAGTACGAGAGAGCTCTCGTAAGAGAACGTACTCGGTTACTAAACGTAACCTCGGTTCTCTCTAGAAGAGCGAACGAGTACTGCGTTCTCTGCCGTGCGCACGATTCACTCTGGTTCGCTTCGGCGATGAAATAAATCAGGTGAGTCAGCCTTTTCGAGCTCCTTTTATAGGTTGGGCCACACCCGTTTCGGCGGGAAGTGGCAAGAAGGGCGCGAAGCGCCCTTATTGGTCTGATGTTGCATCAGCCCGCGCTCGATAGGCTGTGCAGTTGCCGCAGAACAAGCCAATGAGCGAACGAGCCGTCTCGCCTATGGCTGTGTACTGCTGCAAATGCGCTTTACAAAAATACAAAATTAAGGATAATTTTTTGCTTCAGTATTTCGTGAAAAGAGACTTTTCCCGTAGCGTCTTAGCTAAGACGCAGTACTCGTTCGCTCTTCTAGAGAGAACCGAGGTTACGTTTAGTAACCGAGTACGTTTTATCAGGCCTCTGTCAGTGGAGAGGACAAGCAGAACCAAAGAGCTGGTCTGCTCATTCATCTAAATAAATCCAAACGGTCCTAAACTAAACAGCATCTCTCAGCAGAGCCACATAAAGTACTGGAGCCAAGAGAGTCGGTTGCAAGACACCATTACCTGCCCTTGGAACTCCACTGGCTTCAGTCCAGCATAGAGAGACGTGAAGCAGCTGGCCAAGAGCACCTTTAAGAACAATACAGTCATAATACATCAGGAGAATGAACAGACAGAGGACTAGTAGGTTATAAGGGTACATGATTTATAAGAGTGTCTGCGATAAAGGAGGAAATATAAAGTGGGATCTTTGCTTTAAAAATGAACATATTTTTCTTACACCTATTTTCTGTACACAAGTGTGTTTACTGCCAAACATGAGGTCGGAAAGGTTTTTTTTTTCTTCTTATGCTGACTGATTTAAAAATAAAGTATATATATATATATATACATATAGTATATATGTAGTATATATATATATATATATATAACATAACTGTAAAAAAAAAAAAAAACACTGTGTGTTCAGCGGCTCAGATGTCGGGAGTAAATGATGACTGCTATGTTCATTATTACATCCAACAACAGAACACCTCAATCGCTTGGGTGTCATTCTTGTCTACATCTGCTCCAGTGCTGAAACAATGTTGGACTGGCTCACTCAAGGCAGGTCAAAGGTAAGACACCAGTCCCGTCTGTGCTGAAATGCTACTGTCAGTCAAACTGTCATGGGAGGGGCCTGTCTGTGTGACGTCACACAGACAGGCATCTGAGATCGTCTCGTTTTGAGAAAGGGGAAAACATATAGCAAAAAAAAAAAAAAAACACAAGGTGGATATTTATCATTATAGGGTGGTTTTGTACACACATTGCCAACACACATTTCAGTTCATACAACTTGTAAAAGTGCATGCAGCATCCTATGACCCCTTTAAACATTTTTCAAAATGGATGCAAATAAAGGGTCAAAGTATCTAATATTTTAAATAGTATTGACATTATTCAATTTTATACATCCCCGACATTTTTTTTTTAACATTATCATCACACAAGATTTTCTTGGACACACTTGGAGCACATAATTTTGATTTGACAAAAAAATGCTTTTTCAAATATGAATTAGCAGTAAAACTGTTTTGTTTATTTATTTTTCTCTAATGGATAATAATAGCAATTAAAAGCTATGCTTTAATATATCACCCAGACATAAAAAAAAAGATTTTTACTTAAAAAAAAAAATAAATGTTTGAAATAAAATATAATTTACACATAAACAAGAAAAAGAAGGCCAAAAAGACATCATTATGGTAGATGGACTACTGAAGCGCCAGTGAAATTTGTTCTTTATTTCAGATGGGAATTAATTAATTAACTCGGCAGCAATTTTCCACAGCAATAACTCGGTCCAGTGACCGCACTTATGATGTGTCTAATTGAATAGGCAAGTTCCCTTTGGGTTGTGGGCATTACTCTGCTAGTTGAGAGATAAATCATTGTCCATTGACCTCAGGCTTGAATACCTTAATGAGATCTTCCCTTGAGGTGAAGCTGGACACCATGCTGTTCTTGCGCGTCTTTGAGTGTGTTATTGAAACATGGAGGCGTTCATTGGCTAACCAGTGGGCATTGGGCGGGAGAATCTCTTCCCTAGAGGAAAACCAAAGGACAGATGCTCATTTGTTGTGTTTGCATAATTAACAACCTCAGTGAAAGCCATTTTTCCCTCAACATCATACCGTAATTACACAATCTGTTGGCCGAACCACTGAGGTAATGCAGGAAAAATAAGAAAAATGAAAATCCACTCAACGTTCCATCCCAAGGATGTTTCATCAAAATGGATGAAGTCTGCTATCCGCTCCAAGCGGTGTGTCAAGATTATCAGAAGCCCTCAGAGGTTTGTGCACATCATGGAAATCATTTCCTTCAACAGAAAGAGAGAGAGAGAAAAAAAAGTCTACCGTTTCATATCATGCTGCGGTTTCATAAGTAGCACTGAGGAGGTGACACATTATAGCATCAGACTGGCACTATCTTCAGACCATTCAAACCTCACTCTGCTGGTGCCAGTTCTTTCCTGTAGATCTCCACAGCTGAATATAAAAAAGAAAATCGATTTCATGTACGTGTGAAGCGAATGAGTTTTGGAAAGCATACATGAATTCACGGTCAAGGTGTTTCTTCAGCACTGTCGGTGTCTCATATCAATTTACATCTTCATACACATGTTTTACTCTTAGCACTGGAAAGAGTGCTTAATACTCACAGAGGCCAATTAAACAAGAATGCAACATTAACTAATCAACTCTCTTACAAAAATGACTGCAATGCAGAAGGAAATTATCAGTGGAGTTTGTGCTTCACTGCACTGATTTGTAATAAAGAGATTTTGTTCCCACATTGGACCTGAAATATATTTACGTTTACATTAAATTTTTACATTTATGCATTTGGCAGACACTTTTATACAAAGCGACTTACAGTGCATTAAGCTGTCATTTTAATTAATTAATTTATTTTTAATCAGTATGTTGGCATACATTATCAGCAAGGCACTGAACCCCTAATTGCTCCCCAGTCGCTGGAAAAAATAGCTGCCCACTGCTCCGGGTGTGTGTGTGTGTTCCCTACTCACTGCTGTGTGTGTGCACTTAAATGGGTTAAATGCAGAGTGCCTATTCCAAGAATGGGTTAACATACTTGGCAAATGTCACAACTTACTTTCTTTTTCAATATGGCGTTGCTAAAAAGAACATTATTTTGTGTAATGCAATATGTTTATGCGGTTTAAGGTTCAAAAAACACATCATTTTCCACATAATGTACATTATTGTTGGTCCTCTATGCCCCTGTCTTTCTGACATGCGTTGATTTTTACAAAGCTCATAGTTATGAAAAGCGAGGTGTACACTGATTGGCCAGCTATCCAGTACATTGTGATTGGCTGAAAGCCTCAAGCGTGTGATGAAAATGTTATGCCCCTTGACATATTGTGATGCCATCTCCCAGCACGATGAGAAAAACCCAATAAAGCCCATTACAAACGAGGCATTGGTTGCATCCAGTGGGGATATAAATACTGATTATAATGTCATATACTGTGTTTTTACATGCTGCGTATAGCGCCGCGTTAACATAAAATCATGTATGCATTTGTGATTGGAGAAATTACAAACAACAAGCCTACTCTACACTGCTTAAAACTCGCATTTAATGTGGCAGTGGCAAATTCTTTAAATATAAAACATGTCCTTACAGCCGTATTCGACAAAGGACACATGTGATGATCCCGGGCTGAACTCTGCTTCGTCCACGATAAAAGCCGATCCGGCGATCCACAGCGCGAGGTTGATGTATTTCCTCATGGACCAGCACAGATCAGCTCTAGGCATGACAAAGCAGATATCGTTCTTTTTTGGAAGGCAAAATAAAGTAGATTTGCTTTCAGAATGAAACACAGTGTCTCCACAACGTGGCGGCAACAACAGTACTACAGCGAGAATAAAAGTTATGCCTTCTTTATCTGCTTGAACATTTGGGCGGTGTTATGCAAATCTTCCCACAGTGACGTAGACATGTGGGGGCTTGTTTAGATGAGGCGTTTAAGGGGGGCATGGACAAGTCTTAACTTTTAAAGAATATCTCTTTGGATTTGAGACTTTAGTCTTTGCAACTTTACAGATCTTCATTATGCACTAAGAGCTTGTAACACTCCAAAGTAAAGGGAAAAATTTCAATCGCATCATATGATGACCCCCCAAAAAATTTCTTCGTGTTTTTTTTTTTTTTTAATGCAATTACAAAACATGCAAGTCAGGAGCCCTGCAAGTCCATTCTGCCGAAAGAGCCCTGGGAAGTGGACTTTACAGGGTATTCTGTCATCTTAAGCAATAATCATTGAAAGTGGTGAGAGAAATGTACCCACCTGCCATAGTGCATTAACTCAGAATTGCAATATGTTTGACTACAACTCAGTGAACCTATGTTGAGGCTCCAAGGTTTATATTTAATTATGTAATTATTCACAAATGTGGTTTGTGAACTTCTGTTTATAGGTATTAAGTGCATTACATACACAGTTCCTATTAAATGTTACATTTACTTTCATATTAAATATTGCAGCAGATAATTATCACTCAGATTAGCGCTTCAAATTTGACCTAATGAATTTATAATTCACATATATTTTATAAATAAATATGTATTACATAATAAATGAAAGTAAGATTTATATTTATTCATATAAGAATTACATTATCATATCTCTTCTAATATGCACAACTCGAGTGGTGTCTACACTGTATTTCGGATGACGATGCAGGTTGTTCTAACTGAACACATTTTATCAAGTGCACTTTAACAGCTACCCCGTGTTCAGGGATTAGGAAGCAGTGAACACTTTGTAGGAACCATAATGGAAGCAAAGCTTGGGGGGCTTTCAAGCTTCAAAAGGATACACATATATATATATATATATATATATATAAAAGTGCACTTGATATATATATATAAGTGCAATTATTAAAGTGCACTTGATAAAATGTGTTCAGTTAGAACAACCTGCATCGTCATCAGAAATGCAGTGTAGACACCACACGAGTTGTGCATATTAGAAGAGATATGATAATGTAATTCTTATATATATATATATATATATATATATATATATATATATATATATATATATATATTTATATATATTTCTTTTTTAATCATGAAATTCTATCCTAAAATGACTTCAGGTCTGTAAACCAAGTCTTTGACAGCTTTGTGTTAGGAACAGACCAATATTATTATTTAGTTCAGTAAACAATTAATCAATTTAGTGATTGAATTAGATGACATTTAAGAACCACATCAGTGTGCTTTGTGAATGAATCATTTAGGCTGATTTTGTGTTCCAAATGAATAGATTCACTGAAAGGGACAGACTCAAGCAAACTATTTGTTAATGTTTGGGATTTTGCTACAGTGAGTGTATTGTGTGCAAAATAGAGCTTCATGTAAAAATTATATTATACCTTTTGATACTCTATGGTGCATGTCCTACTTAATGAAGCTCTGGTCCCCATTAATCGTAACTGTATGAATATAAGTGACCAATACATTATTTAAAAATTCTTCTTTGATGTTCTACAGAATAAATGGAATAAAAAGTTTTACAATCACACTAAAAAATCCTGGGTTATTTTTTCTACCCAAGTGCTGGGTTGAGCCATTTGGGTAAATTTTTTGGGTTATTTTCTCAGTCTTGGGTAGTTTTTGGGTAGTTCTATGTTACCCAACCGTTGGGTTATTTTCTGGGTCGTTTTCACTGAGAGCTGAATCAATGCACCCCCTCACCCACTCGGACGCAATAACCCAGCTCATTGGGTCAAATCAACTCAGTGTAACGGCCTCGGTTAGGGTATATGAAGGACGACTCACGAGATGACTTCTTTTTCACAATTTATTGGCTCCTGTAGAACACAATGCACATTAATTGCCTTCTGGACTCCTCTTACTGTGCTTCTGCTTCCCTCAGCAGTGCAAAACGAGACTGAGCCACTTCATTCACCAGAATAATCTACATCATGTATTTAGAATACATTACAAATACATTAACATTACATGAGGTATTTTGCTCAGTGTGCACATTACTCACAGAAAATCATTAACTAAGTCCAGAAAATATTAAGCATAAAATGCAACAAATCCATAAACACAGTACATATGTTTCCTTAAAGAAAATAGCATAACAGCAACACTTAGTGGGCTGAATAAAAAGTGTGTGGTAACAGAGACAACGGAAATTACATTAATAAACAAAAGAAAAACGCATACCTGTAGAACACAATGCACATTAATTGCCTTCTGGACTCCTCTTACTGTACTTCTGCTTCCTAAACATACAAAAATACAGCGTTTACTCTACACAAAAGGAGCGCTGAAATCTCCAACGAGCTACATTGTTCACATGAGAAGGCATGTGCCTTCGCGAACCGGATATCCAGACTGCTTTGTTTTGAACTCTCTCACAACAGACACGGAAGAGAAGACAATGATGAATAAAGTCGTAGTTTTTGCTATTTTTGGACCAAAATGTATTTTCGATGCTTCAAAATATTCTAACTGACCCTCTGATGTCACATGGACTACTTTGATGATGTTTTTCTTACCTTTCTGGACATGGACAGTATACCATACACACACCTTCAATGGAGGGACTGAGAGCTCTCGGACTAAATCTAAAATATCTTAAACTGTGTTCTGAAGATGAACGGAGGTCTTACAGGTTTGGAACGACCCTAAATAAATTCTGAGCAAAGTGAAATGTTAATCAGTATAATTCAGGAATCAGTTTGCATGGAGTTTAGAAACATCCAGGATTTACTAGCTAAAGTGTTGAAAAGCTCTGAAGAGTATTTCTGTTTTCATGGAAACTATACCTTTTACATGTAAAAAATGTTCATAAGCCTCTATTTGATTAACAGCATTGTTATTTCTTTGTCCAGTAGAATCAACCGTATCTGAAGAGAGAGCTGAGGAAATTAAACAATGACTGAGAAACAACACACAGCCCATCAGCCAGGTGGAACAGTACATGCGAAAAATATGTTTGAGGTCCTCCATGAGTTTCCTCGGCTAACTACCCCAGGCATGGTATGTTAACATATTGTCTTTATCAAATGGTAACATGAGTTATATTAAGTCTGTTAAATTGTTATTTTTGCTTTTAGATTGCACAGGACTTTCACATTTTACTTCAAGATGCAGCCCCAAAACTGTTTGAAAAATGGCTGGTATACTGACAGGATCTTGCTTTTTGCGAAGCGAGAAGCAAAGCTTCCATGTACATCTGAAGAAATGACAGAAGGTTAAAATGTTTCTACAATATTTTGATATTATGGGCCAGATTTACTAACAGCTTGCACCATAGTACTGTCAGGATTACTAAAGAAATGCAGTGATGAAAAATTGGGAAAATTTTTTTCTAACTAACATTACTGCATATTTGTGGTAGTTTATATATTTTAACTCATTTTTGTGCTTGGCAATAATTGCTGCTAGAAAATGCTGCATTTTCTCCTCTCATCTTATTTATTTAGAATGCCAGACAAAGATTTTATAACATTGCTTTTAATTTCTGCTGCTCTTGGTAGGATATGTTGGTCATTATGAGTCTGTGTGTTTAAATTTGCACATTGTCAGTGGATCAACAGCAGAACTTTACACTTCAGTCTACACTTTTATGGGATTTTGGACTCATGCTAATTTGACCTGTTTAGTAAATCTGGCCCTATATTTTCAATGACAACTCGCTACTGTTTTTAGTAGTGTTGATGAATGTAATATTATTTTCCTACAGATGCAAAGGGAAATCTTGCACTAAAGCTGTTACCTGTTTTGCTTCCACCTCCACCCTACAAAATTGGCAGAAAAACACTCCGGGCCCAGCATTGATGAAATCAAAAAAGCTTTCATTGACATTTAGCCTGTAAGTACGACTCAAGAAATTTCAATCATTTAATGACTTCACCAGGTTGAATACACTACCATTCAAAAGTTTGGGATCGGTATGATTGTTTTATGTTTTTAAATTAAGTCTCTTCTGCTTACAAAGGCATTTATTTGATCCAAATACAGCAAAAAGAGCAATGTTGTGAAATATTGTTACAATAAATTAATATTTGCTATTTGAATATATTAAAAAAAAATTTTTTGTTTGTGATCAAAGCTGAATTTCCAACATCGTTATTCCAGTCTTATATATAGTAACATGTTAACGAGATATGCTCCATAAGAACTTTGTAATTTAATTTATAATGTATCTTGGATAAATAAGTCTGAGCTCAATTTTTTTTTTCTGTAGATAATTTTCATTACTAAAACATCTTATTGACAAATTTCTAGTGTCCTAGCTATAATTAATTTGACTAGACAAATAAGAACTTTTTCAGTTTCACACTCTAGCAAGTTAAGGTATTTTACTTTTGTAGGGCAGAATATTAAATGTAGAAACTAAAAGTTTTAAATTAAAGTAAAATTAAAGTATTTCAAGTGTTACCAAAACTCTTTTGACTTGCTTTGCATCCCTGTCAGTGGCTCTGTCAAAGTGGTCCAGATCAAGCTGTAATAATTTTCAGGTATTTTGCCTCATCCAAAGCTCTGGCTATACAAGACCTATTGTTTTTAAAGACAGCTTGATTGAATAAACAGTTTCGAATGACTCCCCAACCCACCACCCATACCCACACCCCTGACACTCCCATTCTGTTTCACCTTTATTCATTTGCATTATTTGTCCTTTAGGTTGGAACAAATATGGTGGAGGACCTCCAGCAGGCTGAAGCATCAAGACCTTACCCTCATGTCCTGTCACTTGAAAATGGACACATTGATTCGCAGGCATTTGTCATCCTCGCAGGAAAAGCTTTGGAGCAAAGCACTCTCATTGGGGCAGTAAATGTATGTTTCAAATCGTTTTATGTTTTTGATGTAAACTACCCGAAACAGTGTTTCTATATTCATAATATTTTTTAGTTGGAAGGAAGTGAATCCCCAACAGTGAAATTTTTGCACTGGGCACTACATTCTTGCATACATTCACATACATTCTTGCAAGTAGATTAAAAGAGGTTACTGCCAATACGTTGTATTTCATAGATTTATTTTTGTGTTCATTTTGTAGACTAAAAACAACAGGTCCATAATGTAGACTTAAAACAAATATGCTTTGTAACAAACAGTTGTTCTTGAGGTAAAGTATTTTATATGGATTAAAAATAATGATATTTATTTGTATAAAAAAAAAAACGTGTTTTAGTAAACCTTGAGGTTTTTTGGAGTTCATGAATTTCATGAGCATATGGATTAAAACAAAAAAATCTTAATTATTTGTAAAAAAAAAAATGTATTACTAAACCTTGTGGTTCTTTGTAGTTTATGATTTTTTTTTAAACATTTACAGTTTTTCAACTACAGAGGCAAACCATAAAAATGAAAGAAATTGTTTTGAATGCTGTTTATAAATGGAATTTTATTGTTTTAGTTTTGTATGATCTCTTGAATTTTTGGTTGAGGTAAAGTGTAATTACAAAGTGTAATATGCTGAAAGAAAAATAAAGCTAATACAATGTTTTGTAATACAATGACCTGTTTGTTTATTATGTGGTATATTTAATTGTAAAAGGAATAAAAATGACCTAATATAACCCATTTATGAAATCAAATTAACCCATTATTTTTGTAAAAATAACCAATTTTTGGGTAGAAAAAACAACCCATTTGCTGGGTTAAAATTAATAACCCAACTTCTTGGGTTAGTTTAACCCCATATGGGTTCTGTCCTATATTTACCCAGCAGTTGTGTTAAAAACAACCCAATTTGGGTTGTTTTTAACCCAGTGTTTTTTAGAGTGATGTTAATTAAATTACTATATATATATATATATACTGTCATTTTTATATGTTCTTTTCTGCCTTCTTTTTATGGTTTGTTTTTATGATAAATGTGAGATTAAATAAATAACAGGACAGAAAAAACACCCACTCTCTTCAGAAATAAAGACCTTTGATGTGATCTGCTTCCACTGTAAAAACAATGTCATACTTAAGACTGATTTTTCATGGACACTAAAAGCCTTCATGATGTCAATCTGAAGAAACTTGAATCCCACAAAGATCTTTAATTATTTTACAAATGCATTTTATTTAAAATTGCACTGGTAAAAGGGAGAAAATATGATAGAATGAAAACCACAGCAAAAAAAAAAAAAAAGAAAAAAAAAGTGTGTGATAAGGAGTTACAGTGCAGGATCATTTTGATCCAGCCTCTGTGCTATCTATTGCAATATTCTAAAATTTAATTTGATTTGAAATGAGGTGAATATAAGTTACGTGAAAGAAACAGCTGAGTAGGATATCTTACCAAGACAGCTTTACTGATTTAAATTACGCATGGCAGAAAAGAAGAAGAAATAAAAAAAAAAGGTTTCAAAAAGCCCCTTCTGGGGTTAATTTCAACAACCTACTGAATCATTTTTCGTTCGATCAAAAATGATGTCAGAGAGCTGTGTTTACCTCAGTTCAAGCATGAAGTCATATCCTGGCATCACAGCTCCAAACCTCTGACTCCTTACATTACTGGAAAAGCTGTAGCTGAATTTCTTACAAAGCTGTGTGAAAACACAAATCCAGAACATACAGGTAAAGAGCAGTTTATGTGCATGAGGCTTGGAGATGCGACTGTGAGAAATCGGTATTTTCTATAGATCTGTTGTCTTGTCGCATCAATCTGTTTCAAGTCTAAACAGGTCAGTCTCTTTCTAAAGCACTATGAGGGGTCATGCTGTCATGCAGTAAATATTAAGCTTTAAACCAAGTTATATAATTTCAATAACAGTAGTAATTTCTGTAATAATTCTTTTTTTTTTTTTTTAAAGGATGTAATGTTTAACCCTCTGGAGTCAATATTTTTTTTTGTATACAGACATAATAACAACAAAACTTTGTGCATTTATAAAATAAAGATAACAAACCTCATTATGTAGTTCATAATGCGGGTCTTTGTCTTCTCAGGTGTAAATCACAATGATATTCATGATAGTTGACGCCTACTATGACGCCTACATATGACTTTTACAAACAAAAAGTGTCTTAGAAAATTTAAATCAATATATAGTTTTCTGTGAGTGAGCAAACAAGATGATTTTCACATCATTTAGAAAGAAAAATTCTAGGCTACAAGCTCCAGTTTTCAAAAGTCCCGGGAACCAATGTTCTTTATGTGTTTTATGGCCTTATTCAAGTGATTTAACAGTTTTAGTTTTCCACTAACCACGCATTTTTTCTCAAAAACACAATCATGTACATACATGCTGCTCACATATTATTATAGTCCAGTTTGTGCTGATTACAGTGAGATTAGACTTTCAAAACAAATAAAGTGTTTTGACTCACAGTCTGTAAGTACATTAACTTTACATATGTAAAGAATTTGCCATTGATGTTTCAAAGGCGAGTGTTCAGCAGTGTGGAGTAGCCCCTTTTTTTTGTCGTTTCTCCGCTCACAAACGCAGACATGGTGTTATGTTTACCCAGACCGGAGTGACAGTATAAGCCATTATAATCAGTAATTATGTCCCCACTGGATGCAACACATGGCTCGTTTGTAATGGGTTTTATTGTTTTCTGACCAGGACATGGCATCACAGTATGGCAAGGGGCGTAATATCACAACACACTGGATAGCTGGCCAATCAGAGCACACCTCGCTTTTCAGACTGATTAATATTTTCAACTTGTCCATTTTCTTAAAAATGGTCTAAAAGCTGAATTGTAAAGTTTAAAACTTTTTGTTTTTGTGAAAACTCGTATCTGAACTGTAAATTATGCTTTTTACAGTAATTTTACAGTTTAATATGGTACTACAGACATTGAATACCCTGCTCATATGGTATTCATTTTATTTGTGCAGTTCTTAAAAAGTCTTAAATTTGATCTTAAAAATCCTGCAGAAACCCAGACTAACCCAATGGCATTGCAGTGTGGGTAGGACAGATAACACTGAAAATTGATCATTCACATTTCTTTTCTATTATTACATTCATTTGGTTTTATACAGGTGTCTGATGTTGATGCAGTTTGGGCACTAGTATCTGTTAAGTTGCTGACTATTCCTGAAGATGAAGTACTTCTCCAAATCTTTGCTGCCTTGACCCTGTGTGTTCTGCCATCATTGTTCAGGTAGTACTATAAAGATCAGTCTCCAGGATCTACCCAAATCATTTTCTTCCGGAATGTCATATGCTACATTTGAATTACTGGTACATTTGGATTACCCTAATACGTGAAGAGCACTTACAGTGTGATGCTTGACTTGAGACAGAAAAAATAAGTAAAAATTCTATAGCAACTGGTGCAGCCAACCCAGTGCCATACTTAAACTCATACTGCTAACTCCACTGTTTATAAGAAGCATACCCTAAATCAAATTGCTTTTGCTTTGTTTCAATATGTTTGTAATTCAATTAAGGAAAAACTGATTTGAAAAACATTACCCTTTAACTTTGAACTGTCACTACCTTAAATGTGTGTGTAATTGTATGTGTGTGATGAATAGAACATTGTTGTTTTTCATTTGTAATGGATGTTTGAAGCACTTGGTTTTTTTTTAAGGCAATGTTTCAAAATATGGGACACCCATTCATTGCACTCTAAAAAATGCTGGGTTGTTTCAACCCAACTATGGATTAAATATGGACTAACCCAAACATCAGGTTTATTTTTTTACATTGAATTTTTAACCCAAAAGTTGGGTTGAATCAACACAGCATTTTTAGAGTGTGCGCTTGTGTGAAAGTGCTTTAACGGCACATGTTCTGAAGACTCCATCACTATGGAAAAAAAGACAAAATGCAATCATTGCCAAATGAGCTTCTAAAATACTTTTTATGAAATTTATTTAATTGTAATTGCTATTAGTATTATAAACGGTGCAAAATACTTATTTATCAATTTAACTTTGTGTTGGCCTTTGTAAATAATGGGACAAATCGCGTCCCATATTGATTTGTTACGAGACACATTATTTTACCTTTAAAGTCCACATAAAATCAGAATTTACCTTATTTACTTTAGTAGAGCATATTGCTAGTCTTGATGTGTATAATTAAACCGTGCAAGTTAAAAAAATAGTTTGTCTGGGTAATCTTTAATCAAAATCTTAGTACTACTTAGTAATATGTTTCAGCTGGGAATACATCACTTCACTGAAATAAAGTCTGCAGCAACTTCCGGTTCACGCAGGCTTTGAATATGGGATGATTCCGTATATTTTAAGGGACCGGTGGCAACCCTAATCCCAACATAACACCAACTGTGGCGTACCAGTCGGGTTAATGCATTAATGTTTATGCCCCCAACATTTGCAGAGCGTAGCTGGACCTGCACAGCTGTGTCATTGATGCGGTGTTGCCATGTATTGCTATTAAAACAAACAAGAAACAATAAATAAACCAAAATTATTTCCAATATTTTGCAATTAAGATATCGCTGACCCTAAAGAGCAACATGCTACTTTATTAACTCTCTAAAGTGTCAAAGAAGTAGAAAACGCAAGTCCAAAAACACGTATAACACCTGGATCTGAAGAAAACTGAAGAATCAAAGAAAGCGGCTGCATCCACGCCTTCACTCACAACTCCCTCTCAAGTCTCGTTCACTCAACCAGTGTCTCGTGGCGATTATGTTCATGCCACAAATGCTAAACATTCTTGCAAAATATCTTACAATCTGTATCTTCATCTGATACAGGCTCAAACATATAATGTTGGATGCCTAATCTCTCCATCGTTCACGCCGGGCAGTAGAGATCTGTTTGCCGTGTGAGCTACTGAAATGAGCCGCGCTGTGAAACAGCCAGTCTGAGCAGAGCTCAACATTATTATTCATGACCCTTCCAAATAAGGTAATAACACACCATGTTATTATAGGGACAAATCCTTGGGTTGTAAATGGACATCTAAAAACGTTTCTGGATCATTTTTACCCTTACCAAAGCCACATACCCTCTATGTAGATATCAGAGAACAATTTAAAATATTGTATTTAAAATTTTAAAATATACATTCTATGGCACCTTTAAGTAAGATTTACTAACTAGAATTTACAGTGAATAAACAGATGTTGTAGCGTATTATTCAGTGAAGTCCCTGAGACAAAGACATCTCATTAGTTATGAAGCAGCATAACCTTGGCTAAGACTGAGAGGGCCTTTGTGGTTTAATTGTTCCTGCCCTGTCTGGATCACCTCTTCATTGCTCAAAATCACTTCACAAACATGTAAGGTGCTAGACGTTGTGTGTGTGGGTACACTCATCCTAGGCCTTGTCCCAGGCAGTTGCCACACTTAATGTGGACTTGTGGTCTCATTTGACTCATGTGTTCTTGAAGTCCACAAGGCTGCAGGGTGTCCCATTTGTCATTTTAGATTTCAGAATGGTAATGTTTAGAGGAAACTGCTTTGAAAATGTACATTGCAAAGCTATTGTTTTGAAGATAGCTAGTTTCAGAATCTAATCTAAATTCACCAAAGTTACTTAAGGGTGTAATATGTTTTAATAAAGAAAAAAATAAATAACCACCCAGTAATGTAATTAATAATTTAAAGAGATAGTTAAAAATTAGAAATGTAAGGTAATTCTGTTTACACACAATGATGTTGCATCAAACCTGTATGACTTTCTATCATTTGTAGAACACAAAATAAGATATTTTGAGAAATGAGGGTTCATACAGTTATATTCATTCAACATTATTCAGAATATCTTACTTTGTGTTCCACAGAAGAAAGGTCATACAAGTGTGGAACAACTTGAGGGGGAGTACATGACATCATTTTCATTTTTTGGGTGAACTATCCCTTTAATTAGAACCATATATTTGAATTTGAACAGTAAAATACCTTCATTTACATATAAAAACAAAGGACCATTTGGATGAATATCAGTTCAATAAATGAAGCAGACTTTCCAATAACTAAGCACTGTACTGATTGAATGATTAGGGATACTGTTACTTGCCTGTATGGTTACATTTCTTTGTCTCTATATTGATATTATGATGATACATTGTTTGTCATTTTGTTTGAAAG
Source organism: Carassius carassius (assembly GCF_963082965.1). Taxonomy (NCBI): domain Eukaryota; kingdom Metazoa; phylum Chordata; class Actinopteri; order Cypriniformes; family Cyprinidae; genus Carassius; species Carassius carassius. The sequence continues at coordinate 22,168,508 of NC_081761.1, forward strand.
TTAGATTGTGTGTGTATGAGTGAGATGTTATTGATTTGTTGGTTCTATGTATAGTATAACTTTTAAGCAGATTCAGATTCGCCCATTCTGTGAGACCAGTAAAGATGAATTGATTCAGTAGAATATCTAATGTGTGCTATTTTCTCAGCTTAGAAAGCACACAAGCTCTATTACGAATATCTGAACTACTGTTGCTCTTGAAAAATGTAGTTAAGCTACAGTAGTAACCTTTCAAATGTTTAATTAATTACTGTGTAGACTCGGGGGAAGTTCTGGACATTGAAATAGTTTTAATTTTAATCTGTGAGTTTCAACACACCACTGGGTTACGGTTACATTTAAAATGGTTTGCTAAATATAGACACTACTATTAGCTATTACAAGATCTGCATCATAAATCTATCTGTAATGATGCCTTTCAAACTTTAAATGCTTGTGGGCATTCCCCCATATGTAGTCAGATTGCTTTTTGTATTTTATGTTCAGTCCCTAGAGTGTAATTCCTCCAGTACATTCTTAAGTCAGCACTTATTTCTCACAGACCCAAAACAATGCTCATTCTGCCATCGCTGTGGCTGCTTATTGAGGTGTCAGCACAAATTTCTTGCTCCTTTACTTCTGTTTACGGTTACATGTAATAAAGGGGTGGGAGACCCAAATATTATATCACGGTACGACTAATTTTATATCTTTATAAAACAATTGTTTTTTTTCTTTTAAAAAGGTTTTCATGATATTAAAATCTTTGATACAATATAATTTTCCCATAATCATCATCACCAATGTCAATATCAAACAAGCCTAAAAAAAATTGCAAACTCACTGAAGATAAACGTTTAGTGATGAAATAAGGATAAGAAACTCAACCCAATAGAAAAATAAAATGAAATAAATAAGACACGCTACATATATTGTCTAAATTAGTCTTCACTGTGTTAATTGTATCTATCTATCTATGGATATAATTAACGTGTATTATGTATTATTATCCACACTGGTGTTTATCCTTCATCATTTAGACAGGCTTGTATAACTCCACTACTAAAGAAACCCACCCTCAACCCATCTCTTTTAGAGAACTACAGGCCAGTTTCCCTTCTTCCTTTCATTGGAAAAACACTTGAACGAGCTGTGTTCAACCAAGTCTCTGCATTTCTCACACAGAAAAACCTCCTTGACAGCAACCAATCTGGATTCAGAAGTGGACATTCAACTGAGACTGTCTTGCTTTCAGTTGTTGAAGCCCTAAGACAAGAACGGAATCCAAATCTTCAGTACTTATCCTGCTTGATCTGTCCACTGCTTTTGACAGGGTTAACCACCAGATCCTCCTATCAACCCTACTGGCAAAGGGCATCTCAGGAACCACACTTCAGTGGTTTGAGTCTTACCTATCAGATAGGTCCTTCAAAGTACCTTGGAGAGATGAGGTGTCCAAGTCACAACATCTAACTACTGGGGTGCCTCAGGGCTCAGTTCTTGAACCACTTCTCTTCTTTGTCCACATGGCAACATTAGGTTCTGTCATTCAGAAACAGGGCTTTTCATACCACTGCTATGCTGTTGACACTCAACTCTACCTCTCATTCCATCCTGATGATCCGGCGGTAGCTACTCGCATCTCAGCTCGTTTAACAGACATTTCTTTCTGGATGATGGACCATCACCTTCAACTCGGCTCGGTGTTCATCTTTAGTTCTCTCTTCACAGCAATTCAGTCAGTGTACTGTTTGAGTACATGAATTACTCCGGGATATTGGTCTGTTTGAACTCAGAGGGAGTGTCAGCCACATTAAAAAAGTTAACAGCTTAAGTCATTTGTGGATTAATGCGTGTTAGAGATGCGAACCGCTTAAAACGATTCAGTTCGATTTGGTGAACTGAATGATTCGTTCGCGAACCGGATATCCAGACTGCTTTGTTTTGAACTCTCTCATACAACAGAAACGGAAGAGAAGACAGTGCTGAATAAAGTAGTCGTTTTTTCTATTTTTGGACCAAAATGTATTTTCGATGCTTCAAAAAATTCTAACTGACCCTCTGATGTCACATGGACTACTTTGAAGATGTTTTTCTTACCTTTCCGGACATGGACAGAATACCGTACACACAGCTTCAATGTAGGTACTGAGAGCTCTCGGACTAAATCTAAAATATCTTAAACTGTGTTCCAAAGATAAACGGAGGTCTTACGGGTTTGAAACAACATGAGGGTAAGTTATTAATTACATAATTTTGCAATCTGGGTGAACTAACCCTTTAAGAATCTCGCTGGGAGTACAATAGCAGGTCATATGGCTACATTTTGCCCACTGTTTTATGAATACTATGAATTTGGACATCATCACTCTTTTCACATAACATGAAATATGCATAGGCTGATTCATCCACTGGCTTTATAAATGAGTCATTGAATCATTAATTCAACCACTTTGTTCAAAAACAGTTTCATTCACAAACATCATTATTTTTTTGCTATTGAGACACACAAGTTAATTTTGCTATGTATTAGTTTAAACTATTTTAATTTGCAAAGCAAAAATAGAAAAAAAGGAACTATTTTAACATGTTCATTGAACTGTTACCTATAAAACAATATCGCACTCACATTTGTACATGTTGGTCTGAACATCTGCATAGCTGTCATTACTGTCAGTTGTTTACAACAGGGGTTCTTTAAATATGTTTCTTTAGCAATTCAAAAATATAATACTGAGTCCCTAAAGTAACAGTTTCTCTCTGTGATCTTCCCATATCTTTCTCAAGAAGCAATATACATTTTTGGCAGCATCAAGTTAATAAGAACAAATTCTTAATCCTGAAAAGCTTCTCAGAGATATACGTCTGCAGAAAATAAGCTGTCTCTACCTGTGCCTCAATAAAAATTATACTTTTTTAATACTCTGTGTCATGCTTAATCACAGTTAATTAAACTTTCCTAGCTAATACCTATCATATGGGTATTAATTCTCATCCAGCAGATGGATAAACTGGTCTTTAAGGTGCTTGTTTTCACACAGTCACTGACAAAGTCAGGGCAAGGTCACATACTGTAGATAGTGAAAATCTGCCCCTAAGATCAAATGGTCCCTTTAGTAGAGCCGAAAGCCTACTCAAGGGGCAGAGAGGATGAAAGGAAATATGGAGGAGTGGGGATAGAGAGAGAGAGAGAGAGAGAGAGGGAGAGAGAGAGAGTGAGAGAGAGGGGGAGAGAGAGAGAGAGAGAGGACACAATAGAAGAGTGATGGGCCTCTGCAGAGAAAAAAAGAAAAGAAAGAAGAGATGATAGTGTGTGACAGGAACACGATGATGAGAAGGTGATGCATTGGGTGTAATATTTCAAAAGTGTATGAACAGGGCTGATGTACACTGATCTGTTATCAGTGAAGTCCCTTTTTAAATTTCATGCATTTTGACACATTTTGGAATAAGGAGTGCTGCACTTAATAGTATGTTTTGACATTCTTAAGCAGATTCAAAGGTTTTGTTGCACAATTGTTTTTCTACTACAAAACACACATTTTGATTTTATTAAATAGAATGTGCATCTTCACTTGTATGAATTTGGTACGAGCTTTTACCAAAAATGACATTTTCATTAATTCCCCTGAGAGCTGTAACTTGAGAAATTTATTTTAAATTACAGTTCACTTGTTAAATTTGGAATTAATTTCAATGAAGGTAGCAAACAGGATGCAGATTTTTTTTAATTCAAAGAGCAGTCTAAGAAAGTATACTTCTTTAGAATTCATTTTTATTTGAATTTCAATTCAGAGAAATTCCTTTAATTCCTATAAAAGCTTTTTTAATGAGAAATGTTGGCTTGAAAAGCCCTTTTTAAAAGTAAAAAAAAAATTTCATCAGAAACTTTTCATCAGAGTTTAAAGATTTGGAAACCTATCAGACAGAGAAAATGATGGATGGATAGGTGGATATGCTTGAAAATACTAGAATATTTTATTTAGTTTATATATTTCATAAAATACAGTATTGTAGACACTGTAGTTGCAGATATGGTACTGTGTTTGAAGTGTTTAATATAGTATTTGTTTTCTTTCTGCCATTCCAATTTAAATTCTAATTCTAAATTTCACACAATCCTGACTGAAAGACCCCTTTATCTACCATTTGAGCTACATGACCATATATCCTGTACATTAGAAAAGAAAAGAGTAATATTTCTTACAGACAGTATCCCACCAAAAACCAGGAAATGTAATATATAATAGTATCATCCTAGTGAGATTACAGGCACAAGGTATTGTTCAATGTGTCATCTGAAGCATCTGCTTGCACAGACATCAGCCATAGAGGTAGAGCAGGCCTCCAACAATCTGTAAGATCGCAGTGTGTCCCAGAAGATAAAGCGAGGATGGACCATTAAGGGGAGGAAAATTGGATATCTCCGAGAAGTGGGAAAGAAAGAGGAAGGGAGAGATTGTAATTGGGAGTCTCATAGCGGATGCTGTGGATTGTGTGGAGAAATCAGTATCAAATTTAAGCCTGGGTCAAGCCCGAACTCAATCTTTTTCTGGCAAAGGATAAACCAAAAAAAAGGTGGTTCTGCTTTCTTCGACTCTGAACAACAGGGATAGAGGAGGGTCAGCTTCCAAAAACAAATTTATATACAAAGATTTAAGGAGAGGAATTTATCTGACAACATTAAACAGGAACATTTAAGCCATGTAACCATGAATATACATGCAATGTAGCCAGTTTAGAGCATTACTGGACATTTATCTATTGCACATTCACATTTATATTTATAAATTCTCACTGCCTCCTCACTGAAAATGTCTTTAAACATACGCTTTTCTAAATAGATCCCTGTGTTGTACTTCCTCACTGCTTCAAGTTGTCCCATTTTAATTCAGCTGCACCTTTAGGATATATTTTGAATAGGCGAATATTAGAATAATCCTGTATTTAGTTTAGTCAACTGAAATTCAGTGATACTTTATACATGCCATTTAGAAAAAAATATTTCAAGGGAACTACTTGCACCCAGAAGAAAACTGATTATTTGCACCCTAGTGGACACTTTTCAGACTGTGATGACACTTTTCCACAGTTATTAATGCAATATACATTTTTATGCAACACTTCTTTCTGGCCTTTGAATCTGATTGGAGAGGAGTCCACTATTTTAGTGATGAAAGAGCTCCAACCGTTTCACTGTTTGTATTACTCCGCTTGCAGTATTTCTTTAAGTGAGTGTCATAGCAGATGCCCAAATCCACTAATTTATAAATAATGATATTTTATATAAAAAATAGCAGTATTTAATAATAGTATTTAGTATTCGAAAGCTGCATGTGTGTATGTGTTCGTGATGGTGATTTTAGTTACATTGTTCTGCCATTAGATGTAAACAAGTTTTTGTGAGTGATTTAGCACTAGCAGTAAAGACTTTTATATTGAAAGGGACTGAAACAGGATTCTAAACAAGGAAGTTATTTTTATTTTCAACAATAACTTGTAAGACACAGACAGCAAATACAATGAGCAGCGATGTCATTGAAAAAATCCATTAACAGACAAAAAGATAATACGATAAAGATATCACTTTCCTCAGCGGACATTCAAAATTTGTGCGTGAATATGAGATTGAGCTGAAGAATAAATGTTGTATCAGATGCAGGTAATCACACTCAATCTCTCTTTTATAATGCTCTGCATAATACAGTGAGTTTTCAATACAATAAAACAATAAGCTTTCAATGAAGCAACTCAATGTGCCTTCGTTACTAGTTCTAAAGTCAAATTAGTAATGGAGGCTAGGGTCAGACTGTTAAACTGCCAGTAAAGCAGTTTGCACAATATATATATATATTTAAAGATTTCCAAATCATAGCCTTGCTGATATACAGCCATATTGCACTTCTGCTTATGTGGCATTTCTCATACAACACTATACTTTGATTTTATTACCTTGCCATCACATTTCTGAAAACTAGTTAACGCTGCTGCATGAGTTCAGTCTAATTTAGTTAAGGGCCTGATGGGAAATTTTACAGTCAGAAGAGAGAAAGAAGACAACCCCCTCCGGGAATATTGTGATTTATTTTTTACAAATATTATATTTATTTTAGTTTGTTTACCCAACTATGATGACTTCCACTGCTGAGAACCTGAAATGTGAATAGGTTCCATAAAGTCTGATGGAACCAGAAAAAGGAATGCAAACCAGAAGTTGAAACTTAGAGACTAGTACATGTGTTTCCATATTTTGTGCAGTGGCACTTTTATGCGAGTCTGATGTTTGAATCTGAGATGGATTTTACACTGTGAATTGCAATTGTCTATAAACAGATACCTTAAACTCGAACAGCTAACAAAAATATGAGTCATGAAATCGAGCTACAATACTTAAAAAGTACATACAAAATTATGATCACACTTAAAGTGTTTTTAAACAATTGCTACTGAATTGTTATCAGTAAAGGTACATCGCAAAAGCCAGAAATTATTGTTTTAATGTGCCATGCATCTATTGCTATAACATTGTACACAAATGATGACATTCATCTGAGGTACTGTTTGAAATACTCATTCATTCACTTGATCAGTGACGATTCAGCCAGGCTTTCTGAAAATGCAAATGAACATGAAGTTGGAACAGAACAGCTGGAAATCTCTTTCAAATGCACAATAAAAAATAAAGAAGAAAAAAAAAAGTTATTCTGCCCATGTGTTCTTTCACTTTCAGCGCTGCAATCGAGCAGCTATTTTTGAACTCGCATGTCTCACATGTGAAGCACGATCACAAGGTCGGCCACAAGGCCACACAAAACAATTATGTGCTATTGTTCCAGCTTTTCTGTTATTATTTATTCAGGAAAGGTCCCCATTCTTCCAACTCTGTTTTCAGGTCAGGTCAAGAACTGTGCAGCATTCTCAGCCATGGGGCTGAGCGGTAAATGGACATTTATTGCTTGCAGCTGTGCATAATTTTTTTCACCCTCTGACCTCATCTTCTGTGCTGTGCTGTGTGATTGCTCAGACTAACTCTGGCTGTGTGATACATTCAGAAGCGATCATGCTTATGTCCTATTAATTTGAAGGGTGCATGACTGCTTGTGTTTTCCTTTCTGGACTTTGAAAGTTCCATGAACCTTGCTGTCTATGGGAGGATCTGACAGCTCTCGGATTTCATCCAAAATATCTTAATTTGTGTTCCGAAGATGAAGGTCTGGGATTGGAACAGTTCTGGGTGAACTATCCCTTTAAGAAAGGCTCCTGTGGTGACTAAGAACTTTTGAAGCACCACAAAAAACATTGGGTGCAAAGTGTCCAATTAGCCTTAAAAGTTAGGCCCGACAGGACCCGAGCCCGACAGATTTCGGCCCGAGCCAGACAAGTACATTTTGATTGACAGCTTTTTAAAAGCCCGAACCCGTTTACAGCCCGACATTATTCAAATGTACGCACGCACACAGCTCTTTTGCCTTTTGTCAAGAATTAGTCATTTATACATGTTTTAACATAATTTATACATGACTAACGTAATAGGCCACTTGGACGTTTGAACAAAGAAATAAAATAAGTCCTCTGTGACATCGTAACATCTCAGAACTCTAAATAGCCCTAGGTATAGACTCATTTAGCCTATAAATAGGCCAACGCACCAATAAAAATGAGTCTTTGTTAAAAATTTTAATTAAGATAAATTATAAATTAAGATGGGTATTTGGCAGTAACGAAATTAATTAATTAATTAAGATAAAGACTCTGCCTTATTTGCTTCGCCATAGCAGCTGAAATTTAATAAAAGAATAATGCCAACATTAGCCTATATAGGCTAGCCTATATGTCTACATTATGCATTTAAGACTCAAATTAGTATTTAGTTATCATTTTTAAAACCTTTACTCACCAAGATAATAATAAAAATAGCTACTCGCAATAGACAATAATAGAGAATAACCAGCCCGTTCTCATCCCAAGGCGTCATATACTGACACTCTTGACATTTCGTCAACATCCTACACACATGGCACCCTCTAGCGTCAATATTAGAAGCAGATAAAAATGGGCCAGAAGGCGCCTCCTAGCGGTCTAACCCTAACCCTAACCCTAACCTTAACCCATAATCTGTGTCTCATATTGACGCTAGAGGGTGCCATATGCGTAGGATGTTGACGAAATGTCAAGAGTGTCAGTATATGATGCCTTGGGATGAGAATGCATTAGAATAACATATGAAAGAGAACTTTCCCGGCAGTGCAAGAGCATGACTGGTACACAAGGCTGTGCTGGTTGCATTTGAGGTACAGGTCATGGTACTTCTCAGATGTCGCTTTTTTTCCCTCCACCGCATACTGTAACCCCTTTTGCCTCGATCTGGAGGATATCGCAGAGGTATTACTCCAGAAAAGGTCACTGACACGCAAGGGTATACCTCTTCCCGTCATGGCAATCTGTCGCGCTGGTCGTGTTTGACCATTTGTTTGTCGGAAGTAGCAACAGTAACTAAGGGGGGCGGGGCTCGGCGAAAGGCTAATTGAACCCGTGAGAAAGATTTCTTAAGAAAATGCATTTTTTTAAAATTTAAAAGTTTTGGTAAACCTTTTTCTGCAAGTGTCTGAAAAACGAGCTCGTCTTTTTTCGGTCCCGAGCAGAGATGTATAAAGTACTAGAGACCCAGACTTGAGTAAAAGTACAAGTGCTCTATCAAAAAAATTACTTGAGTAGAAGTTGAAGTGCTCTTTAAGCACCACACTTAAGTAGAAGTACTAAAGTATTCAACATTTTTTGTACTTAAGTATTGCAAGTAGTCTATTTGAAAATTTACTACTCAAGTACTGAAAGTAAAAGTACAAGTATTGTGTTATGTAGTTATTAAAGAAAGTAGTCAAAAGTTTGAACATGTTTTTACTATTTCAAATGATTAACCTAAAGGACAATCACAATTCCTTTGACTGTAACTTTTTGTAAACAAAAAACAGATTAAAGGATTAGTTCGCCAATTTGCAAAATTATGTCATTAATAACTTACCCTCATGTTGTTTCAAACCGGTAAGACCTCCGTTTATTTTTGGAACACAGTTTAAGATATTCTAGATTTAGTACGAGAGCTCTCAGTCCCTCCATTGAAGCTGTGTGTACGGTATACTGTCCATGTCCAGAAAGGTAAGGAAAACATTATCAAAGTAGTCCATGTGACATCAGAGAGTCAGTTAGAATTTTTTGAAGCACCGAAAATACATTTTGGTCCAAAAATAGCAAAAACTACGACTTTATTCAGCATTGTCTTCTCTTCCATGTCTGTTGTAAGACAGTTCAAAACAAATTAGTTTGTGATATCCGGTTCGCGAACGAATCATTCGATGTAACCGGATCTTTTTGAAACAATTCACCAAATCGAACTGAATCGTTTTAAACGGTTCGCGTCTCCAATAAGCATTAATCCACAAATGACTTAAGCTGTTAACTTGTTTAATGTGGCTGACACTCCCTCTGAGTTAAAACAAACCAATATCCCGGAGTAATTCATGTACTCAAACAGTACACTGACTGAACTGATGTGAAGAGAGAACTGAAGATGAACACCGAGCCGAGCCAGATAACGAACAACAGACTGACTCGTTCATGAGTCAAGAACACTGATCTATATATATAACTTATATTATAGATCAGTGGTCAAGAACCGTTTCTTTCAGACTTGTCCGATTCGAGAACCAAGGAGCTGATGACACTGCGCATGTGTGATTCAGCGTGAAAGCAAACCGACACACAAAGCGTCTGAACCAAACTGATTCTTTTGGTGATTGATTCTGAACTGATTCTGTGCTAATGTTATGAGCCCAGGTAAACCGAAGGCTTGCAGTCAACGCCAATGACGCCATTACGTCGAGTGCAAAAGAACCGGTGAACTGTTTTCTTCAACTGGTTTATTGAATCAAACTTTCAGAAAGAACTACTGGTGATCCGAAAACCGATGCAACCGGTTCTTGACTCGTGAACGAGTCATTATCTGGCTCGGCTCGGTATTCATCTCACTCTTCACAGCAGTTCAGTCAGCACGCGCAGTTCTCTTAATCGCTTGATTCACTCGATGATGTGCCAGCTTCATCAAACCTGCCATCTACAGTTCTGGCAGTGGTAATGTGGGTTTGTAATGGAATGATTCGTAACATTTTTATAATTGTAACGAGTAACGATGCAGCACATAAAAAAAAAATCGGAGTAAAAGTATTAAACTCATCGAAAATATGTACTGAAGTAAAAGTGGAAGTAGGAGAAAAAAATAATACTCTAGTAAAGTACAGATACCGCCTTTTAGTACTTAAGTACAGTAGTGAAGTAGTTCTACTTCGTTACTATACATCTCTGCTCCCGAGGGACATTGAAAAGGGATCTCATTATAATATTACCGCCCCTTAATCTGTAAATTTCCAACCCTGGCACCGTCATTCTGATTTCACAAGCAACAACGATGTACCAGCTGTAATGCCATGGTGAATGTTTGAATAAAACTTGCTAACTCTTCTGCCTTTGGATGCACAGACCAGCACAAAACACTATTTAGAGTCCCAGCCTCAGAGGAGACAACAGAGCAGTGGATCTCTTGATTTATTTAAAGTATATTGCTGCTCTAAAATATATCTAAAATAAACATTTGGTTTATTTCCCAGCTGTTTACCTTCACAGACATGTTTTTGTAACTTATGTGTGTTTTAAACATAAACTTGTGTGAATGAGAACTTAATTTAGTACTCACATGCTGTGACAGCCGCTTTCTGTATGTGTGCTTCAGATACTCAGAAAACTGTATAAGAAGTTTAAATTAATATGGTAAAGCACATGATTTCAGTTTGATTAAAATTATAATCAGTACCAAAACATATGTTTTTTTTTTAACAGGTGCTAACTGTAATGACGATTAAAATTATAATCAGTACCAAAACATATGTTTTTTTTTAACAGGTGCTAACTGTAATGACGCAGCTCTATTCTGGAAAAGGGGGCCGGGAGCAGCAGCATATTTGCATTTAAAGAGACATGCTTTAACACAGCATGTTTCTGCTTCCACAATCACAATTAAAGAGAAGTTGTATGTTTTGTAAAAATGCAATGAAATCAAGAATCTGTGATTTGTTCATTGATCATTAACTTTTATGTAATTAACAAAAGTAAAAAGAAAACATTTCCAAAGTTTTCACTGACCAACGTAAATGTATTTTTGTAAATATACATTTAGTGTCTATGGGAGGATATTCTATAACCATTTCACTTTAATTTTGCCACTATCCAAATTTTTTGGGAGTGTGTTGCAGCCTTTAAAAATCATTTTTTTTTTAAATATATTTCTGAATTGCATTTACGTTGGTCATAGAAACCTTTGGAAATCTTTCCGTTGTACTTTTGTCAATTAAATAAAAGTTAATGAAAAAGAGAATGAACAAATCACAGATTCTTGTGTCCCAACTTTTCTGGAATTGGGGTTGTAAGATGGGTATTTTCAAAATGATACAATAAAAGATCTGTGTGGTATTTTGAGCTGAAACTTCACAGATACATTCTGGGGCACCTGAGACTTATATTACATATTGTAAAAAGGGGCATAATCAACACTTCATCATAGCTGCTTCCTCCTCTTAACTGCATGCTTAATTTATGCCATTTGGAACACACTGTTTCAGTCTAAAGTCTTAAAATTATTCTGTTTTCAGACTGTAAACATAGGAAAGAGGGCCACGTGGCATTTCTCATTGTTGTGTTTACATAAAATCCTGACTATTAAGATGTCCTTTTTATATATTAAATATAGATTTATTTTTATTGCTTATAATAGACCACAAGTTTATGGGCCAGATTTACAAAGCTGGGCAATTTAGTACAAAAGTGCAATGATCCAAAACAGTGCCAATGTGCGTGGGAATTTATAGTGAATAATAAGTAAATAATTATAATGGTGCAAATACCAGTAATTTGATTCACATTCAGTAAGGTCAGGCACAAAAATAACTGTGTACATGTCTTTTTAGCCAATTTCTTCACTACACGTCTTTAGTAAATACTTGCAGTTCTATTTCAACACCAAAAGATGGATTGCGCTGATGCAAGCTGTTAGTAAATCTGGCCCTATGTATGCTGTTTCAAGACAAAAAAAATAATCTATTAAAAAAATTTGGGAACTTTTTTGTGGAAAAAGTGGACATCAAATAAACTTTGTAATTTTCAAAATTATTTGTTAGATTTGCTCTATTACATTACATTGTGGTGCCTTAATGAACTGAGTCTAACCCATTTTTTTGCAGTGCACTTGTAATCAAGGTGCCCAGTCAAGAACACATTAGTCTTTACTTTTATTTATTTATTTTTTACAGTGTACCAAATGGTGGATTTAGCAATTTTGCATGCTGTATTAGGAAATTTCTGTGAAAGACTGTTGTTAAATAGTCAGAGATAGTTTAGTCTCAGCCTCAGACATCATGCCCACTGACCATTGCCTAAACGTCTGATGCCGCCGTGTTTACAACTATGACGACGAGCGCAGGATCAATTAAACGCTGGATCTTCAAAAGTATGCAAAATATTTAAAGTTCGCGACATAGAATCTTTAAAATATGTCAGAGAGTATTACACAATGGTCTGTTATTGTGGCTAAATTGCCTCAAAACGTGATGATGAACGAAACTAACTGTGATTGGTTGTTTGACATGTCGGTCAAACGGTCTCATGGATGGGCCTTGGCCAATGAAAGCTGCCATAGATTCCAGACCATCAGTCTGAAGGAAAACGCAAGACTAGATATAGTTAGTCCTGACTAGGCACCAAATATTTACTCTAGTTTTAAATCATTTCATAAGACAGAACACACACCACATCATTTGAACATCTCTGTTTATTTTCCACCCTTCCTTTTCTGCCATTCCTCCATAAATGAGAGCTGAAAATAATGAATTATGCATAACACAAACACTGAGCTCCATTGCATATTTCTGTTGTCTTGTCTGAAGTATTTGACCTGATCAAATATTAATCTTTGATTCCAAAAATAAACCGGAATGTATTTCAGAAATTCAGATGATCTGTTTTCAGCTGTGCTTGTCAGACAGAGCCCATCTGGTGAGAAGGGTGGGTAAAGTGTTGTCTTGCTCATCCCTGGAAATTAGTCTTGATAAATAAACATGCATTAAAGCAGCCAAGACTTCTAACGGTGGTTTATAAAGTACACAAGAAAAGATTTTCTTACCAGAAAATGACTTTGGTAGAAGTTGAAGTCACCTTTTAGAATATTACTTGAGTCTTAAATTATGTGATATTTATTGAACCCAAGTACAAAAAGTATGTTTAAATCTTAAACGAACTTAAGTATTTAAAAGTAAAAGTACAAGTAAATGCAAAATGGAAAAGAAGCAAATAAGTATACTTATAAATATGCTCATACACAGCTTGAGTAGCAAGATTGTGTTCAATTCTAACTATTTCTTTGTTTTTTTGAGTAAGAATTAGAAGCACTTAATCCGGTACTTAGTGTCTTCCAATTCCAACATAAGAAATCATTTCTGGAAACTGCATCTGAAATATGATTTAGATGTATTTACACAGTTTATGTATCTTAGAGGGGACATGGATGCATTTAAACTGCAATTAAAGATGCATAAATAGGCCTCATGTTTTGTTTTTTTAACAAAATGTTGAATACTGATATTTGAAATAATAATAATAATAATAAAAAAAAACAATTGAAATATGAAAATATAACCACCAGTAGGTGACAGCAAGGGGACTGTTAATGAATGAGTCATTGAGATTCAACCAATTCATTCAAACGCTGATTCATTAACGAACAAAGCATTTGACAGTGTTAATGAGTGAATCACTAAATATTTTTTTTCAACCGATTCGTTCAAAAAGCTGATTCATTTAATAAGTCCACACCATGCATTGTTCAGAGATGCATAACAGTGCTCTGTTATCTTTGTTTCGAACTATTTCCGTTGGCAAAATTTAGCAAAAACCATCAAGCAAAATACAGTGTAAGTCACTTATTGCTTCAATGAACTTATATAAAATGTTTATTAAATGTTATTCTGCTGATATCTGCAGAAAAATTTTAGGCCTACTCTTTGAGTGATATAAATTAAGTTAACTATATTAAATTATATATATATATATATATATATATATAAGAAGCATTTTTTTGCAGTCTACAATTTAGAATGCCTGGAATCTTGAGTTTTAATAGACTAATAAATCAATGTGCGTGCACTCTGTGTGTTATTTGGAGTGGTAATATAGCCTACTTGATAATGTCAGATCGCGCATCATTACAACAACACTTACTATATTATTGCAGAAGATATACTGTTGCACACCGCAGCCTCGATGTGAGTGGGAAATTATTCATATATCCATGGCTTTGCATGGACTTGCTTGCACATGAGCAAAGGTGTTTTTAAGAGTATAACTTGCAAGCGCCAGACCACTGATTCATCAAACCTGCTTTCCTGCAGTCTGTGTTCTTCAGACTATTTTGTAGTAATTAACGAATATGCTTCGGGGAAATGTATCGAAGTAATAGTATACGTTTTAATTAGGAAATGTAGTGAAGTAAAAGTAAAAGTTGGCTGAAATATACAAACTCAAGTAAAATACAGATACTCCCCAAAATACTTCAGTACAGTAACAAAGTATTATTACTTTGTTACATTACGCAACTGATTTATAAAATACATTTTGCACATTCTTTCTATAATGCAGGTCTTATATGTTAAATAACTTTAAATTAGTACATTATATATGTGTGCTTTGTCTAATTATTATGTATATATAAATACAACCCGAATTCCGGAAAAGTTGGGACTTTTTTTTAATTTTAATAAAATGAAAACTAAAAGACTTTCAAATCACATGAGCCAATATTTTATTCACAATAGAACATAGATAACATAGCAAATGTTTAAACTGAGAAAGTTTACAATTCTATGCACAAAATGAGCTCATTTCAATTTTGATTTCTGCTACAGGTCTCAAAATAGTTGGGACGGGGCATGTTTACCATGGTGTAGCATCTCCTTTTCTTTTCAAAACAGTTTGAAGACGTCTGGGCATTGAGGCTATGAGTTGCTGGAGTTTTGCTGTTGGAATTTGGTCCCATTCTTGCCTTATATAGATTTCCAGCTGCTGAAGAGTTCGTGGTCGTCTTTGACGTATTTTTCGTTTAATGATGCGCCAAATGTTCTCTATAGGTGAAAGATCTGGACTGCAGGCAGGCCAGGTTAGCACCCGGACTCTTCTACGACGAAGCCATGCTGTTGTTATAGCTGCAGTATGTGGTTTTGTATTGTCCTGCTGAAATAAACAAGGCCTTCCCTGAAATAGACGTTGTTTGGAGGGAAGCATATGTTGCTCTATATATACCTTTCAGCATTCACAGAGCCTTCCAAAACATGCAAGCTGCCCATACCATATGCACTTATGCACCCCCATACCATCAGAGATGCTGGCTTTTGAACTGAACGCTGATAACATGCTGGAAAGTCTCCCTCCTCTTTAGCCCGGAGGACACGGCGTCCGTGATTTCCAACAAGAATGTCAAATTTGGACTCGTCTGACCATAAAACACTATTCCACTTTGAAATAGTCCATTTTAAATGAGCCTTGGCCCACAGGACACGACGGCGCTTCTGGACCATGTTCACATATGGCTTCCTTTTTGCATGATAGAGCTTTAGTTGGCATCTGCTGATGGCACGGCGGATTGTGTTTACCGACAGTGGTTTCTGAAAGTATTCCTGGGCCCATTTAGTAATGTCATTGACACAATCATGCTGATGAGTGATGCAGTGTCGTCTGAGAGCCCGAAGACCACGGGCATCCAATAAAGGTCTCCGGCCTTGTCCCTTACGCACAGAGATTTCTCCAGTTTCTCTGAATCTTTTGATGATGTTATGCACTGTAGATGATGAGATTTGCAAAGCCTTTGCAATTTGACGTTGAGGAACATTGTTTTTAAAGTTTTCCACAATTTTTTTACGCAGTCTTTCACAGATTGGAGAGCCTCTGCCAATCTTTACTTCTGAGAGACTCTGCTTCTCTAAGACAAAGCTTTTATAGCTAATCATGTTACTGACCTGATATCAATTAACTTAATTAATCACTAGATGTTCTCCCAGCTGAATCTTTTCAAAACTGCTTGCTTTTTTAGCCATTTGTTGCCCCCGTGCCAACTTTTTTGAGACCTGTAGCAGGCATTAAATTTTAAATGAGCTAATTAAGTGGATAAAAGTGTAAAATTTCTCAGTTTAAACATTTGCTACGTTATCTATGTTCTATTGTGAATAAAATATTGGCTCATGTGATTTGAAATTCCTTTAGTTTTCATTTTATTAAAATTTAAAAAGCGTCCCAACTTTTCCGGAATTCGGGTTGTACACATACATGTATATATTTCAGAAAAATGTTGTTTATTTATTAAATATATTTATTTATAATA
This sequence comes from Carassius carassius, assembly GCF_963082965.1. Lineage (NCBI taxonomy): Eukaryota > Metazoa > Chordata > Actinopteri > Cypriniformes > Cyprinidae > Carassius > Carassius carassius. The sequence goes on from NC_081761.1 coordinate 22,184,955, forward strand.
TAAATTATATGGATATAAATATAGACCTTTAAATACAACAAAATATCAACTGTATGTGTGTGCATTTATATATTCATAATAAATATACACAGAACACACACATATATTATGCAAACAAAAACTTTTATTTTGTATGTAATTAATCGTTCGACAGCACTACTTTAAATTCACTACTTTAAATGCAGCCTTTTTGATTGTATCTTGGTTCAGGAAATTTAGGAAGACAAATAAATACATTTCTTCCAAATGTAGCTTTGAAACATGAGGGAACCCATTGCACAAGTTTAAAAATTATGGTGAAGATCTTAAAGATCCAAAATGTTAATATTCCTCAGCGTTTGCAGCTCTCCACCTTTGGAGCTTAGTGTCATCAAACCTCGTTCCGGCTCTAATGAGCTACATTAGTCAAATCCATTTCCAGCCATATTTGGAACTGAATAAAACCTTCTTTGGTTTTGATGCGTTTCAATTGCTGGTGCTCTGCAGAGATCCATAGAGACATTGTTGGAAGCAGGTTTCATCAAGCTTAAGCATATTTATATCTTTAAATGTCTGTCTGTTGCTAGCAAATTTATTCTTTGCTCTTTCAGTGTGAATTATCCATTCATCATTCTCACTCCTTTTGATGAGCCTCTGTTTACATCTAATGAGTCTTACCAGAGTTTTCTCCATACATCTGTCAAATCCCACTGTTCATTTTCCAGAGCGCTTTAGTTTCCGCATTGTTTACATACAGGATTATTTCCAGTGGGTTAGACACAAAGCAACTTGCACATTAATAGATGAAAGATTTGGATTTGGGATTAAGTAACTGATTCATTATATGGAAACATAAATTTCAAGGACAGGTCAGAGGAAAATCACTCAGCCAATAGAGTTTGGATTATTTGGTTTAACTCTACTGTTTGTAATTGACCTTTTCTTCTGTTTACACAGAACAAATCTTTTAATACATTTACAATCAAGTGGTCATTTAATACATGCAAATAAAAAAAAATTGCTGCAATTGCTGACACTGAACATTCTTAATATGGAATTATTAACAAATTATCTCTTACATTTATGGTAGTAACACTAAGTGGTTGCTACACAAAAATGCATGCATCAAACAGCAAGTACGTTCGGGTAAATGTGCCAGCTTTTTTGATTATTATGATTATAACAACAGCTCAATATTGTGCTTTTTAAAAGTCAAGGTCATCTCAGTGTCAAAGCCCAACACCTGAAATGTTAGCATTGTCATTTTTTTTATTTTTTATTTTTTTATATCTTTTATTGAAGGTAACATTGCATTACTTCATATGCTACTTATGAAGTAACACACACATACACACACACACACACACACACACACACATGCACGCACACAAATAAAGACATAAAACAAAAAGATAAAATAGAAATGAATGCATGAAAAGTTCAAAAAAATGAAAGGTTGACATTTTTCTGTATACATATTTAAAAATCACTGAATGCCGCTTTAGATATGCAAACAATGACGTTGACTTTGATTAAAAGCTGGCAACATTCTGTATTGCCCAAGGCTCTTTGACATTGCAAATTTGATACATTCATTGATCTTTGAATGGAGTGGAAAAATTCAATAGACTGTTTAAAAGCACACCAACTCAAGGCCATGAATGGTGTTAGGTTTCAATTATTTGTGCTCTTTTATGTAAAATACTTTTAAAAAAGAAAAATATTATTCTATTTTTTCAATTAAATCCGAACATCAGTCTTAACACATAATAATACCACATAACCTAAAATATGCCTACGATAAATCTATATGTTAAGATAACTTGGCCTGTAATTAATCACACCACAAACTTTAATCCGAAATTTCCCATGCATTTCTAAATTCAAGCCTAAATTCCTGACCATCTAATTTTTATAGAATTAGTGCTGAATTTTTTTTTTTTTTCATAACCATTATCCTTACTGCATGTTATGAAAATGACATGAAGCAGTGGCAGATCAACTGGGGTGGCACGGGGGTGGGGGGGAGCAACTGCAACCCTAAGAAAAAGCATTGCCACCCCATGTCCCACCCCAGATTTATCCCAGGATAAAATATAAATGGAGGCAGTATTTTTTTGTACCGAATTTAACAGCTGTGCTTTAATGTGATGCCATAAATATATGTATTGTGGAAAAATGGCAAGAAAACACAGCTGTTTGTGCTGTGTAGTGTGTAGTCAACTTCATTACTTTTACGAAAGGCTTCTTTTTGAGTCAGAAAGACACAGCACAAGCAGTGTGGTCAGTAGCCTGATTCACAAACAAATGGACTGTTGCTCCATTATTATAGATACAATATTATTTTCCACAACGCTTCTCATATTTTGATTTGCATCATGTACTGAATATTTGTGGCAAGTATTCTCAGAGAGTGCCTCGCTTTATCATAGCTATATTTGACATTCGACAAAATATATAAAATTATTTGTTGAGTAAGAAATCTAATCTAAACTAGACTGACATTTGAAAGAAAAAACTTCATGTTGGCTAATTGACAAGGTCTTTTCTTAAAATTAAAAAAAAGCTTGCAGGTTAAGTAGTTACTGTATGGTTGCTTGTGTGTTTTGGACTGCCATAATGCCTATATACTTTCCTACTTCTGATAAGAACTTGATGAACTAAACCTGTGATTTATATATCAACCAAGTAGCCTAATAAACACTTTATGTAGACTTCATGGTAGACCTAATCTAACGAGTTTAAGGACATTAGAATGTGTTCAGTGTTTAATAGACAGTGTCTTGGTGCCCTTGATATGGATATTTTGTTATTAAGGTGAATTTAATCTAATTAATTTACTCTAATTAACAGCCATTTCAACTAAAAGATGAAGATATATTAACAATGCCCACTATAGAAAGACAGAATCTTACTAGAGGGGCACAAGATAAGGATCCTTTTTACTTTTTTTTCTATCAGTTGCCATCTCTTTGAATGTAAATAAATGCATAGATTTAGTTCATTTGTATAAGTATGGTGTACTGACTGAATAAGTGTACAATGAAATGTAGATCATTAAACATTTTACTAGACCCCATAAATCATATTTTTCAAGTTGCCAGACATGATTAAATAAACTGACATCCATTTAAAATGAAAAGACAAATTTTCTTTGTCTTTTTCAAGATTACATATATTATAAAATATTCTATTAGACACTTATTTTCTATTGTGGTCGAATAATAAAACAAACACTTAACTGCAAGCTTTATTATACATGATTATAATTTATAAAAATGAAAGGGCCTTGAGATAAATGGTTCAGATAAAATTTTAAATTATAAATCTTCACACAACTGTAAATGATATCTTCACATTAATTTGAAGATTAAAGTTGGATTGAAAAAAAAAAAAACGCATTATGAGATTCATTTCAGTTAGATCGCTAATCATGCACATGGGCCATAGGTGCTTGGACACTGAAGATTGCTGCTTGTGGCTATATTTTGTTTTTAATTTTAGTATAGATGTTGTATAAATGATACACTATAGATTACGTATAGATGGTTGAATCCCCTCACAGTTCTCATGCCACCCCTTTGCCACCCTAAAAAAAATTTGACATGAAGGGATTTGCAGTGCATAATGTCACTGATATCTGATTTTCCTGGAACAGCTAATACTATGTGAGCTTTAAGGTGTATCACTGCTTAAAGGGATATTTCATTCAAAAATGTAAATCATGTTATCATTTACTCACCCTTATGTTGTTCCAACCCTTTATGTTTTTTTTCTTCTTCTCCTGCTGAATATAAGATAAGATATTTTTAATAATGTTCATAACCAAACAGTTCCTGGACCCCATTGACTTCTATGGAAATAATCTCATAGAGGTTTGAAAAAACTGTAGCTTGTCACTTTAAGTCTTTTTATGAACATTCCTCCTAAAATAGGAAAAAGAGAGGAGAGAGAGAGGAAAAGAGAGACATAAGAGAGCACAGTAAAGCATCCTAATGTTTCACTTAGAGAACAGGAAGAGTAACTGTGTCACTCAAATCAATGCCCTCTAAAGTATCCATAGAGATGGTTATCAGAATTCACACTACAGATTTGGAGCCTCTTGAGATGGATTTTGTGAAATGATCCATTTAAAACAAGTCTTCTTACTTGTGACCTTTATGCTTGGGAGACATTACCCTCTAACTTTAAAACATGGCTTTCACAATTGTAGTTGTTACCCTATAGTAGGGATAGGCAACTCCGGTCCTGGAGGGCCACTATCCTGCAGAGTTTAGCTCCAACCCTAATTAAACTCACCTGAACAAGGCAATCAGTGTTCCCTTTCGAGGGAACTTCGAACTGCGTCCTCTAGGGGGCGCTTTGGGGAACACCTCGTCGTGACCCATGTCTGAAGCATACATTGAAAAAACACCAACTTGTTGGTCGGCGACAGCCTCCGACGTCACTACCGGCGCGACTATAAATCAGCACCGGAAGAGCACGCCATTATCTTCTTCATCTTCACTGACTGTTTTGTTTTAAGCGTGCATCTGAAAGGACCGGTAAGGGAGATCTTTCTCTGTTTATCATGGCGACAACTAGCAAGCGTTTAGACGATGTGTGCATCCGTGTCGGCGTTATTTGACACTCGATTACACACGCGATCTTTGCGGATTAGGCGGCTGAGATCACAGGTTTCTGAGGGCGCCTCCTTGATCTTGACCCTGTTGCATCTACCGGGAAGTAGAGGTGGCAGTTACAGAAGTCTTCTTGTGTATGCTGCCTCAGGTGATGCTCCCCTTGCATGAGGTTTGTAAAATTGAGCTTGCCTCTCCCATGAGATTCAGCACCTCTGCAATGCTTAGGAACCTTTAAGTACACACGCTAAGCTTTGTGTACTTTCTCAAAACAACATGGTGGTCAGTGTGCACGTGAACACTTTGCGTATTTTCTAAAAATCCACAAGTGGTAAGTTTGCACGCAAGACTCTGCCAACTTTCTGAAATCTTGTACGATAAGGGTTACGCGCTCCGCTTCGTTCCCTTTCTTGAGATGATTAGACCTTGGTTGCTTGGGCTCCATTCAGCCAGTGTGTATTTGTTTATACACCTCAAGCATCGCTTCCCTCAACATGAGGGGCTATTTGGGTGATTCTCGTGGTAATTTAGCAGCGCTCCCCCTTTTCCAAAAAAGGGTCGCCTATGAGCGCGCTACTCTGAGCCCGGAGTTCTCCTCTCGTATGAGACTGAGTTCTGTTTTTTCCCCAGAGCACCCCAGTATTGTTTCCATAGATTGAGTTGATGACTCTCAATCATACTGTTTTGAGATACACTATTCCATCTATGAGCTGCTCTATCGGAGTGCCACGAGAGCCCCTCCTTAGAACAGTATTTGAAAATCCATGCTGTGGTAAGTGTGCACGTGAAATCTTTGCACACTTTCTGAAATCCACACTGTGGTAAGTTCGCACGCTAGTATTCTGCGTTCTTTCTAAAATCTTTTATGGTGAGGGCTTTGCGCGGTTTCTTCGTGCCCTTTCTTGAGTTGGTAAAAGCCCCGTTCATCTTGGGCGCCACTCCACCTATGTATCCTCGGATACCCATCTAAACAGAGTGTTGCTACTAGAGAACTGTTGAGACAGGTCTTTCAGCAAGCTTATAAGTAAGCTAGCGGTAGCCCCTGTGTGACAGGCAAGACTTGGTTCAAATGCTAGGTTCTTAGCCGTATCCCTCTAAAGGAAACTTTCCTGATTCCAGGCCTTCAGCTCTACCCTGGGCCGAGGCCCAAACAATTAAGTTGGGTATGTAGCTTAGGCCTTTTGGCCGTAAGGGGTACTGTCACTGACAGCCTTCTAAACGTCCCAGGGGCAACTCCTATGGAAATGGTAGAGTTGGTACTTAGTGCTCGCCATGATTCTGGCCTGCACTCCCCTCAGCATGGCAGCATGGGTATGCTGTTCCCCAAAGCGCCCCCTAGAGGACGAAGTTCGAAGTTCCCTCGAAAGGGAACTGTCTCAGGTTACGTATGTAACCATAGTTAGAGACACTGCATCCTCTAGCTCCCTGCCATGCTTCGGACGCAAGCTTCAGACGAAGAAGATAATGATGTGCTCTCCCGGTGCTGATTTATAGTCGCGCCGGTAGTAGCGCCGGTAGTGACGTCGGAGGCTGTCCCCGGCCAACAAGTTGGTGTTTTTTCAATGTATGCTTCAGACACGGGTCACGGCAAGGTTTTCCCCAAAGCGCCCCCTAGAGGATGCAGTGTCTCGTTCCCTACTCAGGGAACTATGGTTACATACGTTAACCTGAGACAGTTTTCGGGATTACTAGATAGATACAGGCAGGTGAGTTTTTATGAGGGCTGAAGCTAAACTCTACAGGATAGTGGCCCTCCAGGACCGAAGTTGCCTATCCCTGCATAGGGTTGTTCATAAAACTTGGTAAACATAAACTTATCTTGTTTTATATTTAATAATTCACAGTTTATACTGAACTTTATCCGTGCCCTGTGTTAATAATTAATATTTGAGGTTTGGGTAAGTTATTTCACAAACTCTGGGTTAACATTTCTATTTGAATATTTATAAGGTTAGTTACATGATTTATTATTATTATTTTATTTTTATTTTTATTTTTTGGACTAATGAAGCATGCAGTGGAAACCTAACCCCTACTTGACCTTCTGTGGAAATGTTGCCATGCCTTATACACACTTTGGATTTCTTAAAGGAATAGTTGAAATTATAATCATGTGATTATGTATTAGTCTTGTTATCATTAACTAAAACTAGAATGATAAAAATTTTATTTTGGTAGTTGAAATACAGCTGAAACATAAATATAAGATAAAAAAAAACTTGCCATCTATCTAATTTTTTTTTTTTTAAATATGTTGAAGTTTCAGTACAGAAACTACTAAAACTAAACCTGAAATAGTAACATTTAAACAAGCAAACAAACAAATTAATAATAGTTTTTTTCTGTTAGTTTACGGATGTAGTTACGTAAAAAAAATGAAACATTGCTGTACAGTGAATAAAGTAATGATGACTTTGATTGAATGATTTTTGAGTGAACTATCCCTTTAAACTATAATTAGAATGAAAACTGAAAATATGAAAATAAAAATGCTAATTAAAAATACTGATAAATAATATATCATCATATAAATAATAGTAACATAAAAAAATACTAAAATACTAAAACGTACACTGTTATTTAAATCAATCAAGTAAAGTTCTACCTAAAGAATGAATTTCGAGCGTTCACTTGAAAAATATTAACAGCAAAAAAAAAAAAGAAAATATATATATGGGGGGGGGGGGGGGCATTAGACTGCCTATGCATAGGGCCCGGGATCTTGTGCAGCGCCCCTGCGTGTGAGGCATGTTTTATTAAAGATGCGCAAGCTTTATTTGATGTGTTTTGGACTGTCGAATAGAAACATCCTCCGACTGCAATAAAAATGTTGGGAATAGCCAGGACCATTTTTTTATATACCTCTGACTGGATTCGTCTGAGAAGAAGAAAGTCATATTAGCCTAGGATGCCTCGAGAGTAAGTAAAACACAGGCTAATTTTCATTTTTGGGGAAACTAACCCTTTAAAATATTAGCCTTTAATAACCTTGGTCTCTGCAATGCAAGCACACATTATGAGAGCAAGCCACGAACCAATGAATATAAAGCAGAAGTACAAATGCATTGTCAGTTTCAAGAGAGAGACACTTGGTTCTTTGTTCACAAATAACCAAACATAAAATGTGTGTTTTTTTTTTTCAAGTTGCCCTGGTAACAAGTACATCATCAGCTTTCATGCCTTTGCCAAAATGCATTTCCCTTCTTTTCTCAATGAAAAACATTTTTATGTAACCGCTTATGACACAGCAAGTATATCTGCAAATGTGCCGCTTCAGCCTTCACACAAACAATATCACGCTCTCATTTGAACTCTAACTACACATTGATAGATTTGACAGCCATTGAACGGCACTCTTTTTCTTAGCAGGGCTCAGGACATTTATCAAACTGATTCCGTCCATCTGTAGCTCAAAGACCAGCACCCTCGATGCTTTTGTACACCAGCCTGATTGTTATCATAGGGCTCGTAAGATAAATCCAACTGAGGGCAGCTTTTATTGAATCTTGCTATAAAAAGACACACATACACCGAGAGGCTTTATACCCCATATCACGTTGAAGGTCACATCTAAGGACTATGCTAATGAGGTGTCATCAACATATTTTCATTATAATCTTTGTACATGCTTGGCGTTGGTCATTATTCTCAGGACAAGGGTAAGGGAAGATCATCACCCTCTTAAGCATTAAAGGCTAATTGTCACCTACAGCAACAATCCCAGTTGGTATATACCAAGCTGTAAAAAGGGCTCTGCACATTATGCACTAAGTCAACGAAATGGCAGTTATTGAGATTCATGCTACCTTGTCCCTGCAGGTGTGCCTTTTTGTGTAATTTTCAGTCTTCTTTATAGTCTGTAAATGCCCCTGTGCACACCTGACTGATCTTTACCTCAGTCACCTTCCTGTCCACAACTTCTGCGTTTGACATTTGACTTTTCAGAAGCATCCTCTCTGGAAGGCCTCCGTAGTGCACACCAAAAGGCTCTTTTAACACTGTCTGTGTGTGTGTGTAAAAGAAAAGAGACACGACTCGTCAATAGAGACTTTTCTTCTTCTCAAGGTTGTAAACATGGACTTGAGGGAGAAGTTACAAGCGATTGCCATGTGGGGGAGCAGTGGTTCTACACCATCTTTTCCTGTTGGCGCACGATTTTAAAAACAGATCCTCTGTGATTTGTCCAAATCAAAGAATCTTGAGCTGAGAATGACATGACTGAGTCCCTTCAGCTGGCTTAACTGCGAAAGTGTATAACATCTTTTTGACAGCCTTTGCAATTGAAATGAACATTAAACCAACCATCAGCAAATCAGCAGATCATTATCTGAGACTATGGAGGCTTGCATGAGTCAATGACATGATTCTTTTTTTTTAATGGATTTATTAACTTATCTATATAATCTTGTCCACTGATTTATTCACAAATACATAAAAAAGAACAACATACAAATACAAAAAAAGAAAAAAAAAATCATGGCAAACTACGTAATGTGTTTTTCCCGTCTTTTTTAAATTAGACTTTTTTTCTTTGACATTATGATAGCTCATGACGTTTTTAAGTTGAAAATGTCATACATTGACTTGTACTGTACACTTCTTCTTTGATGGGAATGTTTTTGATTTTAATTTCTGTATTAAAATATTTTTTTAAATAAGTTAAAGAAACAACCGTCTGATATAAAAAAAAGTCTCATTAAAAGAATGAAAAAAATATATTTTACTGAGACTTCTTCACTCTTTATCAATATTTAGAAAATGTTTGCCCAGCAAATCAAAGTCACGTGTTGCGACCAAGTCGTATTTTCCATCCATCAAGTAGAAACAGAGAAAATTATATCCTAGTTTATTTAATTATATACCATGCTTGATAAATGTTTTAACATATCAGACAATTTGACAAGGCTAGTTCATGTTGTAAAATAATGTAACGATATTTATGAATTAAAAGGATATACTATTTGCAAAAATGAAATTTTACCATGTTTTAAATTGATAAGTTAATATTTTTAATAATCTCCATTTGGAGGCTACCTGTGTGAACCCACTACGCAAATATAAATGTGTGTGTTTATAAAAAAAAAAAATACTGGAGCTGTCTCTCCTGATAAATATTGTATTCCACACTCCCATCTCTTATTTCATACTGTCAAAGAGGAAAACCGCACTGCATTTCTCTCTCATAACCAGCTGTGAACCAGCCTTGCGTGAACACACACACACACACACACACCAATTCCAGTATGTTTATTTGCTGTGCGCTATAGTGTGAAACAAGCTCTCACACCTGTCGAAACTTCAACCCCTCCCCCTTTCTCCTGCCTCTCTTGATGGCATGAACCATGGTGATGCAGTTGCTTAAACTCTCCCTCTTGCATATAGTCACTGAAGAAGATGTTTGGAACTCCTCAGAGCCGACTGTGGCACACAGTTATGTTGTTGTTGTTGTTGTTCTTCTTCTAAAAAAATAAAAATAAAAAATTGTATACAAATAGTTTATGTGTCTTATTAAAGTTCCTTTGATAAATCCAGTTTAAAATAAATACAAAAAATTATTTTTATTTTTGTTATTTTAATGACTTTTATATCATGTATCTATCTATCTATCTATCTATCTATCTATCTATCTATCTATCTATCTATCTATCTATCTATCTATCTATCTATCTATCTATCTATCTATCTATCTATCTATCTATCTATCTATCTATCTATAATCCATAGTCAGTTGACCAAAATAAAGCACTCTTTTAGGTTACATGACTTTTCTTTTTACTTTCTTTTCTTTTTTTTTAATTTTGCACACATTTAAAACACTACAGTAGCAAGAGAAAAATGTGCATGCTTCACTCCTTGCTGAGTTCGCCAATCTACGGCTTCTCGCACAAACCCCAAAGGATCGTTGTCTTACTCTAAGGCTCACAGTGGTTCTCCCCCTCAGTTTTCTGCCCCCTCTCCCTTCCTTCTGCTCCTTCCATCCATCGCTCTTGCAGAGGAACAGGCTAGGCAAGTAATGAGGCACATTAGCGCTCGCTCCAGATAAAAGCAGAACACTGGTGAAGTGTTTAAGATCCCTATCACACACCGAGAGAATAGGAGGGAGAATTCTAGAGGTCTGGACACAGACTGAGCCTCCATCAGTGGAGATCACAGATAGAATAAGAAGCTTTGATCACAGATCCAGGGTCAGTGAATGGTAATCCATAGTCACTGTAAGGGACTATATCTTAGAGCTGGAGGACAATATCATTGAGAGATCAATGGGAACAAGTCCTTTAACATCAGGTATTGGGTAAACAAGGAAACAGATGCTTGTCCAATGGCTGGAATATGTTAAGGTACATCTAAACAATGTATTTGAGAAATCTCCTCAAACTGAGACTTCTATCCCATTTTCTAAAGAACACAAGCGTGTGCTGATTTTCAAACGGCTTTTAGATCATCCCCATCCAACGAAACACTGGAGATTTATAGAAAGAAATCCTTGAAGCACATCCCTAGGTTAGAAAAAAACAACATCACATGTGATTGAAGTCAACCCACACAGAGACTTTCAGAAACATGGGTTTATATTTACTGGCTGAGTGACCTAGGTTAGGAAAAGTTTCTGCTGATACAGTTCATTTCCTTCTGCAAACCCGTGCAACATGACACAAGAAGTCACAAATGTGGCTATGTACATGTTTTAAAATGAATTATTCAGGTGAGTTAAGTGCTCCTAGATGCTATTGCGGTCAGAAATGCGCTGTTTTTATTTCATATACTTGAAGGTGAGAAAAAAAAAATCTGTTTAAACTGCTGATTTATTTAGATGACTGTGACCGTCTTCTCCTTGTTTTTAGTGTTGACCTTATGACAGTGACACTGTCACTGGCGGTGACTTATCAAAATTACATTGTGAGTCAGCTCGCTCACTGATGTACAGTATCTGATGATATTCGAACCCCCAAGAAGGCGAAGATCCTATGTCATAAATTTTGAGATTTAAAGGGATCATATGATGCTTATTTAAAGATCATTCTTTTGTGTATTTAACATGGCGACGTAAAGTGGAGACAGAGCTGGAAAAAATGGGGTTCTCGTGGGGGGGATGCACAGTACAAATCCCAGGACAGACCCAGATGGAGAGAGTTAGTTGCGGCCTTATGTCCCACGTGGGATGAAGAGGTTTAAGAAGTAAGATTTTGTGTATTTAGTGTAACAGAATATGTTGACATGCTTTAATGTTCAAAAATCCTTATTGTAGGTCATATACTGTACTGTACATTATTGTGGGTCCTCTATGCCCTGCCTCTCTCAAACGCATCGTTTTCTACAAAGTCCCTCCTTCCGACCATAGACAGTAAAATAAATGGACACAGCGATCCCACTGGATTCAATGGAGACAAGTGAAGTCAATTAGAATAACGCACTTCCTGGGGGTTGAACGTACTGCGGAGACTCAAACTGAGGTTAATGACGTAGATGTGACATGAGCAACCTGTCTGACAATTGTAAGTCTTCTAATAGCTTTGGCAAGAGAAATCTGAATCACCCACCAAATCTTGCAGAGACGGCGAGCGTGAACAGGAGCAAATTTTGGTAAGTATTCTGATTAATTATTTTGTAACGTTAACCGCGATTGACATTGAGATGGGGTTTTTTTTCTTCCTTTACGTGTTTAATTTCATGATAATTTCCCCATCCCTGTTAATATAGATAACCCGTTACCCATACTTCATTATTTAATGAAGTACATATATTATTTAAAGTTCGTGGATAAATGTTACTTCATATGTAGTGAATACTTCATACTTTCCACATACCGAATTATTTCCAATTCCTCAAAACGTTGTTGAACAATTTTGTCCCGTTGCTTTTATGGACTCTCTATGGGCTTCTCCCTTGACTTTATGCCTCCAAGTCCCCCCAATTGCCTCATAGACAGTAAAAGATTGACTGCGAGCTTCTCCTTCAGTCCATACAGTAATTTCTTTACTGTGCGACAGAGAGTCGCAGGTTATGATGCAATCGTTAGCCTATTTTTACAAAAACTGCTTCTACGGGGCCATAACGTAAGATACAAGGTAATGGAGCCTTATATACATTATACATTGTTTCTTTAGAAATAATTAATGGACAAATGGAGTCTTTAGAGCCTCAGATGAAAAGTTATTCACTGTCAAAGTGACGCCAAAATGAATGGGAGTCAATGGAATGCTAACAGCAGGTGGAGGTCCGCTAATCAATGGCGGTGCCCGGGGAAGCTTCAATAAAATATGAAACCCTGCCCCCCTGCTTCTGCCAAGCGCAGTCTGCTCTGATTGGCCAGCTGACTCAGTGCAACGTGATTGGCCGAATGCTGCAAGCACTTATTAGAAATGTAATGCCCATTTCCATAATCACGAGCTTCATCTTTTAAAATAAATGTAAAGACAGTTAATAATTTCCTAATGTCCTAATGTCCTCGTACCATCAGTTTAAGCCCGAAAGGGTAACAGAGTCACATGACAGACAAAGCTATGAAGCTCATATGTGTCTGCAGTACACAAGCCACGGACGGTTAAGACAGCTGACTCCACTGTGTGACCCTGTCACTCTCACACTCACACACACGCAACGCGCCAAACTCCGCATTTGAACATTCAATAGACAATACTTAAACTAATAACAGAACTTACTTACAGTAGATGATTCAGATTAGTGCCAGATTGTCGTAGCAAACTCAGAATTACCTCCTCTCCTAGGTTCATGAAACGGTCATCCATAAAATGTGTTGCTGTTCTGTTGTAATCTTAAAGATTCTACTTTTTGAAGGCCAAATAAAGTGCTTTTGCTTTCGCCTAGATACAAAACAGCATCTCTCTGACATGGCTGCTTCAACACTAACTGTGGTTACTGAAACCACGCCTTCTTTTGGGCGGCATTTCGCAAATATTTCCACATAGTGACATAGATATGTGGGAGCGTGTTTGAATGAGCCGTTTTAGGGGGGCATGGGAGAGTCTTATCTTTTATAAAGAATATCTTTATGCACCAAGAGCTTGTAACACTCCAAAAAGAAAAGAAAAATTGAAACTGCATCATGTGACCCCTTAATCAAAAAAGAAAACAATGTAATGGATGCTTTCTGCAGATGGAAACGTTTATATATATATATATATATATATATATATATATATATATATATATATATATATATAAACCTTTTAAAAATCATAAGTAATTGCATTTAAACAAAATGTGTAGCTACGCAGTTAACTTTAGCCCAAACTGTAACCCTAAACTGTTTTAACGATACTTCAAACTCATTAGCAGTAAATTAGGGACATTTCCAGAAACAACACAATTAAATCAATAGTGTTTAGGTATTTGATGTAAGTAACTAAATATTAGATGATATTTACTACTATAAAGTGGAACCTGTATTATACTATTTGTTTCTTTTGAGTAGATGAAGAGATGTTATGCTTTTGGATGATTATTCAGAATTTGCAATTTTCGTTGTTCACGAGGTCTAGTGCAGGGTCAGATCAATCTCTTGCATTTTTTTTATTTTTTGAGATTACTGACTGGTTTCAGAAACATTATTTATTGAAACTCCACCCACTAGCATGTCTGGTTCCAATTTACACATAAAACAACATTTTGGAAGCTTTTTATGTCACAGACATTTAGTAAGTCTGACAGATAAAACGTTGGTTTACAAGGCTTATCAGCACAGTGATTTGTTTGCCTATTTGGGTTGTCAGTTTTGATGGCTATATTTTCCCTCATAATATTGTCTCATTTTGATTGTTGCCTTTAACAGATGTATATATTTAAGTTCACTGCACTACACCCACACACACATACACTTACAAACACTCTTATATAATTGCTGGAAATAAGACAATAAATTAGATAATTCTCTTTTACATTATTGATGCTTAAAATCATTGTTCACTTTGTGTTTTTGTGCTTGTTAAATGTAAAATGTAGATCCATTTTTTTTTGTCTACAAGCCTGAACAAGAGCAAAATGATCGAAGTGCTAATTAATGCTCAAGCAAATAACCCACCTTAATTAGTCTTGACTGCACATGTTAGCAGCCCAACCTTAATTATGTTTATTTCTCACTCCAAGTTTATCTTGTGATAAGTTTATCAAGGTCTGCTGAAGGGAAGCCATTGATGGTAGTGTGGAAGAAGGCTGAACATTATATGTTCTGCATCCACTTTTCTCCTCCAGTTACAGAACGTAACAGCTAAAATGGTTTTACCAGATGTAGTGCTATGTTTTTTGTTTTTTTTTTACAAATTCCATGAATATTCTGATTATACTTTGCTGATGCACTTGACAAGGAGACTGTTTAGTGCTGTTAGCTGACTTTCCTTGATTTTGGCTCAAATAAAGAGAACATCTTGTTGTGACCTGAACCCTTGTCTTTCTGGATGCAGGTCACAAAAGAGCAATAGAAGAAGAAAAATAAATAACAAAACTCAAACATCACAATAACGTAAGAAGCTTAGGGTCTTTGAGGCGGTTTGCCCCTAGGGAGCTACAGTAAATACATCTCAACAAACACAAATAGCTCCAGTGAAAAGTGTGAGGCAAAAAAGAAAGAAAAAACAAGTAGACTGAGGTGCAGAGAAAGTGCTCAAAATAACATGTAATCAAGAAAAGTTACATTCCTTAAAAACTTGACACCCACAAAATAACACAACTGGTTTTACAACCTATCTTCTAAAATCTAAATTAAACCTGAAACCTAAACATACATAATTACATTTGTAATCCTCAATATCCATCATAAATTAACTTTTACTTTTATTTATGGAAAAATGTGAATAATGTGCCAAAATATTGAATAATAAATATCATGCCAAAGGCTTACTGAGTTAGCAATATCATTTAGTTTTCTGTGTCTCTTCTGACAGCAAGTCCATGCATAGTGGAAACTCATTTTGTTCCTTGACACAAAATAACCGAATTATACGGATCCCCGTCGTGTCTCACCACTGCTTTTATTTATTCTGACACCTACACACTTTTCTGAAGTGGCTTTGCTTTCTGCTGCAAGAATCCTCCAAATAAACTACAGGAAGAGCGGTGACATTTTTGAAATCCGACAGTAGTGTCTGAAACGTAGACAGGTTCACCATGGCTTAACAGGAAAACAAACTTGTAAGCTTCCTGGCATCTGTTCCTGGCATCTGAAGCTTGACAGGACACTTTAGGAGGCTATAAATAAAGAAAAAAATACACATTGAGCAGAAATGACCATCACTCAAAGAGTCTAGTGCTATGAGACTAGGAAAGCTTGATGGGCTAAAACAAGCCAAACATGGGGAGCACCCAATGTCGCTCATACTGCTCATGACAAGATCACAAATGTTTTTTTTACAGATGTTTTCATGTTCAATACAACTAGGGAGGTTATTTATGGAGTATAATTAATTCATACATGAAAAACAGATGTAGAAGTGGTCTCTTGTGAGATGAGGAATGTTATGTTTTTTAAGTATCTCATTTGGATAAATAGCAATGCATACCTCCTTTGTATAGATTATCATAATAAGAACATTGGCCATTATTATTATTTCGTTTTATCCTTATCCATAATTACTATTATGAAATGATTTGCGGCTATCACATTCAAACATACAGCATGTCAGTGGTTCTCAGTGTTTTGAACTAAGTTGCCTTTTTGTCCAAGACAATATTCAAAGGCCCTCTTATCTAATCTGATGGGATATCTTTTTAATGTTGTACACATTTCTTGGGAATGTACATAGCGAAAAACATGAAAACAGAGTTACTTATGCTTCTAGTGCATATAAAAGCACAGAATCACAGAAAGGCTTTAAGGCTGACATTTTAGAATTTTCTAGAATTTTAGTTTCAACTGTACTATTTTGAGCAGGTACCATCCAGTCTCACTATGTGCCCTAGGCAAGAAAAGTTATGACTACAGGTGTGAGAAAAATACAAATAAAAATAATAATAATTTATTGTGATCGTGTTTTTTATGGTATGGTAAGAACAGCTCTTACTTGTTCCACAGGGAAAAAATAGAGCCACGTGAGAATATTTAGATGATGACATGATGAATTTTCAGCTACCGGGTACCACCAATTCTTTTTATTTGTGTTTCAAATAATGTATAGGCTATATTTCTTAATCGTTAGTTTAAAAATCCTCAACAGATAATCTGGAGCTGATTATACAAATAGGAAAAACAGGAGAATGTATTTTGTAACTGTACAACAGTCCTGTAGCTCAATCATTACAGCATAGTGTTAGCAACGCAGAAGTCATAGGTTTGATTCAAGAACTTATAATTATAATAATTGTGGATAGTTAGGCTTATCAACTTTTAAAAGGGAGGAGATGATGCTTTCCATCTTTTGACTGTGCATCTGGTTAAACTATAAGATTTAGTTCAAATTCATTTCTGACTTGGTAGAAGCAACAGCCAAATTGTCAGTTACCAACCTGTGACGAGTGGGGCAGGGCCAAGAGCCGTGGGAACGGGGCGAGTGATTAAGAAAAGAGCGACACCTGCTCGACCCACCGGTCTCGAGTCCCACGGAGGAGATGGAAGGATGTAAAACAGGAGTGACGACAGTGAAGGACGAGAGAGGACCAGGCCTGGATTTATTTTATGTTTTGATTTTTATTTGTGCTCGTTTTTTTATTTGTGTCGCGCTGTTTTGTGTTTATTTTGTAATTAAAGTTTCAGTTTGATTGTCCACCGGTTCCCGCCTCCTTCTTCCCAAAATTATTAAGTTTTTATCATTACACAACCGAATACATGTTATGCCATAATTAAAAACCATGATAAAACTCGACAGAGGAACATTAGACAAAGAAAATGCAACATTAAATATGATTTACAGGTTTGTTGTGTTGAGTTGCACCTTGATGTCCAATGTAAAATCTGAGAATGCATCTATTTATATATTATTTTTGAATTTATCTAAAATATATTATAACTTAAGATATGTCTCAAAAATTAACAAATGTATTGTGACTGAAAGTATGTGTGTGAGAAAAGCAGACAGCAAGGGGGAGAGAGACATTCATATTAACATGTTAATGATGCCTCAAACCATCTGTTTGATGATGGAGGAATTTTCTGCACTCATTCGTTCTCTCACTCTAGTGGCTAAGGGCTTTAGGGAGAACACCGCAATGCTTGTGTGTATAATTCCATATGGAGCTAATGTTGCATGAGAATCTGGCATCTTAAGTGGTTTTTAATCACAATACTGACATCCAAGTAGCTACAGGTTGCAAACGGAAGACTTGTAGAAAGAAAGATGAGAGAAGAATAGTTAATTTAAAATGAAAGGCCTGTGATCCTTTTCTCACCCTCATGTCATCAAACCCATATTACTTTTTTCTTACCACATAAGGAGATGTTAGGCAGAATGTTCATACTGACTTTTTCAGAATTAAAAAGTGAATGGTGAATCAGGGATGTTAAACTGTCACCAAAAGCACCATGTAAGCATAGTGAAGATAGCCATTGCAGCTAATTCATACATTCCAAGCCTTCATGGTCAAAATTTACCCAGATTTAATTTGTAATTCATTAATATTTTTTTCCTCCAACAGTTCTGAAATCACATCAAAATGTGTACCGTCAGATCTGACATCAGTGAAGCCAAATGTTATTGGTTCTTGTGTCTCATAATTGATTTGTCATGGAAATCAATAGATTTGGAATTTAGTGCCTTAGTCATGTGGTCTTTGTAACTGTAAAAAAATAAAAAAATAAAAAAGATTATATTTAAGCTTACATTTCACATAATTTAAAAGTAAAATGCTGTTAAGTGTATAATTTTTGGAATAAAAAAAAACAAAAAAAACAAGACATCTTATAATTTTCTGTGAAAAATGTAAAAACATCTCCTGTGTAATGCTTCACATTTGATGGTATTTATTTCGGTAACACTTTATTATAGGTACCAATTCTCACTATTAACTATTTTCTTATTAGTATTAATAACATATTGGCTGTTTATGGGTACTTTGAGAGCACATGTTAGGCATAATCATATTCTACATCCCTAATCCTACCCAACACCTAAATTTAACAATTACCTAACTAACTATCACTAAGAAGCAAATTAGGAGTTTATTGTGGCAAAAGTCGTAGTTAATGGTTGGTCAATAGAGAGAATTGGACCTTAATGTTTGACCTTTATTTCTTAACCAGGGTTCCCTTTTGAGGGAACTTTCATGTTGCATCATGGTGTTGATGCTACGGGAACACAGACTAGTCCTGAGTGAGGTGTTGCAACAATATATAGTGATATTTTCATTGTTAACCAGAAAACAGGATACAGGTTTAAATCATTCAAAATACGTCTGCTTAATGTTACACTGTCAGATATGCAAAAGAAATCTATTGTGTCTCTTGCTCTGGCTACTGTGAATAGACCACCAGGGCAGTATACAGAATTCCTAAAAGAATTTGCAGATTTCCTCTCAGACCTTTTGGTTACAGTTGATAAAGCGCTAATTCTCAGAGATATTAATATTCACGTTGATAATACAAATGATGCACTAGGACTTGCGTTTACTGACCTAATAAACTCTTCAAGCAAAATGTCACCGGCAGGGGTGTTGGACTGGGGGTAAAACCAGTACTGATTACCAGGGCCCCAAAGGAAGAGAGGGCTCTTGAAAAGTCTGGAATATATGTTACAGTCTGGGCAGAACTATTGTTCCAGCTACCAAAGACAGATTCACAAATAACCTGCCTGCTTTGTCTCTACTGCTATGTGCACCCAAAAGTACACATGAACTAGACAAAATGACTGGCAACATGGGCACTATTTTCTCTAATACATTAGAAGCTGTTGCCCCCATCAAATTGAAAAAGGTTAAAGAAAAACATACTGTGCCATGGTATAACAGTAATACTCACTCTCTCAAGAAAGAAACTCATAGTCTTGAGCGTAAATGGAGAAAAAACTAACTTGGAAGTTTTTAGAATTGTGTGGAAAAACAGTATGTCCAGCTATAGACAGACTCTAAAAACTGCAAGGGCCAAGCATATCCACAAAATCATTCAAAATAACCAAAACAATCCAAGGTTTTTATTTAGCACAGTGGCTAGATTAACAAATAACCAGACGCCACCCAATTGAAATATATCAATGTTAAATAATAATGACTTTATGAATTTCTTCACTGATAAAATAGATAACATCAGAAATACAGTAACAAATGTAGATTCTACAGTGTTTAATACTTCAGTTTCATCTATAGAACCCAAAGATAAACTGCAGTGCTTTACAACTATAGGACAGGAAGAGCTAAATAAACTTATCAATGTATCTAAACCAACAACATGTTTATTAGATCCTGTACCCTCTAAATTACTGAAAGTTACCTGAAGCAGAACTCGTCGTTATCTTTAGGTCACACCCCAAAACCATTCAAGCTGGCGGTTATTAACCCGTTAACCTGACCCCCCATTATGGGACTCACAGCTGAAAGTGCTCTACCTAACTTAAAATTGTAACAGCTTCCTAATACAGTGTGTTACAAACATAATTTTGGTGTCTTTGGAAAGAAGACCCTTTGGGCTTTACTTTTTATCAACCAGATTTGATAATGCTCGAAAATATTAAAAGCTATAGACATTGAAGTGCCTTGATTTTTTTTTTTTTTTTTTTTACCACACTCTATATATATATATATAATACTTACCAACTCTATTGAAGGCTTCCACAAACTATTTTGTCATTAAACATACCACTGCATAGTTTTTTTTTCAATTATAAAACACTAGACAGAAATTTAGACATCATATAAGTGATTTATTTGAGCACTAGAAAAATACAATAAGAATAATTTGAGTAAGAAAAATAAGAATAAGAAAAATTAAAAAAGATTTAACTTTATGCCAATTACAGAAAATCTGAGATTCCTAGAAATGCAGCATTTACGATTACAATTATAATTACAATGCAAATAAGTGCTGATGTGCTGATGGCCACTACAGGTAATAACACAAATGCGCCATAAAGTAAATAATCCATTCTCTCTATTCATATAGACACATTCACTTTGATAGCCGTGATCATAAAGTAATAGCGAGCTGATTTGCTCTGATTTGCACTCAAACAGATGGTAATCATGCAGATACATTCACATTCAACATAAAACACACTCTCACATATATAAAAACTGTTGAAAAATAAAACAAACAAAGAAAAAGGCGATCGCTATAAGTTCCGCCTCAGCTGACAGGTGCTTCACGAGCCGTCACGAGAGAGCCCCAGAATTCAAATATACTATCTTTCGCCTATCTTTCTTTCATTCATTCTTTTTTTTTTTTTGGTGGATCGTCTCATTCTGTTTGTGACACTGTATGCTGCAAAACCATGCAGTTTTTTTAATACCAAGACGCAGTTCCCCATCGAGGGAGAGACGATGCGTCTATAACGCTTTGGGAACGCATTCTGCGTGAGTGCGTCTGAAGCATCCATGTCAACTAGTCCAATGGCGAGAGTGAGCGTCAGGAGTGACGTCACGACCAGGAATTGATAAAAACCCCAACCGGAGCAACCGGTGTTAGCTTTCTGTGCCTCAGCAAGCGATCTGTGTCAAACCTGTCTGTCATATTTACTGTTGTCTTGTTCAAAGTTTTATATCATGGCGAAACAACTATTCAAACAGTGTGTTTCTCCCTGCCCGCGTTATTTAACGGGTGGGGATACACACGAGCTTTGTGTAGTTTGTTTGGGAGGGGAGCATGCGTTATCAGCCTTCGAGGAGACTGATAGCCCGCATTGTGAGAAGCTTTCGCTTCGCATGCTCCGCTCCCGCTTGTCACTCTTTGATTAGAAGAGCGGCGAGACTCGCGCTCCTCAGGTAGCAGGACCCGCTTCTGCCGAGGCAGAACGGAGAATGCATTCCTGGGGTTCGCAAATGGATCTCTCAGCGGGGTTGGATACGGGTCCGAGGGCTCTTTCTCCTCCCTTACCTGGGAGATCCATAGCTCAAACTCCGGTGTCGGAAGCCCGCCCCGCGGCTTCTTCCGCCCGGGGGGAGAGCTCATTGCTTCGTTGCTCTAGCTCCGAGGAGTTAGATGTAACGGGCAGTGAAGGTGACACAATCAGGGGGGAAGAGGATTCGCCATCTCTTTCCCCAGCATATGAGGAGTTGGTTGATGTATTAACACGAGCTGTAGATAAGTTACATATATCTTGGCCATCTGATAAACAGAGCGCTCGTCCTAAAAGCAAATTAGATGAGCGTTTTCTGTCTTCTAAAACATCTCCTACATCACGGGGTCTCCCTTTTTTCCCTGATCTTCACAGTGAGCTGTCTAGATCGTGGAATAAGCCATATTCATCATGTCTTTTCAGCCCTCAAGTGCGCATTTATTCTGATATAAGAAGGCTGAAAGAAAATGGTTATGAAGCGATGCCCCGGGCTGAACAGACGCTCGCGAGCTATCTTTCCCCTGGTTCAGCGTCATCTATTAAGAACCCGACTTGGCCCACGAAGCCTTTAAAGATCACATCTAATTTAGTGGGTAAAGCTTACACAGCAGCAGGTCAGGCTGGAGCTTGCCTTCACTCGATGGCTTTGCTTCAGGCTTATCAGGCTGAGCTGCTGGGGGAGTTAGATAACAGTGAGGGAGTCAGCCGTGACGAAATTCGCGAACTTCGTCGGGCTACGGATTTATCTCTCAGGGCGACTAAAGAAACAGCACGTGCTATTGGTAGATCTATGGCTGCTTTGGTTTCTACAGAAAGACACCTTTAGCTTAATCTTTCAGATATTAACGATAAAGATAGATCTTTTCTTTTAGACGCTCCCATTTCTCATGAAGGTCTGTTTGGTGATGCTGTGAATGAAGTGGTTGAAAGATTTCAAGAAAATAAAAAGCAATCTGAAGCTTTTAAAAGTTTTCTCCCTCGCCGATCTAATCCTGATGCTGCTGGGCGTGCAAGGCAGCCCCAGCCCCAGCCTTCATGCTCCTCATATCGTGTTTTTCAAAAAGAGAGTGTTGCGTCTCGCGCTCCTCCTCAAAAATCACGGGGACCGAGCCAGCACTCACAGCCAAAGCAATCTAAGCAAAAGCCGGATCTGAGGACCGTTCTTCTCGCTAAGAAAGCTTCGGCTCAGAAGAAAAGGTCCTGACGCCAAATGGGTCAGACCTGTGAGGGCAGCCCCAACCGAGACGGTGCGGTGTACACCTCAGTATACGGTGCCCGTCCGGTCTCGGTGCCCTCACGGGGCCGTCCTGCCAACCCCGCCACCCTTGGTGCCTCGGGGTGCAGCGGTCTCCAGCGGGTCTCTGGCGCTGTGTCTCTCAGTAGTGCATCCCGAGCAGGCTCTGGTCATGGAGCAAGAAGTGAAATCTCTTTTAGCGAAAAATGCTATAGAGCAGGCGTATCCTCCCGACATGGCATCGGGTTTTTACAGCCGTTATTTCATTGTTCCAAAAAAGGATGGAGGGCTGCGTCCCATTTTAGATCTTCGTCTGTTGAATCGTACAGTTCAGAAATTAAAATTCAAGATGCTGACACTCAAACAGATCGTGACTCAAATCAGATCCGAGGACTGGTTCGTCACGATAGACCTAAAAGATGCGTACTTCCATATCTCCATCCTCCCTCAGCACAGGAAGTTCCTAAGGTTTTCTTTCGGGGGCAAAGAATACCAGTATCGGGTACTTCCCTTCGGTCTAGCTCTCTCACCCCGCACATTCACGAAATGCGTAGATGCAGCTCTGGCCCCGCTCAGGCTGCAGGGCATACGTATTCTGAATTACTTGGATGACTGGTTGATTTTAGCGGAATCAGAACAGTTGGCAGTTCGGCATCGAGATGTCGTCCTCGCTCATATGCAGAAGTTGGGTTTTAGGCTCAATACCAAGAAGAGTGTGCTATCTCCATTACAGAGGACCACTTTTCTTGGGGTGTTATGGGATTCGGTCACGATGTGAGCCGCTCTTTCGCCCGCTCGTGTAGCCAACATCCTCACAGCCACATCAGAGCTAAAGCTAGGCCAGTCACGCACTGTAAAACAGTTCGAGAGATTGTTGGGTCTCATGGCAGCAGCGTCCAATGTGATCCCCTTTGGCCTGCTGGGCATGAGACCTTTACAGTGGTGGCTCAGGACCAGAGGGTTCTCCCCGAGGGGAAACCCACTTCGTACGATCAAGATCACGCGGCGGTGTCTCCGCGCCTTGGTCATATGGAGAGAACACTGGTTCCTGTCCCAGGGTCCGGTATTGGGTATCGGGTTGCCATCTCGACAGATGCTTCCCTTACCGGCTGGGGAGCGGTAATGGAAGGCCGCTTAGCTCAGGGTCTGTGGGAGAGCCATCATCACTCTTGGCACATCAACTGCCTGGAGATGATGGTGGTCTTCAAAGCTTTGAGGCACTTCCTGCCAGACCTGAGGGACCATCATGTGCTGGTCCGCACAGACAATACATCGGTGGTCTCTTACATCAACCGTCAGGGGGGTCTGCGCTCGCGTCCACTCTGCAAATTAGCGCACCAGATCCTCCTGTGGTCCCTGGGGAAATTACGCTCTCTGAGGGCAATGTATATACCAGGGACTCAGAATATTGGAGCAGACACCCTGTCGAGGCAGGTGCTGAGGTCAGGGGAATGGAGGCTTCACCCCGAGGTGGTGGAGCTCATATGGGAATCTTATGGCCAAGCAGAAGTGGATCTGTTTGCGTCTCAGTACACGACGCACTGTCCACTATGGTTCTCCCTTACTCATCCAGCCCCCCTGGGGTTGGACGCTATGGTACAGACGTGGCCGAGGCTACGTCTGTACGCCTTTCCCCCTGTTGCTCTGCTCCCAGGAGTTCTGGAGAGAGTCCGCCAGGACGGAGTAAGTCTACTTCTCGTAGCTCTACACTGGCCGAGCCGAATCTGGTTTGCGGACCTGATTCATCTCCTCGACGAGATCCCGATCTGGAAAGACCTTCTATCTCAGGCCGGGGGCACTATATTTCACCCCCGGCCAGAGATTTGGAAGCTTTGGGTGTGGACTCTGAGGGAGCGCAACTCATAGAGAGTGGTCTCTCAACTGAAGTTGTGGAGACCATTCTTAGCTCCAGAGCTCCAGCTACGAGGAAACTTTATAGACTCAAATGGAATGTTTTTTCTTCTTGGTGTTACCAACATCAGTGTGACCCCGTCCACTGCTCTGTTGGCTCAGTTCTTGAGTTTTTACAGGACCGCTTCACTTCTGGTCCATGTCCATCCACCTTAAAAGTTTACGTGGCGGCCATTTCGGCTTTCCACGCCCCAGTGGGTGGTGCATCTCTGGGTCGTGACCCTCTTATCTCTCGTTTCCTTCGTGGCACCTTGAGGCTGAGACCTGCAACTCGTACTAGAGTGCCGGCCTGGGACCTGGCTATAGTTTTAGAAGGCCTTTCTAGGGCTCCTTTTGAACCCCTAGATTCTGTCTCTGAGAAGTTTCTTTTTTGTTTAAGACTACCTTTCTCCTTGCTATTTCGTCCCTAAAAAGAGTCGGAGACCTTCAGGCTCTCTCGGTTTCTCCCACCTGCCTTGAATTTGCACCTGGGATGGTCAAAGCATTTCTCTATCCTAAGCAGGGATACGTCCCTAAGGTACCGACCATTGTTCCGAGACCTATTGTTCTGCAGGCTTTCTCTCCTCCCCCGTTTGCATCATCGGACCAGGAAAAGTCTAACCTCTTGTGCCCGGTGCGAGCATTGGACACTTATGTTCATCGGACTTCTTCTTTTCGGAAATCCGATCAGCTGTTTGTTTGTTTCGGGTCACCTAAGATAGGTCTTCCTGCCACTAAACAGACACTTAGTAAGTGGATAGTTGGGGCTATCCTTCTTGCCTATGAGTCTTCTGACCTACCGTGCCCTTTGGGGGTCAGAGCTCATTCTACTAGGAGTATGGCGGCCTCTAGAGCCTTATTATCTGGGGCCTCTCTTCAGGATGTTTGCGATGCGGCAGGCTGGTCCTCGCCACTCACATTCGTCAGGTTTTATAGCCTAGACCTGGATGCTACTCCCGGGTCTCAGGTTTTTAATTCTTGAGCCGTTGGTTTTTTTCTGGCTGACACTCAGGCACTTGTTATATGGCGGTTTGGGTATTCTCGTTCCCAAAGCGTTATCGACGCATCGTCTCTCCCTCGATGGGGAACGTCTCGGTTACGTCTGTAACCTCGGTTCCCCGAGAAGGGAACGAGACGATGCGTCTCCCTGCCATACTTCCTTCGTTCCTGTGATCGACTTGCTTCGGCACTGTCGAAGCTAACACCGGTTGCTCCGGTTGGGGTTTTTATCAATTCCTGGTCGTGACGTCACTCCTGACGCTCACTCTCGCCATTGGACTAGTTGACATGGATGCTTCAGACGCACTCACGCAGAATGCGTTCCCAAAGCTTTATCGACGCATCGTCTCGTTCCCTTCTCGGGGAACCGAGGTTACAGACGTAACCGAGACCTTTCTTAGCGTGAGTTATTCCATAACGGACACAAACAGTTCTGTCCCTGAAGAACTGAAACGTAAACAAAGGAATAATGATCCATATTACAACGTTATTGCTTCGTTGGACCAAATGTGCTCCATGTCGTTCAGTGGACTCTTACCTTTCTAACTAAACCGGGATTTACAGCTGTGGATGTGTTTATAACTCGTTATTACGACAAATCTGGTATGTACTGCGTTTCCATTGTTCATGTTTTGACGTGTACTGCTTACACATCTGTAGCAAATACAGTCTTTATAAGCTTTCCATTGAAAAACAGTGACCTGTCGTTGATGCTTGAGGCTTAGATCTTTATAATGATATATAGTTTGTCAAGATTAAATTTGTCCCATTTCATTTAATCTATTCGTAAACATTGACACAAGCGAGTTGATCTGGTGTTCTGGTGCAAGCTAACAGATTAAGCATCTTATTAAGAAACCACACCTAGATCCTAGTGAACTGGCAAATTATAGGCCCATTTCAAATCTTCCATTTATGTGTAAAAAAAAAAAAAGTTGTGTCTGCTCAATTGTGCTTCTTCCAGAAAAAAAAGAAGAAAAAAAGGATCTGTATGAAGAATTTCAGTCAGGTTTCAGTCCCCACCATCGCACAGAAACTGTACTTGTTAAAATTACAAATGACTTGCTTCTTGCATCATATCAAGGCGACATCGCATTGCTAGTTTTACATGATCTTAGTGGTACGTTCGACATGATAGATCATGATATACTCATAGATTGATTACAAAACTATACAGGTATTCAAGAGCAGGCTCTAAGATGGTTTAGATCCTACCTGTCCGATCTCTACCACTTTGTTTATTTAAATGGGAAGTCAATTCATTTATCACCAGTAAAATATGGAGTGCCACAAGATAATATACATGTTGCCCCTTGGTAATATTATTAGAAAATAGAGGATTAGTTTCCACTGTTGTGCTGATGATATTTAACTATATATCTCAATGAGACCAGATGAAACTTCTAAATTATCTAAGCAAACAGAGTGTGTTAAAAATAGCTGGGAAGTCGTGGCCTAGTGGTTAGAGAGATTGACTCCTAACCCCAGGGTTGTGGGTTTGAATCTCGGGCCGGCAATACCATGATTAAGGTGCCCTTGAGCAAGACACTGAACCCCCAATTGCTCCCTGGGCGCTGCAGCATAAATGGCTGCCCACTGCTCCAGGTGTGTGTTCAATGCTGTGTGTGTGCACGTTGGATGGGTTAAATGCAGAGCACAAATTCAGAGTATGGGTCACCATACTTGGCTGAATGTCACTTATAAAAGATTAGATGTCCAATACTTTTTAAATAAAGACACATATATTACTTATTGAACCATAAAAAGTACAAAGAATCTCGTAGATTACAGTTTGCAACTAGACAGATGTACTGTTACTTCCTCTACAGTCAAAAATCTGGGTGTTATATTAGACAGCAACTTGTCCTTTGAAAACCATATTTCCCATGTTACAAAAATTACATTCTTCCATCTTAGAAACATTGCCAATATATGAAACATGTTACCTGTTTCTGATGCAGAAAAGCTAGTTCATGGATTCATGACCTCTAGACTGGACTATTGTAATGTACTTCTAGGTGGTTTTCCTGCATCTTTAATAAACAAGCTAAAGGTAGTCCAAAATGCAGCGTCTTGAGTTCTTACCAGGTCAATAAAAATATGATTATATTACCCGAATTTTACCCGGTTACCCACGGTTACGAGTCATCCAAAAATATTTTTAATGATATTCGGGTAGCGGTTGGTCGGGTCGTTTGAAATAAAGATGCCAATTAAACCTTTGTAATTTATATAGTACTAGACACAATTTTGAAATACATAGGCCTACACTTTATTGGCTGAATAACTGGCGCGAAGATGAGGCACGAGCTCAGTCTGCAGGTAGAAATGAAGGCGGCAAGAGAAAAGGTGAAGACTGGGGAGCAAAGGTGCTGTTTTTGGTAAAACATGATTTTGACGACTTTATTAAGTTTTGTTTTATAGAAAACTCTTTTAAAAAGGTTTTCGTTTTGTATAAATTGTATCTCAATTTTGATCAATGTTTTATCAATGAATTGCCCATATTTAATAAATAAGAAGCAAATATATGTAAGCAGCAGACAATGTAATGAGGCACAGACATGATCACTTGCATTGCATGCGAACTGGAGGGCACCTAAACTCAGCTTGTGCCTCACAGATTTGAGAAATACAGGCTATGTATTACAGAAAGCTTGAAATGTCTACTTTTAAATGAAAATATTCAAACCAAAATAAATAGGCTCCGATTATGTAATCCATATGAAATGTGCATTTCTCTCTGGCGTTCATAGCAAGTCCACATTATCAACTTCATCTTTGCAGCAACACAGAAACCACAAGTTTATTAGGCTACTAAACAATTACTAAACAATCCTAGCTAATTTAGACACATTCATCATTGAATTTGTGGCAAACTTTATGCGTGCGGTCATAACGCTTTTTATCCTGTAGGCAATAATCTATTTAAGTAATTAAATTAATATAAAGGGGCGATTTGTCCACAAATGGCTTAAATGAATAACTACCAGTCGACTAGAAAAAAAAAATTGTCGAAGGGCAGCCCTATTCCACATATTTTCGAACCAGCAAGCCATTCTGGGTTGAGCGAGCCACCCCACGGAATGAGTTCGTGGAGCAGAATATTCAGAACTGCGCTCTCCGCTCCCCCAAACATCCCCCCTCCCCCCAACCACTACGTCTATGGCCCAATGACCCTACGATGAGCATTTTCTACTTTTAAAAAATGCCGGTCAAGAAGCGGGTCGGGTACTATGTTTTCTTTTTCTTTTCTTGAGTTGCGAGCGAGCGGGTTAGTTGAAAACGTCTGTCGGGTGCGGGTTGTTTATACATTGACCCGCGCATCACTGCAACCCATCGCGCTCCTTAAGGTCACAAAATGCTGGACTTTTGGTAGTACCTAGGATAGCAAAATTCACTAAAGGAGGTAGAGCTTTTTTTGGATGCAATAATTACATGCCAATGTGCATTGGCTCGTCTAGTTTACACTCGAAGTAGATTGGTCTATCGAAGCGATATCCCATTTTGTGTCGGTCACCGACATGGCGTCGAGGGTGACCGACTGAAATGGAACTGTAAAAAGACATGGAAATAGAGGAAGTGGACAACAGGGTGGAAGGAAAAGTAGAATGTAAGATGCATTTAAGATTAAATCAGAGTTACCTTATCTATCCATGAAAAAAAAATAATAATTCATGGAGTCTTCTATAAACCTTACTATGTCAATACACTTATAAAGGGTTGTATTAAAATTGTTGATTGCTTAGATTTTTTGTTCTCTTAACTAAAACATAGAACTTCTGTTATTTAGTGTGAATATCCAAACATGTAGTTTGAAAACATTCAGGTGGACAATCAAGTTTATTTTGAATGAAACAGCACCATTGTTGACATGGTGATCCAGAAGAATGTCACCAGCCGCAAAGGAAGAGACCTGTGGAGATGTTGAGACAGAACCTTATCAAGCATGAATTTATATTTCAGTTTATTTATTTATTTCTAGTTATTTATTTTCGTGGCTGAACTAAAGCAGTTCTGCAAAGAAGAGTGGGCAGAGTGAGCCAAAGCTATACAGCAAAGCTGTACAAAGAGTGATCAGTTATCAGATCAGTTATACAAGTTATCAGAAGCATTGCTTTGTAGATTTTGTTGCTAAAGGAGGCAAAACTAGATATTAATTATCTTTATTTAATAGTTTCTAGTATATAATCTTATAGTTTTATTAGTTTAATGTCAAAAGTAGAGCTTCACAATATCTGGAAAAAATGACATTGTGATATTTTATTTTTCTGCGATATATATTGCTATATGAAATCTAATCAAATTTTTTCTTACAAACAAAAATGGGGTGAGCACACTTACATTCTCATTTTAAATGATTTAAACATCAAAGTATTATTTAAATTAGAGTAAATTATGTGTTTGTAACTTTAGGATATGGTTTGAATTGTTAACATATTAACTAACATGAATTTACCACGAGCAATACTTTTGTTACTATATTTATTAATCTTTGTTTATATTAGTTTATAAAAACACAGCTGTTCATTGTTTGGTAATGTCACTTCACAGTGCATTAACTATGTTAACAAATACTGTACAACTTTTGATTTCAACAATGAAGGCTAAAGCCTAAATGTTGAAATTAACAATGTTGTAGAAGTGCAGTTTAATAGTAGTAAATGTTAAATAATGTAGTTAAATAGTTTAATAAATATAACATTATTGTAAAGTGTTACAGATTTTTTTTGTACACCAATTCAGACGTCTCGTGAGTTCAGTGTCGGTTCAAAGGAATCATTAGTTCACAAATCAAACGTGTACGGCACGCATTGTGTAATAGAGGGATTTCACGACGCGTCATCAATCCGGAAGTCGGCCATTTTGGAGGCACAGAATGTAAACAATGCCACTGAATGTACTCGCAAACTTGACTGATTATTGCTGCTAAAAAAAGGAGGTATTGGAAAAATATCACATGTAGTAAGTCTTGTATCTAGGAGCATACTACAACCTTTGGAAAATGAAAAAAAAAAAAAAATATTGGTAAATTTTACCTGTAATAAATCAGTCTTCTACAAACTACAACATTTGAAACATAAAGAAAAAAAATACAGTAGCCTATATTTTCATGAAAATATTTGTGTACTGTGCAGACAGTAAGGGAGATGTTGGAAGTATTGTCTAAGGCAAGACATTGGCATCATATATTTAGTCAGTTTGCCCACAAGGCATTTACTACAGTCCTTTTGAACATTGATTTGAATGAATTATTGTACTTCGTTTTGTACTGTGAGGTAAATTTGCAGATCGTCCCTAAAGCAGCCTATTAAAATATGAAACTGAAACTAACTTTACTGCGCTGATGAAGGATATGATAACAGAACAAGATGACTCTTAGGACGACAGAATAGGATGACTGTTAAGATGACACAGCAAGACGACAGATCAAAATGAGAATAAGGATGACAGTAATTAAACAACAGAGAAAAAGCAGGCCGGACAACAGATTAAGACCACTGCAACAGACAACATACACGCCAATGTATACTGATTTCCCTGAAGAAGTAGGCAATGACTGTAGACGAAATAAAATGTATAGCACAAAGCAGTCGACTCATTTTTGACACAAATGGAACCTCTTATTTATGTAGATCGACACATTCCCTTCAAAAACAAAGGTAATCCTCTGCGCCTTCAGCGGCTCTGATGTCTTGATCAATTACCAAGCAATGATTAATTTTGTTCAGTCTGTGGTGTAAAAAGGTTGTATTAGCAATTCTGGAAAAAAAAAAACACATAAGCAAAACACGGTAAGGTCAAAGTGTCTGAATAAATTTTGGACCCAAAAATAGATATATTTTTAATCAATATCACTAGTAGTAAATTGTATGATTTTTTATTTTTTTTGGGGTATGTAACAGTTAGCTTTATGTCATGACATTTGCCAAATATGTTAACCCATACTCAGAATTGGTACCACACACACCTCCAGCACCGAGAGCACGCGGCTAACTTCAACACACACAGTAGGCAGCTATATATCCAGCAGTTATATATGTGTACAAACTGTGCCAACACACATGTATGTTCAAACAACATGCAAAAGAGAATTTTGCATCTGATGACCCCTTTAATGTTCCGTCCCACCTGTGGCACTCTTTTTTTGTTGTTGTCTTTTTCTCTATACAATCTTTTAGTAATCATCATAAACCATATATCATTTGAATGCTTAAAAGCCCAAGATTCATCCTGTGACCATTGCTTTACCATGGAAATGGTACTTTAAAATCTAATGGCGGTCACCTCCCCCTTAGTGGGCAGGGTCAAGTGTCATAAAACATAATGCATTACGGTCTTCTAGAACCAAAACTTTTTATAATCTTGGCAACAAACATATCATTGGAAAGGTCTGAGTCTCAGGATTTCATATTTGGTGGTTATTTTGAGATAGAAGTAAAATTCACAGAGAAATCTAGAGAGAAATTAATTAAGCAAAATTCTAAATAGTTTTGATGACTCCCAGTGGCTGTGTGTGGTATGACGCCCTAAATAAAATCTCACAGTAACCACAATTTTTTTTTTATATCAACTTCAAATTTATAATATAACTTATTTAGACACAAGGCTTTAATTTTATACCAATTTTAGAGTAAAACCTGTTATGTAAAATATTTATAATAAATAAAATAAAATAAAATTAATATAGCGCATATTATTTAGAGTACATTTAAACTTATATAACTTTTTGATACTTCAAATTTTTTTTAAAAAGTCCACTTTTGCCAAAATCTGCTTTAAAAAGAGACCAACCTTATGTTTATATTCCAAAGTGTTCATAAATTACAGCAATTTTAGTGTGGATAGTGCACTTTAATGCCTATTTAAAAAATGGGGGGTGACAGTTAAGGGGTTTACTATTCCTTCAAGCCACATCCTCCTTTTGGTAAATTGGATTTCTTTTGGAATGCCTTTTGGGATTTTTTGTTTATTTTTTTTTCTGCATCTAGAACATTCTGAATGACCTTCAGAGATTGAGAGTGTTTTCATCCTTCATTCAAACTCTAATTCACAGCTCTTTGTGACTTCTAGCACAAGTGCTAATTGAACTAGCAGCAGAGTGTCTTTCACCTCCCGCTACACAACTGCTCTTGCGATAAAAGCCAGCAGATATTAGAGAATAGATATGGTTCTCTCTTCCATGCAGAGTTCTGATGAGTATTTGTTGTTGTCCTTTACACAGGAAGCAGTAGTCTCCTGTGAGATTATGGCCTACCTAAATTGGAGCAACAAAATAAAACATGGGCTTAACACACACAGTGCTTTCAGATCCACTATAGGACCTGACAACTGAAATGAAGATCTCTCTTGGCATGAGAAAAACATAAAGACAAATGCATTACTTGCAACCTTGTCTGAACAGAGTCTAGCAAACAGAAAGAGAACCTCTTTCTGATAAACAGAATGAAAAATAATTGAATTAGAATCCAATTTAAGCTGAAAGGAAATGCAACAGAATGATATCAAGCTTGAATTAAATGGAATAGGCCTTGGAAAAAGGTGCCCTTTTTAAAATTCTGGTATAATTTTCTGTGTTAGAGTTTTTGGAGGGAAAAACAGACCGGATGACTAAAAGGTGATTTAGGACACCAGTAAAATGTGACTAGAGAGTATAATTATATCACAGTAATAGTTGTTTTAGCATATATGTGATGACCGTCTATTCTGCTATTTACAGGAAGATCAAATAAGGAAACAGAAAGTTCATAAACGTAACACTATTATTGTTTTACATTAGCAGATTAATTTTTTTATTTTGCTTAGTTTTAGCAATTTTGCTATGTTTTCCCTTAACTTTTATTTATTTTTATTCAATTTGATTTTATTTCAGTTTTTTAAGTACTTTAAGTGAAACTTATTTTGTTTCAGTCTGTTGCCAACACAAAATTTCAAATTTTCATTAAAGTATTTTATTTTATTTCTGCTTTACAATGCTAACCTTTAGCAAGATTGTTACCACTGCAGAACACGAGATACAGGGAGCATGGTTGGATCCAGATCCAACTCCTCCCACCTTACATACAGTATACCTAAACCTACCCGTCTCCACCCCCTGCTCCCTAAACCCATCCATCTCCACCCCTAAACCTACCAATCTACATCCTCATGATGTGGATCCAACCACACCTCCTGGTTCTTGTGTTCTGCAGTGAGGGGCTACTGCCTTTGGTGTATATTCTTAATCTTGGACATTATTGTTAGTCTTCCTTCAAATAAACACTGAATGTTTTCTTTATGTCCTGGCAATCTAGCATTTATTTATTCATACATTATTGCAACAATTTAAATAAAAAATGTGATGCGTTACTTCATGTTGACATCAGGAGCACTAAAGATATATACATAAGTATAATATAAAGTGATACTAAAGTATAATATACACTATATGGACAACATGTTGGGACACCTGACCATTACACCAACACAGAATCTAATGACATTACATTTTAAATACTTTGCCATTGTTGGATATACTGTGTGTATACAGGTGCATCTCAATAAATTAGAATGTTGTGGAAAAGTTAATTTATTTCAGTAATTCAACTCAAATTGTGAAACTTGTGTATTAAATAAATTCAATGCACACAGACTGAAGTAGCTTAAGTCTTTGGTTCTTTTAATTGTGATGATTTTGGCTCACATTTAACAAAAACCCACCAATCTCAACAAATTAGAATATGGCGACATGCCAATCAGCTAATCAACTCAAAAAACATGCAATGTTTTCCTGAGCCTTCAAAATGGTCTCTCAATTTGGTTCACTAGGCTACACAATCATGGGGAAGACCCATGATCTGACAGTTGTCCAGAAGACAATCATTGACACCCTTCAAAAGGAGGGTAAGCCACAAACATTTATTGCCAAAGAAGCTGGCTGTTAACAGAGTGCTGTATCCAAGCACATTAACAGAAAGTTGAGTGGAAGGAAAAAGTGTGGAAGAAAAAGATGCACAACCAACTGAGAGAAGCCTTATGAGGATTGTCAAGCAAAATCGATTCAAGAATCTTCACAAGGAATGGACTGAGGCTTGGATCAAGACATCACCACACACAGACGTGTAAAGGAATTTGTTGAACCTCAGACCACGTCAAAGGTGTCTTACCTGGGCTAAGGAGAAGAAGAACTGGAACTGTTGCCCAGTGGTACAAAGTCCTCATTTCAGATGTAGCATTTGGACCAATAAAACACACAACTATTTTTTATATTTAACAAATAATATATAATGCCCCCTCATCTAACCAAAGAGTCTTTGGACCCGTCCCCCAAAATGCAACTATCAAATGCTCAAAATCACTATCTCAAAAAAGGGAAAACAGGCCTCTGGTTCCATAGCAACCAAAGGCATAATACCTGATAAAACTACAGCTCCCAGGAATATTGCAAAGCAACTCTTAACTCAAGTCTCTCAAAAACAGACACATAATGCACATAAAAAGGGGCTCTTCTCTAATTAATTCATAGAAAAAACTTTCTTTGAATTAATTCAAATATACTTTAGGGCATTGTGTATGCTGTTTTACTGTTCTTGTATATTGTCTTTTGTGTATTGTGTATTTTTTATGCATGCTTATGATGGATCACTAGTTAATATAACCTCATCAATATGATGTTTAATATCTATGAGTTTGTATTTTTATGATCTAAATCAGAGTCTATATTATATGTTGATACCTATGCAACACATTAGTTTTATAAGAATCTTAAAGATTCTTCTCTTGAACCTCCCAGTCTAATTTCATATGCAAGACACCATACTAGTGACAAAGAGTTGTAAAACGTCCCTCCAAAAGGTACCATTTCTCATTGGCTTACTCAGATCCTAAGGGTGTGACATCGTCACCCTATATAGATCACTGATCACCAGATCAGGGTGTTTTTTTTAGATTCAGAAATTCCAGGAGAAAATGCTGAGCTAAGAGCCTTAAAACCCACCCTAAGCTTGCACCAGGCCATTCGGCCTTGACTTTCCATTCATCAAGATCCTCTGATTCGAACTGGTCTTTCTCATCAACTCACTTTAGCAGAGACCTACTGAAGCCCCAAAGTGCACCAGGACTCTTTTTCAAACAGGCAAGTATCAAGTGCAAGTATCAAACTTAGTCTTATTAATTGATACATTAAGTAACATATGCACCTTTTACAAAGGTGTGTTTGAATTAAGAAACTGATGTTTCCTTCAGGCTGCAGATCTGATGAATATCAAATTGTATGATAGCTTCATGTTTTTGTATTTCTCTTCTCTTTACTGCTTAAGCTTTAACCCTTTTTCCTATGCCAACTGTATGTGTGTGAGTGTGTGTGTGTGTGTGTGTGTGTGTGTGTGTTTTACACTAATTTAAGTGTTTAAGTAGTTTATAAAGTCTTTTTTGTATCACACTTGAGGTTGTTCATTGTTTGTTCATAACTGGAGACCCTAATCATGCAGATTTTTGCTACATGCCCTGAGTAGATTTGTACAGTAAGAAAGTTGTTTTCCTTAAACAGGAAAGTAACATTCTTAGAATTGACAGACAGTTAACACTGAGATCTCAAGTAAATACAGCATATCTAAATATTTATAATTAATCATAACTAGTTATGATTGATTATTCATATTTCCCCTTTGAGCTGATTTGTTACACAGATGAGAGCAAGTTTGGTGTTTCATTTGGAAACCAAGGTCCTAGAGTCTGGAAAGGGGGAGACGGTCATAGCCCAAGTTGCTTGAAGTCCAGTGTTAAGCTGCCACAGTCTGTGATGTTTTGGGGTGCATCTGCTTGTGTTTGTCCATTGTGTTTTTTGAAAACCAAAGTCACTGCAACCGTTTACCAAGAAAGTTTGGAGCACTTCATGCTTCCTTCTGCTGACCAGATTTTTGAAGATGCTAATTTCATTTTCCAGCGGGATTTGGCAACACACTGGTGACCATGGAGTTTGTAGCGTATTAGACCCGAACCAGACAATTTAAAGAGTCGATCAGGACTGTAGTTGAAACACGAGTCGAATTCCTCAGAAAGGCAACAGAAGGTTGTTAATCATTCCTAGTGCCACAAGCCAGAAGCAAGATAACCAACCAACCAACTCTTTCACAGAACAGCTTTCAACATTAACACCACTAGAAAAATTAGTGACAATTTCAATTCGGAGAAGAGATTGTCAAATTTGGGGCAAGTAATCAAGATGAAATGCCAGCCATCACATGTAAACCCATGAGAGTAATAAACAAGATCGTTGGATTGACTTCCCCCCACCTAGCAGAACCAGACTAAAATTCCTAATGGGACCTTTTAACCTCTGATCTGCACAAAACATCCTTATGTCAAAGAATGGCACATAAACTGTCTTTTCTAGATATAGATGGACCAAAATGAACTCAAAATGATTATAAATGAATATCAGTCCATCGCTTGACTTCATATTCATTTATATGTAACCCACACATTTGATTATCATGTTTATAATCATTTATTGTGTATGTCTTTTAATAACTATGGGATTGCTTAAGGATTCATATTCATGTTTAGTATGTTTGTGTTTCAATCTGCTTGCTTGAAATGTTTCTGACCATCAGTTATTTGTCAAATGTATCATATTCTTGTTAAAGGAATCATGTCCAAAATTATGCCCTTCAAGAGCGGGAAAATTCGGACCACGTGCTTGATAAGATAATGTATGATTTATGATACCCCGAGCAAAGACAATATCTAATTGTTCAAGACAACATTTGAGGTGTGGCCAAGCCAATTTAAATAATCAAGACATCATCAAATTCGGCTTTTAGCTTTGCTTCTTAGCTTTTGCTATTAGTCATGCCTGCTTTTAGCTTTTAGTTTTTTAGCTTTGCTTCTTATCTTTTGCTATTAGTCATGCCTGCTTTTAGCTTTTAGCTTGTAGCTTGTAGCTTTGCTTTTAGTCATGCTTTTAGTCATCACTGTTAGCGTTCTTTGAGCGCAGTTCCGGCGTGCTTCGGCCTGCACGCCTGCTGCTACTTAGCCACGATGAGAAGAAACACCACCTAGTCCCGTCAAACGTTACTTCTGTTCTCTTACTTTAGTTTATTTTCTTTTCCGTTTGAGAGTTTTGTGTTCTGAGTTAAGTTTTGTAACGCTGTGTCTCTGAGTCTGACCTCGATTGCCCGTTTAACTTCAACCAGCCCATACAACTCCGCGTCTTCAGCCAACCACAGGCTTCCCAAGACATCACTTCAGCGACTAATGAACTTCCAGCCAATCAGCAACCTCGGGGAACCCCCTTTCAACGTCAACAAAGGGAACAACCTTTACACAGGAGACACAAGTAACTCCTCCAGACTCACATTTGTACTGGTGTATCTAATATAATTTTAACCTCATTGAGGAACACAATGAGAGGGTTAATTAAGTGACTGATGGCTGTTCATGTCTATGCAATTTCACGTTTTGCTGTAAACTTGGGATTTTACATTTTCGTTCTCTTAAACTCATTCTTCCCTAACTTTCTATCTTCCTGCAACTTGTATGAACGTGTGAGTGCATGCGCTTATGCATTAGATTTATCTAATAAAGCCTTATCCATATTGAAAAGAGAAGTATCTTGTGTTTTCTGCTTACAAGTTAATGTCTTAAACTGACGATCTTGTTACTGTGCTAATTAATAGTGTTTTCACTATACTTTAGAAATTACTACACAGTGCAGATTTGATGTTAAATGGCTCGTTCAGTGAATCTGAATCAGCCGGCCGTATCAGTGATCAGCCGTGAAACAGTGATTCTTTCCAAATTCCCTTTAAAATCTTAAGTTATTCCCTTTGCGCTAAATTGACCTGTTTCCCTTACATGTTGGTGTGCTTGACTGGCCAGCAAACTCACCAGACCTGAACCCCATAGAGAATCTATGGGGTATTGTCAAGAGGAACATATGAAACAAGTGGCCAGAAAAATGCAGATGAGCTGAAGGCCACTGGCAAAGAAACCTGGGCTTCCATACCACCTCAGCAGTGCCACAAACTGATCACCTCCATGCCACACCGAATTGAGGCAGTAATTGAATCCAGTGGCAGAATGCGTTAAAGCACTCCATTCGACAAATGGCATCGTACTTCGTAATGTGAGGCATGGAAACCCATTTCATGAGCCTCCCACTGCAGCGTTTTTGTGCTGATATTAATGCCAGTGGAATTTTGAAGATTTCAGCTGTGGAATCAGTGAGCTTCTACAACTTTTACGCACTATGCTCCTCAACACTCCGTGACCACGCTCTCTAAGTTTATGTGGTCTTCTGCTTTGTGGCTCAGTTGCTGCTGTTACTACTAAGCACTTCCACTTTCCAATAATACCACTTACAATTGACCATAGAATATCTAGCAATGATTACATTCTGTGAACTGACTTGTTGGCTTTGTATTACAGTACCATGCTTGAATTTTAATTAATGAACTAATTTAAAACCTTGTTTTAGCCCAATTGTTGATTTAGAAATTAGACAGGCCTTTATTGTTGTCAGGATGGATTTAGTTGAATCACTCTGAGGGCTGGATTGCTAAACTTCATTTAAATACTGTATTTATCACTGTCCACTAGTGATCAGATGAATATTAAACCCATGTACAAATGGGGGTATTTGTTGCTTTAAATGGAGAGAAAAAAAAAGTTATATTGGAGATTGGTTTTGCTATATTTTCAAATGTTGTCTTAATGCGGTCCGTTTAGTATCCCTGCACTATGGGATTGTTCTGAAGTTGAAACACAAATGATAAAAAAAGCAATGAGGCTTCACTGTTGGCTGTCACTCTCAAATCGCTTATTTTTTAGAACACAGTCCCCACACTGAGAGAGCCAAAAGAGCAAGAAAGAGATATTGAAAAAGAGGAGGAGAGAGATAGGGATGGAGTAGAGTAAGAAACAGAGGTGCAGCAGAGTCATAGCAACATGGTCCAAAAAATAAAATAAATAAATACTGGCTTTACCCACCTGAATGTATCCGTCAATTGTGTGACTTGTGTTTTTTTCTCAATTAGGTGGGTTTGGTAAAACCCATTTGTTATTTGGTATGGGTTGTGATTATGCCAGTAGATTTTCATCTAGCCTATTCCAGGTTTAAAAGGGAGTGATTCATCTTAAAGAAAGAAAACTAATTTCGCTATATAAGACGTTGCTCACAGAGTGCGGGAGTATTGAACTGAGTTATTTTTTCCACTTTATAGGCCTTGAATGGTTAAATACACAAAATGCCCGTCTTTGCAAGTATCCTTATGAACACAGTAATTTAGGTCTTAAGTGAAAGCAAACAGCAAAGAAAGAAAACATAAACATCTGGTCAGCTCTTAAAGTGACAGCAGCCTAATTTTCCTGCTGTCATTTGTTTATTAAAAAATGAATATATATATATATATATATATATATATATATATATATATATATATATATATATATATATACAGTTACATATATGACAGTTAGCTCTGTGGTCTGTGGATGATGAGCAGTGTTCTGGGTGCTTGGCTCATACAGATGGCAGTTAGACAGGGTGTTGGTTTCAGTTCTTATGCTTAGACATAAGATGTCTGGTTCCTTGCGAGTTTTCATGTAAAGAAGCTCTTTCAGCACCCTCAGGATCTCTGCTGTCTCAGACGTGGCTGCCCTGTGTTTTTCTGATGTGGGCTCAGGATTGAGCTTACCAGTGTCATGTCGAGAGTGGTTCCACTGCCGGCTGTCGGGGCTTTGTGTCCTGGACGGTGGGGATCGGCTCTTTTTGGGTCGCCGGTCCCAGAATCTTTCAGAGCGCTCGTTCTGGTGCTTTGGACGAGCACCACCACGATTGTGTTGCCCTCTGCTGGCTTGGAACGGTATTGACTCTCTGTAAAAAGGTCTGTGACTGTGGTGTTGTGGGGCACCCTCTAGGGTTAACTCCAAGCAGTGCTCAGAGACAGAGATTTTGGGTTTTTTCAGTCTTTCGTAAATAGTCTTTTGCTTGGTGCAAGCTTTGTGGGCTAAGTTCCGTAACTCTTGTGTAGTCATGTTACGCGGACACGCCGGGACTCTGAGATGAAAACTCCAACTGGCATGTAGGTTTCCACATTTTTTTTACGCAGTCTTTCACAGATTGGAGAGCCTCTGCCCATCTTTACTTCTGAGAGACTCTGCTTTTCTAAGACAAAGCTTTTATAGCTAATCATGTTACAGACCTGATATCAATTAACTTAATTAATCACTAGATGTTCTCCCAGCTGAATCTTTTCAAAACTGCTTGCTTTTTTAGCCATTTGTTGCCCCCGTGCCAACTTTTTTGAGACCTGTAGCAGGCATTAAATT
This sequence comes from Carassius carassius, assembly GCF_963082965.1. NCBI lineage: Eukaryota > Metazoa > Chordata > Actinopteri > Cypriniformes > Cyprinidae > Carassius > Carassius carassius. Next base: position 22,225,913 of record NC_081761.1, read on the forward strand.
TTAAATGAGCTAATTAAGTGGATAAAAGTGTAAAATTTCTCAGTTTAAACATTTGCTACGTTATCTATGTTCTATTGTGAATAAAATATTGGCTCATGTGATTTGAAATTCCTTTAGTTTTCATTTTATTCAAATTTAAAAAACGTCCCAACTTTTCCGGAATTCGGGTTGTATTTGAAAGGTTCAACAAAGCAATGTTTCAGAATTCGTCTTCCTCGTGTGGAGAGGCGAATAGGTGAATAAACTTAGTAATGAAAAGAAATGAAAACAACGGAGATGAAAGCTCCCGGAGGAGCCATGAGAGTAAGAGTTGTTCTCTCAGCCGCCGTGCTGAGAGGGACCAGACAGTGCAGGCTGCACGGAGAAGAGCGTAAGAGTCAGAGTAAGAGCCAAGAGTCAAGAGAGGGAGGAACTTCCTGGGTCAGGCCTTATAGCTCGACTGGTTCACGCCTCTGTTCGCGTGAACAACCAGTGAACGTCCGCGATCTGAAGCGGGAAAAAGTTCCTTTGTCTCTGGGGAAACACCCACTCTAATAAGTTCTGGCTTATCAGATTTCAGCAGTGATATTCTAGCAAGTTCGTAATTCCAGATTAATACATTTTACACACCTTTCATATAGGTGGATAGTTGGGTAACAACATGACGATTCCAAAGATATCAAAAATTACATATATAACTGATAGAAACACGACGTTACATTCATATGCAGAATTACGCACATTTAAAGATTAACACACGATAAAATTGTAGATACTCCAATTTTTGATTATGGAAAACATCTAATGCACCAAAAAGCAATACTTAATACATTAAGACATTACGACCTGCTAAGGGGGTAGGGTTACAACTCATGATTCTATTTGAGAACATTAAAAGTAGGAGAAGCATTTCCAATTTATAAATTAGCAACTTGTAATCCTCACATAACAAGGATTAAACATTTTATGCAAAGCAAACCTATTCAAGATACATATTATTAAGGACTTACATAAAGAGCATAAAGAAAAGTTTGTTTGTGTGTGTGTGTGCTTATGTGTGTGTGTGTCTTGTGGAATCTGTTTCGTTTCTCCTTTGAGGCTGCTCACGTGACTTTGGAATGTCTCGTCCAGTGTCGTAAATAATTTAAATCCAGCCAGGCTGGCGCCAGGCCAGGCATTTAGCTTAGAAAAAGTTGGGTTTATATGCCTGAATTCAAAATCTACAAGTTTTGGGTTTGCATTGTTTTAGATTCAACGAACCATGATTCACAGGAGGGGTGGGATGTTGATCAGTATTGGCCTGGGATTGGAGTCATCACGCATCTCAACCAATGAGAGCATTTGGGGTGGGCCTAAGACTGCAGCAATGCTCACATGAGTGCTCCCAATACAATTATTTAGGATTAGTATCAACATGCACAAGCCACTGCTTACTAGGGGTGGGAGAAAAAAAATCGATTCACCTAACTATCGCAATGAAACGATTTAAAAATCAATTGGTTTGTCTCAGAATCAATCTATATCTAAGAGGTGGTGGGGAGAAATTACCGCATTTATTCCAACAGAGGGTGAAATGTATAGGTGTGTTCGTGTGAAACAACTGATAAAAAAGTGTGAAACAACTGATAATATGTCATATTCTAGGTTCTTCAAAGTAGCCACCTTTTGCTTTGATTACTGCTTTGCACACTCTTGGCATTCTCTTGATGAGCTTCAAGAGGTAGTCACCTGAAATGGTCTTCCAACAGTCTTGAAGGAGTTCCCTGAGAGATGCTTAGCACTTGTTGGCCCTTTTGCCTTCACTCTGCGGTCCAGCTCACCCCTAAACCATCTCGATTGGGTTCAGGTCCAGTGACTGTGGAGGCCAGGTCATCTGGCGCAACACCCCATCACTCTCCTTCTTGGTCAAATAGCCCTTGATTCCTTCAGTGTGACTCTACAATTTTCATAGTCATGAAAATAAAACTCTTTCAATGAGAAGGTGTGTCCAAACTTTTGGTCTGTACTGTATATATTTAACATTTTTAATTGCAATTAATCGTATGATTTTTCTGTGATTAATCATGATTAATCCCATTGTTATGCACATAATTCAACAATGAATTCAAAAGTGTATTGTGCACTTTTGTCATTTAAAAAGTACCACCATATGAAGTGAAATAACAATTGGTTTGCATGCAAACACTATAAACAAATCTTTTTTTTGTTTGTTTGTTTTTTTGTTTTTATACAGCAGCAAGACTTTTCCACTTTTTTATGGAATCGTTATCATACACGATAAAAGCTCCATGTGGTTTCTCAGTCTGGCCGATTTGAGCACCCATAAAAAACTCAAAACACAGGCCTTTGAGTTTCTTCTACTGATTTCTATGAAGAAAAATCACTATATATATTCCAATATTACAATTCCATTTTAAGGACCTGACGTGAGATTTAAAATAAATTAAAAGAGGCTTCGAGGCAGAGGAATTTGCCTTGATCATTTTTGTAATCGAGTTACTCGAGTTACTCGAGGAATCGTTTCAGCCCTAACACACACACACACACACACACACACACACACACACACACACACACACACATATTGTTACTGTGAATTAAAATGACACATATTGTTATAAAAGATTTTGGTCATATTGCCTACACCAAGACCTATTTCTACACTCACCTAAAGGATTATTAGGAACACCTGTTCAATTTCTCATTTATGTAGTTATCTAATCAACCAATCACATGGCAGTTGCTTCAATGCATTTATGGGTGTGGTCCTGGTCAAAACAATCTCCTGAACTCCAAACTGAATGTCAGAATGGGAAAGAAAGATGATTTAAGCAATTTTGAGCATGGTTGGTTGTTGGTGCCAGACGGTCTAAGTATTTCACAATCTGCTCAGTTACTGGGATTTTCACGGACAACCATTTCTGCCGTTTACAAAGAATGGTGTGAAAAGGGAAAAACATCCAGTATGCGGCCGTCCTTTGGCCGAAAATGCCTTGATAATGCTAGAGGTCAGAGGAGAATGGGCCGACTGATTCAAGCTGATAGAAGAGCAACTTTGACTGAAATAACCACTCGTTACAGGTATGCAGCAAAGCATTTGTGAAGCCACAACACGCACAACCTTGAGGAGGATGGGCTACAACAGCAGAAGACCCCAACGGGTACCACTAATTTGCACTACAAATAGGAAAAAGAGGCTACAATTTGCACGAGCTCACCAAAATTGGACAGTTGAAGACTGGAAAAATGTTGCCTGGTCTGATGAGTCTCGATTTCTGTTGAGACATTCAGATGGTAGTGTTATGAATTTAGTGTTGATAACTGGGTTATCGTGCAGTTGTTTTCTTGCTGTAGATGGCGCTGTATAGCCATGTGTCCTTGAACATTGAACAGTAAAAGAAGTCAGTTCTAAGCGTACTCGATTTCAGTGTGTTATTGTTATTGAGAGCTCTCCAGGATATAATGATATTCCAAAAAATATAACAGGTAGAGTCATTATTTGGCGTAAACAGAATGAGAACATGGATCCATCATGCCTTGTTACCACTGTGCAGGCTGGTGGTGGTGGTGTAATGGTGTGGGGGATGTTTTCTTTAGGCCCCTTAGTGCCAATTGGGCATCCTTTAAATGTCACGGCCTACCTGAGCATTGTTTCTGACCATGTCCATCCCTTTATGACCACCATGTACCTATCCTCTGATGGCTACTTCAAGCAGGATAATGCACCATGTCACAAAGCTCGAATCATTTAAAATTGGTTTCTTGAACATGACAATGAGTTCACTGTAATAAAATGGCCCCCACAGTCATCAGATCTCAACGCAATAGAACATCTTTGGGATGTGGTGGAACGGGAGCTTCGTGCCCTGGATGTGCAAATCCCACAAATCTCCATCAACTGCAAGATGCTATCCTATCAATACGGGCCAACATTTCTAAAGAATGCTTTCAGCACCTTGTTGAATCAATGCCAGGTAGAATTAAGGCAGTTCTGAAGGTGAAAGGGGGGTCAAACACAGTATTAGTATGGTGTTCCTAATTATCCTTTAGGTGAGTGTATATATACACACACCTAAACATAACATATATATTTAGCAGACAAGAATATCCAAAGCAACTTGCATATGAGGATAATGGTTATTTTTTTATAATAATTAAAAAGAAAACAAACAGATAGAATAGAAAAAGAATAGAAAGTGCTGCTGGAGTTAGAGGGTCAAGTGTAGATGGAAGAGAGATGTCTTTTTCCTGAAGATGGTTAAAGACCCAGCTGCTTGGATCAAATTGGGAAGGTCATTCCAACAGCAGGGAACATTTAAGGTAGAAGCCTGTGAAAGTGATTTTGTGCCACATACTGACATGGTGAACATTTAATCAAGCATAAATGCTTAACAGCTTTGTCTTTAAATGCATTCAAATATGTTTTTTTTCTTTCTTTCTTTTTTAACTCAATCATCTTTCTTGCCTCAAGTTTATTGAGTTGGGAGGTTTTAACATTCAGTGTTTGTACGGGGAATAATTTAGGAAGAGATCTGGGCAGGATCTTGTAATTTCTCTTCCATTATGTAAGAAATTCAGAAACTTGGGACATGTGGCTCTTGAGATAGAATTCAGCCTACAACAGCTGAAAAGAAAAGTACATTTCTTTATTTTCTCTCTCTGACAAGGGCCTTAAATTCCCCGCAGTGCAATTTTGAATTCAGGCCATCAAGCACTTCAGCAAAGCTTAAAATTTAAAATATTCCTTTTCATGATAGACTCTTTACAGGTTCTGTAGCTCTCACAGTTGGCAAGCTATATATTTATGAACATGCTCTTCACACTTAAATGTATACAGTAATTGTTGTTGTCTGAAACACATTACAGCTACTCCCATAGACACTTTACTGTCAGTAACATCTCTATGGTGTGGCAAACAATTGTTTTGAAATAGCACACATAAAATGTTCCAACTATCTGACAGATATCACTGAAATAAGAGCTGTGAGCAATCACACTTCTTTCTGTGACAGCTCTATACACACAAACATACACTCACACACACACACACACACACACACACACACACACACACACACACACACACACACACACATATAACTGTGTCTGACTGCAGCCTGAGCATGTAAGCCAATTAGTTTATTATATTCTATATCTGTAGCAAATTAGCTCAAAAGGTAAATGTATATAAATGATTACAATTAATTATGATTAATTGCAATTATTTATATCAGCTGCCAGTAGTAACTGTACTACTGAATCAATATTACCATCAGCTAAAATGTTTGTCCAGTGAACATTCAGTGTAATTGAATGAAACCTTTAGAGAGACTAGAGAATATATTTATGGAAAATGAGTCTGTTAACCACCTGAGTGAAACCATCAGCAGCATTTTACAAAGTGGTCGACAGCTTATACTAAAACTCTGTTTTGTTTAGTTAAATGTATGATAATTGCATTTCCTTGGCCATAGAACGAGTGTCTGGATGCAGTTTTGGATAAAGTTCGATGGTGCTGGAGTTGTGATTCAGTTCTTCTGGTAGTGATCGGCAGAGCATGTCCTGACCCTGGGACTTAGCAACCAGAAAACGAGAAGGTGATGAGAGAAGAGCTAAAAGGCTAAAGAGCCTATGAGAACTGCCCTGATTTTGTGATCAGTTATCTTTAAAGTGTCAGAGTGTCACACACTCAGGATTTGATTGAGCCAATGAGGAATGATAACTTTGGAGGAAATGGTATTTTGCATATGCAACTGGATTGGGTGTTGATGCAAAACACTAATAGATTTAATAGGTATCAACACATATACTCTCATGTAGATCAAAATACAAATTCATAGATACCAAAAATGCCATAGGTGAGGTTATATTATATAAGAATTCTATCATAACCATGCATAAAACAGTATACAATAAAAAAGACAATACAAGAATATTAATAACATACACAATGACCTGGGGATACAATGTTAGGAAGGTCATTTGAAGGTTTGTCTATGAATTAATGAAATAAGTCATTTCCAATAGCAGTATGTGTCTGTCTAAAAGGGAAAGAGATTCTCTCTACTTACTTTCAAGTCGTAAAGTTTATCTGGTCTGGCTGAGGTGTCTTGGCTACCATGGTACCCAGGGGCCTGGGGCTCATTCATGGACATTCCGGCATCCAGTCTCAATAGCCACTTTTCCACTGTCGATCCAGTGCTTTAAACGGGCCAGGCGGGGCTAATAGCCTTGGACCTGTAGCACCGAGGCCAAAATAGAGCTGTGTTTCCACCATCGGGCCAGAAGCTCCGCTGCACTTCACTAAAACCCACCCTTTACACACCTCTCAGGAACAACATCACAAAAAACGAATGAGAAATAAGTCACTGGAACTAGCGCAATCACAAAACGAACACAATAAAAGCGTTCATTTGTTTGCATGCTTTGTTAAATATTTAAAAATGCAAAAATGCATCCAAATGCATGACTGTTTTACTAGAATAAGTGATACAGTGATCATAATGAATTAATTTATCAGAATTGAAAATATACGATTTTGCGAGCCCTGCACCTCAGATCTATCCAGTTTGTGAACCACTGGTTTCCACACTGGTTTCGTTAAACAAAATAAATGATTATTTTAGAAGATTAATTTAAAAGATTCATCTGTTCACGAATCGGATCATGAACTTGTATTATCGAGTCAAAGATGATCTATTCTTGAACATCTCGAATAAATCAAGACTTCAAGTTCATCTGTGAAGCACATAAAGCTATCGTTTGAGCTTATAAACTTCTATTTCTTGCATGATTCATATTGATCTCTTAACTGAATGCAAAGTGTGCGTTCTAGGAGAATGATTGTGTCTTGATGAGCATGTATTGCTCACTAGGAGTTGCTAAATGAACAGCTGCTGCATGCAGGTTTTTTTTTTTTTTTTTTTTTTTTAATGGAGGATCAGTTGCCCTATTGCTTAAAATCCCCAAACTGTATACTTAAATATTAAATTAATAAATGACATCAAAATAGGGGCGTTTGCATTATGATGTGGTGGCCTGCTGTGGGCCAGAAAGTCCAGGGCCACTTTTTGGTCCCAGTCCGCCCCTGGGCTTAAGTTTATATTTTTGGACAATAATGTTGATCTAGGATCAACAAAAGATTTTGATCCAGGAACATGTCTTGCTTGGCAAAATCATGGCGACCACTATAGCTGTTAGCTTTATGAAATGATCCGTGGCGGTGATGCTCTCCAGACGTGGAGAAACTCTGCCTTTTTTGATAACCACTCCTCTAGCCTCAGAGGAAGCACTGATGAGGCACAATCAAGCACCGGAAGTGACAGTGGAAATGCGACTGGCCCTGGCACGCACTAGCATGCCAGCTTTTGGCCCGACAGTGGAAACGTGGCTATTGTTGGGTGAGGGGGTCTGACTGATTATTTGTTAAATCAATGAATAACTGCCTCTGATTGGTCCAAATGCTTATCGGTCATATGAACTTTTGGCTTGATCAATGATTTGGGTTTGGGATAGGGCTACCTTTTTTGTTTTAGACAGTTAGTTAAACCAAAAATTTAAATTCTCTTATGATTTCACTCACCCTTATGTCGATAATTTTTACTTCACACTTATGACCATCCAGTCTATCAATTCTATCATATAATTTTTCATAAGTAGTGAAAATACTGCTTTAAAAATGTTAGCTGTTGACTTGAGACTTGACATGGATTCCAGTTGAAGGTTTGGTGAACACTGGGTCTTGTCTCTGAATACTGCAACAGTATTTAGATTAAAAGGGTCTCTTGTGCAATCTAAGTCACTCTTTTCTCACGTGAGAATGTATAGTCATTTGTTCCTGTATTTCATACCAGCACTACAGACATGATGGCAACAACTGTATTTCAGACACGAACCACTTTGGCAAGTTACTTGAGTTTATTGAACACAATTTATCTTTGGCCCAAAATAAACGAACATACAAGAGCTTTAAACATTAACCCCCGGAACCATCAGCTTAGAAATACATGACAGTTAAGACTCTTGATAATGTCTTTAAAGCAAACAGTGATAATCATGTAGATGTGGCAGTGGGATGTCTATCTTGTAGCTTGCTTATGAAGATGAGTGTCTCTCAGCAGTGAGGTCCATGCCCGCCAAGATTTGAAAGCCTTAGTGATCTGAAACAAAGAAGACAACAACCAGAAGGTGCATGGTAATATGCTCATGCTTATAATGGGGAGGGAGGGAGGGTTGCGAGCGGTATGAGAGTAGCATGAAGACCCCTCAAAATTGTAATTGTTCCATTCCTGCAAAAGAGAAAGATAATGTTATTGAGAAACAAAGAAGACGACAACCAGAAGGTGCATGGTAATATGCTCATGCTTATAATGGGGAGGGAGGGAGGGTTGTGAGCGGTATGAGAGTAGCGCGAAGACCCCTCGAAATTGTCCTTGTTGCATTCCTGCAAAAGAGAAAGATAATGTTATTGAGATGTCCTTAATGCAGCCTATAGCTAGGAGAGGGGTATTCTCCCCTCTAAACGTGAGGGAGAGAATAGCAGTCCCCTCTTAATTTAAGTAGCTGGTGTGTTCACCCCCAGCTGAAGGATGAACAGAAGTCCCCTGCTGCTATGCAGCGCAAGGGTGTTTTCTCCAGCTGGAGAAAACATCAGTCCCTTTCTTTGAGGGGTGTTCGTGCCTTGCTTGAGGGATAGAGCAGCAGTCCCCTACAGTTATAGCAGCAAAGGGTGATTTCCCTGGCGGCACAAAACAGCAGTCCCTTTTTTTCTTCAATGCAGCAAGGGTGTTCTCTCCAGCTGGAGAAAACAGCAGTAATTTTTCCTTTTGAGGGGTGTTCATCCCTCGCTTGAGGGATAGAACAGCGGTCCCCTGTAGTTATAGCAGCAAGGGTGTACTCTCCAGCTGGAGAAAACAGCAATCCCTTTTTCTTTTTGGGGGTGTTCGTCACTCGCTTGAGGAATAGAATAGCAGTCCCCTGTAGTTAGCAGCAAGGGTTAAATTATTATTTTTCTCTCTCCTCTTTCATCTTCTCCTTCTCCATCTTCTCCATTTCTTTCTCCCTCTCCTTCTTCATATCCTTCTTCTTATTCTCTATCGCCTTCTTCTCATCCTCCTCATTCTTCTCATCTTCCCCCTCATTCTTCTCATCCTCCATCTCATTCTCCATTTCCTTTCCATCCTCCTCCTCATTCTTATCATCCTCCATCTCCTTCTCCATTTCCTTCTTCTCATCCTCCTCCTCATTCTTATCATCATCCATCTCTTTCTCCATTTCCTTCTCATCCTCCTCCTCATTCTTCTCATCTTCCATCTCCTTCTCCATTTCCTTCTCCTCCTCCTCCTCCTCATTCTTATCATCCTCCTCCTCATTCTTCCCATTCTCCATCTCCTTCTACATTCCTTCTCATCCTCCTCCTCATTCTCCTAATTTTCCTCCTTCTCCTTGCAGTCGGTGTCGTATTATTTTATTTATTTATTTTTAAAATGTACGTTTGTACGAATTTCAGGACATTTTCATGAGCACAGACACTTTTATACTGCTTAATACGGCGCCATATATTTCAAGAATAAAGTTCAACATGATCATATGCTGTTTAAATGCTAATACTGTGGGTTATATACGCTTTGTAGTATGAAAAACGTGACTCAAAACAATAGTGCGACTACATTAAAAGGCTTTTACCATTCTAAAAACAAGGAATTGTGGCCATTATTGGAACTGAAAATGTTAAATAAACCCCAAAACACATAATTGTTGTCATGTGGTGAATCTGGCCAATCGTGAACAGCTGTGTCGTCATCAACACATTAATGTTTTGTGGGGGAATGACACGTCATATTCATACATCCTTCAATAGGTGATTTTAGTAGCATAAACAAGATGGTTAATCCATCAGGAATTAGCGTACAGACCGTGCAACAAACATTCCTGATTAATGACTGATGATTCCACTGCATCTCGCAGATTATGGCATAAATGAATTCTTGTTTACATTGTTTCCGCTGTTTATGATTACGATGTTTGTGAGAGTCCAGTCCAGTGAACACATGATCTGAACACAACTGTAGCTTTTAATTGCGTGTGTGACTAATTATAATGCCAATAATACCTACCCTGATGCTGGTGAACCCTGCATAAGGTTGTATGCATTGCGGTCTTAGGATGTAGTTTAACTGAGCAGGGAAATTTTGCCTTATATGCTCAAAGCTCATGCTCTCCCATGGAAAACAAACCAAGCATACTTTTTCTCTTTTATCGGAGGGCTCGCATTAATAGTGCACTCTAGAGACACAGGCGCAGATATAATATTAATATTAAACAAATATTAACCCAATGCATGCATTTCCAGGCACTTATCTAAATCCAAGCATTTTTTTAATTAACCTTGAAAACACTGCATTAAATTTACAGCATTTTCGACGATTTCAAGCACCCGTATGACCCTGTACAACGGCGAATGTGACGAGTATAAGCCTTAACCGTCTGATCAGGTGCATGCAACAGTTTGAGCAACAGCACATAACTGATTTAACCCAGTGTGTTGGAGTAGTCGGAAGAATTTAATGAAAGCCTCCCCAATAGATGAGCCTGAAGCAGCAGCCCATTAATATCGACAGCCTTGACCACAGATTAACGAGGCTCGTGGATATATTTAACTGGTAGTGTTACCGGTGTGGTAATATGATAGCATGCCTCGCAACATAACTGAACAATTAGATTTGTACAATAAGCAATGTCTGAAGCATGTTCACCAAAATAGCACTAGGCAATAAAATGAAAGAACTTTTCATAGCTTTGTGAAGACGTCCAGAAATGAATTAACCTGTTAGCCAGCACCCCGACGCCCTCGTCCTGAATGCCCCTCAACTTGCACGTGTCAGTGTTTATGAATAGATTAAATGAAACGGGACAAATTTAATCTTGACAATCTAATTATCATTATAAAGATATAAGCCTCAAGCATCGACTACAGATCGCTGTTTTTCAATGGAAAGCTTATAAAGACTGTATTTGCTACATTTGTGTAAGCAGTACACATAAAACCATGAGCAATGGAAATGCTGAACATACCAGATCCGTCGTAATAATGAGTCATAAACACATCCATAGCTGTAAATCCCAGTTTAGTTAGAAAGGTAAGGGTCCACTGAACGACATCTCATGAAGCACGTTTAGTCCAATGAAGCAATTACGTTGTAATATGGATCATAATTCCTTTATTTACGTTTCAGTTCTTCAGCGACAGAACTGTTTGTGTCCGTTATGGAATAACTCACTGTCAGAAACTGCGTCTTTGTAGTAAAAAATGGCATTGTTTTGCAGTGTACGGTGTCACAAACAGAATGAGACGATCCACCAGAAAAAAGAATGAATGAAAGATAGGCGAAAGATAGTATATTTGAATTTTGGCGCTCCCTCGTGATGCGCTCTGACGCACCTGTCAGCTGATGGAGGCGGAACTTATAGCGATCGCCTTTTTCTTTGTTTCTTTTATTTTTCAACAGTTTTTATATATGTAAGAGTGTGTTTTATGTTGAATGTGAACGTATCTGCATGATAACCATCTGTTTGAGTGCATATCAGCCCAAATTAGCTCACTATTACTGTATGATCACGGCTATCAAAGTGAACGCATCTATATGAATAGAGAGAGTGGATTATTTAGTTTATGGCACATTTGTGTTATTACCATCTGTATAAGTGGCCATAAGCACATCAGCACTTATTTGCATCGTACTTCATTGTAAATGCTGCATTTCTAGCAATCTCAGGATTTTCTGTAATTGGCAAACAAAGTTAAATATTTTTTTTATATTCCTTATTATTTTTATTTTTATTACTCAAATTATTCTCATTGTATTTTTCTAGTGCTCAAATAAATCACTTATATGGTGTCTAAGTTTCCGTCAAGTGTTTTATAATTGAAAAAAACTATGCAGTGGTATGTTTACTGACTAAATAGTTTGTAGAAGCCTTCAATACTATTCGGAAATATATTTTTCTATATTTGGGGGGTGGGGGGTCTAGACAAAGTCTCATAAAAATATTTGCAGGAGTCTCATTTTTCATGATATCTTATTCAGATTTGAAATAGAAACTCATGAGACATTTTGACACTTTCAACCCATTACTTTTCTAGATTGCTCCAGGACTCATTTCATATATTTTTATATCAAATAAAAAAATATATTTAAGTGTATTTAAAAATTCAATGCACTTCAGTGTCTATAACTTTTAATATTTTTGAGCATTATCAAATCTGGTTGATAAAAAGTAAAGCCCAAAGGGTCTTCTTTCCAAATACACCAAAATTATGTTTGTAACACACTGGAAGTAGGAAACTGTTACAATTATAAGTTAGGTAGATCACTTTCAGCTGTGAGTCCCATAATGGGGGGTGCAGGTTAAAGGTGAAATTGCCAGTTGTTCGTGGATGCTTTGGTTCTTGTTGAAAATCTAGCTTCTTCCAGCGGGTAGCAGATCTCATGCAAAGTTGTGAGTCGGTCGTATTAGTACAACTTTGTAGATGAATCGGATTGATACCAAATTTTGCAGTATCGCCAACCACTAGCAGCTGTTACTACACAGAGTCGTTGTTAACTGAGGAGATGCGCAAATAAACGCTGAAAATGAACGTGGATTTGCGCAGCTTTCTCAGTTAACAATGGGTCTGTGTAGTAACAGCTGCTATATGTGAAATCACGCACCTGATGGAATTTACCGATGATTAGAGAACCGGCTTTACTGACGAGATGCGCATAACGATCGGCCGATCGTGATCGGAGCACCCCTAACTACAACATGACATAGAAATTGTTTGAAACTGTTTTGATTTTTTTTTATTGTTCATTTATATTTTACATTAGGGCTTCATTTTTAACTAGTTAATTCATTAGTTTACAGAAACTGCCAATGAAAAATTCTTCTGAACATTCATTCATCTTAGGTATTCCAATATTTAATAACACATTGATAAAATCTAAAGTTGCAACTGTATTATTTAATGAGCTAACATGAACTAAAACTTTATTTTTTTAACAAAGATTAATACATTCTGTAGCAAATGTAGCTATTGCTCATTGTGAATGTTAAAGGTGAACTAAAGATATCTTATTGTAAAGTGATACCTATGGGTCTTTATAGTTCTTTTGCACTTTAATCGGTGCAAAACTTTTAACTTTTTATATTTGTCTGTATTGCTTTATTGTATTTAAATGTTCAGTTATTTTTGTTATAAGAAAAACAGTTTTTTAACCTGTTATACTCAATTATGAACACTTTTTAAAACTAAATTTTAATACCGTGATAATACCGTTTACCGTGATAAAAGCATGAGCAATTAATGTGTAACAATGTGTAACAATGTGTAAAAATAAATATGATGCAACGTTAGTAGATTTGATGGTGCATTCAATACTTTTATTTCATTTTCATTTTAGTTGCGACAGACATATTGAATTTAGTTAAATTGTGCAGGGGCATTTTTTGTCCAAAGCCTCTGTTAATTTCCAAGCTGTATGTGGCCAGCAGTCTCACAGATGCTCTGCCTATGGTCTTTACATTTTGACACAGAGTTGTTCACAAGCTGCATGCACAATAAAGAGGTGCTTCGTCTTTGACAAACGATAAAATTTGCATATGGATTGTGCATAAATATCCTTCACATCCAGGGCTCTATTTTCTTTCTGCTCTCAGGCAAACAATCCAGTGCATGAGTGAACTGTCCGAATGACTCAAATTGAATTTTGAATTGTGAAAAATTTATGTCAAGTCCACTGACACATAAGGATTCATCAGTAATTTTAACTGTCTTGGAGACACCCCTGGATATTTTGTTTAAATTTTAATAAAGCTTTGGCTGAGCTTGTTAGGGCCCGAGCACCGAGGTGCGAGGATCCTCTTGTATCTGCTTTGTTTATTATTATTAGGGCTCAAGCACGAAGGGGCGAAGAGCCCTATTGTTCCCCTAAGGATTATTATTATTATTATTAGGGCCCGAGCACCGAGGTGCGAGGACCCTCTTGTATCTGCTTTGTTTATTATTATTATTATTATTATTATTATTATTATTATTATTATTATTATTATTATTATTATTATTATTATTATTATGGCCCGAGCACCGATGGTGTGAGGACCCTCTTGGAATTGCTCCGTTTATTATTATTATTATTATTATTATTATTATTATTAGGGCCCAAGCACCGAGGTGCGAGGACCCTCTTGTATCTGCTTTGTTTATTATTATTATTAGGGCCCGAGCACCGATGGTGTGAGGACCCTCTTGGAATTGCTCCGTTTATTATTATTATTATTATTATTAGGGCCCGAGCACCGATGGTGCGAGGACCCTCTTGGAATTGCTCCGTTTATTATTATTATTATTATTATTATTATTATTATTATTATTATTATTCTCCAGAATGAATCGCATTTTTGAGGGCCTAAACATACTCAAAAAGTCATGAAACTTTGCACACACCTCAGAACCGGCGAAAATGTACATCTGATATGGGTTTCAGAAGTGGGTGTGGCAAAATGGCTCGACAGCGCCACCTATACATGTTCAACGGTGTGTGCCTCGAGCTATGTTTCACGTACATGTATGAAAATCGGTACACACATGTAACTCTCCAATACCTACAAAAAAGTCTCTTAGAGCAAAATTCTAAACCCAACAGGAAGTCGGTTATTTTTAATATTATGAGCAAATTTTGTGTCATTTTTGCCATTTCCATGAGTATGTTGTATTTTAACGAACTCCTCCTAGAAACTTATTCAGACCAACACCAAATTTGGTATGCCTAATCTAAAGGCCTTTGCGATGTTAAATTGCGAAGATTTTGAGTTTTCGTTAAAGGGCGTGTCCGTGGCGGCCTGGCGAATTTCGATGATTCGCCATGAAAAATGAAGTTGCTATAACTCAGACATACAATGTCCAATGTGCCCAAAACTTCACATGTTTAATAAGACTCCTGACCTGAACATATTTACATGCCCATATTCAGTTATAGTCATAGCGCCACCTATAGGCAAGAGGAAGTGACATATTTTACACTTCGACAGACTACTCCTAGAAATTTTTTGACATCAATGTCTTTTTTATGGTCAGTATAATCTAAAGGCCTGTGCAATGTTAAATTGTGAAGATCTTGAGTTTTCGTTAAGGGGCGTGTCCATGGCGCCGTGACAAAATTCAAAGTCTCGCCATGGGAATAAAAGATGTTATAACTCAGGCATAAAATGTCCGATCTTCCCCAAACTTCACATGTGTTATAAAAGTCCTGGCCTGAACAGATCTGAAGGCCAATATTCCATCGGGTGTGGCAAAATGGCTCGATAGCGCCACCTATACACATTCAACGGAGTGCACCTCGAGCTATGTTTCACGTACATGTACAAAAATTGGTACACACATGTAACACACCAATACCTACAAAAAAGTCTCTTGGTACGAAATCCTAATCCCAACAGGAAGTCGGTTATTTTGAATTTTCCCTGCAAAATTGGTGTTGTTTTTGCCATTTTCAGGGGTTGTACTTTAACAAACTCCTCCTAGAGATTTATTCAGAGGAACACCAAACTTGGTCAGTGTAATCTAAAGCCATTTGCGATGTTAAATTGGGAAGGACTTGAGGTTTCGTTAAAGGGCCTCTCCATGGCGGCCTGACAAATTTCGATGTTTCGCCATGAAAAAGGAAGTTGCTGTAACTCAGACATACAATGTCCAATCTGCCCCAAACTTCACATGTTGTATAAGATTTTTGACCTGAACAGATCTACATGCTAATATTCAGTTATAGTCATAGCGCCACCTATTGGCAACAGGAAGTGAAATATTTTACACTGCGACAAACTACTCCTAGAAATTTTATGACATCAATGTTATTTTTGTGGTCAGTCTAATCTAAAGACCTGTGTGATGATCTTGAGTTTTCGTTAAAAGGCGTGTCCATGGCGCCGTGACGAAGTTTGATGTGTCGCCATGGGAATAAAAGATGTTATAACTCAGGCATAAAATGTCCGATCTTGCCCAAACTTCACATGTGTGATAAGGGTCCTGGCCTGAACAGATCTGAAGGCCAATATTCCATTGGGTGTGGCAAAATGGCTCGATAGCGCCACCTATACACTTTCAACTGAGTGCATATACACTTTCAATGGAGTGCGCCTCAAGCTATGTTTCACGTACATGTACAAAAATCGGTACACACATGTAACACACCAATATCTACGAAAAAGTCTCTTGGTACGAAATCCGAATCCAAACAGGAAGTCAGTTATTTAGAATGTTCTCTGCAAAATTGGTGTTGTTTTTGGCATTTTCAGGGGTTGTACTTTAACAAACTCCTCCTAGAGATTTATTCAGATCAGCATCAAACTTGGTCAGTTAAATCTAAAGGCCTTTGCGATGTTAAATTGGGAAGATCTTGAGATTTCGTTAAAGGGAGTGTCCATGGCGGCCTGACAAATTTCGATGTTTCGCCATGAAAAAGGAAGTTGCTGTTACTCAGACATACAATGTCCAATCTGCCCCAAACTTTGCATGTTAGATAAGACTTCTGCCCTTAACAGATCTACATGCCCATATTCACTTATAGTCATAGCGCCACCTGCTGGCAACAGGAAGTGGCATATTTTACGCTGTGACAAAGTACTCCTAGAAATCTTTTGACATTTAATGTATTTTTTGTGGTCAGTCTAATCTTAAGGCCTGTGCAATGTTAAATTATGGAGATCTTGAGTTTTTGTTAAAGGGTGTGTCCATGGCACCATGACAAAATTTGATGTCTCGCCACAGGAAAAGAAGTTGTTGTAACTCAGGCATAAAATGTCCGATCTTCCCCAAACTTCACATTTGTGATAAGAGTCCTGACCTGAACACATCTGAAGGCCAATATTCCATTATAATGATAGCGCCACCTGCTGGCAACAGGAAGACTGGCACATATAAATGATTTTGACATATTCCACTTATATTTATGACTTTAAATGCATATATCTCGCCGTTCGGCAATTTACTAAAGCCTCTAGCTGGCGGTGAGCCCGGGTGCAATGGCCCGTTCATCGCTGCTTGCAGCTTTAATCAGGGCCCGAGCAGCGATGGTGTGAGGACCCTCTTGGAATTGCTCAGTTTATTATTATTATTATTATTATTATTATTATTATTATTATTATTATTATTATTATTATTATTATTCTCCAGAATGAATCGCATTTTTGAGGGCCTAAACATACTCAAAAAGTCATGAAACTTTGCACACACCTCAGAACCGGCGAAAATGTACATCTGATATGGGTTTCAGAAGTGGGTGTGGCAAAATGGCTCGACAGCGCCACCTATACATGTTCAACGGTGTGCACCTCGAGCTATGTTTCACGTACATGTATGAAAATCGGTACACACATGTAACTCTCCAATACCTACAAAAAAGTCTCTTAGAGCAAAATTCTAAACCCAACAGGAAGTCAGTTATTTTTAATATTATGAGTAAATTTTGTGTCATTTTTGCCATTTCCATGAGTTGTATTTTAACAAACTCCTCCTAGAAACTTATTCAGATCAACACCAAATTTGGTATGCCTAATCTAAAGGCCTTTGCGATGTTAAATTGCGAAGATTTTGAGTTTTCATTAAAGGGCGTGTCCGTGGCGGCCTGGCGAATTTCGATGATTCGCCATGAAAAATGAAGTTGCTATAACTCAGACATACAATGTCCAATGTGCCCAAAACTTCACATGTTTAATAAGACTCCTGACCTGAACATATTTACATGCCCATATTCAGTTATAGTCATAGCGCCACCTATAGGCAACAGGAAGTGACATATTTTACACTTCGACAGACTACTCCTAGAAATTTTTTGACATCAATGTCTTTTTTATGGTCAGTATAATCTAAAGGCCTGTGCAATGTTAAATTGTGAAGATCTTGAGTTTTCGTTAAGGGGCGTGTCCATGGCGCCGTGACAAAATTCAAAGTCTCGCCATGGGAATTAAAGATGTTATAACTCAGGCATAAAATGTCCGATCTTCCCCAAACTTCACATGTGTGATAAAAGTCCTGGCCTAAACAGATCTGAAGGCCAATATTCCATCGGGTGTGGCAAAATGGCTCGACAGCGCCACCTATACACTTTCAACAGAGTGCACCTCGAGCTATGTTTCACGTACATGTACAAAAATTTGTACACACATGTAACACACCAATACCTACAAAAAAGTCTCTTGGTACGAAATCCTAATCCCAACAGGAAGTCGGTTATTTTGAATTTTCCCTGCAAAATTGGTGTTGTTTTTGCCATTTTCAGGGGTTGTACTTTAACGAACTCCTCCTAGAGATTTATTCAGATGAACACCAAACTTGGTCAGTGTAATCTAAAGCCATTTGCGATGTTAAATTGCGAAGGACTTGAGGTTTCGTTAAAGGGCGTGTCCATGGTGGCCTGACAAATTTCGATGTTTCGCCATGAAAAAGGAAGTTGCTGTAACTCAGACATACAATGTCCAATCTGCCCCAAACTTCACATGTTGGATAAGATTTTTGACCTGAACAGATCTACATGCCAATATTCAGTTATAGTCATAGCGCCACCTATTGGCAACAGGAAGTGAAATATTTTACACTGCGACAAACTACTCCTAGAAATTTTATGTCATCAATGTTATTTTTGTGGTCAGTCTAATCTAAAGACCTGTGTGATGTTTAGTTGTGAAGCTCTTGAGTTTTCGTTAAAAGGCGTGTCCATGGCGCCGTGACTGTGACGCTAACAATGGAGGACAGGAGGCAGATGCAAGTAAAGGTAGTTTATTGACAGGAGTAGTGATGGATGAATGCTGGTGAGTGACGCAGGAACCACGATGGCAGCACAGACAGGTGGGTAGGTGATTTGAGTGCGTTGGTAGAGATGACGGTGGTGGTAGATCGGTGATCCGTGGTGATAATCCGTGAGTGACTGTGATAATCCAAAGTAGACCGAACAGGAAACAGGGCAAGGACAGGAACACAGGAGCACGAACAGACATCAACACATGGACCTCAAACAACGATCTGACAAACAGGAGACGAAAGACAGGGCGTTATATAGGCGGTTGGAATGAGATGCACCTGCCGCTGATCAGGCGATCAGTGGCCACACCCACATGAACCAATCAACATGACATAACATGACTACAGCTGGAGACGGTGCGTTCACGAACCGTGACAGTACCCCTCCTCCTAAGGACGCCTCCTGGCGTCCCCAGAATCTCTTACCTGTCGATTGTAATCATCGATAAGGGAGTGATCCAGGATGTCCCTGGCAGGTACCCAACTTCTCTCCTCCGGACCGTAACCCTCCCAGTCCACCAAGTACTGAAATCCGCGTCCCCTCCTTCTAGAGTCCAGAATACGATTTACCAAATAGGTGGTCTCCCCATCTACGAGACGCGGCGGGGGAGGGACCGGGGTAGGCGGATTAATGGGAGAATGAAATACGGGCTTAATTTTGGACACATGAAAGGCGGGATGAATTCTCCTGTACGTAGGAGGGAGTTTAAGGCGGACTGCCACCGGACTAATGATTTTGGTGACAGTAAACGGGCCAATAAATTTGGGAGCCAATTTATTAGATACGGACCGGAGAGGAATATTCTTGGTTGAAAGCCACACCTTTTGACCCACGACGTATACGGGAGGCCTAGACCGGTGGCGATCGGCCTTGGCCTTGGTGCGCGCCCCCGCTTGGAGTAGAGTCTCACGGGCTCTGGTCCAAGTGCGGTGGCACCTCTGGACGAAGGCGTGAGCGGAGGGGACCGCAACTTCGGATTCCATACTGGGAAAAATAGGTGGTTGGTAACCTACACTACACTCAAAAGGAGATAGGCCCGTAGCTGATACTGGTAAGGTATTGTGGGCGTACTCCACCATAAACAATTGTTGGCTCCAGGAGGAAGGATTCTTGGAGACCAAACATCGCAACACCCTTTCCAAATCTTGGTTGGCTCTCTCGGTTTGACCATTGCTCTGGGGGTGAAACCCTGAGGACAGACTTACAGTCGCTCCCAGTAGTCTACAGAATTCTTGCCAAAATTTAGCCACAAATTGGGGTCCCCTGTCGGAAACCACGTCTATCGGGAGGCCATGTAAACGAAAGACGTGGTCTACGACGGTCAACGCTGTCTCCTTGGCTGAGGGTAATTTGGGCAAGGGAATAAAGTGGGCCGCCTTCGAGAACCGGTCCACCACGGTTAAAACTACCGTGTTTCCCTGGGAGGGTGGGAGGGCGGTAATAAAATCTAGAGCGATGTGGGACCAGGGTCTCGAAGGAACCGGCAGCGGTTGGAGTAACCCATCAGGGGGCCGATTGGAAGTCTTACCAGTGGCACAAACCGAGCAAGCCAAAACAAAACTGTGAATGTCGCGAGCCATAAGTGGCCACCAGAATCGTTGCTTGACTAAAAATCTAGTACGGTTAACCCCTGGATGGCAAGCTACATTCGAGCAATGTCCCCACTGGATAACGTTGGACCTTAATCCCTCCGGCACAAATAAACGGTTCGGTGGGCACCCGGGCGGAGGCGTTACCCCTTCTAAGGCCGTTCTGACCTTCGATTCGATCTCCCATGTGAGAGTGGAGACCACTAATGTCTCAGGAAAAATACACTCGGGAGTGGACGGGCGTTCGGAATGGTCAAAAATACGCGACAAAGAATCGGGTTTGATATTTTTGGAACCCGGGCGGTACGAGATAGTAAAGTCAAAACGTCCGAAAAAAAGTGCCCACCGAGCCTGCCTGGAGTTCAACCTCTTGGCGGTGCTAATGTACTCTAAATTCTTGTGGTCAGTCCATACTATAAAAGGAACCCCCGATCCCTCTAACCAGTGTCGCCATTCCTCTAATGCCATCTTAACTGCCAACAATTCTCGGTTACCAATATCATAATTTCGTTCTGCCGGAGATAAACGATATGAAAAATACGCGCAAGGGTGGACCTTGTCGTCTAAGGGAGAACGTTGAGATAACACCGCTCCTACCCCCACCTCTGATGCGTCGACCTCCACCACGAACTGACGTGTAGGGTCAGGGGTAATCAGAATAGGGGCTGAACTGAAACGGCTCTTCAGTTTGGCAAACACAGCCTCAGCTGTGTCCGACCACCTGAACGCAGTCTTGGCGGAGGTCAAGGCGGTCAGAGGTGCGGCTAGTTGGCTGAAGTTGCGAATAAAACGCCGGTAGAAGTTAGCGAACCCCAGAAACCTCTGTAGGGCCTTACGGGAATCTGGGCTTGGCCATTCTACCACAGCCTTAACCTTCTCGGGATCCATGCGTATTCCCTCAGTCGACACGATATACCAAAAAAATGGAATTGACTGTGCATGAAATTCGCATTTCTCCGCCTTGACAAAAAGCCCATTCTCTAGCAACCTCTGAAGCACTCGTTGGACGTGCTGCACATGTTCCTGGAGAGAAGAAGAAAAAATCAATATGTCGTCCAGGTAGACATAAATGAACTGATCGATCATATCTCGCAGCACGTCGTTGACAAGTGCCTGGAAGACCGCTGGGGAGTTGGAGAGCCCAAAGGGCATAACCAAGTATTCAAAGTGCCCTCTGGGGGTGTTAAAAGCGGTCTTCCATTCATCCCCCTCCCTGATCCGAACCAAATGATACGCATTGCGTAAGTCCAGTTTTGTGAAAATTGACGCTCCCTGCAACCTCTCGAAGGCCGAAGACATCAACGGCAAAGGATAAGTATTCTTTACCGTGATGTTGTTCAGTCCCCGGTAATCAATACAAGGTCGCAGAGATCCGTCCTTCTTTCCCACAAAAAAGAACCCCGCCCCCGCAGGAGAAGAGGAAGGGCGGATGAATTTAGAAGCTAGAGAATCAGAAATATATTTCTCCATAGCCTCCCTCTCTGGAACAGAAAGTGAATAGAGTTTGCCCTTAGGCGGAGACTTACCTGATAGTAAATCTATGGCACAGTCGTAAGGACGATGCGGAGGAAGAGAAGCAGCCCGAGACTTACTGAACACTTCCTTCAGATGGAGGTACTCAGCGGGCACGTTAGACAAATCCACCGCCTCCTCCTGCAACACAGACACAGACACAGACGGACAGGCAGACACTAGACAAGACTCATGACATCTTTTGCACCAAGACAAAACGGAGTTAGAGAGCCAGTCAATGCTAGGGTTGTGGAGGAGGAGCCAAGGGTGTCCGAGGACAATGGGTGCCAGGGGAGAGTCAAGGATGTGAAAAGAGATGGTTTCGGAGTGATTGCCAGAGGTGATGAGTGTAATGTCTTCAGTGATGTATGATATGGTGGGAAGTTGCTGACCAGTGAGGGCGTGAACCGTGATGTGGTGCGGAAGAGGTCTGAGGGGGATGTGGAGCTTGTGGGCTAATGTGCTGTCCATGAAGTTACCTTCTGCCCCGGAATCCAGTAGTGCCTGACAGTGATGTGTCTGTGCTGACCACCGCAGCCATACCGGGAGGAGCGTAGAAGATGATGGTGATGATGATGATGATGATGAGGTCTTCTCGGCGGAGATCCCACCCGATAGTAGCCTCATACGTACTACCGGGCCTGGCCTTTTACCGGACAGGCGTGGGCTTGATGTCCGGCTCCCCCGCAGTAAAGGCAAAGGCCCAGGGACCTCCGCCTCTCCTTCTCCTCCCGGGAAAGCCGAGCTCGCCCTACCTGCATGGGCTCGTGATCGTAGACGGGGCTGGCCACGTCCCCGCCGCTGAACCGCACGTCTGCCGGTCCCCTGGATGGGGTGTTGAGTAGCCCCCTCCTCTCCATCCGTGCCAGACGTGCGTCGACCCGAAGGGCCAGCTCAATGAGTCCATTGAACGACAGGGGAAGGTCCAGGGCGTAGATCTCCCTCTGGACGCGGTCAGCCAGCCCATGCAGGAACATGTCCCACTGCGCCTCCTCGTTCCAATGGCACTCCGCCGCCAGTGTCCGGAACTCGATGGAGTAGTCCGAGACGGATCTCTCGTGCTGGCGCAACTCCGCCAGCCTCCTGGCCGCCTCCCGTCCTGCGGCGGCCCGATCAAAGACCCGTCTCATCTCGGCGGAGAGGGCCTGGAACGAGGCGCAGCATGGGTCCTGGTTCTCCCACACCGCTGTTCCCCACAATGCCGCCCTCCCAGAGAGCAGGGTCAGGACGAACGCCACCTTGGCCCTCTCAGTGGCGAACGTTCTAGGCTGGAGGGCAAAATGCATATCACAACGGTTAAGAAAAGCTCTACAATAATCGGGTTCACCTGAGTAAGCCTCCGGAATCGGGAGGCGTGGTTCCGGCTGGGAGGGGGCCTCCGATGGTGCTGGTGGAACAGGCGGTGTGAGTGGCGCAGTGGGAGCTCGTAATAGCTGGAACTGTTGGGTGAGCTCGGACACCTGCGTCACTAAAGCCTGAACCGCGCGACCAGTGTCGTTAAGAGTCCGCTCCTGGGAGTCCATCCTCCGAACACTGGCGCTGAGGAAAGCTTCGAGAGAGGAGGGTTGATTACTCGCTGCCTCCATGTTGGTCAGATCGTTCTGTGACGCTAACAATGGAGGACAGGAGGCAGATGCAAGTAAAGGTAGTTTATTGACAGGAGTAGTGATGGATGAATGCTGGTGAGTGACGCAGGAACCACGATGGCAGCACAGACAGGTGGGTAGGTGATTTGAGTGCGTTGGTAGAGATGACGGTGGTGGTAGATCGGTGATCCGTGGTGATAATCCGTGAGTGACTGTGATAATCCAAAGTAGACCGAACAGGAAACAGGGCAAGGACAGGAACACAGGAGCACGAACAGACATCAACACATGGACCTCAAACAACGATCTGACAAACAGGAGACGAAAGACAGGGCGTTATATAGGCGGTTGGAATGAGATGCACCTGCCGCTGATCAGGCGATCAGTGGCCACACCCACATGAACCAATCAACATGACATAACATGACTACAGCTGGAGACGGTGCGTTCACGAACCGTGACAGTGACGAAGTTTAATGTGTCGCCCTGGGAATAAAAGATGTTATAACTCAGGCATAAAATGTCCGATCTTGCCCAAACTTCACATGTGTGATAAGGGTCCTGGCCTGAACAGATCTGAAGGCCAATATTCCATTGGGTGTGGCAAAATGGCTCGATAGCGCCACCTATACACTTTCAACTGAGTGCATATACACTTTCAATGGAGTGCGCCTCAAGCTATG
The DNA here is from genome assembly GCF_963082965.1 of Carassius carassius. Classification (NCBI taxonomy): domain Eukaryota; kingdom Metazoa; phylum Chordata; class Actinopteri; order Cypriniformes; family Cyprinidae; genus Carassius; species Carassius carassius. The sequence goes on from NC_081761.1 coordinate 22,250,095, forward strand.
TTTCACGTACATGTACAAAAATCCGTACACACATGTAACACACCAATATCTACGAAAAAGTCTCTTGGTACGAAATCCGAATCCAAACAGGAAGTCAGTTATTTAGAATGTTCTCTGCAAAATTGGTGTTGTTTTTGGCATTTTCAGGGGTTGTACTTTAACGAACTCCTCCTAGAGATTTATTCAGATCAGCATCAAACTTGGTCAGTTAAATCTAAAGGCCTTTGCGATGTTAAATTGGGAAGATCTTGAGATTTCGTTAAAGGGCGTGTCCATGGTGGCCTGACAAATTTCGATGTTTCGCCATGAAAAAGGAAGTTGCTGTAACTCAGACATACAATGTCCAATCTGCCCCAAACTTCACATGTTGGATAAGATTTTTGACCTGAACAGATCTACATGCCAATATTCAGTTATAGTCATAGCGCCACCTATTGGCAACAGGAAGTGAAATATTTTACACTGCGACAAACTACTCCTAGAAATTTTATGTCATCAATGTTATTTTTGTGGTCAGTCTAATCTAAAGACCTGTGTGATGTTTAGTTGTGAAGCTCTTGAGTTTTCGTTAAAAGGCGTGTCCATGGCGCCGTGACGAAGTTTGATGTGTCGCCATGGGAATAAAAGATGTTATAACTCAGGCATAAAATGTCCGATCTTGCCCAAACTTCACATGTGTGATAAGGGTCCTGGCCTGAACAGATCTGAAGGCCAATATTCCATTGGGTGTGGCAAAATGGCTCGATAGCGCCACCTATACACTTTCAACTGAGTGCATATACACTTTCAATGGAGTGCGCCTCAAGCTATGTTTCACGTACATGTACAAAAATCGGTACACACATGTAACACACCAATATCTACGAAAAAGTCTCTTGGTACGAAATCCGAATCCAAACAGGAAGTCAGTTATTTAGAATGTTCTCTGCAAAATTGGTGTTGTTTTTGGCATTTTCAGGGGTTGTACTTTAACAAACTCCTCCTAGAGATTTATTCAGATCAGCATCAAACTTGGTCAGTTAAATCTAAAGGCCTTTGCGATGTTAAATTGGGAAGATCTTGAGATTTCGTTAAAGGGAGTGTCCATGGCGGCCTGACAAATTTCGATGTTTCGCCATGAAAAAGGAAGTTGCTGTTACTCAGACATACAATGTCCAATCTGCCCCAAACTTTGCATGTTAGATAAGACTTCTGCCCTTAACAGATCTACATGCCCATATTCACTTATAGTCATAGCGCCACCTGCTGGCAACAGGAAGTGGCATATTTTACGCTGTGACAAAGTACTCCTAGAAATCTTTTGACATTTAATGTATTTTTTGTGGTCAGTCTAATCTTAAGGCCTGTGCAATGTTAAATTATGGAGATCTTGAGTTTTTGTTAAAGGGTGTGTCCATGGCACCATGACAAAATTTGATGTCTCGCCACAGGAAAAGAAGTTGTTGTAACTCAGGCATAAAATGTCCGATCTTCCCCAAACTTCACATTTGTGATAAGAGTCCTGACCTGAACACATCTGAAGGCCAATATTCCATTATAATGATAGCGCCACCTGCTGGCAACAGGAAGACTGGCACATATAAATGATTTTGACATATTCCACTTATATTTATGACTTTAAATGCATATATCTCGCCGTTCGGCAATTTACTAAAGCCTCTAGCTGGCGGTGAGCCCGGGTGCAATGGCCCGTTCATCGCTGCTTGCAGCTTTAATCAGGGCCCGAGCAGCGATGGTGTGAGGACCCTCTTGGAATTGCTCAGTTTATTATTATTATTATTATTATTATTATTATTATTATTCTCCAGAATGAATCGCATTTTTGAGGGCCTAAACATACTCAAAAAGTCATGAAACTTTGCACACACCTCAGAACCGGCGAAAATGTACATCTGATATGGGTTTCAGAAGTGGGTGTGGCAAAATGGCTCGACAGCGCCACCTATACATGTTCAACGGTGTGCACCTCGAGCTATGTTTCACGTACATGTATGAAAATCGGTACACACATGTAACTCTCCAATACCTACAAAAAAGTCTCTTAGAGCAAAATTCTAAACCCAACAGGAAGTCAGTTATTTTTAATATTATGAGTAAATTTTGTGTCATTTTTGCCATTTCCATGAGTTGTATTTTAACAAACTCCTCCTAGAAACTTATTCAGATCAACACCAAATTTGGTATGCCTAATCTAAAGGCCTTTGCGATGTTAAATTGCGAAGATTTTGAGTTTTCATTAAAGGGCGTGTCCGTGGCGGCCTGGCGAATTTCGATGATTCGCCATGAAAAATGAAGTTGCTATAACTCAGACATACAATGTCCAATGTGCCCAAAACTTCACATGTTTAATAAGACTCCTGACCTGAACATATTTACATGCCCATATTCAGTTATAGTCATAGCGCCACCTATAGGCAACAGGAAGTGACATATTTTACACTTCGACAGACTACTCCTAGAAATTTTTTGACATCAATGTCTTTTTTATGGTCAGTATAATCTAAAGGCCTGTGCAATGTTAAATTGTGAAGATCTTGAGTTTTCGTTAAGGGGCGTGTCCATGGCGCCGTGACAAAATTCAAAGTCTCGCCATGGGAATTAAAGATGTTATAACTCAGGCATAAAATGTCCGATCTTCCCCAAACTTCACATGTGTGATAAAAGTCCTGGCCTAAACAGATCTGAAGGCCAATATTCCATCGGGTGTGGCAAAATGGCTCGACAGCGCCACCTATACACTTTCAACAGAGTGCACCTCGAGCTATGTTTCACGTACATGTACAAAAATTTGTACACACATGTAACACACCAATACCTACAAAAAAGTCTCTTGGTACGAAATCCTAATCCCAACAGGAAGTCGGTTATTTTGAATTTTCCCTGCAAAATTGGTGTTGTTTTTGCCATTTTCAGGGGTTGTACTTTAACGAACTCCTCCTAGAGATTTATTCAGATGAACACCAAACTTGGTCAGTGTAATCTAAAGCCATTTGCGATGTTAAATTGCGAAGGACTTGAGGTTTCGTTAAAGGGCGTGTCCATGGTGGCCTGACAAATTTCGATGTTTCGCCATGAAAAAGGAAGTTGCTGTAACTCAGACATACAATGTCCAATCTGCCCCAAACTTCACATGTTGGATAAGATTTTTGACCTGAACAGATCTACATGCCAATATTCAGTTATAGTCATAGCGCCACCTATTGGCAACAGGAAGTGAAATATTTTACACTGCGACAAACTACTCCTAGAAATTTTATGTCATCAATGTTATTTTTGTGGTCAGTCTAATCTAAAGACCTGTGTGATGTTTAGTTGTGAAGCTCTTGAGTTTTCGTTAAAAGGCGTGTCCATGGCGCCGTGACTGTGACGCTAACAATGGAGGACAGGAGGCAGATGCAAGTAAAGGTAGTTTATTGACAGGAGTAGTGATGGATGAATGCTGGTGAGTGACGCAGGAACCACGATGGCAGCACAGACAGGTGGGTAGGTGATTTGAGTGCGTTGGTAGAGATGACGGTGGTGGTAGATCGGTGATCCGTGGTGATAATCCGTGAGTGACTGTGATAATCCAAAGTAGACCGAACAGGAAACAGGGCAAGGACAGGAACACAGGAGCACGAACAGACATCAACACATGGACCTCAAACAACGATCTGACAAACAGGAGACGAAAGACAGGGCGTTATATAGGCGGTTGGAATGAGATGCACCTGCCGCTGATCAGGCGATCAGTGGCCACACCCACATGAACCAATCAACATGACATAACATGACTACAGCTGGAGACGGTGCGTTCACGAACCGTGACAGTACCCCTCCTCCTAAGGACGCCTCCTGGCGTCCCCAGAATCTCTTACCTGTCGATTGTAATCATCGATAAGGGAGTGATCCAGGATGTCCCTGGCAGGTACCCAACTTCTCTCCTCCGGACCGTAACCCTCCCAGTCCACCAAGTACTGAAATCCGCGTCCCCTCCTTCTAGAGTCCAGAATACGATTTACCAAATAGGTGGTCTCCCCATCTACGAGACGCGGCGGGGGAGGGACCGGGGTAGGCGGATTAATGGGAGAATGAAATACGGGCTTAATTTTGGACACATGAAAGGCGGGATGAATTCTCCTGTACGTAGGAGGGAGTTTAAGGCGGACTGCCACCGGACTAATGATTTTGGTGACAGTAAACGGGCCAATAAATTTGGGAGCCAATTTATTAGATACGGACCGGAGAGGAATATTCTTGGTTGAAAGCCACACCTTTTGACCCACGACGTATACGGGAGGCCTAGACCGGTGGCGATCGGCCTTGGCCTTGGTGCGCGCCCCCGCTTGGAGTAGAGTCTCACGGGCTCTGGTCCAAGTGCGGTGGCACCTCTGGACGAAGGCGTGAGCGGAGGGGACCGCAACTTCGGATTCCATACTGGGAAAAATAGGTGGTTGGTAACCTACACTACACTCAAAAGGAGATAGGCCCGTAGCTGATACTGGTAAGGTATTGTGGGCGTACTCCACCATAAACAATTGTTGGCTCCAGGAGGAAGGATTCTTGGAGACCAAACATCGCAACACCCTTTCCAAATCTTGGTTGGCTCTCTCGGTTTGACCATTGCTCTGGGGGTGAAACCCTGAGGACAGACTTACAGTCGCTCCCAGTAGTCTACAGAATTCTTGCCAAAATTTAGCCACAAATTGGGGTCCCCTGTCGGAAACCACGTCTATCGGGAGGCCATGTAAACGAAAGACGTGGTCTACGACGGTCAACGCTGTCTCCTTGGCTGAGGGTAATTTGGGCAAGGGAATAAAGTGGGCCGCCTTCGAGAACCGGTCCACCACGGTTAAAACTACCGTGTTTCCCTGGGAGGGTGGGAGGGCGGTAATAAAATCTAGAGCGATGTGGGACCAGGGTCTCGAAGGAACCGGCAGCGGTTGGAGTAACCCATCAGGGGGCCGATTGGAAGTCTTACCAGTGGCACAAACCGAGCAAGCCAAAACAAAACTGTGAATGTCGCGAGCCATAAGTGGCCACCAGAATCGTTGCTTGACTAAAAATCTAGTACGGTTAACCCCTGGATGGCAAGCTACATTCGAGCAATGTCCCCACTGGATAACGTTGGACCTTAATCCCTCCGGCACAAATAAACGGTTCGGTGGGCACCCGGGCGGAGGCGTTACCCCTTCTAAGGCCGTTCTGACCTTCGATTCGATCTCCCATGTGAGAGTGGAGACCACTAATGTCTCAGGAAAAATACACTAAGTGTATTTGACAGTAAAGTCAAAACGTCCGAAAAAAAGTGCCCACCGAGCCTGCCTGGAGTTCAACCTCTTGGCGGTGCTAATGTACTCTAAATTCTTGTGGTCAGTCCATACTATAAAAGGAACCCCCGATCCCTCTAACCAGTGTCGCCATTCCTCTAATGCCATCTTAACTGCCAACAATTCTCGGTTACCAATATCATAATTTCGTTCTGCCGGAGATAAACGATATGAAAAATACGCGCAAGGGTGGACCTTGTCGTCTAAGGGAGAACGTTGAGATAACACCGCTCCTACCCCCACCTCTGATGCGTCGACCTCCACCACGAACTGACGTGTAGGGTCAGGGGTAATCAGAATAGGGGCTGAACTGAAACGGCTCTTCAGTTTGGCAAACACAGCCTCAGCTGTGTCCGACCACCTGAACGCAGTCTTGGCGGAGGTCAAGGCGGTCAGAGGTGCGGCTAGTTGGCTGAAGTTGCGAATAAAACGCCGGTAGAAGTTAGCGAACCCCAGAAACCTCTGTAGGGCCTTACGGGAATCTGGGCTTGGCCATTCTACCACAGCCTTAACCTTCTCGGGATCCATGCGTATTCCCTCAGTCGACACGATATACCAAAAAAATGGAATTGACTGTGCATGAAATTCGCATTTCTCCGCCTTGACAAAAAGCCCATTCTCTAGCAACCTCTGAAGCACTCGTTGGACGTGCTGCACATGTTCCTGGAGAGAAGAAGAAAAAATCAATATGTCGTCCAGGTAGACATAAATGAACTGATCGATCATATCTCGCAGCACGTCGTTGACAAGTGCCTGGAAGACCGCTGGGGAGTTGGAGAGCCCAAAGGGCATAACCAAGTATTCAAAGTGCCCTCTGGGGGTGTTAAAAGCGGTCTTCCATTCATCCCCCTCCCTGATCCGAACCAAATGATACGCATTGCGTAAGTCCAGTTTTGTGAAAATTGACGCTCCCTGCAACCTCTCGAAGGCCGAAGACATCAACGGCAAAGGATAAGTATTCTTTACCGTGATGTTGTTCAGTCCCCGGTAATCAATACAAGGTCGCAGAGATCCGTCCTTCTTTCCCACAAAAAAGAACCCCGCCCCCGCAGGAGAAGAGGAAGGGCGGATGAATTTAGAAGCTAGAGAATCAGAAATATATTTCTCCATAGCCTCCCTCTCTGGAACAGAAAGTGAATAGAGTTTGCCCTTAGGCGGAGACTTACCTGATAGTAAATCTATGGCACAGTCGTAAGGACGATGCGGAGGAAGAGAAGCAGCCCGAGACTTACTGAACACTTCCTTCAGATGGAGGTACTCAGCGGGCACGTTAGACAAATCCACCGCCTCCTCCTGCAACACAGACACAGACACAGACGGACAGGCAGACACTAGACAAGACTCATGACATCTTTTGCACCAAGACAAAACGGAGTTAGAGAGCCAGTCAATGCTAGGGTTGTGGAGGAGGAGCCAAGGGTGTCCGAGGACAATGGGTGCCAGGGGAGAGTCAAGGATGTGAAAAGAGATGGTTTCGGAGTGATTGCCAGAGGTGATGAGTGTAATGTCTTCAGTGATGTATGATATGGTGGGAAGTTGCTGACCAGTGAGGGCGTGAACCGTGATGTGGTGCGGAAGAGGTCTGAGGGGGATGTGGAGCTTGTGGGCTAATGTGCTGTCCATGAAGTTACCTTCTGCCCCGGAATCCAGTAGTGCCTGACAGTGATGTGTCTGTGCTGACCACCGCAGCCATACCGGGAGGAGCGTAGAAGATGATGGTGATGATGATGATGATGATGAGGTCTTCTCGGCGGAGATCCCACCCGATAGTAGCCTCATACGTACTACCGGGCCTGGCCTTTTACCGGACAGGCGTGGGCTTGATGTCCGGCTCCCCCGCAGTAAAGGCAAAGGCCCAGGGACCTCCGCCTCTCCTTCTCCTCCCGGGAAAGCCGAGCTCGCCCTACCTGCATGGGCTCGTGATCGTAGACGGGGCTGGCCACGTCCCCGCCGCTGAACCGCACGTCTGCCGGTCCCCTGGATGGGGTGTTGAGTAGCCCCCTCCTCTCCATCCGTGCCAGACGTGCGTCGACCCGAAGGGCCAGCTCAATGAGTCCATTGAACGACGGGGGAAGGTCCAGGGCGTAGATCTCCCTCTGGACGCGGTCAGCCAGCCCATGCAGGAACATGTCCCACTGCGCCTCCTCGTTCCAATGGCACTCCGCCGCCAGTGTCCGGAACTCGATGGAGTAGTCCGAGACGGATCTCTCGTGCTGGCGCAACTCCGCCAGCCTCCTGGCCGCCTCCCGTCCTGCGGCGGCCCGATCAAAGACCCGTCTCATCTCGGCGGAGAGGGCCTGGAACGAGGCGCAGCATGGGTCCTGGTTCTCCCACACCGCTGTTCCCCACAATGCCGCCCTCCCAGAGAGCAGGGTCAGGACGAACGCCACCTTGGCCCTCTCAGTGGCGAACGTTCTAGGCTGGAGGGCAAAATGCATATCACAACGGTTAAGAAAAGCTCTACAATAATCGGGTTCACCTGAGTAAGCCTCCGGAATCGGGAGGCGTGGTTCCGGCTGGGAGGGGGCCTCCGATGGTGCTGGTGGAACAGGCGGTGTGAGTGGCGCAGTGGGAGCTCGTAATAGCTGGAACTGTTGGGTGAGCTCGGACACCTGCGTCACTAAAGCCTGAACCGCGCGACCAGTGTCGTTAAGAGTCCGCTCCTGGGAGTCCATCCTCCGAACACTGGCGCTGAGGAAAGCTTCGAGAGAGGAGGGTTGATTACTCGCTGCCTCCATGTTGGTCAGATCGTTCTGTGACGCTAACAATGGAGGACAGGAGGCAGATGCAAGTAAAGGTAGTTTATTGACAGGAGTAGTGATGGATGAATGCTGGTGAGTGACGCAGGAACCACGATGGCAGCACAGACAGGTGGGTAGGTGATTTGAGTGCGTTGGTAGAGATGACGGTGGTGGTAGATCGGTGATCCGTGGTGATAATCCGTGAGTGACTGTGATAATCCAAAGTAGACCGAACAGGAAACAGGGCAAGGACAGGAACACAGGAGCACGAACAGACATCAACACATGGACCTCAAACAACGATCTGACAAACAGGAGACGAAAGACAGGGCGTTATATAGGCGGTTGGAATGAGATGCACCTGCCGCTGATCAGGCGATCAGTGGCCACACCCACATGAACCAATCAACATGACATAACATGACTACAGCTGGAGACGGTGCGTTCACGAACCGTGACAGTGACGAAGTTTAATGTGTCGCCCTGGGAATAAAAGATGTTATAACTCAGGCATAAAATGTCCGATCTTGCCCAAACTTCACATGTGTGATAAGGGTCCTGGCCTGAACAGATCTGAAGGCCAATATTCCATTGGGTGTGGCAAAATGGCTCGATAGCGCCACCTATACACTTTCAACTGAGTGCATATACACTTTCAATGGAGTGCGCCTCAAGCTATGTTTCACGTACATGTACAAAAATCCGTACACACATGTAACACACCAATATCTACGAAAAAGTCTCTTGGTACGAAATCCGAATCCAAACAGGAAGTCAGTTATTTAGAATGTTCTCTGCAAAATTGGTGTTGTTTTTGGCATTTTCAGGGGTTGTACTTTAACGAACTCCTCCTAGAGATTTATTCAGATCAGCATCAAACTTGGTCAGTTAAATCTAAAGGCCTTTGCGATGTTAAATTGGGAAGATCTTGAGATTTCGTTAAAGGGCGTGTCCATGGTGGCCTGACAAATTTCGATGTTTCGCCATGAAAAAGGAAGTTGCTGTAACTCAGACATACAATGTCCAATCTGCCCCAAACTTCACATGTTGGATAAGATTTTTGACCTGAACAGATCTACATGCCAATATTCAGTTATAGTCATAGCGCCACCTATTGGCAACAGGAAGTGAAATATTTTACACTGCGACAAACTACTCCTAGAAATTTTATGTCATCAATGTTATTTTTGTGGTCAGTCTAATCTAAAGACCTGTGTGATGTTTAGTTGTGAAGCTCTTGAGTTTTCGTTAAAAGGCGTGTCCATGGCGCCGTGACGAAGTTTGATGTGTCGCCATGGGAATAAAAGATGTTATAACTCAGGCATAAAATGTCCGATCTTGCCCAAACTTCACATGTGTGATAAGGGTCCTGGCCTGAACAGATCTGAAGGCCAATATTCCATTGGGTGTGGCAAAATGGCTCGATAGCGCCACCTATACACTTTCAACTGAGTGCATATACACTTTCAATGGAGTGCGCCTCAAGCTATGTTTCACGTACATGTACAAAAATCGGTACACACATGTAACACACCAATATCTACGAAAAAGTCTCTTGGTACGAAATCCGAATCCAAACAGGAAGTCAGTTATTTAGAATGTTCTCTGCAAAATTGGTGTTGTTTTTGGCATTTTCAGGGGTTGTACTTTAACGAACTCCTCCTAGAGATTTATTCAGATCAGCATCAAACTTGGTCAGTTAAATCTAAAGGCCTTTGCGATGTTAAATTGGGAAGATCTTGAGATTTCGTTAAAGGGAGTGTCCATGGCGGCCTGACAAATTTCGTTGTTTCGCCATGAAAAAGGAAGTTGCTGTAACTCAGACATACAATGTCCAATCTGCCCCAAACTTTGCATGTTAGATAAGACTTCTGCCCTTAACAGATCTACATGCCCATATTCAATTATAGTCATAGCGCCACCTGCTGGCAACAGGAAGTGACATATTTTACGCTGAGATAAACTACTCCTAGAGTTTTTTTGACATTATTGTATTTTTGTGGTCAGTCTAATCTAAAGGCCTGTGTAATGTTAAATTGTGGCAATCTTGAGTTTTTGTTAAAGAGCGTGTCCATGGCAAAAATGACAAAATTTGATGTCTCGCCACAGCAAGAGAAGTTGTTGTAACACAGGCATAAAATGTCGGATCTTCCCCAACCTTCACATGTTCGATAAGAGTGCAGCCCTGAACACATCTGAAGGCCAATATTCCATTATAATGATAGCGCCACCTGCTGGCAACAGGAAGATTGGAACATATTTGGAATAAACATTGATATATTCTACTTATATTTATGAGTTTAAATGCATATTTCTCACCGTTCACCTATTTACTAAAGCCACTCGCTGCCGGTGAGCCCGGGTGCGAGGGCCCGTTCATCGCTGCTTGCAGCTTTAATTAGGGCCCGAGCACCGATGGTGTGAGGACCCTCTTGGAATTGCTCCGTTTATTATTATTATTATTATTATTATTATTATTATTATTATTATTATTATTATTATTATTATTATTATCTAAGATGAATCGCATTTTTGAAAGCCTAAACATGCTCGAAAAGTCATGAAACTTTGCACACACCTCAGAACTGGCGAAAATTTACGTCTGATATGGGTTTCAGAAGTGGGTGTGGCAAAATGGCTCGACAGCGCCACCTATACACGTTCAACGGTGTGCGCCTCGAGCTACGTTTCACGTATATGTATGAAAATTGGTATACACATGTATCTCTCCAATACCTACAAAAAAGTATCTTGGAGCAAAATCCGAAACCCAACAGGAAGTCGGTTATTTTTAATTTTATGAGCAAATTTTGTGTCATTTTTGTCATTTCCATGCGTTGTATTTTAACGAACTCCTCCTAGAGATTAATTCAGATCAACACCAAAGTTGGTATGCCTAATCTAAAGGCCTTTGCGATGTTAAATTGCAAAGATTTTGAGTTTTTGTTAAAGGGCGTGTCCGTGGCGGCATGGCGAATTTCGATGATTCGCCATGAAAAATGAAGTTGCTATAACTCAGACATACAATGTCCAATCTGCCCCAAACTTCACATGTTTGATGAGACTCCGAACCTGAACAGATTGACATGCCCATATTCAGTTATAGTCATAGCGCCACCTATTGGCAACAGGAAGTGACATATTTTACACTGCGACTAACTACTCCTAGAAATTTTATGACATCAATGTCTTTTTTGTGGTCAGTCTAATCTAAAGGCCTTTGCGATGTTAAGTTGTGAAGATCTTGAGTTTTCGTTAAGGGGCGTGTCCATGGCACCGTGACGAAGTTTGATGTCTCGCCATGGGAATAAAAGATGTTATAACTCAGGCATAAAATGTCCGATCTTCCCCAAACTTCACATGTGTGATAAGAGTCTTGGCTTGAACACGTCTGTAGGCAAATATTCCATCGGGTGTGGCAAAATGGCTCGATAGCGCCACCTATACACTTTCAACATAGCGCGCCTCGAGCTCCGTTTCCCGTACATGTACAAAAATCGGTACACACATGTAACACACCAATACCTACAAAAAAGTCTCTTGGTACAAAATCCGAAACCCAACAGGAAGTCGGTTATTTTTAATTTTATGAGCAAATTTTGTGTCATTTTTGTCATTTCCATGCGTTGTATTTTAACGAACTCCTCCTAGAGATTCATTCAGATCAACACCAAAGTTGGTATGCCTAATCTAACGGCCTTTGTGATGTTAAATTGCGAAGGACTTGAGGTTTCGTTAAAGGGCGTGTCCATGGCGGCCTGACAAATTTCGATGTTTCGCCGTGAAAAAGGAAGGTACTATAACTCAGACATACAATGTCCAATCTGCCCAAAACTTCACATGTTTAATACGACTCTTGACCTGAACATATTTACATGCCCATATTCAGTTATAGTCATAGCACCACCTATTGGCAACAGGAAGTGAAATATTTTACACTGCGACAAACTACTCCTAGAAATTTTATTACATCAATGTTATTTTTGTGGTCAGTCTAATCTAAAGACCTGTGTGATGTTTAGTTGTGAAGATCTTGCGTTTTCGTTAAAAGGCGTGTCCATGGCGCCGTGACGAAGTTCGATGTGTCGCCATGGGAATTAAAGATGTTATAACTCAGGCATAAAATGTCCGATCTTGCCCAAACTTTACATGTGTGATAAGAGTCCTGGCCTGAACAGATCTGAAGGCCAAAATTCCATTGGGTGTGGCAAAATGGCTCGATAGCGCCACCTATACACTTTCAACTGAGTGCATATACACTTTCAACGGAGTGCGCCTCAAGCTATGTTTCACGTACATGTACAAAAATCGGTACACACATGTAACACACCAATATCTACGAAAAAGTCTCTTGGTACGAAATCCGAATCCAAACAGGAAGTCAGTTATTTAGAATTTTCTCTGCAAAATTGGTGTTGTTTTTGGCATTTTCAGAGGTTGTACTTTAACGAACTCCTCCTAGAGATTTATTCAAATCAACACCAAACTTGGTCAGTTAAATCTAAAGGCCTTTGCGAAGTTAAATTGGGAAGATCTTGAGATTTCGTTAAAGGGAGTGTCCATGGCGGCCTGACAAATTTCGATGTTTCGCCATGAAAAAGGAAGTTGCTGTAACTCAGACATACAATGTCCAATCTGCCCCAAACTTCACATGTTAGATAAGACTTCTGCCCTTAACAGATCTACATGCCCATATTCAATTATAGTCATAGCGCCACCTGCTGGAAACAGGAAGTGACATATTTTACGCTGAGACAAACTACTCCTAGAGATTTTTTGACATTAATGTATATTTGTGGTCAGTCTAATCTAAAGGCCGGTGTAATGTTAAATTGTGGCAATCTTGAGTTTTTGGTAAAGAGCGTGTCCATGGCAAAAATGACAAAATTTGATGTCTCGCCACAGCAAGAGAAGTTGTTGTAACTCAGGCATAAAATGTTTGATCTTCCCCAAACTTCACATGTTCGATAAGAGTGCAGCCCTGAACACATCTGAAGGCCAATATTCCATTATAATGATAGCGCCACCTGCTGGCAACAGGAAGATTGGAACATATATGGAATAAACATTGATATATTCTACTTATATTTATGAGTTTAAATGCATATTTCTCACCGTTCACCTATTTACTAAAGCCACTCGCTGCCGGTGAGCCAGGGTGCGAGGGCCCGTTCATCGCTGCTTGCAGCTTTAATTATTATTATTATTCTTCTTCTCCCGAATGAATCACATTTTTGAGGGCTTAAACATGCTCAAAAAGTCATGAAACTTTGCACACGCGTCAAACCTGGTGAAAATTTTCGTTTGATATAGGATTCAGAAGAGGGTGTGTCAAAATGGCTCGACAGCGCCACCTATACTAAGAAAATCAACAGCCTTCCAACTATGTTTCACGTACATGCACGAAAATTGGCACACATATGTAACACACCAATACCTACAAAAAAGACTCTTGGAGCAAAATTCTAAACCCAACAGGAAGTCGGTTATTTTTAATATTATGAGCAAATTTTGTGTAATTTTGGTCATTTCCATGTGTTGTATTTTAACGAACTCCTCCTAGAGATTTCTTCAAATCAACACCAAACTTGGTATGCTTAATCTAAAGGCCTTTGCAATGTTAAATTGCGAAGATCTTGAGTTTTCGTTGAAGGGCGTGTCTGTGGCGGCCTGGCGAATTTTGATGATTCGCCATGAAAAATGAAGTTGCTATTACTCAGACATACAATGTCCAATCTGCCCCAAACTTCACATGTTTGATGAGACTCCGAACCTGAACAGATTGACATGCCCATTTTCAGTTATAGTCATAGCGCCACCTATTGGCAACAGGAAGTGACATATTTTACACTGCGACTAGCTACTCTTAGAAATTTTGACATCAATGTCTTTTTTGTGGTCAGTCTAATCTAAAGGCCTGTGCGATGTTAAGTTGTGAAGATCTTGAGTTTTCGTTAAAAGGCGTGTCCATGGCGCAGTGACGAAGTTCGATGTCTCGCCATGGGAATAAAATATGTTATAACTCAGGATTAAAATGTTCAATCTTCCCCAAACTTCACATGTGTGACAAGAGTCCTGGCCTGAACACATCTGTAGGCCAATATTCCATCGGGTGTGGCAAAATGGCTCGACAGCGCCACCTATACACTTTCAACATAGCGCGCCTCGAGCTCCGTTTCATGTACATGTACAAAAATCGGTACACACATGTAACACACCAATACCTACAAAAAAGTCTCTTGGTACGAACATCGAATCCTAACAGGAAGTCGGTTATTTAGAATTTTCTCTGCAAAATTGGCGTTGTTTTTGCCATTTTCAGGGGTTGTACTTTAACAAACTCCTCCTAGAGATTTACTCAGATCAACACCAAACTTGGTCAGTTAAATCTAAAGGCATTTGCAATGTTAAATTGCGAAGATCTTGAGGTTTCGTTAAAGGGCGTGTCCATGGCGGCCTGACAAATTTCGATGTTTCGCCATGAAAAAGGAAGTTGCTGTAACTCAGACATACAATGTCCAATCTGCCCCAAACTTCACATGTTAGATAAGACTTCTGCCCTTAACAGATCTACATGCCCATATTCAGTTATAGTCATAGCGCCACCTATTGGCAACAGGAAGTGAAATATTTTACACTGCGACAAACTACTCCTAGAAATTTTATGACATCAATGTTATTTTTGTGGTCAGTCTAATCTAAAGGCCTGTGTGATGTTAAGTTGTGAAGATCTTGAGTTTTCGTTAAAAGGCGTGTCCATGGCGCCGTGACGAAGTTCGATGTGTCTCCATGGGATTAAAAGATGTTATAACTCAGGCATAAAATGTCGGATCTTCCCCAAACTTCACATGTTCGATAAGAGTCCTGGCCTGAACACATCTGAAGGCCTATATTCCATTATAATGATAGCGCCACCTGCTGGCAACAGAAAGATTGGCACATATATGGAATAAACTTTCATATATTTCACTTATATTTATGAGTTTAAATGCATATTTCTCACCGTTCACCTATTTACTAAAGCCACTCGCTGCCGGTGAGCCCGGGTGCGAGGGCCCGTTCATCGCTGCTTGCAGCTTTAATTTCTTTTAATCTCTCATTCCTTTATTTCAGTCTCTCTTTGTCTCTCTCCCCTCTTTCTCACACACACAAGGCAGTCACAATTTGACCTGAAAAAGAGAAAGAAAAGAAAGAGTGGCATGGTGATGGTGGTCGATAAAATCACTTCTCTCTTGAGTCCTCAGTAAGTGAGTTGGCTTTCTCCCACTGTTCTGATGGCCAATCTCAGTGAAGCACTACCCAGCAGTGTATGTATGAGTGTGTGTGTGTGTGTGTGTGTGTGTGTGTGTGTGTGTGTGATTCTGGATGCTGTCCATGTTGGGACCTTTATTATGACCAGCAATGGACTCAAACGAATACGTGCACACACACACACACACACACACACACACACACACACACACACTCACAAATATCTCTGCATATCAGCACCCATCCTGTCCACCGCTGCCAGCATTTACAAGGAGCGATTTTATGCTGTGCTATCGACCTTTAAACTTTTTCCATTTACACCCCACTCTCTCTTTTCAGAGACCTTGTTTTTAGTTTGGTTGGTCTCCTCTGAACATTATATATAGAGGTGCTGCTAAGAGTACTTGTTTGTCAGTTCTGGTGATTGCTTCTGCCTTTTTCCATTAGGCTACTAGTTCAACTTTCTCCAAACTGTGGTCCACAGTCTCTCTGAACCATCTTGACTAGTTTTGTACAAATTGGAGTCACAGGACTTTAGTTACTAGTGTCATGCTTTGGAGGGAGAGAGAGGACTCAAAGCCATTCATCAAAAGCCTTGGATTTTTTTTATTATTAATTTTATAATATAACAAATATTTGTTGAATATTTTAATGTTTCCTTTGACACATTACAACTAAAAAATAATTTTAAACTTTTTTCAACTTCTGTTGACAAATATCAATCATATAAGATGTTGTTATTAAAAGTGGTAGAACCTAGAGCTTGTATTTGCAAAATAAACATTGATCGAGCATATCACAAATGGTCAACAGAACCTAATCAACCAAGTATGTTTGACCTTACTATTACTGATGATGTAAAAAAAAAAACAACAACAACAACAACAACCCTATGATCGTGTGATTTGTCCCTTTATAAAACTAGTCAAGTTTCATTATCTTAATTTGTGTTTTGAAGATGAAATGGAAAATGGGCTTGGACAAGACATGAGGGTGAGCAAATGGGTGATGACAATTTTAGTTTTTGGGTGAACCATCCCTTTTAAGGAACATATGTGTGTGCTTAATATGATTACATTTTATTTATCTTGTGTTTACACTTTCGTAACTGGTACATAAACTTTTGGCGGAAAATCAGGAAAAGGAACATCACAGGACATGTTTTTGATCATCAATAGGCCATTACATGCTACTTGCATTTGATTTGATAAAAACCTGTGTAATGAGTGATTAATAGTTTTTGTCAGTTCATCCAGAACAAAGACAACACATTTTAAATGTACAGGTGCATCTCAATTCATAAGAATGTCATGGAAAAGTTCATTTATTTCACTAATTCAACTGAAATTGTGAAACTCGTGTATTAAATAAATTCATTGCACAAAGACTAAAGTAGTTTAAGTCTTTGGCATTCATAAGACCAATAAAAAAAATCATTTTTAGTGAATTGTTGGCTTTCTGGAAAGTATGTACAGGTCCTTCTCAAAAAATTAGCATATTGTGATAAAGTTCATTATTTTCCATAATGTAATGATAAAAATTAAACTTTCATATATTTTAGATTCATTGCACACCAACTGAAATATTTCAGGTCTTTTATTGTTTTAATACTGATGATTTTGGCATACAGCTCATGAAAACCCAAAATGCCTGTTTCAAAAAATTAGCATATTTCATCCGACCAATAGAAGAAAAGTGTTTTTAATACAAAAAAAGTCAACCTTCAAATAATTATGTTCAGTTATGCACTCAATACTTGGTCGGAAATCCTTTTGCAGAAATGACTGCTTCAATGCGGCGTGGCATGGAGGCAATCAGCCTGTGGCACTGCTGAGGTGTTATGGAGGCCCAGGATGCTTCGATAGCGGCCTTAAGCTCATCCAGAGTGTTGGGTCTTGCGTCTCTCAACTTTCTCTTCACAATATCCCACAGATTCTCTATGGGGTTCAGGTCAGGAGAGTTGGCAGGCCAATTGAGCACAGTAATACCATGGTCAGTAAACCATTTACCAGTGGTTTTGGCACTGTGAGCAGGTGCCAGGTCGTGCTGAAAAATGAAATACAAAACTTGCTCTCATCTGAAAAGAGGACTTTGGACCATTGGGCAACAGTCCAGTTCTTCTTCTCCTTAGCCCAGGTAAGACACCTCTGACGTAGTCTGTGATTCAGGAGTGGCTTAACAAGAGGAATACAACAACTTTAGCCACTTGATGCCTTGGCCCCAGCCTCAGTCCATTTCTTTTGAAGTTCACTCAAATTCTTGAATCAATTTTGCTTGACAATCCTCATAAGTTTGCAGTTCTCTCAGTTGGTTGTGCATCTTTATATTCGCCACTTTTTCCTTCCACTTAACTTTCTGTTAACATGCTTGGATACAGCACTCTTGTGAAGAGCCTGCTTCTTTGGCAATTAATGTTTGTGGCTTACCTTCCTTAAGGGTGTCAGTGATTGTCTTCTGGACAACTGTCAGATCAGCAGTCTTCCCCATGATTGTGTAGCCTAGTGAACCAAACTGAGAGACCATTATGAAGGATCAGGAAACCTTGAAGTGGAGGTGTTTTGAGTTGATTAGCTGATTGGCATGTCATCATATTCTAATTTGTTGAGATAGTGAATTGGTGGGTTTTTGTTAAATGTGAGCCAAAATCATAAAAATTAAAAGAACCAAAGATTTAAATTACTTCAGTCGGTGTGCATTGAATTTATTTAATACACAAGTTTTACAATTTGAGTTGAATTACTGAAATAAATGAGTGATGAAAACACAACAAAAACAGTCATGGGGTGTGATAAGTATAGGTGCATCTAAAAAAAATAGAATATCATAGAAACGTTCTTTATTTTTTGTAATTTAATTCAAAAATGCAAACTTTCTTATATTTTAGATTCATTGCACACAAACTGAAATATTTCAAGAGGTTTTTTTTTAAGTCTGATGGTTATGACTTTCAGCTTAGGACAATAAAAAAAATCTGTATCTCAAAAAATTAGAATATTTTTTTCAAAGATCAATCAATCAATCAATCAAAAAAAAAAAAAATGCTTTACAGAAATGTTCAAGATCTCAAAAGCAGGTTTAATTATGCACTCAATACTCAGTTGGGGCTCCTTTTGTATAAAGAATAGCTTCAGTGAGGCTTGGCATGGAGGCGATCAGCCTGTGGCACTGCAGAGTTGTTATTGAACCCCAGGTTGCTTTGATAGCGGCAATACAGCTCCTCTGTATTGTTTGTCCGATGTTACTTATCTTCCTCTTCACAATATCCCATTGTTCCCTTTCAAGGGAACTTCAAACTGTGTCCTCTAGGGGTTGCTATGGGGAACACCTCGTCATTACCCGTGTCTGAATTATACTTTGAAAAAAACACCAACGAGTTGGCCGGTGACAGCCTCTGACGTCACTACCGGCGCGACTATAAATAAGCGCCAGGAGAACACGTCGTTCTCTTCTTCGTATTCATTGACTGTTTTCTTTGAAGCGTGCATCTGAGAAATGACCACGGTAAGAGCGATCTTTCTCTGTTTATCATGGCATCAACTAGCAAGGCATTTAGACAGTGTGTACATCCATGTCAGCGTTATTTGACACCTGATGACACACAGTCTATACGTCTTTTGTTTGGGTGAAGAGCACGCAAGCGATGTCTTTGAGGGGGCAAGCTGTGTGCATTGTGAGCGTTTTTGAAAAAGCTCCGCTCTCATCTGTCTCTCTTTTCGAGGAAATAGGGACAGCCATCTGCTTCCCGCGGTTCAGGACCCGCCACTGCAGAGGAGTTTAGAGTTTCCCTTTCGCGCTCTTCAGCGGCAAACAAGAGTGAACTTCAGGAGGAAGATGTGTTGTCATAAACACTTTCTGATACTGAAGTTAGTGCTCTGCTGGGTTCTGCCCAGGAAGAGCAGGAGATGTCTAAGGGTGGCGAAGAGGCTTAGGCAGAGCCTTCTAAATCCTCCTTCCTTGTGTATGTGGAGCTGTTGGAGGTTATGCATCACGCCAGGGCAAAGTTGGACTTGCCATGGAAGCGTGCCAGCAAAGTGATGCCGTTAGGTCGCCTCGACGAGCATTATTTGTCTGACCATAGCCCTCCAGCTCAGATGAGCCTTCCATTTTTGCCTGATTTACATGCAGAAGTCGAAAAATAATGGAAGAGGCCGTTTTCTTCTCGCATCCATTGGTTTCAGCATACGAATTATGCCAACATCAAGGCGATGCGCGAAAGCGGCTATGAGAGGATGCACCCTGTAGAAGAGACACTGGCTAGCTAAATCTCTGTGGGGGAAACATCCTCTCTTAAATCTCCCTCTATGCCATCTAAGCCCCTCCAGGATATACATCCCGCTTAAATGGCAAAGCACATGCAGCAGCAGGTCAGGCTGTGGCTTCGTTGCACACGATGACAGTGCTTCAGGCTTATCAGGCTGATCTGCTGAAGGACCTGGATAAAGGTGAGGGCCTTTCAGCTGAGTAACCGAGGTAACCGAGCTGCACCGCACCACAGCTCTCTCTCTCTGTGCTACCAAGCAGGCCGTGAGGCAGGTCTATGGTGGCCGCCATGGGCAGGTCTGTGGTGGCCATGGTGGGAATGGAGAGACATCTGTGGGTGAACCTGGCAGACATCAGGAAGAAAGAAAGGGGCTGTCTTCTCGATGTTCCGGTCTCGCCTTCCGAACTTTTCGGTACCTCCGTTAGACAGTAGTCGAGAAGTTCAGGGAGGCGAGGGCGTGCTCAGCTGTCTTCAAATCCTTCATTCCACGAAGTTCCAGGTCCGAGCCCGAACAACATAGGGGTCCTGGCCCTTCTCAATCTGAGGATCAAAGAAGGGCACAGAACGCTAGTGTCGCGGCTCGCGCTCCTCCCCTGCCTGTGGGCAGGGGTAAGAGGAATCGTGGGCATGAGGAGGTAAACAGGACCTGAGGGATGTGATCCAGACGAGGCAGCATTCTCGTCCGAATCGGAGCAATACCTAGGTATCTACTCATTCCCTTAGGTGGTTTTTAACTTTTGAGGAGGCAACTTTACCCTTGAGAGGGGCTCCAGTGCAGGAGGGTGGGTGAGTATGTAACCCTTTCTGTATATTTATGTGTATTATATTGCTGGTGCTTATGTATCTACTAATAAACTCTGTGAGTTTCCTTTGCAGTGCTCAGTTATGGTGTTTACTAAACACTCGTCAGCACCAGTTGTCCTGTTTCATGCTCTGGTATTAGGCAGCCGAGATCACAGATTTCTGCGGGAGCCTCCTTGATACTGTTCCCCATAGCGACCCCTAGAGAATGCAGTACGAAGTTCCCTTGAAACGGACATCTCAGGTTACGAATGTAATTTTATAGTCGCGCCGGTAGTGATGTCAGAAGCTGTCGCCGGCCAACTTGTTGGTGTTTTTTTCAAAGTATGCTTCAGACACGGGTCACGATGAGGTGTTCCCCATAGCGACCCTTAGAGGACGCAGTGTCTCGTTCCCTACTCAGGGAACCATGGTTACATTCGTAACCTGAGACGATTCTCTGTGAGGTTCAGGTCAGATGAGCTGGCAGGCCAATCAAGTACAGTAATATCATGGTCAGCAAACCTCTTGTAAGTGGTTTTGGCACTGTGAGCAGATGCTAAAATCCTGCTGGAAAAGGACATCCACATCTCCATAAAGCTTGTCAGCAGATTGAAGCATAAAGTGCTCCAAAATCTCCTGGTAGATGGCTGCATTTACTTTCGACTTGATAACACACAATGTAGCAACACCAGCAGATGTCACGCCATCCCAAATCATCACTGACTTTGGAAACTTCACACTGGACTTTGGATTCTGTGCCTCTTCAGTCTTCCTCCAGACTCCAGACCTTGATTTCCAAATGAAATGCTAAATTTACTTACATCTGAAAAGAGGACTGTGGACCACTGAGCAACAGTCCAGTTCTTTTACTCCTTACACCAGGTGAAATGCTTCTGACATTTTTTCTGGTTCAGGAGTGGCTTTGTTCTAGGAATGTGACAGCTGTAGCTGAGTGTGGTGACTCTCGACTCTTGACTCTAAACTAGCCCAAGAGGTACCCAGTATTTATACTCAAAATTATTTGCACTAATCAAGCTCAAAATGGAATTTAATTTTTTTTTGAGATACTGAATTTTTTATTTTCCTAAGCTGTAAATCTTAACCATAATAATAACAATAACAAAACAAAACAAAAAACTCTTGAAATATTTAAGTTTATGTGCAATGAATCCAGAAGGTAAGAACATTAGCTTTTTTTCTAAATCAAAATACAAAAAATAAAGACCTTTTTCATGATATTCTAATTTTTTTAGGTGCACCTGTATATACACTGGAATACATGCTACAAATTCAGATTTTATGGGGTTTTTAGGACACTTGTTGAGCATTGTGACCATTATATATTAATAACCACATGCAGCAAACCAAATCAGGTGTGTATGGATGCATAAAGTAATCACCAGAAGTCACTGAGCAAATGAGGTAGTGATGGTTGAGTTGGTGTTAAACTCAGAATGCCTACTGAGAGTTGGCCTTTAAAGCAAGCGATCTGCACAGTCCAAGCTGTTATTTGTGATGCCTCAGAACACACACATAAACCCACACACAAAGAGAAACTGTAATGCAAAAGCAACACCTTAAGACATGATTGATGGGACTCTCTGAAGACTGTATATTTACTTAGCAGACAGCTAATATTTGATGACTGCCACCACACGCATCTTTAGCTGTCAATATAAGCTTCTGTGGTTGAGTGTAGACTGAAGTCTCATGCGAACAATAGTGTGTTAGTTTGTGTGTTTGTGCGTATGTTCATTTATCTGTATGAGAAGCCTCGGGGGACTAGTTGAGGGAAAGCAACACAAATCATTAGCATTCACAGAAAGATATAAAGCTGAAAAATTCAGGATTAACTCCCCAAGTGCTGACATGCTCTACTTCTGTCAACATGTTATTAAGTCACAGCAGACATTACATACATCACTGATCCACCGGTCCTTAGACCAATGAACACATTTACATAAATTAGCTTATTCATAATTCACCTTCATGATGCAGACTGTCATCACATTAATGGTTGGTAGGTTCACTTACATAGAACTTGAACAGCTTACACTTTAATTCATTCATGTTCTCTCTTGCTGGTTTTTTCATCCATCCTCTATCTACCCTACTGCCCACCTTGATGGAAAAATTACCATCAGCATAACAGCTTTTGTAAAGTCTTGCTGGTGAATCTTCATGTGGCCACAGTCTTGGCTGGCCGGCAGTAAGTGAAGCAGAAAATTGTATTTCAGAGCAATTTAAAGATCTTCCCATGAATAGTTAATAAAACACTGCTTAGATATTTGATGACAGAGAATGCATTAGCCCGGATATAAGTGATGTAATCCACCAGCAGTACTCCATCAAGAATTTAATTTAATTTGAAAGTCCCAAAATTAAATGAGGCCTTGTGTTGTTGCATATGCAAAGATTTCAAAATGAGATGTTATGCTTTAAATATGTAGTAGAATGAGCTGTTTATGTAGAATCTCATTCTTCTTAAAGAAAATGCTTCTCATTTTTCCTAGTGGTTTGTGGTGGAATGATCAACATCCATTTATTGGTATGCATTAGTTTAAGGAATTTTTCACTCCAAAAAAGAAAAACCCATATCAAACATAATATGTGTAAGAACACACCTCAATGGCTCCTGCTAAAGCACAAAAGCTCATTGGTAAAGTCATCCAACTCAAGTGATTCAAACCCAGTGTTGCTACAGCTCTCATGAACATGTAGAGGAGATATAAAGTCGAAGTCAAGATTTTTTGTAAAAAAAAAAAACATAAATAAAAATTGTTTTGTTTTAGAAAACTTGGATTATTATATAAATTGTATTGGCAACTTTTTCTTCATATGGTGCCATTCATTTTTATTAAATTGAATTATATTCCCTACTTTAGTTTTCAGAGTGTAAATATGAGCATTGTTTTATAATCTGGATAAACACATTGATGGTCTTCCAGGTGTTTAGTTACAATAGAACAAAAGCAACAGAAGCTGCATACTGACCCTAAATTAAACACACACCCACATACTGTACTGGGATAGGTTAACTCATCAGCAAAGTGCAGAAACAGAAGAAACACCCTCCTTCACCACTGAGGCCAAGGAGAATCATGCATGTCTGGGCTGATGCAAAAGAAGCCAAAAAGCCAGAGTGCTTATTATGAGTTCAAAATAACTCTAATAAAGGGGAAAATGGCTTCCAAATGATGCTGTCCCCTCTGCAAAGGTTAAACTGATGATGAGGTTCTTCCACTGCATATTATTATTATTCAACTGTTACAGCATTGTGTTGATTTGTGAATGCATTCGGTTTTCAAATAGTGTTGCATTTGCACTAATACAGTGTGTCAGTCGGGGTCTTCTTATGGGTATATTTATAAACTCATGAACGATAACACACTACAGAATTCCTATTACTGTGTGTAGGATCCTGATTAGGGATCATTTATTACTCATGAAGCAAAAGTACAGGTCTGCTGTGGCTACATATCTGCTAACAGGCTAAAATAAAAATAATAAATGTAAAGTTTTGAAAACATGTAAAACGTTGTAAAAACCTTTAATAAAATACTATTTTATCAATGTGAAAATCACTGTGTGTAGTATTATTCCACCTGATGTCACGATCATTAGATGTAGTGCCCATGAACTTCAGTAGAGGGCACTCCACTCAGGACCATTCCACCCATCAGCCACCAGATGTCACTTCGACGCTAGCACCTCTCATACTGTTGCACCACACCCGAACTACATTCCCCATGAGTCACTGCTTCACAATCACCTTGCCACACCTGCACCTCATTCATCAGCCAATTTCCTTGCCACACCCGCACCTCATTTACACACACTTAAAAGCAGCACAATCACTCACTGCAAAGTCTTGTTTAGCCTGTCTAACATTTCCAAGCGTTTACATTTACATTACATTTACATTTAATCATTTAGCAGACGCTTTTATCCAAAGCGACTTACAAATGAGAACAATAGAAGCAGTCAGGTCAACAAGAGAACAACAACAGTATATAAGTGCCATGACAAGTCTCAGTTAGTCTAGTATAGAACGCATAGGTAGGTTTTTTTTATTTATTTTTTTTTTTTATTTTTTTTTTTTTATTAAAAGACAGGAAAAGGAAAAGTGCTAGTGTTAGTTGGTTAAGTGCAGGCGAAAAAGATGAGTCTTTAGCTGTTTCTTGAAAGTGAGTAAAGACTCAGCTGTACGAATTGAGATTGGGAGGTCATTCCACCAGCTGGGCACAGTCCAGGAAAAGGTCCGTGAGAGTGATTTTGAATTTCTTTGGGATGGTACCACAAGGCGTCGATCACTTGCAGAGCGCAAACTTCTGGAGGGCACATAAGATTTAACCAATGAGTTTAGGTAAGTTGGTGCCGTGCCAGTGGTCGTCTTGTAGGCTAGCATCAGTACCTTGAATTTGATGCGAGCAGCTACTGGTAGCCAGTGTAACCTGATGAGGAGAGGAGTAACATGAGCTTTTTTTGGCTCATTGAAGACAACCCTTGCTGCTGCATTCTGGATCAATTGCAGAGGCTTGACAGTACATGCAGGAAGGCCCGCCAGGAGAGCATTACAATAGTCCAGTCTGGAGAGAACAAGAGCTTGGACAAGAAGTTGGGTTGCTTGCTCTGACAGGAAGGGTCTAATCTTCCTAATGTTGTATAAGGCAAACCTGCAGGACCGGGTAGTTGTAGAAATGTGGTCTGTGAAGCTTAACTGATGATCCATCACAACTCCTAGGTTTCTAGCTGTCCTCGAAGGAGTAATGGTTGATGAGCCCAGCTGTATAGAGAAGTTGTGATGAAGCAATGGGTAAGCTGGAATCACCAGGAGTTCGGTCGTCGTAAGGTTAAGCTGAAGGTGATGGTCATTCATCCAGCTAGAGATGTCACTCAGACAGGCTGAAATGCGAGCAGCTACCGTCGGGTCATCTGGTTGGAATGAAAGGTAGAGTTGGGTGTCATCAGCGTAGCAGTGATAAGAAAAGACATGCTTCTGAATGACAGATCCTAATGACGTCATGTAGATTGAGAAGAGAAGTGGTCCAAGTACTGAGCCTTGAGGAACCCCAGTAGCAAGGTGGTGTGACTTTGAAACATCACCCCTCCAAGACACACTGAAGGATCTGTCAGAGAGGTAGGACTTAACCCACAGGAGTGCTGTTCCAGAGATGCCCATCTTTCTGAGGGTGGACAGGAGAATCTGGTGATTAACAGTGTCAAAAGCAGCAGAAAGGTCCAGTAAGATGAGTACCGAGGATTTTGAAGCTGCTCTTGCTAGTCGCAGGGCTTCAGTAACCGAGAGCATAGCAGTCTCAGTTGAGTGGCCACTTTTGAAGCCAGATTGGTTGCTGTCCAGGAGGTTGTTCTGTACAAGGAACATAGAAAACTGGTTGAACACAGCTCGCTCAAGTGTCTTTGCAATGAATGGAAGAAGGGATACCGGTCTGTAGTTTTCAAGAAGCGCTGGATTTAGAGATGGTTTCTTGAGCAGTGGGCTTACCCGAGCCTGCTTGAATGCTGAGGGAAATGTTCCAGAGTGAAGAGAGGAGTTGATAACGTGAGAAAGCGAAGGTATGACTGAAGAAGAGATCGCTTGAAGGAGGTGAGTGGGGATCGGATCAAGTGGACAAGTAGTAGGATGATTGGACAGGAGAAGTTTGGAGACGTCCATCTCTGAGAGTGGGGAGAAGGAGGAGAAAGAGTGTGCGTCGGTCATTGTGAAGTTGTCCTCAGTCTGCGGTGTGGAGAATTGGTCGCTGATGGATCTTGTCTTATTTGTGAAGAAAACTGCAAAGTCGTCCGCTGTAAGAGTCGATGGAGGAGGTGGTGGTGGCGGATTAAGAAGAGAAGAGAAAGTCTTGAAGAGTGTCCGAGCGTCACAACAGCTGTTAATTATGTTGTGGTAGTAGGATGTTTTAGCCGTGAAGACATTTGCAGAGAAGGAAGAGAGGAGAGACTGATACACACTGAGGTCGGTAGAGTTTCTTGATTTCTGCCATTTCCTCTCTGCAGCCCTGAGTTTAGAGCGATGTTCACGGAGAACCTCAGACAGCCAGGGGGCAGATGGGGCAGTGCGTGCTGGTCTAGACAACAGTGGGCAAAAGTTGTCCAAGCAAGATGTTAAAGTGGAGCAAAGAGTTTCTGTAGCGCTGTTCATGTCCAGAGCAGAGAACTGAGAGAGTGCAGGAAGCGAGGATGAAACCACAGAAGATAGGCGAGATGGAGAGAGTGAGCGTAGGTTCCGTCGAAAGGTGACCTGCGTTGGAGTGTGAGGCACTTCAGGAGTAAGTGCTAGGTTAGCAGTAATGAGGAAGTGGTCTGAGGTGTGCAGTGGAGCAACTGAAGAATTGTCCACAGAGCAACAGCGCGTGTAGATGAGGTCCAGTTGGTTGCCTGATTTGTGAGTCGCTGTAGTAGACACTAGCTTGAGATCAAATGAGGAGAGCAGAGTTTTGAAGTCAGCAGCCTGGGGTTTATCTAGGTGGATGTTGAAGTCACCAAGCAGTACCAGAGGAGTACCATCTTCAGGAAAGTTTGATAGCAGCACATCCAACTCCTCCAAGAAGTTTCCCAATTGACCTGGGGGACGATAAATGACCACAAAGTGGATTTTAACAGGGTGGGTTACAGTAATGGCATGTGATTCAAATGAACCAGTACCTGTAGGTGATGGCTGAAGATCAAATGTCCATTCTTTTGATATAAGGAGACCTGTCCCTCCACCCCTCCCAGTGGTACGAGGAGTGTGGGAACAAGTGAAATTAGTGGAGAGGGCTGCAGGGGTGGCAGTATCTTCAGGTTTGATCCAAGTCTCAGTCAGTGCCATGAGGATGAGACCGGAATGAGTAGCAATAGATGAAATGAGGTCTGCTTTGTTAACTGCAGACTGGCAGTTCCAGAGACCAACTGGAATAGAGAGCGTAGTAGTAGAGGTCAGAGGGACAGGCCGTAGGTTTGTCAGACAGGCCTTCCTGCGACGTCCATAGCGTGCTCTCCGAGTGTTAGTAGTGATAGTAGAGATCTGAAAGCACATAGTGACTACAAGTGTAAGATATTTGAGAACAAGGTATACAAAAAGTAACGAAAGAGGAGAAAAGCAATACTCAAGTGCCCTGTCGGTGTCCTTGCTCGGTGGAGTCGCACAGGTAGAGTCGATTGTCTTTACACTCGTCCGTCTTCACACGAGGAGGGCTCACACAAGGGCTGCCGCGACCGCTGCCGCGGTGAAACTTAGCGCTTTTGTATTAGCCTGATTACCTGTGATTGAAGTCAGCTGGCCACGCCTCACTATTTAGCAGATCGAAACCAGGCAGTCCCGCGATAGGCAAACGCAAAACCAAGCGCCACTTTCAGCACGTATTAACCAGGGTAAGACACACACAATTTAAACCAAAAACTTTCCTAGCAATGACGATCACACACTAGTCTGATGAGAAAACAAGGCAAAACACTCACAAGCTGCTGTCCTTCTCTGTAGCTCGACTGTTTCTTCTGACAAGTGCTTTCTAAACAGCTAATTAAGTACTTTCACTGGCTTTGGCCACGCCTCACTATTTAGCAGATCGAAACCAGGCAGTCCCGCGATAGGCAAACGCAAAACCAAGCGCCACTTTCAGCACGTATTAACCAGGGTAAGACACACACAATTTAAACCAAAAACTTTCCTAGCAATGACGATCACACACTAGTCTGATGAGAAAACAAGGCAAAACACTCACAAGCTGCTGTCCTTCTCTGTGTTTGTCCTTCTCTGCCGTTTCTCCCTGTGTTTGTCATTCCCGTGTTTGATCTTTGGACTGATTACTCCGACTCTGATTCTCTGCTGCCTGCCCTGATCTCTGCTTGTTTCTGGTTTCGACTGGCTATCCCTGACACACCTGATGCCATTCCTGATTTCTGCCTGTTTGACCATTCTTTAATAAAGCGCTGCATTTGGATCTGAACGTCTCTGGCTCATCATTACACCTGAAGTCTTGACATCATATATATATATATATATATATATATATATATAATTTTTTTTTTGGATAATATTAAGTGGATAATTATTCAAATATGGAGTTTTTTTTATGTTTTCCATTTATTTCCATTATTTATATATGTATACAGGTGCACCTCAGAAAATTAGAATATTATGGATAAGGTCTTTATTTTTTGTCATTTAATTAAAAAAAACTTTCTTACATTCTAGATTCATTGCACACAAACTGAAATATTTCAAGATTTATTTATTTTATTTTTTCATTCTGATTGTTACGATTTACAGCTTAGGAATACAAAAAATTCAGTATCTCAAAAAATTTGAATATTCCATTTTGAGCTTGATTCATTTGATTAATTTTGAGTTTAAATACTTGGTACATCCTGGGCTAGTTTAGAACATGCAACGACAATTATGGGGAAGACTACTGACTTGACAGTTGCTCAGAAGACAATCATCAACACCCTCCCCAATGAGGGTAAGCCACAGAAAGCCATTGCTGAAAGTGCTGGCTGTTCACAGAGTGCTGGATCAAAATATATTCACAGAAGGTCGACTGGAAGGAACAAGTGTGGAAGGAGAAGTTGCACAATCAACAGGGATGTCTACAGCCTTGGGGAGATTGTCAGGAAAATCTGATTCAAGAACTTGGGGAGAGCTTCACAAGGAGTGGATTGAAGCCGGAGTCAGTGCATCAAGAGTCACCACACTCACATGTCTTCAAGAAAAGGTCTACAGCTGTCACATATTCAGTCACGAAGTCAGTGATGATTTGGGGTGCCGTGACATCTGCTGGTGTTGCTCCATTGTGTTTTATCAAGTCCAAAGTCAATGCAGCCATCTATCAGGAGATTTTGGAACACTTTATGCTTCCATCTGCTGACAAGCTTTATGGAGATGCTGATTTCATTTTGCAGCTGGACTTTAGCACATGCCGACAGTGCCAAAGGGCAAGGGTTTGCTGACCGTGATATTACTGTGCTTGATTGGCCAGCCAACTCATCTGACCTGAACCTCACAGAGAATCTATGGGGTATTGTGAAGAGGAAGATAAGTAATATCTGACAAACAATACAGAGGAGCAGTATTCCCGCTATAAAAGCAACCTGGGCTTCAATAACACCTCAGCAGTGCCACAGGCTGATTGCCTCCATGCCACGCTGCATTGAAGCTGTAATTCATACAAAAGGAGCCCTAACCAAGTATTGAGTGCATAATTAAACCTGCTTTGGAGATCTTGGACATTTCTGTTTTGTAAATCTTTTTTTGATTGGTCTTTGATCAAATATTTAATGTTTTTGAGACAATGAATTTTTTATTTTCCTAAGCTGTAAGTCATAACCATCAGAATTAAAACAAAAAACTCTTGAAATGTTCCAGTTTGTGTGCAATGAATCTAGAATATAAGAAAGTTAGATTTTTTTATTATTAAATTACAAAACAAAATAAAAAAAAACTTTTCCATGATATTCTAATTTTTTGAGATGTGGGCACACACACACACACATATATGTATATAGTGGCGGGAGGAGGAAATGACATCTTCTTCCAGCGGATGCATCCATCTCGCTGGCCACACCGCTTGAAGGGACTAGACGGCCCGGCATCCTGGCCCGATGGCTATGTAACGGGTGTGGTTCTCGTCCAGAACGCGGGTCGGGCAGCTCATGTCTCTGGCAGTTAAGGGATGGGGTGACGATGATAATTACGGGGTAGGCAACCGACTCATCACAATATATATACATGTGCACAATAATTCTTCCATGCATCATAATCACCCTTTAAATAATACATAGAATAACCTTTCAGCCTGTACTTTGTTTGGGAGTCTGTTATTTGATTTGTCAATCATTATTCAATTATACAGTACAACTAAACTGCCAAAATGCATTCTATTTAATATTTGATTAGTATTTTTCATTGTAATCATTTATTAAAAAGTTATTCATTAATTAACAAATGATATAAATGTTGTATATATTCTGCAAATTCTTGCCCCAGATAACAGATAACCGCAAGATGGTTGACAAGTAACCCAAAAATGTAGCCTTTATATATTAGCATGAATTTCACTCTGTATGAGAAATTCCCTAAGTACCCTTTTTATGCTGATCATGCACTAGCATATCCAACCCTAATCATAACTTTGAAGCTTTCAAGAGATTCTACGAGATTCAATTTAGGCTAAGAAAAAAAAACTTTATATTGTCTATGACCAGTACAAAGGCTAAATTTCCTTTCTTCACATTGTATTCAGGCTAAATTGAGCAATTGAACTGCTCTTTTGAACTAGTGCTACACTCTAATTAGACTGACCTTTGCAGTGAGCTACCTGATAAATGTGAGGAAAGAACTGTTTTACAAAACTTACTCTTCAAAAAAAAAAAAAAATCTAAACAAGACTACCTATGATACGCACATCATTTCATGTACCCCCAGGGAAGTATTGGGGAACTTTTAAAAGTAGTGCATTGCATTGTTACTCCTATAAAAGTATAAAATTATGTTGCATTGTTACATTTTATTTGTTACTTTTTATTTCATTTTAGTGAAGTGCAGCGATTTTTCCTCTTCCAGAATGGCAACTTGCCTTGCAGGTAATTTTGGTTCAGTTTAAATTGAATGCATTTGTACTACAAAATAGTGAATTGATAGAGTGGCAAGGTGGGAAAAAATTTACTATACAATGGATAATTTTATGATGTATTCTGTGGTATTGCTACAGACATGCTCAAAGTCAGATGTTCTGATGCATGGTGGATTGTGGGATTGAAATCAAAGGGAAGCAAGCGACGGGAGAGGTAAAATATTGAGAAATGCACAGCATGCCCAGATATTTTAGTATGGCTTTTATGGATCTTTACAAAGAGATGTTTGCACAATGAGATGGCCTAACTTTGCACTCAGTACACAAATGTTGAATATTATTAATATTTGAACTAACTATTTTCCATTTCAAAATGTACTTTATTCCTGTGATGCAAAGCTGTTTTTTTTTTTTCAGCAGCATTACTCCAGTCTTCAGTGTCACATGATCCATCAGAAATCTTTCTAATGTACTGATTTGCTGCTAAGGATTATTTTTTTGTATTATTATTATCAGTAATTCTGAATAATAATAATAATAATAATAATAATTATTATTATTATTATTATTATCATTATATATCAAATAATATTTGTTTTCTATAGATATATCTCTCATGTCTCTTTGTTGAGTATTTGCTGAGTTACAGTTCATTTTAATAATGTGTTTCTAAATGAAGATCACACAGAATAAGGCGGCAGACAGCACACCCTGTTTGTTTCCTTTATTTTATAAATGCACAACGTTTTGTTATTATGTGTATATACAAATAAAAGTAGACCATATACAGATTTGATTTATGTATTGCTCTCAGCTGTACAATCAAAACTGAAACTGTAATTTAAGTTATTTTCGGTGTTATCAGGAGAAGATGCCACAAAACGTGTATCCATTCTTCTTGACCCCAGAGGGTTAAAGAATATTAAAACAATTTAATAAATGTATTTACTCTCACTTTTGATCAACTTAATGTGTCATTACTGAATAAACATATTTACACAGTCACATGATGGGCAAATGTTTCAAATGTTTTTATCAGTTAAATCATTAAAAAAAATTTGTGCCACTGGGCACCAGAATGAGGAGGACAACAGTTGCATTAGATCATAATGATCAGTCAGGGATGCTAACAACTATACAAATGTTCTACTTATTGGCAGTCACACTCAGAGGTGGAAAGTAACGAATTACATTTACTCGCGTTACTGTAATTGAGTAGCTTTTTTGTGTACTAATACTTTTTAAAGTAATTTGTTTAATCTGTAATTTTACTTTTACTTAAGTATATTTTGTTTAAAGTATTGTACTTCGCTACATTTAAAACACATTAAAAAAAAAAATCGCTCCCTGGAAACTACGTCAGTAAATAATGGGCAGGAGGGCAAACTGGCGCTAAATCACAAGAAAGATGCAGAAGGTCAAAACAGGCGTTAGTGGTGCAGACACCGCAGAAAACGAAACCCCGTCATATTCTGAAGTTGAACTCGAAGGAAATGAAGTGAATCCCTGGCCATATGTATGCTCTATTATGCAGTGTAAGCTGTACTTGCCTAGGAAGACCAAACTAGCAGCTTATAAAATCTCGACAAGACATCAACCCTTCGCAAGAAGAGGTGAGCTAAATAATTGCATCGTTGCATTGGTGGTTAAAATGAAGCTTTGACATTTTAGCAAGAGGTTTTGCACAAATTAGCCAAAAAGACAGTGGTGAGGAGTGTGATATATATATATCATCTGCGATAATATCATGTTTTTTGTTTTAATGATGTGCGCGCTTATAGTGCGTTCTTTCACTGTGTGATTCAGTCTCCTAAAATGCATTTAGAATGATCACAAAATTGAAGATATAGGGGCAGAAAATTCACATATTTATATAATTTCATACATTAAATCAAAATCACACAAAGAATGCCGTCTTTTCCTCCAAAAATCATCATGAATATATACATACATATATATATAACAGTTCAGTAAACAAGTTAATTAAGAGACTTGCGTTTTACACCATATTGCCTTTTTTAGCTCTATTTCTACAACAGAAAATAATTCCAAATACAGCCACCAAAGCACAGTTTTGCGTCTCTGAGCAACGTGACAGTGTTTCGTTCCTGAATGAATCAACCGTTTAAATGATTCGGTTCAATCGCAATGACTCCCTTATTAACAGTGACTTGCTGACACATACTGGCCATTTTAATATCACATTTAAAGTATCTTTTGATTTTTTTAAATAATTAATTTCTTATCATTTCAAATGAGTATTCAACATTTTACGTTTTGTACATCAAAACATTATTCATGCATTTGTAACCGCAGGTTAAATGCATTCTTGTCCTGCACTAAACAGTGTAATACATCTTAATGCCACTTCCAATGAATCTTCTGCATTTCCTCTGCATTAAAAGATGAGTTTTTTTAAACTGATTTGCCTGGTAACAGTCCAAATGTTTTATTATTCTAAATAACTGATTCCTTTAATTAAAAACAACTAGTTTGAGATTAATAGACCTATCCCAGGGGTGTCAAACTCAGTTCCTGGAGGGCCGTAGCCCTGCAGAGTTTAGTTCTAACCCTGCTCCAGCACACATATCATGTAGTTTTCAAATAAACCTAAATGATTAGATTAGCTGGATCAGGTGTGTTTAATTAGGGTTAAATCTAAACTGTGCAGGACTGTGGCCCTCCAGGAACTGAGTTTGACACCCTTGGCCTGTCCCATTTTTGACTCCCTCCCACTGTTAAAATGTAACTAAGTAATTTTTACTCTGAGTAAATTTTAAATGAGCTACTTTTCACTTTTACTTGAGTTGATATTTAGACTGGTACTTTTACTTGTACTTAAGTAAAATTTCATTAATGTAATGGTACTTTTACTTGAGTAAAATATTTTTGTACTCTTTCCACCTCTGGTCACACTTATCTGGCTGTCAAGTATATTCGTGCGTGCATGTATCTTTATGCTGAGTGGTAATCAGACTGGCCTATCTCTCTGCTGTGTAAATTCCCATACCTCTGACAGACAGATACTCTTTACTCATGCATTCATGCTCCTAATCTCCCTTCCCAGTAGGCCAGATCACAGAGCATAAATACACATGTAGCAGGAGATTAATGATGAATTGATGGTATGTTGTTGTCTTGCATATTGTATAAGATTTTTTCACCAAGTCCCAGCCAACAGCCCCCCCCCCATTCTCCTTCCTTGTGAGTCCCAGTTAGAAGCATATTAATCACCCTTCTCTCCTCTTATCAGTGCTGCCTCTCAAATGCTATTAGCGCTGCCTGTCCTACCTCACTAGACTCTGTGCTGCTGTGATTGTGTAATCTTATACATGTCATTAATGGCAGCAGTAAATCTTGTGATGAGGTAAATGGAAGAAGATAATGGTTGACAAAAAAGGGACATTTATTTTGCATTTGTGGTTGTGTTGAAATCTTTACATGTAGCATTCATTATTTTCAGAAAACCAGCTTCCTTTGTCTAAGATTCTGTCTGGGAATTGTAATCCCTTTTAAAAATAACACTTGCCAAGCAACAATGTGGTTAAAATTTGTAGAGTACAAAAAAAAAAAAAAAAAAAAAAAAAAAAAAAACCTTTTCTATGAATTGTAAAATTGCCTGTCAGACATTTCTTGCTGGATGAAGGGCCATCGCCTTCAACTCAACCTTGCCAAGCCAGAACTTCTTGTGGTTTGTACAAACCTATCACTTCATCACAATTTCATCATCCAGTTAGGCACATCAACCATAACTCATTCAAAAACAGTTGTGATTGATGATCAGCTGAGTTTCTCAGACCACATTGCTAAAACTGTCCGGTCCTGCAGATTTACTTTATTTTACATCAAGAAGATCAGACCCTATCTTATGGAACATGCTTTACAACTCTTTGTTCTGTCCGGTCAGGACTATTGCAATGCTCACTTCCAGTCACTTCTATCAAATCTTTACAATTAATCCAGAACGTGGCAGCAAGTTTAGTCCTCAATGAGCTGAAATGAATGCACGTCACACCTCTGTTCATTGCATAAAATTCAAAGCATTGATGTTTGCCTACAAAAGCACCACTGGCTCTGCACCCCTTTACCTAAATGCATTACTTCAGACTTATGTGTCCTCTAGAAGCTTTCATTCTGCAAATGAACAACACTTATTGTGCCATCCCAAAGAGGCTCAAAATCACTTCACAGACTTTTACATTAAATGTTTCCTCCTGGTGGAATGACCTGCTCAACTCAGTCCGAGCACCTGAGTTCTTAACCATCTCCAAGAATTGGCTAAAAACACATCTCTTCCATCTTTATTTGATCCTCTAACTCGAGCACTCTCTTTTCTAAATCTATTTTATCTGTTTTTTTTTTTTGTTTTTTGTTTTTTTAATCAAAAAAATATAAGATAAAAATAAATGACCCTCTATCACTTGCACTCTCTATTCATGTTCTAACAGCTTTTTTTTCTCAGAAAAAAATTGAAAGGAAAAAAATAAAACAATATTTTTTGTTCTTTTTCTATTCCATTTAAATCTCTCTCTCTCTCTCTCTCTCTCTCTCTCTCTCTCTCTCTCTCTCTCTCTCTCTCTCTCTATATATATATATATATATATATATATATATATATATATATATATATATATTTACAATACTGTGCAAAAGTCTTAGGACATTAGTATTTTCACCAACAAAAATGGTTTTAAGTCAGTTATTTCTATATTTTGCTATAGTGTGTCAGTAGTAAATATGAGTTTGCATTTCTTAACATAATTTTTGCGATTAATTGTAATACTCCAGTGAGATTTTTGTTTGCACAAGGAGTCTGACAACAGCCACTGCTCAGAGATCTGATCTCATCATCATCCAATCTGTCTGGAATAACATGAAGAAACAGAACAAACTGAGACAATGCCTCCAAGACACTTCAAGAAACCTACCTGCAAAGCTACCTGAAAAACAGTGCGAAAGTAAACTTAGGACAAAAGCTTTTTTTAACACTTAGTGTGGTTACACCTAATGTTGAATTAATTTAGTTAAGTTAATAGAAGTTAATTTATAAAATCTATTTATTATTCTAGCATTATTTTGACTGCATCATCACTTCACAGCATTTTTACATGCCTTAAAAACTTACAAGTGCCTTAAACGTTGCACAGTACTGTAGCTTTGCAGGTTTCTTTAAGTGTTTTGGAAACATTGCCACAGTTCTTCTGGATTTAGTCTTTCTCATTTAGTTCTGTTTTAATATAATATTAATTATTATATTTTGTCATTTACTTTAGTTTATTTTAAAATGTTTATTTTTATTCATTTTATTGTATAATATTTTGTGCTATTTCATTTAAGTTAAATATATATTTAATTTCAGGTACTGGAGGTTTTCTTTTTGTTTTAACAACAACAACAATAACAATGATACAACTTTTTTTTCTTCTTTTTTCTTCTTTTTTAAACTGTATTATATCATTTTAAAATTTTAAAGCATTTATTTATACTAGTTTGCTTTCAGGTATAAATTCAAGATTTTCAGTTCAGCAATCACACAAAGTTGATTAATAGTGTATTTATGTCTAAAAGTCTGTGCAACATAATCACCATATAATCCCACATATGCATAGTAAATGATTTGCCCAATCTTCTGATTCCTTTGCACAGCTTTAAAAGTCATCAATTTAGCCTAATGATTAAAACAAAGTGTAGCGGCTGTGCTGGCTGCACAATAATTAATGTTATGTCTCTTTTCCATTCTCTGACTTTTTCCTTTCTTGCGCTTCAAGAAAGCCAATTAAATTATTTACTCAAGACAAGACAATTAATCTGACTGATGAAAGATGTGACACTCTAATTCCTAATTACTAGAGTGTAAATACATGAAACTCACAGCGAACAAATATAGGAAAGCAGCGTGTGGGGCCGGTTTAGGTGTCAATTTTGTATTGATTTAAAACAGTCAATGCGCAAACATAGTAATGCAGCTTTCATTATAATGTGTATTTCACTCACTCAGTGGACAGCATCCAGATCTTTACAAACTTTTGAGGCTTTTGATGTCAGGTCTAATACTGACAAGCCCTTCCAAACCTACCTTTTCTTCACAGACTCTTTTCTTTGACACAAGCATTTATAGCCGTGGGCTCTTCTTTTTTCTTCGCCACACACAATTAAAAGCAAGAATTTCTCCCCTCACCTCATGCAGTCCGATGTACACACATAATTACATTGTGTTAGCAGACCCTCGGGTATGGCAATCTTCCAGCTAAGCCACAGTCATTCTGGGCCACTGCTGTTGCTGGACCAAATCAAGACCTGTAATTTTTATTTGGGCAGGAAACATTTATGGTAAATAAGAAACAGAAAATCTGGATTGGAGGGACAGATACAGGGACCTTGGGCGGTCTCCTCAGCAGTGGGATGACAATTTAATCAGGGTGGTGTCCAGCTAAAGCGTGGCATCCTTGGCACAGGCTTATAAATCATAGTCAATCAGCGCAGTGGGGACAGTTCTGATGAATACTGATCGGCAGAAATCACACTTTACTGATTACACTTTGTCAAATATAACATTGCAGAATGTTTGGTCTTGTGAATCTGTATCCAGAGCCATGTATAAATAGTAATATTACACTAAGGACTATGCAGTCCTTCCTTTAAAGTAGAGTGCCTGTGTTTCGTTACTTATTACACAGACATCACATAAAAAAGCGGGGTTTGGGGTTCAAAGAATATGCTTACTAATAGGTTGTTTTTAATGTGTCTTTCTTTTTTTCAAGGTGCTACAAACATAATACATAAAACAAGCGGGAAAAAATACATAAAACATTAATGCTAACAATAATTACTATAATACATGTTTACATGTAAATTCCAAATTGTTTTCTTTCTGCTTTTCATTCTTTTCTTGATACCATGTAAAAAAATATATATTTTACATAGATGTCACAAAAAAAAGATGAATCTACTGTACATGTGAGCAATAGTTTGAGCAAAGTTTCAAAGTTTAATTTTTAATGTTTGTTTGTTAAAGGGTTAGTTCAGCCAGAAATGAAAATTATGTCATTAATAACTCACCCTCATGTCGTTCCAAACCCGTAAGACCTCCGTTCATCTTCGGAACACAGTTTAAGATATTTTAGATTTAGGCCGAGGGCTTTCTGCCCCTCCATTGAAAATGTATGTACGGTATACTGTCCATGTTCAGAAAGGTAATAAAAACATCATCAAAGTAGTCCATGTGACATCAGAGGTGTCAGTTAGAAATTGTTGAAGCATCGAAAATAAATTTTGGTCTAAAAATAACAAAAATTAAGACTTTATTCAGCATTGTCTTCTCTTCCGGGTCTGTTGTGAGCGTGTTCACAACACTGCAGTGACGCTGTTGACGTACGATGCTGCTGACGTGTTATCTTTGTTATTGGGCGCACCAGAAAACAAGTCAGCAGCATCATACGACACCTGCGCCGTGAATGCACTCACAACAGACCCGGAAGAGTAGACAATGCTGAATAAAGTCGTCATTTTTGTTATTTTTTGGCCAAAATGTATTTTTGATGCTTCAAAAAATTCTAACTGACCCTCTGATGTCACATGGGCTATTGTTATGATGTTTTTATTACCTTTCTGGACATGGACAGTATACCGTACATACATTTTTAATGGAGGGACAGAAAGCTCTTGAATTCAATCTAAAATATCTTTAACTGTGTTCCGAAGATGAACGGAGGTCTTAGGGGTTTGGAACGACATGAGGGTGAGTTATTAATGACATAATTTTCATTTTTGGCTGAACTAACCCTTTAAAGTTTAAATATCATCCAAGATCTGGGCATCTAATAAATATACTGATTAAGGAACAGATTTTTGCAGTTTTTTCTTATAACTCACAAACATATTTATCAACAGAAGTCCAATATTTGTCCCAAGATCACAATCTGCTCTGAATATGGGTGATACAATCTATCAAAATTGCATCACATTAGTTCTGCATTTACAGTCCGATTAAGCATGGAGGTGTATTTAAATCAAGTTTATGAACTGTTGCAACTCATAATTGTTGCAAAATGTCAACTCTGCAAGGCCTTAAAGACATCAGAATGCAGGACGTCTGCAATTTGAGTACATAAACAGTTAATCTATTATCTATTTTAATGTAGTGCACATTTTGTTAGGAATCTAGCAATTGCATACTAAATTTCTCAATATTAGTGGCAAAATGTTTACCTGCCTAGTTATTGCAAGGGTAAATTATTATTTTAGCAAATAAAAACAACTTTATATTTTAAATCAACCAATATGCAATGACTGTTTTAAAAGCCTTTTATATCTCATGTTTTTTTTTAATGCAAACCATTTATTAAAACCAAAGTGCCATGAGAAATCTAATTTGCCTTGATCTATTGACAGGTCATTGCACTATAAAACATACAGTAAAATTCTGAACTCGAAACTTCTTTGATAGTCCAAAACAGCTTTTATTGAAACCAAGCAGGCAAAATTGCTCATTTTATAGTGTGAAGATACAAATTTACTTAAAAGACATCATTACATCGTTATAATAAATTATGATATATTATAATTATACATCACATAGGACCACCTTATAATAACCTCTGACACTTGCTGGCTGTTTTAATTAATGTCGTTGATTAGTTCAGCAGGGTGAGAATAAAACAACAGGAGACTGTAAGTACTGATTGATGGAATGGACCATACATGTGTGCCAACGAGGAAAGATTAAATGCAATGCATGCCAAAGTACCATTTTACTTATGTGCTTGTTAGCAGGAATCGGTCAAGTGCTGTGAATCAAAGTATTAATTTGTAACATTTTACTTTTTCAGTGGTTGCAAGTAGTTCCATTTTACTTCATGCAATTAATTGTTGAGAGTCCAGGTGTGAAAACAAAGAAATAAACTGGATTTCCAAGTACTGACCAGAAGATGTGGGATGGAGGCTTATAGTCTTACCCAAAGAATGCCCAGTTAATTCAAATCGTTGAAAGGTACTGAGAAGCAGTCTGAGAAGTAGAAAAACGTACACAAGCACTGTATATTCTATTTTATCAGTTGTATCTGTGAGTATAGACAAACTTTTTCGGATGTTTTCTGTATGACTGAGAATTGTGTGTGGTGTTCACTGTCTATTACTGTAATGCTATTTATGTATTTAGCTGTCGTAGGACCTCGCAAAAATTCTATTTATTCTATATTCATTTATTTATTTATTTTTATTTATTTATTTTTTCCATTGAGAGAAATCACAAGGAAATTGTTAATGATGTATGGTCGCAGCTTGCATCATGTGAAAGGAATCACAAGATTCTAATCATAAAAAAAAAAATAATAATAATAAATTGGTGAGTTGGCCCAATTTGACCAGTGGAAAGGCTTTCCTCTATTGCAAAATCATCTGGATCTATATTTTAAGAGCTTAGTGTCTATATTGCGTGCATACTTTGACCCACACACAAATAGTTTTTGTTGAAATTAATGGCTAATTTACACACACACACACACACCTTTGTATTTATTTATTTACTTACTTAATTAATCTATCCAAAACTATAGAAGCAACATTGAAAGCTCCATGTCTCTGTGTTAAGCAGGATAGCTTATGCTTTAGCGACTGACTCAGCACGATTATCAGGTTAATTGACTTGTAACGTTTGCAGTGGCTCAGAGCCTCTCCTTTATCTGAACTTGCAGTGAAATACCTCCATAAGTGAGTGGTTCTCAGTCTGAATAATGTCCAATGTGGACCAGACCTTTTGGCCTTTTTGGTAAAAGGTCATTCTACATGGGATTAGAGGCTACTAGACGTTGATTATATAATATTTATAGGAAACACATTTAGTTTCTCCTTGGTATTGAGAGTCTTTTAATATATTTAAGTTTAAAATTATTTTATTATTATTATTATTATTATTATTTGTTTAAAAAATCTCTAAGAAACTAAAATTTAATGACATTTTTAAAACACTTATTTTCTTTTTTTCCCTTTCTGTGCTGAAGGCAAGGCAAGTTTATTTATAAAGCACATTTCATACACAATGGTAATTCAAAGTGCTTTACATAAAAGAAAATAATAATAATAATAATAATAATAATAATAATAATGATAATAATAATAATAATCAAAACAATAAAACAAGGAATTTAAAAACTGATGTTAAAAATGATTTAACAATTGATTTAAAGGGTTTAAGAATGAATTTAAAACAGTTAAGAATAGAAAATTATTATACATAAAATATAGGGTAATCAGTTTGGACATTGCACAGTGTTTATTCAATAAATGTGCTGCTAAACAAATGAGTTTTGAGTCTGCATTTAAATGATTTAACATATCTGATCTCTTCTGGAAGAAGTTTGAACAAGTTTCTCCAAGTGTTGACTAGAAACAAAACATCTAATTCTTGCAATGTTTTTTTTTTTACATTATAGTATGCTGAGTTTACTGCTTGATTTGGTGTGATCATATACAGGCTAAACAAGAGTGGTGCAAGAATTGAGCCTTGTGGGACTCTCTTATGTCAAATACTTAAATTTAACCAATTACTTATGTCAGTCAGAATACTACAAACTGTTAACAATAACAACAAACTGTTTTAAATTGTATGAAAATTATACAATACAGCAACACAAAAAAAACATACATTTTTTTGATGGAATCTGAGAGCTTTCTGTCCCTGCATAGACAGCAACACAACTTACACGTTCAAAACCCAGAAAGGTAGTAAGGACATGTTAAAATACATTACTTGTATTGTATGAATTAACATTAATCATTATTGGAACATATAAGGGGGACTCTCATTATATTACTAAAGCTGCTAAATTAATATCTTATGTACATTATTATAGCACTTTCTTGTTCAGGATGTAAGAAAAAAGAGAAACGTAATCTGACGCATTGTGTGCAGAATCAAATCTAAATGTAATGCTGCAAATAAACACTCTTCATTAATTTTCAATAATTTCACTTCAGTTTGCTTATTGTATTTACTCTTACCCTAACATTATCTCCAAACCTACCCCTCACACAAAAACTTTCTGCATATTCAAAAAAGATTTTTTTTTTTTTTTTGCATAACATTTGATACATCAAGATTGTGTGGCCCATATACCGTACTGTGTTATGATATAGTGAGAATATTGATCTCACATTTTATATGGCCAATAAGTAAGATGAAAGTCTGATAGCTTGTAAAATGTGAATCAATGATATTTTTATAACAGTATAGCAGACTACTTACCAACAGCAAATTATATAAATATATATTTTTTTTCTGTATCTCAAAATAATGTCTATGTTAGTTAATATTTAAATGCTTAGTTTTATGATCAGAGCTTAGTAATTGAAAACATATATTGCTTTGAAATATTATGATAACTGAGAGATGAACAAATAAATGATCCACAAAAGCCTGATGAATCATATTTTGGATAACATAGATTTTTGTAAAAAAACAAAATTACTTTAGTTCAGTAAATGTTCATTGTGTAAAATTATTATTATTATTAATAATATTAATAATAATAATAATAATAATAATAATAATAATAATACTACTAATAATAATAATACTAATAATAATAATAATAATAATAATAATAATAAAACATATATGAAAACCATTAAAGCTTTTACATGACAAAAACCTTAATGTGAACATTTTTACAATTATATTGAACTATTAATCAGAGGACAGATGGCATGAAGAAGAATGTGTACAAAAGTTGTTTTGATCTTGCTGATAATTTAAAGGTCTTACTGTAGATTTATGTAAAAATGTATATAATAAAGAAGGATTTGTATGAGATGTTAGTCTCGAAAGAAAATACAAAATCAATTTTCAAGCCAACATAATGAACATGGAGAAAATTGATCATTCACATAACCATAAAATGGATGGTTTGTTCTCTCAGATGGATTATTGATATTATGGTGAAGAAGATCTCATAGAAAGACTCACAGGTATGACGGTGTATCTCCAGCCCTTAATGGTAAGAGAGAGCTGGGCAGAGCAAGAGCCAATGACAGACATCATGGAGGAGAGATAAAGAGATGTTCAAATCTCTCTCTCTCTCTCTCCATCTATCCTTCTCTCCACAGCCTCCAGGCCAATATTTTTTCTATGTTGCTGTGCAGGATGGGTGTGCAAAGGTACTGGGTTGAACTCCTAAATGAAAAATCGATGGAACAGACAGCATATTGAAAAGGAAAGACAGAATTTATCAGTGGCATATTAAGCAAGAGAGTGGTAATGTTGCGGAGATGCTTTTAAAGCAAATGCCTGTGCAGTAATGAATACAAATCTCTACCTCAAATACACACCCAACCTCATTGAAAAACACTGATTATGTGTTGAGAATACCAACGTATCTTTTTTTTTTGTATGTCCACAAGTTCATAAGCGGAAGAGTGGGCTGAAATCTACATGCAAATATAGAACCACATGCATCACTTATTCTCTCACTCTCAGTATTTACCTTGTCTTCCCTCCCTACCAAGGCTAAATAGTTTTAATTTGCAGATTGCATTAATATGTTAATGTATTAATCATATTTAATTAGAATCCTGTTTACAAAAGATGGGAGATCACTGTCTGCTTTCTGAGACCTGAACACGAGAAAGTAAACATTTTACGAGCCAGTTTCTAGCAAATAGTCTACTTAAATACTGGGTTTAAAATAGTTAAAATGTCTCTGGAAAATTGTTAACGAAAACTATGAGGGAAATCAAGACTTGCCACACATTGTCCTTACAAGACAACAACATGCCCCAGAGTTGGGCATATTACAGAGTTAGTTAAATGGAACCTGCCAAAGCTCATGTAAGGATTTTGTACTATTTAGGTTGTAAAACAAATAATGTTTTTAAAATAATTAATAAAATTAATTTCTGATCTTACCGCGATATTTCATCTCTGTGTTTGATTTGAAGCGGGAAGAATGCAAGCACAAACATGCCGTAACTGAAGAAAATTTTTACCCATTCGGTCAAATATTGCACTGCAAAGAGCACTAGGTTTAACTTGTCTATAACTTGGTAAAATACCATTGAATAAGCTATATAGACAACACCTTTTACATTTTCGAAGCATTATAAAGGTTTTTTTTTTTTTTACAGTTAAGAGCAGAAAATAAATATCTTGATAATTGCATTATGCATTGACTCATGGAGACTACAGTTCCAATTATGACTTTCAAAAAAAAAAAAAGATTCTGTGTGGTTTAATGATCAAAAAACCTTTTCTGCACATGCAAATGAATGTGTGTTGGAGGGACTTTAAAGGAGCTGCATATGCCTAGTTGCAAGGCACCCTGTTGCTTTTTGCATCCTTTTCAGGGCACTTCAGTTCTCTGATTTAGCTGTTTATTAATGACAGACATGTTTATTTCTGTAGTTGTTGCCCCATGTGTAAACTGAACAGAATTGTGGGTATGTGTCCAGACTCATTAAAGTGGGTTTGTTGAGTGCAAAATGATGGAAATTAAAGATAGAAGAAATGGGAGATCTTTATGAGTAAATGTCAGCAAATAAAAACTAGAATAAAGGAAAGGAAACCATATTAGGTTAAAAATTCAACTGAATTATTTTTTTAATATTTTTTTTTATTATTTATAGTTTATACTAAACACAAGCATATCTTTTTCCCCCATGAACTTTCATCAACTAAATGTCACACTTCACACAGTCCATTTAATTAAAAAACATTACCCACATCCAATCCCATGAGACTGCCCTCCATATTCGACCACCCTCAGAGAGCTGATGGAGAGCATATCCAAAGTCAATGCAAACATGATCAATCAAACCCAGAGAACAAAGGCTAAAATGCATTGATCCACAACACCGCATGTAGCATGACATCTCAAACCGGCATAAATTAATTGAGCTTCATGAGTAAATGGAGCTCTAGTCAATTAATGTTTATAGCTTCACTGATGACTTGTGCCGTTATAAAATGATGGGTGGAGACCATTAGGTGGCTGGTGATGCTGTTGTGTTTCTGCTTTGATGCACATGTGTCTGAGAAGAAGCATAGCGGTTATGGCAGCTGTGCTTGTTAAGAGCTAATCTGCTGT
Organism: Carassius carassius; assembly: GCF_963082965.1. Taxonomy (NCBI): domain Eukaryota; kingdom Metazoa; phylum Chordata; class Actinopteri; order Cypriniformes; family Cyprinidae; genus Carassius; species Carassius carassius. Next base: position 22,295,092 of record NC_081761.1, read on the forward strand.
GACAAGCCGTATAGTGAAACTATTGATACTGGGAATTCAGTATGATCATAGAATAAGCTCCTTCTTGTTACAATATGAGATATTCATACAGGAATGCAGTCATGAGAAACGGGTCAAATGAATGAATGAGCATAATGTATGGAAAAGAATGAATAGTTGCACGAAGTTCATGAAAAACTGTCAACATTTAGTCGCCTTCATGTTGTTTTAAAGTTCAAACCTGTATTACTTTATTCAGCCTTAGAAACACTCTTATACATGCAAACATAATGACTGAAGCTCTGTGTAAGAAAAAAAAGTCGTTATAATCAATATAAAATTTACATAAATAGGAAAAGAAAATGTAATTTATTATTGCTCTAAAAATCTTAACATCTGCCATAGTTTTCATGCAAGTAACAATGTCTGATTTTTATGACAAATCTTTTAAATAATCACATAAATTATTATTATTTTGTTATATCAAGATTGTTTGACAAAATAGTTCTGCTTCAAAAAGTTTGGGGTGGATTTTTTAAAAATGTGTTTTTCTTTTTCTTTTTTTGAAATAATGAACAATATTTTATACTTTTTTTCTCTGATTAATGCATGTCCTTTTAGATAGTCCATATTTTCATTATATAAAAACAACAATCAGTATATTGGTCATGTTATTGCCATTACTATTAGGTAGATCTCTTCTGTGCTTCTAAAAGGAAGATCTGTCTGTGTTTCTGTCCAGTACATGAGTGTCTGTGAGACCTCGAGTGTCTGACCACCATCCAACCCATTATATTATGCAGTTTTGAAGCCTCATTCAGATGCCTGGGTAGAAGTGTGGATGTGTGTGTGTGTGTGTGTGTGTGTGTGTGTGTGTTTGCATACCTGTGAGCGCATGAGGACTTAATTGGGCTGAGGCGAAAGCAACTGAGACCAATTACCCATACTCCTGTGCTGCTCCAGAGGCCTGTCAAACCTTTTGTCTATCGTGTTTTACGGTTTGCAGAGGCCAGAGCTGCTCTTTTGTGCATTGTCATAATCTGCAGTCGAATGACTTTGCATTTAAATGAAGCCATCACTGAGCTCTACGCAAAAGTAATCTGGCTTGAGGTATCAGAGGGTGAAGGCTGTGTTATTAATCAGTTCAGTTTCACATGGACGACTAAAATATTTTCTTGCGGGTATAATTAGCAGAAAAGATACAAGCAAATCTGTTACAGTGCATGAGAATGTGTAGGGCATTTGCTAATATGTATGTGTGTGTGTAAGTGTTGCATCCATCAGGGAAATGCTGAATTGTTACACTTTTTATAGAAGTGTCCGATTAAAGCCCATATCTTTTAAGTGGCTGTATTATAGATTGACAGGGATACTAAAATTACTTGAATCCACATTTCAAATGTATTGTTGTAATTGCATAAAACAAAACATCAAACCAAAGGTAATGCACATTTTTGTAAAATGAGTAAAAGCATAATTGCTGATTTTGGTTGTCAGAAACTGGATTCATATGTCTACAAAAATTACCTTCAGACCAATTAGTTAAACATATATATATATATCTCTTAATCTATGTACTGACATCTTTAAGAATTTACCTTTAGTTGTTAGTAGTAGTAATATCTTTATTTGTCCCTTAACAGGGCAATTTATACAGCCTCAACTTAACGAACAGACAAGAATTTATAAGACATTGTGACAAAACTGCTTGAATAAAAACATCACAACAAATACAACCACAACAACAAAACCTGGGCATTAACAGTGCACCATTTCTCATATATTAAACCAAAGTTTAAAATCATAGTACACCTTTATCTTTATGTTTCAAATAATTGTTTACAATCAAGACATTTAAAAGCATTTAAAACAAAAGATCATGAAACAGTTTTTTTTCTCTCTTAGTTATAAAATTTTCATTTTAACCATGGCTTCATTATTTCGTTCATAGTTTTCTTTAAATTGTCAGTAAAGAGCCACTTTTTTTCACTATACAATCTATATCTGCTGTTAGAGAGTTTTCCAAGCGTTGAATGTGTTCCGATACATTGAGAGCTGAAACTACATGCATCATATAACTTGACCTTGAATGAATACTCAGTGGGATGTCCATTATGTTTGGCTGTTATAGTGAAGTCTGACACCATAATGACTGCAACACAGAATGTGGCCTGTCGTAGGCCCAGACCTTCTTTGACCTCTGTTGTGTCTCTGTTCCACACTAAAGTCAAAACTGTAGAAACCAGACACTTAATGGTAAGTGAACTCTTTCTTTCTCTCAAGGTTGATGGACTTTTACAAACATTTAATGTGAAATGTATGCAGTTGTGTGGTGTGTGCATGAGTGTTAAGATAACAAGAAGGAAGAGAAATCTTATGAAAAAAAAAACATCTGAATTTACCATTTCAAATATTGATATAATATAAAAAATTATATATATTTAATTTATTTACATTATTTATAAAAGTTATTTTGAATTTATATATATATATATATATATATATATATATATATATATATATATATATAATTTAAAATAACTTTCATAAATAATTTAAATAAATAAAAAATGTTTTATACACCTGATACACACACACACACGTATATATATATATATATATATATATATATATATATATATATATATACAGGTATATATAAAGTTAAATCGCCATCTTGCTCCAAACTCCAAATACAGACTTTTCAGACTCATAAATTATAACTTTTTGTGTCCAATATGTTTATTTATGTTTATTTACACTTTGTTTTAAGGTGTCCTTGTTACACAGGTTACATGTAATTAGTATTATAATATCAATTTATTTTCAGAGACTTGCAGAGAGTTCCTCAGGGGCAGGGGCTCAAATGTAAAAAAAAAAAAATACATATATATATATATATATATATATATATATATATATATATATATATATATATATATATATATATATATATATGCAGCTCAACAGTTTGGATACAATACTATTCTATATTTTTGCAAGAAGTCACTTAGGGTCAGCAAGCATGCATTTATTTGATCAAAATTTAAATATATTTTTTATGCAATGATGACTTTTTTATCAATGTTGGAAACCTGTGATACTTTTCAACTGTGATTTTTTGATAAATAAAAAAGTTAAAATGAAAAACATTTGTTTAAAATATAACTTTTGCATCAATATACACTATTTATATGATATAACATTGATAACAAATCAGCATATTAGAATGAATTGTTAAGGATCATTTGACACTGAATACTTGAGTAATGATGCTAAAAATCCAGTTTTGCATCACAGAAATAGATGATGTTTTAAATTATATTAAATAAAATATATTTTTTTTTCAGTGAGTACAATTTAATTATTCTTGTTAAAAACATTTTTTTCTTTATTTATTTTTAATCGAAAGGCTTGATGAGCATAAAACACTTTCATATTGCTGCATAATTTTCAAAAATGGTAATATAACACAGTATTTTCACGTCACCATTTCGCCAGCCTACACTTCAGATATTAGGCCTATTGGTGGCACTTGGGATTCATTATTTATTATAGTTTCATGAAATAGTAAATGGCATACTATACATGTCATGGTGTCTGTTCTGTGTTTCCCTGGGTCTCCACTAGTGGTCTCACTTCCCCATAGACACCTCTCCGCAGGCACTACAATTCCCACAAGGCCTTGTCCCTTCATCACAGTAATTGCACTCCTGTTAATTGCACTCAGGTGTTTTCACTTCATAGTCATTACCCTGCCTATTTAAACCGGTCTGTTTCTGTTTGTTTGATGGAGTCCTTACTTTCCGTCTAGTAGTTTCCTCGCGGTCCCTTGTGGTTCTAGTTTATTGTTTCCTGTTTTGTTTGTTTCTGGACTGATTTTTTGGTTATGACCCCCGGCTTGTTTGATTCTGATTTTTGGATTACCCAATAAACACACACTGCTTTTGGATCTCTCATCTCTTGTGTTCCCGATCGTTACAGAAGGACTCCATCATGTCTAGATCCAGCGGTGTGGGACTTTGTGTCCGTTCCCCAGCCAGTGTGGAGGAGCGGAGGGCGAAATTCCTCAAATTAACCACCCTCCGTCAAGAGGGGAATGAGGTGGGTGGTGTGTCACAAGTGTTCTGGACCCTGGCGGGTGGAATGGGATTTAATGATGCGGCCCTGTAAGACCTTTTCAAACCGGTCTGGATAACCCTGTGCCAGAAAGGGAAATGGACCAGCTGGACGCCTTTGATTTTTGGGGGTTCATTTTGTACCTGCAACATCGGTCTCCGTGGGATACCCCAGCCACACCTGTCTCTCCCTGTGGGATGGCCGACTCTAGACCAGGGTCTACAGACAGGAGGACCGCCAGCCCAGCACCACTGCACAATATGGACGCCAGCCCAGCGCCACGGAGCAAGAAGGCCGCTAGCCCAGCGCCACGGAGCAAGATGACCGCCACCCCAGCGCCACAGCACAAGGTGGCCGCTGGCCCAGAACCATGGCACAAGATGGCCGCCTGTCCAGCGCCTCTGCACAAGATGACAGCCACAGTTGACCCTCCATAGTCGGGTCAGGTCACCGTTTGACCCTCCAGAGTCGGGTCAGGTCACCGTTGACACTCATGAGTTAATCACTACCACAGTTAAACCTCAGAAGTCAAGTCAAGTCACCGGTGGTCTTCATGGGCAAAGTCAAGTCACCAGTGTTCTTCAGGGGCAAGGTCAAGTCACCAGTGTTCTTCATGGGCAAGGTCAAGTCACCAGTGTTCTTCATGGGCAAGGTCAAGTCACCAGTGTTTTTCATGGGCAAAGTCAAGTCACCAGTGTTCTTCATGGGCAAAGGCAAGTCACCGACTATCTTCATGGGCAAAGGCAAGTCATCTGTTATATCTGTTTATCTTAAATATCTGTTTTAGGCTTACATTCAGGGTTAGGTGCTTCTACATCCTTGATAATCAGCTATCATTTGCCCACTGATTTTAGGAATAAATTATGGGTAGGGTTAGGTTTAGGGGTAGCGATTGGGTTAAATCTATATTTTTGGACAATGTTGATCCAGGATCATCAAAAAATGTTGATGCACGAGCATGTCTTACTTGGCAAAATCACAGTGACCCTGGTGACCCATAGGCATTCAATGAAAGAAGGTTTCTGATGAAACTGTGTAATATCAGTCAGTCAAGCAAAACACGCATGCCACTCATAAGCAACGCCTCAGACTGACAGGCCTATGTAAAGACTTTTGAGTGATTAATTATTACGATTTTGTACACATTGTCATGTTAATTATAATTCAAATGCATGTTGTTTTATTGACCACAATATAATTGCTGTTTGTCTGAGGGGGCACTTTTGAATAATTTTGTAAAAGGGCAGGGGATTGAGCCCCCAAAAGCCCCCCTTCTGCACGTGCATTATTAGTTACAGCCATCCGCTGGTGTGCCTACTGACAGCCACCAGAGGGCACTCTACTAGATCATTGTTTGTTTGCTCTGGACTTCAGTACCAATAACCCTCCAATCATAGTCTCATCACCCTCAGCTGTGTGCAATTTAGATAGCTCACCAGTATATGTGATGTGGTTTTTATTTTATTTATTTTTTTTTATTTTTATTTTTTATTAATTTTTTTTTTTTTTTTGCTGCAGTATTTTACCTGTTACTTGTGTTTGCAGATTCTATGTTTTGTGGATTGATGGTTTGCCTTTGTTTTCTCTCTGTTCTTCTGTTTTTGGATCATTGTTTGGGACTACAATAAAGCTGCAATTGGATCTTATCCCAGATTTTGGAATGATATCATAACAGAATGCTGCAGCACTTACTGATCCAGCAGCATGAGAGACAAGATTCTGGAGAGACAAGTTGGTCTCCAAGATTTGGCGATACTTCGCCAACGGGGAGTGGATGTGCGTGTCTTCGCCCAGAGGTTCTGGACAAAGGCGGAGAGTATGGGTTGCCAGACTGCAGACATTAAGAACACTTTTAATTTCTATCTTGCCAGACCCCTGCTGCAAAGGGAGATGGAGTTGGTTAAATGCACAATATATAAGATTTTTTTAATATATCCAAAAACCACTAGAACAGTGTTACATATTTTGCTGACTTGTGTACTTACATTATCCCAATATTTCGAAGAATGTTTAAATCCAGAGAAAGAAAAAAAAATAACTAGTGACACCGACTGTGTCCTTCGTGTCATTGTGTTACCTGACAATGATGTCATAACCCCTCGATTTCATTTTATGTTTGTAGAAAACATGGAAACACCAAAGACCCTTTAATCTGTTGTGCATTTTAATAGACCGGTGATGATCTCACAGAGTAGCATTATAAAAGAACTTTTAAATGTATATAGAATAAAAGTAAAATAAAAACCCACTCCCATAATAAAAGCTCCGCTGCTTTCTAGCCATGTGACGATCTCGTTCAGCAGCCTTTTTTCACTTCAACGACTTTCAGCCTCATCCCAGGTCTGGTGGTCCCAGAGGACTTGACTCCAATGGTCCCAAGCCCAGTGGTCCTGGAGGATCCAACTCTGGTGGACCTTTGTCTGGTGGTCCTAAAGGACCAGACTCCGGTGGTCCCAGGTCCAGTGGTCCCAAAGGACCTAAATTCGGTCATTCCAAGTCCGGATGACCTGGAGGACCTGACTCTGGTGGTCCCTAGTCCAGTTGTCCTGGAGGATCCGATTCCAGTGGTCCCAAAGGACATCATTGAGCAACCCACTCCAAGGAGGCCACCACAGAGCCTTCAACTCTTATTGTCATGGAGGAACTCTCTCTGCTGGCTCCACCCATGATCCTTGCCCTGCCAGCTCCAACCAGTCCCCTTGCTTTGCTGGCCTCACCTAAGCTCCCTGCTAGATAACTTCTTCAGTTTTCATGGGGATAGGTAGATGCTTAAGGGGAATTAGACAACAAACTTTAGAGAACAAAAGAACCAATCTACTATGACCAGGATGCAACCATCGGAGGTAAGTAAGTTGGTCACTGTGAGTGTGAGAGTGAGTGAGAGAATTCCACAAACCTCTCCACTGCTTTGAGTATGCTGAGCGTCAGGTTGTTAAGATTGCATCGAACAGCCAGCTGCTCAATCTCGCTTCTATATGCAGACTGATCACTGTCCTGGATAAGGCCAATGACTGTAGTGTTATCTGCAAAATTAAAAATCTTGACAGAAGGGTCTTTAGTGGTGCAGTCATTTGTGTAAAGGGAGATGATTAGGTGTATGTCTTAAATGCAGATTAGAGTGTGTTTGTGTGGTGTGAGACTGGGATTTTCGAATCAGCAATAAAACGCATGATGCATGATGTTCCTCAGATCCAAAATTTGTCTGCTGTGTGTTTCCTTATGTGCACTAGTTTATTTCTGTTAAACTGACAGTAAAATAATGACTAAAACAAATAAAAACAAATAAAATATACATTCATTTAAGTGAGTTAAGTTTAAGTAAAAAATAATAAGTTAAGTGAAAGTATTTAAAAGTATTTTGTACAATTACTATTCATTTTACAGTTAAAACTTTGCAGTGACTTTGCTGTGAGGTAAAACACTTGCTGTGACATTAAATATTTGTATTTGTGTGCTTTCCTCAACATCTATGCAGTAATGTGAGTCCACTTGTTTTCATGCGAGTTCATGTCCTATAACATGCCCACTGAGATCCCAGCACCTCACACTCCTCCCCAGTGCTGTTTAACACGGCCCACACTCTGCCTCATTCCCTCCATGTTGTTTAAGCGGGAAAATAGTCTGTAATTAAAAATCAAGAGAAGCCACAGTCGAGAGTCATAATCCCCATTATTATCATTAGTGTAGAGATGAAAGTACTCTTAAATTTCAAGTGCCGCAGACCTCCGTCAGTTCAATTAGTCTGAAGGAGTGTCTGTGTGTGTTTGTGTGTGTGTGTGTGTGTGTGTGTGTGTGTGTGTGTGTGTGTGTGTGTGTGTGTGTGTGTGTGTGTGTGTGTGTGCATGTAGGTGCGTGTGTGTATATTCATGTGTGTTTGCAAATATCTGGCATGTGAAAGATCCGGAAGAAACAGACATAACTTTAAAACCCAACCTGATCTTTCTAATCACTACAGTATGTTTATGGTGTGTATGTGTGTGCAAACTATACAAGAACACACATTCCCTGGAACATCTCACCACATCTCTAATCTGTCTCAGTGAAAGATGACTGTTAAATGCACCAGCAGTTTTTAATATGTGTAGGTCATGTGTCATTTGCCCTCTCTGTTCTCTCATATGCTGAATTAAGGCCTAACTCCACACATCTTTATGATTTCACTCTCTTCTGGATGTGGTATGAGGCGTATCTGACATGCCTGTGATTTCCCATGTGCCCAATGACTGTTTGTTTCCTGTCACACTACTATACTGCCTATCAGCCCGTGTGAAATGGAGGCTTCTTGAACAGCTGAATTAAAGCAAGAGGTTATGCATGTAAAAATATGATTAAGACTATTTGATTTTCTCAAACTGGAAATGCCCTGTCAGTGAATAAAACTTCAAGATATAACACATTTAAATTGTAATCCTTTCTTACTTATATGTCTTCCAATATGTTTCTGCTGTATGACTTATGCCGGGTGACGTCAGGTAAAATACTCCACATAAGGTTTGAGATTCAATATCTCATTACAAGAACCTATTTTAAACACTTTTTAGACTTTAAGTAATATTTTGATGGTTGCTGTAATTAAAGTTGCTCAAGAATAATAAAAAAAATAATATTCATTTACACTACTGTTCAAAAGTTTGGGGTCTTCTTTTATTTATTTATTTATTCAACCACTAAATCAGAGTAATGGCTGCTACAAATCAGTTATTTTTTAAATGCAATATGTTTTACAAAAGTACTGTTTTTACTATATATTTTTTAATCAAATATATGACCATGGACCACAAAACCAGTCACAAGGGTTCATTTTTCGAAATTGAGATTTGATCATCTGAAACCTGTATAAATAAGCTTTCCATTGATGTGTTTGTAAGGATAGGGCAATATTTGGCAGAGATACAACTATTTGAAAATCTGGAATCTGAGGCTGTAAAAAAAAAATAATCAAAAATAAAGTTTTTTGATATATTTACAATAGGACATTTACAAAATATCTCCATGAAACATGATCTTTAATCAATGTCCTAAAGATTTTTGGCATAAAAGAAAAATTGATATTTTTTTCCCATGCCCCTGGACTCATTATGTTGTGTTTTCCCTCCATGTCCCATGTTGATTGTACCATTCCATGCACCTGTGTTCCCACAATTATCTTGTGTTTATAAGCCCTAGTCCTTTCAGTTGGTTTTTCCGGTTCCCAGGAGCTTATCGCCAGTGTCACTTCAGACCCAGAGCCCAGCCCACCATCCCAATGTGCGTAGTGCATGCCCGAGTCCACAGCTGATGGAGAGCCAGAGCCTGCCGCGAACGACAAGCCATAGTTAGAGAGAGCGACAGAGCTGAGGATCACCATGGAGCCAGAGGCCGTGACATCAGTCCAGGTGTGTGAGCCGGCAACAACACCTGCCACGAGTGAGAAAGCCACGGACTGTGTGAGTGCGGAGAGGAGCTCCGGCCCCCTGCACCGTGGCTGAGGATGAGCTGAATATGGCGCGGCAAAAGGACCAAAACGAGGAGGAGGATCTCATTGACTGGGAATGTGATTTGGAGATCGCACTTCCACCCTCTCCGTCCTGCTTTCCTTCGTCCATGGTTCCCTTGTCCAGCCCTGAGGGGGCTTCCAATTCTCCAGTGCCTGCTCCTAGAATGTGTCGTCCAGTGCCTGCTCCTAGAATGTGTCATCCAGTGCCTGCTCCTAGAACGTGCCCTCCAGTGTCTGCTCCAAGAATGTGCTCTCCAGTGCCTGCTCCTAGAATGTGCCCTCCAGTGCCTGCTTATAGAATCCTCCCTCTGTCTGCTCCATCATGGGCCGCTGTTATGGCTGTGGCCTGGGTCCTGCTGGGCTCCTCCTGCTCCAAACTCCTCCTGTCTCCTCCCTAGCTCCTCCCCCTATGCCGGCCCCTTCCCGAGGGTCCGTCCTCCACTAGAACCTCTTCCTTGGTAACTACCCACCCCACCCCCATCTGTTGTTCCACTGTGTGAGGTCGCACCTTCCGGGAGGAGAAAGTAATGTCACAGCCCTGGACTCAGTATGTTGTGTTTTCCCTCCATGTATTCCATGTTCCATGTTGATTGTATCATTCCATGATGACTAGACGTTCTGACCCGGAAAAGGAAGTAAAACAGCACGAAATACAATGGATGCAGATGCAAATAAAATTATACAGTGTTTTGCTTTCCACAATAGTCAACAAAAAAATCAGCAAAACATTGGTCTCGTACGGCGGAGAAAAAAGAGGAGCCCTTGTTGCAGCCTGGGCGAATTTCACACCTATAATAAGTCATGTGATCTCAGTTGGTGGTGTCCACCAGTTGATGTCACTTTTTTAATGACGTACGACTCGCATTTACTGGGGAATATCCGATTTTTCTGTTTACATGGCACATGCAAATGCATGTATACGATTCATATACGATTTATTACGGGTTATTTATTACACGTTCACCGGTCATATCCGATCAAGATACTCTTACAGTTACTGCGTTTCTGGTCTCAAATTGTAGCTTTTTACTTCTTACAGTTTATAAATGTGTGAATTTCTGTCATAATGGTTATTTTCCATACACTGAATGTTGTAAAAAAAATTCCACAATAAATGGATTTGCTGTACAAATTCACTGTGGCTCATTTTAGTTAAACACATTTTCGTTGACAGAGAATTATACTTCTGACATTTAAATACCCATTAGACTTTATAGTGTTTTTTTTCTTTTCTTTTCTTTTTTTAAAGGAAACAAAAAAAGAAAAGAAAAAGAAAACAATTTTTAGCAAGCCATTTGAATTGGGGGATCATGGGAAGTGTCCTCATAAACCAACCTCACATTGCAATACTTATTTTGCATCGTCATTATGCAAATTTGTGTTGCCAACTTGGCATGACTGGACACATAAAGAGCAATCTGGAAAATGTGCTGAAACATTATCACCCACTAAATGAATTAACACAAATTCCTACACTGTCTCTACTTATAAGCAATTACATATTGTTTTTATTCTGAAAAATTAAAAGGAATGTATTCTTTTCCCTCCGGGTCTCATTGGGTAGTACAGGTTGAGTGTAAAAAAAAAAGCTTTGGGTTAAATGGCCTCCTAAAAATGTAAATCAATAAATTCAAACACTAAGTATTTCATAATATCATATCATACCATTTATAATATCATATCAATATCATATATCATAATAAATACATTTGATATAAGTAGGCAAAGCAAAACCAATTTCCTGTTTAAAACACTGTCTTGTTGAATATGTTTGGCACAGGCATATATTTGAATAATGAGAGTTTTGCTGCCCAGCTCTTGCACATAAAAAAAGACCTTAACAATCCCAGATTCTATAACTGGGACTCTTCCAAATCCATTTGAATTCATTTGAAGGGAATCTGAGGGTCTTATGAACTCCAATCACTTATTTTTTTACTCACAGAGACTAATAGAGAAGATCCTGATCCAGAGGTATGTTACAGTTGTATTGAGAAGATACAGATGTTGAAAACATTGAAATTTACTTATTTGCAAACCGAGGAGAAATTTAATGAACTTTCTAACCTGCCGGACCTATTACACTCCACCTTTCATGTTCACAATGACATTTTCACAGTGTTTGTATATCTTTATTGGTCCCAAATAAACAAATCAACAAACACACACACACACACACACTCAAACATGGATATCCCCTTCACAAAATACTCACTAGAGTGGTATTTGCAGTGGTATGTCCTGACTTTGGTTCTTCATATTGATTGTATCTGCTGAATTTGCATTTTACCTCACTTTTTCTCCACAGAGATTGTGATTGCCAATAATTCTCACAGGTCAAGAAACAACTGCTGAAGTAGCGATACAAATCAGGTACTCAAATTAATGAGCACATTTGCATTATGTAAATAGTTCAGATGTTAATTGGCTTGTGTTTTATGGAAATTGAATGCAAGAGAGACTATCTTCTATCCACACTATAGAATGCGAAAGGAATGGATTTCTGTACATAAATCCTTTCTCCCCATTATAAATCATTTGTTTTATGTATGGCGTATATTTAGAGCAAGGTCAGCTCAGGAGGTGCAATCTCTGTAAATTTACCAAGCTGGTAATTTCATGAAACCAACTCAAATAATATATGCTTAATCTGTTTGCTTCAGACCACAGTCTTTAATTAATCCCTCTCCAAGAACATCCACACCTTCATACATGATTTGACTTGTCAAACATTATTCTGAACCTTGCAAACTGACCTGGCTATTTTAATTATATATATTATATATTGAGATCTGTTTAATAGAGGCCAGCCTCTGAGTTAAACTGGTGAAAACATATAATGGCAGGGTCATGTTTCATATAGGACATTTGAGTTGACTCAGCTGTAGGTGTAGCAGTTTACAAATAGCATGTGCAATTGTCAAAACAATAATACATCATGTAGGATGTTTCCGACAGCAATGTATGTATTACAGTCAGGCTACTCATTGATTGATTTATAATTTTGAACATCAACATACTAAACAAAAGCAAAAAAATAAATAAATTCAACACTTCCACAAAAAGCTTGAAAATGAGAAATGTCATAATTGCAACAGAAAAATATGAGGGGCCTTTAAATATTGTGAAAATTGCATTGAATAAGAGGGAGTCCTTCAGTTAAAAAAGGCTGAGAATTGTTGCTGTTGACTATTCTAGCAAAACTATCTGACATACTATTAGAAAAAGAACAAATATCACAGAATAATAATCAGATATTGTCACGGTGTCTGGTCTGTGTTTCCCTGGGTGTCCACTAGTGGTCTCACTTACCATAGGCACTTAACCGCAGGCAGTACATTTCCCACATAGCTTTGTCCCTTCATCACAGTTAATTGGAGACCTGTTATTGCACTCAACTGACTCCAGTTCCTTCGTTATCCTGTCTATAAATACCAGTCTTTCTCTTTCGGTGGGGATACACACAACCTGTGCGTGGTTTGCCTGGGTTCGAAGCACGCTGAGTCGGCTCTCGAGGGGGCCGACTGCCCGCACTGTGAGCGAATGTCGGTGCGGCTGCTTCGTTCCCGGAGGGCCCTCTACGAGGAGGGGGCCTTCGCCAGCGTTCCCCGCGGTGCTGGTCCCGCTTCTGCCGAGGCAGAACGGCGGCTGCACTCGTGGGGTTCGCAAGTCGATCTGGTAGAGGGAATGGAGACGGGCCAGTCCCTATCTCCTTCCACTTCTGCCAGATCCGGCACCCAATCCCTAGAGTCGGAAGCACGCACAGCGGTTCCTTCCACTCAGGGTGAGGTATCGACGCTCCGCCTCTCTTCCTCCGAGGAGGTCGATGTGGAGTCGCTCGATAGGGATTCGCCACCCCACTCACTACAGTATGAGGAGCTCTTAGAGGTGGTTACTCGCGCGGTGGCCAAATTAAGTATCGATTGGCCCGCCGAAAAGTCTACCGAACCGCAGAGAAGCAAGCTGGATGAACGCTTCCTGCGCGCGAGTCAGCCACCTCCCAGCCGGGGCCTTCCATTCTTTCCCGACCTGCATGATGAGATCGCCAGGTCGTTGAAACGTCCATTCTCGGCCCGCCTCTACATCCCCTCGTCTGATTACTACGGAAATGTAGTGGGGATGGGAGAGCATGGTTATAGAGCGATGCCCCGGGTGGAACAGACGCTTGCGAGCTATCTGTCCCCTGGTGCGGCATCGTCTCTGAAGGCCCCGGCATTGCCCTCAAAGCCACTAAGAACAACTTCGGCTTTGGTGGGCAAAGGGTATGCGGCTACAGGTCAGGCTGGTGCGTGTCTGCACACCATGGCGGTGTTACAGGCGTACCAGGCCGACCTGCTTAAGGAGCTAGACGAGGGAGAGGAGATCAAGTCCCATGATATTTCTGAGTTAAGAAGGACCGCTGATCTCTCCCTCCGCGCCACCAAGGAGACAGCCCGAGCGATTGGGCGGTCCATGGCAGCTATGGTGGCCGCGGAGAGGCACTTATGTTTGACCCTGTCCGATATGAAAGAACGGGACAGGGTCTGCCTCATGGACGCCCTGATCCAGCCGACTGGCCTGTTCGGCGACGCAGTTAATTCTGTCGTCGACAGGTTCCAGGAGGCCCGCAAACAGGCGGCGGCGTTCCATAAGTTCCTCCCTCGGGGCATCTGGGAAGGAGATGCCCCAGCCGCACCCTAGCTCCTCACACCGTGAGGCCCAGAAACAGAGCGTCGCCTCTCGTGCTCCTCCGCGTCGGGAACGAGAGTGTCAGCGACGCTCTAGGCTGAGGTCTTCTAAGCCCAAATTAGATTTAAGGGCGGTTATCGAAGCTAAGAAGTCCTCGGCCAAGAAACCCTGACGCCAATGGCCCGGGGTTTCAGAGGGCAGCCTCCGCTGGGGTAGAACGGTACACACCGCAGTCCACGGTGCCCGTCCCACCTCAGTGCCCTCTAGGGGTCGTTCTGCCAACCCTGCCAGTGCTCCAGGGCGCAGCGGCCCCGGGCGAGCATCGTTCTCAGTATCCTCCGCCCGTGCGCGTAGCGGGGCTGGGACGCTCGCCGCCCCTGCGGGGGTCTCTTACACCAGAGGTCAGTCTCGAGAGACTGATTCCCTTAGTAGATTATTTAGCAGCGTGGAAACTACTGCCAAATGTATCTCGTTGGGTCCTGCATATAGTAGAAAAAGGCTACCGCATTCAGTTCGGCTCCGTGCCGCCTATATTCAACGGGGTCGTTTACACGATAGTGGGCCCCGGGCAGGGTCTGGTTATGGAACAGGAAGTGAAAACCCTATTAGAGAAGGGGGCCATCGAGGTGGTCCCTCCTCAGGACAGGGAGTCCGGATTTTACAGCCGGTATTTCATAGTTCCAAAGAAGGATGGGGGGCTGCGTCCGATTATAGACTTGAGGGTCTTAAATCGTTCAGTTATGAGACTGAAGTTCAGAATGCTCACAATCAAGCATGTTGTAGCTCAGATCAGGTCCGAGGACTGGTTTGTCACGATAGATCTCAAAGACGCATATTTTCATATCTCCATCCTTCCTCAACACAGGACGTTTCTGAGGTTCGCTTTCGGGGGCGAAGCCTACCAATATCGAGTACTTCCCTTTGGCCTCGCACTCTCACCCCGCACGTTCACAAAGTGTGTAGATGCGGCTCTGGCCCCCCTGCGCACGCAGGGCATCCGCATTCTCAATTATATCGACGATTGGTTGATTTTAGCTCAGTCAGAGCAGATTGCGGTTCGACATCGAGATGTCGTTCTCGCACATATGGGGGAGCTGGGTTTGAGACTGAACGCCAAGAAGAGTGTACTTTCTCCATGTACTTTCTCACCGTCAGAGAAGGCCAGTCACTCACTGTCAAACAATTTCAGAGATTGTCGGGTCTGATGGCAGCTGCGTCCAACGTGATACCTCTTGGCCTGCTGTACATGAGACCCCTACAGTGGTGGCTCAAGACCAAGGGATTTTCCCCGAGGGGCAATCCGCTTCGCACTATCAAGGTCACGCGGCGCTGCCTCCGTGCCTTAGACATGTGGAAAAAACCTTGGTTCTTGAATCAGGGCCCGGTGCTGGGAGCTCCTTGTCGCCGTGTGACACTAGCGACGGACGCGTCCCTCACCGGCTGGGGTGCGGTCATGAGTGGCCACCCTGCCTGTGGTCTGTGGAGCGATCGCCATCTAACGTGGCATATCAACTGTCTAGAAATGCTAGCAGTTTATCGTGCACTGAAGCACTTCCTCCCAGACCTGAGAGGTCACCATGTGTTGGTGCGCACCGACAACACATCCGTGGTCTCTTACATCAACCACCAGGGCGGTCTGCGTTCTGCCCTTTGTACAAGCTGGCGCACCAGATCCTGGTGTGGTCCCAGAACAAACTCCTCTCATTAAGAGCAGTATATATTCCTGGGAAGTTAAATATGGGAGCAGACATACTGTCGAGGCAGGGGCCGAGGCCCGGGGAATGGAGACTTCACCCACGGGTGGTAGATCAGATATGGAGAGTGTTTGGCAGGGCTCAAGTAGACCTTTTTGTGACTCAGGAGACGTCACCATGTCCCCTCTGGTTCTCTCTAGTTCATCCAGCTCCTCTGGGACTGGACGCTATGGTACAGACCTGGCCGAGGCTTCGTCTGTACGCTTTCCCCCCTATCGCTCTGCTTCCGGGAGTTCTGGCGAGAGTACGCCGGGACGGGGTCCGTCTGTTATTAGTAGCCCGGTTCTGGCCGGGCCGAGTATGGTTCTCAGATCTAGTCTCGCTCCTCAACGGCTCTCCGTGGGAGATACCGATCAGGACAGACCTACTCTCACAGGCGCAGGGCACGATAATTCACCCTCGCCCGGAGTTGTGGAAGCTGTGGGTGTGGCCCCTGAGGGGGCACAACTGGTAGCAGCTGGTCTCTCAACTGAGGTTGTGGAGACCCTACTCCAATCCAGAGCTCCCTCTACGAGGAAACTGTACGCCCTGAAGTGGAAGCTTTTCACTTCATGGTGCAGAGACCGCCAGCTAGACCCAGCAAACTGCCCAGTTGGTACAGTTCTGGAGTTTCTACAGGCTAGGCTCTCTGCAGGGTTGACCCACTCTACTCTGAAGGTCTACGTGGCGGCCATTGCGGCCTACCACACCCTTCTCGACGGTCAGTCTCTGGGAAGACACCCCCTAGTTACACGTTTCCTCCGCGGTGCACTGAGGCTGAGACCTCCAGTAGGGTCCCGTATTCCCCCGTGGGACTTGGTTGTGGTGTTAGAGGCTATGTGCAAACCCCCATTTGAACCTATTCAAGATATCTCAGACAGACATCTCACACTTAAAACCTCTTTTCTGTTGGCTATTACCGTCTCTGCGGAGAGTAGGAGATCTTCAGGCCCTCTCGGTGGCCCCTTCTTATCTTGAGTTTGCACCAGGCATGACTAAAGCGTTCATATACCCTCGAGCGGGATATGTTCCCAAGGTTCCCTCTGTTACACCACGACCTGTAGTGCTGCAGGCCTTCTGTCCTCCTCCCTTTCGGGAGCCCGACCAGGCGAAGCTAAACTGTATGTGTCCGGTTCGAGCACTGGACGCATACGTCCACAGAGCTGCCCTGTGGAGAGAAACTGACCAATTGCTTGTGTGCTACGGTCCCCCCAAGAGGGGTTCTCCTGCTTCTAAGCAGACTATTAGTCGTTGGATAGTCGAGGCTATCAATGTCACCTTTGAGTCCTCTGGTCGTCCCCCACTGTCGGGAGCCAAGGCTCACTCTACTCGGGGTATGGCGGCCTCTAAGGCCTTCTTAGCAGGTGTATCCATGCTGGACATCTGCAACGCTGCGGGGTGGTCCACGCCCTCTACATTTGTTAGGTTCTATGGCCTAGATATGCCAGTCACTCCAGGCGCTTCTGTCCTCCTGTCCTGAGCTGTGCTCTTCAGATACACACCAGGCAGGGGTTTGGTAGTCTGGCGGCATTAGGACTCGTTCCCCAAAGCGCTTCGACGCAGCTCGAGTTCCTGAAGAGTAACTTCTCTAGGTTACGTATGTAACCCTAGTTCCTCGAGGGAACGAGACGCTGCGTCTCGGAGCCATACCCCCGGCACCCCTGCCGGCGCTTGCTGGTACTCGAAGCTGACGCCAGCTGCGTGGCACGTGCTTTTATAGCTTCCTGGTCGCTTACGTCACCACGTCGGTGACGTCACGGCCTTCCATTGGACTGATTACACACGATATTCAGAGTCGCGTACGCTGAACGCGTTCCCCAAAGCGCTTCGACGCAGCGTCTCGTTCCTTCGAGGAACTAGGGTTACATACGTAACCTAGAGACGTTTCTTGTTCTTGTTTGTTTTGTTTCTGGACTGATTTCTTGGTTATGACCTTTTGCCTGTTTGGATACTGTATTTTGGATTACCCATTAAACACACTGCTTCTGGATCTCTCGTTTCCTGTGATTGATCGTTACAGAAGGACTCCATCATGTCCAGATCCAGCAGTGTGGGACTTCATATCTGTTCCCCAGCCAGTATGAAGGAGCGGAGGGGGAGACTCCTAAAATTAACCACCCTCCATCAAAAAGGGGAATGAGGTGGGTGGTGTGGCACAGGAATTCTGGACCCTGGCGATAGGATTAGGGTATAATGATGTGGCCTTAAGACTTTTTTAACGCCTGCCTAGACAACCCTGTGCCTGAGCGGGAGATGGATGAGCTGGAGATCTTTGATTTTTGGGGGTTCATACTGTACCTGCAACATCAGTCTCAGTGGGATACCCCAGCCACACCTGTCTCTCCAGGTGGGATGGCTTACTCTAGACCGGGGTCTCCAGACAGGAGGACCGCCAGCCCAGCGCCACTGCACAATATGGCCGCCAGCCCAGCGCCACAGCACAAGGTGGTCGCCAGCCCAGGGACACAGCACAAGGTGGTCGCCAGCCCAGTGCCACTGCACAAGGTGGTCGCCAGCCCAGCGCCACTGCACAAGATGGCCACCAGCCCAGCGCCACTGCGCAAGATGGCCGCTGGCCCTGAGCCATTGCTCAAGATGGCCGCCGGTCCAGCGCCTCTGTACAGGATGACAGCCACGTTGACCCTCCAGAGTCAGGTCAAGTCACCATTAACACTCCAGAGTCAGGTCAAGTCACCATTAACACTCCAGAGTCAGGTCAAGTCACCATTAACACTCACGAGTTAAGCACTACCTCAGTTAGACCTCAGGAGTCAAGTCAAGTCAAAGTTGATCTTCATGGGCAAGGTCAAGTCCCCAGTGTTCTTCATGGGCAAAGTCAAGTCCCCAGTGTTCTTCATGGGCAAAGTCAAGTCCCCAGGGTTCTTCATGAGCAAAGGCAAGTCACCATTCATCTTCATGGACAAGGGCAAGTCATAGTTGATCTTCATGAGCAAAGGCAACTCACCGTTGATCTTCATGAGCAAAGGCAAGTCACCATTGATCTTCATGAGCAAAGGCAAGTCACCAATGATCTTCATGAGCAAAGTCAAGTCACCAATGATTTTCAAGAGCAAAGTCAAGTCACCTATGATCTTCATGAGCAAAGTCAAGTCACCGTTAATCTTCCTGAATCCAGTCAAAACACCACGGATCTACCAGAGTCTCTCCACGTCTCTGCAGAACTACCAGAGCCTCTCCATGTCTCTGCGGAACTACCAGAGCCTCTCCACGTCTCTGCGGAACTTCCAGAGCATCGTCACACCTCAGCCGAACTCCCTGAGCACTCGACTTATCCTGTCATGGCCATGGAGACCATCTACCATCTCTTCAGGGCCACGGAGGCCACCCTTAACCCGTTCATGTTCTCTTTTTCAGACTTACCTTACCAGACTTGCTCTCCTGTGCCATCGATCCCACTGTGGTGGTCTATGGCGCCACGCTGGTGGACTCCTATCTCAACCGCATGGCTGTGGTAGTCTTCTGCGCCGCCCTGGTGGGCTTCTGTCTCGACCCCACGGCTGTGGTGGTCTTCTGCGCCGCCCTGGTGGGCTTCTGTCTCGACCGCACAGCTGTGATGGTCTTCTGTGCCGCCCTGGTGGGCTTCTGTCTCGACCGCACGGCTCCAGTTCCACCTGATCCACCCTGGATACCTGCCCTGTCGGCTCGGCCCTGGGCCCCTGAACTTTCTGTTCCCTCCTGGCTTTGTGTTTTGTTGTTTTTTTTCTCTCTGTTTCACTCTATGGACCTCGCCCTTTGTCCCTCCCCCTGGTCCTCAGCCGGTCCACCTCCCTCCTGGTCTCCTTGTTGTTGTTTTGTTTTTTGCACTTCCTGTCTATGTTTCCTGCTATGGACCTGGCCCTCCGTCCCTCCCCCTTATCCTCCCCCAGTCCACCTCCCTCCTGGTCTCTGTGTTCCTTGGTTTGTTTTGTGTTCGATGGAGCATCTGGTAGCTGCTCCAAAGAGGAGGGGGTAATGTCACGGTGTCTGGTCTGTGTTTCCCTGGGTGTCCACTAGTGGTCTCATTTCCCCAAAGGCACTTCAACACAGTCACTACATTTCCCACATAGCTTTGTCCCTTCATCACAGTTAATTGCACACCTGTTATTGCACTCAGCTATCTCCACTTCCTTCGCTATCCTGTCTATAAATACCAGTCTTTCTCTTTCTGTTTTCATGGAGTCCTTATTTTCCGTCACACGGTTTTCTCGCGTTCCTTGTGGTTTCTAGTTTCTTGTTCTTGTTTGTTTTGTTTCTGGACTGATTTCTTTATTATGACCTCTTGCCTGTTTGGATACTGTATTTTGGATTACCCATTAAACACACTGCTTCTGGATCTCTCGTTTCCTGTGATCGATCGTTACAGATATATAGTCACTTACCCTAAAAATAACATGCGTGAGAAATCTAATCCTGCTCTAAGCTAAAGCAGATATACTAGCAATATCAACATTGTTAGAGACATGACGTGAAATAACTTAACGACAACAGTCTGACATCACTTGGTGGTTTATGGTGTAATACAACAGAGATCACCCATCTTATTTTCAGATTTGCTGCTGTGACTGGTTCATAATCTTTTTGTGAAATTTTCAGCAGCAGTGTCTGTCTCCCATTATATCTCTTTCACAAAGATACTTGCTTGGAGTATGTCCATAATATTTAGAGTGGCCATATACTGTAGAGGCCCTGGAACAGAGAAAAGTTAATTGCTTTACTCTTGACATCATAGACTGCAGAGGAGAATAGAACAGAGGCTAGTTAAGTGCCACACAGTCCTTGTCAAGTGTTTCTGTATGATCAACACAAAAAGGGCTAATTTTAATTTTGGGCTAGATGCCTAGAAATCTTAATTTTATCCATCTATATACTCGTGTATGTCGTTGGGTTGATTTTTGAACAGAACATAACAGAACAGAACTTTCTTTATTAACCAAAATCAGGCCAACAATATGAGTGTAATAATAAAATCTCCATAATCATCGGGAAGAAGGAGGCGGGACTGATGCGCACAAATAAAAACCAAAACATAAAATAAAGCCCAGGCCTGGTCCTCTCTCGTCCTTCACTGTCGTCGCTCCAGTTTTATATCCTTCCATCTCCTATGTGGGACTCGAGACTGGTGGTGGGTCGTAGGTGTCGCTGATTTCCCGATCACTCCACCGGCCTCGCTCGTGTTCCCACATCCCTCGGTCCCGCCCCACTCGTCACAATGAGTTGGTGTAAAAACATGGGGGAACAGAGAAAAATTGTTTTTTTTATATATGTATATATATATATATGTGTATATTAGTGAACATATTAATATAGGTGATATAACAGATCCAGCAACATTTTAAAGAGTGTCATCATTGAATGTTCTCCCTCTTTTTTTGTTTATTTGCATTTAACACATTCTGCTCCCAGTAAAGCAGTTGATATTGAAATATTTGTTTTGCTTTACATAAAACGATGCACATTTTTGTCATAAAAAGAGATTGTTGGTCTGTTTGGTATCTTCCATTGTCCTGTTGAAATCTTGATTTGTTGGTAAAATTTGTGTTCAGCGGTATGAGTTATTTTGAAAATATCAAATTCAAATTTTGTGAAGACCAGCAGGTTCAGCATAACTGTGTGAGTAGGAACTGAAAAATGTCCTACTTATTTATTTCACCAATCACTTCTGAGCCCCTGAATCTCCACTTGCTCACCTTGTTCAAAGGGAAATATTTGCCATATTGAATGGAATCAATGTTTACCACTCTGACTCACACCTGCTTTACCTCCCCCAAGATTTCCCCACATTTTTATACAGAGCTATTAACTGCACATTTATATTTAATCACTGCTTTTTTGTTGTCCCTTCATTTGTTTCCCCATATGACTATTTTTCCTACCAGCACAAAACTTTTAATTTTATAAGCATGAGCTGCTACCTGAGACGTTACTCCCATACATTGTGTGTTGTAATCTTTAGTTGACTAATAGATGAGGGTTTGTCAGTTTTGACCTTTACACACAAATACTCATTAGCACCATGGATTGATGTGTCAAGCAGAGGGGCTTATAAAAAGTTTGCTTGAAAGGTCAATTATTCATAATTCTCACAAATATAGAATATGGGTAACAAACAGATCATTGTTAATGGCAAAGAGCAATAGCTCATTTCAGAGGAGTTTATCTAAAAATAGAAATGAGTATAACTGCACGCTCTTGCATGTCTCAGACTGACAGCACACTTTTTCAACATGATGGAATGCTGTAGATTAAATCTATGCTGTTTGTTTATCCAGAGACTGATGGCCTGGTAATCATTCAGGGCTATGTCAATATTACACAGCATGCCAGTGTAATGTGTGTGTTTACCAATGTTGATATGCTGCCATTAAAAGAAGCCTGAAGGATATATAATAGCCCATGCTATGGAAACGATCTTCTGCATGGAATAGTTAATAACATGTACGTATGATTAAAAAAAAAAAAAAAAAAAAAATGTGCTTATAATAAAGTGTATGTGTGTGCGCGCACGTATTCTTTTAGGTGGTTGAGGACACACATTTGCATAATGACATGGGTATGACATAGGTATTACAATGTGAAGGTGGTTTATGTATGAGGACACGTCCCGTAATCCTTCAATTGAAATGGCTTGCTAAATGTTGTTTTGTTTTTCTTTTCTTTTTTTCTTTTTGAAAATCTAAAAATGCAGATTTTTTTTCCCCTGTAGGATTAGATGTAAGTACAGCTCACAAAATTGGCAACACTTCAGGAGTTTCATAGTCAAAATCTACATTCTACAGGATTTCCGGGAGATGCCTGGAAACAAAGAAGCTGTTACGATGAAACCCCTCATGGAACAGGAAAGCTGTCATGTTTACAGCTGTTATAGTGAGCACTTATTGGAGGCCTGTTTCATAAAGCAAGTTTCCAAATAAGCCAGGCTTATTTCAGTTAGTCTGACTTATTTTCACTTGATTTGGTTTCATAGAGCAAAATTACTATAGCTCAAGCTCAGTCACTGTGGCAACTTATGCTGGGAAACTAATCTGGTCCGAGGCAGGCTAACTTTCAGTCTAATTAAGAGTTTTGCATTGATATTAGTGCTGACTATCTCACATACAATTATTTGACGTTATCAGTCCAAAAATAAAAGTATATAGAAAATGGAACTTAAATAAATCAAATAAATAAAAATATAGGCTACAACCGACTGTATTTAATGTATTGTGTCCAAGTTTTAATGACTTTGTTTTAAGCTATTTAAAAAACATTTTAACATGCTGCAACATGCGCATTCCATTGATCATCAGTTTCTAGCCATGCAGACTTTCTCTCTGGTTTTATGACAGCTGCACTTTATGGTTATTAGTAGAACATTAAATTGCTCTTTAAACTAAATTAAAAGTTGAAATCACTAAATTAAAAATGAAAATAAATAATATACACAGACTATATTTTATATGATAAGAGGAATACACATTAACTCATTTGAACTAGTAATTAGGTCTGTATTAGCTAGCTTACATTTGATTTACAGTTACTACTATCATAAAAAATACACCTACACACCTATATATACACCTATATGCACGCATGTAGTCTGCAACGCTTGTTCACGTAAGCCTCGCCCACTGACAGCAAACAGCAAAATAGATATATTTGCATGACTTTCTAACATTTACAGAGTAATAATACAGTATACCTGTGACATTGTGTAAGTTATTAGCTGAGGAGAACACAGTGTCTCAAATGCATTAAATGGCACAAATATTCACTGTATGTCATGGAGGATCGATTTGATTATGGCGTTACTTTTGTGCCACAATCCTGAGCGAGTAATTGTACTTTTTGAGCACAGAGAACTATATTTTGCAAGCACATTACATTATAATTTGAACAGAAATTAACAATCGCAAAAAAAAATCGCTTGAGCAAAGAAAAAACGATTCTGTGCTCAATAAATGTATTTGCTTGTTTGCTATTATCCATATTAACGTGCAGTAATAACCCCTCTCAAGCAGTTTACTCAGGTGCTCTCTCACAAACTTATTCTATGCGCTCCTGTCAAGTCCCTCTCTTTCTCTTTCTCTCTCTCAACCTCTTAATTCTGTGTGCGCTCAACTCTTGACATACGCTCGCTTAACTTACAACAGCGTTACAAGTGTGCCACAAAATCAACCAATCGGAAAATTAAAGGTCAATTGTGATTGGCTGTTGGTCTCAATTGGATTGAGGATTGAGGCACAAAAATAACGCCATATTTGATGGGCTGCTTAAGAATAAGCGTGCACATCAAATTGTCCTGACTCATTGAATCTGTGTCAAATTAGTGAGATTGCATGAACTTAAATTGTCATTTATGAAACTTTAGTCTCAATTGATTTGTTAGGTTAAGTCAGGTTTTGGACTTTAATCCCCGCTTTTCTTAGCGTCTTTTATGAAACAGCCCCCAGGATCAACTAAATGCTGGATTTTCAAAACTATGTGAAATATGTTAAATTTGCAGCATAGACTGTTAAAAATGCATCCAAAAGTTTTACACACCAGTCTGTTATTGTGGGGACATTCCCACACCCCTATACATAACACGCTACAGAATGAAACGTGATTGGTTGCTTTACCTTTCAGTCACAGGCTTCTCGGGAGGTCCTTGGCCATTCAAAGCAACAAGGCTCCCAGACCTTCTCCCGTTAGTCTAAATTACTGGCTTCATGTCGATAGTTTGTGTGTGTGTGTGTGTGTGTGTATACCTACATAACTATATTTTGGGGACAAGTTTGTACCCAAAAGTGAGCTTAACCTGACAAAATCGCCAAAAACATTCATTTGGAGATGTCCTTATATATAAAACTGGTATAAAAATAAAAAGTAAACAAAGTAAAAAGAAGTATAAGCTACAGCAAAACAAGACTTCACAGTCAAGGAGCGAATAAATCTGACTTTTGAATTTTGAGACTGATGAGATACAGATGAATTTGTATATTACATAATTTGTAGTACAGTGAGTGCATTGTCTATCTCAGAGACTGAAGGCGCTGTGTCTGGGTAACTGGAGCAAGTAGTAACCCCTAAAATGGCAGCAGTTAGTACTGACAGCAGCTGTGGGTCTTTCACACTGGATACCAGTCTCTTACTCTTAGCAATAGGTTCTATTGACAGGACTGTGGAGGTTTGTGGTACAATAATCACAACAGGATGTAGCTCTGGGATGGCAGAATGGATTTAATGGGACTCTGAAAGGTAAGGTATGACGAGGCTCTAGAAGATAAGCTGTGATGTGATGAGACTTTGGAAGATCAGCTGAGACATGACAAGGCTCTAGAAGATCAACTGGGACATGACAAGGCTCTGGTGTGGCAGCCCTGATGTGACCATGCTCTTTAGTGGTGGCCATGTTGTTAAGAGGCCCTGGCTTGGGAGGCATGATGTGAGAAGACTCTAGCTTGGTAGGTTTGATGTGAGCAGGCTTTGGCTTGGCAGCTTTGACATGACCAGGCTCTGGAATGATGGCCATAATAGGACAAGACTCAAAGACAACAGTCATGATGGGACGAGACTTGGAATGGTGGCCATTTTGTGGAAAGTCTCCAGGTTGACAGACATTTTGTGAACAGTCTCTGTGTTGGCAGCCATTTTGTGACAGTTCCTGGGCTAGCAACCAACTAGTCTAACTAATGAGTAGCCATTTTATAAACAGTCTTGGTGGCCATTTTGAAAATAGACTTTGAGCTGACAGCCATCTTGGTAAGATACTCAAGATTGTAACATCTTGGTAAGATGTTAAAAGTACATGACTGTAATATTAGTGAATAGTTAAACTTCCTCAACAGCCCTGACGGGTGAACGAAGCAAATAAATCACCTGCAAACAACAACATCCAAGGTGGATAAAAAAAGTAATCCAAAAATCAGGCAATGGTCAGGGCAGGCAGCAAACGATAAAAAGAAACAAGGTCACAGTCGTAAGTTGAAACCACAGGAAACTAGGAAACAAGGGAAACCACTCAGAAATGTAAGCTACCGCAATACAAGGATTTGTAATCAAGGAGTCAGTAAACCATACTTTTATAAGTATGAGACTGATTAGGTGATAAGATACAGGTGAATGTGATTAGTGAAGAGTTTATGGGGAATGTAGTCTGTGAAAGAGTTGCCTTGTCCAAATACCCACAATTGCGGTCTTTGCCCTTGATCATGTGACTACTTCTATAAAGTATTTCCTGTATCTAGCCCAAGTGTTCAAGTGAAGATGAAGACCTCAGTTGTGTGCACAACATTTCATGACCTGATGGGACACACTTATAATGTTGTAGAAACGCAAGTGTTTATAGAATTTAGATTTTTCTTTTTTTTAATACTTTGCATTTTAAATGTCTGTTCAATAGTCCCTATTTTAGATGACACAATTTAATTTCTAGTGCTTCTAATTTAGTGAGAAAAAGCAGTTGCAAATGATGTACTAAATAAATATAAACTACTCACCTTAGCACAAATAAAAAAGTGTAGCACTTTGTTTTGCTACCAAATTATATGTAATATATAATTATTATTAATATTTAAAACGCGATCTTGGCAAAAAGTCTTGCAATTTATTTCCAGAACTTGATGCATGATGGGATACACTAAGCCTTGAATACCGCTCTGGATTAATGTGGATTTAGTGTGTGTTAAGAGTACTGCGCTTTAGGGTTGTTAAGGACTTGGACAGTCTCGCACACTTACTTCCTGTCCAAGATCGCAAGTGTGGGTGACAAGTGACAAGGAATATGACACCAGACTGGAATGGATCACCCTCTGGTGACCATCAAATGCACTTCCGGCAGGTGACTTTAACAGTATAATGTCTATTAAAATAAGTGGAGTATTAAAATAAAGTTATACCTCAATCGCATCTTTTTTCATGTATTTTGTGATTTAGAAAGACAAATAAAAATTGTGCCACTGACCCAGAAGTATGATAAATTGGATAAAATATGCATTAAAAATAAATAAATTAAATTAAAATCCATAGTCTTACATTCAAATCTGCCATTTCAAAATACCCTCTACAGAGAAAAAGCACAATGCACCCTTTTTGATGTGTGTTCTCATTCTGTTTATCCATGAGGCAGCTTCTTGCCTGGCTGGGCATTCAGTGTGACTGTGACACAACAGGCAGCCGGTACAATAGACCAGAACCAAGCCAGAGTTGAAAGTGGGGTTACTTTCTGCTACACCCAATTAGACCTGGAATCCATAGCCTCATTAGCTGCCCCATGCTGGAGGACACACCCACTCCCCAAACATGTTTTTGCTCCTAACAAGACTCTCACACTTTACATTGTTCTTCCAATTACCTTTGTGAAATGTGGATAGACTGCATGGCAGGTGTGTCTAGGCAGGTGCTTCTGTGTGATGAACCTAAATGATGCTGGTGTTTGGATTTCAGGCAGAGCAAAAACCAGGTTAAAATAGAATTGATGAACAAACATGTGCACACACACACACACACACACACAATAGTAAAATTAGCATTTTATGTACAGCTGCTTTCCTCAAACAAAAGAGGACCATCACGTTTATCTGATGTTTTGATTTTGTTTTGATGGCAAGATATGGCTGAGTTTTGATGCTATGTGGTTATGGTACTCTACGCAATTTATAAAGTGTTGTGGGTGGTTTGAAGATAGGCTATTACTGATCCAGATAAAAAAAAGAGTCTTTCTGTAAAGTAATGACCTATTTATTAAAATATGTAATGACAATATTAAAATTCAAATTTGGTTTGACAGGTTAGAAAAGTATAGCACACCCCAATAAGTTTAATAAGCTGCACAATTGGAGGAGCCATTCATGCACATGCATGCATGATGGGTTACGTGCAGAAAATATTAAGAGAAAATAATTTGTATGACCAATACATAGCAAAAGTGTTATTTGATTTACTAGACACTGCTATTAATAATGGCAATACAATCATAATAAAAAAAAAACTTTATTGTCTGACCTCCAAGAAATTTGTATTGCATTAGCTCATAGTCACAACCATAAAACACAACTAGGTACTTAATTATGTCCAAAGATCACTAGTGAACACCACCCCCCCATTTTAATAATAACAATAAATACATAATTTATCTTCGTATTTGGTCCCCCTTAAGCTGGTATGGTCTCCCCATGTTAGTGCAAAACCTAAACCTAAAAACAAAACCTTTATATAGGATAGTATATAAATCGAACCACCAACATTGCACTTGATAACGTATTGCTCTACCACTTGAGCTACAGAAACACACACACACACACACACACACACATATATATATATATATATATATATATATATATATATATATATATATATATATATATGTATATATATATATATATATATATGTTTTACTAGTGGTAGCAGGACACTATAGTTAATTTATGTACAATGTGACATTTTTTAAATTGTACATCTATAACATTTTATAGCCTACATCTAATTTGCATTTGACTCCCATTTGTAAGCAGTCTTAACCTCCTGAGACCCAAGAGTTTGCCTGGTCCCTCAGTAGAGGACATCGGGACTCAATTTCTTTAAAAAAAATTAAAAGACATGAATGAAGATGCATATGCAAAATTAATTGATTTTTTAAATCACCGATACATTTTTAGTTTTCAAGATTTTTTTTTTTTTTTTTTTACTTTGTATAAAGATGATTCTCAACTATGTTATAACAGAATGATTCAATATACCATTTTTCTTTCTGCAAAATGTGTGTAAAATTACCATTAATGGGTTTTCTCATTAAATACAATGTATATATAAACTAAATCTAATTTGCATATTAATGTGTTTTTGGGGCAACATGTAATGAAAAAAGAAGTGTAACAATGGGAGTAATAATTGACAAGATTTTCATAATAATATATATAATATTTCATAGAACATTGAAATATAATTTCTTTCTCTATTCATTTGTTATGTCTCCAAAAATGCATAATAAACATGCTTTTAGTCCCGGTGTCCTCATGTGAGGACATGTATGAAATCAATGTCCTATTTATTAACAGAAAGTCATATTTTGATTTGAAACCCCATAACATTTTCCTGAGAAGTTGATTCATGACACATCATTTAAAAATTATACAGATTTAAATGATAACTACAAAATATTATCATATAATCACAGTGTCACCAAATTAATTTCAGACATTTTGATGACCAAGGAGAGGGAGTGGTCATGTGAAACATCCAATCATTTGGTATCTCTGAAAAGCCCTGAATGTGCTCTGTACAGGACATCTAGACTTAAACTGTGGCATGAACAGTCTCAGAGAAATTCACAAAAATGTAATGTCCTCATATGAAGCCGCAGGGTCTCAAGAGGAGAGGATATTTTGCCCATCCAACAAATGAACACTGTATTACTGCATGTTTGTATTTGTACTGTGTATCTCTTTCAGATATAGAGAGGTTGTACACTGTCACATACCAGGAAGTCTGTGACAGGTTCAATAAGCAGTATACCTAGGAAGTGAAGTCCTCTGTGATGGGCAAGAAAGCTCTGGAGGCTGCCAGGATCATAAGAGACAAAATTGATCTTCCCATGACCCCCGAAGAGCTCCTGGAGGAGACAAATTCAGGAGTGATTATTTCCCACAGCCTCTCTGTTGCCAGGTAATGTACTTGCAGGATCAGAACTGGAAGGTGATTTTGAAACAGAAGGTGAAGGAAGCACTCAATTAAGCATCTAGACCACATGTTTGCCACAAAGTCACCATCTGAATTAGAGAAGCTGGTTGAAGGCTCGCTTATTTAATTAAGTGACCATCTTATGTCTTTTCAGGTGTAGAAAAGCTTGTGAATCATCTACATAAGCATTGGATTCCTATTGCTGTTGGCAAAAGCTCAGCAGCTCTAACCTTTGAGATGAAGTCCAGCTGTCGTAAAGAGTTCTTCAGCCTCTTCAGTCACATTGTACTTGGAGATGATCATGAAGTAAAGATAAGCCACACCCTGATATTTTTTTTGGTTTGTGCCAACAGTTTCTCTCGCCCAGCCAACACTGAACAAGTAGGAGTGATGTGATTCTATTCTATTCTATTCTATTCTATTCTATTCTATTCTTGTTCTATTATGCAGTGGTGCATTTCCCAATAGCATCGTTAGCCAACTTGTTGCAAGTTCTGTCGTAGTTCAAATGAAAATTTGCAAACAGCATCGCAAAGTTGTGTGGTTGAAACGATAGCTCTTGACCTGTGGTTAGAAGCCAAGTTTCTTGTTTGTATGACATCATGAATTTATAAATCCTTGAGCAAAATAAGCAAGCTGACATTCAGTACAGTCTGTATCTTTCATTTCTAATACATACAAATTTAATTGGCATATGGGCCAATGCATGACTGTAATTTATAGCAAAACATCTGCCATTAATTCAGTCTTAAATGTATTCATTAAAAGTAGTGGTCAACAGATATTGGATTTTTGAAAGCAGATGCCGATATCTTGGAAAGCAGGATGGTCAATGTAATGGTACTTATTTTAATTAATATTTAAAAATTTAAAATCATTTGAAAATGGATTCAAAAATAAATGTGAAAAAGAAATACTTATACTTTAGAGGACTTTTTTTTTTTTTTTTTACAATAAAATGAATATTCAATAAAAATATAATTAAAAACGAAGTAAAGACTGTATTCTGGGAAATGTGTGTGCATTGGGAATAATACTTTTTTTTTCAAATAAAGCCAAGGTAACACTCATTTTACATATAGCTCACAGTGAAAATGACATGAATATGGCAGTTATTAAAAGTTATTACTCTACCAACTGCCTGACATCATTAACCAATGTGGCTGAATGACACATTTGCTACAACATGATGTCACATGACTAGTTAGTTGACTTTTTAATAAACTTGTATTTTTATTTTTTATTATCACAATTAAAATGCTTGTTCTGAAAGGACTTAACTTTCTATTCATCTAAGAATCCTGAATCACTGTTTTCACAAAACAACAACAAACATTCCTTTCTGAATAACTGTATCAATTTCTTGTCCTAGTGATCCCAGACTTTTTAATCAGTACACAAGTGTGATCATGTATGATATTGCTTTTATGAATTATAAATTAGTTAATATTGAGTAACTTGCATTATAATCTAATTTTAACTATATAATGGGTTATTTTTTTCATATATATTTGAAATTGTTCCAAAAACAGCTAACCAGCTTTGTGAGGCCACTGAACCAATCAAATTAGAGGACCATGGCTATAACTGGCATGACCATGGCATCCCCCAAACTGTTTAAATGTGTCCGTATCTGTGTATTTTAAATGAAGGGAAACTGACTCCCTATGTTTAAAAATCCAGTGTTTCCAAATCAGTGGATAATGCTCCTTTCTTCATCTTTTAATTTCTTCTCTAAGTCAACTAATTGCATATAAGACTTTAAACCCGAATGTGAGATGAGAGAATTAGCAAGCCATTGCACCCCCCCCCCCCACACACACAAACCAACACATTACTAAAGTGCTGTGAATCTGTGAACACTACAAAACTTAATGCTTTGAGTTATCTATGTCTTGCATGCCTTTTCGTTGGCAGTATTAAAATGCAAATGATAGTGCCATTAATTAATCCGGAAATCTGTATGGTTAGATGAACTGTTTAAAGCCGCTTGTCTGTTCTGTGAGTGGCAAGCTGCTAATTTTCTCATTTAATTGATTTACATGACGCTTGCTAACAAAGTCTAGCAGGATATAATCAATCACAAATAGGGATTAACTAAATGCATGTTTCATTTTACACTGCCATAAAACCCTTTCCTAAAAATGGTTTTAAAAAAAGCAATGAAAGCGGGGAAGAGAGTGGCAGGAAGAAGAAACAGGACCATGAATTGACTTGTTTCCTTTGTCCTTGAGGGACTGATATTTGCTCCTTTAGGATTTTGTTCTGTTCTTGGATCAACTTCCTCTAGCACAAAAATACCCGCAATAAGGGATAGAATGAGGACCAGGGCTCAAAATGGAAAACACGGAGGGTGTACTTGAGGACTATTGATATCTTAGACATCTGTCTATGTTAAATGTACTGTACAATTATTCAATATAATTCAGAATACGTTGTTCTCTGTGTCATTTGTATTTCAAGTAATAAAGCATAAAAACACAATGGTCATGCGGTCATGCGAAAAATCATCCGATTCCGATCACTTGCCAATCAGTCGTGCATCTCTACTAACATTAGCCACTTTTCCACTGTCGGGTGTGAGCCAGTGCTTTAAACGGGCCAGGTGGGGCTAATAGCCTGAGATCTGTAGCACCGAGGCCAAAATAGAGCTGTGTTTCCACCATCGGGCCAGAAGCTCTGCTGTACTTCACTAAAACCATTTTTATATTTTTATAAAATGTACTACTTAGGGCTAAACTCTCAAAACGAGACTTATGACAGATAAAATAAGTTTCGTAATAAATACACGATTGTGATAGAGAATAAGCTGATGTCTGATTTTTTCAAGTGGTCGCATTTACCATGTTTACTATGATAACGTTAATACCTAGTGTGGATAGTCTTTTGCATCGCTTATAAATATTTCTACCTTGTATGGTGATTATAATCCACATCGGATCAAGTTATTTCAAACACTCGCTGTGGACAGAAAGTGAGCTCAACTTATTTTAAAATGTTTTTAATGCTGTTGCTATAGCTTCGCTTTATGAAATTATCCGTGGCACTGATGCTCTCCAGATGAACTGTTCATAACCACTCCTCTAGCCCCTGCTGGCCCGATTTGCCATGGTTTTCGTCAGGCCATAAAACCTGGGCCGTTGGCCCTGAGGAAGCACCGAGAAGGCACAATCAAGCACCAGAAGTGACAGTGGAAACACGACTTGCCCTGGCACGCACTAGCTCACCCGCTTTTGGCCTGACAGTAGAAACGCGGCTATTCCGGATAAAAGAGGAAACTGACAACATGCCAGTAGACAAGACAAAGCAGGTTACTTCTGGTATGAAACATCATAATTTTGTATAATTTTTTAAAAGAAATTAAAATAGTAAGTACCATTTTATGGCTCTTTAATTAGTCATGACAGATCACTCTATTGCCTCAGTTCAAGCGCCATGTGAACCGACAGTAATTTCATACAGTTTTTAAGCATGCAATAGACATGAATGAACGAATTTTATTTAAACCACAATTTTTTTTTATGTTAGGTGGCACACACACACACACACACACACACACACACAAAATCCTTGGATAAGCTTTTTGTCATCATTGAACATGCTCCAGTGTCACAGTCCACTGACTGGGTCATCAGAGACTAAACACTGAACTACAGATCCAATGCTCCACTGACGTACAGTGCAATTGACTAGTAGAGATGCCATGAGACAGAACTCAATTCTGGTGAGTAAATGCCCACCAGCATAGCCTCATAACAGTTTTCATTGAAACTCTTTAAAGAGGAAAGTATTATTATTATTTTTTTTTTTATAATCCATAAATAGTGTCTTTATAATCATTCATAGCTCTCCCGTCAATTGATTGTATTGGACTAATCCTACAGATTTTCTCATCAAAATCTAGTCGGTCATGTTCTACATTATGTCAGAAAGAGACTGACGAATGGGATCTCGCCCGAGAGCCCAATCACCTTCGTGTGGTTACAAAATGAGCCAATGGTACGCCGAGTACCTTGGTCTGCGGAATTTGCATTGCAAGCTCCGCCCCGCAGAGCAGGTATGTAAGGAGCAACGCGAGCAACCCGCATTCAAGCTTTCACTTCGTAGCTGAGCACATCATTTGCTGCTTTCAACAAAGTGTTTACAAGCGAGTCAGCTGGTGTTGGTGTGACGCCACGATTCACCGGTTTGTCTGGGTTTCCTGCAGTCAGCTCCCGCGTTCCTCTGAGTACTTCAGTGCCACTGAAAGAGCTTTTTCTCTCACAAAAATGTAATGGGTTGAATTGGCGTCTTTTTAAAGACCTCATTTCGCCCATGTGTCTCTGGGTGCGATCGATATATATATCTCCTCGTGCCGGCCACGATCGCTGTGTCACGTGTCTGGGCTTCAGCAAGCTGACACTGCATTCGTGGATGACTAATGTTCTCATTGCGGGGTTATGACCATCTCTGCGTTAAGATCGAGACTCGATTATCTTAAAGGTACAGAGTCCCCTCTGCCACACCCCGTTCTAGCCGGTTGAGTTCTGGATGAGGTCCTGGACCCTCTCAGGCTCCTGACATCTCATTCAGGGCTCAGGAGGAAGACCTAATGTCAATCACCGCATCACAAGGCGGGCTTGAATCCTCGGGAGATGAGGATTCGGCTGCGTTGCCTCCCTCGGGAGTGCCAGCGTTGCCCGAGTCCGATCTCGAGCTGACAGCTGTGCTTTCCCAGGCAGCTGAGAGCATCGGTCTTGACTGGAAACCTCCACCCTGCCCAGAGTGCTTGAGGCTGGATGATTGATTCCTGGGGGCTGCACGTGCTGATCGCCAGCACCCCCTGCTGGTTCCTTTCTTTCCGGAACTGCCCGAAACCATTCTGGTGCTTCCTCCGCCTTGACTGCCCTTGATGGCGGAGCGGCCAGGGAATGCTGGGATTCCCCCAGTGGAGTGTTCTG
The DNA here is from genome assembly GCF_963082965.1 of Carassius carassius. NCBI lineage: Eukaryota > Metazoa > Chordata > Actinopteri > Cypriniformes > Cyprinidae > Carassius > Carassius carassius. Next base: position 22,329,645 of record NC_081761.1, read on the forward strand.
TTGTGATGCAACTGTGTCGTCAGAGTACCTCCGCATGGCATGGTGGTCCCAAGCTTCCCTCCAAGGCCTGTAAGTTCTCATCCACCCTGTGGCCAAGGCTTACAGAGCTGCGGGTCAGGCCGCTTCTGCCCTGCATGCCATGGCCACCCTTCAAGTCTACCAGGCCAAGCTGCTCAAAGAGCTGAACGAGGGCAGTGCTGACCCAGGGGTTTTGCAGGAGGCACGCACTGCTACTGACCTCACTCTCCGGGTGACAAAGGTTACTGCGTGCTCCTTGGGTAAGGTGATGTCCACTTTCGTGGTCCAGGAGCGCCACCTATGGCTGACCCTGGCAGACATGAGGGAGTCTGATCGGACTCTACTCCCCGGTCTCCCAGGCTGGCCTCTTTGGCAACGCGGTAGAGAATTTTGCACAGCAGTTCTCTACAGCCCAGAATCAGTCTGAGGCCATCCTTCCCTTTCTGGGAACCTGGCTAGAGCTTCCCAAGCCATCCCGCTGGCTCATCCGAACGATCAGGCTCGGCTACGTGATTCAGTTTGCCCAACGTCCCCCTAGGTTTTGGAGTGTACGCGCGACGATGGTTGGCAAAGATGCTCCTGTCATGTGCACTGGCTCGGCTCCTCAGCGAAGACTTGAATGAGAGTTGCTTGCGCTGCTCCTTATATACCCACTCTACGGGTTGGAGCTCGCAATGCAAATTCCGCAGACCAAAGTACTCGGCATACCATTGGCTCATTTTGTAACCACACAAAGGTGATTGGGCTCTCGGGCGAGATACCATTCGTCAGTCTCTTTCTGACATAATGTCTCCGTTCCGTCCTTCAGAGAACGAGGGTTACATATGTAACCGAGACATTTCTGAGTCAAATCTAAACCCAGATTTTGTTTTAAATGAAAGTTTTTAGTCGTTTAATGCAGTGATTATGTTAACTAGAGATAGCTTAATTTGTTAAGTTTTTGTAGGGGGAGGAGCCCCATTTGAACATGTTTGAGCAGTGAGCGCACAATCTTTGAAGATTCCGGCTGATGATCCACACAATGGATTTGGAAAGCAGCATATAATGATGAGTGTGTTAACTTGTATATCTTTATCTTACTGGGAAAATGTATTATCCAAAAGACCAGTCTGATGACAGCATTACTGTAGTTAAAGCTAAAGTAGTCTTAATGTGCCGATTGATGGTTTTCGGTTCACAGTTTAGCTACAATGCTTATATTTAAATCTGTATTTTTTTTCACATTTGAGATAAGTTAAGCAATTGTGTTTGAATGTTCATTTTAACTGTAACGTTATTTCTTTACCCTTAGCTTCATTCATTTAACATCAACGTGTGCATCATTTAGCTTTTTGTTAAAGCTAAGTTAGCTTGTCTTTTTGATAAATTATTGTGTCTATGATTATTTATAATAACTGCAACTGAGTTGTTGAGCTTAAAGAGTTATGCGTATGCTAAAAGTTTATGCTGAAAGTCAGTTAGTCTTGAAATGTAACAATTTTTTTCTTCTCTGTTTTAACGTTACAGGACTGTGGGCAAGTATCTCAAGAATGAAATCACTGACCAACATATTCTTAGTCTAAGAAATTTTAGTCTAAGAGAGAGAAAGTATGGCAGCTGTTGACAGCTTTCACAACAAATCAAGGTAGGTCCATATCTGCTATAGACTTGCATTGCGTAGTTTTTAACAGCTTAAGTAATAAAAATGTATTACAAAAAGTTTACAATGTTTTTTGTGTAATGAAATCAAAATTCTGCTTGATTGGTTCTGCTTTCTTGTGATAATTTATTTAATAAAACCTCTGAGACTAAAGCCTAAACCATAACCTTATTACAATAGCTCTTTGAATCTCTTTGGGTGATCTGTTTGCTTGAAGAGTTAGTTCATCCAACATTTGCTCACCCTCATGTCATTACGAACCCTTTGGACTCAAGTTCTTAATTTTGGAAATCCAATTTTATGTATACTTAAACCAAAGATGACATTTTTAAGTTAATTTTAAACTAATTTTAAAAGATTCTTAGCTCAAAATGTGGTCCTTGGTGATTCATTTAATGCAAGTCAATGGCTACCATCATTTGGGGTAAAAAAAAAAAACAATACAAAACATATGCAATACAAAATTAATACCTCTGTCTCCTGATAATACATTGAGGTGTTATGTTGCAAAATAATCAGTCTGTGCAAGAAACTGAACATTATTTCAGCATTATTACCTTTAATCCACAGCCCCGTCAACACAGTTCTGAGGGTGTTTTCTGGAAATTTCAACAAATTTCTGGAGTGCAAGCATTGTGTGTTGTATTGGTCATCATCAAAATTTTACTTGCGTATACTTATCTTGGATCCCACAATGTATATAAAAATGTAAAACAATTTTCCTGTGCAGTCAACTTCAGGAAGATTGCACATGTGTGAGTTTGCTCCTGCACATTCATTATTATATGCGACAGGAAACTCATTCCAGACTGCTGTGAATGCACTCAGGAACGCTTGCAGAGGTTGTGGATGTTCAAACCAAATGTTTTACTTCGTTAGACCTCAGTGTATGGTCAGAAGTATCTACAGGTATTAATTTGGTTTTGTCTGTGCATTTTTTTTTTAATTAGTAAGAATGTTTTTCCATTGTTTTATTTCAACCACCACAGTAACAGATAATAATCTTTTAAGGTTCTATTGAAGAAAATCTCCACTACACCTTGGATGGCCTGAGGATGTATAAATTAACAGCAGATTTTCACTTTTGTGTGAACTGTTTTTAACTGAACATCAATTGAACATAAAAGTCCTTGTTACCAAAATGTAAAATCAGTGTGAAGACAGAACTCTAGCCGTCATAACAAAACTGCTTAACATTATTGATGGTTATGTAATGAGAAATTTCATGACTGTGCTATTACGTTGTTGAGCATGAAGGTGACATGGTCTCATCTTCTCTCAATCTCAACCCAGCCTCATTGAAGATCATAATTGAAGGAAAAGTTGTGATGGACAAAATTGACAATTTGACAAAATCTATGTGTATTCTGTATGGACTTGCATACACACTGCATATCAACTACACTAAATTTATGAAGAACACATTCCAATTCATCCAACAGGTACTTCTCATGTTGCAACATTTTCACACCACAGACTGAACTAAATTAAGCATTGCTTGATCAACAAAGTATTGATAGTTGTGTAAATATTGTCATACTAACAGCTGGCTGAAGTTTTGGTTGATTGTAATCCATTACATAACTTTCTATCAAAGTTATCTGACATTATCAAGATGAAATTGAGTGAGTGAGTGACGTGGCATATAGCCAAGTATGGTGGCCCATAATCAGAATTAATTCTCTGCATTTAACCCATCCAGTGTGCACACACACTGCAGTGAACACACACACACACCATGAACACACACCCAGAGTAGTGGCAGCCATTTATGTTGCGGCACCTGGGGAGGAGTTGGGGGTTCAGTGCCTTGCTCAAGGGCACCTCAGTTGGGGTATTGCCGGCCCGAGACTTGAACCTACAACCTTTGGGTTAGGAGTCAAACCATTAACCATTAGAATTTGTTCTAATCATTAGAATTTGTTCTGACAGTTTAACTCATATTTTATTACCATTTTCTAAACTATAGCAAATAAAATGTGATAATGTGAGAAATGTTGAGAAAATGTTGAATGCATTTTGTGTAGATTTTATATTTAGTTTTTACAGTGAAGACTATGCAATGCTATTTTACATTTAATTATTCAGTTTCTGTACCTGGACACCTACAAACCAGAAAAAAAATCTGAAACATTGTCCAAATAGCACAAATAAATAAATACAACACGATTCCAAAAAAGTTGGGACACTGTACAAATTGTGAGTAAAAAAGGAATGGAATAATTTACAAATCTCCTAAACTTATATTTTATTCACAGTAGAATATAGATAAGATATCAAATGTTGAAAGTGAGACATTTTGAAATGTCATGTCAAATATTGGCTCATTTTGGATTTCACTCAAAAAAATGAAATGTTGGGTTTAATAAAAAATATTATGTCAACAGGTTCCACACAATTTGTTTAAGTAATCTCAACAAACAATAATTTAGTTCATTTTACAAAATAAGTTTAAGTAAATTTAACTTAACAAACCTTAGTAGAGTCAACAAACAACAATTGAGTTAATTGTACATGAAAATTGAAATTAATGATTATGATGATAAACAAATTTTTTTAATAATGCCACTTCAGAAACACCACCCCCTTTAATTAGGATTTAATAAGTCCATAACACTGAATCAATAAATAAGAGTGCAGCTACTCAATACAACTCAACATATAAACCATCTCCTAAATTACAGTTCATCAAACAGATCACAAACATGTTTGAAAGCAATGTTGCATTTCCAACCATTTGTTTCTATGGTTTGTTCTAAAATATATCAGAACAAGTTCGGTAAATCAAACATGACTTTTTTATTACTCACATACCTATGTAATGGTGCTACACTTCTGCAAGAGGGTGACAGAACAACAATTACCTATAATACACTGAAAAATCCTCAGCCAGTGAGATTCAAGTTTGTATTGGTTTTATTAATCTGTTACTTTTATGCAAAAATGTTATGTTGGCTGAAAAAATAATTTTTAAGTAAAGCTGACAATACACACTTTTTTGTTTAATGAACTAGACTAAATTAAGTTCACATTGTTAAATTATTTTTTTTTTAAGTAATCACAACATGAACGGATTAAGTAAAATTGGCAAAAGTGAAAGTACATTTTTTTTAGTTTTCATGAGAGCTACACATTCCAAAAAAGTTGGGACAGGTAGCAATAAGAGGCCGGAAAAGTTAAATGTACCTATAAGGAACAGCTGGAGGACCAATTTGCAACTTATTAGGTCAATTGGCAACATGATTAGGTATAAAAAGAGTCTCTCAGAGTGGCAGTGTCTCTCAGAAGCCAAGATGGGCAGAAGATCACTAATTCTGCAGCGAAAAATAGTGGAGCAATATCTGAAAGGAGTTTCTCAGAGAAAAATTGCAAAGAGTTTGAAGTTATCATCATCTACAGTGCATAATATCATCCAAAGATTCAGAGAATCTGGAACAATCTCTGTGCATAAGGGTCAAGGCCAGAAAACTATACTGGATGCCCGTGATCTTCGGGCCCTTAGACGGCACTGCATCACATACAGAATGCTACTGTAAAGGAAATCACAACATGGGCTCAGGAATACTTCCAGAAAACATTGTCGGTGAACATAATCCATCGTGCCATTAGCCATTGCCGGCTAAATTTCTATAGGTAAAAAAAGAAGCCATATCTAAACATGATCCAGAAGCAAAGGTGGTTTCTCTAGGTCATGGACTGTAACAAAGTGGAAAATTGTTCTGTGGTTAGACGAATCAAAATTTGAAGTTCTTTTTGGAAAACTTGGACGCCATGTCATCCGGACTAAAGAGGACAAGGAAAACCCAAGTTGTTATCAGCGCTCAGTTCAGAAGCCTGCATCTCTGATTGTATGGGGTTGCATGAGTGCATGTGGCATGGGCAGCTTACACATCTGGAAAGGCACCATCAATGCTGAAAGGTATATCCAAGTTCTAGAACAACATATGCTCCCATCCAGATGTCGTCTCTTTCAGGGAAGACCTTGCATTTTCCAACATGACAATGCCAGACCACATACTGCATCAATTACAACATCATGGCTGCATAGAAGAAGGATCTGGGTACTGAAATGGCCAACCTGCAGTTCAGATCTTTCACCCACAGAAAACATTTGGCGCATCATAAAGAGGAAGATGCGACAAAGAAAACATAAGACAGTTGAGCAACTAGAAGCCTGTTAGACAAGAATGGGACAACATTCCTATTCCTAAACTTGAGCAACTTGTCTGCTCAGTCCCCAGACGTTTGCAGACATGTTGAAGAACATGGGATGCCACATAGTGGTAAACATGGCATTATCCCAACTTTGTTGATATGTGTTGATGCCATGAAATTAAAAATCAACTTATTTTTCCCTTAAAATGATACATTTTCTCAGTTTAAACATTTGATATGTCATCTACTGTATGTTGTATTCTGAATAAAATATTGAAATTTGAAACTTCCGCATCATTGGATTCTGTATTTATTCACAATTTGTACAGTGTCCCAACTTCTTTGGAATCGGGTTTGTAGAATGAACATACAATTTCAAACAGGGCCCACTGGTACAACCTGCACCGGGGCCCTGCAAACCCCAGCTACAGCCCTGGATAGGCTAAGAACATTTCTACAAGAATCTTGTAATTATAATTGGGTAATTGTTGTTAGCTGGCTAGGATAGAACTTAAACTTTGAAACTGCCGGTTACCCTTCTTTTCTGATCAAGATGAGAATGTTTTGCATGCACTCAAACAGTACACTGACTGAACTGCTGTGAAGAGAGAACTGAAGATGAACACCGAGCCGAGCCAGATAAGAAGAATCAAGGAGCTGATGATACTGCGCATGTGTGATTCAGAGTGAAGCAAACCGAAGGCTTGAATCAAGGGCAATCATCGCAAATGATGCCATCACGTCGAGCGCAAAAGAACCGGTGAACCGTTTTCTTCAACCGGTTTATTGAATCGAACTGTCCGAAAGAACTACTGGTGATCCGAAAACCGATGCAACCGGTTCTTGACTCGTGAACGAGTCAGTCTTTTGTTCGTTATCTGGCTTGGCTCGGTGTTCATCTTCAGTTCTCTCTTCACAGCAGTTCAGTCAGTGTACTGTTTGAGTAAATTAATTACTCAGGGATATTGGTTTATTTTAACTCAAGAGGGAGTGTCAGCCACATTAAAAAAGTTAACAGCTTAAGTCATTTGTGGATTAATGCGTATTAGAGATGCGAACTGTTTAAAACGATTCAGTTCGATTTGGTGAACTGAATGATTCATTCACGAACCGGATATCCAGACTGCTTTGTTTTGAACTCTCTCACACAACAGACACGGAAGAGAAGACAATGCTGAATAAAGTCGTCGTTTTTGCTATTTTTGGACCAAAATGTATTTTCGATGCTTCAAAAAATTCTAACTGACCCTCTGATGTCACATGGACTACTTTGATGATGTTTTTCTTACCTTTCTGGACATGGACAGTATACCATACACACACCTTCAATGGAGGGACTGAGAGCTCTCGGACTAAATCTAAAATATCTTAAACTGTGTTCCAAAGATAAACGGAGGTCTTACGGGTTTGGAACAACATGAGGGTAAGTTATTAATTACATAATTTTGCTATCTGGGTGAACTAACTCTTTAAGGCAAGTAAACTTCATAATTTCATGTTATCAGTAGTTTTTTTTTTTTAAGAGTAAAATAATGTTAGTTTTTTGTTTTTGTAGATGTTAAAAGCCAGAGACATGGGAGATTCAAAATCATTCTTTTGAGATTTTATGTAAGTTATTTTTAGAAAATAAATGTTTCTGTTGTCTCCTGTCTGTTTACTTAACATTTTGATGCAACAACAGTGTGATTACATGCTCATTTCATTAAAACCATTGATGTCTGTGTTGTTTATTGCAGAACTCAAACGAACTTTGGAGTTGTAAATGGACTGCATTTATATAGCGCTTTCAACAGACCACATGGCCATCCAAAGCGCTTTACAATTTGCCTCACATTCACCCATTCACACACTCATTCATCCACCAACTGCGGTGTCAGCCATTCAAGGCACCATCCAGCTCGTCGGGAGCAGCTGGGGTAAGGTGTCTTGCTCAAGGACACCTCGACACTTGGTCAGGTGGAGCCAGGGATTGAACCACCAACCTTCCGGTTTGTAGACAACCTACATGAACCACTGAGCCACTGCCGCCCCGTTGTCTGATTTGGAGAGTCATCATTCTTGGTCTTCACTCTTAAAGGTAAAGTTCACACAAAAAATCGTTTACTTGCCCTCATGTCATTTCAAACCTATAAGACTTGAATATATTGAAATTAATATATTTTTCATTTTCTCATAATTTTGTTAATCCATTTATAGTCTAGATAATCACTATTTTCAAGCCTCATAAATACAGAGTTATTGTAGAAGTAATTCATTCCGATGTTTATACATGAATAAAATTATATGATAGCAAACATGTATGTTCAAAATAAAATACTGGTCTCCCAGACTAGCAATGGAGGACACACATTAAGAGAATATTAAATATATTCATTTGTTTTCCAAAAATTAGCAGGAGTTTGTATGAGTCTGGAACAACACGGAGAGAGTAAAATATGACCATTTTTATTTTTTGGTGAACTAACCGTTTTAAGAGCAGCCATCTACTTACATGAACATTTGTAAGGTATGTGAATATCATGTCTGTTTTAATGTTTCAGTAAAGAAGCTTTCTGAAAGCAATATTTATTCAAACAATATGACATTAAACAACCACACAAAGTGTTGAAACATTAAAACAGATTATTTACCTGTCCTTACGGATGTGAATACACATCTGAAAATGGATAGTTTAATTAAATGTTTTATTTTTTCAAATGTGTTTCTCTTTCTAGGCCACTGATGAAGAACAGGCGGTGGCTGGGATGAATGCTGGTCAAAGAAGAGAACGTCCTTTCCCCTAAACTGATGCAGCAGTGGTTTTAAAGGAGGACGCTGCCCTGGATGATGTCACGTGCTGATGGGGCTTCTTCATGACTACATCAATTATGCTAAAGAGATCATGAAAATTGACCATGATGCATGATCTGTTTTCATGGACTATGAAACAAACTGTAAGTGTATAATTTGTAAAAAACAATGTTAAATGCTTTTTCTGTGTTGTTTAGTAGAAGAGTTTACACTGTCACACACACACACATATGCGTCTGTTAAATGTTATAATATCAGAGTTAATGTTGTGATTTGTGTACTCCCTTATGAAAAAAAGTATACTTCAAGTATATTTATAAGTATACTTTATGTAGTAAGTATACTAATGTCAATATTTACTAGTAGTAAACTTGTAAGTGTACTATTTTAATACCGCTTGGGACTAAATTGGCCCACTTGAAGTATATAAATGTATATGTTTAAGTGTACTATAAGTGTAACAGTAGTAAACTTTAAGTGCACAACTAGTTCATAATTATGTTTCTCATTTGTACTGCAAGTGAACTTATGAGTGTACTAGTAGTTTACTATTTTAATACTTGTAGCATTTTTTTTAGTTTATGAAAGTTCACTTTGACGTATACTCTCAGTAAACTACTAGTTTAGTAGGTTTACACTGCAAGTATACTTACACTTTTTCTTTTAGTGTACTCTGAAAAAAAAACTACTAGTTTAGTAGTTTTATACTACAAGTTTACTAATTATATATTATTTTTGCTCCTTTAGTGTACTCTCAGTAAACTACTAGTTTAGTAGTTTTATACTACAAATTTACTAATTATATATTAATTTTGCTCTTTTAGTGTACTCTCAGTAAACTACTAGTTTGGTAGTTTTATACTACAAGTTTACTAATTATATATTGTTTTTGCTCTTTTAGTGTACTCTCAGTAAACTCCTAGTTTAGTAGTTTTATACTACAAGTCTACTAATTATATATTATTTTTGCTCTTTAAGTGTACTCTCAGTAAACTACTAGTTTAGTAGTTTTAGACTATAAGTATTCTTTAAGTGGACTTAACATCACAGTTTACTAATTCTTTATTAGTTTTGCACTTTAAATTATAAGTAAGTTCAATGTACACTATCAGTGGACTACACAAAAATTCACATACTCAGAATTATGAACATAAGTTATCTTTAGAAATCAATAATTTCAAACAAATCTATTGTATAGGATTCCACATAAACTTAAAATAACAATGACACTCACATGTATACTCCAGTTCAAAACAAAACAGTAAACACAATGTTTATGGTAGTGTCATAAGATATCAGTTCCTAAAGAAACTTCAAATCAAAACAATAATTGTTCAAATATATGACAACAAAAATGTTCTATTCAAATGGGCTTCTTTGCAGTAGCTAGCTTGATGTAGTTTTCGTTGTTGCATTTTTTTCTTATGATGCGTCTCACATCTTGCATGGTGATGTCAGGGAACTTTGACAGAGCATGGTCTGTGAGTTAAAAAACACACACCATTACACACAAAAACACAAACACACACACAAACAGAACAAAATAAAACATATTTATTTTTTCTGTCACCCCAAATACATCATCCAGAATTAACACAATAAAACAGTCAAAGTAGCATGTAGTGATATGCAATTCAAGTTTCTGAAAACTAATGCAATAATTTCTATATTTACCAACAGATAGCTGAAAATGACCTTTAAATGTCTAACTTTACATAAATTAAGATTATTTTTGGGGCATCATCAAAGGGGTCTTGGTTCTTTTGTTTCCTCCATTGTGTGATTATTTTCTTTTTTTCTTTTGTGACATTCACAAATCCAAACTGATGATCCCAAATTAAACTTTTATAGATAAGAACTTTTCACAAAATGTTTGCAATGTTCCTTTTTGATCCATGTTGGAGGTGACAGTAATTTAACACAATCACTGTCACCTCCAACGTCGAACATCATTTTGAAAAGTAGAAATGTACGAGAAATTTGTAGGAATTTATTTAATTTTAAAAATGAAATTTCCCTTAAATTAAATACACTCACCAAGTATAGCATCAAGTTTTTTGCTATCAAGCTGTGGCTTTGATTCCACATCTTTGTGTGCCCCTGACTGTCTTCCTGTCAAGCTTTTCATGAGACAGGGTTTCCCTTCCATAGACAAGCAAGGCAAGGTCCCCGATGTATACTGACGGATTTGCCGTCCGCAGAGAGTTAAGCCTTCGCTAGGAGACCTTGACATCACAGGCTGGCATGAGAACCACCTGAAAAATAATTGTCAGTTTGCAATTGGTTATACGTTGTTGTTAGACACTAAACTAATGAAATGATAATGAAACACATTCCCTGGGATATATATCTATTCGTCATCTGTGCATTAATGCAAATAAACCAAGTTATTATTCCCCAACCAAATAGGAAATCTGAGATACATTACCACATTTCCCAATAAAATGAACTAGGGTCCGAAATGCTCCTGTGCAATGTGAGATCCTGTCTAAATCCTGTCCACACTGCTTTTCCACAGCATTAAACATTTCATTGGGCAATATGGGAATGCTTCCTATATTTCCTGTGGTCAGGCAATATTCATAATAACCACTTATCACACACATTCAGCATGCAATTGAATATGCAGATTTTTCAGGTAATGTTTATAATTACTGCCAATTTGATTTACTGGGACATTGTATAATCACCTTCCCACATGGACCGTAACACTTATATGCATGTGCGGTACTTACCATATCATCAGACAACACTTGAGGAGAAACACATGCAGAGTCTACTGATGTTGAAGGTGTTGCAAAAGTGGATGCAGTAGGTGAGGTCTGAAGTGTTTTTTGTCCAATCACTTCTTTCAACTTTGTCACTACTGTGGGAAGCTCTGTTAAAAGAATGGAGATATAAATGATTATAAGAAAATTGTGAAAAGGCCTCATAACTGCATGTTGACACAAATGGCAAAAATAAATCACTACTCACAACAAAATGTTTTTTTAAAACATTTAAATATTATTCGAAATAAATACTGATTAAATAATTACCATTCACCACACTTGTTTGTGCTTTGTATAATATTAAAATGGTTTAATTTGAGTTACGTCTGGTAAGGAACACTGTTAGTTGCAGCAGTCACTTTGCTATAGCAGTCAAACATGCTGCAATGCTTCAGATTTATAGAATGTGCTATTTGTAACTATTTTATGAGGTTGCAGGTGTTTAACCCTACACACAACTACCCTTTAAATGTATTGCTTTTAGCTGCATTTTCATTAAGTTTAGTAAAGTGAGCCCACACTTTCTGTAGTTTTGCTCTGTCAGCCATGACTGTAGAGCACAAAATGTAAACACACAGTTGCAACGTCAAGTTGTGTGTTTGCGTTCAAAGGGCAGATTATTATTAATTTTTAATTCATATAATTACCTCTCATGGGATCAAGTATCTCTTTAATGTTGTCTTCTTTTAGCCTCCTGTTCTCTCTTTTAAGTTCCTTCATTTGCTGTTGTACCTTACTCCAGTTTCTGGCAAGTATGTCCTCATCTGATCAGGACTCATTTCCGATAGCTGACTGGAACACAGAGAGCAAAAAGAAAAGAAAAAGAAAAAAGGTTTCCCCTAAAATTTGAAAATCTTAAAATAATTTACCTGTAAGGAAGTTTGCTTTGCCATCAGCTCCTTCTTCAGGTTTTCAATCATTTGGCCTGCTGCCTCTTTTGGGGTACATGTTGTCTTTTTACACTTTTGCAATCAAAATGACAATTTGAAGTTGTTCAATACCAAGGATTCAATTCAAATTGATTTGTATAGTGATTTTCAAAATATAATTCCAAAGCAGCATTACAGAAATGCATGTTTGTGTTACAATTAAAGCAGAGTAATATATTGCTTTCATTATAGCAATGGACATTTGTATTTGTCCTAGATTCACATACAGATGTATTTATCCATCTAATTACCTTTTTTTTTTTTGGCTGTTCATTCTCCTCTTCTTCTACATCCTCCATCAACCAACTGTTTGGCTTTGTCTTCCTCCTCAGTGTTTGTTTCCAGATGTCTTCACCCTTAATGAACTGTTCCCTTTTCTGGCAGAGATCACTATAGTTGTCTGTCAAAAAAAGTTGTGTGTACATTGTGAAAAACTGGGTTCTCCGCTGTTCCTAAAAGACAGTCTGTGGTATTTTTTTGCTTGTTTACTTATGTCTAATCCGTCAAGATTAGTGATGCAAACCTTAATTAAAAGATTAAAGTTAATTTACCACCGAACATTAAAACCTTTGCAGGAAAAAGGGCTGGACAACTTTTCTTTTTTCTGCTTTTTTCTGCCTTTTTCCCACTTCACACTCATCCATCCATCATCTTCATCCTCGAGTGTGGGACATTGTGTTATAATTTGTGTTAATTAATTAAATCATTTTTGAACAATTTTGCTGGTATTCAGTACTCATCCAGTCAATTTTACCCACTTCCAGGCTCTTGTCCTTGAAATAATAAATGGCAAATGCCATTGTTTAAGTGTTGTGACTGACGCTTTTTCTTTATTTTCTTTTTGCTTTGCAGTGTTTGTTGCTAACAATAGGTCGTGTTCTTAATTAGGCAAGAGCTAAGATTCGGATGTGCGCGAACGGATAACATGACTAAATTTCACGACAGAGAGTTACAAATTATTAAAAAAAAAACTTCGGAGATGCATTTTTGTTGATGCAGGTGTTTGCAAGATAAAAAATGGCAAAGCGTGCAAGACCTTACAAAAGGTACTTGGAAGATGACTCGGAAATAATTCCAAGGAGAACCAGGTTCAGATGGATTGAAAATGACAATATGGTAAGACATTTTTATTTTTAAAGTCGACATGAAATTTTATTTTTGTAGCGCATGTTATAATCTTGTGGTGAAAAATTAATCCGAACAAGTACACTCAAAAAAATATTTCACCCCAAAAGTTAAAACTTATGTAATTCAATTAGATGTCAATTTTCCATCCAATTTAATCACATAAATCCAACGGAAAAGTTAACATTTGTTTAAGCTTCACCCTTTCATGTTCAGTTAACGTAAATTAATTAAATACATTTTATGAACACTGATGAACTGTGATTTAAGCTTGTAAAAGACATAAACTTTACTCATTTTCAATAACTTATTGTTACTTGCGTTATATAATCACCTTACCTTTTCTTAATTCTATTAAATAAATGGACAAAACATGTTACATTTTCAAACATTTATTGTTGTAATTGGCCCATGACGAAAGTAACATCCAATCTGGCCAAAAAAAAACATGAAAGCAGTACATACTGTAATGCAGTACTTAACAAATAAAAGCAACTGTTTTCTGCAGTTTCATGAATCCTTATAAACTAAATCATCCAGTGGTTATAACTCATGTTTGACTTTTTAGCTATGTGTGCCCACAACTAACAGGGATCAACAAGAAACCATTTTAAAATCAAAGACTAATTTCACATTTTCAAGGTAATACTGTCATATTATTGCATAGTACAGTAAACAATGTGCTTTCTCCTGATCTACAACACAAAACAGAAATGTAAATGGTCCCTTCTCTTCCTAAATATTTGTTAAAATAATTAAATAACCAGGACCCTTTATACAATAAAATGAAATAAAATACAATAAAATAATAATAATAACTATGTATTAACAAGGTACTTGTTGAAGGTACCTGAACCTACCCCTAAACCTAACCCTACCCCATGCAGTTACCTTGTATTACCAGAACATTCTTAGATAAATACACTGTAAGTACACTATAAGTACATGTAAGTACACATACTGTAAAATAAAGTGCAACCGAAGTAATAATAATTAAAACAAAAGGGAAAAAAGAAAAGCAAATATTTTACTTCACATGAATCAAGTTTTCAGCACTTTTTAAATACATATAACAGGTTTTCACATTTCAGCATTTAGGCCATTACAATGTGTCCTACTCATTGCAGAGGGGTATGCTGCATACCAAAAGATCTTCTCAGCCATGCCTTCAAAAATGTCAGACCTTTGTTTTGATGGTGGAATAAGTAGCATTGCACTTTTGTTGAACTCTGTTTTCGCTCTCTGCTGCTGAATTTAAGCAGAACATGAACAATTTGAAAGGACTACAACGAGGCTAAGAACTGTAACACGAGACAGCCTCAACGCTACTGGAAAACGAGTTATCTAAAAAGTTGACTTCCTGGACTCAATAGCAATAGAAGTAACATCTCCTGTATCAAAAGTTTCAGAGCTACAGGAAGCAGGAAAGTGCAGTCTCTTGCATGCTGGAGTTAGTGTCATCAGTTTGTAGAGGGCATTCTTGTCTAAATGTTTTCAATGTTCCTCCAGTTGTTGGAAATATGTAGGCAACCAGTGAATGTCCTTTTCACAGAAACATTTTAATTTTAAGTGCTTGAACCTTTGGGGAAAGCTTGCTGCCCACAACTCCAACATCACCAGACTCATCCTCAACACCAGCACCTTCTTTGCAAATCACAAAAAGCCCCAGAGTGGTCTCAGAAATTTATTTTTCTGCTTTTTCAGGGTTGCAGTCCTAAGGCAAAAGTAAGTAAATAAATATTAAATAATTTAATAATAATAAATAAATAAATAAATAAAGAACACATTTTCAGTTTCACTGAAATATTTGCAACATACAGGCTGGCAATGTAAGTTAGGTCCTTAAAAAGGGCATACGTATACAAACCTGAAATTCTTTGATGACTGTTGTCACGTCCTCACTGAGGTACACACATAGACTCTGGATGACAACCTCGTTTGATGTGTATGTCACCACACTGAAAATTTGACACAAAATTAAACAATCAGAAATGGCACTACAATAAATACTTATTACAGTTTGATATTTTTTATTGCTTCTTAAGAAATTAAATGCAATATATATATATATATATATATATATATATAACAACACTTACTGTAATTGAGTGATTGCCCCAAACTGAAGATAATGTGGAATTATGTCACAATGATGAGGTCTCGGAAATAGTAAAGATGCATATAACTTCAGTTTTGTAATGAAAACTCTGCACTAAAAGAATGCGTGATCAACTCAATGTACAAAATTAGTTTTAAATGGAAATCCTATAAACTTTTACATGTATCTTTCATATACTCATTGTCACACACCTGGACTCATTTTGTGTGTTTTTTGCCCCTGTGACCCAGTCTCTGTCTCTATGTGGTTTGATTAGTTCCCAGGTGTGTCTAGTCATTTCCGCATGTGTTCCATGTCCCTGTTAATTTAGTCATTCCATCCACCTGTGTTTTCCCTATTATCCCTTGTATAACAGCCTTGTCCTTTCAGTTCTGTTTTGTCGGGTCTACTCGTCTACTTGTTACTTGTCAACTTGTCAACTCGTCTACTTGTTACTTGTCAACTTGTCTACTTGTCCACTTGTTACCTGTTACTTGCCACTTGCCACCTGTTATTTGCTACTTACCTTGCCTATGTTTGATTTAATAAATCCTTGTTTCGTTTATCCCTCGGTTCCGTGTTCCTTCCAGCAGCGTAAGCCGTGACAGAAGACCCGACCTAAAAAGTTAAAAACTGCGTGTTTTCCCTCCGTTTTGTTTTCCGTTTTTTCACAGTCTTTTTCTTTCCGTAGTGTGTAATGGATCCCCTCTATCGCCCCGAATACCTCCTCCTCCTGCTGGAGCAGGAGGGACTTTCTCTCGAGGACCATACTAGACGGTTTCTCTTCCTAGCTAATGCCACCAGCTACCCGGACCACGCGCTCTGCACCTTTTATCACGCCAGCCTGAACTCCAGGTGCAGAGCGTTGTCGCCCGAAGATGGTCCTCGGGAGGATTTCGCCGCATTCATAGAGTGGAATCTGGTGAGAAATGGGTCACCTCTCACGGTCGGCCCAATGGAGGATCTCGCCAGGTCCACTCTGGAGAGCCCAGCCTACAATCTCCCCATGGTACGAGGCATAAGCCCGCGCCCACCGATGACGGAGAGCCAGAGAGCAACCCGTCAGACCAGGTGCGAGAGCCGGCGACACTGCCCACCACGAGGGAGCAAAATGTGGAGCGCCAAATGGGTCAAAATGAGGGGGTTTCCAATTCACCTATGCCAGATCCTCTGTTAAGCCCAGGAAGGGCTCCTGATCTTCCGTTAAGCCCAGGACGGGCTCCTGATCCTCCTGTAAGCCCAGGTCGGGCTCCTGATCCTCCTGTAAGCCCAGGACGGGCTCCTGATCCTCTGTTAAGCCCAGGAAGGGCTCCTGATTCCCCGTTAAGCCCAGGACGGGCTCCTGTTCCCCCGTTAAGCCCAGGACGGGCTCCTGATCCTCCGTTAAGCCCAGGACGGGCTCCTGATCTTCCGTTAAGCCCAGGACGGGCTCCTGATCCTCCTTTAAGCCCAGGACGGGCTCCTGATCCTCCTTTAAGCCCAGGACGGGCTCCTGATCCTCCGTTAAGCCCAGGACGGGCTCCTGATCCTCCGTTAAGCCCAGGACGGGCTCCTGTTCCCCCGTTTAGCCCAGGACGGGCTCCTGATCCTCTGTTAAGCCCAGGACGGGCTCCTGTTCCCCCGTTAAGCCCAGGACGGGCTCCTGATCCTCTGTTAAGCCCAGGACGGGCTCCTGATCTTCCGTTAAGCCCAGGACGGGCTCCTGATCCTCTGTTAAGCCCAGGACGGGCTCCTGATTCCCCGTTAAGCCCAGGACGGGCCCCTGATCCCCCGTTAAGCCCAGGACGGGCCCCTGATCCCCCGTTAAGCCCAGGACGGGCTCCTGATCCCCCGTTAAGCCCAGGACGGGCTCCTGAACCCCCGTTAAGCCCAGGACGGGCTCCTGAACCCCCGTTAAGCCCAGGACGGGCTCCTGATCCTCCGTTAAGCCCAGGACGGGCTCCTGATCCTCCGTTAAGCCCAGGAAGGGCTCCAGCCCCAGAGCTTACTCCAATGCCTGCTCCTCCAAAATTCCCACCCTCCCACCCACTCCTCCTCCACTGTCGTCTGGCTGCCCCTCTGCTCGCCCTCAGCCTACCATCATTGTTGTGCGAGCTCAGCGGGACCGCCATCCTCCAGCGACGCCTTGGTCGGCGTCTCCCTCACCTCCGCCTCCAGCCTCTGAGGCCTGGACTCCGCCTCGGCCCGTTGACCCGTCGGCTCCACCATGGCTCCTAGCTCCTTCCTCTCCGCCGTGGCCCGGCAGTCCACATGCTCTGCCTGGCTCCCTCGTCCCTCCGGCTCCGCCTTGGTCTGGCGTCGTCCATCCTATGCCTCGGGACTCCACTCCTCCGGCTTCGCCTCATCCCTCCGTCCCTCCGGCTCCGTCAGGCTCCTTCATCCCCTCGGCTACACCTCAGTCCTCGGTCACTCTGGCCTCACCGCGGCCTTCCGGATCCACATCGCCGCGTCAGTCACCAGAGCCATCAGTTCCGCCTAGGACCTCCGGCTCCTCCCCGTCACCCTGGCTCTTCGGCTCTCCGTCTCCGCCTCTGGCTCCTCCTCCACTTGCTCCGTTGCCGTGGGTCGAGTCCCTGGAGTCGGTGACCATTCCTCCTCCATGGCTCCTTCCTCCGTCAGCCCCACCTTGGGCCGTTATGGCTGTGGCCTGGGTCCTGCTGGGTACCTCCTGCTTCAGATCCTTCCTGTCTCCTCCCTGGCTCCTCCCTCCGTCATCTCGTCCCTGGCTCCTTCCTCTGTGGTCCCTGTCTGCTGGCCCCCTCCTGGGAGGCTGTCCTCCACCGGAACCTCCTCCCAAGTTCCCACCCACACCTCCCTTTGTTGTTTCTACGGTGCGAGGACGCACCAACCGGGAGGGGGGAGTACTGTCACACACCTGGACTCATTTTGTGTGTTTTTTGCCCCTGTGACCCAGTCTCTGTCTCTATGTGGTTTGATTAGTTCCCAGGGGCCTCATTTATAAAGCGTGCGTACGCACAAAACGGGGCTGGAAACGTACGTACGCCAGTTCCCACGCAAAGGTTGTGATCTATAAAAAACAAACTTGACGGGAGAATGTGCGCACCTTTAAGCAAACTTTGAGCCGTGCGTACGCACATTCTGGAGACAAAGGGAATTGGCGACACCGATGGGGAGGTCGTGAACTGAAGTTAGATTGTAGAAAATAAATGTGAGAAGAACGATTATAAGAATGAATGACATTTAATTTTCACTCCATTTCATACGTTATATCCACATTATCATGAAGATTAAATCCAACAGTGTTATTTGTGCCGATTGTTTTAGGCTATATACATCTAGTAAAATCCAAACGTAATTCAAAATGTATTAAAAGTAAAATAAAATAATAATCAGCGCTGCCTTACAGTCACATTGTCCACAACGGGAGCACAGGAGGACATGGCGCGATACATGTGATAGCCTACAGAATAGCATGAAATACCCTTTTATTAGAGAACTGCAGAACACAGTGTAAAAAGGAAATATTTTCCTTAATGTACATAGCCTATATCATAAAATGTCAAAGTCTGCAAATACAGTCATGAAGCACAATCGCTACTCATCATCGGTCCTAACTATTACGGTGTTCATTACAAAACCGTCAAGAAGCATGTGTTCACTATAACATTTTTGTCTTAAATTTTCGCCCACAAATTAATTAAGTGATTTTGTCAAGGTGTTAACGATCAGTCTATTTGCTAGAAACATATAAATTCTCCGGTGACCCGGGTATGTAATGCTTCATGATGGCACTCCTGGCACTGTTGGAGGATTACGCTAATGGCAGAATAAAGAGAGAACGAGTTTTCAGGGACCATGATGATTTCCTGGCCCATGATGATGACTGGCTAATAAGCCGATTTAGATTCCCTAGAGCTGTGCTCTTGGATCTATGTGCTGAATTGGGTCCAGTATTAGAGAGGGCAACACGCCGGAACCATGCCATCCCAGTCCAAATACAAGTCCTCACCACTCTGGGGTTCTTGGCAACCGGCTGTTTCCAGCGGGAATTGGCAGACAGGTAAATTAATAATATAAAAAAACTATAAGTAATCCTCAAATTTGTCTCTAAGACCTTTTTGTATATGAAATAATTCTATTGGAATCTATCATCTCACCCTATAGGTCTGGTATATCACAGCCGTCCCTGAGTGCCATAATTTCTGTCGTTTTAAATGGTATACTTAATATGGTTAGTCGATACATCAGGTTCCCCTACACTGTGCGAGAACAGGCCGAAATTAAAACGCAATTTGCAGCAATGTCTGGTTTCCCAAATGTAATCGGCGCAATTGACTGCACTCATGTTGCTATAAGGGCACCATCTGAAAATGAATTTGCTTATGTTAATAGAAAGCATGTGCATTCTATTAATGTGCAAATCATATGTGACTCCAACATGACCCTCACAAACATTGTGGCACGCTGGCCTGGTTCAACACATGATTCCTTTATCTTGACACATAGCAGTGTAGGGAACAGACTAAATGCAGGCGCAGTACGTGATGGCTGGCTTCTTGGTGAGTTTAACAATATTAAAAAGTAGAAACTGTAACAATTTTGTTTTTAATATAATTATAACCTGCAGGCGACAGTGGCTACCCCCTGAGACGCTGGCTCCTCACCCCATTTTTAAACCCGCAGAGCGCAGAGGAAACTCATTATAACGAGGTCCACTCTCGTGCCCGCGCAGTTGTGGAGCGTGCCATCGGCATCCTGAAATGCAGATGGCATCCTCTGGATGCCTCGGGTGGCAGACTTTTATACCATCCAGCAAAAGTGTGCAAGATTGTCAGGGCGTGTGGTGTTTTGCACAATATAGCACTGAGAAACGGTATTCCTCTCCCTCCTGATCTCCCTCTACCCCAGCATTACGACCCCGAGCCACAGCCCCCTGGCCGACAAGAGGGATATCAACGAGGTGCAAGAATCCGTGAGGATGTCATGCGGCGTTTGTAAAGAAAGACAAAACTCAAGGTTCATGTTTTAACTGCATCTTTTAATGATTGTGCAATTTCTTGCATCACTTCTCTCATCTGCCGTAGCTCATCTGCAACCCTGTTGACAGCGTTTATTGTCTCTCGCTGTAACTGCAGGACTGCGTCAGTGAGTACCCGACCACTTTTGGACGTGCCAGACGCAGAAGGGGCACTGCTTTGAGCCGGACGCTGTGCATCTGCATCTGAGAACCCCTCACCCTGAACCTCCTGTTCATTTACAGCTTCAGACTCCGGAAGGACTGGAGGACAAACAATTGGCAACATTTATCCATTTATCACCCCACACACTCAAATGTACAGCGTTAATGATTAAAAATCGGTTTAACCTTGCTCCTCTGTGTTTTCAGTCACGTCAGTGTCTCCCTCCTTTTCCGACACAATACCACACACGCTGACCTCCCCAATTATAGCCGCGATTTTGCTGTCCACTGATGTGAGATCAGCTGTACATGGGCCCCCACCAGTTGCAGCCACGCTCTGGCGGTGGGAGGACAGTTTTCTCTTTGCCTCCACCTTGAATGAATGAGAATCTTTATTTCACATATTTTGCATACTGTAAGCACATGTAAATAAAACTTTTTGAAAATCAATATTGCTATTTATATAGGTATATAGCCTAATAAAACACAAATGTAATATGTTGGTAAAAAAAAAATTTGTATACCTTCAGGTCGGACCATTTTTTCTTTAATTCTGCAACTGTCCGTTCTGTCCCACTGACACAATTGACGGCAGAAGCAATACTTTGCCACTCGCACTGCTTCTTTTTATTAGTGACCCCACTGCTGTGGCCACCAAATAACACAGTTTTCCGAGCCTCCACCTCCCCTACAAGTGTTTCAATCTCAGTATCTGAGAAATAACGTTTTTTTCCTCTTTTCTCACCTGTCGCCATTATTAAAATTAGGCTAACAGAAATGCACGTTTTCACTTTCTTGGATTAATTAATTGGCGGGTCGCATGCCAGTTTTCCAGGTATATATGGGATTCCACTCTCATTTACATGCTGATCAGCAATCATGAGGTGATTTGCATTGACTATTTATGGTTAAAAATGGGCGTGTACAGGGCGGGATATGAGGCTGGTTCACGTACGCACATCTGCGGGTGATCTGTGATTTATAAAGGGAACATTGCTTACAGGTGTGCGAACGCACGGTTTTATAAATCGGAATATTTTTTGGCGTACGCCATTTTTGGCTTTTGGGCGCACGTAAACTTTTAGTAAAGATCCTACGCATAGTTTTATAAATGAGACCCCAGGTGTGTCTAGTCATTTCCGCATGTGTTCCATGTCCCTGTTAATTTAGTCATTCCATCCACCTGTGTTTTCCCTATTATCCCTTGTATAACAGCCTTGTCCTTTCAGTTCTGTTTTGTCGGGTCTACTCGTCTACTTGTTACTTGTCAACTTGTCTACTTGTCCACTTGTTACCGGTTACTTGCCACTTGCCACCTGTTATTTGCTACTTACCTTGCCTATGTTTGATTTAATAAATCCTTGTTTCGTTTATCCCTCGGCTCCGTGTTCCTTCCAGCAGCGTAAGCCGTGACACTCATATAACTTAATGTCTAAAAAAGAGAGAAAAGATCAACACTTTTACAAAGAAATGAAACTAGTACAGTTTACAAAACACATAAACATATTACAAAAAACAAACTATACATACCGTAAGTGAGTGATTGACTTTAATCCGATTCAATGTGGAATTATGTCACAACGAAGTCTCTGGAATATTAAAAACGACATGATTAGATTTTTATAATGAAAGTACAACTCAGCATGAAAATAATTAATGTTCCACTTCATTTTTTTTTAACAGAACATCTTACAAAATGTTACATGCAACTTTCATATTATGTCGAGGATGTTTGTACAATGCTTTAGCGTAGTTGCAAAGTATATTTATAGAAAAGCAAAATGGAAGGTTACATAGAGATGGCTAATCTATTATTTAAAAAAAAGAAAAAAAAAGAAAGAAAAGTCAAGGCAAGTAACGTTAATCTGCCCCAAAAGATGCACACAGTCGACCATATACCTTAAAATGGTTCAATTTGCATATATTTGATAACATATTTGTTTTTACCCGAGATCCTAACGTTAACAGTCAACTTAAGGTAACAGTTACATGTTCTAACATGAATGTAAATTACGTCTAACGTTAGATGACAGTTAAAAAAACACGCCTAATCTGCTTAAGTGCAAAAAATAAAAAGTAAAATAAAATAAAAAAAAAACAATGTAACGTTAGCCTTAGAAAGCCTACATAACGTTACTCAAACGGTATGGACCGTAAGGTTTAAAATGATCAAGAAAAAGTTAGCAGGGAAGGCCGAAAATATCTAACGTTAGTTCATTCACTAAAAAGTGCAGTTGGCAGCTACGGTAAATCAAGATCGATCATATTATACAAAATAGCTTATATGTTAAAGTCTACATCAATTATACATGAAGAAAATATCTTACCTTTTATAATCTCCTCAATCGTTCTTCATTAATCATCTCACCGCTGAATCACCGTCGTCACGCGCCCTGGTTGAAATCCCGCCTTCAGGTTTTTTTTTTTTTTTTTTAATGCGCATGCGCAACATTCGCATTCGTGCTTTACTGCAACGAATTAGGCATGGTTTATGTAATTTGATCAGGTTGGTTTCGGATCCATTACGTTAATGTTGCGAAAGCGTAATTCAGAATAATAATAATTATTTCATATTACATTACTATTTTTTTTTGAGAGCACACACACAAAAAAATGTTTGCCGTGGTAATCTTTAATCAAAATCTGAGAAGTTATTTCCGGTCTGGAATGGCGTTCCTTTTCTGATAACGTCAGTTTGACGGCTTGGGTTGAAAACGCTTAACCACTCCCCTCAAACCATTAGTCTGCTATGAGCAGAGATGGAGACGAGGATCATTCCATCCTTATGTTCATAAACATTGTTCGCTAAATGTCTTGAGAACTGAATTGTATTTTTGAAATTCAATAAAAAAATATACGAATAAAATAAATAAAGTTCCGATATTTTTGCTCTTTAAACCTTTTTTGTTAAACAATCTTTCCCACCCAAGTTACACCATGAAAACATTGAACGTTAAGTCTTCAAATTTTTTGATAAACCTCAAGGGTAGGCCTATGAGCAATATGGTATGGGTCTTGTAATCTATTATTTGGCTGTACATAGCAGGATCATTGTGCGTAGCTATGCCATGTTCAGTAATAGGTCTTTGGCTATTGTTAGCCTTCAACGATTAGGTTAAATTAACTTAAATTAACATTTTATTGCTGACAATAAATGTAGGACTAGTTGCTATTTCTTGTGAAATGTTATATATATATATATATATATATATATATAAATATATATATATATATAGTCCTATGCCTACCCACACACATTAAAATAATTTTGATACATTAATTGATTATAAGTGACAGTTGTAGCATTACCTTTCTTTAAAAAATAATAAGTACAATCACGAAAGACAAATTTATCACAATTTCAAAAACAAATAAGCTGCACAACTGTTCAACTGATAATATTCAATCATCTTATTAGAATGATTTCTGAAGGATCATGTGACACTGAAGACTGGAGTAATGATGCTGAAAATTCATCTTTGACATCACAGGAATAAATTACATCTAAAATACATTAAAATATATTATTTTGAATTGTAATAGGCTAATCTTACAATATTTAATATTTTGAATTTCTCTCAAAATTTAATTTCAGAATTTCTTGCAGAGTGAAATTCGTTTAAGGCATGTATGTTCTACATGAGGTCCACATACTTGACCGGGTCCGTGTACTTTTGCATCCATTCATTTTTCCTTTTTTAACTCGTAATGGAAAAATGAGTAACATGCTTTCTTCTTTATTTGTTTTTAGACTGGTGAAAAACTTATTTCCCATAGCATATAAGCTAAAATGCTTATTTAATTGAAAATCAAATAATTTAAACAACTTTTTTTTTCGTTCTACAAAAATGTGAAATTTGATTTCTGCATTTTATTTGCGTTGACCCGCAACATTTAGATAATATGGAGCCCGCGAAGTGAAAAACAAGAACAAATCGAAAAAACAATCCGTGGACGGTTTTGCATCCGTCCACTCAGTTTATAAACCGTATGCTAGGCCTACTCACGAATTCTTAAACAGATCCCACGATTGGTTTAACAAATCGTGCCCACACGGATTAATAAGCCTAGCCACAATATTCTAATCCGCGCTCTCAGATTTGTAAACCGTGCCTTTAGTTTTAGCAATTTGTAGCCCACCCACAATTTCATAAACCGTGCCCACGCTTTCGCAATCCAGTCCCACGGGTTTGTAAACTGTAGTGTAGGCTATTCACGGATTTGTGGCCCCTCCCCCAGTATGTGCCGGCTGATTCAACCAGACCACCTGTTTAGAAGCGTGATGGATTGCATTTTGTTTAAACTTACTTTATTTTAAATGGATAATTTCTTGAATTTTCTAAAAAAAAAAAACGACATTTAGCCCAGGCTACTTTTATCATTAAAGTCACTTTTTTCGGAGGAAAAAGCTCAGTATAATAGAATAAGCAAATAAAGACTATATAATAAAAGAAATATAGGCTAGGCCTAATACAAACACATTTCCAAAACTGTAAAAGGTTAGGTTATATAAAAATAGAACATTAATAAATTATTTTATGATAAACATTGCCTATTACTGTTTTAGTTAACTCATAACGCAAATAACAATGATCATTATTATTATATTTAGGCTATATATTTAGTAGACGTTTTTATCCAAAAAACAAACAAAGTAATTAATCAAATTTCATTCATAATACAGGTTAGACAATAATAACACAGGGCCAAGATTATCACAAATAAACACAATATTTTGATGCATATCCAAGGGTTTGTGGGGCGTATAGAGCACGCACTGCAAGTAGGCACGGGCGCGAACCCTTGCATTTCCTATCAACAGTGGAAACAACTTAAAAACTCTATCATTTCTGGACATACAACTTAATAATACATCATTCGCAACTATACTTTTATTTGTGTAAACTCACAATAACAAGAAAACGTTGTGCTTTTGTAGCCTATAATAAAATAAAACAACCAGACGCGCTTTCATAATCTCCATGAACTGGCCTTCAAAAAAAAAAAAAAAAAAAACAGCCTAACATTTTTTTCCATATTAATTTATGAATATTTTAAATGTTTAATAAAGGGGCAAAAAGTCATAAACAGAAATCTGAAAATACGTCAATATTTGTTTTTGTTTTTTTTTTGCGGAGCATTTGGTGTATAGCCTACAATTCAAATTCAAATGTTGGTTTTCAACTTTGCGTTTTTTAGAATACAAATGTTATAAGAGCATTAGGACATATTTTAACAATGTTATCATTAAACATTTTTAGAATGTTTTAGAGAATGTTATCCTAACTTTAAGGAGAACATTCTGGGAACTTAAATAAAACTACCCGCTAAAAATGTTATAAATAATGTTTTAGTGTGTTCTTATAGAATGTTATCTATACCTTTAAGGAGAACATGCTGGGAACTTAAATAAAACTACTCAATTAAAATGTTATTCAATAGTTCACGCTTACATATAATTAGCTGAGGTATGGAATGCGTATTTGGCGTGCTGTCCGGGGAAGGGCTCCGAGCTCGGGAATGGCCCGAACCTAGAGTACCCCCCCTTCCCCGTCTATTTATAAAGTGAACTTGAAGTGAGGAGATGGGGTGGAGGAGGGATGCTGATAAACCGTCAATGGATAGAGGTAAGTCAGCGATATTTATACTATGGGATTGATTACTTGATTATGGTCCACCTGTGTTGATTAGGCTAAGTATCTGACGCGCTCCTCCCGAATCTTATTAATAAAATTACATTTCAATAGTTCACGCTTACATATAATTAGCTGAGGTATGGAATGCGTATTTGGCGTGCTGTCCGGGGAAGGGCTCCGAGCTCGGGAATGGCCCGAACCTAGAGTACCCCCCAAAAAGCAAATATACAGGAGGACAGCCGCCAGTTTAGAGAATGCCCCCCCAAAAGCATAGAGTACTGGCGGGGGCTGATTTGGTTTCT
Source organism: Carassius carassius (assembly GCF_963082965.1). Classification (NCBI taxonomy): domain Eukaryota; kingdom Metazoa; phylum Chordata; class Actinopteri; order Cypriniformes; family Cyprinidae; genus Carassius; species Carassius carassius. The sequence goes on from NC_081761.1 coordinate 22,356,248, forward strand.
GAGAAGTCGTCTCGTAGGCAGGTTGGAAGGGCCTACGTACTCCGGAGGGAGCGACTTGGGCGTTTGGAGAGTAGGCCCTACCGGCTGCAGCTAGTGAACTACGTGGTTGTTGGCGCCCGGTCGGTAGGGCTCGAGCCGATGCTCAACTGGAGCTTTTTGGCGTTGGAACGGTGAGCCCTACCGGCCGATGAGGAGGAGCAGCGTGGTTGTGGTGCCCGACCGGGAGGACCCGAGTTGCCTCGACCGGAATAGGTCACGGTGTCGGCGTACGGGCCCTACTGGCTGATAGCCCCTGCTATTCAGTGGGTGAAGGGCCTAGTGCTGACCGAGAGGGCCCATGAAGCCTCCGACAGGAGATTGAGACTCAGAATGACGGACGTCTGGGTCCTCTCGGTTTGGCAGATAAAAAGCTTTGGGCTGGCCGACAAGGAGGACTCTGGCGACATCTGATGGGAGATCCCGACTCACGGCATTAGATGGATGAGACTCACTTGTGGCCGGCAAGCATAGGCCCGCCCGGGAGAACTCTCGCCAGACGTCTGAAGGGAGCGCACGCATCAGACGGGTAAGCCTCGCCGGACGGGGAGAGTGGAAAGGAAAACCCGACTGGGAGGTCTCTCGCAGCATCCGATGGGGCATTAGACTCAGAACATCGAACGGGTAAGCCTCGCCAGGCGGGGTTAAAAGATGTGAGGGTAGCTGAGGGTAGCGGAGTTATTATTATTAATTTTTTTTTTTTTTTTTTTTTTTTTTTTTTTTTGCAGGATTTGGCAAGAGGACGAGACTCGTAGCGCCGGACGGTTAAGCCTCGCCTATCGTCAAATGGAAAGGGAAGTTGCGTGGCCGAGAGACTGTTACCGACGTCCGAAGGGAGCACACGCATCGAACGGGTAAGCCTCGCCGACCGTAGAATGGAAACGTAAAGCAAGTCTGTCCAGGAGGCACTCGCCGGCGTCCGAAGGGAGCACACGCATCGAACGGGTAAGCCTCTCCGGATGTGTGACAGAAAAGGTAACGATAGGTGGCCAGGAGGCTCTTGCCAGCATCCAACGGGGACTTCCTGTTCCCCAAAAACAACTGGGTGAGCCTCGCAGGCCGTAGGATGGAAAAGGTAAGTTTGTGTGGTCGTTAGGCTGTCGACGGCGTCTTATGGGAGTTTGCTACTCACGGCAAGAGACGGGTAAGCCTTGACGACCGTAGGAAGGAGGGAGGGTTTATTTGTGTGTTTGGTACCTGCGGCATCGAACGGCTTGCTTGTAGGTTTTGTAACCTAAACCACGTGGAATGGTCGTGGTTGGCTGGCCAGGAGGCTCTCGCCAGCGTCCGATGGGAGCACTCTCATCGAACGGGTGAGCCTCGCTGGCCAAGGATGGAAAGGTTGTCCAGCCGGGAGGCTCTTACCTTCAGCCGACAGGAGCTTAGCTCCCAGAATCGAACGGTTAAACCTCGCTGGCCAAAGGACGGAAAAAGGTTGTCCAGCCGGGAGGCTCTTACCTTCGGCCGACAGGAGCTTAGCTCCCGGAATCGAACGGTTAAGCCTCGCTGGCCAAAGGACGGAAAAGGTAAGGTTGTCTAGCCTGGAAGCTCTCACCTACATCCAATGGGAGCCTTGACTCCATGCATTGGATGGGTAAACCTCTCCGTATGTAAGACAGAATGGCAAAAGGGTAGCCGGGGGCTTTCACCTACGTCCGATGGGAGTGTGAGCTCCTGGCAACGAACGGGTAAGCCTTGCTGGCCGCAGAATGGAAAAGGTGAGGTTGTCTGGCCGGGAGGCTTTCGTCGGCATCCGATGGGAGCTCAAACTCCTGGCATCGAAGAGAGAAGCCTTGCCGGCCATAGGATAGAAAAAAGGTAAGGTTATCTGGCCTGGAGGCTATGGCCGGCATCCGGTGTTAATCTGGCTTTTTAATCGGGTAAGCTTCGCTGGTGGTCGGATGGAAAGTCCAAGATTGCTTAAGCGGGGAAGCATCTGACAGGAGTTTAATACTCACGGGCCTGGTTTCACAAATGGGGTTATGCTTAAGCCAGGACTAGGCCTTAGTTAAATTAAGATATTTAAGCAACTTTTACAGAAATGCCTTAGAGGAAAATTTTACAGGTGTGCATCTTGACACAGAACAATGACACTGGCATATTTTAAGATGTGTCGGAGCAAGATATTTTCAGTTGAGACAGCTCAAACATGTATTTTAGTCTGGGACTAGCTTAAGCCTTGTCTGTGAAACCATGGGACGATGTCATACGACTAAGCTTTGCTGATAGTTGAACGGAGAAGGCAAAGGTTGGCTCAAACGGGAGCACTCTGGCAGCGCCTGACAGGGAGTTCGATACTAAGGAGGATTTGGTTGTCTACGAGGGTAGACGCTGTGAGGCTTACTTGAATAATTGTTTAGCAAATCCAATAAGCTGCTTCCGATAATGAGTCCGAAAAATCTTGGTGCAGTCATTGTATTCGAAATTAAGCGTGCAAAAATAAATTGGATTTCCTGTGCCAGTGTACCCCAAATAGGTGCCATGTATCGGCGATGTTGTCGTTGTCGAATTGTCGTATTGTCAGCACATGAGATCGATGGTACATATCGACGATGTAATCGTGCATGGGTGGAGTAAGAGAAAGATACTTTATACTTGTCTGAGCTTACTATTTGCCATTTTAACCATGCAGGTGCACGAAAAAGCCTATGGAATCACCGATAATCGAAAAAAAAAAAATATATATATATATATATATTTTTCGGACGTACTGATAAACTGGCATTAAATATAAAATACTATATTTAAAACTGCTAGTTTATGTAGTCGGCACTACTGTCATCTCGCTTGTCCTGTTTTTTTTTTTGTTGTTTTTTTTTTTTTATTTTATTTTTTTTTTTAACTATAGTAGATTCCATTTAAAGTCCAACGATTTAACCCTAATATGGACGTAAACAAATGCCTTAAATATAAGGTATTCAAAAACCGGTAAGTTCATATATTTGAAGTGAGTTCGGTTGAAATGATGCCTTGGTCATACGCGCTCCAGACCACATGCCTCATGATGGGACCGACGCGCCGCCCCTGAGACCAGAATGAGATGCATTCTAATGTAACTGTGGCATTAAACTCCGTTAGTGAGAGCTCCTTTAACAGGTAAATCCGATACGTGCCATATTTTAAAGTACGATGGAATACCTTATATCTGCAAACGATGCATGTCTATTTGTGGATGGAGACTTCTTTGCCACCTGTAGGCTCACGTCATCCTTTGAGAGCATGGGCGAGCGTGAAGTGCAGTGCTGAGATGGGATAACGGAGCAGTTTGATAGCCGAATTATGGTAGGCCGCCTAATAATTATAATAAAAAACGTTGATTGGAGAATGGGCCTAATATCGTCTTGGCTATTGTCGATACATGATGCTGTCACCGCAACCTAGGATGCATGGCATACCTATAAACGGAAATTTTTTTTTTTTTTTGCGTGTGAACAGATGCTGCTGTGGCAGTGGGGAGATACGGGAAAGGCTCCTGCAGGAGCAGACACTGCTGCGGCAGTGAGGAGGTATAGGAAAGGCTCCTGCGGGAGCAGACGCTGCTGCGGCAGTGGGGAGATACGGGAAAGGCTCCTGCGGGAGCAGACGCTGCTGCGGCAGTGAGGAGGTACAGGAAAGGCTCCTGTGGGAGCAGACACTACTGTGGCAGTGGGGAGGTATAAATAAGTGAAGTGAAGTGACATTCGGCCAAGTATGGTGACCCATACTCAGAATTTGTGCTCTGCATTTAACCCATCCGAAGTGCACACACACAGAGCAGTGAACACACACACACACACTGTAAACACACACACAGAGCAGTGGGCAGCAATTTATGCTGCGGCGCCCGGGGAGCAGTTGGGGGTTCGGTGCCTTGCTCAAGGGCACCTCAGTCGTGGTATTGAGGGTATGGAAAGGCTCCTGCGGGAGCAGACACTGCTGCGGCAGTGAGGAGGTATAGGAAAGGCTCCTGCGGGAGCAGACACTGCTGCGGCAGTGGGGAGATACGGGAAAGGCTCCTGCGGGAGCAGACACTGCTGCGGCAGTGATGAGGTATAGGAAAGGCTCCTGCGGGAGCAGACACTGCTGCGGCAGTGATGAGGTATAGGAAAGGCTCCTGCGGGAGCAGACACTGCTGCGGCAGTGAGGAGGTACGTGCAAGGCTACTTGCTTCGGCTGCTGTAGATGTTGGCTGTGGGAAGAGTAAAAAAGGGTTAGTAACATTTGATGGGGCAAGCTAAAAATGAATGGGTAGCCTACTGTGTCACCAGCTCAGCAATTGGTTGCCTGATTTGACAATTCCTCAAGCCTTGTCCACGTTTATTAGGTTCCTGTTGGAAAAGCATCTTTCCTCTCGTTTGGCCTCCGGGCTCTTTAGACGGTCTCCCGAGCGGATACGTTTGGAACGCTGTTTTCACGTTGTAGTATGGACTGTGGAAACAGAGGCTTTTGGAAATGATGAGGCATGTTTAGTCTTGTAGGACGTTGTACCGAAAGACATGATTACAGCAGTAACGTTAACCCCTTACTAGTCACCCCCCATTTTTTGGCATGGAGACAGAAATTACATACCCAAAATAAAGAAGTTTCTGCTCATGATTCTTTCTGACTAGATCCATGATCAACGTTTGTCTACGAGCTAACACTTCGACGTTTACCGTTCAGGAATAGGAATCGTTTTCCTGGCATAATTACTGAATAACTGTCACTGAAATGATGTTTTATCGAAATATTGGTCAATTGGCTTTCAATTGATGCAGGGTTTATCCAGATCAAGTAAGAGAGTGATGTTTAACATGCTGTGAAAATGAACGATAATAAACTGGGGCGGTTGGCGATGCTTGCAAGCAAATGGGTTTTGGCAGTGGCAAAATGGCATAATGGCAGTTATGTGCTATTCGCTTCCAAGTGGTTTCTAAAGATGTTTACTTGCCAGTTTTTTTTTTTTTTTTTTTTTTTTTGTATTACGGTCCTTAAAGTCCCCGTGAAACGGAAGTTGCAAACGACTTTTCTCCAGTGTTGTGACGTATTTCCGAGAGAAACGGAATAATAAATGAGGAAAGTAGTGGGCGTGGCTTATTTTCCAACTAGCACCTGATTGGATTTAGATAAGTAGGTGTTTAATTCAAAAAATGGAGGCAGATCTAAATGCAAGTTTACAATCGGTTGTTGAGGATTACTCGCCACCTCAATCACCGCAATTTAGTTTTCAGCAGGAAAAGGAGGAAGATGAGAAAAGGAACACACGGAGGATCATTTACAAAAATGCACCTCCTTGCCATCTCTCCTTTCACGCGCTGTCAATGCTCGCCGCACACAGGCAGCCTGTCTACTGTCAGTGTCAGTTTGAGGGGCGTGGTTACAGATTAAGCAGACACCAAATTCCTCAAGCCTACGTCATAGGTGAAGGTCCTCCAATGCAGAGGGGAGGGGCATTTTCAGATTTTGATTAAAGATTATGAAGGCAAACTTTTTTTTTTTTTTTTTTGAGTGGATTGGCTCGCATGGATGAATTGTTCAGCACAAAACGATCAAATTTAGGCAAACAAAGTAAATATAGTCAATTTTGATTTCATGTGGACTTTAAAAGGCGGCAGTTATTTTACTCACACTTGCTATCCTGCGTTGAAACACTATGGCTGATGCGTTTTAGATGAATTTTGATTGATCACACAGGTGAATGGTGAAATAGGTCCCTAAATTATTTCGTCCTACCAGAAAACTTGCATAGAAGTTAAAATTTAAAATTAAATTAAGCATTTAGCAGAGACTCTTTTATCCAGAGACTTACGAGCCTTTTTTTTTTTTTTTTTTTTTTTTTTTCCTCTTTCCTTCATGGAACTTAAGTCTGTATCATTTCCGTGAGGTTTAAACGTGCGCGGTAAGGCGAATGTAATGCCTTTGCTTCGTGGTTAAAAGTGGCATCATCATCCGACGGAACGTTTGTATCTGTAGTCCAAATCTATGCGCAATCCACACTCCAGATCAGCAGGTGGCGGTAATGCACCTTTACACTGGTTTGCCAAAACCGCAGAAGAAGACGGAACTGCGTCATGGCGTCGTTTAACAAACTTTAGCCGCGAACCTGCTTTTAGATGCAACGCTTGGATGCTAACTGCCGTAAAAATCCAATGAAGAAAAGGAAAGAACCTGTTTTTAGCGTCTTCGCCTGAAAATTTATTGTTTAACGTTGCGCGGTCTGCGCCGCTAGAGGAAGCGGCCTCAAACTGCCACTCGGCCGGAACGCCGGGGTGAAAGGCTGAGCCGCGGTGAGAACTGGGGTTCGACCCGGGCTGGTTGGGTTCTTTCTGCTGCAATCCAGCGCTCGGGGAGAGCTCGGTCTCGGGCGGCACGATCGTTGTGTCGAGCAAGGCGAGCTTGGAGCTTGCACGGTCTATTGGCCACGACGTGTGGCTTGGCGATGAGAGCAGCTGTCACGATGACGCTTAATGCTGCTCAACGGCCGTGTTTGGCTGGGTACAAATGATCTCGGGTCCGGCAAAAGCAGCAGGTCTTATAAATCTCCTGTGTAGCTCTCTTCGTTGGTACGAAAATTGGGTCTGTGGTAAGGTGACAGACGAAGCGAACCAGCATGCTGATAAACCGTCAATGGATAGAGGTAAGTCAGCGATATTTATACTATGGGATTGATTACTTGATTATGGTCCACCTGTGTTGATTAGGCTAAGTATCTGACGCGCTCCTCCCGAATCTTATAAATAAAATTACATTAAGAACATTAGGGAATATGTTTTAACAATGTTATCATTAAACATTTTTAGAATGTTTTTAGAGAATGGTTTCCTACCTTTTAGGAGAACATTCTGGGAACTAAAATAAAACTACCCGCTTAAAACATTATTAAAACATTTCAAGATAATGTTCTCAGAACATTTTTAGAACAAAAAAAATCTATCTGGGACAGTTCATTTTTCATTTTTCAATTACGGGTTAAAAAAGGAAAAACGAATGGACACAAAAACACACGGACCCGACAGCCTATTGCTCCGTACTACGGGGAATTGTTTCTTTCTAATTTTATTCATAATTTTTTAATTGAATTTCAAAAATACAAATAAATTCAGTATGTTCTCATTAAATTATGTTTATCCACATAAGGATGCAAAAACTAAAAAACTAAATAAAATGAAATAAAAATGAAAGGGCAACACAAACATACTATAAAATTAATTTGCCTGCACCTAGGCTATGTCATCTAATGAAATTCAGCCAACACAGTCTCACTCCCTACTCGTCAAATGTCTGACGCATGGTCAAGGGATCTGGCGTCACTTTTTGGCATATACCTTTGGCGTTATTTTTCAACGTGCAGGTTAGTCCGATTGACTTCTATAGAACTCAAAAGCGTTTAAATTTGACGTCTTGGGTCAGCACACCGCAACGAGACTAAATAAATAAAAATAAAAAAGAATAGGCTACAAAAAATGATGTATGACAGAGATCGTTTTTATCTGGCCCTCCAACTTGTTTTTGAGGTTTAAAAATCCTCGCAATCTGACATCATAGTGCTGCTTGTGCAAAGGCTTAGCGCGGTTCGGTGAGTAGATGTAAATACGCTCTTTTAATGCCTGCTATAAAATTTATTGTGTCTTCTTTATTAATCAGATTAGCGCCGTATTTTGTTTACTCGCTATATTATATCAGTCATCCGCGGCTGTTTTTGTGTTTCATTGCATTTAACTAAAATGAACACACCTGCTAACTAGTGTGATTAAACCCTGTCGGTCACGTGACGTGCCATAGACTTTCAATATATTCATTTCAGGTTCAAAGATGTAAATTTGTAGTAAAATCATGGTACCCACGACACGTACAATAGTAACAAATTAAATTTGAAGTTAAAACCTAGGAACGGGACATTTACCATGTTTTTACCACAGTAACTGTAGTTTTACTATGGTATATTAATAATCAATACAACAATACAATAATCATCAAACTAACTATGGTTGTACAACTGTAATGGTCGTTTTTGATGTGCTTTTATATGACAGATATCACAGTAATCACATTTACTGTATCATGCTTTTGATACCTTTTTATATAAATCCAAAAAAAGTAAATAAATAAAATGACACATTTTCCCCTCTTGCAGTTCATTCATATCAGTTTATATTTTAAATATTTTGCTCACAAAACATTATTAAAATTCTGTTTATAATTCTATTTTATTCAACCCCCCCCCCCCCCCCCCCCTTCTTATTTTTATTATTATTATTATTTTTTTTTTTAGCTGAAAAAATGTAAAGGAAGCAGTCAGCCCTGTGGTGTTTCTGGAGAGGTATTCCTTCAGAAATGGAGAAGACAGAAAGCTGCGGAGGCAGACATTTGCAGCAGTAAGTCTGTGATAGTTTTACCTTTTTATCAAACTGCTGTTATAAATTGCACAGCATTTGTTGTTTCTTAAACTGTTGCACTGTCCAAATACCCACACTTGCCATCTTTGCACTTGACCACTTGATTACTTATTTGACGTATTTCCTGTGTTTAGCCCAAGTGTTCGAGTGAGCATGGTGACCACAAGTGTGTGTCGAACTTTTCATGACCTGATGACAGTGGTTCCCAATCCTGGTCCTGGAGAGCCCCAACACTGCATGGTTTTGGTGTCTCTCTTATCTGACAAACACACTTTTGAGGTCTTGGAGTCTTCACTGATGAGTTGAATCAGGTGTGTTTGAACAGGGAGACATATCAAATATGCAGTGTTGGGGTTCTCCAGGACCAGGATTGGGAGCCACTGCCTTATGGGACACACTTATGTGTTTACAGAGATTTTTATTTTTTTTTATTTTTATTATTATTATTATTATTATTATTATTCAACTATGCATTTTAAAATAAATTCTAAATCTCTTTTCATTAGTCCCTATTACAGAGGACAATTTAATTTTTGGTGCTTCTAATTTAAGTGAAAATAGCAGGTGCAAATGATTTACAAAATAAATATACTTTTCTGTACACCAAGAAAACGTGCAACACTTTGTTTTACTACCAAATTATTCTCAGTATCTAATTATTATTATTATTATTATTATTATTATTATTATTATTATTATTATTATTATTAATATTTTACATACATTGGAAAGGTTTCTGTGACCAGATCAATTACACTACTGAAGTCCTTTAAGCATGTAATTTTTTTTTTTTTAATTATTCATATGAATATAGCTTGCTAGTATTGACTAGCTTTTAATAATAGATGCATCTAACATTTAATTATACAGCATCTTTACAGAGGCTGCTTTTATGGTCTAAAAAAAAGTAGCGTGTAATGAAATAATATTTCCTTCCTTTCTGTCTTTATTTTATCTGTGATTATTTGCAGATCTCCATCATGCACAAGGACTCACCTCTTCAACTCTTTATCTCCCCACCACACACAGAAATGCTCCCTTGATCAGTGTTTAGACTTTGCAGTGGTTTGATTTTTGCAGAAAATGCAACTTTGTTTTAATTCTAAGCTTATAATGATTACATTGTGACCTTCCAGCAACCCATATACTGTATACAGAACCAGTGATCAAAATAATAGTATTGATAAAGCATTGTGTTCTCTTTTTCAAGCTTCATACAGTAAACTTTACTTCTGGTGCTTTTATCATAAAAAAAAAAAAACATCAGTTCTCATCAGGAGTTTTCGTAAAGGACTTATTCATGCACAGCCATCCCCTAGTTCCAGTCATGAAGTGAATGATGTTATTGTCAGTTTTATTTCTGCATTTTCATGTAGCAGGTGTTTGTTTTCCTGAACACTTTATCTTTCTTCCATTGTTCGGACAATCAGTGTTTATTTGATGCTGTGCTGATGGAGTTTTATAGATGATATTGCACACTTGACATGCATGTCTTCATGGTTTTTATTTTCTGAGTTTGAAACAGTGTGTTGTATCACTTTTTGGTCAATTAAATTCTCCAGTTTTCTCTGAAAGAGAATCTGTATTTACTCTTTTTTTTTTTTTTATAAAAGTATTTGCAAAGTATTTTTATTCTTCATAGTAGCAAAAACAAGCTCATTGACAGAGGATGCAATACAGTTATATGGGCACTTTGTCTTTGAATTAGTTTTTTCTTTCTGTTTTTATTGCTAGAGTTCAAATGGTAGAGAATGGCAAATCACAGAAACACAAAAGTGAATAATTTTTATAACTTTAAAACACAACATAACATACAATGTAAATGTTAGAAGCTAATCATTTGATTAGAAAATGCACTTGTCTTTGAAAAAAAATCTTATATTTAATGAGAGGAATCGGTTAGATAGAACTGCGAATGCTGGCCATGTGCTCATCAATATTGCCCAATTTTTGTCAAGCTGAACAACAATAATTAGAGCATTTGCATTATTGTTGGAGGAAGGTGTAGACGTTAATAAAACACAATCCAATAGGTAGCAAATGTTATTGATTGTTAACCAATCTATCCCTTCAGCCGAAAAACGAAAGACATCGGTCATAAATGGATAAGGAAGCGTGACGCAGCTGCTCAGCTTTGATATCATTGGCTGTCATTGTCCCTTGTCACCGAATGGATTGTCTGTGGTTGGACTATCTTTTAACCCATAATAAACAGCGCATCGTGTTACAAAAGTACGTTTTGCTGCTATTATCACATTAGTAATAACTAAGTCAACAATTAAGGGTTGCTATGTTGAGAAAAATTACCTCTTTAGCGAGATCCTAACCCTAAGCATAACTTCAATGAACTACAAAAAACAGCGCCTAGTTTTCCCTTTCCATAGATAGAACGACGGAGGCTTGTGGGTAATGTAGTTTAAATCGTTTTATTGACTAATGAAATAAATAATATATTTAATGGAAAACTGGATATCTAAATATTTCCATTGTGTAATCCTCTATGATATAATTGAAAGACAGAGTGAAATTTGGTATTTTAGAGTGAGCAATATTTAAAATGCCTTTATGCCAGCTTTCCATTTATTTCTGAAAACTGTGCCCGACATTATTTTATCAGCATATCATAAGTAATAATCCTTCCGGTTTTCTCTTTGATTCGTTAATTGGACTCTGATTTACAGCCATTTTAAATTTACAGTTTTTGGCTTTTCCGGGGGGTGCTACTGGGCCCCTGGGGGTAGAAGGGCAGTAAAACCTACATATATGTATTCTCCTCATCATGGACAACAAACTGAGCTGAGTCACATTTATATCTGACAGTTTTCACAGTCCACACTTTTCTATTTTTACATCATGGCTAGTAAAGCTTTTGACAGGACATTGTGAGACCATCTGATGAAACATGGAAAAATTATAAAGAAATTATTTAATAATAAAAATAATAGATTATTTATTTTATTTTTGAAGAAAAAAGTAATAAATATAATGGATAAACCTGCAACAACTCGCCATTATCTATTCCCCACTGTTAAGCAGTAATCAGGGACAATGCATACACATTGTGATACTTCACTATTACACAAGGAAGAATTCATGGAGTACCAAGAATACTATATATATAAACTAATTAGCAACAATCAGTGTAAAAATGTCCTCCTCACCCCCTTATCAGGCATATTTGTGATTAAATATATACAATAATAACTTTCTGGTGTATTGTTGTTCCAGTTGTCATTAATCTGATAAAAAACAATTATGTCTTAAGTAAAAAATAATCCTTGTATTTAATAATATGTAGTTTTTCAAGTGTAGAATAAACACATATGAGCCTACCTAGTAAAATTATGAATTTACCAAGAATTTTCAACACACAATATTCACCATATTAATTTTATTGAAGCATAGACTATGAAGTTGATAAAGTAGCATCAAGACAAACACGATTCAAGGAAAATAATAATGGATCAAAAATTCATTAATATCATAAATTAATCAGTTCACACATATGAGTGATGAAATGTCCTTAAAAGTCACACAGTCCCATCCAGTCAACTGTGATACAGATCATGTGATACTTATAAGACATGTGATACTGTTTCAGAAAATAATGATTCCTTATCATCACATCTAAACTGGTTTCATCTCCCCATCATGATCTTCTTCTCTCGTGTCTGGAAACAGTTTGTGGCTGACATCCAGCACTGATGTGGTGTAGCTTTTTCTCAGCCAGAGGATCTCTCAGTCCTAACATCCCATTTTCAGACAGTTCCCAGACCTGGTCAAAGTAAAACAAAAAACACAAACAATCCAGATGAAGTTGTTTAATGGACAGAGAGCTCAGCTTATGTTCTGCGTGATTTTAGCAGATTTGAGCAACTATGACTCTTGTAGTACTGTACACTTACCATTCTTCAAGCTGTTTTAAGACCTTTTGAGAAGCTTTTTCTCTGAAGACAATTTACCACATCCTCTTCTTTCACTCCTTTCAAGAGCATCACTTGGTCAAAACCCCTCATTTGGCTGATGAGATCATCTGTACAAATTAAAATACTGCAATAAAAATTTCATTCTGCAAGAATTAAGAAAAACCCCTTAGCATGTGACAGAAATGTTTGCCTCTATAATTCATCTATTGTTGCCGTAAATGTGTCTTTTTTTCCTCTAGATTCTTTCTCCAAAGTTCATGACTTCTCTCACAAATGTGTTTTAGTCTGTGCAGTGTAAGGCCTTGCTTCAAACCAATCAACTATCAATCCACAATTTATAACAAAACATTTATGAAACAATGAAATAATGTAAACCACTTTTATAAAACTTGTATTCTTTTAAGACAAACAGGCGGTGTGAGTTTTTTTTTTTTTAACTTAAAATGTAAAAATGTTCCAGTTACACTTTGCCAACATGCTATAATTGTAATAGCTGTATCAAAAAAAAAAAAAAACATATTAGAAAGAATAATTACGGCTGAGATGAACAGTCCTGTGAGATAAAATCATAAAGTGCTGTAACACATAACACAGCATTGCTTCAACACACACATACCAGAGGACTTCTGCTTGTTTGGGCTCAAGATGGCCGTCTTCATTCCTCATCCTGAGCAACTAATTTCCTTGCTCTTCCTTATCTTCTGTAAAACAAGATAATCTCTACTTACTCTGTGTGTAATTAATATTGCTCATTAAACATATAATTAAGTTAATTTAAAGTAAGATTCAGACCAGAGCATTTGATGAGTAAATGTTGATTCAAAAATATTCTAAACAAATGTACCTGGGAAGAGCTGATCAGCAAGATTCACTGAGACTCAGTAATAGCTCTTTTAGTTTTTAGGAAGGTTTGTGAGGGTTGGCTCACCAAAAACTTCTGAAAAAGAAGAACAGCATTATCTGCAAACAATCCTGTAAGACAGAAAGAAAGGAAATATTATTGCATTACATGCAACTTATACATTACTGTGTGTATGTGTGTGTGTAATTATACAGCCTCTGTAAAGATGCTGTATAATTAATTGTTAAATGCATCCATTAATAAAAACAAGTCATTAATAACAAGCTATATTCATATTAATTATTTTAAAAATTATTACAAGCTAACAGGACTGTTATCAGTAGTGCGCAAGTCTTAATAATGCCAAAGCGCAGTGCCCTTAATGCACACTAAACCCACACTATCTCCAATACTGCTCCGGAGCACTATACCAGGCTTGGTGTATCCCATCATGCATCATGTTTTGGAATAAATTGTGAGACTTTTTGCTGAGATCTCACAAGGGGTCACGGAAACCTTTCCAATGTATGTGAAATATTAATAATAATAATTATTAGATTTTGAAAATAATTTGTTCACTTAATTAGAAGCACCAAAAAATTTAATTGTCCTCTGTAATAGGGACTAATGAAAAGAGATTTATAATTTATTTTAAAATGCAAAGTTGAATTAAAAAAAAAAAAAAATCTCTGTAAACACATAAGTGTGTCCCATAAGGCAGTAGCTCCCAATCCTGGTCCTGGGGAACCCCAACACTGCATATTTGATATGTCTCCCTGTTCAAACACACCAGATTCAACTCATCAGTGAAGACTCAAGACCTCAAAAGTGTGTTTGTCAGATAAGAGAGACACCAAAACCGTGCAGTGTTGGGGCTCTCCAGGACCAGGATTGGGAACCACAGTCATCAGGTCATGAAAAGTTCGACACACACTTGTGGTCACCATGCTCACTCAAACACTTGGGCTAAACACAGGAAATACGTCAAATAAGTAATCAAGTGGTCAAGTGCAAAGATGGCAAGTGTGGGTATTTGGACAGTGCAACAGTTTAAGAAACAACAAATGCTGTACAATTTATGATAAAAAAAAAAAAGTTTGATAAAAAGGTAAACTATCACAGACTTACTGCTGCAAATGTCTGCCTCCGCAGCTTTCTTTCTTCTCCATTTCTGAAGGAAAACCTCTACAGAAACACCACAGGGCTGACTGCTTCCTTTACATCTTTTCAGCTAAAAAAAATAAAATAATAATAAAAATAAGACGGGGTGGGGGGGGGGGGGGGGGGGGGGTAGAATAAAATATAATTATAAACAGAATTTTAATAATTCAAAGTAATGCAAAAACAAAAGTGCTGCATGGGGTATAAAATCTCTCACCATTTTTTAAAAAAGCAAGCCAAGAATGTAATAAAGGCTTTTTAATTTTTTCACTGAGATATTCGAGTGCCTTGGAGTTCTTGTCTTCAGAATTTTAATAATGTTTTGTGAGCAAAATATTTAAAATATAAACTGATATGAATGAACTGCAAGAGGTGAAAATGTGTCCTTTTATTTATTTACTTTTTTTTATTTATATAAAAAGGTATCAAAAGCATGATACAGTAAATGTGATTACTGTGATATCTGTCATATAAAAGCACATCAAAAACGACCATTACAGTTGTACAACCATAGTTAGTTTGATGATTATTGTATTGTTGTATTGATTATTAATATACCATAGTAAAACTACAGTTACTGTGGTAAAAACATGGTAAATGTCCCGTTCCTGGGTTTTAACTTCAAATTTAATTTGTTACTATTGTACGTGCCGTGGTTACCATGATTTTACTACAAATTTACATCTTTGAATCTGAAATGAATATATTGACAGTCTATGGCACGTCACGTGACCGACAGGGTTTAATCACACTAGTTAGCAGGTGTGTTCATTTTAGTTAAATGCAATGAAACTCAAAGACAGCCTCGGATGACTAATACAGCGAGTAAACAATACGGCGCTAATCTGATTAATAAAGAAGACACAATAAATTTTATAACAGGCATTAAAAGAGCGTATTTACATCTACTCACCGAACCCGTGGCACATGTAAACTGATGGCAAGTATCACAATGTGTGCTGAATGAGACTTCTTGAACGTGATTTCATAGTGATAAACTATGAATAAGCGAGAATGAGTTGTAAGAAAATGGTTAAACTGCTTACTTGCACGCGCCTTGGAGCGTTGTTAAACTCACCTTTTAATGCCGTTTTTCCTGCAGTTGAGCATTGCTTTGGTCAAACTCACCACTGAATGCTGTTTTACCTGCAGTTGAGTGTTGTTAAACTCACCACTGATGAACGCGCTAAGCCTTTGCACAAGGAGCACTTTGATATCAGATTGCAAGGATTTTTAAACCTCAAAAACAAGTTGGAGGGCCAGATAAAACGATCTCTGTCATATATAATTTTTTATTTATTTAGTCTCGTTGCGGTGTGCTGACCCACAACGTCAAATTTAAATGCTGCTGAGTTCTATAGAAGTCTATCGGACTAACCTGCACGTTGAAAAATAACGCCAAAGGTATACGCCAAAAAGTGACGCCAGATCCCTTGACCATGCGTCAGACATTTGACGAGTAGGGAGTGAGACTGTGTTGATTCAGCACACCATCAAATCTATTTACACACAAAAAAAATACTTTTTGATTTATTGTACTTTATAAATGACAACAACTTCTAAAAATGCATGAAATGAATGTCTGTTACAATCAAAATAAGCCAATATTCCTGTAGGAGGTGACTATTTCAAACGAATGTCCATATGTGCAACAACACTGATTCTAATAATTATTTAGTAACAATTATAATGTATAATTCATTTAATTTGAGGACTTTTATCTATCCTCTTTGGTCTTGTATTCGGCTGAATTTATGGCACCTTTTTACTTTTTAATTTATTTTAGGCTACTTTATAAATTGCTAAAACTATCAATATATTATTAAAGGTATAAGGAATTTCCTTGACATGTCATCCTTCCCATTTTTTTGAAGGATGAGGATGATCAAGACAATGGGAATGACCAAACAAACACAAAAGACATCCTGAGTAATACGTCCAACAGTGGACCAGAACGAGTGGACAAAGACAGATCCATCAGGACCAATTTATTTTGTGCTGACATTCAAGAAATAAATACTCATATCACACATGTCTTACATTTGGTTAAATACCCTTTTCATTCATTGATAATATTTCACATCATATTTTCATTTATAACCTGTAGAATGAGGAAGACCTGTCAGATTCTGAAGGGAACATGCTTGATTCTGAAGATGAAAATTATGTGGACAGAGAAGACTTGATGGAGGGCAGTACTAGTGGAGAAAACACATCTGAATTATCAGTGGTATGTAGTAAATGGTTCTGTGACAGTGTTTTTGTTAGTGTAATAGTTCACGAAGACCTGTTTTGCCAAAATACGGAAGTGAATTGACAGACACAAATAAAGTATTCTGCATTACCAACCCATGAAAGCACAAATAAAAACTAATGAGAATATTGACACCATTACGAAATATCATTCCTGGGCAATTCTAAAATTCAAGAATGTACCAAACCCTGTTATTTTTTATTTTTTTAAACCCTGTCATTTTTGGTTTGCAGCTAGGATATGTTAAAGTGATTTAAAGTGAAAAAAGTGAAGCCATTTTGTGATTATCCAGGGTAAATATTTCTAGAAAATATACCCAAGGAAAGGAAAGAAAATAAGCTGGACTGATATTCCTGATCATTCTGCTGCTCACATTTTTAAATGTTTTGTCTCTCTCTCTCAGATATAGCCGTTACTGGTGACAAGCCCTTGTTTCCTGGTGCACCTTTTTCAAAAGGAGAAAGTGTATTAATGTTGATGTCCTATCTGTTACGGCACAATTTAACAGGCAAAGCACTTACTCACTTACTGGAAATGTTTAACACAATGTTTCCAGGTCTGATACCATCTTCACATTACCTTTTCCACAAAGATTTTGGAAGTTCATCTAAATTTGAAGTTCACTTTTATTGTGAAAGTTGTTTTAAATACCTAGGCGTCAGAGGAGACTGTCCCTCTCAGTGTGACACTTGCAATACAGAATTTGATGCCAATGCAAACCTTAAGAATGGATTCTATTTTCTTGTGTTGCCCCTGTATGCACAGATTCAGCAGCTTTTGCAAGAATATGGTGTCAATCTTAATGAAAAAACAAGAACCTGTGGGGTTCTCTCTGACATAAAGTCTGGTGAAGAGTATCAAATGTTATGCGACAGTGGAGTTCTTGGAAAAGATGATTTGACGCTAATTTGGAATTGTGATGGCGCACCAGTGTTCAAAAGTTCTAAATGCAGCATTTGGCCAATTCAGTGTCAGGTAATTGAACTGGAACCAGAATTGAGAAAAAGTCACATTTTGATGTCAGCGTTATGGTTTGGGCCAAGTAAACCATCCATGCTAACATTACTAACACCATTTGTTAAAGAAGCCTTATCATTAGAGACTGAAGGTATTGACTGGCAAGACACACAGGGAAACCAACATGTTTCTAAAGTGTTTGTGGTGGTGTGTAGCTCTGATTCAATGGCTCGTCCAATGCTTCGTAACACAAAGCAGTTTAATGGTTTTTATGGTTCTGGCTTCTGTTATCACAAAGGTGGTAAATCTGAACCCGCACTTCGAAATGAAAGAGATCGTTTTCAGTCATGCAATGTCAGCTTCAGATAATGAGGCAGTATTTGGAGTCAAAGGGCCATCTCCTTTAATGAAGCTTAGTCATTTCCAAATGATAAATGGTTTCATTCCTGAATATCAACACAACGTGTGCCTTGGAGTCACTCGGCAACTGTCCACATTGTGGTTTGATACAGCAAACAGTGAAGCCCCCTGGTACATTGGCAAACAGACGGAAGAGGTTGATATGCGACTTTTAAAAATAAAACCTCCTGTTGAGATAACTAGGACACCAAGATCAGTGAATAAAAGGAAGTTCTGGAAAGCTTCAGAATGGCGAGCATTTCTCCTATTCTATGCTCTCCCTGTACTGAAAGGAATACTCCCTGCCAGATTTTGGAATCATTTGTTTTTATTGGTGTTTGGTATATATACATTACTCCAGGATAAGATCAACACTAGAACCTTATTGTTGTCAGAACTGGTTCTTAAAAAATTTGTAATAGAATTTCAAAGAATATATTGGAAAGACCACATGACTTTTAACATACACTTGCTCACACATATCGCACAAAGTGTGAAACATTGGGGACCATTATGGGCTACGTCAGCCTTTCCATTTGAATCTAATATGGGTACTCTATTAAAGTATTTTAATGGAACACAGAATGTCCCTTCACAAATAGTTAGAAAATTTATGTTGTGGAAAGAATAGCCAGAAAAGGCTAAACATACGAGTGCAAAGGTCCAGTCATTTGTTAAAGAACTTTATTTTAATAAGCGAAGAACAGATAAATGTGAAAAATTAAATGATAGTGTCCAGGTTTTTGGGCATCCCCCATTTCAGGAAAACATCACAACTTCTTCCAGGCTTGCAATTTCTAAGTTATGTGGAAATCTAAGTAACTGTTTCTGGTCTTACAGCCATTTCTTGGTTAATGGAGTTCTGTATCACACTCAAAAATATGATCGACTGAAGAAAAGATAAAACAGTGCTTCATACTTGAAAGATGGTACATTCTGTTTAATTAATGATCTAGTCATTTTTAAACAAATGTGCGCCCATCAAAGCCCTACATATTGTGCATGTACCAAACACTGCTGTGCTTTAGTTGAGGTCTTGTTAAATCTAGCAGGCCTTTATGTAAAGATTCACAAATAAATGTAGAGAGTACTTTTGTACATGAGGTTAGGAAGAATGGAAAGATCAGTACCATCTGGACTGATATGATAAAAATGAAATGTGTTGTTGTTGAAACAGTTGACTATTTGTACATTGCACCTTTGCCAAATCCATTTGAAAGAGACTAAAAAAGCAGTCATTAGTGATATTATACATAGTACTACAGTGTTGTATTGCCAATAATTTATGTTTCATAAAAAGACTTGCTTCTTTTCCTATTTGGCTTGATGATTTGTAATGAGATTTAAAATTGTATCTGCTTGTATAGCTATCTATGTTATTATAGAAGCCAGTATGAATTAATTCTGTTCCAATTCTTACACCTGAGAAGAATTGCCAATAAAATCATTAAAAATGTATCTGTTTCTATTTGGGTTAGTACTGTGTCACTGTGTCAATATCATGTTCAGTTACATGTTTATTTTATTTACTATTAATAAAATAAATAGTAATGCTATTCCACCCGAAAGCTTGTTACTATATAAACTTGAACATGTTAGTCTATAAGACAGTGTGTAATATTATGTTAAAAAATATTAAGTAATAAAGTAATAAGTATAAAAGTAATAATCTACTCAATCAAAATAGTAAACACAATTACAAGCCAAGAATACTTAGAATACTTAATTATACTTTTAAGTATATCTCGAATAGCAAGCAGGACAACTATACTTAGACTTGTCTGTCAGTATCTGTAAGTCAAGTATACTTAAGTGCAATTTGAAGTATATTTCTGAGAAGTACATCTGAATAGTACATACAAAGTAGACTGAAAGTAAACTCTCTTAATTTTAGTTTAAAAGAAGTATACTAATATCACACTTGAATAAACTTCTTTTTCGTAAGGGCTGTCATGCCAGAATAGTTGGTAAAGAACCTAACTAATTGTAAATTTATTGTGGAATAGTGTTTTCTTATATTTTTTTATACAATATATACAATTGAACAAAGTCCAATTTGATCTCTTAAGTTATATTCAACAAATGTTTAATGCTTTATGAACTGTAGCTATTAATGCCATCCTTTTCTGCATTTCTTCTTACATGTTACTTTTTGACTTTTCTCTTGTTTTTAATAAATATTTTCCTTTTCATAATTATTATTTGTGTGTAAAAGTGATATTTAAGATTAACAATATTTGTAGGTTTAATGCCTAGCTCAATTTGGGTTCATTTTAATGTAGCAATGTATTGTTTCCCACATCCTTACACTCAATTGGTGGCGGCACTCTGCGAGGTTATTTTCTGCCAGCAGGAGGCGCTAAGAGCGGGAGAGGTATGTTTCTCCGGTAATGGCTGCCAAGCGGTGCTGAGCTCACAAATGCTGCCTCATCAAGCATTACATGCGAAATGAATTTGAACATTTTCTAAATACAGTAGTTTTCCTTCTGAAATTGAGCATCGCGTTAGTTCAGTCAGGTCACGTTAGTCACGCTTGCATCAGCTGACAGTCAGCTGTTCCTGACGTGTACCAATCCAGTCTTGACACCTATCACCTGCGGTCTATTTAAATTCCCATTCTTCAGTGTGTCTTCCATCGCATCGCTGCTTGCAAATCAAACTTTTGCACTTTGTTTCAGAACATCTGAAATCCGAATCTAAGATAAGTAAAATGCTCTTTTAATCCATATCGCTGTGTATGTTGCCTGGTGGTTAACATCGTTTTGCATCGGTTGCAGGAACGAATATTAAGCATATTTGCAGCAGCATTTATACATCTGTGTTCATACACCTGGAGCAATACAATACAATACAGAGCATGCAATCGCTCTAAGGACACGCCGATAAGGCCATGAGAACAGGGTTAAATGAGACCAGCATTCTCGTGTAAGCATTTCAACGGGGGTTCGCTGTATTTAGCGGCGAAATCTCAATGTCACTGGTGTTTATTTCTAAGGTTGATGTTACATTAGCTGTGTGAGTGTTTCAGATGCATGCAGCTTCAAAAGCACGCATTTATCACTCTATGGCTTCTATATATGGGCTTATAAGAACGTGATCTCAATAGCCACGTTTACATGTGTTTTATTTTTTCATTCAGATTTTAAGATTCGGTGGACTGTTTACATGAGACGTTAATGCATTAATATTTTTAATAACTGCTCGCACTGCTTGGAATTAACAGACTAATATTTTAACCTCTAGTGTTCATTCGTGCGCTCAGTCATGTGGCCAGAACATGATCACATACACACTGGCCGTCTTCTATCGTAGCCTATCACACCAGTGGTGTAGTCGGGGCCATATGCAAGTATACCCACTTGTTTTGTTGCTTCGCAAAGTCTTAATTTTACCATCATGAATCGTTTCCCCTATGGTTTACCATACAGTTGTGAAACTAGTGATTCTTCGTTGTAATTGGTGATGTAATTATCAGTTCTGTCATTTTTACATTTCCCCGCCCATCATCTACTAAGTGCGCTTGTCCGCTGCAGCGAGAGAACTCCACTCAAATGTCATCGGGTGCTCCGGGACATTTCTGGAACGGTCGAGTTGAGAGCTGATCTCCGAAGCGAAACCTCCCTTACATTATGCAAACTGCCAAAAAAGTGTGAAGTGGCGCTACACACTGCATCCGCCAGCTGCATGAAAGAGCAGAGTCTCCCGCACAGCGCTGCGTTTGCGCAACAATGTAAAGTGATAAACCGCTTCATCTATTCAGATGTGACACAGAATTATTGATACTGTCGTGTCGTGTGACGCATGAGAACATTAAGGTTCTGTAGTGATGCTGGCTGAAAAACATTCTCAATGTTAACTGCATGAACAGGTAAACTGGAAAACGCCAACATATGTCATTCAGCAAGGGGGGATAACTGTAGCCAAGACCTTCTGTAATGCAGCTCTGAAATGAATTGTCTTCTGCGAAGAAGAGAGAAGAAAATAATAATAATAATAAATAAATAAATATAAAATAATTCTGTACTTAAATGGAAAAATTCACGATTTCTCACCAAGTTTCGGTAAAAATGAATCATGAGGGGGCGGCTTATGAACACAAGAGCTTGCAACGACATTTACAAATGGGTTTATGAATCTGTATAATTCATACAATGACAGCTAAATGAGAACACTTATTACATCAGCTTTCTGCTCTGGTCTTGAGATTCCAGATTCCATCCTAATGTGTGTTATTGTATAATTGGAATTTTATCTTTTTCGTCCACTATTTCTCAGTCTCTTCTGTAATGTCAGTGTCTACTAATCACTGAATGCACAGCGTGGCCGACATCACGTTCCCATTCTAAAGACTACGACTATTGATGTGGTTACATAGATACAAGTAATCGGTTTATCACGTTAACATGGCAGAATTTTAATTTAGTTCGGTTATAGAAGGTTATCCCACCCCTCTCAACAGATTACCCTTTCGGCAATTTTATTCAGACTGAGGTATTTATATGGAGCATTTTTATTCAGACTGGACGTCATCCTAAGTTTCTGAAGGGTGTATGCTTCCTCTGCTGGACTACCACTCTCCATTATGCAACTTACAGCTTTAATGCATATTACATGCTCCTCGTGTCACAGCAAGGGGTGGTATGTATCACACATTTGCTTAAGCGGGGAGGGGGCACAATGGTGTTTCATGGATTCAGAGTTGTTCAGTGTTAAAGAGTTGGATTTTCGTGCTAAACATGGCAAATTTGGATGAATGGAGTTTTCTGTGCCGAATATTTTACTTCTGAGTGGTACAAGTTTTGGTAGTTTTTTTGATCATGGATCTAATGACGTAGATGATGGTGGAACTCCTTATGAGCATTTCTCTCGGGAAAGCACGCCCACGCACATGTAGACCAGAGGAGAGCGAGACTTCGCCCATAAATGCAATTCATCAGTAAATCGTTGGCAGCGCTGCATAGGATTTGTTTGAGAATGTCTCTAAATAAGTGATTTGGATGTGAGGGAAAGTTTACCATGTTCAGCTTCTCAAAGAACCTAGCATTACATGAAACGCAGATGCAGTTTGCTTTTCCGGGGCAGCAATGGAGTGTAGCAAGTGTGTTTGTGTTCTCTTCGTTTCAGTGATGAATGTTTTATAAACAAGACCAGGTTGATGCTGGATTTGCACATCGTTGCTATTAAAACATGGTAAAAGACCCCATTCAGGTACGTACAATTGCATCAGATTTCTGTCTTTTGTCGGAAATCAGCACATAAGTGAATATGTTAATGAAAACAACACGGAATACCAGTATTATAGCTCCGCCCAAAGCATGAACATGCTTGGTTTTTCCAGAGAGAATCGGAAGCTGTAATTTTGTCTTGCAGATATGACAAGGCTGGGGACTTTTGGAGATGGGGATTTGGTACTGCTCTGTGGGTACTCGGGATTGGCATGAGATTTAAGCATTTTTAAGAAACATGCTTGTTGCACAATCCTCAATTGCTTATATTTGGGTGACGCTCCCCACTTTGATTTTCACAGCATGGTAGATACATAAAATTGTATAATATACAACTTCCATCGTATTAAACTGCTGCTGCTAGGGGTGTATGCTTCCCCCTTTACAATCACAGATTTTTAGAACATTCTTGTTGCACATCCTCTATTGCTTAACTTTGGGTGATGCTAATATACGCTAATATACAAACTGCCATTGTATTATGCTGCGGCTGCTGCTGCTGCCGCTGCTAGGGGTGTATGCTTCCCCTTTAATGTGATTTTACAGCATGTTAGACACTTAAATTGAATGATCTACAAACTGCCATCATATTATGCTGCTGCTGCTGCTGCTGCTGCTAGGGGTGTATGCTTCCTCCATACAGTTCATGAGAAAATTTTGCATAAGCAGCTAAAGCAACATGCTTGTTGTATGCTTCTTTCTGAGTTTGGGTGTGCTTCCCCCATAAATATAGTATCAAGCAACATTCTCATTTGCTGGCCATTCAAATTGCATCAGTTGTGTTGGGGAGTTTTGGCATATGGTTGTTTTGGGGGTTTGTCTTGCTGCTCTCCCCACTATGTCCAAGCATGGCTGCATGGACAGGCGTGTGGAGCGTTGCCCAGAACATAACCATACCGCCAACACTAACTGTATGTAATATAATTGTTATAAAATATACTTGAGGGTAGTGGTCCTGATTGAAATTGAGCATCACGTTAGTTCAGTCAGGTCACGTTAGTCACGCTTGCATCAGCTGACAGTCAGCTGTTCCTGACGTGTACCAATCCAGTCTTGACGCCTATCACCTGCGGTCTATTTAAATTCCCATTCTTCAGCGTGTCTTCCATCGCATCGCTGCTTGCAATTAACTCCCTCCTCCAACCCCAACTCCACCAACTGAACCTGTAATTCGATCTCACTTTGTTCTTTCTTTACAGTCTCTTCATTGGAAGCAGTCTCTATCACATTTTGTTTACAACTCATGTAATTGAGAATTGTAATTATGCTTATAATGGTTCTGTTCTGTACCCCAGGGGGGTTTGTCTTTCTGCTCTCCCCGCTATGTCCAAGCATGGCTGCATGGACAGGCGTGTGGAGCGTTGCCCAGAACATAACCATACCACCAACACTAACTGTAGGCAATATAATTGTTATAAAATATACTTGATGGTAGTGGTCCTGATTGAAATACAGTGATAAAAAACACCCGCTCTGGTTTTTGAAACCCTGCAATGTAGTCATTTTAAACCATAAAAAAGTAACCCAGCAGGCTGGGTTAAACATGATAACCCAAATTGTTGGATTAAAATAACCCAGCGTTGGGTTCGTCCCTTTTTGACCCAGAGCTGGGTTGCCAAAATAAACCAAATGGGGTTGTTTTCAAACCAGCAGTTTTTAGAGTGTACAATATAATATAATATAATATAATATAATATTACTAACATAATACATAATATTTTAACTTTGTTGGGTTAAAATACCCCAGCGCTGGGTTCGTCCCTTTTTGACCCAGCGCTGGGTTGCCATAATAACCCAAATTGGGTTGTTTTCAACCCAGCAGTTTTTTTTTAACCTTTGATTTTTATTGCAATATCTGAACTATCCTGAGCACTTATAGAGCTTGTTCTTCTCAACAGCCGGCACCTTGCGCATCTTCTTCTTCTTCTTGCTTTACGGTGGATTGCAGATTTATAAGTGTATACACCTTATTGAGATTGTAGACAGTCTTAATTTTTTCTAATTTGAGATTTATACATCATCTGAATAAATGTATGGTTTGTTAGGATCGGACAATCTTTGGCTGAGATACAGCTATTTGAAAATCTGGAATCTGAGGGTGCAAAAAATACAACCTTTAAAATTGTCTAACCAAAGTCCTTAGCAATACTTATTACTAATCAAAACTGAAGTTTTGATATATTTGTGGTAGAGAATTTAAAAATATCTTCATGGGACATGATAATTGATAATTTTGACCATACAATGTATTTTTGGTTATTGCTACAAATATACCTGTGCTACTAATGACTGGTTTTGTGGTCCAGGGTCACATATTTCATAGATAACATATTAAAGTGGTGCTGAGAGCAGGGCCGTCTCAAGTGGGGTGAAAGGTGGTGACGATTATAGGGGCCCACGGCCGAGGGGGGGCCCCCAGCGATCTCAACCGTCTGGCTGAGGCTAGCCTAAAAAGACTATCAGGACAGTTGACAGGCCACTGCTGCGTGTCGTCACGAAAGGTTATAATTTTCATGTGTTTTTAAGCCTGACCACTGTGTTCGAGGCGCACGCATCTCACAGTCTCAGTCAGAGCCGTGTCTCACAGACAGCGACACTGAACCGAGCTCCTTTGTGAACTTCTACTCGAAGTTCCTCCTGCACCTGAACGAACAAATACAAATCGCAGTTTAAACAAACAGAAAAGGATGTGAAAAAGCCCATTTCAGCACCACAGTGTTCTGGTGTTCAGGGCTCACGCAGAGAGAGGCGTCTCAAAACACTTTTTAACACAGAATTTGCCTATCTGTATGACACTGAACCGAGCTCCTTTGTGAACTTCTACTCGAACTTCCTCCTGCACCTGAACGAACAAATACAAATCGCAGTTTAAACAAACAGAAAAGGATGTGAAAAAGCCCATTTCAGCACCACGGTGTTCAGGGCTCACGCAGAGAGAGGCGTCTCAAAACACTTTTTAACACAGAATTTGCCTATCTCTTTGTCTTGGAAAGTATGTTTGAAAAAACTGTCGGTTATGTCTTAAGTGAAAGTAAACATTAAGAAAAATATCGGATATGTATTATATTGGATGGTTCATCGTCTCTTAAAGTGACCGCGCCTAATTTAGCTACTAGCTGCTGTAATGTTAATCCAAGATTTTTTTTTTTTTTTAGTTTTAATAGTAGGTGCAGGACACTATCATTAATTTAGGTAGGAGAGTATAGCAAAATAAAGTGAGCTGTGACATATTATACCCAAAAAATCTTCATACATTGGACTACTAGTGAAATTGATAGAAAAAAAAATGGGACCAAAAATTATTCAGATACTTTGACCTCACCACGTTTTGCTTACGTGTTTTTCTTTTGTTTCCTGAATTGCTATACAACCTTTTCACACCACAGACTGAACAAAATTAAGCATTGCTTGGTAATTGTTCAACAAAATATTGATAGTTGTGCAAATATTGTCATACAGTTGCCTGAAGTTTTGGTTGATTGTAATCCATTACATATCTTTCTATCAAAGCTACCTGACATTATCAAGATGAATTTATTCTGACAGTTCAACTCTGAGTTATTGTCATATATTATTACCATTTTATAAACTAGAGCAAATAAACTGTGATAATGTAAGAAATGTTGAAGATGTCTGAATACATTTTGGTTTGACTGTTAATTTAATTTTTACAGTGAAGACTATGCAGCGCTATTTTATATTTAATTATTTGTTTTCTGTACCTGGACACCTACAAACTTGAAACAACTTAAACATTGTGGAATTAGCACAAATAAATAAATAGAATGAACATATAAATTAAACAATTTCAAACAGGGCCCACTGGTACAACCTGCACCGGGGCCCTGCAAACATCAGCTACGGCCCTGGCTGAGAGGCAATTGACAGAGTGATAAACGGAATAACAAATGTGCCTACCTTAATGTGAAGTGTGTGTGCTCCAATGTTTGACTTGTTTGTGTATATAAAAAGGTGAAACAACAGTGGATGAATAGGGGAATTGATAAAGAGGAAGGATCCAGAAAAGGATGAGGAAACACGGAAGGAGAGTGGCCGCTCAGCACATTACATGTTTGCAGCATCACTGCCTCTTTGTATGCACCATGAATTTCTTATCCTTTTCAGAATAGTTGAAGAAAAAAAAAATCTAATATAATGCAGAAGAGTCTTCTGTCTTTGCTTCTCTCTTTTTCCATATCCCCATGAACACTTTATATTAAAGGGATCACCCAAAAATGAAAATTGTCATGTATTGACCTTCATGTAATTCTGAAGCCAAATCATTTTCTTTCTTAGACCACAGAAGAGAAATTGTGCTAGATGTTTATACTGCTTTTTAACATTTAAAGAGAAAAGAATGGCAAGGGGCTGTAAAGCTCAAAAAAGGGGGGGGGGTTCATATAACATAAGAAAGAGTTATAGAATAATGCCAAAAAAATAATGTTTATGTAATTATTCTTATTGTATTTTTATGTGTATATTGAATTGCAGAGATATTGCACATCTTCTGGAGTTATATGAAAGCTTTGAGCGAGGATTAGTCTGTTATTCACTGAAAAACTTCCTATAATGCCACCGGTCTCATATCTTTCTTGTCCAATTTAGCATCAGTGGCAGCAAACCTGGCATGACACTCATTTACATGTCAAGTTTAAAAATGTGAATATAGCCTGTGTTCCTAGAAAAAGCAATGCTTAATTTTTGTGTTGAAAATTGTTGTTTGCCGATCCTTTTTTTTTTTTTTTTTTTTTGTTCTTGCCATACATTAGTTTTTAATGAATCATATTAACTTTAAAAGTTTCTGTATCAAATAAAATAGAATCATTTATAAAATAGAATGAATATGAACATCACTCTGGTAGAAAAGTAATGTATGTAAAATGCATATATTTAAAACCTTTTTATATATTATATTATATATTTAAAAACAATTAATATATTTAGTGACATAAACAAATTATTATTAAACTTTATTTGGAATACTACTTGTGCACAATGCACATTTCTTAATATTAAGCCTTAAATGTGTTTTAATGTTCGATGAGGATTGTATGATCTTTGAAATAATATCTGTCTTTAAATGCAAGATGTTTAAAGTTACTTGCAATAGTTCCACTTTAGCACAATCAAATATACTTCAGTTTATCTTTAGTTGGACTTTAGCCCAACTTCTGCACAATTAAAGTGCATTAAGTACAAAATTAGTTGTTCCAGTTTAGCAGACTTTAAGTATATCAGTTTAGTATACCAAAAGTACAACAGCTGGACATTTTTTTAAACACATATACTGTATGCATATATTTCAAATACATTTAGTATATGTATTTTTCATTAGGATATTATATTTAAATCATGGTGAAAATCGGTGAATTGTAAGTTGAATTCAGTTTGCTCTTAACCCAGTGATATTTGGCATCATTGATATGTGAATGAAGTTTGACGTTTAAATGAAAGATAAATGATTAAATGACATTTGACCCATCTTAGAGATTATCAGCAAATAGCAAGTTAAAAAAAATGCTTTGAAGTATAATGCATGAGCGTTATCGAGTGCATTTCTGGTCATTTTTGGGACTTGTTTACCATTCCTTTTGATTGTATGGAAAAGAGCAGCATTTACATGGATTTAGAGTGAAATGAGGGTTAGTAAATCATGACAGGATATTAATTTTGGAAAGATCTACCCATTTAACTAATTTAATATGCATTTAAAGACAATTGATTAATTATATGCCACGCATTTTCAAACTAGGTAAGATGTCCTTGGGGCAAAGCCAAAAAGGTTCAAGTAGAAATGCCAGAGTGGTATCTCTTTGTTAAGGCGATTGCTGGTGCTAATGTAGCTGTCGTTTCAGGAGGTCAGCGGTTGCTCATGAATTATCTTTCAACCTTTAAAACCTGTAAAAAGACATTGAAATTCAAAGAACTAGCATCATTGATTTGTGCTATTATCTCACATGGAAGCTTGTAAAGGTGAAAACCCTCTGAAATATTCTGCTGATTTAAAACGTTATATCGGTGATCAAAGCTCAAGGACGTAGCAGGTAGCGAAACTTACCAGAACCAAACCAGTGTGATTCATGTCATATCAGAACACTGACATCTAAGAGAAGGTCTGGATATCAATGAAAAAAATATTCCAAGCATGGATGTCTGTCTGTGATCGCAGACTGTTCATCACCCTGCACCAAAATACCCTCAATAATATATGTGGGTTCCTGCTCTTCAAAGGGAACCTAAGATCAAAAATTAATCCTTCTCCATTGTGCATGCACTGGCCTTGGACATGGTCAATATATGGTTTCCCTTTAAAAAAAAAAAACACTCGTTTTGCTTTGGTGTTTAGATCTTTTAGATTTTTTTTTTCTTCTTCTTTCTCAGGATCAAACTTGACAAGTCTCAAGCACATAGAAACAAATGCGTTTCCCATAGCAAAGAGATCAGGCCCAACTATCACCACACCATAAGGGCAATTAATCTGCTCAACCTTTTCAAGTTCATTCTAGCTAAGAGCAGAGTAGCATTAGAGGAGGAATTTAAAGGCGACCTTCTGATCCCTATCCATTTCATGCACGTGGTGATGTGAGGTAGACCAACATGACATGAATACTGAGTAGTCTTTCCAGAGGCATGGAAGCCCTCTCATGCATGTGAGTAATGTATGCATCTGTCTCCATTGTGACCAGAGGCAAGAAAGTGGACCACCTCTTTCTGGAAGAGTCAGGCTTTTTGCATCCCTCAGTGCTGAGCAGTGCAGTGAAAGGAGTGGAGCTTTATACAAGGTTGGTTCAGTCCCATGGCTCAGATTAATGAAACATAGAGGAACTGAAGTTCATGTTCTTCTGTGAACATGAGAGAAGACACATTTTTGCTGTCATCCATCACAATGACAGAAAGAGAGGAGTGATCCAGCATATTTGAGATGGAGCAGGACAAAAGATGAGAGAATGTGGTTTTAGGAAGAACTTTTTGAACTGGATTCAAGCTGTGTGAATTCATCAGTGGTGTAAGGTACTAAAACTAGGGATCTGTTTAGTTTTGAAACTAATTAATTGGTCGGTTTTCTCAGTGGGGTTTCAATCATATAAACAGTCTTAATAAAGCACTGTATAATTGGCCTGAATTTGAATAAATAATAAAAAAGTACTGTATTGTACACATATAAATTATGTTGAATACAGAGAAATCTTGGCTTGCTTAAGTCAGAAATACAACATTTTAGTGTGTGTGTGTTTAGTTTCTTATGTCTGTGTTCAAGACTGATACAGGAATCTTTCTTAACCAAGCAGTGCTTCACAATCCCTCTTAGCACTTTATCAACCCACAGCTTTGTGCAGAGTGGAGACCGTGCCGAGTTCAAGACCTCATGAAGAGTGTGAGTGGGCTGAAGAAGTGGAGTGTGTGTGAGTTTATTGAGGAGCTTTGCCATATCGATCATCCTCCCAAGTCCCTCTGAAGAACATGCCAACTTGGTGTTGAGAAATGCAATTTAAGATTATACCAAATATATCATCCAAAGATGGGCCCCAATTGTTCGCTGAATCCTTTGAAATATGTAGAGATATATCCATGGAGAAATTAAGTGCTTTTTGAATAGGATTTGTCATCAAGCACAGAACTTGTGAAAGTCTATTTAAACTGTCGTCTATAAAAACAAAAATGCTGACCGAAATGCCTTTCCGACCACTGAGGGTTCTGTTTAAAATTATTTTTCATATTTGGTAGAACAGGCCATTTGATGCTGAGGCAGAGGCAGTGATGGGTGTGGATTGCATTTATCCAATGATGTTTAAGTTTTACAGTGAAACAGTAGGCATCTTGACCAAATAAAGTGCTCCGTGTCAAACTTTGGAGTTATTAATCTGCTTTCTCTCCATTACATGCTATCTTGGTTTGGGCCAGCCACAGGCCCACTGATCATTTAGAAGATGCTGTCAGCAATTTTTCAAAGTCTCTATAGATCTTTAAAAACCTTGTTCACTGGCACATACAGTACAGACCAAAAGTTTGGACACACCTTCTCATTCAAAGAGTTTTCTTTATTTTCATGACTATGAAAATTGTAGAGTCACACTGAAGTCATCAAGGGCTATTTGACCAAGAAGGAGAGTGATGGGGTGCTGCGCCAGATGACCTGGCCTCCACAGTCACCGGACCTGAACCCAATCCAGATGGTTTAGGGGTGAGCTGGACCGCAGACAGAAGGCAAAAGGGCCAACAAGTGCTAAGCATCTCCCGGGGAACTCCTTCAAGACTGTTGGAAGACCATTTCAGGTGACTACCTCTTGAAGCTCATCAAGAGAATGCCAAGAGTGTGCAAAGCAGTAATCAAAGCAAAAGGTGGCTACTTTGAAGAACCTATAATATGACATATTTTCAGTTTTTTCACGCTTTTTTGTTATGTATATAATTCGTTATATAATTCCACATGTGTTAATTCATAGTTTTGATGCCTTCAGTGTGAATCTACAATTTTCATAGTCATGAAAATAAAGAAAACTCATTGAATGAGAAGGTGTGTCCAAACTTTTGGTCTGTACTGTATATTCACTCATACCTATAGTCATGTGGCATGTGTACAGTCACTTATGTGATTCACATGTCAATCCACTTGATGATGAGGACATGCTTCCATCTCCTGTTGTTGTCTTCTCTGCCTTGTCATGTCTGAATTTTGGATCCATATCAGAGCAGATGGACTCAAGCTAATAACCACAGCCTTATAAAATTGAAACCAAGCCATTTAATCGTGGTTACTTGTCATGTGTATGCTACAGTATAGCCATTTTTGCATGTGGTAAAATGTGTATTTGTTTCCTTGATTGTAAACTGAATATGCTGAACTCTTCATTAAAAATAGCTACACCTGCAAGTGCAGAGAACTGATACACATTTCCTAATTCTTAGATTCTGATTCAAATCATCTATTTTTTGCTTTCATCCATCCATCAATCCATTAAAATATTTTATCCAATCATGCATTAAAAAACATTTAATTCATTCATTCATTCATTCTTTATCCATCCTTCCATCCATCAAAATATTCCATCCATTTATAATAGTGCTGAGTTTTGTGAATGAGGCACAATGAGGCACAATGCATAATTTTTCTCAAAATAATGACTTTTTTCATAACAATGAGTAACTTTCTCAATATAATGGTCTATTTTCTCAGAATAGTGAGAAACGTTCTCGACATATTATTATTATTTTTTTTTACATTTGACAAAAAAATATGACATTTTTATTTTTTTCATAGTGACTTATTTTCTCGATAGAACGAGAAACTTTCTTGAAATGATAATTAATAGCGACATCTGTTGGTCAAAGCCATGCAGAAACACTGAAAGCATTGCTTTGTTCTGTAGTCTAAAGTGTATGATCTGTCATTAAATAATGATTTAATTTTCTGTCACGATGAAGGAATTTCCCTTGCTGTAATTTTGAGTGACTCAGTAGTACGGTTTGCGATATTATCGCCATATATATATACGTGTGTGTGTGTGTGTGTGTGTTTGAGTTACGATATACAAGGTCATATTCAGAAACCAGTGAAACCGAAATCAAATAGCGTTGTAACAGGAAGTGAAGTAAACAGAAGAGAATGTCAATATAAATATCCACATAATAGAAAATAAACCTGACTATAAGGCTATTGTTAGCCTTATGCATAAGAGTTTGTTCTGATCTTCGAATCTGACGGGACAAGATACTTTCTCTTGATATTTAGAACGGGCTGTCAGTCTTCACATTGCTTCTAGCCTTCACATTAGCCTTACAGAGAGCCATGAAGCTCTTTTGGAAAACAAAATATGAGGTGTGATGCTTTACTTTGTCTTACCTTGACTCCAGTGCTGAACTGACCCTTGTTTGTGAGGCAGTCCGGTGTAAAATGATTAGCACAAACATTTAGGACTTTTCTGTGAAATGAAATTTAACCCTTCCTCAGCAGTCTATGGAGACTCGTATGTTCGTTAGTGCATCCCGAAACACAACACCTGTAATGCCTCTTTGGCACTGACATTGTATCTCCAGCTACAACAATAAAACAGTAATGGCAGACTATGTCTATGCTAATAATATGTCTATGCTAGCAAATGGGCAGGACTTTCCTTCCTCGAGTATGATGTCACAATAGAGAGAAATCTGGAACCGTTTGTTTGGAGAGACTGTTTATGATTTATTGGGATTATTACAAAAAAAAAAAAAAAAAGAAAGAAAAAAAAAATGAGTGGGTGGATTTTTACCATTATAGGCTGGTTGTTTTCTCACACTGAAGACATACAGTGATCAACCACACAGACAGTTTTTTTTTTTTTTTTTTGAATACTGTTTACAAAAGTCTTTAGTTTTGTATAGTTAAGTTTGTTGTTTATGTTGCTGCATGAATTCTCAGAGGGAACAAGAAGAGGTCCCCCTGTCAATTATTAACAGATTTGTGGGGACTTGTACTAACATATTACTTACTCCGTTCTCCACATAGGACACATCCATCTGTGAGATCTTACAAGAATAAATAACTTAATAAGACTTTGTATAGTCTGTCAGTTTTATTTAAGTCCACTGCGTGTGTGTATTAGCTTGTGCGCATGAGAAACGCATCAGTGATGTGTCTTCTCTGTATAACACGTGATGTTAGTCACTCTGATGTTGCCTAGATGAGATGGTCATCTGGCCCCTGACATTTCCCAGAGCACTGGACCGTAGAAGGACTCCACTGTGTCAGGTCATCTTTGCATCATCCTAGAATTCATGTCTAGTCATTAAGTGTGGCACGTTTGCCTGTGCGTGCTAGTGATTTTTGGGCATCTTGTGGAAGTGCTAAATATTCTACCTTATGTCACCCTCACCATTTGTTTATATCCCACCAGCTTTTATTTTATTTAATTTTTTTAATTAAATACTACTATCTACTAGATGCTTGCTACATAAATCATTTTTATGTTTTGTTATTTGCTATCTGTAGGAGGTAACTATTATTAGCAACAGATTTGTTGTCAAAGGACACCTCACTGTTTTTTCCCCATCAACGCCCATTACTGTAATAACTCTTGTGATGGGGAGTACAATGTCAACTCACATTAAACATATTGAGATATGAGTTGGCTGGCATGTGCTGAGAGAGATTCAACAGCATAGTCCAACAGGTATTTTCAATTTATTGCCTTTGACATTTTAGTAAAGTTTCCTTTTTTTTTTCTTATGTTGAAGAACAGCAGACAGCAGTGCATCCTTTTCTATTTTATTTTCTTTTTTTTCTTTTTCAAGTATTTATTATTATATATTTTTTTTGTATGTATGGGGATTTGGGTTCAAATCCTGATTTATTTTCTGTGTCCATTTGGCTGTTCTTACCTCGGAAAAAAAAAAAAAAACTGACACAGTACATCATACTTGCAGAATGAAATACAATATTTGTTACTTACGAATTTTGAGGTGCTGACTCCAAAATAGTACATTTTGCTCAAGCTTGTCACACTTAATCACAACATAATGTGTATCATATGCATTTCGTGAAAATTTTGCTTTCAACAACCATTCGTTAGGTGAAGAAGTCTTGTATTATCATTTTATTAGCAGAATATTTGCCACAAAAACATGGTTTCTGTATTTCTCTAATTCAGATTACAACTGTTAGTTTAACTCTCAGCCCATTTTCACATGTACTTTTTGACATTTTATTCCTATTCCCGAGTATATAATTGGAAAAACTTTACATTTTATTGTATAAAAAAAAAGAAACTGACAAATAAAAAACAAGTGATGGAAAGTTTAAATTAGTTATTTAGTTTGTATTTATGTATTTGTTTATTTATTTGTTCAGTTCAGTATTATTCACCAATCTGTTTGACTGAATCACTAAAAAGAAAAGCACCAGTCATACATTCATAACTGTTTTTGAGTGTAGTCAGTGACGACAGTGCAACAGAATATGACTAGTTGGATAGAGCTGGATAAATTACTCTTAAAAAATTACGATAATTAATTACTAGTTAATAATTTAATCTAAAACAGTCTAATTAGATAACTGCACACATTATTCTCTCCAAAAAGTATTTAATTACTTATAACTAATTATTTTCTAAATCCTATGTCAACCTTGACATGTTATTGAATGATACAAGGATAAACATGAAATATTATTTTAATTATTTCAAATAAATAATACATAACTACATACATAAATTATTTTAGTCACACTTTAGATCAGGGTCCAATTTTCTCTGTTAAATAACTAGTAACTACGAACTTATTATACTTTTGCTCCAATATACTCCTAATTACTGCTTATTAATATATAGTAAAGTAGTTGTTGACAATTATGTTTAAGAATTGGATAGGAATTGGGTAGGATTAATGATTTAGAATAAGATCTTGCAGAATAAGACATTAAGATGTGCTTTTTAAGTAATAAACAGCCAATATCAATATTCAAGTTAATAGTGAGAAATGGACCCTAAAGTGTTATTAATATTCTTATTAACTTAACAAAGTATATAAGTGAGAAGGTTACATAAAAAGCATGCATTTTAAGGTTAGACTATAAATTTGTATTTTAAATCCAGAAGTAACTGTAATTAAATAAGTAATCCGTTACTTTACTTGTTTCAAGTGAAAAGTAATTAAATTACAGTGACTGATTACTTAGTAACTAGTTATACCCAACAGAGCCCGATTGATATTTTGTTTTGCTGATATTATCGGCCAATATGAGCCTGTCGCCA
Source organism: Carassius carassius (assembly GCF_963082965.1). Taxonomy (NCBI): domain Eukaryota; kingdom Metazoa; phylum Chordata; class Actinopteri; order Cypriniformes; family Cyprinidae; genus Carassius; species Carassius carassius. Next base: position 22,392,126 of record NC_081761.1, read on the forward strand.
ATATATTGGTATCGATGATTCAATATGTCACAAAAAAAAAATAATAATAATAATAATTACAGAACATATAATGCAAATTAAATGCTTCTGAATAGTGTAATTATTTAGTTTGTCCAGCAGAACACCCCAGGTCAGTGTAGTGTAGAGTGCTGCTTCAGATTATCCACCTGTCACCCACCAACACCTACATTTGATCGTCACGTTAAAATGATTCTAATTCTTAGTTTTGCATGATGATATGATGAATGGATGGTTCAGATTCAGTGACGTTATAGAGACTAGAGCTTATCTGTGCATCATGGCACACGTCTGCGGCGCATTGAAGTCTGTGTTATGGCCTTCGGAGCTGATTGCGGCCACTCAGTCAATGCTCGTGTTCATACCAGCTGCGCCGCGACCCAGAACTCATGCTTATCACATTGGTCACATCACATCACGCAGCTTGCATCCGAACAGAATAGAGTAGAACCCATTATAATCAGTGATGTTGTCTCTACTGGATGCAGAAAACTGATAGCTTGCTCTATTTATTATGTGCTGACCCACGGTTCAAATGATTTTCAACAGTTGCTTTGATGCGTCCTGTTGTGGTGCAGACACGGTGTCAACGTAGTTTGTCAGACTCAGTAACGTAGCAGATTGAAAAGTTAGTATCTTTATGCAGACCAATAGATGCCAGTGCGGTGGTGGCGAGTCAGTTAAATGGTAATTTAATGCTATGTTGTCACCTAGTTGGAGAGATTCCACTCCCAAGTAAATAAACAATTACATTAGTAGGGCCCTATGATTTCCGCAATACAGAAAACATGGAGGGAATTGCGGAATCCAGTCATAAAAATGGAATGAACTGTATAACGCAGAATTTCATGGAATTTGTCTTATTTTTGATTAATAAAAAACAGGTAAGTACACAGCTACACATATATACATACATATACATGTACAGACCAAAAGTTTGGACACACCTTCTCATTCAAAGAGTTTTCTTTATTTTCATGACTATGAAAATTGTAGAGTTACACTGAAGGCATCAAGGGCTATTTGACCAAGAAGGAGAGTGATGGGGTGTTGCGCCAGATGACCTGGCCTCCACAGTCACCGGACCTGAACCCAATCGAGATGGTTTAGGGGTGAGCTGGACCGCAGACAGAAGGCAAAAGGGCCAACAAGTGCTAAGCATCTCTCGGGGAACTCCTTCAAGACTGTTGGAAGACCATTTCAGGTGACTACCTCTTGAAGCTCATCAAGAGAATGCCAAGAGTGTGCAAAGCAGTAATCAAAGCAAAAGGTGGCTACTTTGAAGAACCTAGAATATGACATATTTTCAGTTGTTTCACACTTTTTGTTATGTATATAATTCCATATATAATTCCACGTGTTAATTCATAGTTTTGATGCCTTCAGTGTGAATCTACAATTTTCATAGTCATGAAAATAAAGAAAACTCTTTGAATGAGAAAGTGTGTCCAAACTTTTGGTCTGTACTGTACGTATATATATACTGTAAAAAGACTGTGTCTGTAAATATTAAACTGCAAAAATACTTATATAAATACAAATGTTCTGCATATTCATTTGATTACCAGAAAATACACAGCACAGAATAAAAATAAAAAAAGAGAAAAGGAGATGGAAGGATGAGGAGCGACAGAGACGAGAGAGGGGAGAGAGGAGAGAGAAAAAAAAACTGCTTTTCCCAGATGCACTGCTGCTCGGCCCTCCACCAGCTGGGTGATCTCCTCTGCGGTGCCTGGCGGTGGCACTGGACGGCGATGGCTCCTCCGGTTTTGGGCAGCCGGCAGGAGTCCCCCGTTCCGTGCTCCTCCCAGTTCATGTGGATGGCAGCAGGCTCCGGCCCTCTGGCGAACGGCTCCGACTCCTCCACTCCCTCACGGACGGCAACCGCCCCTCCACTTCACGGGCGGCCGGCAGCGAGCTCACCCGTCTCCGGCAACTCACTCCAGCCCAGCGCCTCGAGCGTCCATGGCGGCAGACTTCATCGTCTGCTCGATGGCACCGCCGATTCACCACAGCGGCGAGGGATCTTCAGCAGCCCGTCCCTCCTTCTCCCGGGTTTCGGCACCACTGTAACGAATTACAAATCCATGATCACGGGAAGAAGGAGGCGGGAAGAAGGAGGCGGGAACCGGCAGACAAACAAATAAAAACCAAATACAAAATAAAGTCCAGGCCTGGTCCTCTTTCATCTGTCACTATCGTCGCTCCGGTTTTATATCCCTCCATCTCCTCCGTGGGACTCGAGACCGGTGGGTCGAGCAGGTGTCGCTCATTTCCAATGACTCCACCGGCCTCGCTCCTGTTCCCATGTCTCTCGGCCCCGCCCCACTCATCACAATTAAATATTAAAAAACTCGCACTTGCTTCCTCCATCTTCTTACCCAATCGTTACAATGAGTCATGAATGACTCACCCTCATGTCGTTCCTAACCTGTAAGACCTCTGTTCATCTTTGGAACACAGTTCTTAGTCCGAGAGCTTTCTGTCCCTCCATTGAAAATGTATGTACGGTATACTGTCCATGTCCAGAAAGATAATAAAAACATCATTGAAGTAGTCCATGTGACTTCAGAGGGTCAGTTAGAATTTGTTGAAGCATCGACAATACATTTTGTTCCAAAAATAAATAATTTTTTATTTTATGACTTTATTCAGCATTGTCTTTTCTTCCGGTTCTGTTGTGAGTGCGACTGCTGTGACTGTTGACGTATGACGCTGCTGACGTGTTTTCTGGTTCGCCCAATAACAAAGATAACACGTCAGCATCGTGTTTATGTATATATATTCTGTTTATGTAGGCTATATACTGTATTCTGTATACAGTACCAGTCAAAAGTTTGGACACACAAATGGGTAGTGTGTCCAAACATTTGACTATACTGTACTATACTAGCCTATACATGAAGAAAATTAGCAGATATATCAATATTGGTCATTTTTTTACTCCCTAATATTGGTATCAGCATCGCCCCCCCCCCCCCCCCCCCAAAAAAAAAAAAAACATTATCAGTCGGCTCTAATACCCAACACTCATTACATATATAGGAATAGCTATTTGTTTTTGCTGTGCAGCTCCACTACAGAATTTCTCTGCAGGAAATTCTAATAGACAGATTTGTGGAGCTGCATGATGGATGATTTGTGATGGAAAGGCTATGTCATGGTTGCACTGTTCTCTTTTTAGTCAAACATTCTGTCTCTCTTTTTTTTAAGGTATTATAATTTTTTCTTCTGTTTATGTAATATGAATGCCTAAAATCAGAATTTAAAATAAACTGGTAACAAAGTTTCCCCCATGTTTTGAGGTGAGAAGAAAATCCAACTGTAAAACGCTGATTCAGTGTCTTAATTAGAGGTGTTTGAGACAGTCGTCTCACCCTCTCATCCCCAGCTGTCTGCTTAAGTGACGTGTGAATCTTAAGCCTTCTCATACACTAGCTATGACTAATTACTGAATTGTTCTTGTGTTAGATGTCCTGGACCGTTTCTAATCCAACAAGATGCTCCACTTTAAATTGCTGACAGAGAAAAAGGCAGCATTTGTGCAATGCCTCGCTTTTGTCCTCAAGCTTTTTTATTTCCTTTATGTTCACAAAAATGCGTGCCTTGGTAATTATGGGTCATTTGCTGGGCTCTTTGCGTAATTAGAAGTTTTAATTGTGCCCCTGGTACAAGGGAATTAGCTAAGCTTTACTCTCCAAAGTGAGCTCCATACTTCCGCTGCTCTTTGTTGAAGCACTTCCACTCATCGTACAACTGGCTTAGTGACATCAGTCAATTACAGCCATTCATGGAAACTCAAGTGCCTTTTTTATTTGTTCCTGTGATGAGTGGACAAAATGTGGAATCTCTGTTCCTGAGGGTCAATTATACAGTATGTCCTGGGTGGCTCCTAAGCAAGCGTTCTTACTCTAATGGCTTTGAGACCAAAATGTGAGATATTCACAGTTTTGAGATTTCGCTTAATATGCCTACTTGGTCAATTACAACAAAACACATTCTCCGTCTTGTTATACGGAAGATATATGCCTACTTAAAGCTAAATCAATGTGTTGGTGCACTTTTGTGTTTGTAAGAAAATATTGTTTATTTAATAACTTAGCGATTTTGTGCATGTTTCATTGCTATTATTAAATTCACTAAATTGCATATCAGCATTGACCAAAGGGTTTCTAGATATCAATGTGTGATGCTGACAAACCCATTTTTGTCACCCACTAATTATAACAATGAAACGATTGAAATTAATTTAAGAAAAATCTGTATGTTTTTATGATTTAAAAAGAAAAAAGAAAACTTGCTCACTGTTGTAAAACTTGAGACATAACCTTGAGGTTTTATTTAATTGCTTTAAATCTGCCACCACTGGTCTTAAGATCTTCATTCTGGTCTCAAGAGTGTTATTCATTCAGAAAATCAGAAAAATATAGAAGCTCAATGCGAAGAAGTTATTGGTTAGGTTAAAAGTGGAACCAAGACATTCACAAAGAGTGCATATAGTCAACCATGAGTGTTGCACTCGCATCTCACGCAAGAGATGTATAGAAAATCATGTAAAGTTAAAAAAGTTTAAACTTTTAGAAAACACAATTATTTGAGGATTATTACATTTCACTGTATCTCATGTTTTTAAATGCAATCTGTGTGATCGGCACTTCAGCTATTTGAATTAAAGGGGTCATATGATGCCATTCCAAGTTTTACTTTCTCTTTGGAGTGTTACAAGCTGTTTGTGCATAGATAAGAAGTTGCAAAGACTAAAGTCTCAAACCCAAAGAGATATTTTTTATAAAAATTAAGACTCTTCCATGCCCCCCCAAAATGGCTCATTTAAATATGCCCCCCACATATCTACGTCACTGTATGGGAAGATTTGCATAAGACCACCCAAATGTTCATGTAAAGAATAAGGTGTAACTTTGATTCTTGCTCTATTATTGTTGCTGCCGCCACCACCATGTCATCGAGACGCTGTGTGTTTCATTGTGAAAGAAAACAAAAAAAAAAATAGTTTGGCCTTCCAAAAGACAACACCGTTCTATTGTAGACCAGTTTAACCCAAATATTCAGATGTGTGCAGTGCATTTTATGGAGGACTGTTTCCTGAACCTGGGAGAGTAGCCTACAGTGCCATCAAAGGCTGTTTCTATAAAGTGGGGCAATTCCAACTTTGCAAGAATAGTCTGGTGCTGCTGACTCACAGTATGAAGGTACTTGAGATATTTAAAGAATTTGCCACTGATGATTCAAAATGCAACACAGATAATACATCTAAAATCGTAAGGATATGTATACACAGAGGTAAGCCACACTATTATAAGTGCAGCTGGGAGTCTGTGCCAAATTAGACAACTTTAAGCTGTTATGGTTGTGCCAAGAGAGTGATTGTGTCCGTTGTAGACATTATTACTATCCATCACAGTGTTGCCAAGTCTGCGGTTTTCCAGTGGTATTTGGCTACTTTATCACTGTTATTGCAGGTTGTTTTTCATGTCCGCAGGTTGAAGCGACCCCAATAATGTGTATTTTATCGCCCGGAACCAATTTTCACCCAGGGACCCTCTTAAAATGCAATTCGTTTTGGCTAGTTTTGAGTAGCAATAGGGCGGGTTTTGTTGTGTGAAACCTGGCAACCCTAGTCATGCTTGTCACGTAACACAGCAGCCATAGTAGCACTGTATAACTGAAATAGGCTTATGTTTAATTTTTTTTTTTTCCTTTTCATTCAAAATATTTTCAAAAGTGTTAGCTATCTTGAAATATCTCGATATTGATTCTCAGACATTTGTAAGTAAATGCAACTAGATTGTTATTTGATCTATAATTGGATATGGGCAAAGTAGAGTAATAGTGTAATCTATTTATTTTATGTGACTTTACATAAAAACGAGACTTTTTACTTAATTATTGAAATTGCCACTTTTATGGTTTATACCAAAACTTGCTGTTATTTGTGTCTGTCCCCTTTAAATGAAAATTAGCTGCTACTCCCACCTCCCTTTTCAGATGAGTGCAGAGCAGTCAGTGTTGCCAAGTCTGCCATTTGTCCGTGTGTTTAAGCAACCCCAATAACCTGATATTTAAAATGGAATTTTACCAGGTGAAAATCACCAAAAACGTGTATTTTAACCCACCAGAATGCGGGGATCACTTCAAGTCTTGACTGGGCTAGTTTGGAGTAATAATTGGGCAGGTTATAAAAACCTGGCAACCCTAGCGGAGCTTCAAGAGCTCATGCTTGCAGACATGTTACAGTTTAACTGGTGGTGACCATGTTACTGACTTCATATTGGTTCCAAATGTAATTTTTAACTACCACATTCCTAATTACGAGCATTCTGGTACTCTGGTAGCACATGAATGCAGGGTTATTGAAAACCGGCAGAGACAATGGTAGCTTTAGCAACATTAGCCTTACAGAGAGCCTGTGTATATGATAATAGGGCAGAGAGCATCACAAATGGACGATACTTTCACCGACTATGTCGTCATAGTAGTGAGAAACCTGGGATTTTTACCATTATAGGCTGGTTGTTTTCACACACTGCGGCCACACAACTATAAAAGTGATTTTTGCATTTTATGGCACCTTTAAGTAGCAGACATGGGTGTCATGCCATCAAATATTTTTTATATGACTGGCTTTGTATTTGATGGGAATTTAATAACAATATTGTGAGTTAACATTTTCATTTTACAGAGAGCAAAGAATCACGGAAGCTGTTTACACTGTGAAATTAATATCTTACATTCATACGCACATCTGCTATAATTCAGAGAGTGAGCAAGTGACAAAACACCAAGTTTCAGTGATGACTCATCTGAACATCTCTGATTGGCCATTGCATTCATAAATTCAACAGATTCACGTGTGATTGGTTATAATGCCAGTGCTGTACAAACACGTCTGTCTCTGGCTCAACGCCAGCCAAAACGTGAACGCAGATTTGAATTTATCAGCTGATGCTGTGCCGCACTGAACGATCTAATCACACCGCTGTGGTAGTATCAAATATTAAAAATATTATTTGCCTATTTTTTGTCTTTTGGAAAAGTTGCATTTAAAATCCACTTGGCTCAGAAATCTGAAGGGACATGTACCCCCTCACTTTGAATGGGCATGACTCCTCTGGCAACAGCCCTATAGTATGCAGTGTATCATAAACAGCTGTTTTACAAAATTCTTCTGAGGTCAAATTCAGTGCAGTCATATCATGGCCTCTTTACCATGATACATATTGTATCATGACTTTGCTGGTGATACCCAGCCCTAATATCACCCAGCCCTAGCTATGCCAGACTGGAAGGATGATGGTTTGTGTGGTGCACAGTTTTGACATTGTGGGCCAATATTTGGAAACTCTTTACCCACGATGTGGTTCACTGAACTTGATTTTGCTGTGCTTTTGTTGAACTTGGATGCTATGAATGGATAACTGAAAGGACCAAAGGGAGAGCGCTAGACCAAGAGACAGATTACCTGACATTTAAACTTCTAAAATGCATTTGACAGCAGCTGTCAAACTCTTTAACAAATCATTGAAGTCGTTTTATTCAAACCGTGACCCTGATGCCTCCTTTTCCCTGTATAAAACTGCCTCTAGAAGAACAAGAGAATCATTTTCTGTCATTGACATGCATGTCAAAATATGGCTCTGTGTCACGAATATGGACATGTGTGTTTTCCCTCGTGTGTGAAATGTTCATTTTTTTTTTTTTCAGTTTCTGTACCCATTGTGTGTTCAGGTGTGTTTTCAGGTGTGTCTTATTATTAGTTCATCCTCCTCAACTGTCTGCCCCTTTGTTATCTGCCCTAATTTAGTTCTAGCCTGTTCCCCTCTCCCTTGTCCGGTATTAAACATCAACTCCATGCTACATGTGTGTCTCCTGGCTACCATGTGTGTTCCCCATGTTGGAATATTACATTTACATTTACATTTACATTTACATTTACGCATTTAGCAGACACTTTTTTTAGGCTGCTGCTTTCAGATGCTCTCATATTAATGTGAGCGATCTGTGAAGAGCATCAAAGATTTCTATCACCCTTATCAAAACTAACCATGGTTTTCTTGTAGTAAAAGTGTAGTTACCATGGCTTTATGGTGTACTGATTACTATTTGCATAACCACTGGTTAACTACAAATACCATGGTTAATCTACGGTTAATATAGCAAACATAAGGTTGTTTTGTGGTTGCCATGGTTAATGTTCATAAGGTTAGATTGTTAAAAAAAAAAAAAAAAAAAAAAAAAAAAAGAAGAAGATGGATAACACATCTCCACTTCCTTCCACTGCAGAAACGTAAAGCTAAAATATCCCAAATGTAGGTGCTGTCATCTTGCTCTGTCATTTGAAGCCTGAGTCTGCACAGTAGTGATCATAAGCTGGAGCGGCGCTATCAAAGTCCTGCCTAAATTCCCGCAGACCCAATCAGAAGCATGCAATTATTTTATAACACTTGAAGTTTTTTTTATTTTTTTTTATTATTATAATTTTTTTCTATTGGGAGATGCAACCTTGGCCCATAATAATATTTTCAGTATGGACAATCAGTTTTTTTTTTTTTTGGTATTTGAAATAATACATACATAATGTAATCTTATTCTTATTTATTGCTTTAATTCTGTAAATGGGAATTTTAGCTCTTTACTTACAGCCACTTTTTAATTTGTGATGATTGTGATGATTAAGGGAATTAGGTGGCCATTGCATACTAGAGAAAAATATTTATTTCATAATGTAATCCCCCCAATATATATAAATATATATATATATATATATATATATATATATATATATATATATATATATATATATATATATATATATATATATATATATATATATATATATATATATATATATATAGCTGCAATAGCTTTTGTTGTGGTACCAAAACTGGTACTGAGATCCATGGAAGTTTACTGGTATTGGTACAAAACTATTCAGTATACTGAGTTGTGCATGAATTCATTTATGTTTGAATTGATTAGCCTGTTCTGATTCTGCCTTCACAGTGCCTGGTTTTTGAAGATCCACCAAATGGGGTAAAGGCAGGTCTGGCAGCTGGAATGCAGGTGGTGATGATCCCAGACGATAACCTGGACCACTGCCTCACCCAGGAATCCACGTTGCTGCTAAGAAGCATGGAAGAGTACAGACCACAACTTTTCAGTCTCCCAGCCTACCATTAAGCACAGTTATCACCACAGTTATTTAAATTCCATTACACTGTATCTTGTCATTTTTTGAAAACTGGAATCAGGCTGCAGTGTAGCTCCTGCAATCAAAAACAGGAGAAACTAATCTCAACCATTATGTCTGTGTGAGCCATGGATTTACTGTTCAGGGACACAACAGAATGCTGATTGTTTCGATTTTTTTTTTTGACAATCACAACTGAATGAATCTCTTTCCTTTGACCACCAGAATAACACAGAGACAAATTTGATTAAGCAATTAGCCTCAGTCGAACCATTAGGCCATACTGACATTTTGCATTTCAACCAATTAGAGGGTGTCATTTTCTTTCTTTCTCCCCCCCCCCTTTCCAAATGCAGATGTCTTGAGTGTTGGGTTTCTGTTTTTAAGGGTCCTATTTTAAGGACCTAAGCGCAAGGTCTTAAGCACACGGTGCAGGTGCACTCAGGGTGTGTCCGAATCCACTTTTGCTAGTTTATCGATAGGAAAACGGTGGACGCGTCTGGGCACATGTTGGTGTTTTTTTTTTTTTTTTTTTATGTTTGTGTGCTGCTGCGTGTCCCTGTGTGTGTAATACGCAGTGTATTTGGGTTGTGCACCCGCCTAATGGACACATATTACTAACGCGCTCTTTAAACAACAAAGAAAAAATATTGCGGCAGACTTTAGACCAGTTTTCAGTTGGTCTATGGCGCAGTCTATTTTCAGTTCCTCAAAATAGCAAAGCACCAACAAGGCGCCTAAACGTTTGTTTAGACCAGCATCCCCATGGGCACAAATACATTAGCTATTTAAACAACATGGTGCAGGACGAGAAATGAGAGCTGCATCGGGCTGAACCTAGCAAAAACACTTGTGCCACATTGCACTGGGTGTATGATAGGGCCCTACATCTTTAATTCAAGCTCACAACTTTCCGGTCATGGTTTAAATTTACAGTAAGTGGCGGTTTAACAATCCCACTCGGCCAGCCGTGTTTTCTATTAGCGTTACCTTTCCTCTTTGCAGAGGTCTATTAAAATACCAAAGAGATTTTTGAGTTTGAAGCGTGTGGCGTTATCCAATAAAGGGGATCCGTGAGCACAGTCGTCTTTCATCTTCTTCCAGTGTCCGCCCTCACAGAGCTGGAGTTAGCATGTTCACTCACTCCAGCACTGTCCAACATCTCAGAGAGTTCAAGCATGTCTTCTTTCAGCCTTCCCCTCTGGTAGGAAAAAAAGGGTTTTTGCCAGCATCCTCTTCCTCCTCCACATATGCCACGTCCTTTCATCCTTAAAGATGGGGTAATCTGGAAAGCTTTTTCCTTCTTTAGGACTTTCCACTCCAAGAAGGCCTTTTACATGTCATTTCACACCTGAAGGATCTAAGGATTAGGGTGTGAGCATCTGGAGTGTGTGTGCGTATAGACCAGTGTTAGAAATTACCTTTATTATTATTATTATTATTATTAATCAGAAATATTAATCCTGGTGGAATTGATTTTTAGGGGGCATTTCTTATTTTTTTCATGTAAAACACTAAGTAACACACGTTTGTCAAATAATTAATTGTTGAATTAGTTTATTGATAATTTATTAATAAACAATCTAAAAGATAACAATTTGCCCTACCAAAACTGATTTTCTGGGTTATTTTTTTTTAATTATGATTACATTTTTACATGTGTTAAAAACATAACCTTTCTTTATTTTTTGTCAAATACTTTAGCTGAATCAGTTAATTAAAATAAACTGCCAATTTGAACAATAAATACATAAGCACTAGAATGCATTTTAAACAATGCAGAAACCCATAATAGCCTAGAACATCATACCACAAAATATATCAAATGTTAGAAAACAGATTATCAAAATGTGAGTGTTTATTTATTTTTTTTTTTTTTCTTTTTGTTACTATCGGTGATGTGTTTGTTCCAGTTCCTGGGTAAATTTCTAATCCTGGTACAAAGACACTTTTGCATATAGTGCATTTACTTTAATGCATTGGCAGGGCAATATTTGTACTGTGTGTCAACAATAATTGGATTAAACCTATGAAACAACATGAATTTAAAGCATTGAGTTTACTATGTGTGTACTACACACTCCATTTTATTGAAGCATGCTTGAATTTTAATTTTTTTTTTTTATTTATTTGTCTTTTGCAAACATATGGTTCAACATATTAAATGACTTGTTTATGTTTTTGACCTCTTTCATGTGATTTTAATAGCATGCACATTGGAGTTTGACATTCAACCAGAAATCTTAGCCTGAAGAAGAATTATGTACATATATGTAGCAGCACTTTTCAACAGCTCTTTAATAGTTATTGTAATAATTATTTTTATGAGGTAGTTCAAAAAAATATAAAAATGTACAATATTACTCTGTAAATATTATTCATCTGGAAATAGTTTCTCGATCTTTCCTCAAATATGGATTATTGTTATATTAACAATATTTTTCATGCATTTGTTCCTCTGGGCCAAATAATAATAATAATAATAATAATAATAATTTTCAGACTGTTATCAGAAGGCTCGCTATTTTCTGTTTTTCCTCTCTTTGTTCCAGCCCTTTACTCTTAATACAATTTAGTTGATTGCAGTGTTTAAAAACCAGGATTCCCCCAGAGTTATATTATTTAGCATATGTTTTTATTCAAAGTGACTTAATGAGGATGGCAGAATGTAATTTTTCATTTTAAAACAAAATTTTATGTGCTGCTGTGCGTCCCATTGTGTATTAAGCAAAGTGTACGTTGTGCACCCATCTATAGGCGTATATTACTAACGCACTCTTCAAATAACATAGAAAAAAATATTGCACCAGACTTTAAACCAAGTTTGAGTCGGTCTATTGCGCAGTCTATATTCAGTTCCTCAAAATAACAATGCGCCTGAACATCTTTTTTGACCAGCACACCCATGAGCGCACAGATGGGTGCAAATGTATTTGATATTTAAACAATGTGGCGCAGGACAAGAAAATGAGAACTGCATCGGGCTGAAACTAGAAAAAAACACTTATGCCGCAGTGTGCCGGGTGTATGATAGGGCCCTTTAAGTTAAAAGCTAGAGCAGTGTTTTTTTTTTTTTTTTCATAAACAAAATGAATTTTATTGGCCTTGCCATTTGTTCACCAACACCATAAAATATAAGGGAATAGTTCACCCAAAATCTGAAAATTTTCACAAAAAGTGGACACTTTCAGAACATCCAAGCATGACATCACTTGCTCACCAATGGATCCTCTGCAGTGAATGGGTGCCGTCAGAATGAGAGTCTGAACAGCTGATAAAACCATCAGAATATTCAATATTCAAGTAATCTACACTACTCCAGCCCACCACTTGACATCTTGCAAAGCAAATCTTTGTGTTTGCATGAAACAAATCCATAATTAATATGTTATAACTGTCACTTCTGTCTGTAGGAGTCCTCTAATCACATTATTGCTTTCTACAGTTTTGAAGGCAACCATTCACTGCAGAGGATCCATTGGTGAGCAAGTGGTGCAATACTAAATTTCTCCAAATCTGCAAACTCATCTACATCTTGGATGGTCTAAGGATGAGTAAATTTTTGGGTGAACTACTCAAAACTACCGTTTTACCTAAACAGTACTTTGAGGAGTTTTATGTTTGGAATTAGTTTGCCTTAAAAGGAAACCATAAAATACATTATGTAATAACATAAATCCATAGTGTCACTGTGCACTGGTGTAGAAGCTGTTGTGTTTGTCCATGCTCAGTGAGACAGACGGAGAGGGGGAGATGCCTTAGGCTGGCCACCAGCCATGTCCTCAGTTTATGTAAAAATGAGCCACCTCTGCTTGACCGGAGCACTGAAAATCCATCCCGGGAACACTTTGATTGGTCGGGAATGTGACTGTCACCTGACCGCCAAGAGGCAGAGTATAATAAGCAGGTCTGTAGGGACGTCAGTCTGCATTATTTGAGGCCAGTTTAAATAGCCAGGGTAAAAGCAGAATGATAGATAGAGTTAGAAAAGAGATGGCAAATACATGGTTAGTAAAGATATGGAGAAGGAAAGGAGTGATAAGGAGAGAAGGAATGGAGCTTTAGGAGAGAATGGATGAGGGTGACAGTGATATATAGGAATCAGAACAAGGAGCAGAAACTAGGAGAGATGGCTCTTTTCAGACGTTCTCTTCCTCTATTCACTGCAATGTCGGAGGGGCAGTGTGTGTGGACTACATTCATCCACAATGTCAGTCTTTGTCAGGATTTTATCTACACTCAGGGATCGGGCCCTTACATGGACCAGTAGAACACGCTCTTCCAAGAGACTCTTGGTATAGATGACCTCATTTCAAACATAAAAGCCTTTTTTATCCTCTTAGAGACTGTCAAACCCTATTGGACAAGTGATTGTACTGTTTAATAATAATAAAAAAAGAACTCATCTGATAAGACTGGCAGTCCTTGATATTTTACAACTGCCATTCAGACTTGTCATTGCTAGGTTCTACTGTGAAATAAAAGCTATAAAAAAGCATATAAAGTCTTGTCATATGAAGTCTTGTGAAAAAAAAATAATCTTGTGTGTTCCATATATTGAAAATGAATTTAATTTAAAGTAAAGTTTCACATTTAGCATGTAGAGGAGTATTAAGTTGAGCAAGCGCCATAGTTGTGGAACATCCAAAAATAATGCATTAATATAATACAAAATATGACATCAATATTAATATTATTTTAGATTAAGATTTCAGATGATGGAATTTTTTTATTTCTTAGTCCCTTTTTTGTTGTTTTTGTTTTGACGTTTAATTGTTGTTTTGTTTTGTTTTGTTCATTTTATTTAATTTAATTTTCTTTTCTTTTTTTCTGTTTTCTTTTGTTTCATTTTTCAGTGTGATCGCTGAAAGAAAGAAAGTAAAAGCACACAGGCTTCTGCTTTTGAATGATCTGCCTTTGTTTATGAAAAAAAAAGGAAAATTATTGCTCTGCAATTTTGGTGTAAGTAAAAAACACCCAGAGAAATCAGACATGGGGTTGCTGCATCCATTATTCACACGGGCTTGATGAGAGAATGAATTCTATTATAAATAGAATTGGTATTAGCATACATATTCTCTCTCCATCTCTCCCTTTCACACAGTTTTTCCTTTTTCACTACATGACACAAAAGCCAAATAACTCCTTTTCTTTCACCGGAGAGTCTGTCTAAGAGATGACACTTTAACAGGAATGAAATCCAGTGAGAAAAATGCTCAGCCAGCCAGAGCTGGTTGTGCTCCTAAAGGTTCAGATGATTCTTTCTACTCTACATTTGGGTCTCCAAGCCTTCCTTCCTTCCTTCCTGTACATGCGAGCTGGTCAGAACCCTGCATGGACTGCTCCACTGGTTTGTGCTTCATAGTTTTTACTTATTACACACAGGACTAACTAACAGTTTCAATGTAAGAACCTACAACTGTCTCTTTGTAGGAAAAACTGGCAGGCGAATGGCAACCAACATCTACAGTACCTGCAGTACAGTCATATATATGTTGCATGTTTGTTCTTGTGATACAAGTCTGAATTTTCAGCAGACATGTTATAATATTATAAATGTCTTTACTGTCTCTTTTTTATTTAATGTGTGAATTAAAAATAAAAAATGTATTTCAAAAAATTGCTGACCCTAAACGTTTGAATGGTAGTGTGCATTTATACATATATTATGCAATGAACAGTTTGTCCTTCTTCAGCATACCTTTGCATATCAATTTGGAAGTTTATTTGGAAGTGATGTTTTTGTGTTTACATGCTGTCTTCAACTACTATTTCTGTTATATTTGTTATTCTGTTATATTTCTGTTATAACATTATATGTGTTTGTAAATGCATTTGTGTGTGCTCGTGTTAATTCTCTAAACATGTTTTTTATCCTGTCTTCTGATTTACTTTTCCCCCAGCATAGTTCATCCTCCCATAAAAATATGCAGATTTGTGAATCTTCCCAAATGGTTTAGTATTTTTCCATGTGACTATTCAAAAACTATTTGTTCCTCTCTGTCATCCGCATTTGTTCTCCTCATCCCTCCTCTACTCTCTCAGGAGGGGGTTGTGGTGGGTCGATGGCTCTGTTGCTGTTGGGTCTTGTTGCCTGTTGAGATATCAATAGATTGTCGACTATGGGAAAGTGTTGTTGAACAGCGCTGGCAAACTGTCTCGGCTTTTAAAACAAAGGTCCTTCTTGCTGACAGCCACTTTAAAAGTGTGTTTGTTCACACTACCTGCTGATATCAAATGGATATTGAACTGAGCGCATTTGATTTGATACTCTTATTTATACTTTTCAGTTAATAGTACTGATAAAGCACATTAGTATCTTGGACCGAAATCAAATTTATTTATTTTCTTAAACGGTCATCAAAGCCACAGTGCACACTGTGTTTCACAAAGGAAATATCTTGATGGAGGGGATTTGTTTTCCAAGCAGGATGTTTCCTAAAAATCCATGACTTAAAATGCCAAGCTTCATGAGCACATATACACAGTGTGTTTGGTTTGCCCATGATTGTGTGTATGTGAGAAAGAGTGATGTCAAGGCTAATGAGTGGGGGGTTTTACGAATATATATCAGCACACATGCTTGAGAAATTAATTTAAACTAGACTGTTAATCAATGTCATGAAGAAGAGAACAGGAAACAGATGTGGTGAAACCGATGATGGACAAACACACAGATATGCACACCTGCACACAGTTAAATTAATAACCCCCCCCCCCCCCCAAAAAAAAAATCTAATAAAAAAATAAAAAAAATCATCATAAACACCTATTTTATTTCCCTCTTATTTCTTATTGTCTGTTTGTTTGTTTGTTTGTTTGTTTTTTGTCAACCACAAATATGCAACTTCAACAAAGCATTATTCAAATTGCCAATATGGGAATACATTCTCAACTCTGTTCGCAAATATATCACACATGGCCAAGCAAGCCTAAGGCTACAATCACACCCCTTTGGATGTGGTGTTGGCAGTGTAAATTCTTGGAATCTCCTGGAATAAATGAGTTAAAGGTTAAAATGTACAATTTCTTCTCACTAAGGGAGGATGTAATCAATGTATTATTTTCAATTTCTTACAAAAATATCCAAAGAAATAGAGTTACATAGAGAAAACTGCAGGCCAGTGTAAAGGAATTGTGCTGAGCTGAGTCGCTGTCCGAGGTGCTGAAACAGCATTTTGTGAATGATGGTCTTCTGGCTCCGTCCAAATGCTGATCAAACTAACATTACACTCCACCAAATGACTATTGGAGCTTTAGTCTGTGTACTTTAAACATTTCAATAGTTGTATCTAGGGCTGTCAGATTTCACTACATGACTACTGTGGCCAAAATGTCACATATTGTCACCAAATTTACCTTTAACTTTGCTTATTTTGTCTATTTTTCTATTTATTTATTTTGTCTGTATGTATTTTGTCTATATTTTTGGGGGGTTTTTTTACACCCTTTCTTTTTACAAACTCCCCAAAACTCCCATATTGGCAAGCAAACCTTTCTTCAGTCATTTCCTTGATTTGATTTTGTGTGGCTTTTATAGCACTGCCACCTACAATGCTGGACTGTCAACCAGTTACTGACGATGGCTTATTTATGATAGTGCATGTTTTTTTTTTAATTATTATTATTATTCTTAATACCACAATTATTGTCCATACTGATGTTGAAACTTTCCTAGTTATAAAGTTTAGGTGCTGTTAGAAGTTGTTTGTAAAAGCAGACCAGCTATTTTTCTCTTTTTCCTTTTATTTAAAAGGTTACTCCACCCCAAAAAGAAAATGTTGGAGATGACCAAGAGTGAAAATATAAATACAGAGGAGTAATGGACTCAGAAGTGTTCCCTGGAGGCTTGAGACTGTTCCGTAGACTGCCAAGTAAATAACAGTGTCAAGGTCCAGAAAAGGTATGAAAAGTCATCATCAGAATGCTCCATCTGCCATCAGACATGCAAGCTGGGTTATATGAAGTGACGGGAACACTCTTTGTAAGCGAAGAAAACAAAAACAACTTTTTTTGTTTAATAATTCCTTTGTCAACGTTCTCCTCTGTGTCACTCCATGTCACCGAGCTGCTTATGAACTTCTGTGTCCTCCAAGGCACAAGGATGCGCTGTATTATTTCAATGTATTTATTCAAGTTATTTATTTTCTTTGCTTACAAAACGTGTTCCCCTTCGGTTCATATAACCAAGATTGCACATCTGATGGCAGATGGAGTATTCTGACGACAACTTTTTATACCTTTTATGGACCTTGACACTTTTATTTACTTGGCAGTCTATGGGACAGTCTCAAGCCTCCAGGGAACACTTCTGAGTCCATTACTCTTCTGTATGTATATTTTCCGTCTTGGTCATCTCCTCAGATCTCTTAACCCTCTGGAGTCTAAGGGTATTTTTGGGGCCTGGAGAAGTTTGCCCTGACATTTGTGCTTTTTTCAGTTTCTTATAAATATCTAAATGGGTAAAGTCTAATCTCACTGTAATCAGCACAAACTGGGCTGTAATAATATGTGAAATTATTGTACGTACATGATTGTGTTTTTGAGAAAAAAAATGTTATGCGTGGTTAGTGAAAAACTAAAAATGTTAAAACACTTGAATAAGGCAAAAAAAAAAAAACACATAAAGAACAATGGTTCCTGGGATTTTTGAGAACTGGAGCTTGTAGCCTAGAATTTTTCTTTCTAAATGATGTGAAAATCATCTTGTTTACTCACTTACAGAAAACAATATATTGATTTAAATTTTCTAAGACACTTTTTGTTGGTAAAAGTCATATGCAAGTATGCGTCAACTATCATGAATATCATTGTGATTTACACCTGAGAAGACAAAGGCCTGCATAATGAGCTGCATAATGAGCCTCTCTGTCATCTGTGCCACTGAGAGGGAAGAGTTACAAGAAAGAATGTGAGGACAAAATAAATCTATATAATTTTATGTTTGTAGTTTATTTAGAATATATTTAATTATCCCACAACATAATTTAATATCCACTTGGGGGAGCAGTTAAACAGTGTAATGATAAAAACCTTCCATATTCATCCGGAAGAAGGAGGCGGGAACCGGCGGACAATCAAACGAAGCTTTAATAACAAAATAAACACAAAACAGCGCACCAGCCCCTCACGGACGACTGGTGCGCTCAAATAAAAATCAACACACAACTAAAAGCCCAGGCCTGGTCCTCTCTCGTCCTTCACTGTCGTCGCTCCAGTTTTAGATCCTTCCATCTCCTCCATGGGCCTCGAGACCGGCGGGTCGAACAGGTGTAGCTCATCTCCAATCACTCCACCGGCCTCGCTCCCATGTCCCTCGGCCCCGCCCCACTCGTCACAAACAGTTTATCAGGAACAATCAAAGCTGACTGTTCAAACTAATTTTTTGCACCATTACTCAAGTCACACAATCCTTCAGAAATCCTTTTAACAATCTGATTTTCTACAAAAAAAAAAGTATTGTTATTTTTACTGTTTAAAAAACATTTTTTGTTACATTTGTTACAGTTACATTTATTTGTTACATTTATATTATTTACATTAAGCTTTTGAATGGTATATATTGTATATTGTTATTGAAACTTCATAATGTTTCACTTGATTATACATTTAGTCAGGAATTATAGTTTGGAAAAAGTCTTTGGAAAAAGTCTAACTAGAAAATGTTTACACGTTGTGTGAAAACTAGTACAAGTATATAAATAAATAAAAAGAGACTTACTCATGTTTATGATCTCTGCTGAATGAAGTGCTTCATTCTTTTTTTTTCCTGAGGATCACTTCTATCACTATCACTTCTACGCAGATAACACCCAGGTGTACATTCACTCAAAATCGGGTGACTATCCAGCTGTTGCTTTCCTGGAACATTGCATCTCTGAGACAAAAAAAATCTTTGTCTTAACAGTGGTAAGATGGAGGTCATGCTTATTGGCTCAACAAACCACCTATGTAAAGCTGGACCTTGAACACTTACTGTAGATGGTTCCATCTTGGAATTTCAAACAAAATTAAAGAACTTGTGGGAGATATTTGATGCTCATTTAACATTGACCCCCATGTTCAGAACACTGTTAAAACACTTTTTTTTTCATCTCAGAAATATTGCACAAATACGCCCCATGCTGTCCTTTACTGTGGCCAAATGTTTTTTACCAATACATTTGTTTTCTCCCGTATTGATAACTGCAATACTTTGCTTGCAGGTGTTTCAAAAACTTCCCTAAATAAACTGCAGTATGTCCAAACCTCAGTTGCTAGACTCTAGGGAGCACATCACTCCAATTTTGGAATCCCTACACTGGCTACATGTCAGGTTTCATATCGACTTTCATATCGACAAAATTATCATGCTCACGTATAAGGCCTTGCGTGGTTTGGTACCTTATTATATATTGGAACTTCTAACAGTTTACTCCTAGGCGTTATCTCTGTTCCTCGGATTCTGGACTTTTGACTGTTCCCTCAACTTATCTACGCAATATGGGTGAGCAGGCTTTTTCCTCCCTTGCTCCAAAACTCTGGAATGCTCTCCCCTATAATATTAGACATGCAGAATCTTTGTTTAAATCCTCTTTGAAAACTCACTTTTTGCTTATCTGTAATTTGTAAGGATGTGGGGGAGAGGGGTATTGTTTTTGATGCGTTTTTATTGTTACCTCTGTATCCTCTTAACTGTAAAGCCTTTTGAGAATTAACTTTCAAAGGTGCTACATAAAATAAATGCATTATTATTATTATTATTATTATTATTATTTTGTTGATTTGGTTTGTTCTGTGTATTTACACTTTTTCTTTCTGTTTATTATCTGTTGTAGCTAAATTTTACACAGTTGTTCTGTTCATGTGGTGATCTAGAGTGTTCTGAACATTTTGTTTTTTAGTTGCTTGTTAATAATCATCACTTCTGCAGTGATTATGTCATTTTCTCACCTTTATTGCCACGGTCACGTGACAGTGCCTGATACAGTTTAAAATAAGAAGTACAGTGAAATAATTAGTGTGTGATATATTTTCACATTAATACGATACTAAGTCACTTTGTGAGTAATAAAGTTGCATTTGCATGATCTAAAGACACATTACTACATAAAGTAACAACTGAGAGATATAAAATGACATTGCATTTTTATTCTTCCTAATGTCGCAAAAATTACATTCTTAGTCACTCTATGAGTAATATACTTCCTGAGATATAAAGAGACATTTGGTCATCAAAGGGATATACAAAGTGATATTGTGACATATAAAGTCACATTAGAAATATAAAGTCACAATTCCAAGATGTAAAGTAAGACTACAGATTGTGTGAAGTCTGCTTTTTTATTCTCGGGATCAAGCAGATGACAGATAAAAAGTAGATAACAGATCAAAGCAAATGTTTTACTAAAGAATGCCCTACAACCATGATTTTTCGCTCATCATAGACACACCGTTTTGAAATCCTTAGATGTTAGTTGTGTTTTCAGTGCACTGAAAGACCTCTCAGAGATCAACTGAATTGCTTTTTCAGTGGTTGCTGAATGTGCAAAAAAAAAAAAAAAAAACCTACCAGTCTGTCATGATGTTATTTTTATTTTTTAATTTTCTTATTTTTTTTGTCAGGAGTGATGTGAAATTTTATTTCGTGAAAGTGGGAATGCATCTTTCTCACTTTGGCTATTTCTGTGCTATTCGTTCTCCAGTCACAGTTGCAAAACCCATATAATACCTATTATTTATCAGCCAGCCTAAATTAACTAAAAAAAAAAACAAAGGATTGTGTGAAATATTTAACAAGGTTGAAAGACAAAGACAGAGACCACCTCTGTTTTTCTGTTTTTGTTATTGCTGTGCTTTCGTAGACACAAGGTTCTCTTGTGAAGGCATTTCAGCAAGCGTCCTTACACATTTGCACAATAAAATAATCACCTTACATTAGGTGCACAGAGGCAAATAAATCCATCTATGAGCTATTGATAAACACAGTATTGAGAATACGGTAAGGTGGAAATATATAGTGCCTCTTTTTTTGGGTGAATGCAGGCAAGAAGTGGATAATGTGAGGAGCACAGGCAGAAAAAGCAACTCTGCTGTTACATGTGTGACTCACACTTAAGCTCCGCCATGTCACGGTCAACCTGAGCTTCTGCAGTAATCTAAACAAAGCCGCATATCTTTTCATTCCTCAGTGTAGATTAACTCACAGTATTTTCAGGGTATGAACATGTGTCATTGTAAACACACTTTTAATTCAGGTGCCATGTTTGTGCAATGTGTCCGTTCAGAAACATGTTTAAGTCTGTTTCAGATAAAGAAAAGATAAATATGAAAGGAATGCTGTGATTTGTTTGAAAATGTGCATGGGTCAATGAGTATGTGGGTTTGGATCAATTAATTTGATAAAGTAGAAATAATAATAATAACAATAATTAAAAATGAAATTCACACATGCACACAATTATGAAAATAAAAAAATACACCTATTTCAAACATGTTTTTGATTTCTGAATATAAATGCATTTAGATATGTTTATTGTGAACATAAAATGTCAAGGTGGTACATTTCTAAAGAACAACAACAACAACAAAATAGTGATGCAACTTCCTGAAAAAATAAATAAATAAATGTACAAAATAATTGATAAAAGAATGTGCAAATTTCTAATGCTTCTCATGATCAACATGATTAACACTTTGTTGAAAGATTGATTGTTTGATTGATTGATTGATTGATCGATTGATGTAGAAAAAAAAAATTAAAACATGAGTTTTTACTCGATTTTATCTTACATTTGGTTAATACATATCAGTATCAACGCTAAATTGCACATTTTTGCTCAGTTTCCACATTTTCACTGTGTAAAATTATATGAGCTACATATATATATTTGTGTGTGTGTGTGTATACACACAAAAAGAAAATGGTGCATAAGCATAAAAACTTGGAAGAATGGAGAGAAAATTGAGAGCGGATGATACATATGTCTGCAAAGCTCTAGTTTGCCTTTTAAAAATAGGCAGTCAAACCTACACACAAACACACACACACACACACACACACAAACACACACACAATAATAATAATAATAATAATAATAATAAAATAAATAAATAAAAAATACTTGGGTTTAGTAAGGGTACAATTATACTTTTTATTATATCACATAACATTCTGTAAAGCAGGAAAACTATTTGTATAGGACTTTGGAAAAAATTAGTTTGCTGTGCTGCTGTAACCGATGTCTCCAAAGACCATCCCCTCATCGTATAGCAATTTGAAGGAACAAAAACACACTGAAAGTTCTTCCACTGTCTCTTAGAAAGCTGAGCACCATTGATGTAGTTCCATTCTTGACCTCACAGCTTCCAGATCCGGCACAGGAGCACTCGCAGGGACCCAGACAAACGGAACTATCACAGGGATAAATTAGCAGTGTCCCATGTGGTGTGGGACAAAAAAAGTGGCATTTTTACAGAGACCCTTTGTTCTGCAGAAAGTCAAGAGAAGCCATGTGGATCCACTCTCCTTCATTTCCCCCATCAGAATACAAGTGCATGCTGCGAACAAGGGATGCGGAGGAGGGGAGGGAGATTAGAGACTCTCCACGCTGATTCTCTCTTCTCCCAGCAGGAGCAGCTATCGAATCACAGGCCACGGACAGAATGGGTTTTAATGAGCCATCAGACATATTAAGACTGATAAAAAAAAGAGCCATATCCTCTAATTTCCCTTCATTAATTAGACGGAAGCCAGACTCATCAAAGGCAGCTGGGGAGCCTCCTCATGGTGGGAATGGTGAAATGGGGCAAGAGAGGAGATTTGGTTCCAGGGTGCTTTAAAATTCCTCCTGGGACATCTTCTGTTCCCCTGCATGAGGAAAAAGAGGGAGAGAGGGAGGAGGAAGAGAAAAATGGGACAACGCTATGGATGGACAGACAGACTGCATGAGAAAGAAGGCCAGAATGCTTTGGGCTGGATGTTATAACATTCAGTTATATTTCCAGGAATTATTCTTAAAGATAGTATTTAATCTGAGGTTATGTAAAGCACCAAATGAAAAGGCCAATAATCTTATATACTGTGTGTATATATATATATATATATATATTTATATATATATATATATATATATATATATATATATATATATAGAATACTGGTAAAGAGTAGAATAGGTAAAGTGTTTTTTACATTGCTGTATGTTAGAATAGTAGTAGATGCACCTTTTCTTCTTCTCCTTCTTTTTTTAGTTTTGAAGCAGGTGACACACTTTCTAACAGGCATGCCAGGTTTTTATGCTCTCACAAGACTGAAGAAATAGGGCATTGTTGTTTTTTGTTATCTACTGTGGCAAGTGTGTACTAATTGTGTGAGGTTTCTTGATGTAGAAGCAGGACATCAGGAAACTGAGGCCCTTCTTTGAGTGTGAACAGTTTCTGGCAAAAGAAAGCCCAGGTTATGACACAAAAGTGTCCATGATAGAAGACAAAATGAAAAGGTCATTTTAAACATTTAGCATGTGCCATACTCTTTGTATCCATGTTGGTTTAATGTACTTTTGAAAAACGTCTACATTAGTTTTAAGGAAAGTTTAAATTCAAAGACATATTTGCCTTGTACATTGAATAAGCATTAGTGTATCTTATTATGTAAATTAAAAAAGTTTTTAATGTTTTCTAGATAAAAAGTGGTTAATGGTTGGTTACTAGCGAGAATTGGACCTTAAAATAAAGTATGACCCACAAAGTAGATTTTGTGAATTCATTAATAAATATGTTTTTGAGGAGTCACACCAAATGACATTTTACAACCTGGACTAATTTTACCTTGTCATTAAAAGTTCAAATGATGTGATACTGTAAGAGATATATTGACCTTTGATACATGATATGTACAGTGTGTATATGTTTTGATTGATTGGTTAAGGTAGGTAAAATAAGCTAAGGCTTTGGCCCACATCTTCAATAATTTTATTATTTTAATAAGGTTAATTATTATTTTTTTATTATTAGGAAAGTTGTGAATATTTGTTTATTTATTTATTACTACCAAATAAACAAACAAAACCAACCAAACAAACAAACAAACAAACAAATAAATAAATAAATAAATAAATAAATAAATAAATAAATAAATAAATAAATAAATAAATAAACATGATAGTTGGGATGGAGGAATAGAAAATGGCAGACTAAACCCTAACTAACAATGCAGCTCTTATCTGGAGGAGGGATGTTGGGATGTAGATGATGAAGCACTTACAATTTCCGGAAGAAATGTTTTTGGCACATTTCTGACACAACTGCACTCATGAAAGTTGGCTAAACTGAAAAGACCACAAGTAGTCCTTTAAGGCTATGACTCAAGGCGATCGAAGATTTGACAAGACAACATTCACTTGGAATGAGGCAAAAGAAAATCTGCTAAAGTGCAACTCTGCCTCAGGTCAGATGTCTTTACTGTTAGGAGACTAAGTAACAATAGGAACAATATCTTCCTCTTAAAAAAAAGTCATTTCTTGCTCAGTACAGAACCATTTTCCCTTCAAACCCCACTCCAGCAGTGTGAATATATCTGTTCTCCTGAACTTTTGTGGAAATGGAACCGAACTGACACACACCAGCAGGCTTCTATTGCATCTGCATGAATTAGAGCTTTCATTTGTCAGGCAGGTAAAACACAAGCAGAAGAGAGTATGGAGATGCGCTAGAGACAGGCCTTGTTGACTTGCTGAAATATGTTGCCAACCTTTCCTCATGAATTCTAAATCAGCATGAATTAATTTATGTCCAAAGCAAACTACAAATAGAAAATCCTCAGCAGGAGTAAGAGCTCTCTCAGCCACTGTACAGGAGGTATTTTTTCAAGTCAATTCACCTCTGCAGGCCATGTAGGAGCACGGCTTTCACATTATGAAGTAATTATTGTTGAACTGCTATATTTAGGCCAGTGGAAAGAGTATGGCTGGGACTGTACATATTTAGCATCAGGGGTAATCTAGGTTCAGCTTTGCTCTCTCTATTTTAATAGCAATCAGTTGGACATGAATGGCATATATTAAAATATATTACAAACTATCTGTTGGTTTGATTGCAACATATGCTAAAGCTA
Organism: Carassius carassius; assembly: GCF_963082965.1. Taxonomy (NCBI): domain Eukaryota; kingdom Metazoa; phylum Chordata; class Actinopteri; order Cypriniformes; family Cyprinidae; genus Carassius; species Carassius carassius. Next base: position 22,417,445 of record NC_081761.1, read on the forward strand.
ACTTTTGGGTGCACATAAGGTTACCTGAACAATTCTCGGACAAAGAGTGCTTATAGACTAAAGATAAAATCACACACACACAAACACACACACACACACACACACAAATATATATATATATATATATATATATATATATATATATATATATATATATATATATATATATATATATATATATATATATATATATATATATATTTATATATAAATCTGTAAAGGAATAATGCACCTGGTAATGAAATGAAAAAAAGAAGAAGAAGAAGAAGAAGAAGAAGAAGAAAGAAAGAAAGAAAGAAAGAAAGAAAGAAAGAAAGAAAGAAAGAAAGAAAGAAAGAAAGAAAGAAAAAGCATGTCACAACATGTTAAGCGATTGACTGTCATGTGGATTACTTGTGGATTATTGTGATTGTATTTTGTTTAAGCTTTTTGGACTCATTCTGATGGATGACTTTTTTAATTTAATTTATCAAAGCAAGGGAATGCATGTATTGTTTACGCCTAAACACTCCGTAGTCCAGTGTTTACAGTGTAGACAATAATTCAGACCTCCATATTCTGACAGAAAATTAATCAGTGACTGTCCTATTAACCCTAAAGTATCTGCTTTTTCTTTCAAGCACAATGTGTGAAATATTCACAAGTTCAGTGGTAAAATTTGTCACCAAGTTTCCCTGATATTTATTACATCACATTAAGTGGCACTGTATAATAAAGCTATCACATATAATTATGCTCATATGTGCTCCTCCAGGTATTAAGTCTAACATTCTCTGCATTAGTCCAAACCTATTACAGAAAACCTTCACAGCACTGAGTTATATGCAAATGGATACTGTTTTTATTCCCATTACAGTTTTATATATTGTTTTGATATGATGACTGGGTCTATTTGGGCAAAATAATCATGGAGTAAGTGACAAACAAAATAAAGCAATTACAATTCAAAGAGATCTACAAAAACACAAAAAGAACCACTTATACAAGCTGTGGCAAAAATAGGATAATGTAAAAGACAGCATTGGGGATGCTACTTTGAAGATGTATAAGCTAATGATAATTTAGTAGTAGTCAAGTAGACAAGTTAAATATCAGCTAAGCCACTGTCTTTGTAATGATCATTTGTAATGATTTTTATAACAGTCAATCTTGTTAAGCTTATTTACACCACCTTTGCCAACTATTGTTTAATTGAGCCAGAGGCATAATAATAATAATAATAATAATAATAATAATAATAATAATAATAATAATAATAATAATAATAATAATAATAATAATAAGGGAATTCATGTATTTATACATATTTATATTTGGTAACACTTTAGTATAGGGGCCAATTCTCACTATTAACTATAGTCGCTTTTTAGGATGCCTATTATTAACACATTGGCTGTTTTTTAGTACTTATAAAGCACATATACCGCATGACCATATTCTACATCTCCAAGCCTTCCCAACACCTACCTAAATTTTAAAACTACCTTTCTAACTGCTGCAAATTAGGAGTTTACTCAGGAAAAGTCATAGTTTATTGTTTGGTAATAGTGAGAATTGGACTTTTAAAATAAAGTATGAAATGTAGGATAAAAACAAAGATGGATAGTTCTTTGCTAAATGCCACCATAGGCCTCGCCTACTGGCATTCAGTGATTTCATGGCTAAGCACTGCATCAAAAGAAAATATAGCAGATATTATAAACACTGACTTGGTGATGTCTATAGTTCACACATACTTCACATCCTTGAGTCTACTGACAACAGGAGAAATGGAAGAGTAAGAACATTTGCTTTGATGAGTCCAGTTTAAACAGCTTGTTTGCATCTCTGTACAGAGTTCAGAAGGATCTCAGTGTCAAGAACAAGTGGATGCTTTATTTTTAATTGTGTCCCAGATTGCGTTGAAGGATTCAATGTTTGTTCGGAGCATTTGACTCCAGATTGTTTTCCAAATGAATCACAGTTAACGAGTTGAAACTTTATAAAACTATTAAGCGTAGGCTAAGATCTTATTATAGCTGGATCGCAAATCATAAGTAAACTATTTCAATAATGATTTATCTGTAAAGGATTGAGGATTGTGTGTGATTATGGAGACAATATGTCCCCACAGAAATGGCAATGTCCAATATCCCTGTCCTTGTGGGGATATATTTGGTTCCCATGAGGAAAACAGCTTATACATCATACATAATTAACTTTTTTGATAATCTAAAAATGCTGAAAGTTTTGTGTGAGGGGTAGGTTTAGGTTAAGAGAATAGAAAATACAATTTATACAGTATAAAAATCATTACATCTATGGAATGTCTCCATGAAACACAAAAATGTGTGTGTAAAAGTTTTATTAACATTACAAATGAACCTCAAAGAACATATTAAAATAATAAATCCAATAAGTTATAATAATAATTTATGGCCCCTTTAATTGAGTTTGAGAGATAATAAAATATACACAGTACAGACCAAAAGTTTGGAAACATACATTACATTTATTCACGCAAAAAAAAATAAAAAAAGTCTTATTAACTGGAAAAGCTATACTGTATACTGTAGTTGAATATAGTGTAGCAACATAAATTCAGCAAGGAAATTTAGTAATCAAAGCATATAGCTATTAAAGCAGAACAAGGGATGTGGTTATGGTTGTGAATCTTTTTAGTGTGAAGAACCCACTGATTATTTTCAGTCTGCAAGTCACAGGAAGATAAAGTGCTTTTTTTAAGTTGTTTGTTCATAATGGACTTTGTAAAATTGTCCTTTCGGTGAAATACGTTTTTATTGCTTTTAGTAGGAAAATGCTGTAATGACACTTAGTGAGTGCCTGAACTATTCAGTACCACATTCTTTTTATTATTTCTTTTTGGTGAGAAATTTTAACGTAATTGCTTGTGGCACTGAAATCCTGTCAAAATCTTGAAATTATGTTGCTTTGATAGAGCACAGTGAGAGAACTTTAGATGGCTTTAGGCTAATTGAAATGACTAATTCTTGCAATGACCTGGCAGCCCTTTCATGTTTCATATGGGTGCATAGCCACAAGACTGTCAAATCAGACTAAGAGATGGCAGTTGGATGAGAGAGTGAACAACAGACAAAGAGAGGGGCAGGAAGTTAGTGATTAGAAGGGAAAAGTGGTTGTGGGTAGGTCTTTTATGTTCCTGGGATGTAGAACTGAAAACTTTCGAAAACTCAATGGACTATGTCAGAGAGAGAGAGAGAGAGAATGTTGGGGATACTCTGGTAAAAACGTAATAAATAAGAAAAAAAGCAATGGAATAATTTACAAATCTCATATACTTATATTTTATTCAAAATAGAATATGGATAACATATCACATGTGGAAAGTGAGACATTTTGACATGTCATGCCAAATATTGGCTCATTTTGGATTTCATGAGAGTTACACATTCCAAAAAAGTTGGGACAGGTAGCAATAAGAGGCCGGAAAAGTTAAATGTACATATAAGGAACAACTGGAGGACCAATTTGCAACTTATTAGGACAATTGGCAACATGATTGGGTAGAAAAAGAGCCTCTCTCAGGGTGGCAGTGTCTCTCAGAAGTCAAGGTGGGCAGAGGATCACCAATTCTGAGATCGGGTTGGAAATGGCCAGCCTGCAGTTCAGATCTTTCACCCATAGAAAACATTTGGTGCATCATAAAGAGGAACATGCGACAAAGAAGACCTAAGACAGTTGAACAACTAGAAGTCTGTATTAGACAAGAATGGGACAACATTCCTATTCCTAAACTTGAGCAACTTGTCTCCTCAGTCCCCAGACGTTTGCAGACTGTTATAAAAAGAAGAGGGGATGCCACACAGTGGTAAACATGACCTTGTCCCAACTTTTTTGAGTTGTGTTGATGCCATGAAATTTAAAATTGTCCCTTAAAATAATGCATTTTCTCGGTTTAAACATTTGATATGTCATCTATGTTGTATTCTGAATAAAATATTGAAATTTGAACGTTCCACATAATTGCATTCTGTTTTTATTCACAATTTGTACAGTGTCCAAACTTTTTTGGAATCGGGTTTGTACATTTTGGAAAAAAAAAAAAAACAAACAAAAAAAACAAACTCATGTGTGGACCAAACAACTGCACTGAGACCCAGCTGAAGAGGTGGTCTTGGTCTGCTTCCAAACAAGCTCAGGTAAGGTAGAATGGATGACCTTAAGAACACGTGTTGTTGTTTTTTTTACAATATCTGGTTCACTTGCAAAAAAGGGGAAGTGTATTTGGTCCGGACCAAAGCAAGTGAATTAGCTGACTGTCCTTGTTTGAATACACCCTAAATCAGAAACGGTTTGTGTTACCAAACGATTAAGGTGTTTTTTTTTTTTTTTTTTTTTTTTTACAACTTGGCTGATTGACTTATTAAATGACTCATTGACTTGCTTCATTCCTGAATGAATCAGAGTTTTGGACAAACGATTTGAATAAATGATTCACCACTTGTTTCAATAGTGACTGAATCAATGAATCTTTGATCCTGGTTGTATTTAATTGAAAACCTTATTAAATTTGAATTCCTCCATTTCGTACAATGCAAGCATGTCTTTTGTGTGAAGCAACCAGCTGTGCATCTGCTTAGAAGTGTTTCTGATAAATCACGTCCATAAAAGGTTTCAGGTTTAACTTTTGTTTGACAACCAGATTTATCCTGAAATGGTGTGCCTTGATGCTAAATGCACAATGACAGTAATACAAGACTGATTTCCTCATCTTGACTGAATATGCATATACTTTGTATAAAAGCACTGCGATAGAGACATTAAATTAAATTATATTTAATTTTTTTTTTTCTTCACACAATGGCAATTAGTAGGTAAACAAGGAATTTACCATTTTAATCCAATAACCTACAACAACCTTTTATCAAACTTATGAAATGACACACTGTAATAAATTATGGTCTCTCGTTTAGTGCACTGGTTTGCATTGAAGGTAGGTAAAAATAAAATAAAATAAAATAAAATAAAATAAAATAAAATAAAATAAAATAAAAAAGATCTGTATTTATTATCTCTATCCTTATATCCCTTAAAGCTAGAGTAGGCATTAAATGTATTATCTATTCCAGAGCAAATATTTTTGGATGAGGGCAAAATCTTATAAGTCATAACGTTATATTTTATATAACTTTAATTCTGTTTGGTGCCATAATGCTGTATACCAGCATGCTGTGTTTACCTGAGGCCCAATTACTAATAATACTTATACACTTCTGTGGAAGTCTCAGGACTGTTAAAATGTTAGACCAATCATTGCATTTGTTACAAATGTCCTATGTACCTGTCAGCCTATGTATTTGCATACCTCCGCACAGCCATTGTGTTTTATTTATTTATTATTATTATTATTTTTTTTTCATTTTTACATTTTTAAGAAGTACGCTTTACCACACTTGTCAGACATAAATGTTGAATAAATGTTGACAGCTTATAAAGCTCTTTCCAATGTAGTGAACACCATTCATCAGAGGATCCAAATAAAACATCTAGTTAAATGTTTATAGATCTAAGCAAATCAAACTAATATTTAACAAACCTATTTAAATTCCTTTAAAGACATGAATAAATACACACATCAAAAATAATGTTATCACCAGCAGCCTATTTGCACAGTTATTTGCAGTCACGGAGTCCGGTGGGGTGTAATCACTACCCACTGTGTTATAGTAAACATCTCCCCACGTTTCTGTTCACACAGATTCTAGTCCATATGCGCAAATCAATGGCTTCCTGTCTGTCTGTAAAGAGCAATCCGTGTGCTATTCTGAAACATGGCATGAATACTTGCTGTCATACATGATTTGCTCTCATGGAGTTACAGACATGCATGTGACTAGTAAGTGCATTTATTATCTAGTGAGTCTGCTTGCAGCATCGCACCACATGTGGCCTGTTAGGTCAGGCAAGGCGATGTGCTCCACAGAGAGAGGATCAGATCCTGCAGGCTCGGGAAGCATCAAAGCCTCGGCTGGTCGACCCTAGAGTTTCCCTCTGAGCCCCTGAGCAAAAGATAAGACAGACTTCATAACAACAGCAAATCATGAGGCTTGGATAGAACATAGAGGATGGTGAAAGTACTAAAAATATGCTGGTTTATGAAAACTCAAAGACTTAAGAGCATGAACTGGAGAAGGGTGAAATGGTTTGATCTATGATGCACTGAGATTAATTTTCTGATTATGGATTATGAGAAGGGATGAAATTCTCATTGATTATGGGGAAATTAAAGCTAAATTAAAATTTTGAAAAAAAAGTCTATTCAATTATTCAATGCACAGATTTTTACAAGAATCTGAATGCAGAGGTTTTCATCAGTCTGCTGGGAAATAAAGTGGTGATGATCATGCTGCTACATTATTTGCGGAATGTGAATAAAGAATGAGAATAAAAATATTTTCTGTCAATTAATTCAGTGTCGCCCATACAACCAGTCACTGCAGCATCAATTGTAGCTTCCATTTTGTTGAACATACTTTTTTCTCAGTTATTGTGCCAGCATCAATTCCAAAATTATTAATGATCTATCTCTCTCTCTCTCTCTCTCTCTCATAACCCATGTCCCCATTTTTCAAAACGTTTATAAACCATAGAGAATAAGTTTTTTTTTGAGAAAGTAAAAATGCCTGTGAGGGTTAGGTTTAGGTGTAGGATTAGTGTAGGGCCATATAATATACAGTTTGTACAGTATAAAAACCTTTTCACAAAAATAAACGTGTGTGTGTGTGTGTGTGTGTGTGTGTGTGTGTTCGGCTTATGTTATCCCTCCTCATCCGCAGCACCACCTGTAGAGATCTGCTAGGGGGATTCTACATTTCTTGCAGCAGCCCTCCTTTGTTTATTTGACTAAGCTGAACACATTATTGTATTTGCTCAGCAGCGGCAGCAGCAGCAGCATAGCAGATCTCAACTATCAAAATCAAGCTTATGTGTATTGCATGCCCATACCAATAAATGCTGGTTGAAATTATCACTCAGAGAGTTGTCATAACTGAAAAAAAAAAAAATGTACTAAAATAAACCTAAAGTTTTTGTGATGTTTAAAATGAGAAAATTAACATATCATTTATTTATTTAAAAAAAAAAACATTTTGCATTAAAAGAGTCTATTAAGACATAACAAGAAACAAAGTGGTGTAGTAGTCAGAAGTCTGGCTCTGTAATAACTAGTTAACACCACAGGATTTTAACACTAGAACCGCCAAGGGGTCAATTTTACCCGAGGCTGTTTTTCAAATGTACATAGCAGATAAAAAAAAATAAAAAAAAAAACACACCATTCAAGTCTGCCAGTCATTGACTTTTACTAAAATGATTTAATTTACAATTCAGTGTTGTTAAACATTATTTAGATAAAACCAGATCAAAAACCAGGGCATTTACTGTATACCTATAAACGCCAGTGGGTCAAATTTACCAGCTATTGAATACACGTATTTTCGTGCTTAATTGCTGCTTATGTTTTAACAGTTTACATTTCTAGGCAATGCCTTTCACTCACTGATTTAGTGGTTATAAGTTTCATACATTAAGTAAAAAAAAAAAAAAAAAAAGGTTTGGAAGGTAGGTATTATAAAACACTAAATGCCATAAGTGATGAAGAGTCTGATGGTAAGTTGCGTCCTGGTTCCGTTTAGCATCTGACGGCTCATCCAGGGCTTAAATTGTGCCGGAACAAGCCGGATCCGGATCCGGATCCGGCACCTACGAAATCCGATCCGGCACCTCATCTTGGCGGATCCCCCTCCTCCAGGGGCGGCGTTTCCATATACATACAGTCGGCATCTAGTCATAGCTGGGGGCGTGGCGAAGGCGGAGTCGGCGTGGGGGAAAACACTGCGAACATCGTGTGTATCTGAATGACAAAAATGCACATATTGAGCACTCATTCCCAGAGACACGTAGAACAATTTTAGTCTCTTTTAACTTTAATATTCATATACACAAGTCCATATCGATATTTGATTCATTTTAAAGCCCTAATATAGATGTATTCATTCAAAAATAGCCAAATTCCGTGACGTTCTGCTTTATACAGCAAGTTCTATTTTTGACTGGATTCCGCGATTCAATCGTTTCGCAAACACAGACGGGGTGAATTTATAAATTAAAGTGTAAAAGTTCTGACACAAAACTAAGTTGTTACGTGTCCACACGCTTTTTTAAGTGGGTAAACGGGTTTATGTTCGACACTAGGCTAACGTTAACGTTACATAGTTTTGCGTAAGGTAGAATGATAAGGCTAATTATATATACATGCCACTTTCTGAAACAACCTTACACAGTTTTGATAGCGTTAATAATGAACACAATGTTAACGTACCCTGCCTGTGATGAATGCCGACTGCACACATTTTCACAACTTCCCTTGATCATCCTCACAACTTATTGCTTGTAGCCATTTTGTCATCCTTTCCGGTTCTGTATGTTTATTAGGAAGGATGTAGAACTTCATTTCATAATTTGTTAGTTTATTGGAGGTACAGAAAACGACACCACAACTCTTCGGCATGATTGTCCCGTATATTTCAATTGGCGCCAACGCAATGTTTTCCCTCACGGGCTAAATTCACATCACGTGACAGGGCGTTCCCGGGGGCGTTCCCAGACCAACCGTCTGTATCTATGGCAGACAGAGAATAGCCTGATATATGCCTTGAAAAAATATCCAAAATTAATATCTCTATTATAATTCGTTATTATTATTTTAAATCACAGGGTTTTAGAAAAATTTAACCAATGATAAATTTTTAAAGGTGCTTGTAAAACTTTGTAATGCCATTGGATCCTTAAGCTCTCACACGCCTTCACTCAGATTGATGCGCACGCACAGCCTGGAGGAGACGGATCTCCGCTTATCCGCAAAGCAAGGGTAAACACATAACTGTTTGAATAGTACATTATTTTCTTTACTCAAACACTATGTCTGTTAAGGCTATTGTTTGTGTGTGATTGAAGACTGGAGAAGTAGGGTTTTTTTGCCGTCTAGCCAAAATACATTTGTACGTTTTAAATATCCTGCTGTGCATAAGTGCTTAATTGTTTATGTCATGAGATTTTGGCTAAGTGTATTAAACAACAAGAAAACACTAAGCGCGCATAGCAACAATAAACATTATACCCTAACCTGTAAAAGGTGATTGCATTTAATGCGCTGCACTTGCCTCATATACAGACAAAACACAGATCTCCTCATTCGCCAGTCAAAGACCTTGTTAACTCCATTTGAACTTGTTTTAAATAGCCTAATGTTAATTTCACGTGTCTGATACAACACAAGCAGTGTTGTTTAATTATAGATTTTTCTGGCTTTTCTTTCTTTCCCCCTGTATTTTAGCAGAGTGTGCCATGAAACTGTTTTATTTGTCAAAATCCATCAGACATCATATTGTTTGTATTTGGATGCTAAACAAAACTATGAAAAATAACTCGTATATTATACTCGCGAGCTTTGGATGTGAATGTGAGGGAACATAATACAGCCTTTGGAGCGCGTGAGTACCAAATGTCTTAAAATACTTAAAAGGTGTTCAAATTATAAATTTTTGTGACAATGCAACAATTACCTTATTAGTCAAGTGACAGGTCTGTCAGCTGTCCCGATCGAAATGTGAGTCTTGTATCGCAGCGTGCAGCAGGTTGCTGTAGTAGAGACAAGATGCACTGATGAGAAGCGCGCACCGAGAGAGTTCATGGATTCGAAGACTGGGTTCGAATGACTGATTTAATCCATTAGTTTGTGTTGATTTATTTTATTATTCAAATCTATGTTGAATAAATGCAGGAATTTCCCTCATTATAAACTTGAAAGCTGCGAGAATCATTAAAACCATGCGATATAGCTACACCCACAGAAATTTAGGACCTATATAACTCTATTACACAGAGATTTGAAAAATAAAATTCCACAACTTTTTCAAAACGTTTTTAGTCCTGGAAATTGTTTTTTTTTTTAATCGCATGGCATTTCCATGTTATTCATGACCTTACAGACTATAAATGCAACTGGTGCACGCTCTTAAAATCACTTAAACTGGTCCAGCAATGTGTTTGCGCGAGTGTTCCGTTACCAGGGGCGCCCCCAAGGGGTGGCCAGGGGTGAACTCTGGCCACCCCTGCGGCCACCCCTAGGATTATTTACAGTGGGTCCTATTAATTTAAATGCAGAATGTAAATTCACAATACTTTAAGAAGTGAAAAAAAAGTGCAGCACCTGCTGCAGCCACAGTTTTGCGTCTCTGAGCACAGGGCCGGCCCGCGGTATAGGCGGTATAGGCAAATGCTAAGGGTGCCACTCATCCATAGGGGCGCCAGAATGAGTGAACCAGTGAATTTTTTTTTTATTTTTTTTTTTATTTTTTACATATATATTTTTTTTATAATAGGCTACTATTTAAAAACCATTAATTCGAAATACTACCAAATAAAGCAAAAAAAAAAAAAAGTCCGGCTATTCAATCTTCCCCTATCCATCGAGTGCTTGAAGTGCGTCAGAAACAGAACGCGCGCGATCAGTTGTTGGTAATTTGTTGTGTAGCGTGCCCGACGCCGCATCCAATGTAGACAGCACTGCTTTTGTTAACACACAGCTCGTAGAAACGGGCCTGGCAGCTCGCGCCAGTTCTAGACACGGTGAAAGTTTCCTGATTGTGACGGAAGGCCGAATTTACATGACACATTATAAATGAGCATAGTCTGCGATAGATACAGTGCCAAAAAGAAGAGAAGAGGATAAAGACAGAGGTAAAGAGATGTAGTGAAAGAACAATTTATTGCATAGGAGTAAGATACTATAATTTCATGGTAGTTATTTTTACCTTAAACTTAATGTTAGCAGTTGTTCTGAGTTCTGAGTCCCCAGACTGTGATTTTGTACAATCATGTCAGTTTTAAGACGCATTTTTTATTATCACTTTTTTTATTAATGTTTTACTCTACAGTTGTGCAGGGGATACAGTACAAGCCAAAAGTTTGGAAACATTACTATTTTTAATGTTTTTGAAAGAAGTTTCTTCTGCTCATCAAGCCTGCATTTATTTGATCAAAAATACAGAAAAAAATGTAATATTGTGATATATTATTACAATTTAAAATAATTTGTTTTAAATTTATTATACTTTAAAGTATCATTTATTTCTGTGATGCAAAGCTGAATTTTCAGCATCATTACTCCATTCTTCAGTGTCACATGTGACATCCGGTCTATCACATGATCCTTTAGAAATCATTCTAATATTCTGTTTTATTATGAGTGTTGGAAACAGTTCTGCTGTAATGTGTGTGTGTGTATATATATATATATATATATATATATGCTAAATCATGAACACAATGACAGGGTGAAATGGGCTGTGATGCATGGGGCGCCAGGTAAAATCTTTCCTAGGGCAGCAAATTGGTCAGGGCCGGCCCTGTCTGAGCAACATTAAAGTGTTTCGTTCCTGAATGAATCAACCGTTTAAATGATTCGGTTCAATCGCAATGACTCACTTATTAACAGTGACTCGCTGCCACCTATTGGCGGTTTTAATTTCACATTTAATGGAACCTTTTCATTTTTTAAATAATTTCAAACATCAGTTTTCAATGTTTTATCTTTAAAATATCAAAACATTATTTATTCATTTGTAACTGCAGGTTAAAGTATTCCATGTTCCACTGAGCTGCATTAAACAGTGTGTAAAAACATCTAAATGGCACTTCAGATGCAGCTTCTGTTTTATCTACATTGCAAAGATCAATTTTGTTGATACTGATTGCATTTGCTTGGTAACAGCCCAAATGCAAGTATTTGACCTAAAATATGGTGCACACTTTTAGAAACAATGGTGTAAAGGTAAAAAAAAAAAACTCAGGTGTCTGCACAATTAAAAATAAGATATCAGCACAATAACACTCAGCAAAATAGTGTAATTATCGTTATCGATAAAATCCTAGAACTCACAGAGATATAACTTTTTGTCTATATTGCAAACCCTTATTTTTTTTTTCTTTGTTTTAATGTGCCACCCCCAAAATTTACTGTGGCCTCATTTGGCCACCCCTGTTAACATTTTCTGGGGGCGCCACTGTCCGTTACCTCTTCCTCCTGTAATTAGATTAGATTAGATTAGATTCAACTTTATTGTCATTATGCAGAGTACAAGTACAGAGCTAATGAGAAGCAGTTAGCATCTAACCAGAAGTGCAAGAATATAGTGTTTTATATACATAAAAGTGCAGAATAAGTAAAGCTATGATATACAGAATGTACAGTGGAGTTGCTATATACAATACTGATCAGAGTATATAATATAAATTTGAATGCAATGTAGGGATTGTATGTACATTATGAACAGAGCAATGAAGGATTATATATACATTATGAAAAGTAATTTTAAAGTTATAAATACAGTTGGATGAGTGTCCAAAAGTATTGTTGAACAATGTATTATATGCAAAAAAACAGTAGTGCAATGATATTTTTTGTAGAAATAGTTTACTGTGCTTGTACAGTAACAACTTTAGACAGTTTATTGTGTAATAGCTTTAACCATGTGCAGTCTGTGCAAAATATGAATAGTGCAAATAATGTATGTAAAGTATGTAAAGTACTGTGACCAGTGCAGTAATCACATGCCGGATCCATAACCCCGCTTTGATCCGGGACCTCGCAATTTACAAATTAAGCACTGGGCTCATCTGACAGTGATCCAGATGTCATCTGGATGTCATATCTATCATACTATCACATTGACATGTTTTAGCTTAACATTACTTTAATTAGTCAAACTATGGTTTAATTATTTAATATTTTTTCTTACCATACAGTTTATTGTTCGCTACTGTGATAGTCTAGTCGTTTGCTGAATAAATAAATAAACATATGATCTATATGATCCTAATGACTAAACTTGGTTTTTGATTACCCAAGTTTAATGGTGTTGCTGTCTTGTTCAAAATATGTATGATATATAACTAAACAAATTAATAAATATTTAGTCATCGCATCGCAGCAGTGTGGTGAATTAGTATTGCTCATTATTGTCTATAGGCTATATTAGTAATTTAAATAGCAAGGGTTATCTTAATATAGTGATCAATGACATTGTATAATAATGTACCACCCAAATATTTAGGCTACTACCTTCTATTTTTGCTGTCAGTGCAGACCTTTGGCTATAGAGCATTATGAATTTGTGTAGCATGCATTAAAAAGTCTTGAACATAAAACAACAGGATAAAAATATAGTTGATGACTAGACATAATCATTTCATGACTCTAGACACTTCTTTGTGAAGACAGTGGCATAATACAGTGGAACAATATGTTCTTTTACCAAAAGAACATATTTTTCTTTTAAATACAGTTGAAATGTACATGGGTAAAATTTACCCAATGGCGGTTTTAGGTATAGGTATATTATATAGGTTAGGTATATACAGCGACCTCTACCGGTTCTAGTGTTAAGCCCGATTTGCATGTAACCAGCTCGCCAACAGGTCGAGCTGTGTTTGGGGCAAAATCAGGCCCGGCGCCACAAGGGTGCAAAAGGGGGCAATGCCCCCCTCAGATCTGACTTGTGCCCCCTCTGTTTCATTTTTGTATTCATGGTTAAAAATAAAATGTTCAACCTTTTGAGTTAAATAATAATTGAACCTTATCCCCATGGGATTTAGAATGTTCAGTGTTGTGACTCGTGACATTGGTGCTGAGCCAGATACTGACGAGCTCAACGCTGTCATATATCACAACTATGCAGTGATTTCAACCTCATAATGTTCATTTTAGATTTCAGACATTTAAATACACATAAGCACTGGTAAAACAACAGCCTACATTTGGAGTTTGTAAAATACACACTGATGTCTGTGGAAGCAAGTGCTAGTGTCGCGTTGGTTGGCGCTGAGCCAGAGTCGGACGAGCTCAGCGCTGTCATATCACAACTATGCAGTTTTTTCAACCTCATAATGTTTATTTTAGATTTCATACATTTAAATATGCTACACATAAGCACAGGTAATACAATAGCCTACATTTGGAGTCTGTGGAAGCAGCAATAACAATCTATTCAAATATAATTTGCTGACGTGTGTTTTTCATATCAGACAAACACAGTGGAAGTAGGCTAACTATAAAGTTTACTCTATTGTTATAAAGGTTTTTAAACGACCAAACACACTCACTTAAACATATTTGAGAATCGGAATATCAGATAGTTGATGACATGGTAAGTAAGTTGGTGAATATTTTGAATAAAAAAGGAAAAACGAAGCGAAGGATAGCCTACATCTGTTATACAGTGTTATTACTGTGGCTACGGTGTTTCACGTGACAAATATGACGCGTTGCCATGGAAACATTAAGGGGGAACGTTCTAAAATAACTGTCGCCTTGAAAAATCTTACTCTCGGGAGTCAGTTAGAATATTTTAAACTTAATTGCGAAAGGGTTAATTCATAATAAATGACGCTGGCTTATCTTTTGTCGACAGTGTGATTTCCTGAAAATACAGTTGTTACTAAGGAGATTCACTGCCAAATCAAGGAGACTGCAGCTCTTCTAAAAAGGTATAGGACATGATCTATCATCATTACGCTGTTTAAAATTTGCTAGTCTCTGGTTAACTTACCTGCAGTTCCATATGGAGTGTTTTAGGGAGCGCTGTATTTAAAAATCTGTCGTTGCAAAGCGAGATCTCAGTGTGTATTAATCATTGATGGTGTAATAAAGTTAAGCCCCCTTAACAATTTCACATGCCCCCTCAGTCATTTCATCCTGCAGCCGGGCCTGGGGAAAATCAACAGGTGATCAGCACTCTTCAATCTTTCTGTGTGAACTACTTAATGACGCATCAAAGAGGTTCTTTGATTGAAAACGTACACATGATCAGATTTTATAATCATTGTGAAATTGCTGTTTATTTGGCTGCACCAGCAGTTACAGGGTTAATGCAGTAGAGACGAGCGAGCAGTGTTATTTAGGCTGCTGCGTCTGTGATACAGCTGTTCTGCATTCTGATTAAAAGTTAAGACTATAGAGTATATTTTTGTCTGTCGCTCTTCAAACATTACAGTAGACATATTTTGGTTTACAAACTATCCTTTCATCAGTCAAGTTAGCACTCGTTATTGTTTTAAGAGTTCACAGTGGGCACAGTTTGCTTGCAAAAGTGTTTTTGTATTTTATGTCATTATTTTAAGAACGGACTGGAGCACTATATTATTGTTTTATGTAAAGGTGCTTTGTCTAATTGACAAAGGACTCCTCGCAATGTCAATCACAAACAGGCTTGGCCAGCTGACCAATAAGAGCAGAGTATGCTTATGGAAGGGAGGGGGTTTGTTTACTCTAATGTTAAATGTAGCCTATATTCTGAAAAAATTACAATGTTTTCTGACCTTAGATGCATTTAAACCTGTTGTATGGGACTCCAACACAATATTAGGACACTTTAAAATACCATATGACCTGCTCTTTAATAATTTTAATTATAGGTCTAAAATTCACTGTATAAATTAATAGACCTGTTAAAAAGAAAAATAATTAAATACATACCTTCTTTAAAAACTTTTTTCAGTGAGGAGTAAGCTAATAGCCTGAACTATAATTATCCTCACAGCATGTCATGTGGTTATGAACTATGAAAAATTGTGGGTAATAATTTAAAGGCACAATATGTAATTTTTCTGCTTTAAAAATAGCAGAAATCTCTATATCTATGTTATATATTTTTTTAGTTGTGTACTTACATTATCCCAACAGTTTCCACAAACTTTCAAATTCGGAGAAAATTATAGTTTAATTAGAAGACACGGCACGTTTCTTTATTTCCGTTTTGTCGCCCGTCTATGGCGTCATATAACCTTTGACCCCTCTAGTTTATCTAACTGCCTGCGGAACCTGGCGGAACGCCAAATACAAAGGTGAACAGAAGCAAAGGAGAGACGAAGAAGAAAAAGTAGTAGCTAGCCTTGACCGAGACTATTATATTTTATATTTATATTGTTTATATTAGCATTTATACCTCAATCAATAACTTAGTTATGGATCATGATTATGCTTTGCCTGCACGTTCTGTGAAGCGCAAACGTACGGGTGAAATAAATGACCTGAGAAGGTTTTGGGACAAGAGAAGAAACAATACACGGGTAAATATTGGAGCTGCATTTCCCAGATGGAGAGAGCTTCGTGACAAGCTGAAACTACAGAGAGATGCCGAACTCGTTTGCATTCTAATAAACAGGTATGCATCCATTCAGCTAACTGTATCTATCCGTATATTTTGTGAAACGATGATGTCTTGTGTAAAACGCAGAAGGACTAGCTCTCATGTATAGTATAATGTAAATCCACATTTGTTCTAGATCTATCTTGTTCGATATCATAGTATTAACGAAAGGCGACCGTGTTTTTTAACATATATTACTACTAGCTAGATGGAATATTGATTTGATAGGGGTCTGATAATTCATATATCTCTCCGTTCGAAAAGACGTGATTGTCAAAATACAAAGTTAGAATGAGTGCATGAGCGCGTGTTCCAATGACAACAACTCCCATGAGCCCACGCTCTTTCCCGACGTCATCAAAGTACGTCTTATGTTATTATTTTGATTGAGTGACCCCTGGTGGCCAAAAATCCCATACTGTACGTTTAATGTAATTTAATAATAAAAGTAAGCTAATTATTATAATAATAGGCCTAATAAAAATAATGTAACATGCCAACATTAATTGGAAATGCTAAATCTTCTTAATATTGACAATTCTTGATGCTTTTGACAATATCTCTGGCCATCGTCTACACATTATATGACGCATATCAGCACGGGGAGGTCATCGCGGGGCCCCACAGCAGTGCCTGCCCTGTGTGCACATCCACTAAGCCACTGGAAATAGTATGAATTGTCGCCACTTTATCTATTGTGAAAATAAATAAAAATGTTTAGAATTTACCATGTTTTCCTGCCAGTTGCCACTGAGAGTGACTGACACTTGATGGTCAGAAAAAAAATAATACAAAAATAAATAGTATAAAAATAAATAAATGCATTTTTTTTTTAAATGAAGAAAAAAAATCCCTAATTTGTCTCTTTTCTATGTGCGTTCATAAATTTTAATAATTTACATAGTAAGTGTCATATTTGGCAGTTAGCATTAGAAGTTATATTACTAATAACAGTGGCATATGAGAAGTTTAATACCACAGAAAATAAAAAAATAAAAAGAAAAGTTGCCTGTTTAGGTCGAGGTTTGTGGCTGATTCTATGATCTCCTGCTGTTTAATATCCCCAGTTACCCTAGTAAAAGAGAAGAAAGATAAAAAGTTGAGACAAAATATTGAGACACACCCCATTATCACACTGCCCTTACAGAGCCTATGCACACCATGTTACATAAGAGCTCAGAATGTAGACATGTGCTGCTTTGTGCCAATGGCTAAACAGAAGCAATGCTGATCTGACCACCATGTCATGCACAGGAATAGCCAGAGGTTTTAGTCTATATTATAATTTAATGCCAGTTCAGCCTTACTAAAGAGTAGTGCTGAGATTTTTTTGGAGCAGTGCTATAGAAGAAGCAGTTTGGATTCATAAAAAAGACTCTTTCAGTGAGCAATTTGTGTGTGTGTGTGTGTGTGTGTGTGTGTGTGAAGAACATTTTAATAATCTAAAGAACATTTCCAGTCTAAAGACATTTCCTTTTGTAATGAAAAGGTCCTTGGATGTTAAGCATTCTTGAGTGAACAGTTGATGCCCAATAATGAACTTTTGAATAATGAATCCAATCAATACAAACCAGACTAAACATCAGCAGACCAAAGCATTCTGTAATCTCCCTGAAGAACAAACATTCACATTTATGATCAAAATGAAAAACTATCAGACACTTAAATTTGAGATGTCTCTTTGCATCTCTTTGCAATTTCTCAGCTTAAAGGAGCATTTCACCCGTGGGAACATTGATCTTCATTGAAAGTGGGTCATATATGTAGTCGAAATCTATTAAAACTTTCGAATTTGGTGCCTTTTTGACCGAGTTATTACAGAAAGTAACTTTAGGGCTCATTTGTATGGAAAACCACAACTCCCACAATGCAACACATTTGCACAGCTCCACAAGCCACTCCCACTAATCCAGAACACCGCTGTTAGGCGATATTGTCTACAAGACATTGAGTTACACAGTTAGCGATGTATGGTATTTACGTGCCACAGTAGTAAACAATGCCACAGTAAGCTTTTTGTGCATTAAAAAAGGTACTGCACAAACAGTTTACAGTTGACGTTACGTAACTTATTAACCGGGAATCATTTCGTGATAATAATGCTTGAAGAAATTGTATACATTTCACGAAATGAATAATAAATTAAATTGAAACACTTATTTTACAGTTAGACGTCCATTTGTCCCTGCAGGCTTGGGCTGGCGTTTCCAGTTTACCTTCGGAATTCTGAAATATGTCTCCAGGACGCCTCTGTCCATATGCGGGGCGAAACTAGGATGGTTCACAACGCAAACATCCGTGTCCTTGTCTGCCTCAGACATTTCTTCGATGAGAAATTGGCATCTTTCAAATTCTTTCAGCAGACGGACTCGAGCTCTGTGTCCGTAGGCACACAACGAGAGCACAGGCACCACCAGTCCGCACCAGCTCGAGCACGCCCGGGCTCCTCGGACGCGACAGGCAGGTCTCCGGCCTCGGCTGCAGCCGCCGCCTCCTGTTCCTCCTCTGCGCTATATTGTGGCTCGTATAGATAGCCACGAACATCTGTTTCGAGCAACAGACTTTGTAAATCCTCTTCTTCCATATCATGAGTTGTTCCTCCAGCCATTCTCGTAAATCTGACTCCATAAGCGCTTGTTAGCTTAGCCACATAGCTTCCAAACAAGATGGCGGATTTTCATTTTCGTTTCTGTAAGTTTAGTCCCACCCACTGATCTGTAATAGGCCTGTAGGGTGAGTGGGTCCCACCCCCTGGAATAATAATAAGCTAGTGTCTGTAGTCTCTACACTTTTCAATGAATTTTGACTTCCTGCTTATTATGACGCAAAATTACGATTTTTACGTCATAATAAGCAGGAAGTAAAACAATTAAATCCTTATTTCTCCCATCTCAGGGAAAAACAAAGGAAAAATCCATGATCATTATAATATATGACTGGGTTTCTAACAATACAAAGCTAAATGCAAATGGGTGAAGTGATCCTTTAAACTCGTTCTGCCTACTGTGCAACTCACATTTCTGGTTGTGAAAAAGATTGAAGGCCAAAAATAACTTCAGGACATGTTCTTGCAGCGGCTGGCACATTTGAACAGCCTCAGCAAAAAGATTGCATGTGATTCTGTGTCTTTATGATTGCTAGTCCACTCAACAACCATATAAACTGAAAATTCCTCTGTCAACTGTCACTAATCAAATAATGAACTCCTAAGCTACCCTGTGACATTACATTGCTAAAGAGCGGTAAACGGTGAAGCAGCATCACTAGCTGCCTGTCATCCATTCTCAAAAATCATTCCTTACACTTCTATCCATTCTACTTATCAAGCTCTTCGGGCCATAGATATGGATGTTTTGTAACGGCTTTAGTCGTGGTATGATTTGCAAATGAATGCAGTGCAGTCTGAATACAGTATACTTCTCTAAAGGTCAGCAGGATTGTGAGAGAATGGGAGCGGCGTCTCTCTGAGCATCATATCATGCTGTCTGTTCCTTTGGGTAGAGCTTGTCCTTTCAAGCTGATTTAGGAATGGTTTCCCCAGAGTAAATCTTACCTTCATGGTGAGAGAAGAACAAGTACTACAGATTTTGGATCAGTGTGAATAGGAAACTTCAACTGACTCTTTTCATTTACAGTCAGAGCACCAACTTGATTCTGTATGGTTCTGAAAATAAATAGCCATCACAATGGGATGACAGTTGGGATCAAGAACACTAAATTCTATACAAGACACGGAATATGAATCTTTTCTGTCTGCTTGCATGCACAAGTATACGTATAAAAATAATTTTGAATGAGATGTGCATGCTGTTTATATATATATATATATACAGAAGTGTCTGACTGGTCTTTTTCCAATGCTGTGTAAGTGTTCATGTAAAAATGGAGCTAGAGCTGTTGAATGTACACATTAAAATGCAGAAATTTGTGGCCCACAAACTCATCCCCATGTGCAGAGATTTGTTAAGATAGGCTACGTTTCCTCTGGGAATTCTCAGAGTGTAAAACAGAAAACCCATTGGTGTTCATTAAGCCTGACAGAGAATAGCTCTGCTTGACACTCCCTGCTGGATTATTAAATTGTAAGAGTAACACTGGAATAAGGAAGAACATGGTGGCTCCAGTTAAATCTTAGCTTTTGTATTCTGGATTATTTTTTTATTTGTATTTTTTTATTAATAATTGTTTCAGCACCATTTGCTAAGGATCAGTCTCTTTGCTTGAATATGACATAATAAGCACTGCTTATAGTTCAGTGTTCCGCCCTTTACAGCAGGCCTGCTTGTACACCATTAGCCCAACATGCATATAGCATTAGCATGGTATAATGTGCATTATCCAGCACAGGGGATCTGATCCAGATTAATTGGGTCAAGGAGAACTATAGTGTTAAGTAGACCATAAAAAATGTGCAAAAAGTAAAGAAATATCACAAACTAAAATAACTGTTTTCTATTGTATTATATTTAAAGAATTAATTTAATTCATGTGATGTCAAAGCATTATTTTTTGCAGCCATTATCCAAGTGTCACATGACCCACCTTCAGTGTCACAGGATCTTTAAGAAATCATTCCTAATGTTATTTGCTGATCAAGAAAGATTTCTTATTATTATTAATGTTGAAAACAGATGTGCTGCCTTATATTTTTGTCACTATGGTAACTACTATTCTATTGTCCTTGTCACATGAGCCTTCAGAAATTATATATATATATATATATATATATATATATATATATATATATATATATATATATATATATATATGTGTGTGTGAGGAGCTCTTTTCCAAAACGGGATAAATCCATTTCAGTAGTTTTCAGGAAAATTAAATTTTTTACCTAGACCCACACATTTTGTGAATATTCAATTTATCCTGTTAAAATGTTTTTTTTTTTGGCTCAGTCTGAACATGTTGAACAATGATTATTAAATCAAACAACAATTTTGTTGATGATAAATTCAAAGTTAATTTATTTTTTTTCCAAAACGCTATAAATCCATCAATTTTTGGAAAAAAATTATGGATGGTCGTTTAAAAAACAAACAAACAAGAGAACGTGCAACATATATAATAAATATGTAATATAGTGCTCAGCAAAATCTCCTCTCTAGCTATTTTTTTCTATTCAGTTAACATGCTATGGTCATTAAATGGCTTTCCTGAGGTAAATGTAACGTTATGTGACATAATTGTTCTCCTGCTGTTATATTGGCGCGAGGGGGAAACCTACAAACCTACAAAACGGTATTATACTAGTCAATTCTGAAACGAAAGTTGTACTCACCAAACAAATTTATGAAGGTAGCCTTGCAAACGGGCACTTTCTACGGATGTCTGTTGCACAAGAGACTGTACTTAACAGATACGTTCCGGTCTTTTTGTTTGTTAATGTCCTGGACTTTCGGACACTTCCTTGTCACTTGCGTGATGTCCAGGCGATGAAGTATGGCCTGGTCCTGGTCAACCTTGTTTGGTTTTTCATAAAAATAGTTGAAATTTACCATCAGATCGTCCGGCGACAGCCTCTCGGCCTGACAGAAACCTTTGACGGCAGCTTTGTGTTGACAATCCACTGTTGGTATTAACGCGCCACCCTATTGACGAACCTTTTTTTTTTTTTTTTTTTTGTGATTTTCTTTGTCCAGTCTGCGTTTTCTACCCCCAGGTGTAGGTCTCACTGGCTCATCAAGGCCATCAAAAGTGTTACTACAGTTTAAAGCACTCATTTTGAGGAATGAATGAACATAAACAAAGTAACAAACCTCTGTTCAGATCGCCGCCTGTTTGGATTACGTAGAACGCTCGCCGAATTCTGATTGGTTGAGAGGATATATCCCGTTTAGCTTAAAAATAGGTTCGGCGCTTATCTCGTTTTGGAAAGAAACTGCATCTTGCAGTACATTTTAAACAAGGAAATATAGCGATTTGTCATGAAACGTTGATGGAGCACTTAATAGGTTCAGTACACAGCAAAATGACATGACAAACAATTTAAAAAAAAAAAAAAGGTGTTTATCCCGTTTTTGGAAAAGAGCTCTTCATATATATATATATATATATATATATATATATATATATATATATATATATAATACATTAAACTGAACAAAAGTGAAGGTAAAGACAACATATTATTAAATATTAGAAAATATTTATATTCCAAATACAATTTTTCTGAATTGCATGTGAAAAAAATTAAAAAAAAAATCAGTTTCCACCAAAAATGTTTTCAACACTGAAAATGCTTAAAGTCACCCTGACTGTCCTGATATCATAAATGTAGATGGATGGATACCTACATACAGTACATACATACATAAACCTACATACATTAAATGGACAAACTGTATTAGTTTGACAGATTATTTAATTTAGTACTCTACCTAGGATAATTAGGATATTTGACAACTATATGTAACTGTCTCAATAACCAAATGGAGCGCCCATGAGCTCCACCAGTTGGCACTCCATCCCTGACTTTTACCTTTCATCCAAGACTCCATTTCTCATAATCCTTTGCACAGACTCATCTGCACTCATCATCAATTGCGATCACCTCTCTCTCATCTCATTAGTCTCACACACACTTTCACATCGCTGTTGATTGTTAGTAAGTAACAGTTCCTGGTTTTCTGTGTTTCCTTCCTTTTTATCTTGGACTGTTCCTTGTTTTATGATTGTTTGCTGCCTGCCCTGACCTTTGCCTGCTCTGTGGATTACCTTGGATTACTCTGTTTGCAGATACTGATCCGGCCTATCTGACTACCTTTTATTTAATAAAGCTGCATTTGGATCCTCACCTCCGTGTGAGAGGCAGAGCCTGTTCAAGTCAAGTCTGCCAAGTCAAAGCCTGCTCATGTCAAGTCTGCCAAGCCAGAGCCTGTTTATGTCAGGGCCACCACGTCAGAGAAATCCAGCCTTCTGTTCCTGTGTTTAACCCAGAGAGGGCTCCTGTTCCCGAGTGTAGCACAGAGAGAGCTCCTGATCCCCAGTTTGGCCTAGAGATTGTATCTGTTCTAGACCAGAGTCCAGTGCAGGCTCCAGACCCCGAGCTCAGTCTAGTGCCTGCTCTTGCCCATGAATAGTCCATGAATTTGCTCCTGTGTATGTGCCTAATCCAGAGTCCACTCTTCCAGAGTGGCCTCCATTGTCCGCTCCTCCAGAGTGCCCCCCAGTGTCCACTCCAGTCCCGGAGCCCTTTTCTGTGAACTTTCAGTCTGTTCTGTTACAGCTATAGACGCCGATTGTGAACTCTCTGCCCATCCTGTCATTGATAAGAAGGCCGTCTGTGAAATCCCTTCCTGTCTTGTCATGGCTATAGAGGCCGTCTCTAAACTCTCAGTCTGTCCTTGTATGGCTAAGGAGGCCGTCTGTGAACACCCTTCCTGTCCTGTCACAGCTGTAGAAGCTGTCTCTAAACTCTCAGTCTGTCCAGGTACGGCTAAGGAGGCCATTTATGAACCATCAGTCTATCCTGTTATGGTTAAGAAAGCAATTTCTGATCTCCCAGTCTGTCCTGTTCTGACCAAGAAGGTTGATTCTGAAGTCCGTGACTGTCCTATCCTGGCAAAGAAGGTTGGTCACAATCTCTCTGTTTGCCCTGCAACAATAAGGGAGGTCGTTTCTGAACTCTCTGACTGTACAGCCATGGCAAAAAGAGTTGCCCCTGAACTCCCTGCTCACCCTCGCTCAATTTACTCAATTTACCATAATCCTTTGCCAGACTCATCTGTACTCATCATCAATTGCTATCACCTGTCTCTCATTATCTCATTAATCTCACTATAAAAATGGCACACACACACTCACATCACTGTCGATTGTTAGTCTGTAAAGATTCCTGGTCTTCCATATTTCCTTGTCGTGCCTTGCCTTTGTGTTTTTTATTTTTATTTTGGTCTATTTCTTGTTTCATGATTGTTTGTTGCCGACATTTGAATCCTCACCTCTGTTGGTTTATGTGCGATCACAGAGCTTTGATAAACAACATCCACTGGGGCTGGTAGTCCAAAATTATACACATTTAGAGAAATTAGATTTGTAGATGTCCTTATATGAATATAGAGAATGCGCATGTCATCCAATATTCCTCCAGCAGAAACTGCATTTACTGTAACACAAGCAAAAATGCTGAAGCAATATGCTGCACTAGTGTCGCAATAACTAATTTCTTCACTGTCATGCCTTGTTAGCAGACTCTGCTTTCCCAGCAATGTGCATAATTTAACAATAGACAGTCCAAAGAGTCATGGACAGCAATTACACCAAGGTATGTGTTTGGTCTTGAACTTAATTACATCTGCAAAACACCTAGATCCCTGTCAGTCTATCATTGTTGGAGCCGAGTGATGTAGTGTGAGTTGCTGTACCAGTGACATCCACTCTTGGGGAGCCTTGAAAATGTCATTCGCATCTTCAGATATGACTCTGATGCGTCACCATGGCAAAGCCTTTGTTCCAAAATGCTAAATTTCATCAGCACTTTGCAAAGCCAAGGACTTGTCACTTTGGCATAACAAAAAGGGTCAGGGGATTGAAAATGAAATGCTGTTTTACGAATGTAATAAAAGTTTTTCTTTTAAAATAAAATTTCTTTCATTCATACATATAGAAGTTTACTGCACGACAGGCTGTAAACAGTTTGGGAACATTACAGTCCATTTTACAATTACTTTTAGGCTGAAATACACTGAAAATTTCATAAATCAAATGAATTTAATTGAATATTAAGCTCCAATTTAGTATTCAGATCATTCAGAATTTCTTTTTGAAATTGTAAAAATTATTTTTGAGCAATTGTGATTTGCTCAAATTTTCACTGAACGCAAACAGTGTATACTATGCTGTGTCAGCTGCAGGAGATGAATTGCTGAATAAAGTCAATTTTTTTTCTTTGCATACAAAAAGTATTCTTGTAGCTTCGTAAATTTACGGCTGAACCCCTGATGTCACAGATTATTTTACCAATCTCCTTGCAACGTTTCTGAACCTTGATTTTAGTAATTACATTACTGTCTATGGGAGGGTCAGAGAGTTCTCAGATTCCATCAAAAATATCTTATTTTGATGATCAGTAATTAATTACAGAATTAGGTTTTTTGGGTGAACTTTCCCTTTAAATTAAATAAAATCTTACTGAATTAAACTGTCATGTTAAATATTGTTTTCTGAAAATAATGCAAAATTAAGTGCTTTATGCCTAAAACAAGAGAGATAGAAAAAAACTTGTTTTTCAATCAGATTGTTTATTTTTGTCTTATTTTCCTGTTTTAGCATAAACTATTTTATATTATTTATTTATTTTTTATTAGATAATTACATTTAAAGGATGATGATGCAATTAAAAATGTTCCTTTCTCTTTGGAGTGTTACAAGCTCTTGGTGCATAACGAAGATCTGTTGCAAAGTTGCAAAAGTTGCAAAGACTAAAGTCTCAAATCCAAAGAGATATTCTTTATAAAACTTAAGACTTGTCCACACCCCCCTAAAATGGCTAGTTCTAACATGCCCCCACACATCTACGTCATTATGTGGGAAGATTTGCATAATGCCACCCAGATTTTCATGCAAAGAAAGAAGGCATACCTTTTATTCTCGTTGTAGTATTGTTGTTGCCACTGCCTCCTTGTCGTATAGACACTGTGTATTTCATTGTGAAAGCGAAACTACTTTGTTTGGCCTTCTAAAAGAGGACGATATCTGCTTCATCATGCCTGGAGCTGATCCATGCTGGTCGCTGGGGAAATACATACATTTTTCACTGTGGATCACCTGATCGGCTTTCAACGTTGATTAAGCGGATTCCAGCCCGAGGGCGTCACATGTGGTTGCCGCAATCCCAATGGACGCTCCTTCATAGAATCTGTCGACCACGCCGTTCTCAACCCAGTCCACCTCTAGTCACTCAAGCCGGCCTCCACTCACTCTAGTCTGCAGCTCACTCTAGGCCTCCTGCTCACTCAGTGTCACGGTGTGTGATGCTGTTTCGTTGAGAAATCGACACTGCTTTGTTTGGCCTTCCAAAAGAAGGACAGGACTAGAAATCATGTTTATATCACATTTATAAAGGGTTTTATGTCTCGTCACTCTGGCCGGACAGGGCATCACAATATGTTAAGGGGTGTAACATTTCCGTCACATGCTTGAGGCATTCGGCCAATCACAACGCACTTGATAGCTGGCCAATCACACCTTGCTTTTCAGACCAATGAGCCTTGTAAAAACCTACATGTTTCAGAAGGTGGGGCATAGAGGAGAAACAATAATGTACAGTATGTGAAAAATTATGTTTTTTTTTCTTAAACCACATAAACACATTTCATTACACCAAATAATGTTCTTTTTAACAGCATCATATGACCACTTTAATATTGTGCTTCTCATTACATATGTACTGAAAAACAAGAAAAAAATACTACTGTAAATAACCCTTTTTGCTCTTCCATGAATTAAAAATTCCAACTCAACATTCTGAAGATTAAGGCCAATTCACTGTACAATTCAACTTCACAATTATAGACAATGACTTAAATTCAGAATTTTTCAAAGTTCTGGGTCTCAAACAATAATCAGTTAAACTATAAAACAGATGCTGCTACTGTCATGGCTCATACTATGCTCAAGGTTGCAGCTGGCCAACATGAAGCTTCTTGCGAATCACTCTGGTAAACAGACTAAGTCTTTGTTTGAAGATGTTGTTTACACAGGCTGATAAGTCAGATTTATGATGACAGAAGGTAAAGATGGTGGACCAAAACCGCATGTAATGTCAAGGGGCACAAAAGACAGTTTCACTTCATAAAGCAGATTGTTTTTGTAATTACATTGAAGTGTTAATGCTACACCAAACAAATATGGTTGTTAGTTTATGTAAATTGAGGAGTGCTGGCTAAAGGCTGCATGCAAGCTGCAAAAATTAATTTTCAAACTACAGGGTGGCACACGATCAACAGCAATCAAAACCCAATTAGATTTCACTGCAGTACATACAGTTTAGTTAACCATGGCAGTATTGGAAAATTACAGATTTTTATGAGATGTATATAATAAAGAATAGTTTGTGTCCACAACAGCAGAACCATGGTGTTAATAACACCAGTTAATGGGTTTGATCTGGAAGTCACCACCATATTGGTATTTATCTATTGGACAACAATTATTTTGTGAACTGAAATAATTCCAAATATTATTGTTTTTCTTCTAACCAGTGGAAAGATGTTTGACTGCTGTGGTTTGCTCTCCCTCAGCAACCTGCATATTACAGGTTTTAGGAATAGAGTACATTTTGTTGACCACTCACATTTGTTTAAAGTATCAAAGGCACTTTTATTTCTGACAGCTAGATGTTAGACAAACTATTTTCTAAGAAAAAATAAAATAACATGAAAAGTCCCCAAAGTATAAATATGACGTAAATATGTAAATGTAAATATACATAAAGGTAAATGTATTTGTAATATACTTGGTATGATTTATTTATTTATTTATTTTACTGTGGGTCTCATTTAAAATCAATTAAATATAAAAGCATACCATATTATATTTTATTTGTCACCTAATGTCAACAAGGTTTAGCACCACTTTTCTCTGAAAATTGCTGGAGGAAGAAGATTTCTTCATTTTGTATCAGCCTATTGATGTACACTGACCATGAAAAGTGTCTGCTAACAATTCTGAGGTTCCCAGTTAAAATAAATAAATAAATAAATAAATAATATCAAGTGCTTGGTCAACAGTAAATGTCTAAAAAGCATAACTATTTTATTTTAACATGTCTCTGCCAAGCATATCTATAGAATCACAATGAACACAAAAACACAAACACTTTGTATGTGTGTGGGTTACAGCTTATCTACATTGTAGGGACTAAAAATCTACACAAGGCTAGTAAACCTACATTGTGGAAATCAGCTGATAGATAGTTCATGTGAAGGGACCAATATAACAGAAAGACACAGCTGTTTATATATGTGCAGACATATATTCTGTCAATACTGACAGTCACACATGACACAGGAAGTAAACAAGGTGAGAAAGTGATAGTACACAACATAAACAGTATTAAACTAAGATGGAACTCCTATTGGCATGACAATTGGAGTCGTTTCAAATTAACCATTCAAAAATTGTGCTATGGATATTTTCATTTAAAGGCTTTAAAAACTTGCTATGACAACACGGTTAGTTTAGCCCCTCTAAAATTCATGCAACAATGAGCAAATTGTTAATTATTTTAAATTATTTTATCATTAATTGTTGATAACTAATTTTATTATTAGTGTTCATCAACAATGAGCAATACATTTATTTAATTTGTGGTATAGAACATTTAAATAAAATTCAAGGCATTGATGTTTGCCTACAAAACTACCACTGGCTCTGCACCCATTTACCTAAATTTGTTACTTCAGACTTATGTGCCCTCTAGAAGCTTGCGTTCTGCAAGTGAACGTCGCTTGATTGTGCAACCCAGCCATCCCAAAGAAGCACAAAGTCACTTTTACGGACTTTTAAATTAAATGTTCCCTCCTGGTGGAATGACCTCCCCAACTCAATCCGGACAGCTGAGTCCTTAGCCATCTTCAAGAATCGGCTTAAAACACATCTCTTCCATCTTTATTTGACCCCCTAACTTTAACACTCACTATTCTAATTCTATTCTTTAAAAAAATCTAACTACCTTTCGAATCTTTTTATATTCTATTTTCTTTTCATTAATTATGCAATTGTATGTGTGTGTGTGTGTATGTGTAAAGACCTCTAACACTAGCTTGCTCTATTCTTTTTTTATTCTATCTGTTTTCTTTATATTATATTATTTAAAATCCCATGCTAGGTGTACTGTGTTAACCTAACTGAGACTTGTTATAGCACTTATATATCATTGCTCTTTTTGTTGTTTTTGATGGCTTCCACTGTCCTCAACTGTAAGTCGCTTTGGATAAAAGCGTGTGCTAAATGAATAAATGTAAATGTAAATATTACTAATGTAGTTTATAGATTTATTCATTTTAGTCTAATTATGATTTCTTTTATTTGTGAGTATGTGCTGCTTATGCTATTCTGAATAATATAGTATTTGGTTTTGAGAACAGTTCAAAATCTTACACTTCAGAAATCTTCTCTACTAGAGAGACATGAAACCAGAAGAGGTGACTGTGCTCCACTTACAGCTGTGAGCCTCAGCAACACTGTGGAAAGGACAGACCACTCCAGAAACGGGACCCATTTACAGAATAAAGGCCATCATTTAAACAATGATTTTTTTTTCGGGCAAAGTCTAGTCTACTTTCAGCCCCTAATTTAGAAATATGAGGACACTTCACTTTGACTAAGAGGTAACATGCAATTTTAAAGTTGAAAAGTGGTACAATAGATACTTTGCACAGGGGAATCATTTTTTTGGACATCTCGGAGCACTTAAAGTTACATTAAGACCATGTCACTGAGGCAACAAATAGCATTGCTGTCTTCTTCTATCCTTCAGAAGATGAGGAGTGGGGGAACTGGTATTTGACCTGAAATAGATTTTAATTTGTGATTTATGCAACTACTGCAAGTCTCACAGTATGGATTGTCAGGAAATAAATGATATTAGCCTACGGGTGTTCGATAACTAATTTAACCCTGGGCACTAATGCTGAGTCTGACAGATCAATCAAGAAGGTGTTAGATTCTCTGATGCTTATGATTCTCTCTAGCACTGTCAACCTGCTGTATTAAATGGAACATACAACATGAGCAGACTCAATCAAACATCAAAAGTCATAGAATGGAATTTAAGTTGAATATCATGAATTTCCTGCTAAAAAAAAAAAAAAAAAAAAAAAAAAAAAAGGACTGGTCTTAGTTGATCTATCTATGGGTTGTCTAATCCTGCTCCTTGAGGGCCACTCCCTTGTCCAAATAACCACAATTGTGGACTTTGCAATTGAGCACTCGTGTGCACTTGACCCCAGCTCGGCCTCAGTCGCCTGAGCCTTCAGCTCTAGCTTGGCCCTCAGGATCCTCCTTGTCACCCTGGCTCTCCGTCTGCTCAGCTCCATCCTGGGCTTCTCATCCATTGGCACAATCTCTGTCAGTCAACCCCCTGGTGTTGTCGGCCCCTACTCCACCATGGCTCCTTCCACCGTCGACTCCACCGTGGGCCGCTATCCTGGCTGGACTCTGAAATTCCATCTGGCTCTTCCTTCTCCCGGTTCCTCCCTCCATCCACTCCGCCCTGGCACTATGGGTCATGCTCCCTCTCCATTGCCTGCCCCATGCCCGCCTCCTGAACCCTGTTCATCTAATATGGATTTATTTACCTGTCTCCTGAATATTCTAATTTAAACACCTTTTTGTAGATCTCCTTCATCCTTGTATATTTGTACCTCCCCAACCTATAACAGCTATGACTTCTGGGCACCCTGAACAGCATATTGACTTGGGCACCCTCAATCTCATTATGAGGGGGGGTGGGTCCCCCTTGATAAAAATCGAAACTGGGCCCCCTCTCCCTCATCTGGTCATTAGATTTGTACAAGGGTGTTTTTTGCAGGTTGAAGCAAAACACTGCAAATCATTGGTCAGCAAACTAGACCAGTCTGTGAGATCAGCTAAACCAGCAAACCAAATGTTTATTTTTTCGTCTTGAGCAAAACTTTTTCCAAATTCTTATTACACAAGATCCCATATGTAAGGTAGTGACTCAAGTCAGTATTGTGTAAGATACTACTCGGGCAATGTAATTTTAGAAATAAAATACATTTTTAGAATGACATTGTGGAAGTCATGGATTGACTCATGCTAACACGGTCTAACGCTGCTTGCTTCCTGAAAATTATGTAATCTGATTAGTCTTGCCAGTGACATAAAAGGCTTTAGTTAGAAATAAAAGTCTCAGTCAAGCATGAGTTCATGATTTAAAGAGAAAAAAAAAGTAACCAATTTTGGTGGCTAATCCTGCACTACCTCTACTTTAGCAGTCTTAAAAATGGTGATTCCTTCATTGCTTATGAAGACTGATTGCTAGGACAACTCTATATATATCTATTTGTGTCTTTTTAAAGATGTAATTTCGCCCGTTGTTTTCTGGGTGCGGTCGATACATCGCTCCTCGTGACGGCCACGATTCTTGTGTCACGTGTCTGGGCTTCCAGCACGCTGAGACTGCATTCGTGGATGGCTCATGTTCTCATTGCGGGGACATGACCATCTCGGCGTTGAGATCAAGACTCGATTACCTTAAAAGGTATAGAGTCTCCTCTGCCACACCCTGTTCTAGCTCTTCTTCTCGTAAGAGGGCTACTTCGGCTGGTGGCCAGGGTGATCTGAGGGTTACTGTGTGGGCTTCCCTGACGAGCCAACCTCCTCGGGCCACACCCCCCTCACATACGTCGCAGCCGGTCGAGTTTCGGATGAGTTTGGTGGACCCTCTCAGGCTCCTGACATCTCATTTGGGGCTCGCGAAGAGGACCGTATGTCGATCGCCACATCACAAGGCGGGCTTGAGTCCTCGGGAGATGAGGATTCGGCTGCGTTGCCTCCCTCGGGAGTGCCAGCGTTGTCCGAGTCCGATCCCGAGCTGACGGCCGTGCTTTCCCGGGCAGCGGAGAGCATCGGGCTTGAGTGGAATCCTCCGCTCGAGGCTGGATGATTGGTTCCTGGGGGCTGCTCATGCGGATTGCCAGCACCCCCCTCTGGTTCCTTTCTTCCCGGAAGTGCACCAGGAAGTAACCAGTTCATGGAAGGCACCTTTAACTGCCCGAAACCGTTCTGTTACTTCCTCCGCCTTCACTGCCTTCGATGGCGGGGCGGCCAAGGGGTATGCTGGGATTCCCCCGGTGGAGCGTTCTGTTGCGATGCAACTGTGTCCACAGAGCGCCTCCGCTTGGCGTGGCGGTGCCAAGCTGCCCTCCAAGGCCTGTAAGTTCTCATCCACGCTTGTGGCCAAGGCTTACAGAGCTGCCCTGCATGCCATGGCCTCACTTCAGGTCTATCAGGCCAAGCTGCTCCGGCAGCTGCACAAGGGCAGTGCTGACCCAGGGGTTTTGCAAGAGGCGCGCACTGCTACCGACCTCGCTCTCCGGGCGACGAAGGTCACTGCGCGCTCCTTGGGTCAGGTGATGTCCACTTTGGTGGTCCAGGAGCGCCTCCTATGGCTGAAACTGGCAGACATGAGGGAGAGTGATCGGGCTCAGATCCTCAACTCCCCGGTCTCCCAGGATGGCCTCTTCGGCGACGCGGTAGAGAGCTTTGCCCAGCAGTTCTCTGCCGCCCAGAAGCAGTCTGAGGCCATCAGACACATCCTGCCCCGGCGGCCCACTGCTGCCTCCACTCCCGCTCGGCCACAGCAGCAGCCTTTTCCCCCGGCCGCAATGTAGAGATGGCCGCAGAAGGGCAGCGCAACCCAGGTTTCGGGGTGTCCATGTGACGATGGTGGGCAAAGATGCCCCTGTCATCCGCGCGGAGGTCGCGGCCCTGCTGGCAAAGGGCGCGATAGAACCGGTCCCTCCAGCCGACATGAAGTCCGGCTTTTACAGCCCTTACTTCATCGTACCCAAGAAGACAGGTGGGTTACGACCAATCCTGGACTTGCGTGCCTTGAACCGAGCTCTGCACAGACTCCCGTTCAAGATGCCAACACCCAAGCGCATTTTGGAAATGCATTCGTCCGATGGATTGGTTTGCAGCGATCGACCTGAAGAACGCGTACTTTCATGTCTCCATTCTTCCTCGACAAAGACCGTTTGTCCAGACATGTTGTTGTGTCAACAGATGCCTCTGCCACGGGCTTCGGTGCCATGTGCAACGGGCATGCTGCGTCGGGCTCCTGGACAGGACCCCAACTTCAGTGGCATGTCAATTGCCTCCAGTTGCTAGCAGTACAGCTTGCTCTGCACAGCTTCAGGGCCCTTCTGAAGGACAAGCACGTTCTGGTCCGTACGGACAACACTGCGACCGTAGCGTACATCAACCGTCAGGGTGGTCTACGCTCCCGCCGCATGTCGCAACTCGCTTGCCATCTCCTCTTGTGGAGTTACAAGCATCTGAAGTCGCTTCGTGCCATTCACTTTCCGTGCAGGCTCAATCGTGCAGCCGACGAGCTCTCACGGCAGCAGTCTCGCCCCTGGGAATGGAGACTCCACCCCCAGTCGGTTCAGCTGATTTGGGAACAATTCGGAGACACTCAGGTAGACCTGTTTGCCTCTCCAGAAAATTCCCACTGCCAGTTGTTTTTCTCCCTGACCGAGGGCACTCTCGGCACGGGCGACCTGGCACACAGCTGGCCGCTGGGCCTGTGCAAGTATGCGGGCACCCTCTGGCACCCACGTCCCGATCTGTGGAACCTACATGTGTGGGTCCTGGACGGGTCACGGAAGGTTTAGGTACCTTGCCACCACAGGTGGTAGCTACCATCACTTCCGCTAGATCCATGTCCACCAGACACGCCTATGCTTTGAAGTGGAACCTCTTCATCACTTGGTGTTCTTGACGGCGTGAGGACCCCTGGAAATGTCCGATTGGGTCAGTGCTTTCCTTTCTTCAGGAGGGGTTGGAACGAAGGCTGTCTCCTTCCACCCTCAAG
Organism: Carassius carassius; assembly: GCF_963082965.1. Taxonomy (NCBI): domain Eukaryota; kingdom Metazoa; phylum Chordata; class Actinopteri; order Cypriniformes; family Cyprinidae; genus Carassius; species Carassius carassius. The sequence continues at coordinate 22,451,249 of NC_081761.1, forward strand.
GTCTATGTGGCCTCCATTTTGGCTCACCATGACCCTGTTGAAGGTAAGTCTCTGGGGAGGCACGATCTGAACATCAGGTTCCTGAGAGGAGCAAGGAGGCCAAATCCGCCTCGCCCTCAGCAAGTCCCCTCTTGGGACCTCGCAGTGGTTCTATCGGCACTGCAGAGGGGTCCCTTCGTACCCTTGCTCTCAGTTGAGCTAAAGTTTTTATCTTTGAAAACTGCGCTCCTGACGGCTTTGGCTTCGGTGAAGAGGGTCGGGGACCTGCAGGCATTTTCAGTTGACGAAGCGTGCCTGGAATTCGGGCCGGCTAACTCTCACGTTATCTTGAGACCCCGGCCTGGGTACGTGCCCAAAGTTCCCACCACTCCTTTTAGGGATCAGGTGGTGAACTTGCTAGCGCTGCCCCTGGAGGAGGCAGACCCAGTCCTTGCGCTGCTCTGTCCAGTACGTGCACTCCACACCTACGTGGACAGAACTCAGTGCCTTAGGACCTCAGACCAGCTATTTGTCTGTTACGGAGGCCAGCAGAAGGGAAAGGCTGTCTCCAAGCAGAGGTTATCCCACTGGATAGTGGATGCTATTGTCCTGGCTTATCAGGCTCAAGACCTGCCATGCCCCCTAGGGGTGAGAGCTCACTCAACTAGGAGTGTAGCTTCCTCCTGGGCGCTGGCGCATGGCGCCTTGCTAACAGACATCTGTAGAGCTGCGGGCTGGGAGACACCTAACACATTCACGAGATTGTATAATCTCCGTGTAGAGCCCGTGTCCTCCCGGGTACTCGCCCCTTCGGGCCAGTAAGGACCTGCTCGGTGTCAATCCACTTGCTGCGCCATTCCACTCCGCGTACTGGATGCGTGCGCTATTCCCCAGTTCCTCAGTCAGAACCCTGGGTTCACTTCAGCACTGTTAATGTCCAACACTTGTGTACATGCCCCTTGGTCAGCCCTGTGTGGGACTAGGTGCCTCCATGTGGTGTGATTCCCCTTTCTGGGCAATCCCACGTGTTTATGTCCACAGTAAGTCTCTCCGCAGCATGTGTCTTTCCCTTGGCAAGCCCCTTGCCAGCCCTGTCATTGAAACTTCCACCCTGCAGGCTGGGTACCTCAGAGTTCTTATGTATCACCACCTGGGTGGATGCCTGCCTTCTGTAAGTCCTCCCACAGGCAGGCAGCCTGCTAGCATACGTCCAGCTGGAATATGCTACCCAGTGTATTCTGTGTAATTTATGAGCCCTCACTCGTGCTGGCCTCGCGACAGGGTGCTATCACTCACACAGGTCGCTGGAAGACAGCCATGTGGCGTTTTGTAAGGGACCCCATTCGTAACGTCGAATGTGACTGACTGAAAGGGAACATCTTGGTTACGTATGTAACCCTCGTTCCCTAAAGGAGGGAATGGAGACGTTCCTCCTGGACCTGGACCTCCTGGACAGCAACCAATCTGGCTTCAAAAGTGGCCACTCAACTGAGACTGCTCTGCTCTCGGTTACTGAAGCCCTGCGACTAGCAAGAGCAGCTTCAAATTTCCTCGGTTCTCATCTTACTGGACCTGTCTGCTGCTTTTGACACTGTTAATCACCAGATTCTCCTGTCCACCCTCAGAAAGATGGGCATCTCTGGAACTGCACTCGTGTGGGTTAAGTTTCTTATCACTGCTACGCTGATGACACCAAACTCGACTTCTCATTCCAGCCAGATGACCCGACGGTAGCTGCTCGCATTTCAGCCTGTCTGAGTGACATTTCTAGCTGGATGAATGACCATCACCTTCAGCTTAACCTTACGAAGACAGAACTCCTGGTGATTCCAGCTAACCCATTGCTTCATCACAACCTCTCTATACAGCTGGGCTCATCATCCATTACTCCTTCTAGGACAGCCAGAAACCTAGGAGTTGTGATGGATCATCAGTTAAGATTCACAGACCACATTGCTACAACGACCCGCTCCTGCAGGTTTGCCTTATACAACATTAGGAAGATTAGACCCTTCCTGTCAGAGCAAGCAACCCAACTTCTTGTCCAAGCTCTTGTTCTCTCCAGACTGGACTATTGTAATGCTGTAATGCTTTTCTTGTCTTTTCATTTATAAAAAAAAAAAAAAAAAACTGGCTATGTGTTCTATACTAGACTAATTGAGACTTGTCATGGCACTGGTATACTGTAGTTGTTCTCTTGTTGACCTGACTGCTTCTATTGTTCTCATTTGTAAGTCGCTTTTCGATAAAAGCATCTGCTAAATGATTAAATGTAAATGTAATGTTTTTTATGAAATATCTATATTGACTGCATGATTGCATGATCATATCATCGTATTATTTACTGCAATGAGAGCCACAAAAGTAAAGCTTTGCAAGCTGGGCAGCAACTAACACTGCTGTAGGTTGCTTTTTGGTGGATGTACGGTGTACATTTTAGGACATCCTCAGACCTCAATCATCAAATGAAAAGGCGTCATGCCTCAGACTAAAAGGCTTCAGTCATCGGACAAAACGGCATCACACCTCTGACTGAAAAGCTTCAGGTCTCAGGAAAAACGACGTCAGGTCTCATACAATTAACCTTAGGCCTCAGACGAAACGGACTCAGGCAAAAAGTCATCAGACTAAACGGACTCAGACAAAAAGTCATCAGACGAAACGGACTCAGGCAAAAAGTCATCAGACGAAACGGACTCAGACAAAAAGTCATCAGACGAAACGGACTCAGGCAAAAAGTCATCAGACGAAACGGACTCAGACAAAAAGTCATCAGACGAAACGGACTCAGGTGGAATATAGCGTTGCCCCGCCCCATGTGACGTCACACGCACACCGTTCACAGGAAGTGGTATATCATGGTTGATTGATGGCAAAAGGAGGTAAGCAGCATCTGATATTTTATATTTTAACAGTTTTATTCAAATGTTACACTAATTAAGTTATATAGGGAAGAGAACATGCTTTTCGAGAGTCTTGTGTGCACGTTTAGAAAGTTAGTTAGCCATATTGCAGCTAGCGAGCTTTTATTTTGGCCAAGTAGTAAAATTACCCTTACGAAAAATAACCATGGTTTTACTATCAAAAACCAAAAACAAACAAAAAACAAATAATCAATATAGTTAAATCATGGTATCCACAGATTAACCATGGTTTTGCTACTAACCATAGTTTAACCATGATGTTTGTAGTAAAACTGTAGTTATACAAATGGTACGTTAATCATTCCACAAAAAAAAAAAACATGTTACTACACTTTTACTATAATAAAACCATGGTCACTTTACGTCTGGGTAAAGCGAATTCTTTTAAGCTATTAGACTGTTCTACCTTGGTCTAATTATAACATACCTGTATGAGTCTAACATTAGTTGTTGAATTAAATGATGAAAAAAAACGTTACTACACTTTTACTATAATAAAACCACAATGCACTGTATATAGAACAACTTTGTTGTTTCATCTCATAAATAATCATAACAATTATAAAACTTACTTATTTGTGGATGTAACTTTTATGAGTATGATTATGTATAACACGCAATAAACACCATGCTAAATCCACATGATTTATAATGGTTTATAAGTCTTATATCTTGACATTATTTATTTAAAATGTATACAGTATCTTACTATCTTATTGATATTACAATACATTTGGTTAAAATCAAAAGTATTACATATTACACATTCATCTGATCAGATATTTGATATGATGGCTGTTTAGGGAAAAATAATATTTTAATTTTCATTATTATTGTTGTAGTTATTTATAGTGGGTTTTGCCTGCTTTGAGTAAAGTAACAAAACAACAATGCCAAGATATGAGACTTGTATTATATCTAAGGGAAACATTCTGTTGTAAGTTAAGTGGATGCATTATATTCATTTCGTATTATAATTCATAGTCTTAAATGCTATAACCACAAATAAGTAAATTATACTTACATTATAACACATTAAAACTGTTATTATGATTACTCATGAGATGATATGACATATTACAAAGTTTTTTTTCTAATACATTATGCATTCATTATAATGCCATAAGAATACTCTTATAATTTTTTTTAAATACGGGCTTCATAGGAAGTGTTACAGTTAAGTTTAATCGATAATGTACTTCTTCACTGATGTTATACAATATTCTTGTACAAATGAAAAAAAAAATGTTTACAGCATCTAATGCTTTTATCTTGCAGTGAAACGCAACTAAGAAGATGAATAAAATCAAGTGAGCCACAGAGATAGCATCGCCCAAGAGCACAGGCATGTATTTTTCTTTTCTGCATTGGTAAGAACACTATTAACTCAAAGAAAGTATATGTATACATTTAAACATCATAGACTAATAATGGACAAGAGTGCAGATTAAGTAACAAATATATAAATTAAAACCACCCAAGATCAGTAAACGATCTTTAACTATTACTGTATTCGTTTTACATTAAGGGAGTTCATCCAGAGGCAGTGAGTGAACTGTGTGTCCTGAAACCAGAATCAGTTGGGAAGAATGGAATCAAGTCTACCCCATAAAAGGCTTACACAGGTAATTCACAACTCTCTTTGTTTGTGTGCGCACAGCTATAGTTTAATGTCTGTCACGTTTATGAACTTTCTGTTTCCTTTTTTGGTCTTCCTGTTCTTGTTTTAGTTAACTGATTGATCCTCACCTGTTTCCAGTTCCCTCATCACCTTCTATGTGTATAAATACCTGTTCTGTTCAGTTCCTCCTCGTCCGTGATTGTTGATGTATCGTTGTTGAATGTATGCTAAATGTATTTTGTTAATATAGTCTGTACTCCCTTTGTCATCAGTAAACTCCTTATTTGTTCCAGATCCTCTTCTCTCCCTTTGTTTTACGTTTAGCACTACCTCATCTGTAACAGAATCACGGACCCAAACAGTATAGTTTATTTTAGCGGCGTTTTTTCTTTCATTTATTTTTTGCTTTGTTTTTCGCCTCTCCCGGAATGGCCATCCCAGCAGTCTGTCTCCTATGCCTGGAGCAACTGGACCGTTCGCTGGAGGACCACACCAGGGACTTTTTAGATCTGGCGTGCCTTACTCACTTCCCCGACCGGAGTAAGGCACGCCTACCAGCGAACGGTCCCCGAGAGGATTTTGCCGCTTTTGTGGAGTGGGTGCTGGAGAAAAATGGTTCTTCATTAACCATCAGCACCGCCCAGGAGGATATCTCCAGCCCCATGGATCTTATGGACTGGTCTATGGATGTAATTCCTGTATCCCCTGTTTTTCCGCTGGTTCCGTCCAGCCCTGATTCCCCTGTATACCCTCTCAGTCTCCCACTCCTACCTCCTCCAGTCATTTCCTCTGCTCCATTTCCGCTGGTTTCGCCCAGCCCTGAATTTTCTTTTTCTCCGCTGGTTCCGCCCAGCCCTGAGTTTTCTGTTTCTCCGCTGGTTCCGTCCAGCCCTGAATTTTCTGTTTCTCCGCTGGTTCCGCCCAGCCCTGAATTTTCTGTTTCTCTGATGGTTCCGCCCAGCCCTGAATTTTCTGTTTCTCCGCTGGTTCCGCCCAGCCCTGAATTTTCTGTCTCTCCGCTGGTTCCGCCCAGCTATGAATTTTCTGTCTCTCCGCTGGTTCCGCCCAGCTCTGAATTTTCTGTCTCTCCGCTGGTTCCGCCCAGCTCTGAATTTCCTGTGTCTCCGCTGGTTCCGCCCAGCTCTGAATTTCCTGTGTCCCTGCTGGTTCCGCCCAGCTCTGAATTTCCTGTGTCTCCGCTGGTTCCGCCCAGCTCTGAATTTCCTGTGTCCCTGCTGGTTCCGCCCAGCTCTGAATTTCCTGTGTCTCCGCTGGTTCCGCCCAGCTCTGGATTTTCTGTGGCCCCGCTGGTTCCGCCCAGCTCTGAATTTTCTGTGTCTCCTGTACTCCCTCCCAGCCTCCCTCTCCCACCTCCTCCTAGACCTGCCAGTTCCCCTGCTCCACTTCCGCTGGTTCCGTCCAGCCCTGATTCTCCTGTGTTTCCTCCCTTCCTTCCTCTCTCTCCTCCTCCTAGACCAGCCCGTTCATCGACCTCATCTCCGCTGGTGCCAGTCAGTACCGCAGCTCACCCTAAGTCCGCGCCATCTGGGCGCGATGGTTCGCCGCTGGACTGCCAGTCTCCAGCTCCGCCTTGGCATGTTAAGGCCCTGTCTCCGCCTCCAGCCTCCGAGCCCTGGACTCCTCCTCGGTCCTTCGACCCAGCGGCTCCGCCTTGACTCTTAGCTCCCTCGTCTCCACCGTGGCCTGTCATCCCACCTGCTCCACCGGGCTCCCACCGAGGACGCACCGTTCCGGGAGGGGGCGAACTGTCACGTTTATGAACGTTCTGTTTCCTTTTTTGGTCTTCCTGTTCTTGTTTTAGTTAATTGATTGATCCTCACCTGTTTCCAGTTCCCTCATCACCTTCTGTGTGTATAAATACCCGTTCTGTTCAGTTCCTCCTCGTCCGTGATTGTTGATGTATCGTTGTTGAATGTATGCTAAATGTATCTTGTTAATATAGTCTGTACTCCCTTTGTCATCAGTAAACTCCTTATTTGTTCCAGATCCTCTTCTCTCCCTTTGTTTTACGTTTAGCACTACCTCATCTGTAACAATGTCTTCACGACTCATCATTTGTGTTCATTTCTTTAGGACCCCTTTCAGATGCTGATGTCTTGGCTTCTGGTGCAAAACTAAATCAGATTAATCCCAAGCCTCTGCTGCCACACATACTTGAGGGCATGTCAAAAGTAGAGTTGTACCTCTTGGCAGTCCACTTTCAAACCAATGTCACCCTATAGCTGCAGGTGTTCCTGATGTTAATTTTCCCCCACTACCTGTGCTTGGTTTTCAGTTTGGCTGTAATTTTAAAATAGTCCAGACGGACGAGTGCATGATCCATCTGAAATATTCCAGTTTGGACTAGTGGAGGTAAAAAGCACCTCTGCTGAAAACATTGCTCCGGTTCCATTTATGAAAATTCAAAGAGGACTAGCCAAACTTAAAGAGACCCATAAGTACTACTGGCAGGTACAAGGTCAGACTGCAGTCACTGTTCTACACTGGTGTGACTATGTGACTGACACAAAATCAGATTTCACAATACAGATGATTTGGCGAGATGATGCCTTCATAGCATCAATGAAAGTACTATTATAACGTTTACCTGGATGTGTATCTTTCAGTGGTATGAATGGACAGATTCTGTTCATATTATAGTATGAACCTAAGATTTATTTTTACATTCATAGTAAATATATACTTTATGTAGTTGAGTAGTATGTAGCATATTTTGTAGTAGATCTTTTGTAACATATTAGATACATCACAAATGATAACAATAAATATATATTGTACTTGCTATTAATTAGAAATATGTACATACCGAGGTGAATACTTTGTCTTGTATTAAATCTTCTGTAATGTATATGATATGCATATTCTTTTACTAGTTGTGTATATTACATTTGATACATTGTATGATATAACAAATAAGATTTTTTCATGAGTTAATATAAAAATACTTTTTATTGTCAACTATTTCATTGTGTCTGTCAAATTATTTTCAGTGATATTTTATTTAAATAATTTCATTATACAAAATCAAAAATTTTACATTACAATAAAAAAAGTAAAAACACATTTAATGATGGTAGGTATTAAAGGTATGCACTGCAACTAACTGTGAAAAGATAAAAAAAAAATTATAAATAAAAAACTACTATCAAATGTTAACACTGTAACACTACTATTGTAATAATCCCAGTCATTCTTAAAAATCTAATATACTAATATACATTCACTGCTCAAGAAACATTGGTCCCTGATAATAAACCATAAAACAGCAATTATGCCAGATCTGATTAATTCTTCCTGACAAGGTGAGTGGCACAACAGAATCCCAGATGTGTATTTCCTTGACCCTTCTAATCTGAGGCATGCAGTGGCCTGTGTTTTTTTACAGTCCTGTTTGCTGAACTGCTTGGCACATTTAAAAGGTGGAATGATCCGTCTAGCACCAACACTGGAGAGAATATCTTCAATAGTGAACTTTGTCATAACCACTCTCCACTGCACCACACAGAGCTACCCCAACCAGACCTTTGAATGTGGTAGTGCACTTATAACTTCAGAGTGGAGTTTCAGTGATGTAGGGCTTTCACATCAGATTTCTGTACGGTCCAGGATGACATGCAGGTTTGGATTGAACAAACTGTAATTCTCTGGCATGGAGGAACTAATTTGTTGCCTGGACATCTAAATGGGTACTGAACCCAGGTAATCGTCCTGCTCAGCATAGCCACTATTACCCAGAAAATTTCAGCGATAACTTGATTGACTGAAACAAACAAATATATATTTAATTATAAGACAGAACCATTGTTTTTACTAAATCATTTAATTCAACAACTAGTGTTAGACTCATACAGGTATGTTATAATTAGACCAAGCTAGAACAGTCTAATAGCTTGAAAGAATTTGCTTTACCCAGACGTAAAGTGACCATGGTTTTATTATAGTAAAAGTGTAGTAACAGTTTTTTTTGTGTAATGATTAACGTACCATTTGTATAACCACAGTTTAACTATAAACACCATGGTTAACCTGTTAGCCAGCACCCCCCATTATGGGACTCACAGCTGAAAGTGCTCTAACTAACTTATAATTGTAATAGTTTCCTACTTCAGTGTGTTACTGTCACGGAATCACAAGAGGCAGACAGGTGGTAAGTAGAAATGAGATTTATTAAACAAGTGCAACAGGGCCGGGATGCAAAGGTGAGTAATGAAGTTGAAGATATCGTTCTCTGTGACTTAACTGAATGGTAACCAAAGTCTCTGGTTTAGGAGCTGGAGGAAGAGATCGGGAAGGTTCTCCGAAGGAAGGCGGATGGCTGACGGCTGATGAACGGGAATGATGACTTCAGAAGGTAAGTGGTTTTCTCAGAGGTGAGTAGCTCGGGTGAGTCTGTTGTCAGTGGTATTGACGAGGCCAGACGATGACTGGTGAGTGAGAGTGGTTTATAAAGGGCATGAGATGATGAGATGCCCAGGTGAGGGTGATTAGTATTCAGGGGAGAGTGAACGAGAGGGTGGAGCGAGTGAAGATGACGGCATGGCAGTGACAGTTACAAACATAATTGTGGTGTCTTTAGAAAGAAGACCCTTTGGGCTTCACTTTTTATCAACCAGATTTGATAATACTCAAAAATATTAAATGTTATAGACACTGAAGTGCCTTGAATTGTTTTTACCATTCTTAAATATTTTTTTTATTTGATATAAAAATACATGAAATGAGTCCTGGAGCAATCTAGAAAAGTAATGGGTTGAAAGCCACATGTCTCATGAGTTTCTATTTCAAATCTGAATAAAATATCATGAAAAATGAGACTCCTGCAAATATTTTTATGAGACTATGTCTACACCCCCTACCCCCAAATATAAGAAAATATATTTCCCAATAGTACTGAAGGCTTCTACAAACTATTTATTCAGTAAACATACCACTGCATATTTTTTTTTCAATTATAAAACACTAGACAGAAACTTAGACATCATATAAATGATTTATTTGAGCACTAGAAAAATACAAACATCATGGTTAAACTATGGTTAGTAGTGATTTAACTATATCGACCATTTGTTTTTTGTTTGTTTTTGGTTTTTGATAGTAAAACCATGGTTATTTTTCGTAAGGGTAATTTTACTACTTGTCCAAAATAAAAGCTTGCTAGTTGCAATATGGCTAACTAACTTTTTAAACGTGTACACAACACTCTCGAAAAGCATGTTCTCTTCTCTTCCCTATATAACTTAATTAGTGTAACATTTGAATAAAACTGTTAAAATATAAAATATCAGACACTGCTTACCTCCTTTTGCCATCAATCAACCATGATATACCACTTCCTGTGAATGGCGTGCGTGTGACATCACATGGGGCGGGGCAACGCTATATTCCACCTGAGTCCGATTCGTCTGATGACTTTTTGTCCGAGTCGGTTTCGTCTGATGCCTAAGGTTAATTGTATGAGACCTGACACCTGACGTCGTTTTTCCTGAGACCTGAAGCTTTTCAGTCAGAGGCGCGATGCCGTTTTGTCCGATGACTGAAGCCTTTTAGTCTGAGGCATGACGCCTTTTCATTTAATGACTGAGGTCTGAGGATGTCCTAAAATGTACACCGTACGGGTGTGCTTTTGCTGCCGCTGTCTTACCTGGCATTGGAGACACCATGATCAAGAAGGTGGTTGACCCAGGGTGAGGCTTGTCCATTGCACTCCGGCCGTGCTGACCCCTGCGAATTCCCCAAAAGTGGGAATCTCGACTGCATAATTTATGGTAGTGGGGGACTATGTTCTGAAATTTGGGGAAGTCGGGGCCTAGGGGTTAGAGAGTTTGACTCTTAACCCTAAGGTTGTGGGTTCGAGTCTCGGGCTGGCAATACCATGACTGAGGTGCCCTTGAGCAAGGCACTGAAAACCTAACTGCTCCCTGGGCGCTGCAGCATAAATGTCTGCCCACTGCTTCGGGATGTGTTTTTTACGGTGTGTGTTCACTGCTGTGTACATGTGCACTGTGGATGGGTTAAATGCAGAGCACGAATTCTGAGTATGGGTCACCATACTCGGCTGTATGTCTCGTCTCGTCTTGTTCATTTCGTAGGGCATCTCTCTCACTCAGCAGCATGTCTCTATGGCAAATGCAGGGGGGTTGAGCCCATTCAAAACCATGGGAGCCCTGAGTAGAGCGTTGGCAGATGTTAAAAAGAAATATGACTTACATTCAAACAAATCGATGTAACTACACATTCAAGTTAATTGATAAAATCAATTCATCGTCCAGTCCTAATACAATGATATTAATGCTATTTTGAAATACTGTTTTACACAGTAGGCATATTTTGATGGAGGGCAATTAAGTTGTCCTCGCAGACTGTATGCACATGCAGCACGCCCAGGGTAGTTTGATTCACAAACAAATGACTTATGAATTGATTATTTTTCATAATTTAATATTAAAGTCTGTAGCCTGATTAATGAAAAAAATAAAAAAATAATATAAAAAAAAAAACCTTATGTCTTATATATATATAGTCTTATAATGACTCTCAAAATCATGGTAATTTGTTGGTGACTTGTTGTTGTTAATTAATTAATTAATTTACGTGTTTATTTATTGTTTGTTTTTAAAATTGATGCATTAAAACTTGGGATTTATATATTTTACTCAAGTAAGCAGATATTGTTATATAGATATAAGTTGTTCTCATTTGCAAAAATTGTTAATGTTCTACAAAGTCTGTTGATAACTTTAATAATATTAAAGTTAATATTATAAATATACATATATAAACTAATACATTCATTTATACAGTTAGTTAATGGGACCAAATGTCTTGGTGCCCTAACCCAACATAACAGTTTGTGTTGAATTTAGGCTTATACACTGTCCCATTTTATCCAATCTTTGTCTGTGTTCAGACTGCAATCTGATTTTTGCTCATATGTGACTCAGAGCTGTTTTCTTCTTTTTCTGCCTCTTTTCATAAAGGTGAACAGCACATTGTGACCTCAGTCTGAACAGTCATATCAGAGTTTGTACAGCCAACATGCACTGTTGGTTGCCATGCCAAAGATTTTACAACCATAATATAATGATTATGATTGTGATTATTGTGATTATTGTGATTATTGTGATTATTATTATTATTATTATTATTATTATTATTATTATTATTATTATTATTATTATTATTATTATTTGTCCTGTGTATTTCACATTCAGTACACATGCTGCTATGGTCACCGCAAGTCACTCCCCTTTGTGTGCTATAGAAGGCCTTAAGCACTGTAGCTAGATCAAAACTGTCTGAGATAAATACCTAGTTCTTTCCCAACATGTTGGTTTCTCAGTGAACACATCTCTTTATACCTTACCATATTGGTGAAAATATGGTTCAATATTGGGAGAGTCACTGTGGAGGAAGCAATGATTGCTGCCCATCAAATGGTTTATATTTCTTTAATCAAATGGTCGTCAATACTTCATATTTCACAGAAGGCAAAGGGACAACAACTGACCTTGCTCTTGTCCATGCAACAGCTAGCAAATCATTGCTTTTCTTATCTCAAGTGCAACAAGGTGTTACAGTGGATACAGAAAATAACTCTCTCTTGTAAAATTGAACAAATTCATTACTTGTTGGAAACAAATTACATAAAATTGCCATAATGAGATACAAGGATGTTTTTTCTGTCTAGAAAAGGGGAGGTTGTTTTCAGTCCTGCTGCGCAGCATGCTGCAATCTGTAAGTGCTGATTCGCAAATCGATTGCAGGGCGCGGATAGCTTTTTGATTAAGAACCTCGATATCTTTCTGTCTCTCTCTGTCTCACTGTCTCTTTATCTATTTCTCCTTCTTTCTCCCCATGCTTTTGTTTTTCCTTAAATTTTCTCTTTCTTTCTCTTTCTCTTTCTCTTTATTTCCTCAAACCCTCTTTTAATCTATCTTCCTAATCTTTCCCTCCTCCTCCTGTAAGAGGAAGTTGTCCTTAGCAGACAAGGAGCATTGCTCTTGCGAGCACTTCTGTCTGGATAAATGCATGGGTTTGTGATGTAGGGAATGCACTGAACACGGTGTTACAGATGGGATGCAGGTGGCGTATTGATCAGATCCAAAAACTCATCAAGTCATTCCAAGACACTGTCCAATGGATTCATCAGTCTGGACATCAGTCTACAGAACATCCCTCCCTCCTCTGACAGATGAGTCCATCCCATCTTTTTGGAGGCCGAAGATGCAGTCTAACACTCCCTCATGTGTCCTAATCAGATGCTTATCTTTCGGCTTCTGACAGACTGACCCTGAACTGACCTTTTGGTAGGCCCACCTCAACAAATGTTGCCATCAAACATTTTCTTAAACAAGATTTAGCTCTTTTCTAATTTAAGTATGTGAGGCATCTGGGTGTTTCTGTCTGTGTGAAATAAAATTTCATGGAAGATATATGAAACTCTTAAATGTGGCAAATCTTTAGAAGTGTATGCTGTGAACGAAACAGCCCGCATTTCCAAATAAACATGTAAAACAGCAGTAACACACTACATTTCCTTTAAGGTAAATAAATGTTAATAATTTCACACTATGTCATTTACTTATTGATTCAGGACCTTGTAACATCGATAGTGACAAAGTGACTAAAAGTATCATAGTAAATTTGTTGTGAACAGTTTTGTTGTTAATTTTATAACTTGTAATTACTTTGAAATATGGCATTTGCCTCTACTTTTCCAATATTCATCTGAGATTTCCTTTGGATATATATATATATATATATATATATATATATATATATATATATATATATATATATTTTTTTTTTTTTCCTCATTTTAATTTCTGAGATTCAATTTTGGACTGGTGCACCACAGTGTGACAATCATGAGAAAGAAGGACTTGCACATAGTCATTGTGCATTCACTGCAACAGTGTGCCTTGTCTACAGTTCTGAATCACATATAGTGTGTGTATATGTACACACACACACACACACAAACAAACAATCCCCCAGCAAGTGCGCTTGTCAGACTTAGTTCTATTCCCTCCATACTGTGAGATGGATGGGAAACACAGAGTCTGAGTCAGAGTGCTGTGTGCTGTGTGTTGCACCACAGACCTTCCCCCCAACTTTCTGTCCTTCAAAGGGCAGATTAGTAGATCCATACTGTGCACATTTGGAATTATTCCTGAACCCCTAAGACCTCAGTCTGTAAATCCAAACCCTGGCACTTGTACGGGTCAAGCAGACACTTTCTGACATTGTCACATATTCCTGTTTGTTATGATGTTTAGTCCATGGGGTTTCAGTAGCAGCTGCTCCATTGTGCTGATCCAAGATCAGTTTTCTAAGCTCTTTAAAAACCTTTCAGTCTGGAATCCCCGAGAAAGGAGGAGGAGGAGGATGGTCCTGGTTGAGATGAAAGGGCAGCTTGTACCTGGAGCAACACAAGGTTATGACTAGTCATGTTCTTAAAAGGATAAACAGATCATGTGAGATGGAAGCTTCATGGACATTTTCATTTCCGCTGTTGCAGAATTAATTTACTGTACTGGTTTGGGTAGCTAACATGGCAGAAGACCGGTGCAGGTTAAAGACCATCTGGGTTCTGATTAGAGAGTATTACTGTATTTGTGGGAATCTGGGTCAACCAGTGTTGATGACAACAGAAGTCGACTCTGACTTGCTTTAGTATTTTGTATGGATTAAAGCATTTGTCCAGACTTGCAAGTATTTAGGTTAGGATTTGATTGTATGTTTGTATAAAAGGGTTAGTTCACCCAAAAAAATTTAATTGGCCCATACATTACTAGCCTGTAAGTAATCCTAGGTGTTTATGACTTTCTTCTTTCAGATGAATCCAGTCGGAGGTATATAAAAAAAATGTCTTTGATCTTTCAAGTCGTTTAATGGTACTCAGCAGGTGTTGAAGTGCATCAGTCCAAAATAAATTAAATAAAATAAGCCAAGAGGAGACTTGTTTTCCTTTGATAAATTAAGGCAACTTTGCTTTCTTTGCTCCTGATAACAAACGTTGGTTTTCATGAGACTTACCAGTGCATACGTAATGCTAAACTCATACGTCATCCTGCCGGAGCTGCTTCTTTGAAGAGCATTGGTGCATGCTACATTAAAGTGATTATTATGTTTGAATATGGATATTTGTCTTAAAAAAAGCCACATTGATTCACAACAGGAAGCCTTTGTTCACCCCCTGGAGCCACATGAGACACTATTTTTTATAGATGGGTGCTTTTTATTTCACTTCTTTTTGACTGATGCACTGCAACACCCGGTGAGTGCCATTAAACAGCTCGATAGATCAAAAACAATTTTTAATATAACCCAGAATGGATTCGTCTAAAAGAAAAAGTCATATACACCTTGGATAACTTGAAGGTGAGTAATTTATAGATTTTTGGGTGAACTGTCCCTTTAAGTTTTAATGACCCCAAACTTATATATCATTTTGAAGTAATTTAGGATACAACATAAATTAGAAAGATGGAAATAGAGTGAGAGAGTGAGATAGAGAAAAACAGAGTGATATACTGATTGAGATGTTTTACCTTGAATTATCTAAAACCATTTTTCCAGCTGGTGTGTCACAGCCTTGAGGACACCTATCGCCCTCGGAACAACTTTGTGCTCGACCTGCCACAATTTTTCTAGCTCTTTCTTCACTGCCTGGTACATCTTGCACTTGTCTGCCTTGTTGCTTTCATCACTTTCTGTGAAGCTCCCATTTACACTTGTCTTTAGTCTGTGCTCTGTGTACATTAGGTGATCCATCTCGTCACCCTGTTTGTTTCTAATTAGTGTATGCTGTTGTTGCATTAGGAGCTGGAGGTCTCCCTGCACAGTCTGCACTTTCAGTCTTTTTTGATACCATAGAGTACTGTTTATTGATCTGGTACTAATGATGTATCCATGATGTATTCACACATGCTTTGCATTTTATCCTTAATTGGCCTTGACAGTTAAGGATATCATCTTTTCAACTTGAATGTGGCTTCTAGATATTAAACTTCATATGTAATGCTACACGTATATCTTACTACAAAGCAGAATTTATTTTTGTTAATATCGACTGTGTTCAGTTACTCTCTTGTTCAACTTACTAGGGATGACTGACAGGGCGTATGACTTGTTCTTTAGCTCAGTAGAGGTCATAGGTTTGACTCCCAGGGAATATATAAAGTGTATAAAATGTATAAGCCAACCTTGAAGGTAATGGATAAAAGCATCTGTCAAGTAGTCTTGAGCTTATGTCCCCTAAAGTGGTCCTATTATGCTTTTTATACTTTCAGCTTCCTTTAGTGCATAATTCTGCTGTTTTTAGCATGGAGACCTGCAAAGTTACAAAGCACAAAGTCCACTCAAAAGGGAGTTATTCTTTATATCAGTAGGCACCATTTTTGAACTCCCTTATTGTAGTCTCAAGTTTTCTTTTGGGAATGTACACACCACAATCTCAAATGTAAATTGTTCCTGCCCAAGGTGGTAATGCTTGTTTGAGTTGAGTTAATAGTGTGTAATCTAACTGCCGTATTCAAAAGACACTGTTCCACAGTTGTAATATACTGATACACATGCAATTTCTTCCCAACTTTACATCCATTGACATAACCTTGTGTGTATATGACAGTTGACCCAAAAGAGAACTTAAGTTTAATACCCACATGACATCCTATCTTAAAGTTGAGCAACAGAAAATGAATGAATGAGAAGTAATGTAAAGTTCTTACCTGTAATAATAATAATAATAAACAACATTGTAAATTAAGAGGTAATAGGCTATTCTCTGTCCTGTTTTTAAGGAGGAGGCAGTGTTTTGCTACACTATTACATCATAGAGTCGTACATTCCAGAAGCTGGCATTTTGTCAGACTGGCTTTAGTATAACCTGTTATTAGACTAAGAATAAAGTTTTGATTTTGAAACGTACACAATATTTTATAGTACAATGACCTTTTAAATGTCAAAAGATTAAATGAATATTGGTTTCTCAGTTAGAGACCCCTTACCCCTTACAGTATTATCACGATATTGAAATTTAGTTTAAAAAAGTGATCATAATACAGTATAACAGGTTTAATAACTTTTATCTTAAAACAAAAATAACTGAATATTTGAATACAATAAAGCAATACAGAAAACAATATATAAATAATTAACTAATGTTAATTAATGAAGTCCTAATGTAAAGTGCGAACAAACAATAAAGAATCAAAACACTTTCAAACAATTAAAATTTAAATAAAAGTTTGAAAATGAATAGCCTATTAAGTCTAAATATTTGAGTATTTGGCACTTTTAGTATCTGGCACTGTGATGAACACCATAGCAAATCCACAAATCTGAATGGCCATTTAAATTATTTAAAAACGTTTTAGAAAGTAGTGTAGCTGTTTTATTTATGGGGTTTCCAGGGTAATGGCTGCATTTTCTGCAGTTTAGCGCCATCTGCTGTCAGAGAGTGAATGTGCTTTCATTCAGTGCCTCTCATGTGTTCCCCCATGTGCTTCTCATATGTGCTTGTTTACATCAGAGAACACTCATCTTCCAAGCAGCATACAGCGGTGTTGTGCATTTTGACCAGTTAATGGGAAAAGTATTCTTAAAATGCATCCCAAATTCCGAACAATTTATAATGTATAATTATTCATGGTATATACAAGTGCCCACGATAACAATATCGTGCATATTCACATTACCGTGATATATTGCATTAGTGAATACCGGCACATGTCTAATCGTCAGTTTTATTTGGATTTTTTCTCCTCATCATAAATGTGTGTGTGTGTGTTTTTTATGTACACTTTTTGCTACACAGAAAAAAAAAGTTTTCTTTCAATGTATTAACCATTAACTATGACTTTTGCTATTATATTTGCTAATTTGCTACACACACACGCACACACACACACACACACACACACACACACACACACACACACACACACACACACACATATATATATATATATATATATATATAGTAGTAAGTTAGTCTATAGGTTATGTATTGGGTAGGATTAGTGATGTAGAATATGCTCATGCAGAATGTGTGCTTTGTAAGTACTAATAAACTGTCAATATGTTAATAATAGGCATGCTAATAATTAACCAGTTAGTGAGAACCGATGCAGGTGGCAGATCATTTATTTGATTGCGGATTGTAATCTAGAAAGTGCCCTTGCATGTTATGTCTCCTGCTCTTTTTTCTAGCAAAAATTCACTCATCACTAAATGAAAACTTAAAGACGTTATTATTTCAGGAGCCTTATCACAAGTCCATGTTTTTTTATTTTTTTTTTTTTTATTTTTTTTTTTTATGTCAGTGCTACTTGTGCTATATTTTCACACTTAAAACAATTATTCCTCTTGAACCATTTTCCTCTTTTATGCTAAGAAATATGTCACCTGGCAGTTCTCTCCCAAGTTGTTACACTGCTACCAGCATTAAGTCTGAGTATGATCCAGTGGGCTATATAACAATTTTAATCATCAGGAAATAAAAAGTTTTGTCTTTAAAAGTTTTGGTTCAATATACATACCTGTTGATCAAAAATAGCCTAAAAACCTTAGCCTTTTTTTTTTTTTTTGATTTAGTATCTTTCAGGAGGGTGTACTAATTTTTGCAACACAAAATTATATCTCTTTGATAAGAAATTCTTATTTTGCTGAATAATTCTTCTTTGGTAATTGATCAAGCAGGCTTGTTGGAACATTATATCTCCATAGAACCCTAACATGTCTCCTAAGTAAAGAGTAATTGCTGAATTTATTAAGTTTTAGAGTGGGTGTACTCATTTATGCTGTGCACTGTATATGTAAAGTTTATGTATTTAAAAATGAATGTATGACTTCGTATTTGCATGGTTTTGGTTGCAGTTGTTAAAAGCTATTGAAAAAAAGATTCTGTATATTGCATTTATGAATGCTAGGGAAGGGATATAATGTGATGATTTACCTCGCTTTTATAAAAAAAAAAACATATTATATTATTATATTTTGAATTTGTTACAGTTAATTCTTCTATTCTGCTATTTTATCACTGTGAAAGAAAATGACATAATTCTTTATCACTTTGCACCTCTGATGACCTGAAGCTTTAAGACATCAGCTGTGTTAAACAGCTACACCATAATTTTGCCATTAAGCACTGGATGAAAACCTATTTTTATGTTCACATGCAAATGTGTATATACATGCATGTCATAATACCTGTGATGTGTGACTAGCATGTGCAGATAAATGCGTTTTTGCCTAGTAGAACGTTTGTCTGAATAATGTTGCATGTAAGATGGTGTGTTTATGATTTTCCAGTGAGTGCGTGTGTGTCTGAGTGTCTTTGCGAAGTATGTGGAGCCAGAATCACCACATCTGTAAGCAGGTCAGACTTCTGAAGCTCCCCTTGAGGAAACCAGAAAGAGTTCCATAGCACCACTTATAATCCAGCACCATTTTCCAAGAAAGTGGAACGTACTCTCCTGACCTTAAGAATGAAAAGCAAATACGAAATCTCAATTTATACAAGTGACACACAATGCATTTTTCTTAAATATCAATATATTATCAATATCAATGCTACTACATAAAAAAATAGCTAATAGATAATAATGATGAGTTCAATATTCTGTTCATCTCATTTGCCAATGAAATAATTTATTATTGTTGCATATTTGCCTGAAGGCAAAAAAATTATGCACCCAGGTGAAATGAGAATTGCTAATATTTATGCTTCACTGTGGAAGTGTTACAAAAGAATGTTTTATTTATTTTCATCTGATATGCCTGATTGAATTGTGTCAACAAATTCACAAGAGAGTCAGTGAAGTCTAAATAGTTAAACATGCAAACTATGATACTCAGTCAAATGAGCATGAAGTTACACTTTTTCAGAGTTCTTCTTAATGTATAGCTCATTCACTGACCATATTTCAGTATCGTCTTATTAAATGTGTTAAAAATGCATAGGAAAGATAGACAAGAAAAGTGTTACTCGGGGATGAAATTATTCATACACCATTAGAAGGAAAGATGCACTCATGAACACAAACAATATCATCAGTCTATGAATTATTAACGCCTTAGGTCAAACCACATTATCCTTATCCATCAACATGTTCCGTTTTGACATTGATCTTTTTACCCCCTTTGCCTTCTTTATCTGTTGCTGCTGAAGGACAGCAGCACTCCAGTGCTTATTTTAGCTCCTCTCTGAATATGGAGATCCTTCGGAATTGGACCACTCAATCTGTCCATCAGCCCTTGTGAGACTGGCAGATGTCACTGAGGATTCATATCAAAGATACTGCATGAACGTGCAATGTGGAGGGCTTCTGTCTGATGTGGGATGATATAGACCCTGTGGTCAATGTCTGGGTCAGGATGTTCTGTGAAGGAAAGGTTGTATCCTCTGTGTGTCATTTTGCACCTTACAATGCTCTTTTTTTAACTCCATGTGTCCATGTGAATGACTGATTCAGAATGAGGTTATTGCTAATTAAAACTGAAGGAGAAAACTACCAGCCGAACAATTTCTGTATTTATTTAATTTTATTTAATTTTATTATAAATGCATCTGAATTGTAATCAATAATTGTGTCGTTTTTGATGTTATAATAATTATAATACTGTTTCCAATAAAATAACTGGTGATAAATATACATATTTCCAATAACCCTCATGCAGAGAGCTGAACCATGGCGTGAATAGTGAAGAGGACAAATGTATATGACAATTTGAACCTTAATAAGGATGTGGCGTTTCATCAAATTACATTCTGCTCAGTCTCATTTTACATGGACTGAATTTTCTTGAAATTTAAACTTGAAAATCGTCTTATCAAGACTCGTCACTGACTTGTCAAATGGTTTTTACAATTTACATCTAGACAAATTGATAAAGAAAATGGTTGAGGAATTCATTCTCAGAAAAAAAAAAATAATAATAATAATCTTGTAGAAATGTAAGGTCAAAGGGGCTTAAAAAATTATTTATTAATTCATACATCAGTATTTAACTGTCATATTCATATTCATTGAGACTAAAAATCCATATTTATCATATAAAGTAGATGATATACAGTAAGTATAAAAGTAATTTCTCTTGGAATTTCTTAAACAGATTACCTGGCAAATGCTTCACTTCAACTCTTATTCAATCCCCTTTAAAAAAGAAACCACAAAATCAATAAATAATACTAAAATATATAAAACAGGGTTTCCCATATGCAAATGCAAATGCAATATATCATAAATATATGAAGTAAAAAAATATATATATGTGCACATACAAATTTTACTATGGGGATTTTATATATGTTACAAACTAAAATCTTAGTCTACCCAGATAATGTCAGTATAGTATGGGAAAATTATATATTGCCTTATAGATAACACAAATCTTTGGTAACATAAATAATTATAAGTAACATAATTCTAACATCTTTTTGCTATTGTTGAGAGACTAACAACCCCCCCCCCACCCCCAAGTCAGATTCCCGGTGAAATGCTCTCCGACAGCAAATGCAATGAGTTTGCTTCCTACTTTTCTGTGAAGATCAATAACATCAGGAAGGCGATTAGCACATCCCCAAGTTATGCAGGGGTCAGACAGATTTGACCACAATATCAAAAAGAAGATATTACGTCTGCTTTTGAAGTAATTAACATACTACTAGAAAAACTGGAAAACTGGGTCTGGCTTTCTGGGATGGTAATCAGATGGTTCAGGTCATACATAAAAGGGAGAGGTTATTATGTGAGTCTAGGAAAGCATAAGTCGAAGTGGACGTCCATGACATTGGGAGTCCCACAAGGCTCAATTCTTGCACTGCTCTTGTTTAGCCTGTATATGCTCCCACTATGTCAAATAATGAGAAAAAAAACGAATTGCCTATCACAGCTACACTGATGATACCCAGACTTATGAAGTTCGGATCATTTTACAGACTTGGACCTTTGAGTCTTGTTCAGCAAAATGAACAAATCTTTTTTAGTCATTTCGTAAAATTTAATTTTTTTTCGATTATTGGTGATTCCATAGGCTCTCTGGTTTAAAACACCAAATAGTTATGCTATGACAAGAACAAAGAGTCTCTCTCTTCTCTGTGCCCATGCTTGATAATAACGTGTATCGTCGATCTCACGGGCTGACGATATGACGATTTGAAAAATGACCATATCGCCCAACACTAGAAAGAACGACTCAAAACCCGAATACTCGATAAATAAACTAATCAATTCTCTTTCTGGCTCAGACTGCATTGGTTATACTTATGGGTCTGTCATGCGAAAATACCTGAAGATTCGATAGATGAACTAATTAATTCTCTTTCTGGCTCAAACTGCATTGACTGAAACAGGTGAACTACTAGACTAATTCCAGTACAGAACCTATAGACTTTTGTGCATTCGAGATAATTAATTCTTTCCGAGTCACATTAAAGGTTCTTTCAAATTGAACGAATCATTTACGAAAGACCCATTACTACTACCTACCCTTATCACCAAATGACTACAGCCCCATTGACTCCCTCTGCCAATGCATTGATGAAATTAACAGCTGGATGTGCCAGAACTTTCTTCAGTTAAACGGAAAAACGGAAGTCATTGCATTTGGAAACAAAGATGAAGTTCTCAAGGTGAATGCATACCTTGACTCTAGGCATCTAACAACGAAAAATCAAGTCAGGAAACTTGTTGTGATTCCGGAGACAGACCTTAGTTTCAGTAGTCATGTCAAAGCAGTATCTAAATCAACATGAAAAAATTAAAATAAATGAAAGAATAAAAACATCGATTTAGATGTTTTGTTTCCAGTCAAGACTTGGATAAATTTGTTCATGCCTTTATCACAAGCAGTGTGGACTATTGTAATGGTCTTCTCACCGGCCTTCCCAAAAAGACCAATAGACAGCTGCAGCTCATCCAGAACGCTGCTGCCAGGATTGAGGAACCAGAGAATCTGAGCATATCACACCAGTCATCGGGTCCTCACACTGGCTTCCAGTTACATTTAGGATTGATTTTAAAGTACTTTTACTTGTTTATAAATCAGTCAATGGCCTAGGAACTGAAATACATTGCAAATATGCTCACTAGATATAAACCTAACAGACCACTCAGATCACTAGGATCGAGTCAATTAGAAATACCTACGGTTCACACATAGCAAATGGGGAATCTGCTTTTAGGTATCATGTCGCCCGCAGTGGAACCAGCTTTCAGAAGAGATCAGATGTGCTAAAAATTTGTCACATTTAAATACAGACTCCAAACTTTTCATTCATTTTCTGTTTTAAAATAATTTTAAACCTTTTAAATCAATTATAAATCATTTTTTAAATTCCTTGTTTTATTGTTGTGATTATTTTATTTTATTTTATTTTATTTTATGTAAAGCACTTTGAGTTACCATTATGTATGAAATGTGGTATATAAATAAACTTGCCCTGCCTTCATTCAGTATCACTCTTTATATATCATATTTTGAAGATCCAGCCATTCATAAGAAAATTGCGATTTGGATTTATTCAAAACTAGACAAGGATATGGTGTATTTAAACTCTCACCCTGAACCTTTCACGGTTCGATGCACACTAACAGTGCACTTTTTCACTATGCCACAGCCAAACGTAATATTTAATATTACATCAATACAAACAGTGCTATATGTCAAGTACAGAACATAAATTATTAAAGAACAGTAGGCTCAGTCTTGCTCTTACTCTCATTGCTTTTGACAGGAAAACTTCAGGTGTAAAAGCTGATATGCTATTCCATACCGCCCATAGCACTTGGCCAGCTCTCAGCAGCCATTGATGCAGGTGTCATGTCTGATACATCACAGGTTTTCCACTAGAGACAATTGTTACATGACTGCGGGATGCGGCCAGATTAAATGTGTAACCATGTTTGGGGTCAGCGGGCACTAGACAGATCCATGCTATTAGACTGGGATGAGGAAGACAGTGCAGCAAAATGAGCTTCATTGTCTCGAGACATGAGAAAATCTGAAAAATGAGAGATTTAGAAAAGTTTCTGTTGCTGGGTTACTTATATATAATAGCAGTGGAAGAATGGGATGGAAGGTGGAAGAATGATCTGGAGACTCAGCACTGACTTGGGAACTAATGGAAAAAGTCTTGTCATTGCTAAAATAACCTTTAACATCAGATGTATCTCAAAAGAAGAATAACTCTCTCTCTCTCTCTCTCTCAAAAAAAAAAAAAAAACTATATATATATATATATATATATATATATATATATATATATATATATATATATATATATATATATATACAGGTGCTTAAAAAAAAAAAAAACAGAATGTCGAGGAAGAGTTAATTTCAGTAATTCAACTTAAATTTGGAAAAACTCATGTATTAAATAAATTAAATGCACACAGACTTTAGTGGTCTAAGTATTTGGTTCTTTTAATTGTGATGATTTGGCTCACAGTTATCAAAAAGCCTACCAATTCACAATCTCAACAAATTACAATATGATGACATGCCATTCAGCTAATCAACTCAAAACACCTGCAAATGTTTCCTGACCCTTCAAAATGGTCTCTGACAATCATTGACACCCTTGCCGCTGTCGCCTCTGGCTTGCTTAGTTGGGGACACTTCATCTACAGCGATATCGTTGACTTGATTGCAAATAAATGCACAGACACTATTTAACTGAACAGAGATGACATAACTGAATCCAATGATGAACTGCCTTTAACTATCATTTTTGCATTATTGACACTGTTTTCCTAATTAATGTTGTTCAGTTGCTTTGACGCAATGTATTTTGTTTAAAGCGCTATATAAATAAAGGTGACTTTGACTTTGACTTTGACTTCACAAGGAGTGTAAGTCACAAAAATGAATTGCCAATAAGCTGCCTGTTCACAGAGTGCTGTATCCAAGCATGTTAACAGAAAGTTAAGTGGAACGAAAAAGTGTGGAAGAAAAAGATGCACAACCAACTGAGAGAACCGCAGGTTTATGAGGATTGTCAAGCAAACTAGAGAACTTCACAAGGAATGCACTGAGGCTGCGGTCAAGGCATCAAGAGCCACCACACACAGATGTGTCAAGGAATTTGGCTACAGTTGTCGTATTCCTCTTGTTAAGCCCCTCCTGAACCACAGACAACATCAGAGGCATCTTACCTGGGCTAAGTAGAAAAAGAAATGGACTGTTGCCATTGGTCCAAAGTCCTTTTTTCAGATGATAGCAAGTTTTGCTACCATCTGCAGTTTGCAGTGCCACAAACTGATCACCTCCATGCCACGCTGAATTGAGGCAGTAATTAAAGCAAGCTGAGGCCCTACCAAGTATTGAGTACATGTACAGTAAATGAACATGCTTTCCAGAAGGCCAACAATTCACTAAATGTTTTATTTATTTACTTATTTATTTTTTATTGGTTTTATGAAGTATTCTAATTTGTTAAGAGAGTGAATTGGTGGGTTTTTGTTAAATGTGAGCCAAAATCATCACAATTTATAGTAGCAAAGACTTAAACTACTTTAGTCTCTGTGCATTGAATTTAATACATGAGTTTCACAATTTGAGTTGAATTACTGAAATAAATTAACTTTTCCTTGACATTCTATTTTATTGAGAAGCACCTGTATATAATACAGTAATATGTATTGCCCATAAAGTTTGTACTGATTATTGTAGTGACACAATCCCTTTGAAAAGTCTTTTTCAGTCTCAGCCAGAGGCTGGAAACATTTATTTCCTCAGGCTTTCGCTGGAGAGACAAAACTATAAAGTATCTGGTATATGATTATGTTTTTAAAAGTGCTGTTTTGTAACAGATATGAAGAATAGGGAGTAAACAGTGGCAGGGATCTACTCACATTACACTCGCGTGGGCCCTCGGCTGCCATATGAATCCATTTGCTGCCCTGAGGCAACAAGCTTCATCTGCGCCGGGAGTTTGAACGCCTGGAGAAATGAGCGCCCATGGTCTTTGATCTAAGTCTCTCGCGCGTGATTGTATCTTTGCAATTCGAAGCACTTAGGCACGCTTGGTAATTTCCTCTACAGCCACCGCACCACAGTGCATCAGCCCCTGTTGCATTTCCCTTTTAATCTAAACATCCAATTACAGCTGTGATCAGTAATAATAATATCATAGTTTAAAACAAACTAGTTAATAAATGACAGAAGCTTTTCCAATAGAGAGAGCTCTCCAGAAAATGACAGTGATCCTTGTCATCCTAAAAAATGTAATGCTTAACTCATATGAAGTCTGTTCTCAGTAAATCTAAAGTTCAGTGTCTGTATGTATGCCAGAAAAAAAAGTGATTAACAAGTGTACATCATATATATATATCACTTTTATTTATACGCCACGTTTATTTTTATAGAACTATATACAATAGAATATCACAGCATTAAACAGGAAATTATCATAATCAATGATGCAAACTTCAAAAATAAAAAAAATAAAAAATAAAATTGCTATGAGGCAGCTGTAGCAAGACAATTCTGTCGTTATTCAGCTTAATTCAGTTCAAGTTTAGTACTCATCCAGTAGTGTCAGTGGTGTTAATTCGATATTACTGTGTTGGGTAATACTAAGATACTTTTAAAAGTAATGCATTACAATATGGCATTACTCCATAAAAATGAACTAATTACATTACTTAGTTACTTATTATGGAAAGTATTGTGTTATGTTACTTTGTTTTTTTTACTGGGCAGGACTTGCTTGTTTGTTTTAATATAAAAGAAAAAAGTTATTTTACAAATGTAAAAAGCCTTTTCACAACAAAAGTGAAATGAATACACTTCAGGCTGTAGGAAATGTAAATTTATGTCTGTACAGCAGAGGGCACGGCTCAAACTAATTGCATGAAGAATATGATGCAGGAGAAGAAAGTTTAACACTATTCACCAAATTAAACACGAATGTTTGATTACTGCTTAAAATGGTTGAATTGGATCATCGAAGCCAGTAGCAAAGACATTAGTTATTAAAATGTTATTAATACATGAATTATAATTGTCTTATTTGACATATTTAATTATTGCAGGTTCGTCTAATATTCTGAATTCGTATTCAACTGTTTTTTCTTCATTTTGAGGAATACTGAATCTGTTTTTGTACAGGTGAGATGAGTAAATACATGTTCATATTTAGCCCTACAGTAACCATCATGTTCACACAGCACGCACAACAACTCTGCACTTACTCCTGATTTCTCTCAACATGGAAACACAAGAGCTGTCAGCCAAGACATGGGAAACAAAGTAACTGCCGTTACTTATTTGAAAAAGTAACTCAGATATTTCCTTCAAAAAAAAAAAAAAAAAGTAATGTGTTACTTTACTAGTTAATTAAAAGTAATTTAATTACATAACTGGCATTACTTGTAAATGCGTTACCCGTGACACTGTTACTGACCCCAAATTAGCAAACCAAAGGCTATAGTTGCAAGGAACCCAAACTTAGAAAGTTGTCCAAAAAAAAAAAAAAAAACTGGAGGAAACCATTTGTTTCAAGAGAGCTGTTAATTACTACCGAGACATTTCATTGTTCGTGGACAAGACCATATGATTGTATGATTGGTGTAAAGTGGAAAGACTTTGCAGCGGCTTAACCCAATCTAGTTGAGAAACAGTCATTTGAAATTGTCCGTGTGAATGATGGACATTAGAAATGGATGATGGAAATTACTGTGATCACACTTTTAGAGTTTTCACTCTATTTGTGTGCATTTTTAGAATATGTTGAAAGTCAGACCATCTACACATTTTCTCACTTAATGAACACTCAGCTCAAGGAAAACCTGGTGAGCAGCTTCAGGGAAACATGTATTTCATACTGAGTGATGAGAAGGGAACTTATACACTATTCCAGTGATTTTTTTTCCAGTGTTACATTACATTCACCATATAGCTGTAACCCAAAACAAACAACACAGCTATCATACACGTATTAAAGCTGGTTAAAGGGTGATAGAGTGAATGCGGCAATCTATTGGTTGTAAGCATTGTAAATTTCATTCAATGCAGTCCAATGGCAACGAGAGAGAGAGAGAGAGAGAGAGAGAGAGAGAGAGAGAGAGAGAGAGAGAGAGTCAGTCCCTCTCCCTTTAATCTCTTTTTTTTCCCAGTCAGTGCTGTCTCTTTCTATGGAGACAATCAGATTCTCTATACAATTTACTGTTCCTCCGCAGTGATTTCAATGAATTACCTTAATCTATGTGGGTCATTTACATCAGATATGTTGCCGCGTCTCTGCTGAATAGTCCCCGGTGTGCCACCTCTCTTTTGGACGGCAGCATCACGTTGGATTTTAGCAGGGGCAGAACGGAGTTTGTTTTTTTCCCTTGTGTTGGCACATACATTTTGACCGTACCTCAGGAAGTCGCGGCGGCAGGACAGAAACCGTACAATGCAGATACCGCAAAGGTAAGCCACGAGAACAGCCCTGCATGGAAGTGAACGTATCTTTTATATTGTGCTGATACAGAGTTGAACAGTTTGCCAGACGCCGCGTACACGCTTATTTCCAGCTGGTTCCCAGGATTTATTCCCTCTCTCTCTCTCTCTCTCTTTCGCGCACTCTGAAAGCTTCATCCATCCGGACGAACGATGCAATGATTTTGCTTTGCGTGTTTAATTCACACCGGCTAGTAGCGCTGATTTGCATGAAAAAAAAAAAAAAAAAAAGCTCTGACCCTGTTTCAGTAGTTTTTGGCCAATACGATTTGAGTAGACATTTTTTCCTTATCGAAAATTATTATTATGCTCAATAAAACACGTGTTCTACTCTCCATCATTAGTGTCAGAATCTACATTAAAGATGAAGTGCAAATACAGTGCATGAAAGAGTCTTTCATATGAGTCATTGTAAGTACGCACTTGATGATGAGGAAATTGTTTTTTAGCAGGGGGTTCATGTAGCAGAAGTGTTTCGGTATATCACTACGTGAACCTGTGGCTAACCAAACCTCTGTACAATGGGGTACTATGTTGATTGATGTATGATTGTTTTCCTCCTTGTACATTTAGAGCGGTTCAAATCCACATGCGTGCTAACCATTTACCCGGCTTAAGTAGCCGATGTGGTGGCGATAAATCTTTCCAAATGTCGTTTCTCGAGAGCCATAATGCTGGGCCAGGGGGTTGAAAGAAATATGCAAGGTTATTATTCAAAACGTTTTTTGTTTGAGATAAAATGCAATATCAGTCAGTGATTGGACACTGAAAAGGTACGCTGAGATTGAAGAAGATGTGGTGTTGTGTTAACTTTCGCCTGGCTTTGCTATGCTTACAGACGAACCAGATTCTCCTCAAAAGATGCGATGAGTCCAGACTTTCATCACAGGGACCACTGTTTCAACCCAAGCTGTCCCGCTTATACAGCGGTGAACCACAAGGTGGTACTGTGGACATCTCCTGCATACGTGCGTGTTTGGGGATGGAGTAGGCTATAGCCTAGTGAGGAGGGGAAACTGGGCCGCCTCTCGAACATTCGCACTGACATTAGGCTAGTATCGGTTTAGGTTCTGATGTACATTAAAAAGTGCCAACAAGTTCAGTCTCTCTGTAATGTAAAACTCAAAAGACAGTAATCAGCTGCACTTTAAAAGCAGTAACTAAATTAGAAAAACTGACTGATAGAGGATTTTTTTTTTTTTTAGGTAGGCTGTGTGTAGCTAATTAGGCCTAGGCTTCATACATACATACTTCATCCACAATGTTGGAATTGTTCTTTGACATATAACTTTCCAACAATAAAATGAAAGTAATTTAACTGGGTGCTGTAACTTAAGTTGGCCTAGGCCTACTGGGGCAACTTTCTTGGTATCTTTAGTAGGACACATTTTAAAAAGAGTGCTGTTTCTGGCTTTTTGTTTCATTTTATTTTAATTTATTTTTTACCTCTTGTAGTACTTTTGGATATTAGACATAATCTTGTACTTCATTTTGGTATTGTTCACCTACTCTTTCATGAATATTTATAATATTGAAATAATTTGATGTACTGCTTGTTGCACATTATACAATACAAAACATGCATATTCTGACATGTGTTAAAACTTGGAAACAAATTTGTCAGTTTTGTAAAACTTTAATACAAGTGGCATAATAGGGTGTAGAAAGGGCTAAACATAGTCTGATTATGTGGCTGAAAATATTTTGTTGGATAGACAATAGGAAATACCTTGGGATAGGAATTGCCTACCTGAAAATGCAAACATACTTGTAATCATCACAGTTGTTTTGAAGTTGTAGTTAACAATAGACAGGGTGCTTTCACAAATTCTGGTCTTGATCGCTGAGGTTTAGAGGTTCAGTTCAGTATTCATTTCTCATCCATTCTCTCTTGATTGGCTGTTAGTATCACTCTTTCTCTTTGCTTTCTGGGGTTCCTTTCCACACTCAGTCAACTGACAGAAAGATAGAAGGAGAGAATACAGCTTGAGGAAACTAATTCCAGCTGACTTGCCAGCCCAGACGCCATGTTGAATAAGTCATAGCAGGTGCATTTGCGGTGGAATCACACCGCGTTCATCCAAAGTTCACCCAAAGGTCACAGCGGTTTCTGTGTTTTATTCCATGGTCTTTTGTCTGTTGCTTGGACCGAATCAATACTGTCTCCTTTGCATCACGAGTCACTCTTTGAACAGTGCAATTGTTAGAGCCTCCTTCAAGCAGATCATTTATTATAATTAAAATTCAGAGAGAGGTCCGGCACCTTCATTGAGATTCGCGTGAGTTATCTTCAGTGATCACACAGGCAGTGAATGCTATTTTCTCTCCTTTTATTCTCTTTGGTCTCATTTCTCTCCTTTTTATTTGTCATACTCACTTATGTATCAAGTGTGCATTCAAGTGAAGTGTGCAGAACATGTAGAATAGAAATTCCACCCAATCACCTTTATCTAAATATAACTGACAAAAACACATTTTCTCTTCCTAAATGATTTTACACATTTAATACTATAAAACAGCATGTTTTATCTATCTATTGTTATGTCTGTGCATCTGTCCATCCATCCATCCATCTATATATTTATTAATTTATTTAATAAGAAGTAATCATGTACTTACTTTCCCCAAACAATCAATTGATGGGAAAGTGATTGGGATCCAATGTTGTTTTGTCAAGAAAAAAAAATGTTCATACAGATTTTGGACAATATGAGGGTGAATGAATTACAACATTTTTCATTTTAGGTGAAGTATCTCTTTGGGCTGGTAGCCAGTATGGACAACTTTGTTCTTTGTTCTTCTCTGTTGTAATATGGCATTTTGGCAGAAGGTGTGTCCATTTACTGGGCCTCTTAAATGTAAGCATTTCTTGAGGATGTAGCTATATTGGCGTAAAGTTATTGAATAAATCCCCCCTGGCTGGTCTAGCTGGACATCAGATGAGAGTGCATGCAAACTGGTGGATGCTACATAGCTTTTTGTCTGTGTTGGAAATTAAATTGCTGGCCAGACATGCAGGCCCATTTGCTTCAGAGGACAAAATATGTACGTGAAAGATTTTCTGAAATGCCAATCACAATGTCGTGATATACAATGATGATCAGCAAAGAGAGAACTAATGAAAGCTTAGGACTTAAAAATCAGTAGGCCTTCCCTCTTAGATCAACAAAGGCCTGTTGATGGATAATGCTGTGTTACGTGTTATTTTTTTACTGACTCTATTAAAATGTTTTATTTAAAGAGAACGAGTTTTCACACTTTTTTGTATCCCTTTATAATGAAGCCATTGCTGTGTGCACACAGCACATGTCTTGATATCTGGGCTAAATGATGGCTTTAATTTGAAAAAAGAGTGAACTTAAAACCCCAGGGTGTTACAGGATGGGTCTGTCTGAGACCACCAATAAAGATCTTTTAAAGCATGTCATGTGCACTGGGACTCAAGCCTTATTAAAGTCCTACTCCTTCATTAGATGCTGCCTTATAGGAATATCACCTTTCAAATGCTCTAAACTGCCACTAAATATTTATCAGAATAATATTTTACAGGCATGTACTGTATCTGGGGATGTTATATGCACTGTATAAAGGAGATAATGCTTCTGTGTTGTTTGTTTTCTTGTGCTTCTTAGTTTTCTCCTGTGACTGGCAGTGCTTAAAACATCCTGCCGTTGTACTGTTATGAAGTGGGAAAGTGAAGATAACCCTAATCCTTTTGTAATTTAGCATTGTTCAACACCAATTTCAGTTAATGTGACTTGTCTCAATGAGTCTATTATAGCATCACTGCTTTGTTCGCACAATTAACTTTCCTTGGGTTATACTATCTTCCATGTGATCTCTGCTGAAATTGCTTTGTGAAATTAAAAAGTTATATCAATCAATCTTAGATTCTTGAAGAATTATTTAGACAGGCTTTGAAAATGACAGCACAGATAACGCTGGGTGTGACATCTGTTAAACACACCGTATTTTGAAGATGTTGGCAGAATGATGGCCTTTTATTACTGTTTAAATAAGAGGTACTGATTCAAGAACAGTCTCATAGGAAATTTCACTTAGCTTTCACTGACAGAGCTATTAATGGGGGGATCAGAGCGAACCAAACAGTTCATCGCTTGCAGATTTACTCAAGGACTCAAGTCATTAAAGTTTCCCTCCAGAGGCTCCAGCGAGCCTAGTTCAGTAATTTGAGGTAAATGTGCATGAGCAGTCCATGTGATGATCTTGAACTGTATATGAAGTTAAACAAGTCAGAGCTATGGTTTGTGTTGAATGATGGTGGTGAAGTTCAAGAATATCAAAAACACCAACTGATGAGGATCTTCTCGATTCTTGTTTCACACCCACTCTTTTCCTCCTCTTACTTGTATGTTGATGAAGTGCATGGAGCATTCATTATTCAAATTCACACGCCGGGTAGCATTTCTTGTGCATAATCTGCTCTCAGCTTTGTGCGCTTCTTTTGTTTGTTCATTCAGGTGGAAAGATTATCATTTGTTCAGACAGTAAATGTGATGCAGACATACCATTTTACAATTCACATATATTTAAATCAGAGGCAAACTTGTATTCATGTCTACTCCAATATGTGTCTCTAAGGAAGTTTCTGTTGAATGCATTTGATTTGTTCCAGAGGATCGTCCTGGAAAGATTCCTGGAAACACCGTGAACTTTAGCATTTCCAAATCTAGAGGAGTCTCAAACCAAAGTCTTTCTTGAATTTCATTCTTTCATAATTACACAAAACGTTTCCTATTGCTAAATTCCCAAATGTGTACTTAAACAACGGGCAAGAGTCAAAGGATAATGGATAAATGTTTGGATTTGTGTAGATGACAGACCATGATTAATTTCACGCTTTGATCATGCTCACTGACTTCACATCTCATGCTTTTATTGATGATGCCTATGAAGAGTAGTAGCTCATGTAGCTCAAACTGTTAGCAATGCTAAACTCATGGAAGGTCATGGGCTTGAATCCCAGGGAATGCATGAACTGAATATATGTATACCTTGAACGCAATGCAAGTTAAAAATGTCTGCCAAATACATGAATATTGGAACTTCATTTTTAGGTCCAAGTCATCAGAACACTTCAGAGTCATAGATTGGGCATTTCTAAACTAAGTGATTAGAAAGACAAGAGAGAATGTATATATATATTGAACTCAGTTGTTGTTCTAAAATACAACTGCTTCAATCAAAGTGCTTGCTTCAGTCATAGATAGTTTCCAAGCAAATAGATCGATATGTTCTAAACAGCCTTATTTAGTGAAAATAACCTCATAAATGGATATACTATACACTATTTTGTGTATACGCTACAATGCTCCACACGCAGTTATTTGAGCCTATCAATTACCAGACCACTTACTGTATAAATTGTGACCCAGTCAATACAAACATAGAGTCATATTTCAAAATAGCTATTGTTTGAATCTAGAGTATAATGATGTCTAAGTGTTAGCATTTGTTTGCTATTTAACCAGTGCAAGGTTACCTTGGTGCCTCCAACACTTAACACAAAGCATGCAATATAATGAAGGAAATGGAATTCCACTGTTGTTGTTTATGACAATGAATGAGAATTTATGGGCTGTCCTTTCTTTCCCACAGGCAAACCAATAAAGGAGGTATTGAAAGGAGGGACTAGTTTAACCAGAGGACAGCTCAGGGGGAAGGAACTGCATTCTCTTTCTCATCAAAAGGATAGCAGTTAAAGAACAACAAATATACAACTGAGATCCAGAATCACCCTCATGGCATGGGGGAATGACATGATTGCTGATCTGATTGGTTTACGCGCTGTCAATCATCTGTCCATTGCAGCCTGAGGGCGGGATTTGACCTTGGCTGTGGAAGGAGTGGAGGACTGTGAATTCAACCAACTCTGCTAACCGCAGCTGGACCATGTCACGGCTCATAGGAACCCCATGGATACCACTCACCATGGTTCATCCGCTGGCTACTCCACACCTTTTTTCCTGGATTCTGCTCGCAGCTGCTTGGCTAGCCATTACACAGGCCCAGCATCACCCTATTGTCACGACAAACTACGGCAAGCTAAGAGGCTTGAAAACGGCTCTGCCTAATGAGATTCTAGGGCCGGTGGAACAGTATCTTGGGATTCCCTATGCCCTCCCACCCACGGGGGAGAGAAGGTTTCAGCCCCCCGAGCCCCCCATGTCGTGGCCAGGGATTCGAAATGCCACACAGTTTGCTCCCGTTTGTCCTCAGTTTCTGGAAGATCGGTTTTTACTCAATGATATGTTACCTGTATGGTTCACCGCCAACTTGGATACCGTTGTAACCTACGTACAAGATCAAAGTGAAGACTGCCTGTACTTAAACATTTATGTTCCCACGGAGGATGGTATGTAATGTTCTTTCTAATTATAATTTGATGTATATCGTTTTCTTGAAATGTTTCATTGTTAGTTTGCTGATTTGGTTAATCTCAGATGTATTTAGCAGCTTTTTTTTTTTTTTTTTTTGCTTAGTTGGCATTATCACAACTTAATCTGTGAAGATTTCCCCAAATTCAGCTAATTGTTGCAGACATTCCAAAGATTAATTTTTATTTATTTATTTTTTTGTCACACTTTATTTTAAGGTCAAGCTCTCACTATTAACTAACGGCTTTAGCTTGGTAGTCTACTTCTTTTCATAGTTTTGACCCTGTATGTCCTGGCTACCGTAAATCTTACAGCATAAATATATATTTTTTTTTATTTGAAAGTTGCTGTAATGTAATTGAAAATAAGATTACACTATTTTAAGGTGTCCTTATCACAGTGTAATTATACATTTAAATACTAAGTAATATTAATTAACTACATGTACTTACTAAATGGATAGTAAGTATTAAGTTAGTATTAGGGTTTGGCTTAGGGTTACTTGTATGTAATGATGCATAATTAATTGTTATTATAATAAGTACATGTAACCAGTTTAACAAGGACACCTTAAAATTAAATGTTACCGTAAATAATAACAATTCACAGATATGACTCAGCTGTTGCAGATTTGTGTGTCCTCTAGTCTTGAATTGAATAATAGTGTTTATTTTTAATTTAAACAAAGTTAATTTAAAATTAATTTAATATGGACACTGGACTGAAAGATTAAGGAAAAGTGACTAACTTACAAATTAAAATCTCTCAAAGAGTGGAGCAGACATGTCTGCATCTTCAAATTATTGTTGTCTTATTATTTTAACATCATCTTAATGAAACATTTTGCCAAGTACTCAATTATTAAGCCATATGGGGAGAATTTGTATCTTGAAGATATGAATCTTCCTGCTCAGTACATAGTGCTTCGTTATAATAGTATTTATTGTGATCTGAAACCTAAAATCGATAATAGTATTTTTATTTTATTTTTTTTGTAATATGAAATAATTTGGATTTCTTTCTTTTTTTATTTTTTTTTGGAGTAACTCCATTGTTGCTGAGCTGAAATCAACGTTACTGTATTCTTCAGATTCCATGACTGTTGCTGCACCAGTGTGGAGTAAATTCCTAACAGAATGTGTCAGCATATTGTGACAGCCCACACTTTTGCTTAAAAAAGTCCCTTCTGTGATGCTTGAATTCAATATTTTTTTTGTGCCGTACTGAAGTCATCTCCTGTTAGCTTTCATGCACTAACCGCCCATCATGCTTCGGCTCTCCAAATTGCCCTTTTCAAAATCCTGTGTAATATGGGACCATCCTGGCATTTTTGACTCAAAGAGGGACTTTCTCTACAGTTGTGGCAGTGTTCTCTACAGTTGTGGCAGTGTTAAAGCAGAATGATAGATATAAAAAAGCCCTTTAGTGCAAAGACCATATCAAAAGAAAAAGCATGGCGTTCAAGGCTAGAATGGAAAACTGGGATCCCCTCTTCCTGATCTGTTGAAAACAGGTTAGAGACACATAAATTCTCTTTGTGTTTTACTTGCCCGCTTCCTTTGTTAGCTAGACGCACAAAAGAGACTGCAGTCTGTTAGTGACGTTAGTGAGTCAGCTTTATCTTTCAGTGCAGTTACGAGTGAAGGCTGTGGAGGTGGCATCCTGTTTTGTTGTGAATTAATCACAATGAATGCTTCAGCCTGAAGGAAAAGTCTGGGTGAGGAGACAATGCAGGCTCCCTTCCACTCTTTAATTGGCAATGCTAAGCAATTTAATTTCAGTTGGACTATTCAAAAAAAAAAAAAAAAAACATTCAGAGAAACAGAAAGGTGTTGAAATGAATCAGTGCTTGTTACACTCATTGTCTATCTCAATGGGTGTACTTCTTTAACATCTGAAATCCAATCTTGTTTTAAAGATAATTGAGATCTACTCATAGATTGCAAATGGGGAATTGACACCTATGATCGTGTACTGTAATTAATACCACTCATTGTTCTTCCACAGCCTGCAGGCCTATGTTTTCATGTTGGTAGTTGTCACACTTTTCTTTTTAGTGAATACTTTAGTATTTTATTTAATTCTATTTTTATTGTATAAATGCACAAACCCTTTTGGACAAAATTGCTTTCTTAGGAGAGGATTAAACTGCTTATTTCAAGATTTTTAGCAACGTCTATCTATCTATCTATCTATCTATCTATCTATCTATCTATCTATCTATCTATCTATCTATCTATCTATCTATCTATCTATCTGTCTGTCTGTCTGTCTATCTGTCTATCTGTCTATCTGTCTATCTATCTATCTATCTATCTATCTATTGTTTGGTTGCATAGCAAACTGAGAGAAAGTTAAATATAAAATGAATTGGAGGATTTTCATATAATAGACTTTTCAAGACTTTTGTATGTTCTTATTTGATGACAGCCCTCTCCAGCTGATATGGATTTTATAAGTATATGCAATACTCACAATAATTCATTTTCTGGCATCATTAAGAAAATTCCAAATAACTTTAATGGAAGCAATAATAATAATAATAATAATAATAATAATAATAATAGTAATAATAATAATAATAATAATAATAATAAAAATAATATGACCAAACAGTTCATATATTGTCAAATGTAATGATTTGATAAGTGACCTAGAAAAGGTAACAGTCATATAAATGTTTCTTATTTAAAGTCATAACATTTATTTCTTTTTGGAAATCATAAAACTTTTTTCACCTTGAAGTTGTATTTTGAATCCCAGACTCTCAATGTCATCTCAAACTTCTTTACGCCACTAAATATATCTCAGAATGCATCTCAGAAGCTGCCGATCTCCTGGGATTGTCAGACACAACAGTCTCTGGAGTTTGGAGGGGGGGGAAAATCAGATGAGCAGCAGTTGCTGGTGAAACTGCTTTGTTAATGAGAGGGTTTGACAGAGAGTGGCTAGAATGGTTCAAGCTTTCAGGAAGGTGGCTAACTAAAATAGCAATGTATGACAACAGTGCTATCCACCTTGAACCTTTAAGTGGTTGTTCCGGAGCAGCAGGCAAACAGCAGATTCCTCTGTCAGCTAAGAACAGCTACAGTGAGCATATGCTCGCCAAACTGGACATTAGACAGTTGGAAAACATTGTTTTTCTGATGAATCAAGATTTCAGATGTGATACAGATGGTAGGGTCAAAATTTGGTGTTAACAACATTAATTCATGGATCCATCCTGCATTTTTAATTTTTAGTTATTCATATGTTTTGGTTCAGGCTGCTCCTGCTGGTAAAATGTTGTGAATATTTCCTTGGCACACTTCGTTTCCAGGCTTTTTGAGCATCATTTAAATTCCACATCCAACCTGCTGTGATCCTGCATCCTTGCTGACTATGTGCATCTCTTTATGGACACACACAGTCTACCCATTTTCTAATAGCTCATTCCAGCATGATAACATGCCATGTCACAAAGACAGGTGATGTCATTGAGTTAAGGACAATGGTCTCCTGGGAATGGCATGAATTTTAATGTGTGATATTCTCATGTCAATATGGACTAGAACCTCCAAGGAATGTTCCTGCTTGTTAAATTAATTCCATCAAGAATTCATGCCTAGTCATTAGAATTTTAAGGATTAGTTCACTTCCACAAAAAATTAAAATAAATAATATATAAAATATATATAAATATATAAAATCGAATAATTTACTCACCCCCATGTCATCCGAGATATTCATGTGTTTCTTTCTTCAGTCGAAAAGAAAATAAGGTTTTAAGGAAAAAATTCCAGAATTTTTCTCAGTATAATGGACTTCAATGGGAGCCAAAGGGTTCAAGGTCCAGTTTCAGAGTGGCTTCAAGGGTTTCTACACAATCCCAGCCCAAGGAATAAAGGTCTTATCTAGCAAAACGAAAAAAAAAAAATATATATACACTTTTTAACCACAAATGGGACTCGACTTCACACATTACACAGTCACCTTGTAAAGTTTATGTGAGACTTATGCGGAAGTACTGACCCAGTGTTTACAAAGCGAACGTGCAAAGAAAGTCAAACACCCTTTACAAAAAAAAAAAAAAAAAGAGTAAAACTGATGGGGAGAGAGGATGAGATGTTTTTTGCTCTGCTTTTTTTTTGAACCGGGGTATACAGATGAAGAACTAACCGTGCACTTGACCTTTGCAGCATGATTATAAAATGCGGAAAGTCACACGTCGCGGAGCTAATACAATCAATTTTGGTTAAAAAGTATATAAAAATGAAAGATTGTTTCTCTAAAAATGTACTCGGTTACTAAACGTAACCTCGGTTCTCTCTAGAAGAGCGAACGAGTACTGCGTCTTAGCTAAGACGCTACGGGAAAAGTCTCTTTTCACGAAATACTGAAGCAAAAAATTATCCTTAATTTTGTATTTTTGTAAAGCGCATTTGCAGCAGTACACAGCCATAGGCTTCGCGCCCTTCTTGCCACTTCCCGCCGAAACGGCTGTGGCCCAACCTATAAAAGGAGCTCGAAAAGGCTGACTCACCTGATTTATTTCATCAGAGTGAACCAGAGTGAATCGTGCGCACGGCAGAGAACGCAGTACTCGTTCGCTCTTCTAGAGAGAACCGAGGTTACGTTTAGTAACCGAGTACGTTCTCTTACGTGAGCTCTCTCGTACTGCGTCTTAGCTAAGACGCTACGGGAACCCAATGCAAAATGCCGTCCGCGCAGGGATCACACACCAATAAACCTGAAGCAACGCCCAGGATTTACAGTGCACAGTCACCTGAGGGACTCACAGAGAGTCCAGGACAGAAAAGGGGGAAAGCCCTCCGTCCCATATCTAGCAGCATCCGTAGATGCGGCAATATGACATCACACAGCCGAGGCAAGCCTGACCAATGTGGCAATGCAGGTCTTACGCAATACTGCCCATATAACAGTCGGCAGCGCATAGCGCTCATGAACTCAGAATTCCCCTCAGGGCCCTGGCTCACCGAGAGCGCGTGCAAATCACCCACACGCTTCACCGAAGCGAGAGCCAACAAGAATACTGTCTTGAACGACAGATTCTGAAGGCTAACCGATTGGATAGGCTCAAAAAGGGGGACCCTTCATGGCCTCCAAAACCGCGGCGAGGTCCCACATAGGGACTGACGGAGGTCTGGGAGGATTCAGCCTCCTAGCTCCTCTGAGGAACCGGATGACCAAATCATTCCTTCCTATTGACTGACCGAGCGCTGTTTCAGAAAACGCCGCGATGGCCGCCACATAAACTTTGAGCGTGGATGGGGCTCTGCCCTTATCCAACAGCTCCTGTAGGAAGGAGGGAACCTCCGTCACCTCACAACTAAGGGGTGAATATCCTCGAGCTGTGCACCAGCTGGAGAACACCGACCACTTCGAGGCATACAGACGTCGTGTCGACGGAGCTCTAGCCTGAGTGATGGTATTCAGCACTCCCACTGCGAGATCAGCGGGTAACCGTTGAGCGCCCACACATGGAGGGACCACAACTCCGGTTGAGGGTGCCAAATCGAGCCCCTGGCCTGCGAGAGGAGGTCCCTCCTCAACGGTACTGGCCACGGGGCGACATCTGCTAACTGCATCAAATCTGGGAACCATGGTTGGTTCCTCAAAAGAGGTGCTACAAGCAGTATTGAACATCTCGTTTCTCTCACCCGTTCTATCACCTGCGGAAGGAGGGAGACGGGAGGGAAAGCATAAAGCGGGCAGCACGGCCATTCCCGTGACAGCGCACTTTCGTTCTTGGAAAAGAACACAGGGCAGTGAGCGTTTTCGTGGAACGCGATGAGGTCCACCTCCGCCCTGCCAAATCTCTCCCACAACAGCCGGACTGTTTGCGGGTGTAGAGACCATTCGCCTGTAGGAACATTGCCTCTGGACAGCCTGTCTGGACCCAGATTCTGTAGCC
The DNA here is from genome assembly GCF_963082965.1 of Carassius carassius. Taxonomy (NCBI): domain Eukaryota; kingdom Metazoa; phylum Chordata; class Actinopteri; order Cypriniformes; family Cyprinidae; genus Carassius; species Carassius carassius. Next base: position 22,491,563 of record NC_081761.1, read on the forward strand.
CAGGCACATGCACTGCCCTCAGCGAACGCATGTCGCGCTGAGCCCAAACCAGGAGGCGTTCCGCTAGCCTGTACAGGTTTCAGGACCCGAGACCGCCCTGGCGATTTATGTAGGACACCACAGACATGTTGCCCGAATGGACTAAGACGTGGTGATCCTTGATTTGGGGACAAAAGCGCATCAGCGCGTTCTCCACTGCCAGCATTTCCAGACAATTGATATGATGGAGCTTTTCCCGTTCTGACCTAATGCCAAAGGACGTTCTGCCCTCGAGCAGCGCTCCCCATCCCGAAGTGGAGGCGTCCGTCGACACCATCTTCACATTCGGGGAAGTCCTCAGGCTTACACCTGATCAGTACCAACCGTTCGCTGTCCAAGGTGCCAGAGCTGTGACACAGCTCTGATTGACCTTGAGATGCAGCCGGCCAGATGCCCACGCTCTGCGCGGCACCCGCGTCTTCAGCCAAAACTGCAGGGGGCACATGCGGAGCAGGCCCAGCTGCAGAGCCGGAGATGCTGAGGCCATGAGGCCCAGCATCTTCTGACAGTGTTTGAGCGACACGGTCACGCCGCAGCGGAAAGAACTCGCTGCGCGCTGAATGCCCATCACGCGCTGTGGTGACAGCTGCGCCGTCATGGAACACGAGTTCAGAACTATACCCAGAAACAGAATCGTCTGACTGGGGTTCAGCGAACTCTTCGCCCAATTGACACTGAGGCCGAGCTTCTCGAGGTGATCGAGTAAAACGGCCCTGTGGTCGCTCGTGATCGGGCCAGAACCAGCCAGTCGTCCAAATAATCCAGCACTCGCATGTCTCTGAGTCTGAGAGGAGCGAGCGCTGCATCCATGCACCTCGTAAACGTACGAGGAGCTACGGAGGACTGTAAACTGGTATGCCTGGCCCTCGAAGGCGAATCTCAAATATCGCCTGTGGTTTGACGCTATCTGTATTTGAAAATACGCGTCCCTCAGATCTATTGACATGAACCAGTCCCTTCTGCGAATCTGCGCGAGGAGTTTCCTGGTCGTAAGCATTTTGAAACTGCGTTTCATCAATGCCTTGTTCAGCTGTCTTAGATCCAGTATGGGCCTGAGACCCCCGTCTCTCTTGGGCACCAGAAAGTATCTGCTGTACAGCCCCCCCTCGCTTTGAGCTTGAGACACAGGCTCTACAGCCCCTTTGCTCAACAGTTTTGATATTTCGGCCCGAAGTATGTGTGCTACTTCTGTTTTGACCGTAGTTTCGACGCGCGCTGAAAATCGCGGAGGGCGTCGAAAAAACTGTAGCGAGTAGCCTCTCTTTATAATGCCTAGCACCCAATCCGAAAACCCCTGGAAGCGCTGACCATGCATCTGCATGAATGGCTAAGGGCTGGATGCGAAGCGCGCTCTGTTGACTGGGCAACGGCGGCGCTCGGGTGTGCTGCGCATTTGAGGCGGGGATCGCGCTGATCACAGCGGGCAGATCACTCCTCCTCGACCCCGTCCCGGTGCTTAACCGACTGGGGGAAGGCTGAGCAGGTCCCGTGGGACTCGATATGTCTGCGAGTAACTGTGGGCTGCATATGTGCACATTAACCACTTTCAACTCGCTGTCTGCCTGTGCAGAGCGTACGTGCACGGGCCTCGTTTTTACAGAAGCCACGCGCCGTATGTGACATAGTGTATGTGGGCACTGGGGAGTGGGCACGTTTACTATGCGGCGCGCTCGACCGATCTTTGTCGATCTTATGTGCGCGAGCCCTGTGTGCAGGGCTGTGCTTACATGTGGAGATGGGCACTGAGGAGTGGGCATCGTCACTGCATTTATAGCACCATCGGCCGTGGCCGGACGAGCGTGCACGGGTTTTGTTTTTACAGAAACCACATGACGAGTGTGACATAGTAATTGTGGGCACTGAGGGGTGGGCACGCTTACTATGCAGTGTGCGCGATCGACTTGAGTCACTTTTATGGGCGCAGGCCCTGTGTGCAGGGCTGTGCTTACATGTGGAGATGGGCACTGAGGAGTGGGCATCGTCACTACATTTATAGCACCATCGGTCGTGGCCGGATGAACGTGCACGGGTTTCGTTTTTACAGAAAGCACATGACGCGTGTGACATAGTGATTGTGGGCACTGAGGAGTGGGCACGTCTACTATGTAGTGCGCGCGATCGACTTGAGTCACTTTTATGGGCGCGAGCCCTGTGTGAAGGGCTGTGCTTATATGTGAAGATGGGCACTGAGCAGTGGGCATCATCACTACATTTATAGCACCATCGGCCGTGGCCGGGACACCAGAAATTACACCTTTTTCGGGAAATATCTGGGTAGCCGTGATAACGGTTTTTGTGTGCAGGCAAGCGGGCAACCGTACAGGCTTGCGCATTGCAAAAAACACTGAAACAGTCACAATCTCTGGAACTGAAACAGCGGCGCGCTTAGGTGAGAGCCAGGCCACAGCGGAACTCGTACACCGGCGCTTCGATGAAGCAGCCATTGTGTGTAGTGCCGACGCAGCGTCATGCAGCATGCATAGATGGCTTTCCTAGGATGGCTTCGGGGCTCCCGGCCTCACCGTAATCCTCTGCCGCGGTCCCCGCGGCGCGGGGCGACGGCCGGTAGAGCGAGAACAGGGGTCTCGAACTGCGTTGCTGAAGCTGTTGTGATAACGGCTTTTGTGTGCAGGCAAGCAGGCAACTGTGCAGGCTTGCGCATTGCAGAAAACGCTGAGACAGTCACAATTCCTGGAACTGAAACAGCGGCGTGCTTGGGTGAGAGCTCGGCCACAGCGGAACTCGTACACCTGCGCTTCGATGAAGCAGCCATCGTTAGTAGTGCCAACGCAGCATCACACAGCAGGCTTTAGATGGCAACACCGCTTTTGCCGCCGTCCAGCAGAGGGCAGACAAAGGTGAGTCGCTATCGCCTGTTCCAACGGCGGAAGTGAGTGGTAGTTCCTGTTTTTAGCATCATCAGTGTGGAGAATGCTAGTGAGACAGACGAACGAGTTCGCGCTGAATATGGAGCGTTCCAAGCCTTCGCCACCTCTTCGTGAAGCTCAGGAAGAAATGAGGCGGGCTTTGAGAAGTACGCTCATCCGAAAGGGAAATACCATCCAGCCGGGAATGAGAGGGGGGGGCGCTGGTGCAAACCACTCGCGGCCGTGACTCATCGCGGCCAACACGAGCATTCGCCCCGGCTCCTTCTCGATGTCAGCTCGTCTGCTGGGCTTCTGAGCAGAAGGCGCGAGATCCTCGGAGCTCGCCCAGCCCTCACTGCCCGAAGCTAGCAGAGAGCGCGTGTCCTCTTCCCCCGACGCGGCCCTGAGATCGACTTCCTCGGACGACGCGCCGGCAAACAGCGGGCGCTGCCCATCGGGAAGCGATGCAGGGGGGGCCGGTGAAGCAGGGCGAACCGGCGAGCTCGGTTGAGCTGAAGACGGTTCCGGAATCCGCTGGAAGCGATGCTTTTACGGCGCCTCAGCGCAGCGGAGAATGCAGGCTCAGAGAAAAAGGCCAGGCGAGTCCTCAGAGTCACCATGGCAACAGCTCGCAGTGGGGGCATCCGCCGTCAGCGAGCGCTGCATGATCTTCACCCAGGCAGGAGACACAGATGACGTACCGGTCTCCCTCGCTGAGTTGGGCTCTGACGAGCCGCAGGAAGGCATCTTAAAAAGACGCGAGCTCTTTTACGAGTGTGTGTCGCAGGGCGAACACACACACACACACATAAAGAACAGCTTGGATATAACAGAATTGAAAGGATATAGGCGCCGGATAGCGCAGCAGGAGCGGCAGTGGAAGGCGGCGATGCCAGCAGCTTCAGAATGGCTCGTCCTGCTGATGTGCTTTCTCAGACGGCGCTTGCTTCCTCCGTGATCCAGCGATGCGTGAGCTTCGCTGAAGAGATGAAAAATCAGGTGAGTCAGCCTTTTCGAGCTCCTTTTATAGGTTGGGCCACACCCGTTTCGGCAGGAAGTGGCAAGAAGGGCGCGAAGCGGCCTTATTGGTCTGATGTTGCATCAGCCCGTGCTCGATAGGCTGTGCAGTTGCCGCAGAACAAGCCAATGAGCGATCTGGAACTTAAATCTGTTAGATCCCAATGAAGTCCACTGTATGGAGAAAAATCATGAAATCCTCAAAAACCTTAATTTCCTTTTGACTGAAGAAAGAAAGACATGAACATCTTCAATGCGACAGGGATGAGTAAATTATCAGGAATTTTTTTTTTTATTCTGGAAGTTAACATAAAAAAAAACATAAATAAAATAACATAGCAATATGGTTATTTTAAGGTGAATCTTTGAGGCTCCTCATACAATCACGTATGTTCATCTCTCATTTTGTGTCCCGCTGTGGCTTGTAATTTGCTGCTGTCAATCATCTATGAGTAATTGGCCATTTCTTGTGGTTAATGTGTTTTGTGTGAAACCTTTATTTGAGCTGTGGGGATAGTATCGACTGCTGGGTAATGAGATGTCCTTTGAAGCTCAGCCCAAAAAAAGTGTTCAAAGCTATTGTAACTTAGTTCCTCACATTCTTCAGGTTGAATTATTAATGAATATAATGTAATGAGCTTCTGAACTAAGGGATTAATATATGTGCTTCGTACATGCTAAAAATACTGATTTAACCTGTGTTGAGGAGAAAAGAAAAAGTGCATCCATTTTTTTGGTGTCAAACATGGGCACACAGGGGTGGAGGGTATCCCTGTATTTTTGTTTTTGTTTTTGTTTTTTTCTTTTGTAGTATGCATATCACAACCATATTAGTGTCAAAGTTTCAACACTCATCCTGGGAACTGAGAATGACAAATGATACCATAACATCCAACATTTTCCCTACTTTACAGGCCATGGGTTTCATCATTTTCATAGTGGGTCCACCATTTGAAACATTTTCTTGGCACTGGTACAGTATTCAGGATAATCTTGAATAGCACTGGAAATCCTATGAAATTAAACAAATAAAACTGATTTGCCATTATGAAATGTTCTTATTTTAAGACTATGTAAAAGTCTTATTTTTTATGTGGAATCTTGCATTTGTTTAATAGCACATCAACATCATAGAGATGAACATTTAGCTGTTAAAATTGCATTTAAGTCCTCTGAATGAAATTTTCCTCAGTCTTGACATTAATTAAATAATTTTATGTAAGCACATCAAGCTAATCTGTCTAAACCAATGCAACCATAACATCACTTATGCAGACTTTTGTGTAAGCTAATGCTGAAAGACTCTAGGGCAGTGAATAAACATTTCTAGGATAGTTAATGTATTTTAAGCTACATAAGCTTGCAGCTAGTAACTAGTAGGCTCAACTTTGGATTATTTTCTGTGTATTTATAGTTATTTTTTAAAAGATATTCTAAAGTACATATTTTAAGGGATTATACAAAAATCTAGCAGGGACTCTACAGCAGCAATCAAACTGTAAATCACATTTTTGTCACACATCAGTCAAAACTGTTATATCAAATATGATTTCAATTTATATATATATATATTTATATATATATATATATATATATATATATATATATATATATATATATATATATATATTCCCCTTTTCTTTCTTTCTTTTTTTTTCTTTTTTTTTCAAACCACAGACATCTATGGCACATAAATAAATAGCAATACAGAAAATGACACCAATTCAAATATTATTGGTTTAGATACAAATCATTGTAGAATGTTGATAACTAAACAGTTTTGATTCCCAATGACTTCCGTTGTACTGATTAATCGTTAATGGGAAGATGGTACAGTCAATAAGAACTTACCAATATAACAATACCAACATTATGTGTCTTATTTTAACACACTGTACCAAACCAAGCATGGCATTGGTAACTAGAAAGTGTTGTTAACCTCAGGTCCTCAGGCAATTTAATTGACTTATTATAAGGGAGACTGTTTCTTTGTTTGTTTTCTCTTTCAACTAATAATTACAGGCAATTTATAGCAATTAGGGACTGTGCCAACTTGGATCTAAAATATACAAAATTCGAGTAGATGGTAAAGTTCAATGATCAATCATGAGAAAACCTATATTGATCAACCTATAAATTTAAATATTGGGTCAGACCTGTCCACCTCATTATTTATAGTTATGGCCCAGGATTATGCCTTAAGACAAATCACTTTCTTTCTTTTTTTTCTTTCTTTCGGGATCTCCTCATAAAAAGATGAGAATGGCAGATTTTTAATAAATCAAGCTCAAAGATGTTAGACCTGTTATACTGCCCTGGTGGCTCAGTAATTAGGCTAAAGGCGAACTATGTCAATATTGACCTGGTGGAAAATAAATTGACAATGGGCCATATTAATGATGTGAATCAAAGGAGAAATAATTAAAGATTTGCTAATAATTAAACTGATTAATTGTAATGCATTATTAAAGGTCCACAGAAATGTATTTTCTCTCAAAATAAGCCCCAAATTATTAAAATTTGTCTGCATGAATGAACAAATGTTTGTTATTTGTGAATTCATATCTTTCTAAAATGGATTTGTGAATATCCAACAGGCATTCCAATTAATCATTTGACATAGATGCAAATCCTAAATATTTTACTCCATGTATTCCGCCACATTAGCAAACAAGTTGTATGGATAACATTTTTATTACTGCATCCAAAAAGTCTTCTTTAAATATCAGTCCAGTATATTTTCACATTTTGATTTGTGTGCAGTTATGCTTAGTACATCATCAGCAATATGCCCACAAAGCTCACACACAATCTGTTAGACTGGACATTCATTAAGCGTCCTTAAAAAGGGCAATGCAAATATTCCAAATGCATTCATACTGCCACCACTCTGGAACATTACAAAAGGGGGTACACCAAACTATGTGGTCGCATGCACATTTTGTGCATACAGTATGTAATTAGGCATAGGTATATGTGTCTATGAACACATGACCCTGCAGTGAAGATCTAAGACATTTGCTTTCTATGGCTGACCAGTTCCACAGACACTTACCCCTTTCTTTTCTTACCTGACTTACCTGTCAGAGGAGGGAGATCTATTGTCCTACACACTTATGTGCTATCGCTCGGGCATATACCCATGAAGCAGCTGTGTGGGCTTAGCCAAAACTGGTGAACTGAGGTTCTTTTCACAGTTATTTTAAACATTAACCTGATCTCCACAGCCAAAATGAAGAGTTCTTCGCTTTAAAACAAAGTGTCACTAGTGGGACTAAATGGAACTGCAAAAATAATGATAGTTATCAAAAAGGTTTCTGTAACACTACAACCTTCATAATCATCGGGAAGAAGGAGGCAGGAACCTTCAACAATCAACTGAAACTTTAATACTCAAAATAAACACAAAACAGCGCAACAGCGCCTCGCGGACGACTGATGCGCACAAATAAAAAGCAAACACAAAATAAAGTCCAGGCCTGGTTCTCTCTCGTCCTTCACTGTCGTCGCTCCAGTTTTATATCCTTCCATCTCTTCCGTGGGACTCGAGACCGGTGGGTCGAACAGGTGTCGCTCATCTCCAACCACTCCACCGGCCTTGCTCCTGTTCCCACATCTCTCGGCCCCGCCCCACTCGTCACATACCCCCATCGCCCCTCGCAGGCCGGGGGGACCGCTCACTGTGACCTGCGGGAACCTGGGGGTAGGACAGACGAGGGGAGAGAAAAAGAGATGGAAGGAGGAACGACAGAGACGAGAGAGGGGAGAGAGGAGAAAAAAAATCGGTTCCCAGACGCACTGCTGCTTGGCTCTCCACCAGCTGGGTGATCTCCTCCGCGGTGCCTGGTGGTAGCACTGGACGGCCCTCGGCGGACGGCACGACACTCCTCTGCCACCCGGTGGACGGCGACGGCTCCTCCGATTTTGGGCAGCCGGCAGGAGTCCCCCGTTCCCTGCCCCTCCGGATGCCTTCACGGAGGCAGCAGGATCCAGCCCCCTGGCGAACTGCGCCGACTCCTCCGCTCCCTCACGGACGGCAGCCGCCCCTCCACTTCACGGGCGGCCGGCATCGAGCTCGCCCGTCCCCAGCAACTCACTCCAGCCCACCGCCTCGAGCGTCCATGGCGGCACTCTCCTTCGCCTGCTCGATGGCACCGTGGATTCACCACAGCGGCGATGACACCTTCAGCAGCGCGTCCCTCCTTCTCCCGGGCTTCGGCACCACTGTAACAATACAACCTTCATAATCATCGGGAAGAAGGAGGCGGGAACCGGCGGACAATCAACTGAAACTTTAATACTCAAAATAAACACAAAACAGAGCAACAGCCCCTCGCGGACGTCTGTTGTGCACAAATAAAAAGCAAACACAAAATAAAGTCCAGGCCTGGTCCTCTCTCGTCCTTATACATATAATTATAGAATTTATATATATATATTTTTTTTTATTTATTTATATTTATTTATTTATAATAATAATAATAATAATAATAATTATTATTATTATTATTATTATTATTATTATATTATATATGAGAGGATAAATGTGAAATATAAAATGAGAAACATCATTTCTAAAGGGGCTGTTTGTATCTAATATGTTATGTCAAAATGCATTGCCTTTTTCACTTTTCAATTCGAATACAGTCCTGCCAAAATCCTGCCAAATATTGATTTCAGTTGAAAATATGTTAAATGTGAAATTGTGAAGTAGAATAGCAAGACAAACATCTAAAATGTTCAGCATAGCAGAATTGATGCTGTCAAATTCACCAAATGAATTTGAAAAGGCTGGAAACACATACTGTAAAGCTGCACCATTGCAGAGCTTTGTATAATACAAGCCTCTTTAGGAGGGTTGTACAAAATAAGTCATTACTCAGAAAGAACCATGTAAAAGGATCTGTGCAGTTTGCCAAAATTCATAACACTGATAGACTGCTGAAGGGAAAGATTTAGAGTCCAGGACAGAGCTGTTTAGCTAGAAGTCAAACCGATCTGTGTGATGCAAACCTAACAATACACAGGGTACACCACATCTAGAATGAAGTATGTTGGTGGAAGTATCACGCCATAGGGCTACTTTGCATCAGCAGGAACAGAACATCTTATTAAAAGAAAGAAAAATGGAAGACCCAATACAGAGAAATAATGCAAGAGAATATAATTTGACTTGATATAAACTGAATCTTGGTAGCTCATCTTTGAGAAGATCAATAACTCGAATTTCATGTTAGGCTACATAACCTAAAAATATCTAAATGTGGGAATTGATGCTAAAGTTACATCACTTTTTGTCAACAATATTGTATTACATGACTAACATGAACATAATTTACAGCTTAATACATTTTGAGTGAACCTAAATGCAATCTCACTCTATTTGTAATTTGGTAAAGGTACAAACATACTGGAACAGTATCTCTGCAGATTTTAAGATTTAAGCGTTTACTGCTGGGTCAGCATTCATAGAGGAAAGGAGAGAGAAATGCAGTCTAACAAGGTTGCTAATCATAGAGTGTCCAACTGTATCATACAAGTCATTCATTTAATTAAAAAGTCTAGCCTTTAGGCTGAGACTTTTGTGATGTATTATTAATATCATATATTGTGATAGACCCAAACTAATAAAACAAAAGAAGAGAAAAGAAGTGTATAATTATTCAGGATCTAATCGTGATCACCTCTTGGCAAAGTTATTACGTCTTTTTTTTTCTTTTTTTTTTTCTAGTCCAACCTCATAATCCCTGTTGTGCAGTGCTTATGACCCAGCATGGGTGTGTTATTCACACTCTAGTGATTTACATGCTACTTGCTTTAGTTTATACAGCTTGACATCCAACAATCCTCTGTTAACTGAAGAAATATTGGAACCTGCATAAACTCTCAGTGTGAGCCAATGTTAACACACAGTGCTGCATATATAATGTGCCAAGGTCATTTACAGAAACACCAGAAACCTGATGCTCATTCTGCATTTCATTAAAGGTTTCTTTTTGAGTGTTTATTATTTTTATTTTTTGGGCACTTTATTCTGCCCCTCATTTGCACACCAAAATGCAATACTACTGAAGATTACAATTAATATTATTTATATTTTATAATAGTAAAACTTTGTTCAGGAAAATAGTTGTAATTATCTACAAAATGTATGTATTCATTTAGAGAAATATTTCCAAGTTGTAATGACTAATCTTCATTGTGTTACAATAGTTGGTTTCAGCAGACTTTCTTCAAACTTGAAATAAATCATTTTGGAAATGATTTTCTTTTAATATTAAAGCTGCTGTTTTAAAATCTGTTCCCCCATTTATCCTCTTTACTTCTCCCCTGTTGTTGACAGTAGGAGCCAACACAGTCAAAGGCGATGATTTCACCAATAATGAGAGTGGCGAAAATAAAGGTATTTTTTCCATCTTTTTTCTATTTTTTTTAACAACAACAAAAAAAGATTCCAGCCTGAAACCTGCATGAAAGCGAAACCAATTTTTTTCCTGTAATGAATTCTTTAGGTTTATTTAATTTTGTTCTTACGTTTTTGGCCATCGAAGCGCACCATCATAAAGCACATCTTTTTGACACCTCTTTCCTCTTTGGCGATTCCTAGCACCACGCTGAAGGACTGTGTGAAAAGGCTAAAGTTTGCCTCTGCAGAAAATACAAGAACATCCATAAAATAACACTTGTTTCCCACATAAATATTACCTTCTCCCAGTGCTGCAAAGTGAAAGATGGTCGACGAAAGTCTGCATGCTTTTTTTCCTCTCCTCCTCAAAGAAAAGATTAAACAGTCATGTTTCCCTCTTTTTTCTCAGTTTTGCCATTATTTTTCTTTCATTGCCCGGTGAAGCATGAGCACTAACCTGTGTTGTTTTGACGGTGGAAATCTGTTCATTTGTAACTCCTGTCAGATGCTGTGTTAAAAAAATTCTTCTCACCGTAATATTAATGGCTTGCTCTTTTGCATCCCATTATACTTGGACAGATAATATTTTGTAAGACACAACACATTATAAGATGCCATGAAAGGGTAGAGCCATGTGAATGTATGTTTTATACACGGTGGTCAAAGTGTATGAAAAAAGAAAAGAAAAAACAGGGTGGATGCTTTTAACTGACTCCATGCAATAAAAAAAAAAAAAACTAAAGTAAAAAAAAAAACCCTATTAAATAAATGTGTCAATAAAGATTCATTTTGCGATTAAAACCTTTAAAATGGTAGATGATTATTGTCAACAATAATTCAATATTTTGCCGAATGTGTCATTAATAAAAATGACACTAAAACTGTTAGTAGGTGGCAGCAAGCCCCTGTTTTATTAAATGATTAACTGAATTATTCAAATCAAATGATTGGTTCAATATAGCTGATTCAATTAGAAACGAAGCAAGTAACTATCTTCATGAATGGAACGTTGAATCATTGGCTCACTCGATTCGTTCAAAAATGAATTCAATCAGGAACAAAACACTGCAGTGTTGCTCTGCACTGTTGTATACAATTAATAGCACATTTGCAATTATGTACACATGCTGATATTCAGGAAAGCACACTTGCTTAAAAAAAACTCATACAGGAGTATTTTTTCCTTTAATTAATTGAATTATAAGGGCATTCTAACAGCATACTCAATAGTGTATCACCTCTTCGTCCCTCACAGTCACACATACAGCACAATAATGTTATGTAAGGGGAATGTCTTTAAACTTGAATCAAGAAAATATAATACGTTCTGTTGACTTCTTTAAAAAGAACATCAAAAGTTGTGCTTGGACCATTTTGCATGAAAAAATTAATAAATCAATAAATAAACCTTGTTTGAGCTTGTATTGTGCAGCTCATATTGTTCTAATTGGCCAGTTGGCGTTATTTAGTTCAGAAATTATCATACGTAGATAACTGTAATATAATATAAAAAACAGCTGTCACACTTTGTTTTAAGGTCAACCATTAACAAACCATTAACTAACATTTTCCTCAATAAAGTCCTAATTGTCTGCTTATTAATAGTAAGGTTGTTTAGAACCTGATCAGTTAAACATATATGATAATTGAATTGATCTGTATTGGGCACAGGCTGTAGTGGTGTCTCTTGACACATCTGATAAATTGTTTTTGTGGATCTGACTGTGGTTTGTGGCTGCCGAGGAGTCAGCTGTCATGATCTCTGAGTGATGTGTGCGATCATTGATTGCTGCTGTCCAGACTTGTTGTATTTTCTGATTGCCCTCTGATACCTGTATCTGTATGGAATAGAGCCAACACATGTTTGTAGCCAGCTGGGAAAATACTACAAGAAGAATTTTTTGAGATCTTATTTTTGCTCTTTTACAAGGTTCAGCTTGAGCAACAACCTGAATACTATCGCTCACAAAGTTGGTTGAAATAGATTGCATTCCTCTTGCAACCCGTCACTGTGTGAACACATAATGGTAAAATTGTCAACATCAACAGTTATTTATTATTATTATTATTATTATTTTATTTTTTTAAAGCAGTTCCCACACAAAAGTTTAAGTCTGTCATCATTTACTCATGATTACTCACTGCTAATAAGCAACTAGTTAATATTGAGGATTTGTTAATAATTTTCTCATGTGCCATATAGCTTAACAATGTTGAGTATGAGCAATTGAAAAGTTCTTTATTTAGTCTGTACACGTTTTCGACATGCCAATTATTTGTGTGTGGTGTTCCGTGTATAATTGAAAATATTGCTTATGGCACATTTTATATAATATAAAAAATGCATACATTTATGGGGGGGGATCATGTTTCTCATCAATGAATTGGTAATTAAAGGGAAACTATCAGCTATAAAAATAGACTTAGACTGTGGACTGAGTTGCCCAGATGGCATATTAACATTTACAAATGCCTATTTAATCTCTGCATTTTGAAATTAGGCTGCCTTAAAAAGAAACAGTGTTAAGTCCTGTAATACCCCTACCGAACGCGTCTTGTTCTGAAGAGACGAAGATGGTGTTTTCAGAAGGGCAGGATCGATGCTCTCTGTCTGTGTGAACATCTGCAGTGGCGATGAATTACTCTTCCTGGCTCCCTTGAGGTTGTACCTATACCATAAGACTCCCCTGCAAAATCACCCTACAGCAATGCACCTGCCTCTGCAATTTCCTGCCACCTTTAAAAACTCACCCAGAAAGACTCTTTAAATGCATGGAAATGAAAGAGAAAGCTATTCTTTCAGTCTGTTGTCCCTTTAAAAGGATGACACTCTTTAGACTCAGCCTAAACAGAAAGGAAGAGCTTTAGTTTGGAAATGAACGAGTGAAAGAATATCACTTGTCAACCATGCCTTAATTGGTTAACATGGGTTCTGAATGAAGGGCCTACGGCATTACTTTAACCGCTTTATTAAAGGTTTATGTTGAAAGCTTACATTTGAGATCCAGTAGCAGTACATGAATATCAAATATGGTGCATGTCCAGAAGCCACGGTTGACTTCGGCTTGATTTGAGGCCAATAATTGGCATACAATTGCCTTTAATGATATATTACAGCTAGGTTTTCGCTGGCGTGCCTGCCCTGTATTGCTGTGCATAACAATTCTGTGTTACAGCTGAACAGACTGACTGAAGAGCTCAGCACTGTACAGACTGCATGGTCATTAACAGCCATCCTTCCCTACTAACACTTCTGGGAACAGGTTATTCAAAAATGAAAATTCAATCATTATTTTCTTATGTTTCAAAACCTGTATGACTTACTTTCTTCTGTGGAACATAAATACATTAAATGTTAAATAAATATGTTAAATGTTATAGCAAAAGTAGAAAAGGTCAAATTAAACTATATATGAAGAGTTTATTTGGCAAAAACAGATAACTCCATTTTTAACAAGTGTGGATTCCAATGAATCTCAATGAAACTGCAGTTTGGTTATTTCGATTAAGTAAAAATAAAAAAATAAAATACAGCTAACAGTAAAACACAATAGAAACCTGACAACAACAATAAAAAGAAGAAAAAAAAGGAGTTATCTGTTTCTGCAAATAAACTCTCTGTATATATTTCATTATGTATGTATACATACAGTATATATGAATTGATTTATGCATATACTAAAAATATTTATATTTAAGTTTGGGGTCAGTTCAGATCAAATTATTTTTGGTAAAATTTTATTTAAAGCCTTTATGTATAATCATTATAACAGTAGTATAAATGCTAAATTATGTCTTTTAATGCACCTTATAATGCATTGTACAGTCTCATGAATAGTTGTAACCACAGTTAGTACACTACATACATTACATAACACTTATCAATTGATTGTTACATTATGCATTTTAGATGTGAATTTGGTTATAATCATTTATGACTAGATATTATTATTATGTATTACAACACACACACACACACACACACACACACACACACACACACAAATGTATTCTAATTTTGTATATATCCCTTTATAATAGATTATACATAAAGACATTATGTAAAATGTAAAAAAAAAAAAAAAAAAATCAATCAGAAAAAAACTTTTCAAATGCTAATACCAAGAAAATTTTCTTGAGCAAGTTTCTTGTGACACTGCAGAGTAGATTAATGGCTGCCAAAGTTCATCTTTGCACCACATGAATAAATTACTGCAATAGACAATTACAATGTGTTCTTTTGAGTAATTTCACAATATTACACATTTTATACATTTTACACTGTATTTCATGTTACACACACTACACTGTATTTCTTGATCAAATAAAAACTTTGGCGAGCATAATAGACTTTTTTTGAAAAGCCAGTACATTTTGCTAAATAGCTCCTTATGTGGTCCATAGTAGTCATACAGGTCTGAGATGACACGAGGACGAGAAAATGCTTACAGAATTTTCATTTTCGGGTGAACTATTTCTTTAATAAGAACTGTTGAGTCTAATGAAGAATTCAGCTCTTTCTCTCTCGTTCTTGCTCTGTATAAAGATGAGTAATGTGTGCAGTGCCGTGCAGCACATGAGGGAATATATTATCCTCCTCGGCCTGTCCTGGCAATGATGAATGTCCAGGGTGTGTGCACTGCAGAGTCACCCCCACTCACTCTCTCCTTTCGTTCATTCAACCCTTCCCTTTTCTCTCTATCTCTCTGACATTCTTGCTCTCTATATCTTTTCCTTTTATTTTATTTCTGTCTTTCATGTTCTCTCATCCTCTTTACCAGTGTCTTCTTGTCACTGCACAGTTCCACAGACAAAACAAGAAAGGGAACTTGTATAACATCTAAGCCTTGGCACTGACAGGATGGGGTCAGAGTGGACGCCTAAAGGCCCGTTCACACCTGAAAGTTTCTTGTATCTCCCTGGGCTGTTCTTCCATGTAAATATGCTCTAGAAGGAGTGAGTGATTGAGCAACTAACACAACTACTACTGGGAATGGATAAAAAAATAAATAAAGTGGATAAGATGCATAGAATGTAAGTGATTAATTTGTTTGTTGCTACAGCAGAGTTAAGTTACCAAATGGACTAAAGATAAACTGTTGTTTCCAATAACTAATAAGGTGAAGCAACACATTTTATGAGCAAATTAAAGATTGTTTTTTTGTTATTTACTGATAATAGCTATGCAACATATTTGGATTACTTGTATGATGTCTTTATGAACATTCTGAAACTTGAACATTTTGTCAGTGCATGGAGAATATTACAAATATTTTAATTTGTGTTTATAAGGATTTGGAACACATAAAGGGTGAGTAAATAATGTCTGAATTTTCAATTAAGGGTTAAGTAACACTTTAACCATAACATTTGTTTGCAATAAGGAAAAGCGAAACAACTCCATAACATCTGCATGCTTTTATACAGTCCTATAGCATAAGTCATGAAAAAACTAGAGTATTGCAATAGTAACTCAAAGTGGTTAAATTCCACTGGAGTGCATAACTGATAAAATAAATATTGTGAATTACTTTTTTTTTTTTTTTTTGACAAAAGCTAAAAAAAAAATCAGTTCAGCTTTTAAAAACGAGATGTTTGGTTCCATTCCACTGCGCCAGCAGTAGCTGTTTTTGCATGCAAGAAGTAATTCTGGGTGTACAGCCCCCAAATCATCAATCCCAAGACCCAACATGTTTGCCAACTTTGCAGGTTTCCAATGCCAGTTGAGTTTCAACGCACCTGGGATGCAAAATGCGCTGCCTTCTCTGCTAACAGCCCCTCCAATATGTCCCCTTGATCTATGGGTTTCACTGTGAAGAGCTTTAAGATGTGTATCGGCATCTACTTTAAACAAGTTCATGGCAGCACTCCATTCTCGTAATGTGTTTCTGGATAGTTCTCCTTCCAATAGCTGTGGCGATGAAGGATTTAAATGGTTTTCTTGGAAGGAGCCCATGAAATTAGTACCTAAACTGCTTCTACTGGGTCAAGTTTGTCAGTAAAGATTCTCCCTAATAGAGCTCTCCAATTACGTGGGTGGAAAGTTTTGTCAGCGTTGGTAGTAATGGGTCAGAATAGGTAATCCTAGACTGGTATAAAAGGGTAAAACATCAACACAATACTTGTGTAACATCTTCACTAAACAAGAAGCCCTTGCGCAGTTATTAGTCTGCCTGGTTGAGAGGCAGAGTATTAGACAGGAGGTTCTGGCCTTGCTGATAGTCCAGCGCAATAAAGGCGCTGCAACGCTGAAAGTTGTACACCAGCAAAGAGCTGCAAAATAGACGCACTCGCATTAGTGCGCTGCCTGGCGCCCACTCAGAACCCGACCGAGATTAATCACCTGTCACGACGGGTTGTTTTCCAGCTCTCCCTCTCTTTCTCTTTCTCTTTCTCTCTCACTCTGTTTCCCTCTCTCTCCTTCTTTCTGTTTTCCTTTGCGGGGGAGAACGATACACAGGCTTGCCTTTAATTCTGCACGCCTGCCCACAGGCACTGTAGTATTGTGCCAGCGCTGCAGCAGACCACGCTGTGTGTGTGTGTGTATTTGTCTGCGTGTTTGTGCACCACCTCTATGCCGTTAATGAAGCCATATGCAACAGAAACCAATAATCAAAGTACAGTGACGTATGAACACCAATTACTCTGGGTCTTACACCGTACCCCTGCTGGACTCCACTCCAGTCTGAGAAGCCAACAAGGGCGTTTCTAATGCAGATATACCACTCCCACTGAGACGAGACTGTTTGCAGTAAGTGTGTTTACAGAAGTGGATGCAAACAAACACACACACACACACACACAAACACACCAAATGTCATAACCCCTTTTTGAAGCCATTAGCTCTCTTTCCATCAGCAGTTTTGAGCAGGCTGAGGAAGCTTTGATGAAATATAAGTATACACATTATCCTAATAAGAGTAACTGTGCAAACCACAGAGCATTAAAACACACTTAATTAAAGATGCAAACTGATTATTCACCCTGAAAAAAAACAAAAAAACAGTGTTATGACTTGTTTGTAAACAGTATTTTTTAAGGAGTCTTTGAATCAATTGTAAGTCATTGTTACGTAGGTGTTTTTGTGAACTTTCAGAAAAGTTAACCGTCTTAAAGAAATAGTTCACCCACAAATGAAAATTCTGATTTCATTTAAGCACCCTCGTGCCATTCCAAATCTGTATGATTTTCTTTCTTCTATGGAATGTACAGTACATATAAACACCCACCAACCACTCAGAACTGCCTTTTTTTTTGCATTCAGAACTGCCTTAATTCTTTGTGGGACAGATTCAACAAGGTGCTGGAAGCATTTCTTAGAGATTCTGGTCCATATTGACATGAAAGCATCACACAGGTACTGCAGATTTTGTTGGCTGCTCATCCATGATGCAAATCTCCTGTTCCACAACATCCCAAATGTGCTCTGTTGGTTTGAGACCTGGTCACTTGTGGAGGCTATTCCAGTATTGTGAACTCATTGTCATGTTCAAGAAACCAGTTTGAGATGATCTAAGCTTTGTGACATGGGGCACTTTCCTGCTGGAATTGGTCAGAAAGGGATATGATCAACAATAGTACTCAGGTAGGTCATGGCACTTCTCAACATAATAAGAAAATATCCCCTACACCATTACACCACCAGCAGCATCCTGAACCATTGATACAAGGCAAGATGGATCCATGTTTTCATGTGGTTTACATCAAATTCTTACACTGCCATCTGAAAATCACAGAAGAAACCAAGACTCAACAGACCAGGCAACCTTTTTCCAATCTTCTATTGTCCATATTGGTAACCCTGTAAAAATTGTCGCATTAGTTTCCTATTCTTATCTGACAGGAGTGGTAACCTCTGTGGTCTTCTGTTGGTTTGATATGTTGTGGTTTCAGGGATCTTGCTCTTCATATCTCAGTTGTAACAAGTGGTTATTTGAGTTACTGTTGCCGTTCTATCAGCTCAAACCAGTCTGGCCATTCTCATCTGAACTCTGGCATCAACAAGGCATTTTCGCCCACAGAACTGCCGCTCACTGGAAATTTTCTCTTTTTCTGACCATTCTATGTAAACCCTAGAGATGGCTGTGCATGATAATCCCAACCGATCAGTGGTTTGTGAAATACTGTACTCAGACTAGCCCATCTGGTAAAAACAACTGAGTTATGTACAAACTTTTTTAAATCATCTTTTTTCCCCATTCCGATCCCCAGTTTGAACTTCACCAGATTGTTTATGAACCAGAATGTAGGGTGACCATACGTCCTATTTTTCCCAGACATTCCCCTCTTTTTGGATGTAAAAAATGCATCCGGCCAGGGTTTCTAGTTTGCCCAAAATGTCTGGGATTTTGTTTTTGCTTTTTACCAAAAGTTGCCATTCATTGTGTGTGTTTTTGTATTAAAGCCCTGCTGTTTTCTTAATTCTGCTCCTGCTGATTGTCTGACCATTATTGCCTACTCCCAGTAACATTGTAATATTTAATATAATTTTCGCACATCAGGGAGCCGCTACCAATATGCAGAGTTTAAATCCCTTTGGATGCAGCTCATGTTGGAAGCAGGGTCGCCAAATCCACATTTAATTTTTTTTTACGGAATTGGGCTGATTTTAAACTATTGTGAAGGATTGATTTTCTCCTGTGGTTTAAAGGTGTGAAATATTCCATAAATCACATTTGTCTGAATTGCTTGTATTGAAACTGATAAAACTGTGGTAGATGTTAAGGTTTGTGAAGGATGGCTGATGGAAGCCTTTTAGCTGTGGTTAGGATCCGTCTGCACTGAAATGCTGGCATGTGAATGGCTGAATAGATATTTGCATTAACAAGCAGTTTAACAGCTGTACCTAATAAGGTTGCCATTAAGTGGAAATATAGGCCAGTGGTTTACAGTTTCCCTTAAGATGCATTAGTTGATATTATTATATTGTTCAGCGTCTGCAGTAAAATCACTCATCTAGAACGTTTCAGTGCGTGTTTTTATTGTGACTAAACAAAAAGATACATCTGTATCCACATTTGTTGTTCAAGACCATTAGATATCTGGTGGGAAAAATCTATAGTCTGGTAAGCCTGCCTGCAATTTGTGAAATGTTATCAAAGACTTCCTCATCCTAGGGCTTCATGTCTCGTGTTTTATAATCAGCCTCCTACACATGTACTAATCAGGGGCTTTAATCAGAACAAGAGAGACCCACAAATAACCAACTCATCTGCAGCAATTACGGACTTCCCTGTGCATGAGCCACATCTTGAGCTGAATCTCGCCGAGGTACGATTAGTTTCAATGGAAATGTGGCTTGGTAATGGTATAAAAAAGCACTTTAATTTGGGATATTTGTCTAATCTTCTCATTTGGGATTTTACTATTGGATTTGCTTGTCAAAGTGTAAAGCCTAATGTATTCTACTGATGTTCGTTTTTGAGAAAAACTGCCAGTGCTTTTGTCAGGCCACTAATAGTTGGTGAGAAAGGGTTGTTTAATCATCCTACAAATATAAAAAGCGTTTACTTTATGCTCAAATTATTTTTTTTCTTCTTCTTCTTCCTGCAGACATCCATGATGAGAATGGGCTGAGGCCTGTTATGGTTTATATCCATGGTGGGTCCTACATGGAAGGCACAGGCAACATGATTGACGGCAGCATTCTGGCCAGTTACGGAAATGTAATCGTGGTGACCCTGAACTATAGGCTGGGAGTGCTTGGTAAGTCATTGGTTTTTCTTTAAATGGTGGATGGTTTTGATTATGGAATGTCTTGCTGACCTCCTGTTTTATATTCACCCTCCTACACACGCAATAAAGATATACACGTGTTAAAGTGGCTCATGATCTTGGAATAGCTGAGAAATAAAAGGGTCTCAGGCTTAAAAGTCACAGACTTTAAAATGAAGATTTCATTTTGTTTATATGTTGAATTAAAATGAAGAAGAGGTGGAATGTTATGTAAATGTTTTATAAGATCTAGTTTAATTCCCTGCAAGCAAGCAATTTTTTTTATTTATTTATTTTTATATTTTTTGTAGTTTGTTCTAGTAATTTGATATGCCTTTTTTGTAACACTTTATTAAGGACCGATTTTCACTATTATTTAGCTGCTTATTAGCATGCATATTACTAGCATACTTGCCATTTATTAATACTTTTAAATATTAATGCTTTTTTCTGCATGACCATATTTTAGATCCCTTAACCCTACCCATACCTAAAATTAAAAAGTTCATAAAATAACAGTTTATCAAATTATTATTATTATTATTATTAGATTTATTTATTTTTTTCTAGTAAATTTTGTAATTTTATTAATGATATTAAGGCAATATTTTTCACTCATTTATTTATTTTAGATTTATCATTTGATAAATTTGATCTTTTTTTCAGCTTTAGTACAATTAACAAAATTAAAATGTTATGCATGATATGACGTATGTTGTTTTACATAGCCAGTCATTGTTTATTTGTCGTTGCATCATGACCAGGCAATATTGCCCTCATAAAACAAAATGATTATCTTCCAGGTTCTCGAGAAGGGAAAAATGTAGTACTTTCAAAATATGAGAAAGGAATGTTCCTAATTTACAAGTAATGAATTTCAGAATTTGTGCTGTCTAAAAGTCCACTCTGGATTTCATAAACTCTTATTTCACCTTTCATTCCAGTATACAGTTATGTTTCAGTAGGACATACATAATAATATTTAATAAGTATGATTAATAATTTACGTTTACGAATCTCAGTCTCTCGGTCTGTTACTTCTCCTATCGGATGTGGTGGGTAAACATGAAAAAGGATCATAGTTTTATTCACAGTCCTCCACTTCAGCTGTTCTTACAACTCATTATCAGCCACAGCTCTGTTTGAGGCTGGCTATATTTAGATGTGTTGGAGGAAAGGGTATAGGCCTCTGCGAAAGTGTGCACTGCAGGAAAAAGGCAGTAGTTGGGGGAAAGAGAGGAAATTTGCAGCAAGACTGAGGACAGGAGTGAGAGAGCGCGAGCGAGGCCTTTGTTAAACGAGTTTCTGCTTCTCTGCCTGACAGTGCACAGCATGAAGCTGATGGAGATATTCTAAAGTGTCTGGCTGTCTCCGTCTTTATGGAGAACAGTTTGAAGTGTGGTGGCAGTGAAAAGCTGAGCCCTAGATGGAGGATAAAGTGAGATTGGAACATGTTCCCAAGCATATAAAATTGCAGGATCGTTTCCCTTTTGTACACCTTCTTCAGAGAGCGAGAGCTCTTTCTCCACAACAAAAGTCATATTTTAACACCTCGGAGGTATCTTGGTTGCAGCATGTGTGTGTGCACACTGCACAGACTGCTGTCTAGTTGGCCCGTGCCCAGTCCGCCACCAGCGAGACAGATTTTCTTCTCAGCTGTTTTTAGACCTAGTGTTGTAATGGCTTTATCCAGCTTTTAGACACATGCTCACTGATTAGCCAGCCAAGGGAGAGAGGAGCATTCCGATGTGAAAAAACTGTTTTCAGAAAGTCATGCACTCCTTTCTCAAATGGCTTGTTGGAGAACAAAAATTGTGGCTGAACATATGTAGGCACATTTACAATAGATACTGTACACTGACTGTTTGGTATGTATAACAGGGTTGTTAGTGTCATAATCATGTAGGAAGTGATACGGCTGCATGGTTGTTTATTTATATTCATTTCGTATCGGCTGCATGGGTATGCATTTGTACGGATGTGCTTTTTTCTATCGAATGTAACTGTGTGTGTGCCTTCATAGTAATTGCTTCATCTGCAGTGGGGCACATGTGGCCTGCCGATGATCCAGTGGAGGCTGTTAGAATGAACTGAGATGTGTCACTGGCACATGACTCTGTCTCTCTGTCTCTCTCTCTCTCTCTCTCTCTCTGTGTCTCTGTCTCTCTGTCTCTCTCTCTCTCTCTCTCTCTCTCTCTCTCTCTCTCTCTCTCTCTCTCTCTCTCTCTCTCTCTTTCTCTCTCTCTCTCTCACATGGCAACATGAGCAGACTGCTGATGTGCTTCATAATACAGCAGAATGGGTCTGTTTCTACACTTTACTCTTCATCTCGGTGCATTAAGGCAAACTTGGTTCCAATTTTTCATAATGAAGTATTTATGTATGCGGCACTAAATGAAGAATTAAAATGTCTGTGTTCAAACAGCAGCACTGAACAGCTTTTCTTTCTTTCATTCTTTCTTTCATTCTGAAGACTGCCAAGAGCCCTGAAATATTTAGGGATAGTTCACCCAAAAATGGAAATGAACATTTATTTGTCCTCATGTTGGTAGAAACCAGTATTGTTTTTCTTTTTTTTCTTTTTCTTTTTTCTTTCTTCTTTCTTTTTTTTCTGCTGCACGCGCACACACACACACACACACACACACACACACACACACACACACACACACACACACACACTACTTTGAGGGATGTTCCACAGAAGTAAGAATTGCACACAAATTTGAACAACACAAGGTACTGTACTGATACTGTACTGTACTGATAAGACTGCAAGTATGAACAGTTCAATTTGATTGATTCACATCTGTTAGTAAATACTGCTGCCATTCCTAAACAGTGACACAGTGAATGTAGCCAATCAGATTAAAGTTCCCTGTATAACTGATTTCTTGCTGAACCTCTAGTAGAAATCTGGAAATTTTGGAAATCTGCTTCTTGAGGTTTTACAGTCTATAACCATAAAACTGCACTGCAGAGAGTCCTGCAGAATCTCACTCTGACTCTTGTCAAGCAAGACACTAAAAAACCTTCCCAAATCACCCTCAGAGTCGTTTAACAGACAGTAGCTTGCGCTAATAGACCCCTTTGCAGTGGGTCAATCTCTGTGGAGCCTTTATCCTATTCACTTCTGTCTCTGTCAGTCTGTCTGGCCTGGAAGGCTCTTACAGTTTCCCTGAGGCCTCTGTGAGTCTCCACAGCAGGGCAAGGACAGGCACAGCCCAGGGGAGAAAGGCCAAATGGGCTTCAGTCCTCTGAAATGCTTGCATGTGGGAAGAGAAATAGAGAGATTAGGAATGACAGAGAATGAGAAACAGAGGGCTTTTTTATTTTGGTCGCATTTTAAGCAATAGCAATATAATGATGCAGTTATAAAGGTGAGAATGGGCTTGGGTGTCTGTGGGCATGTCATGCTGTCCTCAAATGCCGAAAGGCAGAGTTGTTTGTTGTGGTCTCGTGGTAGGTCTAATGACTTTGCTTTCTTTTACACAAAAGCAGAGAGAGGTGAGGTGATGTAAGGTAACGGCAGGATAGGTCAGTGGAGGACTGCTCCAGGTAAAATGTGTTGAGAGTTGGATTGGACAGGAGTGAGGGATCACAGACTATTGAGTAGATTAAAGATAGCATGTCAACACTAGGAGAGGAAGGGCAGAAGAAGCTGCTAGAGAATGGGAGAGACGACATGGGACATAAGGGACAAGAACATAAATTGTCATGGACATTAGATCACAGCCTAGAAGTTAGCACGTGTTTCAGGTATATTCTCCGAGAAAAGATTTGAGTTCAGCCTGAATTTGATTCATGTGAAGATGGCCAGATACAACTTTAAATATTAATATCTTTGTTACTGTTTTTATATAGAGATGAACAATCCTCCTGTGTAAATACTGCTCCAAAGTCTTTTTAAACTCCTGATTTCACTATTTCTTTAGTGAATAAAGGGATTTATTTAGTAGGTAATCTGGATTGGAATCTCTAGGCACCTCACGATTCGAGTTATAATTCAGAAGGCTGCACTGTAATCATAAAACAATTATCAATGCATCTTGATGCTTTTTTTTTTCTCCCTTGGTACTTCGATACATATGATCTATGGTGAATTTGCTGCCAATACCTATTATCAATTAAACAAATGGAAGTGTTGCAATTCTTGATCTACATTCATCTTGTATATATATATATAAACACCCTCACCTAAAGGATTATTAGGAACACCATACTAATACTGTGTTTGACCCCTTTGGCCTTCAGAACTGCCTTAATTCTATGTGGCATTGATTCAACAAGGTGATGGAAGCATTCTTTAGAAATGTTGGCCCGTATTGATAGGATAGCATCTTGCATTTGATGGAGATTTGTGGGATGCACATCCAGGGCACGAAGCTCCTGTTCCACCACATCCCAAAGATGCTCTATTGGGTTGAGATCTGGTGACTGTGGGTGCCATTTTAGTACAGTGAACTCATCGTCATGTTCAAAAAACCAATTTGAAATGATTCGAGCTTTGTGACATGGTGCATTATCCTGCTGGAAGTAGACATCAGAGGATAGGTACATGGTGGTCATAAAGGGATGGACATGGTTAGAAACAATGCTCAGGTAGGCCGTGGCATTTAAACGATGCCCAATTGTCACTAAGGGGCCTAAAGTGTGCCAAGAAAACATCCCCCACACCATTACACCACCACCAACAGCCTGCACAGTGGTAACAAGGCATGATGGATCCATGTTCTCATTCTGTTTACGCAAAATTCTGACTCTACCATCAGAATGTCTCAGCAGAAATCGAGACTCATCAGACCAGGCAACATTTGTCCAGTCTTCAACTGTCCAATTTTGGTGAGCTCGTGCAAATTGTATCCTCTTTTTCCTATTTGTAGTGGAGATGAGTGGTTCCCGTTGGGGTCTTCTGCTGTTGTAGCCCATCTGCCTCAAGGTTGTGCGTGTTGTGGCTTCACAAATGCTTTGCTGCAAACCTCGGTTCTAACGAGTTGTTATTTCAGTCAAAGTTGTTCTTCTATCAGCTCGAATCAGTCGGCCCATTCTCCTCTGACCTCTAGCATCAACAAGGCATTTTCGCCCACAGGACGGCTGCATACTGGATGTTTTTCCCTTTTCACACAATTCTTTGTAAACGCTAGAAATGGTTGTGCGTGAAAATCCCAGTAACTGAGCAGATTGTGAAATACTCAGACCGGCCCGTCTGGCACCAAAAACCATGCCATGCTCAAAATTGCTTAAATCACCTTTCTTTCCCATTCTGACATTCAGTTTGGAGTTCAGGAGATTGTCTTGACCAGGACCACACCCATAAATGCATTGAAGCAACTGCCATGTGATTGGTTGATTAGATAATTGCATTAATTGCATATATTTACAATTATAATATATATATATATATATATATATATATATATTAGTGCTGTCAATCGATAAAAAACTTTAACTAGATTAATCACAAATTTTTTCTGTGATTAATCGCAATAAAAAAAGAAATGTTTTTGTACGTTTTTAATATATTTTTTAATGTAATAATTTCACAGTTAATCAAATTAATGTAGAAACAACATAAAGACAGTATATTTTAAATACTTTTTTTTTTTTTTTTTTTTACATTTATTATTAGGCTTCAAAAATATAACAGTATTTAATTTAAGTAAACTTAAAACAATGCTAACATAAACCCATAATAAATGTCATGTTTACTCCTGCCCTTCCTGTCTTAGCAGTTAGGAAATATACAGAAATTTAATAAAGTTATCAAAGTTATATGCAGTCCGCACTGCATAAACTATAAATTAAATAGTTAATCCTTATTAAAGCTACAAAAGTTATTTAGTCAAGAGCAGCGAGTCATTTTCTCTGTTCCCCTTGTTCTTTAACTTTACTGACAGGAAGCTTTATTGGCTGCTGTCCCTTTAAGAGCAGACAGACACGCGGATCTCACCGTTTATATACTGTCTATGGATCTCGCCTCATTCTCTCACAACTCTTTTTGTTCATTTTAGACTTTATATAAATCATTTAAGATTGCTCTTATGAGGATAATCGACAAAACTGGCACTTTGGGATGTTTATTGTTAGTTCAAGCGCTTAAGAGAACTGGATTCTGGCGCCCTGTCTATGCATTGTGTGTGTGTGTGTGTGTGTGTGTGTGTGTGTGTGTGTGTGTGTGTGTGTGTGTGTGTACGTGTGTACGTGTCACATAAGGGCATTCACAGACAGCGCATTCTCTTTTGTCTTGCCGCGCTTTAAATGTTTAAAAGTATTTAAATGAATAAGAGCGTGATCATATAATGTAAAGCTAGCCAACGGATGGCAGAAAATACGGATGCTGCGTTAATTGCGTTAAATATTTTGACACGTTAAACCAGACAAAAATTAATCGCATGCGTTAACGCGTTAACGTTGACAGCACTAATATATATATATATATATATATATATATATATATATATATATATATATATATATATAGAGAGAGAGAGAGAGAGAGAGAGAGAGAGAGATTTTATAATTGCAAATTAATAATAAATTAAACCAATTGTATGTTCAGAATTATAAACTAAATATAGATTGAAAATATACAAGCAAATGTAATGAGAGGAACAAAGAAACATATTACAGGCGATAAACAAAAAATACTTTCAATATCTGCTTTAAGTATCTGAAAGTGTTCAGACACACACAGTATGGATTTTTCTCTTTTTCTCCAGAAAATATCACTGACTGCCATTACAGTACTCTTGCATCGTACAAGCATTTGGAGATTCAAGTTGATTGAGCTGCATACACAGATAATGCACACCTG
The DNA here is from genome assembly GCF_963082965.1 of Carassius carassius. NCBI lineage: Eukaryota > Metazoa > Chordata > Actinopteri > Cypriniformes > Cyprinidae > Carassius > Carassius carassius. The sequence goes on from NC_081761.1 coordinate 22,518,420, forward strand.
CAAACACACACAAAGTGAGGGTGAGCTTTGTGTATACAGTATGTACTGCATTTCAAATGGCATAATGCAAGAGGAAAATGTAATATCGGGATTTAAAAGGGCGAGTTGTTCAGCAAAACGCACGTTTCTAACATGCATTCTGAAGTTTTCAGAATCATTAAAGACTGACATGCAATGCATTAGAGATTTTTTTTTTTCTCCCACTCCTATAATTTAGCATGGAAATTACCATAGTATTATCTTAAAGGTAAATACTATTACTAATAACAACAACAATTATATTACTATTACCAAATAGTTCTTATTTATTGCTAATATAAAACTACCTTTTTGAACCTATAAACTATATGAACAATTTAAAATCTTTTAAAATGTCAGATAACTTCACTGTTTCATAACGTGGCTAGGTTAGTACAAGTTGTAAAATGCTATGTGAAGATTATTATTTTTTATGATATTTATGAATTATTATCTTATGATATTTATGTAAAACATTACCTTTGAAAAATATTTAACCACTGTTAGGTTTAAAAAATAGTATTTAAAAATCACAGAATTTAGAAACCTAAATACATAATTATTTACCAACTAAACTTTTTTTTTTTTTTTGGAGGGGGGGGGGGGGGTGTTAATGCTGAATAATGTCATATTTTTTGTTATTTTTGTACCAAAATGTATTTCCGATGCTTCAACAAATTCTAACTGACCCTCTGATGTCACATGGACTGCTTTGAAGATGTTTTTCTTACCTTTCTGGACATGGACAGTATACCGTACATACATTTTCAGTGGAGGGACAGAAAACTCTCGGACTAAATCTAAAATATCTTAAACTGTGTTCCGAAGATGAACGGAGGTCTTACGGGTTTGGAACGACATGAGTGTGAGTCATTAATGACATAATTTTCATTTTTGGGTGAACTAACCCTTTAACATTAGGTAGAAATAGCTCATTAAGGTAACAGTTGCAGGACATCCCATTTATAGTGTGCTCAATCCCTGATATTTAAAATAACTGATTTTCTTGTTGCATTTCTCCCTCATATTTCCCTGTTATTTCACTACTTTGTTGATTAAAAAAAATGCAAAGGATAGGATGGATGAGGAAGGAGGGTAAGGTTGAAAAAATTGAGGTGACTGCCTGAGGCGAGTCTTCTAAGCGGGGCACATGCAGCGCATACAGCGCTGGTTAACGTCTTCCCATTACAATCAGCTCAGAACACAAACAATAAGCAAACAAGCGTCTTTTGAATTGCACTGATGCCCGAGGTGGGTGAGAAAGCTGATTTGCCTGTACCAAAAGAATAAAAACAAAACCTAATTAAAGACAGATCAAGCCCCAATTGACGTTTGCCTTTTGACACATAAACACACACCTCTAATGGCTTATAGAAACACAAACCTCTAGGAATTATATAAATAAGCAGAATCCTCTTCGGATGATGCAAGCCCTCTTGTAGTGATTATTCAGACATTTTGAATCATTGTGGCTCTGTGAGAGTGTCTGGCAGCTCAGATAAGGAAGGCTACCTTGAGAGTCATTTGTTGAAATGCCTCCATTTTGTAATTTTACCTTGTAGCCTGAATCTTTCAAACATTAAATATGGTATGCTGTAAAAAAAAATAAAAAATGACAAAGTATTTTGTCTTAAGTTATTAATGATAAAGATTTAGCTTTTACAATAGCTTTTGTCTTAAGAACCTTTAAAGAATACAGACTGAAATCCATCCCCAGTTCTGCCCTTATGAAGTTCGGATGTATATGCGTGGCTTATCGTAAAGGTCATTGTTGTCATATTTCTCTGTAAAGCCAGTATTATAATGGGCTCTGAAGTATTTTGTATTTTGTGTGTACTCAGCTATGCTGTCTTCATATCTAATGGTGATGGTTTCTCTATACTACTGTTAAGAAGTTTGGGATTTTTTTTTTTATTTATTTTTTTTTTTTAAGACGTATATGCTGACCAGGGTTGCATTTATTTATTGCATATATAAAATAGCTTTTTTCTGGATTTATTTACTGCATATATAAAAAGGTAATATATAACAACATAAATATATAATAAATAACAATATTATATAAAAAATGAAATCATTCTAATATGCTGATTTAAAGACTTTACTGTCCTTTTGAATCAATTTAATGCGTCATTGCTGAATAAATATTTATGTGCTGAATAAATAAGTAATTAAAAAAACAAAGTTGAACTACTTCATGGTAATTAAAGCAAATTTTTAAGACAATAAAATTAGAATCCATTAAAATCCATATACTTTAATGTGTAATTCAAAAAAAAAGAAAAAGTTAATTATTTTAAGACAAGCTTTGAACAAATCTTGAATATTTGAGGAGTTTTACACTGCAATATGTGGTAAACTGCCGCTGTTACCTTAAATATATATTTCTACATGATTTAACCAACAGTTGGTATAAATGAATGTATTTAGCTTATTTTAGCTATATATACATAGGTTTTGTTAAAACCTGTTAAGTAAATACATGTCCCCATTTGTATTTATTTATTTAATTTTATTTATATAAACCTTGCAGATGGATATAAATAAGCAATATAGTAATTTTCAGATTTTCTTTAAACTGCAATTCAGTAATTCCAAATGAAACTGTGTGGAAACTTCGGTAGTGCACAGCTAATTCAATTCAAATTTCATCTCCAGGATGCAGCATGTTCATATATCAAACAAATGTGCATGGTTGTTTACACACCTGTAGACATCAGTAAACATTCCTCACCCTGTCATCTTACTCTCATCTCAGATATGCACAGTTTGGAATCATCAAATCTCTACACTGATTTGAGAGGAGGAGACCTCACTATGTTGATTGGTTAATCCTGTATTTTCTCTCTGAAGATCTGTGGATGGCAGCTTGTCACTCAGGGATGCAGTGTGCTGGGGCACAAGAGGGCAAATGGTTAATGTGAATCTGGCCGCTGCCTCTCTGGCTGTTTCAAGCCTTGTGTTCAGTCATGCTTACCCTGTTTTGGGCTGCTGTGCCGGGGGACATGCGGAACTCTTTGCCCTGCACACGTTTGGATGCTAATGTGCTGTTTGCTTGTTTTTGTTTTGAGCTGTGTCATAGCAGTGCCACAGGATGGAGGATGTAATTGTGTAGGGCATTAAATCTTGAAATTACAGTCACATTGAGAGCATTGACAAAAGTAGGGAGAAACATAGTGAGGCATAACGGGAAAAAACATGTAAACATGCAATGACATGACCTTGACTTGACATAAGTCATTTAGGCACACTAAATTGTTTTATTTGTGTCAGTTCATTTAGTATTCTACCGGTAAATGGGGATAAAGAGGGCTCTCAAATGCAATTTACATGCAGCCAGTAACAACAATGATTCCTTTTCAGGAACTCGAGCTGCGTCAAGCGCTTTGGGGAACGTCCCTGACGAGACCGACTCTGAATATCGTGTGCAATCTTTCCAATGGAAGGGTGTGACGTCACGGGCGGGGTGACGTAGCGACCAGGAAGCTATAAAGGCACCTGCCACGCAGCTGGCTACAGCTTCTTGTCCTTCAGCAAGCGCTCTGTGTGTGCATGTCTTTCTGCCTTGTCAGTCTTATTTATTGTCGTTCGTCACTATTAGCTCCTTTAAGTAGCTATAGTATGTCAGAGAGCAAAGCTAAGACTGGCATCTGAAGGGTGAATCCAGACCGCATTCAGATTGTGTGTTCCTCCCTACTCAACAAAGCTAAACATTAGAGGCGGGGATACACATGGTCTGTGCATGGTCTGCCCGGGATCAAAGCGCGCTGCGTATGATTTCACGTGCGCTTCGATCCCGGAAGGCTCTTTTCGAGAAGTGAGCCTTCGCCAGCATTCCTCGCGATGCCGGTCCCGCTTTCGCCGAGGCGGAGCAGCACCAGCATTCGTTGGGTTCGCAGATCGATCTGCTGGAAGGAATGGAGATGGGCACGTCCTTATCTCCTACCTTACCCACCAGATCTGCCCGATTCCGGGCGTCGGCGAGCTTGTAGTTGCACAAACATAAAGTTGCATAAGCGCCAGTATACAACAAACAATGTTATGCCTAACATTATACGGGCAGCGTTATGAGCAGCTATTTAATCTCCGAGGGGATTAATATTGTTTGTGTGACTAAGATATTCACGCGCTGTCGAGGCAACGCGTGTATTACATCATTTTCAGCTTTGATGTGAATTTTTCCATACCCGACCGCGTGTCTGGTTATTTAAACTCCATTTAATAAAGGATGAGTTAGTTCTATCACTTCAGTGTGTACTTTATCACAATCTAGACCATGTTTACTTGCCTGATTGTTTGATTACATTAAATTCTGAGAAATTTAATGACATTGAGAAGTTAATATCACTTCAATGTGTATTGTATCACAATCTAGACCGTGTTTACTTGTCTGATTGTTTGATTATTTTAAATTCTGAGGAATATGATGACTTTGAGAAGTCAATATATCACTACAATGTGTACTTTATCACAATCTAGACCGTGTTTACTTGTCTGATTGTTGGATTGCATTGGATTCTGAGGAATCTAATGACTGTTATCTAACTTTGAGAAGTTCAATATATCACTACAATGTGTATTGTATCACAATCCAGACAGTATTTACATGTCTGATTGTTTGATTGTTTAAATTCTGAGGAATATAATGACGGTTATTTGACTCATGAAGTTGGATGTACTGGAGGGACTGCTGGGTGGGAGCAGCCCCCTCCGAGTACAAACAGAGCGTTGCCGCTTCGGGACCAGAGGCTGAAGCAACGCTCTGGGCCAGTCTGGGAGGTCCACGGCCAAGAAGTCATGACGCATTTTGGTCACGACTACAGAGGGCGGCCCCTACTGGGGTAGAGCGGTGTCCACCTCATTACACGGTGCCTGTCTCACCTCAGTGCCCTCGGGAGGTGGGTCTGCCAACCCTGCCAGAGTTTCAGGGTGCAGCGGCTTCCAGCGAGCACTGCTCTCAGTTATTTCCGCCCGTGAGCGTAGCGGAGCTGAGATGCTCACCTCCCCTTCGGGGGCCTCTTACACCAGAGGTCAGTCTCTAGATAGACTGATTCCCTTAGTACATTAGTTAGCAGCATGGAAACTACTGCCAAATGTATCTCAATGGGTCCTGCACACAGGCTATCGCATTCAGTTCGGCCATCCACCGCCGACATTCAACGGGGTTACACCGACAATAGTCGGCCTCCGGCAGGCTCTGGTTATGGAACAAGAAGTGAATACCCTATTAAGGAAGGAGGCCATCGAGGTGGTCCCTCCTCTAGACAGGGAGTCTGGGTTTATAGCCGGTATTTCATAGTTCCAAAGAAGGATGAGGGGTTGCGTCCGATCTTAGACTTACGTCATCTAACCTCTCAGTAATGTCACTGAAGTTCAAAATGCTCACTGTCAAACAGGTTGTAGCTCAAATCAGATCCGAGGACTGCTTTGTCACAATAGATCTCAAAGACGCATAATTCCATATCCATCCTTCCACAACACAGGGAGTTTCTGAGGTTTGCTTTCGGGGGCAAAGCCTACCAATATCGAGTACTTCCCTTCGGCCTTGCACTCTCACCCCGCACGTTCACGATATGTGTAGATGCGGCTCTGGTATCCCTCCATATGCAAGGCATCCGCATTCTGAACTATATCGACGATTGGTTGATTTTAGCTCAATCAGAGCAAATGGCGGTTCGACATCGAGATGTCGTTCTCGCACATATGGGGGAGCTGGGTTTGAGACTAAACGGAAAAAAGAGTGTACTTTCTCCAGTTCAGAGAACCACCTATCTAGGCGTAATGTGAGATTCGACCACGATGCAGGCACGTCTGTCTCCTGCTCGGATCGAGTCGATCCTCACATCAGTCGAGAGAGTCAAAGAAGGCCAGTCACTCACTATCAAACAGTTTCAGAGACTGTTAGGGCTTATGGCAGCTGTGTCCAACGTGATACCTTTTGGCCTCCTGCACATAAGACCCCTACAGTGGTGGCTCAAGACCAAGGGATTTTCCCCGAGGGGGAATCCATTACGAACTATCAAGGTCACGCGGCGATGCCTTCGTGCCTTAGACATGTGGAAGAAACCTTGGTTCTTGAATCAGGGCCTGGTGCTGGGAGCTCTTGGTCGCCGTGTAACGCTAGCGAAAGATGCGTCCCTCACCTGTTGGGGTGCGGTCATGAGTGGCAACCCTGCCCACGGTCTGTGGAGCGGTCGCCATCTGACATGGCATACCAGTTGTCTAGAGATGCTAGCTGTGCATCGGGCATTGAAATATTTCCTCCCAGACCTGAGAGGTCACCATGTGTTGGTGCGCACCGACAACACATTGGCGCTTTCTTATATCAGTCACCAGAGAGATCTGCATTCGGGCCCCTTGTACAAGCTGGCACACCAGATCCTTCTGTGGTCCCAGGGCAAACTCCTCTCATTCGGAGTAGTGTATATTCCTGGGAGATTATAATTCACCCATATATAGATATAATTATAATTATTTTATAATTCAAAATAATTCACCCTCGCCCGGAGTTGTGGAAATTGTGGGTGTGGCCCCTGAGGGGGCACATTTCATAGCTTCCGGTCTATCAACCGAGGTTGTTGAGACCCTCCTCCAATCCAGAGCTCCCTCTATGAGGAAACTGTATGCCCTGAGGTGGAAGCTCATCTCCTCATGGTGCAGAGACCGCCAGCTTGACACTGTTAACTGCCCAGTTGGTACAGTTCTTGAGTTTCTCCAAGCTAGGCTCTCTGCGGGGTTAACTCACTCCACCTTAAAGGTGTACGTGGCAGCCATAGCTGCTTACCACGTCCCTTTCAACGGTCAGTAAGTGGGTAGACACCCTCAGTTACACGTTTCCTCCGCGGTGCACTGAGGCTGAGACCTCCAGTACGGTCCCGTATTCTCCCGTGGGACTTGGTTGTGGTGTTAGAGGCCCTCTGTAAAGCTCCATTCGAGCCAATTCAAGATATATCAGATAGACATCTGACCCTTAAGACTGCCCTGTCACTGGCTATTACTTCTCTTAAGAGAGTTGGAGATCTTCAGGCCCCCTTGGTGGCCCCTACCTACTTAGACTTTGCCCCTGGTATGGCCAAAGCATTCTTATACCCTCGAGCAGGTTATGTTCCTAAAGTTCCCTCTGTTACTCCACAACCCATAGTACTGCAGGCCTTCTGCCCTCCTCCCTTTCGGGAGCCAGACCAGGAGAAGCTAAACTGTATGTTTCCAGTTCAAGCGCTGGACGCATACGTCCACAGAGCTGCCCTGTGGAGAAAATCTGACCAATTGCTTGTTTGCTATGGTCTTCCTAAAAAGGGTTTTCCTGCCTCTTCGCAGACCCTTAGTCGTTGGATAGTCGAGGCAATCAACATATCCTTGAGTCCTCTGGTCTTCCCCTTCCTTTGGGAGCCAAGGCTCACTCCACTCTGGGTATGGCTGCCTCTAAGGTGTCTCTAGCAGGTGTGTCCCTCTTGGACATCTGCAATGCTGCGGGATGATCCACGTCCTCTACATTTGCCCGATTTTATGACCTTGATATGCGAGCCACTCCGGGCTCTTTTGTTCTCTCGTCTTAGCTGTGCTCTTCGGATACACACTAGGCAGGGATTTGGAAGTCTGGCAGCGTGGGCACATCGTTCCCCAAAGCGTTTGACGTAGCTTGAGTTCCTGAAAAGGAACGTCTCAAGGTTACGAATGTAACCCTGGTTCCTTGAAGGAACGAGACGCTGCGTCGCAGAGCCATACTCCCGGCATCCCTGCCGGCGCTTGCTTCCCTACTCGAAGCTGAAGCCAGCTGCGTGGCAGGTGCCTTTATAGCTTCCTGGTCGCTACGTCACCCCGCCCGTGACGTCACGCCCTTCCATTGGAAAGATTGCACACGATATTCAGAGTCGGTCTCGTCAGGGACGTTCCCCAAAGCGCTTGACGCAGCATCTCGTTCCTTCAAGGAACCAGGGTTACATTCGTAACCTTGAGATGTTTTTTTTGTAGAGATTTTCAAACATGGCTCACTTGGTTTGTTTGAGGGGTTAAATATCATGTGGTGTGGTGTAATAAAAAAATATCTTAATCTGTGACCCGAAGATGAACAAATTTCTTACCGGTTGGGAACGACATGAGGGTGAGTAGTTAATAACTGAATTTTCATTTTTGGATTCCTTTGACATTCTAAAGTTTGGGGTTGGAAAGAATTGATTAATTGAGTGAGTCTTTTGGATTAAATTATATATATATGAAGATGGTTCAATCAATCAATCAATAAATTAATGTTCTTTTTATAACTGCTATTCACCATTTCTAGTAAAAAAAATAAAAAAAACCTGACCACTGACAACTGTTTTCAGCATTGATAATAATAATAAATGTTTCTTGAGCAACAGATCAGAATACAAAAAAATATTTTGAAGAATCATGTGACACTGAAGACTGGAGTAATGACAGCTAAATATGATAAATATCTAAATATATGAATATAGAAAACAGTCATTTGAAATTTTAATAATATTTCACAATATTACAGTTTTTACTTTATTTTTGATTAAATAAATTCAGCCTTTGTGAGCATAAAAGAACATAAATAAATAAATAAATAAACATCTTGCAGACCCTAAACGTTTGAACAGTGGTGTATATAGTGTAACTTAAAGCCAGTTTTACTGAATAACAGAAAAAAAAAAGGAATTGACTGATTACTTTAGGCATGTTAATTTAAATGTATAACACAATGGTTAATCCTGTGTGAAGCCAGTATGGCTGTTGATTTGAGTATGAACATCATAGCTAACATCACAACTATAATCACAAAAGATTTTTGAAAGGAGTTCCAGAATAAAATATTTGCTACCCGTCACATGATAGCAGCTGACATAGGATGCTCTGTGAATCATTACATAAATGCCAACCCAATCCCCCTGGAGGGCTGTCGGGTGTCCTTTATGCAGTGCACTCCAAGATACTCATCATGACTCCACTAACCTCTAGCAGTAGAGGTAGGCTAGCAGATTCAGTGGAAACACTAAATTTATATTTATGCTCTCCATACTGCGTGAACAATATGTCAAAAAACTTACTATAAAGCAATGATTTAGGTGTAATAAAACTAACAGATATAGAAAACATGATAGAAACTCAAGGAACAGGGTGACAAGAGGTTAGCTTACTGCCACAGGACTAGCAACAATAATAAAAATGAAGCACCCATTTAAATTCATTAGATCATAATTTCATGTTTTTTTATAATGCATGGTATTGTCATTATCCACAACACTGATATCAACACTAGGTTTAATTGCATACACATGCAAACCATTCAAACATCTGCATTAGTATGCATGAACAGCAACAGCAAAAGAACGGACTAGTGACAATTTGATTGAAGGAGAAAGCTTGATTTGGGACTGTGGCATAGAGATAATAAAATTTTAATTACTTTGGCAATGTCATTGCTTTACTCAGCAGGGCTACAGTGCAAAAACTTAAACATTGCCTTGCTCTAGCCAAAAGAAGACCTGATCTTCACTCCTTTTTTACTCATAATGAAGAAAACATACTGTATTGGACTTGTTAGGGGTAAAAAGTGGTATTCATGCATACCTTATATAATAAGTTCACCTTCAGGAATTTGAACTGCATCAAGATGCTTTGGGAACTCCTTCAGCATGACCACTCTATGAATCATGTGTGTAATCATTCCAATGAATGAGCTCTCGAGGGGGCTGACTGCACTGTAAGCTCTTCTCCCTGCAGAGAAGCCATCTCTAGTGTTCCTCACCAGCAGTCCTCACGGCTCAGGTCCCGCTGCTGCCAAGGCAGAGTGGGCGCAATGATTGCAAATGGATCTGCTGGAAGGAATGGAGTCCCTTCTTCCTCAACCTCCAGATCCAGTGCCCGAGTTCAAGCAGCTCATGCGAACTCATGCAGTGTCCAAGTTAAATCTTGAGTGGCCCGCCGAGAAGCAGGCTGAGCTAATGAAAAGCAAGTTAGATGTGCGCTTTTTATGGTTGAAGCCGCTTCACACCGGGGCTTATTGTTTTTCACCCTTCGCCACACCAAGGTGTCGAGATCATGGTTGAGACCATAATCGGCACACCTGTTGGGTCTGAGGGCAACTGCATCCAATGTAATACCTATTGACCTGCTGTCCATGAGATCCCTACTGTGGTGGCTCAAGACCAAGGGGTTTTCCAAGAGGGGAAATCCGCTTCACATGATCAAGGTCATGCGTTGATGCTTTCATGGCTTAGACATGTACAGTAGAGGAAACATTGGTTCTTGTCACAGGGCATGGTGCTGGGAGCTCCTTGTCATTGCGGAACATTAACAATGGACATGTCCCTCACCGTTTGGGGTGCAGTCTTGATTGGCCACCCTGCCCGCAGTCTGTAAAGGGGCCGCCATCTCATGTGGCACATCAACTGCCTGGAGATGTTGGCTGTGTTTCGAGCACTGAAACATTTCTTTACAGACCTAAGAGGCAATTTGTTGGTGCGCACTGACAACACAGCGTTGGTCTAGTACATCAATCACCAGGGAGTTCTGTGTTCACGCCCCTTATACAAGCTTGTTCACCAGATCCTTGTGTGGACCCAGAGAAAACTCCTTTCACTAAGAGCTGTTCACATCTCTGGGAATCTCAACAAGGGAGCAGACATCCTGTCAAGAGAGGGGCCAAGGCCTGTGGAATGGAGATTCCACCCAGATGTGGTGTGTCAGATTTGGAGAATGTTTGGCCAGGCTCAGGTGGATCTCAGGAGGAGAGGTTGCACCTCCTGCCATACTTCCAGCACCCCTACAAGAACTTCCTTCATTCTACCAGAAGCTGCCACTGTTTTCACCACACATGCTCTTCTAGCTTCCTAGTCACTCTGTCACCTCATCCATGACGTCTCACCCATTCATTGGACAGATTACACACGTGATTCAGAGTGTTGTCATGTTGAAGGTGTTCCCTAAGCATCTCGAAGCAGTGTCTCTCTTCCTTCGGGGAACTATTGTAACATACCTAAATATGACTTTTTTATTACAAGGTCAGGTTAGTTCAGAATGCAAAAACCTTTTTTTTTTTTTTTTTTATAATACTTAAATGGATTGTTCACCCAAAGATTCTGTCATTAATTTCTTAACATCATGCCATTCCAAACCTGTAAGACCTTCGTTCATCTTTGGAAAAAATTTTTAGATATTTTGATGCATTCTGAAAGCATTCTCTGACCTTCCCATTGACAGCAATGATCCTTACACAATCAAGGCTCAGAAACATAGCAAGGACATCGCTAAAATAATCCATGTGTCACCAGTGGTTCAACTGTTATTTTGCGAAGCTACGCGAATACTTTTTGTGCACAAAGAAAAAAACCCCAACATTATTATTTAACATTATTCAATAATTTGTCTCCTCTGTGTCACGATAGTGTCATTTTGGAGAGGATCAAAAACATAAACAATGTATGATTTGCGGTGTCAGCAGCACTATATACGGATACGCTGTTTACGTTGTTTATTATTTTAACAATCTCCTCCTTGCTACGTTTCTGAGCCTTGATCGTGTAAGGATTCTTGCTGTGTATGGGAAGATCAGGAAGCTCACAGAAAGCATAAAATAAATCTTAATTTGTGTTCTGAAGATGAATGAAGGTCTTACAGGTTTGGAATGACATGAGGCTGAGTAATTAATGACAGATTTTAATTTTTTGGGTGAATCCCTTTTAGATACACTCATCGTATCCAATATGGTTACACCACTTGACACTGGTCAAGACTTGTTGTCAGAATTGGTTATTCTCTCTTTCTTGTGAATATACCTGTAAAATAATGTTAATTTTGCAATCACACAGCTTGCCAAACAGGCAGTTCTAAAAGCTGCTAAAGTGTGCCAAGTGTTAAATAAACTGTGTTTAGCTAATTATGTGAAAAAATATCCTGTTTGTTTTCCCAGAGAAGGAGGGACACTAATGTGTCGCCAAATGTGCTGCTGCACAATATTGCACATTTTACCTTCCCATTAAATCAAAAATGCTTAGTTTGATAACCATGATGTTCAAAACATGCAACATTTTTTTTCCTTCATGTCCTTCCCTCCAACCCCCTCAACTTCTCGCTTCATTTACTTTTGAATGAGGACCAGGCTGTGTTAAGAGCCTTATCTCTCCACAGGATATCTTGTGTAGCTTCAGATGGCTAACACTTTTACATCAAAGATTATTCTCTTTATACAGTGCAAACACTTAAGCCTCTGTCAGAGGACATTACTTAAATGCTCTTATCAAGACATTCTCACATTTGTACATAGGTGCTTTGGAAATGAGGGTGGAGGGAAAATGTGATGGGCTCAGCTGAACTTGGCTGCTAAATGGTCATCTGACCACACCATGAACTGAAAACATGAAATGTTGTAAGCAATGGGATTTACAAATGCAATGGAACAGTGCAGCTAGATGAAATACGAGTTTTCACTTATAATTAGGCATTATTACAATATGAATTGTTCTAGCAGTACATATCAACACCTTAGGATTGTGTAACACTCCAAGGATTCACTAATTAATACTGCATAATGATATATACAGGTGCATCTCAATAAATTAGAATGTTGTGGGAAAGTTCATTTATTTCAGTAACTCAACTAAAAATTGGGAAACTTGTGTATTAAATAAATTCAGTGCACACACATTGAAGTAGTTTAAGTCTTTGGTTCTTTTAATTGTGATGATTTTGGGTCACATTTAACAAAAAGCCTACCAATTCACTCTCAACATATTAGAATATGGTGACATGCCAATCAGCTAATCAACTCAAAACACCTGCAAAGGTTTCCTGAGCCTTCAAAATGGTATCTCAGTTTGGTTCACTAGGCTACATAATCATGGGGAAGACTGATCTGATCTGACAGTGGTCCAGAAGACAATCATTGACACCCTTCACAAGGAGGGTAAGCCACAAACATTCATTGCCAAATAAGCTGGCTGTTCACAGAGTGCTGTATCCAAGCATGTTAACAGACAGTTGAGTGGAAGGAAAACTTGTTGAAGAAAAAGATGCACAACCAACTGAAAGATCCACAGCTTTATGAGGATTGCCAAGCAAAATTTATTTAAGAATTTGAGTGAACTACACAAGGAATGTACTGAGGCTGGGGTCAAGGCATCAAGAGCAACCACACACAGACGTGTCAAGGAATTTGGCTACAGTTGTCGTATTCCTCTTGTTATGCCACTCCTGAACCACAGACAACTGCAGAGGCGTCTTACCTGTGCTAAGGAGAAGAAGAACTGGACTATTGTCCAGTGGTCCAAAATCCTTTTTTTCAGATGAGAAAAAGTTTTGTATTTAATTTGGAAACCAAGGTCCTAGAATCTGGAGGAAGGGTGGAGAAGTTCATAGCCCAAGTTGCATGAAGTTCAGTGTTAAGTTTCCTCAGTCTGTGATGATTTGGGGTGCAATGTCATCTGCTGGTGTTGGTCCAAGGTTTTTTTTTTTTTATTCTATTTTTATTTTTTTTTTCACCCATTTATCAAGAAATATTTGAGCACTTCATGCTTCATTCTGAGAGGAAGGAACCCCAGAGAGAAACTATGGGCTATTGTCAAGAGGAAAATGAGAAACAAGAGACCAAAAAATGCAGATGAGCTGAAGGCTACTTGGAAGAAACCTGGGCATCCATACCACCTCAGCAGTGCCACAAACTGATCACCTCCATGCCATGCCGAATTGAAGCAGTAATTAAAGCAAATGGAGCCCCTACCGAGTATTGAGTACATGTACAGTAAATTAACATACTTTCCAGAAGGCCAACAATTCACTAATTTATTCATTCATTCATTCATTCATTCATTCATTTATTTATTTATTTATTTATTTATTTATTTATTTATTTATTTATTTATTTATTTATTTATTTACATTATTATTATTATTATTATTATTATTATTTTATTTTTTTTGGTCTTATGAAGTATTCTAATTTGTTGAGATTTTTATTAAATGTGAGCCAAAATCATCACAATTAAAATAACCAAATACTTAAACTACTTCAGTGTGTGTGCACTAAATTTAATGAATACAAGAGTTTCACAATTTGAGTTGAATTACTGAAATAAATGAACTTTTCCACGACCTTCTAATTCATTGAGTTGCACCTCTGTATTCTGTATATAGCTATTTTGGAGCTTTATGCATGTAATATGAAGCAGATTTTTAAATATACATAGCTAAACAAATAGTTCATCCAGAAGTGACAGTTTGTTGGAAATTTACTAATCCTCAGGCCCTCTAAGATTTTGGAGTTTGTTTGATCATGGTAAAATTTGGAGAGATTTAGTATTGCTCACCAATTGATTCTCTGCAGTGAATGGGTGCAGTCAGAATAAGAGTCCAAACAGCTGATAAAAACATCACAATCCACATGACTTCAGTCCATCACTTATGTCTTGTGAAGCAAAAAGCTGTCTTAATGAATAAACAACTTTAATTGATGGACTCTCATTCTGACGGAACCCATTCACTGCTGAGGATCCAATGGTGATTCAGTGATGTAATGCTAAATCTCTCCAGATTTCAATGGGTGAACTATTCCTTTAAGAATTGGGAAATTGTGGTGCAGATTTCCATTTTGCCTTCATTTAAATTCTTCATTAGCCTATTGGCCTGATATATGTAAAGCAGATTAAAATGGATTATGCTATTAGATGTACTGAGATATAAAAGGTGTGCGATGTGTAAAAATGCTGCTTACGAAGTAAAACAATTAGAAACTATAATGTAGAAAATGTCAAAAAGCTGCTGAATGGAGTGTGCACTTTCATGTTTTAAATTAGTTCTTGAGGTTAAAGGTCCCAAAGATACTGCTGTTTTTTGTTCTAATTAGAATGACCTGAATGATCACTTACCTTATCAACATAATCATCATTCAGACCCCCATTTCTCCTATTCATTTCCTGTCTTGCACTTTTGGCTAATTTTAAATTATGCATACTGTTTTGATGTGGTTGTCTGATTAGAATTCATGAGAAATGTTTTAAATATGCTGTTAACAGACATATAAAGGAACGTTAATGGCTTGACACTAATTACTGGATGATCCCTGCTGAGAATGATTTTAATTACATGAGCTCGGATCCGATTAAGGCCTTCACTAAAAGTTGATATTCAGAATGTCAACATGAGCAGCACATATTATAAGCTCCTCCAAATATACCAAATTTACTGCAGCTATATGTGCAAGGCAATGTGTTTAAATGTTTACAAGTTATAGAGTGGGTCTGGGTTTTTAAGTCACTGAGAAAAACTGTATATATATATATATATATATATATATATATATATATTAGCGCTGCTTTGTGTGGATTTCCCTGATCTTCTGTGCAAATACACAGCTGTTTCTTGATGTTGCTTATTTTGCAGGTGACAGATCAAAGGCTTTAGAAATTTTAAATATGAGTATTCACTGTATTGGTAGACATCTTATGTTTGTCTGATGACTAAGCGTGAACTTGAGAGTAATTTTAGGGCTTGGATTTCTCCAAGCCCTAGTACTCTAAAATTAATCTTGATTGAGTATTTTATATCAGACTTTGACCAAAGACCATACTGTTAGATGAGCGCTTATTACTGTCTGTAATTGTATGTATGAGCAGATTTGTGCAACAGCTGTTCTCCGGATGATGTTTAGAAAAAGACTAAGGAAATCCTGTAACAGCGTGCCTTTCCCTATTTTCTGCTTCATCCAAATGATACACATGGACACATTTTCATCCACCATGCTGCGATGAAAGACAAGAGATCTAATTTAGAAACCATGAAATTTTTCACAACAACAATGCTTATGGTTGACAAGAGATCTAATTTAGAAACCATGAAATTTTTCACAACAACAATGCTTATGGTTACACAATTGCTCAGTTTGTTGTAGTGTTTAGCTAATCCATCTGCTGGTGGTGTTTTAGGCCAAGGGCACAATGTGGATCCTTCAGAATGGATGCTCGAATCACATTCTATACAAAGCTGTTCACTGAAGCAGGTATCTGCCCGAGGAGCTGAAACTGAGACCTGTCAGAGCAGATGTCATCCATCCATAGCAATTCTTAGATAAAGACGGAAGGAAAACAGAATGCAGTGGATCGAGACCTTTCTAGCAACTCAAGCTGAAAGAGAGCAGTCTAAGCCCTCAATGTCATAAATCCTTTGCTCTCCACTAAGATTTTAGAACATATGATGTCTGAAGACTCAAGCATCAGTTCCTTGTCTATCAAAGAGTTTAATTCATGTGACATGCTGACACTATGCGTGTATCTTTATTTAAAAATCATGCACGTCTTTGTGCTGTGCATAACATTTCAGGTGGTAGCAAGTAATGCTTTGACATTTACAGGCTCACATCTTAAAATGATGGCATTTCTGTAGTTGTTTTGTTATCTTCAGAAAATGGCCACAGACGATAATTTGTTTCATGTCTTCTAAAGAATTAACTCTTTTCTAGATTAAAGCTGATTAAAGATGAATGCCTCTCATTCAGGTGTGCATATGCACAAATTTGTGCATCGTATCTACAACCCGAATTCCGGAAAAGTTGGGACGTTTTTTAAATTTTAATAAAATGAAAACTAAAGGAATTTCAAATCACATGAGCCAATATTTTATTCACAATAGAACATAGATAACGTAGCAAATGTTTAAACTGAGAAATTTTACACTTTTATCCACTTAATTAGCTCATTTAAAATTTAATGCCTGCTACAGGTCTCAAAAAAGTTGGCACGGGGGCAACAAATGGCTAAAAAAGCAAGCAGTTTTGAAAAGATTCAGCTGGGAGAACATCTAGTGATTAATTAAGTTAATTGATATCAGGTCTGTAACATGATTAGCTATAAAAGCTTTGTCTTAGAGAAGCAGAGTCTCTCAGAAGTAAAGATGGCCAGAGGCTCTCCAATCTGTGAAAGACTGCGTAAAAAAATTGTGGAAAACTTTAAAAACAATGTTCCTCAACGTCAAATTGCAAAGGCTTTGCAAATCTCATCATCTACAGTGCATAACATCATCAAAAGATTCAGAGAAACTGGAGAAATCTCTGTGCGTAAGGGACAAGGCCGGAGACCTTTATTGGATGCCCGTGGTCTTCGGGCTCTCAGACGACACTGCATCACTCATCGGCATGATTGTGTCAATGACATTACTAAATGGGCCCAGGAATACTTTCAGAAACCACTGTCGGTAAACACAATCCGCCGTGCCATCAGCAGATGCCAACTAAAGCTCTATCGTGCAAAAAGGAAGCCATATGTGAACATGGTCCAGAAGCACCGTCGTGTCCTGTGGGCCAAGGCTCATTTAAAATGGACTATTTCAAAGTGGAATAGTGTTTTATAGTCAGACGAGTCCAAATTTGACATTCTTGTTGGAAATCACAGACGCCGTGTCCTCCAGGCTAAAGAGGAGGGAGACCTTCCAGCATGTTATCAGCGTTCAGTTCGAAAGCCAGCATCTCTGATGGTATGGGGGTGCATAAGTGCATACGGTATGGGCAGCTTGCATGTTTTGGAAGGCACTGTGAATGCTGAAAGGTATATAAAGGTTTTAGAGCAACATATGCTTCCCTCCAAACAACGTCTATTTCAGGGAAGGCCTTGTTTATTTCAGCAGGACAATGCAAAACCACATACTGCAGCTATAACAACAGCATGGCTTCGTCGTAGAAGAGTCCGGGTGCTAACCTGGCCTGCCTGCAGTCCAGATCTTTCACCTATAGAGAACATTTGGCGCATCATTAAACAAAAAATACGTCAAAGACGACCACGAACTCTTCAGCAGCTGGAAATCTATATAAGGCAAGAATGGGACCAAATTCCAACAGCAAAACTCCAGCAACTCATAGCCTCAATGCCCAGACGTCTTCAAACTGTTTTGAAAAGAAAAGGAGATGCTACACCATGGTAAACATGCCCCGTCCCAACTATTTTGAGACCTGTAGCAGAAATCAAAATTGAAATGAGCTCATTTTGTGCATAAAATTGTAAACTTTCTCAGTTTAAACATTTGCTATGTTATCTATGTTCTATTGTGAATAAAATATTGGCTCATGTGATTTGAAAGTCTTTTAGTTTTCATTTTATTAAAATTTAAAAAACGTCCCAACTTTTCCAGAACTCGGGTTGTACATACATGTTTCACAAACTATAATCTTTTGTCTGAGGGAATTACTTCAATTGGAAAAAAATCAGTGATAGAATTTACTGAGGAAGGCCTAGTGATTTGATGATCCGTTTGATGATCCTGATAATCCATTTGGGACTGTTGTATAATATAAATCTAAATAGCCTACATTGATTAAGTTTAGAAGTGAGTACAGATCCTGCTGTTTTCATTTGAAGTAATTATGATTTTTACTGATCAATGCACCGGTAAGTATTTGTTGAGTGCAGTGATTTAACTTTTAATGCTGAAAGGTATACAAAGGTTATAGAGCAACATATGTTCCCCTCCAGACGATGTCTATTTCAGGGAAGGGCTTGTGTATTTCAGCAGAACAATGCAAAACCACATACTGCAGCCATTACAACAGCATGGCTTCATGGTAGAAGAGTCTGGGTGCCGAATTGCCCTGCCTACAGTCTGGATCTTTTACCTATAGAGAACAAACCCAAAAAATATGTTTAATGATTAAAGCGTATTAAAAGATACGTCAAATATGACCTCACACTCTTCAGCAGTTGGAAACCTATATCAGACAAGAATGGGACCAAATTCCAACACCAAAACTCCATAAAAACTCATAACTTCGAGGCCCAGACGTCTTTAAACTCTTTTGAAAAGAAGAGGAGATGCTACACCAATAGCAGGTATCAAATTTTAAATGAGCTCATTTTGTGCATAAAATTAAAAGATTTCTCAGTTTAAACATTTATGTTATCTATGTTCTATTGTGAATAAAATATTGGCCCGTGTGATTTGAAAGTCTTTTAGTATATCATTATCTAATCAATTGTAAATGATTTATAACTTAAACTACAAAGCATAGATATAAATACTAACATATCATTCATCATCTATGAGCATAAAGTCATAGTTTTTTTTTTTATGATTAGCTAATCATTAACTAATATGAATGATTTACAACTGAATGTTATTATAAAGTGCTAACCTATTTTCAATAATATTTCATCATCCTGACAGCACTGACATACCTTTTACTGTGTGCACTTTTTGAAATCAGTGACTGACAGCTGGCCTTGGACATATGTGACTTCCCAGATAGGTATAAATGACTTTAAAAACAACTTTCAGTTTTTTAACTTTCATTATCAAGTTGTTTTTAAACGTCCTGTTGAAAGAACTCTTCTTATAACCCCTGTTATCCAATGTAAACAAGCTCTTTTAAACTGATTTGTACAGATCTTATGAAACAGGAGACATTTCCTTTGATGGTTTAAAATATTTTACCAGTTTACCAGTGACATTGATTAATAATATAATCATAACTTAAGCAATTAAAATGTTCAGTTCTATTTTCAGCAGAGGGAGCAAAATAAATATAATATAAAAATGTTTGTTTGTGCTCGATTTGTGCTGGTTTGTGCTGTAACTATGACCGCTTCTTTATAAACGTAACTAAAATACACTTTTTAGGAACAGTGACATCACTCTCCACCCCATGCAATCTTAATAGTTCCAAAATGGTGCCATTCGTTTGTGCTCGATTTGTGCAGATGTATGCTGTTAAAATAAACATTGTATCTATTTCCAGTCCTCAGAGATAACAAATACAAAATATGGCAGTGACTTCACTCTTCATTCCATGCCCTCCAAATCCCTCCAAACCGGTGCCATTCGTTTGTGCTTGATTTTTGCCAGTTTGTGCTGTTAAAATTGTAACAGAAATGACTCAAACCAGACAAATTAAAGAGTCCATCAGGGCTGTGTTTGAAACATGAGCCGAATTCCTCAGGAAGTCATAAAACATTCTGTGCCACAAGTCCCAAGCAATATGAGCAACCAACTTGTTCACACAACAGCTTTCAACATTAACACCACTAGAACAATTATTTACAATTTCAATTCGAAGGAGAGAAATTTGGTGTCAAATTTGTTGTTCGTAATGGAAATGAAACGCTGGACATCACATGTAAACCCATGAGAGTTAAACACTTCCATTGACCT
Source organism: Carassius carassius (assembly GCF_963082965.1). Lineage (NCBI taxonomy): Eukaryota > Metazoa > Chordata > Actinopteri > Cypriniformes > Cyprinidae > Carassius > Carassius carassius. The sequence goes on from NC_081761.1 coordinate 22,538,565, forward strand.
CCCCCCACCTAACAGAACCAGACTGAAATTCCTAAGGGGGAAAGGGGCTTTGAACCTCTGGTCTCCACAGACATCTTTGCCAAGAGAATGGCAAAGAACCTGTCTTTTCTACATGTATATGGACCAAAATGAACTCCAAAATGACTTATAAATGAATCAGTCCATCGCTTCATATTCATTTATATGTTACCCACACATTTGACTATCATGTTATAATCACTTATTGTGTATGTCTTTTAATAACTATGGGATAACTTAAGGATTCATAATCATGTTTGGTATGGAAACTGCTTGCTTGAAATAGGCCTGACAATCAAATATTTGTCAAATGTATCCTATTCGTGTTATAGGAATCATGTCCAAAATTATACCCTACAAGAGCGGGAAAATTCGGACCACATGCTTGGTAAGATAAACATTTGATTTATGATGCCCCCGAGCCAAGACAATATCTGATTGGTCAAGACAACATTTGAGGTGTGGCCAACAGGCCAGTTTAAATACTCAGGACACCATAAAATCTTGCTTTTAGTCTCCAGCTATGCTTCTGCTATTAGTCATGCCATCTTTTAGCTTTGCTTCTTAGCTTTAGCTTTTAGCCATGCTGTTAGTCATCACTGTTCTTTGAGCGCGGTCCAGCGTGCTTCAGCCTGCATGCCTGCTGCTAATTAGCCACGATGAGAAGAAACACCACCTATAGTCTCGTCAAACTTTACTTCTTTTCTTTTCCGTTTGAGAATTTCATGGTCTGAGTTAAGTTTTGTAACGTCGAGTCTCCGATGCCTGACCTCGGGTGCCCGTTCAACTTCAACCAGCCACACAACTCCATCTTCAGCCAACGTCCAACCAGGGCTTCCCAAGACATCACTTCAACGACTACTGAACTTCCAGCCAATCAGCGACAACTTTACACATGCAATGTACCTTCAGACATTTGTGCTGGTGTATCTAATATAATTTTAACCTCATTGAGGAACTCAATGCGAGGGTTAATTAAGTGATTGATGGCTGTTCATGTCTATGCAATTTAACGTATTGCTGTAAACTTTGGATTCCATATTTCCATTCTCTTAAACTCATCTTTCCCTAACTTTCGATCTTCCTGCAACTTGTGTGAATGTGTGAGTGTGTGCGTTTGTGTGTTAGATTAGTTTATATGTCTTAGATTTATCTAATAAAGCCTTATTCATATTGAAAAGAGAAGTATCTTGTGTTTTGTGCTTACAAGTTAATGTCTTAAACTGCCGATCTTGTTACTGTGCTAATTGATAGTGTTTTCACTATAGTTTGGATATTAATATCCAGCGCAGATTTGATGTTAAACAACTCGTTCACTGAATCGCAGGGCGTCTCAGTGATCAGCCTTGAAACAGTGATTCTGTTCAAATTCCCTTTAAAATCTTAAATGATTCCCTTTGAGCTAAAATGATTCCCTTACAAAATAAACAGTGTAACCATGACTTATTCCTCTCCACCCCAGTGTTATTATTATTATTATTATTTTTAAATTAGTGTTCGTGCTGCGTTGAAACTTTGTTGTCAACTCAAATATCCAAGTTTTCACTAACCTCATATTTGACTAAGCTTAAATTTCAAGTCAGCATTAAGCTGTACCCTTTTTTTTTAACAGTGAGTCTAAATCATTATTTTCCATATGTGCTCAGTTTGTGCCATTAGAATATTTAACACTGTATTTAACCCCCCCCCCCCCCCCCCCAAACCAAAAAACAAAAAACTAAACAAATGTATGCTAATTCAGGACGTTCCGTTCATTTGTGCTCTATTTGCACCGTTAAAATTAACATTCCGTTTAGATCTCCTCCGTATGGAAAAGTGTAACACGAACCGCTCACCCAATTTCCCGTCTTCTATTGTTTGCAAATCTGATGGTGTGTTATGATGTTTTTCTAAGTTTTATTGCCAGTGATTTCATCAAGCTCCAAATTCTAAATTTCCGTTGTGTGTATGTCAGTGTTTGAAAATGTATCTGCAGGCTATTGCAACTTATCACATCTGTGTTCTAGTTTGTTGCTTTACTAATCTAATTTGTTTTTCAAAAAATCAACATGACTAAATAAACTGGTCTATACAAATATCACTGAATCAACCTAAAGGAAATAATATATATATATATATATATATATATATATATATATATATATGTGTGTGTGTGTGTGTGTGTGTGTGTGTGAGAGAGAGAGAGCATATGTCAAAGCATGCAGGCTCTTTAATGTAACAAGTTTACTTTGTCCAGTACCATTCTATATAGCCTGTGTAATTCAAAACAAGTAATAGCCTGACTATATCACATCGACAACGACTGTTTGCCCATGTGATATTGTTTAATTATTTTTATTTATTCTTATTTATATGAATTGCATTATGCACATTTGAGATGATGAAATATTCATAGCATTAATATTACCATTGGTAAGAAAGAGTGAAAGTGAAGTGACATTCAGCCAAGTATGGTGACCCATACTCAGAATTCATGCTCTGCATTTAACCCATCTGAAATGTACACACACAGAGCAGTGAACACACACACACACACTGTTAAAACACACCCAGAGCAGTGGGCAGCCATTTATGCTGCGGCGCCCATGGAGCAGTTGGGGGTTCAATGCCTTGCTCAAGGGCACCTAAGTCATGGTATTGAGAGCACTGTACATGCACTCCCCCCACCTACAATTCCTGCCGGCCCGAGACTCGAACTCACAACCTTCCAATTGCGAGTCCGACTCTCTAACCATTAGGCCACGACTTCCCCAAGAGTAGAGTAATACATAATTCTGTAAAGGGTCTATTTTTATTTGTGTGTGCTCACAACAAAATGTGCTTTTAAATAAAGAAAGCAAACAGGATGCGCTTTCTGCCGTCTCAGTCTTGAACAAGAGCATTTCACACTGATGAACCAAAACTCAACAAATAGACTGTTTGCCTCACATGATAAATACAGGTGCTGGTCATATAATTAGAATTTCATCAAAAAGTTGATTTATTTCACTAATTCCATTCAAAAAGTAAAAACTTGTATATTATATTCATTCATTACACACAGACTGATATATTTCAAATTTCTTTTAATTTTGATGATTATAAAATCCCAAATTCAGTATCTCAGAAAATTTTAATATAACTTAAGACCAATACAAAGAAATGATTTTTAGAAATCTTGGCCAACTAAAAAGTATGAAAATGAAAAGTATGAGCATGTACAGCACTCAAAACTTAGTTGGGCTCCTATTGCAATTACTGCTGCAATGCGGTGTTATGAGAGCCCAGGCTGCTCTGATAGTGGCCTTCAGCTCTTCTGCATTCTTGGTTCTGGCATATCGCATCTTCCTCTTCACAATACTCCGAAGATTTTCTAGGAGGTTAAGGTCAGGTGAGTTTGCTGGCCGATTAAGAACAGGGATACCTTGGTCCTTAAACCAGGTACTGGTAGCTTTGGCACTGAGTGCAGGTGCTTCTGACGCTGTCTGTTGTTCAAGAGTGGCTTGACACAAGGAATGCGACAGCTGAAACCCATGTATTGCATACTGTGCATAGTGGTTCTTGAAGCACTGACTCCAGCTGCAGTCCACTCTTTGTGAATCTCCCCTACATTTTTGAATGGGTTTTGTTTCACAATAATCTCCACGGTGTGATTATCCCTTTTGCCTGTAAACTTTTTTTCTACCACATCTTTTCCTTCCCTTCGCTTCTCTATTAATGTGCTTGGACACAGAACTCTGTGAACAGCCAGCCTCTTTTGCCCTCATTGTGCAAGGTGTCAATGGTCGTCTTTTCCCCATGATTGTGTAGCCTACAGAACTAGACTGAGAGACCATTAAAGGCTTTGCATGTGTTTTGAGTTTAATTAGCTGATTAGAGTGTGGCACCAGGTGTCTTCAATATTGAACCTTTTTACAATATTCAAATTTTCTGAGATACTGAATTTGGGATTTTCCTTAGTTGTCAGTTATAAACATCAAAATTAAAATAAACATTTGAAATTTATCATTCTGTGTGTAATGAATGAATATGAATACTTTTTGAATGTAATTGGTGAAATAAATCAACTCTTTGATGATATTCTAATTATATGACCAGCACCTGTATATCTATGGAAAACTTTAAATTACTACTTTAAAACAAAATAATTAAAAGTGTTCAATAAAACTCTTCGAATAGTTAACAACAAACTATTTCAATATGTAATCCGTAGAGATGCATTTCTCTCTTAAGGATTGACTTGCGATACTGGCTCAGAAAACACTTTATTAATAAATAATTCAAATATATCCTTACTATTTGCCAAGACGCATTCATGGTAATTTTTTTATTTTTATTTTTTTAAATCTCTTGTAGAGCAGGCCTAGTTTTAATCCAGTCTCCTTTTTAACTAACTTTTCCAGTTGCTTTGACGTGAAAATTAGCTCGAAGCCCGGCCCTGTAGGGCATATAAGTTGGGACCAGGCTAAAATGCACGGCTATAAAATAATGGTCTTTGGATTTCCCCTTACCTTAAAAAGATCCTCTTTTGTGGTTCCTTATTAGCCTATTAATTGAAACACATCAGTCATAAAATACAATGTCAAATTCGCATAGCAATATTAAACATCTAACTTTTATTTACAAAATGAATAAGACAAATACTTGCATTGTAACCCACACAAATAAGGTATTTTCCCTTTAAACGTTTATGGTTCATTATGTTTTTTGTATATAAAACACAGCAACAATGAATATATATATATATATATATATATATATATATTCCTGCGGCTATTAGACTTGTGCCGGTATTCAGTAATGCAGTATATTGCGGTGGTTAATATGCACGATATTGTTATCGTGGGCACTTCTAAATACCATGAATAAATATACATTGCAAATTATTCTGAATTTGGAATGCATTTTAAGGATAGTATTCCCATCAGCTGCTTAAAATGCACAACATCGCTGTATGCTGCTTGAAAGAGTGCATGCGCTCTGATGTGAACAAGCACGCATGAGAAGCACATGGAGGAACACGTGAGAGACGCGCTGAATGAAAGCACATTCACTCTCTGACAGCAGATGGCGCTGAATGCAGCCCTTACCCTGTAAACACAGTAAATAAAGCAGCTGTTACTTTCTAAACCATATTTAAATAATCTTAAATAACCATTCAGATTTGTGTTTTCCCTATGGTGTTTATTACACAGCCAACTACTGAGATATTTAGACTTAATAGGCTATTTATCTTCAAACATTCATTTTTTATTTTTTAAATCTGGATTACAAATGTCCTAGATATTGTTTGAAAGTGATTTGATCTTTTATTGTTCATTCACACTTTACATTATGGCTTCATTAGTTAACATAAACTGCCAATGAAAAAAATATTCTGAACTTTCATTAATTTTAGGTATTCCAATATTTAATAACACATTGTTAAAATTTAAAGTTGCAACGGTGTTATTTAATGAGCTAACATGAACTAAGACTTGTATTTTTTAACAAAGATTAATAACTTCTATAGCAAATGTAGCTATTGCTCATTGTTTAGCTGTGCATTTATTGAATGGGCACTATGCGATGTCCGAACTGATAACACTATATTTTATGTATTGCACTGTATTTTATGTAAAATCATTTTCTATTTTTTAACTGTCTTAAAGGAGCATTGCGTAGGTTCTAAAATTTCTAACCGTTACTGACACCAGTGGCCGTTAGAGGAACGGCAGCCAGTTTCATGCTCATTCTCAGTGCGCACGCTCTTTTTTTTTTTAACTTACGAGGATTGTCCGTGGGTGTCTGAATTGTGCTGGAGGCTGGTCACTTCTTTCCATCAGCAGAGTCCATTTGAAAACACTATTGCTGCTGCTTACTATAATGGCTGGCATGCCGTACGGTTGTAAGCCCAAGTAGACGAGAAAGCGCATGACGTCACATTTTGTGAATTTTAGCGCCAATTCGGGCCCGACTCCTCCACACACAATTGAGCCTACAGGCTGATAGAGGCAACCGTGGTGGACAGTCGAGGTGTCATTCTTTTTTTTACATCATGGTTGGCTCATACATGTACAAATGAAAACTCTATCTTAAAGATTTTTTTTAAGTAAAAACCTCCACATAGCTCCTTTAAATTCATTTTAAGTCAATTTTTAAATCATTTTCATTTTCAAGTTCTTAAATTGCTTGTTTTATTTTTGTGATTATTTTTCATCATGACTGTTTTTTACTTTCTTTTTGAATTACCATTGTGTACAAAATGTGCTATATAAATAAACTTGCCTTGCCTTGAATGTTAATGCATTAACAAAGGTTAACTAATGAGGTCTTATTGTAAAGTGATAACTATTGGTTTTTATAGTTCTTTTGCACTTTAATGTGTAAAACATTTAACTTTTATATGTTTTTCTGTATTGCTTTATTGTTTTAAATGTTTAGTTATTTTTGTTATAAGAAAAAAAGTTATTTAACCTGTTAAACTGTATTATGACCACTTTTTTAAATCAAAATTGCAATACCCTGATAATACCGTATAACGTGATAAAAGCATTATCAATTAACCGCAACAGGAAAATGTAATACCGGCATATCCCTAGCGGCTATATACATAGGTGGTAAATGCAGTCATACCATGTTATTACATTTTATCCTATATATAGTCTGTAATGGCATATTAACAACTTATTTTGTCTTAATTATATATTAATGAAGAATTTTAGTTATAGCCAGAGTTTTAGTTACAACCAATTTTTTCAAAGTACAAATTGAGCACAAGTGAATTTGGTATTTGCTGTGAAGAGTACCCTGAAGCATAGGCATTTATTTATTTATTTAGTTATGTGGATAAATGCAGTATTCATTTTAGCAGCACAAATCAAGCACAAATGAAAGGATTTAGATTCACTGTAAAATAAATTAATAATAATAATAATAATAATAATAATAATAATAATAATAATAATAATAAAAACTCTGGTCACACTGAATGGGATGGACAGTAAAGTTTCCATTATATTTAAATAAGAAGTCAAGGTTACATTTGTTTATTTTAACAGCACAAACGAATGGCACCGGTTTAAAGGGATTTGGACGGCATGGAGTGGAGAGTGACATCACTGCCTCAAATTCTGTTTGTTATTTCTAAGAAGGGGAAATTGATGATTGGCACAAATGATTGGCACAAATCAGCTCTAATCAAGCATAGACAAATGACACCGTTTTTGTGTAATTTAGACGAACTGGGTGAAGAGTGACACCACAGCTCCTGAAAACATTGTGGTTATATCTAAGGAAGGAAACTAGTAAAACTAGAAACAAATGAACTGTGCTGATTCGGAGTGATTTAGGCAACATGGGGTGGTTAGTGACATCACACGATCAAAAAAATTGTGTAAATGTTTAATATCTCAAACACCAAACCAGCACAAATGTTTGTTCTTGTGTCACAAATCAGCACAAAGATAGTACAAACAAATGGCATAGTTTTGATGATTATTTCTTTTTATGAGGAGCCAACTACATGGAGGTCACATCAGAAGATAACAGCTATGTTGCCATGACAGCATTTTTTTTTTTTTCTTTGTATTTATCTGCTCTGGGTAAAAGCATAAAGCATAATTCAAGATTGTCTGGGTACATTAAAGGAATAAAACTATTTGCTTGATGACCAGGTAATTATTACAGAGATAGTCTCGATCCCTGTGGTGCTCAAGCCAGCTCTGAGCATAGCTTACAAATTTCTTCATTTAAAATTTAATTTGGATGTTTGGATTTGATGGTGTTCCTCTTATTTTCATATCAATGCTTAATTTACTTAAACTGTGTGTTAATACAACTTAGTCTATGCAGGAGAGACGAGCAAGTTAGTCTAAGATTTTAATTGGTCGTTTAGCATCCACAGTCACGGTAATGTGAAATATGAGTCAAGTAGCCACAACAATGTCATTAAAGTGCTGCATGATGCTGTTGAGACCTGGATTGAGTCCTGAGCTTCTAACTAGATGTTGCAGCTGAGGCAAAACTCTACACATGTAGAACACTGACAGACAAATTCGATATATTGTACAAAGGAGACCCATTTGAGTTGCTGTTATGGCTCATTGGTAACATGTTTGCATCATTTGTAAGTAGAGTGCTAGTGTTTGTGTGGATCCTTGCCTTTGAAAAAGAACTCCAGCTCTTGTTGATGAAGAGGATTTGTTTGTGTTTTGACATGGTTATATATTTACTTAGTATCGATCTACCCCTAATGTGTCCTCTCCACTCCCCACTCAGGGCTGCGTAAACCGTTTCAATGACACAACAAAGATTCTTAGTGGCCAAGTACTTTCATATATATTAGAGACAAAATTAGGCTAAATGCCATCGCTAATTGGTGCCATCTTTCATATTACTGGATCCATATTGGACCATTAAAGTTGCTCTTTAGCTTAGGTTTTGGTTGAACAATAAAACTGTTTCTTTGTACTTCAACATAAAGCAAGCTGTTGATTATCACACAGTTAACCCTAGAATATCAGAGGATAAATTGTCATTGTATGAAAGAGTCATTTAATATTTCCTATTAAAATCTCCTTGGTAACCACCAATGTAGTTAAGGTTAACTACTAGTTAAGGTTATTGTTAGTAAAATTGTCAATTTTTAAATGCAGGAAATTCAAATGATTATTATTTGGATTCCACTTGGATGGTTTAATTATTATTATTATTTATTTATTTCTTGAACAGCATGTCTTATTGATTCAATTCATAAAATATTCACAATTTAACAACGTATTAAAATTTTGAGAGGGCACAATCTGTTTCTTTTCTTTTTGTTTCCCCATTTTTTTTTCTCCAGTCATTGTTTATAATGTAATCCATATTTATCATCAAAACTGTGATAGTGTACTATACTTTATCAATTATAACATAGATACAACTTTAATTTGAATGTGCAATGTTCGGTAAAGCATGTTTTTATAAACTATCTTATTATTAGTTGTAGTAGTATTACTACTCTGTTTGACGTTTTTCCCATAAAACAGAAATGTCTCAAAATAAGCTGTTCAGAAATGCACAGATCTCATATACACATGTAATTTATTTCCCATCATTTTACATTCACAGACATAACTATCTGTGTTTATGTGAACTTTGCAATTTTGTGAAGTGTATATTTGACAGTTTAAGCTCAATAAGAAAGATAACTTAGTTTAGTTTTCATGTTATGCACTGTCACAGCTTTCAGATGTGTGCGCTCAGAAAATTCTAAGTTATACACGATATATATATCAAGTTATGTGTATTATATAGTCTCAGCCTCAGACGTCACACCCACAGACCATTAGCTAAACATCTGATGCATATGGGACACAAAAGTGGAAACACTTCAGGTGTGTCAAAGTCATTATCAGATTGGTTAAATTCTACAGGATTTCCACGAGACTTGTGTGTCGCGTTCTTTAACGTTCCGCCTGTCTGCATTTCCAGCACTGCTAAAATCATAGGGCCGTACTTTTTAACATCCTCTAACACTCGAGTAATAATGCTCATGGCATGTTAATGTTATGTAACTTAAATATCACTGTGCTCCATCTTCACACTGGCTTTGTCACTGACTGACTAATGCTCCATGTCAAAGGTGAAGGAGAAACACATCATATACTGTCTGTAGGTTCTTCTGAGCCTTGAGGTGAAGACCACCTGTCTTAATGAGTACAACTGACTCTGACATCCATCATCGACACTGACAGGAAAGCATTTCCCAGACGTGATGTTCATCTTGTGAGTGAAGGATAGTGGCCTGTAAGGGACAGCAGACTTCATCATGGACCTGTGTGGTTACCACTAAAGTGCTGAGGGATGTGTACTCTCACCCCTGGAAGTGTCTTAATGTTTGATGGAGCGAACTGCAGATGCCCAAAGTTTAAAACTGAAACTTATTGTGACAGTCTTTGCAAGTTTTGATGATTGTGTGAATCACTGGGGAGCTTATAGGATATAATTATATATTTATAATTATACCATTCGCTGCCTTAATAAAGCTTGGAATCAGGCCATTTTTTAATATAACTCTGATTGTATTCCTTGGATGGCTTGAGGGTGAGTAAATCATTGGGTAATTTTTATTTTGGGGTGAACTATCCCTTTAAGGTAAGAAAATACATTACCAGTGGGGGCCTTCAAGTCAAAAAGGTTCAAAACCGCAATTTTGACTGATTGTCAACACCTCTCCTTGTATGAACTGAAAAAGATTTAGTCATCAACCATATGCTTTAATTTATGCGTTCATAGCAGATGTGCAAAAAATAAGTGGTGAAGAAGCTATCTAGAAGCTGTAGCTATGAGCTACTCATAATTTATACAATTATTTATTTCTTTCTTTTTCTTTCTTTCTTTCTTTTTTCTTTCTTCTTTTAATAGTTATACTAAAAACAAATAATAGAATCTGTACAGTGTGACTATAATATATCAGTACTCGTTGGATATATCAGCTACAGAACTACAGACACATTACTGAAAAAATAAAATTATATATATATATTAGTGAGATAAAGTATACACCAATGCTAGTTCTAATTCTTTGTTAAAACAGCAAACATTTTTCTCTAGCCTCAGTCCTTATGGATCAGCATAGATCTGGTCGTAAGCAACAACCCAAGTTAATATAGTAATGCTGTACTCTATATGCAGACATATTGCATCTGGCCTGTTGTTTGCCAGCTCTTGCAGAGAGTTGGGTGTTAGTAAGAGAGAGCTCAGTGTATTTGTCAGATGGCATGGGCACGTGGGTTTTGCTGCCCTGCAGATAGCGACCTGGGAGACCCTGATGGATCTGATTGCCATGCTTTTGGAGGACAGATGGCTTGTGCTGAGGTGATGAGTGTGTGCGTGTGTGTATATGGACTCGCAACAGGGGGATTTAATTCTCTCTGACCCTGATCTCAGTTAAGCAGCCTCCACGTTTTCCCCTGTCTGAGGTTGTTGGAATCCTGGGGATGACAATGTGTTCTTTGCTACTGTGATATATGTGTTTTTTCTCCTCTGTTCAATCCCAGAGTATTTATGGAGGCCTGTTTTGCCTCTGTTCTTCCCTGCAGCTTCTGGTCAAGGGCAAATTCGCATTTTATCAGACATGAAAATGGAAAAAATCCCTCACATATGTTTTGGGAAATCAGCCTTCACTGCAGAGATTTATCTGTGGCTCTCTTGACTCAAAGATACTGATGAAGCCAGAGTAAAAGGTTTTGATCAGAATTCACATTCCTGCTTTGGGACAACATGAAGTGCAGGCCGTGTTTTATTGATGTGCGGGATGAGGAATGAGACTCGTGTCTGGGTTTCTGACCCATCCTGTGACAACCGATGAGAGGATGTATTCTGAACTGCCTAATAGAGAAATATTCTAGAGAGAAATATAAAGCTCAAACATACACTACATCCTCTTTTCCTTTCTGTCAATGTCACATATCTGTCTTCAGCCGAGCTGTCATTGTCCACCCATAAAAAACTGGTGCCCTTCACCTGAGTGACCTGTCATTCTGAATACCCACCAGAAACAGCTCTGATTCCTGTGACAGTTTAACTATACATCAGAGCAGGAGAGACCTTCATGAGCAGGGAGTGTCTGGACTCCATCACCCAAAGGGCCCCTCATCAGACTCCCACTCACTGCTGATCCTTGTCCAGTCAAACTGAGTAGACTGGACACCTGTCTTAACATGAAGTATGAGACAGACAGAAATAAGGCTAAAGATGATAGGTAGGGGCCTATGGGTATGGGTATGCTGTCCAACAGAGGAAGGAGAAAAAAAAATCATAGAAAATGAGGGAGATTAAATAGGAGGACTGGAAAGATTTACAGAATAAAATAAATAAATTAGAATCCATTCTAATTCGCAGTTTAGGGAGATGAATGTAATGGAGGCCAGCTAGGAAGCACACCAACCTCCCATGCCGTTTGAAGCAAGTTCAAACTCCTCTTTAAAACAGTTTGAGTAGGACAGGTTACCATGACACGGATGAGAGTGAGGTTTATGGAGGTGAGTGTAACGGAGGCAGGCTGGTAAGAGCTGTGCAGGTAAGCCTCACTTCTCTGGCCTGAAAAGGTGCAATAGACTGAAGCCAGAGGCTGAAACATCCTTGTTCTGCCTTCCATGCCGGTATACGCTTGTTTGAATCCCATTTGGACCGTTGAAAGCAGGACTATTTCTATGGACAAAATCATTCTAAATATCTGCTTTTCTGTTCCACAGAAGAATGGGAGTCATGTATGTTTTAAAGGCCATTGATAATGAACAAATGAAGACAGAATTTTCTTTGATTCCAGTCACGTCACAGTCCTTTCTTTCTCTGCATTTTGCCAATAAAAGTGTCAGAAAGTGTCTTAAATGTCTGTCTAAGATGCTCTATCCATCCTGTTCAACAGAGTGTATGTGTGTGTGTGTGTGTGTGAGCATAATATGATGTGCAAGTTCTGTGAGGGGCACTATTCCAAAAAAACTGCAGAGCTGCCAACCTAAATGGCATTTTAGGCATCATAGGCACTCTTCTGATGCAAATGTTGTTTGAAACTGTTGGTAGAAAAATGATGCTGCCTTTTAAAAATTTCATTTGGCTTTAGACTCTTATGCAGCATAGCATGCATCCTTCACAGATAAGGCATTGCCAGAATCCATTTCAATGAACTCAACTTCAACTTCATTCAAGATGAAAAGTACAACAAACCCAGAGGAAAATGAGAAGGGTATTTATTCTGTGCTAAAGACTGAAAATATTATTTGCGCAATATTTCACCTGTGTTCTGTATTTACTGATTTAGTATGAAAAAAAAAAAATACATAGAAAGATTACTTCCTTTCTCTCTTCATTTAGAGACTGCATATTTCAGATTGACCTCACTGAGATTTTTAAAAGAAATTAAAGGGGTCATGAACTTACTTTTTTTAGTTTGGTTTTACAAGGTTCAATGTTTTTACATAAAAATAAAATAAAAATAGTAGTAATAGTAATAGGCTATTTTCTGTCTTGTTTTTAACCATATTAACGTTTAGGTCAAATACACATAAATGCTCAGTACATTTCAAATGATCTGTAATAACAGACAAAGCAATAGTGCCCACGTAATAAAAACATTCACTCACACTTGTGATTTGAGACAATAATGTTAGATCCAGTTTAGTTGGCACAGCATTGTCTTTCAGCTTTAATCTTTACCAGTAGACGGGGCTAAACAGGCAGCAATCTAGAAGCAGGCGTTGATCTTCTTCTGCGGAGGCAGTGTTTAGCCACACTATTACATCATAGAGTGACATTCCACAAGCTGTTGTTTTGGCAAACTGCCTTCAATATAAGCTGCTTTTTAGACTAACAAGAACGTTTTGAGTTCTGAAACGTAAAATATGTATTTTATACTACAATGACAACATTTCAAGGGAATTTTGGTTTCTCAGTTAATGTCCTCTTGTTAAAATGACATTAAAGACATTAAATTAAATTTTTGCACATATGTGTGTGTGTGTGTGTGTGTGTGTGTGTGTGTGTGTGTGTGTGTGTGTGTGTGTGTGTTGCGGTTTCCAGACCTCATTAAACAGCACAACCATTTTCAACTGTGATTATTGACTGTGATTAATATTATAGATCCATATAATAATGTTTTTTATATATTTTATATTATATTTTTAGTTTTTAATATATGAAACATAGAAAACAGTTCATTTAATCTAATGGTATTTCACAATAGTACTTCTTTGATGTAGTTTTGATCAAATATATGCAGCCTTGGTGTAACAATTTTCTTTATTTTAAAAGCCAACTCAAACTGATCTCAGACTTAAGGACAATAACTTGCATCTTGCATTTGATTTAAAAATAAATAAATAAATAAATAGCAAAAAGGACAGTGGAGATTCTACAGGCATGCAAACACACAGACATCCTTGAGACATCTTATATATGAGAATAACCAGTGGGAGAAAATAGAGTGAAAAAAGGCAAAAAAAATATAAGGAGAGAGTATGTTAAGAATATATCATGGTCCAGAAAAAGACATCATCCATCAAAATATGTCTATCTGACAATGGCAGAATGACAGGAACTGGAGCAGAAAGAGGACTCCATCAATTACAGCTGAAGTTTTTGCTGATAGATGGGGAATATTTTGTCCTTTACAACATCATGCCCCTGAAGCTTATCCTGCTTTTACACAATGCTGCCAAGACTTAGTCTAATAAAGTCATATATTAAAGACTTACTTATTTGTGCCTCGAGGGCCAAAGATAAAACACCGCAAGGGGTGAAGATTCAACATCTTGCAGTGGCTAATTTTATAACCGTCTATGGAAATTAATTCATAAATTTATGAATCCAATTACATTTGCAGCACAAATTGGTAGAACTGAGTGCAAGTAAGGTCTAACCACCTCTTAACTCAAACATTCTCACACACACACACACACACACAAACATAAACTTCTTTCTGAACTTGCATGAGAACTTATTAAGAGTTATGCACTGTACTTTCCCTCAGCTTTAGGACTATTTTTTACCGTATGATCCTGCAAGCCTTGCAGTCCTTCTCTTAGGGGTGTCAAATAGATTCTAATTACCTCGGCAGAATTAAATGAACATACGCTAATGGATCATGGGAGGCATAGCCTGGCTCCAAGGATGTGTAACCAATTGCACTCTTCATGGTTCAGAGGGAGTAGAGGAGCTAGAGGAGTGACTTCACACCAGACCTTCTGTATGTATTACCTCACTATATCATTTTAAACCAAATTACACTTGACTGAGTCTGTGAGGATTTTACTCAAAAAGAGAAAGATAGCGAATTTGAGAGACATATGGCAATGCCCTGTATGAGGAAGGGCACTGCAGTTACTAGGTGCCTGGAGATTTTCCCTCCTATGAAATTACTGGGATCTGACTGTGCTTAGAACTATTTGCTTAAGGCAGGTATTGTAGCCATATGGTATGGAAGCATATCATTTTACTTCACTTTCTTGGAATTCAAAACAAATAAACAAATTACCTGAGTATGAAAGACACGCACCCTTAAAAATAAAGCTACTTAAAAGGTTCTTCACAGTGATGCCATAGAAGAACCATTTTTACTGTTTTAGCATCTGAAGCACCTTCTTTCACCACCAATAACCTTTTGTGAAACGTTTATGAAGCCATTTAGACAAAAAAAAAAGAAAAAAAGAAAAAGTTATTCAATGGCATCATGAAGCACCTTTATTTTTAAGAGTGTGTTATCATTTAAATGATGCATTGAGGAGGAGCCCAAACTACAGTTAGTGGCCAACTGATGCTTATGTTCCATGATATTGGTACAGATTATGTGTAATAAACAATGCGTGACTGTATATTTCAAGTTGGAAAATACATTTAGTTCCCATTTTAAGTGAGCCTTAGTTCCCAGGTCACCTTGACTGATAAAGTCAAGAAGAGATGAGACATAAACACATGACAGTATGATTGAAATGTCAAAAAAAGTAGAAAAAAAGACAGCCCCTCACGGACGACTACCGCACACAAACAAAACCAAACACAAAATACAAACCAGGCCTGGTACTCTCTCGTCCTTCACCGTCGTTACTCCTCTTCATACTTCCGATCTCCTCTGTGGGACTCGAGACCGGTGAGTGGGGCAGGTGTCGCTCATTTCCAAATCACTCCACCGGCCTCGCTCCGTTTGCACGGCTCTCAGCCACGCAACACTTCTCACACAGCGTTTCCAGGAATTCTGAGAATTCACTACACAGAGGTGCCCACTATTAAAAGAGAGAAACAAGGAAAGATTGTGCGACATTATAGATGGCCTGTAAGCGGCAGGAGGCCTTACTTATATGGACCTTGAATGATTTCAGGAGAGCAGTCAACCAAGAGCACTCATTTAAAATGCATGCAGTTCACTATAATGCTGGGCTTTACAATGAATAATGCAATTTGATTAGTGAACCGCTGCTCTGTGTGTGTGTTCACGGTGTGTTCACTTCTACAGAATATCTGATTGTTAAGTTACAGAATTGGAACATTTTCGCTGCAATATCATAACCTTTTATACAGCAGAAAGTCAGCAGCGCTGATGGTAGAAAAGACACTTTCTCAACAGCACAATTCTCACTAAATAAAGAACAGATGGCGTTTTCACCACACATCAGACAGACTCCCTGATAATTACACGTGCTCATTTTAATCAGTGTGCTTCTGTGTTTTATGCAATAGGTGTGCTGGCGCACTATTTTCTGTTGCTCCATCGCCTGACACATCTTAATAAAACCAATGTGTATTGCTTTCATTTGTTTTAAGCAAGTATTGCAAGTGCAGTATTTTCAGTTACATTTTAGATGCTGTTTAGAAAATTATGGAATCTCTATGGAAGCTTGTTTCCACCACAGGATAAAAATAAATAAATAAATAAAATAAAGATAGTAACTATTTTTCATAAATGCGAGCTATAAAGTCATAATTGTGAAATATATACTCACATAGAGAGATATAAACTCTTAATGCGAGGAATAATATGAGAATTGTACTTCCTTTTTAATCTGATATTGGAAATAAGCTCCATATCTCTTCTATAGTCGCAACAGACTTACAAAGATGTTGGTCCAGATTGTCCTAGTCGTGAAGGAGCATTGTGATAGAGTGACTCAATTGCAACTTGACAGATTGACTATTTTGCAACTAAGTCAGGGAAGATGGTGTGCTGTAACTCTGAAATGTAAATAACAAACAGGAAGGCTCAGAAACACTCACGGCTAGACAATTACCATAAGTGGCGTAATTCTTTATGAAACAAGCCACAGGAACAGCATAGCTAGTGCTTTTATTTCTGAAGTTCACTGAGAGTCATAAATTATATAAATCATGCAGTCTGACATCCTGCAAGCGTATCATCAGAATAGGACCTGGGGCTGATGGCACAGTTCTACATTAAGTCCAAAGTGACAGACTGGATCCAGTTGTTTGCTCAGAGCCAGTGGCATAAAGCATTTGATTAAAAATTTTATATAAACATTCACCAAATATTGCGCCAGATTGCTGTTTATGTAATCTCAGTAAAAGGGATGTAAAAAAAAAAAGTCAGGATTGAGTATTGGTCAGAGTCATTTGGAGTGTGATCAGTAACACAGCTGTTATTGTATAACCAATGTGTTAATACAAGCAGCTTTCACTAGATGCACAATTTGAATGCAATCCAAAGCTTTAAATAGAGGTTTGCTTTGGTAAATAAACCCACTGAGGTTTCTCCTGATAGCAGTGATGAATCATATTAGGTGTATCATTTATGGAAATAGTAAGTGAATTTAAGGCTAACCAACTCGGTCATTATAGTTGGTGGACTACAAAGGTCTGTTTAATGATTTTTCATGCATTGTGATGGGTCGGGAAGAATAAAAATATCTTCATATGAAATGTAAGAAACACATAGAGATATAAATAAATGTTTTCATTTAAATTGATAGATTTATTTTTTTGATCGTGAGCATCTTTCTCCCAGTATCTGTTTGTGAAACAATCAACTGCTGCTGCAGACAGGCTTAAAAACAAGGGCTTTATTTACTTGTTAAGGCTTGAAATACACAGATAAAGAAACTAAGCTGCAATGTCAAACAAACCCTTTAAGGCATTTTTTAATCAAACAGACAGAAAAAGGATGTCTTTTAAGGCCAAGTGTTTATAGCTTTGTTTGCTTGATACTGCACATGATTAAAAATAATCTACAAGACATGATTTATTCATGTACATCAGTGGTGAAACATAAACGCACATAAAATTAAATAAAAAATATATATTTTTAGATGGATTTCATAGTAACTCGTCAGTGATTTTGTAACAATCATCTAATCATCTATCATAATTAAAGTGTGTGTGTGTGTGTTTGTGACATATCAGGACACGACTTTGTATAATGACATGGGTATGACACAGTGTTACAAGGAGAGGGTGACTTATGAGGACATAACCCATGTCCCCATTATTCAAAACGCTTATAAACCATACAGAATGAGTTTTTTTTTTTTTTTTTTTGAGAAAGTAAAAATGCACAAAGTTTCCTGTGAGGGTTAGGGTTAGGTATAGGGTTGGTGTAGGGCCATACAGTTTGTACAGTATAAAAACCATTAGACCTATGGGATATTCCCACTTTTCGCAAAAACAAACGTGTGTGTGTGTGTCTGTCTGTGTGTGTGTGTGTGTGTGTGTGTGAATGGTGGTGGGCTTGCTTGCTTTCTTAATACAATATGATACATTGTGCTGGATGTTGTTTTTCCATGAAGTTAAACTTTCATGGGACTTTCAAGAGTCAATAGGATGCAAAAGCACCATAAACATTAAACATTTATTAAACATTTTCTGAAGCCATACAATATAAATACATAGTAAACGATGACAGAAATGTATGTCAAGTCTTTATTCACTCTATAATCTGGGCTATTAATCATTGTGACCATATCATTGAGTCAGTGAAATAAACTGGACTGTTGAACTAATGTCAGTCCGATTTTGGGAAATTGATCAACCAATTCATTGATACAGCTGACTCCAAAGAACTATTCTTTTACAAAACAGTCATTACTACTTCTTTCAAAAACAAAAGAACTAAGGAAGATTTAAAAAATAATCTTATATCTTCCACAGAAAAAAAGTCAAACAAGTCTGCAGCAGAATTGATAGAAACTGCAGAAATGATGACATTATCCAGTTGTGACTACTCGTATATGTTCTAATGTATCCATGTATCACATATGTTGTAGTCAAAGTCCCTTTACAGACATGTCTTTGAGCATCTACTTATGTAAGTAAGCAGACACTTTTTTCCAGGGTGACTAAGAGTTTACTTATTTTAGAGTCTGTCCCTGCTGTGCTCAGCTATAATGGTTCCGGTTTCTTCCAGTTCATAGACTCAGCTTTGGCCACTATTACTTCCCCCAGATTTGATCTTTTTATATTTTTTTTTTACAATAATTATCCCAGAATAAATTTGTATGGATGCTGTATCATCTCAACTGCAGATTGAGGTCTAGTGTGAATGCAGTGATCGGAGTTGATGGACTGAAGTTAATTTCCCATCAGCCCTAATGGCGGTCATTATAACCAGCACCTGCACCTTAGAGATGCTGTACCAGACTTCATTACCGCTCTTTTGACATCATACTCAAACAAAAGAAATTGACCAATAAAGTTTTAAATAAAATTCCTGGTATGGTGCATGTGCATGACCTGAGCTCAACTGAGCTAATCCAGAATGTTTATCTCATGTCTCCTTCTTTGAAAAATTCACATTTCATCTGAGAGCCAAAGAGATTATCTTCCTGACAGTGAGCACAATTAGACACTATTACCATCAGCCTGTCAGAATATGGCTTTCTTTTCCTTCATTCATTCTTTCTCTTGCTGCCTTTGCATATTTTGATTAAAAAAACATTAGTTAATGATTGCTGAATGCACATATTAAAGATGATTTGGCATTAAAGACAAGTTTTGACAAATGTGGCTGTTATTATGTCATTACAAAATCAGAGGGTGTCATCACAAAGAAATGAAATCAATGTTGTTGTTTTTTTTTTTTTTCACAACTGTTCACTTGGATATGACATAGTTACTATCAATACCCAGGACTGAAATCTTTCCAATCCATTTCTAGTGGAATTAAGTGTGTCCTGACTGAAACTTTATTTATTAAACTAACCGATAGCTCTTCGAGAAGTACCAGTCACTGTCAGTACAGGGAGTCACTGCATATTTCAGAAACTTTCCAATAAATGTTTGATGCACATTTACTCTCATGTCATTCAAAACTTCTATGTCTTTTTCAGTGGAATGTAAAAGAAGATTTTTTTTTTTTTTTTTTTAAGAATCTTCATAAATATTTTCAGCTCCCATTGATTTCCATTGGAAGGACAAAATACAGGAGCCTGTCCTCCAACAAAAAACGACCATATGGGTCGTTTGTGCAAGCACCTTATTACGACCTATATTTACGTTTTAAAGTTAAGTGCCCTCTAGCGGGCGTAAAAATAATGACAGTATCGCGTTGCGTCTGTTGTCATGAACCAATGAACCAACGTCATTACCAATCAAAACGCACGTTTATTTAAATGCAATGTGTGGACTTTTTACACCAATCTCACAGTATTTCCTAGATATTTTACTAGGTGGCTTATTCGTTCGAATGACCACACCTAACCCCAACCCTAAACCTAACCCTCACAGAAATCGTGCTATATTATGATTTATTGAGCATATACATTTCCGTGCACGTCTGTTCCCTGGGATCGAACCCATGATAGCATGATTACATATCAAGGTATAATGCAATAATCTACCAACTGAGCTACACGAAACGCAAATCAGAAGGCAAATAAAAGAGTACAAAACATTAATATGAAAACGACCTTTTGCCGATAGGGGCGCAATTGTAGTATACGCTCTGATGGGTCGTATTTCAGGGATTTGGACAAACGACCTATACGAGCGTATATATATATATATATGGTTAATCCCACTTAACAGTAAACTTTTTAAATTAATGTACAAACAACATAAAGTGTATTTTAAATATCTGTTTAACACTAGAACTGCCAGCAGATAAACTTTACCAACACACATTACAACTGTTTTTACATGGCTAAAGAAAATATTATTTCATTGTATTATGCCACTGTCTTCACAAAAAAAGTGTCTAGTCATGAAATGATTATGTGTAGTCATCCGCTGTAATTTTGGCCTGTTGTTTTTAGTTCAAGTCCTTTTTTTATTGTATTTTTTATTTTATTTATTTTTATTTTTTAATGCAGGCCACTAATCACTTTTCAACGGTCAATATAATCTAAACAAGCCTGCACTGACAGCGACAAATAGTAGGAAGTAAATAATATTTGGATGGTTTAATATCATAATACAATGTTATCAATAGGGATGTCCAGATCCGATCACGTGATCGGAAATCGGGCCGATCGCGTGGTTTCAGACTCGATCGGAATCGGACGTTACCTCCCGATCAGGACTCGGATATATATATATATATATATATATATATATATATATATATATATATATATATATATATATTCTCATTAATTTTTAACACATCTTTTGTTATGCGGTGGCACAGAGTTAGACCCTTTTGACTCCACATAGAAACAGCGACGCGTGCGGCATGACATCACTTTGTTTTCAAGAGCTGGTGTGAATAAATATAGATTCAAACTCAAAGAGACATGATAGTTTGCGCATGACCTGATATTTCATCCGGACTCAGGATACAGCGAGATGAACATCACAGAGCGCTAAACTCTCATGCAGTGTGTGTTTCATTCATACTTGAAGCCGGAGCGCGCTCTCGCGCTGATATCAGGAAATTCCTAATATGGACAAAAGCATCCAGCTATGCTGTGGTGCGCACAGGAAAACAGAAACTTATGCAAACACGAAGACGTTAATATACGATCACGACAATAAATTGTTCTTCAAGTCATCTCCAGCAGGTGATAAATAAAGTATGAACAATGCAGTGCTGATTGACATAGTATTTATTACAGTATAGAAACTATTCTGCATTAATATGTGATAAACAGTGTTTGTAGTATATAAACAAATCATTATTATTTGTTATTGTCCAGCATTTATAGATTTCTAAGCCAATTAAAAGCTAGAAATTAGAGAAAAAATAAAGTTGCCTATACTACCAGTCAGAAGTTTTTGAACAGTAAGCTTGTTAAGGTTTTTTTTTTTTTTTTTTAAGAAGTCCCTTCTATTCACCAAGCCTGCATTTATTTGATCCAAAGTACAGCAAAACAGTAAGATTTTGAAATATTTTTACTAGCCTATTTAAAATAGCTGTTTTATATTTGAATATATTTCAAAATGTAATTTATTGAACATCCTGGATCTGTTTTTTCGCTCTTCTTTATTCTTTTTTTATGTATTTTAGAAGTATCGGATCGGGACTCTGTATCGGCAGATACTCAAAATCAAATGACTCGGACTCGGACTCAAGGACAAAAAAACCTGATCGGGACATCCCTAGTTATTAATCTATATATTAAGTCAACCTATGCTATTTAAATTACTAAAAATTACTAGATAATGAGAAATTATAATTCACCACAGTGAATATGATGATGCGATGACACATTCAATCGCAGTTTAGTTGTATAATTTATAATTTGAATGAGAGAGCAATGGCAACAAAATTTGGTCAATCAAAAATGGTTTTATTCATTATATAATAGATTGGATAGATTGGGTAGACTAAATAACAACACAGAAAGTGAAAGGCATTTCCTAGCAATGAACAATTAACAGAAGCAGCAATAAAAAGACATTATATAGGTGGGTAAATTTGACTGGCTGGCGCTTATAGTTATAAATGCAATGTGGCTTGTTCTGGTCTTCTAAACAATTTTTACCAATAGGGGATTGTACATTACACAATTTTAGCAAAAGTCAGTGACTGGGAGACTTGGATGTTTTATTGGAAATCTTGCATGCACATTTGAATAACAGCCATGGGTAAAATTTACACCATGGTGGTTCTAGTGTTGATGGAATGGACACTATGGGGCCAGGTGGGGCCCCAGTGGGACAGCCCAAAGTGTGGGATGAGTGTGGGCTGGTCCACACAGAACAGAGTGAGTCCCAAATGGGGCCAGTTTTGGGCCAATAACATGCCCACAGTATGTAGACACTGTAGGCTGGGTGTGGGCATATTGTGGGCACAGTGGGGGAAGTGTGGGAATATGGTGTGGGCACATTCTTTGATATATGAAACAAAAACATTTTTTTTTTCACCAATATCTTGAATTTTAGGGCATAACTGTATTTATGGAGTTGTTGTCCTGCATCAACTGTATGAAATGTCAGATAACGTCAGATTGCGTTAATTTTTCATAACGAATTAAGTTAACACATTAAACTGACAGCCCTAATATACACACACACACACACACACACACACACACACATATATATATATATATATATATATATATATATATATATATATATATATATATAAAACAACAGAGATTAGATATTGTGAAACTTTTCATTAATCCTAGATATTACTTTATACTCTTATCCTTTATGCTGCTGTCTTTCTCTGCTGAGATTTATCTGTATGGTTTATGGTTGCCTACACGATCCATCCTCTTACAGGCACAGGCCTGAATAAGGTACATAAAAGATTACATGTCTGTGTTACATTAAATTACTGAGGTTAGTTTTTGGTTGATTGCTTGGGCCAAAGCTGTGGTTGTTTTTTTTTCACACAATATTTTAATCATTTGTTAACTTGGTGTATTAAAGGTATCGTTCACCCCAAAAAAAAAAAAAAAAATCATATATGAACAAGGAAATATTTGATCATCAGTGTTCATGATGATCTTTTCTGTGGAATGAAATTGAATTGAGTGAGACCAGGTTGCATAAAATAGTTTAAATATGTAACTTTAACTTCTGCTTGTGCATTCTACAAAATAAACAAACAATCAAAGTAATCAATCAATCAATCAATCAATCAATCAATCAATCAATCAATCAATGGTCTTTCATCCTGAGAGACATGTTAGC
This sequence comes from Carassius carassius, assembly GCF_963082965.1. NCBI lineage: Eukaryota > Metazoa > Chordata > Actinopteri > Cypriniformes > Cyprinidae > Carassius > Carassius carassius. The sequence goes on from NC_081761.1 coordinate 22,562,112, forward strand.
CATTATTTATTATTTATTTTTTATTATATTTTTTTTTACTGCTCTTCTTCACTAAACTACCCTGTTATTGTGTGTTTGTTCTCTGTTTATTTTACTGCTCTCCCAGAAGTCTTAACTGTCATCTTAGACTGCGTTGGGGGTTGTTGCTAGTGTATAATTGTACAGCTGACACTGCTGTGGTGACATCAGTGTGAGCGCCCTTTTCTTCCATACATCCTGCTGAGGTGTGTTAGGGATACATTTGGAAGTGTTTTAGCAACAGCAGCAAGCTGTGAGCCTGGCAAGATCTTTTTGTCACTGTCGCTCAAGCTTCTGATCTCTCCAAAGTATTTGGAGGGGTGACCTACATTTCTGCAAATGGCTCTCGCTGGCTTCACCATTTAATACAGCATAGGATTAGTGAGGGTCTTACTTTGAACAACACACCAGGAACGGCATCAATCCTAGTTGAATGTTCCGGAGTGTCTTTCCCAACACTAATACAAAACTGTCCACATCATGTGGCCAAGTATTAATAAAATACTTTGGTCTGTAAAGAGAAAATAACATCACATTAAGCTTTATAAGAACCAGAAGCAGGTGTCAAGATTGTGTGTACCTGTATATAGACACATAAAAAAACACAAATAAAAAAATAAAATAACTTTAAGAAATACTAAGCATTTTTTAAGCTCCTGACTCTTTTATACCTGTGATGTCTGCAGCAGAACACATTGCTGAAGATGCACACTCAATGGAAAAAATAAAATAAAATTAAAAATAATAATAATAAAGTAATTCTTCAGAAAAGTGCAGAATTTACATGGTGGTTGACTGTTCCATTTTTATTGTTAGCATTTTATTGCAACTTTCACGCTAAATGCCTTGAATTCAGGCTTGTATTATGGTGTACCATGCTGTTCAATACAATTACTTTTTAAGATGTCATTTTCAGATGTTTTCTGCCAAACCAAATGAAGCCTTGTACATTCTTTTTGAAGTCTGTGACCCCCTGCCCCCCACATACATATTCCATTTAGTTCTGCCACTTTTTAAGAACTATTTGACATTAACTACATATCGAGACTACTTAGGAAATATAAATCGTTCAATCAATCAATCGATCAATCAATCAATCAATCAATCCACTTATTTTTTTCTGAACGAGGCCGCTGTGTTTTAAATTACGGGAGGCACTTCTGGTTTGAAAAAGATATGCTCAAAAAGACTGAAACACATTACTTTAAATCATAAGGTTACAAAAAAATCCTAATACATCAGTTTGACTGAATTAGCTGTACATTTCCCTTCTTGTTCTATTTTCAGAAGTCAACGTAATGCTTGATATTTTAATGTGACGTGATATAACAATGATACCAACAGAAAAATACTTTTCAGTTCACTGCATTTTCTTCCTCCTAATTATTTTCTTCTCCCCAAACCCCTTGTTCTCTACTGTGTGGAAGAAGAAGAAAAAAAGAGAGAAAAAAGACAACATATAGTTTGCATTTTTGGTCTGCTTTTCCCATTCAATTTATGATATATTCCATGAATATTTATCTGACATGCACTAAGAATCACTAATTTTTTTCAGCCCTGACGATTCTTTCCAGTGTTTTCACAGAGACACTTTAAAATGTAATTGTTATGTATTATAGACATATATTACAACAGTTATATGTAATACATCCAAAATATTGCTATGTATAGAACCAAGTTTTAAGGGTTATTCATGGTATGTCACATATTTACATTTCCTTTTGGAGATAATAATGTCACCTCATTGACATTACTTAGTATTGTGTTCATAGAGCAAACCTTCTGCTGATTGTCTGCTGCTTAACAAAAGTTATTCTTATTATTCACACAAAGCATCATGGGACACAGGAAAAGGGTGGAAAGTTTACAATAGTAATTTGTTTAAGATCAATTAAATGTATTTTAATGTACCATATTAATAGGGTTTTTAAATAATTTTGAATAAAAGCACCAGTTTCCAGTTTAAAATAGCAAACTAACATGTTTAAATAATTATTTCAAATTTACCTTTCCCTAAATCCCCAAATAATTGCTGTCAAATAAACTTTTTCCAGCCCTTCCATTTTCCATTTTTTGCAAGTTTTGAATAGTCAAAGTTACAGTATCAACATTTATTTCAAAGTTGAGAGGAAATTCAAATAATTATGGTGTAAGTCATTTACGGTTCTTTCTATATCGATTCAGTCTAGAGATAAAGTGCCCTCACTTATACAGTCATTATAAAGTCCATGCAAAGAGACAGACTTAGAAGTGGTTTTGAAGAATACCTTTTGAATGGACAGGTTCACAGATCGCAGACACGCAAAAGTGGACAAGGTGCAGTATGCACCAGGTGTGCCTCATCACACTGCCAGCAATATTCTATTTGATACTGGATGAGACTGGATGAGGACTGGCTGTAGGAAACTGATGAATGTTTCGAGAAATGATTTCATTATCTGCATGCATATCTTCAAGTACGTTTTACATTTCTATTAAGGTTACTTGTAATGCTGTACTCCTTTTTCCTCTTTGTCATGATGATGTTCTGTATGTGATCATGGCCTTGGGTTATCCAGTTGAGCTACAGTAGTGATGCTGTCCTGGGCTTTGTAATCCCTCTCCCACAGCAAGACCCTTCTGTGTAGGCATGACCAACTGGATCTGTCCCTCTATCAAAAAGCCACAGTGGCTAGTCTTGCTTCCCTTGCTTCTCATCCTATTTGTCCAGAGCTGTCTGGGACCAGGCCCTAAGCGGGTGTATGGGGAAAGTGCCTTTGACATGGGCCAGAATCGGAAATCCAAGACCGGGCAAAGGAACAGAATTGATACCCCTGAGGCTTTTCCGGGTCTTTCTAATGGGTTTAAGACAGTTGGCTAATTTGTCAACCTGTTTGTGATTTTGTGCACATTGACAAGCCTGTTAAAGGTTGGCACACTTACTGTAAGCCGATCGGAGCAATGGGGATTATTTAAAAAGTCTTCAGGAAATATTTGTTGCTGCATGTTGTCACTTTGATGTAGTGTCTCCTCAAATGAGAAGTGATTTTGTCAAACAATGCCTAAAGACATATCACCATTTAACGAGAAGGTACTGCCCTCCTTTAGCAATCTGAATGTCAATTTTGATTAGAATCTAGCTTTTATCCACATGGAGAACTCTGCAAAAGGATGCCATCAAGCCAATGGACCCTTAACCCAATGGAAATTATGGGCATCTCTACATTCAACTTTGAATGAGTATCTAAATTGCATCAATTAACATGGAAGTAACCTCAACCTTTTTCTATAAAGATGGTCGAATGACCCTATTAGTGTCTAAAAAGCAACCTTGAACTATATTCTTTGCCTTAACAGCATGACTCTTGCACCCAAAGTGGTGCCTTTTTGATTCTTTCTTCACAATGATGACTTTATAGAAAGGCTATAGGGACAGACAGGGTCCCGAGGTAAATAATGAGCGGGTTTTGAGGGCAGCCATTAGTGCCCTTAACATGAAGTAACCAAGGCATGCCATTAAGAGTCTCTTTTTAGAATTCTGTGCTCTGCCTATTTGGATGTCAAGTGCAGCGATTCTTTTATGTACATTTGTTTGTGAGTGGAAGGTAATGTATCAAAAAAACAACAACCTTAAATTAGATAGAAAACAAGTTTTTTTAATCAAATGGCCCATAGATGTACAGGTATATGAGAAATAAAAGGATTGTGAAAAAAAATAAAAAAATAAAATGAAATATTGAAAGAATGAATATTTATAAGCAATGAATTACTTCAGAATAAACCTTTAAAAGCTTTCTGAGATTTCTTCTAAATGCATTTTGTGTGTGTGTGTGTGTGTGTGTGTGTGTGTTTTTTGTGTGTCACTAGGGTTCCTGAGTACAGGTGACCAGGCAGCCAAAGGGAATTATGGGCTGTTGGACCAGATCCAAGCACTCCGGTGGATCAAAGAGAATATCCTGGCTTTCAAAGGCGACCCGAAAAGGGTGACTATATTTGGATCAGGAGCTGGGGCATCCTGTGTTAGCTTGCTGACCCTGTCACACTATTCAGAAGGTAAAAGTCATTTTGTAATAGACAATTAGATATAGTACTGTGTTATCTGGCCATTCTTTGGGAACCAGTTTCTGACCAAATTGGGTAATTGTGAGATTAAATGGAAAATGTAGTCACATTGTTATATGTAAAGCTGCATTCGCAATTGTGAATTGCATTACGAAACGTTTCAATTATGAGATAAAATGTCATTGACGAAAAATGTAGTCACAATCACCCAAAAATGAATATTTTGTCATCATTTAAGAAGATATTTTGAAGAATGTTTAAGAACCAAACAGTTGTTGGTCACCATTGACTTCAATAGAAGTACTGTTTGATTACCAGCATTCTTCAAAGTATCTTCTTTTGTGTTCAACATGAGAAAGAAACTCTTACAGTTTTGGAACGACACGAGGTAAACTCTCCCTTTAAGACCATTTTCAACCTGGCTCGTTTGGAGCATTTGTTTTGCTACCTAGTGCACTTTCCCCTTTAATTTCATTTAGGCATATATGAAAAAGACATTTGAATTCAGATGTGCACCAAAACAATCATCAATGTGATCTTGGCCTGATTGAAGACAAACTCTAGAAAGATATGCATCTGGAAAGATAGCAATCTGACCGAGCGGATGAACGAACCGATATCTTTATGCATGATTTCTGCTGTATGAAGGACAGCACTGTTTGTTTGGCTAACAGAATGAATCAGTTAACCTGAGCAAAGATGAGGCAGAATCAGTGTACTAGCACATCACTGCAATGCATAATCAATACGCCCGCTTTTTATCTGAAAATACCTTCTAATTGCAAAACAGGTCTAGTGAAGCACTGCTGTCCTGATGTCGCCTTAATTTATGTCCAGACTCATAAATAAATATAAGTAATGATTAGAAAGAACGCTGCAAGCCTGCTAAACTGTTGTCCTGCTACGAGACCAGTTGCATTTGAATAATTTGACTTGCATCAACAAATTTTGGTCCATTTAGAAATGTTGCCTTTGTGAAAGCAAACTAAAAAAAATTGTAATTAAAATAAAAAACAATTTTAATCCCTGTTTTGGAACAAAAAGCAAATAAGTTAACAAATCAATAACTGATTCTTGTGAAGTGGGCCAAAGCAGGGTACAAAAAAAAAATAAAATAAAAAAAAATAAAATAAAAATTTGACTAAGCTACTGAGCTATGCTTTGATGCAACCTCCCAACTTTTCTTTTTTTTTTATCAAATTAAGCTTTTTACCTTGGACTGTGAAATATCATTTCAATATTATCTTTAACAGCAATCAAGATGTTTTGAAATGTTGAAAAAAAAATGTTCTATGGAACATTCTCATGTTAGCATACAGATTACATGTGTGACCAACAATTGCTCAACAAATATAAAATCTAATGAAATATTATCAAAATAATCATCTGACTGAGGTGACAGAACTGTTATGTGTTCCCTCAACCCCGACTCTTCTAGAAATGTTGACTGTCAGTCTGCAAAAGCAATGCTGTCAGGTCACATATTTAGTATTTATACAAAAAAACAAACAAAAAAAACACTATTTTATATTTAATATAATTAAAAATGACTTAAAAATATGATGACTTCACAGGATGAATGTCAATTCCTTCATTGGGAAAAACACCGAAAATCTTAACGGTGTTGACATCTGACAGTGTTGATAAATTTGGCATTTTTTTCACAAAGCAACTGGAGATCATGTAGAAGCCATATTTTTTTATCTGTTGATGCTAGATTGTAAAAGACCCTTCTTCAGGAGAATACAATTTATTTTAAATAATTTCCTCAGATATTGGAAGATGGTGTTGACATATCATGGTTGTGACAGTAAATATTAACATTAGGATTATAATAAAAAAAAAAAAAAATAATAATAATAATAAAAATATTTTTTATCCATTTTATAGCATATGAATGATTGAACCCTCCTCTGTGGACACACTGTTTTAGATGCAGCGAGAAGACAATAAGTGCCATAAAATGTATATAATAATGATACAATTAAATTGAAGTGAATAATGGTGTTAAACACATTTTTATTGATCCCCCATACCATTATTAATTTATGAATCCCCCATTTTTAAACTTATTAACAGTTTCAACTGCTGGACATATTTTGTCCTATGTCTCAAGAATCAGTGAAATACAGTACAGATCTGAGCATGCCCTAAATTACAATTATGAGAAAATAAACTGTGATTATGTTCCATTTTGTTTCTATTTTTCAATCTCTCTGATTCAAAGTCATTTTCCAAACCATTATTATCTACATTTACAACAAACATACAATCCCCTCTTTCCTCTGTACTGATATATTGAAAGATCTTTTATGAACCAAAAGCCCTTGGTTCCAGTGTGCCTGGCTGCATGTAATTTTCATTGCAATAACCCCTACAAGGCATTCATCTGGAACTCAATTGTCCCACTATAAAAATAGATTTTACATTCAATGTCCAGCCTGGGTAGATAGCAGACGAAATCTAGTAATGGATCAAATGACCTCTGGCTAGAGTTACTCTAACACTAACACAACACCAAATAAGGAAGTGTCATATTTGATCAAAATAACAGGACAAGATGTACAGTTCCCTCCTGGTGTTCTGTCTGAAAGGTCAGCTATGATTTATGAATGAATTACATAATGTAAATTGTAAAATAAGCAGAAGGGCATTTAATTTCACTTGCTGCCCGTGCTGTTTTCCTGAGCCCTTGTCTTCAGACAATCTAGTGTTTTTTTTGTTTTTTGTTTTTGCAACATGTAATTAATGTATGGTTAATTAAATACATTATTTAACATGTGAACTCTTTTTCTGATCTAAAGAAGAGCTTTTTAAAAAAAGGAAAACGCTGTTATTTTCTGTTTGCGTTCTTGTAATATTGTTCTGATGCCACTCAAAATGCATTCAATGTGCCTGGCAAAGCTGTCATGCATTTGGGTTCGATTTGGACTTCCTTTAACCTAGTTCAAAACATATTATGAGTAATCAGTCTTTGTTTTATGGGAAGGGTCTGCTAAACTCTATAGACTGGGCATTGATATTGATATTTTTAATGGCTTGTACATTATTAGAAAGCTCTTGACATAAGTGCCGTCTCCACATTTTTGATATTTTAAACTTGAGTGAAGGCTATTTTTCACTCCGTGTCAGTGCGGCAGAAGCCTCGGTTCAGCCTAGTGAGATCGGTGCCCTGAGGTATTGCTATTTTCTAGGACACAATCTGTGTCAACGTGTTATGGCCACGGCTGGCTGAGCTGACAAAGGTACAGCATCAATGCATATGCATATTAGTTGCCGTCTATGTCAGGCACTGTCTGATATTACTTACCCATATAACATTATGCAGGGACAAAGACTCCAGCAGGCTTCATTACAAAGCATTCTTATTCTAAATGCACTTTCATTTTCAAGCCAGTTTTGGCCAGGTCCAAATTAAGTCTTTGATGACACATTGTAATATACAATATGAAATAAACAAGCACCTTCCTTATTATTATAATGATATTTTCATTCTTCTTCTTCTGATTCTTCTTCTTATTATTATTTCCCCTCAGTTCTCACTTTCATTTGTATCAGATAGACACTAATAATAATAATAATAATAATAATAAAAATACTTTTGCCTCAATAAACTCCTAATTTGCTGTTCATTAATAGTTAATAAGGTAGTTAAGTTAGTTATTGCATAGGATTAGGGATGTAGAATATGGTCACAGAGAATATGTGCTTCATAAGTACTAATAAACCGCCAATATGTTAATAATAGGCATGCTAATACTAAAGTGTTACCAATATTTTTATTGAAACTTGAGAGATTGCAATTCTTCCACTGAAAGTCCATTCACCTAAAACTTGGATGCTTCATAAAGTTTTCATCATACAAGCAATCCATATGAATCAAGCTGCTTAAAGTCTTCTGACACAATCTATTCATATGATTAATAGGTTTTAATTTAGGCTTTTATTTACATATAAACACTGATCAACACACATACATAGAGCACATCAAATATGGTTCATGGAAGCTGAAATTTACTTGCTTGACATGCAAACAAAACTCACTGGTTCTTGAAGAAGTTTAAATGTGCAACACATGACACATATTAAGCAATGTTAATTTTTGGGTGAAATAATTATTTAATTTTAATTAATGTTTTTATTTTTATTTTCAGATTTATTTCAGAAAGCCATCATCCAGAGTGGTACTGCTTTGTCAAGCTGGGCCGTCAACTACCAGCCAGCCAAATACACCCGCATACTAGCTGAGAAGGTGGGCTGCAATATGCTAGATACTATAGATCTGGTGGAATGTCTACAGAACAAAAACTACAAGGAGCTGATTGAACAGTACATCACTCAGGCCAAGTACCACATTGCTTTTGGTCCGGTTATTGATGGTGATGTCATCCCCGATGACCCCCAAATTCTGATGGAACAGGGAGAGTTTCTCAACTATGACATCATGTTGGGCGTCAACCAGGGTGAGGGTTTTAAATTTGTGGATGGCATCGTGGACAGTGAGGATGGTGTCTCTGCAAACGACTTCGACTTTGCTGTGTCTGATTTTGTGGACCACCTCTATGGTTATCCAGAGGGCAAGGACACGCTTCGCGAAACCATTAAGTTCATGTATACCGACTGGGCTGACAAGGAGAACCCGGAGACCAGGCGGAAGACTCTAGTTGCACTGTTTACTGATCACCAATGGGTGGCGCCAGCAGTAGCTACGGCGGACCTTCATGCTCAATACGGATCTCCTACATATTTTTATGCTTTCTACCACCACTGTCAGAGCGAAATGAAACCTAGCTGGTCAGATTCAGCACATGGAGACGAGGTGCCTTATGTGTTTGGAATTCCCATGATTGGCCCCACTGATCTCTTTAACTGTAATTTCTCCAAGAACGATGTCATGCTTTCAGCGGTGGTAATGACTTACTGGACGAATTTCGCAAAAACTGGGTAAGTTGAAGCATTTTATTTGTTCTGTTAATTAATCTTGCTCAATGACTTCAGTATCAGATACGTATGAATAGTTATTTGAACACTCTTTCACTTGTTATTTCAAAATTCTTTCTTTCAGTTTATTCTTCTTCTTCAAAAAAATCATTCAATATGTAGTTTACACTAATATGTAGTTAAATGTGTATTACGAGTGTGATAGCTGTCTTTAAATAAGAGTATGGATGAAAAAATGCTAAAATGATTAAATATTCAAAAAGAAAATCTCATAATGTCATGTTCTTAGAAAAATTCAAATAAGTCCTATTTGGATGAGACTAGTTTTACAGGGGGTTTCACAGACATACTTGGCGATTTTAATCCCGTCCGAATCTGCCACGTATTCGTTTTTCTCACACAACCTCTGTAATAATTCCAGAGCAAATTACTTACTGTTTTTCGGCAAACTCCGAACTCCTGGCGATCCTCTGAGAAAACCTGTTTCCTTGTGTGTTTTGGCCAACATCTTACAGTTACATTTTTACGCGCACATTTTTGATATGTTCGTGTGGCGAGTGGGGCTAGGCCGAGGGACGTGGGAACAAGGGGTGAGGCCGGCAGTGATTGGGCAAATCAGTGGCAACTGCGGCCCACCGCCGGTCTCGAGTCCCACGTAGGAGATGGAAGGATATAAAACTGGAGCGACGACAGTGAAGGACGAGAGAGGACCAGGCCTGGGCTTTTAGTTGTGTTTTTATTTGTGCGCACCAGTCGTCCGTGAGGGGCTGGTGCGCTGTTTTGTGTTTATTTTGTTTTATTAAAATGTTATTGGATTGTCCGCCGGTTCCCGCCTCCTTCTTCCGGATGAACACAAAGGTTTTTATCATTACAGTGGTGCCGAAGCAGGTTTTTTTGTGTGTCCGATTTTTTTTTTCTTTTTCTGGACAACCTTCGGATGGATTTTACTTTAAACTGTGAGTTCCATTCAGGTTTCATGCCATTGGCACTTTATTGGAAGGATTGTTTACAATTTCACAGCATAAGCTATAAAGCTGTTTCCCAGTAAATAATACAACGCACTGCAATCGTATTCTGTTTTATCCTTATTCTTCGTGAAAATATGTTCTGAAAGATTCCTTAAGCTTTGTTCAGGATGTTAAACTACTTTAGGAGCTCTAAGGACTGCCATGGTGAAAACATTATTTGAAATCTCCTTGTGAAATTTGCTAGAGTATGGGTCAGTGTTTTGATTGCAGAAGAGTTCGACAAAGGATCACTAACACATAATAAAACAACTCCAGGTATATTTTTGATGAGGATATGACAATGCACAATGGTTAAAATCTCTCAAAAATCAATGCTGAATGATAAAGACCCTTTATTAATAATTTACTTGGGGGGGGGGGGGGGGGTGGAAAAAAACGAAAGTATAAGTACATAAACCGATTAATCGATTAACCGTAAAAAATAGCATATATAACCAGCAGTGAAATGTGAGTCAGGTCCGCCTCATGGACAGAACAGTTATTAAAGAAAACAACACAGATGAAAATATACATAAATATAGCTATATAAGAACGAAATAAAAGTAAACAATAAAAATATAAGAATAAAATATAAAAAAGATGTATATTTTAGAATTAAATATAAAACGCGAAATAATGTGCATGAAAGTAAACTGTAGTCTTAAATATTAAATGAGTCATGACCCACAATTTTCACTTTTCCACGAGAATCAATGTATGTTATGCGATTATACACTGGCCGGGAAGCCGATATTTAAAAGTGAAGCGTTTGTTTACCTCAGGGTTGGTAAAATAGCCCACGTGCACGCGCACTCAAATACGAGATTTTGATTTCTTCCCCGTCTTGACGTCAAGACGGGGCAGGATATACCATATATGGACACCGCAGCAGGAAGCTCGCCCTTCCCCTCGCCCTTCCCCTCTCCCCCTCATATTCAGTCGAGAAAGACGCTGGAACTAGTGCACACGTGAGTTGCTCTGTGGTTGACTGCCAGAATCAACATGTAAATGTGTTTTCTCTACCAAGAACGGACCTAGCTATCAGAGACCAGTGGATTAAATTCCTCTTTTAATGACGCGGTTCCTTCAACCCTTCCACTGGTTTATCTTTACGTGTTTGTGCTAAACATTGTACGCTGAAATCCTTCACAAATTTGGGGCAATATCAGGCGAAGTTGGCATCGAAGCTCGGGAAAAGCGCCATTCCAACAAAATTGCCTGCAATTGTTTTTATTGCTCTACTGTGTGTAACAAACAGCATAACTGCTAATGCGGCTATTGTATGCTATTGCGTCTGTCACTAGACAAATAAACGAAAGACTCTTGGTGAAGTAATTATTTATGTTCCCTGTAAACTGACTGCAAAAACGGACTTTTGACTGCATTATAAGGATTTCTTAATTCAGAATATGATCAAGATTGCGTAGGTTGATGTGTTTGGGGAATTTGCCAGTTAATAGTAACATTTAAAGCCCCTTGTTCAAACATTTAAAGAGTGTTTGAACAAGAGAGTCTGGCGTTGCCAGATTGGGTGTTTTTTCCGCTACATATTAAGGCCGGTTTATGGTGGGTTTTAGGTGGGTTTTCGCCTAGAAGGCTTTATAGAAATCTGGCATCCTACTGAACAAAGTTAAACTGAGAGAGAGCGTGGCGTTCACAGACACCAGAATGAACGACTTCACAGTAACGTTCATCAGGCAGTAATGCGGTACGTTCAGTTCAGTCCAAAACATGAACGAGTTCATGAATTATCGTTCAATGAACGCGTCCAGGCACAACACTGGCAGGAGTATTAGCTTCGAGGTATGGGGAATGGCTGCTAACGTACTTTGCAAAAAACAAATGACTGAGATCATCATGAATTCGGTTATTGTTTATTTATTGCCTAACGCTTACATGAGGCCCCGTCTAGTTTGTGTGTGTGTGTGTGCTCACGTCTTATATTTGTGTGTGTGTGCTGTGCTCACGTCTCATATGAGTAACTTTATGTGCGTAGATAGTTCATATACATGTATGTGTGACTAGTACTTAGTATATATGCAAGTGTGTTTCATATGTGTGCGTGAATGAAGTTTGATTTAAGCCCTAAACGGCGCCTCATACTTATACACTGGCCGGGAAGCCGGTCGCGTTCATTCACAACTTGCGCCATGATGTCAGTTTGTAATGATATGCTAAAGCGTTACCTGCGGTGTCAACCCCCCTCCTTCCTGCAACCAATCAACGTGCCCCTCATTTGCATTATTATAATGACCGTCCACGACAGCCAAAATATCGCATCAGATCTCGCGAGACAATAATGCCTACAGAGATAAGGGTCTGAGGAGCTCTGTGTTTATTTTTTTCCACTTTTCTTTTTTAGAAGGGCCTGAAAGACTATAATACAGCAGTAGGTATCCAAGGTAATACGAGGGTATGACTCCTTTAAGATATACAGGGATGTACAATGTGCATATGTGCATTATACTGTAGTCTTAAATATTAAGATACACAGGAATGTACAAGAAGCAAATGTGCAAACAGGTTGACACTGTCAGTGTGTCTATGTGAGGTAGTGAATGATGAATATCTTACTGATAAAGTGTACATTAAGTGGAGGCGTGAGGATGTTAAGAGGCTGGTTTTGAGTTTAGGAGCCTGATGGCCTGGGGGAAGAAACTCCTCCTGAGTCTCTCGGTTTTTTACCATCAGGCTACGGAAGTGCTTACCAGATGGCAGCAAAGTAAAAAGATGGTTACTGGGGTGGGTGGAGTCTTTGATGATTTTAGCAGCTCTGCTTCTGCAGCGTTTGAGGTAGATGTCCTGCAGAGAGGGGAGAGCAGATTCTGAATTGCGCTCAGCTAAGCGCACAACTCCCTGCAGGGCTTTGCAGTCTTGACTGGAGCTGTTCCCATACCACACTGAGAAACACTGAGTCAATACACTTTCTATAGCCCCTGAATAGAAAGTTTTTAGGATTGCTGGTGAGACCCTGAATTTCCTCAGCTGTTGCAGATGGTACAGTCTTTGATTGGCTTTATTAACCTGTGTTTGAATGTGAGTAGTCCAAGTCAGGTCCTCGGAGATGTTTACACCAAGGTACTTGAAGCTGCTCACCCTCTCCACAGGGGTCCCGCTGATCATAAGAGGAGTATAGGGCTGCTGCTGTCTCTTCCTGAAGTCCACAATCAGTTCTTTAGTTTTGCTCACATTCAGCGAGAGACAGTTCTCCTGGCACCATGATGTTAATTTCTCTACCTCATCCAAGTATGCGGTCTCATTATTGTTGTGAATGAGGCCCAGAAGCACAGTAGCATCAGCAAATTTGATTATAGATGTGGAGCTGTGCGAAGACACGTAGTCGTGTGTAGAGAGAGTAGAGCAGGGGACTCAGGACACGGCCCTGTGGGGCTCCTACGTTCAGGGTGATGGAGCTGGAGGTGTACTGGCCTAGTTTCACCACTTGAGGTCTGCCGGTGAGGAAATCAAGAATCCAATCGCAGAGTGAAGAATTCAGGCCTAGGTCTATAAGTTTAGAAGCTAGCTTTAAGGGGGCTATAGTATTAAAAGCTGAGCTATAGTCAATAAATAGCAGCCTTACATAGTTCCTGTTATTGCTGTCAATGTGTGTGAGAGAAGAGTGCAGGATGTGAGAGATGGCATCATCAGTGGATCTGTTTGGGCGATAGGCAAACTGAAGAGGGTCCAAAGTATCCGGTATGGAGGAGTAGATGACGTTTTTAACCAGTCCCTCAAAGACCTTCATGACTATTGATGTGAGGGCAACTGGACTATAGTCATTCAGACAAGAGGGTTTATTGTTCTTAGGCACAGGGATGATGACAGATTTTTTGAATGAGGTGGGAACCACCGATGTAGCAAGAGACTCATTAAAAAGGGATGTAAACAAACCAGCAAGCTGATCAGCGCAGGACCGCAGAACACGGCCAAAATTCCCATCAGGTCCGGCTGCTTTCCTTACATTCACTCGCTTTAGTGCCCTCTGAACCTCGTCCTCTGACACGGTGATCGCATGATGATCGCTGATCTGACTGCTGCTTCCTGACGCGCTGATTGGCAGACTCACACTGCTTAGATTGCTTTCAAAGTGGCCGTAGAAAGTGTTTAGCTCGTCAGCCAGCGACGGATCTGCTCTCACCTCTGCAGAGGATTTATGTCCAAAGGCACAGATGGTCCTTAGTCCTTGCCACATGCGTTGGGAGTCATTTAGCTGGAAATGTGACTCTATGCATTCCCTGTATCTGTGTTTGGTGGCTCTTACTGCGCGTCTGAGAGCATAGCACGATGCTTTGTACTCGCTCATGTTTCCTGACAGAAGACCAGCGTTGTAAGCAGCAGTGCGTTTATTTACTGCTGCACGGATTGATCTGTCCACCAACGGTTTTTGATTAGAGAATGTCCTTATAGTTATTGTATCTGTAGCTTGTTCGGCTAGCGTGTTTACAAAGCTTAATGCTACATCCGTGAACTCGCTGACGTCAGATTTGGCGGACCATCGCGTCACCACCCTCTGCACCGGGGAATCTTGAACGAGCCGTTGTTTATATTCCGACGTGAGGAAAAGGGCGGCATGGTCCGATTTGCCGAAAGCCGGTAGTGAGCGAGCTTTGTAGGCATTTTTAAACTGAGTGTAGCAATGATCCAGTGTATTCGGTCCTCTGGTTGGACAGGATACATGTTGATAAAAATTAGGCATAACTTGCCTGAGTTTGGCTTTATTAAAGTCCCCAGCGATAATAATAGCAGCGTCCAGATGTTTGTTGATGTTGCCGCTGAGCGCATCGTGAAGCTCAGACAAAGCCAAACCGGTGTCTGCTTGTGGTGTGATGTAAACAGCAGTTATGATGATCGATGTAAACTCCTGAGGCAGATAGAATGGGTGGCAAATAATGGATAAATGTTCCATATGAGGCGAGCAGGAGCGCGACAGAGAGGAGATATTCCTGGGGTCACACCATTTCTTGTTAATCATGAAACACACTCCTCTGCCTATGGATTTGCCGGTCTCGGCTGTCCTGTCCATCTGTAAAACAGAGAAGTTTTCAGACGGCGTTACAGCAGCGTCCGGGACCAAGGGCGTGAGCCATGTTTCAGACAAACAAAGGATGTTACAGTCCCTAATGTCCCGTTGGAAACTTATCCTGGCTCTAAGATCGTCCATCTTATTCTCCAGAGACTGGACATTGGAGAATCAGAATGCTCGGTAAAGGAGGGCTGTGTGCTCTTTTCCTCAGTCTGTTGCGAATCCCAGCACGTTTCCCACGTTGTTTCTTGATCCGTCGCCTCGGGTGGTTATTAAGGTGGCCATTGTTCATCTCTGCGTTCCGGAGAATCTCAGATGGCCACGATGGGTTGGAGGATAAAGTGTCCTGAAACAGGTTAGTGAAGCGGTGTCCAATGTCCAAAAGTGTTTCTTTGTCATATATGATCAGTGCAGAGGTAATGTGTGTAAAAAGAGAAAGCAAAAGTAGGTAAAAAAGTACATAAAAACATAATCTAAGTGGAGCGACCTGGACGGCGACCGGACTCGGCGGCGCCATCTTGCTTCATGTGCTCTGCATGCAAACAGGGTGCAAGTTCTTTCCATTCCTGCAAATAAATAATTTTAAATCACATTAAAATGTGAATGCTGGAATTGTTAAGCAGAATCAAAATGCATGCTTCTTATCAAATACCCGGTTCTTGGAAATGGTTGTAAAATGGAACCGTTTTCGATTCCTAACTCCTTTTTATAGACCACAAATTGGGACTGAATCAGCTAATATTAATTTTCACTGACTAGGGGCAGGATTGTTTTCTTATTACTGATAGATTTCTGCTAGGACTGTCACGATATTAGATTTTTCAGATCACGGTTATTGTGGCCATATCGATATCGTGATATCTATAGAAACCTTGGGGGGAAAAGATATCAGTCAAATAATTTTTTACTTTGTTTATTGAGTTTTTCTTTTTTTCACCCAACAAGAATACTGATGAACGTAGGGCAGAAGACTCAGGCTTTCTCCGTCTTCTTTGCAACTCTTATGAAATAACAAGAGAGAAAATACTGTCAAGTTCAACAGTATGATGAATAAATATTAATGGTAAAAATTTACAATAAGATGTAATTTATTAACATTATTAACTAACAAGAATGAACAATGGACAATACATTTATTACACATTTTATTAATATTTGTTAATGTAAATAAAAATAGCCACTCATTGTTAGAGCTAATTCATGTTTACAAATACAATTCAATACAAATTTTAATAATGCATAAGTAAATGCTGAAATTAACATGAACTGAGATTAATAAAATCCTGTGGAAATATTGTTTATTGTTATTTATGTTATTTATATATGTTAACTAATGTAATTAACTAATGTTATCTTGGAAATTTGTCAGTGACATCTTAAGCTGCACTTAAACATTTAATTACCTGATCATTTTAGCATGTTTAGCAGATGTCCATTAAGATTTCTTAAGATTAAGAGTCTTACTCTATAAAGAATGCTTGTTTTAACTGTCTCAAGCACACAATGTGGAACATCACATTCTATTTAGGGAACTTGTCCTAAATGAGTCATGGTTTTGATTAAAGAACCTTCGGTGGCCTTTGTTGTCTCCTCACATTTCACAATTTGAAGACTCAACAATGTCAGTCAGATTATTATTTGAATGGTATCGGACCAGCTCTTAACAAGCCTCTTGAATTATGGGGTTCTCTCCATCCTTTTCCTCATACAGCATCACTGCACTCAGGGCAAGCCCAGTTCATCCCGAACGTACTTCAGATGTAAGTGACTGAGGCCCCCTCATACTTTCAGTGTTCCATTCGCCATTTATAGGCAGAACAGGCAATGCTTTTTGGCACCACTCCAGATGATACCTGTCTGTCAGGAGATAGATTGGCAGGCTCATCAACACCTCACATCAGGCTGCTCTCCCTCCGCTAGCTAAGTGTTTCTCTCAGAGCGAGTACTTTAAAACAGAGGAGGAAAAACGAAAGCAATTTCAGCAGCACTTGGAAAATGCTCGCTTTGCAAGAGAGTCTTTCCAGCCTCTGGTAAACACTCCAGTGGTGATATCA
The DNA here is from genome assembly GCF_963082965.1 of Carassius carassius. Taxonomy (NCBI): domain Eukaryota; kingdom Metazoa; phylum Chordata; class Actinopteri; order Cypriniformes; family Cyprinidae; genus Carassius; species Carassius carassius. The sequence continues at coordinate 22,579,196 of NC_081761.1, forward strand.
GCCTCTCTGAGTGTTTCCACAAAAAAAAAAAAAAAAAAAGACATCGAATAAATAACCTGCAGAGAAATGTGCAGAACATAATGTCTCATTTGTAGCCTTCATTTGTCGCTATGGCTGTCAAGCTTCGGTGCTCAGTCTAGAGAGAGCAAGACATGGGTCATTAATGCTATCATTGACGAAAATTAGCATACACTGTTGTTCTGGATGTCAAGTGTCAACATTGGCTTTGTGGATTTTATGGGTCAGGAAAATTGTACACACATATTGTATTATACATCAACAGCAGACTCGAGATACAAACCTGAAATAGATAGATGGAAGTCTTTGGGACTCACTATCACGTTGTTCCAATCCGGTATTATTTTACTTCTTCTGTGAAAAGTCAATGTAGTGCAAAACAACACTGAACCCTATTGACTTTTGTATACACAGAGGGAGAGAGAGATGGGGGAGAAAGAGAGCGATTTTTTTATTTATTATTAACTGCAATTTATTTTACCATTAAAAACAACCTCGCCAAATAAAACAAATTTTATAACTCAAAAGATTTTCTTAATATATTTCAGAGTGCATTTTCTGCATGGGTTAATTGGGAAAAAAACTGACACCCTGTTACTGGGTTGTCGATCAGGGGAGCGTTTCTCAAAACCATAGTTGCTAACTAAGTTAGCAACTTTGTTGGTTGCAATACAATTTCCCATTGCAAACCAACTAAGTTGCTAACAGGTTAGCAACTATGCTTTTGGGAAACGCACCCCAGATCAGAACCCACCTCAGCTTCTATATCAGTGCCTTTGGAATGAAGAGGGTGTTAAGATACTTGTATTGTTATTTGGGAAAAATATTTTGTGGACTTCTTCTGGGGTGTCCGTTATTGGCTCCCCCCGGAGTACTTTGTTTTCCTGTCAATGGGGGCAGTCAAGGGTTAATCCGTCTGACCTCTATGGTGTAAACCATGAGATTACAAACTGCTCTAAAGTTGCTGTATTCTTCAGACTCTACACCATGGATTAGTTTTGGTCTTGCAATTAAAAAACAAAACAAAAAAAAAAACAAGATGAGACTTGATAAGCAAAATTTTATTTATTTCTGTATTTCTTTTTTTTTTTTCGTTCTTTGTACAAAAACCAAATTCCAAAAATTTGCATTGTTCATTGGTTCATTTCGCTTAAATTTTAAGTTTCAGTAAATTTACATTTTCTTAGTTTTGTACTGTGTGCAAAGATCCTGACACTGTTTTTCAGATTTTCTTTTTATGTTGTAAATTATTTCCCCTTTTCAATATTTTAGACATAATTTTTCAGTAGGTTAGTGTAATAATAAACACTCCATAATCATCGGGGATAAGGAGGCAGGAACTGGCGGACAATCAAATGAAACTTTAATAATCAAAAATAAACACAAAACAGCGCATCAGCCCCTCACGGACGACTGATGCGCACAAATAAAAAGCAAACATAAACTAAAGCCCAGGCCTGGTCCTCTCTCGTCCTTCACTGTCGTCGCTCCAGTACCACGTCGTTTAATTAGCAAATGCATTTGCACACAAAAAAGAGATCACGAGGTGTGTTCAGGCACATTACTGGCGCAATGCTATTTTAAGGAGCTGAAAATAGACTGCGCCATAGACCAACTCAAACCTGGTCTAAAGTCTGGCGCAATGTTTTTTCTTTGTTATCTAAAGAGCGTACACGCTGCATATATATATATATATATATATATATATATATATATATTCCTACATGTAATAATGGATAGTCATCACATCTATCAGAATTAGGCTATTTGCTCACACACGAACAGCTCTGTTTCATCTCGGAGATGTGTTCTTTCTTTGCGCTTGCCAAATTCCAGGGTGTAAATAGCAAATCCATCATGGCATGAGCACAACTGGCTCTTAAAGGGAATGGAAGATAGAGACTCTGATTGGTTTATTGCACGTTATGCCCAAAAATCACCCATTACTCATTAAGAGAATAGGGACAACCCATTTAGACCGTGCGCCAGTGCGCGCCAACCGTTTTTCCGTCGTTAAAATAGCAAAAGTGGATTTGGACACGCCCTGAGTGCACATGTACCGTGCGCTTTACACTTTGCATTCGTTAAAATCGTTAAAATAGGGCCCCTTTTCTCTCATTTTAACCATACGATTCCTTGTATATTGGTGGAAAAAAAAATGGATCTGAACTTTTCCAATGTCCCACCACTGCCCTAGAGTTTTGTACGGTGACATTCTCTCCCTCCATTCTCCCAAAAAGAGTAAAAAAAATTCTACAAAGGACACCTTTCAACAATCTATTATTAATAATTATATTAGGAAGTGTTCTGTGTTATAGACATAGCTACAGCAACATACTGATGATCAGAAAGTGATATTGGCAAAATATAACTGTTAAAGTTCTTCCTCTGTTATCCATTTGAACATACTGTATATCCTATCAAGTCGTGCACCAGAAACTTTGTTAGCATGAATTTTTAACCATGTAAAGTATATTAATTAGAAAAGCCTCTCTCCATCCATCAAAGAGGTTATGATACTGAACTATGGTTTTGAGAGTTTCAGCGTGAGAATTTAAGTGAGGCTCGCCATGATCCATAGTGTAATCAAGAGTACAATTAAAATCACCAGCTAAAATTATTATTCTATTATTTGGAATTTCTGAGATGACATCGTTCAACTTTTTAACTTTCTACACCATCATTCAGAGCATAAACATTAATAAGAGAAAACTACAATTGCTTTTTTTCAAACCTATACAAACCTATTCAACAAAACACTATTTTTCAGCACTATGGCATCTGTTAACATTTAGAGATCCAAAATTCAAGAATGTCATAGTGCTTACTTTAGAAAAAAAAAAAACAGACAAAAATAAATAAATAAAATAACGGGTATCAAACAACAAGCTATATATTCTTTCTCCCTCAATCCATACTAATCCGATTTTCTCATTGCAATTTTACAAGACATCAAAAACCGCTTCAAATCCGGAAATAAAGCCTACATTTTTGGTTTAGGAACTCCTTTGGATCCATTAAGAAAGTCACTTATTTGTTTTATTGTAAACACAATTTACAAATGAATGATTCCATTCTTTCAGCATCCTCTCCATCCGACAGACTACCTATACTCTGTAGATCATTGTCTGAATCATTTTCAGAATGAGCATATTCTGAACTCATAGTGGACATCTCATTGTAGCTTTTCACAGCTGTTTCACTTTCACCATCTACTTCAGTATCTTCTATTCCCATCTGTTCTTTTTCTGATCGTTTATCATCTTTGTTTACTATTGACATGGATTTTTCCCAAACACCAGCTTGATTTTGATTGTTTCAGCACTATCATCATTTTCTGTGTTCAATTCAACTCAGTTCAATTTTATTTATATAACGCTTTTTTACGTTACAAATCATTGCAAAGCAGCTTTACATAAAATTTATATTTCTATAATATTTAGTAGTAGATTATCGGTGGTGACCCAGTGTCTTTATTTAACGTCACATTTTTTTGTTTTAAAGGCGCTGTTTCAACGACAGGGACATGTTCATTTTCTTGGCCAACATCTTGTTCGGTTGTTTTTGAATGAGATGGCTTGTTCGTTTATTTGGTAACATTTGCTTAACATGTCTCTGTTCTCCGCACACAAAAAAAAAACAGCATTTGATCAGAGCCAATAAAGATTGTATAATCTTTGCCCTTATTGTTTAGTTTCATGGCCAAGCTAAGCAGATCTTGTTGCACTTTTAATATCATTTATATATCGCCGAAAAGACAAGACGTGCTTGACATCTGGATATTTCAGACCTAACATGATCATCTTTATAGGAACTGTTAAGTTTGCCATATCTTTCAAGCACTCCCTGAATAACTTTGTTCTTAATGAACAGAAAATTAAATTAAATTAAATTAAAATTAGATTTAAAATTACATTTATGCATTTAGCAGACGCTTTATCCAAAGCGACTTATATTGCATTCAGGCTATCAATTTTTACCTATCAGGAAAAACATTCAATATACTATGTTCTTTTATGGACTCACATCACTACTGGTAAAAACGTGTAATTAATTGTAATTCCACGTCCAAAAAGATTATTAAACCATTTGAACACTGGCAAGACAAACAACTACAACTTTGTTCATTCTAGAAGCTGACATAATATGTAGCCCACCAACCTGTTCACTAACTGCAACCAACACATCTTCCACAGATATGGAGTCATCTGGCATGCACTTCAATCCATGTCTGAGAGTCAAGAGTGTTAGACAGCAGTAGTTCTTAATCCTAGTTCTTGTGACCCATTGCTCTGCACTTCTTGTATGTTTCTCTTATTGCTTCATATTATCTGTTCCATTCGACCGTAAGTGCCCTGAAAAGTGGACATCACAGGATATTCTGCCATGATTCCAGTTTGAAAGGAGTGTATATGTTCCATTAAAGAGGCATTAAAATGTGCAAGATGTGACAGCTAGGCAAATATCATGATTACGGTTAAATACATTTTCATTTTCATCCATGACAATGCAGGCGATGGTGTAGCACAAATCTGTGTTCTTAAGTGAAGTAAACTTCAGCTGGTTTCCTGTGTGCAGGGAGTAGAGAGTGTTATTTAATTATCTTGAGGTTATTTCCAGATAATCCTAAAGAGATTGTTCACCCTAAAATGAAAATTACCCCATGATTTATTCATCCTCAAGCCGTTCTAGGTGTATATGACTTCTTTCAGAAGAATACAATCTGAGTTATATTAAAACATGTCCTGGAACTCCCATGCTTTATAATGGCATTGATTGGCTGTTGACGTTCAAAAGTCAAGTAAAATACATCCATCCATTATAAAAGGTGCTCCACATGGCTTTGTAGGGTTAAAACAGTCTAAACCGTAATCTCTAGCTTCCCTTAACTATTGTATGCAGGTTCACAAGGGAGTGGTGTTCCAGCGGATGACATAGGACATAGACGTAGCATAAGCTTCCTTGAGATTATGCTAGTCTCACTAGAACTCAATTTGGTTTACAGCAAAGGAAAACTAGTCTCCTCTTAGATTACATCGAAATCCTCTGACATTTTTCTATAAAAAAATCTTGTCTTAAACTTATAATCCATGGCCAGTGTTTTGTTTTGCTCTCTTCTCTGTGCTTCTTGACTTGAGAATCAGAGTGTGATTCAAACATGGAACACTTTAATAAACAACTCAGGAACCAAGAGACAGTGATAACACACCTAATCATAATGGAGATCAGACCAAGACTAAGGCCCCGTCCACACAGAGATGTGTTTGGCTGTATACGCATACATTTATTACATCATATAGGCATTTCATCCACACTGATCTGGCATTTTGGTAACCGATATTTTTTAAAGGATGTTTCAGAATGGATAAATCTGAAAATGCCATCCTTGCATTTTCGTGTGGACAGGGAATTTGTATATTTTCTGAAACAATGACGTCATCAGCCCACATCTTGACCCTAGTCAGACACTGCTACTTCACGTAAGAGCAACAAAAAAACATGAACAAACACTGAACGTTTGTCTTATTTATTAACTAACATTAACACAATGTATTGTATTATGTTCGTTTGTATAACGTGCGCAAGGTTTATGCGCATAGTCCAAGTCTTCTTCTCCATATTTTGTGTATCTCTGTCACAGGATTACAGTGCCGCATACTGTGCTGGCATGTATAGTAAATTGTTTTGTGTCGCTTTCATATGGACACATATATTTCTTGAGACGAGGGGAAAAAAATGTCAGATAGGGAAAGCTCTGGCTTCATGTGACAATGAAACTGAAACAGATCACAAAACACACAGAACATACAGAACTGCCATCTCATCCCTGTATGTCATGTTGCATTAAAAAATAAAATAAAAAAATGAATTAAAAAAGTTCACAAAAGAAATAAACAAATTAAGCAGCACTAAGAACAGCTTTCTCCGAAAGAGGATGCAAAAAGCCTTTGCTTGTGTAAGTCAATGGCTGGGTTGGAGTAACTCTGCTGCTAAGGGGTGTTTGAGAGCAGGGATATATTGGGATCCCTGAAAATTAAACTAACCACTTACCCAGTGATTGGGTAATACAGAGAAAAAATAAAAATAAAAATAAAACCGGCTGAACCTGAAATAATAAGAAAAAACAAAACTGCATGTTTTATAGTGAAGGTCTATCACTCTCTGAAGGCAGAATACTTCCACTGTGTGTTTTAGAGGAATAATAAGATTAGTACTCCACTAGTAATATCACCTTGTCACACTACGAATTGAATGAGGTGATGTAAATGTCTCTTTATATGACACTTCCTGCTTGAATGCTTGCACAATTTAGTTGTTTATTGTTAGTGCGTGACACACCAGTTAGCTTTACAAGCCCTGAAATATTGTCAGATTTGTGCATTACAATACAAATGATGATAATGGCTCTACAGAGATATTAGTTCCAGAAAACACAAGTGAAGAAATGACTATTCCCAGTTATATTCTGCATAGACCATTAAGTGGATCTTTAAGTAAATGCATTTCTGTATCATGGAATCACACCGTTTGCCAAATTCTGGCTGGAAGAGTCAAATCCAGGAATGAAAATAAAAATCAATATAGATTTCAGCCATTACAGAAATATACTCACTGACTGAAATGAAGCATAATGGATATGGATTTTGACATATCGTATATATCGATATATTGTTTATATTTAATTCTGATTCCGCCACTTTGCTTGTTTGTCTTCTCTGTGCTGTGCTCGCCCCCGCTCGCCCCACGCCTCCTTGCTTTTGACCCCCCTCCCCTCGCGTGTACAGAACTAGTCAAAAAAAAAAAAGTAAAAAAAAAAAGGACAATTGGCTCCATTATATGTAGATACTTCGGTTTTCAGACGTCGGGAGAACAGCAGGCAGCCACGATGCAGAATCCAGTCATAAAAACGGAATTTACAGTTTAACGCGAAATGGCACGGAATTTCTCAAATTTTGAATGAATTAATCAAAAGTAGGTCATTGCACTTACATCAAATCGCGATATGGACTAATATCTGCAAATATTAAGCCGTAAAGGTCTATTTAAATATGAATCCTGCGTGTCTGTGTTAATGAATGGCGTAGAAGCGCGTCTTCATTCAGTAAACACACGGAAGCGCGCGTGACACTCGCAGTGATTTCAGCTTCTGTCATCTCACTAAATCAGGACGTAACACATGAAGAACATCTCCAGAACGACTCTGAGAGTCACTTCATGAGCATCTGACCGTTTGATTTGAGTAAAACTAGCATCATATATCACATCATAGACTGTAGTATCACATACACAGAACTGTAACGGTTCGTCAAAATAAAAGTATTTGCCAGAAATCTATTACTATTGTTCAGCAGAATGTACATAGCCAACTACTACTACTATTAAAAAGAAATTAGCATAATTTTTAAAGGAATAATCACACAACATTTCTTCCATTTTTTTATTTTTAATAGTAAAACCCCTTTATTTACCAAAAAATAAAGTTTGCTTAATTTTAAATAATTAAATGATAAATTAAATGAATGTTTTATGCCTTCATTTGATAACCAGAAAAATGTAAATACACAGAATTTCTGAAGGGAAAAAACATTTCACATAAGGCTATTGTAAGAATTTGTGTAGAATTTTTAAGAAGTAATTAAGTTGTTTTTATGCATTTAAATAATTACACATGCTAAAACACAGAATTAGGTAACAATAAAACATATGGTGAAGAAAAAATAAAACGTTTCATAGGGCCCTAAACATGTAATATTTGGCATATTTGTTTTTGCAGTAGTTTTTGGGGGGTTATTTTTCCTGTAAAGATATCGAGATATATATCGTATATCGAGATATAGCAAAATATATAGAGATATATTTTTTGCTCCATATCGCCCAGCCCTAATATATATATATATTTAGATAGATAGATAGATAGATAGATAGATAAAATATACAAAACTTTTTTTTTTGAGTAAAATAGTGTAGTGCTTTGAATTAACGTTCTCCAGCTCTGTCATTAGTTTCTATGTTCAGATGACACTGTAATTTTTGTATGTTATGTATGTTATACCTGTCTTGTTCTTTTTGCCAGTTGCATGCATCTTTTTTCCTTTTCGATTTCTTCACATCCTTTTTCTTGTATTGTCTTTTGTCCTCTTCATTTTTTTCTAATCATGGCATCCTTTCCTTTCCACTCTTTTATTTCTGTCTTGCCCCTTCCGTCTCACTCCTCTCCTCATCTTCATATTGCTTGTGACCTGCTGTGGTGAAGCATTCCCTGATGCTGTCTAAGGATACACTGGATTTACCCATGGAAAATGCTTTTGTAATTCAAAAGAAAGTACCATTGCCTACAGTGTGAACAATCTGAATATAAACCTGTGATGACTGTATACTTCAGGCAATAATTAAATAATATGAGTGCTGTTTGACTTAATATCAGCGTGGCTGTGATTTGGCTGTATGTACAAGGCTATGCAGTTTGTAAAATGATTGGTGTTACTGAGCAACGCAGAGACTGGCAGCTTGTCTGGAGTGTTGCAAACACAGACAAATGGAGTAATACAAACAGTGAAGCTTCACAGTAGTGCAATAAACTGTTCAGAACTGTTGGTGGACCGCATGTCCAACAGTTGTATAGCTGGGACCTGTTTTAACATTGTAAGTAACCTGAATGAAAGAAAATTATACATACAATTACATAAATACTGTACGGTCATGTTCCAAACAGTTAAATTGTTAAAGTCTATGAAATTAACCCAATTTGAGATGTTTTGAAACCCATTTTGAGTTTAATAAAACTTAGCATAATGGGTTGACCTATTCCAGTTAATTTTTAAAGGAAAACAGTGTTATTTTTACCTCATACTTCACACTTAATATTTAAGTTAATATTTCTAGATTTATTTAAATTAAAATCTTGAAATCCTATACACAACCATTGTATGCACCTTCTTTTTTTTTTTTGGGATGAATGTAATTGTTATTTATTGTTCATGCATACCCTTAAACTCATTTAACAAACATAAAAAAAATATATATATATATATATATATATATATATATATATATAATAAAAACACACTTTTCCATTGAAATTGTGCTGGCTCTCGTGCTGGTGTGTTGCAGATATCTAAGCTAGTTTTGGAATGATGTTTGGAGGAGGAAATGTGAATCTCAATCTGAAGGATATAGGTATAACATATTTTAACATCCAAACCAATTGAATTCAGTATTATTACAATAATAATAATAATAATAATAATAATAATAATCTGTTTATACAGAACAACAGGCATTTCTGTTATGTGAAACGGCCAATGCTGACAGATATTTCTGTCCTGTATGTAGCATTGTGTAAAATAAAAAAAAAACATATATACCTATATATCTCAGTAAATACTCAAATATTTCCCATTTTCCGCTCTCTGTTTGCTCCATGCTCACTGGTGCTAGAAACCCCGTCCTGAGCAATTAGGAGTGATTAAAAAAAAAACAGGTACTCCACTTTTCTGCTCCGCTTCCATATTTTGCACAGCTCACCAAATGGTATGGAATACAGACAAGTGATACAAACAGTGAAACTTACTACTGTCTTTGAACTAAATATCAGCACTCGTGGTATCCATTCAAAGGAACTAGCAAGTAAGAGCCACTCTGTGTCAATTTTAATGATTTAGGAAAATTGCAATATTTAAGTGTTATTTGTTTATTTATTTTAATAGAATATTTCAGTGTTTATTATAAAATCTGGGCACACCATTCCATCAATTCCTGATGGCCAAAATCAAGTCCTAATCTACATTTGTTTTTCTTCCCTGCTGAAAAAACCAGCTAAAACCAGCCTTAGCTGGTCAGGCTGGTTTTAGATGGTCTCCCAGCCTGGTCATAGCTGGTTTATCAGGCTGGTTTTAGAGGGGTTTTGACCACTTTTTTAGCTGGTTTAAGCTGGTCTAAGCTGGTTTAAGCTGGTTTTAGCTGGTTTAAGCTGGTCTAAGCTGGTCTTAGCTGGTCAGGCTGGTCTTAGCTGGTTTTAGCTGGTCAGGATGGCTGGTCTTAGCTGGTTTAAGCTGGTCTTAGCTGGTTTAAGCTGGTTTTAGCTGGTTTAAGCTGGTCTAAGCTGGTCTTAGCTGGTCAGGCTGGACTTAGCTGGTTTTAGATGGTCCGACTGGCTGGTCTTAGCTGGTTTTAGCTGGTCAATCTGGTATTAGCTGGTTAGACTGGCTGGCCATAGCTGGTTTAAGATGGTTTTAGCTGGTCAGACTGGGAGACCACCCAGATAGCAAACTGACATAGAAACAACATAGAATCGACGTTTCTCTTGGCACTGACACAATGTTGATTTTTTGCTTGTTTAAAAAAAATCTCACATACTTAATAATAGATACATTAGTAATAATTTATTAAACACACATCACATTTAGTCAAAATGTCTTTATTTATACAAAATATACAGTTTCAATTATGTTTAGAGCATACAAACTTTCTGTATACAAAGCCTCTATAAGACTAATATTGAAAATGCCTTTACACTCAAATACACACAAAGAGGTATAACGTAAATTATAGGCTAATATAAATCGTCTCAAGTTACAAATTAAAAGAATTTACTTAAGAATTAAACTTATGTTATTTTGTACCAAATATGCCAGTGTCTGACAGCTTATCAGAATTACTGGCCTGAGTCTGTATTTCCCCCACCCTCTCCCAAAAAGCTTATACTACTGTTCCAGCTATTAAAATAGTTCCGTTTTGTATGTAATGGCAAAGTGATTGTATATTTTATAGTTTTTATTATTATTATTATTATTATTATTAATAAGTTAAGAAAAACGTTTGTTAAATATAAAACAAAAAATTACTGAAACTTATATTAGAAAGTTTTAAATTACTGTATAACAAAATAAAACGAATCAAAAACAAAACCTCTTTCATTATAATCATAATCATTCTGGCCCGAAGCCCGGTCCGAGGGACATAAAAAATTCGGGGTGAAATGCAGGGCTCTAGACCAGCCTATAAATTTAACTTTTAAAAATGTTGTCATCCTAACAACAAACAGCTTTACTCATTCTTGTACACAGAGTCTTATACTGTCTATCAGCTATGACTATTTTAGTTTTTCAAAGGACAAAATGGGTGAAAAAACAGTAATAAAAATTAGACATAAAATGCAGGCTAGGAGCGAGGCCCTTTAGAGGCATAGATCGCACAGCGGTCGCACACTTGGCACAGCTCTTTCGACGGTATACTGAGTGAGAGAGCGGCATGGCTTATCGGACACAGCAACAGTAACTAAGGAGGGTGGGATCAATCGTAGCAATTAAGGAAGTTATTCAGAACATTTGATCAGATTCACTCCTGTAATTGGGTAAATTTGGTGTTCACTGTTCTCCTAATTGTGAATGGATTATACAGTGAGTGCATAATAGACGATAGTCAGCGAATATTCTTATCTTTTTTTTTTCTTTTAAGCACATTTTATGAATTTCAAGCCACAAATATATGCACAGGAGCGTTTGAAAGTAGTCATTTTCAGCAGGTACCTAAATTAAATCGATACTACTTTGAATCACTATTTACTACTGTACACACATTTTCAAAAACTCTTTGGATTTACTTAAATCACGCTAATGATCTATTTTGGATTCAAAATGACAATTTTTACTTAAAGATGATATGTTTGCATCCCTGAATATTCGGTTGTTTATGTCCCTTTGTTGTATTTGCATACAGTACATTTGTGGTATCTAAAATTATTGTAGCAAAAGTGAGCACCTGACAGTAGAATTTGTAGAGAATATTTCAATTATTTTATATATCATCAAGAAAATGTTTTAGGAGTTGCAATCTTGTATTTTGTTTCCTTCTCTCTCTCTCTCACAAAAACAACAAAACAGTTACACCTTCTCAAAATATTTACTGTAGGAGTATAAATCCTATTCTACAAATTACAAATTAAAAACTTCACAGGCTGTTATACCAGACTTATGCAGGGATATATGTCATTTTTATCCAGAATAATCTCTAATATTATATTTCATTTTTATTTATTGTAATTTTATGACTACAATGACCATAATAACTATGACCATATCCTTCAAAAAAAAAAAAGAAAAAGAAAAAAAAAATGAAGTTTGTAAAGAAATATCCATAAAAGTCACCTATTTATTTAGCCTAGAATATTGAATATGAAATAGTAGCACTCAATAAAAACTATTTTGCCACTGTACATATTTTGCCAAAACCATATTTCTACAGTGCAAAGTAATTTCAGAGTAATGTTGTGTCGACTGATTAATAATGACATGATCATGTCATTATTCTGTGTCAAATAAAATGGGTCAAGAACCACATGCTGTGTTTATCACTGGATAGAGTGCAAGAATGCATGTGTGGTCTCACATATCAGTTCTCATTCTTACAGTCGTGGTCAGAATCATTAGCACCCTTAGCAAATTTGATCAAAGAAGCCTGTAAACATAAATCTGTATTGTTTACATTTGTACATTTTATTTAATAATAATTTATTTTATTTTATTTAATTAATAATAATAATAAATAAATAATAATCACAAAAATCAAACTTTTCAGTAAATAAAAAATAATGAAACAGGTATGTGATCAGCTAGAGAAAAAAAGCAGGAAAATATGACCACTCCCTGCGCCACGCCCCCTGCCACTTATGTATATATATATATATATATATATATATATATATATATATATATATATATATATTAGGGGTGTAACGGTTCACAAAATTCACGGTGCGGTTCGATACGATACACTGGTGTCACGGTTCGGTTCGGTTCGGTTCGGTACTTTTTAGATACAGCAAAAAGAAAAAATTGGCAGATAAATTTCCTTGATTTTTAAAAAAATGTTTCATTTATTAAAACTAACAAAGTATGTTTTTTTTTTTTTACATTGAACAATGATGGAGCTATTCTTTACCCATCTTCTATAGTGTTTTCTTAGCAGCATACTGTATAAAACAAAAACAGCTCCTTATAAAAAAAAAATGTTATATTATTGTAGTAGTTATGAACAAATAAAAAATGTAACTTTTTATATGGAACTCTATAACTCTTTATATTGAGTGTGTTTTTACTCAATTGGTTCTCTATAGGGCTTATGTTTTTTGGAACAAAGCAGGAATTACGGTCTGTCTGAAATGGGCTCGTGAAGGAATATTGTAACGGGCTCAATTACATTAAGCATGTTCTTAAAACCTACGTTTTCCACTACAGAGTAATGGTCCTTTCACACAGGACGCGGTATACGCGGCTCTTGCCGCTGGGTTCAGCGTTGCCCTTCAGATACAACGCGATTTGCGCTGCGCTATGGCGTAGGCGGAGTTTTAAAAACTTTTAGCGGGAGCTCTATCATAGTCTGTTGTTCCTTGAATGGAGATATGTCTCCATGACACAGCTTTCCTGACGATGTCCCTATACTACCTCAAACTTGTATCGTACAGCTCAGGAAATTCTGACACACACAGTATTGTACTAGCCATTCATTCATTTTGATTTCCGTGCTTGTTTTGGATCCTATTGGTCGCGCTGGTAATCGTCACAGAGCGCAGCGGCAAAAGTTGAACTATTTTGAACTTTGACCGCGGCGTGCGCGCAAGCACGCAAATGATGCGCACCGCTGCACTTGCGCTTTGGTCGACGCAGCAACAAAACGTCCTTGCGCGGAGCAAGCCGTTGAGATGAATGGGTTTTATAGCGCAGTGCCGCACATACCGCGTCCTGTGTGAAAGGCCCATAAGGCGCTCGCTCACTCAGTATACGCTGAGGGCTCGTTGCAAAATGGCTAATGCATTTAACAGACCAGAAATAGAAGATCCTCCAATAACCAACAGGTCTGGTGTTTGGGTGCACTTTGGATTCCCTGTAAGCTATAATGGTGATGATAGAATGAATGGTAATTAGTAAGGTCTCATATCCGCGGCTATAACGTAAATGTAGCCTACCAATCGCCGTGGTGATGTCTTTTGCCCTGTTTGAATCCGTTGGAAATGTCTGTCTAAATGCTGCGGGGATAATTTGTTGCGTGTATGTGTCTCCTTTTTTTCGTCTTTTCCCAGATACTGACACACCAAGGTGATGTCGGCGTAAATGAGTTGACATGTTTCAAGTATTCCCGCTGGTGTTTTTTTTTTTTTTTTGTATTCCCGCTGATGTACCCTAGATGCGACATATCGTTGTTTTTTTTATCCACCACTCTCTTGCCATCACCATTATAGCTTACAGGGAATCCAAAGTGCACCCAAACACCAGACATTGGTTGGTTATTGGAGGATCTTATATTTCTGGTCTGTTAAACGCATTGGCCATTTTGCAACGAGCCTTCAGCGTGTATTACTGAGTGAGCGAGCGCCTGACTGAGTAGCCTAACATAAACATAAGTTGGTGTCTTTTTCTTCTTCGGGGGTGTCAGGGCCTGTAGTTGCCTGTTACGTCGTTTGGGTTATTGGGCTACCTTGTTGAACGCATATCATTATATTTCACAATTTTTTTTTTATTTTCCAAATATAATTAATTAGTCCAACGAACCGTTCGGTCCATAATGCGTACCGCGTACCGAACCGAAAGCCTCGTACCGAACGGTTCAATACGAATACGCGTATCGTTACACCCCTAATATATATATATATATATATATATATATATATATATTAGCACATTAAAATATATATATCTTATACTGTAATAATACATACTATTATCGTGTAAAATAAAAAAACAGCATTTCATAATCATGAAAATAATATAATATAGCAATAATAAAATATAAATGAATTATTATTATAGTACCTGCCAAAAGTTTGGAAACATTAACATAAATTATTAATGATTTTGAAATAAATCTCTTCTGCTCATCAAGGCTGCATTTATTTGATCAAAATATTGTAAAATATTACAACAAATAAAAATAAAAAAGTGGAAATGTGTTAAGATTTTCTATTGTATTATATTATAAAATGTAATGATTTTCATGTGATTCAAAGCAGAGTTTTCTGCATCATTAAGCCAGTTTTCAGTGTCACATGGTCCTTTAGAAGCCATTACAATTTAATTTCATGCTCAAGAAATATTTCTGATAATTATCAATGTTAAAAACATTTCCCTTTCAATGCTTCACTTGTACTGCGTCTAAGATGCTATATATATATTGGCCGCTTCGCCACAGGAATTCAGGTTACTTCGACTGAGTTGTGAAGCCTTTTAGCACGGCAAGGAACTCAGTGCTCCTTCCGTATTTCAGGGAACCGAGGTTACGTTAGTAACCGAGTACATTTTGCTGCTTCATATTTTGTGTGGATATGCTGATACATTGTATTTTTCAGAATTCTTCGATAAATAGAAAGTTCATTGAACAGCATTTATTTGCATGTATCAAATATATTTATTAAATTTGTTAAAGCATTTATTAAATATAAATCTTTTTAAACATTTTAAATGTCTTCACTCACTTTTCAACACTTTAATGTATGATGAATTAAATTATTAATTTCGCTCTCTTTTTAAATCTTTCTACAGATTTTTGAGTGGAATCATTGTTTCCACAAAAAAGTTAACCAGCAAAAACTGTTTTTATTATTGCTAATAAATAGTTAATGCTTCTTGAACAGCAAATCAGCATATTAGAATGATTTCTGAATGATCATGTAACACTGAAACTTCTCTCTGTAAACTTTGCTGTAAACAGATTTATAAACTATTCTAATGACGAATGTTGAATTCCCAAATGCAAATTAAAGTGACACTAGCACAGCATTTACAGTAAATCGAAACTGAAAACAGACATGTAGCGTGTCAGACTATAGTATGTATTTATATAATTACATCACAACGGTTGCAAATTTTATGATAGTATTAATCAATCTCAAATTTTCCCCACCATTCATAAAAGTTACCGGGCGAGTAACACGCCTCAGCACATAAAGGGATAGTTCACCCAAAAATCATAATTATGTAATTAATAACTCACCCTCATGTCGTTCCAAACCAGTAAGACCTCCATTTATCTTCTGAACACAGTTTAAGATATTTTAGATTTAGTCCGAGAGCTCTCAGTCCCTCCATTGAAACTGTGTGTACGGTCTACTGTCCATGTCCAGAAAGGTAAGTAAAACATCAAAGTAGTCCATCTAGTCGTAGTTTTTGCTATTTTTGGACCAAAATCTATTTTCGATGCTTCAAAATATTCTAACCGACCCTCTGATGTCACATGGACTACTTTGATGATGTTTTTCTTACCTTTCTGGACATGGACAGTAGACCGTACACACAGCTTCAATGGAGGGACTGAGAGCTCTCTGACTAAATCTAAAATATCTTAAACTGTGTTCTAAAGTTAAACAGAGGTCTCACGAGTTTGGAAAGACATGAGGGTGAGTTATTAATAACATAATTATGATTTTTGGGTGAACTATTCCTTTAATCAGATTTAGCGCTTTGAAGCATTTGAATTCTTTTAACGGTCCTGCAGGGGGCGCTGTGTGTTTGTACAGTGCTCTCAGGAATATTCTGTCCATGATGTTTTAGAAAACAATATTTTTACAGTTTATTTAGTTGTGGTGGAAATTATGATTCTTTCAAGAGATTCGTTCATTTTCAGTTCGTTCACCAAAATGATTCGTTCAGATTAGTTCACTGATTCGTTCAGTGACCATTTCTTCGTATTAGACCAAATATGCCAGCAGGTGGTGAAAAAGTGTATTATGTGTTATGTTTTAAGTCAAGGAACGTATTCACTTGTGACAAAAACATATTTGGTTTTATTAAAGTGTGTGCATAATCGCATTCAGTATATAAAGTCTAATTAAGTTGTTCAGATGAACAAAGCACGAGGTTTTCCTGCATAATTAGCATTTTAATTGTTTGGTCAGACAGTTTGTATATTATATATTCACATTCATAAATTAGGAATTAAACGTCTAGTTATGTTCTGTATGCTAAATATGAAAACAAGTGTATGTGAAACAGTACCTATAACTGCGCTTTGCATTTTAGAGCTTGACATGATAAATTGCCAACTGACCCGGTTTACTCATTCATTTCGCTCTCGAACGAGATAATATTTACCAGGGCCCGGTTCCCCGATAACGTTCACTCTTAGCGCGCTAAGAAGACATTGAAAGATATATCTTACCAAAGTTGTTGATGTTTCTAAGTGTGTTCCCCGAAGTGTCCCTTAGGAAGCTTCTTAGCACGCTGCCTCTTACGTCCGACGTTACAAGAGCGCTGTCCAAAGTCAGGGTGCTGAATTAGTTGGCATCGATTGCTCATGAATCGATTTTCCACTTTACGCGAAGGTGCAATACAGCGTTAAGAAAGACAACACGTTCTATGCAAATGAAACATTCCTCAAATTATTACAGTGACATTTATTTTAACATAGTTTAAGTTATCAGTAGAATATAGACTATAAATTAAATTATCAAATGGTCAGCAATATGTTCACACGATATGTTGTGATGGTTAGACCAACCGGGTATCCCTCGCTAATCATCCACCCTCCTAATTATCCCGTTGTGCCACTTGTGCCGCTTCTTGACATGGGTTTAACGACATATAAAAATTATTTTTTTTTTAATAAAAAGCAACCTATCTACAATGAACAGAGAGAGAGAGAGAGAGAGAGAGAGAGAGAGAGAGTTAGATACAGAATATGCTGGGGAAGCAACGTAAAAAAAGGGCACAAAGCCTCTCGTCAGAGGAACTTGAAGTTTTGCTGACCACCAGGTCAGATATCACACCCTTATGGTCCACTATAACCTGCACGTTTATGGCCGCGTCTCCCTTTCGCGATGAGTAGCCTATGCCTGATCAATCACTGATGGATTGGCGATAGGGATGAGTGTGCCATCCACCAGGATGCAATCCCCGGCACGGTGCAGAAGGGTGTTGGAGACAGCGTGGACGCACCTCCACACCGAGGTCTTGATAAGGCCATAGCCCTCTCCCACGACCTCGATGAATCTCTCTGTAGCCAAAAAGAAAAAAAAAAAAAAAATGAGCGCTGGGCTTCAGGGCTTAAAGCAAAATTCCGCTGCTTTAGCCTGGCAAGCGCAGGTCTGAGAAGGTCCAGCAGCTCCATAATGAGCTGTCTTGGGAGGCAATTTTTTTTTTAATATAGCCACATCAGGCAAAATGTCAAAAGGGCTTAAGTTTTGCCGAATAAAAAAAAATGACATGGGCTAAACGGCTCCGCATCCGGCTCCGTCTTTGATTCAATACAAGGACACGTTGGATCGCTGCTATAGTTGGTCGCTTACTGGACACCACCATGATTACCCATTTATAGATCTTAGCCATTTAGAGCCATATTGTTTGCCAGATTTTAATTATCAAAAAATGTATTGTCAATTCGCTTTAATTACATTACGAAAAAGCCTAGGCTAATTACCACCTTATTAGTTCTGTAACCACATAAAGTCAACTTCATAAATAGGCCTGTATCCATTGCGAACATAATTTATTATGAGTCTTAAAAAATAACAGAAAACCATTGTTGAGCCACAAAATTGTCAACGTACCGTAGTTTGACTTGTACTTCGCTGCGCTGGTTTCTAAAGACTGCTGTACAGTAGCGTCATGAGCTCAAATAACGCTAAGAGAGAGCTATGAATGGTCCAAACCAACCTTACGAAAGTATGACTTACAGAAGATATACTTAGCGTACGAACGTGTCGGGAACCGTGCCATAAGGTTAAGAGAGAGGTTAAGGAATAGGTTAAGAACTACTTAGCGATAAGAACGTTTTGGGGAACCGGGCCCAGTTCATTTTATTCATGATTGACATGTGTACCAGTTCAGTCATTTCATTCACGAACGAGATTTACTACACCATTCAGCTCGTTCGCGAACGACATGGGTATCAGATCAGTCATTTCATTCACGAACGACATAATTTCATTCAACTCGTTCGCGAATGACATGTGTACCAGTTCAGTCATTTCGTTCACGAATGATAAGATTCTCTAGATCTCGTTCAGACTCATACGAAACTGTTCAGTGAAGGGCGTATTCGTTCACTAAATTCAACAAATCACATGCTCCGTTACATCTCATACTCGAAGGCTATTGGCTCTAGGTTGAGTAATGCTTTGACAGGATGAAACATTCATAGACAGTAAAAGAAATGGACACCGCGACCCCACTGGATCATACAGTGGAAACATTTCACAGATACCCGGTTCACCGAGCTGCGCATTCGCTGCTTATAGCGCCGCGCTGCTGTGGAGGGAGGAATTTCAGTGAATGTGAAATATGAGTCAGTGGATTACGTGAACGAGAACGATTCGTTCACCTAAAAGATTTGTTCTAAAAGAACGATTCGTTCACGAACGACACATCTAAACCCGGTCCTGGAGGGCCACTGTCCAGCAGAGTTTAGCTCCAAATCGAATTAAACACAACTGAACTAGCTAATCAAGGTTTTACTAGGCAACTTCCACTAGAACTTACAGGCAGGTGTGTTGAGGCAAATTGGAGCTAAACCCTGCAGGACACCGGCCCACCAGGACTGAGTTTGGACATGCCTGGTTAAAGGCCATTTGTGTGATTTCAATCATCATGCAGTAACCAGCATCACCTTGACTCTTTTTCATATTTATCAAGGGTGCCAGTTATTCTGACCACAACTGTATATACAAATGTGCAAAATTTGTTCATGATTTCACATTTTTGATTCGTGTGTTATAAGTGTGTTTTGCCCCACATTCATTACAGCAGCTCTGTCCAAACTGTGAGCATATGGTTTCTTTATTTTGTGATTTGTAGAATAGGATTTGTGCACCTCAGAATTTGAAATGGTGTTACTGTTGTGTTGTGTTTATGAGAAAGAACGAGTAAATAAAACATTTGCAACTCCTAAAAAAAACTTTTGTGACTTCAGTTTACTGATATGCGTGTGCTACTATTTTTACACCTGCAGATTCCACTGTCCCAGGTGATCAGTTTTGCTATAATAATACCTTCACAGAACATGGTAGTAATCAGCTATCTGTGCAAAAGCAGAGAGGTCAGTGTGATGTACTGTAGGTACAGCTGTCCAGACCAACATCTGATGTTCTGATGTCTTCAAGTGGGATCCCAGAAAACCTGCAATAAAAATAGTACAGTTCAAAATCAATTATACATAATCAATATAGCATGGCTGCCCATTCCTGTTCCTGGAGATCTTCCTTTCCTGCAGAATTCAGATCTAACTCTGATCTGGCTGTAATTGTCAACTGCTCCTGAGGAGCTGAAATTTGCAGAAAGGTAGAACTCCAGGAACCGGACCCCTGTATTATAAATTATCACATCTGGTATTATTAAGTATCATTCCAAGTTTAATTTTAAGATTAGCGGAATAGAAAATATTTGTGGTATAATACTGGGATACTGTCCAGTCCAGTGACCTTGTCATGTTTTCCTTTTCATATAATTTTCATACAATATTAATGCTACAAAATACATTATAAACCCCCCATAAATTTACAAACCTGATATGGATAAAAACAAGAGTGGAAAACCATGTTTGTTACATAGGAAAGCCTTCCATTGATGCGCTGTGAAGTGAATTTGTTGAGAAGTTCCTCCCTAAAGTAGAGAAAAAGACATCGACAACACCGTAAAACTGTATTTTCATAGTGGGTCATTTAATAAAGTTACTATTATACTTTTTTTTTTTTTTTAGGTAAACATGGTAAAAAGATGCCCCAACTGATTAATAATTGAATAGTAGTAGACTAGTAGTATAGTAGTTTGAGTGCAAACAAACAGTCAGAAAACACAGCTAAACAGGAAACAAAAGTGAGAAATGAATTCAACCTTTTGCATCATCTGCCAGAGTTCTGCCTCCAAATAAATGGTGATATTCTGGTACATGTAATTCAAAGAACAGGTAATCATTGTTAATTTACATATATTACCAACACTGTAACAATAGAAAGCTGGTTAACAATCTGTGAACTTACTTTTTAGGGCAATGATCATAATATAAGGGTAATATTTGGCAGACTTGTATGTTCATCTTTAGTTGTCATCATCTGAAGTCATCGTGAGTGTTAGCATCTTCTGAAGTCATCGTGAGTCTTAGCATCTTCTGAAGGCTGGATCCAAACTGGAACTGGCGTAATGTTTAGTAACTTTGAGTTGGGCATCCCAAGATAGAAACAGGAAACCAACAGGAGAAAGATTAGCATAGCTGCTGTTCATATTATTTCACACAAAAGATGATATATTTCATCACATATAACTGTACTGCACGGTTATGAGATGTGTTATGTGTGAATTATGTTAAAATGTAATTGATCACTGTGATCTAAGCTGAATTTTCTGAATAGCGGTTTTATGTGTGAATATAGTAAAATGTAACTTATTTCTATTTTAAATAGACCCAAAACCTTTGAATGGTAGTGTACACTAAAAGTTTATGTGGCAAAGTGGGGTGTGGTTCAGGAAGGTCTGCAGCGGCCAGCTGGACAGATATTTGGGAGACGAGCACCGAGTAAAGTGCAAAATGATAAACACCTGTGTCTGATTGCAGTAACTGGCACGGAGAGATCGGATAAAAAGCCACCGGAGAACAGCAAGGTGGAAAATCAGATTGGACTGAGAGCTTGTGCATGCTTCTCCCAATAGCAGAGGGATGAACCACGCCCGCTCACTACAGCTTAATAGTTTAGATAAAAAGAAAAAAAAATACATTTTTATTCAGCAATGATGCATTAAATAGATGAAAAATGAGTGTCACTATCTTTGTTTAAGATAAATGCTGTTCTTTTGATTTTTTTTCCTGAAAAAAAAGCATTGGTGAGCATGAGATGTCTTTTCAAAAACATAAAATATCTTACTGAATTTTGAACAATAGTGTATATTTGTGGTTATTAACTGTATGGTTCAGTGTTCTTTGTAGATGTTGTCTGGCAGAACTCTGGGGTGTAGCAGGCCATTAGCATTGAAGAATCTAGGAACATAAGCAATTTGTCACAGAGACAACAATATTTAGTGTACAGTGCCAGTTTTATTACAAGGAACCAAGCTAAAGCAGAGAGGAAAATAAAAAGAAGAAAATAAAGAAAACTATTTCGTAACGTAACAGAATTTGTTTCTAGGTTTTCTTATTTAATAGTGCTTACTTTTAGGAATGTCAAAGCCTTAAAAATTTAAGAAGCTTTCCCAGTTCTTCTGCCTTCAGAAACTGCTAAATCTTGGAGCTTCCCCTGTTGCTGAGGTTTTTTTTCCTCTCTTGAAAGGCTGAAATCAATAGTTTTGGTCAATATGTGTTTACCATGAGAGATCAAAACACATGATTCAGTTTATTATCGCGCTGATATAAGTGATGTCACTGATTAACGGTTAATTTACAGTTTAGATGTTTAACTTTAGGTTAAATAAATGAGCCTATTTCCAATCACCCATTTAAAATAAATAAATAAAACACAGCAAACCTTTCACAGACCTGTCAAATGCTCTCATCTACACATAAAGATGTAATAAAAATCCCAAACTTTAATAAAGAGCTCCGTCTTTGGAGTTAGCCTAATGTTACCTCCTCTGAAAAGGGTAAGATGCTAACGGACTGATTCAAAGACATTAACCATTTCTATGAAGTAAATTCAACAGAAGCGAGTCAAATTAAAAAGCAAGAGAAGTGTCAGGAACAGTTGTATGTAATATATGTGTGATTTTAGGGACTAAACTTACCGAAAGCTTTGAAAACAGCAGCAAAAGTCAGTGATTCTCTGCTTGTCAGTTGTTGTGTTGGCGCTCCGTTTCTATGGCAACTCCCTCCGCTCCAGTTTTTGAATGAAACTCGAATGTTCAGCACGCACGCCCATTTAAACACGTCACAGTCACGCAGAATTTACATGAATAAACATTTAAAATTAGAACATAACTTAATTTAATTAAATAATTATTAAATCATCTATTCTTTTTACTAATTTATCACATTATGGGGACCAAATGTAAATATAGTAAGTATAATATAGTAAGCCTAATACCAGTACATTTTGACCATGTAGTGACAATTTTTTAGGTCCCCATGAGGAAACAAGTTTATAAATCACACAGAATGGAGTGTATTGAAAATCTGAAATACCAGAATATTTCCTGTAAGGGGTAGGTTTAGTTGTAGGGCGATAAAAAATATGGTAAAAATTAGAGACCAGCTAAAACCAGCCTGATCAGCCTGGCCAAGCTGGGAGACCAGCTAAAACCAGCTTAACCAGCCTGGCCAAGCTGGGAGACCAGCTAAAACCAGCCTGGTCAGGCTGGGAGACCAGCTGACCAACCAGCTAAAACCAGCTTAACCAGCCTGGCCAAGCTGGGAGACCAGCTAAAACCAGCTATTTCCAGCTAAAACCAGCCAACCAGCTTAGGCTGGTTTAAGCTGTTTTTTTCAGCAGGGTTGTTTGTAAAGCCATTTGACACATATATACATCACAATAACAATTTACATTTCAAGTTGTCTTTAAAATGCAAAGTTATTTTTATTTGTTTTCTAATAAGTTTCAGCTCCCTGTATCTAACTGTGTGATTATATAAATGATAAAAGAAAAATAGATTTAATGGAACATATGCTATACACTGTGCCACTTTAGTGAAGTGCTGCTCTTATGTGAAACACGGAAATCAAGGAGCTGTAGATTGGCTCAATGGGTAAATAGCTTAGAGTATTGCTTGCTTTTCGGTCTGAATTCTATGAAAAAGTCATTAACTTACTGAAATCTGATTTAAACTTTTTCTTCTTCTTCTTCTTCTTCTGATACCAAATTAACATGGTAACATTATAATCATAATAGAATCATGCTAGTAACATGCTAATCTTGCTAGAATAATGCTAGCCACATGCTAATAAATTTGCAAATCATGTTAACAGCATGCTAGTAACTAGATAATCATGATAATAACATGATAGTAACATGCTAATCATGCTAGAATCATGCTAGTAACTGGCTAATCATGCTAGAAACATGCCAGCAATTTGTTAAACATGCTAGAAACATGGAAACAAAATGCTAGTAAATTAATCATGAAACAAAATGCTAGTAATTTGCTAATTATGTTGACAAAATGTTAACACAACGGTAGTGACATGTGAATCATGCTAGAATCATGCTAGTAACATGCTAATCATGTTAGAAACATTAATAACTTGTCAATCATGTTAACAAAATGTTAACACCATGCTAGTAACATGCTAATCATGTTAGAATCATGCAAGCAACATGTTAATAACTTGTTAATTAAGCTAGTAACATGTTAACCATGTTAGAAACATGCTAGTAACATGTTAATCATGCTAAAAACAAGTTTTACATTATTCATCTTTTTTTCTGACACCTGCGATATGTAACATTATCTTTTGAGAAAATTATCCCCATTAAAGTGAACCCAGAGTTACCGTAATCCGTCATGAGATCCAAAGATATTGTTCATATTGCTATAACACATAAAACCCAATGGGCACACTTCAGGCGCAGCGGGACAAATTATTAAACCCATGAATTGAAGAAATCCGTTGGAGAGCTCTATTGAACACTTGGCACGCAGAATGAAATACCTAGAATGTTTCTGTCTATTTTACCTTTTATATAACCTATATAACCTATATATATATCATATATAGGTATCATTTTAAAGCTTAAAATGCATTTCAAATGCATCCAACCATTTTGATAAACTCCTAACCAGTGCTGTCTAGTTCCTCTAAACCGTAGTGTACAGCCGGCAGGTGCCCTCTAGCAAAGAAAAACATAATAAGCATATTTCTCAAAATATCTACCTTAATCAACACAAAATAGGTGTTGTTTGAAAGCTTGGAGTCTGACCTTTACAATCCATGTGGTTTGAGTAATTCCTAAGTAGTTATTTGCTGATAAATAGAAGAAATATGTTTTCATAATTTATGAAAAATGTTTTTGTGCCATGTACTGTAATATGTCAGAAACACCATACAGCTCAGATAGTTATTTGTCATATGTAATTTGAAAGGTCTCATCAAGTAGAATAAAACAATTATATTTTCTAAGGATTTCACAAAACTTGAGGGAGGCATTACTTCAAATTCAAAACATCAATTTCAAAACTGTTAGTGCTAAGAGTAGGGCTACCTATGTTCCAAATCCTGTAACTTTTTTTTTGTTTATTTGTTTGTTTTTACTTTGTGATATGACCACAAAATTCACATACATAAAATAAAAATAATTTACATACAGCACACGTTGGGGAACATCACAAAAAAAAAAAAAAAATATATGGTCACACTTTATTTTAGGGTCCAATTCTCACTATTAACTAACCATTAACTATGACTTTTGCCTCAATTAACTCCTTATTTGCTGCTTATTAATAGTGTATTAGGTAGTTGTTAAATTTAGGGTATTGGGTAGGATTATGGAGGTCATGCATTATATGTACTTTATAAGCACTAATAAACAGCCAATATGTGTCCGTGACCACGCTATATTTTTTTTACATTTTTTTTTCACTCAGCATGGGAATATTCAAATGCAAATATTTTATTTTATTATTATTATTTTATAAAAAATATAGAAAAATGTATATCAGACTATACCTACCTTTTGACTCTTTATGAACCATTATTTTTGTGTATGGCACTCAGAAAATAACAGTTTTTAAAATTCCTTCAAGGAGTCAAGAGCTTAAGAAAAAGGCCTGTTTTGATACAAAATACTAACTTTTGGATACTTTATGCTATCACCACAAGATGAAATTGTATCATATATAGCTAACATGCTTGGGAATAATTTTCCTCCTACCTTATTTCTTTCCTGAGATATTTAATGTCAAATAAGACAGATATGAAACATTTATTCTGATCAGTCAAATATTTCTTACATTTCTTTCAGACATTTCTCAGCAGGAGAATGTCCAAATGAATTTAATTTATTTATTAAATTTTAATTTTTTCACTGAAAGTACAGAAAGCTTTGTATTGAATGATACCAACCTTTTGACTCTCGTTGATACAGTCTTTAGTCATTATTTTTAAGTATGTCACTCCGAGAGAAAAAAACAAACAACAACACACACAAAAAAAAAAAAAACATTAATTTAGTGAGGCAAAAATGGCCTTAGGATTTAAGGGGTTAGGACTAAAAATTCACTAAACATATAATTAAAACTATTTTAACTTTCAAACTACTTCAAACTGAAAACTTTCAGATTGCAAGCTATTAAAACATTTTAAAACTTTCTAGCTACTAGCTACTTGTCTACAAACTTTTTAATCTAGCATTGTTATTGCTTACATACATATATAAGCATAACCAGAGATTAAAGCAAACAAGTAAAATAGCATAAATGCTCTCTCATGTTTGCTTGTTGCTAGATTAGATTAGATTGTTGATTCCCTGTCATATATGATTGCACTGAGGTGGTGCTCTTTGAGAAGATCATTTGTGGAAAAGAAAAGTATATTGTGTTTTCCATAATAATTTATCTTGCAAGCCATAATAAATAATATAGTCAAACCATGAATAAATGCAACATTTGCCATCAGCTGCACTTCCATTACATTTCATTCCATCAGTAACAAATTTCAAATGTCACGACATCATTGCCACAGTTTTACTAGTGCCATTTGTGTCATTGTTTATTCACACTCACATAATTCCATGCCCATATGATTTTCTTTCTTCCATAAAACACAAAATTATGACTAACTACTTTATTTGCGCAATTACAATAAACAGAAACTAGCGCTTTCACACTAAAAAAAGAGACAAAAACGCATCAAAAAGTAATCAATACGACAGCCCGAGTCATTATTCACTTTCTAATAAAATCACATAAATATCACCTTTTGTGTTCTATGAATACAAAGAGAGTCATGCAGTTTTGAAATGACATGAAGGATATGATGACAAGATTTTTTTTCAGTAAACTATTCCTTAAGGCCTCTACATACTGACAGAAAAAAAAGCTTTATTTATTTATTTTTTTCTTCCCCTGTTGGACACATGTTTCCTCCATTAAAATTACCAAACTAACTTATTAATCTCATCCATTTCATCCACTTATTATTCATCCATGCACATTTGAAAGCATAAATTAATTATCTTATTTAGTAATGCTTATTTTATATTTTTTATTCATGTATTGTTTTGCTCTTAGTATGGTGAAAAGGGCTCTTGTTCAATTTCAATCATGCACATTTCTTTGAATTGAATGATAAAACAGCACACCATATCACAACAACCCATATGGCCATATCATGGAATGTCTAAGGGCCCTATTTTAACGTTCTATTCGCAAAGTGTAAAGCGCATGGCGCAGGTGCACTCAGGGTGTGTCCAAATCCACTTTTGCTATTTTAACGACAGAAAAACGGTCCATGCGCCGGGGCGCATTTTTGGAATGGGTTGACCCTATTCTCTTAATGAGTAATGGGTGTAACGTTCAATACACCAATCAGAGTGTCATCTCTCATTTCCTTTAAGAGCGAGATGCGCTCGCACCAGAGTGGATCACTATTTACAAGGCGGAATTTGTTGGTGGAAAAGCTTAACGCTTCTCAAGCAAAGAAACGGATCTGGTCGTGCACGAAGTTAAAGCGAATCCACCAAAGCTCCACATGATGAGTCAGTTAATATATAGTATATGTGTGTGTACTGTCATGATTGTTCAATTAATTAGCCAATTTCATTCATCATTATAAGTAATAATAGGCTGGATTGCAGATAGGTAGCCTAATTCTAATACATGCAATGACTATCCATCATTACATTTTTATATTTATGTAGCCTACACAATAGTATTCTTTTACACTGTAATCCTTTTGTTTTTAATATTTGGCATGTTTGTGTGATGCGCATCCCTGTGTGTAATAAGCAAAGTCA
Organism: Carassius carassius; assembly: GCF_963082965.1. Classification (NCBI taxonomy): domain Eukaryota; kingdom Metazoa; phylum Chordata; class Actinopteri; order Cypriniformes; family Cyprinidae; genus Carassius; species Carassius carassius. Next base: position 22,607,070 of record NC_081761.1, read on the forward strand.
GCACGCACTGTGGACCTGCCCAGAGGCGCATTTTTTTACCAACAAAAAAATAGCAAAAAAACATATTGCCCCCATGACTGTAGACTTGACCAGGTTTGAGTTGGTCTATGGCGCAGTCTATTTTCAGCTCCTTAAAATAGCAATGCGCCAGCAATGCACCTGAACACACCTCTTTTTTTAGACCAACACGCCCATGGGTGCACAAATGGGCGCAAATTAATTTGTTAATTAAATGACGTGGCGCTGGATGGGAAAAAACGTCACATTGCGCCAGGTGTATGATAGGGCCCTAGGAGTCCAATTCTATATGGGATATATTTTATTTTATGCTGTTATTAAATGTGATAATAATCTAAAATTAGGCCAAGAAGAACAGCAGAATACTGAACCTGTCATCCTTGAAAGTTTCACACAATGACATACCATTCAAGAGCCATAATAACTTGATTAAATATAGCAGCTGAACAAAGCTTGGGAATAGTTTGGACGATTGACTGAAATCATCATACCATTTTGAAACTAGCAATCAGCCAGCTTGTAATACAAAAATACAAGCTAATTTACATTAGCTTTCTATTTTCAGAATATGTAGTGGTAAGCATGATTCTACATAGTTGCTATCTATATCGTAAATCCCTACATATGTAATTGTGTTGCTCAGAAAACCAAATTCCCATTTAACCTGATTGACATTGATATTTACTCACTAGAGCCTGTTCATATTTACATAACAACATTTAAATCTATAACAGCAATCCATCCATGACACAAAACCATTTATTAATATTGAAAGTGATAATGTAAATGAATAAAGATTCAGTGGCTTTGCAACATATTGAATTTAATCTATTTTCTGTTAATTTACATTTAAACATTATGATTTAGTAATGGCCCCCAGTAGTCACCATATTCATGCATATTCTCTAGATCTGCTCTATCAGACATGCATTCAAGCTCACTGTCTGGCGGGGTTGGATTAACCATATGGACACTGGGTATGTGTTCAGGGGCACAATGTCCAGAGTGGGTATATCTACATCCATGGGGACATAAATGGCTGCAAAAATGCTTTCAAATATGCATGATGGCTTCTTGTCTTTTTTGGGGGGAGGATGATTTTAGGGTTCCATCACCTTCAAAATAACAATATAACACATGATTATGCTCTCATTTCGGTCTCACTTTAATTTAGGGACCAATTCTCACTAATAACTAAGACTTCTGCCTCAGTAAACTCCGAATTTGCTGCTTATTAGTAGTTAGTAAGGTAGTTGTTAAGTTTAGGTATTGGGGATAATTAAGGATGCAGGAGATTGTCATGGTTTATAAACACTAATAAACAGCCAATATGCTATAAAAGGCATGGTAAAAAGCACAAATTAATAGTGAGAATTGGTCTCTGTATTAAAGTGTTAACATTATGAATAGTTGGTACGGTATTTGTTTATGAATGGGTAAGATTAAGGGATCTAAAATATGGTCATGCAGAATAAGGCATTAATATGTTTTATAAGTTCTAATGAACACTGATATGCATGCAAATAAGTTGATGGTGAGAATTGGTCCTTAAAAGAAAGTCTTACCTACATTCCTTGAAAATTTGTATTTGGCCAATTATTTCCATTGTCCCCAAATGCATATTGAAGCAAATAACAATAAAATGGTACATTTGTCCTCACAAGCCTTCAAGGTTTAAGTTCATGCATTCCAAACTGTGTTTCTCAATATCTCTAAACCACTACAACGCCTACTTATTTTTCCTTCCTGTCATGCCAAATCATTGTCAAAATATTTGTGCACTGCAATTCTATTTAAAAAGCCTGATGACAAAAGATGACTAGTGAGGCCAATTTTTAAACAAACAAATTTGAGCAAAATCTGTGGAGAAGTGAAGCTATTGCTTTAGAAACAAACCTTGACAACGCTAATGCACTCAGAGAGAAATGCCGGCCCGGTTTTTACCACCTCGTCTCCATATTTAGAAACCTTTTATGCCCGGCTAGGTTGTCTGCTGCTCCCAGACTGAATAATGTGTAGGAGTGGTAAATTGGCTTTCCGGTTAAAACCTTTATCACAAGGTATGTTCTTTTTTTTTTTTTTTTGGTTGCTAGGAAAGCTATACCTGTAATGACTGTTCAAATACAGCACAGTTCTGTATTTTTTAGTTCAAACGTGTCAGTTATGAAATTGCACTGAGCAGATTTTTGTGTGTGTGTGTGCTATGAAACACAAAAAGACATCATGAAGAGGCATCATAACCCAGAACACTCTGAGGTCACAAATCTTTGCAAACAATCAGATGTAGTAGGCATCTCTATGTTATAATACCCTTAGGTTCAACAACTTAAGGTTAAGCTATTATTATAGCATGTGTTCTTAAACACATACAGTGCACAGAGGTTAAAGCTATTGATGCCTGTGGGTTTGTGAGCATCTGTGTAGACTTGGTCTTTAATACTGCAGTTTTAAATCACACATTGCATTGCATTTATAAAGCTATTTGCTTCTGAACTGTAACTGGAACAAATGCTGATTATTTCTTTTTTTTAATTCTCATTTTAGGGATCCGAATCAGCCAGTTCCACAAGACACCAAATTCATCCACACAAAGCCTAACCGCTTCGAGGAAGTGGCTTGGTCTAAATACAACCCCAAAGACCAGCTCTACTTACACATTGGATTGAAGCCAAGGGTGAGAGATCACTATCGTGCGACTAAGGTTGCCTTCTGGTTAGAACTGGTACCTCATCTTCATAACATCAATGAACTCTTTCAATACGTCTCGACCACGACTAAGATACCTCCTCAGGATACTACGCCATTCCCATACACTAAGAGACTAAGTAAAACATGGCCGTCCACCACACGCCATCCTGGTGTTCCTCCCGCCAACACCAAACAAACTACAGACCAGCGTAAAGGCAACGATCTGGGCGATGACTCTGCGGTGGTTATTGAGACAAAGCGAGACTACTCCACTGAGCTCAGTGTGACCATTGCGGTGGGTGCTTCTCTCCTGTTCCTCAACATTCTGGCCTTTGCAGCACTCTACTACAAGAAGGATAAGCGGCGACATGAATCCAACCGACGTGGGCCCAGCCCGCAGCGGAACTCTGCAGCAGCTACCGTAGCGGTGGCTAACGCTAATGACATAGCACATTTGCAGAGTGAGGAGATGATGTCGTTCCAGATGAAACAGCAGCAGATGGAACACGAGCACCATCATGAGTGCGATTCTCTGCCAGCTCGCGATACACTTCGTCTTACCTGCCCAGCTGATTACACACTTACTCTGCGACGTTCGCCTGATGACATCCCACTCATGACACCAAGTACCATATCAATGATTCCTAACTCTCTGCCTGGAATGCAGCCCCTGCACAATTTTAACACATTCGGAGGTAGTCAGAACAGTACCAACTTGCCCCATGGGCACTCAACCACCAGGGTATAACTTTGTGCTGTGCACTAAAAGATCAGAACTATATGACATGGTCTGCTAAGGCATTGGGGGTTAAGAACATTTGTTTGTCATGGTGTCAAACTGTGCTGACTTTGTTCCACTCTGAGACTTACCTTGGTGGATGAGATATTATTTTCCTATAAAGCCTTCTTGCAGAATATATCAAAGTCAAATATGACCTAATTGCGAAAAAAATGAATGTTACTAAAGTAATTCTTTATTTGGAGTCAAGCTTGTTTAGGGCAAGGGACTTTACACCAAAAGACGAGAACTCTTTCTGAAGGACTATTTTGCTTGCGTAGACGACATACTGTATACTACATAAACAACAGAGAGCTTGAAGGATCTGACGAAGCTTTGTATGTGCCATACCATATGTCATATACCAAGAGCAACAATGAGAGCAATGTTATTATAGTATATTTCAGACGAACACATTCATATTATTTTCCGAGTGTTGTCACATACCGAACCTGTGGACTGAACTGAAAAATCCCAGCCTGAAATGTAATTATAACAAAAGGTGACAAAATGTAAATACTTGTGAGTCAAATACAAATATTAAAATAATTACAAAAGCTTTTACTGTTGTTTAGTTCAAAATATGACTATTATGAGCTTACGCTTTTGTTAAGGTGCGTGTAAATATATCAATCATTATCTTTTCTTTTTCTTTTTGAAATTGTCTGTGCTAAACAGCCTTTACACCTGAATAAAATAAATAAAGGAGAAGACAGTATTCTTATTCCAAAGCCTCTAAATATCCATTTCAGTCATCTGAGTGTTCCTTTGTCCCAATGTTTGATGAATATTGCATGTTTGATTGCTGCTTACATTTGATAACCGCATACCTTGACCTCATACAGATATTAAAAATAAAATGTTGCTTCTTATTACATTACAGTGCTGGGTGAAGTTGCCTATTCAAGCTGTTCAGAGAGTAGTTGTAAAGTTTTTTCTAATTTGTTGGTTTGATGGAGGAAGGTGGATTTGATGTAAATCAGGGCAACTTCTACCTACAACCTTTGTTTTACCTGCATAAATCTCTCTATTTTTTACTACTTGTTTTTTTTTAGTTTTTTTTTTTTTATCTGTAATCTGTATAATCACTGCCTGAGCTTCAGATGTGACCAGCATTGTATAATTAAAAATATCTATAAATAAATAACACAGGCAGTGGATTTGGGTATCTATATTAGTTGGATTTGTTTGTAAAGAAGTATATGTTAGATATTTCTATTTGTAACATGCTAGCAATATGTAAAGTATTGTGCCAGGCTTGTGATATTTTGGGTTAAAATGTAAGTGAATGAGTGTAAATACAAATAATTATGATTACTATAAATACAAACAAAGAAAAAAAACCTGATATTTTCCAGTTCTGCATCCTATAAAAAAGATGTTGAAAGCGCAAGAAATAATTTAAAAATAAATGAGTTTATAATGTTACATTTGTATATTAAATCAGTTCATGATTCATGTTAGCCCTTGGTTTGTTACCTGTCAGTACAACAAGGATCAAATGTAGGGTTCTAAATAATAGTTTGTCTTATATTGTTTGCAGTTTTTGCCTTAAGTGATAGATGATATTTCTGGCTGGACACCTGTATAAAAATTTTCTGCCGCATTTTTAATAAAATATCACAGTATTTTCTAAAACAGTGTCTTCAGATTTGTTGACTTTTTGTTGAACTTAAATCGAAAAAACTTATATGCACCCTGTATGTGATATCAATATGAAGCTCATAGCATTGGTAAAAAATTTTATTCATTTTAAATGGAAAATACATTTGAATTACCTTACTATATTTGATAAGCCCATTAAAATAGGTTCCACTCCATTTCATGCTTTGCAATAAATTTTACTGACCTTAAGGCTACAGCACTTTTTTTTCAATGCCAGTGCCCTCTGCATGTCTTGTTAATTGTAGATGATCTATATTCGAAAATCAGTAATGGTTTTTACAAGATAAACTGATGGCTTCTGTTCTTTGAAAAGTTCATGATAATGTCAAGCAAAGCCAAATCAATTAGATAGCAGTAGGGGGCAGAAAACTCCCTAAAGCTCATGCTTGCTTTATTTGACTTCCCTACTACGCTCTCTTAAGAAATACAACCTTTGTCTATACTTTCTAGGAGACACAAAACAAGTAATGTTCTGCAGTCACTTGCTCCTATATCAACATATGACAGCTGAGAACAAATAAACACACAGAAATGCCTGTTATTCAATTTCTTTTGCACCCCTTCCCTCTTGATAAGTGACGTGAACAGTATTTCTCATTAACATTCTGTGAACAGACAAACAGTTCTGCTGTTCCTGACACCTCTGTCCTTCAGGTTCAATCAAGTCTCCTAATTATTATTATTATTATTATTATTATTATTATTATTATTATTATTATTATTATTATTATTATTAGTATTCTTATTATTTTCTTTCTTTTTTTTCCTTTCTTTCTTTCTTTCTTTAGAATAACATGGCTATATGCACACACACATTTATTTATTTATTTAGATTACGATTGAAAGTGATCAGCTGTTCTGCAGGTGGTCCTCAAATATTTCCCTTAATTCCGGTTCATCTGTTCGTCATTTGCCAGAGCAATCTCTCATTTTAAAACCTGCAGTTCCTTTTTGTTTAACTGCCAACTCAGATTTTGAGATAAGCTAAGAGTGGATGTAGAAAGTTGTGAATTTGTAAAGCCTTCCATTTGCCGTTTAATGTAGATATTGAAGTTTATGTTTGTAGCATAGTACAAGAAAACATTAGTGCATCAGTGATGATTTCCTTCTGAACAGTGCAAATGTTTTTGATTAATTTAATATGTGGAATTTAAAGAGAAAACCATCAACAAAAGTCAAAGAGTTGCCCTGAAGCTCACTAGTTTCTCAATGGTTACTCAATGGTTGTATATGCCATACAGAAACACTAAAATGAGAGTAGAGCAGGGCGTTGGGAGAGGAAGTCACTTTCACAGTTTTAACTTCATTGAGTTCTCAAATCAGAGTTTATAAACTCCAGCAATCTAGCCACAGGAACTTCAGAACACTAAATTGAATTCTAAATTGTTTAGTCAAAGCAACTGACTTTGTGATTGGTTACGATAGCTGGAAGAGAGAGAGAGAGAGAGAGAGAGAGAGAGAGAGAGAGAGAGAGAGAGAGAGAGAGAGAGAGAGAGAGAGAGAGAGAGAGAGATGGAACATAAAGGCACAATATATCAAGTTGAGCCTTGCATGTTCCCCAGTAGGAATCAACATTGAGTTCATCTTGAGGTGCAATAAATTGCTTTGAAATTCTGCCACTCACTTTCATTGCTTTTATTGATCTTTCCTAAAATTACGATAGTAAATTAGCTTTTGAGTTAAAACTGAAATGACAGGAGAAGAAAAACAAAAGCTTTAATAGTTATTTGCAGTTACTCAAGCGTGATAGATGTCCTTATACATTCCATAGAGTATGCTGAGTCTTTCAGGGATTGAAAGTCAGACATGGATTCTTTGAACCTAGCAAAATTTAATGGCACAATCTCTCAGCAAAGAGAGGGCTATGGCACCTTGTACTTTCATAATGCATAATACATTTAAAAACTTAATGGCAAGCTAATATTAGTCTTTTCCGTGTCTGCTACAGATATTAATGTAAATATAATTAATTACAAGAGAATTAACAGAATTTTAAGTAATAATTACATATCAAGTACATGCAGTTGTTTGTTACACTAAACTATTGTAATTATAAAGTAATTCCATTGTCGTCACATTTTAATTACATTGTAATCCCACTGTAATAAAAAAGACAATAACTTTAAAAAGAAAAATATCCATACAGTATATAACAGTGTTACAAGTTTTATCAAATTCATATCCTATCAGGGCTTAACAGTAACACCCGCCAACCTGCCAGATATGGGTGGATTTCAACTGTGACGAGTAACAAGGTCACTATTACTAGCCACTTTGGTGGGTTGAATTCTCTCTACAGTAACTGAGCTTGACATTAAAGTTTCTAAAAAGGACATTATTTTGTGTATTTGGTGTAATGAAAAGTGTTAAATGGGGTTAAGGTTAAAAAACACATATTTTCCACATAATGTACATTATTGTTTCTCCTCTATGCCCCGACGTTTCTGAAATCCATTGTGTTTTACAAAACTCATCGGTCTAAAAAGCAAGGTGTGCTCTGATTGGCTTGCTATCCAGTACGTTGTGATTGACCGAATGCCTCAAGCATGTGATGGAAATGTTACACCCCTCACCATACTGTTATGGCCTATCCTGTTCAGAACACTGGTGCAAAAGGACAAAAACAATAAAACCCATTACAAACAAGGCCTTTGTTGCATCCAGTGGGGGCATAATTACTGATTATAATGACTTATATTGTAATTTTACGCATTGTGTATCAGGCCGCATACCAATAAAACCACGTCTGCATTTGTGATCGGAGAAATGACAAACAAGCGCTACTCTACACTGTTCTAAATATGCGTTTGAATCATCAATGGCAAATTCTTATATATAAATAATAATAATACAAATCAGTCAGAAGTGCCAGACTGTCCTTGCAAAGAGTGAGGGAAGGCCGGTGGTTTGAGTGAGGAACGGCTGGTGGATTTGACGAAGGAGCAGCCAGGGGCTTGCGGCAACCACATGTGATAACCTTCGGATACTCAGAGTTGTAACGTATAAGAACATCAGCAGCGTTGAAAACGTGGCTATGGAACTGCACTTTATTGAAAGCAAATCTGCAAAGGCTATTATTTGTTTGCGATGGAGATCCTTATTAGATGAACACCACGTGTGCTGTCTACTGTTTAACAGGTAATTACTTGGGCTACATTCGATTACAGTACACGATACCACTGTGACATTAGTTTGTTGTACGTGTGGCTTATAACAGAGGGGAGTCAAGTTGAATGCAGCTTCCAAAAGACAAAAAATAGCTGATTAAGATTTTATTAATTTTAATATAATAACACCGGTGCGAGTACGTTCAGCAAGTCATATCATCAGCTGCTAAATTCAGATCTGTGATCGCTTGCTGGTGCTGAGCCAGAGATAGATGCGTTTTTACAGTACTGCGCATTATAACCAATCACACAAGATTCTGTTGAGCTTTTGAATGCAATGGCCAATCAGAGGCGTTCAGATGAGTCATCGCTAAAATGCCAGTTGTTTTTTCACTCGCTCGCTGACTGGAGACCTCTTTCTGGCAAATTCTCTCGTCAGAAACAACAAAGTGCTGATGTGTGTACGAATCTATAATTAAGATATTGATTTCACAGTGTTAACAGTTTTAGTGATTTTAATGGGAGTTTCTGAGAGTGATTGAACTCTAGACTGTCAGTGAAAATGATCTTAAATAGTGTAAATGTTATTTGCTTTCTTTCTGAACAATGAAAGATTAGTAGGAATTTTTATATCACATTAACTTTCAATGTTAAATTCACATTTAATATAAAGTCAGTCGTATTAAAAAAGTTATGGCATGACACCTATATCTGTTACTTAAGTAAACAGACAGGGTTTTATAATAAATTACATAAATTGGAGTAAAGGCTGATGAAATATATACATTTATACACGCACACATACATTACATACATTTTATCTATATATCTAAATAAAAATAGGCTCAGTATATATGAGCCAAAGTAACTAGTAACTAACTACTTGAGTAGATTTTTTATCCGATACTCTTTTACTCTTACTCAAGTAACTATTCAGACTAGTACTTTTACTTTTACTTGAGTAAATATTTCTAGAAGTACTTTTACTTTTACTTGAGTACTGTTTTTGGGTACTCTACCCACCTCTGGATGTATTTCCTCAACGACCAGCACGGAACAACTCTAGGCATGACGAAGCGGATATCATCCTCTTTTTGAAGGCCTAACAAAGTAGTTTCACTTTCACAATGAAACACACAGCGACTCCACAACATGGCTCCGAAAGCAACAGCGAGAATGAAGGTACACCTTCTTTCTTTGCATGAACATTTGGGCAGCGTTATGCAAATCTTCCCACACAGTGACGTAGACATGGCGGCATGTTAAAACAAGGCATTTTAGGAAGGCGTGGACAAGTCTTAACTTGTATAAAGAATATCTCTTTGGATTTGAGACTTTAGTCTTTGCAACTTTACAGATCTTCTTTATGCACCAAGAGCTTGTAACACTCCAAGAGAAATGCAAAATTCAAATCGTATAATATGACCCCTTTAATGCTTGTTTGGGACAAGTGAAAGATAATTAAAGATAAAAAGATAACAGTGACAAGATTGAGCAGTTGAGGTTTACACAGCCTATCCGTGTGTGAAAGAATATAGTGAAGAAATCAAAACATATTAAGGCAACTGCACACATAAGAAACATACTGCAGTGAAAATGTAGTTTATTTATATATATATATATATATATATATATATATATATATATATATATATATATATATATATATATATATATATATATATATAGATATATATATATATATCTATATATACAGTACAGACCAAAAGTTTGGACACACCTTCTCATTCAAAGAGTTTTCTTTATTTTCATGACTATGAAAATTGTAGATCCACACTGAAGGCATCAAAACTATGAATATACGCATGTGGAATTAAATATGGAATTATATACATAACAAAAAACTGTGAAACAACTGAAAACATGTCATATTCTAGGTTCTTCAAAGTAGCCACCTTTTGCTTTGATTACTGCTTTGCACACTCTTGGCATTCTCTTGATGAGCTTCAAGAGGTAGTCACCTGAAATGGTCTTCCTACAGTTTTGAAGGAGTTCCTCGAGAGATGCTTAGCACTTGTTGGCCCTTTTGCCTTCTGTCTGCGGTCCAGCTCACCCCTAAACCATCTCGATTGGGTTCAGGTCCGGTGACTGTGGAGGCCAGGTCATCTGGCGCAGCACCCCATCACTCTCCTTCTTGGTCAAATAGCCCTTGATGCCTTCAGTGTGACTCTACAATTTTCATAGTCATGAAAATAAAGAAAACTCTTTGAATGAGAAGGTGTGTCCAAACTTTTGGTCTGTACTGTATATATTATAGTCTAACGTTAGTTAAGCAACATGACACGACCAAAAAGAGTGCAGTGCAGTCAGAAAATTTGACATTGACATATATATAAAACTGTAATTTAAAACATAACATTATTTATGCAGTTATGTTAAAGGCATTCATGGCATGATACATTTGAGCTTTATTACATTAATCTGTTTAAAAATGCTTCGAAATGCCTATTCAGCTGCTTAAATTTTTATGCAGTGAAAAGATCTGTTTTGTTGATTCTGATTTCATTTGATTGGTTACAGTCCTATAGTGTCTTATTATATTAACTGTAATTAGTAGTAAAATTACATTATTTGACATAAACAATATGCATTAGAAAAAGGTACAAATGACCTAGAAATCAATTTAAGTAAATTCAAGTATGCAGTCATGAACTTTAATCATATAAAATATAATTTCCCAGCAATAAAATTTTGGCTATGGATTATTTTGGAAAAACACACAGTGGCTGGTGAGCAAAAAAGAAGTTAATGTCATTGTCAAGCCCTGTATCCAACAGAAACTACTTCTACACCCTCACATCTAAAGGGTTCAGCCTGTGAATCTAAACTCTCAAACCACACTGATTGTTTATAAGAGGCAAAATCAGCAGGAGAAGGGAAAGTGAGTGGGCCTGAATATTCTTGAATCAACTGGAAGTTAATTAAGCCTGCTCCAGCATTCCATCAGTCTCCCTACCCCCTGTCTGTCATCCAAGCGTGGGCCCTTCTAAGCAGTCATTACCATGGCATATCGATCCAAGCAGTGACAAGGTAGCCATCCAAAGTGGAGTGTGAAGGGAAGAGGACTAGGGTACGGAAAGGGAATGTATGGTCAAGTGTGTTCAAAGAGCAAATGTATGGAAATTAAGAAAGTTACCAACTATTACGAGTTGTATTTCTTTATTTATTTTTAAGAAGAATAAAAATTCAACAAAACTATTCATTCTCAGTCCAACAAACTCACACTCTTTCCCCATTATTATCTCCATCTTTCTGCACTTCTCCTTCTCTAAACACGAATTAAGATTCAGGTAAATACCTCTGCATCCAATTCAGCTGATTGCCTTTGCTCCTGTCTGTGGCAAGACCTTAATAGATGAATATGAAATCTTCTGAGCCAATATATATGCTGAACAGTTAAGTGGAGAGGAACACTCATCTGTGCCACCCTGCCTAGGTAATGAATATAGCCCAGAGAAACTTCTTTCTTCTTGTCCCCCCTCCGTGTTCCTTCCACCATTTTCTATGTTATTACTATGTCATAAATTGAGTTGAAATTCTAAAATAAAAAGATTTAATTTTGTAAAACAAACAAACAAAAAAAAAACATTATTTTATAATTTTATACAGTTTTATGTCATAATGATCTGTTTGCTTGTTGGCTTAGTTTAGTTTAGTTTTTGACAGGCTTTGACAGGTTATATCAGGTTTGACATCAGTGATATTGAATGTAATTAATTGCGAATATTATCACTCAAAAATATAACTACAGTATATACTCATTTAATTGGAAAAAAAATGCAGCTCAATTTCAGTTTTTTTGTCATGCAAACTTTGATAATATCTGAAGATTGTCAAAGCTGATCCGAAACTGAGATGAGAATGTCACAAGAGCTGAGTCGAAAAATAAAAGAGTGATATCTCCCTTATGAGCTAAATAAATGGATAAATAATCTTTATTTATGTGAAACTGATTAATAATTGGCAATTCAGATGTTTTTAATCACGCAGTCGCATAGATTTTATTTAGATTTTGATGCCCTGTTGGCCGCTGCTGCCTATCCTCTGACAGAATATTGATGATAAATGTTTCAGTCTGTAATTCTTATGGCTTCATCATTTTCCCTCTCTTGTTTTGTTTCTTTTTGTCTCTGTCTTTATCTCATACAAACAGACATACACTTGCTTGTGCAGCATCCAAAAACAAGCGGCTCCCAATTACAACTTAATAACATACTTCATTATTTCTGAGCGGCTCGGCACAACATGTCCAATTGGCAACAGCTTTCAGGGAACTTCTAGTGAATAATCTCCACATCAACTGTAAGATTCCATTAACCTGTTAAGGACTACATAATTAGTTATGTAATTAAATGATAACAGAACAATTGATTTGACTTATTGCCGTCTTTTGTAGTTTCTTGAGATTTTTAATATGCATCTCTATCTAACCACTATAGAATATTAGCCTCATAAGATGCTTTGCAATCAGAGTTATTCAGAGTCTCAGTATATGCATCATTCTTAACTTAGATTAAAGTATTATCCTGGTCCAAATATTAAACCGCCACTTCATAAGCTGGTTTATTAACTGTAGGACTCCATGTGTAATAGGCAGACTCAGTATTTCTCAGCTGAATAGCTAAATAGGAAAGTAACTTCAGTGTAAGATGGATCCTGTCATGATACTTGAAATCTTATCAAGACAAGCTGTCAGGGAGAAATGGAAAATAATTCACACTGAGGAGTTCGGCTCTTTCTCTCGCTACTAACGGTATGAAGTCGAGCTCTGTGTCCCCTTGGAAATGCATTTCCATGGTTACTGATGTAATCTGCAATCCGCTGCTAGCTAAGTGGACAGAGAGGAGGCAGCGTGATGAATGATGAGGACTAAACGTTGACATGTAAAAGCAGAAGCTTATCACACATTCAAAAACTACACAACACAACCAGCATGTATAAGTGAATGAGTCTAGCACTGTGCCACACATTTAAGTTATAAGCTGCCAACTCAAGCACTCTGTTACAGTTAGGGAATTCAATAATTGAGTAGTAATCTTAAGAAATCTACAAATGTTATCATTCATGTGGTTTTATTTTATTTTTATTTATTTTTTGATGATGAATGATGAATGGAGTTTTCAAGAATTCCAAAATGAAACAAAAAGAAACCTTTTGACTGAATTTACATACGCTAGCATTGTGTCGAGAAAAAAATGAGAATGGAGTACTTATTCACTACAAGCAAATCACCGAGGGAGTTGAACTCATGAACTGAATCAGCATGATTAATTTAAATCTTTCATTTCAGATCGTTTAGGTTTTTATATGGGTTTTGTGGACTTCATAAAATGACTCATTTCTTTCAGACTCAAATTTTTATTCCAAAATGCAGCAAGAGGAGATGTCAAGGTCGTCAGTGATTCATTCTGCTCCTCACACAAAGCTAGTGTTGGCCTATGGCTTCAAAAGACCTGAAAAATAGAAACCGTATAGATCACTTTTATGATATGTTTATTTATTTATTAATTTTAAAACTTGACCTCATTTTACTCAATAGAAATAAATACATTTTTTTTACAATAAATAAAAAAGGATTGCATTTTCTTTGAAATATTAAAAGACAGAAATGTCCACAGAAGTACAAGAAATGAAATAATAACATCACATAGATTTGGAACATCGGGTTGAGTAAATAATGCATTTTAGGGTAAATTGTTCCATTAAGTGATGCTTAATGATAATTTTTCCTACACTTATTACTCATTAGCAGTAAAACAACAAACAAGATTGTAATATTCAAATGGATCTAGCCTGACCCTTTGAAATACTTTCCGTAAAATAAATCAATTCAGTTGAAATTCCTTAAAGGGAAATTTCAATTCACTTTTTTTTCCTTTTCAGTGCCGCTGGGACACTTAATGGCTCCTATCAGCAATTTGTCAAATTCAAAACATTAGCCCTCATTCACATCCAGAGCTAAGCTGAAATCTAATTCGTCTTAATGGCAGGCTGTGCATGCAGTACACGGTTAGCAGGGAAGAGGTCCAACAAAACAGAGTAAATGTGCTCATCGCTCTTCCTGACTGTGTTGATTAGACTAAAAGCTGTAAGGCTCCCCTATTGCCTCTGATCCAGGACCAGCATTCACATCTAAAGTACTAACCTTCCTTCTTACGAGGAGGACTGTAAAACCAATCCAAGAGCAGTGTTAGAGGCCAAGTTAATTCCAGGTTAAGTGTTGTCCCTGCTGGCGTAAGTGGTGGAAATGACCTAGTTGAACACGGAGAGAATGGTGATACGCAGTGATACGGAGTTCACTTTCAGCAGCTGGGCAGCCAGCTGTGATTTTCTAATATGTTCATTTTTCTAAATGGTTTGCTTCCCATCACCAGCTCATTTGACTAATGTAAGTCAATTACATCGACACAAACAGCCAGTGCCATCAAAGATACAGCAAATTTGACTGCCTTTTTTTGGGTGGGGGAAAGGAAAAATCTAATAATATAATTTCAAGTTGCCTGATTTTGTAACAGATGTAGCACCATCTTGCTCCTAAGCCATATTTGCCATGGAGTGCTTCCAGTTAGTTATAGCGGGCTGATGGTGGACATGTGTGCAGCGCTTAAGCACTATTAGATGATTGTTATTGGATGTTATTGGACAGATTATCTATAGGAATAATACAATAGGTTGGAGTTGAGCAGATTATGTGACGCCACCTGCAGTTTGATCTAATCATTTTAAAGACATGGTCACCTACTTTTCAGAACCAGTATTTATCTTAATTAGGAACCCTTTCTCATTGACCAGTAGGACTGATTCTTTATAGTGTTAAATCATTAGTCCCCTTGCAGTCACTAATTTTATCCCTTAAAACTCATCTAAGATAATCAAAATGATATATCTAAACAATTGTATCTGTAAAATAATTTGCTTCATTCATTAAAATGGCTTGAATATAACTTTTCTTACCCCATTTAGCATAGCTATGAACATGCAAACTAGTTTTAAACTCCATTCAATCACAAGAGTTTGGACCTGCTCCACTTTCTCTCAGTAAAGTGAAGTCGTAAACACTCCACAATGCAAGTGACAATATGGGATTTATTCAGCCATATACGTTTGAACCCGAAACTGATTCCAAAGAAGAAGTGGAAGAGTGAATTATACAGATTAATGTATTTTGTGTATCGTTCTCTACAACATCACATTAGCTAACAATACTTGATATCATTAGCCTTTGGCTTGACTCTGCTATTAAACAGCTATTAATGTGTTGCCAATGTTACATTAACTATGTTCCTATGATATGCTAATGATATTAAAAGCCCCACCCATCAAGTTGATAGTAGGAAAGGAGTTGTTTCAAACCAAAAGGTGAAAATGTTCAGCACTGGTGTTGACTGATGTATTTGCACATGGTTCGTATTTAAGCATATTGAAAGCAACCGATATATATGTAAACAACATTAAAAACCTGATTTTAACCACAGGGGTTACATTATTAGACATTCCATAGTTGGAATGATGCATCTACAGTATGTGAGAACATAGTTGACAGTTCTTGCTATGTAGGACAAAAGGGCGGAGAGAGATTATTATTTTCTGCCCTATCAGAGAGATTATTTTTTCCTCTTTCACCAAGGGGATGAAAAGACAGCAATGATTTATTGGGAATCTGAGGGATGACACATGCCGAGCAAGGCAACTTTTTTAGTGGCCCAGAAGATGCAACTGAAATTGGGTTACTCACAAAATGCAAAGGGCTCCGTTTCAGCCTTACAAACTCAATCAGTCATCCTATCCCTGGAGGTCATTTTAATAACGCCACATGACAGGGATCTCTTGCCAAACAAAATGCAATCTCTATACCTAGTCTTTTGGGAATTTCACAAAACAGCATCCTTAGAATAGTTGGACTGTAATCTCTGGTAAAAGTGATTGGATTTAAAATGGCAGGCCATCTGTGTAACGCTTTATTTAAGGATATCAGTGATTAGATAGATAATATGGTTACAGTTGTAATCCAGTGACCTGGTGTGGGCTTCTGGAATTAGGAACCCCCCCCCCCTTTATTTTTTGAGCTGTCAAGGTTATAAGTGAATAACAGCTTAAATATTATTCTGTTCCTCATATAAAACCACTGTATAGCTTGAGAACAATCACACACATATTTTGTGTGTGTGTGTGTGTGTGTACACAATAGCTATTTTGGGGTGAACTATTCCATTAAGTAATACTTTCTTTCTGTTGTTGTTATTTTATTCTAAAGTACATTCATGTCTCATTTCATTTGATATTCATATTGGTTCAACACTAAAATAATGGTAACATTAAAATCAATAGTTTTAAGTCAATATATATATATATATATATATATATATATATATATATATATATATATATATATATATATATATATATATATATATATATATATATATATATATCATTATTTTTATTATTTTTATTTTTTTTATTTCTTTTTACTATCACAGAATCAACCTAAACATTAATTTACACCACCAAACTGCATGGGTTAAACCAGTGGTTTTCAAACTGGTCCTGCGAGCACCCCCAGCACTGCACATCACTCCTGATTCAACTCATCAGCTCATTAGTAGAGACTGCAAGACCTGAAATGGATGTGTCAGATATAAAGAGACATACAAAATGTGAGGTGTTAGAGGTGCTTGCAGGACTGGTTTGAAAACCACTTGGTTAAACAATGTAGGACAGGGATGTCAAACTTAATTCCTGGAGGGCCATAGCCCTGCAGTGTTTAGATTCAACCCTAATTAAACACACCTGGTCCAAATAATCAAGTCCTTCAGGCTTATTTGAAAATGACATGGTATATTCATTATTTTTGTTTCCTTTGTTTACAAAAAATATTCTCGTCACTTCATAATGTTACGTTTGAACCACTGATGGGAGATATATGGGAATATTCTCATGATGTCTTTCATACTTTTCTGGACCTTGACATTGTTACTTACTTGGCAGTCTATGGGACAGTCACAAGCCTCCCAGTTTTCATCCAAAATATCTTAAATTGTTTTCCGAAGACGAACAAAGCTTTTATGGGTTTTGAACGACACAGGGGTACATTTTGGGGCGAAGTATCCCTTTAACCAACAGGTCAAGCTCATGCCATGTTTGATTTTATATTATTTAAGCAATGACAAACTATTGAAAAGATATCAGTTCTATTTTATCTATTGATCATCTGATCTTTTACACACATCAATATTTATGTGTACTGTATTTATTTTCAGTAGACTGATAGCATTTAACATACATTTCATAGTTTCAATTTAATAGCAATCTTGATTCTTAAAGATTTGTTCAGTCACCTATAAGTATCGTACATCTGAAAAATGGGGGAACATTAATTGTCTCAGACACAGAGTTCCTAGTTATGCTCTACAGTAAGTCACATTCATATTGTTTGCAAAACAGTACTGAAAGAGACTAAAATGCAGAAGCTCTGCAGCATTTTTCATAACTATGTATGAGCATATCTCCATACAGTTGTTCTCAAACATCTAAATCTGCTTTGCTTTGCTCTTCTTCATGTTGCAGGATAACAAATCATTAACTTGTTTCCCCTGCCACTCGGGTACTTGTTGGTTATTCTTCAGCCTGTTCTAGGCTTTGCAAATGCAGGTAGAGTACCTTCCTGTTTGCACATAGACATGGCCATTAGCTTAGTGCTATTCAAGAATTTCAAAGCAAAAGTTTACTTTTATTTGCAAGAGAATAATCATGCATAATTAGGATGTGAGATGTTGGTTGCAGTACAAGGAACTCTACAATGTACACAATGCAAAATCCCATGTAAGCAAGCAAACTCATATGGCACTTATGACTCGGCTCGTCTCAGCTTGAGTTTCCACTGCAGTTTAGTACCGCTTTAGAGTGGGTGGTATTATTCAAATGTCATTATAGTTGTGCCGCCTCTGCTGCCACAAGATGAACATCTGTACTTCCTCAACAGACCATGAAACATCCACTTTTTGGTTGTTAGAAAAAGGTGGGCACATTCAAAACATTTGCGTTAGATCCTTTACTAGCTATGCTGATTTAAATCTTGTGGTTCTGTTGTGTTTGTGTATCAAGTTTAGTGCTGCAGGTGGTGACGATTCTCTCCAGGCAATTCATGATCAGTAGAGTTCACATGTCAATTTTTGTTAATGTTACGGTTCACTTGGAACCTCAACCGAGGTGGTACAAAAAAAACAAAAAGGACCAAGTACTGTACCCAGTGGAAAATCCACCAGAAAAGTCAACTGTACCGTGCTGTACCATGCAGTGGAAAAGTGCCAATATTGACATCTGGTTGGATGCTGAACAAGGTGTTTAGACCACTGTCGATATTTCAATAGAAACGTCAGAGGGAAAGTCAGACAGATGTTGAGTGATTCACAACTCCAGTGAAAAACTACATACCCTCATTTTAACATGGTAATGCAGTGTTGGCGCTTTGCAGCTGTTTCATTTTTCACACTTCACAGTATAAAACTAACACGATCTGATTAAACATCATTAATATTGATATTTCCTTTTTATTTGAAGAGCCATGAATTATTGACCTGAACCCCTGATAGGAATGCTGTTAGCTGGTGAAAGGGTCATAATGAATACTCGGTCAAGAAGGCTTTGATCTCAGGTCCGTAAGGAGCATGCTTGTTTTGTGTAAAGACCTTTTTTCAGTATGTGATTAGTGCCGTGGGTCTATGAGTGATCTTATAGTCTTGAACAACTCTACATAACCTAAGTTTGGTGGTTACCAAACTTAGGTTATGTACAGTGTTAGCAAGACTATATATCACTCATAGACCCATGACACTAATCACATACTGAATAAAGGGTCAGTAAGATTATTATTATTTTTTTATATGTTTATTATTATTTTTTATTTTTTATTTTTTTTTACTTTTTGAAATAAATAGATTCATTCAGCAAGGATGCATTCAATTAATCAAAGTGACAGTAAAGACATTTATACGGTTACCAAATATGTATATTTCAAATAAATGCTGTATTTTTTAAATTTCTATTCATAATTCAATAACAAATGTATCACCGTTTCCACAAAATATTGCGCTGCACAACTGTTTTCAACATTGATAATAATAATAATAATAATAATAATAATAATAATACATATTTCTTGAGCAGCAAATAAATGATTTCTAAATGATCATGTGACACCGAAGACTAGTAATTGCTGCTGAAAATTCAGCTTTGCATCACAAAAATAAATTTGTAAGTCCTGTGCTCCTGTCTTTGTTGTGTTTTGTTCCGTGTCTTGTGTTCCTTCCTCATGTGCCCCATGATCTAGTTTATCCCATGTCTGATTATGTCCATGGTTCCCAGGTGTTTCCTCTGTTTATGATGTGATTTATTCCAGGGGTGTCTCATTTGGTTCTAAGTTCTTAAGCCCTGTGTTTTTCCATGTCTAGCGTCCGGTATTGTTTGTCTATCCCATACATGTGTGTGCCTTGTTGTTTTAAATAAAGACTTTTTCACGGATTCCAAGCATAAGAGACCTCATTTAAAAACATAATATATATATATATATATATCTATATATACAGTACAGACCAAAAGTTTGGACACACCTTCTCATTCAAAGAGTTTTCTTTATTTTCATGACTATGAAAATTGTAGATTCACACTGAAGGCATCAAAACTATGAATTAACACATGTGGAATTATACATGGAATTATATACATAACAAAAAAGTGTGAAACAACTGAAAATATGTCATATTCTAGGTTCTTCAAAGTAGCCACCTTTTGCTTTGATTACTGCTTTGCACACTCTTGGCATTCTCTTGATCAGCTTCAAGAGGTAGTCACCTGAAATGGTCTTCCAACAGTCTTGAAGGAGTTCCCCGAGAGATGCTTAGCACTTGTTGGCCCTTTTGCCTTCTGTCTGCGGTCCAGCTCACCCCTAAACCATCTTGATTGGGTTCAGGTCCGGTGACTGTGGAGGCCAGGTCATCTGGCACAGCACCCTATCACTCTCCTTCTTGGTCAAATAGCCCTTGATTCCTTCAGTGTGACTCTACAATTTCCATAGTCATGAAAATAAAGAAAACTCTTTGAATGAGAAGGTGTGTCCAAACTTTTGGTCTGTACTGTATATATATATATATATATATATATATATATATATATATATATATATATATATATGGCACCAAATATTTGAATGGTATTCTAATATAATTTTTTTAATAACTGTCTGTATTGCATATGGCATTTTACAGCTCTAAACTTCATATTTAAAAAAACTTGAAAAGTCAATAACAAATGTGATTGATTGTTGCCTTTAGTAGAGCAGCACAGGGACAATTCATTGTTTCACTCTGTTTGTCTGTGCTTACAGCCTTCCAAACCAGAGTATGTGAGTGGTGTGTGGTGAGAACAGAGTTGTGTGATTTTGCTTGGAGCAAGGTGCAGGTTTTAGTGCTGGTGCTTACTCTCACTCCAAGATCGCTCAGACCAAGTGAGGAGCAGGAAATGGAAAACTCTGAGTGGAGCTGGAAAAGCCAGGGTGATTACAGAACACTCTGAGCACTGAGGGAAAATTGCTGTCGCCCTGCTCCACACACAACTCTGCCTGTTTGTTGCTTGGTGACATACAGAACTTGACGTTTAGGCTTCTTACATTAGTAGAGAAAAAAATCTATGAAAGCAAAGTAGGTGACACTTTAGTATTGGGCAATTTCTCACTATTAACTAGTTTCTTGTTAGCATGTTGGCTGTTTATTAGTACTTATAAAGCACATATTCTGCATGACCATATTCTACATCCCCAATCCTACCCCAACCTTACTAACTATTAATAAGCAGTAAATTAGTAGTTTATCAAGGCACAAGTCATTGTTAATAGTTTGAACCTGGAATTGGACCTTAAAATGAAGTGTGACCAGCAAGGATATGTCTAAAACTCCATAGTAATGCAATGCACATTTGTTCATTATTTGTTTAGTTTCATTATTTTATATATATTTTTGTTTACCTTAGATCTACATTTAATTTGTTTATTTAAAAGGGAAAGCTGATATTAAAAAAAAAGAAGAAAAAAAAACTGATTTATTTGCAAATGATTGTATGCATTTTTTTTTTGCCTTATTATTTGGGTATATTCAGAGAAGAGGTGAAACGTACTCGGTTACTAACGTAACCTCGGTTCCCTGAAATACGGGAACGAGTACTGCGTCGAAGACGCATATGGGAAAAACTCAATCACTCAATCACACAAATCATTCAATCACGCAGTGAAACTGCACGGCCATTGGATCCTATGCTAAAGCCCGCCAAAGCCTGCCAAAATAGGCGGAGAATCTGGCTATATATTGGCCACTTCGCCACAGGAATTCAGGTTACTTCGACTGAAGCGGCGACTGAGTTGTGCAGCCTTATTACCATGGCAAGGAATGCAGTACTCGTTCCCGTATTTCAGGGAACCGAGGTTACGTTAGTAACCGAGTACGTTCCCTTTCAATACTTCACTCGTACTGCGTCGAGACGCATATGGGAACCCAGTTCGATCACGCCATGCTAAGAAGGGGGGACGACCAACGCAATCATACTTGATCTGCGAAACCAAGGTATGACAATAGCAACTAGGAGCAGAATAAGCTCAATGAGGTTACGTCTGGCCTAGCCTGATCATCCCGTGTTCGTATCGCCTCAGTACCAAAGGGACCGAGTGCATACGAGTAGAGTTTGAGTCTTGGGCAAAGAATGGTCAAGAGCATGCAATTGAGGAACAAAAAAGGTGACCTTCACACAAAAGGACCCTAGCATGAAGCGCCGGGACGTCTAGATTATAAAATCTAGCAAATGTGGACGGCGAGTTCCAACCAGCCGCCGCACAAATTTC
Organism: Carassius carassius; assembly: GCF_963082965.1. Lineage (NCBI taxonomy): Eukaryota > Metazoa > Chordata > Actinopteri > Cypriniformes > Cyprinidae > Carassius > Carassius carassius. The sequence continues at coordinate 22,629,232 of NC_081761.1, forward strand.
TGCGATGGTCACACCACTAGACCATGCCCAGGATGAAGACACTGCTCTCGTCGAATGGGCTCTTACTCCAATTGGGCTTTGCAGGCCCAGAGAAGAGTAGGCTAGCTGGATTCCATCAACAATCCACTTTGAAAGCCTTTGCTTTGAGACCGGTAACCCTCTGGTGCGGTTTCCAAAGTATATGAAGAGCTGCTCTGATCGCCTTATTGGCGCAGAACGCTCTAGGTAGACTTTTAGAGCCCTCACTGGGCAAAGCAGATTAAGCCCTGGATCATCCTCTGTGTTTTGTAATGCAGAGAGAGTGACCACTTGTGCTCTAAAAGGTGTGGAGAGCACCTTTGGCACATAGCCATGCCTCGGTTTCAGCACGACCTTCGAGTCGTTAGGCCCGAATTCTAGGCAATTAGGGCTTATCGAGAGTGCTTGCAAATCACCCACACGCTTAACAGCCGCGAGTGCCAACAGCAGAGCGGTCTTTAGCGACAGGGCATTAAGGCCTATGGACTGTAGCGGTTCAAAGGGGGCCCCTTTAGGGCTCTCAGTACCGTGGGCAGGTCCCATGAAGGGACAGTGGGAGGGCAAGGCGGATGAAGCCTTCTGGCACCTCTCATAAATCGGACGACTAAGTCGTTTCTGCCCACCGACTGGCCTGCTATAAGGTCGTGTGACGCCGCTATAGTTGCTACGTAGACCTTGAGCGTGGAGGGGGATCGTCCCTTCTCCAAGAGCTCTTGCAAAAATGACAGTATCACTGATATGGCACAGGAGGTCAGGTTTTCACCATGGTCTGAGCACCATGTGGAGAACACAGACCATTTGGAGGCATAGAGGCATCGTGTAGACGGAGCTCTAGCCTGTGAAATTGTGTCTAGCACACGCTCAGGGAGTCCCGTGGGCTCCCGTCGAGTGACCAAAGGTGCAGAGACCACCTCTCTGGGTGTGGATGCCAAATCGTTCCGTCCGCCTGAGAAAGGAGGTCCCGTCTATGAGGAACGGGCCATGGGGCCGCAGTCAGCATCTGTGACAGGTCGGCTATCCAGTGCTGATTCTCTCAGAGTGGGGCTACAAGCAGAACCCTGCATCTCTGGTCCCTGACCCACCTGATTACTTGGGGAATCAGAGGAACCGGAGGAAAAGCTTAAAGAAGACGGTTGGGCCAGTCCTGGGACAACGCGTCCTCGATCTTGGAAAAATATGTTGGGCAATGAGAGTTGTCTTTTGAGGCAAAGAGATCTATTTCTGCTTTGTCAAAGACCTCCCATATCTTCTGAACTGTCTGCGGGTGGAGTCTCCACTCTTCTGAGGAGACTCTGCTTCTTGACGGCATATCCGCGCCCTTGTTCAGTTTGCCCAGAAGATGCACTGCTCTCAGGGACCCCAAGTTGCTCTGGGTCCATTCCAGCAGTCGCGACGTTAGTCCGAAGAGACGCGTCGATGACAGCCCACCTTGGTGATTTATGTAAGAGACCACTGTCATGCTGTCTGATCTAACCAGCACGTGGTGGCTCTTTAGGTCTGACAGGAAGCTCTGGCAGGCTCGTTGAACTGCAATCATCTCGAGGCAGATGATGTGAAGCCTGCTCTCCTCTTTCGACCATTGGCCGAAAGCAGGTTTCCCTTCGCACAGCGTGCCCCAACCCTTGTTCCATCCATTGCATGTTCCTCCAAGGGGTCAGGGCCGAAATGCAGTCCTGACTCACCTTGATATTCAGGTGTCCATGACACCACGCATGAGGTGGAACACGCGGTTTCAGCCAATATTGGAGGGGGCGCATACGTAGCAGCCCGAGCTCCAGCACCGGCGATGCTGCTGCCATAAGACCCAGCAACTTCTGGAATGTCTTTAGGGGTCGAGTAGCACCTATTTTGAAAGAGGCCGCAAGTCGCTGTAGAGGCGCCTCGCGCTCCTTCACCATTGTTGCCCTCATCGTCACTGAGTCTAACACTGTTCCCAGAAATGATATCCGTTGGCTGGGGGACAGCGAACTCTTGGCAAAATTCACCCTGAGCCCCAGGCATTCCAGATGGCTGAGGAGCAAAGTTCTGTAACCCAATGCCTCCCCCTCTGACTGAGCTAGAACTCGCCAGTCATCGAGGTAATTGAGAATGCGGATTCCCTTCTGCCTGAGAGGGGAGAGAGCCGCATCCATGCACTTTGTAAACGTGCGAGGCGCCAGAGACATCCCAAAGGGGAGGACCTTGTATTGGTAAGCCATGCCCTCGAAGGCAAATCTCAAGAACGGCCTGTGGTGGGGGGCTATCTGGATGTGAAAGTAAGCGTCTTTCAGATCCAGCGAAAAGAACCAATCCCCTGAGTGCATTTGTGAGAGGATTTGTTTCAACATGATCATTCTGAAGCGCCGTCTCATGAGAGCACGCTTCAGATGTCTTAAATCGAGGATGGGGCGCAGTCCGCCATCTTTCTTGGGAACTAGGAAGTAACGGCTGTAAAACCCTGAGTCGCGGTGTGCTGGGGGAATGATTTCTATAGCTCCCTTCACCAGCAGATTTTCCACTTCGGCACGAAGAACGTGAGCGTTCTCGTTGTGCATCGAAGTGGTGACCACCCCGCGAAAGCGTGGTGGTCATCGTGCGAACTGAAGGGAATAGCCGTGTTTTATTATTCCCATGACCCAATCTGATACCCCGGGAATGGCTTGCCATTGTGAGGCCCAGATGGACAGGGGTTGTATTAACTCGAGTGTTTGTCCGCCGTGGGGGGACATAGCACTCATGAGTGTTATGTGAGGAAAACTGCTCTTTTTGTGAAGGAGTGTGTTTTTTATTTTGTGCACTATAACAGCGCTTTACTGTCTGGGCGCTAAAAAGGGCCCATTGTTTGCAACAAGAACTACTTCGTCGACACCTGGAGATGGACGGCAAAACAAACGGGGCAGTTTGGGGGGTGGTCCGGCCGCAGCGAGACTTAGCCCCTTCCTCTTTCTTTCCTGTAGATCAGGATGATGGCGGCGGCACAGGGTCCAGCACTATCTTGGGCCGGGGTCCCATGCGTTTAGGGAACTGAAACCGTCTGGTGGCCGAGCGAGAACGGTGTCGAGGCTCGGGTTTCACAGGCTGGGCCGCGGTGGTAGCAGCGGGTGCTTGCTTGGGAGGCTGACGAGTCGGCACCTGTTTGGGGCGACTGGCAGCAGCAGATGAAGCGCGTTTTGGCAGGAAGTGTCGCATCGCCTGGGACGACTTCTGCGCCTCTGTGAAGCGTTCGGCTAACCCCTATTTCGCTGGACCAAAGAGGCCGCTGGGGGAGATCGTTGCATCCAGGAACTGGGCTCTGTCAGCATCCTTGATCTCTGTGAGGTTAAGCCACAATTGGCGCTCCAGGACGACCAGGTTAGCCATCGAGCGCCCAATGGCCTGGGCAGTGCTCTTGGTAGCACGTAGTGCTAAGTCTGTTGCACTTCTCAGCTCCCTGAGCGCGGCGACATCCGGGCCAGACTCATCAGTGGCGGCGAGAAGTTTGGCCTGGAAGACTTGCAACACTGCCATGGAGTGGAGCGCCGCGGCTTCTTGCCCTGCCGATGAGTAGGCACGCCCGGCAAGCGCCGACGTCGTACGGCAGGGTTTGGACGGATGGTTGGCCTTGGCTTTCCATCCAATAGCTGCTGGCGGGCAGAGATGCATGGCCACAGACTCGTCCAACTGTCCTCTAGCAGTTCCTCCTCAGTCCCTCCAAACAAAACTAGCAGTTCCTCCTCAGTCCCTCCAAACAAAACTAGATCACTCGCGGCAGCAGAGGTACACTGGTCTGGCTGTACAAAGAGGACTGGGGAATCCCCTCTGGGCGGAGAAAACGAGGCACGCGGGGGCTGAGCCGGCGTGAGCTCGTTTTCATCCTGCTGCTTTAATCCTCCGCCCCGCCTTTTCTTCCCCGCGGCTCGTGGGAGGAAGAAAACGGGAGGGCGCGAGGAGCGAGATCGCTCTCTGAAAAGAAAGCGATTCGCGAGCGCAGAGAGGCGATAATCATGTTCTCGCAATGAGAACATGAATTCCCCGCGAGTGCTGTGTCAGCGTGGGGTTTCCCCAAGCACACGACACACTCGCTGTGCCTGTCATCAGCGTGAAGAGGGGCTCTGCACGAGCTGCAATGACGAGACGGCATTTGCAACAACGCCGTAGAAAGGCTCTTTTAGAGAAATTTGCTCTTTTTAATCCCTCCCTCTCTCGCCGGATGGCCGCAGGGAATCGATGAATCTGCAGCGGGGACCGGCAGTCGCGTTCCAGTGCGAGGCGTGTCAACGGCAAGCAGTTCAGCGGAGATCAGCGAAGCGATGTGACGTCGTCGCTGAAGGAGAAGAAATCTGAATTCCTGTGGCGAAGCGGCCAATATATAGCCAGATTCTCCGCCCATTTTGGCGGGCTTTGGCAGGCTTCGCTGCCATAGGTTCGTGCAGCACCACCACCAAGCCATTGGTTTGTTTTAATAACACTGCACAATCCAATGGCCGTGCAGTTTCACTGCGTGATTGAATAAGGCTTCAGTTCAGGAGAAAAAAAGGAGTTTTTCCCATATGCGTCTTCGACGCAGTACGAGTGAAGTATTGAAAGGGAACACTGGTTAGTTGATGGTTGATGTCAGTTATGGTAGCTGTGTTGCTGAGGAGCAAATTGTCACCTTTGAAACCAGTGTTTTATTTGTGTTGTTGCCCTCATGGGTGAGACTAAATAACTTAATGTTATGGCATTAGAATAATAGTGTTAAATTAATTTGTTGTTCATAAAAATGTTGTATAAAAGCAAAAGCACGTGCAGTCCTGCTGCATCACAATTGTGACTGTGATATTAAATGTATAATTTATAGGACAGGTTTACCTTTCAGATGTGTCTCTTTTTATTTGTCAGTCATTTTCCAATCTGAGAGAGTAGAATTGTGCATATTTGAATTAGTGTTTATAATAATAATAATAATAATAATAATAATAATAATAATAATAATAAAACATTGAAAAACATTTAAACATTTTTCTAATGTTCCACTTCAGACTGGTTTTGTCAATGCAGTCATTAACATCTGTTTATGGAAGTCCGTCAAGGACATATATCATTCTCCAGCCCTCAGAGGATTAGTCAACTCTATATCAACGAGGTCACACATAATTATCATGGCTGCAGTGGTGCCATGCATATTTTAATTACACAGAGGAAAAATATTAAGACAAGGAACTCTGTTTTTTGAGAACCTCACCTGAGGCACACAGCAAAATGGAGGGCATTAAGATGCGTCTGAGTGCGCTACAGGGCTGTTGAGGGATACAATCTGGGGCATGTTAAGAGCTTAAATGAGAGCAGGCTCGTCCATCAAGCAGGAAACAAGATGCAGCATGCTGACAGCTGCAGGAGATTGCATTGATTTTCAGTTCACCACTTCCCGCTTCACATCTTTAATGTATACAAAGGTGATCGCTTTATGCTTCGTAAAATCTGTGTCCTCTACATAGCAAAAGGCCTTGTTCAGGTTATGGAGAACAGAAAGTAAAAACTGCTAATGCATCAAGATTTCACATGAGGTGAGACACTGAAATAAATGACATGCTATATCACCCTTTCAGTGTGTTCTGTGTCTATTCGGAGAGTAAGTGTGAAGACTTGCATACTAGTGCAGGTTATAATGAATTATTTACAGGTGATTATCTACATGTTGATGGATTCTATCTGCTTTGATGGAGTACACAAGAATTGCTGCATAAAAGCACATTCATGAGTACGGTACGGCACATGGAATCAAAATGGATGTAAGTAGGGAAGAAAAGACAGATTCAAAAGAGAAAAAGAGTAAAAAAAAGAGTATTTTTAATGACCACAGAGAGTGATGTGGTGATGACCACTGAACGATAGCTGTCAGGAGCGCTATACTGCATCATTAGTCAAACAGACTAACGTTACCCTGAAGAGGGCAGTTTTCCACTGTTTGTCACGATGGGCATAGTCTCTGAACTTTTGATCATCCCTTGTATGTTTAGATAGCACGAATAGTGAAACTTGTAGTTTACATTTAGTAAAGCAGGTACAGCGCACCTGTGCAAATAACAGACTGTAATCAGACTCCTCCTCTTTAGTAACTTCATCATCCGATCCTTCATCTCTGGATGCGAAATAGTCCATTATAACGTCTTTTAGGGCACTGACATCACCAAGATTGAGCAGACTGAGATGAGCAAGATTGTCTAAGTGAGCAGTTTCAGATTGTGTTGTTTTCTTGCACTCCGCCCTCTCACGATATTAAATAATAAATGCATTTAAAAAAAACTTTCCGTGCTGTTGATTACACAGGACTGGTGGGAAATGTGCATTGATACACCTTTATTATATATGTTACGTGGTTTATTTTGATAACTGTTTTTGTGGTGTTAAGAGAAAGCACCTCCACAGCGTGTTCTTAACATGAGAGAAAGAAACAGCCTTTTCTGCTTGCTGCAATAAATTGATATTTTTCTGCACTAAACACGTGAATTTTGCCATAATATTTTCAGAGATGATAGACAAGATGTTATAGAATAATAAATTAATGAAACCCTTATTTTGACAAAAAAAAAAAAAAAGTCATTCAACCTATTTTTTTTTTCCTGAAAACATCCCAGCACGATATCCGACGGGTTTTTCAAGACCGCATCACATGTATGTATATGTATAATACATATGCATATTTTCAATTTCATTAATGCCTCAAAAGTCTAGATGGGGCAGACTTAGGGGCCTTAAGAAAATTTCAGGTTTGGGGCCCCAATACAACAACTGTGTCCTCTTTTACAACTAACCCTTATTTTGCTTGCTCACTCTCATAGTTTTTAGTTTATGTTCATCCCTTCACAACCAGTAAATGTTTAGTCAACCTGATGCTGTTCTATAACCATATTAAACTATGTCTCAACTACATGCGACGTGACAAAATTCCAGTGACAAGCAGTTTGGCTGTCCACAACGGAGCACAACATAACCACTCAGAAGCACACTGCACTCTCAATGAAATGGACAAGTTTGAAACCTAATTCATACATATAAAACCTTTTTAACATTATTAAAATTACATCCTGAGTGACTGATATAATTTATGTTATGGAAAACACCTATTGGTTCGTATTAAGTTCACAATGTTGACTTATGCCTACATGCTTGCTTTATTTTATTTTCAAGATCTGAGGTATCTATTGTTGTTTTCTGTATGGCTATAAATGTCATGCATTATGATATCCAAACTCACATTAGAGACTATTAACTTTGCATAAAGCACATAATTAGTACATGAGACTGTTGTTGTCATAGCTTATATATTGAAACTCCAGCTGCAACTTTGCATAAACAGAAACTTTTGCGTGTCGCCATTGCTGCTAGTTAGATTAAAAATATAAAATTATGCCATGCAATATAGTCTATACATGGTCTATTCCAAGTGTTCTAAAGGCATACAGTAGTGTTTCCTGAGAAAAAAAGTTTGCGTCGGTGCACCTAGGAAACGCAAGCGAGTCATTTTGAAACATCAAGAAGAAGAAAATTAAGACTTGAAACACAATACTTTCTTTACTAAGGGGAATATCTCGGTTCTGAGACAGTTAGTATTATACAACCTAGAATACTCGTAAAGAGCGCACCCTCATATGATCACTAAAAGCTGTCACTCACTTCAGTCTCCACAGACATTATGTTAGTAAGCTCTCTACACTGCACAATGAATCTATTATTTATATTGTATCTACACTTTGTTATAATGAGATGGTTCACAATCTTGCAGAACTCAGCACTTGGGTACGGGATGGGTTCAGGCTTCAGTTTAAAGCCCATGCAGACTTCTAGGCTAGCATTTCACCTCAAAATTATGGGGAAGGTAAGCCACCCCCAACGAGCCACCACTGGTACTGTGCAATATTATTCACAAAACAAATAAATGTTTTATCACAAGCGCTGTCTGGGCAGGGCAAGAAACATCATCAAGGATGCCTCTCACCCTAAACATGGACTTTTCACCCTCCTTCCATCCGGCAGGCGTTACAGGAGCCTACGCTCTTGCACTAGTGGGCTCAGGAAGAGCTTCTTCACCGAGGCTGTGACACTTCTGAATGCCACACCACCAATCTAACCTGCACCTGCTCTTTTACTGCACTGGTCACAGTACTTTACATACATGTATATACAAGCTAATACACTATAAACGGTCTAAAGTTGTTACTGTACAAACACAGTAAATACATTGTTCAACAATGCTTTTGCACACTCATCCAACTGTATTAATTACCACTGTTCTCACGTTCCTGCTGTTCACAATGTATATATAATCCTTCATTGCTCTGTTCATAATGTACATACAATCCCTGCATTCATATTTATATTCTGTATATACTTTGATCAGTATTGTATATAGCAACTCCATTGTACATTCTGTATATCATAGCTTTACTTACTCTGCACTTTTATGTATATAAAACACTATATTCTTGCACTTCTAACTGCATTTGATTAGCTCTGTACTTGTACTCTGCATAATGACAATAAAGTTGAATCTAATCTAAATAAATAATAAAAAAAAAAAATATATATATATACACACAGTATATATATATATTTTTTATGTAAAGTGAGCATGTAATAGTCCTATGAAATGTTAATGAGTATTTGTAAATATAAATATGTACCAGTTCAATTTAGTTATGTGGTGTGATATGTGACCGTTATTGATTTCATTTAATTCAGAAGCTTGTTTGTATTTGATGAGAAATAATTTAAAGTTAATTTATCAGCAATTTACAAATAATTTGCTGGTATTTCATACTAAATAAATTTTAGCACTGAAAAACAAAGCAGGAACCACAGCAGAGCAACACTGCTTTAGGCAGATTGGCCTCTATCCTTTCCCATGATCAATTCCTGTCATTGGTTCAACTGACCTATTAATAATACATTTAAAAAATATACCTTTAAAAAACTCTGTGCATTGGGTTGGGTCAGCGTTGTGTGAGGTGGGGAGTGAAATCTAGGCCTGTGAGTTGGTCTGTGCTGGCCAACTCAATTCTCCTGAGTGCTTGACCACAGAACTATTCACTATTATCTGCCTCTTCCTTCTATAGAGCACCTGAGGGTCAGATCATTTACCACAAACAACCTCCAGAGGCTGACATCACCTTAGGGTGCTCCCTACATCTCATCAATCAGCCCTACAATTATCTGCAAAGTTGCAAGGCTCTGCCTCTCCAACCAGACATTTATCAAGGCATCACTGAGCCACCTAGAGGAACAATTCAAAGTGCCTTACAGACTTGTCAACACACCCTTGTTTCTGCTCATCATCTTTGAAAGCACCTGAGAGAGACACATCTCTCAATTTAATTCTCCTCACTTCCTTTTGCAGAATAAACGCAGCTTCATCTCTTACCCGTGAGCTTACTGGAGAGAGCGAGAAAGAGAATAATGAAAGAGAATGGGACCAGAGGTCTTTAAACACAGGAATCTGCCATGTTTCCCACAGAGCTCGGCCACTGAGCGGAGGAGAGCTGTCAAACAGAATCACAGCCTAGTCTTTCCAAACGCAAGTTTCAAACAGCTCAGTCAGAGTTGTATGTACGTGGCTTTAGGCACCGCTAGGGACACCTAATTGGAGTGAAATGAGCTTGACAGCTGTGAATGCAACACCAGTGACTCATAGCTGTGCTGATTCTGTGTTGTTCTCAATTTGAAGCAACTGTTTTTTTTTTTTTTTTTTTTTTTGTGGTTGAATTATTAGGTGGTAAACCATAAGGTGAACACTCATACTAATGCAAAAATATGTGAAAATATATTGTCCTTTGGTTTTTATTTAACTGTTGAAATGCAAAATTAATTTATAAAAAAAATAATAATAAAAAAAATAACTTGCTGATGCTTGCTATTGCAACCTTACAGTTAAGACAGGAGGGCTGTTTATTCCCATTCATCTCCAGTCGCATACACATTCATCTCTTGAAGTGGTTCAATTTACTCTCAGCTTATTAGGCTTACTCAAAGCATGTTCGATTTCCACTACTGGCTATTTAAGTTGGGTTTACATCAGGAGTAGCCAATCCTGCGTTTGGAGAGCTTCAACCAGTTAGATTATGCCTCCATGCCAGATAATTAAGATCCAGCCCCGGATGCCAGATTCCTTCAGAAAATATTTGTTTTCTTTTGTAACAGAACAACATATGCAGCAAAGTAGTCTAATACCCAAAAACCTGTTAACAGGAAGTATTTTCTGTTACCCAAAATACAGAAACTCTATTAACAGACTTTTATTAACCAAGATGTTGACTGAAGAGTTTATTGAATAGTTTTGTGTGTTTCAATGCTCAGATTTAATCTGACGAGCACAAATTAAACAAGTACTGTTATACCAAACTGATTCACAACAATATCCCATAAACCCTGGGTTTCCAGTAACATTCTCTTGTATCTCTTATTCATGAAGACAAAAAGTCCTTGAAACCACAGTCTAAACAACAATGAAAAAACAATAAAACTATAATATAATATAATATAATAATATATAATATAATTAATATAATATAATATAAATGACTAATGAATTAATGAATCAATTAAATGGGTATATAAATGACTATCATAAATATTTATATTTTAAAATCAAATATTAAAATGATTAAATGATACCTGATTATAAATAAATAAATGAATGAAGAATAAATTAATATAAAAGAAAGAAAGTAAAACCCAGCACAAATGCGTGACTGCTCTCTTGAAGCAAAACACACACAGTTTGCATTTGAGGATCCTCAGATTCTTCAAACCTGCTCCAAAACACTTGCCTGGAAGTTTCTAGGATTCCTGAAAACGTACTCGGTTACTAAACGTAACCTCGGTTCTCTCTAGAAGAGCGAACGAGTACTGCGTCTTAGCTAAGACGCTACAGGAAAAGTCTCTTTTCACGAAATAATGAAGCAAAAAAATTATCCTTAATTTTGTATTTTTGTAAAGCGCATTTGCAACAGTACACAGCCATAGGCGAGACGGCTCGTTCGCTCATTGGCTTGTTCTGCGGCAACTGCACAGCCTATCGAGCGCAGGCTGATGCAACATCAGACCAATAAGGTGGCCACTTCCCGCCGAAACGGGTGTGGCCCAACCTATAAAAGGAGCTCGAAAAACCTGATTTATTTCATCGCCGAAGCAAACCAGAGTGAATCGTACGCACGGCAGAGAACGCAGTACTCGTTCGCTCTTCTAGAGAGAACCGAGGTTACGTTTAATAACCGAGTACGTTCTCTTACGAGAGCTCTCTCGTACTGCGTCTTAGCTAAGACGCTACGGGAACCCAATGTAAAACGCAGTGCGCGCAGGGATCACACACCAATAAACCTGAAGCAACGCCCAGGATTTACAGTGCACAGTCACCTGAGGGACTCACAGAGAGTCCAGGACAGAAAAGGGAAAAAGCCCTCCGTCCTATATCTAGCAGCATCCGTAGATGCGGCAATATGACATCACACAGCCGAGGCAAGGCCTGACCAATGTGGCAATGCGGGTCTTACGCAATACTGCCCATATAACAGTCGGCAGCGCATAACGCTCGTGAACTCAGAATTCCCCTCAGGGCCCTGATTCGACTATACCGACAACAGCCTTGCTTGCAAGGCGGGGGCCTCCAGGTTATAGAACCTGATAAATGTAGACGGCGAGGCCCAACCTGCCGCCATACATATATCCTGCAAGGAGATCCCAGTAGACCACGCCCACGACGAGGCGACGCCCTGAAGGCACTGAAGGCCCCTGGAAGCGTAAGCTAACGCTATGGCGTCAACTATCCATCTGGATAGAGTCTGTCTCGAAACAGCCATTCTCTTGGAATGTCCACCGAACGAGACAAACAGCTGCTCCGTCTGCCGAAAGGCAACAGAGCGAGACACATAAGCTCTTAGAACCCTGACAGGGCAAAGAAGACTCGAGTCTCCATCCTCCCCTGACACCGGCAGGGCAGACAGGGCAATAACCTGAGCCCGAAACGGTGTGTTGAGGGATTTCGGCACATAACCGTGACTAGGTTTGAGTATGACTCTTGAGTCTTTGGGCCCAAACTCCAAGCACGACTGGCTCGCCGAGAGCGCTTGCAAATCACCCACATGCTTCACAGAAGCGAGAGCCAACAAGAATACTATGCAATACTAATACAAAATAAAATGAAATATATGTTGAATTCAAAATGCATTCCAGCAAAAATTGCAGTCAGCATAATCAAAGCTTGATTTGCATATTGATAATTTACAGGGTATTATTTACAAAATTATCCAGAATGTTAAGTAAAGAGATCGAAATGAAGCCAAACAAAAAAAGAGAAGTCTAATAATAATAACAATAATAATATACAAATATTACAGGGGAAAGATGATCAGTTAATGGAAAAAACTCTAGGGTGGATGTTTTCTTATATTATGCACTTTATGTAACATTTATTCATGATAAACTTCATTTGAATACTGACTATCACACGTAATAAAGTCCGGTAGCCAAGGCATATGGCTAATATAATAATTTAATAATAAAATATTTTCTATAATAAAAAATATAATTTCATAATTCAAAATAAAATATCAATGAATACATCTCTGATAATCCCGGTTTGCTATGGTCACGGATGTTTGTTTACGCATTAAACTCGTGGCCACAAGAAAAACATGTTGTTCCCTCAACATAAGAAGTCGTGGCCACGAGAAAAACATGTCGTTCCCTCAACATAGCATCTCGAGACCATGACATAAGGATGTCGTTACCTCGACAAAATGATCTCGTGGCCTAGACATAATATCACATTCCCACGAGTTATTATGGTCGTGGCCACAACAAAACTAAGTGAACCGACCATATCCTCTCCCAGGCACTGTAAAAAGGCTTGACTTACACTGCTTTCTTGGGTTTGACATCCTTCCCATTCTGAAACAGAAAACCCTATTTCCCTCATTTCAAGTTTAACATACTCATAGTTTTCACTTAACCTCCTTTCTAAAATGGGCCTCTTGTTGAGGTGTGTTTAATTAGGACTAGAGCTAAACTAGTGGCATTCCAGGAGCAGGACTGGACACCCCTGATTTAATTAGAATGATTAATTTAGCAATCACCTGGTGGCCAACATCATGCTTTTTAAGGACATAATATAAAGGACAACTATTTAAAGCAGTTCTTCAAAAAAAATTATGGGCTACAGAAATTCCCCTTAAATGGCAGACTTTGCTCTAATAATACTTTAACCACAACCACCATTCTTTGAGGACACTAGTCCAACATTCACATTGTAAAATTGATGTAAAAGTGCTGAAACTGTTTGACCTCTTTCAACATTACAGTGAACATAATCAATCACTGTCTTGCAGTGGCTTTCCGATCCCTCATGTTCACACAAGCATATGGCCACATTTTTCCAGTCACTATGACCTACTGTTAGTGACTGTCAGACTGATTATTGCTATCCTCAAATAACTTGCATGCAAAACACAATACAGTTCTCTTTGAGGGGGAAGTCAAGGAGAAAAACTAATTACTGGCAGATTTTCTTTGGAAGAGAGATTTTGAAAAGTTTAACGTACAACATTTGCATTTGTGTTTTCACACAAACATTTACTCATTTTGACCATTTTTTTTCACATAAAATGAAAGTTCTTAAAGATAAAGGTCCTATTCTTGGCATATATTAATAATAATAAAAATAACAAAAACAAGTAAATTAAATAAATAAATGTTAACATTCATGGAAGTTTTCCATTGCAAATAAATGCATTTCTTATTGAAATGTTCTTTGGGTACATCAAAATGGTTCTTATATGATATTGCTGTTTCATTTTATTTTTTTTTTTATTTTTTTTTTAAGTGCTTAAGATTGGTGGGGCATTACCAATTCCAGTGCCTTCTAACTACTTTCATGTTGTTTCTTGGCACATAAACAGTCCTGGTGGCATTTTGTAGTGGCTTGTGGCTTGTGGTTGAAGCTGTGGAGGTGACACAGATGGTATTCTTGACATCCCTCGTTCCTCGTGATCCAAAATGCATATTTTTGGATATCTTGGGTTAGCTAGTCTTAGGCCACCTTACAGCACGGCCAACACAAACACAGTCAACAGAAACACCTTAAAACTTTCCTGTGAGTTTTTGTAGTAAAAAGCAAGTTACACAGACCTGATATGGTAATGGCTACATGACTGGAAAGTTAACATTGCAAGGCTTTGTATGCTCTAAAATTACTGAATCACTGATTGGAACTTCAGTAAATGCAGAAGATTATATATGTGTGTGTGTGTGTGTGTGTGTGTGTGTGTGTGTGTGTGTGTGTGTGTGTGTGTGTGTGTGTGTGTGTGTTATTGATTGTTTGATTGATTGACTGATTGACAATAATTCTCTACACTTCAAATTTGATTAGACAGTTTAAAGTGAAAATGTATTCTGACCACTCCACTGAGCAGAGGCTTCCGGATTGTCCTGTTAGCCTGTGAATTCAAATTCAAGTTAAGCTGTTTGAAGATTGCTAAAACAAACCAAAAAAAAAAAAAAACTAACAAACAAACAAACCAAAAAAAAACAAAAAAACAATGTTTACACTTTACTTTAAGGTGTCCTTGTTACGTGTTACTTAATACTATAATAACAAGAAATGATGCATAATAACATGCAAGTATCCATAAACCAAACCCTAATCCTGACCCTAATCATATAGTAAGTACATGTAATTAATTGATATTACCCAGTACATTCATGTTTTATTTCACTGTAACAAGTGACACCTTAAAATAAAGTTTAACCAAAAATACTTATATATAAATACTTACATATACTTAATTTTAACTAAGAAACAAACAACTGAAAATAAATACTATTATTTTGATAATCGATTCATCTGTCGATTATTTTTACAATTAATCGATTAATCGGTTTATGTACTTATATTTTAGTTTTTACATTTTTTCCCCAAGTAAATTATTAATAAATGGTCTTTATCCTTCAGCATAGATTTTTAAGAGATTTTAACCATTTTGCACTGTCATATCCTAATCAAAAATATACCTGGAGTTGTTTTATTGTGTTAGTAATCCTTTGTCGAACTCTTCTGCAATCAGAACACTGACCCATACTCTAGCAAATTTCACAAGGAGATTTAAAATAATGTTTTCACCATGGCAGTCCTTAGAGCTCCTAAAGTAGTTTAACATCCCGAACGAAGCTTATTAAGGAATCTTTCAGAACATATTTTCACGAAGAATAAGGTTAAAACAGAATAAAATTGCAGTGCATTGTATTTTATTATTTACTGGGAAACAGCTTTATAGCTTTTGCTGTGAAATTGTAAACAATCCTTCAAAAAAAGTGCCAATGGCATGAAACCTGAATGGAACTCACAATTTAAAGTAAAATCCATCAGAAGGTTGTCCAGAAAAAAAAAAATCGGACACATACAAAAAACCTGCTGTGTGAAAAAGAGCAGTGAATACTTAGAAAAAAAGTGAATTTCAAATATCTTTAAACATTTACCTCTCTCATTCAGTCATAATTAGGCTGCACGACTGAATTTTGAACTGGTAAACGACAAACTGATCACAGAACATGTTTGTAAAGCTTTAAATGTTAACTGTTAAAAAGCAATGTTATCAGCTTTTACGACTACACATTTGCAAACAACATTGTACTGGAGAATCTGCACAAATAAAAGTCTTAGGGCCGTTCACATATCGTGCCTAAAAACGTGTGGAAAACGCTAGGCGCGGCGCTTTCTCCTTCTTTCCAATGCGCTCAGGCAGAAGCGTCCCTGAGGCGTCTGCCTTTGATAAGCAACCATGACGTGCTCTCTCCTTGAAGACGCGGAAATTTCAGCACAGGATAAATGGATTTGCAGCTCAAAAAAATCGCTTGCAGTAGCTCTGCTACTAAATTTATTTCAAAATGGAAATCCATATACAACTATGATCAGCTGTTCCTTTCATCTTGACTGAGCTTTTAACGTTGTTACGGGAAAGGATGAAGCCGATTGGTTAGTTCTTGTCACATGACCCGCGATGCGCTTGCAGCATTCTGAAAAGTTGAGATGTTTTTAACTCGATGCGGTGCTGGAAATAACGAACTTGAGCGCGCAAAAGACGCGATATGTGAACGTCCCCTTAAACAGTTCAGTAGTGCAGAGTTTACAGGTTACTCTTCTTTTTTGAAGGCTCAAAGTAAAGTACTCCCAGTCTCCCACATCCCGCTAAATGCTGCAGAGACGCTGTTCGGGAAGCACGTGACATAAAACGAGGCCAGCTATCGGCTATTCGCTACTTCTCCTGCTGTACTGGCTGAGTAAAACCTCCGGTGGCTCATTACTGCCACACTTTGGTCACCGCAGATTTGAAATATGCACGAAATGAGCCGCTTACGGCAAATTAAAGTTATTTAGCAACGAATCGATGACTAAATTAGTTGACAACTATTTTAATAATCGATTTTTATCGATTAAATCGATTCATTGTTTCAGCTCTACTCATGACTCATCATTATTTGGCCATCATGCTGTCGTGGGTCTGCTGAAGTATAGCAATATTCAATGAGAGAGAGTGAAACTCTTGCCATTCAAGGCCACAATAGTTACTCACAAGCAGTAAACACACACACACACACACACACACACATATATATATATATATATATATATATGTGTGTGTGTGTGTGTGTGTATTTGAGGCACAAATGTGGTTCTTGTTATAATCAGTCATAGAGCTGCCATTTACAGATAAGGTTGACTGCCATCTAATTGAATGTCCATCATCCAGCCCGAGTCAGCGTATTAGCTACTGCACAGGGGCCAAATAATGATGTGACAGCTCAGTCTTCAGTTAAAAATATCAAGATGCCTATACACAAAATCTTCTACCAGAAATAGTTTTGTAAGCAAGTTAACGGTTTGGGATATTAAACTGGTAACTGTTAAGATAAAAAAAAATTATACAAGATTATTATTATTATTTTTTTTATGGATTACAAGCCATTAAATTTATAAAGATAAATAAAAGATATAAAACTTGCATTCTTCAATTAACCCTAGAATGCATAGCTAACTTTCTCTGATACTTAAATGCATATTTATAACACATCTTCTTCTGACAATGAAAATAAATGTTAATAATAGCCAGTTTGGTGTATGTGAATAACTGTAATAAGTCAGAATAGTTATGGATCACAGTATCTTCTAAGCGACAGCTTGTTATTTATTTTCTTACTAAATATAGTTCTGAAAATGAATGTTATTTAATGTAACATATGTAGTTCTCAATCAACGTTTTTTTTTTTTTTTTTTTTTTTTTGTTACCAGTGTATGCATTTTGGAGTTAAATTTATATTAGCAAAAATTACAATGCCTTAGACATGGATGAAGAAACTACTTGTTTGGCAGGTGTATGCTGTTGTCTCTGGAGAGATGTGTTAAGATGATTGAGAATGCTCTGTTGAGTAATGCATGGCTCCACTGCTATTAAGTGCCTGTATTAGTTTTGGCAGGGAAGGTTTAGCTGGGGGGGTGGGGATTGAGGGGTGGGGGTGGTTTGGGGTTGGGATTCAGTGGTCACTAGCATCCACAGTGCAATAACTCAAAGAGAGTGAAGAGGAAAGAAACTCACCGTGGTTGGCAAGGATATCCAAACAGACTAATTATCACATCTCGTTACGTGTTAATTGCCACCGTGAGAAGCTGCTTGTCTGCACTAATGCCTTCCAAAACATTCAGTCACACACACACACACACATACACGCTCACACTACCACCACTAATGTGCACAAATACATTATTTCTCTTCAATTGTTGTAAAATTAATAAGCCCAAGTTACTCCAGCAGGCAGTCCAGTGGGTTCATTAGAGACTGTGTAAAAGAGAGCTATAATCTTAACACCACTGGGTAGGGTGTCCATTTTTATATGTCTACTAATTAGACGTTACTTGCGTGGTCATCTGCACACACACACACACACACACATACACACAAAATGCCCTCTTTATCCCATAACACATCACAGTTACGGATAGAGATTGAACTTTATGCACCATCCCTTATGTGTTTTTTAACCAGGTTTTATATGCTGATTGTATGCCATATTGATAATCTAAAATAAATATTCAACAAAGAAACAACAACCATGTCATATGCATGTTCCCGTTGTCACAATCAACAGCTGGAGTGTCCATGAACTCCAATAGAGGGCACTCCATTCAGAAATCTGGCATCTTGTATTTCCATTCCCAACTGCATTTCCCATAATTCACGTGTTTAGGGCTAATAACCACCAGGTGTTCCCCATTACCACTCACCTATATAAACTGTGTTTGGACTCTCTTATAGGGCAAAGTCTTGTTTAGTTCTGTCTGGCATTTCCAAGTGTTTTCCTAGTGTTTTTTTCCTTCCGTGTGTGACTTTGGATTGTTTATACCGAATGTGATTCTCTGCTGCCTGCCCCGACCTCTGCTTTTTATTGTTATTGATTCTGGATGTCCCTTGACACACCTGACGCTGTTACCTGAATTCTGCCTGTTTGATCATACTCTCACTCTGACTCCATGTTACACCTGTGTAACACCAATGAGCGGATGGTATTCAACCATCTGTTCCATATTAATGAATCTTGACTCTCTAACACATTCTGCACTCAAAGACCAGAACGTGAGTTAAAGAAAAAAACAAGGACCTTCGTTTTACAACATCTTCCAACATAACTCACCACCCGGGCGCCGCCATGGCGGCAACATCCTGGTGTGGATGAGAATTATAACGCCTCTGAGACTATCCAGAAGATACAAGATCAAACTTCAAAGGAAAGACAAACACCCGCCCTTTTCACTCTCGGCGCGACCACACATTCCACAGAACAGACACACACACATTCACAAACAGGCACGAGCATTTTTGGCTAGCCCATGGACCTTTCTCCATAAAACTACCTCTAAATGTATTTTAATGTCTCCCTTTATGTGCTCAAATGTATGTATGTGGCATAGTGGAATATATAAATGTTACTGTGTGTTTAATCAAACTTTATATGCATGTAGTTAGGAACAACTCTGTATTGCTGTATACTTGATTTGCAAAATCATAGTTTTTGGTGTCTGTATAATCGTAAAAACACGACTGTAACGAATCTTGACAGCAAATTACAAAAAGATGCATTGTTTCAGAGGAACAATCTTGCTTAGGAAAAATGTTTAATTTTGTCATCGCCATAAATTAGACCAGTGGGCGAAAATCAGCAAACAAAGAAGATTTTTCCCGCCTCAGTTCTTACACTTCATTGGTTCATACGGAAAGATAGGTGTAAACGTCCCAAGGTTACGAATGTAACCCTAGTTCCTTGAAGGAACGAGACGCTGCGTCAAGCGCTAAGGGTCTGGTTGGTGGCAGGAGAACCCTTGTTAGAAGGACCGTAGCAAACAAGCAATTGGTCGGATTTTCTCCACAGGGCAGCTCTGTGGACGTATGCGTCCAGTGCTCGCACTGGACACATACAGTTTAGCTTCTCTTGGTCTGGCTCCCGAAAGGGAGGAGGACAGAAGGCCTGCAGTATGATAGGTTGTGGTGTAACAGAGGGAACCTTCGGAACATAACCCGCTCGAGGGTATAAAAATGCTTTGGCCATACCAGGGGAAAGGCTAGATAAGTAGGGGCCACCGAAAGGGCCTGAAGATCTCCAACTCTTTTTAGTGAGGTGATTGCCAGTAGCAGGGCAGTTTTAAGTGTCAGATGTCTATCTGAGATATCTTGTATTGGCTAGAATGGAGCTTTACAAAGACCCTCTAAAACCACAACCAAATCCCAGGGGGGAACACGGGATCGTACTGGAGGTCTCAGCCTCAGCGCACCGCGGAGGAAACGTGTAACTAGGGGGTGTCTACCCACTGACTGATCATTGAAAGGGACATGGAAAGCAGCTATGGCCGCCACGTACACCTTTAAGGTGAAGACGGATAACCCCGCAGAGAGCCTGGCTTATAAAAACTCCAGAACTGTACCAACTGGGCAGTTTGCTGGGTCAAGCTGGCGGTCTCTGCGCCATGAAGTGAAGAGTTTCCACTTCAGGGCGTACAGTTTCCTCGTAGAGGGAGCTCTGGATTGGAGTAGGGTCTCAACAACCTTGGTTGAGAGACCAGCTGCTAACAGCTGTGCCCCCTCAGGGGCCACACCCACAGCTTCCACAACTCAACTCAACAATTATCGTGCCCTGCGCCTGTGAGAGTAGGTCTGTCCTGATCGGTATCTCCCACAGAGAGCCGTCGAGGAGCGAGACTAGATCTGAGAACCATACTCGGCCCGGCCAGAACGGGGCTACTAGTAGTAGACAGGCCCCGTCCCGGCGTACTCTCTCCAGAACTCCCGGGAGCAGAGCGATAGGGGGAAAAGCGTACAGACGAAGCCTCGGCCAGGTCTGTACCATAGCGTCCAGTCCCAGAGGAGCTGGATGAACTAGAGAGAACCAGAGGGGACATTGCGATGTCTCCTGAGTCGCAAAGAGGTCCACCTAGGCTGTGCCAAATACTCTCCATATCTGCTTCACCACCTTGGGGTGAAGCATCCATTCCCCGGGCCTCTGCCCCTGCCTCGACAGTATGTCTGCTCCCACATTCAATCTCCCAGGAATATACACTGCTCTGATCGAGATGAGTTTGCCCTGGGACCACAGAAGGATCTGGTGTGCCAGCTTGTACAAGGGGCACGAACGCAGACCCCCCTGGTGATTGATATAAGAGACCACTGATGTGTTGTCGGTGCGCACCAACACATGGTGACCTCTCAGGTCTGGGAGGAAATATTTCAATGTTTGATAGACTGCTAGCATCTCTAGGCAATTGATGTGCCATGTCAGATGGCGACCACTCCACAGACCGCGGGCAGGGTGGCCACTCATGACCGCACCCCAACCGGTGAGGGACGCGTCTGTCGCTAGCGTTACACGGCGACAAGGAACTCCCAGCACCGGGCCCTGATTCAAGAACCAAGGTCTCTTCCACATGTCTAAGGCATGAAGGCACCGCCGCCTGACCTTGATAACTCGAAGTGGATTTCCCCTCGGGGAAAAACCCTTGGACTTGAGCCACCACTGTAGGGGTCTCATGTGCAGCAGGCCAAAAGGTATCACTTTGGACGCAGTTGCCATCAGCCCTAACAATCTCTGGAATTGTTTGACAGTGAGTGACTGGCCTTCTTTGACTCTCTCGACTGATGTGAGGATCGACTCGATCCGAGCAGGAGACAAACGTGCCTGCATCGTGGTCGAATTCCACACTACGCCTAGATAGGTGGTTCTCTGAACTGGAGAAAGTACACTCTTCTTGGCGTTTAGTCTCAAACCCAGCTCCCCCATGTGTGCGAGAATGACATCTCGATGTCGAACCGCCATCTGCTCTGATTGAGCTAGGATCAACCAATCGTCAATATAATTTAGAATGCGGATGCCCTGCATACGGAGGGATACCAGAGCCGCATCCACACATTTCGTGAACGTGCGGGGTGAGAGTGCGAGGCCAAAGGGAAGTACTCGATATTGATAAGCTTTGCCCCCGAAAGCGAACCTCCAAAACTTCCTGTGTTGTGGAAGGATGGATATGTGGAAGTATGCGTTTTTTTGATCTATTGTGACAAACCAGTCCTCGGATCTGATTTGAGCTACAACCTGGTTGACAGTGAGCATTTTGAACTTCAGTGTCATAACTTAGTGATTCAGGTGACGTAAGTCTAAGATCGGACGCAACCCCCCATCCTTCTTTGGAACTATGAAATACCGGCTGTAAAACCCGGATTCCCTGTCTAGAGGAGGGACCACCTCGATGGCCTCCTTCCTTAAAAGGGTATTTACTTCTTGTTCCATAACCAGAGCCTGCTGGGGGCTGACCACAGTCGGTGTAACGCCGTTGAACTTCGGTGGTGGACGACCGAACTGAATGCAATAGCCTCTTTCTATTGTATGCAGGACCCACTGAGATACATTTGGCAGTAGCTTCCACGCTGCTAAATAATCTACTAAGGGAATCAGTCTCTCGAGACTGACCTCTGGTGTAAGAGGCCCCCGAAGGGGCGGCGAGCATCCCAGCTCCGCTACGCTCACGGGCGGAAGTAACTGGGAGTGGCGCTCGCTGGAGGCCGCTGCGCCCTGAAACTCTGGCAGGGTTGGCAGACCAACCTCCTGAGGGCACTGAGGTGAGACGGGCACCGTATAATGAGGTGGGCCGCGCTCTACCCCAGCAGGGGCTACCCTCTGGATCCTGGCGTCAGGATCTTTTCGTCGAGGACTTCCGGGCTTCGATGACAGATCTTAAATCGGTTTTAGCCCTAGAAGCCCCCGACTCAGAGCGTCGTTGCCCTCGGTCCCGATGTGGGGGAGCACGAGCGGCGACACTCTGCTTTTGCGCTTCCCAGTGTGAGGAGCCGGTATGTGGCGTGGTCATCTCCCGCCCAGATGCACCACGAGAGCGACGAGGGAGGAAACTCTGGAATGCCACTGCCTGTTTGTGTGCCTCCTGTAACCTGTCGACGACAGTGTTGACTGTGTCGCCAAACAGGCCCGAGGCTTGAAGCGGGACGTCCAGGAGGCAGACCCTGTCTCGTTCTTTTATTTCTGACAGGGTCAGCCACAAATGCCTCTCCGCGGCCACTAAGGCTGCCATAGACCGCCCAATTGCGCGAGCGGTCTCCTTAGTGGCGCGGAGGGAGAGATCAGCGGTCTTTCTTAGTTCTTCTACATCTTCAGACTTGATCCCCTCTCCCTCATCAATATCTCTCAGCAGGTCAGCTTGATAAGCTTGCAGGACTGCCATAGTATAAAGGCAAGCCCCAGCCTGACCTGCTGCCACATAACCTTTGCCCACTAGCGAGGATGTAACTCGAAGAGGCTTAGTGGGCAATGTCGGAGCCTTTAGAGACGATGCCGAGCCGGGCGACAGATAGCCCGCAAGCGTCTGTTCGACCCGTGGCATCGCTCTATAACCACGCTCTCCCAGCCCCATCACGTTGCCATAATATAGTGAATCGGGGGCCAAAGAGGCGGGTCGAATACGGATGGTTCCACGATCTCGATAACTCATCATGGAGATCGGGAAAATACGGAAGGCTTCGACGTGGAGGTGGTTGCCTCGGCCGCAGAAAGCGTTCATCTAGCTTGCTTCTCTGCAGCTCAGTTTGTTTCTCAGCAGGCCAGTCGATTTTTTATTTATCTACTGCTCGCGTGACCACCTCCAATAGCTCCTCATGCTGGGGCAACAGGGGTGGCGAATCCCCAGCAACAGTCTCCACATCGACCTCCTCGGAGGACGAGAGGTAAAGAGCTGATCCCTCACCCTGGGGGGAAGAAACCGACGAGCGTGCTTCCGAACCCAGGGTTTGGGCGCCGGATCTGGCAGATGAGGAAGGAGATAAGGACTGGCCCGTCTCCATTCCCTCTGACAGATCCACCTGCGAACCCCACGAGTGCAGCAGCCGCTCTGCCTCGGCAGAAGCGGGGCCAGCACCGCGAGTAATGCTGGTGAAGGCTCCCTCCTCGAAGAGAGCCCTCCGGGATCGAAGCGTCCGAATTGGCAATCGCTCGCAATGCGGAGAGTCGGCCCCCTCGAGAGCCGACTCAGCGTGCTTCGATCCTAGGCAAGCCACGCACAGACTGTGTGTATCCCCGCTCGTAATGTAGCGAGGGCAGGGAGGAACACACAATCTATAACGTGGCTTGGAATCGCCCTTCATATGTTTGGTCTTTTGCTTTTGTTTTGGCATATTGAGCTGTTTTAGCGATCTTTTTATGGCTAAGGGACAGACAACAATAAATAGGACCAACGGTACAGACTTTTGACATGCACACACACAGAGCGCTTGCTGACAGACGCGAAGCTGAGGCCAGCTGCACGGCACGTGCTTTTATAGCTTCCTGGTCGCTACGTCACCCCGTCCGTGACGTCACGCCTTTCCGATGGACTGATTGCATACGATATTCAGAGTCGGTCTCGTCAGGGACGTTCCCCAAAGCGCTTGACGCAGCTCGAGTTCCTGAAAAGGAACCTACTTTTACATAAAAACAAAGGGAAACCGGTGTTCTTGGCATTCCGCCAGAGAAAGAGGGGGAATGCCAAGCTTCGCAACCGGACTTCAAGAAATTTCTCCATTTGTTCTTCTTTACTTTTCGTTTCATTTTAGTTTTTCTTTATTGTCTTCTGATATTTGACTTTGTTCAATTGTCTTCACGAGCCAAACGAACTTAAGTCTAATCATCTTTTGGCAAAGTTTACATTTGCGTTAACCACCGATCTCACACTCTGGAAAGAACAACACTGAAGCCGCACCGACGGACAATTTGAACTCAGCTACACACAAGAGCCAGATCAAAGCAAGTACTTTCTTATATCGCAACTTAAAATTGCTGTTTAAGGTTGTCTAGGCTATTCCATTTTTGTGAAATTATTCAATGACTTGGGGTCTCTTGCAAAGTTAACTGTTTGAATATTGTCACGCTGAGATTTGTCTTCTCTCTCTCTCTTTCTCCTCACTTTCTCTCTCTCTTATTTCTCCTCCTCTCTATCTCATTACTATTCTTGTTCGAATATCTTGTTTAAATTGTACTGTTCGTTTTGCTATATACTCATATTTGCTCCGTGTGAAGTGTAGTTATGTACTCTTTAGTCTGTTTTTATTAAATACCATAATTTGCTTGAATTGAACTGTTTTATTGTTCATCGAGATCGAAGTCCCTGAATCGTGTGATCTAAGCTACAAGCTTTGTTTTCTATGGATTAATTTCAGTAATCTAAGTAGTACAGACACAGAAAATATTGTTTTTCCTGATCAGAAGATTAATATTTCTTGGAGTTTGTAAGAAGGGTATTTTTATTGAATTTTGATAAGGACGTCCAGCTTCCAGTTCGCGGGACGAACAGATTGTCTAGATTAACTTAAATTAATTCTAGTAAAGGTTACCTTCAAATGATTAAATATTACCTCTTTGGGTAATTTAATATTTGTAAGCAATAAGCACATTATATTCATAGACTCATGAATATTCACTTCATTTGAGTTAATTATTCCCCAGAAAGTGATTGTTGCTACACCTGTTCAGTTCTTGTTCACCCTCATTTGGTTTAGTTCCTGTTCTAGTTATTAGTTAATCATCATTTATTCAGTTCACCTGTGTTGATTAATCATCTTGTTTGCTCCTTTGTTTCCTTGTCCTTATAAACCCTCAGTTTTGTTCTGTTCTTCATTCTGAAATGATGTTTATTTAATTGGTCAATGTGTGTTGGTGTTTATTAAAAACTCCTTTACTTCTGCTCCTTCGTGCACCATTACTACAGCCACGACCCCCAAACACAAAGATGAACTTGGCTAAAGATTTTCTTCTAGATATCCAGCAGGAGGGATGGCCTTTGGATGAGTATGTGGAGTTTTTTGAGCATGTTACATCTGGTGAGTTGGAGTGATGGGATTTAAAGTTGATAATTTGTTTAGTTTATTGACTTCTGGCAATTGCTGCAGACCCGTAGCAGATTTTATTAATAAGGTGCCAGAGATAAATGGTTCCAAGTTCTTTGTACATGTGGAGGATTCACATCCTCCTCCCATCCAGAAGCATGTGGACACTCCAGCTCACAACAAGCCAGCTCCCTCCACATACTACTCCAATAAGTCCACTCCCTCCTTTCCTTCCGCAC
Source organism: Carassius carassius (assembly GCF_963082965.1). Lineage (NCBI taxonomy): Eukaryota > Metazoa > Chordata > Actinopteri > Cypriniformes > Cyprinidae > Carassius > Carassius carassius. The sequence continues at coordinate 22,654,877 of NC_081761.1, forward strand.
TTCCCCAAGCCCTACAAAGCTCCTCCCTAGTCCTCAGCCCAGGATCGCCAGTCTACCTGCTGTCAAGCCTGCCAGCCGCCGCTAAATTAGGCCCGCCAGCTGCCGCTGACTCAGGCCCCTCGGCTTTTGGACATGGCGCTGCCTCCGGAGTTGTCTGCCCCATCCTTTATCCACAGTCAACTTCAGAAAGCTCTCCTTCATCTCCACTGGTCCCATCCAGCTCTCCATCATCTCATAAGTCTCCTTTACCACCGCTGGTCCTGTCCAGCCCTCCGTCTCCTGAATCGCCAGAGTTTGTCAGCTCTGTGCCTCCAAATACCCGTGGCCGAGCCATCTAATGCCACGGAGGATCCACCATGGCCTCTGGAGTCTTCTGGTCCGCCATAGCCTACTGAGTCCCCTGATCCACCATGCCTTCTAAAACAGTCTGCTCTGCCTTGGCTCACCGAACTTTGCACCTTCTGGAAGAAGGTCCTTATAAACACTCTGTCTTGTTCTGTTTTTCATCCTGGATTAAAGGGGTCATATGATGCTATTTTAAAGATCATAATTTTTTTTTTGTAGCATTTGGACCAATCAGACACACAACTAATTGTTATAGTTAACAAAGAATATCTTAACGCCTCCTCATCTAACCACAGGGTCTATGGACCCTTCCACCCCAAAATGCAACTATCACCTCAAAAATGGCAGAACAGGCCTCTGGTTCCATTGCAATCAAAGGCACACTATCTGATAACACTTTGTTTATGACGCCCAGGAATGTGACTAAGCAACTCTTAACTCAAGTGTTTCAAAAACAGGCACATTAAAAAGGGACTCTTCTCTAATTAATTAATAGAAAAAACTTCCTTTGAATTCATTCACATATACTTTAGGAAATTGTGTATGCTGTTACTGTTCTTGTGCATTGTGTTTTGTGAATTGTATATGTTTTATACATGCTTATGATGGATCACTAGTTAATATAACCTCATCTATATGATGTTTGGTATTTATGAGTTTGTATTTTCATGATCTAAATGAGAGTGTATATTATATGTTGATGCCTATGTAACACATTATTTTTATAAGAATCTTAAAGATTCTTCTCTTGAATCCCCCAATCTAATTTAATATGCTAGACACCATACTAGAAACAAAAAGTTGTAAAACTTCCCTCCAAAGGTACCATTCATCATTGGCTCACTTGAATCCAGAGGGTGTGACAACGTCACCCTATATAGATCACTGATCACCAGATCGGGGCATTTCTTTTAGATTCAGGAATTCCAGGAGAAGATGCTGAGCTAAGAGCCGTAAAATCCATGCTAAACTTGCGCCAGGCCGTTCGGCCTTGACTTTCCATTCATCAAGATCCTCTGATTCGAACTGGTCTTTCTCATCAACTCACTTCAGCAGAGACCAACTGGAGCCCCAAATTGCATCAGGACTCTTTTTCAAACAAGCAAGACATGCAATTATCAAACTTAGTCTTATTAATTGATACATTTAAGTATCATATGCACCTTTTACAAAGGTGTGTTTGAACTAAGAAACTGATGTTTCCTTCAGGCTGTACATCTGCTCAATATCAAATTGTATGACAGTATCGTAGCAAAGTCAGAATTACCTCCTCTCGTAGGTTCAAGAAACAGTTGTCCATAAAATGCATTGCTGCTCTGCTGTAAGTAATCTTAAATATTCCTAAATGCATATACTTTTGGAAGGCCAAAATAAAGTGCTTTTGTTTTCACATCACACACTGCATCTCCATTACATGGCTGTTTCAACACTAATTGCAGTTACTGAAAACATGCCTTCTTTCTTTGCATGAATATTTTGGTGGCTTTACACAAATATTGTCATATTGTGATGTAGAAATGTGGGGGCATGTTTGTATGAGCCGTTTAAGTGGGGTGTGGCAGGCTCCTAACTTAGAATATCTCTTTGGTCTTAAGACTTTAGTCTTTTTAACTTCAGGGATCTTATTTATGCACAATCAACTTGTAACACTACAAAGAGAAAGGAAAACTTGAAATTGCATCATATGCAATTTAATGTTAATTTCAATGGTGAATGTGGGTGTATGTTTATTAAAAACACCTTTACCTCTACTCCTTCTTTGTGCATCATTACAACAACTAACCTTGTGACAAACCACTTACAGTAGCTCACCAAAGTAACACTTTGATACCTAAGTTTCCTTGGTTGAAAGATCACAAAAAATATATATATTTTCTGTTTTGTAATTTACAGTAGACTTTGATTTATTAACAATTTGGTATGAAAACTTATCCACTAACTTTGTGTACTGAAGCTATCATTTTTCAGGTGTGAACAGAATAGTATGTGCTTTCAGTTTTTGCTAGATTATTTAAATAAACATGCACCTTATGGTGTGCTTGTGTGCAATAGATTAAACTTAATTTATCAATTCCAGTTATTTCTGAATCTGTGTTTTAGCAAGTTATGACTGTCTTAATCTGATTCACACTCATCATCCTGTAACTGTGACAAAATGGAAACTTTTAGAAAGAAAAATGGGTAGCACTTTATTTTACAGTCCTGTTCCTCATGTACATACTATGTACTTATTATAGTAATTACAATAACTATGTAATAACTAGGTACTAACCCTGAACCTACCCCTAAACCTAACCCTACCCCATGTAGTTACCTTGTATTACCAGAACTTTCTTAGATAAATACACTGTAAGTACACTATAAGTACATGTTAGTACACGTACTGTAAAATAAAGTGCAACCGAAAAATGTATAATGCATCCAATGTTGTAAGACTGCTGAGACCCATTCATGTGATATAATTTTCTCATGAGCAAACATAAGTGAATGTAATACATTGCTGTCTTATGTACTATATATTCAGCAGGACTGTGAGTGTGATATTGTTTTTATTTAACCATATTTTTTAAAGTAAAACAATTATTTATTTACTGTTTGATCACACTCTTCATCATCCTCAAACTGTGACAAAATGGAAACTTTGAGATAGAAAAATGTATAATGCATGCAGTGTTGCAAGACTGCTGACACCCATTTATGTGATATAATTTTTTCATGAGCAATCATGAGTGAATTTAATACATTGCTGTCTATATATATATATATATATATATATATATATATATATATATATATATTCAGCAGGACTGTGAGGGTAATATTGATTTTATTTAACAATATTTTTACAGTAAAACAAGTATTTCTTTACTGTTTGATTTAAAATCGCGTTTACACATTGACTGTGTAAATAACCTTGCCTGCATTGATTTCAACAGTAACATTAATTTTCCAAACCACTTGTCCTTTATAGAGGCACAGAAAGCAGAAATACAAATATTGTATTTTAATATAGGAAATGACCATTAAATCTTGTGCAATCTTGGGATTTTTTTTTTCTTTTTTTTGTGTGAATCAATTGTTCTGAAAAGATCCAGCAAAGTTGTTTCTCAGGCTGAAGCTCATTTAGAAACTGCCCACAGAATCTATTAGAGGGTGAATGGGGGTCGTGTGGAAGGTCGCACAGTAGTTTGAAAGAAAGGAATGTAACAGCTAATAGCTGGGAGGCTTATACAAACAGGTGAAGCAAAACCAGTTGGAACAGCAGCTGAGTTTTCATTATATAACTGTCTTTATACCCAGTATTATCATTATTAGCATTGCACTAGTGTGACAGACACATATAATCTACATCCATTACATCTAAAATACCACAGAATTGTCATAAAAAGGCTCATTGTCTTTTTAGAAAACTGAAGCAAAATGAATCTGCATCCATTGTGAACAGAGCCCAGTAAAGCTTACCCTTCAAGAGGTCTTCAGGGAGAGATATAAAGATTGCCACTGATAGAATTAATCAACAGGGTGAGATATGAATCCTGAAGATACTGTAGATAACTGGTAGAATTATGGACATAATCCTCAGATCCAGTAAAGCACCTTGGCTGAATGAAAATCATGGTTATAAGTGAAACAAGTTTGCAATGAACCTTCCTTATCTTTTAGAATTTTTATTCAAAGTATTTATTCAAGTATTCAAAGTATTTTTATTCAAGTGTGATATTAAAGGGGTAATATGATGCGATTCCAAGTTCTCCTTTCACTTTGGAGTGTTCAATTCAATTCAATTCAATTCAAGTTTATTTGTATAGCGCTTTTTACAATACAAATCGTTACAAAGCAACTTTACAGAAAATTATGTTTCTACAATATTTAGTAGTAGCTAGTAGTTTGTGCACGTTTGACAGGATTTTAGAAAAAATAAAAAATAATAATAATAATAAAAGACGTAGTCAGCTAGACGATGAACTATCAATATTATTAATTAATAGTAATTATATGATGCAGTCACACATGTAGCAATAATTGTTAGTTCTGTTTGTTGATTCAAGGTTAGGATCATCTGGGGTCCTCTGAGGGTCAGCATCATCTCTTCTCAGGTGTTCTGGATCCAGACTGGAGCTTGTGTAAATCCTAGTTACCACGGGATGTAAATCCCGTGGCAAAACATAGAAACAAAATAGAGACATCATTATCATAGCTGCTGATCCAACAAAGTAAAATTAGTTTAACCCAAGCTAAAGAATAAAAATGCAGATGCAACTACACTCACAATTTAAGAGATACATTATTCGAATGCTTGGTGAAAGAGATGCGTTTTTAATCTAGATTTAAACAGAGAGAGTGTGTCTGAACCCTGAACATTATCAGGAAGGCTATTCCAGAGTTTGGGAGCCAAATGTGAAAAAGCTCTACCTCCTTTAGTGGACTTTGCTATCCTAGGAACTACCAAAAGTCCAGCGTTTTGTGACCTTAGGGTGCGTGATGGGTTGTAGCGTGGTAGAAGGCTAGTTAGTGTACGCAGGAGCTAAACCATTTAGGGCCTTATAGGTAAGTAATGATAATTTGTAACTGATACGGAACTTAATAGGTAGCCAGTGCAGAGACTGTAAAATTGGGGTAATATGATCATATTTTCTTGACCTCGTAAGGACTCTAGCTGCTGCATTTTGGACTACCTGTAGCTTGTTTATTGACAAAGCAGGACAACCAAGCTTTTGGTGCATAAAGAAGATCATAAAGTTGCAAAGACTAAAGCCTTAAATCCAAAGAGATATTCTTTATAAAAGTTAAGACTCTACATCACTATTTGACAAGATTGGCATGACGCCACTCAAATGTTCATGCGAAGAAAAAAGACTCACAGTCTGTAAGTACATTTAAATATGTAAAGAATTTGCCACTGATGGTTTAAACGCGAGTTTTGAGCAGGGTAGAGTAGCACTTGTTGTTTGTGTTTCTCCGATCACAAATACATACATGGTTTTATGTTTACATAGACAACAAAACGCATAAAAAGAGTGTACAGTAAGTCATTATAATCAGTATTTATGTCCCCACTGGATGCAACAAATACCTCGTTTGTAATGGGTTTTATTGTTTTTGTCCTGTCGTGCGACACGACACCACAGTATGGTGAGGAACATTTCTGTCACACGCTTGAGGCATTCAGCCAATCACAATGCACTGGACAGCTGGCCAATCAGTGTACATCTCACTTTTCAGAATGATGAGCTCAAATCGACGCGTTTCAGAAAGGTGGCGCATAGAGGAGCAAAATTAATGTTCATTATGTGGAAAATATATATATTTAAATACATATTATATAAATATTTATTTTTACCTTAAACTGCATAAACACATTGCATTACACAAAATATTGTTATTTTTAATAACATAATCCATCCATGCTTGTTTCATTCCTGAATAGGTCAGTGTGTCTGAGCAAATGATTAAATGAGTTTTCATTCCTAAAGATGTTTTCACTTGTTGCCACCTACTGGATAAACAATGTAAACTGTAGAAAGGCTTGCTGAGAAATTAAACTAATGTACAAAGTATATGAAATTCTGGTTGGATTGTATTTGTATTTCAGTCATGAAAACTCTTGCGATAGTTTTATCATACTGATGAATGATAATACTAATGTATTTGGTGCCACGCACTAAGTCCGCAGCTGCAAAACAAGTATGCACCTACTAACAGAAACATGTAATATATGCAGCTTTTGCATGGACAGGCACAGGATATATAGACATGTGGAGATGGGGAGGTGGAGGGTTTCAGAGGAACTCTTCAAAACCACTGGCTGCAGAATCAGCAGAGACCAATCAGCTTGTGCTCTGAAGGCACTGAACGTCCCTGACGAGACTGACTCTGAATATCGTGTGCAATCCGTCCATCGGAAAGGCGTGACGTCACGGGCGGGGTGACGTAGCGACCAGGAAGCTATAAAAGCACGTGCCGTGCAGCTGGCTTCAGCTTCGCCTTTGTCAGCAAGCGCTCTGTGTGTGCATGTCAAAAGTCTGTCCCGTTGGTCCTATTTATTGTTGTCTGTCCCTTAGCCATTAAAAAGATCGCTAAAACAGCTCAATATGCCTAAAGTTAAGCAAAAGACCAAACATATAAAGGGCGATTCCAAGCCACGTTATAGATTGTGTGTTCCTCCTTGCCCTCGCTACATTACGAGCGGGAATACACACAGTCTGTGCGTGGCTTGCCTGGGATCGAAGCACGCTGAGTCGGCTCTCGAGGGGGCCGACTGTCCGCATTGTGAGCGATTGCCAATGCGGACGCTTCGATCCCGGAGGGCTCTCTTCGAGGAGGGAGCCTTCACCAGCATTCCTCGCGGTGCTGGCCCCGCTTCTGCCGAGGCAGAGTGGCTGCAGCACTCTTGGGGTTCGCAGGTGGATCTGTCAGAGGGAATGGAGACAGGCCAGTCCTTATCTCCTTCCTCATCTGCCAGATCCGGCGCCCAAACCCTGGGTTCGGAAGCACGCTCGTCAGTTTCCTCCCCGCAGGGTGAGGGATCAGCTCTTCACCTCTCTTCCTCCGAGGAGGTTGATGTGGAGACTGTTGCTGGGGATTCGCCACCCCTGCCGCCCCAGTATGAGGAGCTTTTGGAGGTGGTTACGCGAGCAGTAGATAAATTAAAAATCGAATGGCCTGCTGAAAAACAAATTGAGCCGCAGAGAAGCAAACTAGATGAAAGCTTTCTGCGGCCGAGGCAACCACCTCCACGTCAGAGCCTTCCATATTTTCCCGATCTCCACGATGAGATATCGAGATCGTGGAACCATCCATATTCTACCCGCCTCTTCGGCCCCGATTCACTTTATTATGGCAACGTGATGGGGCTGGGAGAGCGGGGTTATAGAGCGATGCCACCGGTCGAACAGACGCTCGTGAGCTATCTGTCGCCCGGCTCGGCATCGTCTCTAAAGGCTCCGACATTGCCCACTAAGCCTCTTCGAGTTACATCATCGCTAGTGGGCAAAGGTTATGTGGCAGCAGGTCAGGCTGGGGCTTGCCTTCATACTATGGCAGTCCTTCAAGCTTATCAAGCTGACCTGCTGAGAGATTTCGATGAGGGAGAGGGGATTAAGTCTGAAGATGTAGAAGAACTTAGGAGGACCGCTGATCTCTCCCTCCGCGCCACTAAAGAGACCGCTCGCGCAATTGGGCGGTCTATGGCAGCCTTAGTGGCCGCGGAGAGGCATTTGTGGCTGACCCTGTCAGAGATAAAAGAAAGAGACAGGGTCTGCCTCCTGGACGCCCCGCTTCAAGCCTCGGGCCTGTTTGGCGACACAGTCAACACTGTCGTCGACAGGTTCCAGGAGGCATGCAAATAGGAGGTGGCATTCCAGAGTTTCCTCCCTCGTCGCTCTCGTGGTGCATCTGGGCGGGAGATGACCACGCCACATACCAGCTCCTCATACCGGGAAGCACAGAAACAGAGTGTCGCCGCTAGTGCTCCCCCACGTCGGGACCAAGGGCCTCAGCGACGCTCTGAGTCGGGGGCTTCTAGGGCTAAGTCCGATTTAAGATCTGTCATCGAAGCCCGGAAGTCCTCGACGAAGCGGTCCTGACGCCAGAGGCGCAGTGACCCTGAGGGTAGCCCTTACTGGGGTAGAGCGGTGTCCACCTCATTACACGGTGCCCGCCTCACCTCAGTGCCCTCAGGGGGTCGGTCTGCCAACCCTGCCAGAGTTTCAGGGCGCAGCGGCCTCCAGCGAGCGCTACTCCCAGTTATTTCCGCCCGTGAGTGCAGCGGAGCTGGGATGCTCGCCGCCCCTTCGGGGGCCTCTTACACCAGAGTTCAGTCTCGAGAGACTGATTCCCTTAGTAGATTATTTAGCAGCGTGGAAGCTACTGCCAAATGTATCTCAGTGGGTCCTGCGTACAATAGAAAGAGGCTATTGCATTCAGTTCGGTCATCCACCACCGAAGTTCAACGGGGTTACACCGACTGTGGTCGGCCCCCAGCAGGCTCTGGTTAGGGAACAAGAAGTGAATACCCTATTAAGGAAGGAGGCCATCGAGGTGGTCCCTCCTCTATACAGGGAATCCGGATTTTACAGCCGGTATTTCATAGTTCCAAAGAAGGATGGGGGGTTGCGTCCGATCTTAGACTTACGTCACCTGAACCGCTCAGTTATGCCACTGAAGTTCAAAATGCTCACTGTCAACCAGGTTGTAGCTCAAATCAGATCCGAGGACTGGTTTGTCACAATAGGTCTCAAAGACGCATACTTCCACATATCCATCCTTCCACAACACAGGAGGTTTCTGAGATTCGCTTTCGGGGGCAAAGCTTACCAATATCGAGTACTTCCCTGTGGCCTCGCACTCTCACCCCGCACTTTCACGAAATGTGTAGATGCGGCTCTGGTATCCCTCCGTATACAGGGCATCCGCATTCTAAATTATATTGACGATTGGTTGATCCTAGCTCAATCAGAGCAGATGGCGGTTCGACATCGAGATGTCGTTCTCGCACACATGGGAGAGCTGGGTTTGAGACTAAATGCCAAGAAGAGTGTACTTTCTCCAGTTCAGAGAACCACCTATCTAGGCATAGTGTGGAATTCGACCACGATGCAGGCACGTTTGTCTCCTGCTCGGATCGAATCGATCCTCACATCAGTCGAGAGAGTCAAAGAAGGCCAGTCACTCACTGTCAAACAGTTCCAGAGATTGTTAGGGCTCATGGCAGCTGCGTCCAACGTGATACCTTTTGGCCTGCTGCACATGAGACCCCTACAGTGGTGGCTCAAGTCCAAGGGCTTTTCCCCGAGGGGAAATCCACTTCGAGTTATCAAGGTCATGCGGCGATGCCTTCGTGCCTTAGACATGTGGAAGAAACCTTGGTTCTTGAATCAGGGCACGGTGCTGGGAGCTCCTTGTCGCCGCGTAACGCTAGCGACAGACGCGTCCCTCACCGGTTGGGGTGCGGTCATGAGTGGCCACCCTGCCCGCGGTCTGTGGAGTGGTCGCCATCTGACATGGCACATCAATTGCCTAGAGATGCTAGCAGTCTATCGAGCATTGAAATATTTCCTCCCAGACCTGAGAGGTCACCATGTGTTGGTGCGCACTGACAACACATCAGTGGTCTCTTATATCAATCACCAGGGGGGGTCTGCGTTCGCGCCCCTTGTACAAGCTGGCACACCAGGGGCCTCATTTATAAAGCGTGCGTACGCACAAAACGGGGCTGGAAACGTACGTACGCCAGTTCCCACGCAAAGGTTGTGATCTATAAAAAACAAACTTGACGGGAGAATGTGCGCACCTTTAAGCAAACTTTGAGCCGTGCGTACGCACATTCTGGAGACAAAGGGAATTGGCGACACCGATGGTGAGGTCGTGAACTGAAGTTAGATTGTAGAAAATAAATGTGAGAAGAACGATTATAAGAATGAATGACATTTAATTTTCACTCCATTTCATACGTTATATCCACATTATCATGAAGATTAAATCCAACAGTGTTATTTGTGCCGATTGTTTTAGGCTATATACATCTAGTAAAATCCAAACGTAATTCAAAATGTATTAAAAGTAAAATAAAATAATAATCAGCGCTGCCTTACAGTCACATTGTCCACAACGGGAGCACAGGAGGACATGGCGCGATACATGTGATAGCCTACAGAATAGCATGAAATACCCTTTTATTAGAGAACTGCAGAACACAGTGTAAAAAGGAAATATTTTCCTTAATGTACATAGCCTCTATCATAAAATGTCAAAGTCTGCAAATACAGTCATGAAGCACAATCGCTACTCATCATCGGTCCTAACTATTACGGTGTTCATTACAAAACCGTCAAGAAGCATGTGTTCACTATAACATTTTCGTCTTAAATTTTCGCCCACAAATTAATTAAGTGATTTTGTCAAGGTGTTAACGATCAGTCTATTTGCTAGAAACATATAAATTCTCCGGTGACCCGGGTATGTAATGCTTCATGATGGCACTCCTGGCACTGTTGGAGGATTACGCTAATGGCAGAATAAGGAGAGAACGAGTTTTCAGGGACCATGATGATTTCCTGGCCCATGATGATGACTGGCTAATAAGCCGATTTAGATTCCCTAGAGCTGTGCTCTTGGATCTATGTGCTGAATTGGGTCCAGTATTAGAGAGGGCAACACGCCGGAACCATGCCATCCCAGTCCAAATACAAGTCCTCACCACTCTGGGGTTCTTGGCAACCGGCTGTTTCCAGCGGGAATTGGCAGACAGGTAAATTAATAATATAAAAAAACTATAAGTAATCCTCAAATTTGTCTCTAAGACCTTTTTGTATATGAAATAATTCTATTGGAATCTATCATCTCACCCTATAGGTCTGGTATATCACAGCCGTCCCTGAGTGCCATAATATCTGTCGTTTTAAATGGTATACTTAATATGGTTAGTCGATACATCAGGTTCCCCTACACTGTGCGAGAACAGGCCGAAATTAAAACGCAATTTGCAGCAATGTCTGGTTTCCCAAATGTAATCGGCGCAATTGACTGCACTCATGTTGCTATAAGGGCACCATCTGAAAATGAATTTGCTTATGTTAATAGAAAGCATGTGCATTCTATTAATGTGCAAATCATATGTGACTCCAACATGACCCTCACAAACATTGTGGCACGCTGGCCTGGTTCAACACATGATTCCTTTATCTTGACACATAGCAGTGTAGGGAACAGACTAAATGCAGGCGCAGTACGTGATGGCTGGCTTCTTGGTGAGTTTAACAATATTAAAAAGTAGAAACTGTAACAATTTTGTTTTTAATATAATTATAACCTGCAGGCGACAGTGGCTACCCCCTGAGACGCTGGCTCCTCACCCCATTTTTAAACCCGCAGAGCGCAGAGGAAACTCATTATAACGAGGTCCACTCTCGTGCCCGCGCAGTTGTGGAGCGTGCCATCGGCATCCTGAAATGCAGATGGCGTGCTCTGGATGCCTCGGGTGGCAGACTTTTATACCATCCAGCAAAAGTGTGCAAGATTGTCAGGGCGTGTGGTGTTTTGCACAATATAGCACTGAGAAACGGTATTCCTCTCCCTCCTGATCTCCCTCTACCCCAGCATTACGACCCCGAGCCACAGCCCCCTGGCCGACAAGAGGGATATCAACGAGGTGCAAGAAATGATTGTGCAATTTCTTGCATCACTTCTCTCATCTGCCGTAGCTCATCTGCAACCCTGTTGACAGCGTTTATTGTCTCTCGCTGTAACTGCAGGACTGCGTCAGTGAGTACCCGACCACTTTTGGACGTGCCAGACGCAGAAGGGGCACTGCTTTGAGCCGGACGCTGTGCATCTGCATCTGAGAACCCCTCACCCTGAACCTCCTGTTCATTTACAGCTTCAGACTCCGGAAGGACTGGAGGACAAACAATTGGCAACATTTATCCATTTATCACCCCACACACTCAAATGTACAGCGTTAATGATTAAAAATCGGTTTAACCTTGCTCCTCTGTTGTTTCAGTCACGTCAGTGTCTCCCTCCTTTTCCGACACAATACCACACACGCTGACCTCCCCAATTATAGCCGCGATTTTGCTGTCCACTGATGTGAGATCAGCTGTACATGGGCCCCCACCAGTTGCAGCCACGCTCTGGCGGTGGGAGGACAGTTTTCTCTTTGCCTCCACCTTGAATGAATGAGAATCTTTATTTCACATATTTTGCATACTGTAAGCACATGTAAATAAAACTTTTTGAAAATCAATATTGCTATTTATATAGGTATATAGCCTAATAAAACACAAATGTAATATGTTGGTAAAAAAAAAATTTGTATACCTTCAGGTCGGACCATTTTTTCTTTAATTCTGCAACTGTCCGTTCTGTCCCACTGACACAATTGACGGCAGAAGCAATACTTTGCCACTCGCACTGCTTCTTTTTATTAGTGACCCCACTGCTGTGGCCACCAAATAACACAGTTTTCCGAGCCTCCACCTCCCCTACAAGTGTTTCAATCTCAGTATCTGAGAAATTACGTTTTTTTCCTCTTTTCTCACCTGTCGCCATTATTAAAATTAGGCTAACAGAAATGCACGTTTTCACTTTCTTGGATTAATTAATTGGCGGGTCGCATGCCAGTTTTCCAGGTATATATGGGATTCCACTCTCATTTACATGCTGATCAGCAATCATGAGGTGATTTGCATTGACTATTTATGGTTAAAAATGGGCGTGTACAGGGCGGGATATGAGGCTGGTTCACGTACGCACATCTGCGGGTGATCTGTGATTTATAAAGGGAACATTGCTTACAGGTGTGCGTACGCACGGTTTTATAAATCGGAATATTTTTTGGCGTACGCCATTTTTGGCTTTTGGGCGCACGTAAACTTTTAGTAAAGATCCTACGCATAGTTTTATAAATGAGACCCCAGATCCTTCTGTGGTCCCAGGGCAAACTCTCGATCAAAGCAGTGTATATTCCTGGGAGATTGAATGTGGGAGCAGACAAACTGTCGAGGCAGGGGCCGAGGCCCGGGGAATGGATGCTTCACCCCGAGGTGGTGAAGCAGATATGGAGAGTATTTGGCACAGCCCAGGTGGACCTCTTTGCGACTCAGGAGACAGTTCTGGAGTTTTTACAAGCCAGGCTCTCTGCGGGGTTATCCCACTCCACCTTAAAGGTGTACGTGGCGGCCATAGCTGCTTTCCATGTCCCTTTCAATGATCAGTCAGTGGGTAGACACCCCCTAGTTACACGTTTCCTCCGTGGTGCGCTGAGGCTGAGACCTTCAGTACGGTCCCGTGTTCCCCCCTGGGATTTGGTTGTGGTTCTAGAGGCTCTTTGCAAAACTCCATTCGAGCCAATACAAGACATCTCAGACAGACATCTTGTAAGTGATGGCCCAGTGGTCAGAGAGAATAATTTGAACAAGCGGGCAGAGGTTCAGTGGATCTCCAAACGGTGGTTTATTATAATGAGAGAAAAATATATATATATTTACATTGAAAGATACAAACAAGACAAAACAAAAACTGCAACAATGTGCAAAAAGGCTACACCAATAATTTGGTCCAATTCGCAACAGTATCACACCTCCAGCCTTAAACAGACCAAGACTGGTTGATAGTCTCTACAGTTCCCTATTAATAAGGGCTAACTCCACCCTCAGCCTGTTCCAAATGAACAAGCAGGGAATACACATACAACACATTATACACCAAAAAATAAAAATAATAAAACACTAAACATATTCACAAATAACACTGTGTAAACCCATGGGTACTTAACCACCAACATACTAAACCAAAAAAAAAGGAAATGAAAAGGGAAAAATTGCTTACAGATATTCCCCCACCCCCATACAAAATTACCAATGGTTCAGTCCAATTAGCCAATGCTAATGCTACAAAAACATGTTTGAATCAAACGGACTGTTTGATGGTGCAGCATGGGATGAGACCAGTAGGCCAACAGCCAAAACAAAGTTTTTTGGGGGTAATTCTTTCAAGAAATGAAAGGTAATTCTGATTGCAATTATACCTGGTTGTGAAGTTATTAAAGAAAATTAATCATTGAATTAAACAGAAAACAAAATGTATATCAGATTCATTTCAAACGGGGGAAACACATTACAACATCATTCTGATCTTAAAAGATGGTAAATGCCGGCATAATCAGATAGTGATGTGTGCATGTGTATCAATTCCATGTAATTCATGTCCTGTCACCAAGCTTAACTTGTGACATTTTCCCCCCCTTCTCCAGACACCTTGTGAGGTGTCCGTGAAAGATAGTCCGCAGTACAGTTTTGGGTGCCTGATCTATAAAGGACTTCAAAATCAAATGGTTGAATAGCTAAAAACCACCTTGTAATCCTAGAATTAGTGTCTCTCATTTGCCCCAACCAGGACAGGGCCCGATGATCAGTTTCCAGTCTAAATTTTCGGCCCAGCAAATAATAACGTAGGGAGTCCAGGTCCCATTTAATAGCCAAACACTCCTTCTCCACCGTAGAGTACCTAGACTCACGGGGAAGGAGATTCCTACTAATGTAAACCACCGGTCTTAATTGTCCTGACTGCCCCTGTAACAAAACGGCTCCAATGCCGTGCTCAGAAGCATCGGTTTGCACAGTAAACTCCTGTTCAAAATCAGGACTCTGCGGTATTGGCTCCTTGCATAGAGTGTCTTTGAAGCCCTGAAAAGCAAATTCACATTTATCAGTCCACACCACCTTGTTTGGTTTGTCCTTTTTGGTGAGACTGGTCAGTGCAGCAGCTTGTGCAGAAAAGTTTGGTATAAACCGTCTATACCGTCTATAAACCGTCTATACCATAGTCCAAGGAAGGACCGCACTTGTTTCTTAGTCTGTGGTCTTCCAGCAGACTTAATAGCCTCAATTTTGCTGACTTGAGGCCGAATCATTCCATGACCCAGAACGAATCCCAGATATTGTGTTTCTTGCTTGGCCAAAAAACACTTGTCAGGGCGAAGGGTGAGTCCTGCACTTTTAATCCTCCCTAGAACATCTTTCAGATGAAGCAGATGTTCTTCCCATGACTTGCTATAGACGACAATGTCATCTAGATAAGCCGCTCCATATCCCTCTGTACCTCGTAGGAGCTGATCCATCATTCGTTGAAAGGTGGATGGTGCCCCATGGATGCCAAAAGGTAATACCCGGAAATGGAAGTGCCCAAATGGTGTTCGGAAGGCTGTCACTTCCTGACTCTCTGGGGTCAATGGAACCTGCCAATAGCCTTTACACAGGTCTAGGGTGCTGATGTACTTAGCTCGTCCCAGTCGTTCCACAAGATCATCTACCCTGGGCATGGGATAGGAGTCAAATTTACTGACGCTGTTTACCTTCCGAAAGTCCAAGCATAAACGAAGGCTGCCATCCTTCTTGGGCACCAAGATGACTGGACTACTCCACTCACTGGCAGATGGCTCTATGACCCCCAGATTCTGCATGGATTCTAACTCCTCTTTAAAGGCAGGCAAGAGTCGTTCTGGTATTCTGTAAACAGGTTGGCGAATGGGTTTAGCATTGTGCAGGGTAATGTGGTGTGATACCATTTTGGTCAGACCAGGTGTCTCTTTGAATAGACCCGGTTGTACCAGGTCCAGTAATTGCTTTTTTCCATGTTCGGATAGGTGGCACAAATCTAGTTGAGCAGATTGGCGAGGAAGAGGAAAGTATTGTTCCTCTACCTCCTCTTCGTCCTCAACTGCTCGAATGAACAAGGATTTCTCTGGGCTTGATTCACTGGTGCTAGTTGGAGAAACAGAGGATGGAGGTCGCACATGCCATCTTTTTAGTAGATTAACATGAAATGTCTGCAATGGCTTGCTTCTCGATGGAATGTAAACTTCATATGTGACTGGGCCTACCTTCAGTTGGACCCGGTAAGGGCCCTGCCACTTGGCCAGTAGCTTGTTTTCTGAAGTAGGCAGAAGTAACAATACCTCATCTCCTTCTTCAAAGCTGCGGGTTCTGGCTGTTTGATCATACCATTCCTTTTGACGTGCTTGGTTCTGAAGAATGTTTTTTCGAGCCATAGCTGTAGTTTTCTCCAACTGTTCTCTCATATTTAAGACATAAGAAATAATGTTTATTTGACTGGCTTTGCTGATGCTTCCCAGGACTCTCTTAAAACATCAAGAGGACCTCTGACTGGGTGAGCATAGAGGAGTTCAAAGGGAGAAAATCCTGTTGATGCTTGGGGTACCTCCCGATACGCAAACAACAGGTATGGCAACCACTTGTCCCAATCTTTCCCAGTCTCTGAAACAAACTTTTTCAGCATATTTTTTAGAGTTTTGTTGAACCTTTCAACCAAGCCATCTGTCTGAAGATGATAAGGGGTAGTCCTTACTCTCTTAATTCCTAAGAGTTGATAAACCTGGTGCAGGGTGCGACACATGAAATTTGGTCCTTGATCTGTTAGGACCTCCTTAGGTATGCCTACTTGAGTGAAGAATCTGAGAAGTGCAGTTGCTACCTGCTTAGCAGTGACTTCTCTGAGATGATAAGCCTCGGGATACCTAGTGGCATAGTCACAGATAACAAGAATGAACCTGCTTCCCTGACTGGCTCCTTTCTAGTGGACCTATCACATCTACTCCAATACGCTCAAAAGGCATATCAATGACAGGTAATGGGTGCAGCGGTGCATAGGGAGGTTTATAACAAGTTGTGAGCTGACACTCGGGGCAAGACTTACAGTACTCTTTCACTTCAGTATACATCTTAGGCCAGTAAAACCTCTTAGAAACTCTCATAAGGGTCTTCATGAAACCTAAATGACCAGACCAGGGAATCGTGTGTCCGAGCTCAAGCACCTCCTTCCTGTATGCTTTAGGTACAACCAACTGAGTTCCTTCCTCCCTACTCTTCCTATAGAGAAGGCCTGCCTTGAGAACATATGTTTCTCCCAGGCCATGCAAGAGACAACCCTTTTCAGCTTGCTTAAAGAACTCCACCAGAGAGGGGTCTTCCTTTTGTAACTTAGCTAAGTTGTTGGGTATAGTTACATCAGACTCGGTTAGTTCAGGTTCCCCTAAATCTAGATCAACATGGTCAGCGTTGTCAATAAGTCCCTTCACCTCCTCCCTACGCCTCGCTAACCTCTCTTCATCAGTGGGCTTAAGCTCTGCCTCTATGTCAGCAGTTGAAAAAGGCATCTCGTTCAAAGCATTAATCTCTGTCTCCTGCCTTTTATGCTGGGTTTGGGCCCTTGTAACTACCCCACACCAAGTGCTGCTCTGCACTAGATCTGACAAAATAGGGACATCAGTACCCAACAAAATGGGGAAGGGGAGATTGGTGGCTACCCCCACACCCATCAGATAAGGCTGGTTGTGTATTTCAATATATACATCTGCTGTGGGTAACTTTGTTCTATCTCCATGTACACAGACAATGGAGACGGTTTCCTCCTCATTCCACATATCTCTAGGGATGTACTGAGACTGTACCAGCGTACGGGAGCAACCTGTGTCTATTAGGGCAGTGAGTGGTTTACCATTAAGCAAGACGGTTACAGTGGGCTCTGGGTTGTGGGCATGGGTGGGGGAATGATTAGGACGGGGCACCCAACAAAGACTGGTGGTTTTGGGCTTTTTCAAGGGGCAAAAAGGGCTAGTATGACCACGTTCTCCACAATTAAAACACACAACATCGGTCCTGTCAGAATGTTGTCCTACTTGTGGGGCCTTAGCAGTATAAGTCTTATTGTGGATGGGCTTCAGGATCTTGGCTGGACTAGTGGTATAAGAGTTTAAACCAGCCCCAGTTCCTTCAGACTTACCCTTGCCAGGATGTATCATGCCTGCATATCGATAGTTGCCAGGGCCTTTCCGTGCTGCAATGTAGGCCTCCACATGTGTAGCAGCTTCTTTAGCAGTGAAGGGATTCCTTTCTTTGACCCAAGTCCTTATTTCCGGGTAGAGCACTCGCAAGTATTGCTCTAACATCAAAGTCTCCATAATATCCTCCTTGTCGCAGCTGTCAAACTCTACCCATTTGCAGAACAGATCCTTGAGGCGTACATAAAGTTCTCTGGGAGTTTCCTCTACTGGAGTCTCACGCCCTCGGAATCTCAGTCTATAGGTTTCAGAGTTGATTTCATATTTTGATAAGATTGCCTGTTTGACCGCATTGTAATCCTGCGTCAATATTGGATCCATAGAGACAAAACACTCCGTGCTTTACCAGTCAACAGCGGGATAAGGCGTATAGCCCAGTCCTCCTTTGGCCATTTTACGACTTCTGCGAGTCGTTCAAAGGTTGTGAGGTAATGCTCAATGTCGTCGTTGTCTTCCAGCCTTGTCATACGTAGCTCTTGGTCCATTACTCGAGCTGATTTACCCGAAGTAGACACACCAGCCCTGGTGTGTTTAAAGTCAAGCTGTATCTGGCTGACCTGATGCTGGAGGACCTTGTATTGTTGTTCCCGACGGGCCGTTTCTCTCTCTTGCCTGTCATCACGATCTCGCTGATATTCCATAAAGCTCTGGAACATTTTGGAAAGACTGGTGATGGCTGCTTCTCCTCCAGATGAAGTAACTTCAGCAGCAGACGAACTTCCACTTGCACCTTGTCCCAGATCTTGCTCATTGCCCTCCTCAGGCTGACCCCTCAGCTTTGGTGGCATCTCAATGAGCAAAAATAATCCAGCTTGTTTATGACCAGGGCTATCCCACTTCTGACACCAACTGTAAGTGATGGCCCAGTGGTCAGGGAGAATAATTTGAACAAGCGGGCAGAGGTTCAGTGGATCTCCAAACAAAAAAATATATATTTACATTGAAAGATACAAACAAGATAAAACAAAAACAATGTGCAAAAAGGCTACACCAATAATTCGGTCCAATTCGCAACAGTATCACACCTCCAGCCTTAAACAGACCAAGACTGGTTGATAGTCTCTACAGTTCCCTATTTATAAGGGCTAACTCCACCCTCAGCCTGTTCCAAATGAACAAACAGGGAATACACAGACAACACATTATACACCAAAACATAAAAATAATAAAACACTAAACATATTCACAAATAACACTGTGTAAACCCATGGGTACTTAACCACCAACATACTAAACCAAAAAAAAAAGGAAATGAAAAGGGAAAAATTGCATACCAGATATTCCCCCACCCCCATACAAAATTACCAATGGTTCAGTCCAATTAGCCAATGCTAATGCTACAAAAACATGTTTGAATCAAACGGACTGTTAGATGGTGCAGCATGGGATAAGACCAGTAGGCCAACAGCCAAAACAAAGTTTTTTGGGGGTAATTCTTTCAAGAAATAAAAGGTAATTCTGATTGCAATTATACCTGGTTGTGAAGTTATTAAAGAAAATTAATCATTGAATTAAACAGAAAACAAAATGTATATCAGATTCATTTCAAATGGGGGAAACACATTACAACATCATTCTGATCTTAAAAGATGGTAAATGCCGGCATAATCAGATAGTGATGTGTGCATGTGTATCAAGTCCATGTAATTCATGTCTTGTCACCAAGCTTAACTTGTGACACATCTGACGATTAAAACTGCCCTGTTACTGGCAATCACCTCTCTAAAGAGAGTTGGAGATCTCCAGGCCCTTTCGGTGGCCCCTACCTACCTAGACTTTGCCCCTGGTATGGCCAAAGCATTCTTATACCCTCGAGCGGGTTATGTTCCCAAAGTTCCCTCTGTTACACCACAACCTATCGTACTGCAGGCCTTCTGTCCTCCTCCCTTTCGGGAGCCAGACCAAGAGAAGCTAAACTGTATGTCCGCATATGTCCACAGAGCTGCCCTGTGGAGAAAATCCGACCAATTGCTTGTTTGCTACGGTCCTTCTAACAAAGGTTCTCCTGCCATCAAGCAGACCCTTAGTCGTTGGATAGTCGAGACTATCAACGTCTCCTATGAGTCCTCTGGTCTTCCCCCTCCTTTGGGGGCCAAGGCTCACTCTACTCGGGGTATGGCGGCCTCTAAGGCCTTCTCAGCAGGTGTGTCCCTCCTGGACATCTGCAACGCTGCAGGGTGGTCCACACCCTCTACATTTGTCAGATTCTACGATCTTGATATGCGAGCCACTCCGGGCTCTTCCGTTCTCTCGCCTCAGCCGTGCTCTTTGGATACACACTAGGCAGGGATTTGGAAGTCTGGCAGCGTGGGCACATCGTTCCCCAAAGCGCTAGACGCAGCTCGAGTTCCTGAAGAGGAACGCCTCAAGGTTACGTATGTAACCCTAGTTCCTTGAAGGAACGAGACGCTGCATCGCAAAGCCATACCCCCGGCACCCCTGACGGCGCTTGCTTCCCTACTCGAAGCTGAAGCCAGCTGCACGGCATGTGCTTTTATAGCTACCTGGTCGCTACGTCACCCTGCCCGTGACGTCACGCCTTTCCGATGGACGGATTGCACACGATATTCAGAGTCGGTCTCGTCAGGGACGTTCCCCAAAGCGCTAGACGCAGCGTCTCGTTCCTTCAAGGAACTAGGGTTACATACGTAACCTTGAAGCGATTTCCATGACTGAATTGGATATTTAATTGACTCTGTAAATTTAAATTTAGTCTATTCTGCTTTAATCTACTCTTACATACACTCAGTGTTCCACAGATAAATAATATCTAGTCAGGGAAGAAAAATTGCTGTTTGACTGACAATAAACGTGCAGATATATTATCTACAGGTATGGATCTATGGAAATCATTGCACCATATGCTGGAGCCTTGGACAAATGATTTTAAATAAGGCTGCTGTCTCTGTCCCCTTGAAGGTAAGAAAAGCATAACTTGCAGTGTCTTGTGAATAATGATCCCATGGATGTGATTTAGTTATACAACACAGATGCAGTGAATGGAGAGAGGAAAGGTCATATTCACACAGGCCCTCTTGAATTATAATGAGACCTCCTGGTTTTTTTCTACCTCTTTTTCATTCTCGTTTTCCCTTTTCTTCTATTGCCGTTGTGTCTCATTAAACAATGTATATAGCGCTGTTGCAGATCTCTGAGTGAGTCTACTATTTTCTCTAACTGATCCACAGTCTTTTATGTTATTTTGACAGTGTGCTTTTTTGGCGTCGACAAGGCTGTCAGAAGCAACATTTGTAGAAAAAAACGTTGTAAGTATGGTCATTTTATGGCTATGTATCTTTAGTGAGGTACATGTGCAAAACTGAAAATGAATAGAGTTTTTAATGCAGTCTGAACTTTAAATGCAGATTGTTCAAATGCACATCATCATTCATTACACTGTTCTTTATTGCACTTTCAATAAGATTTTGTCAGCATAGTTATTTTAAAATACAGCTATAATGATGGAAGAAAATCAAGTGGCTTGGAGTGAATGTGTACTCACTTAAATTCATGAGCACTTTTTCCCAGTGTTGCAAAACCCCCACTTTATCATGCACTGGCTTCCGTGAGCATTATTGGCGCTTGTATTTACTGTGGAGGTTGCAGAAACCAACATGTCAACCAACTGTAGAGAGGTAATGGATTTCTACTCTGAGCTAATCATGTCTGCAGCCCTGCTCACAAATAGGTTCTAATTCAGCTCTGTACTGGGAAGCCAATTTACTCCAGGGGAACAGTCTACAGCTAACCAACCATAAGAAACAGGTTGTCAAAAAGACAGCAAGAAAGACTGAACCATGTTATGCTCATGTTAAGCTCAACTGGATCTTGAAAATAACTGGTGATATCAAAAAGTGAGTTGAATTGAGCACTTTAATTTGATTAAGATAATTTGCCCACCTATGTGCAAATTATGGCAGTCAAAAAATTACTATAAAACTTGTGACATCAAAAAACCTAACCTAACTTTTTATTTGACAAAGAAAAAAGGTACCATACCATGAAATTTGTAACCAAACAAGTTAATTAACTAATTAATTAATTATGTAACTTAGCTAGTTATTGTTTTTACATGATGGTTACATAATCCAAATATGACCAAATTCTGATTAATATGGGATAGACTTTGCCTAATTCTATAGGTATTTGATATGAAATTCTATTTGGGTTTCCAACTTCAAGAATAATTCAGACTGGGGATCATCTAAAGTTAGTATTATTAGGAAGTTAAATAATCTTCACATTTACGAAAGGAAAACAGAAAGAAGAGAAAGAAGAGGTTTAAGAAAGATTATGCACAATGAATAAAGCATTGCAGCAGATCATCTTTATTTATGAATATTTATTAATGTGAT
Organism: Carassius carassius; assembly: GCF_963082965.1. NCBI lineage: Eukaryota > Metazoa > Chordata > Actinopteri > Cypriniformes > Cyprinidae > Carassius > Carassius carassius. The sequence continues at coordinate 22,676,936 of NC_081761.1, forward strand.
ATTCAAAGTGTCTTTTTCATTTCTCACATTCTTTTAACACTGCTCATAACAGAATATTTTATTTGTCATTTTCTGCATAACTGAATAATAATTATTTTAAATGAATGGTAATGCTTAATAATTAATGTACTGGATATAGTGCATAGAGGTAATAAATACTGATAATGCAGTTTTTAGTATACTACCATATTTATACAGAATTCCAGGGTAGGTTTTGGAGCTGATTATATACTGCTAAAATGTGTTTTGATGTTGTTAGCAGACCTTTGCAGTGGCAAGAATGTGATCACAATGAAAAAAAAAAACAGCAAAAAACAACAACAAAAAAAAACAGCAAACCAAGATCATAAACCCTTGCATATATGTAGTTCTTTGCACATGTAAACCATCTGCAACAAGTTATCTGTAAGCAAAATAAACATAAACATATCTGAGAAGCAGCAGCCTTGGACAAATAAGAGTCAGCTAAACATATGCAAAAGTCTCACTGAGTGGATCTTTAACTTCTTTTGTTCTGGAAGTAACAAACCTTAAACTTAAAAGAATGACAATATACCTTCGGATGTCTGTGTCATTGAATCAGATTCACTTTTATATTCAGGTAAGTTAATATAAATATACTGACTTTAGCTTTCTTGCTAGGCATGATTTTCTTCAAAATGTTGCTCTGCCATGACAGTAAATGACCTGAAAAAGAAAAGTGCCTGTAATCAAAGACGGTTTACATTAATAACTGCTATGTTTAAATACAGCTGTGTTTATGGAGGTAAATGAAGTATGTTTTTGAGCCTTAGAATGGAAGAGAGAGCTTTTCAGTTGCATTTTCAGCAAAGTATATACATTTATGATTGATTACAGAATGCATTTGACATGTAAAACATTACACCTAATACTGATACTTTACAATATATACTCTACCATTCAAAAGTTGCAGTATGAGTTGCAGTACTGTGTGTGGACTGACACTTTAGATCGTTTGGAGAAGACAACAGATAACCTGTCCCAGGCTTCAGGCTGGCTTGGGTGACTCGCATGTTGAAGCCAATGTGCATAGACTTTTCATGTCAGGGCCTTTTCTGTGCAAGTAAAAGCACTGTTGGAAACCATCATGTCTTTCGATTCTAGGAAATTTAAATTAGACCCTCCATTGTCCTCACCAAGTGACAAAAGTCCATTTTGAGGGAATGCAAAAAGACCCTTCTGTCTTGGCAGGTGCAGAGCACTTTAAGTGGAATTCAGTGAGTGCTGGAGAAAAAATTGGTCAATGTGGATGGAGAATGCATTCGGACTGATGAGTTGGAAAGCAGGCATATTCAACATGGCCGGAAGGATAATAGTACATGACAGTTTGTGCATTGTCATATGGTGTCATTGTTCAGTACTTGCCGCTGTTAAATGTTACTGATATGGAGTGCTAATTTTTAGAAAGTGAAGGAATGAATGTTGTCATATGTGAAAAGTGAAAATATCATGTTTTCTTCAACATCAACTACATTGCAACCCAATACAGCTCCAAGAGTTAGTCAGAATGCTGGCAGCACTGACATGGGATTGTGCTGAATTATTGTGGTGCCACCAAAGGCCTGTATCATTCTGATTGGAATACATGCTTGGTTAGTGTCTCTTTTCTACAGAAACCGACCTTGATGCTCGATTTGGTGTATAGTTTTTTAACACATGATCTGGATGCGACATGCATACGCAGTGGAGACGTTGAGTAGATCACACAGGGGATCTTAAAATAGCTCTGACAAGATGACGTAACAAATTGGGTAGAATCAATCAAAATTAAGCTTGTAGCTCTTGCTTGACAAAACAAATGCCTTGCAGGTTTATAGAAGCTCTGCTGGGAACCACTACAGCAAATGAAATGTATTTTCAACCCACAACAACTGGCTGTGGGTCGTTGGGTTGTTGAAGGACCGCGCACAATGGCAGATTTGTATTTATGCAAATGTGTGCTGACACCTTACACTGAAGCACATTAACCCGTGGGTTTTGTTCTTTGTGCATGTGCGTGCAATACCTTTATAAAACTCATGGATAACTCATCATTGCATAGATTGACATAATTATGTTTTTTTTTTTTTTATGGTTAACAATCATAACGGTGTTTGTTAAGTTTGTTCATGATTGTGAAAAAATGAAATAAAATAAAAAAGTTGATTCCACAACTACGGAAACATTTTAATAAAACAATATTTTTTGCTGAATTATCATATTTACTAGTTATTATCATATTTACATTAGTTTTCATTAATATAGAAAATTACAATTCTAATTCAGTGGCTTTCCATAAAATCTAATGTATTATTATCTATGATTTATTATATTATCTTATATCAACATATATATGATAAAAAATACAGTATATATATATATATATATATATATATATATATATATATATATATATATATATTATCAATCAATTATGTGTTTCATATGCTATAATTAATAATTGACTGTATATAGATTTTTGCATATTGTTATTATATGGTAAATGACTGCTGTTAACACATTGTAACACGATGGACTTGGGAACAGAAGGTCAGTGATAGTACAGTTTTATAAAACATGAATAGAAGCAAGCAGGGTGAGATTCAGGTGAGTAGATCCGCATAAGGCTTTGATTATAGTTTTGATGACTGGAATTGACATGGGATATCTTTGTACCGATAGTGGGGAGACCAGGATGGAGGAATCGTTGCACACACCTTGGGGGTAACACTGGTTAGGAGCTTGTGGAGGAGGAATCGCTGAAGGCATGTTGGAGGAAAAATGGAGAAACACAGGAGTCTAGGAGAAACGTGCTGGCAAAGAGGTAAGTAGAAAGGTTAGTATGAGATTCGCTGCAAGTGGCTTGAGACCAGAGTCCGTATAGTAGCTACGAGATCGGACAAAGGAAGTGACTGAGGTGTGTGCTTTTATGTGGTGGTTAGTGAATTAGGTCAAGTGCTGGTGATTAAATGATTGGATTGTGAACAGGTGCTGGTGATTAATGCTCGAGTGAGGGAGTGTGCTGTGGGTGATGAGCCTGACCGACTTGTGAAACAAATGTTAAATTCAATTAGAAAATGTTAAACATATTTTCATTTCACAAAGTCGGTGTGTACTGTGTGCTGTAATTATTTACCGGCATCTTCTGTTTGTGCTTTTGGAAATAGATCTGCATTGTGCCTTATTGGGCTTTATTACACTTTTGGTTAATTGTGTGATCAAAGTATGTGCTTTTTGCAAATGTAATTAAAGTCTTATATTATTTATTTATTATTTATTCATATTAAGCTTTAGTTTTACCCATGTGTAAAGTCTGAGAATGACTGCATTGTGGAGGCAAAAAGTTTTGGAATGTTTTGGAATTGTTTTGGAATTGTTTGCAAATCAATACTGCATACTATTCAGGCCCTGTTACATCATGCATACAAGCAGTATTGCTTTAACATGAACAGTTACAATGTGACTACCTTGAAACCGATAACTGTCTATGATAACTGATAGTGTTTCTTTGGATTATTGATGATAATAGTGTTCTGCTCTCATCAAAGTAGACTACTTCATAGCTAAAGTTTGTAGTCCAGTGTAGCTTCCAGTCCTGTCTATCAATGAAACTAATCATTACATAATCGCTCAGACAACAAACAGGCTGTTCTGTGTTTTTGTGATGTGCTTTGAATGTGGAGTAAATTTCTGAGCAGAGGACCTCAAAGACCGTGCTTGAATGGGATGCATATAGCTTGGTTAGCTTTCTGATTTTGATTACAACAAGAATGTTTTACTGATGAACTTTTTATAGTCTATAATTCTGATTACCCAGATTCTCTATTACAGGTGGATACTGGATAGCTTGATGATTCTGCTTCATAGCTGTTGTAAAGATTGAATAAATAGATTTTTTGGCCAACTACAACAAGCTACAATACACACTAGTCCACAGCAGACCATCATAGAAACATAAAAGAAAGCCCTGCAATTTGCTTCAAGGGGTTATAAAATCAATACAGGAACCACAAAAATAATAATAATAATAATAATAATAATAATAATAATAATAATAATAATAATAATAATAATAATAATAATAATAGTAATAAATAATAATAATAATAACATTTATTATTATTAATAATAATAATAATAATAATAATAATCTAATTAATTACATGATGTGGTGATTAATTAATCAAATTAATCGCACATCAAATTTGGGTTTAGCAAGAAATATTTTGTTGACAGAATTGTCACTTTTGGTTGGGTGAACTATAACTTTAATAATTTATTTTCTTAATTGTATTATTACTATGAAAATATGAAATTATTTCTTTAATTAAATTATACTCTAAATAATAAACTAAAACTGCCAGTAGGTGTTGGTAAATTTATCAATTTATTTGATTCGTTCAAATGGCTGATTCATTCAGGAGTGAAGTAAATGGTTCATTGAATCATTAGGCTAGTTTGACTTGAAGCAGATCATCACCATCAGACCGATCGGTGTGTGACATCAAAGTTCCACAAGAGCTTAGAGAGCAGATGACTCCTTGTGCTTTTGAATTGCGGTACTTTGATGTCATACACCGATTTGTCTGTGCAGTGCCACTTCAAAGCCAACGCATAGGCCAATGGTTCAACGCGACAAATGGTTCACCAAATTCATTCAAAATGTGGATTAAGAAATGAAATGCCACTGTGGGTTGCTTTAAGTATAGTTTTTCCATAAACATAGCACATACCAAACTGTACCGTAACCGTGTTATAATATATACTTAATATATATATATATATATATATATATATATATATATATATATATATATATATATATAATGTAATAATTTGGCAGTCCTAAATGGCACATACAAGGGTGATTATACAGAATAACCATGGTTTGAAACTATCAGTTTTACAGTTATAATTCAACAAGTCAAATGTGCTGAGGGGATGTTAAATGTAACTTGCAAACTTTTGTATATTCTGTTTCTAACCTTGTTGCTCCAAATTCATATTATTATAATTATTATTATTATTATTGTTGTTGTTGTTGTTGTTGCTGCTGTTGGACCTCTTTAAAGCCATTGGCTTTAGTAAATAAATTAATAAAATAATTAAATTGTAGCAGGAAAAAGGGTCAAACATAAAGTTGAAAAGATGGATGAAATCATCATTCGTTATTTATTTTAATAATACATAATGAAGTTCACATCAACATTTAAAGGGCAGTGACTCAAATTAACATAAAGTTCATATATCAGGACATCACAGCTGTCAGAGACCAAAAAAAAAGAGACCAAACTAACTTCTAGAAAACAGAATCTTAGACCTTAGCTTTAATTTAAATATTTAAAGTCACAAAGATTTAAGTCAATCTCAATATATGCTTACCCTTTATCATACAGATAGATAGATAAATAGATTTTAAACATTATTATTATTATTATTATTATTATTATTATTATTATTATTATTATTATTATTATTATTATTATTATTATTATTAACAATAATAATATCAACAATAATAATTTTAGACTTCTATGCATTCATTTAGGAAGCTCTATCCTAATATCACACAGGGACAGGACTTTGCAGTGGTGCTGCACAAGAATGCCATTAATCTAAGCCATATTGAGGTCACCTCCACTTCATAAGCACCGGCTGAACAGCCAAGCATTCACAGAAACATATTTGTAAAGTCTTACTGAAAGCTGACGTCAGTTGAGATGAACTGAGGAAAGCATCTCTATAGCACCTTGTTATGTAATGGTTGGATGTATGTTAAGCATTTGCCACTTACTCATTATCAAATGTATGAGTATATTTGGTAGGATGACATGTAGGATGACGTTGTATAGAACTTAAATTATTGAATGAGGAGCATCAAGGCCATTTCCAATTCAGACTACTAGTAAATCTATAATGCTTAGCTTCCATATTTTCCATCCTTTCAGTCTTACTGTAAATAAAGAAGACTAGAGACTGCATATAAACTGTAGGCAGATGTATAAATCAAAATCAATTAAATTACTTCTCAATCAAGCATCTGCGCATGGCGCTTTAGTCGGTTGAACGCATATGACGCGGCGCTGAGTGGAAGCAGTGTGTAATCTGGGGGTGTTGTGGCTGTGGTTCAGCGGAAAATTAGTCCCAATGGGATGCCATCAGAGCATGTGTTTTACACAGCAGGCATAACAAGCCTTAAGTCAGACATTTGATTTGAACGTCCCATAGCAAGCAGGAGAACAAAATGGATATGTGTTACAGTCTTCTTGAGTCTTTCATGCTTCAAGATTGTATTGTTTACACAGTATTTTGTTTAGACAATGCTCTGTCTAGAGCTACAAATGAATGAGTTTTGGCAATTTCTTGTTGTAAATCCTTTAGTTTTTGCATAATTCTGCTGTAAAGAAACCAAGCACACTTTAAAAATCCCTCTTTTCATGAAGTACAAAATACATTTGTTTTGACCTTCCAAGTAAGAGCAATTGCAAAATTTTATGAGATAAACACAAGAGAAAACTCAATATGTGAGCTGAGACCTCAACAATGCTCAATCAATATCTGCATTATTTACTGAATTTGCGATACATGCACAGAGAATTTGTTGGTTATAAAAGAAAAAAGTTCAAGCCTTTGAAAAATTTATTAATCAACACATACTGTAGAAACACTGGAGATATTTCAGTCTCCTGATATTGTTGTTTTCATCTTTAATGATATCGGTCACTTATCACCTCAATATTTTAGATCCCTAAACTCTTAACCTATCACCGGTTCTGAACAATATGAAAGATGAAGATGAAAGTACAGTCAGTTTACTTAACAAATAAATAAATTACTCATGTTGCATTCTAAGTCTACATTCTAAGCCATTTGATAGCTTTGTGTAATGAAACTTTGGGTTATAATTTCTAAATTCTTCATTGAAGGCAGTCACTCATTCAGAAATTAAATTCGAGCTTTATGTGGCAAACAGTTACAGTACATGTGAAAGCCAATGTTATTTAATTTCTTATAACGTTAATATGAATGTTTAAATGAGTGTGAGATTTAATCATTGCAGGGGATCATAATCACTGAATAAACACTTAAACTAGGGTCCTCACAAACCAGTCGTATAATTTCATAAGACTTGACAAGGTGAATTTCTGATAAATGTCGCTCAAATTGAAACCCCCCAAATGGAAAATCATATAATGATGACAAAATTACCTCCTAATTTCATGGAGATAATGGCAATTTATGCTTAAGGTTTATCATTTAAAACAATGAGCTTGCCAGCACAAGCTGCTAAATTTTACATCTTACAAGTGAGAACAGGTGGTATATTCATATTGAATGTAACCAGTGATAAAAAGCAAAAAAAAACATCACATATTTCTGCATCTTAGATATTTGTTTATGCTGAATATTTAATCTCATTTGAGTTGATTACACTCCATAATAGGCCTCCCAAATCAACTAATTTTTATACAGAAAATGTAATGCATATTCCATGAAATGCTTGAACAGAATTTCCATATTTCCTCATTTAAATACTGTAAGCTATGTTTCCTCTACCAGCTGTGCAGTTGTGCATCATCCACACCCTTTAATAGCATGATTCACAATTTAAGTGTTTATGTATGATACCAGCAAGCCATCCTGTCAATGGAGATCAGTGAAATGCTTTTAAACCCTATGAGACTGTGGTTGGTTGTCAATTAATGTCTTCGTGTCTATAATAACCTTTAATTGTAAGCAAAAACACAGGTCTATTTTGACACTAATAAGTACAACCACAATTACTTTAGCTTAGGGTCTGTTTTATTATTCAAAGCATGTCGAAAAGCATCCATTTGCGACACTACTCGCCACATGTAATAATAAGACGCCATCACACGTGTGCCACCAGCATCTTGGAAACCTAATTCTCTATGACAATAAAGGGTTTACAACAAAAACAAAGGCAGATTGCACTTTTAATCTCCAGAAATAATCTTCTTGTTTTCCATTTTTCAGCCAGAATGAAGCTCCTGACAAAGGTACCTGACTGCAGACTTTACAAGAAGCAATTTCTCTGTCAGACTTTGTCAAAATGCCAGATCCCAACAGGTGGCTAATATAATCTGCTCATGCACACGCAATTTGTGTGTGCTTGTAAAGCTTTTGGGATCCACTTTTTCCAAAGTAATGTTTACTTTTCATTTTTCATCTTTGCCTGAGATTGTTCAGAATAAGATAAAGCTGAAGTATCCAAAGCAAAATAAATAAACAAGTGCTTAAACGAGTGCAATCGTGACGTTAAACTAACATGCATCCAAATACGTCGGGGTGGGTGGATAAAAGAGAATCTCGCAAACAAGAGACAGATAAGCAAGTCTTTGTGAAAGTACGTGCCGTTCACATTAAACAAATGAGAGAGATTTTCATCTTGCTTGTTGAAGGGTGCTAGTGGAGGGGTGATCTAAACACATGCTTCGAAAAAAGATCGCTGTTATGTAAACGACAGGTTGGGAGACGCTGTCTCCTCCAGATGATTTACCCAGGCAATTTGTTGCCTTCTGCAGCAGCGGAATCAGACAGATTGGCTTAGGGTGGAATTAGATATCAGGTTTGGGAGGGACAGCCGAGCGTCTTTCATCACAAATTGCTGATGCTTTTATTTTTTTTTGCAGGAGGCTTTCAGAGGATGAGCTGTGGACGCTTCTTATTTATTTCTGCATCTGACAGGAAAGTCAGATGTTCCCAAACTCTTTGCAGTAAGTGAGTTAAAGGATTAGCTCACCCCAAAATGAAAATTCATAAATTCTCTCCCATATGACTCTCCCTTTCTTCCTGTGACAAACCAAATGGAGAAATTTGAAACAATGTACTGCTCTTTCCTTTGCTGCATTCACAATATTAAGCTTCCAAAGGGATGCACAAGCCTACCTTAAAAGTATTGTTAATGGATCATAATAGTAGTCTAGCTGTATTTCAAGGGCCAGATTTACTACATGGAACAAATTACAGTGAGACCGCATTCCCATAAAAGCACTGATTGGAGTGAAAAGTACTGAGATTTTTCTCAGAAACAGATGAATGTGTCATGTATGATCTGTTTTTGTTTCGTTCTAGTGTTCCTTTATTCTATACCTGATCCTTTTTTCCTATTTTCCTGTCTTTTTTTTTTTTTTTTGCCATTTCCTATTTATTTCCATTGCTTCTGTTTTTTTCCTGTTTTGTTGGTTATGTCCCTGTGTATTTATGCTGCTATGCATGCTATCGGAAATTAGCTTGACACATTCAAGTGCTTTGTTTTTGGAAAGAACAAAATGTAACATCCCATTGGTTGACAATCATATAAACATTAGCCTCGCTAGATGGCTATTTCAGTCAAACACATGCTTATTTCAGTGTCTATGAAACATACTGTACAATATTCTTCAAATTATTGTTCATATATAGCTCATACACACAATACTTTAGTGACAAGACAAAGTGATGAAGTTGCTGTGGAAATAATATTAATAATAAAACTATAAAGAATAGCACTGACAGCAGCAAATTCATTATGAAGAGACTTTTTTTTTTAAGTCTGGTTCGTGCGCCTTTAGTGTGCACTAATCATTGCACGATTCAGTCTATTAAAATATATTCAGAATGATCTCAAATTCAAGACATGGGGGCAGAAAATATTGATATCACTACACATAGTTAATACATTTCACAATATAACATACAAATGTTATATTGATTTGTTTTTTTTTTTTACAACAGTTCAATAAACTAGAAGTTTTATTATAAATTCATTCCAAACGCAGCCACAGTGTTGTTTTTGCGTCTCTGGGTAACACAACGGTGTCCTGAATGAATCAACCGTTTAAATGATTCCTTTCAATCGCTGCAATTTGCTTAATCTCACATTTAAGGTAACTTTTTATTTTAAAAATAATTTCAAACATCAGTTTTCAGTGTTTTATGTATAATATATTAAAACATTATTTACGCATGTATGACTGATGCATCAGTTCAGTTGAACTTTACTCCAAATATATGAACTTAGCTGTTTTGAATACTTTATATTTAACGTGTTCGTTTATGTTCAATAATAGTGTTAAACTGTTGGACTTTAAATGAAATCTATTGATAATCTATTGCTTTTCACTGTTGACTGATTTTGCAGAACATTTAGACTGATAACTTCCATGTGGAGATGTGGCAGATTTGTGAACAATATTTGAGAGAAATAGGCCTTTTGTGTACACTGAAAAAGTCTTAGATCGAGTTCAGCTCATGAAAAATGGAGGCAAAAACAAAAGTGTTGCATTTATAATTTTGACAGTATATGTTATTTAATTTATATATTAATTTATTGATAACGATTGTTTATATGGATAATCTTGCCTCATCCATTTTCTTAAATGTGGTTTAATTAAAGGCTGAAATGTAAAGTTTATCATTTTATAAAACTTTTTTTTTGTGTGAAAACTTGAATCTGAACTGCAAAATATGCTTTTTATTGTATATATATATATATATATATATGTATATATATATATATATATATATATATATATATATATATATACACATATATATATACATATACATATATACATATATATATATATATATACATATATATATATATATATATATATATATATATATATATATGGAATTATATACATAACAAAAAAGTGTGAAACAACTGAAAATATGTCATATTCTAGGTTCTTCAAAGTAGCCACCTTTTGCTTTGATTACTGCTTTGCACACTGTTGGCATTCTCTTGATGAGCTTCAAGAGGTAGTCACCTGAAATGGTCTTCCAACAGTCTTGAAGGAGTTCCCCGAGAGATGCTTAGCACTTGTTGGCCCTTTTGCTTTCTGTTTGCGGTCCAGCTCACCCCTAAACCATCTCAATTGGGTTCAGGTCCGGTGACTGTGGAGGCCAGGTCATCTGGCGCAGCAAACACATCACTCTCCTTCTTGGTCAAATAGCCCTTGATGCCTTCAGTGTGACTCTACAATTTTCATTATTTTCATGAAAATAAAGAAAACTCTTTGAATGAGAAGGTGTGTCCAAACTTTTGGTCTGTACTCTCTCTCTCTCTCTCTCTCTCTCTCTCTCTATATATATATATATATATATATATATACATTTTTTCCAAGTAATTCAACTGAAAAGTTCTCATTCATAAAAAAAGTTTCTTCACAAACTGGACCCTCTGCTACTCTTCTGACTAAGATTTTTATTGATTACCAACTTACATTTTTGTCATTCTGTTTTTTATTGTATTTTTCTTTTTTTTTTTTTTTAGGTCAGTGTGGAGCTTCAGTCCTCATTAAATTGAAAATAGAAGCCAGACTATTTTTGAACAAATTGTGACATGGAACAAAAAAAATCATGGAGCAGACTGGAACAGCATTAGAGTGATTAAATAAAGAATAAAGAAATACTTTATTTTTTAAGAATAACTTTTAGTGTTCCCTTCAAAAAAGTAAAGGTTTAGTTTGAGACTCACTGACATACAGTAAGCAATGTTAGGAGACTGATACAATTCCAGTGTCCTGTTACAGTCTCATTAGAGTCTGATCCAAAAAAAATAAATTCTGATTAAGATGACCTCTGGATTTCCTTTTTATATAACGACTTGCATTTAAATGAAGATATAATCAAATAAAATTAATCAACTAACTTTTAGGCCTACTGTAGTAGCCTTTTCCAATGGACCTTTTGCTACTACTGTTGGTTGAGCTGGATATAGCTTGACGCGTGCAGTTGTAAAGATAAGTAGAAGTTGATTCAGTCAGTTCAATGACCATTTATTGTTAATGATGTAGAATGTTACATAATCTTGAAGTAAATAAAACAAACAGTTAAATTAAAGTAGTCTCTTCATATGGTAGCAAACAGCTTGTCACGTCATGGCACCATAGAGCACACCACCACACAGACTGTTTGCCCTCTCAGCCACACCTCGATACTGTGGCTTCCTGTCTTTAAGGCCATTCCCCTTGGGCTGCACATTCAGCCTCCCCACCGTCCTTTAGGTGGCAGTAGACAGACCTGTTGCCATACATATATAAACACTCACACATTCATCCACAACACACACATACTGTATACACTACTATTCACAAGAAAGAAACATGAAATTAACTCAAAGCTCAATTTGGCTCCTACATACCAGCCCTTAATTGTGTTTGTAGAGGCAAAAACAATTACTCTTTTAAATGATAAAGGAGCCATTTCTACAACCCGAATTCCGGACAAGTTGGGACGTTTTTAAAATTTTAATAAAATGAAAACTAAAAGACTTTCAAATCACATGAGCCAATATTTTATTCACAATAGAACATAAATAACATAGCAAATGTTTAAACTGAGAAAGTTTAAAATTTTATGCACAAAATGAGCTCATTTCAATTTTGATTTCTGCTACAGGTCTCAAAATAGTTGGGACGGGGCATGTTTACCATGGTGTAGCATCTCCTTTTCTTTTCAAAACAGTTTGAAGACGTCTGGGCATTGAGGCTATGAGTTGCTGGAGTTTTGCTGTTGGAATTTTTCTTCCCATTCTTGCCTTATATATATTTACAGCTGCTGAAGAGTTCGTGGTCGTCTTTGACTTATTTTTCGTTTAATGATGCGCCAAATGTTCTCTATAGGTGAAAGATCTGGACTGCAGGCAAGCCAGGTTAGCACCCGGACTCTTCTACGACGAAGCCATTCTGTTGTTATAGCTGCAGTATGTGGTTTTGCATTGTCCTGCTGAAATAAACAAGCCCTTCCCTGAAATAGACGTTGTTTGGAGGGAAGCATATGTTGCTCTAAAACCTTTATATACCTTTCAGCATTCACAGAGCCTTCCAAAACATGCAAGCTGCCCATAACGTATGCACTTATGCACCCCCATACCATCAGAGATGCTGGCTTTTGAACTGAACGCTGATAACATGCTGGAAGGTCTCCCTCCTCTTTAGCCCGGAGGACACGCGTCCGTGATTTCCAACAAGAATGTCAAATTTGGACTCGTCTGACCATAAAACACTATTCCACTTTGAAATAGTCCATATTAAATGAGCCTTGGCCCACAGGACACGACGGCGCTTCTGGACCATGTTCACATATGGCTTCCTTTTTGCATGATAGAGCTTTAGTTGGCATCTGCTGATGGCACGGCGGATTGTGTTTACCGACAGTGGTTTCTGAAAGTATTCCTGGGCCCATTTAGTAATGTCATTGACACAATCATGCCGATGAGTGATGCAGTGTCGTCTGAGAGCCCGAAGACCACGGGCATCCAATAAAGGTCTCCGGCCTTGTCCCTTACGCACAGAGATTTCTCCAGTTTCTCTGAATCTTTTGATGATGTTATGCACTGTAGATGATGAGATTTGCAAAGCCTTTGCAATTTGACGTTGAGGAACATTGTTTTTAAAGTTTTCCACAATTTTTTTACGCAGTCTTTCACAGATTGGAGAGCCTCTGCCCATCTTTACTTCTGAGAGACTCTGCTTCTCTAAGACAAAGCTTTTATAGCTAATCATGTTACAGACCTGATATCAATTAACTTAATTAATCACTAGATGTTCTCCCAGCTGAATCTTTTCAAAACTGCTTGCTTTTTTAGCCATTTGTTGCCCCCGTGCCAACTTTTTTGAGACCTGTAGCAGGCATTAAATTTTAAATGAGCTAATTAAGTGGATAAAAGTGTAAATTTTCTCAGTTTAAACATTTGCTACGTTATCTATGTTCTATTGTGAATAAAATATTGGCTCATGTGATTTGAAATTCCTTTAGTTTTCATTTTATTAAAATTTAAAAAACGTCCCAACTTTTCCGGAATTCGGGTTGTATTTGCAATTTAAATTGTCCACACAAAAAAAAACATTTTCCAATTAATTCAAATTCAAAATGAAACTCAAATTGAATGAGTCAACTTATCTGCAATGGTCTTGAATGCTCTGGACTTTTTACAGAACCTCCGTCACCCTCCAACAGCAAGCAGATTTTTGACACTGGCCTCTCTAATACACTTGTTTTTGTTTTCAGCTTCACGACCCGGACATGACCTCTGGTATCAGGTCTAGCCTCAACAATTCTTCCCAGTAGCCACGAACTGCGAGGAGCGGTATTGTCTGTGATCAAGACGATGTCCCCTGGGATGAAATTTCTTCTTGCTCTTGACCATTTTTGTCGTTCTAGTAGAAGAGGAAGGTACTCCAGAAGCTATCTCTTCCAAAATAGCTCGACCATATACTTGACCTGTCTCCAACGTCTTCTGTGGTATAGATCCGACCTTGAAAAGACTCCAGGGGGCAGAACTGGGTTAGTTCTGAGCAACAGAATATGATTCGGTGTTAGAGCCTCTAGATCTTGTGGGTCACCAGATACTTTTGTAATAGGACGGCTGTTAAGAATTGCCTCAACCTCACAGAAAACAGTGTGTAGCCCTTCATTGTCTAAGGTTTGTTGTTTTAAGACTGAGCATAAGACATGCCTTACCATTCTAATAAGGGGTTCCCAGAACCCACCATGGTGAGAGGCTGTAGGGGGGTTAAAGCGCCACTGTACTCCTTCCTTCACCAGAGTTTGGTGGATCTTCCTTTGATCTAAAGTTCTGAGTGCTTCTCTTAGTTCTCTTTCTGCACCTACAAGGTTAGTGCCATTATCTGATCTTAGGTGTTTTACCCGCCCTCTTCGACACAGAAACCTTCTAATTGCATTGATGCATGAGTCTGTACTTAAAGAACATGCTACCTCTAGATGTACTGCCCAGCTGGTCATGCAGGTAAAGATGACGCCATCTTTTCATTGTGCTTCTTCCCCTTCTTACCTCAAAAGGACCGAAGTAGTCAAGGCCAACGTTGGAGAATGGTGGTAAGTCTGTGACCAGTCTTTCACTTGGCAGGTCAGCTATCTTTTGTTCGCCTGCTTTACCTCTGTGCCTTCTACAAGTCACACAGTGAGAGAGAACCTTTCTTGCAGCAGAGTTACCATTTGTTATCCAGTATGTTTTTCGTACCTGAGATAGCATGTGGTTCCTTCCCCCATGTCCAGTTTGAACATGAAAGTAGCGCATAATCAGAGTGGACACGTGGTGATTTTTGGCCAAAATGGCAGGGTGCTTTCTTTCCTCAGGCATTGCTGTTCTTCTGAGACGACCACCCACTCTGAGGATTCCATCGTCCAGCACTGGATCCAATCTGTATATGCTACTGCCCTTTTTCACATTGGAAGCGTCCTCTTGCAGCATGTCGATTTCCTCAGGGAAGCTTTGTCTCTGTACATAAAAGATAATAGCCTTTTCTGCCATTATCAGATCATCAACTGTTATTATTTCTTTTATGTAGTCTTTGACATACCCTTTTGTCGATCTGGTTACCCTTTGAGTTTGCTTACCATCTTTCTTTGAGTCATTTCCTTTCTGCACAAGGAGTTTTAGTGCCTCTTTAATTTTTAAGATCCATGCAACTGCTACTTTCAACTTCAACCAGTCTGAAAAGTGATTGAGCAACTTGTCTGTGGGCCTTTCCTCACATGTCTGCATGATTGCATTCACTGTTGTAGATTTCCTCACCTCTGGATCATCTTCACAAAGTTCAACTTTGTTCACAGATTCATTCGGCCAGTCCTCTTCTGATGACCAAAGGAACTCTGGTCCAGAGATCCATCTTGTGTTCTTCATGAACCTCTCTACGCTCACACCTCTAGAGCAATCGTCGGCAGGGTTTCTCTTTGTGTCAATATATCTCCACTGAAAGACTTGTGTGGCCTCTCTAATCCTAGATGTTCTATTCGCCACATAGGTGTGAAAACGAGTCTGGTCATTTGAAATGTACTTTAAGACAGATGTGCTGTCAGACCATGTGCACACTGACCTATCTGTAGGTGTAGGTAGCAATTCTTCCTTTAACATTTTATCCACTTTAACTGACAAAGCTGCAGCTGCTACCTCCAGCCTTGGGATGGTTTGCCGTTTTAATGGAGCTACTCTTGCCTTGCCAATCAAGAATGCTACATAGACCTTTCCTTCTGCATTTGTCATTCTGAGATAGCTGACTGTTCCATAGCCTAGCTCGCTGGCATCAGAGAAGTGGTGAATCTGGTTATGTACTGACTCACCAAAATTACTTGGCTTAAACCTGCGTGGAACTTCAAAGTCTGTGAGTTGTGAGAGACTGCCGGTCAATTTGGTCCACTAGTCAGAAAATGTGTTGGGAATGGTCATGTCCCATCCAAGGTTCTGTCGGCACAACTCCTGCAACAACAGTTTAGCTGGCAAGGTAAGCGGAGACAAAAAACCCAATGGGTCATATATAGAGCGTACCATTGATAGGATGCCCCTTCTGGTAAGTGCACGCTCACTGATGGTGATGTTGAACTTGAAGTAGTCTCTTTTGGACCATTGAAGTCCTGAAGCTCGTTCCATGGGCAACTGGTCTTTGCTCAAGTCCAAGTCTTTTATCTCTTTAGCTCTATCCTTTTGTGGAACAGCACCAATGACAGTTCTACTGTTGCTTATCCACTTTGATAAATGGAAGCCTCCTCTATGACAGACTTCAGTGAGGTTTGTGATTAGTTCTATTGCTTCTAATTCTGTGGGCATCGATTTCAAACAATCATCTACATAAAAGTGCTTAATGATTGTGTTTGTTACCTCAGGAGGGAAGTTGCATGCATTGTCCTGTGCAGTCTTTCTGAGAGCAAAGTTGGCTATGCTCGGTGAAGAGACTGCACCAAGCAAATGAACAGTCATGCGATATTCTACTGGAGCAACATCCACATTTCCTTCTGGCCACCATAAGAAGCGCAGGAAGTCTGTGTCACTTTCAGTCACCTTGACTTGGTGGAACATGGCTTGTATGTCCGCCATCAGTGCTACTGGTTCTTCACGGAAACGTGTCAA
Source organism: Carassius carassius (assembly GCF_963082965.1). Classification (NCBI taxonomy): domain Eukaryota; kingdom Metazoa; phylum Chordata; class Actinopteri; order Cypriniformes; family Cyprinidae; genus Carassius; species Carassius carassius. The sequence goes on from NC_081761.1 coordinate 22,693,815, forward strand.
CACCCCAATCAGTGTGTTTGTCAAATTTGGGCCTTGGAGAAGTTCAGAGTTAAGGGATGTTCCCTGAAAGGTTGCACCACAATTAAACACTACTCAAATGGTGTTCTTTTTTGGGTGATATACCCCATGATGAGGGATATACCAAACTTTTCCATCAGTCCTATTCACTTGTGCTAAAGGAACAGTTTCAGCGTAGCCATTGTGAATGATGTCACTGAGGAATTCTGTGTACTCCCTTTGATAGTTTGGATCTCTTTTGAACTTCCTTTTCAGATTCAACAAGCGTTGTTCTGCAACAATGCGATTGTTGGACATTGTGATATCTGCTTTGAAAGGTAAGTTAATGCAGTAGTGATCCTCCTTTACTTTTACGGATTCATTGACAATGTTCATGAACTTCTTGTCATTCACTGACATTTCATTTTTTTCTTCATAGGCTTTCTCATTGAAGTCTGTGTTGTATTGACTCACCAGTAGTTTTTGCAGGTCGACCAAGGAGATCCGGTTTGCAGTCACTTTTGTCATTTCCACACCTTTGCTGCTACCTCCCAATGGACCGTTGATTACCCAACCTAACAATGTTCTTACGGCATAAGGTCCATCTTCTTGTGAGTTGATTACTTGCCAAGGTTCCATAACATTTGCTGCATTCATTCCTATGAGCAAGTCAATGTCACAGTCTATGTGAGGTAACTGGATTTCACTAAGGTAAGGCCATTGCTTCAAATCTTCTTGTGTTGGGATGTTCTCTTTTGTTACAGGTATAGAATTGTGTGTGTAGACATCAGGTAAAGGAATGAATGTCTTGCCATTAAGTTCACTGACTTCTAAACCGGATACTAACACACTTTTTATGGGTTTCTCATGTGCCATTGTTCTCAGCAGTACGGTCATTTGTTTCCCCTCTAGACACAACTTCTGCACCAGTTTCTTCGTACAGAATGTTGCTGAACTGCCGGGATCAAGAAGAGCATGAGTTTGAATGATTTTGTAGCTCTTGACAGACTTAACTTGCACAGGAAGTATTGACAGTGCACATTTACTGTTCCCGGCCCCTGCTGGTCCACAAGCATTTGATGACACTTTGCTGATGTGTTTCTGTGGCTGCTCTGCTGACCTTGAAGCGTGCCCTTTAACCTCAAAGTCGATGTGAAGCACATTGGGATGTGCTTCATTGCAGATGTTACATGTAAGACGGTTTTTGCAGTCTTTGCTCATGTGCCCTCTACACAAACAACCAAAGCAGATTCCTTTTTTCCTTAAAAAGTTTAACTTTTCCCTGTGTGTTTTCTTCTTGAAGTGAGAGCAGTTCTCCAGACATTGAGCACCATCACAGCAGAGGCATGGCATTTTCACATCACACAGTGTTGTTACATTAGTTGCATAGTTAGACTTAGGCCTACAAAGGGTCTTACGTACACTGGGCCTTTTATTCCTGCTTGGAGCTGGTTCTTGTTTATTTCCAAATATCGGATTGGAACATATCTTGGCCTGTTCCTCAATGAACTGTACAAGGTCTGAAAATACAATCCTGCTGTTGTTATCCTCCAGTTTATTTTGAGCTTTAGTCCGCCATCTATCCCGCAGCTTGTAGGGTAATTTCATAACAATGGCTTTCAAGGTAGAGGCTACGTTCAGTTCCTCCATGTAGTTCATCTTCACCATGGCATTACAGCATCCTTTGAGGTACAGGGAATACTCATTCAAGGCTTTAGGATCTTCAGGTTTTATATTTGGCCAATTGAGAACCTTTTCAATATAGGCAGTTGAAATTTTATACTCATTTCCAAACTCTTCAAGCAACAAGCGCATTGCCCTGAGATAACCCTGATCTCCATCCATATGATGGCAACTTCTTACTAGGTCTCTAGCTTGCCCTCTAGTAAATTGCTCAAGGTAAAACAACCTATCATGTCCACTGTCTGTTTTCATCTCAATGTTGTGTTCAAAAGATGTCATAAATGACATAAAATGTCCCCATCAAATATGATAACACTTTTAGGTGGCAATAATGACAATTGCTGCTGTTTGAAAAGCATATATGTAATTTCATTTTGTCTATTTAAGACACCAATGAGACTATTGGAAGCTACACTACTTCTCTCTAACGGTCTGCACTGCTCAAGCTCCCTTTTTAATAATGTAGGACCTGCTGTATCTGCATGTGATTGAACTGCCAGCTGTCTATATTCCGTACTAACCTCTACTCTGTCGGAGTGATCATGGGATTTCTCAATATCATCAGCACCACCTCTGGCTATACTATCTGACTGCAGAGATCGTGCCTGCCCTTCTGCTACCCCTATATTATCCTGGGTCTCCTGATATAACCAGTGTCCTCTCTGGTCACCATTAGAACTTTCTTGTGGATATGGTGGTTGATACAATGGCAGATGCTGTACTCCCTCCTTTGGGCGCACACTCCTATGTTCATGCACACTGGTTGTTGGAGACCCTGTTTGCAGAGTTTCCATGTTGGTGAGTTCCAAGTTCCTCTCTTGAAAGTATGCCATCAACTGGAGTGGAATAATCTCATTCTTCTGCGCTTTCCAATACTGCAAGCTTTGCATTTGCGGCAGAAACTCAGCTGTGAAGTTCAGTGCCTCTTTTTGCCTTCTTATTTCCTCTCTTTCTTTAGCTAAGCGCTCTTCCTTTTCCTCCAAAGCATGCCTTTCTTTCAAAGCAGCGGCTTTAGCTAAAAGCACTGCCTTCTCAGCCTGTGCTACCAGGCGAGCTGATGCTGAGCTTGCACGTTAACTTTTACATGAAACCTGACTTACAGAAGATATACTGTCTTTAGGACTAATATCATCTCCTCTTTCTGACAGTGTTTGAACAGGACAGAATTGAATCCACTCATCAGCCTTTATCTTAAACTCATTGATGTTCTTCAACTTTGGCTCATACCACTGTTCTGTGTCTACAACACACTCATCATTTGACAATAACTGTTGGTATTGTTTGTGCAGGTCTTTAAAGTCTTCTAACATTTCAGTGTTTTTCTGAACATTCTCCTTTACTTTTTCAAGATTGACTGGATCACACATAAGCTCAGTTGTTTTGTTCATTTTACGAGTCAACACAGCACACTTATTCTTTCTAGCCATTCTTGCTTCTTTATTCTTCTTTTCAAACAATTCTTCCTTTTCTTCTTCAACAGGTGCAACATAAATGTCAGTGACATCCATATTGATTGAGGCTCTTTGCTCCATGTTACAAACTCAAAAGTCCTTTTTCCTTCCAAAAATATAACTCAATATTCCTCAAAATAAATTGTTATGAATACACAGAGCAAGATTGCTTTAAAAATTCTTTGTTTTACATACCGAATCATTCGGATTCGCTTGGATTCACTTTGGCCTTATATAATCCAAAATGGCACTTGCACTTCCTTCTCTGGTAATCCTTTGTTCAAAGTATCCAATATTCCTTTGATCCAAGTATATCCATCCAGAGCAGTCTTTTGACTAACTTGTAGTAGCCTTTTCCAATGGACCTTTTGCTACTACTGTTGGTTGAGCTGGATATAGCTTGACGCGTGCAGTTGCAAAGATAAGTAGAAGTTGATTCAGTCGGTTCAATGACCATTTATTGTTAATGATGTAGAATGTTACATAATCTTGAAGTAAATAAAACAAACAGTTAAATTAAAGTAGTCTCTTCATATGGTAGTAAACGTCATGGCACCATAGAGCACACCACCACACGGTCAAAAGACTGTTTGCCCTCTCAGCCACACCTCGATACTGTGGCTTCCTGTCTTTAAGGCCATTCTCCTTGGGCTGCACATTCAGCCTCCCCACCATCCTTTAGGTGGCAGTAGACAGACCTGTTGCCATACATATATAAACACTCACACATTCATCCACAACACACACATATACATTACTATTCACAAGAAAGAAACATGAAATTAACTCAAAGCTCAATTTGGCTCCTACACCTACTTTTAATCTTTATCTTAATTAGAAGTGAAAAGCGCAAAATGACCTTGAAGCAGTGAAACTAGCTAAATATACTGTAATGCTCCCCATAATTGAACTAACCAGTCAGCACTTACAAACGCAAACTTTTCTAACTCATAGAATTGCAGACATTGTGGCTTAATCCATCCCAATTCTGCATTTGTCTCAGTGGCGCACAGTGAGAGCATTAGCCATATTTTATCATTCTGTCATGGGTGTTCACTTCATCATTGTTTGAAAACACCCCGTTGCCCTGACAACAGGTGATGAGCATCAGAGCCCCAATGCATTGAAGCATAAATTTAGATGTGACATTCTGTCGTTATTTAAAGGTGCTTACTCACAGGATGCATTGCTAGGCTTTAGAGAAGCTAAAAATCTCTCTGCTCTATTGCAGTTGTTTTAGCAATATGTGAAAACAGGCCTCTCCTACAATTTCTCCCTCTCTCTCTCTCTCTCTCTCTCTCTCTCTCCCTCTCTCTTTTCTCTCTCTCTCTCAGACACTGTGTGTGTGTTCCTTTGATAGGCCTAACGTGTGTGGTAGTTCTTGATAATGGACAGAATTCTATAAAATATCTAGGACTTCTGGGATGCTATGTATAGGATTCCACTGGTTTCCTTTGAATTATTTATCCATTTCTGAATTGTAGATGAGTCATAAGGGCTTATGTGATAATTTTGGACCGGCATGATCTACATGGAAACTTTAAGATACACAAACAAGAGTGGGGGAGTGCATAAATCTTCATTTTAAGTACTACACAGTCCGATAAGCAACAAAAAACTGAATTAATCACTATTTAAACGGATCTTTCCGTAATAACTTTGAAGTCGGTAGCCAAAATCTCCTTCACTGGGATGTAGGCCCTGAGGGACTTCAACTTCACCCCACCATCCTCATCATTAAGTCTTTCTTTTTATGATAGACTCTTTTTTTATATATATATATACTCAGTCAGCATATCTGATAATTGAGTCCCTATGTTCCCTGTCAAAGCAAATTCTTCATCTTTGGCACCTTTACAACCGCACAACCTTTGTTAACATTCCTAGTCACCTCAAATTGGGAAATCCTTCTGTACCCTACCCTTATAAGAGTTTTGGCCTGTCAAAGTCTGACTCTGTCAGGCCCTTTAGATGACTAACCAACTGGCTCATTATTTAAAAACAGACTGCTGCAACTGATGGACATGTTTCACTCAACCTCTCTTCACTGTAAAAGTTAAGTCTACTCAACTTTAAGGAAACTCCTTCCCCCAGTTTAGTGAAGTAATGCTGAATAACAATATAAATATAATTTATATAATGATGCATTTGAAAAAAAGCAGTGATTGCTTCACTTCAACCCCTTTATTATTTATTATTTCCTGACAGCATATTAATCATATTTCATGAAATAACAAAACACTATTATACCTGCATCAAACCAGCAGCAACGTATTTTCAGTACTGCTTTTAATAGTAATTACAGCCCAAGACACTGCATTTGTAGTATTAAATGCTTTAATCCTAATGAAAAACATGAGAAACACATACATTGCAATCTAAAATAAATTGTAATATACAGTAAAATATTAAAAAAAACCATAATATATAAACAAACAAACATCATTTCAATAATGTTTAATAAATCATAATTTAATTCATTAAACTATAATTCCTTCACACAGCCAGGAGTATGTGGGTACCCTCTTCTAATTAAGGAGTTATTCAAAGCAATTTTCTGTTCCACAATGTCACTGCTCCATGCACAAAGTGAAGTCCATGAAGAGATGATGAATGGAAGAACCCAGACGTGAACCCCATGAGAAGCTTAGAGATAAAGGCCAACTGCAAGTCAGGCCCCATTGCCCAAAATCAGTGCCCGACTTTACTGTTGCTCATGTCTGAATGGGAGGGAAAATCATCAGCCATGTTCCAGCATCTAGTTGAAAGCTTTCCCAAAAGATTTTACAAGCACATATTACTCTTTTAAAATAAAGATTATTTATTGGCATCTATAGTGACTTTTGCACTGGAGGAATTTTGTTCATAGTTCCTAGAACTATTGATGGAAGTACCCGCTTTTTGATGTGTTTGCACCGCAGGAACTAGGGTTTATTTAGTTCTAGGAAATCCACTTGGGGGAACTAAATTAGCTCCTAATTCAAAATAGGGACTAAAACTGTTCTATCAACACAGTCTCACTCTCTACTCGTCAAATGTCTGACGCATGGTCAAGGGATCTGGCGTCACTTTTTTGACGCACTGGGTATACCTTTGGCGTTATTTTTCAACGTGCAGGTTAGTCCGATAGACTTCTATGGAACTCAGCAGCGTTTAAATTGGACGTCTTGGGTCAGCACACCGCAACGAGACTAAATAAATAAAAATAAAAAAGAATAGGCTACAAAAAATTATATATGACAGAGATCGTTTTATCTGGCCCTTTAAAAATCCTCGCAATCTGATATCAAAGTGCTCTCTGTGCAAAGGCTTAGCGCGTTTATCAGTGGTGATTTTAACAACACTCAACTACAGGTAAAACAGCATTCAGCGGTGAGTTTGACCAAAGCAATGCTCCATTGCAGGAAAAACGGCATTAAAAGGTGAGTTTAACAACGCTCCAAGGCGCGTGCAAGTAAGCAGTTTAACCGTTTTCTTACAACCCATTCTCGCTTATTCATCGTTTATCACTATGAAATCACGTTCAAGAAGTCTCATTCAGCACACATCGCGATACTTGCCATCAGTTTACATGTGCCACAGGTTTGGTGAGTAGATGTAAATTCGCTCTTTTAATGCCTGTTATAAAATGTATTCTGTCTTCTTTATTAATCAGATTAGCGCCATATTGTTTACTCGCGGTATTATATCAGTCATCCGAGGCTGTCTTTGAGTTTCATTGCGTTTAACTAAATGAACACACCTGCTAACTAGTGTGATTAAACCCTGTCGGTCACGTGACGTGCCATAGACTTTCAATATATTCAGTTCAGGTTCAAAGATGTAAATTTGTAGTAAAATCATGGTAACCACGACACGTACAACAGTAACAAATTACATTTGAAGTTAAAACCCAGGAACGGGCCATATACCATGTTTTTACCACAGTAACTGTAGTTTTACTATGGTATATTAATAATAAATACAACAATACAATAATCATCAAACTAACTATGGTTGTACAACTGTAATGGTCGTTTTTTGATGTGCTTTTATATGACAGATATCACAGTAATCACATTTACTGTACCATGCTTTTGATACCTTTTTATGTAAATCCAAAAAAAGTAAATAAATAAAAGGACACATTTTTCCCCTCTTGCAGTTCATTCATATCAGTTTATATTTTAAATATTTTGCTCACAAAACATTATTAAAATTCTGTTTATAATTCTATTTTATTCTACCCCCCCCCCCCCCCCCACCTTTCTTATTTTTATTATTATTATTTCTATTTTTAGCTGAAAAGACATAAGGAAGCAGTCAGCCCTGTGGTGTTTCTGGAGAGGTATTCCTTCAGAAATGGAGAAGACAGAAAGCTGCGGAGGCAGACATTTGCAGCAGTAAGTCTGTGATAGTTTGACCTTTTTATCAAACTGCGGTTATAAATTGCACAGCATTTGTTGTTTCTTAAACTTTTGCACTGTCCAAATACCCACACTTGCCATCTTTGCATTTGACCACTTGATTATTTATTTGACGTATTTCCTGTGTTTAGCCCAAGTGTTCGAGTGAGCATGATGACCACAAGTGTGTGTCGAACTTTTCATGACCTGATGACAGTGGTTCCCAATCCTGGGGCCTCATTTATAAAACTTTGCGTAGGATTTGCGTCATAAGTGGCGTACGGATGAAACATAGGACGTGCGTACGCACAGAAATATTTGGATTTATAAAACCGTGCGCACGCACATCCTACGCATTTTTCCCTTAATAAATCACAATCAATTCTAAATGTAGCGCAGCTTTTGCGGCTTCATGACACGCCCATAGTTGCCCATAAATAGTCCGTGAAACGCCCACAAGTTAATATTCATTGATTGCGAAATCATGGCAAACACAGAGAGGAAATAAAAAAAAACTTAACTTCACTCAATGTGAAGTAGAAATTATCGTTGGCGAGGTGGAAAAGAGGAGAAAAATGTTGTTTGGAGGGCACAGTGTGGGCATTACTAATGCCAAAAAGGCACTTGAGTGGCAAACGGTGGCAGACGCCGTAAATGCTGTAGCCTCACAACCTCGGACCTTGGCCGAAATAAAAAAGAAATGGTCGGACATCAAAGTCGAGGCAAAAAAACGTCTAGCGCTCCATCGCCAGAGTGTGTCTGCCACAGGTGGGGGAAAGGGGACACCGGAGCTGACCCCTCTTGCATCTGACAAGCTACAGATGTCGGTAATAATCGACGTGGAAATGGGAAATTGTTCAGCGCAAATGTAATTTCTTGTTGCTTTCTGAATGGTTGAGACATACGCCATACATTGTTTTATCAAAAATAAAACGAACTAAAGGCATATGCATGAATACCATAATTCCGTAGCTTATGAAGAAATGTTTTATTATGAAAACAACTTTCCCCAGTGGACAATTAATACATCTATCTATTTATCTATCTATCTATCTATCTATCTATCTATCTATCTATCTATCTATCTATCTATCTATCTATATATCTCCTTAATTATCTATCTATCTGTCTATCTAATTGCATCTATATCTGCTCCGCCAGACGGATACATTGACGAGAATATCAGTTTTGTACATTATTTCGTTCTGTTAACTATATTATTTATGAGGATGAATTGCACAACATGCCAATATTATTGCAGAACATATTTCACTTTTCTTTTTGCAAATATGTGTTCATTTGAATTTCTGTTGTAAATTTCGTTTGATTTTTTTTGTTTGTTTCACTGCTGATCGATCAAACGGGTGTTCGTGTAGGCTGTTAATTGTAAGACTTGCTTTGTGAAGTCTTCATGTTATTTATGAGAGGCAGTATTGTCATTTTCACTTTCACGTGTTTCTTCCCTCTGCCGACGGTGTCGCCATTTCTCATTTCACCCGTTTTTGTGCGTACGCCTGGGTCAGAGCTTGCGTGAAGGACCGCACATTTTCCCGTCAAGTTTGCTTTTTATAAATATCAATTATTGCGTAGAGAGTAGCGTACGCCTTCTTTTGTGCGTACGCAACATTTATAAATGAGGCCCCTGGTCCTGGAGAGCCCCAACACTGCACGGTTTTGGTGTCTCTCTTATCTGACAAACACACTTTTGAGGTCTTCGAGTCTACACTGATGAGCTGATGAGTTGAATCAGGTGTGGTTGATCAGGGAGACATCTCAAATGTGCAGTATTGGGGTTCTCCAGGACCAGGATTGGGAGCCACTGCCTTATGGGACACACTTAAGTGTTTACAGAGATTTTTAGTTTTTTTTATTATTATTATTATTCAACTTTGCATTTTAAAATAAATTCTAAATCTCTTTTCATTAGTCCCTATTACAGAGGACAATTTAATTTTTGGTGCTTCTAATTAAGTGAAAAAAAATATTTTCAATATCTATTTATTATTATTAATATTTCACATATATTGGAAAGGTTATATTATAGCTTATATTATTATTATAGGTTATATTATATAATATAGCTTGTTATTACTGACTTGCTTTTATTAATGGATGCATTTTACATTTAATTATACAGCAGACATCCCAACCTGCAAAAAGTCATTTCAGGGAGGTATCCCCCACCCCCCAAAGAAAGGAAATACATCTCAGCTGTAGTCACCTTCTAAGTGAGACTTTGCCTATCTGAATGGGAGAACTGAGATCTATTGGAGCAGCCTTCCCTGCACTTAGCCTTCCTAACATGTTGTGGTCCCTAAAAGTTATAAAAGCATAAAATATTATTTCTATAAGGTATAGGCCTATGTAATTATTTGTTAAGTATGTTTAAAGATGTAGATTACTTTTACTATCTATATAATCTGCTTATACAATTTATGTAAACTGCATTTATTTATTTTCCATTGCAACTTTAAACAGGTCTAAGGAGTTGTTTTCATGTAGCCTTGGCAACTAGCCTGAATAATATGCAGATGAAATGAAACTTGTCAACTCACCTCAACATGCCTTTTGCAATCATATAACCCCCATGGGCAATGCTTGAGCAAGACTGTCATTATGTTTGACACCTATAAGACAGGGGTACACTTTCGTGTAGTCTGCCATAAAATGTGTCCTATACTTATTTTTGTTTTGTGGCACTCTCCCTCTGCCATGGTGCTCCTGTTTCTAGATAGACATAACTGATTAATTTTGTTCGGGACTCGGGAGAAGAGATAAAAGCCCGCCCACACTGACAATTGATTGGTTGATTTGCAGAAACAGGAAATGATTTGCTCAGGATGAGGAATGAAGAGCTCATCTTGTGCTCAAACAAACAGAAGTCCACTGGTATGTGTGTGTTGAAGCGATGCTGTTATGTGTTACAGGACTTTATGATGATCTCTCACAGGACTGATCATGTCAGCTGTGATTATTCTTTCTAATATGTTTTTTTTTTTTTTTTGATACAGCTATTACAATTATAGCATGTTGGCAAAGTATGACTGGAACATTTTTAAATTTTAAGTAAAAAAAAAACACACCACCTGTTTGTCTTAAATAAAAGAATACAAGTTTTATAAAACTGGTTTACATTATTTCATTGTTTCATACATGTTTTGTTATAAATTGTGGATTGATAGTTGATTGGTTTGAAGCAAGGCCTTACACTGCACAGACTAAAACACATTTGTGAGAGAAGTCAGGAACTTTGGAGAAAGATTCTAGAGGAAAAAAAGACACATTTACTGCAACAATAGATGAATTATAGAGGCAAACATTTCTGTCACATGCTAAGGGGTTTTTCTTAATTCTTGCAGAATGAAATTTTTATTGCAGTATTTTAATTTGTACAGATGATCTCATCAGCCAAATGAGCGGCTTTGACCAAGTGATGCTCTTGAAAGGAGTGAAAGAAGAGGATGTGGTAAATTGTCTTCAGAGAAAAAGTTTCTCAAAAGGTCTTAAAACAGCTTGAAGAATGGTAAGTGTACAGTACTACAAGAGTCATAGTTGCTCAAATCTGCTAAAATCACGCAGAACATAAGCTGAGCTCTCTGTCCATTAAACAACTTCATCTGGATTGTTTGTGTTTTTTGTTTTACTTTGACCAGGTCTGGGAACTGTCTGAAAATGGGATGTTAGGACTGAGAGATCCTCTGGCTGAGAAAAAGCTACACCACATCAGTGCTGGATGTCAGCCACAAACTGTTTCCAGACACGAGAGAAGAAGATCATGATGGGGAGATGAAACCAGTTTAGATGTGATGATAAGGAATCATTATTTTCTGAAACAGTATCACATGTCTTATAAGTATCACATGATCTGTATCACAGTTGACTGGATGGAATCTTTTTACTTTTAAGGACATTTCATCACTCCTCTGTGTGAACTGATTAATTTATGATATTAATGAATTTTTGATCCATTATTATTTTCCTTAAATCGTGTTTGTTTTGATGCTACTTTATCAACTTCATAGTCTATGCTTCAATAAAATTAATATGGTGAATATTGTGTGTTGAAAATTCTTGGTAAATTCATAATTTTACTAGGTAGGCTCATATGTGTTTATTCTACACTTGAAAAACTACATATTATTAATTATCAGGATTATTTTTTACTTAAGACATAAACATTTTTTTCATCAGATTAATGAAATCTGGAACAACAATACACCAGAAAGTTATTATTGTATATATTTAATCACAAATATGGCTTTTTTAAAATATATTTATATATAAAGGGAGTTACTAGATGAATTATTTTGAAAAGCCATTTGCTTTATTGTTACAAACACTTGAGGAATAACTGAGAATGTAACAGGAATGATCAACGTGGATCTTGTACTGTATTCAAACCAAGAGCATGCACATTACTGATGACAAGCACGTGAGGAGCAAGATAAGGGGTGAGGAGGACATTGTTTCACTGATTGTTGCTAATTAGTTTATATATAAAGTATTCTTATATATATATATATATATATATATATATATATATATATATATATATATATATATAGTATTCTTAGTACTCCATGAATTCTTCCTTGTGTAATAGTGAAGTATCACAATGTGTATGCATTGTCCTTGATTACTGCTTAACAGTGGGAAATAGATAATGGCAAGTTGTTGCAGGTTTATCCATTCTATTTATTACTGTTAACTTAAAAAAAAAGAAATAATCTATTATTTTTATTATTAAATTATTTCTTTCTAATTTTTCCATGTTTCATCAGATGGCCTCACCATGTCCTGTCAAAAGCTTTACTGGCCAAGATGTTAAGATTAGAAAAGTGTGGACTGTGAAAACTGTCAGATATAAATGTGACTCAGCTCAGTTTGTTGTCCATGATGAGGAGAATACATATATGTTGGTTTTACTGCCCTTCTACCCCCAGGGGCCCAGTAGCACCCCCCGAAAGAGCCAAAAACTGTACATTTCAAATAGCTGTAAATTAGAGTCCAATTAACGAATCAAAGAGAAAACCGGAAGGATTATTACTTATGCTATGCTAATAAAATAATGTCGGGCACAGTTTTCAGAAATTAATGGAAATGTGTCATAAAGGCATTTTAAATATTGCTCACTCTAAAATACCAAATTTCACTCTGTCTTTCAATTATATCATAGAGGATTACACAATGAAAATATTTAGAAATCCAGTTTTCCATTAAATATCTTATTTATTTCATTTCGTCAATAAAACGATTTAAACTACATTACCCACAAGCCTCCGTCGTTCTATCTATGGAAATGGAAAACTAGGCGCTGTTTTTTGTAGTTCTTTGAAGTTATGCCTAGGGTTAGGGTTAGGATCTTGCTAAAGAGGTAATTTTTCTCAACATAGCAACCCTTACTTGTTGACTTAATCTATTACTAATGTGATAAGAGCAGCAAAACGTACTTTTGTAACACGATGCGCTGTTTAATATGGGTTAAAAGATAGTCCAACCACAGACTGTCCTGCAGTGACAAGGTAAATTAACAGCCAATGATATCAAAGCTGAGCAGCGGCGTCTCGCTTCCTTATCCATTTATGACCGATGTCTTTCAGCTGAAAGGATAGATTGGTTAACAATCATGGTTAACATTTGCTACCTATTAGATTGTGTTTTATTAAAGTCTACACCTTCCTCCAACAATAATGCAAATGCTCTAATTATTGTTGTTCAGCTTGACAAAAATTGGGCAATATTGATGAGCACATGACCAGCATTCGCAGTTCTATCTAACCGATTCCTCTCATTAAATATAAGATTTTTTTTTCAAAGACAAGTGCATTTTCTAATCAAATGATGAGCTTCTAACATTTACATTGTATATTATGTTGTGTTTTAAAGTTATAAAAATTAGTAACTTTTGTGTTTCTGTGATTTGCCATTCTCTACCATTTGAACTCTAGCAATAAAAACAGAAAAAAAACTAATTTAAAGACAAAGTGCCCATATAACTGCACTGCATCCTCTGTCAATAAGCTTGTTTTTGCCACTATGAAGAATAAAAATACTTTGCAAATACTTTTATTAAAAAAAACAAAAACAAAAAAAAAACACAGATAGTCTTTCAGAGAACACTGGAGAATTTAATTGACCAAAAAGTGATACAACACACGGTTTCAAACTCAGAAAATAAAAACCATGAAGACATGCATGTCAAGTGTGCAATATCATCTATAAAACTCCATCAGCCAGCATCAAATAAACACTGATTGTCCGAACAATGGAAGAAAGAAAACATGTTCAGGAAAACAAACACCTGCTACATAAAAATGCAGAAACAAAACCGACAATAACATCAACTTCATGACTGGAACTAGGTGATGGCTGTGCATGAATACGTCCTTTACGAAAACTCCTGATGAGAACTGATGTTTTTTTATGATAAAAGCACCAGAAGCAAAGTTTACTTTATGAAGCTTGAAAAAAAGAACACAATGCTTTATCAATATGAAAATAGTATTTTCAACTATTGTTTTGATCACTGGTTCTGTATACAGTATATGGGTTGCTGGAAGGTCACAATGTAATCATTATAAGCTTAGAATTAAAACAAAGTTGCATTTTCTGCAAAAATCAAACCACTGCAAAGTCTAAACACTGATCAAGGGACCATTTCTGTGTGTGGGGGGGATAAAGAGTTAAAGAGGTGAGTCCTTGTGCATGATGGAGAAGAACAGCATTATCTGCAAACAGTCCTGAAAGACAGAAAGGAAATATTATTTAATTACATGCAACTTTTTTTAGACCATCAAAGCAGCCTCTGTAAAGATGCTGTATAATTAAATGTTAAATGCATCTATTATTAAAAGCTAGTCAATAATAGCAAGCTATATTCATATGAATTATTTTTAAAAATATTACATGCTTAAAGGACGGTTATCAGTAGTGTAATTGATCTGGTCACAGAAACCTTTCCAATGTATGTGAAATATTAATAATAATAATAATAATAAAGATATTGAGAATAATTTGGTAGTAAAACAAAGTGTTGCACGTTTTCTTGGTGCACAGAAAAGTATATTTATTTTGTACATCATTTGCAACTGCTTTTATTCACTTAATTAGAAGAACCAAAAATTAAATTGTCCTCTGTAATAGGGACTAATGAAGAGAGATTTAGAATTTATTTGAAAATGCAAAGTTGAATAAATAAATAAAAAAAAAAAACTAAAACTCTAAACACTTAAGTTGTTGTTTATTGATCCAACAATCAGCTATCTCATATACATATGAGTGCTGTTCTTCCTGTGGTCAAAATCACTATTACATATCAATTTTTACAAAGTGTGTCCCATAAGGCAGTGGCTCCCAATCCTGGTCCTGGAGAACCCCAATACTGCACATTTGAGATGTCTCCCTGATCAAACACACCGGATTCAACTCATCAGCTCATCAGTGTAGACTCCAAGACCTCAAAAGTGTGTTTGTCAGATAAGAGAGACACCAAAACCGTGCAGTGTTGGGGCTCTCCAGGACCAGGATTGGGAACCACTGTCATCAGGTCATGAAAAGTTCGACACACACTTGTGGTCATCATGCTCACTCGAACACTTGGGCTAAACACAGGAAATACGTCAAATAAATAATCAAGTGGTCAAGTGCAAAGATGGCAAGTGTGGGTATTTGGACAGTGCAAAAGTTTAAGAAACAACAAATGCTGTGCAATTTATAACAGCAGTTTGATAAAAAGGTCAAACTATCACAGACTTACTGCTGCAAATGTCTGCCTCCGCAGCTTTCTGTCTTCTCCATTTCTGAAGGAATACCTCTCCAGAAACACCACTGGGCTGACTGCTTCCTTTATGTCTTTTCAGCTAAAAATAGAAATAATAATAAAAATAAGAAAGGTGGGGGGGGGGCTAGAATAAAATAGAATTATGAACAGAATTTTAATAATGTTTTGTGAGCAAAATATTTAAAATGTAAACTGATATGAATGAACTGCAAGAGGTGAAAAATGTGTCCTTTTATTTATTTACTTTTTTTGGATTTACATAAAAAGGTATCAAAAGCATGGTACAGTAAATGTGATTACTGTGATATCTGTCATATAAAAGCACATCAAAAAACGACCATTACAGTTGTACAACCATAGTTAGTTTGATGATTATTGTATTGTTGTATTTATTATTAATACACCATAGTAAAACTACAGTTACTGTGGTAAAAACATGGTATATGGCCCGTTCCTGGGTTTTAACTTCAAATGTAATTTGTTACTGTTGTACGTGTCGTGGTTACCATGATTTTACTACAAATTTACATCTTTGAACCTGAACTGAATATATTGAAAGTCTATGGCACGTCACGTGACCGACAGGGTTTAATCACACTAGTTAGCAGGTGTGTTCATTTAGTTAAACGCAATGAAACTCAAAGACAGCCTCGGATGACTGATATAATACAGCGAGTAAACAATATGGCGCTAATCTGATTAATAAAGAAGGCAGAATACATTTTATAACAGGCATTAAAAGAGCGAATTTACATCTACTCACCAAACCTGTGGCACATGTAAACTGATGGCAAGTATCGCGATGTGTGCTGAATGAGACTTCTTGAACGTGATTTCATAGTGATAAACGATGGATAAGCGAGAATGGGTTGTAAGAAAACGGTTAAACTGCTTACTTGCACGCGCCTTGGAGCGTTGTTAAACTCACCTTTTAATGCCGTTTTTCCTGCAGTTGAGCGTTGCTTTGGTCAAACTCACCGCTGAATGCTGTTTTACCTGCAGTTGAGTGTTGTTAAACTCACCACTGATGAACGCGCTAAGCCTTTGCACAGAGAGCACTTTGATATCAGATTGCGAGGATTTTTAAACCTCAAAAACAAGTTGGAGGGCCAGATAAAACGATCTCTGTCAAATATAATTTTTTGTAGCCTATTCTTTTTTTATTTTTATTTATTTAGTCTCGCTGACCCAAGACGTCCAATTTAAACGCTGCTGAGTTCTATAGAAGTCTATCGGACTAACCTGCACGTTGAAAAATAACGCCAAAGGTATACCCAGTGCGTCAAAAAAGTGACGCCAGATCCCTTGACCATGCGTCAGACATTTGACGAGTAGAGAGTGAGACTGTGTTGGTTCTATAGGAACTACCAGTAACATAAGTATTTTCTACAGCGTTGATTTCTTTTCTCAGCCTCGGTGATATATGTAACAATGCAAGTTGTCATAGGAGATTGAGTCAGATTTTCTTAATCTTTCAATAGTGTAAATTGTGCATTTACATAAGATCTACATTATCTTAAAACCCTCGGCACACAGCATAAATAGCTCTGGTCAAGGCATTCTCCATTCGCTGGTTGTTGAGATTTGTAAATGCCGCAAATTAAGATGTCACTGTCGACTGCTTTAGGGTTCTTGCTTTTGATGCAAATGCAACCATTAAAATGGCCGAAGAGGGAAATTGGTTCTCTAGTAACCACTATGCTGGCTAGTTCCTAGAACTCAGTTCCTACAACTACATGGTGCTATATTTGTATCTAATATATCAATTGATGTTATTGATGCTCCTACTGTTTCATCATTTGAATGTCTGGTTTTTAAAGTCAATGGTGCTTCACCTGTTCTTGTGCTGCTAATTTATCGTCCACCAAAACCTAATCCTTTATATTTTTCTGAGTTTACTGAGTTGCTGACACTTCTTAGTCCACTCTGTCCGTCTATGGTCTTGACTGGCGATGTCAATTTCCATATTGATAATCCAAACTGTGTCAAAACTGCTACCTTTTTGGACATTTTGGATGGTTTTGACTTTAAACAGCATGTTACTTTTCCGACCCATAGGCTGGGCCATATATTGGATGTGGTATGTTCTGCTGGTGTTTGTATCCAATCTCTGGATAGTATCGACATGAGTATAAGTGATCATAGACTTATTACTTTTGACATAAATGTTATGTCTTCACGATCTATTTCTGAGCGCACTATCAAATTCCGTAACATCAAGCACATGGACTTCACTCTTTTTTCGACTTTTGTCTCTGGGCTTCCCACTACTAACTCCGTGGAGCACTATAATTCCATGCTTTCCTCACTTTTGGATGAGTTCGCACCTGTGCGAGAACGGCTTGTTACTTTTAGGAATCCCTGTCCATGGTTTACCCCGGATTTACGTTTAATGAAAGCTGCCGGAAGACAATTAGAACGGCAGTACAAAAAATCTGGCCTGACGGTGCACAGGCTTCTTTACACTGAACAACAGTCTGCTTACCATTCTGCTTTGAATACTGCACGTAAGAGCTACTATTCAAGCATTATTGGTAACGCTGCAACAAATACTAAATCGCTGTTTAAGACTGTTGACAATCTTCTCAAACCGACTAAGGCCGTTGTTCATTCCTCTGTTGAACAGTGCAATAAGTTTCTTCATTATTTCACTGGTAAGGTTGAGGATATATATAGCACTTTAAATACCATCACTCCTCTTGAGCTAGTTAATATCCAGCCTTCAAACTTCCCAACTACTACCTTTTCAAACTTTAAAATGGTCGGAGATGATTTTATTATAAGTACAGTGAAGTCCATGAACTCTACAACCAGTATTTTAGATCCCGTTCCCTGCTCGGTCATCATGAACTGCCTTGCATCAATCTGCCCTTTTATGACTTCAATTGTGAACTTGTCATTGACCTCTGGAATTGTTCCTTCAGAACTAAAAATAGCTGCCATTACACCAGTCCCTAAGAAGAATGGTTGTGATGTATCTGATTTATCCAATTACAGGCCGATTTCTAACCTCCCATTCTTGGCTAAAGTTCTTGAGCGTGTTGTGGCTGTTCAGTTAAATAATCACCTAGCTCTTAACAGTCTCTTTGAACCTTTTCAATCTGGGTTCAGAAGAGGGCATAGTACTGAAACCGCTTTAATTAGGGTCATAAATGATCTTCTTATCACAGCGGATTCAGGTGCATACAGTATTTTGGTCTTGTTAGACCTCAGTGCTGCTTTTGACACTATATGTCACTCTCTTCTGCATGACAGGCTGGAAAATTGGTTGGGTCTTTCTGGAGCTGTTCTCAATTGGTTTCGGTCTTATTTAACTAAACGTGCCCAGTTTGTTGGCTTGGGTAACTATAAATCAGATACCGTGCCTGTTCGACAGGGAGTTCCTCAGGGTTCAGTACTGGGTCCAATATTATTTAATATTTATATGCTTCCACTTGGGCAGATCATTAGGAAACATGGTCTTGGGTATCACTGCTATGCGGATGATACGCAGATTTACATCACCACTAGTCCTGATGTCCATTGCTCATTAATAGCTTTATGTGGTTGTTTAGCAGAGATCAGTAACTGGATGCATAACAACTTCCTGAAGCTGAATGGCTCCAAAACGGAACTGATGCGGATTGGTACAGTGGCAGCCACACGTAAGGCCGAGCAGATCAGTTTGATTGTTGATTCCTGCACGGTAATCCCCACTTCACAGGTGCGAAATCTTGGTGTCATTTTTGATTCACAATTATCATTTGAAGCACACATAAAACACATCTCTAAAACTGCATTTTTCCACCTGAGAAACATAGCTCGACTTAGACCTTTTCTCTCTTTTGCAGACACAGAAAGGCTTATACATGCCTTGATAACAACTAGGTTAGATTATTGTAATGCCTTGTTCTCTGGCCTTCCAGCTAAATCGTTGAGCAAGCTTCAGTATATACAAAATTCTGCCGCTCGTGTGCTCACTTGTACTTCTCCTCGTGAACACATTACACCGGTTCTTTCACAATTACACTGGCTTCCCGTAAATGCGAGAATTGATTTTAAAATTCTTACTTTAACATACAAGGCACTTCATGGGACTGCACCTGAGTATCTTTGTGAACTCATCAGCCCTTATATTCCATCACGCTCTCTTCGCTCTACTAACTCTCTTTCACTTAACCAGCCATCATGCAAGCTAAAGACCATGGGGGAAAGAGCCTTTTCATATAAAGCCCCTAAGCTATTGAATGTACTTCCTCTGCACGTCAGAAATGCACCAACGTTGGATGATTTTAAAAAAGTTGATTAAGTCACATTTATTCAAGACTGTCTTTCTATAATGAATTGTTGTATTGCTTTTGGTGTTTTGTTTTACTTTATTTATTACTTTATTACTGTAGCGCTTTGGGTTTAAGAAAAGCGCATTACAAATAAAATGTATTATTATTATTATTATTATTATAGCCCCCCATGAAGAACATTTAACAAACTTTCTCTTTCACAAAAGGTTCTTTATAGTGGAAACTGGTACTTTAGATTTCTGAAATGTTCTTCACACTAAGAAAAAAATCTATTCTATTCTACTCTATTCTATTCTATTCTATTCTATTCACAGGGAAGTTCTTGGGGAAACCAAAATTGGTTCTTCTAGGACATCCCTGTGAAAAACCCTCATGGAACCTTTAGTTTTTTGGTGTCCACACACTTTTCTGATACATAAAATACGTTCATATACTGTATTTTCATAACTGAATGGGTTGCACTTTATTTTACAGTACATGTACTAACATGTACTTATAGTGTACTTACAGTGTATTTATCTAAGAAAGTTCTGGTAATACAAGGTAACTACATGGGGTAGGGTTAGGTTTAGGGGTAGGTTCAGGGTTAGTACCTAGTTATTACATAGTTATTGTAATTACTATAATGAAGAACATAGTATGTACATGAGGAACAGGCCTGTAAAATAAAGTGCTACCAAGTTTTGTCCTCATATGCATTCTTTCTAAATATTATTTGAGATTTGAGGAATGGCCTGTCTTGTCTTTATGCTGTGAAGGCAATGGTTACTGACCATGTCTAGATCTGTTCACACAGCGACTGCCTACTAATTACACAGGCATTAGCAATGCGGCCCTCGTCCCACCTTGAGGAGGGGACAGGTCTCCAAATATCAGCCTCAGATCTCATTAGACTCTCAGTGTGCCTTCCCACTCGCGGGTGAAATGACATGCGTTAATGACGCTGCCCCTTTTTCCTTTCAAATTATCATGCAGGAGAGTCAGTCTCCCTCTCTATATCACACACACACACACACACACAAACACCAAGGATGTGATTTCAGCACACTGTAGCACGCCGGGAGATTGCACTTCATTGCCGGCGAATGGAAGAGAGGCTCCCACTTTCTCCTCGGAGAGCTAATTTCAAGGAAATTATTCATGGCCAACCCCATGCTCTGTAATCACTTGTTCAGTCCCAAGAAATCTCCATTTGTTCTAAGTGGCTGTAAATGAATTTTTAGATGGGTGCTATGAAGTGGCAATATTTGTAAGGGAAAATCATATGCAAAATAATGTTACTGGAACACACTTAAAATGTAGTGAAGATCTTATGGACCTATAGAATGTGCAGAGAGTCAGAAAGATGGTATTAAATCTAATTTAATTACTGAATGACATGTATAATAATAATCTTGATGATCAAAAAATGTATAATAATTAACACAACATGTTAATTAACAATTAATGCATTTTTTTATTTTTTTATTGTAAAATAACCTCTTTTGCATTTTCTTTTTGATTTCAACATTTTTACACATTCATATTGCAGTTTTTTATATATTAAAGAAAAAAGAAAATCAGAATTATACATGTGTGCCCGTGGGTTTCTTACTCTGGATAAATGGAGAATAATCATGCATTTTACTGCAGAAACCTGAAGGTGCTAACTAATTAACTAATGAACAGAGACAGAAATAGGAGACAGAGGATGAAAAATCAAAGAGTGCAAAGCAAAAGATGAGAGAGAAATGAAAAAAAAAAAAAAAAATGTTGATTGTAGTCTAAGATCAAAGCCGTATAATTAAATTAATCTTTCATAAAGCACAGGAAAAGAAATGTGTTTGTTTCCCTAAGCAGTAATCTGACCCTGTCTTATTGGGGTCAAAAGCTTTAAAACAACATAAGCCTGCAAGAAGAAAGAATTGAAGTCTGGCTGACTTGTTTACAGTAATATAGTCAGTTTTGGGGAAAGTCACTTTTAAAAGTAATGCATTACAATATTGTGTTACTCTAAAAAAAAGTAACTAATTATGTTACTTAGTTACTTTTTATGGAAAGCAATGTGTTACGTTCCTTATGCGTTACTTTTTTAAATCTTGACAGGGCCTTCTTGTTTGTTTTCAAAATAAAATAAAAAAGTTATATTGTTGGCAAAAATTAAAGCCTTTTCTCACCAAAAGTGAAATGAATAAGCCTCAGACTGAAGGGAAAGTAAATTTACATCCGTACAGTAGAATACAGAGGAAGAAATTTCAACAAACTTCAGCAATAATAAAAAAACACACAAAATGTTTGTCTAGAGTTTGTCTTGAGTCATATTCTGAGCATTATTTTTATTCATTTTGAGGAATACTGAATCTGTGTTTCTGTTTATTTTTATTTTTGTGAATGAATGCATATTCATATTTATTTTAGAACTACAGTAAAATCTGATTTCTCTCAACATGGGGAAAGGAGAGCTGTCAATCAATAAAAAAAATAAAAAATAAAAAAAAACTTTCGGTACTTATTTGAAAAAGTCTCTAAAAAGTAGTGGGTTACTTTACTAGTTACTTGAAAAAAGCAATCTGATTACATAACTCACTACTTGTGATGGGTTACCCCCAACACTGAATATAGTGACATCTGTTTATTTTCCATGAAACCTCAGGACCCTTGTCCTTCAGTAAAGTTTAATAGTTTTTGGTTTAATCCTTGGTTCCACAGAACATTAGTTTTAGAATTGGTCATAAGAGTGCTTAATTGAATTCTCTCTGTCTCACTCTCTCTCTCTCACCCTCTCTCTCTGTGCACATCGTCCATGACAAACACACAAACAAGCAACCCCTCACAAACAGATCAGACTCAGCCTCTAGCTCTCTCATGAGTCATATCTTCACCTACCAACACATTTAGAAAATGCCACTTATAGGGAAAAAAATAAGCTTTGAATACCGCATATCAAGAGTTTTATTTATTGTATTGTCAAGGGCTCCAGGGGCTAGAGTCTGAATTATAACCCTGAATCAGTAAATGATGTGGTTCTGCTGAAACGTATTTCAGAGCATTTGACTGCCAGGTAAATAAAATATGTTTAGCATAAAAAGGAGACTATTTTGCTCCAAGCAGACTGAGTTGGTTTGCTATCCTGGGGAAAGAACCACTGTAGAGTCTGTTAAATAGATCAGCACGTTGTTCTGAAGGACAGGTTTTTGTGGTGACTCAATTTTCATATACTGTATATCAACTAAGCTATGACTATATAACACCTGAAGCACCTTTTATCTTTGTTCAGTATGTATTCAAATCTTGAATAAGTATTTAGAAAGACACTTTTTAAGAGCTTCAACTGACAGATTCTTTTTTTTTTTTTTTGACTTGGCAATTAATTAATGCTTGCTTTCATGAGATCATAATGTAAGATTCATAAATCATAATGTAGATTTGTATTATTATTTTCTTTTTTATTTCTTTAAACACTTTTTTTTTACTTGTCTTTCAAATCAGGGATAAATGGCTGAATAATATTTTGTCAAAATAACTGAAACTGCTTTCAGTCATTTTGCTTTAATGGCAATGTGCAAGTACTTTTCCAGGCTATTAAAGTGAAATAACTGAACATAAATATAAAAACCTGATAAAAATCCAAATTTTAGATGAAAATTTCAGATGGCACTTAGAGGCTTTTGCATCTGAACTCTTCATATATATATATATATATATATATATATATATATACACACATATATATATATATGAAGAGTAAAATATAGAAACCTGATAAAAATCCAAATTTTAGATGAAAATTTCAGATGGCACTTAGAGGCTTTTGCATCTGAAGTCTTCATATATATATATATATGAAGAGTTCAGATGCAAAAGCCTTTATGTGCCATCTGAAATTTTCATCTAAAATTTGGGTTTTTATCAGGTTTCTATATTTATGTTCAGTTATTTCACTTTAATAGCCTGGAAAATTACCTGCACATTGCCATTAAAGTAAAATGACTGAAAGCAGTTTCAGTTATTTTGACAAAATATTATACCACTTGGAAAGGCCTGTTAGAGTTTAAGTTTTTAATGTTTTGTTCAAACAACATAAAAGTTTTTTTTTTTTGGTTACCACTGTGGTGGAGCTTGTGCTTAGGTTGTCAATAGTTGTCATACATGCACGTACATTTTCTAAGATCGTTTGATTGTTAAGAGTAGAAATGCTCTATAGACAACATAGACTGTCTAAATCACATGCTGACCCTCAAACTGATTAATTTTATTTATTGAAAACATAATACATGTTCACATGGTAAGTAAAAATTTTGTAGCATGCAAGTAAACCTGAAATGAGGGAAACTCTAGGTTTTCTGTTTCAGAATGGGAGGTTTGTCAAACCTGAGAAAGCAGGGTAAGTCAAGCCCGTTTCTGAAAGAGAGCTAACTTATACTCAGAGTCAGTTACCATGGTAACTTACTCTATGAACCTAACCTGGTCAGAAGCAGGTTTTCTTCGGTAAACCCAGAGTTTCTTTCGGTCTCCTCCCCCTTTTTAAACACTTCATTGATGCACGCTGGAAAAATGCTCTTCTTACTAAGGTTTTTTTTTTTTCAAGTACAAATACATAAAAAATAAATTAAATAAAGATAGATTTTCTATATAAGAAAATTATATAAGATACTTAGTCTTGTTTCCTGGGGAGGATCTAAATTAAGTGCATTTTACTTAAGTAAAATTATATGCCAGTGTGGTAATAAAAATAATCTTAATGCAAATGGAAAACAAGATTATTCGGAGTGTCCATTACTAAGTGCAAATCTACTGTAGCTCCGCCCTCCATCGACACATAAGGTTAAATTCGACACATGTGAATAACGACTTCAATGGTGCAGTAATGTTTTGGGCACGGAAAAGTGTATCAGGTTACGAATGTAACCATAGTTCCCTGAGTAGTTTAAATATCTCGACGCGTCGTTGGAACACATGTCGGTGAGTATTTCTTTATTTTTCTTTATTTGTTTACAGGTATTTATTGATGGTTCTCAGGTTAACTGTTCACAGCAGACAAGAGTTTTCTTTTCCATTTACTGCGTGTGTGCACGCAGAATGATGGATATATAATTTTCTAATATGGTTTTCAAGGTGTTCTGTTCCCGGACTTATTCTGAATGATGAGTATGAAGAGTGATTCATCACAGTCTTTATATTAAATTGTACCTGGTTAATTGTGTTTAACTAATACCAGGCAGATATTTTTGTGGATTAAGAAAGTGTCCTATTTGATTAATTATCTAGTGGTTCATCACAATCTATTTGTAAATGGCATTTTTGCTTGTTTTTTCAACAAAATGCTGAGTTATTTTGGAATCTTGCAGTTCAACTTCCGGAATTAGTTAAAATTTGTGACAGTTGTGATTTATTTTCCCTTTCATAGAATATCATTATATGACTGACCTGACCTCTGGCTTGTTGTCATGAGTCACTCAAAATTTTTTTTTTTGCCAAACTGGCATACACCCAAGAGATGGGCATCGCGAATGTCCCTCCTGTTTGGGTATGCAACATGTACTAGACGATATCGAAAATCCCAGTGCAAAGAGTGCAAAGAGCTAAACTTTTAACTGGTGTTAATAAATAAATGACTCCCAGTAGTTCCTCTCATAAACGCAAGAGGCCTGATGATTTCATCAGGTCTTCAGGTTCTGACATGCCTCCAGATAAATGGAAGAAAGCCACAGTAGTCCAAGAGCCCAAGGATGACACTCAGTTGCAAATCTTGGCAGCATTGCGTGACTTAGCTAGTAAGCTTGAAACACGTAATTCTTCAGTAAGCACACAGCCATCTGCACGCCGGGCTGAACCCTCTCTAGGAGATGAGTTAACATCACGTCAGGAAGAGAGGGATGATTATACGGATGCCTTGTCACTGCATGCAAATAACTCCCTGTTTGGTAGTGAGGAGAATGCAGACGAAAACGAGGGAGATGAATCCAGGTCTGAGGTTTCAGAAGGAGCGAGTATTTCCCCTGCACAGTCTACGGTGTCAATTCCTGTAGCTGAGGATTATTCCCCGATGTTGAGGAAAGCCTGGAATAATCCAAAACAGGCACCCCAGTTTAATGGAGGGTGTAGACGGTTTGTTAAATTGGATTACCCCGCTGAGAGTGGTATGGGGAAATGCCATCAGTGGATTGAGAGATCGCAGCTTTAACCGCTTTGGGACCTAATAAGGTTACTGACAATCCTCGTTGTCCTGGTAAGGAGTGCCAAAAGACAGACCGGTTAATGAGCCAAGCATATATGCAGCTACTCAGGCAGCCCATTCAGGAAATGCTCTAGCAATAGTTTTGGCTGCGTTTTTAATAAAGAAGAGCGTGATGTGATGAGCTTGATTGACACAGCACTCATCACACACTCACAGCTTACCAGGGACATAGGGGCATCTATGTCTTCTGCAATTTTAGCCGAAAGACAAATCTGGTTGACTCAAACATCTTTACCTGACGCAATCAGGAAGTATCTCATTAATATGCCAGTGGTTCTGGGTTGGATATTTCACACTGATGCACAGGCTTTACTGGATACTGCTGATCAGGCAAGACGCAGAAGGGAGTCAGTTCAGCAAACATTTGCTGGCCCTACCAAATGTGGCCATAGGGATGCTCATTCTTTTCAGCCCCCACACTTTCCTCATTCAGAAACTTGGGGGTATGATAGAAGACGATCTAGGGGTTACCAGTTCCATGATCGAGGAACCAGACCTTTTTACCAGGCTCCCCAAACTGACCAGGCTCATAATCCAGTCAGGGAGGACCACTTAAGAAGCATTCTTCCAGGTGTTTCAAATCTAGGGGAGGCCAGGCATAGCAGTCTCAGAGTCATCGGAGACTGCTCCCAACTGTGCCTGGACAGTTGGGAGAAGGTAACATCAGATCCTTGGATTCTAGATACCATCAAGACAGGATACAGGATACAGTTCCCGCGGCGCCCTCCTACTTTTTCAGGGATTCGTATGACCATAGACTGAGGCCCAGTCCAGGCACAAATTTTGGCCAAAGAGATCACATTCTTACTTCATAAAAAAAACAATTGTACAGATAAACACAAACAAACAGCTCACTGGGTTCTATTCGAAGTATTTCCTAGTGCCAAAGAAAGACAGGGGACTTTCGACCCAAGGTATTGCCCTTCAAAATGCTGACTACAGTACAAATTCTGGAACCCATAGAACTGGGAGAATGGTTCACTTCCATAAACTTGAAGGATACCTATTTCCACATACCCATCTGTCAGGATCACTGCCCTTTTCTTCGCTTTGCCTTTCAAGATCGGTTTTATCAGTTCAGGGTCCTTCGATTTGGCCTGTCTCTGTCTCCAAGGGTCTTCACCAGGTTGGTTTCAGCAGCCCTTCATCCTCTTCAGTGTGCAGGTTTGAAAATTCTGTCATGCCTGGACGACTGGCTAATTTGTGCTCTTTCTTGCAGTCAAGTCATGAAGGACACAGAAATGGTGCTCCAACATGTCCAGTCTTTTGGGTTCAAAGTGAACTGGGAAAAGAGCAATCTAAGTTCCAGACAACAGACCGTGTGTGTGGGAATTTAGCTAGATTCCCAACTGATGACTGCAACTTTAACACCCCAGAGAGTGGTACAGTTGGTCAGTCTAACTCAATCATTCCATCTGAACAAGAGAGTAAAGTTAATTCAGTTTCAGCGATTGTTGGGCATGATTTCAGAAGCAGCAGCTGTGATCCCACTCGGCCTTCTCAAAGCCCGTCCACTACAACGTTGGTTGAACAACTTTCACTTGCATCCCAAATTACACAGACATGTAAGGATAAAGGTTACACGAAAGTGTGTCCAAATATTACATGGAAGTCGTTACCTTCACAAGGGGTTCCTCTAGGCAACATCCCAGCGAGACGGTCTGTGATAACGACAGATGCCTCTCTAACTAGGTGGGGAGCAGTTTGGGAAGGCAGGTCCATCAGGGAACAATGGAAATTCCCCTGGACCACATAGCACATCAACGTGTTGGAACTCAGGGCAGTCCACCTCTCCCTGAGGTTTTTTCTCCCATTGTTGCAGAACAAACATGTTTTGGTGAGAACAGACAACATGTCTGCAGTGTACAACATCAATCACCAAGGCGGCACCAGATCAGCGCTGTGTCTCCAGGTGACAAAGGAACTACTTTCTTGGGCATTTCCAAAGCTCTCATCACTCAGAGCAGTATACATACCGATAAGAATGGCCAGAAGAATTGTTGTACGCTTTTCCTCACCTACCCTTGATCCACCTTGTGCTCAACAGGGTAGCTTTGGGCCGTCACAAGGTTTTACTTGTGGCCCCAAGTTGGCCAAAGAGACATTGGTTTCCGACCCTTGTACGTTTGGTCCAAGGTTACCCTTGGCAGTTACCAAGGAGACCAGATCTCCTCTCTCAAGCTGAGGGCCAAATCTGGCACCCAAGTCCAGAGACACTTCAGCTATGGGTATGGCTCTTGCTCAATCCCGCTCTGAAGACTTAGATGAAGCTGTATTAAGGACAAAATAGTTTGAATAAATAGTTTGTTCTAAGGCACCTTCCATGTGGAGTAACTATTTTAGCAAGTGGTGAATATTCTCAACATGGTGTCAAGACCAACAACTAGATCCGGCCAAGTGTGACACCAGTTTGGTTCTTCGTTTTCTTCTAACATTGATTGATTCTGGGAAATCAGTCAATACCATAAAAATCTACGTTGCAGCCATCTCACACTTCCATGTGTGAGTGGATGGTGCAAATATTGGCAAACACCCTCAATTTCTCAAGGGTACAAAATGCTTGCGACCAGGGAGAATTATGAGATCACCTGCTTGGGACCTTTCTATTGTCTTACACTCACTGGCCAAAGCACATTTTGAACCTTTGAAGCAAGCAGATCTCAAGTTCTTGACATGGAAAACAGTGTTCCTACTGGCGATATTTTCAGCCAAGAGAGTTGGTGAATTGCACGCTTTATCAGTCAGTGAAGACTGCTTGAGATGGAAGGCAGAAATAACAGGGGTTTTTCTCTGGCCAAACCCATCATTCCTACCGAAGGTCCTTAAAGGGTTGGTTCATCGAAAAATCTAAATTATGTCATTAACAACTCGCCCTCATGTCATTCCAAACCCATGAGACCTCCGTTTATCTTCGGAACAGGTTAAGATATTTTAGTTTTTAGTCGGAGAGCTCTCTGTCCCTCCATTGAAACTGTGTGCACAGTATACTGTCCATGTCCGGAAAGGTAAGAAAAACATAATCAAAGTAGTCCATTAGACATCAGAGGGTCAGTTAGAATTTTTTGAAGCATCGAAAATACATTTTGGTCCAAAAATAGCAAAAACTACGACTTTATTCATCATGGTCTTCTCTTCCATGTCTGTTGTGAGAGAGTTCAAAACACAGCAGTTTGTGATATCCGGTTTGCGAACAAATCATTCGATGTAACCGGATCTTTTTGAACCAGTTCACCAAATCAAACTGAATGTTTTTAAATGGTTGGCGTCTCCAATACGTATTAATCCACAAATGACTTGAGATGTTACTTTTTTAATGTGGCTGATTATCAAACATGACATGACATGAGGGTGAGTCATTAATGACATAATTTTCATTTTTGGGTGGACTAACCCTTTAACATTAGTCAATGTGAGAAAGGCCTTTAGTTAATTAGAAGTTAGCCTGCAGTGCTTTGAAACCTGGTGGACTTTTAACACATATTGATTTTAGAGTGTTCTTTGTTGGTGGACCACTCCTGGGGAGAATAACAGTGGTCTTAAATTTCCTCCATTCGTACATAGTCTCTCTGACTGTGGATTGGTGGAGTCCAAACTCTTTAGAGATTGCTTTGTAACCTTTTCTAGCCCAATGAACAACATCAACCCTTTTTCTGAGGCCCTCAGAGATCTCATTTATTTGTGCCATGATACACTTCCACAAACATGACAAAACTTTGATAGTTCTCTGTTCTTTAAATAAAACAGGGCACACACTGACACCTGATAGTCATCTCGCTGATTGAAAACACCTCTGAACAGATGGACTTTAATTTCACCTTCAAATTAACAGCTAATCCTAGAAATCCACATACTTTTACCGCTCACATATATGTAATATTGGATAATCTTCCTGAATAAATAAATGACAAAGTATATTTTAATCTAATTAGTTTGATTCAGGACTTGCATGAAAATCTGATGATTTGTTGGGGTTATATTTATGCAAAAATATAGACAATTCTAAAGGGTTCATAAACTTTTAAGCAGCACTGAAGGTATAAACATATACTGTAACATACACTCTTAGTTAGATCATCGGAAGACAACTACATACAGACCAAATGTGGTTTAGGTAAGTTTACATTAACTAGTGATCTGTCATAAGCATGCATAAAACATTATACAATAATCAAGAACATATAAAAGGACATAGAATCATATGAATAATTGATTTGTTAAATCTAACAAACAATTTTGTGATAGATTGGTCCAAATGCTACAACAAGCAAGCAGATGTCACACTATTATTTATCAATTATAGTTAAAATTGCTTTTACAATAATGATTTTCAAAGAGCATAGTGGAAATAAAATATAAATACAAGATATATAGATTCATGCAATATGTGCTTTTTATTTAGCAGACTGAAGAATAATTTCTAAACAAATGTGTATTTAATGATAAATATTAGAATTCCTTTAGATTTTATTATGATTTTAATCAAAATTTAAGAACATTTTATTAGAAATATGACCTTTGAGATTGAATGTCAGTTTACTGAAAAGAGAAAAGTTCGCTTCGAGGTTTGTATGTTTCATGTTATAGAGAATGAGCTAGGGATGGGCAATAGAATCAGCTTCATTCATCCTTTTTATCAGCCGCGATAAAAGTGGCAACTGAAGTGTAGTTGCTCATGTTTATTCTTCATGACAGGGAGCAGGGAGCTCTGCTTTGTTGTGTAATGAGCCCCAGTCCCAGCTACAAAGGTTTTGCTTCTGCCTTCAGAACCACTGATGCTCTAAAGGCCAAGCACATGACTGCACCAGCATCACTGTATAATGACTGGATCAACCCAACTCTGACTGTGAATACATTCATGAGCTCTATGCAAGCCAGCTCAGATCTGTGTACAGTATGGCTCATGCAATGAACGTCAGAGCATACCTGCAGGGTTCAAGGTTCAAAATGTACATTTTAATAAACAGTAAAAGTATGAGTGTGGAAAAGCAGGGAGGAACATGATCGATGAGACCATTCATATAAACGTGTTTATTATACCTGTACTCATTAAAATAATGAAATTCCTGTAAATAAACCATTAATTGTAATTGTTGTAATCAGTCAATCATAAATGAATGAATGGATAAATGTATTCTGCTTATTGACTGTCTGTCCAATAATAGCTTTATGACTGTTTCAAGTTATTTATTTTTTTATTTTTTTATTTATGATATTGATTTATGATTATTCATTTTTTTATATAATAAAGAAAAGTTATTTCAGATTGTAAAATGTCCTTTGATGTGACTTGCCCACAACTGTACTATATTTCTGAATTAATAATTCATAATGAATGAACAAATTAAAATATGTAAGCATGTATCTTAAAAAAAAATGTCAGTTAAGTCAGTTATTTCTATATTTTGCTGTAGTGTGTCAGTAGGAAGTATCAGTTTACATTTCCAATTTTGTGGCATTTTGATATTAATTGTTATAATCCAGTGAGATTTTTGTTTACACAAGGAGCCTGACAACAGCCAGTGCTCCACACAGAGATCTGATCTCTTCATCATCCAGTCTGTCTGGAATAACATGAAGAAACAGAACGTCTCAGTTATGTATGTAACCCTCTTTCCCTGAAAGAAGGAACGGAGAAGCCACATCGATGACTGACGAACTGGGTCTCACCGGAGAGCCCTATAATCCTTGAGTATAAATTAAACAAGCCAATACACATTGGCATGCGAATATTGCATCTTGCTGCTGGTAATCATGACATGAAAATAAGCAGGCAGCAGGTACTACTATTATTAAGGTTTTAGCTAACGACCCAAGCCAGTGACCTGGCGCCTGCCGGTGGTACAGAAACTGTGGCAACAGGACATGATTTCTCCATTCCATCCTTCAGGCAATAGGGGTTACATACATAACCGAGTTGTTCCTTTTCAGTCGGTTACTCCGAGTCATGTCGGTGACCGACGAATTGGGAAAAAGCGTCACTATTGCTAACAAAGAGTCACTATTGCTGCCCCTTCCAGCACCCCTAGTAAGCCGCCTGGTCCCCCCGCAGCAACTATTACTGATGTTCCATTAGTCCCATACAGTAAGACTTATTGGATAACACTAGGAACGCATACCTTTTTCCAGGGATGCTGCAGAATCCACATCCTGCCCGCAGGGAGGTATCATGTGGAGATTACATATACATACTGGGAATTAAAGGGATAGTTCACCCAAAAATGTATATTTGATTTTTATATGCTTACCCTCAGGGCATCCAAGATGTAGGTGATTTTGTTTCTTCAGTAGAACACAAACCAAGATTTTTATCTCAAACCGTTGCAGTCTATCAGTCTTATAATGTAAGTGGATGGGAATCACGGCTAAAACATTAAAAAAAAATTATTATAAAAAAATAAAAAAACATACACAGTCAAAACTAAATAAAAACCTGCGGCTTGTGATGACACATTGATGTGTAAATACACAAAAAGATCAGTCTATGCAAGAAACAGAACAGTATTTATATACTTTTTGTACCTCTGATTCACGCAATGTCCAAACTGTTAGAACTCTCCTGACTCCTGTGTGCGTACTCAGCAGCAGGCGCGTGATGAGTCTTCTTCTTCTTCTTGCTGTATGGCGGATCGCAGACTTGAGTGCCAATGGTCCAATGGTCCAGAGATAGGTGGCGGTAACGCACTTATAAATGGATCCTATAACTTACGAGGAACTGCACTGGATCCTAGGTTTAAGCATGAAGTGGAGGATGACAGTGCTAGCAGCAGTACATCCTATGGAAACAGAGCAGCTATTCAGCTATTCACATCAATTTGATGGGAAATTAATTTAAATTTATACCTTAAATGATCAAATACTCACTTACTGCATGCATGTTGTTACTTGTAAGCCATTTATTTTGTCAAACTGATTAAACTGCTTTCAGCTGATAGAGCATGGTGATGGTCAGGAGGATATGTAGACAGGCCAGCCACATGAAGAGGAGATAAAAGAAGGCAAGAATGAGACTATTGCAATGGTGAGTACACCATGATAAAAACTGAAAGCATAAACTTTGAAAATGGCTAAATACTTTTCTTTTTTTGTTCTTTGCATAGCATCAGAAGTGCAAGAAGGCCAAGGTGACTCCTTTGGAGCAGCTTTTTCCTGAAATTGAAAGTGACAGTGAAAGTGACGTGACGTGACGTGATGTGGCCAAGTATGGTTGACCACACTCGGATTTAGTGCTCTGCATTTAACCTATCCTAAGTACACACACACACACAAACACACACACACAGTGAACACACACCCAGAGCAGTGAGCAGCCATTTATGCTGCAACACCCAGGGAGCAGTCTGGGGTTTAGTGCCTTGCTCCTCAGTCTTGGTATTGAAGGTAGAAGAGAGTAACCATACATTCACTCCCCCCACCTACAATCCCTGCCGACACAAGACTTGAATTTGCAACCTTTGGTGATGCACTTAAGGAGAACCAAATTGAGAGTACCATATCCATCCAGGAAAAAACTAAAAAAAAAAAAAAAAAAACTTACTGAGAACTGGAGACGTCTAGAGACATACATCGAGACACTGCCTATACAGACTTCTGAATACCATATCAACTATCTGAACTATCCCTCCCATACCTTTGTGCACAGATCTCCTCTGCAGTGAAAGAGGCTTTTTTCGCATCCTTCCGGAGAAGGCAGACATGCTGATCTTTCTTCAGTAGAGCTGCTAACTTTGCATTTTAATCTCTCTTATGTTACTGCCTCCAATAGTAACTGCATGCTATATTTTTGATGTTGTAGTTTTTGTGTTATACCTAGATAGTATTGGTTTGTAATTGCTTATGACATTCCTTAATGAAAGTGTTATTTATTCAATCATTTGACGAATTCTCTAAGTTAACAGTTACAGCCAACTGGTTATAGCCTAAATGTGTCAAAAAAAAAAAGTTTTCTTCTTTTTTCTTCTCTCTCTCTCTCTCTCTCTCTCTATTCAACGAACAGGTTCCACTTCAAGGTATACAGGTGCATCTAAAAAAAAACAATATCATAGAAAAGTTTTTTATTTTTTTGTCATTTAATTTAAATTTCAAACTGAAATGACCTTTTTTCTGATAGTTATGACTTACGGCAGAAAATTAAAAATTCAGTATCTCAAAAAATTTGAATATTCCATTTTGAGCTTGATTAATCTGATTCATTTTGAGTATAAATACTGGGTACCACTTGGGCTAGTTTATAACATGCAACCACAATTATGGGAAAAACTACTGACTTTACAGTTGTCCAGAAGACAATCATCAACACTCTCCACAAGGAGAGTAAGCCACAGAAGGTCATTGCTGAAAGGGCTGGTTGTTCACAGAGTGCTGTATCAAAATACATTCATAGAAAGTTGACTGGAAGGGAAAAAGTGTGGTAGCAAAAGTTGTACAAGCAACAGAGATGAACACAGCCTTGGGAAGATTGTCAGGAAAAGCTGATTCAAGAACTTGGGAGAGCTTCACAAGGATTGGACTAAAGCCGGAGTCAGTGCATCATGAGAAACCACACTCAGACGTCTTCAGGAAAAGTTCTACAACTGTCACATTCCTAGAACCAAGCTACTCTTGAACCACAAAAAAAAAAAAAAAAAACTCATTTTCACCTGGGAAATGTCTCAAGCATTTCACCTGGGTTGAGGAGAAAAATAACTGGACTGTTGCTCAGTGGGCCACAGTCCTCTTTTTAGATGAAAGTAAATTTAGCATTTCGTTTGGAAATCAAGGTCTGGAGTCTGGAGGATAACTGGAGAGGCACAGAATCCAAGTTGCTTGAAGTCCAGTGTGAAGTTTCTAAAGTCAGTGATGATTTGGGGTGCCATGACACCTGCTGGTGTTGATCCATTGTGTTTTATCAAGTCCAAAGTCAATGCAGCAATCTACCAGGAGATTTTGGAGCACTTTATGCTTCCATCTGCTGACAAGCTTTATTGAGATGCTGATTTCATTGTGCAGCAGGACTTTAGCACCTGCCCACAGTGCACACTTTCAAGTGGTTTGCTAACCATGATTTTACTGTGCTTGATTGGCCAGCCAATTCACCTGACCTGAACCTCACAAAGAATATATGGGGTATTTTGAAGAGGAAGATAAGTAATATCTGACAAAGAATACAAAGGAGCTGAAGGCCACTATTAAAACAACCTGGGCTTCAATAACACCTCAGCAGTGCCACAGGCTGTTCGCCTTCAGTGAAGCTGTAATTCATTCAAAAGGAGCCCCAACCAAGTATTGAGTGCATAATTAAACCTGCTTTGGAGATCTTGAAAATTTCTGTTTTGTAAATCTTTTTTTTTTATTGAACTTTGAGAAAATTGTCAAATTTTTTGAGGTACTGATTTAAGTCATAACCATCAGAATTAAAAAAAATGAAATCTTGAAATATTTCACCTTGTGTGCAATAAATCTAGAATATAAGAAAATTAGCTTTTTGAATTAAATTACAAAAAATAAAGAACTTTTCCATGATATTCACATTTTTTTAGATGCCCCTGTAGGCACCCCACATAGAGGGACGAATTGTTCTCAGATGCTTCTGACTCCATAGGAGAAGATGGTGGGCGAATTAAGACATATGACGGGAGTGTAGACCACCCTGATGGTTGATGTGCGCAGTGTTCGCAGTGTTATCCATATGGACCAGTATGTGCTTGCCTTGTAGAAATGTTTTGAAGAGGCCCAGCGCAAGATGTACTTTAAGCAACTCAAGGCAACTGAGGTGCCAATGCAGATGGGAGCCCATCCACAACGCCAAAACTGCATGCTTGTTGAACGCGGCACCCTAGCCCGTAGTGGAGGCATCCATGAAGACAACAGCATGCCTGGACACCTGCTCTAGCGGAACTACCTGTCTTAAGAAATGCTGGGTGCGACCGGAGGCCGGAGTGATCGTCACTCTGTTCATGCCACATAGCCATGCCCATCTCGGGACTCAGCCGGGAGGCCAATGCTGAAGCGGCCTTATATGAAGCAATCCGAATGGCGTTACTGTGGCTGTGGATGCTATATGCCCCAGGAGCCTCTGAAATAGTTTTAGTGGGGCTGACTGAGCACCACATCCCTGTGCTCACTCAACTGCTCCTGGGACTGAACCAGAATGAGCCAGTTTCGAGATAGTTGAGAATGTGAATGCCCTGTTCTCTAATTGGAAGAAGGGCCACCTCTGCAGCCTTTGTAAGACATTGTACTAATATGACTTTCCATCAAACGCAAAGTGGAGAAACAGCCTGTTATGAGGGAGAAATGAAATATGAAAGTATGCATCCTTAGGGTCAATCTCAGCAAACCATTCCCGGGGACGGATGCATTTAAAAATGCATTTCTGCATAAACATTTTTAATGGCATCTTGTGAAGGGACTGGTTCAAACCTCACAGGTCGAAGATTGGTCATAACCCACTGCCTTTCTTGGGTACAATGAAGTAGCTGTAAAACCCTGACCTTACATCGGCTGGTGGGACAAGCTATATCGGGTCGTTCGCCAGCAGGACTGAGATTTCTGCCTGTAAGACAGGAGCATCGCTGAACCTGGGGGGATGCCAGGTCAACTCAATCACATAGCAAAGTCTGAAGGCTCCTTGAACTGTGCCCTGCTGCACACTGGTGATACTAGAAGGGAATGAAGCTGGCCAGACACAGCATGATTCAACATAAATTGTGCCCCCTTGGAAGCCAGAGATAGTGAAAACTTATTTTTTTTGTATTGGTGGGGGTGGGGGCGTACCAAAACAGGAACAGAAAGAAAACAAAAGATTCTCACCTATCCCTACTCAGGGGGAGGGAGTGGTGAGGTCACCATATCCCGAAGATCTGTCCCCTCCATCTATGGGTAGCCTGTCTCTGCTCCCCGCTGTGGCCTCAGTGGACGCTACTGCTGAGACTGAGCAGTGGTGGAAGACGCTGCAGGGGGGGTGTCCTCGGCAATGAGCAAGCAGAGAAGCTACAGCCAGCGGTGGGGTGAAAGCAGCAGCAGGCTGTCGGGGCAGGATGTGCTTGATTGTCTCTGTCTTCTTTTGTGCAGCTGACAACTGTTGTGCAAAGCTTTTGACTGCATCTCCAAATAGGCCGGCCTGGGAGATAGGGGAGTCAGGAAAATGGTATTTGTCGGTCTCCCGCATATCCACCAGGTTCAGCCAGAGATGGTGTTCCCTCGTCTGATCAGGGAGTGTGCAATGACATTTGTCACTCTCAGGGCAAGGTCCGTCACTGTGTGCAGCTCCTGCATCAGCCCTGGGTCAGAACTACCCTCATGCAACTATTTTAGTGCTCCACCTAGGGGATCGCCGTGTACCACCTGGCCAACCCACTATTGAGAGTAGTGAGGGAGGAGAATGCAGCAGATCTATTTCAGACAAAAAAAAGGTGCCACCTAGTCACCACCTCGTGCACTTATGGAAATAATGGCACTGGAGCAGGGGGCTGATAACCAGCTCTGGGTGCCCCGAGATACCAACAATCTAATCTCGACATTTCAATACACGGTGGTTTTCACTTGAGCCCGACCACCTCGGCAGACTGGGAAAGCATATTCGTCAATTCTGGGTCAGGCTCGGGCAACACTACTCTCCCCAAAGGGGGCAATGAGTCCTTATTCCCAGACTCCAGCTCACCCTCTCATGCCGCAATTGACATCTGGTCATCCGGAGGAGCACCAGCTGCACTGATATTTACATGGTGTGTTTGCCCACACTGTAACCCTAAGGTCAACTTATCTAAACACCAAAGCAACCCTCTTCTGAGGAACAGAAACAGAGCTAGATCGGGGCATAGATAAGGGGACTCCACTTTTCTTGAGGTATTCATCACCACATCACTTGAGATATTAATCACTGCATCCAGAAACACATGGGAGAAACAGCATCTATCTGTCGTCTACAAAGACACACCAATGTATGGTGTTTTGGGGAAATTAGCTCTTTTAGTGCTGAAGTGCCCAGGGGAACCACCACTGCAGAGCTGTCACACCAACACCAGTTAAAGAAGCCTCTTCCCAGAGCGCTCATAGACTCGTTCAGAATCCTCTTCGAATGATAGGCAGTGCAGAATAATAGAACTGCTCAGCTTCGAAATGAAAAGCTGAGTATGTGTTGCACCTGCTGCCTACTAATGCTTCTGTCATGACGAGCAGCAGCTGGATGCAATTATCGCATGCTGTAGCAACTCATAATGTAAAAGAAGTTTAAATCAAATTTCTCAAGCCATCTTAATAACTACACATAATGTAAAAACTGTGCATAATGTGATATCACATTATTATTGTAATAACATTTTCATAATGTAATTGTTTTCTCAAAATGTAATAAAAAATGACAATTATTACATTATGAGAAATGTACTACATTATAAATTGACCAAAATATTGTAATATTGTCATAATTATTTAATTATACTTATAATAAAGTATAAGCAGTCCAGTATAACGGTCAGTCAAAATATTTGTGCTGTTATTTAGCCTATGTGTTTATATATACACTGAACAAAAAGTATACATTTACATTTATTTACAATTATTCATTTAGCAGACACTTTTATCCAAACCGACTTACAGATGAGGACAGTGGAAGCAATCAAAAACAACAAAAAGAGCAATGATATATAAGTGCTATAACAAGTCTCAGTTAGGTTAACACAGTACACTTAGCATGGGATTTTAAATAATCTAATAAATAAAAAGAAAACAGATAGAATAAATAATACTACTAATAATAATAATAATAATAAAGTATAAATGCAACACTTTTTTTGCCCCCATTTTTCATGAGCTGAACTCAAAGATCTAAGACTTTTTCTATGTACACAAATATTGCTCACAAATCTGTCTAAATCTGTGTTAGTGAGCACTTCTCCTTTGCCAAGATAATCCATCCACCTCACAGGTGTGGCATATCAAGATGCTGATTAGACAGCATGATTATTGCACAGGTGTGCCTTAGGCTGGCCACAATAAAAGGCCACTCTAAAATGTGTTTTACTGTATTGGGGGGTCCAAAAACCAGTCAGTATCTAGTGTGACCACCATTTGCCTCATAGAGTTTATTAGGTTGTTGATTGTGGCCTGTGGAATGTTGGTCCACTCCTCTTCAATGGCTGTGTTAATTTATTTTTAGAATTAATTTGTACATGCATGGATTAAGCAAAGCAAATATGCTCATGTCGGAGATTCATTTTAGCATTTATATAGAATAGCTAAATGTTTCCTCTTAGCATCATAAAAAAAAAGAAAAACCCTACAATTAAAATTCTGACTGCATTACAGATAGTTTAGTATGTATGCAAAGAGTGCTCCCTTTATAATTTCAAATGCACTGAGCCTGTCACTCATCTCAGTTCATTGGTTCAATGGACGTGTCTGTGATTAGCTACACTGCTCAATCCTGCAAACATTGCAAATAGAAACATCTGATGCTCTTCAGAGCTCAAATGAAAATATGCACAGAAGATTTTGCAAAATATGTTATTATTACAGTTTCAACTAAGAGTGCTCTTTTTTTATTTATTTTTTTGTGAAAGTTATCAGCACCCTAAACTAGACATGACATGATAAAATGCTTTAGGTATGGATTTAATATGGAATGTTGCTTAAATACGTGGACAGTTGGGAATCCTACTTTACATGTTTTAAACACCTAGATTATGTTCTTACTATTGCCATGCATTAAATGCACATCTTTGAAAGAGCGCAGTTTGCTGACATATTTACTTGAGACTCCATGTGATCCGGAAGTTGCTGGCGACTGGATTTCAGTGTGGTGGCGTATTTCCGACTGAAATGGAATACTGAGTAGAGGGTGGGGTTCTATGTTAGTGCTCCTCCTCTCATCTCTCACTCACAGCAAACTAATTGTTAGAGTAGAGTGTCTAAGCATATTGTACCCAAGCCGTCAAACTTATGTCATTGGAAATGCATGCCATTCTAGAGCGGAAGCAAGTGATCAGAGTTTGATTAAACAGTGTTCCAGTTGTGCCCCTACTAAACCCCTTTTGTCCTTTGAACTGATGGCATTTTTTTATGAACAAATTTGTTAAAAACATCTAACAGTTTCCAGAGTCTAATGTAGTCTGGGATAGATCTGACTCAGGCAACGGCAGCACGGCACACAAGTTAAATTAACAATTTGTCACTTTAATACAAGTTATAATATGTACATCAGAGGATATGTTGAAAAATAAAGTACAACTTATAATCACATATAATATCTGTGCCTATAAGCTGTTTTAACAAGAGATATCATCAGTATAACAGCCTGTGAAGAATGTGTCAGTTACGTGATATTTACCTCAGGAAGATAAAACCCTCTAATCATACACCAAAATTATAAATACAGTAATCCTATGCATTTGTGTATTTGAGTTTTTATAACAACCATTAAATGACTATCACCCGGTTTCACAGTCAAGACTTAAGCCTAATGCCAGATTAAAATCTAAGTCTGAGGTCTTTCAAACTTGCTATGACTAATCGTAAAATATACCCGTGCCTTTATTTTGTCTTAAAATGCACAACAGTTTTTTTTTTTTTTTTTTTTGTAAAGCATGTTTATAAAAATTATTTAAATGTCCTAACTGAACTAATCCTGGCTTAGTCTAAGCCCTGTTTGTAAAACTAGGCCTATATCAAAAATATTAATCATGCCATAATCACAATTTTTTTTTAGATTTTTATAAAAAAAAAAAGTTTGCAATGTAGCCTAAAAAGCCTAATTTTCTTTTAATAAAACTATGATTATGTTTGTTCTCAAATGTATTATATTGAAATATAATTATGATATTGTAAACATAATAATAATTCTTTTAAATTATGTGCTGGTATTACCTTATGAACTGTGATTACAATATAAGTTATTACATTGTAATGTAATACATTTCTCATACAATAACCTATTACATTATGTGAAAATAAAATAAAAAAAAAAAATTTAAAAAAAAAAATATATATATATATATACCCCCTTTCGCCTTCAGAACTGCCTTAATTCTACATGGCATTGATTCAACAGCGTGATGAAAGCATTCTTTAGAAATCTTGGCCCATATTGATAGGATAGCATCTTGCAGTTGATGGAGATTTGTGGGATGCCCATCCAGGGCACGCAGCTCCCGTTCCACCACATC
The DNA here is from genome assembly GCF_963082965.1 of Carassius carassius. Taxonomy (NCBI): domain Eukaryota; kingdom Metazoa; phylum Chordata; class Actinopteri; order Cypriniformes; family Cyprinidae; genus Carassius; species Carassius carassius. Next base: position 22,734,748 of record NC_081761.1, read on the forward strand.
CCAAAGATGCTCTATTGGGTTGAGATCTGGTGACTGTGTGCCATTTTAGTACAGTGAACTCATTGTCATGTTCAAGAAACCAATTTGAAATGATTCGAGCTTTGTGACATGGTGTATTATCCTGCTGGAAGTAGCCATCAGAGGATGGGTACATGGTGGTCATAGAGGGATGGACATGGTCAGAAACAATGCTCAGGTAGGCAGTGGAATTTAAACGATGCCCAATTGGCACTAAGGGGCCTAAAGTGTGCCAAGAAAACATCCCCCACACCATTACACCACCACCACCAGCCTGCACAGTGGTAACAAGGCATGATGGATCCATGTTCTCATTCTTTTTACGCCAAATTCTGACTCTACCATCTGAACTCAACAGAAATCGAGCCTCATCAGACAAGGCAACATTTTTCCAATCTTTAACTGTCCAATTTTGGTGAGCTTGTGCAAATTGTAGCCTCTTTTTCCTATTTGTAGTGGAGATGAGTGGTACCCGGTGGGGTCTTCTGCTGTTGTAGCCCATCCGCCTCAAGGTTGTGCGTGTTGTGGCTTCACAAATGCTTTGCTGCATACCTTGGTTGTAACGAGTGGTTATTTCAGTCAAAGTTGCTCTATAGTACTATCAGCTTGAATCAGTCGGCCCATTCTCCTCTGAGCTCTAGCATCAACAAGGCATTTTCACCCACAGGACTGCCGCATACTGTATGTTTTTCCCTTTTCACACCATTCTTTGTAAACCCCTAGAAATGGTTGTGCGTGAAAATCCCAGTAACTGAGCAGATTGTGAAATACTCTGACCGGCCCGTCTGGCACCAACAACCATGCCACACTCAAAATTGGTTGATTAGATAATTGCATTAATGAGAAATTAAACAGGTGTTCCTAATAATCCTTTAGGTGAATGTGTATATATATATATATATATATATATATTATAATGAAGGATTATTATTAAATTATGAGCTCAAAATTTCATTGTTTTGAAAATGTTAAGAAAATGTTTATTACAATAATGGTGTAATATTTACATTATGTGCAGTTTTTTCATTTTGTGCAGTTACTACATTATGAGTTGCTACACATGCCTATGTGCATTGGCTTGTTTAGTTTACACTCTAAGATGATAGAGGTTTTCTGCCAAAATCAGTATTGTATTTGGTCAGGATTGAAAAGTCCAATTTAAATTTTATGCAAAATACGATATCCGCCATGTTATCCTGTCATGTTTTCTCCCTATCTTTCCAAATCGCGAGAAATGCTAGTCTCCCTTCTCTTCAGAATGTGATATATCCGCTCAACCAATCACAGCAGCCCATTCATCACATTGTAGTCAATAATGGCAGTGCTTTGAATACACCTGGCGTCGTACTATGCCTCATCTACTTTGTAATTTATGATCAATAAACAAACTAAAAATTTATGGCTGCATGATAAATCGCATGTGATTGTCATGCGTATCCCATCATTAAAGTCGGTTCTGTGATCAGTAGTAAATCTCCATCATGTGCGTTCAGATAGAGCAGCATTTACTACACAGAGCCGTACATCACTGACAAGCTACGCAATATCGCGTTCATAATCGCAAATGAATCGCATTTGATTGTGAATTGCGATATTGCATAGATTGTCAGTGTAAGTGTTTTTATTAATGCAATTAATATTTTTGTTAATAAAGCATATAGCACTAGTAAACTAAATGAATGTAACATGGCAAAGATTAATGTAATTTTGGAAGTTGAACGTAAGGGAATTGTCATTTTGGAATTTCTGTGTACTATTGTGATACTTTTGTTCATGTTCTTGCTCATGATGAAGTTGTCTTTTATTGTTGTAATTAATTTATAGCAAGATGACCCATTGAATTCATTTTGGGAGCAATGACTGATTTTATGTATTTTTTAGTCCAGTGCTGGCATATAAGATTAGTATTGACCAAGTTCAGAGGCTGTCATACTTTGTTGTGTATTTTTGTGTATTACTTTGTTGTCAAGTTTCAATATGAAAAAAAAAAAACTTTTATATTGATTCAATGGATTTATTGCATTTTGAAAAAAAAAAAAAATCTGGATTTTAATTTATATGTTTGTGTTTGTGTTTGTGTTTATTAGTGCTGTCAAACAATTAATTGTATTATTGCATATATATCATTATATATATAACCCCCGGCTCTTAAGGAATGTTTTTTTGTTCCTTCTAGAGCATCAATGAGCATTTGAACCTTCTGTAATAGTTGTTGTTAGAAAGGCTTCAAATACACACGCACACAAATTTTGATCCAGCTGTGGAATACACAAGTAACAACACATTTTTAAGAATCAAGTGTATGTAAAAAAAAATATTGTTTTACTGTAGGCTAGTTTGGTTAGATTTTACTGTCTTCTATACAGTACTAGACCATAATCGACTAATGTATGCGCAAAACATTGGCATGCCAGTCCAGCATTGCCAGTCTGTGTGTTATGATGTACTCATCCTGAGCCTGGAGCAGCTTGGAAGAACAGCAGGACAGATACTCAAGCACAATTTAGCTTGTAAGCAAATGATCCCCATCGCACATCCACTGATGTGAAGCTGACAGAGTGTGAAAGGCTTTACAGGGGATTTGTCGCACAAGTCTTATTCACTTCCGTGCCCAATTAAGGGTTGGCGGCCGTGACATTGCCGACGCTCCAGTGCAGGAGCAGATCAATAATATTTCCACCTTTGAAAGCTGACTCCCCTAAAACCAGGCCCACCAAGCTATTTTACCACAATGTCCCTCTGTTTCCTGGTCTGAAGAAGTGCTGTTTCCTGGCTTGGAGGAAGCAAGGATTCCTTGACACAAAATCTTTCTTGCTTTCCTTGCTCAATCCCTCAACTGCCAATGCCCAGGGCCCAATTAACCTGAGCCAGCATTTTGTCTCAGCACAGACAATACCCAGGCCACACCAACCAATAAAGCATGCACAATACCATCCATAGAGCACCATTCATGCTGGGCCAATGCAAGGACAGGGTCATTAATAATTGAGGATTGGTGAATATTTCACACGTAGGGAGAGTCATGGCTTGACCCAACGGACATTTTCAAGGTAAATATTTAAAGATCGATACCTTGCATGCTGGGAGAGAAAATGGTCCCTGAGGTTGTGAATTGAATGTACGAAGGAGAGAGAGGACATTGTTTGGTGAACAGTAGTCATTTGCTGTACTGTTGTAAACAGTTTCTCCAGAGGGGACTCCTTGTGAGATGCCAGAAAACATGTTGGAAAATCAGTGCTTTTCAATAAGCGGGCATTCCTTTTTCTTCCTTTCCACCACACCATGGGCTCTCAGCAGGAGGAGAGGATAGAGAATCCAGCAGCAAATCCAAAATGTGGATTTAACCTCTCTAGTACTATTATTTTGAAAATGAACCTTTTAAAAGCTGGGGGATGACTAAGCCAAATCCATCAGCACAAAGCACAGAGTGAGCATTGATATAGTTAAATGTCAAGTAGTGAGAATGTAATAATTCTCTCAGATAGCATGGCTGTGAAATATTCCCCATTTACTGAGACACAATACAACCTCTTTGTTTCAAAAGGACACATGAGAGGTGTGGGTTGGACTGTTGCCTCCCGGTGTATGCTGGGAGCGGATAAGCTGTAAGCACCACTCTTTGATATGGGGATGAAATGTTAGGCACCATTTTTTAGATGTAAAAATGTTGTTCATTACTTTCCTTATTTTTCCTTTTCAGTTTAATCGCTTTTCATAATATGAGGCAGTAAGACTTTATAACAACAAGGGCTGACACTTTTAAAGCAACTTACAATAGAGGAGCAAAAGCTATTTGTAAAAGATAGGTAGGTCTATTAGACTGTTAGATTTCTCAGCCGTTTAATCACTGGTGAAACATAGCTTATCTCAATATATTTGTAAGATAACATTATAGTAGGATTTGGTCAGATAATAGTGGAAGAATGTATCATATTCTTGTTATAGGAATCATGTCCAAAATTATACCATGCAAGAGCGGGAAAATTAGGACTAAGTGATTGATAAGATAACATGTGATTTATGAATGGGCAGGACAAACATCGCAACAGCCCGAGCAAAAACAATATCTAATTGGTCAAGACAATTTGATGTGTGGCCGAAAAGCCAGTTTCAATACTCAGGACACCATCAAATTTTGCTCTTAGCTTTGTTCCAGCGTGCTTCGGCCTGCACGCCAGCTGCTACTTAGCCACGATAAGAAGAAACACCACCTTGTCTCGTCAAACTTTACCTATGTTCTTTTACTTTTAGAAGTTTCTCTTCTTTTCCGCTGAGTGTTTTGTGTTATGAGTTAAGTTTTGTAACTCTGTGTCTCTGAGTCTGACCTGATGGTCCACTTAAAACTACTACCATCCCACTCCCAACTCCCAACCACGGGCTTCCCAAGACGTCACTTCAAGGACTACTGAACTTCCAGCTAATCAGCAACCTCGGGAACCCACTTTTCAACGACAAAAAAAGGGAACCCCCTTTAACACAGGCAATGCAAGTAACTTATGTCCAGACTGAGCTGAACTGGTGTATCTAATATAATTTTAACCTCATTGAGAAACTCAATGCGAGGGTTAATTAAGTGATTGATGGTTGTTCATGTCTATGCAATTTCACGTACTGCTGTAAACATGGGATTTTACATTATCATTCTCTTAAACTCATTCTTTTCTAACTTTCTCTCTTCCTGCAACTTGTGTGAATGTGTGAGTGTTGTGTGCTTATGTGTTAGATTAGTTTATATGTCTTAGATTTATCTAATAAAGCCTTATTCATATTGAAAAGAGAAGTATCTTGTGTTTTGTGCTTTCAAGTTAATGTCTTAAACTGCCAATCTTGTTACTGTGCTAATTAATAGTGTTTTCACTATACTTTAGATATTAAAATACATTGCAGATTTGATATTATACAGCTTGTTCAATGACTTGCTGGCCATCTCAGTGATCAGCCGTAAAACAGTGATTCTGTTCAAATTCCCTTTAAAATCTTAAATGATTCCCTTTGAGCAAAATTGATCTGTTTTGCTTACAATAAATAGCTAATATTTATTTATTAATTTTCAAACTTAAAATCAATACGATTTTATGTTGGTGGGTTGGTGTCAAATTAAGAGTATAAGTAAAGTGTGTCATTGAATGAATAACTTATAGAGTATGAGTATTGCAGTTAGTTCATCTAAAATGGTGATTGACAGCTGTCAATCATGTCAGTTTGTCAGTTCGGAGCCACTCAGGTAGACCTGTTTGCTTCTCCAGAGACCTCTCACTGCCAGTTGTTCCGAAGGAACTCTCGGGACGGACGCACTGGCAAACAGCTGGCCGCAGAGCTAACGCAAGTATGCGTTTTCCCCAGTGAGCCTTTACGCACAGACACTGTGCAAAGTCTGGGAGGACGAGGAGCAAGTCTTGCTAGTGGTGCCATATTGGCCCACTCGGACCTGGTTCCCCGAGCTAGTGCTCCTCGTGACAGCCCCTCCTTAGCCGATTCCTCTGAGGAAGGATCTACTGACTCAGAGATGGGGCACCATTTGGCACCTGTGTCCAGATCTTTGGAAACTCCTTGTCTGGTCCCTGGACGGGACGCGGAGGTTCTAGGTGACCTACCCCAAGAGGTAGTGAACACCATCACTTCGGCAAGAGCACCGTCTATGAGACACACGCTTACGCCTTGAAGTGGAACCTGTTCATCGAGTGGTGTTCTTCTCTCCGAGAAGACCCCTGAAAATGCCCGATTGCAGTCATGCTTTCCTTTCTGCAGCAAGGGCTGGAGTGAAGACTGTCTCCCTCCACCCTCAAAGTCCAGGTTGCTGCTATTGTTGCGTACCATGACCCTGTGAATGGGAAATCTTTGGTTAAGCATGACCTCATTGCCAGGTTCCTTAGAGGGGCCAGGAGGTTAAATCCTTCCAGGCCCCCCTCTATAACCTCTTGGGACCTGACTCTAGTGCTTAAATCGCTACAGCAGGGCCCATTCGAGCCTTTGCATTCAGTGGAGCTCAAGTTTCTTTAATTGAAAACTCTGCTCCTGCTTGCACTGGCCTCCATCAAGAGGAGAGAGGACCTGCATACATTTTCGGTCGACGATTCGTGCCTACAGTTTTCAAAGACCAAGTGGTGAACCTGCAAGCGCTGGAGGAGGCAGACCCAGCCATGGATTGGCTCTGTCCCGTCCGAGCATTGAGATGCTATGTAGACCGGACACAAAGCTTCAGGACCTCAGACCAGCTCTTTGTCAGTTATGGAGGCCGGCAGAATTCAATTAAATTCAGTTAAAGTTTATTTTTATAGCAGTTTTTGCAATACAAATCATTACAAAGCAACTTTACTGAAAATTACATTTCTACAATATTTAGTAGTAGCTTATAAGTGGTGACTGTCAGTTTGTGCATGTATGACAGGATTTTTCAGAAAAAAACTATACAAGATGTAGTCAGCCAGATGATGAACATTATTAACAGCAGTTATTATATGATGCAGTCACACTTGTAGCAATATTTGTTAGTTATGTTTGTTGATTCAGGGTTAGCATCATCTGGGGTCCTCTGAGGGGTCAGCATCATCTCTTCTCCAGACAGTGTTCTGGATCCAGACTGGAGCTTGTGTAAATCCTAGTTGCAAAACATAGAAACAAAAAGAGACATCATTAGCATAGCTGCTGTTCCAACGAAGTAAAAATGTTATTGAATGAATTAGTTTAACTCAAGCTAAAGAATAAGAATGCGCATTTGATAAGATACAACTGCAGTCACAATTTAAGAGATACATTATTCGAATGCTTGGCGAAAGAGATGCATTTTTAATCTAGATTTAAATAGAGCGAGTGTGTCTGAACCCCGAACATTATCAGGAAGGCTATTCCAGAGTTTGGGAGCCAAATGTGAAAAAGCTCTACCTCCTTTAGTGGAATTTGATATCCTAGGAACTACCAAAATCCAGCGTTTTGTGACCTTAGGGAGCGTGATGAATTTTGTAACGTGGTACAAGGCTAGTTAGGTACGCAGGAGCTAAACCATTTAGGGCCTTATAGGTAAGTAATGATAATTTGTAACTGAGTAATGATAATTTGTAAGATGAAGGGGAATGCTGTCTCTAAGCAGAGGATGTCCCAGTGGATTGTGGATGCCATAAAGCTGGCTTATCTGGCTCGAGTGTGCCCTGCCTGTTCAGGTTGTGACCTTACTCAACTAGAAGTGTTGCATCCTCCTGGGCGCTGACTCGTGGCACCTCGCTGACATATATTTGTAGAGCTGTGGGCTGGATGACCTCCAACACGTTCGCTAGGTTCTATAGCCTTCGTGTAGAGCCGGTATCCTCCTGTGTTCTCACCTCAAATGGGTAGTGGCACTGAGAGGCCCCGGTTAGTGTTGGCTTGCTTAAACTACTCCAGAGTGTCCATACTGTAGACCCTGTTGAGATCCTCCATCACCCTAGGCAGCTGGACGCGGAGGAACGTCCGGCGCCAGGCCTTTATGATGAATCCGTGAGAACCATGGAAGGCTGGGTTCCATATTGAGACCTAAGCGGTATCCGTATGTGTATAGTCCATGGTATAGCTTTAGAGCCCGTATTTCCCCGACAGACTTCTGCCTTCCCAAAAGAGTTTTAATCACCTCAAATTTTTCCATATACACTTAAACGGATGCTATATGTGTATTTGCTCCCGAGACCTCCTTCGGGAAGGATGGGGTTTCTGCAGCGACCCTGTTTCAAGCAGAACAGGTACGTTTTCCCAGTGTTATCCAATCTCACCCAGTGAGGTAGTGCTTTGACAATGATGAGTGGAACTACTTGTTCCGAGCCCCGGCCTACAGCTAATAGGGGTTTGCACAGGTCACTGGAAGGGGCACCACCCATGACGCTTTGTTAGGGATCCCATTTTGCGTCGGTCACCGACGTGGCGCCGAGAGTGACCGACTGAAAGGGAACGTCTGGGTTACATATGGTAACCCTTATTCACTGGAGGAGGGAACGGAGACGCCACGTCCTGTCGCCATGGTTGCTGTACCGCCGCTGAGCTGCCGGGTCTCCGGCTCGGCTCCTCAGCAAAAACCTGGTATGCATTGCACCTGCTGCCTTCTTACACTCACGCAGTGATCAGCGGCAGCTGGATGCAATAATTGCATGCCAATGTGCATTGGCTCGTTTAGTTTACACTCGAAGTAGATTGGTTTATTAAAGCGATATCCCATTTTGCGTCGGTCACCGACGTGGCGTCTCCGTTCCCTCCTTCAGGGAACAAGGGTTACCATACGTAACCGAGACGATTGTTTTGGTTATTTTGGTTTGTGAATATGCTCAGCCCTGGCAGTTTTTAGGGACTGTCTATAGCTGGAAATACTGTTTTTCCACGCAATTCTTATAACTTCCAAGGTAATTTTTCTCCATTTACGCTCAAGACTACAGGTTTCTTTCTTGAGAGAGTGAGTATTACTGTTATACCAAGGCACAGTAGGTTTTTCTCTAACCTTTTTCAATTTGATGGGGGCAACAGCTTCTAATGTATTAGAGAAAATAGTGCCCATATTGCCAGTCAACTGCACACATAGCAGTTGAGATAAATCAGGCAGGTTATTTGCGAATCTGTCTTTGGTGGCTGGAATCTGCCCAGACAGAAACCCTGAGCCATATAGTTTATATCATTGATACGCAGCATGCACGATTCAAGGAAATGATTGGTAACATCATCACTTTGAGTTATGATATCTAAATCAGTAAGATCGATTCCAAGCGATATAATTAAATCTAGTATATGATTAAAATGATGAGTGGGCCGGTGACATTTTGCTTCACTCCAAAAGAGTTTATCATGTCAGTAAACGCAAGTCTTATGCATCATTTGTATAATCAATGAAATTATGAATATTAAAATCTCCGACAATTAGCCAGTGGTGGACGAAGTACACAAATCAAGTACTTGAGTAAAAGTACAGATACGTATAATAAAATATTACTCCAGTAAAAGTACTCCTTTTTCAATTTTACTCAAGTGAAAGTACAAAAGTACAACATTTTTTATGTACTTAAGTAAAAAAATACTGAAAGATAGATTTTTGCAATTTTATATAGGCTACTTAATTACTTAATTAATTTTATATGCACACATTTTTTTATAATCCTACTGCTCAAAATACCTGGGATTTTTTCCAAAATAACCACTATATGGAGTCAATATATATTTTTGTTGTTGACGAGAGTAATGTTCACTGTGAAGCTTACACTGTGATGTACCTGAAAGAAAGCAGAGTTGACATCTGATTTTCACCAGTAAGAAAAAAGTATTTTAAAGTTTGTTGTTTTACAGAACATCCCAGTTATATATGACATGATAATAAGGCCTGAAGTTAGGAAGAACATTTTAAGGAAAAAATAATTATATTTTCATAATGATTTTTTCCTTCTCAAACCTTGTCTGTGGTGTAAAAACACCCCTGGCCAAACGGGGTGCATCTCTTCCCACTTGGATAATTACTGTAGTTACCATGTTCTGAACATATATATAACTATATATATATATATATAGGTGGTTGAATAAAAATATTTGGACATTATTTATAAAAATTATCTCAAGTTAGCACTAGCAAGCTTGTTAGCTAGACAGTTAGCATCAACTAACAATATTTACTTATTTTCAGTACGGTTATGAATAAACATTCATGTCTGTCTACTCATCTAGTTAATCCGAACAATATAACGTTACTGTTGATAAACAATATAAAAACAGATCTCACATATAGGACATGGTAGGATTTCAATAAAACTGTTAATATTACGGGAGCGGGGAATTTGAACATGCATGAGTTATTTTATTTAATCTGTGTTAGTTTAATGGGTAATTTATTTATTTATTCATTTTTTTTAAATCTAAAACACAGAGACGCTGACTGATGTGTCTGCATCTTCTGCACTCGAGCATTTCAGTGGGCTTAAATAGATCACTCTTTACAGCGGATTTAGTTCCCAAACAACTGACAATTCTGACCTAAATATGATTTTCAATTACAATAATTAATCCTAAATTTCGAAATTAATAACTTACTTTTAGCAACATCAGACGCACGCGCGCTCACAAGATCTCCCGGTTCTTACTCCTGTACACTCGCACTAATCGGTTCATTTGAATCAGTGAATGGTCAACTCCAGAACAGCTGCAATCGGAAAATTCTAATTCGTAATCGAATCATTTGGTGCGATTTGCGATCCAATTTAAAAGTTTATATTTAAAAGACTCAGTTCATTCATGATGAATCAGACACGCTTCTGCATGTCGGAGCACGTGATATATTATAGGGAGTAACGATATGTTGTATGAAATGTAGTGAAGTTAAAAGTACGATCTTATGCTTTGGAATGTAGTGAAGTGAAAGTAAAAGTTACCCAAAATAAAACTACTCCAGTAAAGTACAGATATTTGAAAAATGTACTTAAGTACAGTAATGAAGTAAAGCTACTCCGTTACTGTCCACCACTGCAATTAGTGCTTTATCAACTGTAACCAGAAGGTCTAAGAGGAAATAAGCAAATTATTTTAATAATTCTGTATACGGCCTTGGTGGTCTATACACAGTAGCCAGAGCAAGAGACACAATAGATTTCTTTTGCATATCTGACAATGTAACATTAAGCATAAGTATTTTGAATGAGTAAACCTGTATCCTGTTTTCTGGGTAACATTGAGAATATCACTATATACTGTTGCAAGTAGACTCATTTAGGTCAATATAATCATTTGGTTTTAGCCAGGATTTAGTCAAGTAGAGTACATCAAAACTATTATCTGTGATAATTTAATTTACAATAACTGCTTTGGGTGTGAGTGATCTAATGTTTATGAGCCCAAACTTTAAAAATGTTTTTTTAAATGTTTCTGGAGCATTTTTCTGGCTTAATCATGATACGATTTTTTTAGATCCTACATTAAATTTATATATTGACCTCACTATTTGGGGAACAGACACCTGAACAGACACAACAGTCTTAATAGATTGTATAGCACAAGTACTTTTATCATTTGAGCATGTACAACAAAAGTCATCATAATAGTTATTTGTGAATGGGCTTACTAGTCATATGGAGCGAAGTGTCCTGGAGATGTTGTCAGAGAGCAGCTCTTCTCCGACTCTGCTGGTGCAGGCCATCTGGCGCAGCGTGGTGTTTTTAACCCCGGCGAGAAGCACGACCACTCTGGGGCTCTCGTCGGGCTTCAAGATCACGGGTATCTGCGCAGAAACATCGAGAACACGAGCACCCCTGTGAACACCTGTATTAAATAATTTGCATGATGCTGCTTAATTTTATATTGCCTTGAATAACAGTCACAACCATTACTAATATAATGTACACATTTATGCTAATATTCCACCAAAATAACAAGGAAAAAACTGCATCATCATCTTCCAGTCAAACATACAAATAGCATCTGTACACATCAAATGTTCTACAACACACTCTATCATCCTTCCTTGTTTATAGAAGGAAATGAGTTCTCTCCTAATGCTGTACATTAGTATGATGGCGGTGTGGGGGGGTGTTCCTATTCAAGTATCGTAATGTGCTTCCTGGAAAACATTATTGATTTAAGCATGGGTTTTCAAGTGCAAAAATATGCTTTGACCTTAAAAAAAAAAAAATAAATAAAAAATAAAAAAGTCAGTTCCACAGATCATTTTGTGCAATCTATTCTGAAGGTTTGCCAGGCAAGTTGTGAGGTTGAGAGTACACAACTGTCCACTGTTCTTTGATTAGAGAACCCTGCAAGGTTGTGTCCCTTCTAACTTCTTTGTAACTCATTTGCCATCTGCTTATATCTCTTCCTGTCCACCCCCACAGATTCCATCTTTCATTACTCACTACTTCTAATTAATGAAATATGTAGAACTTCTGTTTGGGCTGCGCGTGTGTCTGTGTGTGTTTGATGTTTGCCTGAGATGTATGTCTGCCAGAGACATCAGAATAACTGTGGCATGCTCAGTGATAACCCAGGCTATTTGACTGCACCTGTTTCTCTGCATGGCTTGGTGCTCTGTGAAAGTGGAACACAAAGTTTGTAAAATAAATACACTGTCCAAGTGGCACTAATGTGGCCCAGCTTGTGCATATTTATTTGGGTAAAAATGGTTGTGTGTGACAAATCCACACTAAGAGACTGTTTCTTCCCTTTAATAATACTGCAATTTGCCATAGACTCTTAATTACCTATACAAACTAGGAGGAAAGTTCTGCAAGAACTTCACTGACACAAAGCACTTAATCATGAGACTTTAGAAAGAAAAATAAATACACTTTCAGAGCGTGGTTGGATTTTAATGCAAATTGCATGCCTGGCATAGTCTGATTAAGGGCTATAAACTAAGTTATCAAATGTAATTACATATTTTTCTAACTCCTTGAATATTAATCATAAGTTATTACTTATGTAAAATACTGAATACTGTATATTGTTTTTGTATTCTATTATTTTCTATTCTATTCTATTCTATACAGCAGTTATTTCTGGTCCTCAGATCTGATTGGCTGAGAAGAGTGCAATGTTCAAGTGATAGTGGAACTCCAACCATTCCACCATTTTTATCCGCTTGTAGCATTGGTTTAATCATCAAATATGCAGTTTGTTAATAGAGATAACTTCTCTTTGAAAATTTGCTTTAAGTTTTTTAGAGATCTAGGACGTCAGGGACCATTCAGTTTTTGCATAGGGCAAAATCTCATCGCGTTATATTTTGTGTAACTTCAACACTGAATATCAGAGCACTGCCTTTGTACTTTTGACTGAATTGCCTAGCAAAATTTATGTTGTTGTTATTTATATTGAAAGAAAATGAAACAGGGTT